>NC_136067.1:888728767-891683767 GCF_964261635.1 Lissotriton helveticus | reverse complement strand
AGGGTGGTCCTCCCCTGGGTGTCGGGGCGCTCCAGGCCGATGGCATGGCAGAGTGCCCGGGACGAGCCCCATGCGTCCCGGGCATTCGTCCCCCGGGCGCCCGGGGCTCCATCCAGGCTGACGGCATGGCAGAGTGCCCGGGTCGGGCTCCATGGTTTTCACGGTGGCCCTCCCCTGGGTGTCGGGCGGGGGGGGGCTCCAGGCCGACGGCATTGAAAAGTGCCCAGGACGGGCTCCATGCGTCCCTGACATTCGTCCCGGGACGGGAAAGGGACGGGGACGGGAGAGTCCAGGCGGCTTCACTTCCATGCCCGGCCATCTGATCGCCCAGATTCCCTCAGCCCTCTGGTCGCCCGGATCCCCTCGGGCATCTGGTCGCCCGCAACGCTTTCCTATGGGGCGACCAGATGGCCGAACTTCCCTGGAAGTCCAGATGAGGAGCCATTTGCCTCCCCGATGCCAGCCAGGGCTCCATGAGATCGGGCACATTTGTGCCCAGGGTCCCCTCTGTCACCTCGAGTGCACGGATTACAAGAAAGGGGGGTAATTTTCCTCCGGATTACTAGGGAGAGGGTCAGACAGACCTCCATGAGGTCTGGCGATTCTGAATCAGGGGAAGGCAGACCTGGGGCCTGCCTACTGGGGCCTCCTGGGGCCTGGGTACGCTCCCGCCTCTCATCCCCTTGCCGATGGTCCTTTTCCTCTGAGTTTGCTCAGGCACACCTCCGTGAGGCCCGGCGAAGCTGAGACGGGGAAGGCAGCACCCGGGGCCCGCCCGCCCGGGCTTCCAGGGGCCCGGGAATGCACCTTCCTTTCAGCCCCTCCGATGGTCCCTTTTCTCAGAGTTTTTTTCCCCTCAGTCAGACCTCCGTGAGGTCCGGCGATTCTAAATCAGGGGAAGGCAGGACCCGGGCCTGCCCGCCGGGGCCCCCAGGGGCCTGGGTATGCACATGCTGCTCAGCCCCTTGCCGATGGTCCTTTTTCCCCGAGTTTGCTCAGGCAGAGCTCCGTGAGGCCCGGCCATGTTGAGACGGGGGAAGGCAGCACCCGGGGCCCGCCCGCTGGGGGCCCCAGGGGCCCGGGCACACACCTGCCTCTCAGGCCCCTCCCCGATGGGCCTTTTTCTCCGAGCCTGCTTGCCCCGGTTGAGCGGGCAGGCGGGGGACGCCTAGCCAGCACCCCCCATCCCCGTGTGCAGGGTGGCCTGCCAGGGGATGACCCGGCCGTACTCTCCGATCGATTGGGCACTCTCGGTCCGTTTAGGGATACAAAAAACAAAAGAACATCTCCTCAATATTAGTGTAAAAAACAGCCGAACTCAAGGCAGCTTGAGATAATGCCCGGGGGGGGGGCCGGTTGGGGGGAAGATCCACATAATACGCCACAAGACAATTGCTCAGATTGGTGCACACTTCCTTGAAAGACGACGCAGTGGCCCCACTAGGAGCCGAACAAAAAGCTCCAATTCATGGTACAATGAGTCTTGCAGGGAGAAAAGGCGCAAGTACTAATATCTGCGGAAAAGGTGAAAAAAACACAATAGTAAAAATAGCGAGCATGGAGTACAACATATCACTAAAGCAAGCAAAACGTGATTGGGAAGAGGTACATTAGGAGGACATGAAAGTTTACTGTCCCAAGAGGGATTACGCCTACTTTTGGCCTCTAATCAAGGTGAGAAATAGGAGGGACAACATCCCAATCACGAGCCATATTGGTGATGAGGCCTGGTGGGATGACTTAGGATTTAAATTGGATGGAGGAAGAAGATAATCTTTCCACCTATCAAACAGGTTTTAGTAAAGGTGCCAGTACAGGAGTGTTTACATTACTTATTTTATATTGGAAAGTAGTCATAATTGTCATGGGAAGTCTTTACTTGCGTTCATTGAGCTTAAAACCAATTATGATTTAGTGCCGCGAGAGAAGCTATGGTCAGTGCTCCAGGAAATGGGCTTACCCTCATACCTTTTAAATATTTTAATATGCCTCCATGATCAAACCTATGCCCGAGTTAGATGGGGGCTCATGGGCAAAGTAAAGACAAGATACAGTTCAACAGGGGGTTTGCCAGGGCTATGTGATGGCTCCTACCCTCTTTTCACTTTATGTAAATGGAGTGGTTAGTTTTTTGAGCCAATTTAAAAAAAAAATTGCTCCAATTTTTGAAGGAGAAAAAGAAAATACCCTACTGTTGGCCGACGACACTATTTTAATATCGAAAACCCCAATGGGTCTCTGGGAACTCCTCACCCGCTTTCAATTTTTTCTGTACACAAAGGGGCCTAATGATAAACATCACAAAGACTAAGTTTATGGCTTTCAATCTGGGCAAACATTTTAATAACACTCTCACTAACAATGGTTTACCCCTTAGAGAGAGTCCATTCCTTTGATTATCTGGGTATTAGGTTATCGTATAAAATGCAATGGGGGACTCACATGAACAAAATGTTACTGAACCATAAGCGGGTGGTGGATGCCATTGGTAGGGACCAAAGGTTAACATCAATTAGACTGGTAGCTCCTTCACTAGTAGTCTATAAAGGTAAAGCTGTGAGGTCAAGAATTTATGGCGCTGAACTTTGGGGCTTCGAAAAAACTAATGAGATTGGACGATCAAAGAGTAAATTCTTTAGAGATCTGGTATCCGTCCCCACCAATACACCACTCAAGCCCATAGTCTCTGACATGGGCAGACACACTTTTAGCGAGGTGGATATACTTTGCCCTATTCTATACTGGATAAGACTAAGACGCACCTCAGAACTCCATAGCTATGCGACGGTCCTTTCTGAGCTAATTACCCTTGATAACAACAAAGGTGTTAAGTGGCTTAAAGATCTAAAGGAATTACTGACCAAGCTGGGCTTAGCCAAAGCTTGGGCCAAGCAGGTCACTCTGACTAAGAGAGAGTTAAAAAAGAATTACTGGAACTGGGTAAATCACCAGGTCTTACATAAACCAATGCTTGTCTGACTATTTGAAGAGTTCATCCAGCATAAATCAGTTTGATCCCTGGAACCTTATCTAGATTTTATAAGGAAACACAGAGACAGGGCACTATATATGCAGTTTACATTAGGGTCAGTAAGGCTAAATACCAAACTGGCAAAATGGGACCCAACAACCTCCAACCTATATAACTGCCCCTGCTGTGATGCACAACAAGAAACTGTAGACCATGTAGTCTTTGCTTGCCCAGCCTACAAGCAAGCAAGGGCCAAATGGATCAAGCCTATATGTATTATATTTGGGCACTAGAAACCTCCTTGATGCTCTACGAATCATGAGAAGTGACTCAAGTAGGTCCTCGCTACTATGTGGTGTTACAAAGTACCTGGGGTCTGCGTGGATTATCCGTATGAAGGCACAATTAAGGAGTAATGTGCAAATAAATACCATCTAATCTGTGGATCTGAGAGATAATTTACACATAGGAATTATTTGCAAAGTACTGAAGATTAACTGTTTTGTATGGGACATGTGGTTTAGCTAATCTGTAATTTTAAACCTAATGAGCAAATGCCAATTAAGATATTAAGCATAGATTTAGAGTGGACGGTATAGCCAGGTTTTTAAAACTTGTTTTTACTATATGAAATATTAATTTTATAATCTTTTATGTGACTGTGAAATGCTTTTATGATAATTGCTATTGAATAAAGCTTATTCAAAATGAATGGGGAGCATGGAAGAGTTCCTGACTAAGTGGCTCCCCGGCTGGCTACTTCCATAGTTGTTGTCCTATTATTTTGTTGTGGAAAGGGCACACAGGGCCATGATGCAGAAGTCGCCCCGGGAAGCCAGGCCAAGTCCTTTCACTGCAAAGATTTTGAATAAGCACAACAGAGACGTGATTTGAAAGCATCCCAGACAAAGAACACCTGATGTTCAACAACACTTGCATCCTCAGATGTCATGAGTACACAAGACTAGTCCAGAAGAAGCAACAGTAATTTATGGCAGACAAGGCCCAACTAGGTGAGCAGAAACTTCCCTATGCATTGCTGTATCTAGCCAAGCTGAGGGTGGTGTACCAATCCCGTATGCTATTCTTTGAGGCACCAGAAGTCTCCGTACACATGACAGGATTGCCCCGTACTTTGGAGTACAATGGCATTTTAAACAAGCATTTGCAATTCAATAGGTCTGGCATTTACGCAACTTTAAGCAATTGACATTGCAAATAAATGACTTTTATTTATGTTTTCTTTTTTAAAACATAAATAAAATGCATTGTCATTTACAATGCCACTAGCTTAAACTCGTGTAAATGTAAGACCTATTGCATTGCAAATGCTTTGACTGGTATGGCTCCCGCGGTTCCCCGCTGTGTGCCAAGCATACGTTGTATAAATTGATGTGAATACTGTAAGTGCTTGACTGGCTCACTCTGGAAGAGAACTGGGCCTTGTCGTGATAAATGAGGCTATTTAGACTGGAGGAGAGCGGTTCACGGGACACCCGAGGGGGCGCTGACCTCACTGATGAAGGCCGCCTGCGTGTACGTGTGTCGGCTCAAGGTGTCAGCTCAACACAGCTGGACGCTCTGAGGCAAAAAAGCTGATAAGTCAACAAAAGAGTGATTTCGAAACAAAGGCAGCTCTGAAAATGCTTTTTCATTTTGGAGGCGGCCTTACAGGAGTCATTAATGAACTTGGTGCGTGCAGGAATCGCTTAGGAGCAACTGATAGAAAGAGCAGGGGGATTTTCCGCTCTGCAACGAAAATGCAATTGCATCTGCCCAATGATCCTGTAGACAACTAGTAAGGGCCAGTCTTCAACGCCATCCTCTCCAAGCTGCCTCGTCAAACCCACAGCTCTCACCTAATTAATGCAGCACTTGGACCCAGTGTCTCGCCACTATGCTTTTCCTTGGCTTGTCGTAGGTCTCTATTGCATAGCTCGTCTTCAGGGCCGGACGTCGAGCTGTAACTCATAATCGGGTATCGGCTTGGTAGGCTTCTTCCTCAGCTGCTCATCAAGGGCTATGCCACGTACCCTCTTCTACTACGTGTGCTTTCCCTAGTTCCGGAAAGGACTCCGCACTGTAGTCTCAGCGTTGAGCTCCACGACTCAAAACTAAGGGAAAGTGAAAGAGCAGCGCACGCTGGAGGCAAGCCGTGACCGTGCACATCGGCGTGGCCTGCAGCTCGTGCCCAGTGGCGAGGCGTAGAACTCGGTGAAGAAGGAGAGATCGGTTATCGCTGTCCAAGATGACCAGTGGGTCTTTTTGTGAGTACATGCTGGCCCAGCCGAGGACCCAGAGGAGCCACAGCACACGCATCATTCTACCAGTAACAGCGCTGCAGGGACGGAAGAAGACCAGCCATAGAGAAGGAGGAGGGAGGGAAAGAAAAAGCACGCAATGTTTGTTGGTGAGGGAGAGGGGGGGTGGGTGGGGGTGGAGGGTGTGTGTGAGTGTGTATGTGTGTGTGTGTGTGTGCGTGTGTGTATGGGCACGCACATTCTACCATCAAAAAGGGTAATTTGGACTGGTCCTAGGTGCCCACTAGAATAGTGGACAGCATATGCCAGGCCAACGTATCACAGCAGCTACAGGAGTGCTGTGTGTTTTCTGCTTGGAGCAGCTGTAGCAGCACTGTGCTCTAACAATGGCTGTGAGGGCACTGTCCTTTACGGGATGGGGCAGCTGTGAGGGTGCCATTCCTCCCATTCCGTGAAGTAACAGTAGATGCTGTAGCACCCAGGATAATGTGCTGCATGGCCAAATAATTATAAGGTCCCAAAGGCACGACATATTGGCTATGCCAATGCTTTTTCACAGAGTGTTGGCGTGACGGGCAACACACAAAGATAAGAACAGAAAGAAGCATTTGACAAAGCCAACACAAGTGGTTTGCCTGTGATACCTAAGGTAACAATATCATTATTTCATGCATTGCAAGTTATGAAGTAGAAGATGGCAGTCACTTCACATTTGATATAATGGTTTTCAACAGCAAAATGTAAAAAAATGAATATGCAGTGACCCTGATAGTGTGGAGCTCTTTTGTAGGCCTGAGCATGAAATTCCACTTCGCTCATTGATTTTGCTGAGTTTTTCCCACTCCACGCTCCGCGTAGCACGCGGAGTTCTGAAAAACTCCGCAGAGCAGAGTTTTTACTTACTTGCGCTCACCAACAATAAGTTTGCAAGCGGGGAGAATTTTACCCCAGACCACCTCCCGGCGATATCTTTCAATGCCGGCAGTGTGGATGGTCGCTACCGCTTGCGTTGAGAAACCTTCCATTCGCACTGAGGAAGCTGCTGCCCTAGTAGAACATCAACTCGAGCAGCAGAAAGAAGCTGCACCGTCTTGCGCTGTGCGTGCACCTTTTGCACTGATTTTATAGCACGGGTCAAACACCAAGTTCTAAAAATCAGTGCGAATGGTGCAACGTAACGCACTCTGCTGCTTGCGTAAGTCCGCGCAGCACAGCAGAGTTTTTCAGTCATGCGGAACTCCACGAACTCCGCCCAGGCCTACTCATTAGCAGTTGCTAACATACAGCTGCAGCTGTCTGTAGCCAAACACTATGAATAGTGCACTGCTTGACCTGCTGCTTTTGCTCAGTTGGTGGCTCTGGGGACTCATACATTTAACTGCAGAGATCTGTGTTTGACTTCAGGGTCAAGGGTTCAAAGGCTGGTAAGTTGACTCAGCCTTTCATCTTTCTGTGGTTAATAAAAGGAGCACTATTGAGTTAGAGAACAATGAACATCTGTTTTTCAGTACCAATGTACTTTTCAGGGTGAAAATGTGCTTTACAATTCCTACTGCTACAACTGGGGAAAGTAGGGAATGTGACCTGAGCTCACCATGTAAATCACCAGTCCCCCCAGCAATACTGTAATAAGAGAGGAGTATTTTGAAAGATACATGGTTATTATGAAAGATGTGCTGGAGACTCACCCACAGTAACCTGAGTCCTACTTCATGTTAGCATTATATTTAAATGGACAGATTGTGTCCACCTTAAAAGAGTGAGAGGCTGGGTAGCTCCTATGTGAATTCAAAAGTGCAATCTGCAGTTTATTTACATTATTCTGCAGTAAATTGAGCCTTTGAGTAACCGTAACTGGACTGGGATGTGTAACCTGGAGATCACAAGCAGACCTGTGCAGCTGGCTCAGTCACCTTTAACTATACTTTAGGGATTAGAGCCTGCAGCTTGTAGGTTGCAGTGTATTATGTAGTAGGCACAGTAACAAGTTCAACAACCTTAATGTAATGGGGACATGAACTCACAGGAAGAGTAAACTTGACTCTGTGCATCAAGCAAATCAAGCCATTATGTGTCTGATTACGTGCCAGGCATGAATGTGGCATCTCCAGCAGGGGACTGGCCTAGTTAGTGAGATTCAGGGGGGGCTCAAATTTCCCAATTAAAAAAGCAGTCAGCTGCAGGGTGGACAGGTAAGATGATCAAGGCTTGTCGTGGGCTTTGCCCATGAGAAACAGCATCAGTACTGATTTGCTTGAACGCCTTAACCGCAGCGTTTTTTCGGCTGCGGTGCGGGCGTTCTAATTGCTGGACGGGGCTCCGTCGGCCGGTAGGCAGCACCAGCGAGGTAGTGGCCGACGGGAGCACAAAAGGGGTTAAGTGGGCCTCTGTCTGCAGTGTAACATTGGGCACAAAACGATGGGTTGGAATGCTTCTCCAAGCATTTGACACTCGTTACACTATTTGCAATTATTCATCCCATCACCTTTCGGTTGTTCGATTGTCAGTGATATACCTTAAAATCTCAGACTGGAGCATCATTCATAAGTCTACTACTGCCAAGCTATGTGAATTAAAAAAAAGTAGTATATTTGCACCCATTCAAGGTGTCCTTCTATAGGGATAGATTTCATATTTTGGTAAAGCAGTCACTATATATATATTTAAGATTGCAATCAAAAAAATTAACAAGTTAAAACCTCTTTGTGAAATGAGAGTGATGAGAAAAAAAGGACACAGATATAGCAAACTGGACTCAGAGCCCTTTGGCCCAACTGCCAAACGAAGAATGCATTTGAGGGGTGTTATACTCTAAAGACGCCTGTAGTAGCTACGCCCCTACCCATCCCACCTCGACCTGGTTGTTCTCCCTGGGAACTCATGACTACGGTCATGTACACCATAAAGGCCTTGAGTCCCTTCCCTGGGATCGCCTATTTTACATGTATGACCGCTTCATGCGCTCTTCTTCTTCTCTGCTACAAGAAGCCTTGATGGTAGTCTTGTCAAATTGCTGCATGTGGCGGAGCCCCATGTTTCTAGTCCTTGCATTTTGCAAATAATGTTATTAACTGAATGGCAACCCCATGTAATAGGCCTGATTCTGAAATAGAGGAGAACTTGAGAGCCTATTATTTGGATGGACAGAGCCAGAACTGAGACATGTGTCTGGCTTGGCCCCAAGAGTCTGTAAGAATACGGAGCCATGAAAAATTTTGCTACTTATATTGTGCAACAAACATAAAATAAAAATACGATGCAATCGCTTCAAAATTGAAAAGATGTATTTCTTACAAAAAAGATATATATTTTGTATTGAATTTTTTAAACCATAACCAAATGCAATCCACTTGCTTTGCGCCTACAGAGCATATTACGAGGTTCTTGTCTCTCATTAAATAGTAAAGTATTGATCTTTGTCGCTGATACATTAGCAAAAACGCTGCATCATTTCCACCACAGTGCATAGAAGCATAGCAAAACATACATTTTTTTTTTAAGTGAAAAAGTTTTTATTGTTTCATTTAATTAAAACCACAACAATACATCTTATAAAATCGGCTGCAAAACATACATACATATTATCATTATACATCCATTACTCACTGACATTTGAGATCGATTCTGCATGTGGGGGTTCATATATGTTTCCTCTGAATGCATTCCATGTACCCCCTATCCTAGACCACTTGTTGGGGCATCCTCTGTGCATATAGACCGCTCTTTCCGCCAACATTTTTTATTTCTTAAACATGCAGAAGCCTTTTAATTTTGTACATCAGATGATGTCAATGCATATAAACAAGTTTATTAAAACTGATAGTTTTTTTTTAAAATATTCATTGCTCAACCCGACAATGTCATTAGTGAACTAAGCAGCAAGTGAGTAGTCAAGTTCAAATTCAAGTTCAAGTTCAGAAATCTTTATTCGATGATTAAAAAACATCATAAAAGCACATATATACAGTTAAAAAATACAATTAAGTACAATATCTGAACTCAATCTAAAAATCGCTGATACAGATAAAAGGTAGAAACGAATTCTATCTTAAACATTGATTAACTCAGTCCTCTAGTGTTTCTCAGCCTTACTGAGACCTTAATGAAATTCATAATACAGCATAAAGTGCGCATATCGTTTGCTCTTTGTAGAAAGAGCAGGGCAGCTTCAGCATGACAGAATTTCACCTGTTTTCAGATATCTACCAAAAATTTCAGTCTAGGCGTCCTATAAAAAAGACATAAAAGTACAAAATGAAGGGTGTCCTGCGGAGACCGATTGTCGCAGCCGGAGGCACGCTTCTCCTCAATTGTTAAAGTGTGGCAGGGTATGCTCAGACGTGAGTACTTTGCTCACTTTGCCACTGGATTCAAGCAAGCCGGGCTGATGAAGGCTGAAATTGCCAGAAACTGGTCCTCGGTAGCTTGTTTCCGGTCCAGGGAAGGCATTGGCTTGGCAGTTCGGGCTGGACTGTTCCCATGAGGCACAGGGTCAGACTGATTTGCATATGGCCATGTCTGAACTGGGGTGGCAGAGTGGGCTAAAGAACGGTGATGGATTAAACCCAGATCTTTTGATTGGGTGTGAGTGTTTGATTGGTTCAGATGCTCCGTCCATTACCACCCCCTTTTGTACCGCTTTTGGCCGCCATAAGTGTGGCAGGGTATGCTCAGACGTGAGTCCCTTGCTCACTTTACCACTGGATTCAAGCAAGCCGGGCTGAAGACGGCTGGAATGCAAGAAACCGGTCCTCGGAAGTTTGTTTCCGGTCCAGGGAAGGCATTGGCTTGGCAGTTCGGGCTGGACTGTTCCCATGAGGCACAGGGTCAGACTGATTTGCATATGGCCATGTCTGAACTGGGGTGGCAGAGTGGGCTAAAGAACGGTGATGGATTAAACCCAGATCTTTTGATTGGGTGTGAGTGTTTGATTGGTTCAGATGCTCTGTCCATTACCACCCCCTTTTGTACCGCTTTTGGCCGCCATAAGTGTGGCAGGGTATGCTCAGACGTGAGTCCCTTGCTCACTTTACCACTGGATTCAAGCAAGCCGGGCTGAAGACGGCTGGAATGCAAGAAACCGGTCCTCAGAAGTTTGTTTCCGGTCCAGGGAAGGCATTGGCTTGGCAGTTCGGGCTGGACTGTTCCCATGAGGCACAGGGTCAGACTGATTTGCATATGGTCATGTCTGAACTGGGGTGGGAGAATGGGCTAAAGAATGGTGATGGATTAAACCCAGATCAGTTGACTGGGGGTGAGTGTTTGAATCGCTCAAACGCTCCGTCCATCATCCCCTTTTGTATCGCAATTGTTAAAGTAGTCATTTAAATGCTAAACGTGTCCTAGATTCTTATTATAGAAGGCACAACATTATAGATTATTAAATCAAGCATAAGATGTGGTTTTACAGCGCACAACTTGAAGTAGTTAGAGATGTGCCTATGTAGGATAATAAAGAAAAAGGAGGCTCCAAAATAAAAGATTTGTTTAGGATCACACAATTTGAAGAAGCAGGGAAGCAGGTATTGATTTAAGTTTATCTGGTTTCACATTTTGAAATTCAGTCTCCAGTTGCATATCTCTGGCGCCAATTCACATAAAAGGTTAATCTTTTGTCTTTTATTCTCGGGTCAAAACCAGATAAACACATAGATAGCAGACCCGACACAGGGCCCTGAGCCCAAATGCCAAGTAATTAATGCATTAATTTGGGAGGGTGTCACACCCCCAAACAACCCCCTTGAAGCTATGCCCTGATCTCCAGGCAGCAACTTCAGAACACTTTCTGGACCTGAGGACGAACTGAAGAGGACTGGACCTGCTGTCTTTGACCTGAGAGGAGCCATGAAGGACTGGACTGCTCTTCTTGTACTCAGGAGAAAGACGTAGTGGGTGCATAATCCCACTCTATGTTCATGGGATGGGAGAGTGCAACCTAGAATACACCCTCACACACTTTCACTCACTCATTCTTTTACGTCTAGTTACTGGTGAACGTGGGAGTGATGAGTAGGGGTGTGGAGAAAATCTGATGACGGAGTTTGTACGTGTGTCCACTAATTTCATCATATATATGGTTTTATTTGCTATTTATGGCATTGAGCACTGCTTTAAATGGACAAGTACTCTGCCCGGTACTGAGTACCTGCACTTCTTCCATTTGAAAGGGTGAGTAGGTGCACTTCTCCGCAGTGCTGCCAGTGCACTTCTCAGGAGCAAGCAGAATAACAGATACTGTAAATAGCGAGCACCTTCACTTCTATAGTTCCATTTAATGCACTGGCGTAGAAGCATATTCGAGTATATTGTTCAGAATTACTGAGAGATGAAAATGGCCCTTAAAATGACTGCACAAAATAGGTTTATCAAAGTATAAATAACGCACGTCCTGATACAGCGCTCTCTGTGCATGTGGGGCCCCTGCTCTATTGCCGGTAAGTCTCACAGACGTGGGAGGTAAGAAGTGTTCTTATGGGTCCTTCTGGTTCTGCTGTTAATTCCTTCTCTGCTGTTCAGTGAGTGGGTTTTAATGGAGCGGTCCCTTTAAAAGTCTACTTGAAAGACCTATGCTGCTCTGGTGGCAGCTCTGAGCACTGAGAATTAAAATATGAGAAAGATGCAATAACATACAACGTGGCTTGTTGGTCTAGGGGTATGATTCTTGCTTAGGGTGCGAGAGGTCCCGGGTTCAAATCCTGGACAAGCCCTGTTTTCTTTCTTATTTTTCTCATATTCAAATTTTTTAATTTTTATTTAATGCGTTTTAAATGAGGAAAAAGGTTTTTTTTTATCTTTCTGATGTGTTTTTCAGTGCCCCTATTTTAAAACAAAAATATTAAAATCAAAGGATGCCTCGTCCGGGATTTGAAACCAGGACCTCTCGCACCCAAAGCAAGAATCATACCCCTAGACCAACATGCCACTGAGAAGTTCATTTACCAATAGGGTTTACATGTGGGTACACGTAGAGCTCGTGTTCTATATTTTCGCAGCAGTTCTGCACATTGCACTGGAAGTGGCAAAAATTAGACCTTGTTGAGGGAAGATGGTTTAAGGCACACACAGTGACTTCTTTTAGAAAATGTCCACGTCCTTTTATTTCAAACGATTTACAACAAGAAGACATTAATTTAAAAAAAATGGATTACACTCATTTCCCTTGCACGAGGTTGTTTCAAATTTGTGAATAGAATATAGTAAGTTTGTTACATTTATAAGATGCAAAACAGAAGTATCTGATAATGAGCAGAGATGTCAACGAGCGGAAGCACGAGTGGGATCCGGCTGCACACAGACTGCACTTCCGATTATCACTCGTTGAAACGGGTGCACCGTGACAGACAGACAGGAGGTGGCGCTACGGAGACAACATTGAATATCGAAAAGGAGAGCAATTAGCGAATTCCAACCTTAAAGAGCTTGCAAAGATTATTTATACTAGGAGCGTTGGCCTTTAAGAACAAAAATAGAAATCATAGATTTAAAAAAAAGTTATATAAACGAACCGCCCGAACAGGGACTTGAACCCTGGACCCTCAGATCAAAAGCCTGATGCTCTACCGACTGAGCTATCCAGGATCGTTTCAAAATTTGCAGGCTTATGTTTATATATGGAATAAAAAATGGCGTCCCCACACTGCTGTTTTCATTGTTTCATAGTTTTCCTCTGTTTCCTGAGCCCTTCAGTATCAATCCAGACAGGATCCATCAGAGAGTTTAACACTCTGAGTGTCTCCCCCGCACTGTGCTCACCACGCATTCTGCCTGCAGAATGAAGGAGCTGTTTGCATGTCATCACATTCACATAACATTAGTGGAAGAGCTCGAGTGCTCCTATGTGCGACTGCTTGTGAGTAGAGTGTGCACATGCATAAGTGTGACTGCTCGTGAGTGGAGTGTGCATGTGTGCGACTGCTCGTGAGTGGAGTTTGCGCTTGAATTTGTGTAACTGCTTGTTGAATGGAGTGTGTGCGACTGCTCGTGAGTCGAGTGTGCATGTGTGTGACTGCTATTGAGTGAAGTTTGTGCTTGCAGGTGTGTGACTGCTTGTTGGAAATGGCCCTTTTTGCAGGGTTATCCCCAAATATTTTGATTTTTCCTCCTATTATTTCCTGACCTGTGTGCATTGGTTTTAGGACTATGGGCACTTAACCACTCCAAATCAGTGCTAAAGTGCATATGCTCTCTGTGTAAACTGTGTTATGGATTGGTTTTTTCATGATTGGCTATTTGATTCATGTGTCAGTCCCTAGTAAAGTGCACTGCGAGTGCCAGGGCATATAAATCAAATGCTGTTGGTGGGCTGCAGCACAGGATTGTGCCACCCACGCAAACAGCCTGTAAAGTGTAACTCTGGCCTGCCATTGCGTAGCCTGTCCACAGCCTAGGGCTGCCATGTCGAATTGGCAAGTGCACACACTTGCAAGTCCCTAAACCTTCCCTTTTCTACATGTAAGTCGACCCTGAGGTAGGTCCAATGTACCCCCATGGGCAGGGTGCACTGTATTGAAAGGTAGGACATGCGCTGGTGTGCGTGGCATGTCCTGATAGTGAATTTAATTTATTTTTATTTATTTTAAAAGTTTTATAGAGCGCGAACAAGATCCTTACGGATATCAGAGCTCTTTACATACAGAATGGGATAAAAAGGCAAGGAGTAATAATTAAAGAAAACATTTTGTGCAAAGATGAGCAAATGGTTACAAAAAAAGAAACAAGGTAAGGTAGCAACGGTGCATAGGTGGTCAATATACATAGTCATAGGAGGAAGAGTACTGAGTTACGAGATTACATTAGTCAAAGTTCAGGTAAATGTAGCTAATAGGAGAGATTTTACTTCTTTTTTGAAGGATGCCGAGGATGAGATAAGTCTGATTTCTGGAGGGAGGGCATTGCAGATCCTGGGAGCCATCCCTGAGAAGGAGCGTTTATAGGTTTTTTTCTTGTGAAATATCTGAGGTTTCAAAAGAAGATTGTCTGCACTTCTTGTCACTCTTGAGCCACCCGAGATTGTCAGTTTCTGAGCGAGGT
The DNA here is from genome assembly GCF_964261635.1 of Lissotriton helveticus. Lineage (NCBI taxonomy): Eukaryota > Metazoa > Chordata > Amphibia > Caudata > Salamandridae > Lissotriton > Lissotriton helveticus. The sequence goes on along the minus strand of NC_136067.1, from coordinate 891,669,505 downwards.
AGCTGGGGGAGTTGTGGTGTATAGCCTTGTGGGTCATGCAGGCGATTTTCAGATGTATTCTAGCTTCGTAAGGCAGCCAGTTGAAAGATTTTAGATCAGGAGAAATGTGTGAAAGTTTTTTTGAGCCCGTGATTAGTCTGGCTGCAGCATTAATAGAGGCTTTTAATGGTGCGGTTGTCGATATGGGGAGACCACAGAGGGCAACACTTCCATAATCCACTGGAGGGATGACTAGGGCTTGGACTGCAGTTCTGAAGTCATTGGGAGGAAGGAAAGTGTTCAATTTCCGCAATGTGTTGATTTGGAAATTAGCTCCCTTCGTTGCATTGCTGATGTGATGATGCATATTGAGATTGCAGTCAAGGGTTATGCCTAAAGATTTCGCTGAGTCCACAATAGTAGGTTGAACGTTGAGTGCAATGAGATGGTTAAGCCAGGACTGAGTGAGGGGGACTTTGGTGGGAAGCACTATTAGGAGGAATTCCGTTTTTTGAGCGTTAAGTTTGAGGTGATTCTCTGCCAGCAAAGTCTGTATGTTCCTAAGCGTTGTGTTGAGTATTTTGATGTCATCAAGGGTGTGTATTTTAAGGTAGAGCTGGGTATTGTCTGCGTACATGTGAAATTGAACATTAGATGCTTGAAGTAGTGCGGTAAGTGGTTCCATGAGTAGATTGAACAGAGTAGGGGAGAGGGAGGATCCTTGAGGGACACCAAGTGTTACAGGAACTGGTGTGGACATAGTATTGTTAATCTTGAATTTCGCTGGGGACGTACTGAGGTAGTGCTTGATCCTTGTGTGCGCCACCCCATTGCTACAGCCTGGTCCTGCTGGATGGGAGATCGGGAGCGGAATGGCAGTGACCTGAAGAGCGACCAGGAGGCGCGCTACTGAGCGGAGGTACCCGTATACGATCCTTGGTGCTCCCCTGCGGCGGTCGCTGAGTGCCTGGTCTGCTGGCTCTGCTTAAGGACAGGATGTCGAAATCTACTCAGCCTAATAGTATCACACAGTATACAACCCAGCGTCTGCCGACGCATTGGATTACGCGGTAGACAGGTCTAGAGGAGTGCGTGGGTGTGCCGGCGGAGCCTTCCCGGGCGGAGTTGCTGAAGGCCATACAGGGCTCCCATTCTGCGCTGGAGCGGCAGATAGAGACTGTATCGCTTGATGTCAACCTCCTGCGAACGGATCTTCGCAAAGTGGCGGATAAGGTATCGGATGCAGAGGGTAACATTATCAAGTTACAAGGGAAGGTGGCTTCCCTCCAGAAGACAGTCACGCAACTCAACTCTACGATGCACGCAATGGAACGAAGAGCTGAGGAAGTGGAGGGTAGGGCGCGCCGCAGCAACATTAGAGTCTTGGGTGTGCCGGAGCGATTGGAGGCGGGGAATGCCGAGCGCTTCCTGGAGGTCTGGATTCGGACTCTGTGCCCGCATGGGCTATCAAATGTATTTGTCATCGAAAGGGCGCATAGGGCCATGGTCCCCCCCGCGGGCATTGATTGCGAAGATCCTGAACTATAAAGTCCGGGATTGCATTCTGAAGGCGGCGAGGGAGACGGAGTCTCTCACCATTGAGAACAGCCGCATATGCATCTATCCTGATTACACCCAACAGGTGCAAGAGCAGCGGAAGTCCTACCTGGGAGTCAAGCAGAAGCTCCGGGAGATGAAGCTCCAATATATGCTGTTATATCCGGCCAAGGTCAAGGTGATATCTCAGGGCCGGGCGCATTTCTTCGAATAGCCCACTGAGGTGTGGGAGTGGCAGGAGATACAGGGGTGAAGACATGCCCCCGGGAGAGCGAGGGGGGCCCCGTGAGACCTGGGGGAACCATCCCCAGAGACGACGATGCGGAAGGCGGAGACGTTGGGACCTTCCTTGGCGAGGGATGGTCCAGAGTCCTCGGGCGCATCCGCCCCTGGGGACGTGTTGGTTCCAGATACCCTGCAGGACATTGTGCCAGGTACAGACTCTACGGCTCCGGTGATCCCAGAGACTGGAATGTCTGAACTGCTGCCGGGGTCGGCATTGTCATACGGTACTGTTGGAGTGAAGAGTGTTGTGCTCTGCTTTGGGGGCTTTAGTGCTGGGCCTTGAGTTTGTATGAAGTACCTGGGAGCTGTGCTGTTCGAGCTTGAATGACGGAGTGGAGCGTAGGACCTGTATCCCGTTGGAACGACCTTATGTGGCGGTGTCTGTCTTTATTTTGGCTGGGGAGGGCCCTGCTTCGGGACTGATGCCGGCGGCCAAGCCCAGGTTCATTCCTGTACGACTGGGTCCCATGGGGAGCTAGAAGGAGGGGTGGGTGGTGTTTGGTTGGGGGTGTGTGTGTGTGTGTTGGATGGGACGAATAGGGTGGCTGTGTACGTCCTGGCACCAGCAGGGGGAGGGCAGGATAGCGTGTTTTGGTGTTGCTGTCATCTTGCTCGTGGGTGGGGGTGGGGGTAGATGTTATGGGGGGGTTGTGGGGTTGGGGGTGTTTTGGGGGTTGGTGGGGTTGGGAGGGGAAGTTGTTGCTGGCATCGAGAGTACTGAGTTTCTGGTTTTTGAATGGCTGATCAGATGGGCTAGGTCCCCCGGCCTGGATGCTGGTTGGGCCCGTGGGTGGCGGAACACGCTGTTTGTAATATATGGCCAGGTTGGGCGTGATCTCCTGTCATGGGGTTTAAATTCTTAACTTGGAACGTGCGTGGATTGGGCACTTGCACTAAAAGATACAGGGTCCTTTCATTCCTCCGACGCCATGGCGTCTCCATTGCGTGCCTCCAGGAGACCCACTTGAACGAAGAGGGTGCCCAGAAGCTGTCCAAAAAATGGCGGGCCAGATGTTTCATTCGTCCTACTCTACCTGTGACAGGGGGGTCCTAATCTGGGTGGCACCTGGGGTTCCCTGTGCCGTTCAGTATGTTGAGGCAGATGTCGAAGGCAGGTACTTGCTGCTGCGAATCAAGCTGGATGGTAGGGATTTCCTGCTCTTAAATTCCTATGCACCTAACGTTGATGATCCATGTTTCTTTTCCCATCTCCAGGACCTTATTGTCTCGGACTTGGAAACCCCCTTCGTTTGGTTTGGGGATTTTAATTGTCAAGTCATTATACTTTTATTCGACACATGTATCATAAAAAGTACAAACATATAATACACACATAATTATAAAACCAGTTCATTATTTACAAGAATACACAAAATACATATAAAAGTTATGTGGAAAAATTGACTTGATGAACGTTTTTTAAAATCTTGGTCCTAATAATCCAGGCACATGATAAAAACTTTGCAACCCCACAAATAGTAGCCATAGAAGAGGTGTTAGAGATAAGAATACGCAAAGCTGATTTATAATCTCTAACACCAAGGTTCTTTAGTACTGGTTTTAACCATTTCTTCCTAGCCGGGATGTATGCCTTGCAGGCAAAGAAAAAGTGGCCCAATGATTCTTCGGGATTTGTACAACCTGGACACTTTGTATCCTCTTCCCTCCTATTATTCCATCTAGACGTAAAGATTTTGAGGGGCAATGTTCCATATCTAAATTTAAGATATAAGGTCCTTTCCCGAGGAATCTGAATAAAATCCAAGAACAATTCCAGTTTTAAAGTGCATTTATGGGTCAAAAAAGTCTCGGTCAAATGTCCCAAATTTGGGTTCTGTAGCGCCCTGGCCTCTATCCAGTCCCAGTATAATTTTTTCACCACTTGTTTTGGTGGAGGGGATTGGGATACCCAAGCGTCACTTAAACCCACACTTGCTGCAAGATGTTTTAAGGCATTTAGCCACTTAATTTTGCCTGCAGTGTTTAATTTTAACAATTCGTCTAACACTAAGGCATAGTTAGCTAATTCGGGGGTCCTCCTCAAACGGACCCAGTATAAGAGGGGACGGAGCTGGAGAATGTCCCGGATAGACTTTCTACCCAGATCTAAGAATAGAGGTTTAAGTGGGGTAGAAGATGGAAGTGATACCAAGTCCCTCATAAACTTGTTCTCCGATAGAACATGGTCATTGGTATTCTCATTGCCCCATAGTTCCGAGCCATAGACAGCTGAGGCAATTGCTTTACCCTCATAAACTGATAAGGCAGGGGCAACTGGCCTACTCACAGAGAGACGTTGGTTTTTTTAAATAGTGCCGGAAACTCTTTTGAGATTTAAAATCATTTTACATATATGGGGTTCCCATTTCAAGTTGTTATTAATCCTAACACCGAGGTAATCAAACTCTTCGACCACCTCCAGAGGAGATCCATTCAAAGTCAAATGGATGTTCCTATATTTTCTCTTGGTGGTCATAACCATTAGTTTAGTTTTAGTTGTGTTTATTGTAAGTCCCCGTTCCTGACAAAAAACACTAAACTGATCAAGAAGGGTTTGAAGGCCTGTGGGGGTTTTTGATAACAGGAGGGTGTCGTCAGCAAAGAGGAGCGATGGCGTTTTCTCCCCAGCCACAATGGGGGCGTCTGCTGGTGTCTCTTGCAGATGTTTCACCACCCCATTTATAAAAAGGGAGAATAAAGTAGGGGCCATCACGCACCCCTGCCGCGCCCCTCTGTTAACAGGTATACTCTTAGTAAGTTGCCCCTGCGCCCCCCAACGTATCCTAGCATAGGTACCTTCATGGAGTTTAATAATAAAATTTAGCAGATAGGATGGGAAACCCATATCCAATAGGACATTCCAGAGTTTAACACGGGGTATTACATCAAAAGCAGTTTTTAAATCAATAAAAGCCAGGTAGAGGCTCCCTCTGGCTATTGACACTATTTTCCCAAAAACTAAAAATTAAAAATTGTGTGTTGGACCCGGATCTAGATCGGCATCCTCCTCGCTCTGGCACGAAACCACGTATGACGGCACGCCTAGGGGAAGTGATGCATAATTTGGGAGCGGTGGATGTGTGGCGTACAGCCATCCCACTCAGAGGCTCTTTACTTGTTACACCCCGACGCACGACACACATAGTAGACTGGACCGCGTCCTTGCGGCCAATACGCCCGCGTCTCTCTCCTTAATGGCATATAAATAGAACGAGTGTTTGTACCAGCTAAAGTCCAAACACCATGGAAATACAGGAGGGACCAACATAATTTTGCCCATGTATTATACTCCTGTGGCTGGAGGCAAATTCCCGCAGAATAGATGGCTCACTGTTAGTACACAGGGGCTTTGAGTGAGTTTTGACCAGGTGAGGAAAATCGTTTTTTTTTTTTTCTTTTTTTTTTTTTTTAAGTTCCACAAATGAAAGCTGTGCCTTTGTAAATCACCCCCTAGCAGTATCTGGGAGAACTATGGCCTCCTTAGTCATAGTGCATGTGAAGCATTGATGGCATGCTCGGTGGCATGTGCATAGGGGGGACAGGTTTGCTATGAAAGAAATCACTTATTTAGTGGAATGAGAATGTGGGGATGATTGTGTAACAATAATAAATGCATGGGGCTAGTGGCAGACTGTATGAAAGGAAGGGTTATTTGTATTTAAAGAATGTAAATCGAGAGAAGATTTCTGGTATCTAAAGTCCAAAGACAATAGAAACAGAGAAAGGACCGACATCATTATTCTATGACATAAAAGCCTTTGGCTGGGGAAATTTCAGCAGAACAGATGGCGCACTGTTACTTCACAGGGGCTTTGAGTGAGCTTCGACCAGGGGTCAAACCCCAGCTGGGGAAAATCGTTTTTTTTTTTTTTTTTTTTATTTTATTTCTAAATTCCACAAATGAAAGCTGTGCCTTTGTAAATCACCCCCTAGCAGTATCTGGGAGAACTATGGCCTCCTTAGTCATAGTGCATGTGAAGCATTGATGGCATGCTGGGTGGCATGAGCATAGGGGGGACAGGTTTGCTATGAAAGAAATCACTTATTTAGTGGAATGAGAATGTGGGGATGATTGTGTAACAATAATAAATGCATGGGGCTAGTGTCAGACTGTATGAAAGGAAGGGCTATTTGTATTTAAAGAATGTAAATCGAGAGAAGATTTCTGGTATCTAAAGTCCAAAGACAATAGAAACAGAGAAAGGACCGACATCATTATTCTATGACATAAAAGCCTTTGGCTGGGGAAATTTCAGCAGAACAGATGGCTCACTGTTACTTCACAGGGGGTTTGAGTGAGCTTCGACCAGGGTTCAAACCCCAGCTGGGGAAAATCATTTTTTTATTTTTTATTTCTAAATTCCACAAATGAAAGCTGTGCCTTTGTAAATCACCCCCTAGCAGTATCTGGGAGAACTATGGCCTCCTTAGTCATAGTGCATGTGAAGCATTGATGGCATGCTGGGTGGCATGTGCATAGGGGGGACAGGTTTGCTATGAAAGAAATCACTTATTTAGTGGAATGAGAATTTGGGGATGATTGTGTAACAATAATAAATGCATGGGGCTAGTGGCAGACTGTATGAAAGGAAGGGCTATTTGTATTTAAAGAATGTAAATCGAGAGAAGATTTCTGGTATCTGAAGTCCAAAGACAATAGAAATAGAGGAAGGACCGACATCATTATTCTATGACATACATGCATTTGGCTGAGGAAATTTCAGTAGAATAGATGGCTCACTGTTACTTCACAGGGGCTTTGAGTGAGTTTTGAACAGAGTTCAAACCCCACCTCGGGAAATTATTTTTTAATATTATTTTTATTGTTTTTAAACAATTTATTTATTTTAGCAGAGTGAAACATAGTCGTTTGGAAATGCTCAACTGATAATAATGAAAGACCAAGTAGAAAATCTATGGCATATGTCACATCACATGTGGCATATGCCACATGACAGAGTGACACGTGTCACATGCCAGACTTGGGCTCCAACCCCTTCTCGAGCCGCGGCCGCTTAGCTGACGGCCGCCATGTTCCTCCTGGCCACGTCAGGGGATTTATTTTCCTTTTCTGATTTCGTATCTCTTTGTACATCGTGAAATAAGACTTTGCATGTGAAACATGGTTTGCACTGAACTTTTGAATGCACCATTTTATGTGGATTTGGCCCAGGACATTTTATCTCTGCAATTTGGGACCTTCCACGTGCATTTACTCCACAGACATATGTCACAATTGCATGACATCATTTGAACCTATCAAATACAGTTTGCCAACTATGTACTGTAATGCTGACGGTCATAAACGATTCGTCTGCGTTTTTGCAAAATAGCACATTTGAGGAGAAACTGAAACCATTTTAATTTGTTTTGCAGGAAACATTTTCACTCAACAAGTCATGAGTTTGATTTATAATGAAGGTCACCGCAATGGAACAGAAAATATTATAAATATGGAAAGAATTCCATGGATAGAATTCGTCCTAAAGAATTGTGATTACGCCAAATCTCCTTCGCCACGGCTATTTTCCACCAATCTTCCTTATTTTTGGGTTCCTAAGCAGCTAAGACAGAAAAAAGGAAAGGTTTGTTACTTTAAAGTATATCTCAATTGTTCAGTACTTCCCGCCATGAGGGATATTTTATGAAAGGCGAGTAACATAGCCACTCGTTTGATTTCCTGGTTTTTTCTTTTTATGTGAAAAGCTTCCATATGTGCTTCTTATTCAGTTTGTCTAGTATGCTTAAATGGGAGAGAGCGAGTTATATTACAATAGGAACATGTGCCTTCTGCTGAGTGTTTTGCATTCATATATTATATAGTGAGTGACGTTGATTGAGATATATGAGTTATTTCCTTTGCTAAGGCATGTTTCCTGTGCCTTTGAAAAGTTTTAAGTTTTTGTGTACCCGTGTCAAGAGGGTGGAAAACGTTTGTTGAACTATTTCTCCGACAACTATCTTCTGTGTCCAATCTGTTTCTATGTTCTCTCATTCATGCTGGTAGTTTCCTGTGATGTGCTGGTGGTGTTTCCTGAATATTGTTTGCCCTCAGTTATGTAAGTGATCATGTAGCAGTTCTGTGTGGGTAACTGGCAAGACTAAGCTATTAATAAAAGGTTAATTAATATTTTTTATCCATTGTTACAAGCATTTTGGAACAAAGTGCTCCTGCTGGCTATTAGGGGGATATTTAGGTAGTTACAGGATAGTGCACTCCTCAGTGGTATACATTGTTTAGAAATTAATTAATTACCTATGTCCCAAAGGACTTCTAAACAGTCAGAAGTGCTTTGGCAGAGTTCTCTCCCTGCTTCTGCTCTCAGATTAATATGAGAGTCATCCAGGAGATACTCTTCAGCCAGTGGTGTTTGTGAAGGAGGCGGCAGGTGTCAAACATTGCTGGGGGTATGGAGGGAAAATCTGTGAAGATTGGATGCCGCTTTTTTGGAGCTCTGAACACAGTTCAAATGTGAGGCTGGGCTTGTCTAAGCCACAGGGGACACAGCTGGCTCACGAGGGCCTTGAACAATCAAGGGAGAGGACCTGCTCCCTGGGGTGTTGGACTTCATGGACCACTCTAATTATCTGTTGTCTCAGGCTCTCAGGAAAACAATTCTTGAACCTCTCAGGTTAACGCCTTCTTGGGTGACAGACAGTTCATCTTTGACATTTTTAAACTTATAGTGTCACTGAAAGAGGTCGAGTTTTCTGGTTCCAAGATTGATGTGCAATAATGTCTTTCAGTTTCAACATGCCACTATCTTGACTGGTGATGGATTAAACCCAGATCTTTTGACTGGGTGTGAGTGTTTGATTGGTTCAGATGCTCCGTCCATTACCACCCCCTTTTGTACCGCTTTTGGCCACCATAAGTGTGGCAGGGTATGCTCAGACATGAGTCCCTTGCTCACTTTGCCACTGGATTCAAGCAAGCCGGGCTGAAGACGGCTGGAATGCCAGAAACCGGTCCTCGGAAGCTTGTTTCTGGTCCAGGGAAGGCATGGCTTGGCAGTTCGGGCTGGACTGTTCCCATGAGGCACAGGGTCAGACTGATTTGCATATAGCCATGTCTGACCTGGGGTGGCAGAGTGGGCTAAAGAACGGTGATGGATCAAGCCCAGATCTTTTCACTGGGTGTGAGTGTTTGATTGGTTCAGATGCTCCGTGCATCACCACCCCCTTTTGTACCACTATCTTGACTAGTGGCAGTGGCAATTTGTTGCAACGAAATGTCAGCTAGTGTGTGCTAGATTTTACAATTGCATTTTTGTCGGCCTCAACTGGGCTTACAAGTGGTACCATGGCACTGTAGAGGCACTTGTGAGAAGTATTCGGCAGGGTTTTGATCTTTCCCTGGATGGTGCACAATTGTGTAGTTGTATTCTTGTAATCATAGACCCCAGTGTTCAATGCGAGGAGGCATCTAGGCCTTTGGATTCCTATAGATGGTCAAAAACTCTGGTTGATCTGTCACAAGCATGAAAGGCTTTCCATATAAGTATATGTTGAAGTGTTTGAAAGCCCACGCCACTGCTAAACATTCTTCATCAGGTTGTGAATAAGCATGTCCAGTTTGACACAAACCTCTGCTTCCATATGCCACAATATGCCTTCAGGCATTTGGGTGTCAGCTGCGTTGTGCAAGAATTGCACCTAACCCAACAGGGCTAGCGTCGACACCAACCTCTGCATGAAGCTTTGGATCAAAGTATGCAATTTCAATTGGGTTCTTGATAGCCTGTTTGATCTTCTTGAAGCTTTGCTCACATTCATGCAACAAATGAAATGAAACATTCTGTTTCGTAAAGCCTCTCAATTGAGCACTTGTAGTGGCGAAATCTTTTTTTTAAAACAGATTTTTAGTGGTTTTCTGAAAAAAAGCCATACAGACAGCCCCATGGGCATCATAGAGAAGTAGTTGGGAAGGCGATAGGCATTACAATTATAACCATTAGCATTCCTGCGTCCCTCCCAGAGCTGGCTGCAAGCAAAGAGTCTTGTCTGGGGCCCCAAGGAGCACACTACTGGTTCCCCGCCATCTCCCCATAGTTAGTCTAACATACAGCTCTGTTCACCTCCATGTATATTACTGTCCAAAATGCAGATCAAATAGAAAACTCCCAATACCCAACCCACCCCCTGGTCCTTAATCACCCCAACAAAGCCCCCCCACCCCACCCACCCTTCCAAGCATGCCGCTAGCCACTAAAATACTCAGGGAGTCATCCAGTTCCCCTGCACCACCCATCAGAATCCTTGCCTCGCAGATCTCAATCTAGGGCAGACCGGGAACACTGGGGGAGAGAGTCCTTGCCAGGCCCTCATCCGTCTCATCATGCCCCTCCTTCATCAAGCGTCAGCCGCTTTAATTGGCCTGTGCGCCCTCCATCTCACCAAGTACACCCTCTTCATCTTCAGTCAGGTGCTTAGCCAGTTCCACGAGCGCCATCCATGCCTGAGCCATTTACATTGATTTCTCGCTCCCATTACGCCTAGCCTTGCATAGCCTGTAGTTCCCTTCACTCTATACCCACTACACAAGCTCCCGAAGCCAGCGAACAAGAGTCGGTCCCTGTCTTGCCTTCCAATGGGTAGTAAGTTCTCTTTTTACCAGGACTAACACCAGATCAATAAACTTGCTGGTGATTTTGGTCTTAGCAGTGTGCGAAAACCAGTGCAACAAGCAAACCCTTGGTGTCATGGCTTTCTCCTTCTCCGTCACAGTAGCCAGGGTAGTCGTCACCCCTCTCCAGTAGTCCTCCAATTGTAGGCAGTCCCAGAACATGTGAAGAAACCTCGCCCCCTCCAGAGTATAACGGGGACAAGCAGACGACGCCCCAAAATAGTCGTTGATTTTGCCGGGTGTTAAGTATGCCCTATGTAAAACATAGAATTGGATTAGCTGAAAGCACGCATCCCGTGAGCACTTCCACGCCCTCTCGACATCTTCCCCCCCAAGGTTTTTCCTCAATGGGTTCCCCCAAGTCAGCCTCCCATTTGAGTCACAACGCTGTCAGGGGTTGGCACAAGTCGTGGGTAATCTGCCGATAGAGACAAGTCACCGCTTTAATAGTTCCCGCTGCCAGCACTACATATTGACAGGGGAGGAACGTGTCTGGTTCCACCAGTCCTTTCCGCCAGTGCTTTCTGACAGCCACTGTCAGGACTGCATGAAATAGAAAGTCCCCTTGTGGAAGATCATGGCGCTCCATGAGATCATTGAAAGGGAGGAGGTTGCCTTCCTCATAGAGGTGACCTAATGTGAGGACTCCTGCCTCTTCCCAGGTCTGCAGCTTGCTCCAGTCACCCCCATGGGGCAGCACCTCGCACATCGTCAGTGGGATCTCGGGAGAGTACGGGGTCCTGACGCGCTCCATCCTGGCCATGCGTCCCCAGCACTGCTGCACCACTCGCAAATCTGGTGGCACTGACCCACCTTCCAGTGTTACCCGCAGTAGAACACAGGACAAAAGATGCTAACTTGTATCCGACCCCCCAGGTCCTCCGGATGCCTGATGTGATCCGCTACCCATTTCGTAAACCATTGGAGTTGCGCAGCATGGTACTAGGCCACAAGATCCGCAAACGCAAGGCCTAAGCATGAGCGCAAAATCCGCTCCGATCGCGGATTTTGCGGATTTTCGGTAAATCCGCGATCCGCGAACTCTCGCGAATTTACCGAGAATCCGCAATCCGCGATCGGAGCGGATTTTGCGGTCAAAAGTTCAAGCCTAATGCATAATTTACGATGGCGCCGGCAAGCTGCCAGCGCCATCCTCAAATGGTTACTTAATTAGCTTCGACAGGAAGCTCTAACAGATAAGACAAAGCAGGGGCTCGAGCGCCTGCTTTATTTTATCAGTTGGAGCTTCCTGTTGAAGCTAATTAAGTAACTTTTGCAGGATGGCGCTGGCAGCTTGCCGGCGCCATCGTAAATTATTTACATGGTGTCTTCTGGCAGAGTTCATTCTGGCACGACGGTCCTGGCACAAAAAATAAACCTCAACAGGATACACTTGCAGATTTCAATAACGCATGTGCCCTAGTTGAAGCTTAAATTCAGTGACTCATTCATCAGCCCAAAAATAAGCGTGAGCGTTGTGGAGGCTGGGCAGGTGTGCCTTGTTCCCAAATATACCATCGGAAATCCACTATGATGCTGGTCTCTGTGACCTTTTATACACACAAGAGGCATCATCATGTGCGCTCGCATGGAAGCCCCGTCCGTTTGGCCCCGCCCACACACTCGAGGTGTGCACCGTCTTCCCTCCATTTACCCACTATGATGGACATTTCACTCAAGGGACCCCTGCGCACTTCGGAGCGATTGCATAGTAACACACACTTGGTCGCTGGAACTAGTTGAAGCGCAAATGCAGTGACTCATTCATCAGCCCAAAAAAAATCATGAGCGTTGGGAGGCTGGGCAGATGTGCCTTCCTCCCAAATATACCATCGAAAATCCGCTGTGATGCTGACCAGAGGCATTTGCATCTTTGACTTTTACGAGCGCAATCCCCGTGCTGTTCCTGTGACCAGGGGCTTCTGTCTCTTAATCTGCTGCTCTGATCGGTCTCTGACCTTTTAGACACACAAGAGGCATGTGCGCTCGCATGGAAGCCCTGTCCGTTTGGCCCCGCCCACACACTCGAGGAAGCCCCGCCCCCAAATCCGCAGATCCGCTAAATCCGCGGATTTTGCGGATCCACGATCCGTGAATCCGCAAATTCGTGAATCGTGGATCCGCAAAATCCGCCCATGCTTCCCATCCGCCCTAGGCCATTGTATAGTAATCAGGGCCACCCTCCTTCTACCAGTCCACAACGGGAACCCTGTAATTAAAGTGTTAAATTGCACAAAGAACTTACCCGGGATCCAGATGGGGATCCAGATGGGGAACATCCCAAAGTAATAGAGGAACCTCGGCAGAGTGACCATCTTCACTAAAGCAACTCCACCCACAACGGATAACGGAGGAGTCCCCCCAAAATCAAAACAAGTTTTGGCGCTGCGCAACGCTCGCCCCCACATTGCCCTCCAAAATGTCATCACAATCATGATAAATCCGTGTCCCTAGGTAAGGCAAGCAACGGGATTCCCATGGGACTTCTCCTGGATTCTGTTGGTCCAGCCTGCCTGACCTGGTGGGGAACAAACACGACTTGGCCCAGTTCACATGGAGCACCGCTATTCTCCCCAGGGTCTCTAACAAGCCCTTCGCTCCCCGTAGCGCAACCCCCACAGCAACATGAGCAGATCGTCCTCATACTACGCTATATGCTGCACCTGCCCCTCCACCACCAGCCCGGAATAGAATCTCCCCGTCCTGGCATGAGCAGCCATGGGCTCCATCGCCAGAGCAAACAGTAGAGGGGACAACGGGCACCCCTGCCTTATTCCAGAGCAACCTCACAGGCAGCAGAGATCAATCCCCCTGTCCTAACTCTGGCAGTGGAAGCACTGTACAGCAGGGCTGTCCACCGTATAAAATGCTCTCCCAGGCCAAATTCCCGCAAAATATTAAAAAGGTAGGGCCACTCCAGGTTGTAGTCGCAAAGTATTGTATTTATCTGGAACAGCAGCTGGCCATGCCTAGAAATAAATGTAGGGAAATCAAAGGGGGGAGGAAGAGGTGGTGCTATGTGGCACCGAGGTGGGCACGTCCTCCTCTTGCAAAAGTACCTGTAATCAAAAAAGGTCCACCTCAAAAAGGGGATTAATGTGTATCCTGTTGACCTTGGAATACACTCATTTGGTTAAAATACCCCTCACACACCAAAAGGGCCCTTGGTGTCATGCTTCATCATCGGGGTCTTCCCGTCCGGCTGCCGGACGGGGCAGTGCTGCGACAAGCGACTACGCTGGAGCACCTTTTTAAATTGTGGGTGCTATGTGAGTGAATGAAGTGAGTGTCAGTGGGGTCAGGGGTGATAGATAAGTGATGTTAAAAAATACCTGGCCTAGTGATACAAAAACTATTTAATAAACACTGGCTGGTATTGTTAAAAAAGGTGGTGTCGGAAAAGGTTAAGCGGGATTATGGGCTTACTTTCCTGTGTGGGTCGACATGTTTCGGGGCGACATGCCCCTTCGTCAGGACCGGGGTAAGAGATCCCCCTGTCACTCACTAGTGTGTCGCCACTATGGGTCTATTTACAAAAAGGTGAAAAAAAGGGATCAATGTGTATGTATATATACTTTATATTTTAATACACATCCCTTGCTATGTAGTGAGATACTCATGTAGTATGCCTGAAAAGACAAGAGCATGGTATTACTAATGCGCGGATCCCAAGGCGCTATTTCTTAAGTACCTGTAAGAAAAAAGGGACAGACATACATATAGCAGCGGTCCTGCCTTGGGAAACCAGAGAAGGATCCATAATTTTACATTGTTAATCACACACACAAACAAAGCTCACACACTATATATAGTCATAATACAGATGGAGTGGTTGGATAGGCTGTACTTATTTTCAATACATACTCATTATGATGAGGAACAGTGCCTCATGGGCCAACACTAGATCGAAGGGTATTATAGGGGTCCAACTGCAGGTGGAACAAAAAATAAAACAAAGATGCATATGTAGAGGATTTGGTCTTGCTATTCTGATGGTAAGTATGCTAGAGTTAAATTGGTAGCATCCCATATGCCACTGTCTACTGGTTCCCCCCTGCTGGCTATGCCGTACTTACTCAACCCCCAGCCTCGTTGTGCTTCCTCCTCCGTCCGTGGCCTCCGTGGTAATGAGGATGGAGGCAGGGACGGGTGTTTATATAGCTGTATTAATTGGTCATAGTCACCTCACACATTAAGCTAGTTTTCCACCATGGAAGATGCAGCAGGCCTCACCTTCGATGACGAAGAAGTGGATAGGTTACTAGCTAACCTCCGCCCTTTTGAAGGGCTATGCAACTCTGAACCAGGCACAAACGACAGCGATTGGGATGAATTAGCGGTTCTAAGGAGAACACAGATAAAGACAGCTCTACATGGCCTATTGATGTCAGAATACCTTAAATCAAAAACCGCCCCTTCAGGTCTAATAGTAAAGAATGAACCATTCATCTTTACACATGACCTAGAATTCAAGAGGGACTGGTCATTGATAAGTTGGAGGTGTACCAGAGACTGGCTAGTCCTGATTATAAAAACCGCCACAAAACTTACGCAAGAACTAAAAATAGAGATAACAAAACTGGAGGTGAAGATTAAGAGCTATCTCTCTCCAGCCGCTCTCAAAAAGAGACTCGAGGAACTTAATCACGAAATGACAGATTTTGAACTCCCCCTCAAGAAAAGCAAATATAAAAAACACAAAAAAGATACAGAGGGATTCACACAAGAACGCATATATCCATATATCAAAAAAGCAGTGATCAAGACACAGATAATTCTGATGCAAGCTCCAACAACTCAGGTTACAGTAGGAACAGTAATCAGGGAGCGAGAGGTGGTGGGCGACCCTATAGGAGACCATATCCACAAGGCGGGAGAGGTTGGACACCCTATCAAGGGTATCCTGGATACATGCAATATCCACCAATGCCACCCTACATGGACAACCAGTTCCAACCTTGGAACCAACAGGCACCCTCATTCAACCACTGTGGCCCTCCGCCTTTTTTAGGCCACCGCCAAGGCCCCCGAAAGGGAAGAAACCGAAAGGGCACTCAGGTACACTGGAACCAACAACCAACAGCACCCCCAGGAGTGTCAACTCGGAGCCAGACAGCATCAACCAGTCGGGGAACCTAGTGGTAAACCTATCTGAGTTTCAATTAACAGAAGCACAAGAGAAAGTCCTATCAAAGGGTTTGGGTTTCGTCCCAACCAACAAAATGGAGAAATTCAAGATCTGTCAGGAAATGAAAGAGTTCATGCGAAAACTTAAGCTACAAGCTACAAGCATTTTTCCAGAACTCTGAGAATAAACCTGATGACCAATCAGACACAGGACTAAAGAAGAAGTCCACATTTACGCCACTGGACTCCAAAATACCGGTCGAACTCCTGGCTTTCGATAAAGCGGTCATGGAGGATCTAGATAAACTGCCCACAGACACAGGCACCAGATTTCAGAACATCTCCAGAATAGAGAGAATTGCACTACAAGAACTTGCCAACAACCAAGATATCGTGATAAAACCAGCCGATAAAGGCATAGCCACAGTTATACAGACCTATGAAAACTACGATAGGGAATGTAGAAAACTGTTGGAGGACAGACGCAATTACGAAGTACTAAGGGATGACCCAACTGAAGAGGTCAGAATCAGTATCCAGATAATGGTCGAGGAAGCGACAGCTTTTGACTGGATCTCCAGAAAAGAGAGCGATTTTTTGATACAGGACAACCCCATCACACCGTATTTTTATACGATACCAAAAATTCATAAAGTGGCCTCATATCCACCTGGGCGCCCTATAGTATCTGGTATCAATTCAATCCTGGAACCTCTTTCAAAGTTCGCTGACGCATTTCTCAGACCCATTGTGCAAGCAACAAATACCTACTTGAAAGACACGAAAGCTGTCTTGCAGCTAGTGAGGGAGATACAGTTCGACCCAGAACAACACCTCTTAGTAGGTTTGGATGTAGAGAGTCTCTATACGAGCCTCCCCCACAAAGAAACTCTGGAGATAATAGAGGAAGTCCTCTTCTCCACCGCCTGGGAATATCATACTCCTAAACAGGTGGTCCTTGAGTGCATCTCTCTCACACTAACGAAGAACTACTTCCAATACGAGAACACTTACTACCTACAGAAACATGGCACCAGCATGGGCAGCACCGGTGCGCCTAGTCTGGCAGGTCTGTACGTACACCACCTGGAAACGTCCAAGATCCTGAACAACCAAAATCCCTACAGACACCATGTAGTAATGTGGAAGAGGTACATCGACGATGTGCTGGTAATCTGGAAGGGTGATCAGAACTCAGTTGAACGTTTTATGGGATGGCTTAACCAACAAGATCAGTTCCTAAAATTTACACACACAGTTTCCAAAGAGAACCTTGTGTTCCTTGACCTGAACATCTACCCGGTTGAAGGGAAACTACAAACCAGTACACATTTTAAACCTACAGCTAAAAACAGCTTGCTACTTTTTGACAGCTTCCACCCTCGACACCTACGCGAGAACTTACCTTATGGGCAATTCCTCCGGTTGCGACGCAATTGCAGCAACATTAGTGATTTTAAGACCCAAGCAGCAGATTTGGAGTGCAAACTACTCAACAGAAACTATCCAATGGCCATTATCAAGAAAGGCCAAAAGCGAGCCCGCAACAACAACAGAGAGGCTCTGCTAGAAGAAACTGAGACCAAAGAGCCTGACCCAAGACCCATCTGTGTTACAACATATAACACTAACTCAAATCACATCACAAAAATTGTTAACAAGCATTGGAGAATGCTAAATTGCGGTAAACTGGATTTTCCCAAACCAATGTTCTCGCATAGAAGAGGCAAAAATCTGAAAGATATACTGGTCCACACTAGGCCGAGAAACACAGAGTCCAACGCACCTAACAGACTTTCCGAAATAGGAGGCCACCACCCCTGTGGTTCGTGCACGTCTTGCCAGTACACGCAAAAGAGCCGCATTATCATTTTCTCCAACCAAACCACATGGGAACAACGCGCCTTTACGGATTGTAATAGTCGCAACGTGGTCTATCTAATCACTTGTCCCTGTAATAAAGAATATATAGGAATGACAAGCAGACCCGTGAAAATTCGTATGAATGAACATCGCAGCAATGTGCGCTGCAAAAAAACCATGACAAAAATGGCCACACACTATGTCACCATGGGCCACAGCATTCACGATCTGAAATGGACAGTCATCGAAGTCTTCAAAAATGACAAAAACTTACTAACAAAAGAACAACGCTGGGTGTATCGGCTGGGTACACATCATACTGGCCTAAATGATGATATACCATGGTCCCATATAAATTCCTGACCAGCATTATGAAATAATATTTGCCTAATCAGTTGTCCTTGTCTTGGTATAGAATTGCTGCATCAAACCTTAAAACTATATGATGAGACCATATGACACATGCCCAATCAGCTGTTACTATCTGTGTCTGGATCAGTATTACAACACTAAAAACCTGTATTATCAGCCGATAAGTACCTATTCAATTGTTTTCCCAATATTTTTTCCAGCAAAACCATATCTATTTCAACCCCTACCTAGCGTAAAATGATTAAACAACTTTTTTTCTTTTCCTGGGTCGCCTGATAACACACCCTGTGCATGACTTGCACCAGGATGTGATGCGTCCCACTCTCAATACTGAACGTTCCATGTTGTGAACACATTTCGCTCGGAACCGCGGCGTTTCAGGGCAGATCGCGCATGCGCGGAGTCTCACCCTTTTCTCCGCGCATCCGCACACGAATCTGCGCTCAATGCATGCGCGTCCCAGGAACACTCCTCCGCTCCGGTTAGCGGCCGCACCTAACTATTATAATTATCTTCCTGACTTCCTCAATTTACGGAAAACTATACCTTCCGTAGCAACAATATTACAGGGCATCCCCCTCTTTAAAAACCAATTTCTTGCCCAATTTCAAAACAATGTCGGAGATGAGTTGACAATGGCCACCGCAGCAGGCGGATCACGGCGAAATTTCTTGAGCACAGGTGCCAATAATCATCGACCCCTCGTCAATCAGACCAACCCCTATTAACCAAATAATACAGCTATATAAACACCCGCCCCTGCCTCCATCCTCATTACCACGGAGGCCACGGACGGAGGAGGAAGCACAACGAGGCTGGGGGTTGAGTAAGTACGGCATAGCCGGCAGGGGGGAACCAGTAGACAGTGGCATATGGGATGCTACCAATTTAACTCTAGCATACTTACCATCAGAATACCAAGACCAAATCCTCTACATATGCATCTTTGTTTTATTTTTTGTTCCACCTGCAGTTGGACCCCTATAATACCCTTCGATCTAGTGTTGGCCCATGAGGCACTGTTCCTCATCATAATGAGTATGTATTGAAAATAAGTACAGCCTATCCAACCACTCCATCTGTATTATGACTATATATAGTGTGTGAGCTTTGTTTGTGTGTGTGATTAACAATGTAAAATTATGGATCCTTCTCTGGTTTCCCAAGGCAGGACCGCTGCTATATGTACGTCTGTCCCTTTTTTCTTACAGGTACTTAAGAAATAGCGCCTTGGGATCCGCGCATTAATAATACCATGCTCCTGTCTTTTCAGGCATACTACATGAGTATCTCACTACATAGCAAGGGATGTGTATTAAAATATAAAGTATATATACATACACATTGATCCCTTTTTTTCACCTTTTTGTAAATAGACCCATAGTGGCGACACACTAGTGAGTGACAGGGGGATCTCTTACCCCGGTCCTGACGAAGGGGCATGTCGCCCCGAAACATGTCGACCCACACAGGAAAGTAAGCCCATAATCCTACTTAACCTTTTCCGACACCACCTTTTTTAACAATACCAGCCAGTGTTTATTAAATAGTTTTTGTATCACTAGGCCAGGTATTTTTTAACATCACTTATCTATCACCCCTGACCCCACTGACACTCACTTCATTCACTCACATAGCACCCACAATTTAAAAAGGTGCTCCAGCGTAGTCGCTTGTCGCAGCACTGCCCCGTCCGGCAGCCGGACGGGAAGACCCCGATGATGAAGCATGACACCAAGAAATAAATGTAACATAGAAAAATCTTGTGGGGGACTGGCTGTTGACGTTTGCACTTTAGTTAATATGGGTGTCATGCCCCAATCAGGAAGGATATGGCCAAAGAATTTTAGCTTTGTCTTATGGAACTCACATTCAATCAATCAATCAGGGTTTGTAAAGCACGGCTACTCACCCGTGAGGGTCTCAAGAAGATGGGAGGGGGGAACTGCTGATCCGTCTGCATTCTGGTGTTCAGTCGAAAAGCCAGGTCTTGAGGTCCTTCCTGAATTAGGTCAGCAATGGGGATTGTCTGAGGTGGATCGGTAGGGTGTTTTTGGTCTTGGTGGCGAAGTAGGGGAAGGATCTTCCTCCAGTTATTGTCTTGTAGATCCGAGGGCCAACTGGTTGGAGCAGAAGCGTCTGGTGGAGACGTGGAATGAGAAGCAGCCGTTCAGGTATGCTGGTCCTGCATTGTGGAGGGCTCTGTAGACGTGCGAGAGGAGCTTAAAGGTGATCCTTTTGTTGACTGGGAGCCAGTGGAGTTCTCGGAGCTGTTAGTAGATATGGCTGCGCCAAAGGGATGTCCAGGACCAGTCTGGCTGTAACGATTTGAACGTTCTGATGTTTTCTGAGGAGTTTCTGGGTGTTGCCTGTATATAGAGTGCATTGCCGTTGTCGAGATTGCTGCTGATGAGTGCTTAGGTGACTGTTTTTCTGGGTTAGGTGGGGATCCATCTGAATGTCTTTTGAAGCAGGTGGAGCGTGTGGAAGCATGGTCAGGCGACTGCATTCATCTGATGGTTCATTGTCAGGATTCAAAGCCAAAACCTGCATACGCATGTAAATGACAAACTTGCATGAGAGCTTTATAATGTTCCTTCTGTGTAGTTCCGAAACCCAATATGTCATCACCATAATTAAATGCATCCATGACAGGCTGTATGATATGTCGATTTACATCTTGAAACAGGTCTCCATCTGATGACATGTCGAAATGTAGTCTGTTGTATTGGAACAGACCAATACGTGTAGAAAAGGTTGTAATGCACCTGCTATTCTCCTTGAGTTCCACCCTGAATTGATCTAAAAAAAGGCACATACTGATGCATTTACTCATCCCATTTGCATTCTCAGTTAGATCTGTATTGGAAGTATGTTTCTCAGCTACAATCAATCTTTCTTGTTTTTGTTTGTGTACATCCTTTTGTTTCCTTCCTATGGCTTTATCAAACCTTCCAGAAATGCCTATTTTTAACCCCATCATGACAACCACGAGGAACTCCTTAAATGCAAATTTTAAAAAAAACGTTGATCAGATTTACACCAAATAAAGAAAATAATAGTTTCTGAGTAAAGTCCAATGTTTTTGCCAAATTTGGAGCAAATTCATCTGTTGTTTTTTTCTGTTGCTGCAACAGGAGTTTCCTATGAGAATTAACATGGGAAATCAATGTTTTGAGACCCTGCATTTTTATTTGCCCCTGCTTGACAGATCACCCTGAAATTATCCAGGAAAAAGCTGAGGTGGGTGAACATTTTTTGTAAAGTTTTGTGCAGGTTCGTATAACAGCTCAAAAGTTATTTGCAAAAATAAATGACCTTCCAAAGGAAACTCTGACCTATCTATATCTACACAGTGGCACATATATAATTGTGCAACATTTTTTTACACAGTCTCAGGATGATACATGGCATGAAACCCTATCTGCTTTCCATTCATTAGACCAGAGAGAAAATCATCCATGAATTAGATAAGAGCTTTGGAGTTCAAATTGTCGATGGATATTTATGGAGAGTGAATTTGAATTGAATTTAAAAAGCTTGTATAGCCCATCATACACCATAACGGTTTCTTGGCGCTTTTAGCGGCATGCAGAGCAAAAGTGAGGGGGATCGTTAGTGTGGGAAGGCCTGAACAAACAAAAAGGTTTTCAGGCCCTTACGAAAGAGGGAGTATTGTTTTATCGCTTGTAGATGGTCAGGAAGGGAGTTCCAGAATACAGGGGCCAAGACTGAGAAATTTGAGCCTCCCCATTTTTTCCTGGTATAGCGAGGAACCTGCAAAAGGGACTGGGAGGAAGAACGAAGGTGTCTAACGGGGACATAATCTGTTAAGAGGGAAGAGATAAAGGCAGGGGCCGTTCCCTGCCGTGCCTGAAACACCATGCACCCAATCTTGAAGAGAGATCGTTGCCGGACAGGCAACCAGTGCAGCGCCTTCAGCAGTGGTGTAGAATGGTGGAAACGGGGAAGGCCATACACCAGCCGGGCTGCTTGGTTCTGCACAAGCTGGAGTTTGCGTAGACTGTATGCCGGGATGCCGTTGTACAGGGCATTGGCATAGTCTAGCTGGGAGATCACCAAGGCAGACATGATAAGTTTAAGTGCCAGAGGGGGAAAAAACCGGGAGACAGTGCGGATAGTACGGAGCATCAGAAAGCAAGAAGAGACGACAGAACTGATTTGTGAGTGAAGGGTAAGCTGGTTGTTAATTTTTATGCCAAGAGTCTTGACCGTAGAAGAGGGGACAGGAGAGGAACCAAGGGTGGAGGGCCAAAAGGAAGAGTTACAGGGACTGGAGGAGCCACCAGTGAGCACCAATTCGGTTTTATCTGGGTTCAGCTTCAGATGGTTGTGGCTCATCCAATCCCTGATAAAAATCATAATAGATTGAAAATTAGAAATAGCGTGAGGGGAAGAGGAAAGATTGAAAACCAGCTGGAGGTCATCCGCATAGTTATAAACAGTGACCTCCAGCTGCTGAAGAGCAAAGATAAGAGGATAGATATAGAGATTAAACAATAAGGGAGAGAGAGAGGAACCTTGGGGAACACCACAAGTGATCTTCAAAGGGGCTGCCATGAACTCTCCCAGCCGGACCGCCTGTGTGCGATCCCGCAAGAAGGACGAGAGCCAAACTAGTGCTGAGCCCCCGATTCCCGCCACTCTGATACGTGAAAGCAAGATGGAATGATCCACGTATCAAAAGCGGCGGAGAGATCGAGGAGCACCAGGCTTGATGTTTGTTTTGGTCCAGGCCCTCCCTGAGGTTGTTCAGGACCGACACCACCACGGACTCAGTGGAGTGTTTAGGGCGGAAGCCAGCTTGGCAGGACGCCAAGCCTCCCGTAGCCTCTACATGGGCACTGAGCACCGCGGCGACATGGCGCTCAAGCACCTTACCCAGGTATGGCAGCAAAGAAATAGGCCGATAGTTGGTTGAGATAGCTGGATCGGCACCTGGTTTCTTCAGGATGGGCACAATGGTGGCCACTTTAAGAGCCGGGGTCACGGTCCCTTGTGAGAGGGAGCTGTTAAGAAAGGTGATCGGGGGCTGTGTGCAAACTGAGTAAATTTGTTGTAGGATGCGTGCCGGACAAATGTCAGCAGGAGAACCTGACTTAACTTTAAGTAGTGTTTCCCGGAACCCTGCTTCCGTGATGAGGGGAATTGAGGTTAAACAAGACGGCAGGGTTGGGGGGCAGGGGTCAACATAAGAAGCAGAAGGAGGGGGAATGTTGTTCTTGATATTAGAGATTTTATCAAGAAAATAAGAATTTAAAGAGTCACAGAGGGTTTGAGTGGGAGGGGGTTTAGCTATGCTCCTTTCTGAAAAAGCTAACTCGTGAACTATAGAAAAAATTTCTCGCGGTTGATTTTCTGCTGTTAAAATTTTTGCTGAGAAATAGGTGGTTTTAGTTTCTACGATAGCTTTTTTGTATTCCTGCCGTAATGTTAAATAACAGGTTTTCAGAAGG
Organism: Lissotriton helveticus; assembly: GCF_964261635.1. Classification (NCBI taxonomy): domain Eukaryota; kingdom Metazoa; phylum Chordata; class Amphibia; order Caudata; family Salamandridae; genus Lissotriton; species Lissotriton helveticus. The sequence continues at coordinate 891,646,219 of NC_136067.1, read as the reverse complement.
GGGCAATATTCCCTTCTCCATAGTCTTTCGGCGCGCCGGAGAGACAGTTTCTTTTCCTTTAAGTTTGAGTCAAACCATCGATTCGCCTCCTTAGCTCTTTTGATTGAAATCGGGCGTAGGGGGGCCGCTAAATCGCAGCCTCCCGCAAGCCAGGTGTCAATCCCAGTGGCTTGTGCTGACGATGATAAGCTCTGGTGCTCTGGTCTCTCCTTTCATAATGAGGGATCCAGTGACATTGCCCCTCATCTCAGTGATTGTGTCTTGTTATTATAAAACCGTGCTGAAAAGCTACAGGATAATTCTTTGACCTTCACCTATGCCACTGCATTCACAGTCACCTAGTTATTAATGTTGCTACTAGAAGATTCCTATTCTTTTTTGGCCAAAAGTAGAATAGTATGAATTCAGAAGTTTCTCAAATAAAACCTATACTATTGTTGCTACTGCTAGAATGAGTAAAACCACATCTATTATCACTACAACAAGTGTTAGTAGTAAAACTCAAATTATAACATGCTAAAGTACCGTTATTATCAAAATTAATAATAATATACAAATCCGCCTCTGATTTTTATATTACATCCTAGTTGATTGTATTCAACTAAAACGATTCTGAAGAACCAACAGTGTGTAAGGTACGCTGATGTGAAGAATTTCAACTGTTGTTTAAATTAAGAAAAGGATAGCTAGATTACCAGTGCATTAGTCTATTGCTCTGCTAGAGGTCATTACCTTAAACTTGAAATCGATACTTTCGGTCCCACCGCTGGTTTTCAAGGTGATTACGTTAAATATATTTTTACCACAAAATGTAAGCTGCATTGTAGTGGGACATACATTTTAAGCATGCTTATGTGCCACTATATTCTGTTGCAGAAGGTTTATGGATTTTTTTCTATTTAGGTCTGCTTCAGGGCTCGAGCTTGACTGTCGAAAAGGTGTCCTTTAAACACGTTTACCTTCTGAATAGCATGCATATTACATACATACATACATACACATACATATTAGCATATTTATATCCAGAGTACTGATGCCAAATGTATTCTACCTATCAGCAATCATAGTATCTCTTTTATGGGAAGGAGTAAAAGACCAAGGGGCAGATTTATAAGAAAGTGCTGCAGAGTGGCACCGCAAGCCCTTTGGCTACGCCATGCTGCAGCACTTTCAGAGCACGGGAATGCGACATATTTACAATGATATGCCGCATTCCTGTGCTCTCCCCTGCTCTGGCGCACAAACAGCTGCCATGTGCTGGCGCAGGCACCCTTGCACCATGGTGCAAGGGTGCCTGCGTCATGGGGAGATTGTTTTTGTGCAGGAAGGCGCATATTGCACGCGCTGCATCGCCAACTCAGTGATGCAGCACACGTAAGGTAAATTGTTTTATTTATTTAATTACTTACCTTACTCCTGTCCATCGGATGTCGAACCCCACTAAACGCCCAGCCTGCCCCTCCCCTGCCCCGCCGCCTCACCGCACTCCCACGGTGAGCCGCCACTGCTCCCTACATACACTCAGTGATAACGCTTCACAGGTCAGTCCTTATAGCCAACTTTACTGCTCTTCCCTTACTTTGTTTAACATGCTTTTAGTGTTGGTGCCCCTTTTATCAGCCTGTACCAAAACCCTCGCACCCACGCATTCATGGACGGACAACTACCCGCCTGGGTATTTATTTTTTACGGGAAGCACCGCTTACAGCGGATATATCACATCGCGCTGACAGTGCATCGCTGCTGTTACATCGTGCACGACATCACATCGCATGCCATCAGGACGCATGCAAGTACATCGCATTTCCTTGTACATCGTTAACCATTACATCGGAATTTCGCTTATTGAAACACTAACAGATACGAGCAGAATAGATACCGGCATACTTTATGTTTATTTAAGAAGACACTTTGGTGCTCTTCTTAAATAAAGCGGCTTGTTAAATAAAGCGGCTTGTTTATTTAAGAAGAGACATTTCTTTACCGGGCATATTTCTTTGTTGAAGACACTTTTGCGAGCAGAATCGCATTTTCTTTATTGAAACATTACCAGATATGAAACTTTATGTTTATTTAAGAAGACACTTTGGTGCTCTTCTTAAATAAAGCGGCTTGTTAAATAAAGCGGCTTGTTTATTTAAGAAGAGACATTTCTTTACCGGGCATCGCATTTTCTTTATTGAAACATTAACAGATATGAAACTTTATGTTTATTTAAGAAGACACTTTGGTGCTCTTCTTAAATAAAGCGGCTTGTTAAATAAAGCGGCTTGTTTATTTAAGAAGAGACATTTCTTTACCGGGCATATTTCTTTGTTGAAGACACTTTTGCGAGCAAAATCGCATTTTCTTTATTGAAACTATAACAGATATGAAAATGCATATGCGAGCGGAATTGTGCGTGTCTTTATTAAAGTAAATTGATTTGGAAAACAAAGAAATGCAACGCAATTGAGGTCATTTATTTCAAGATACTAACATCTGATTCAAGCCGGCTCGTACAATACGTCAATAAATAAAAAAAGATATGTGGTCTGACGGATAGGTTGTTCAGAAAATGGCAATTAAGTTTTTCAGTACATTGAACATACATTGCATTATTAAAGAAGCGCATATGCAATGTATGTTCAATGTACTGAAAAACTTAATTGCCATTTTCTGAACACAATTCGGCTCGTACATCATTTTAGGAACACAATTCTGGTCGTATATCATTTTGGTACGAGTGGAGGCTCGAACCTTGTTTGCCAGCACCAAAGTCTGGCAACCTATCCGTCAGACCACATATTGGCATACTGCAGCTGAATGTAATTACATTAATTAAACTGCTAAAGGGAAGTCTTAGCTATATTAAAAATTATGTTCTTCTATTATGTTTTTTTTATTAAAAGTTTCCCACTGTGGAGAAAAAACAAACAAAAACACTTAACATCAATTAACTTTGAAATGTGGTTTCAAAGGAATGGCAACCGTTGAAAGCATTTGGGAGATTCGATTATGTTTGGTGATATAATATGTGATACCAGGATTTTTCAAGCTACCTTAGGGAGTTGAGACACGAGGATGTGGCCTACATTCACGTCTTATGTGGTAACCTCGCCATCCAGAGCTGTTTCCCAGAACCAGAGATCATACAGTTTCTGGTTATCTTTCTCTTCTTGTCATTCTCAGACCCTTTGTGTAGCCCTTAAATGATTGCTGATGTTTCCAGTTGCACCAAATGTTACACCCTTCATAGTGTACCCCATCTTCACCTCCTCCTACCTTGCCCTGTCTTCCACCATTTCCCTCTTCCATGCCCTGTCCCTTTTGGCAAAGTTTTACATGTGCTCATTTTTTTCCCTGTTTAGGCAATGGAGTCTGATCACTTTACAGTATAGAGTAGTATTACCCAAAACTAATAGGTACGTGTATTATAGGTGCTCACAATTGTGGCAAAATGTGGAGCTCAGAATAAGGCCATGATCGTGAGCCAATCAATATCCACTGCATTTTTGTAAAATGCCTAAGTATTCAATATCTCACAAAAAAGAGTCGCGCCTGTGTTCCATTTTGATGCTGACATTGAAGTTGTTATTCCTCTGTCCCTAACGAACCCCAAATTAGCTGGCAAACTTATTTGATATGAGGGGATGTAGCACACCTTGACCCAAACCGCAGCTTTAAAAAATGACCAGGAATGTGCGTGATAAATACACTTCCCATCAAATTTTGTTTTAAAAAAGAAGTATATTAAAAAAAATAAGTATATAATTTTGGTATGAGTGGAGGATTGCAGGCGCGAACCATGTCTGTCAGCACCAAAGTCAGTCTATGTTTCCGTTAGACCACATGTTGTTGCAGTGACTGATGTTGATGTTTTGCTTATTGAAATAAACATACTTCCAAATATGCGCCGCTTTGCTTGTTTGTGTTTATGCTTCCCGTTTTTAATGTGCTCGCTTTATGCTGCTTTGTTTTTTGTAAGTAAGTTTATGTCACTGTGCGCATATTGCTTAAATAAACATTCTTCTTTAAAATAACCATTGTTCTTTATATGTTCTTGATAGCCTCATATGCCCTTTATGCAGCTTTGTTCACACCTTGACCCAAACCGCAGCTTCAAAAAATAAGCAGGAATGTGCGTGATAACAAAAAAGAGTCGCGCCTGTGTTCCATTTTGATGCTGACATTGAAGTTGTTGTTCCTCTGTCCCTAACGAACCCCAAATTAGCTGGCAAACTTAATTTACCGCATTACTTCTTCATGTCGACTGCTTCTGTAGATAGAGTTCAAATGTTCTTTTTTGAGTAAACACAAAGAAATCTACCCCAAACTCCTCCGCGTTCTGTCCCATAGTCTCCTATACAATTGGCAGGCAGGTCAGGCTTGAAGAATTGCAGTTCAGCTGTCGGAATTGAAGACAGGGGGATTGCAGCATAATTTAATGTCAGGGAAGTTACAGCGAGACCAGGGTATTTGAAGCCGGTTTCATTTGCCATGAGAGAATTTACAGGTGACATTACAGAGAGTGTTATCGCTATTGTAATTTTAGAAGTACTTTTCAGAGCCTCGTTTTCCATCAACATTTGTCCAAACATTTCAAAGTAGATTCTGAGATCGCGTTGTCATGTCGCGCGATGTTATGTCGCCGATGTGACACGCGATCCTGTTCCACGGCCGCATTTGCGGCGCAACGTCGTGCGATGACAAAATCGCCGATGTAAGGGCCATTGCGATGTATTGTCCGCGATGCGAACGCCCGCGAGGACGTTGCACGCGACGGATCGTCATACAACCATTTTTTACACTTAGATGTTTTCTCATTAATATACACTTTTAGAGTATAGGTTTTTCTTACATTCGCGATTTTAGCAAACACATACACATACTAAACTTAAAAACATCTTTCTGCCTTGATTCCCCCACCCGGCCGATGAGAAGAATGTTTTCTCCCTCAGCTTTTATTAAATGGGCTGTAAAATTGGGACACTCCTCAACCATCTGCTTCACAGGAGACTCTGCTGCTCTCCTGGGACAATACACACCATCAACACAGTCACAGGGGTGTCACGCAAAGCCATCCATCTTAATTAAATGCAACATAGCTTCTCTAACCTCCAGGACATTACAACCCTGGCAGTTTTATTAATTCCCACCACTGATCGGTTTAATATACAAATGTTTGCGGTATTCCGCTGTATTAAAATGTTATTTTGCTTGTTTGACCTTTTCATTTATAAAACCAGTGCACTTTGTGCTGTTATTTAATTTTGGTGTAGGATAACTGCTTAAAGAAGGTTTGCATGACGTCTCATCTAACTACCTGGTGTTTTAGTTTAGCATTTTATATGTATCAATAGGCTTGAATATATGTTTTTTTATGCATCTGCATGCTTGTCTGTTTCTGTTCTCATGTGTCTGTGTGTGCTCACCTGGATGTCTGTCTGTCTAATGTATGGCCTTTATCCACAAAGCAATCTGCTATTCTGCCCAACGATTATGGATACAAGCATCACTGCAAAGGTGCTGCATATGGAATTGGTGGTTTGGGGCCAGCGTACTTTAGTATGACGCTTCCGGGCCGCACAGGCCAAGGTGCTACAGAGCCAGCGGTGTCATGCCCTCCTTTATTAGCACCCCGCCTCCATCAGTCCCTACATCCTGCATACATGGTCCAGTGTGTAACATATTGAAATAGTGCCTAAAAACAGCACAGCCCCGATTCTATCAATATCCCCTCTCACAGTTACATTACAATCAATAGATACACCCCCAACTGATACTGACGCAGCAGCGGTGCGTCCATTGGGGCGTAGGGGCGTATCCCCACCAGCCACCATGGACCCGCATCGCGGCCGCCGGCCAATCTTCTAAATAAAATACATTGCATTGCAACAGATCAGCCGCCGGCGGGAATTGCACAGGGGGGTGGCCTGCTGCAGCTTGAGTGACAGTCCACACTCAGGCTGCAGCAGACCGTCCCGCTGGGGAACTTACAGTGCGCATGCTTGGGAAAGTTGGCAACTTTCTCAAGCATGCGCACTGTAAGTTCCCCAGCGGGACCCAGGGGTGCTTGTTTGCTGCCACAGCCCGGGTTTCCAAAGGGCGACAAGGCGAGCAGCAAATATGCCTCCCTAGCCAATCCTGGCGCTGCTCCAGCGCCAGGATTGGCTGAGGACGGAGGGCGGGGTTTCCGCTCCAGTGAAGGCGCCAAGGTCCCAGAACTTAGAAGATGCAGGCGGCGCTGATCGGCGATCAGGTAAGTTTTCCCCTCTTTATTCTAATTCCCCGGTCCCCCCTCCCACCCCTGCAATTGTCTTTCTTATGTGTTGGATATCTGTCTCTCATTATAAATGAGATTTCTTGTGGCGTTAATAATGGGAACAGCCACCTTTCACACGGAGCAAGCACAAGATGTTAACTTGATGTCCTGGTCCAGTAGTGGTATGTGTGAGTGCACGATATTCACAAAAGGATACCTCGAACTCACAAATGTATTTACTCCTGCATGGTATTACCACACATTTACTTACAGTAGGTTGAAATGCAAGTGAAGGAAGGATAAGGCGCTCGCAGACTGTCCCCTAGGTTCTTTAATTTCTGGGCGAATTACTCTTTTAAGAGAAGGAACGAGAAGTCCTGGAAAAACAGCGCCTATTGTGTTTTTTCTTTCTTCGTCTTTTTCACACAGAGCCGATTTCCCACAAGTCACTCGATCCAGCTGTGATGTAAATTTGGAACTGTTTCAATGGTGCCGTGTGTTTTGTTCTTGAATTGTTTTAAAAAGCATGTGTTAGCTCCCTGTGCGTGCCTGCGAGCTGGAAAATGCGAAGAGGTTAAATGGTGAGGATTCTTTATTCCGCCAGTGGTAGGAGTGCTCTTGCGAGCAGCCTTGATATCCAGATGTTTGCGAGATGCTTTCCTTCCACAAAATATGTGGGCGATCTGCTTGATATGGGCAATAGTGAGAGCATGAGCTGTCTCTGTACGACGTACAAGCCAGCATAGATAGAAGGAAGGAAGGCAGAGCACAGTTCAATCTTTCTTCAGGACAGCAGCTTTGAGCACAAGTGTTAGTTAAAAAAGTGATGCTTTGTGCTTTCCAAAACTACAGCAAACGCAGGGATATTAATGAGGTAAAATCGTATAGTGTCGACATGTTCATTCTCTAAAGCCAGATCTGCTAAAAAGGTGATTTACTCTTGATTCCCACAGTAGCTTCTGTGTTTTTTTTTTGGTTGCTCTGGCAGACAATGATAGTTATGAAATCTTTGGCCAGTAAATCAGCCTGAGGCACCACAATTCAATCAAGGTCAGGATGGTTAAGGACCCCTGGGCTGTAAGGAGTTTTACTGGGGGTTGAAAATGCTCTTTTCCATATTTTTCACACTTTAGGACGAAGCTCTGGGTAGAAATGGGACTCGTTTTGGGTTCTCCATTTACAGTCGAGTCCAGGAGTTTCCTGCCAATTGTAGGTAACATTTTACAAAATGTCCTGCCTTTCCACAATAAAATCACAATCCTGCTGTTTTTCTCAGATTCTATTCTTCTGTGCTTGATTTTCTGATGTTTTCTAATTGCCTCAGTTTTTCTTCTTCTTTGGCTGAATCCGTCTGTACTCTGGTGGGATGTCGTTCAGGATACCATCTTGTTTCCTAACACCGCTGTTTTTGTTGTGCGCCACTCTGTAGGGTTAAATGTATTGTGCAGTTGATGTGGTGGGTCTATTAACTACTAGTGAAAGAACCTCCTTTAAATCTTTCCCGAGGTCCTGGTAATTCTGCTGCAGCTGCCTCAACAGTCCAAGAGGATTTAGCCACAAATTGTTGGTAATAACTTATATGCAAAATAAAATCCTTACTTCTGTGACATAAGGTAAATAACACTGAATGGGCAGATAATTGAGTCTGTTGTACGAATGTATTCTTAACAGGTATGCCATGTGCATTGATTTAAAATTAGTGGTGTAATGCGGCTAAAACGAATCACCGAGCAACACAACATCGCATAAACGAACTTGGTGACAAGACAGGGAAGCACTTTGCATGGTTGGGTAAAAGAGAGAGAGCGAGTCAGTGGGTTTCCGGTAATTGCTTGGAGGGCGAGGAACCACTCACTGATCCCCAAGATATCACAAATGCCTTTGCAGACTATTATGGACGCCTCTACTCCCCTGCCTGGATAACTACAGCGAGTTTCGCAGTGATTTTCGCAGTGATTTGCTACCCACAACTCTCTCCACCGAGGAGAAAGCATTTATGGGGAGTGACTCAAATGAGGAAGAAATTGTCCAGTCAAATCGTAGTATAAAATCAGGCAAGGGAATTGGGTCCAACAGATTCCTGGTAGAACTTTACAAACTTACAGCACCCAGAATAAAACCATACCTGTACAAGATGTATATGGAGATTCATGTGAAAGAGGTGGTCCCCAGGGATCAACAAGTCACTTTCATAGTGGTTATACATAAGGAGGGCAGGCCGGCGGAAAAGTGTTCTTCCTACAGACCGATCTCCCTTCTCAATGCTGAAGTCAAAATCCTCTCTAATACATTGGCTCTCCGATTGATACAAATAATCACCAAATCAATACACCCAACCTTTCCGGCTTCATGCCAGGCAGAAATACGGCCATAAACCTACGGCAACTCCATGGAGTGCTTGGACAGGTAGGTAAGATCCAAGAAGATGCTGTGATTTTATCGCTAGATACCCGAATGGCTTCCGACACCGCAGAGTGGACATACCTGTTTATGGTATTGGAACAGATGGGCTGTGGCCCAATGTTCATATCATGAGAACGGCTGCTGTATACTGATCCCCTAGCACGAGTGGTGGTGAACAATAAAACCTCCTCGGAGTTCCCGCTACGGCGAGGGCCCAAACAAGGCAGCTCTCTCTCACTGCTACTATTCGCCCTGATCTTAGAACGATTAGCAGGGGACCCTCTAATATGTGTGTTGCGCTGGGCAGAGGAATGGGAAGACAGATTGTCTCTCTCTGCAGATGATATTTTGCTGTACGTCATGGCTCCACAACCCTCCATATATAGAATATTGGATATATTTACTGCCTTTGGTAAATGTTCAGGATATCTTATCAATAGGTCTAAATCAACAATGTATGTTCTCCATGGTGGGGTCCCAGCTCTGCCTCCGGGCTGCAAGGCACGTGTAGAATTTGACAGCTTTCGCGATGTGGGTACCTATGTCACTACTGACCCCGATTTATTTATCGCCAACAATCTGGAAAACCCATTACAGCGACTTAAAGGAGATGTCGATCATTGGAGGTCTCTTCCACTTTCCCTGCTCGGATGTGCTGCTTTGTTCAAGATGATGGTGTTACTGCGTTTTCTCTATGTGTTGCAAAATACACCTTTCCCAGTCACCGCCACTTACTTTAAAACCATAGTGAGTGAGGTGAGAGCTTTGCTATGGAATGAGGAAGCCCCTCGCATAGCGCTACACAAACTAAGAAGAAACTGGTATGATGGTAACATTGCTTAACCAGATATCCATCAGTATTATTGGGTGGCCCAACTGGCGACCATTAATCAATGGGTGCATCGACCCGCTGACACCCTCTGTTTTGCAAACTCGACCCAAAGGTTTTGGTGGGTATTACCTGTGCACCCACCCTGGCTACATTACACTAGCTAAGATGTTTGTAAGCACCACAAGGCGAAGCGATTTGCCCCGAATCACAGGATCTATTAGAGCCGGCGCTGAGACTCGAACAGCACTTAGTGCTTTTTTGACTTTTTTCACGGACCTCCAGTTAGCCACGTGTGCTACATGTATACATATTTTCACTGTATGGAGCTATAGTCTGTACATAAATATGTATACATGTAGCACACGACACAATGTGAAACGGAGACTCAAGAAAAAGCACTAAGTGTTGTTCGAGTCTTAGCCTCGCTCTCTGTTGATTAAGATAATTTAAAGGCTTACTGACAAAATGTGTTTGAGCTGGCAGCATCTTTAGTTCACATTTTTCATAACAATTTGGAAGGAATGTAGACGTCACTGGAATTCAATAGTAATCTCTCGAAGCTCGAACAATGTTTCTTCAGTGCCTGGACTGTGTGTATGTGACAGGACTGCACCATCTTCTGCGCATGATAAAAGAGCTCTGCATATGGCGTGCGAACAGCATAAATATTGAAGGCTGCAGTCTGGGAAAGCTAGGAGATTTCATTGTATGAAAGCTTGTGAAGGTGTTTGGTATTTGTCCAAACCGGTGAACCCTTGATTGTCACAACCCAATACTCTGTAAATTGCTGGTTTTATTGTTGGGAAGTCAAATTGTGAGCTGGATGTGTTCCTCCCTGGTGATTGCAGCCTGCTGGAGTGTGTAGAGTGAAAATAAAGGGAAAGGTGAAAGCTGGTCTGAAGTGACATTCACATTTGGAGAAATTAAGTTGCTTTTTGTGAGCTTTTAAGCCTTTTAATTGCTAATTGGTGATCTGACAGTCAAAGTGTTTATTTACAGCTGCCAAGACTTCAGATTGCTTACTTGTGACAGTTCCAGAGTGTCGGTGTACTTATGTCCACTTGTACAAGTGGCTCACTCCAGAAACTGTTGAATGTTTTTAATGCAGTAAGGTATGGGGCAGTTCTGATGTACCAAGTCAGACCCAGACCAGTCCCCACAGTTGCTCCGGATTAAGGGACATTGTCATGTCATCTCAGGCGCGATGTAAAGACTCCCAGTGAGCTGAGGACTCTTTTGGCTCAAGAACCAACTAGCTGGAGACCCTTGTGGTTGTTTAAAGATTTAAGATCAGCCTGTAACTCAGTCTTGAGCTGGGTGGGTGACCTCGATTACAAAGTGGCTGTGCCAGATGTCCCATTATGACCCCTTTTGCCTGTCTCCCCTTCAGGCGCACAGGGCATAAAACTGGGGAGTGCTCAACCCTGCCAAAAAACTGAGAGGTGACCCTAAGAGCACAGCTGCCATCCTATCAGGGGTGGGATTCTTTGGTGTGCTGGTCTGGTTTTCTGGGTGCATTGGCTCAAGTTTTTTCCCATGTAATTGATTGGGTGTCTTGGTAAGTTGCTTTTATGTGAATGTCTGACTTATGACTGCGCATTCCTTTCAGTGTGCATTTGCTTCAGTTTACTTTTTGAGTCACTGTCTAGTTTGCTTGAAGTATTGCTTTCATTTTTCTTTCATTACACTGTTTGACTTGCTTGGTGCTTTTATGTTGGTGCCTGCATGCTGAGGTGTACTCTTCTTCAATTTTAATGTATGTGACTGGCCTGTTGACTAGCACCCTGCTTTCAAAGTGAAGGTTCACAGGTTCACACTTGCTTTAGTTTACTTTTGTATGGTTGACTGCATGCACTGTTTTGCTGGATGCATTGCTTTAAGTTACAACTTGATGCATTGCTTTCAGTTTGCTTTCAAGTATTTGCCTCTCATTTTCCCAATGCTTTGTGAAGGCTGTTTCCCAACTGCTGTGCAACTTCTTCTACTCTTAGAGCTGAGATTTTCATGAAAGTCTTATAGTCTGAATTCAGCACCTGAGCGTAATAGGACGGAATGTATGAAGCTCTGTGGTTATACTGAATAAGCTGCTACCTATGTTATGCCATCTATTAATGTAATAACTGCACTTTCACAATTGCCTTATTAACCTTCCTGCTTTCTCAAATTTGCTTGAAAATGCACGATTTTTCTCAACATTTTCTAGGGGGGTAATCCCCCCAAGTCCCCCTTTTGGGGTTCGGGCTCGCTCGCTGCGCTCACTCGCTATGGTGCTTGTATGCACAACATTTTGCGCCCCACCACTTTGAAATGTCATCCACCGCCCCTGTACTGACGGATTTATTTTACAAATAGTCTCTGCTTACTTGGTTTACTTTTGGCCAACCAATCTCTAAGAGAGCATTTCGACAGTAAGACCCCAGCTGCTCCTTTACACCTCCCTTGGTAGGCAAAATAAATTTCCATTTACAATGCCAATAGCTCTAACTTAAAAAAAATGCAAGACTTATTGCATTTCTAATGCTTGTTTAGCTATCTGATTCACTAAAGGGATTACTTTTATTTTGGTCCCTCGGTTTATTTTCTGTACGGGCCCGACCCTGTATGGAAAGGATTTTCAGCCTTCCTCCCAACAGCTGAAGGAAATGCAGCTCGTGCAATACTTTTAGCATTCGACAAAGAAGTAAAAATCAAAAAAGAATTGCATGTTGCTTTAATGAAATGAATGCATGGTGATATGGGCAACGATGTACAACCTGTTACTTGCAGCTATTTTGTAAAAATCAGCAAATTGAAACTAGGTACAATCGCTTGCTGATTCCCAGAAACTTGAACAGCTGCTAAATTCGGTAGCCCACCACAAAGCTGGCCCTATGGCCCTGAGATCAAATAAGTCCATCATGGCTTGGTCTTTGGTCCCTACACCGCCAGTTTCTTTAGAACTGGGAGAACAGCCTCAATTGTGATTAAATATTAACCGAAGGGGACAAGTGTGGGGGCAGTGGCCAGAGAGGCTGACTCCGGAGTGCAGGATCAGAGTTCGATCCCAAGTGCCGGTTGCGACTCAGCTCAGCATCATGTAACACTGGGCAATAGCTCACTTAATCTCCCCGACGACCCACAGCACCTTGATACCTTAAAGGGTGATATGTTCGTGCTTTACAAGTATGGATTATTATTCATATTATAAACACAAGAGTGGATCAGATCATTTTCCGTCAAGTTAGAGTGGAGCAACCATGTTGTGATTACATACTGTGAGCATTGAAAGAAAGTAGTGTATTAACAGGCTTACTGATTAGTCCTCATCATGTTTACAATAGGCTGCTTTACTTTTCATTTTTCATTTATGTGCTTCTTTTGCTGTTCTCCAGAATTTGCCTGGTCACAAATCGTCTTTTACAATCAATAGCGAAGGGACAGATTATGGAGTTTGTGGAGCTTGCTAAAATCGACAACAATCACAGAAGGAAAACTATTGACAACTGATGTTTAAGCAGTGGCGTTGCAAGGGGGCATGGTGGTGGTCTGCCCCAGGTGGCACAAGTTCCTGGGGGGATGCCTGCAGCCTCCCCCCACTCTTACCTGTAGCCATTACGGGGCGACAGCTGCCGGAATTGCCAGCACCTCCCTGCTCTTACATTTGCCCGCTGTGGGTGGCATATGCCCCGCCCTACCACCCCGCAGCACTCCCACGGCAAGCCGCCCCTGGTAGGGAGGGAGGAGCACCTGTGTGGGAGACTATATGCATGTGTGCTGAATGGTCACAGGCCATGCCCTGCCCCTACACACTTTGACTGTGCCTGGTTTGTACTGCACACAGGACATTATCAGTACAGGGCATTACCACAGACTCTCTGTTGAGTCCTTGTAGGACTTGTAATGTGTGCCCAGAGTACAGTGTAGCAGGGATTCTGCTCATACACAGAACTGTGCATAGAGACTTGGAACCTCAGTGAATTAGGGGGTGCCAAAACTCACCCTAGTAGCCAAAATCCCCTACCAGACTAGCAATCAGTGTCTCATTGGTTCTTCCATACTCCCAATGATTAGACAACCCAGAACATAGAACTTAGAATACCTCAGGCAATGTGGAACACATGAACACTCTTTTGTTATACTCTCATATCAGTCCAAACGGGGAGTAAATGAAGACACGTGCAAGTTTGAGATATTTATTTCTAATGCCGTGTTCTCAGACGCAGTATCTTAGCTAATACAAGCAGACATAGTATAAGCAACAAGATTATCAGCATAGTTATTATTCCATGAAATACAAAAGGAGAAGCATGTTAAAATGCTAAATGGAAATAGGCTAGATTACACCTAGATTTCACGCTCCCTTGCTATTAGGTTATTTTATATCTACAGAAGGTCTCTTGGGTTTACAAGGGCGGCCCCATACCTCTGGTACAAGTAGAAATGGATTATATAATTTCCTGCACCAGCTCTCTGCATGCGAATGTTCTCCAAAGTGTGTTCGCATGCCTGCGCAGTGCATTATTAAACGGGCCAAAATCAGAGGTGGCCAGAGCTGCATATATGTTATGTTTAGAACGTGCGCTGATCTGACTGGACAACAACCACTGTGTTGAAATAACCTAGAAGGCCTCGGCACTCACTGTTCAGACAAAGATTACCAAGCAAAGCTGCTACTATAGGAAAACATATTATTCTCATGTGAAGCAAAACAGTCTGCTAGACTCTAAACATTTGTAATAATGTGTGCCATGTGCAAAGGCAGCAGAAAGGAAAAATGGCGTTTAAACTTCTAATAAGCTCATGCTAACTTAACACAGTGTAAATGCAAGGCACATCCCCATGACAGCAGTAGAGAACCAAAGGTAATGGCGTGTGCTGTGATGCACACAGGGCGAGGGCTGTATACAGTGAGTACATAGCACAGTCAGAGGGGGAGCCCTGTGCCAAACAGCAGAATGTTGCGATCGACAAACTTCGACCTTTGTTTAATGGGCAGAAGGCGTAGGCATAGAGAACCCTGAATGCACACTAGAATGTGTGCCCTGTGCCATCTGCACAGGACCTGAGGCCACAATCCTGCCCTGTAAGTAGATCATAAGGAATGACAAAAGCGTATTTCATTCAAATTCCATAACATTCGCTGGAAGAAGCTCCAGCTTATTATTCCTGTTAAAAAAATGATCTTCCATAAACATAAGGCACACGCTGAGTTAGTTAACTTCGGCTGGAGAATGGGAAGTGTTCATTTAATCCTACCCAGAAAAAGTACATATTTACAAATAAAGCTAGTTACTCACTCCTAACAACCCAACCAGCACAGTGCTTATGGCCTCACATGTGACATCACAAATATTTGATTTTGCGACACCATTGATTTCATCAGTAGGGAATGGGGGAGGCTGTGTTTGGACATTCAGAGCAGCCAACTTTGGAAATGGATGACCAGGTTACCATCCCGACCTTGGTTTGGTTCAACATCCTGAGGAAAGCAAGCGCCTCTAAAAGGCGTTATTTTGTAAGTTCCCAAAGCCGGATGTGGACAAACTGGTTATTAGCTCCAAGTTAGAGGGGCTTCCGCTACTGTACACTCATAAGTTTACCTGGGGTGTCTGGATTAATTCAGGCTCCCAGGCCAAGTGGCCTAATGCCTGATCTGCCACCTTCAGAAATCCCTTGTAGTCAACAGCACACTGCATTTCTCACACATCACTTCAAGGCGAAGTAGCTCCGCATCCGCTCTAGTGTGTTTGAGGCGAACACTGAATTCTGGGAGCTGTAGTTTACTAGGATGTGGCATAAGCTGGCGACTTTGGAACTGGGAAACGGGTATTGGTAGCGGCTCAACGTCCTGTGATTCTCTGCAAATCACTTAATCTCCCGGTGCCTACCAAAAATGAATGAGTCCTTGTGTAATGTAAATGATGCTCATGTAATGCACTCCAGTGCCTTTGGGTTGATTTGACGCTATAAAAAACTGTAAAAGAAATTACTGTTGAATCCCTCCCAGCAAATTTCCCCCCTGCACTGTGGCTTCATCTGAGGACGGCTGTTTGAGACAGACCGAGGAAGGGAGCCGCCCTGGGAATAAATCAGAAATGCACGACTGTTTATACAATGCACCAAAACTTGAATGGAGCTGCGCTTAGGTTCAAAAGTGCAGCGAAAGATTTATAGTTATTGGAACAATTTTACAGAAGGATGACTTTACAACATCCCTCGTTAACCCCATTAGTTAAAGCCAAACCTCAAATTCCAGAATGCGCTGTGGTGTAGGCTATAAGAGAAGGGCTGCTGGAGGTGCCAAAGAGGACATGGAACCTTCCGGCAGCGGACACTCGGTTCCATGTTAGCGCTTTACAAAGATTCACAGGGGATAGTCGGAAGCCTCCAAGGGCTGCTATGGTCTCCACCACAGCAATGTGTAGTTATACGAGTGAGCCGCCTATGGGAAGTTACACGTGTGGGCAGTAACTTACACTGCCCAATCGTCTCTCACCTATAAAGGCCCCTGGTTAGCAACTAGGCTAGTGCTCGCCTCTTGCTTCCCAGTTCAAGAAGGCAGTAAAAGAAACAGGAAGTATACGGTGCTAGGAGTCCTGTCTACTTCCTGTAGAGTTCATCGCGTGCACTTCCTCAGACCTTCAGCAATACACAGGAGGCTCTAGAGAGGGTAAGGGTGAGACAGGAAGTTAAGCTTTCAATTTCATTCGAAGATCAAGGGACACCTTACGTCACGTTTGCTAATTCAGGCATTTTGGGGATTCGACATCCAAGCAGAAGTCTGTCTGGGGATAGCCAGTGGCGTAGGAAGGGGGTATGGTGGGTACAGGCTGCCCCGGGGGGAGGGGGGTGACAAGTGTCATCACTGAGGGGGTGACAAAATGGCAAAAATATGTGTTTTAAACCCATATCTTGGCCATCTTGTCAAGTCGGGGGCGACAAGAGATTTTCTGCACCAGGTATCACCTGACCTTGCTACAACACTGGGGATAGCCTGGGCTACACAAAGTCTAGCTGGGAAAACCAAGAGTGTGCTTCTAGAATGGTACTCACCGGTGAGCAAAGCAGATCCAGAAATGTCACCGGAAGACACATAGTATAAACAAGGCAGTATTTGATTATAATAGATTCAGCTTCCTGGTCATGGTTGTTAAGGGAGGCAGGCCGTAGGGGGGAGGAGGCAGATGAAACCCATGAAAGGGAGTGAAGAGCAGCTGTTCAGAAAGCTGTGAGCGGTGGGAGGTGTTGTTCTTGGAACGGCAGGATCATTACGTGAACTGTGGGCAGCAGGGAGGAAAGAGCAAAAGACAAAGTAGTGCACTGAAGGAAAACATAAGGCCCATAGTGAAAGGATTCATGTAGCAGGGCCAGTCCCGAGGGCAGAACAAAAGGAGGGACTACTAAGTGCATTCACCAGTGATAAGCCATCATTTCTAAAGAACAGTAGGAGGAACCAATGAAAAAGATGGGCTTTTTTCGAAGCCCATATCCTAGATACTACATGTCTCTTCGAGTCAGCGCATGCGCTCCCTAGGCGAGACCTACAAAGTGGTCCATGCTTGCAAATTGTACCCCTTCTTGACTTGTAAAGGCAAACTGTGTATGTGTTTTGCAAGGTATGGAAGACTGCATGGATTTGCACTGGCTGAAGGAAATTTTTGTTTTAATGTCAGGGAAATTAACAATAAAAACGACCCTGTAGACCATGAATTCAGCCGACAAATACCCAAAACACCGGCCCACACGCTGGCCTCACAAACTAGCCCTTCTGGTACTGTCAGATTGCCCTATAGGCCAGCCTGACCCTGTTTCCATGCTGTGACATTCCAAGGAGCCCTTGATTTGCGAGGCACCAACATTGTTAGAGTGTGACAAACACAAAGACTGCACCAGAGAACATTGAATTCTCAATAGAGCTGTTGTTTTAAAAATCTTCCAGTGAGTTACACAAAGATAGTTCCTAAAAGCACAAAAGCCATGCTAGAGCAGAACTCTTAGGAGAAGGCAGGGTTTGATAATAGACATCTCAAGCACTGCCCATAGGGATTGGTATTGGTGGAACTTTTTAGTCTATACATTTCTAAGGCAGGTTGCACCTCACTTAGATGTGTTTAACAACTGTGAGAAAAGTCCCTTCAGAACTTTGAAGCATGATCTACGGCCATGGTGGGTTAGGCAATGGCAGCACTGATATGATGTGGGAACCCGGAGTGTTGGAAATCCTGGCATCCTTTTCAAATATATTAGGTGTTTCTTCTTTATTAAAAAGCCTCCTTTGACCTCTGTGTCTTATGTATAAAGCATGGTTATTCTCGAGGAAATCTGGAAAGCCCAAGTTTCCTTTTCATCATTCGGGCTGATGATTTCTTTAGATCGGGTGTACACCTCTTCGCAGAGACTTTCATTAAGTTATTTAGCAAGTGAGTGATCAATCTTCAAATGACAATTACATTCATAGTTCTTCAGAGACATGAAAAGGACCTTTACAAATTAAAATTGTTGTGCCCTACTGCAGACAAATCAATGAATTGATCTTTTCTAGAACGAAAATGCCAATTTCAATAACTCTAATAAACAAAATAGCAATATACATGTTTGAGGACTTGTAGGAATGTCTGGCTATGCGCTCATTGTCTCATGAAAATATATATTGTGTATTTTTCGTAATGCAACAGTAAGCTTGGACTGTCATTTGAAAATTCAGAGCCATCATCAACATTTTTATACTTAACTCATTAACATAAATATTGAATTTATCCGGTAACATCTGCATATCGCTTTGCAAATAAGGCCTTTGCACACACTTCTTAACACTGATCATGTTTCTGTTTAAAATGTCGAGATCCTCCATTTTATTTCATGTTCCACTATTTTATGTTGTTGCACCCTACCTTTCCCTCAAAATAGTACCTGGGAAAAACATTGTTGGCAGTGTCATTATGGCCTTACAAATCCAAATTATTCCACAGCCAAGGGAAATGGACTGGGATATCAAATGCATATATTCAAGTTGGAAGGGGAAAACCGTTGTATGGTATTAATATACAGTTGCTAGAAAGAACAGCTATTTGCATTACTCCTTGATGTGTATTGTTGCAGGTTATCTACGTAACCAGAAACCCTAAGGATGTTTTAACTTCGTTTTACTATTTTGAAAAGATGATGCCTTCAATTACACCATCACCAAGTTTTGAGCACTTCATGGAGAAATTTTGTGAAGGGGAAGGTAATTTATACTTTTTTTTATGTTTTACTTGTTTATGAATTAAGAAATTGAGTTGATTTAAAACACTCAACAGTGTTCACATTGTCTCAAATCAATAATCGTTTTAGTATTACCACCTGACAGAACTGACTTTTCAATTTAGAGCAGATTAACAGGAATTATTTAAAATTTGTAATACGAGGAGCAGGTGGTTGTCAGTGTGGTTTTCTGAGTTGAGGTGCTAAGTTATTGGGATTGCATCAGTCTAGGAGAGATCCTTTTCCCATGTTCCCAGATTGGTACCTCAACAAACAATTCAAAAAGCAGTGTAGGTCTCTGAGGTCTCCAAGTGACTCAGTTTACACAGTTAGTTTAGTGCTTCAGGACTCATAGTTGTCATCTCAACCTTTTAAACTCTCGTAATCTGATCCATTTCTACTGGAGGATGCATTACAGTGAAAACTGTTATACTACAATAAGGTGTTCTCCAAGTTCCAGACTTACATCTCACGGCTAGTGATGAATGCCAAGTGAGTTGTCGATAGCATGAAGTCCAAAGGCAACTGCACTCTCAAAAAAGGGAGGAGATTGAGGGTCCAAACTAACCAGGTCCCAAAAGACAAGGCCATAACAGATACTGGACCTCAGCTTTGCCATTTTGACTCTCTGTGTAGATCAGTGCTCAATTGTGCTTGTGATTGCAGGTAGGACCACCAGCATTAAGTTTTGGGGACCGGCAGATATTTTTCCTCATCCGACTTTCACCCAGAGCAAGAGTGTAAAAAACAAAAAAAAAGAGAAACAAAGAGGAAGAGAAAGCTGGAAACACTGTGGGAAACTAAGCAAGGATTTTAGAAAATCCCGAAAGAGTGAGATTCCAAAACTTATTCTATTATGAATTAGGCACTGTGGTAGAAATGGGTGAGCCGCTAAAGTTTAATCAAGGTGAGTTTCAGAGGCAAGTATAGTTACAGCCATCACAGTTGCAAGGAAGTCTTTTAACAATATCTCAAGTATATTTAGAATATTTACACCAAAAACAGTCTAATGTTACTAAAGTTTGAACACATCTGAAATGAAGAGATAAAATAATAAAGCAAAGCAATACCAACATAGAAACACATACAGCCTGATTCATGAAGCGAAATTGCGCTCGCAATAGCTGCGAAAAAGCTATTGCTAGCGCAATTCACAAAATCGGCATTCACCACTGAATAGCGAATTCGCTAAAAGATTCGCAGAATCCCGGCAGGAGAGCATTAGCGAATCGGAATAAAATAGCGAATTCGATATACAATCGCTATCGGTAATCATGAAAATTCGCAAATAGCGAAAAATCGCTGTTTGCGAGGCGCAAATTAAGGACAACCCAAAGCAGGTGGTAACCATCAAAGCCATGGAATTTTTTTTTCGAAAAACCGTAGCACAATCAGTAACAGGTGCAGGCCTGACCAAACACATATAAGGAGATGCAGCAGCAGCATTAGGAGTCTCACAATGCCAGGTGGTCAGGCGGCGAAGGCTACAGCGAGCAGCACGGAGGAGACGCAGAATCCAGGAAAGGATATTCCGCCAGCGGGTCACCCTGCTGGGCCAAACCAGAGAGCAAATATATGCAAAGTACCGCCTGAATGGGGCAATGATTATCAAGCTAATACAGGACCTTGACCCCCTGATGCAGCACCCAGCAAGGCGGACCACTGCCGTGCCTACACATGTTCAGGTATTGTGTAGCCTGCACCTCCTGGCCTCCGGGAGCTTCCAGGGGATAGTTGCGGCTGCTGGGGGGATATCCCAGCCCACCATGTCCCGCTGCCTACGGAGTTTCCTTGACGCAATGCTGACCCAGCTACACCAGCACATCAAATTTCCCACCAGCCAACAGGATTTGGATGTGACCAAGGTGCAATTCTACAATGTTGCGCAGTTCCCACATGTGATAGGATGCATTGACTGTACTCACATCCACATCTGCCCACCAGCTGCAACGGAGTACATGTACCGCAATCGCAAGTCCTACCACTCCCTCAACATCCAGATGGTCTGCAATGCTAAGACATACATCACGGACATTGTGGCACAGTACCCGGGGAGTACACATGACTCCTTCATATTCCGGCACAGCGGCCTCCACACACGACTGGCCAGGGGAGACTTTGGTGAAGGACACCTACTTGGTAAGTACACTTGCCCCACAATGTCACACTGTGATGTAGTATCTGCGCTTCACAGGCACTCACCCTCTGCTCCTCTCATGCAGGTGACAGTGGCTACGCCCTCCGTGAATACCTCCTCACCCCATACCTCAACCCAGCAACACCACAGCAACGGCGTTACAATGTAGCACACATACGCACAAGGAATTGCATTGAGCGGACATTTGGGCTACTGAAAAGCAGATTCCGCATACTGCACAAGACTGGTGGGGCCATGTACTACAGTCTTGATGTGTGCTGCCGCATTGTGGCTGTGTGTGCAATACTACACAACATTGCTACCAAGCGCGGGATACCTGTAGAGATCTCTGGCAGTGAGTCGGAAGGGGACGACCGGCAACCTGCACATGTGTGTCATGCACGCGGGGAGAACCCAGCTGAAGGACACAGACGCCGCAACCACATAACAATGAACAGTTTCTAATGCACCCACTCCCCTCACCCAACAAATCACAATTGCATGCCAATGGAAATAATGACAGGAGGCAGATGTATGATGCAGGAATAAATATTATTGTTAAATGCACAATAATAATGTTATGTCTCCATTTATCAAATGCTAGCAGTATTGCGCCATACTGCTCCTAACAAAACACTGGACATGCTTGTATCAGCAGCATGTCCCAGCCAATGTACATGAAACTCAATTGCGCCTCCGGCGCGCAGCACCCAAACGCATCTCTGGCTCTTCCTCTGGGACGGCACGTGTCCCTGCAGTGGGCCTGGTGCTGCGGCGTAACACGCCAACCAGTGAGGCAGACAGGCTGCTAACACTGGAGGTGCCCTCACTGGTGTCGCCCCCCCCCCTCATTGCCTGGCCCAGTAGGATGGAGTGCCAGCACGGCAGTGGTGACCTGCTCCAACGCTCGTCCAACATCCTCAACACATTGGATCAACTGCTGCTGCTGCGCCAGGGACCGTTGTGAGAGCTGGGAGGTGGCATTCCCGATTATATAGTTAGAGTGGGTGTAGGCTGACAGCCGCGTAAGAAGCTGCAGGTGGCAGCGGCGGTCGGAGTTGCGCTGCGATATGAGCGCAGCAGTGTTGGCCTCCATGGCTGTCGTCATGCGCTCAATCCTCTCGCCCGCATTGGCCACATTGCGGCCAATGTTGTTTAGCTGCAGTTGAATAGCCCCTTGCCGTCGTGCCTGCAGTTGGTGTATGCGTAGCATCCGGCGCTCAATACTCAGGCCTGGCACGTGCACAGCCATCCCCTTCCTGCCGCTGCGTGCTGTGTTCTGCTGGCGAGCCCTGCCATGCCTGCTCTGCTGGCTGTCCACAGTGGGTGTGCGCACTGTCACCACAGTAGCTGCACCAGATGTAGATGGTCCAGCTGGTGGTGGAGTTGTGGTTGTCAAAGGTGCAGCGCCGGATGGTGCTGGCGCAGTTGGTCTTGCCCTGGCTGCGGGGATAGGTGCTGCGCCTGATGGTGCTGGCGCAGTTGGTCTTGCCCTGGCTGCGGGGATAGGTGCTGCGCATGATGGTGCTGGCGCAGTTGGTCTTGCCCTGGCTGCGGGGATAGGTGCTGCGCCTGATGGTGCTGGCGCAGTTGGTGTTGCCCTGGCTGCGGGGAGAGGTGCTACGCCTGATGGTGCAGGAAGTGTCGGTGTTGGCACCTCCTCGGCATCCTCTCGTGCCTCGTCAATAAGCAGCCTGTCGCTGTCGCTGCTGTTGTCAGCGCCACCTGTGAGGGGAATTGGACGTACATTAATTGCATGTATCTGTCACACGTGCAGTTGCTACATGCATGCTGGATGACATTCCCTGCCTGGCTTTGGCATTGCGTACTTTGGGACATGTGAGGCTGCATTGGGGTTCTTGTACATTGTGGGCAGACTACATGTCCCACAATGCTTTTGGGCATGACCTAATGTGCATGGTTTGCATGACTTGGGATGATTATGTGAGGCTATAGGGCCATGGCCATTGTTAGGGGACAGGGTCGCAGTCGCATGCCACTTACCTTGGCTGTCTTGGCTGGGTCGGGATGA
Organism: Lissotriton helveticus; assembly: GCF_964261635.1. Taxonomy (NCBI): domain Eukaryota; kingdom Metazoa; phylum Chordata; class Amphibia; order Caudata; family Salamandridae; genus Lissotriton; species Lissotriton helveticus. The sequence goes on along the minus strand of NC_136067.1, from coordinate 891,623,349 downwards.
GTCCAGATTGACGACCCCTATGCACGCCTCTGGCTCCAGAGTGTCCTCCACGCGGTCCTCCATGGGGGTGTTGGGAGGGACTGTAGGATCTCCGCCCCCAGTAGCCTGGGTCTCGCCCAGCCTCTCTGCCACCCTCTCCTTGGCACGACCTCGGAGGTCGTACCACCTCTTTTTCAGCTCATCCAGTGACCTGTGTGTCACGCCCACAGCGTTCACATTAGCAGCTATCCCAAGCCAGATTGGACGTCTCTCCACCTCCGGCCCCCTCCTGGAGTCCTTCCCAAATAGTTTGGAGTGGTTATCAACCACTCCCTCAATCAGGTGCTCCAACTCCTGCTCAGAGAACTTGAGCTTCCTCTTGCGCCCGGTGTCACTGGGCCCTGGTGCTGGCTCCTCTGGCATTGCTGCAGTCACAAATGGGTAGGATTTGCAAGTTTGGAGGTGTCCTGGAAGGAGCTCTGTTCAGCTGCAGCCTCGAGATCAGCCTCACAGTTCTGAATGGGGGTGGAAACTGCCTGCTTCCTGGTTGTGATGTCATCACTGTGCTCGAAATGCGACTTCCCGTTTTTGCGATCTCGTTACTTGCGAGATCGCATTTAGCGATCTCGCTATTTGCGCTATCGCTAAATCGACACGGATTTTGAGGGTAATTGCGATTTTCCAGCGATTTTAGTAAATCGCTAACGCTTTTTGCGGCTGTGTGCGAATCGCTTTATTTTCTCGCTAACTATGATGAATGCCGATCTGCGATTTTCAAATTGCGATTCGCTGTAAATCGCTATTTGAGAATCGCAGATTTTCTTTTTCATGAATCAGGCTGATAGTTGCTAGCAGAGCTTTAAAGGTACTCCAGGAAAACCGAGAATAATAATCTGAAAAGAATTGTTACTTTTGTATCCCTTCATTGTAACTTAGGGTTTTTGACCTAAAGGTTCATGAACAGCAATGACCCTGTCATGGGTGCCTGCAAAAAAAGGGGCACTGTCTTGGAGTTCGTATGTGTTGACTTTGCGACCCTGGTGTACCACACTGAGCTCAAGATGTTGAGAATCCCATTTTAAAGAGCCAGAATCAGTCGCTGTCAATTTATCTTTCACTTTTCTGGGTATAGCAGTGTATATTGTCAGTTATGGAACAACCAATTATTAAGCACTGTGAGGCAGATTTACAAGCCCCGTGCGCCACTTTTGCATCACTTTTAACATGGGAAAAGCTACGCAAAATGTGGCGCATGGGGATTCTAAATCTGCCCCAGTGTATTTTAAAGGTGAAGTCTGCTCAAATGGCGTACTGCCATTTAAATAGTTCATAAATGTGTAAACTGTGGTTTGCTGGCCCAGTAGTGCTCTCAACCTTTCACTGTTTTAATATTTCAGGGAATGTAGAGCGAGCTTGTGTCAGTGGGGCAAGTGCTTAACTGCCCCTATCGTAATTCCTTTGGCATATTTGTGGAGTTACCTATTGCAGTCTGTGGCAGGTTTATTTCTCAGCTCTCACTCACAGGTCATTTCCATTTCTTCTTTCAGTTACGCAAAATTGTGTGTAATTTGTGTAATTGTACCAAACTTTTGCATACATGTAATATCAAATTCCACAAATGTCACGCACCCCTACTCAGCATCTTTGCTCCAACTCTATTAGGCACTGAAATGTGTGGAGTTACCACCTTCCTTACAAAGAAGGAACATCTAGATCGCTAACTTAATGCTTTTTTCCATGTCTCAAGATGGCCACCATTTTAAGTTTAAGTTTAAAAAGACTTGACAAAATAAAACATTTGAGATCAAGGGAGAAACATAACATAACTGAGTCCCTCCATTTTATCTTTGCTTCAGCTTTACTGATGATGTACCATTACCTTATAAACTATTGTTACTCCAAATGCCATCCTCAAAGTTCCTTATTTTCAAGCAATTGTGCCAGTCATTATGAACGCATGATTATATACAACCAGATAAAACACAATAATTCAAAGAGCTGATTATTCTAAGAGAGAAATATATATATGTGGCATCCTGGCGTATGTTTGCATGCAAAGTGGATATCTCCTATGGACAATGAAATTCCTCAATGACCAAGGATTTGAAAGTGCGAAATGCCCACAGCATTAAAAGATCAATAACGATCAGGTACTAAGGGCCAGATGTACGACCCTATTTTGCATGCACAAACGTGTTTGCGACCAGTTTGCACATGCAAAATGTGAAAGGGCTATGTACAATTCCTAAATAGTGAGTCAAAATGTATTTGCGACTTGCTATTTAGGAATTGCGAGTCGCTATAAGGAAGGGGAGTTCCCTTCCTAATAGGGACTGCAACCCGATGTATGAATGTTTTACAACCGCAATTGCGGTCGCAAAACACTCGCAAATGACCACCCGCTTCAAGAGGGGACCCCTTCCACTTTGGGACTGTCTCTAAAAAAAAATTTTAAGGGCAGGCAGTGGTCCCATAAAAAATGAAACGAAAATGTTTCCGTTTTTTTTCTAACTGCAGCCCGTTTTCCTTTAAGGAAAACAGATCACTGGCAGAATGTCGAGGAGCAAAATATCGATCTGCCAAAATATCGAGAAAAAATATAGAATGCCAGAATATCGACTTCCTATCTACAAACAGGTAAGTACAAAGATATCGAATCCAAAATATCATTGTTAATAAAATAGTTTGTGAAAATATAGAATTTTTTTAATGTCTTAAAAGGAATGTAAAAAAAATATTATAATTGAGTAAAACATACTTAAGCATACTTAAATAACCTTAAAATGTATAAATGATTAATGTAATAAAAAAAATTACCAATTTAAACAAAAGGGGGGGAGAGAGAGAATACTACCTTGAAATGGATTCGTTCTCCCTGGGTTACATTTACAAACAAGAGGAATCCATTAGGAAGTGGATCAAGAGTGTCCCTACTGTGGTTGGAAACACGCTATATGTTTTTGGGTACCCCTCACACACCAACAGGCCCCTTGGTGTCATGCTTCATCATCGGGGTCATCGCATCCCTCTACGGGATGCGGCTTGCTGCGACCGACGATTGCGTGGGAGCACTTCTTTTGACTATGTGTGGTGTTTGTGAGGGATTTTTTATGTGAGTGCTGTGGTGGGGTTTAGATAGTGAGTGGAGTTTAAAAAGTGCCTGGCTCATAGGGTAGCAAAAAAACTTTAATTGACCCCCGGGCTGGTACTGGTAAAAAGGTATAGGAGGAGGTATTGGCGTAGACTATGTGCGCCACCTCCTATGTGTGTGTCAACATGTTTCGATGTAAAAACATCTTCTTCAGTACTGGGGTACACAAATCCCCACCTTACTCACGTTTTTCTAATTCCGTTTTTTGATTATTTCTAAAAAAGTGGTATTTACAAGTGCAGGTATACCAATGTACCTACTGAACAACCGCTATTTAGCTGACCTGCGAAAGAAAAGGACAAACATTTTTTTCAGGTGGTCCCTTCCTTAAAAACCATAGGTCTGTTCACCTGTTGCTCAAGTCATGCAGTCAGTAGACATTTCCCCTGTGGCAACTGTGCTAGCTGCCACTTAACCAAAAAAAGCAAACAACTGACCTTCGCCAACGACACAAAATGGGACCAACGAAAAATGACAACTGCAACAGCAAGAATGTCGTTTACATGATTGTGTGCCCTTGCCATTTAGAGTACATTGGCATAACTACCAGAGCAGTCAAAACAAGACTCAATGAGCACAAGAGCAACATCCGGTGCAAAAAAAGTACCACCAAAATGGTGGCCCACTTCCTAGAGATGGGACACTGTGTTAATGACATCTACTGGACTGTAATTGAGCAATTACCCACAGAACAGGGTCTCTTTGAAAAAGAACAGTGTTGGGTTTTTCGCTTAGGTACCCATATATCAGGACTAAATGACGATATCCCTTGGGGCCAACTAAAATCATGAAATCCCCTTAGTGCCACATAGTGTCCATATGAAGCAGTACTAACGTTAGACATTAAATGTTTAAACCAATAGACTGAGTGCCCAGTTTATAAAACCAACACTGTAGTTTTATTTTTATCCTTTTAGAAATGAATACCCGTATTTCATTCCTACTTGCCAAAAAACCCCTTTTTTCATAACAGTCCAAGTGCAGGCGCGAACCCGGGGCACTCATGAAAATAGCAGCAAACATCTTTGGGCATGCGCGGTTAATGGTAGGACCGTGTAGCATAACGCATATGCGTAAACGAACAAAACTAACTACCGCGCATGCGCCATTGGGAAAAATAAGCAGAAAACTAACCCAATTACCGGCAAACCAAATATAGACACCCCCGGTTACAAACCTTACCAATAATCCAATTAAGGGCGCAATAGCGAGAGTATATAAAGGCCCTCCGTAGATGCACTGCCACAATCATCGGAGCCGGCGTAAGGGGCAGCAAAGAGGGATTCTCCTCATAGACCCGTGAGTAATACCACCACAAAAAACGGAAGAACTTACCATCCCTGGAAATATGTAAGTACCAGAAAACAAACAGTGGTATTTGTTTTTTTTTTCACAGGCAGCAAGGAAGCCCGGGTAACCCCTACGTTAATACGGTCTCATGGAGTAACAAACTCCTAACTAAACAGTTTGTTGTGCCCACTGTGAGCTTCACAGTAATTTCCCCATTATTCACAATACTTAATAAATACCACAGGGTTTGACCACAACCCCAACATTAGAGTGTGTGTTTTGTGTTACATGTGTGTCTGTCCTGTATGTGTCTTTTTGATTTATTAGATGAATTTTCACCATAAGCAAGTTCATCATGTGTAGAATGACACTGACGTGTCTTTACAGAATTCAAACCGCACTACTTTTTGCATGACTTGAGCCACAGGTGAACAGACCTATGGTTTTTAAGGAAGGGACCACCTGAAAAAATATTTGTCCTTTTCTTTCGCAGGTCAGCTAAATAGCGGTTGTTCAGTAGGTACATTGATATACCTGCACTTGTAAATACCACTTTTTTAGAAATAATCAAAAAACGGAATTAGAAAAACGTGAGTAAGGTGGGGATTTGTGTACCCCAGTCCTGAAGAAGATGTTTTTACATCGAAACATGTTGACACACACATAGGAGGTGGCGCACATAGTCTACGCCAATACCTCCTCCTATACCTTTTTACCAGTACCAGCCCGGGGGGCCAATTAAAGTTTTTTTGCTACCCTACGAGCCAGGCACTTTTTAAACTCCACTCACTATCTAAACCCCACCACAGCACTCACATACAAATTCCCTCACAAACACCACACCACACATAGTCAAAAGAAGTGCTCCCACGCAATCGTCGGTCGCAGCACGCCGCATCCCGTAGAGGGATGCGATGACCCCGATGATGAAGCATGACACCAAGGGGCCTGTTGGTGTGTGAGGGGTACCCAAAAACATCTAGCGTGTTCCCCACCACAGTAGGGACACTGTTGATCCACTTCCAAATGGATTCCTCTTGTTTGTAAATAAAAAAAAATTAAACATGCATTTTTATTTTTTAATACATATATATGTTAACTTAATAATATTGAAAAATATTAAACATATTTGGAGTTGGATAGCGGGAGGATAAAACTTACTATTCCCACTCCAGTGAGTGCAACATTAGGGAAAGCGTTGGATAGCGGGAGGGTAAAAATTACTATTCCCACTGCAGTGAGTTCAACAGTAAGGAAAGCTTTGGATAGCAGGAATGTAACAATTACTATTCCCACTCCAATGAGTGCAACAGTAGGGAAAGTAATGATTTAATAATTAAATATAAAGAAATTAATTATCAAAACCAATAAAAAAGTATTATAAATTAATTACCAATTACAAATTATTTAATAATTAAATAATTATAAATACCAATACATATTAATTATTAAAAATGATTTACCTATTAATAATTATTTAACATCAAATTAATTTGAAATGCCAAAAATCAATAAGCAATACAATATTTGACGAATTAATAATTAATAATTTCAATATTACTTAATTTCAATTAAATTACTTCCTACCCTATTCCCATATAAACCGACAACCCGCTACAGAACTAAAAAGCAAAATAAAATTAAAAATTATTAATAATTCCTAAAAATTAATATTTAATTTACTATAATTAAATTACTTCCTACCCTATTCCCCTATAAACCCACTACAGAATTAAATTACGCAAAAATTGCATAACATAAAATTCATTACTTTAAAAAAATGCAAACATACATTACAAAAATAATACATACTTTTAACACATATACTAACAGTTAAAACACTATAAAAAAATTACATGTTTTTAACAACTATATTATGACTGTCTTACCTGAATTTCGATATTCTGCACCACTATATTTTTTGCAATTCGATATTCTGTCCATTCTACATAAAAAACTCGATATTCAGTACCAGACATGGTGGCCTGCTGAGCCCAGCAGGCCACCATCCCTGGGAGGGCCTGTCATTCTCAATGGGCAAATTGCAAGAGTCTCGTTAATATTCATGAGCCTCGCAATTTGCAAGCCCATTGGGAATCTGTTGTACATGTCAAATGCGTCTCTCAAATTGCGAGTCGCAAATAAGTCGCATTTTGCGAGGCTCTATTTTGCACGTCGTACATCTGGCCCTAAGACACTTTAATGCCATATACAAATTATGCAATCACTTGCGTCTAAATATTACACCAATAGTCGGAAGTTATGACAACAGCATAACATAGGGGCCTATTAGGATGGCGGGCGGACTTCGGTCCGCCCGCCCGCTATCCACCCTAGCAGTGCTGCGACCATCCGCCAGTGGTGCGGGGCCCGCACCGGCAATCAGGATGCCACCGCCACAGTGGCAGTGGCATCCCGCATACATTGCATTGTGGCAGGCGGTGCTGGAAGCAGCACCCGCCACAATACAATATATGCATGTCTTGATTTGCATGCACAATGTGGCAGGCACTGTGCTGTGCCTGCCACCTTGTGCATGCAAATGCAGGGGTGTACCATAGGTACCCCCATGTGCACCCCCCAACACCCTGGGGGCCAGCAACGGGCCCCCAAAGAAAAACTGCATGCCTTTCCATGGCAGAGTCACCGCCATGGAAAGGCACTTCTCCGCCATCATAGTAATACAGGCACCGCCACCTTATTGCTGTGCTTTTCCACCCAGTAGGCAATCGGGCGGATTGCCTTCTGGCGGACGGTCTTCCCGTTCGCCGGGTTCGCCCCCGCCATCGTAATGTGTCAGGGGGAAAAGTCATGTGGGCGGTGACTTTTGGCGGGCGGATCGCCATCACCATACGGGTGGTGGCGATCTTCCCGCTATACTAATTACCCCCATAGTATCTAAAGTGCTCAATATCAGCAGCTTCTCGATGTTAGGAAGGTATATATATATAGAACCTTAGGAAAAGTGCATGCACATGTTACTTATTCAGTTGGTAAACAGAGTACACCTGAATTTCAATCAAGTTTTTCAAGATTCTTGATTGATAAATACAATTATCCAGATCATAGACCGTTATAAGAAACATTACAGTACGTGTGTTAACATTTTTTAACACCATATACGAACCATACAGTCATCTGCATATGGCAACTACTCCAATTATTGCAAAAGGAAACAGCAACATTACTTTGCATCTAAAGTGTTCCGTGCCAGCAGCATTTTAGAATTAAGACAATGCCTTTATAGAACCAAAAGAATGGCGTGTGCATGATAAAATTGGATTTATTGATGGTATATGCTCAGCTGATATATGAGCGCCTATAAATTGCAATCAAATTCTCCAAAATATGTGGTTCCTGATAAACACAAATGTCCAGATTATCGAGAATGCAACAGTAATATTCTACAGGTGTCAGCAATGCACTATTTTAGGTACAAAATGTAATTCTGATTTGAAAGTGCTAAGTGCTAGGAGCGCCTCAGAACCAAATAGGGTGCATTTGTAAAAACAGTCTAACATATACCATGACTCGATAATAAGAAGTGCAAAATTCCTATTACTGTACAGACAGTACTAATGAGTCTAAAGTGCAAAGTTGTAATCGCATTACATACCAACAAAGTGCATTTGCTAAGCAAAGGCACACCTCATTGGAGAATGCAAACAAACCACATATATACATATGGAAGGAGCCAAGACTTAAAAGTTCCTCATCTCATAAAATGTAATTTCCAGCAACACATGGCATATTTTCAAATCCTGATATACCATAGGTATTGTAACTTGTATCATGAGAATGTGTTGGCTTCACCCTGCAGGTGTCAGTGTTATGGATATGAGTATTTCAAGCATCCAAATAGAGAGAACATGCTGTGGCTTCCTTTCTTATTTGCGTATGATGAGATGCCTAAAGATGCACATGCAGTTCAGCATTCAGCTTCACACCCCATGGGTGCTCTGTTCCCATTACAATAATCCACTTAGATTCTGCTCTTTGTAAATCCACTTCTTTATTCCCAACTCAGGTTTTGAAAAAAATGTTTGGGATGCCATCAAATGTAATATCTTTTACATCACTTCCATGGACATCTCATATGTGCTTTGTCATCTTATAACAACGGTCCTTATTCTTAACTGCTCGTAGGTATTGCAAAATACCGAGCTTTAGTTTGTTCTCTGTACTGCTCACAGATCTCTTACCACATACGCATTCCAACACATATACAACACATGTGGTTTCACATGTTATCCATTACATGATCTCTTAAGTTCTTCCATGTTGATTTAAAAATTCTGGTGTTTTCCAGCCATGGTGCAGGCTACATTTAAAACATCTCCTGAACCCCTTCTTTTTGTCAGGCAACCAGTTCAATTTTGTAGGGTTCATGTGGCTCTTAGATAAGAGATCTCCCAATCATGCAGTTTTTTTATATGTTATGTGTGGGTGTTCAGGTATTAAGTCTCAAAGTATATTGTGTAATTTGAGGAACTTCCAATATTGCTGTTACAACTCCCTTATTTCATTATTAGAACTATCAAAGTCCATTATGTATCTTATGATATCTGGAGTGCCTCCTTCCCTTGGAAGTCTTAATTTTTGGTATTAGTTTTTTTGGTACTATTTTTTTTGGTAGCTCACGCTTTTTATTTTTTGCTCTTAATAATGCATCATCTAAGGCCCTGTTCGGTTATCATCTTGTCTCAAACCTTTTATACACCACATCGACTAGCTTGTCAAGTACATCAATCTTTGAGCTATTTCTTCTTGCCTGGAGGATCTCTCCATAGGGAACACTCCATTTCTTGGTCCCTGGATGCCCACTGTTTGAATGGAGAATACTTTTGCTACTAGTCGGTTTACGATGGATCTTAGTGCAGATTTTATTGTTGTCAATATAGACTCCTATGTCCAGATAATTGATCTCTTACACATTAATTTCATGACTGAATCACAATCCTTGGTGGTTGTCATTCAAGGAAATTATGAACTCTTCTAAATCACTCCTTTCTCCCTCCCAGATGATAAACATATCATTGATGTAATGAACCCATAAAACCACCTGATCCATTCTTCTCAAATTGTGCTCATTCCCTATGACATCCACCTCCCACCTACCCATCATTAATTTTGCAGAGGTTGACGGTACCCTGTACTTGCGAGAAACAACTGTTGTTGAACATGAAGACAATATGATGGAGGCAGAAATTCACCATTGCCAGTATAATTTTGGAGTGTTCCAGCAATGAAATAGAATGAGATCTAAGGAGATATTCACAGGCCTTAATTCCATCTGAATGCTGAATCAAAGTATACAGAGAGGCCACATCGGCTTTAGCTATCAAGTAATTGGATCCCCATGGTATTCCATCAACACTGTTTAGAAAGTCGTAAGAATTTCTCAGATAAGAAGGAAGGTTCATAACATAGGGAAATTGGAAAATGTCTATGAACCTAGAAGTGTTTTCGAGTAATGAACAATAGAGCTGACAGTAGGTCTTCTGGGAGGGTTTAGTTTATCCTTCTGTATTTTTGGTATGAAATAACTCGTAGGCAACACAGAATGAGTGGTCTTCAAATACATATATATTCATCATCATCTAAAAGACCTTGGCCATGAAATAAAAAATATTCATACACTCTGCAGATGGACCTTTAACTAATCTTCTGTAATGATCTTTGTTGTTCAATGCCTATGAGCTTCTGCTATATATATTTTTCTCGACTTAGGATGACAATATTTCCCCCTTGTTCTTTGCCTTATGATGATGCTATAATCCCATTTAAAGATCTCATAGAATTTCCCAGTGTTCACTTGTCATGGTATCGTGTTTATCTTTTCAACATTTGAATTGTTTTGTGTTGATTTAATTTAGCCCCTCCGTCCCGATGTTCTGGAAAACATCAATTTATTTTCCCATTTCTAACTCTGGGCAAAATTTAGATCTGGATCTGCAGCTTCTAATAATTGGTATGTTAGTTGGAATGCTCAATTCACACAACTCCAAACCCAGGAGACCCCCCAACTCCCTTTGAGTCTCAAGACTTCCTGTCTCCATCTCAAGTGATGAAGAGATCTCAAATGACTCATACCCTTGATGGTTAGTGTCAAACACACTTGTTCACTTCTGTCTCCTTATTTTTTCCTTTGTTTTTGGGCAAAGTGTTTCTGTAATTCTAATTTCCTAGATAACGTGTAGAGGTCCGTTCTAGCATTGACCAAATTCATCTTTGATTTGGGACAAAACATGAATCCCTTGTTTAAGCGTTTAATACGTTTCTCATCAAGTTTTTATTGGAAATATGCATATGTATATATATATATATATATATGTATGTATATATATATATATATGAGGCAGAAAACGTCTTGACAGCAGTTTCGGCAATAGACGAGACGAACCCAATGATGGTGCAATATTCTTTATTGTAGCCCAAACACCACACCGACCATAACGCGTTTCAGCCCGCGAAGGGCCTTGATCATATATTCACTGAAAAAAACATAGGTTTAACACTCGTTATAGTTAGGAATTAGCATTTAAAAAACCTTTGAAATTCACTAAAAAAACATAGGTTTCACACCAGTTATAGTTAGCTGAACATTTTACTCATACAAAACCATTGAAATTCCCAAGTTATAGTTAGTTGGACTCACTATAACTCGCGCGCCAGCAATCCACTGCTGATGATTTCACATATTACATCATTCATGACATGGTCAGTGACATCACTGATGACATCACTGATGACATAACTGATGACTTCTCAATTGACATCACTGATCTCATCACTGATGACATCATTCATGTGATAATACGATGCACCTCCTCACACTCTAATATAACCTTTCATACACTCAGTGTTAAATACAGACTACCATTGTTGAAACCATTGACACACCAATATCAGTTACTACATACGCACTGACTGATTCCTAGGTCTACACATACATCCACTCATTCACCCGTACAATCACTCATACCCATACCCATACCCATACACGCAAAGAGAGAGATGACGCAAGTGGAGGGAGACATGATGCAGGCAGAGGGTGAGATGGCGTAGGCAGAGAGTGAGATGACACCCGCAAAGAGAGAGATGGCACAGGTGGAGGGAGACATGATGCAGGCAGAGGGTGAGATGGCGTAGGCAGAGAGTGAGATGACACACTCAAAGAGAGATGGCGCAGGCAGAGAGTGAGATGACACACGCAAAGAGAGAGATGGTGCAGGCAGAGAGTGAGATGACACACGCAAAGAGAGAGATGACGCAGGTGAAGGGAGACATGATGCAGGCAGAGGGGAGATGGTGCAGCAGGCAGAGAGTGAGATGACACACACAAAGAGAGAGATGGTGCAGGCAGACAGTGAGATGACACATGCAAAGAGAGATGGTGCAGGCAAAAGAGACATGGGGCAGACAGAGGGGATAAATAATGCAGGCACACGGCAGATAGCGCAGGCAGAGGGAGAGATGGCGCCAGCACAGGGTAACATGACGCAGGCAGTGGGAGAGATGGCGGATACAGAGAGTGAGATGGCACAGACAAAGAGTGAGATGGCACAGGCAGAAGGAGAAATGATGCAAGAAGAGGGTGACACAGCAGAGGGTGAAATGGAAGAGGGAGAGGGCTTGTGCAGTCAGAAAATACATTTCCAATTTACAGCACTATCTCTATACCTGCATTGAATAAAAACATTAAAAACAATCTAAAAAAAGAGTACCCTATAAGCAAAGAGATGCAAACTGTGAGGAGACAGAGGTGACATTATAGAAAAAGGTGTAAATATAATTCTTTAATTTACACAGACACTCAGTGTGATCCTAGTCAAAATGTTAAAGCCATACATTTTACCAAAAAACATTCAGCATAGTAAATCGTTTAAGACACAGAGCACAGCCCATATAAATGGCCACTACTTTACAATGCAGAAACCTGACTCATTTCCAAAATACATTTCCAATATGCACCATTAGTTTTTTGCCAGCATTACATACAAACATGAGACACAATGCAAAAAGAAACAGTACCCTATAAGCAAACAGATGCAAATTGTGAGGAGACATTATAAAAAAAATCCAAATATAATTCTTTAATTTACACAGACACTCAGTGTGATCCTAGTTAAAATTTTTAAAAACAATCGTTTTACCTAAAAACATGTATCACAATAAATCATTTAAAAGACAGAGCACAGCCCATATTAATAAGCACTACATTACAGTGCAGAAACCTGACTCATTTCCAAAATACATTTCCAATATGCACCATTAAGTTTTTTACCAGCCTTACAAAAAAACATGAAACACAATGCAAGAATAAAGAAGCGCAATATGCTTGTTAATCTTCCTCATAGTGCATACAGCACTCTACCTATATTAAATGAATCATTACTCACCTTTAAAAATGCTTTTGAAGATTTAGAACAGTGTCAGTCACACACACCAGATTTTCTTAAGCAGAATCTCTAATGCATCTGTCACTGCAGCCTCAGAATAATGGCACAGATTCCCTCTCATTTAAGACCCATATTCATGTACATAACCAATCAAATTTCTTCCCACACAAATTCAATCCAAACTAACATTTTAATTGGTTTTACATTTCAACACTTTGAAACTCACATAATATTCACCCATCCCCCTACTGCTCTTTCTGCCTGTTACCATGATAACACTCCACCCATCACCTAACTGAGCAAACAGGTGAAAAGATCATCATACTATGTTGCAAATGAACCCAGCAAGGGTGTTTGACTTTTCAATATACCAGCTTATCCTGTGCAATGTTTCTTTCAATGAATTTTTCTCAACCATTAGAATTACTTCTTTCAAAAAACAGAAGCATGCACCCTAATTTTCAGTGTTGAATTTTCAGAAATCACTAATCATTTCTTCTTTTTCAAGTGCACTGAATCTCAACCACTTTTTTTCTAAACTCCTACTTTCAAACTGCCATTTCATTTCCATAACTCATCTGAGTACAACCACATCTGCCTTCAAGATGCTGAAAGTCTGGATAGTAGGACATAGCTATGTTTACTGGAGTGAAAGGTATGTAGCTTTCACAAACTTGATTTACCAAATGTGGACATTATGTGGATTGGCCAGAGAGGATTGATGATTGATATCACCAATTGATACCATTGGTAAAATCCTTTATGCATCTACCCCACCCTGACCTCATAATTGTTCACTGTGGTGGCAATGACCTGGGCACTTTGACTGGGGTAGGTATGGAAATGCTTTTAAAGGACACCTTTGGGCAATTGATGTCAATTTTTCCAAAAACTGCCTTGGTATATTCTAATATATGCCAAAGGCAAAAATGGAACTGGTCCAACCAATTTTGTCCACAGATTGAGAAAGCAAGGAAACATGTGAATAAATCAGTGTCTGCTTTCCTCAGAGACTATGGTATGGGTTCTATATATCACAACAACTTGAGTTACAACATGCAAGGCATCTATAGGAGAGATGGTGTACATTTTACAGATGAGGGGAATAGAGTCTTCCTTTTGAATTTTAGACTCTGCATCGGTACCTACTTGTAGGTACTTAAATCACTCACATAACACAACAGCTCTTTTTAGAGCTACCCTACCTCTAAGCACTCTAAATTCTTATTTTACTCTATTGTTTTTCACTGTTTTTCCCCATGGTACGCTCAGGGTATGCGTACATGTAAGCGTACATGTAAATGCGCCCTGAGCGTACTCTGCGAAATTTTCCCCCAAAAAATGTTTTTTTTGCTCTTCGTGGTCCTTCTAGGCCCCCCTTAAAAAACCTAGGAGGTCAGGGGGTCTCTACCCTGCCCCCTTTTAATGTTTTCCCTTTTTGCTTTTCACCTCTTGTGTCTCGGTTCTTCCGAGACACAAGATGGCAGACTCTCCGGACCATTTGGAATGTTTATAAACACCCGAGAGCCAATCAGCTTTCCGCTCGCCCACTTCCGTGGCGCGCCGGGTGCGCTTACCGGTACACGTACCCAAAGCGCTCGAAGCGCGCATATAGATATATTAATTTATTTGAAGTTAATTTTCATAAAAACCACTGGAGCGATTTTAACCAAATATGGAAAAGGCCCTACTGCGTACCAGTCCCTACCATTTTGCCAAGTTTGGTGTAGTTCCATTCAGCGGTTCGGGCTGTAGCCGTGTCTAATCGTCCTATGGAAATTAACATACGGAAAACACATTTTGGGACCACCCTTTTTTCTCGGCCCCCGCTTCACGAATCCCCCCCGACACTTTCAGGGAAGGAGCGGAGTGTAACGGGCCATCTTCTTTGAGAAATTCACAAAGATTCATCCACCGACGCCAAAGTCATTCCCAAAGAATGTTGCCGATTTCCTATGGAAACTAGGTCCTAACTAAAACTACCTACTGGCGACCGCCAGTAGGTAATATATATATATATATATATATATATATATATATATATATATATATATATATATATATATATATCAACACTCGTAGGTTCAGGTTTCACCTCCGTGTGCGGCGCTGCCTACAGGTGCGTTGCTTCACGCGGCGGAACCAAAGCCGCTTAGTATTACAACTGGGTCCCCCAACGAACACACGATCCACTGGGAAAGAATTGAAGCCGCCACTCCAGTCACTTCAAATTTCGTGAGAAAAACTTAATTTATTCTTAAGTTCATTGCAGCTTTTTTCTTTTTTGAAGTGACTGGAGTGGCGGCTTCAATTCTTTCCCAGTGGATCGTGTGTTCGTTGGGGGACCCAGTTGTAATACTAAGCGGCTTTGGTTCCGCCGCGTGAAGCAACGCACCTGTAGGCAGCGCCGCACACGGAGGTGAAACCTGAACCTACGAGTGTTGAAACAATTCCCAATACCTCCGAGGTGCTCACCGCGATTGGGAAAAAGGACCCGATGGGAGCAGTAATGAGAAGGGCGTGCTGAGGAAGGAACACCCACGCTACCCGGAGACTACGTCCGAGGTAAGAAGGGATCCCCCTCTCTCGCTCCTATCACTGACACAAAAACAGCGTCAGAACTGCATGAACCTTCGCGGGGCAAATAATTGGTTTACTTATAAACAGAGCGGTTAAGCAGCGGCATTGCAGATGACGAAAGGGAAGTAACGCGTAAATTTGGGAATCAAACTGGGTGAATACCTTCGGTAACCCAGTACCTGAGCATCAGTCTAACTTTCACGCGTATAAAGACCCATTCGATAAGTGCAAGCCGACAGCCACGGTTGAGACATAAACAAAACAAACGTAAGAAAATCACTCAGACAGCGTGACACAGCAGTAGTGAGATGGAGCAAAGAGAAGCGAAAAGGAAAGAACATATAACTAATATGTTTGAGAGGGGAAACATGGACAAAGTTCAAAACAAACAAAGTGCAACACCAAAAGACGATGCAAAAAGTAAAATCAGACATTGAGAAAAACTGAACAGGAAAGAAATCAATAAGTCCTGGGAAGCAATCGCTTTACGAAAATATCTGGAAGCTGAAAGAGTCCCAAGGGGACTCAGAATAATGTTGATGCCAAACCAACAGGATGTCACCAACGACTTATTACAGGAATGGGGGGCTTTCATCTTAAACTCTTCATTAGGCTTGATAAAGATACTAGTCAAGCACATCGAAATTGCCCTGGAAAAAATAAAGGAAGAACTCACAGAGGTGGAAAAAGAGCTAGAAGCACTAAAACTAAATCAAGAAATGACCAAATTCAAAGAGGATTTCGAGAAACAGATTGACCAACATGAGGAAACTGTAAGATTGAGGAAGCACAATAAATTCGTAAGAGACGCAAATGATTATTCTGAGGGAAGAATTTTCACATTTGCCCGCAAATATGAACCCTTCAAAAAACGAACAGACACAAGATCCCCATCATCTTCGAGTTTATCCTCGATCGCATCCATTGAACCAATTGAAGGAGATTTAACACTGGATGACGGACAGAAGCGTTTTTTAGGGGATATGCGCCTCGTGCTCCAACAACGACAGTGGGAGCAGGATCAGGGGGCGCTAAGACAGATACGAGAAAGAGGAAGAGGAAGAGGAAGATCATGGCAACCAAGGCAAAGGAACCAACAACAACAACAACAAAAACCAGAAGAGGATGGAGGAGCAAGCGCATCAAATCAACCGGTGGGAATAGAAACGAGGGGCATGAAACAGAAGAGGGGCAAATGAGTGAAGAATTACAAGTAGTCCATTTATCAAAGAGGGACATATCACCAGCGGAAACAGCTCTGTTAAAAAAAGGTATCAATTTCTGTCCAACAAGAAAGATGGACTTGGCACAGACAAGAATAGACTTTTATTTATATATTCGTAAAATCAAACTGGCGAAGCACTTCCTTGAGAGAAAAAATAAACCTCAACTCAACAGAACCCCACAGGACCCATCCTCTAAATTAAGCGTAAAAGATGCTGATAGTTATTTGGCACTTCTGAATTTAAATGTGGGAGAAGAAGAGGAAATAACACTAGAAACAGCGATACCACAATTGGGAGCAGGAACAAGCACAATGAAGGCGAAGTCAAAATTCTATCCCCAACTCACTCCAGGCAATAAAATCGACATATTCCAGGAGGTCGTAACACAAGAACTTTACAATATTCCTAAAATACATCATAAAGACAACCTAACCAGACAAGAACGAGAAGCATTGACTACGTTAATCAATGACCCAGGACTAGAAATAAAAATGGCAGACAAAGGAGGTAACGTGGTGATCTGGGATAAAGAACTTTATACTGCGGAAGCAATGAGTCAACTAACAAACTCCGTATATTATGAAAAACTACCAAAAAATCCCACTGATAACATAAAAAGAGACATTGACCGAAAACTAACAATTTGAGAAAGAAAGAATCTCATTGACTATGAAGAAAGGAAATATCTGACAGTAGATTTCCCACGTACAGCTACAATGTACTTTCTACCCAAGATACACAAGGATCCCACTAAACCACCAGGGAGGCCGATCGTATCGGCCAATGGCTCATTGATGGAACCCATGGCTAATTTCATTGACTTTTTCTTGAGACCCTTTGTGGAGGAATTAAAATCATACCTCAAGGACACAACAGACTTTTTATGCACATTGTCGAATCTGAAATGGCAAGAAAACTATCTCCTAATATCAATGGACGTCATCGCACTGTACACAAACATTGACAACGACTTGGGTTTGCAGGCTTGCAAATACTATTTAAAACAACGGAACATACACTATAAGGAACATAACGAAATGTTATATGAAATGATCTCCCTGATGCTAAGAAATAACATCTTTCTGTTTGGAGAAGAACTGTATCGACAGTGTAATGGAGCAGCGATGGGCTTCTCATTCAGCCCTAGCTATGCCTGCATAGCTATGGGCTGGTGGGAAGAGGAAGTAGCGTGGAACCCCCAAAACATGAGATTCACCCAACACATCATACAATGGAAGAGATTCATTGATGACTTATTTATAGTATGGGATGGAAGTGAAAATGAATTTGATCAATACTTCGACCTTCTGAACAACAGCACACCAGGACTGAAATTCACATGTACTAAAAGCAAGGAACGTATATCTTTCCTGGATACAGAAGTATACATTAAGAACAATCAAATTGAAACGACACTGCATAGGAAGGCGACAGCCACAAATGCCACTCTAGAGGCCACAAGCTTCCATCACCCTGCCCTAATCTCTAGCATACCCTACGGAGAATTTCTCCGTATCAGACGGATCTGCAGTGAAAACGTAGAATGGGAGAAACACAGTGCGAGTACGAGTAAAAGATTCCAAAAAAGAAAATATGGAAAAAACTTGATCAAAAAATGTTTGGCAAGAGCAAACGAGAAATCCAGTCCGGATTGTATGAAATCACAAAGCAAAGAGACAAAACCAGAGGAACCTATTAGACTCATACTGGATTACAGCAGAGAATCGAAGCAGGTAATCAAAATTCTCAAAAAAAACTGGCGAATTCTAAAACTTGATCCTACTATAAGTGAAAAAATGGGAGACCATCCGGTAGTGACATACAGAAGAGCAAAGAACTTAAGGGATCAACTAATACACAGTCACTTTGTCAAGAAAAAGAAAAAAACACCATGGTTAAAAACCATTGGATTTACCAAATGCTATAACTGCAAAGTCTGCGAAATAGCCAAACCTACTAAACAATTGACTATGGCGAATCAAAAATATTTTTTTTTTTTTTTTTTTTTTTATAAAAGACCTTTATTGTAAGTTGTTAGTTATACACAGCTCCGTGCCTACAACCCTGGGGCCGGCTGCTAATTCTTCATATTCACGTTATGTAAGTATTATACAAACATTTCCAGTTTCGTGTATATAAACCATTTATACAATTTTGCCAATATTAAGGTCTTAACTTTTCGATACAAACAGTAACATGACAGTTGTGGATTCAGAACTTACCACAGTATCAACATAACCAAATTGAGACTTCTACATTCCTTCTTATATAATAACAATATGCATTCAGGTGTCGGCAGACCGGACCCCACGGGACCCGATGCCGTACTAATTTCCACCTTCAAAATCATTTCATGGTGAACCCTCTTCTTCTGTGTTCCGTGACATTAGATATTCTGTGAGATAGCACCAGAAATCTTTAGGCCTAGCCCTGATAGGTAACTCCTCCTCATAAGTCTGTAGTTTATCCCTGCAACGTGTCATATCCAGTAGCCACCTGCTCGTTTTGGGTGTCTGCCTGCTGTGCCAGCATTGTGCAATCTGCCTCTTGGCTAATAACAGCGCTATCGCACAGAATTTACGTTTTGTAGCCCTTAGGTGTGGGAGCACTCCCAGCAAGCAAACTCTAATTGTACAGTCTATCTCGACCTGTAACATGGTAGATAGTTCAGTAGTTACCTCCTGCCAGTAAGAGTGTACCGCTGTGCAACACCAAGCCAGATGTGTGAAACCTGCTCCCCCCGCATTACATCGCTTACACCTGTCATTATCTTGAAGGCCAAATTTATACATACGCTCCGGTGTGTAGTATGCTTGATGTATAAACTTGTAGTGGATAATTCGTAAATTACCGTTAGGTGTGAGGATCTGTGTTAGTGCGCATGTTTGTTGCCACTCCTCTTCCGTTAGTGAGGTCTCTAGTGCCTCATCCCACCTCTCCTTAGCCCTGATACCAGCCTCTGGCATCTCGGCTTGTGCTGTGGCGTACAGTCTAGACACTAAATGTGAGGTATCTTGCGAGGTGATGACCATTTGTAGTGACTGCAGGCTTTCCGGTTCCTCTGGAAATGTCGGGAAAAAGGCTTGCATAGCGCGTTGCAGCCGGTAGTGTGTAAATAGAAACAGCAAAGTTTTATTCTTAATATAATTCAAGTCTACTGCATTCAGAAACCTGCCCTCATGGAACATGTCCCCCATTTTTTCGATGCCTACTTGTCGCAGTAGTGACATTCCTACTTTCTCCCCCGTGACAGAGAGCGCCTGATGATGATGAAGAGGTATCGCTGGCGCGTATAATGGCTCTTTGCGTGCTAATCTGGCCAATTTCTTCCAAGCTTTAACGGTGGTGTCAATCGTATTGATATCCTGCTTATGTAGAGGTTGGCGAGTGTGTGAAAGCATTGACGATAGTGGTATGGGTGCAGCATCTCCTTCCTCAATGGCTGTGTGCGTTAAGTATGGTATTTCGTGGAACCAGTATGCCGCGTATTGTGCTTGAGCGCATAGATAATACAGCAGAAAATCCGGCACCCCGAAGCTCCCTCTGTTATATGGTAGTGTGAGTGTTTGTAAGGGCACTCGTGCTTGTTTTCCCGCCCAGATCAGTCGTAAAATCAGGGACTTAATGCTGCGGAAGATTGCAGTTGGCGGTTCAATAGGGATATTATTGAAGAGGTACAGTAGTTTAGGCAGGACATTCATCTTTACGATCGCTATTCTATCCGCTAATGACAAAGGCAGCTGTATCCAGCGTGTCACTTTATCCTCCAGTCTGGATATAGCCGTACCATAGTTCGATCTAATCACTACTTCAGGATCTCTGTGGTATAACACCCCCAGATACCGCACCGGGTCTGACTGCCACTCCAAAGGGTAGTCTGTTGCCTGCAAGGTTGTCGTTTCCGTTAAAGGTATGATGGAGGACTTGGACCAATTTATAGTCAAACCTGAGTGGCCGCCGAATTTTATATACTCACGCATTATTGGGTTTAGATGAGTGTCAGGGTCGCGTATATACAGAAGCATGTCGTCCGCATACAATGATAAATGCAATGGTCTGGATGGGAACTGTAGGGCCGAGGCCTTGTAATTCTGCCGTATTACACAAGCTAGGGGTTCCAGTGCCAGCGCAAATATCAGTGGAGAGAGTGGGCACCCCTGCCTAGTGCCACGCTGAATATTAAATGCTTCCGAGACATACCCATTAATGCGTACCCTTGCACTCGGATTAGTGTATATGAGTGTGACCCATTGCACGAACCGCTTGGGGAATCCCATCCTAAGCAACACCGTGATTAAATAGTCCCATTCGATGGAGTCAAAAGCCTTAGCGGCATCTAACATGACCGCCACAGCTTTGGTCGATGGTTGAAGATAGTGGGATAATGCAAACAATGATCTAGTGTTGTGGGCCGTAGACCGTGTAGGTATGAATCCAGATTGGTCCGGTAAGACCAGTCGTGTCATAAGTGGTTTCAGCCGTATAGCTAACAACTTCGCTAGTATTTTTGAGTCAGTATTGATAAGTGAAAGTGGTCTATAAGACTCACAGATCTCCGAGTCCTTACCAGGTTTTAGGAGCGCTATTATAGCAGCTTCACGCAATGTTGGAGGGAGTACTAAGTGTTCGAACGCTGCGCCAAACATGTCTACCATGTGTGGTGCAATGATATCAACATAATGTTTGTAGAATTCATTAGTGAACCCGTCAGGGCCCGGCGCTTTTCCGTTTGGTAGCGATTTTATTATGTCTGTCACTTCCTCAACCGTTATGGGTGATGCTAACATTTCCCTCTGCCCATCTGAGAGCCATCCTATTGCCACATTTTCTAGGTAGGTGAATGTGTCCTCTCTGGAGGCTGTCGGTCTCGAGTTGTATAGTTCCCCGTATTCTGTAGCAAAGCAGTCTAAAATGTCCGTAGCCTGTGTGTGTATCGTGCCATCTTTCGCCTTAATACGTAGCACAGGGCCGTGTCCCCTACCATCACAGATTTTGGCCGCCAATCTACTGCCAGGCCTGCCACCCTCCCCAAACGATCTGGCAGATATTTTCCTATCTAGGTATTTGATCTCATCCTCTACAAATGACTGATGTTCAGAGTGTAAAGTCCTCAACTCGCCTAGATGTGTGATGTCACGTGTGGTGTCATAAGCTTGCTCTAGTTCCCTCATTCGTGTTTCACAGCGTGCAATTTGCCGTCGGATATCTTTTAAGATGCAGATCGTAGTGCTCATGCATATACCCCGGATTGTGGCCTTGAATGCCTCCCATAAAAGACCCGGGTCGTCCACCGTAGGTTCGTTTATTAGGAAGTAGTCCTTAATTGCCTTGTGAATAGTGGTTGCATAGATCGTGTCCGTGAGTGCGCGTGAGTTGAATCTCCAGTGAAAGGGAGGTGTAATGTAGTTCGGTAGCACCAGTGTCAGCATCACAGGGTTGTGATCCGACAGCGTCCTTGGCAAGACCTTAATATCCTGTGTCCACAGTGCAATGGTATCTGAGCCCAGCCAGTAGTCCAAGCGCGACCAGCTGTTATGAGCTGCAGAAATGTGTGTTGCTCCCGGAACCTCTGGGAACTTGTGCCTCCATATGTCTGTCAGTGATAGATCTGAAATCATGTGTGAAAGTTTAACCCTGGCCTGCTTATGTGGCTCCATTGAATTTGGGGAGCGGTCTACCCCCTCCAACACTGTCATTTTCCAGTCCCCCCCACAGATTATGTGTGTTGTTGTTAGTGACTGAAGATGTGTCCACAATTCCTGGTAGAAATCCGGGGCGTCCGTGTTGGGACCATATACATTAAGTAATGTTATTTTGTGACCACGTAACGTGCCTGACACAATAACATACCTGCCACCCGAGTCACATATTACCCTATTAACCGCAAAGTTCACCCCTTTCCGTATCAGTGTGATCACACCCCTCGAGTATGAGGAGTAGTTAGCCAAGTATGTGGATTCCGCCCACCTGTCACCAATCAGAGTACGTGTGTGAGGTGCAATATGTGTTTCCTGTATTACCGCTATATCTACCTCCCATCTCTTCATTTTTTTAGGTTGAGTTAGCCCCCTCACATTCCATGTTAAGAGGTTAATATGATCTCTACTTTTGCCTCCTGTTATCCGCGCCATGTATCAAAGCGAATTTTCATTCCTGCCAACTGGAGTCTATTTTTCACAAGACAGTATCTCGATTCCCTCGCGCAGGTTAGTTGAGTCACCTCAGACTCCACCCCACCAACATTCCATAAATGCACTTGCATAATCAGTTTCAGTCTCAAAACATTAACAAACCCCCCCTGCCCACCTCCCCCACCCACTCCAGCAACCCAATTCTGCCGAAGCCATTGACCCATTTTTAACTCATACAATTAACCGTACTATATGAACAACTTTGGTGGGGTTTACCCTTTTGGAGGTCCGCCTGGGGCACAACTCTACACCCATATGCCTGGGTGCAGACGACTCACAATGACATAATACTTCCATGCAAGTTATCTGTGTCCGTTCCACGTCCACCCGCCGACCCTCGGTCAACATCATATGAGACATGCCAGCAGTTGACCACCTTTTCGGTACCCTCCCATGTAGCATGTACCCCTGTTAGCGACCGGGTCCGTACTCTCCACTCAGCCAAGCAACGTAATGATTGTTCGTGCACCATCTTAGACCCTCTTTGCAGTGATGCTCCTCACGAGGAGCCGCAATATCCCCTGCCAAACCTTGCATGTAATTCGCACAGATAGATCCGTAAAGTGAAAGTACTAGGGCCTGGAAAGGGTAGAGTGCCCTCGTGTATGTAATGTCACACTTGTCGCTCCCAATGTCTGATTAGATCACCTGCACACGCACTATTAATGCACAAGTTTGCGTCCTGCATGTGCTATGCAGATGGCACCTTTGTGATATCAAAAGAAAGAAAGGAACGTCTTACCACAAGTCTGGTTCATACCCCCTTCAAACTCACTCCTCTACATCAGAGTCCGTGCGTTGCTCCTCTCGTGCGCGTTGTTTGTTTTGCTGTATCATTTTTTTAACAAAATCCTGAGCTGCTTTCGTGGACTGTAGTATCACCACCTTGTCCTTCCATGTCACTCGCAGTCTCGCCGGATAAAGCATGGAGTATCCTACGTTCAATTCCCTTAGTTTGGTTTTCACAGACGCATATTCTTTCCTCGCCTGTTGGACCGCCATGGTATGGTCTGGGTAGAACTCCAGAGTGTTTCCTTGATGTGTGATCTTGCCTTTCTCGCGCACCAGGCACAGTATCGTGTCTCTATCGCGGTAGTTGAGTATTCTCGCTACAATCGGCCGTGGTGTCGCTCCAGTTTTGGGCTTGGGCGCCAATGATCTGTGGGCCCTTTCAACTATAAAGATGTGGGATAGGGCCTCTGCTCCAAAAATGTCTCTGCACAGCTGTTCCACATATATCTCCATTTTGCCCGTGTTGGTGGTCTCCGGTAGGCCGGCTATGCGTACATTATTACGTCTGGAGCGGGCTTCCAAATCCTCCTCACGTGCCTTAATCACCTCCAGGACCCGTTCCATACCGGTACATTTGCTAGTCGTGGCATGTGATTCGTCCTCCACTGCTGATATTCTTGATTCGGCTTCATCTAGTCTTTCGTCGTGTTTCTCGAGTTTGCCCGACATCCCGTCCATCCTGCAAGTAAGACTGTCTAATTTCCCATTAATGTCTTGTACATTAGCTTGTATGGACAGCAAAATCTTTTCCATGGTGGACGTAGAATCCGCAGTCACCGATCCGTCCCCTTCCGACGCTTGGTCTGTACCTTTCGATGGTTTTTTGTTCTCAAAGGAGATTTTCGGCTGTTGTTTGTCCAATTTCCCCATTTCGATCGTTTCAGGAGGCCTGGTACGTGTCAGCTGCGTTGTCTGCCTGACGGTCTTGATTGACGCCGCTGTGGTAGTACTCCTGGTAGTTATCCCCGCGGAGAGTCTCGAGGGTCCGTGGGCTTCCAGCTTCCTTCCAACTCTCACCTCCGAACCCAGGTCAGCAGCGACGTGCCTGTCATCTACCCGCTCGAGGGCTGTTGCTCAGTACCGTGCTGTAGCTGCCTAGAGGACCATTCCAGATCCACGCGGGATAACGATAACCACTCGCCTATGCTCGATGACTCGTTTGGTAAGATCGCTCTTGCGGGCAGTGCTGGAAGCGTTGGTGTATAGTATAGCCCACACCACTCATGGCGATTAACCTGCGCCCTGGTATGAACAGTGGCAGTATGGTGCGATGTCTCGGTGCCCCTCGCGGTAATATCTCAAGACCACTTCCACGCCACTTTATGTTGACGCTTAAGGATGTAGCGTGTCAGTCGATCTGTAGGTCACACCATTATCCTTACACTATCTCAGTGGGCGACCTCGGAATTTTGTTTGGGTGTGCTTGCTTCGTGCACTGACCTGCCCATCACGCTGTCCGTTCCTTCCCGCCACTTCCGTAGCTCAGCGCAGTCTTCGATATGCGGATGATCTGCAGCGCCACTAGTCTAGGAACACAGAAATCCTCGCTGCATCTGTGGGGGGATGGTCCGCAGCTACCCCGTTCCAGAATCCGCCGTATGTGTACTGGCTATGTCAACACACAGCGCGTCTTTCTCGTCTCGCCCCGCAGCCGCCTTCAGACCTTAGAAGTGCGCCGCGAGGAGTCTTACCCGCAAACAGGCGCCAGATTGCTTCATTCCCGTTTTCTCCGGCGCTCTCCACGATGTGTACCTGGGCGCCGCCATTTTGATTGCCACCGTCCGGTCTTTCTTAAAGGGGCCGTGCGTGACTGGACTTCAAACGAATTTCGGTCATGTCCTCCGTGCATATCAGGTTTTCGCCCCCCTGACCATAACGCACTCGATCTTTGTTGCGGATGCAAGTGCCGGAGTTTCATGGGGTCTTACCCGTGCGTCTGGGTCTCAATGCTCTCGGGGTTTGCCGCCATTTTGCGAGCGTTCGCTTGGGGTGTCCGCGATCTTCTCCTCCCCACAGTCGATTTAGTGCCGATCCTCCGTCGGTGATCTTGTCATTCGGGCCTGATGTCCTTACGAACCCGATGGTGTTGTTGCTGGCTGTAACGATCGTCAAAACGGGCACAGAACGCACATTTTCGTGAGCCGTCCGGCGGAGCTGTGTAGCTACCCAGCCATTCCGCTGTGCGCCCCCTAGCGCCTCATGGCGAATCCAAAAATTTGGAAAATAAGAGAATTAATCACCTGCAAGAGTCAATACACCATTTATATGATTGAATGTCCTTGTAAATTGCGTTACATAGGAAGCACAATCTGTGAGTTAAAGAAACGAATTCTGGAGCACGTAAGGGCCACTGTAAATAAGGACAGAGCAAATGCGGTGGCCAAACACATGGAAACACACCACAACGGGAATTGGAAGCTCCTAAAATTCCTGGGCTTGGAAACGATGTCACTCTCGGACAGAGGTGGACACCGGGAAAAACTATTACGCCAGAAAGAGTCTCGACACATCTTGAACTTTAGAACGATGACCCCTTTCGGACTTAATCAGTCGGAAGAACTTTATGTGCATTTATGAAAATATCAAATTGAAACGCTTCTCACATAAATCTCCACAAACTTTCTTTTTCCCATCAATCCCACATAAATGATTATATTACAGAAAGACTCGGTCGCACGAAATATGAGAACTGTACATACTCATCAAATAACTTCAAGTTATAATTTTGTAGAAATGTCAGCCCACTAGAGGGCTATAAATTATGATCAGGAAGGAAACGGAAATAGTCTGCCCAGTGGCCCATTATTGTTTCCTCATTTTGACAATCATGTTGAGAAATGCAAAAAGTGTGATAAATATGATTTGGCTGTAAATGTAAATGTTATCAGAGAACAATGGTTCAACGAACAATGGGGGCAAATTGAATGAATTGAGTTTGAATTTGTTAGAACAGGCATTCCATTTTTAAAGGGCACTACATATCCCAGAATTCCTTTGAGAAAAGACTGAACTTGAATATGACCAGGTGACCGAGGTGGGTGGGAACTCCCATTTTAAAACACAATCAGCAAACAGTGTTTGTAGACAACCGTGATCAAGTTAGTTGGGAGCTAACGAAACGCGTTGGTTTTGATGCTGTGAAAAAAGCTGCAATGAACTTAAGAATAAATTAAGTTTTTCTCACGAAATTTGAAGTGACTGGAGTGGCGGCTTCAATTCTTTCCCAGTGGATCGTGTGTTCGTTGGGGGACCCAGTTGTAATATATATATATATATATATATATATATATATATATATATATATATATATATATATATATATTACCTACTGGCGGTCGCCAGTAGGTATATATAGTTAGGATTTTTTCTCTATGGGATTTTTGAAAATTCTATGTCTAATAACTTTGGCGTTTGTGGACGGAATTGGCTGAAATGTTCAGGAAAATGGCACATTTTGTTTCTGAGCAGCCCTTGAAAATTTGGGGGGGGTTCGTCAAGGGGGGGCCGAGAAAAAAGGGGGGTCCCAAAACGTGTTTTTAACATTGAGTTTTCCATAGGGCGGTTGGCCTCACTTTTAGCCCGAACGGCTGAATGGATTTGCACGAAACTTGGCAAAATTGTAGGGACTGGTAGCCCGATGTGCCTTTGCTAGGTCTCAATATATGTGCTCCAGTGGATTTTGAGAAATTAACGTTCAAAAAAAGATATATATCTGTAACAGAGGACAGGGCAGCGCTCCGGTTCGCGGACTTTTCGCGGTACGGAGCTTTGTGAAGCGAAGCTGATTGGTTCTCCGGCGTCTGTGAACATTCCAAACAGTCCGTAGCGGCCGCCATCTTGTCTCTCGGTAGGATCGAGAGACAAGAGGAGGCCAAAGCGAAGGGGCAAATGACCATAAGGGGGCATAGTAGATCCTCGCTGACCCCCTAGGTTTGATGTGGAGGTTTTAAAAGGGCCCCGCGGGGCAAAAAAAAAAAATAATAATAATAATCGAACGGCTGAATGGATTTGCACGAAACTTGGTAAAATATTAGGGACTGGTAGCCCGATGTGCCTTTGCTAGGTCTCAATATATGTGCTCCAGTGGATTTTGAGAAATTAACGTTCAAAAAAAGATATATATCTGTAACAGCGCTCCGCTTCGCGTAACGGAGGTTTGCGAAGCTGATTGGTTCTCCGGCGTCTGTAAACATTGCAAACAGTCCGTAGCGGCCGCCATCTTGTCTCTCGGTAGGATCGAGAGACAAGAGGAGGCCAAAGCGAAGGGGCAAATGACCATAAGGGGGCACAGTAGATCCTCCTTGACCTCTTAGGTTTGATGTGGAGGTTTTAAAAGGGCCCCGCGGGGCAAAAAAAAAAATAATAATAATCGAACGGCTGAATGGATTTGCACGAAACTTGGCAAAATTGCAGGGACTGGTAGCTCGATGTGCCTTTGCTAGGTCTCAATATATGTGCTTCAGTGGATTTTGAGAAATTAACGTTCAAAAACAAGATATATATCTGTAACAGCGCTCCGCTTCGCGGAGATAAAATTATATCTGTATTACCTAGCTGTTGCTAACACCAGTTAGCGACGGCTAGTAGGAGATAGCGACCATCTTGGGCCCCACTTTGCATGTGAGTGATATTTATCACTAATGACATGCAAAGTGGGCATGCCAAGATGTTAGCGACTGGAAACAGTCGCTAACATCGCTATCTCCTATTATCAACTTTTGGAAATATTCGCGATAAGCGCGAATATCTCCAAAAGCTAGCACCTGCCCTGAGCAGTTCTTAGCCATGTTATCCAATGGGAGGTGGATAACATGGCTAAGAGCATTAGCTCGGTAATGCATGAATATCGCTGAGTTTTCAGCGATATTAATGCATTGCGGTCGTTTTTTATCGTATTTGCGATAAACCTTGATAATAGCAAGGTTTATCTGCGATAATTTCTGACGATGCTTAGCGGTAAAAAAATCGTTGCTAAGCATCGTTAGGGATAAAAATCACTTAACTTTGGTAATATGCCCCAACGTCTGTTAACGTTCGATTCGAAGGAAATCAGGAAGTGTTGAAAAACATTGTCTGCGCCATCTTGTCTTTTTTCAAATGCCACACTTTTGTCGTGCACGGCAGTCATTTTAGATGCCTTGACCAGACCCACTCTGTGCACGCTGTCGATCCTTAGCATGGCTCCCCACCCTCGCAAGCATCTCCCCCAGGCAGTGGTCACCCCCGCTCTCTGTCTTATGCATGGGTAATAAACCTCCCCCCATCTGCGCTGCTCTTCCCTGAGAATCACACCCTGTGCCCGCCCGACACCTCCCTTTCGCCCTATTCACTACCACACCCTCTGACACTCCTTTTCCTCTGTGTCCGATTGTCCAGGCCGGTCCTAGGGTATCAGCTAGCCCTGCAGATGTAGTTTATGGCCCCAGCTGTAAAGAATCACCCCTCTTCAAAGGAGTTATAGTAGATCAAGGCCCACACTCGATGAGATCCGTCACAGCAGACGCGTTCCTATTATCTGAAAACCATCCTGTATTGTGATTGGGGAGGGGACCGAGCCTGAAGCGGAAGATTCCAGGGATGACTGTTTGTACATCAAAGTTTTTACAATTATGTGTCACATTAAAAATATATAGCACTCCGACAAAGTAGTAAGATTATAAAACTTTAATAACTTATAAATATATACAAGAAAACAAAAACAGTAATAACATATAAACATTTTTAGGGAAAAACAACGAAGTAGCGGTCGGCTGTGCGAATAGTCCCAACGCAGCACAACGTCCAGATTTCTGGCGTGGGGCGTCGCGGGGGGTGGGTCATCAGTAGCAAACTGTTGTGCGAATAGTTCCAAGGCAGCAGAACGATGGCACCAAGGTGATGTCCAGTAAGTTGCCGCACTGGTTTTGGTATCCTACAATGCTGCTCCGAATAACGGCGTGGGGCGCCCCGGGGGAGGCGGCGTGAACGGGCCTCTCCAGGTGGAGTCTCATCTGTTGTAGTGGGGCGCCCCTTTACCGTTTCAGTTGCCATTCCGTCCGTTTTTGGTCCACTGTGTCAAAAGCCGCAATTCAGCTGAGTTGCGCCCACTCTTGCGGTGCAGCGATAGGCGGCTGTCACAGGACTCTCAAAATGGCGGCAGGCTGTTTCCTTTTTGGGCCTGGTCCACTGAAATGGCCCTGGGACACCTTGGAAATCGGACGCTTGTCTGCTAGGTCTTGGACCCCATTCTCGAAAGCGTCCCCTCCGCCTTGAGGATTCATCAAAAGTTTTGGGGGCCCCCGACTCCTGTAGGCTTCTGGTGGGGAGCGGCTGCCATGATTGCTCGCGGAATGACCACGACGGAGCTACGAGATGGTGGTGCTCTCATGCTGACGCCAGCTTCAGTCTGAAACATCCAGAAACAAGGTGGGGCTTTCATCGTTTGGGAAAAAAAAAAGTTTTCATCCAATGAAAAGTGTTGTTTTTAGGTCATATGATCAAGCCTTCCATCATTAGGAAACCAAAAGTAAAATGAACCAATGAAAAGTTTTATAAACAAGTCACATGACCTGTTATGCGGCATAGGGTATAAAATGCGGAGAAAATACGTTGGCACGTGAGGCGGCGTCAGTAGCGGACCGATGTGCGAATAGGCCGAAGGCAACACAACGCGCCAAGATCCGGATGGCACCGAGGTGGTGTCCAGCAAGTTGCAGCACTGGTGTGGCCATCCTACAATGCTGAAAGTCGGCGTGGGGTGCCCCGTTGGCCTGTGAGTTTGCGTCAGTAGCGGACCGATGTGCGAATAGGCCGCAGGCAGCACAACGCGCCAAGATCCGGATGGCACCGAGGTGGTGTCTAGTAAGTTGCCGCACTGGTGTGGCCATCCTACAATGTTGAAAGTCGGCGTGGGGCGCCCCGTTGGCCTGTGAGATGGCGTCAGTAGCGGACCGATGTGCGAATGGGGCCAAAGGCAGCGCAACAATATTTTCGGAATAGAAGACACCACAAGGCGCTGAGATGCCAAGATCCGGATGGCACCGAGGTGGTGTCTAGCAAGTTGTGGCACTGGTGTGGCCATCCTACAATGGTAAAAGTCGGCGTGGGGCGCCCTGTTGGCCTGTGAGATGGTGTCAGTAGCGGACTGATGTGCGAATGGGGCCAAAGGCAGCGCAACAATATTTTCTGACTGACACCACATGGCTTTTAGATGCCAAGATCCGGATGGCACCGAGGTGATGTCTAGCAAGTTGCTGTACTGGTGTGGCCATCCTACAATGGTAAAAGTCGGCGTGGGGCGCCCTGTTGGCCTGTGAGATGGTGTCAGTTGCGGACCGATGTGCGAATGGGGCTAAAGGCAGCGCAACAATATTTTCTGTATGGAAGATACCACTAGGCGTTGAGATGCCAAGATCCGGATGGCACCGAGGTGATGTCTAGCAAGTTGCTGTACTGGTGTGGTCATCCTACAATGCTGAAACTCGGCGTGGGGCGCCCCATTAGCCTGTGAGATGGCGTCAGTAGCGGACCGATGTGTGAATAGGCCGGAACCAGCACAAGGCGCCAAGATCCGGATGTCACCGTGGTGGTTTCATAGTTGAGAGGCACTTCATCTGCAGTGGGGCGCCGAGATCCGGATGGCACCGAGGTGATGTCTAGCAAGTTGCTGTACTGGTGTGGTCATCCTACAATGCTGAAACTCGGCGTGGGGCGCCCCATTAGCCTGTGAGATGGCGTCAGTAGCGGACCGATGTGCGAATAGGCCGAAGGCAGCACAACGCGCCAAGATCCGGATGTCACCGTGGTGGTTTCATAGTTGAGAGGCACTTCATCTGCAGTGGGGCGCCGAGATCCGGATGG
This sequence comes from Lissotriton helveticus, assembly GCF_964261635.1. Lineage (NCBI taxonomy): Eukaryota > Metazoa > Chordata > Amphibia > Caudata > Salamandridae > Lissotriton > Lissotriton helveticus. The sequence continues at coordinate 891,591,899 of NC_136067.1, read as the reverse complement.
CACCGAGGTGATGTCTAGCAAGTTGCTGTACTGGTGTGGTCATCCTACAATGCTGAAACTCGGCGTGGGGCGCCCCATTAGCCTGTGAGATGGCGTCAGTAGCGGACCGATGTGCGAATAGGCCGAAGGCAGCACAACGCGCCAAGATCCGGATGGCACCGAGGTGGTGTCTAGTAAGGTGCACTGGTGTGGCCATCCTACAATGTTGAAAGTCGGCGTGGGGCGCCCCGTTGGCCTGTGAGATGGCGTCAGTAGCGGACCGATGTGCGAATGGGGCCAAAGGCAGCGCAACAATGTTTTCTGAATAAAAGACACCACAAGGCGCTGAGATGCCAAGATCCGGATGGCACCGAGGTGGTGTCTAGCAAGTTGTGGCACTGGTGTGGCCATCCTACAATGGTAAAAGTCGGCGTGGGGCGCCCTGTTGGCCTGTGAGATGGTGTCAGTAGCGGACCGATGTGCGAATGGGGCCAAAGGCAGCGCAACAATATTTTCCGAATAGAAGACACCACTAGGCGTTGAGATACCAAAATCCGGATGGCACCGAGGTGGTGTCTAGCAAGTTGCTGTACTGGTGTGGTCATCCTACAATGCTGAAACTCGGCGTGGGGCGCCCCATTAGCCTGTGAGATGGCGTCAGTAGCGGACCGATGTGCGAATGGGGCCAAAGGCAGCGCAACAATATTTTCTGAAGAGAAGACACCAAAAGGCGCTGAGATTCGGTTACCACCGAGGTGATGTCTAGCAAGTTGCCGCACTGGTGTGGCCATCCTACAATACTGCTCCGAATAACGGCGTGGGGTGCCCGAAAGGGGGGGGCGGGGCGGCGTGAACGGGCCTTCCTAGGTGGAGGCTCGTCTGCTGTAGTGGGGCGCCCCTTTACCGTTTCAGTTGCCATTCAGCTGAGTTTCGGCTGCTCTTGATGCTACAGCGACAGGCGGCTGCAACAGGACTCTCAAAATGGAGGCCTGTTCTTTGGATTTGGGCCTGGTCCACTAAAATGGCCCTGGGACACCTTAGAACTCGGACGCTCGATTTTTTTTTCCTTTCCTGTACATGCAAAAAAAGGTAAATGCCCGGTACGTTACACGCTTCATCTGCCACGATGAACTCTCCAGAGGAACCGAAAAAAAATATAGTTATGGTAACTATACCATGCATCGTCATATGGAGAGGTGGCACCAATTAATTATAGTGCTGCATAAAAGAGAGATTTGGAGGAGAACCCCTGACCTGCTAGTACATTCATCAAAGAAGTGGCACTGACAGCATCAGAGGCAAGGGAAACGGTCCCAAATATTTAGAAGAACTTTGGAAAGATTAAAATGACATGTTTAGATTGTGGCAAATTAATTTCATGTGGACAGATGAGTGTTACTCTAATAAATACAGCATATGAACATCATCATAGTCGATGGTTGGTAGAGACATTTTGACTATATCCTGGACCTGCCCGTCCTCGCCCAAAATGGCGCCGGAATAAATGGGACTCGTAACTCCTTGTTGTGTACTGGTTGCAGAACCTTGAAATCACGAGATACGTATGCAGTTTTGAAGCACATGGCGGGCGGGGACGAGAATTGATTGAATATTTCGACATCCCTATTGATATTAAGTTCTGATGTGTTATTGATTACTGTACTATTGAAAGTTCGAATTAACGTCACCCATGGTACTTGCCCGCAAATGTATATCTAGATAATTTTATTGTAACTGGCCCTGTCGTATTTTAATTATAAAATGTACGTCCACCGATTCCGTAACTGTTAGACACCTTAGTTCTTGCAACCTAATGGCCCGCCCGTTACGTTCCTCTACAGTGTAAATGTCTACTCATCATATACGATTACAGTTTGCTCCGTGGCCGGCCCACGTGGTTATAGGCTCGTATTTGTATAATGGAATTTTCACAATAAAGGTTTTTAAAAGAAAACATGGTAGTAGTATATACATTGGTAAAGTTTTTAATAATAGTCACTGTTTTAGAATCATTAAAAGGCAAGTGAAATAAAGCAGACCAATTACATGAAGGGTAAAAGGTATAATACGAAGGAACGCAGTAAAGATAAATGGTCAAGGGCTGTTGTGTTTTCTATTCCTGCAACATAAAGTGATCGATAAGAATCTCATATTCAGGCGTATCGGCGACTAAGACAGCAGGTCGACCCTCTTTTGCTCAACGGCTCCGTCATGGGACGAAGAAACGCTCTTTTTCTCGAAAAAAGAATATATTTTACTTGCAGGACAGTTGTAAATTTTCCGGGAAAGTACATTATCCTGGAACATTATAACATATATTTAAGAAAAAAATAATGTTCGGAAGTAATAAAAAGCGTAATTTTTAGGTCATATGACCAAGCCTTTCATCATTAGAATAAGAAAAGTAAAATGAACCAATGAAAAGTTTTATTAACAAGTCACATGACTTATTATGCTTACGTTACGCGCAGCGCGCCCCGGATGACTTCCGGATGCGCTAACGCGGCGCGTCATATGACGCATTACGCGACAACGCAGGTCCAGAATATAGTCAAAATGTCTCCACCAACCAGCGGTCGGAACACAACCCCTTTCAGCAGGCTAAATAGTTCTGTTAAATGACAACAGAAGGGACAGGCAACAAGAACCATTAGTCAAAGAGGGGAGGGCTAGTTCTTCTCTACCGGGTTACATTGGGGCGCTACCGGAACTGATCGAATTGGTAGTCTACAGTGTTTCTGGATGTTTCAGACTGAAGCTGGGGTTAGCATGAGAGCAGCACCATTTCGTAGCTCCGTCGTGGCCATTCCGCAACCAATCATGGCAGCCGCTCTTTATCGTTATTTTGGGCGGGGTGGGTGGCGGAGCTGAGCTGTTTTGCAGCCATCATTGTGTGGAGTTCAGTTCATTTCACTAGTTTTGTATTTGTCATGAGGGGTTGTTCCTAATGTTTCTATTTTAGCGAGGTCAAAAAGAGATCCCATTAGTGGCCTACTGATTTTGCTCGATTCCTTTTCTTTTTTTTTTACACGATTTTTCGTTATCTGCAAAGACTAAACAGAGTATTGCGACTCTGTGTTTGTTTGTAAATAGAGAATGAACCAAAAAGAACCAATTCTAAAACAGTAAATACTTGGATAACAATCAATCAAATGGAGAGAGAAGCAGGCACGACGTATTACAACGGGGGCAAAGGCCTGCGTTAACTACCCTTCACTATGTGCAAAGAGAGAGTACTCCTAATAGAAATGAGGGGGGGGGCGCACCATTCAAAGCAGATCAGTGTGCATAAACACGAAAATGTTTTCACTTACCACGTACTTGACATTCGACAGCTTATGATATTTGCTATTAAAAAACCATTGAAATTCACTGAAAAAACCATAGGTTATAGACCATATATAGTTAGGAATTAGCATTTACAAAACCTTGAAAATTCACTGAAAAAACCATAGGTTATAGACCATATATAGTTAGGAATTAGCCTTTAAAAAACCTTATTTTACTCACACAAAACCATTGAAATTCCATATATAGTTAGTTGCACTAACTATATATCGCGCACCCGCAATCCACTGCTGATGATGTCACATATTACATCATTCATGACATGGTCAGTGACATCACTGATGACATCACTGATGACATCTCAAATGACATCACTGATGACATCACTGATGACATCTCATTTGACATCAATGACCACATCACTGATGATATCATTCATGTGACAATACAATGCATCTCCTCACATTTTAATATAACCTCTGTTTCACCCAGTGTTAAATACAGAGTATAATTTTTGAAACCATTGACACACCAATACTAGTTAACACATACGTACTCACTGATTCCTACGTCTACACACACATTCACTCATTCACCCATACAATCATTCATACATACAATCACTCATCTTTACAACACTATCATATGCACTCATACACCTATACAGACACTCACACTCTGCCACTCATCCATGGAGTTACTCACACACCTAGTCAGTCCTGTAAAGAATCAATCACACTTCCATTTTCTTGTCTATACAGTTAAACATAGAGCACCTTACATTTTCAAACATATACTAACACATACTTACTTTCTTATACAATCATTGATACAAGTACACATTGATCTGCACAGAGTCACACACCTCCCAGCCAGCCACACACACACTCAGTCTCCCATACAAATACTTGGACAATCAATCAATAACCCATATAGTTACTCATATAGCTACTGATCAACACATGCAGCAGTTTACAGAACAACAGACATAATGATGCACAAATTAAGACAGTTTAGTCACTAACCCATGCACTCAGTGAGACACATTTAATCACTCACTCATACATTCAGTCATGCACCTACTAAATCCTTCGTCCAGACAGTTATACATCTACTCATTCTTCAATATGTAAAACATATTTAAACTTTACAGAAACACACAGTCACTGGATGATGTCATCAGTGATGTCATCAGTGATGTCATTTGAGATGTCATCAGTGATGTCATCAGTGATGTCACTGACCATGTCATGAATGATGTAATATGTGACATCATCAGCAGTGGATTGCGGGTGCGCGATATATAGTTAGTGCAACTAACTATATATGGAATTTCAATGGTTTTGTGTGAGTAAAATAAGGTTTTTTAAATTCTAATTCCTAACTATATATGGTCTATAACCTATGGTTTTTTCAGTGAATATATATATATATATATATATATATATATATATATATATATATATATATATATATATATATAAACATATATATAATGTAGATTTTCATCAGCCTTGATGGACCGAAAATCTGGATTTTATTAAAGACACGGAGGCTAATATTATGCAATCCTCATTATTGCGCCACCCACAGCAGCATCCTCAGAGAACATAGACAACAACAAAAGTTCTTAGAACATTAACAAAGAACAAGAACCTCCAAGACTCTAACTTCTTTTTGTGCTGCAGTAAAATAATTAAAGTCTTTATGAGTCCAAATTAAAACCAGTAAACAAATAATCAAAAATGGTATAAACTCCTTCTTCCTTTTTCATTGCTGTCCACGAGCTGAAAAAGAACAAACAACTGTTACCAACAAGGGTAGGGAGAGGAGGGATAATATCAGCCTCCGTGTCTTCAATAAAATACAGATTTTCTGTCCCTCAAGGCTAATGAAAATCTACATTTTATGGCAAGACCGGAGGCTAATATTATGCAAGTTCAAAGCCCCTCTATCAATAGCGAACTTGCATTTATCACAGGCTTAAAATAGAACTTCCTGAAAACAGAATCATTCGACCAATCCGCACATCTCAAAATATCATGCAAAGCTCCTCCAAGCATAAATGCCTTTGATGCCGAAGCACCTCTCACAGAATGTGCACCAAACCTACTCACATCAACACCAGCATTTCATCACTTCTTTCACCCATCTTGCTAAAGTAGGGTTTGAAACAGGTTTGTGAGGTTTCCTATATGAAATTAACAACTGATTCTCATTTGTAGGACGAAGCCCTACAGTCCTCATCTCATATTCCTTTAAACAACGTACAACACACAAATGCTCATGTCCATCAAAATAAGGATAAAAAATGCTATCCGAATTAGTCTTAGTTCTTCTACACAGATAAGAACAAACACCTTCTGGATAAACAATCCTAGCCCCCACATCTAAAGCCCTTACATCAGACACCCTTCTAAAAGACAATAAGCACAGTAACATAGTCCACTTTCCACTTAAAACTCTCAAATCTAGAACACTGTTACTCCCCAAATTTTCTAAGTACTCAAGAATGCTTGAAACATCCCACACTGCAGAATACCTGTCACCAGGAGGCTTGGAAACTCTTACACTCTTCATCAATCTCCTTACCAAATGACTCTGCCCAACCGATACTCCATTAACCAACTCATGACCAGCAGCAATAGCTGATCTATGCAAATTAATAGTCCTATACGCTAAGCCTGAAGCAAACAAAGATGCCAAATAATTTACTACATAGACAACATCCACTGAAACGGGATCGTAATCCCCCTCCACACACCAGCGTAACCAATTCTGCCATGCCAATCTATACATCTTCCTTGTCCCTGGAGCCCATGATTCTCTAATAAGTTGAGAAGCCTCATTCGAAAGTCCTGGCCTTTCCCAGACTCTCCTGAAATTCTCCATGCCATCAGATTCAACTGACCTGAAGTTACCAACTCGTGAAAATCTCCTAAAGCTCCTCTCAGAATGCCTGGAAAAGTTGGAAGTAGGATTGGACAATCTACTGACATTTCTAAAAGAATGGGATACCAAACTTGAGATTTCCAAAGGGGAGTTATTAATGCCACTGTCTGCTTCCACCTGCATATTAGCAATGTCACCCTGGTTATCAATACAAAAGGAGGAAAAGCATATGGTCGAAGACCCCTCCAATCCTGCCTGAAAGCATCTATCCCAGCCGATTCCGGATCTGGGCGCCAACTGAAAAACTTCTCCATCTGAGAGTTCCATCTGTTTGCAAACAGACCTCACAACTCCATTATCCTCTAAAACACTGACCTGTCTAGCATCCAATTGCTGGAATCTGTTTGGTTCCTCAAATACCAATCCGCTTGAACATTCTTCTGACCTGGTATATATTCCGCCTGAACCAAAATGTTCTGATCCAGACAATAATCCCAAAAAACTCTCGCCAGATCCGCTAGGTCTCTTGATTTCGCACCCCACAACTTGTTCACATATCTCACCGCTGAAACATTGTCCATCCTCGGCAAAACTGAACATTTGGCTTTGTTTTTCATAAAACTCTTTATTGCAAAAGAAACGGCCAACAGCTCCAAACAATGTATGTGCATATGACTCTCCTCTCCAGTCCACATTCCTCCTGTTGAAATTGCACCACATTGTGCCCCCAACCAGTTAAACTTGCATTCAACTCTATTATCAATTCCGGATTTACTCCGAAAATTGCTTTCCCATTCCATGCCTCCATATTCTTTAGCAACCAATTTAGTTCTGATCTTGCCTCTCCAGAAAGAGAAATCTCCTGAGAATATTTCATACCATGCCTTAAATGACTACCCTTCAATCTCTGGAGAGCATGATAATTCAAAGGTCCTGGAAAAATAGCTTGTATTGTTGAAGATAAAAGACCTACAATTCTCGCCAACATCCTCAAAGAAATAACATTCATAGACAAAACCCTTCGAATTTCCTTCCTTATTTTCTTTATCTTGTCTAACGGTAACCTCAACTGAACTTGAATAGTGTCTATCATGAAACCTAAAAACTGTGTTTCTTGACTTGGGGTCAAACATGACTGGGTTAGCAAAGACGGAGCTTAAAAACACCCTCCTGAAACATACAGGTAGTACCAGAATGATTAAATACATAAAACAAAGCACGTTTAACTCCTATCTAGAATATAACGTTAATGAAGGCTTACAATCATACCTCACTTTTGTCAGCAAACGTTTGCACCGTTTTGTATTATTTCGCTTACGCTTAGGGATTGTGCTTCACCTTGTGGCATTCCCAACAATTAAGAAACCTGGGACATGTCCATTCCCCTGTGATGGTGCATCCAAACAGAGTAGCTGTCATTTCATGTTGTTTTGCAAATTTTATATTTCTTATAGAAAATTTTATTTGAAACCCATCTTTTTAAAATATAACACGCGCAGTACAAAGAAAGCGATGCAACTAATGTTTAATCTAGAGAGTCCAGATATATGTTTTTATGTAGCTACTTATATTTTAAAATGTATTTTTGCATGGAAATCAATTATTGTATGATCCCAATACATGGCCCTGATTTATACGCACTTTATTATTGCCAGTTTGCACATGTATTATCAGTCGTTTGTATTAATATGCATTTTAACACTGCCAATTTTGCACATGCGCCAGAAAATGGGTATTTTTAGCATTACTGCACTTTATACTGCCAGTTCGTACCTGTACTACCGGGCGAATGTATTAATATGCACTTTCAAGATTGCTCATTTTGCTCACGAGTTGTAAACGTATATTGTACATAGTATTGAGGATTTGGTAAATTATAGTTGATGTAAATTGTGACGTATATGCAATTGACTTACATGCCCCTTACTATTGCTAGTTTGCACACGCATTATTAGTCGTATGTATTAATATGCATTTTAATATTGCCAATTTTGCACATGTTCAGTAAATGAGTATTTTCAGCACTTTTGCACTTTATACTGCTAGTTTGTACATGTATTATCAGGCAAATGTATTAATATGCATTTTAAGTTTGCCCATTTGCACATGTGCCGCAAATATATATTGTATATAGTACTGAGGTTTTGGTATATCAGAGTCGATATAAATCATGACGTACATGCATTTTACTTTTGATTGTTGCTATATGGTTGTATATATACATACCGAATAAAGCACTTTTGAACTTGAACTTGACTTGGGGTCAAACATGACTTTTCACTGTTCACAATAAAACCTAGACTTTCCAAAAGGTTCACAGCTAACTTTGTGTATTCTTCCACTCTCCTCTTCTCCTGGTCCATAATCAAAATGTCGTCTAAATAAATTATCACACAAATTCCTCTTTCTCTCAAATATGCAACAACTGGACGAAGCATCTTTGTAAAACACAAAGGGGCCGAGGAAAGACCGAATGGGAGACAAACAAACTTCCATAATTTTCCTCCCCATCTGAACCTCAGAAATCTCTGATGTTCTAACCATATCGGAATTGTCAGATATGCGTCCTTCAGATCCAGACGAGTCATCCAATCCCCCGTCTGAAGTATTTCTCTCAACATATGCAAACCCTCCATCTAGAAATGAAGGTACTCTACCCAGTCGTTGGGACTCTTCAAATTTATCACAGGTCTCATACCCTTCCCTTTCTTTTCTACCAAGAAAATTTTGCTTATGAATCCCGCACACATTTCCAATTCTTCCACAATCGCTCCTTTCATTAACAATTCCTTTACTTCTTTTTCTACCAACTCTGACAGCTCTGATTTGAACTTGATCATTGGTGGGCACCAAAACTGTACAGGATCTTCTATGAAGTCTATTCGATAACCCAAAACCGTCTGCAACACCCAAGGATCCCTTGTTAACATACACCAATTCTTGTAAAACTGGGCAAGTCTGCCGCCCAACTTTACTTGGGTAACAAAAAGGTCTTGTCTTACCTGACCTTCTTGATCTCCTATTTCCCCTAGAATTTCCTCTCTCCTTCTGGGGATAGAAACCTCCGGGTTGATATCCAGATTGTTGTTGATAGTTGTAGTTGTAATTTCTAAATCCCTTCGCAAAAGAGGCCCTTGTGATTCCTTGACAACGGCCGGGAAAACAACCTCTACTTCTCTCGGCCCTGCCGAAAACCCGAGGGTCAAAAACTTTCAGAAGCAAACTTTGATAACAAAACCTTAATTCTCTCCTCCATACTTAATTCTCTTTGAGTTATAGCATTAACCTCTGACATACTGTAAACCAACAAATTACTAACTCACTAAATGAACTTATTCTAATTAGTAAAAATATCAACAAACTATTAAAATAAACGTCCTAGAATTCTCCCTTTCCTTCACTAATAAACAACCCTTGAATATTCCTAAACTCCTCCGTCTCTCAAAACGTCTGAATTTCTCTTGTCAGTTTCAGTCAGGAACTGACCTGTCTGTTTTAGTCTAGAACACCGAAATACATCACAGAATTTACTACAATAACAAATCAATCCTACTTGCTACATGTGCCTTAACTAAACCAGCAACCTCCACGCTAAAATCCGGTCAGATTCTCTTGGTCTGAGAAACTGACTCAAGTGCACGTGCTTACGTCAACCTCTACGTCGAACGTGTGCGTAACGTCATGACACTGCGGACTTCCTCAATCAATGTACAGTACCATCATTGTGACGTTCTTGAACTTGAACCAGAACACGCTATGCAACGGTAATTTTTATTTAAACATTTGTAAAAACATGCATTAACTTGAAAAAATTAAAGAAACTGAGCTTCTAGATTAAGCGAAACCCATTATTGTTAATTTATCTCCTCTCTAACCTTCGAAAGGTCAAGAGCTCCAAGCACGGAATACATGTTAAATTTATGGTCTCAACTCTCTTGCACTGAATCTTAAAAAAGCAGACAAATAAACCTCTACATGATCTCTTTGACCTTGACAACACATTAAGATATTTTAACATATTAAAAGCAGTTTAGAGTTTTCTTTTAATAATAAAACTAGAGCTCTTGCTAACAAGAATAAATTACGAGCAAAATTGTACAAAAAATAGATAGACTGTCTCTGTGTTTAAATTTCATTCTCAGTAAAAATTATTATCATAGAGAATCATCCAAACTCAAATGTTCGTTTTCAACATGCAAACCATTTAAAACTCCTGTTAACACAAAACCATGACTCATTCAAACTTTTTAGTTATAGAGAAATTAAAAACATGACTTATCTTAAGGGCAGCAGCAAAAAAGAAGGAAGAGTCATGGAGGTTCTGGCTCTTTGTTAATGTTCTAAGAACTTTTGTTGTGTTCTGTGTTCTTTGAAGATGCTGCTATGGGTGGCACAATAAAGAGGATTGCATAATATTAGCCTCCGGTCTTGCCATAAAATTCAGTAATTATGCATATCTGATTTAGTTATAACTGGTGATTTACTCCACTGGCATATAATTCCACTTTACACTTTGTTTTGTTCAGTGAATTTCTAGTTTTTTTCTTTAAACATAAAGTAGTATTGTAATTCCATACCTAAGTACACTTCAACAGGCCCTGCACACAACCTCTTACTGATGGACAAACCCCCCACCACACACTGCCATACACAGCAGGATGGTGACCAGGGCCTCCGCCTTGCTGCCTGCAATCCCATGGCCATCTACCCCACATAATTTATACAGTCACATTATTTTTTATGATAAACTCAGGACGAGGGGAGTGAGCCTCTGTGTCCTCAAAATGGCGGCCATAGCATTTATATTGAAATTAGGGACTGTCAATCAAATTGCTAGGTCATGCCCAGATATCACACATTTTTTAACCTGAAAAATGGCTGAACGAATGTACACCATATCAAAAAGGCATACTTTCTGAGCCCCCCTGAACCCTGCTTTTCTTGGCTCCCGCTTGACGGATCACCCTGAAACTATTCAGGAGCCAAAACATACAAGATGATGGACAGAATGTTGCACAATGGCAAAACATTCACCCCCAGTCACAGATCTGGGTTTAATCCATCGTTATTTTGCTCACCAAGCCACCCCAGTTCAGACATGGCCATATGCAAATCAGTCTTGATCCTGTGCCTCATGGGAACAGTACAGACCGAACTGCCAAGCCATGTCTTCCCTGGACTGGAATCAAGCATCCTAGGACCGGTTTCTGGCTCTCAGCCTTCATCAGCCAGGATAGCTTGACTCCAGTGGCGTAGTAAGCACGGGACCCACGTCTGGGCATACCCTTCCCACATAGGGTGAACAGCAAAACACACAAGATGATGGACGGAATGTTGCACAATGGCAAAACATTCACCATCAGTTACAGATTTGACTTTAATCCATCGTTATTGTGCTCACCAAGCCACCCCAGTTCAGACATGGCCATATGCAAATCAGTCTTGACCCTGTGCCTCATGGGAACAGTCCAGACCGAACTGCCAAGCCATGTCTTCCCTAGACCGGAATCATGCATCCTAGGACCGGTTTATGCCTATCAGCCTTTATCAGCCAGGATTGCTTGACTCCAGTGGCGTAGTGAGCACAGGACCCACGTCTGGGCATACCCTTCCCACATAGGGTGAACAGCAAAACACACAAGACGATGGACGGAATGTTGCACAATGGCAAAATAACGATAGATTAAACCCAGATCTGCCCCCTTTATAAAAAAAGCCAGAGTAAGGTGGATTCGGCAATTATGTAATAACTTGGGTCTCAGGAACTACTTAGCAGTTTACAGGATCCTGAAATATGACTCTACACCATTGATAGCTTTTGTCACCTCAAGGTTTTTGTTTTCAATGTGGTGCACTCGCAGAGCTAGGATTAAGGCAACAGAAAGTCTCTCAAGCTAGGTTGCAGTGAATGAACCCTTAGGAATGAAAAGCATCTCCTGCTATTAAATATTCTTGTCATTTGGTGTTCGTCATATGTTTCCCTCCCTATTTTTACCTTCAATTTTAATATTTTGTAATATGTTATATTTGTATCTCGATTTTATTCACACTTTTAAGCTGGTCTCATGTAAAGCTTTATACTATCCCTTGGATCAACAGTCTAAAATTTTAGATTTTAGATTGTGTTTTGTATTCTGCTTTTATGGTTGAAAACTGTCGAAATAAAGCTTTATTGACTGACTGACTGACTTTTAGTTTTTTAATAACATTGCAGATGTTGTATATCTGCTTGAAACTAAAAAAATAGATCTGCTTTGGTTTCTTTAAGGGATGTTTCCAGCAGATCCAGAGGGGGGCACAAAAGTGCAATTTCTCCTTTTAATTTCCTCATGATTGTTTGCTCTTTGATACAGAAAAAATGCTAAATTTGTGTTTAAAGCGGTGCTTGTTTGGGGTATGACAAGGTTACATTTTAGAGATATTTGGAGCGTTAATTCATCCATCCCTCATGGATTGGCAAATCCATGGAGGGTTCATGATATCATTTTAAAAAATACAGGCCCCTCATTGGACCCCAGAGATGTTCCTCCTGCATACACTGTGGATTCGCAGATCTGTTGTGCTCTGAGTGGCTGGCCATCGCAGAAACATTTCTGTTGCAGGGGACAATACTCAACACAATGCACTGAGCACTGTATTGGGAAAAATAAAAAGAAAAGGGCACAAGCAAGCATAAAGAACCTAGTCTGGCCTCCAGGCCGATTTAAGGGTACACAAACGATCACCCCTGGTATAAAAATAAAAACCAAAACATCTTTTATTGTGGGATCTGCGGGTTCTAAACAGGATTGGTGCACCTTAGATGCCTTGTGCCACAGAATTCACAAATATGGCATGGGTTCTGTGAAAACTTCATAAAATTGGAAAAACGTGTTTTGGGCACTAATGCTGTGCTTGGTAAATGTCCACATGAAGGGGTTGGCTGCCACACAGCAGGGTGGGAGCAGGGCCTGGTCCGGCGGACGGCACATTCCCTGTGAAAAACCCAGCCATGCTCAACTAAAGTCTGAATGCAGCACTGGTTGGCTGGATAAGGAAAGTTGGGAGCAGGGGCGCAGCAGAGGCAAGGCCCTGCAGTCAAACTTTCTGCAGATGGCTGAAGGCTGTGAGCAGCTGTGATTGACCATCCATGGTGGGATGGGTGTGGGACTTGGCTTGAGGCCAGGCCCAGCGACAAACCCCATGGCACAATGCTGAAGGCCATGCACTCGAGTGTTGGTTGCCCATGAGTTGGGTCCCCTGTGGAGGGTGGCGCACAGTGCTTGGAAGCCATACCATGTGACCAATACCTCACTTCACTAGGCCTTCAGTCGTGCACAGTTAGGGCTTGAGGGTTGGATGTCTGTGGGGTGTTGGCCACAAATGGCCAGGCAATCTGGCCAACACTAACCTCAGGGCAAGGCAAAACCCTAAACACAGCTGGGGATGGCCACCGGCAGCGACTTTCACCAAGGAAGCTCTTGGATTTTGTATATCATCCAAAATGAAAAGTCATGTTAAAGATAAGGTATTGTTGACTATTGTACCTCAACATATGTTTAGAAAAACCTGGGAATTTCACCTAAAAAACCACGTTTGCAGTGCAGTTATGGTAAATAATTAAAACTGAAAAGGCACAGAAATTTTGAAGTTATGGTTGGGAGTATGATTTATAACTCACATAACAACCATGCAAATACATCACTCGTACATCAAATTCAAATCTTATGACTTTGCAATATTTATACCAATACCTAACACCACCTAAATGTGAAATGTTATTAAACTGCAACACCTCATCAAATTATACTGCATCCTATAATGCATACTGCATTCATTGTCATTTCTGTCAAATTGATAAGGGAAATGTGCTATGTAATCATATCTGTAAAATAATTTATAAAATATTTAATGGCATCTGTTTCATTAAGGGTGTGGTCTGGAACATTGATTTCACTTAGAATAGTTAAAAGTTAGTTATGTATGGCTACTGAATACAAAACTGAAATAGCCCTGAAATGAATCTGTTATGGTGTAGAAGACACAATGTACCCTTAGTTGGATTGTATGTTAAAATTAAACACATCTACAAAGGGTAAGTCAAAGATTTGGGTGGGGTATGGTGCCTTCGAAACTTTGAGCATTAACTTTGCAATTTCAAACAAGAAACACTTTTTTAATACGCCTGATAAAAAATTGTGCAAAAATAAAAATAGATTAATGTGGTGGCAAATTACATATTAAACTGTGTATGCAGCAAGAGAAAGTTAGTAAAAGGATGTATCTTTTAACATTTTCGTTAGTTTTTGGTGGTTCCTGGTTTGAACATGTCAGAGGCTGGATCGCACATAAGGAGAATTTCAATTTCCTATTAATTTCGTTTGAGGATATGGTAAAGGTAAGCTTGATATTACAGTGTTTATCATGCTATTTAATATTTCACTTACCAAGGTTTAATATCTAAACTGCTATTTAGTTGTGTGTCGTAGTTATTACGTCCACAGCATCGTAGCATGCCTGGGATCTGAACATAGGTATTTATTTGTTTTTAACAACACCTCACTTTGATTCGTCACTTGTTGGGCACTGTTGGCTCAAATGAGCAAATTAATAGGTATCAAAATGAACACCAGTTTGGAGCCAATTGGCGGACCAAAATGAATGGAAATCCTCACAATAGTTTCAACAATCACAAAATATTTTGCATGATGACTAGATATCAATATATTTATTACTTAAATGTGACCACTTAAATCTCAATTCTTGGGTTACTTGTATCTTGTATAATTTAATGTTTTATTTATGCTCATGCTGATTGCAAAGCTTTCTCTTGACTGTGACTTATTTTTAGGAGAAATGTTTTGCGGAAACTGTGATACCGGATGTGTGCCTCAGCTGCATGTGCTAAACTAGCAATGTGCACCACCCGACTTACAGAAAATGAGCATTTTGGAAGGAAGTACATATCTCGAATATGTCTACTTTGCAATGACGTAAACTGAACAGTTGTGAAGGAAAGCTATGTGAGATCATATATACTCGCGAACAGATGGTTAAAGTGGTAAAATCTTGGTAAAAAACATTGTGAAAGTCCTGATTTTGTCATGGATGTTCTTGCATAGCACTATGTTCTCGCATTGCTCACGTAAAACCAGGAGTTCTCCCAAGAAATATGCATTTTACACACAAAGAAATTGCTACAATGAATGCCTATAACCCAACCACCTCTTGTATCACTTGTTGTCTTTATTCTTGTCTTTGCCCCTGTACAGTGCTCTGCTGGATTTTGGCTGGGTTCACACTATAGAAATAAAACACATACATACATTCTATGTATAGACTTATTAGATCAACCGTAATGGATACATGCATTAGATTAGGTGACCAGTTAAGTGTAGTCACTTGAAAACAAACACACTCCTCTGAGCACAAAATTAGATTCAAAACCTAATACTATGAACACACCTACTGAGTAGACCAGGGCTGCATTACTTATATGATGCACTGTCCTTGTTTGCACCATGGCACATCTTTAATCAGTTTTGCTTAACACAAACAGGGAAAGTGCACCTTATTACAATGAATGCACAGCCCGCAGGGAAGCCATAAACTTTCATTGTCCTAGGGCAGTGCATTAAATGATATGCAATGCAGTAGGTTCATGTTTCTCTGTGCATGCGGCAACCCACATGCCCTTTAAACAGGGGTTAGGGATCGCTCTGCAAGCGGGTGCAGTAAGTGACTGCACCCACCTGCACCGGGATCCCTGGAGGTTCCATTGGACCCCCATTCACTCCTTCTGATGGTTGCCATCAGGGGGCGCACCAAAAGTGTGCCATATTTTTGTGGTGCATTGTCAGTGCACTGCCTCAGCGCCCTTTTTCCTCTGCACCTGCTTCTGATTTATTGCCATGCCAATGAAGAACACCCTCTGAAGACAATGATGGTGTTAAATGCATGCCAGAGATATCAGTACTATAGAAGGGTCTTCACATGCATCTGCTGTCCCTTCTGTAATAGCATAGTGCCTCAGGGACACGCAAAGAGGGTGCACACTCCTGTTTCATCCACGAGGCACTATGTGTGATATGGCCAATGGAAGAAGTGTAAACATTGCACCAATAAATAACAGAATACAGAATACAGTGAGTAATAACACAAATAAATCTGTAGGAAGATTATAATGGGCTAGAAGAAAATGTAAACAATCATAGAAAGCAGACTTTGAGAAATCAAAATCATCATCAATATTGGCAGGTAAAATGCATTCCCAAACTAGGTGTCAAGGAAAAATCTCCAACAATTCAATCCCCCACACATGTCCAAAAGAAAGAGAATGACACAGTACTCCACGTAAATCCACTATTGTTTACAACCCTGTGAATCATTTATGAGGACTGTAAAATGTAGGTTTGAATTGCTAAAGTTTTATCATTTGTCTATTGCATATTTGACAGGCTTCTTGGTACCAAGAATTGACAGAGTGACCTACTTTAAAATGCAAATGAACAAAAAGAGATGAGCTTTAGATAATTTCCCAAGTTAGATCAAGTTGAAAATAATTCCACAAAAATGGATCATGGATTGAAAAGGGTCTTCCTCCTAAACCTTATTGTATGTAAAGTAGTAGCAAATTGTGATAAATAATCATTAACTGAATACGAGACACAGCTCACCCTCCCACCCCTAGTCACTCTTTGCCTCACTCTTTGCTTTAAATTGCCCACCTCTAACGCATCTCACCAATGGATAAGAAACTTTTATTCCTAATACCCAGCTGATGCTAGGGGTGCCTTGGGCCACTCTCTATGTCTCCCTTCACCATAAACTCAGGTTTTACTTATAAAATGTGACATGCTAAAATGCTGGAAAATGGCAGCATTGCTTTGTTGTTAGAAGGGTGCGTTCTCCCTTATTAAAAATATGTTATCTTTGCCCAAATTGTTTAAAAGAAAACTTTCACATTCTTTTAGGACCTTCGCTCTGTTGTTCTGAAGATATGCCAGTTTGTAGGACGGCAGCTGACTGATCATGAAATTGATATTGTTCTCGAAAAATCTGATTTCAAGAAGATGAAATCAGACCCAAATGCAAACTATGAGTTCCTGGATGTGAAAATTGTGGACAAACAACGAGGGAATTTTGTTCGCAAAGGTAAGAAATACGAACTACAGCAAATGCGAAAAGATTGACAAAAAGAATAACTGTGACATTTTTTAAAGTATTCAGATGAAGCTTTTGCAGCATAAATTGGCACCAAGAACACAAACTGGTAAATGTTTTATGCTCGAAGGAAATTTAAAAAAACACATTTGTCAATTATTAAGAGTGCCTCTTTACTCCAGAATGGAAAACATCCTTTACAACGGAACCGTTACAACGCGATACCGTTACAACGCAGGATTTACAACGAAAGTCGTTACAACGACTTTTGCTGGAGGGTGCTCTAGGATAGGGGATAGTTTAATTTACTATCCAACACCTTCCCTACTATCCACGGGGACTGGATTTGGAATAGTAAATTAAACTATTCACTATCCAGCGTCCCCCAATGCAAGTCGTTGTAACGACTTGCGTTGTTAAACCTGCGTGGTAAAGGTACGCGTTGTAACGGTACGCGTTGTACCGTCATACATCCAAATTGTAACAGTTAAGTGGCATAAGGGTGTAGAAAACAGAAACACAAATTTGCTACTATCACTGTGCAAGCACCGACTAGGACCTGGGTAAATGGTGATGTGACTTTAATTCCCTGACGGTTCAATTCAGAAAAGATGATCGGAGGGATGGGAGCGGGAGTGTTTCAAAAGATTTAGTAAAAACGTCCAAAACTATTTAGACTCTAGAGAGTGAAATCGGACCAGTAGACCAGGTATGCAGCTACGGTCTAGTGATTGGTGCTTGTGCGATGGTGTGGAGGGCACTTGTTGTCATGTAGTGGAAAGGAGGGAGCTAATTTGTGTGCTAGACTTACGCAGTTGGGAATACAGTGGCAGCTCCTCTACTAAGGCAGAGAAGCGTCGCCCCACTGCTTTGCAGTAGTGTAAATAAAGGATAAATAAAATGATAATAACTCGATGTTATTAGCATTTTATTTTTTACAGCAGCTTGGCAGGGAGAGGCTGCTCTGCTCACAGAGCAGGGAGAGGAGTGGTGGGCACACTGTAAGTGTGCATGAATGTTTGGCTGGCAGTCTTGGGCTGGCCAAACTGTCATGCGCACTTTGCATGTTCTCCGCTCAGGCTGCATTACAGCCTGTGTTGAGAACATGCCCAGACTTTCAGTCCCCATCTGAGTGCCCAACCATGGGGCTCAGATCAAACACAACTCTGCATTGCAACATTGTGATTGGCTTGGGGGAGCCTAGGTGCTTCCTGTTCCGGCCCAAAGTAGAGGAGAGACACAGCAATCAAGTACGTTTATTTTTCTTTTTTCACACCTTTTTACCGCCTTCCCCTGCCCTGCCACCCCCGATCCATGCCAATTGCAACTGTGGAAAAATGTTTGTTTTTATGTTAGAGTTTTCCTAAGACTGCATGCCACATTGGAGTGCTAGATTCAGCAAAGCACAGAAAGGTAGTAAAACTTAGGCCTCAGTGGAACTTGCAGAGTTTAGCTCCATGGAATTCTGTGGAGTTACATAAAAACTCCACGATATTCTGTGGAGTAACACCAACAGGCAGAAAAAGCACATTGTGCTCTTCATGCATAGACTTGAGCTCTGGTAGAGCATTTACCACTTAAAAATCAGTGCAAATGTCACTACACTATTTTCAAGTTGATTTTGCTGCTACTTGAGTAGAAAATCTACTTGCTCTGACCGCGCTCACCTGCATTCATAAAATCTTGCAGGAAGTCCTCCTAACGACCGAAAATCACGATAGGGAATGCCAAATCTTGCTCACGCTTACCATCTTGCATTCTGAAGCCTTGTATTGTTATACGAACAGGAAACAAAATTGGATTGACGGAATTTGCCGGGAACTCCATATTACAAGAGTAGCTCAGAATCTCCAAATTTCTCTAGTTCCGATCATGGATTTAGATTTCCGCCTGGGCCTAGTAAAAATACAACTTTCACTAGAAGTTAGAAAAAAGTACAATGAAATAAGAGATTGCTTGATCATCATTTCTCAATGGTGATTCACAAATCGAGATCAATTCCGTATCGTATTTTAGGAATTTGATTTCAGTATGTATCATACAGGCATAAACTTGTTTTAATATTCGCTCTGATTCTTAATTGCAATTTAAAGATTCTCAAATACTGCATCTGTAAATTGCAAATGCATTGCCAAACTGCAATTATCACATTTGGGTAGTGTTTGATGACCCCGTAATGAGGAATTTCTGAAACACATGCTCTGGGAAAGCCTGGGGAACACAAAGCAAGGCACATATTTTTGACCAAACAAATATAGAATGGATTTCTTACTTCCATCTCCCAAAAATTGACACCATGTCAAGATAAGAAGTAGAGAAGGATAGGAGAGAAAGATAAAGAAACCTGATATTCAGTTAGAAAGATTAGAAGCTACACACCGAAGAGTTTGTTGCTCATAACAATGTAACATTTTCCTTTACAATGCCTGATTCTCAGAAGGAAAAAATTTGAAAAATCATTGAGGAAAAAGTAAATTTAAGTGGTGTATCACAGTGTATCATAGAGGAGATTCACCAACACTGGTATGATCTGAGATCAAGAACAGGAGAAAATATAAAAACTGCTAACGGAGGCAAATGGTACAGGTTGAGGACTCTCAATTCAGCAATTACCAACACCTCTTGAGGATTAAAAAATTCAACTTACAGCCTGAGGGCATTGTTGGTATTAAAGCTATTGATACTTCGACACTGCCCTCTACATCTGAATATAAATATAAAACATTCCGATCTGGGTCAGAAAGCTCTCTGACCGAGCCGGATCCGGAGTGTTTTCCGACCGAGCCGGACTTCTGCAGTCCGACCGAGCGAGTACGATGCGGCCGCATGCTGCTGGACTCGGTTCTGTCGGACTTCCATAGAAGTCAATGGGAGTCGATCGTACAACGCGTACATGGGCTCCCATTGACTGAATGGGTATGTCTCGCACAAGGGCGCTGTCGGGTATCACAAATGTCCCAGGCAGAAGCCACCGTTCCCCAGGAGCGAAGCTAATGTCTTTACCTTTCCCGAAAGTACCACCCGCTCTGTGTCACAAAGGAACACACAAGAGAGGATAAGTAACCTCAGAAAATGAAGAGACCAGGGAAAGACGATACCCCAAATTCGTCTGTCAGCCAGCTGAGGAATATTCAAGTCAGGAATAGACAGGATCTCTACATAAAGAAGAATAGAACATAAACAAACAAAATTACTGGGAATTCTTAATTATACACTTTAAAAACCCTCTATACTAACCACAAAGTTATTGTGATTGTGAGCCATCCCACACTTACTTGTGCTTGACTGTTGGCGGTCCAAAAAGGGTGTCCTAGGAAAATATTCCTTGGTCTCCAAAAATAAAGCTGCAAAGGAGAACTTCCTGTAGTTCAGCAATAGGTAAAATAATAACAAGTTGTACGTGATTTTCCTTACTTCCATACAGCGTAGGAGGAATAGTGAAAAACACACCTAATTCTCTGGGCACAGTGCGGGATAGTTGTATCCACAAAACACGATGAGCCGACCATGTAAAACAACAGAAAAAAGATGAACGCGTCCTTGCGTTTAAGCCGGAAACGGGAGTCGGTAAAGTTAAAAAAAAAGAAAAGGATTAACGCCTCCTCGCGGTTGCTCAGGAAACGTGGGCAGGCAATGTTAGGCAAAGGAAAAGATAAACGCGTCCTCGCGTTTGCTCAGGAAACGTGGGCAGGCAATGTTAGGCAAAGGAAAAGATAAACGTGTCCTCGCGTTTGCTCAGGAAAGGTGAACAGAAACAAACGAGCAGACGATGAAGCGCGCTTCAGCGCTAAATAACGTTTCTTCAAAATACAAAATAAAGAAGAGAAGCACTCCGTAGCTTTTGAATTTCGCACAGGCGGGTGCGGGGAATCCGAAAACACAGCTGCTTTTAACAATAAAAGCCAAGGAAAGTTGTCAGGGAAGATTTTAGCGCTGGATGCGCTCAGGTTCCAAAAATAGCATATAGCAGATCGAGAAACATCCAAAAGGTGACACACGAAATCCAGGAAGGCTCGACCAGGTTGACACGGACTAAATCACGGTACCAAACAAGGGATTAGCGAGGAAAGACAAGCACTGCAAGCTTGCACCTGGAGGCTTAAGTACATCCCCATCACCTGATCAGTCCCAAAGCAGTATGGGACAGCACACAATCCACCTCCCTTGCAGTGCATTATGTAGTAAAATTAGGGATTTAGGTAGCTCTAGTTCTAATAGGCCCCCCCTACAGTGGGTACGTATTGGTGCCTTCCGCACCATACATGCCTGTGTTGGGGAGACCCTTGGGTCTCCCCCTGTGTCCAAGTCATTAGGCTGGAGGTGACGGGGGTCTTACACGGACCCCCAAAGGCAGCTTCCCGGACGTGTGCATCGTACTGGCTCGGTCAGAATTAAGGACGAGGCGTACAGAGCGGTTCGGACCCGGTAACGATTTGGTCGGCGATTTTGCGTTTCTCGCATCATACTTGCTCGCTGATACAGCTGTACGAGTCGGGCAGAAAACATGCATGCAGCTTGTACTTTTTACAGCCGGATCGCGTTCAGGGACCTTTTGACCCAGATCGGAATCGGCCCCTTAGTAGTAATCTAAAATATCAACATCCACGTCAGACTGTTTTTCTTTGTGTTGCTTTATGTGAGTTGTGCTACATACATTTAAATTTAAGCACATCTATAGATATAAGTTCTGACTTTTTAGAAAAAGACATACATAACTAGATATAAAAGAAAGTACATTATAAGTGTAAAGAATTATCATGTTTCTTTTTAAAAGACCCAAAACATCACTCTTTCTTTAAATATCATGATAGGTAACATGAATTGTTATACCACAGAGAGGGCAAGATTGAGAAGCAGAGGCACCAAAAGACACTCAATCTAGCATGCAGTAGGGCAATGAGCCTCCAGCCACTACGTCACCACCTGTGCCTTCAAGACGCAGACCAACAGTTTCAACATTGAATAGTCAAAGGAACCTACAATAACCAAGAAAAAATCACAATCTGTATTAAGGGAAAGACAAATGAGCATGAGGCAACATAATAAAAATAGGAAAGGTGTTAGTAAATATTTAGTGGGCATTAATAAAAGCATCAATTACAACAAATATAGTTTAGTTAAACACACTAATAAAGTTGGAGAAGGGGGGGCTAAAGAAGAATTTCTTACAAATTTGATACCTCAACAGAGGCAGTTACAAACCTATTTTCTTTTACACAACAGAACAATTTATGACATAGGTGCAGACATCACCGATATATTTGTTCAGAAGGAGTAAGCCTGCCCTAACTAACTTTCCTGTCTCTTCCCTTGCATACCAGCTAGTATTTACCACCTCCTTGCCATCACATTTAAAGCAGCATTGTGAAAGGGCCTGATGCATTCTGGGGCTCTTTAAACAGGTTGCACCTGATTACCACCTGATTCCATTTGGTGCTAAATTGCATGTACAAAATCATTATTCTGCTACTATTCACAATTTACGGATCTTTCATACATACAAAATGTGAATCACTATTCAGAAATCTCTAATACCAATTTGCTATTTAGGGGTCGCTAAATTAGCAAGTCAGTATTTAGACGATATGCAAAAAATTGTGACCACATAGATTTTTACATATAAGAAAATGCAATTTTAGCCGCTGGTAACCAGTTTACAGAATCGCTAAACCATAATACACCTGACCCTGTGTTCCAACAAGCATTATCCCATAGAGTGCTTCGAAAAATAAACAGAATATCAGGGGGTTTACATAAGCCAAATTTGAATACATGGAGGGGGGAGGGCCATTGATCTGGTGCATTACACAAAGATAGATCTTCACAATTGTAGGAAAATTTGATTTGTACTAGCTTTTGAGAAGGCAAGTAATATTGAAAGAGTTATAGATTTTGAGGCTTCTGTTACAGAAAAACAATATAGAAAATGGTAGAAGATGGCTTGTGATGTGTGTTATGATGAACCTTCAAGCAATGCAGAAGAACCTTAAATGACCTTTTCAACTCTCTTTTTGGATGCAGAAGTGGAGAATTGGCTGCAAGATTTAATTGCTTTAAACAAATCAACGGCTCTTTGAATTTCTTTTCACCTTTATAAATCCCAGCAGCTCTGGCAACCTCAAGGAGCGATGTTTTAATATGGAACAGTGACTTTGTGTTGAAATTTGATTTGTCAAAAGCCATACGAGAATTTCTTTAAGCATGGAAATAAAAATTAGATAGCACTATTGGTTATTTTATTAATCACAAAAAACTTGCCATGATTGACTTTACTGTGCATCATGAATCTGATTGAAGAAGACATGCATTGTAACGTGCATATAAAAGCTGAAATAGTTTAATTTCAGTGGAAACATAGAAGCCTACAAGTGGGTAATGAGTCACCAGAAATATTACAGGAGTGGCATTATACATTTTGAAATGCGCCTCATTACACTTCCAGACAGGCCAGTTCAGAGCTTCAATATTGAATCGATTCAAGAATTAAGAAAAAATAGAAGAAGCTTTTAAACAATTTTGTATCCATTTCCATTGCTCAAATTGTTCATTCATGAATTGTACCTTAACTATGTTCTGCTCAATAAAAAAATTGGAAAAAAAAAAGAATTAAGAAAAAAGGAAGAGGAAATATGATCATGAAATATCAACTATTCACAACTGCTGCAGTATTGTCCCTTTAAAATGTAAGTAATTTGCCTGGTTGTAATATGACAATTTTAAGGCGACTAATCATCAAATGGGTGATTTTCAATGCTTAGAAATTGTGGCGCTGTTTGCTATTAAAATGTTACCACAACCTGTATGCATGATGCTGCATAGACTGGCAAATTTGTCAATTAAGTATGAAATCCCGAAAAATCAGGAGACAGCACTTGGGCATGCATTTGCATATGTTTTTTGAATTAGAACATTAACATTAGACAGACACTAATGAGATTCAGCATCCATTGTAAGGACTACTGCATAAAATGTGGAATCATTGAATTTTCTGGACTGTTTAGAAAAACACTTAAATCCCTCTTTGGGAGTTTCTTTTGTCCAAACAAAAATGTTTTGGCTCTTTAGGCATAGCTTCCGCTCAAAAAAACTTTAAATGCTGTGAAGGAAGTTGCAGCAGTAATAGCAGGTCTATCCACAGCGCAAAGATGCCCCCTGGGTAGATAAAACTATCTAAATTGAGTGGGCAGTCCTGCACCAGGGTATCAGATGTCATGGTTACCACCCCCCAAACAGGCTGTCTGGCATGATCTAAAAGTGGCCCTAAATCAGATCCAGGTTTTTAAAATATTCCTCACTACGGTTTCTGAAAACATGTGCAATTGAATTATATGCAACGAATTCACAAAGAGACACTGCATCGCCTTGTCATTGTCTCTGCTTTATTTTTTAACAGGTACCATTGGTGACTGGAAAAATCATATGACTGTTGCGCAGAGTGAAAGATTTGACAAGATATATCAAGAGAAGATGAAGGATCTACCACTGGAGTTTATTTGGGATATTAATGAAGAAAAATAGTTCGATTAGCTCAGTTCATCTTTTCATTTAATAATGTCTTCTTCATTATATTTTAAAGCATTGGAGTAATGGTATTAATGTATACGTGTTTCTCGTAAACTGAAATACATTCTCTTGGCTAGAAAAAACACATATTTAAACACACATATTGCCTGTATTTTCTATAAGGTGTGTTTAATCACATGCATGTGTAGATGTTCAATCCGAAATACATGTATATCAAGACTAACAATATATATAATACTTGTATAATGTTTAAATACTCATCAATATCTTAGGTGGGTCTGTGAAAAAAGTAGAATGTACAAATGTTCTGTGTAACGAGCATCAAAGTGGATTTCTCAAATGAGATTGTTCTTGGATTGAACAATGTTTATTCATGGATGTAATATTGTTCCAGAAGAAAATTAAAGCATGAATAATGTCACTGATAACAGTGAATAATATTTAAATAGTATGTTGGCCCCCAGATTAGGCAATTGCCTTAGTAACATTGTATCTTGTACAGTATTCTCATGTCGATGTTATATAAAAGTAAAGAGAAACACGACTAAAGGTGCCTTTCTGAACTATCTGCATTTGCTACTCTGATTCTTTATCTGCTTTTCTGGGGATGCAGTTTTGTAGTATGCCCCTGGTAAATCATGCATTGAAGACGTCTTGACCATAAGTGCACGTTTAAAATGATTTATAAGACCAGATGCAATGTTTTGGTGCATGTTATATTCCAAATACTGTGCTCATAATCTTGTTTGCTGAAACAATATTACTTTTTACTGTGTGAGCTAGGTGCTTCAAATATATTGATGATGAAGCTAGTCACCTTGTGTGAGTGAAGGATTGTGTGGATTTTAGAATGTCCAACAGCTAAGAATATGTACTAGTGACAAGTGAAATGATTTTCACTCTTTTCATAAAAAGGGTTTCTTGTGTGTACAGCCCCATCCTTATGCCAATGCCCACTGCTCTCTGATTGGTCTTACACTTCTATACCCACAATCTCATCTCGTCACCTCATCCTACAATGTCCTCTCTAATTAAAGTTCCCTTTTTTTTCTCTTCAACCACCTCAGGTGCTAGGAAAGGCACAATGACCATCCCCAAAATATTGCTCTAAAAAGGTGGCATTCGACAGGTGGATGCACATTCAGATTTCACCAAGCCCATGACACTTCTTAAGTTTTCTGCCCATCTGCCAAAACTCCTCCTACCCAGCTAGCCTCAGCTCAGCTCAAACTCTCAGAAGCATTTCCTATAAATGTAATCCATGCCAAGCTACCTGAATTAAAAATACTTGCCAAACCTATGGCCATGGTGTCAACAATTCCTTTCTATCGCTCTTGTGCCAAAAATAACTCATTCTATGTCTGTCTGTATGTCATCATCGCTGATATTACCAATGACTTGTTAGACATCTGCCTTGCCCTCAGTGTCCTATAATACACATCTCCAGTGGTACTGCTTTCACCAGCACATCTGCCTCTGGACCTAACCACGGGTCCTTGCCGACCATGTCCACTTTCAATGATCTAACGCATTAATCAGCTTGTTGCGGCTTGTTGTCCAGTCCATGAATGTGCTTAGCCCAAAACTAGTATGCTGCAATGTAAAAGCAGTAAAACGAGTGATCTCAGTAAATTCATAGCATACTTATTGGGCCCGATTCACAAAGGTAAAATGAGATGAAAGTCTAACTTTAAGACTTTCAGTTTTCACAAAGCCCATTTACTACTCATAAATGCCCTTTGTGAATATCGATAGTTATAAAGTTCAACATTTGGTATTCACAAAGGGCATTTATGAGTAGTAAATGCCCTTTGTGAATACCATAAGTCGTAAAGTTAGACGTTCGTCTCAGTTTACCTTTGTGAATTGGGCCCATTTTTTGCAGTCAATTTGTTCACTAAGTGGACTATTTCCTCAATGTCCACTACCAATGCTACTTTTTATTCTGAAGTTCCAACTCTACAACCCCACAACCAGCACATCTGAAAAAAAGTTTCTAAGAAGGCAATACTGTGCCACCTCTCTTTCCTGTCATACGGCTACAGTTCCACACACCACCAACCCTTCCAATATATCCCATAGCTACCTGCACTAGAAGCTTCAGAAAATATATATACCATCCAACTCATTGGTTTACCCTGTAGGCACAATGTTGCTCAGTTGAAGTATAGGATGCTCAGTAATATTGCCATGTCCTTTCTCACTCTGTTCAGAATCCTAATCCTGTGATGTGGCTTTGAAAACCTCATACCAAATACCAGCTGTCTGCAAAATGTTCTTCCTGACACCACTTTGCTCATGAAGCTTAGATGGCCCAGTATCTTTTGCATAAATAAAAACTCATACTTTTATTTACCCCATGGCATCCAGCAGCATTTCTTTCTATCTCAACCACATACTCTCACATATACTGCGTTGCTTGTATTAATTGCTACTGCTAAAACAGAAATATATTCTAAAATGCATTTGTGTGCCTTTAAGCTAGTTGTGCAATATAATAAACTCCTAAATAAACTATTAAGGGTAGCTGTACATGTTCCAGTCCACACAGCTCGATATTATTCTTACCCTGTCTAATGAATCAGTAGGAACGTAGCAGGGTTTCACAGCTTTTGTTGGTATTAGATACTGTGTGTCATATAGTTTTCCAGAATCTAAAATGTGTGCTTTTATTGAAAAACAGCCAGGAGCACCATGACAATTTAGAACAATATTTCTGATCTATAATTCTACTCACAGAAGCAAACCAGAAATGATCTTGACTGTCACAGTTTCAGGTCAAGTGATTTCTCAAGCTCACCATGCCCCAAGAACAGCACAGAGCCGTGATGGGCTCCATTGTTTTTGTTGTTTCCCAGCCTCTGCAGGACAGCAAGTCTTATCCATCACTTTTGATACATGGGGCAATCAGCCAGCTCTAAGAGGGCAGATTACAGTCTGTTTAAGGTGGCCCAAACCAGCATACAACCTACACATGAAAACGGAATGTGGCAAGATCAGAGTTTTTGCTAGGAAATGATACAGCCACACCTCTGTTGGCAGCTCTGAATCTCTGCTCATGGAGCCTGCGTTTCTGCTGATCTCCACAACATGTATGCAAATGCTTTGTACTTAAGTATACATATTCTTTCGCTCAGAGACCTTTATTTGGTTTTCTGATTTTGACACCCTACCTTGTGTCCCAAAACTAATATGCCAATTTCCTCAAACTATACTAGCTAATTTAGATTAGGAATTTCCTTCGTGGACACACGTTCTGGATATGTTGTATTCTTTATGTAATTCTCACTAATGTAAATTGTTTTCCTTGTCCTGAAATATGGGCTTTTTGTCTACTTAAATTTGTAACTAATAATTGCTTGAATTCAAATCCTTAATTGATCAATGTTATTCTTTAATTACATTTTCTTAATAAATCCTCTTTGAATTTATTGAATTTCTCCTTGTCATTTCCTGTGGACCCTAATGGTTTTGCTATTTATAATAATATATTTAATTACTAGCTCTAATGTTCCTCTTCTCCTCAACGAACAAAAGTCCAGTGGCAGGCTTTTTATGGTTAGTATACCAATAGACTAAGATTCAAGTACCCCTGCTACATCATAAGATATAATGCACGTGTAATAAGGAGGATAAGATATCTGTCAAATTTGTGATTGAGTAAATCCTCTACCAACCTATCAATCAGGTCTCTAGACTTTCTAAAATTACTTTCCTCTGACCATGCATACACGTTAAAAGATGGGGATGTATCAAGATAAATGATTGTATAATGATTGAATAGGTATGCAAATACTCAGTATGTGAAATGTTGGGAAGAAGCAATAGCATTACACTAGATGAATAGCATCACACAATCTTCAAAAAGTTAAAACAGATTGCAAAAATTGGTCTTCCATTCATCACATTCTTTAATGTGCAAGAGATAATAAGTTCCACCCAAATCCAACATATCAAACACTCTTATGCTGACTCTAGAATGTCTCTTTAAAGAGTAATTAAGGGTATTTGTCCTTGATGGAAATGAAATAAAATTGAGCTCTTTATAGTCAATAAAAAGTCTAAGCTATTTGTCTTTCTTTGGTACAAAGAACAAAGGTCCCCCATATCGTAATAGAGATGGTACAATGATCCCACTCCTAAAATTCTCCTGTAGATAATTCTTTCAGACCACTGATAAGGAAGACAGTAAACTGATGGTTTTATAAAGACTGCAGAGAAAGCATGATAATGAGAAGGCATCATGGAGAGGTTGGGGACGTTCATCCTAGCCTTTTTACCGGCTTCCTTGTCTTAATCCATTGGTGGCCAGCATCTCTCTGTAGAATAAAATGATTGAGGTTGAACTGAGAAGAGTAGGAAAATGTTCTGGCAGCTAAATTTAAATATGGAATGTATTTTTTAGTCAGTGTATCCCAAAAACCTTAGAATAATTAGGAGAGTTTATCAAATCAAAAGAAGGCAACTCCCAGTGGTCTCCCTATGAAAGCACTAAACGCAAATTCATCTCTATAATTGGTCTACATGATAAAGAAGTTCCACCCACAGCCTGGGCAACATCTGGAAATTTGTTAGAGACTCTTTGGATATAGTTCTAGAAGGGGGAATTGAGGTTAATGAACAAAACAGGTCTACAATACAAGGGACCTCAAGTATCAGTAATCACTGCTTCCTAGGTCTTCAACGGTATATATAAAGAAGCAGTTGAAGTTTAACCCTCACAAGGAATGGGTTTTGGCATCTCCCAATGACCACTGAGGGAGTACAGAATAAGCTTAGACCATGTGGCGAGCATTATCATGACACAACCATAGCCCAGACTTTCTCTGCTTCTCCTCTTCACTCTCAGTCTAAGGACCTCTGGCCAAACCAATATACTTCGACTCTTTCGAAGCTGAAATATCACTAGTAACTTCTGCCTTTTATGAAAATGAGTCTTGGAAAGAACTGGCAAATCCAACTCAACATTTTCGCCTTTCATTTCTTCTTTTTCTGTCTATTTTTAATTAAAAGTAAAACATCAATGAGATTAGCAAAGCTGGTAGGCTGTTGTGGACCACATGCCAGCATATTGTTAACGTTTTCCCTTAACCTAAAATGAAACATGGTCATTTGGGCTCTCCCTGCCCAAATAGCTTCTGCTGCCAATTGACAGAAAGAAGTTATGTAAGTGAAGACGTCTACATCTACTTGTGTGGAGACTGAGTGATACCAACTGAGGAATTCTAATCTTCATTCAAAAGTGGTGTAGGGCAATCCAGCTAGAGGCTCCCCTTTTTAACAAGTCTATGTATTCAGGACTTTGGCCTACATTTGTCATCAAGTGTGCAAAGAAGTAGGTCAATCCCCTACATGTGAAATTCAGTGATGTTCTCTTGAGTGTGTTTTCTCTGGTCCAGCAAGGATTTACTGTGGTCATAGTTAAGGCTTGCTTATTGGCACTTTTGGACCTGATTACTTTTTCGGAACAGCCTTTATTATTCAAATCACAGGTTGTGATGCCTTTTTGAAGGGTTTACCCATGCATGTCATGCTCCCTTTATTATGCCACAGTAGGACCTCCATACGATTCTGACCTCTCTGTGTGCCACCTTCCAGCCTCGCCACAGTGTAGTCTGAAGTTCCTGTCTCTGCAAACTATCTCTTTATTGCCCTTTCTTTTGCCAGTGGTGTCAGCAAGCTGCATTCCTTGTTAGCTTAGTCCCAATATACTACCTGTTGCCCTGAAAAGATGCTGCTTAGTACTTGTGTATACCTTTCTTCTAAAATGATTCAACCTATTCATATATGGCAGGCTATTATGATCCGGGGAGAAGCGACACAGGTTGGACACATGGTATGCTATTCCGGGCTTATTTACAAGCCCTTGCTCCGCTATTGCATCACTTTGTTTGACACAACAGCAGTGCTGCATTTGCTCCATATTTA
Source organism: Lissotriton helveticus (assembly GCF_964261635.1). Lineage (NCBI taxonomy): Eukaryota > Metazoa > Chordata > Amphibia > Caudata > Salamandridae > Lissotriton > Lissotriton helveticus. Next base: position 891,561,146 of record NC_136067.1, on the reverse strand, counting down.
CATGGATGCAGATGTGTCACTTTTTTACAGGCTGCATCATTTTTCACCTGTGTAAGAATTGCCTGTGGTGCCTCCGATTTTAATTTATGCCAGGTAGGAATTCTGTCAGAAACGCTTACCTTAAAACTAACACAGTGGTATTTACCATTAGTTTTTTGGCGCATCTTGCAGCTGTGCTGCCAATGCATCACAATCCCTTCACCTGCCAAACCCAGGAATAGAGATGACACATTGGCTGTACCCAAGGGAACACACCAGCTGTAGTGACTTGATTGTAATATGCAATCAAGTCACAAGTGGGCCACATATGGTAAGTACGTGCATGTAATGTCACAATTTGTGAGATTATGTGCTGATGTCACACATACAAGTGGGCACTATGCCCACTTGTATGCATCACATCCAGCACAAGGTGAATTTGTCACCTGTTCACGCTCTAGCATATTAGTCCCTATTCAGTAGGCAATGCGTCAGTTAAAACTGGCACATGGCCTCTTTATTTTGATGCCTTGCTGGAGTTGCATCGGTTTTCACGCAAACTCCTGCACTGCAACAAACAACCCTGTGCAATGGTGTGCTGTATTGTAAATATGGCACCTTCATGGTGGTGCAAGTGTTCCTCCCCCGGGCACTAGAAAACGAACGCATTGCTGCTTTAATGCAGCAATGCACCAGTTTCTTGTAAATGAGGCCCTTATTACTACAGAGACAGGGCTAAGGAGTTTTGTGCCTATGAACAATTGTTTTTTGGGATCCAAAGGGGCCACAGGTAAAATTATTTAGAAAGAAGAAACTCTCTCTCTCTTTCCCTCTCTCTTTGTGTCTATGTCTCTATGTATCACTGATAACATATATATCTGTTTCTATCACTCATCATGCTATTCCTACCTGACTACAGGTGTGCCCAGAAACATCAAAAATAGTGAGCTTGTCTGCTACATAAAAGTGGGTGCTGGTTGGGATGGCTTTATAAAATATGCAGCTGGTTTTAAAGATGGCACAGTCGGTAGTGGGAGCCAATGAAGTTTTATCAGGATGGTATGTCATAGTATTCCTACAAATTATTTTGGCCTGTATATCTGGACAACATAAACTTGACAATATAGGAACGCAGTTCAGATATATTTGCAGGTAATGTCCTAATTCCTTGCTAGTTCACTGTGCCCCATCTGAACTCCTAACCTTACCTGAGTACCAGATGTTATTGGCAACCTCAGACATGACCACTCTTATTCCCCAAGGATATCATGGAAACAGATATACCATTTCTTTGTTACTTTGCATACCCAAGGTACACACAAGGAAGATATGAAAATAAGCTTTTCAAACATTTATTCAAATAATGTTATTCTTGTATTGAAATTGTAAGCTGCAATTATTAGGGAGTTGAAACAGAGCATTTTAAGCACATTTCAAGAAAAGATAAATAGTTCAACCATGAAAGCATTACTATATGATCATGCTCTATCTACCACAACCTAAAATAAAAAGAGCATAGCGGAAGTACCCTCTGCTAAATTCATTGACATAGCCTAACCCATGATACCTAACTATAATGATGTGTCAGGAAGCTCTTCTGTGTAGAACAAGTTATTATCCTTTGCAGGATTGAGTTCAGAGTCAGAAGTGCTGCATCTCAGTCACAATGCATTAAGCTCCATAACAATCCCAGCAGATGTGCTCCTCTGCTGAATATAGTACATCGGCAGTTTACATTATAAAAGCACCAATCATATTGCACTTTGTCAAAGGTGCAGAGCTGATGCAATTGTAAGTCAGGAGTCTTAGAGTTGTCTCTAGTTGGACAAACACATTCAAGGGCATCGCATCCCATGTACCTAGCCTTGAACAATGTGCACGAAAACCATGATCAAAATGATTGCTAAGAAAAAGACTGCATGTACAGTAACTTCTTGGCAGAAATCGTGTAAGTGTAAAAAATCTAAAAAGTTACCATTAGAAAAAGATGCCAAGTTAAAATATGAAACTAAAATGGAGACTCTGCGTGTGCCCTAATGTACATTACGGCACCCTTCCCTTGGCTGGATGAAGACTCAGCTAAAAACAAAAAGCTGAAAATTTGCCTAAAACCTCATGCTACAATAATATAAAATATACTAGATATAAACCATAAAAAAAGGCAGATTAAAAGCATACAACTAATAAAATTAATAAAAGACAATTAATTTTAAAAGCAAGGAGATGCATTAAAAACTTAGGAGTCTCCCGAAATGTTTCACATGTTCAGGAACCAACATCTGCAGACAACATATCCATAGTGGCCTGAGAGGCAAGTTCCAAAGAACAAACATCGTCATCTCCTGCCCAATCAGCAGTTGCAGATAGTGTGGCAGCCATTAGTATAACCGCAGTAGAAAAAGCAGATCCCAGGAAATCAGGAGCCAAAGCATCCATGGTGATTTGAGAAAATAGCTCATAATAAGCAGCTTGTAGCAATGACAGTCTCATAGGGCAACACTGAAGATGAGCCCCCAATGGACACATCCACAGATCCATATCCATAGATTGAAACAATTGCATCAACAGACACAGGTCCAGTGCACATTTGAAAGGGCCCCACAGACAGCAGAACATAGGCCCCATGCAGTGTAACCTTGAAAGTCTAAAGGTCAAAGACGAGTTCTCATTCAATTTCTGAAATAAAGACATTCCAAAATGCTGCATTGTGTGTTCATTAAGGAACAATGAAGGGGTCCCTCTGGGACCATCAGTTCTCATTTTTACTGGCGGAGAGGGTATTCTTATTTTACCTACGTCACTTTCAATAAAAGAAAACTATAATTTTTAATTATTTAAACATATAAGACAGATGGACAGCACCTTTACTTTATGTCTTTTGGACAACAATCAACACAACATAATTGTTCAATTTCCAATATTCTTTTTCAAAAGAATTATACTTCATTCATAGAAACTCAAATTTTTTATTCTTTTGATGCTATATTTTCCATGTGATTTGTATACATACACTTACATATAACCATTTTTCTGTAAGCAATGAATAAATATCAAAAACCATCACAATGTACAGATATATTTTTTATACACAAAAATCATTCAAAGAATCATGATTTGTACTAATCCTACTATTATTTTCATATCTATATCGGGATACATAAGACTCAAATTATCCTCGATAGACTTTTACTGAGTGGTCTTACAATAAAAAACTGTGCTCAGAAGGACATACAAGAACCATTTGAAGTTTAGACCTTCTTATCTTTGCTAAACATGTTAGATTCTTTGTTCAATCTCAATTTTTATGCTGATACTCTGAGTCACGTGAATATAAAAGTGAATAGTGTTGGTGCCGACGCGTTTTGACCTTCGTGCTGGGGACCTGGAGGATTTCTAGGAAGGTCTTCCTCGGGGCTGGGACTGTGACTGTAGGATTTGGTGATCTACTGTGCAGGGAAATTCATGGAACTTGTTCCATCGTCCCTTCCTTGACGGCACTCGAGGTTTACATCTTCTTCTTTTCTTGAGATCACTTTCCTTTTCTCTGTCTTTCTCGTGGAGGCTGGTATCAAGAGCGGTTCTCAGTGTCCTTTGCAGACTCTGCTCCGGCATTTCTTTCCGTGACCGATAACTATCTTGTTGGTTCATGACACAGCATGACGTGTGGTAAGTCGATCACCATTTGACCTTGAGGCGGAACATTAATTGCGGATTAACAAAAAAATACCAAAATTGCAATGAGCAGGAATAACACAAGTCATGTGCCTCCAAATGCACTTAAAACCAAAAAGTGTGAAAAGGATGAAATCACTCTGAATACATTCTGAAATGTACTAACAAAGTCATACCCAATTGCTTTATAAAAATGTTTTCCACTGCTGCTGTATTAGAAGCATTAAATATTCAGTGCACAAGTTCACCAAAATGCTACAGCAAATTTGTGCACAAAATCGATTGCACTTCTGAGGAAGACCTTGCATTTTGAAGATCAAAGGTTTCTTGAACAGATGTTAATGCAAACATCCTTTTGAAACAATAAAGCTTTCAGTCGCCTTAACTTACCGAAATTAATGTTAAAAATAAGAATTGAAGGTCAGTATGTAAATTCCCTAATTCTATGTGTTGGTGGAAATAACACATTCTTACAACAAGTCACGAGTCTGGAAACTGTTACCACATATGGCACTCCCGGTTTCATCCCACAACAACCTTGGTTGTGCAGGGTCAAATAACTTCCATATGAAAGTATTCGGAACACTGACTGAACAATGGAGACTGAGACACCCTTCAAATATTGTACAGCAATGGTATGTATGGATCTTTGCAATTATATTGCTCAAAAATTGCTAAATTACACTAATTTTATGGCCCTTGGTGATTTTATTCTGCATGTGAATGACCCTGTGTTCATGCAGCTCAGCTGGTCTCATCCCTGGCCGGGGCTAATCTTGTGCAATGGGTATCTTCCCCGACGCATACACCTGGCCACACCCTGCATCTAGTTTGAGCTAACATTACCTCTATAGATATGGAGGCTCCTTGCCCTGTTGTGTGGCCCGACCACTACCTTATTCCTTTTTCATTTACTCTGTCCATACTTAGCCAAGTTAAGGGCAAATGCGCTACGTTAAAAAGAAAGTGGAAAAACATGTCCGCAGCATCCTTAGGCCCCATTCTTCAAGACAACTCTCATTCTCTATCCTCCGACCTCAATGCTGATGCTGCTGCAATAAAGCAAAGGATTGCCACAGCAGTGGAGGCCATTGCTCCAGCCAGACTGGTGAAGTCCCTTAGACTGTCCCCCTCTGCGCCATGGTTCTCTAACGCCCTTAAAGAAGAAAAAAGTAGGTGTAAGCGACTAGAACGCAAATGGAGAGTTAGCTAATGTGACTTAGCAAAGTAATCTATAAAAAAACTGAAAGATTTAAATAAGTCTCTAAAAGTAGCCAGGCGAAATGTTATAGTCTCGAGTATCCATAAAGCAGCCAACTCTAGTAGAGAGGTCTTTAAGGTAGTCTAGTCCTTTTTTAAGCCTATAGCTTTAGAGATGGAAGTGATACCATCCCTAGCCCTGAATATTGTTAGTTTTTTTATAACAACATTTTAAAGGTTTAAGACTCCTTCACGGAACCAGTGGCAACAGAGAAATTAGACACGCCATTAGGAGCACTGGTGGCTCTCCCGTTTACTAAATTCTCATCTATCTCGCATCAAGATGCACTAACAGTAATTCAAAAATGCAGATCAGGCACCCCAGATGACCCCTGCCCACCTAAACTATGGAAAATTATGTCTTCACCTTCTCTGGTCCTCTACTTCATATCTGGAACTCTTCTCTATATATGGGTGTTTTTCCTGATATCTGGAAACACGCGACGCTTCTCCCCTGAGAAAAAAACCTAATGGTGACCCAGGAGAGCTTAACAATCTTAGGCCAATCTCACTGCTCCCCACTCCCGGTAAAATGTTAGAGCAGCTGATCCAGCGCCAGCTGTCTAATTTTATTGAGATCAATGGATCCTTGCATGATACACAATCCGGGTTCCGGGCTGGCTTCAGCACAGAGACTGCTCAACTAGAAGTGGCCGAGTCTGTGACATGGATGCTAGATTCAGGGTCATCAGTGATGCTGGTGATCCTGGATCTGTCTGCAGCTTTTGACACTGTCGATCATGCCATATTGGTCCATAGACTACAAGAAGCAGGTTTTGAGGGTAGGGTGCTGGACTGGCTGAATTCTTATTTGCACGGTTGCACCCTGATAGTCGTCTTAAGACCGTTTAAATCAAAAGCTAAACATCTATGGTGTGTGGTCCCACAAGGCTAAGGGCTGAACCCATTACTTTTTAATCTCTACCTAGTTCCGCTCTTCTCTTTGATTGCCAACTGGGGTGTGAAAGCGATTTCTTACGCTGAAGATACCCTGTTGGTTTTCCCCTTTCAGGAGCAGACAGTAGATGACTTTAAGAACTTTAAGGGTGCCTGAGGGACATAGCACTTTGGATGAATTCCAACAAACTAAAACTCAATGCGGGAAAGACAGAAGTACTGTTTTTTGGCAAGGGCCCAGTGCCAGCTTCAGATCTATGGTGGTCACCGGAGATGTAACCACCACCTTCTCCCACCGCTATTATCAGAAACTAAGGTGTGAGATGGGAGGTTGTTCTTGCTTTTTCAGCCCAAATCCAACAGGTCTCCGTGACCTGCTTCTGTAAATTAAGAAACCTCCGGAAATTCCTACATTTCCTACTGGAAGATTGCCGCAAGGCCGTGGTCCATGCCACAGTAACATCTAGGCTGGATTATGCTAATTGCTTATACCTGGGCCTTCCCAAATATTCCATTGGTCGCCTTCAGATGATACAGAATGCGGCTGCGAGACTGGTTGGACGCATTCCATTCCGGAACCATGTCTCTCCGCATTTACGTGAGCTTCATTGATTCCCAGTTGCTGAAAGAATTGAATTCAAGGCCATGACCCTGACCTACCGGGCCTTAAATGGGAAATGCCCTGGATATCTCAAACAAAGACTTTGCTGTTACAAACAAAATTGAACTTTGAGTTCTAATTTTTAGATTCTGCTCTGCAGCCCCTGCCTTGCGAAAGCGCGCTTGGGGGCAGAGCACGCGCAGTTAGAACAGCCTTACTGTGGAATGCCCTCCCTGTGAACCTTTGCCAGGCCAAATCAGAGATCTGTTTCAGAAAAGCCTTGAAGACGTGGCTCTTCAGAGTTGTCTAGGCCTGGGTTTTAATTTTAATGCTTCGGTTCCTCTGCTCGCTATGTCTGCTACTACAGTGCCGGACACCTCTGTTTGAGGTAGCTGTTGCGCTTTACAAGTATCAGTATTATTATTATTATTATTATTATTATTATTATTATTAATATTAAATAACATGCTAAGAGACTGATAGTCTCCAGATGTGACTCGGTTTTAGAGCCTATCTCTAAGTACGTAGACTTCTTTTTAAAACCTTGCTTGAAAGATGGAAAATCATACCTACGTGAGACAACTAATTTCTATCAATAAAGTAGAAGGTGTAGCCTTTAATGACCAGGAACAATTGATGGTGACACTCGATGTCACATCGCTTTATACTCAAATACCGCAAGATGAGGCCCTGGAAGTGATGGAGCTCCACCTAAATGGGAGAGATCGCCCTCATAGAGTACCAACGGCATTTATTCTACAATTAGCAGGGATAGCTCTTAAGAAAAGCTATTTCAAATTCGAAGATTAATTCTTTGTACAGGTAAAAGGTACAGCCATGGGTTGTCCTTATGCCCAGAGATGGCTGTTTTGTATTTGGCTTAATATGAAGAAAAAGTTGTTGAGAATAACAACCCTTTCAAAGACAAAATATTGCAATGGCTGCGATATATCGATGATGTCTGGCTCCTGTGGCAGGGGAGCCAGTCAGAAATGATATCGTTCCATGAGTGGCTGAATAACCGTCATAAGGACATCAAGTTTTCAGTACAGGTAAGCAATAAAAACATGACATTTTTGGATGTTGAAATTAGACCTGAGGATAGCCAACTACGCACATCCACAAAAAAGAGACAGATAAAAATTCAATTTTACATTACTCAAGTGCCACCCCAAAAGCCATAAAGAAAATCTCCTCTTACGGACAGCTGTTAAGAATGAGGAGAAACTGTTCGGAAGTATCTGATTTCAATGAGCATGCAGCTAACTTCTGTGATGATATGGCTATGAGGGGCTATCCTAAGAAATTATTGAAACATGCAATAAAGAGAGCAAGGTTTACACCTCGTGAGAGCCTCCTACAAATTAAGGAAAAGAGAGAACTCGAAAAACTAGTTTGTGTAACAACTTCCGGCCCAGACACTAATAAATTCAGGCAAATCATACTTAAACATTGGCACCTATTGGAAAGCCTAAAATGTCCCTTTCCAAAGCCTTTATTTGCCATGAAGACGAACCCCAGCAGAGGCCAACAAATAATACGTGCAGACATCACTTTACCGAAACCAAAAAGTGATTTGCTCTCAAAATGGAATATGAAGCCAGTCACAGGCCACCACAAATGTGGTATCTGTGTGGCTTGTAGTAACACCATTGAAGGGACTGAATTCCAACATAAAGGAGTCAGGTGGAAACACACTGATTTTTCAAATTGTAAAACCAAAAGCGTAGTTTACGCGATAAAATGTCCCTGCGAACAAATTTACATAGGTAAGACATCAGAGCAGGTGAATATCAGAATCATACAACATCGGTCGAGATTAAAAAGAAAGAGGTGACTGCGCCAATGGTGGAGCACTTTGCTGCTAAAGCTAATGGTGAAAATGATTTCCGTTGTACCGTTTTGGCAGTAATAAATACAGCTAAAAAGAGATCAACTCAGAAAGCCTGCTGTTGCAAAAAGAGGTTTACTTAATTATGAAATTTAATAGTACAGTGACGGGACTGAACAGTATGAGTGAACTAAATAGAGCTTGAACTAGAAACAAAGGGTAAACCACCTAGTGTCACAAACGGCTTTCACCATTGGAGGGCTCTCAATGGCTTTCAATAAAGTAGTTGTGTTCTGATTAAGATAAGCCACTGTCTTGTCTAATGTGGAGTGCCGATAATAAACTTTTAAATCAACAACTACTTTTCCCAGAGTGCAGTGTTTTAAATTAGAATGGATTCTGCATTCCAATAGGGCGATGTACCCGTGAATGCCTCTACCCTTTTAAGCTTCTGCTTTGCCAAACGCGGTAAATGTGTAATTGCGTTTTCGCGCGGAAAAGGTTCTGCTGCAATAAGTGGAATCAGTACAGGATCGCGGTGAGTGAAAATCATTCAAAATATGTTTCTTGTAACATTATCCAGCGAAACAATTTGCACAGACTAGATCGCGTATTTTCTTTTAGGAAATACTGGTCTCAGCGTAAAAGTCAGAAGCGAGTCAAACAGTGCGCTGCCAAAAAATGAATATGCAGGTAAATGCCGCAGACATTGTTTCCGTTTACGGGCAAAAGGAGGTTTGTGACTATGAACTAAACAGTAATCCTCCCGTTTATTTCTATAGCGTTAGAAGACACATTGATGCGATTCAAACGAAATACAAAGTGGCCTGGAAAATAACTCGCTACACTTCAACCACGAGGTAATGATTTTACATTCTAATTGACGTTGCCGAAATGGTTAAACATTTAAAGCCTTTGCATTAAACAAAACTTTCATATCTATTGCAGCACACAGTGGCTCGTACATTCTAAAAGACATACAGAGTCCTAGCTGATACTGAGAGAAATACAGACAGGTAGGCCCCTTCTAAAATGAGAACACCAACAGGATTATCAGTATGCCCTAGACTATAAGTAAAATATTTCTTTTTTAAATGTTTCAGTATAGCTGTAAACAGAAGAGGCGCGGATTTTTGTTCTGACGTTTACGACAGTGTGATGGTTCGGACTACACTAATTCAGGTAATTTATGCGGTCCATAAGAAATAACTCATGCTAATAATGAGTAGGAAAGGGGATAGAGACTAAAACTTTATTTTACAAACTTCTTTTTTAGATCAAAATAAAGAAAAAGCCCGGATGAGAATTCTGTGAAGAGTTCAACAGAATTTGAAACGCGTAGGCACATGGTTTAAATGCACTCTAAACCAAGGATAAATATCCCTAATGCCCATAATACGTTGTCCATTATAGTTATAAATTGAAAACACTTTATGGACACTTGTGAATAGGGCAAGATTCTTGTAAAGTAGTTGCTTCTATGTAGAATATTTGTCTTTTATAAAGTATTTGTCACAGAAATTATCTATTTCAAAATATTGTGTGAGGTTGTTCGTGAAAAACTGACTCAGTGTTATTCTATTTGTGTAAATGTTGTATTATATGTTTTGTGTGTTATGAAAACTGCAAGCGATTGTTTTCATTTCTCTATTTGATTTAAATGTGAAAATCCTATTTAAAATATCAAAGTAAAAAGGTTCGAATAAATTAACCAGGACAAGCATGATTTGTATATGTTTGCCTTAGAAGCTCAAACAATTTAAGCTTTTCTGAAGTGTAGAGAATTAGGCAATATTTTTTCAGGTGTACATGTTTGCCAATGAAGCATTGCATGCCCCATGGAGTGTCATCTCTTTATAAACTAATGAATGGGTGAACAAAGTTTCACATTCATTTCTGCTACGGAAGTCTTCTGTTTCCCCACTCACACATTTTGTAATCGAAGGGCAAAACCCAAGTTTTGTGAACAAATCTCTCCCCCAAAGCTCCATATCTGCCTGGTTGGAAATGTTTCAAGCATGATGTAAACTGAAATGTCGATATTGCCAATGATATAAATCCATGGATCAACCATAGAGTTGATGGTGTCTTGGCTACTGTAAAGGTTAATTCCTTAAAATGCTGTATGTTTGACATTTTATAAGTCACATCTTTCTTTGCCATTGACTTTGTTTGCATGTTAATTTATAAGGCAAAAACACTTCTGTTGCATTTAGATATTTCCAAGGCAAACGGTTTCATGTTAAACCTGTAGTGTCCCTCTCAGTTGCATAACCGATCTTAGCTGACTTTGCCTATGCTGGAGAAAAGACATGCCCTTCTGTATTATATTGAATGCAGATGATACAATGTTATTCAAAGAATAAATTCAAGTTGGCAATGTAGCCATGCCATTATCTACAACTACCAATGCTTTTTTTCAAACCTACCCTGTCAATTCGTCTCATGCATTCAACAGCTTCTTGATGAAAGATTTTCCAAAGTTCATTGTAAGGGGCATATATGAAACGTTTAGAATGTGATGACCTGTAAGAAATCTTGTAAATCAATGCCAATGGAAGGGAGAGGTAGATGTTCCTTAACTGCAGATAAGGTGGAATGCTGTAACCATTGCTGACATATCCCTCCTACACGATAAGTAGTAACCTCCCCTGAAGGTTGTGGCTGCACGTACAGGGGGTCTGGCCTGCTAGCTTTAAAACCTAATGAGGAGTTAAAAAAACGTGCATTACAACCATTATTGCCAACTGGCCGACTAACCAACTGTCTGAAACTGAAATTGAAGAATTATATGCACCATTCTGTACCATACTATCGAGCTGTTCTTCTTTTTAAATATTCAGAGTATTGCCAAATGTCAAAACATGCAATATAGGGAATGCTAGGTGTGTGCATCTTTTTAATTTTAGCCAAACCTAGGCTGGTAGTTTGATGTAGGGTTTTATTCGGAAAGATTATCTGGCTATGGATCGATCAAAAAAGCTCTAAATATAGCATCCACACCCTAGGCTTGCCAGTGTTGTGTTCCCCAATTTGATTAAATCAATATTTTCATGCCAATATGCATAGCCTTGGATGGCCTACTGGGAAATGAATGAGTCAGAATAAGTTAATTTTGTTTGGGTCAGCATATTCTTCTATGCAAGGGAAGGAGTAAGCTTATAATAATAAGAAGCTAAGTCTAAAGGGTTGTGACCAGAAAACTATGCAAACTTGTTCAAATATGTTTTTAAACTATCCACTGGTGGTGTAGGGCAATGTTCTTATTTTGTATAATTGAAACGAGTACTTAGAGTACCACCTCTAAGTGAATAGTGGTGAGCATAATGATAATAACAAAATATTTCACCATAATTCGTAGAATTTTGAATACAAATCTGCAGCTTTGAATACTGCGTAACATTCTAGTTCAGAAGGGTGTTTGTGCTAGTCTGTGTACCCCACTCACCAGAGCACGTACCAGAAGTGCTTATCTATATCTGTAGGACAAAAAGTATAAAATTGGACCTTATCCCAAACCATTCCATCAGAGACAAGAAATTATACAAATGTTCACAAGGGGCAGATCTCTTCACACTTTGTGTGAAGAGGAATGAGGCGTCACCTCCTCGACTACCAGTTCTGGAGCAGAACATTCTGGAAGGTAGTGTCCATTCAGAAGTAAAATGAAAGCTGTAACTAATCCTATCCAAATGCATAGGAAAATCAGAGAAATGGAAATCCAAGTATAGGACACCATGTAGTGAAGTATGCGAGGAACTGAAGAAAAATCATCAATGCCCAGAAAGTAATCAGAGATAGTGTGTGCTAAGGCAGGACCCTCCCGTGATAAAGGAGAACTGGTGGACACCTCCAAAGCTGGCTGGTAATACACAACTTTATTGTTAGGAGTAGCAGTAGAAAATTGTAGATTCACATCTGATGTGCATCCTGTATTAGCAGTAGCAACAGGAACTGGTGGAACAGCATCTGAAGTCCACAGCTGAGGAGAAGCAATATAGATATTACTTAATGTGTGAAAAGGGATATCCTGCAGGGTAGTGAGAGTAGACATTGAACTACTGAGGAGCCCATGTGGCCTACTGTGCAAGACTGGCCACATAATATAGCTTTGTAAAATCAATTGAAACAAATTCTTTGTTTCTACAACCAGCAAGCTGAGGCAAAATCACAGTTCTGTCACCTTGAATGCCAAGGGCTGGCACCTGTGCTTGGCATGATGGGCCAAATTATTTTTTGCCAGTAATCTTCTCCTGAACTAGATCCCCAACTTTAAGGAAAACAGTCAGATGTTGCTGGTTGCACCTTCACTTCATCAGTGGCAGAACATTTGGACATTTTATTTTAGCGCTTATTCTGGAAGTCTTGGAGTTTCTGTAAGACAGCAAAATGTTCATTGATGTCAAAAGGCTTATCTACCACCACTGTGCCGGTGTCATCTAGATCTGGAATGCACATCTGGACTCTAAGTAGAAACTCATAGGGTGTCTGGCCAGCCAAGGATAATCTATTCAGATTACCTAAAACTCTCTGGACTCCGTGCAGAGGATGGATCCAACTATGACTTGAATCTAATTCTCTAGCTCTTAAGGACTGCTTCAAGTCATGGTTCTTCCTTTCCACTATTGAATTTCCCTCTGGATGATAGGAGGAGAAATAATGCACAGCAACACCCAGGGTTCACATGGTAGACAAGTATGTCTTGGAAGCAAAAGCAAGGCCATGGTCTGAGTGGAATACTGCTATTGCATATGTTCCGATAAAGATCTGCAAGTCTTTAAAAAAAAGTCTGAACGTCAGCCAATAACAGTGGCCACACCCATAGAAATCTGGAGCATGAATAAACTGCTAGTAGAAGAAATTTAAACGCACCATCTGAATTCAGGGATATGCAATGTGCCAGGTAGATGCATTGTAATGGTTTATTCAACACTAGAAGAGGTGTCTGCGGTTGGCGGGCAACTATAAAGCATTTAATTTCTTGGTAGATGTCACAAAAGAGGACATATTGTTTAGTCAGTTTGTACAGACCATGCCCAGCAATTGCGTTTCTGTAGTAAGGAAACAGAAGCCGCCACACCTGCATGGGCTGACGCTAATCCTTCAAGAGAAGTTATTATTAATTCTAGCTTGAGTTCCTGGTTGGGTATCGATCACCCACCCTGGGAACGTGAGCAAAAGGTATGTTTAAAGCACACAATAGAGTATTTTGCTGGATATTTTTTAGATAATAGGGTGCCACTGTGAGAAGCTGTGACAGGAGTCGTGATGTCATCATCCACCCTCATATGTAAATGAGTAATCACAGCTACTACAGCAGTCTGAACCTCTGCCGTAGCAGTTTTATCAGCCAGTGAAATCCCTGCAACATGTACTCCAACAAGCTGGTGACTCATTGTATGAATTGCATGAGCCCGTGGTAAGCAAACTTTAAGATGCACCACTTTCATGTGCCAATAAAATCTGTGTGTGCCCAGATGTCCAATGTGTGTTTGAAAAGTCGGACAAATTAAAGTGTGCAGTAGTTTAACCGGTTGTGGATAATCTGGTACGTATGTTCTCCCAAAGCTGAGAAAATCTAAAAGTTATTGCAGATTTTTTATGGTGTTTGGTAGGAGAGCACATTTCTCCAGGAAATGTGGGGCAAGGCCTTTGCCTTCCTTTGATAATTTGTATCCCAAAAATAGCACACTGAGGAAAGCAATTTTTGTTTTTGGGAAATTGAATTAGTAGTCCTGCTCAGCAAATCCCAAAACTATGTCATCTACTCTGGCTAAGTGTGTGTTTATGTAATCATCCATGGGGTAGATGTCATCAATGTAGGACAACGCTTCTGAGTGAATTTCTTGTAGAATTTACGGTACTCAGACAGAAACCAGAGCTGGGCCAGTCATTATAGCCCTGTGGGAGGCAGCAGAATGTTTTCTGGCTCCCAAAAGTGCTGAACGTTTTTAAATCTCTGCTTTCAGATGCTATATTTTGACAGAAAAAACCATTGGAAATGTTCACTGTGGTTTTGTATTTTTTGCTAACTATGTTGTTCATTAGAGCTTTGCCATGTGAATTGTGAATTGCAAAAGTACCTGAATGGTTGGTTAAATGTCTAGGGCCTCATTTATGAAAAGTGACGCATCGCTGCGTGAAAACAGTGATGCGTCACTTTTCACTGCGCACTCCTTGCGACACCAATGATGCGTCATATTTAATGTATGACGCATCATGTCACAAGTAGTTACAGATACGTCAGTATTTCTGACGTATCTGTAAGCGCAAAAGTGATGCATTGCTGGAGTGTGTCACAAAAGTGACGCAACTCCAGCAATGCGCCCTAAAGGGCCTGCGTCAGTCTTACGCCTGCTGTGAGGCTGGCGCAAGATTTTGACGCAACGGCATCCTAAAAGTGACGCAGTGAAATCTCATAGATTTCACTGCGTCACTTCTACGACCCTTCCTTGCGTCAATACGCCCCCTTGCATACATTATACCTGGCACAGGTATAATGTGGAGCAGGGGTTTACAAAGTGACACATCTACCTAGATGCGTCACTTTGTAAATATGGTGCAACAAGGCACATTATTTACGCTGCTGGTGCGTCACAAAAAGTGACGCACCGGCGGCGTAAAAGTGACGCGCGGCCTCATAAATGAGGCCCCTATAGTCTAAGACTATATGATAGGAATGATCTGGCTTTAGTATCAAAAAAAGTGGATTGTTCGTGGGAGATACACAAGGCTCAATCACACCTTGAGACTCTAATTGTGATATCATTTCCCTAACTTGGTGTTTTACTTCATGTTTTATTGGGTGTTGTGGTTATAATTGCGGCCTGGACTTTATGGATATAAGATGATAAGGCGAGTCCTTATCCCAGCCTACATAATTGTGGTATGATCCTGAGGCTTGTGCAAGAGCCCCTTGTGATGAATTCACTGATTAAAGAAATTCATGGACAAGAACAGAGAAGGAAGGTATTATTACATCTTTTTCTTGTGGGACTTTTATAACATAGGTGGCCTATCTATTCAGCCAAGAAAATGTCATAGGCAGTTGTTAATATTCCCAGGATATTTCCCAGAATACTACTTTAATAGTATGCGGTATGTCATCCTCAATTTGGATATCCAAATCATAAAGTCTGTCTGGAGGGTTAACCCTGCTGATCTGATGTTTCAATTTTAATGAATTCATTAGTTGCTCTGGAAACCACAAACCCTTGAAGATACAGTTGGTCGTCTGCTGCGCTGTCTAGCAGTGTCAATTCCCTGCCTCTTTTTCTACCACTCCCCACCCTGTCCATCTAACCTATCTTCACGTCATCACTATCTCCTTCTATCGCTCTATTTTGTTGTATTTTATCTCTAAAGAAAGAAAGAAAGCACCCCTTGCAGGAACTTGAGAGAAAGAAAAAAGGAATTTCTTTCAAATAACCCTCACCCACCCAGGTTTCCCCTTGGTGACATGCTTCATCATAGGTCTGTGTTAAATATAACAAATGCTGCAGGGGTCCGAAAAGAAAGTAAAAGGTTAAAAAATACATGACCCTTAGGTCTATATTGAGTTAAAAATTAGTGGTGATTCAGTGGTTGTGGTGGTTAAAATACCAAAACCATGCCTCTACAGTGCTAAAACCAGTGATAATGAGACTCACAAGACAGTACAAAAACATGTAACATATAAAGTCTGTTGGCACATCATCTTGTTATCGTCATAATAATATAGAGGTTAATTACATACATTAGATGTGACCATCATTTGGCCCCATGTGTCCTTCGAGGATTTGGAAGGTATGCCTGTAGTCACACCCAAAAAATGATATCCACAGTTTGAGACAAAATGGGAGTCGGAATCTGCCAATCACAATACTGTCTCAAAAGAGTGCGAGCAAACGCTGTCGGAACGCAGGGCAGTGTGCATCTACTTACTCCATCAAGGCTACTCCCTCTCGGCAAACCTGTCTGTACTTGCTCGAGGCTCTGACATTACTGGAGCTGCGAGCGGATTTCCTATTTAACCGCGTGTGTTGCTATGCCCTCATTGGAGTGAGCGGCAAGCCAGCTGACCACTGTGCTCGTCCTCATTTGTGTTGCCTGCTGACGAGCATGTTATTGTTGGTGCGAGCAATAAAGTTTTTTGATACCATAGTGTTTATTTTAGTAGTGCCTCGTATCAGGAGTTAACAAGTATCATTAATGCAATGCTATTGTAGAGCCACTCAAATAAACCTTTTTACATATTTGTATTGCAAACAATTGTGAGACGAATTAGCATTACATTTACTACATATTAGATCACAATGTATTTGTTAACCCTATATCAGTGGCAGAATAGTGAACTATGAAATGAAAAAAAATCCGCCCAGACGTGATGAGGGTGGGTTCCAATGCATGTACAAACGGGTGATGACACATTGAGATCAACTAGTGGGACGTAAAATCAGTGGGCATCCATAAATGTCCAGTTATAATTATTGGAGAGCATCTGCTGGGGGTTGTACGCTAGAATTGATTGGCTAACAGGACATATATTATATCCTGGTCAGATGAGAGTGACCCCGTGTGCGCCCTCTTCCAAAAAGTGCGCATTGGTCGTCGTGTTTCCTAAAGGTGTTATGTTCATGTAATTGGCCCTATGGTATATTTTCGTTATGCCCGTTCTCATGTGATTTAAGACTGTAAACCCATCTCTGCTCTTTTTCGAACAGATTGGATTCATTGCTGATTTGTTCGATCACTGTCCATCTCAGATTCTTCAGTGTGTGATTCCGTTCCAAGTAATGAGTTGTCATTTTAGTCATTGCGCGTTGGCATCTAATGTTGCTTCGGTGCTCGCATATGCGTGTTTTTATTTTCCTTAATGTCATGCCCACGTAATGAAGGTCACATGGGCAGATGATCATGTATATGACGTTCTTCGAGTCACAATTTGTAAATCTTCGCTGTTCCCAAGTTGTTCTGTCATTGAAGGTAATCTTTTGACTAGTCTATGTCATGTGGCACACACTACCATTGCCGCAAGGATGATGGCCACAGATTGGTGCTATGAAACTCTGATTGGGTGGGTTGTCACTGGGTAGGCATGGTCGTGTATGGACCAACATGTCCTTCAGGTTGTGTTTCCTTTTATGTGAGAACGTCGATTTGGGCAAAGTCGTTGTACTTCCACTTAGAAACCGCCTGTGCGTGTTGATTATTTTAGTGATCACATTAGAGGCGCTGTTGAATGAAGTGATGCAGATGGGGCATGTTTCATCAGGTTCCTTGGTGGTGTGGTCCAGTAGGGCTTGTCTGTCATGGTTTCTTGCCCTTTTCATTGCTCATGCCACTATTTTGTCTGAGTAGTTGCGTGCTCTCAACTTGGAGCTGAGGTCGATTTGCTTGCGGCTTGAAATCTTTCACTTCAGAACAATTCCGCCATGCACACACAAGACAACAACAAGACAACCAAAATGAGTCTTTTTGAGGATCAGGCAACCAGAGAGGGTGAATGTGGAAACGGAACCGGGTACACTGGGGTGGGAACCAACAGACCTCCAGAGTGGAAAATCAGAATTTGGCGGGCTCTCTGAACAACCAAGCAGGGCAGAGCAACCAACCAGCCTTGTCATGAACCTTACAGACACCGTCCTTACTTCCATCCAACAGGGCATCCTGGAAAAGGCCCTTGGCTTTGTTCCGACCTCCAATGTGGATAAATTCAAACTTAGTTGTGAGGTCAACGAGTTTATAAGGAAACTGAAACTTAGAGCTTTTTTCTTGGACAAACAAAACAAAGATGAACAAAGGGTTGACACGGGACTGATGAACAAATCAACTTCTCCCCCAGCAACCAGCATACCAGTGGAGATTCTAGCTTTTGAACCCTAAGGACATCAAGGTCTTCCACAACACCGCCAAACAGGAACTACAAGTCATTAAGGATCTTTCACAGAATGACAATCTGGTAATAAAACCAGTGGACAAGGGGGGAGCGATTGTAATCGGACAAAGGAGGCTTATCATACAGAATGTCTCTGCTTATTACATGACCAACAGAACTACGAACCCCTGGGTAGTGACCCTACAGAAAGAATCAGAATACAAGTGGGAAGCATGGTCGAGGTGGCCCTTGCCCATGACTGGCTTACCAAGGGAGAAGGGGATTTCCCTATAAACAAAACTCCTGTCACCCGTATTTTTATACCATCCCGAAAATACATAAAAATGTAATTAAACCTTTGGGACGTCCCATTGTTTCAGGGCTAGGGTCCATTTTGGAACCTCTTTCTAAGTTTGCTGACACTTTCTTGTGACCCATCATCCAGGGAACCGAAACATACCTCAAAGATACCAAAGACATTTTACGCATCCTGAAGAATCGACCGTATGACATACCGACGCAATGCCTCATTGGACTCGATATAGAGAGCCTATACACCAGCCTCCCACACACTGAAACCTTCAAGATTTTAGAAGCAGTCCTTTTTAACACAGAATAGAAATACCAGACCACACATAGGGCCCTATTAGGATGGCGGACGAACCTGCATCCGTCCGCCAACCCAGAGGTGGAGGGACCGTCCGCAGGGGCAGCGGCGGTCCCTCCGTGCAAATTAGGATGTGACCGCCACCCTGGCGGTCACATCCTGTATGTTTAACAGGGCGGCGGATGCTGCTTGAAGCAGCACCCACCGCAATGGTAAAAATGCAAGCAGTGCAATTGCATGCACAAAGCGGCAGGCACCGCGCGGTGGCCTGCCGCTTCGTGCATGCAAATGCAGGGGGTACCATAGGTACCCCCATGTGCACCCCCACCCCCCCTTCACCCTGGGGGCCCGCAACTGTCCCCCAAACAAAAGACCATATGCCTTTTCGTGGCGGCATTGCCGCCGCGGAAAGGCATTTCCCAGCGCATATCCTAATAAGGCTGGCGGTGTCTGATAGACACTGCCACCATATTAGAGCTTTTCCGCCACGGTCTCACGGCGGAAATGCGGCAGACGGTCTACCCGTCCGCCGATGACCCCCCAGCCATCCTAATCTGGCGGGGGGTCTTCCAAAACAGTGCAGCGGTGAATCCGCATCCTCAAGGCCGGCGGTAGCTTCCGCCGGCCCGGAGGATGCGGATTCACCGCAATCGTAATCGGGCCCATAGTTTGGTGATGGAATGTTTCCATCTGGCCTTGACTGAGAATTTCTTTTCCTTTGAGGACCAACTGTTCCTACAGAAGCACAGCACCTGCATGGGGAGCACTTTTGCTCCCAGTGTAGCAGGCTGTATGTCCACCACCTCGAGCAACAGAAGATCCTCTCACCCACCAAACCACAAATGAATAGCATAGGTCTCTGGAAGAGATATATAGATGACGTGTTTGTCATCTGATATGGTGATGAGGACACGGCTAAGTCATTCATTACATGGCCTAAGGCAGTGTTTCCCAAACTGGGGTCCGCGGACCCCCAGGGGTCCGTGACACATTCCCACGGGGTCCGTAGGCAGAAGATTTAAAAGCACAGCAACATTTCCTGTATAATTAGAGGCTTTCGAGCAACAATAAAAGTGTCAAGATGATGCCAGTGATTAATGTACCTGCTGGAGAGAGATCACGAGAGTTTTGTTCAGTGGCATGTTTGACTTAACTAATATAGCACAGAGGGTTAATATGCCTACTGCAAAGAACGTGTAACATGCATTTTAAAAAGCAGTATTTTATGTGCATAGGTCTGTGGTTACTGCTTTTGTCACAGAGACATGGTCTGGGACTGCCGGCCACCCCCCCCCCCCCCTTTAACATGCACACTACAGTTATCAAAACTTATCAGACCAACACAGAATTCTTTGGAAGGCAGGGGGTCTCGTGACCCCCCGACCGTATTTATTAAAATATGAAACAAAATTAAAAGTGAAATAAAATAACATTATTTACATAATTATTAAATGCAAAATTCAGACATTAGATTTACATCAAGTTTAGACAGGTATGATGGGCTAACCTTAACAAATGTCTAATACAGCGTGTTTCCTAACCGAATCTAACATCCTCATATCAATTTTGCATTCTAATAATTTGTGGTCCTACGGCAAGGTCGCTAACCGGTGTCAGATCCTTTTACCAGCTACGCTCTCATGTCCGAGATGCAAATGCGCAACAAGGGCCCGTTTATCCTCGTGCGCTCCGTGAACTCCATTTAACCATAACAGGAGGGCCCTTACACTCGCGCCCTTTGATGACGTCATAGTGTATGTGAGGGGTGGCTACCAGCCTGAGGAAAGCGTGACTCCCTCCCCCGCACCCTTCGAAGCGACGGATATCCTGCCCCTGAAGTTCTGGGAGAGACCAGTGGCACCTCCCCCTGGGCGACCCCTTTCGTGAATGGGGCCGCCCCTCCTAAGGACCTTAAATTGCTGCTCACCGATTATGACCTTACCGCCACAGGCCAGCATAGTTGACCGACTATCTGGCCCCCCCAAAAAGCCTACACTCCAAAGGTCATATCTTCCTCGCAAAACCTTCTACCCATGCTAAGATGTTCCTTATGAATAGGGCATTCCCTGACTCTGTCAAATGGACCCCATCCTGCACATAGAACTGATCTCCCCAGATGCAACCATGAGGAATGGTCTGTGAGAAAGGAGTTCCAAATAGCTTGTCCAGTTTATTGTTGACCCTCTTTACCGAGTGATTCAACGCCCTGACTGATTCACCCCCCCCCTCCACTGCAGCCTCGGTATCAACTGCCACCACACTATAGTGCAATCCGGTAACAGTTGCGCCAGCCACCCTGCCACTGAGATGATTTCTTCCAACAAGACCCTTCTGCCCAAGTCTACCGAATCATTCCCCCCCAAGTGCAGGATGACCACTGAGGGTGGTGAGGTGTGTCTTTCGAGTAGCTCTGACATGTAACCCCTAAGCTGACTGAGGCAAAGCCCCCCCCTGCCATGGAAGGAGACATTGAAACCCCCGCACTCCGCCCGCCGTCTACCCGATCCTGCAAGGAAAATTGGTTTAGCACGTTTAACATAAGAATGACCTACAACCCATACTACACATGTCCTCCGTCTGTCTTCCTGCTGTTGCCGAGATGTTGATGGTTGGCTTCGATGGCCCCTTAGTAGTTCCCGCCCTGCGTCACAGGCCCGAGAAACTGTAAGATAAACATAGACAAAGCAGGCGTCAGGGGATGCCGACTGACCTTACAACATGTGCAACCGCACATAACGCTTATAGGCATTGGAAGACCATCTCCCAATCCTCTTCACACTATTGACATTCAACCCCGTGCAGTGGCCTCAGTGGCTGCCCCTATCCGGAAATAATCTGTCCCAAATTCTTTGGGGTTTAAACCTGCTTTGGCAATACTCATGGCTAAGACTCTTTGGAACTGAAACCTGGTCAAAGGGGTGCCATCCGCATGCATTAGTAATGCACCACATGGTTCACCTGCCCATTGTTTGATTAACGCTTCTACATGTGACACCGGGCAGCACGGGTTATTCGGTGCCCGATGCAGTACAAAGCTTTGCCCCTAAGCCTCCTGATCAGTCTTGGATTTCCGAATGGTAACCCGCATCGTGTCGTCCCGGATACTGACATCATGCAGCTGAAGGCCACCCTCCCTATTCAGTTTGTTGGCCGCCACTAATTCGCCTACCCGGAAAGCCCCGTAGAAAGCCAGGGAAAAGGCAGCTTTAAATAATCTCACTTCAATCGCAGAGCTGCACGTGTCTGGCAGGGCGAGGAGCACCACTGCCAACCGCTCCAATCCTATCAGCCTTCTGCCATCGGCGGTGGGTGCCTGTAAGCGCCGCCATCCCTTCAACGCTTTTTGTATTAAGAAGCTGTTCGTAGGGTCCCTGGCTCCCTTTGCGTTCGCGAAAAAGGAAACCGCTGTCTTATGCCTGTTAGCTGTCGCCGCCGTGCGCCCCTCCTTGTGTAATGTGTTCATGTACCCATTAAAACTAGCCTCCTGATCCCACTTGCACTCCCAATCCTGTCCCAGAAAGGTACAGTAAGACCTGAACGCCCCTTCGTAAGCTGTCCTGGTCCTGGGAGCTAGGCTGGCTGCCACGAGGTCGTGTAGTTGGGGGCACCAATCTGCCAAAGATTCGATGGGAAGTGAGCTGGGGATGCCTCTGCAGCTGGTAGGTGTTCCCTGAATACCTGCATCTTAAAGCGAGAAAGGGCGTCAGCTGCATTGTTCAAGACCCCTGGAACATGTTTGGCCCTGAAACGTACATTCAGTTTCATGCAACTCAGCACAATCTCTTTTAACAGGCGCAGTATGAACTGACAACGTGCTGCCTGTTGATTGATGCATTCCACCACGGTCATGTTATCTGACCAGAAAACAACTGAGCGATTGGCCAATTGTTCGGGCCATACATTCAACGCCACCCATATTGGGAACAGTTCCAGGAAACCAATGTTTGCAGTCAGCGCACTCTCTTCCCACCATCCGGGCCATCTCTGAGCCACCCACTTGTTGCCAAGTATAGCACCAAACCCCACACTGCCTGCGGCGTCAGTCCATAGTCTCAACTCCGCCGAGGTCAGTGCGGGGGCACCCCACAGTACTCTGCCATTGAAGTTTTCCAGAAATGCTATCCATATCAGCATGTCCTGGCGAACCTCGGCTGACAGTCGTGTGCGATGATGCCTTTCCCGCAAGCCCTTCATGGCTTGCGCAATAGAGAGGGAAAATGGGCGTGCCATGGGGATGACTCTCAAGGCAAAGTTTAGCTGGCCAACTGTCTGCTGCAACAGCTGCAAAGTGACCTTCTTCCGCAAACATAACTCAAGGGTTGCCCTGAATTTCTCGATTTTTTCTTTGGGTAACCTGAAACAGCCTTCCAAGGAATCCAATTCAATTCCCAAGAATTCCAGACATGTCACTGGCCCTACTGTTTTTCCCTGCGCAAGCGGGACCCCAAAAGCACGCATGAGCACGCAAAATTCCTGCAGTGCCCATGCGCACTCCTGCGAGCCCGCCGGACATACTGGTGACCCGTAGATTGCCTCAGAACCCACTCAAGGAAAGAGCTAAATGTTTCAAAATAAGCACATGAAATAGAGCAACCCATGGGCATGCACATGTCCATGTAGAACTTGCCTTCGTAAGAAAAACCCAGCAAGTGTTGATCTGCTGGGTGCACTGGGAGTAGTCTAACGGCTGACTCAATATCTGACTTCGCCATCAGTGCCCCAAGACCCAAGACTCTCAACATTTCAACTGCCTGGTCAAAAAACGCGTATTTCACACTACAGATAGACTCCTCAATTGCATCATTCAAGGACAAGCCCTTCGGTGCAGACAAATTGTGTATGAGCCTATACTCGCCCCTTTCCTTCTTTGGGACCACTCCTAGAGGAGAGCAAACAGAATTCTGTACAGGGATGTTATGGAAAGCCCCGCCACCCTACCTAGGCACAGTTCCTTCTCTATCTTGTTCGCTCCTACCCCGGGGTTGTTCTGAACTGACAACTGGTTCCTACACTGTGGTGTCCCCGTATAACCCCCAGCTGGAATCCGGAAACCATGCGTGAAACCCTCTTGAAGCATCCTTGCGGAAGTGTGGTTAGGATATCTATTGAGCCAAGGGATCATAGCTGCCAACAAAATAGGTGAATGCGCCATAAGGGGGTGTACTCTGCTACTCTGGTTTCCTCCTCCCTCTGTTACCGGACGCATTGCCCTTTGACCGGCATGTCGCCTCTGGGTGGGAAGGGTGGCCGCATAAGTGACACGCGTGCCTGAATTTGCAAGTGCCCGGTGCCCTGTTGCAAGTTCGCCTATTGAAATCCCAGCACACTCCTTTCTCCCCCGTACTACCTCTGGTCTTATTGGCCATTTCCCCGCCTTGGGCTGGCTGAAAGGGCTGCTGAAAGGGCTGCTGGGGCTTAGGGGAATAACCTTTGTTCCAGGTAGCGCTAGTACCTGCAGACTGCCCTTGCTCAAACTGGGAATGCCAGGAAATAGAGTCAACTTTATCCCAGGCTAAGGATCGGTTAAACTCCCTCGATTTCCTGAAAGCTATGTCATATTCCTTCCATGCGTCCCCCCCATGATTCTCGTTAAACATTGTAATCCTACTCTGATAGCAGGCCATCTCAGCCTGCTTACCGGGAAAGCGTTCACCAATCACTGCACTATACACAGAGAAGGACCTGATCCAGTTAATGAGCGTCTCCTCCACCCTAAATTTGTACAACTGAGATCGCCATTCACTAGGCAACATCATTTCCTTCTGCGATTTCGCATATTCCCACTCCCTGTTGTCAATCAACAATGAGAAAATATTGATGTATTTGTCCGCCCAAATTAACTCCTTCACACTCTGAGGTACATGCTGCGCCAAACTCTCACTCCTAGAGGGAATTGCGCCCTCGCCCAGTACCGGCAGGGCAACCTCCTTACCACTTTCGGCGGGTTGTGTTGGTTACCCGGTCTTGACTGCGCCCCCATTGCTTGCTGGACCTGTTTGGGGAGAAATTGGAGCACCCGGCATGCTATTGTCACCCCTAGCAACCAAGATTTGCGCAACCATTCTCTGGGCCTCGGCCGAGGGATTTGCCGCGGGAGGTAACACTCCCCCGATCCGCCAACCAATGGAGTACAGCCGCTATCTGTGCCGCCAGTTCTGGTGGCACCTGACCCAGATTTGCTGGAATGACCGGCGGGACAATGGCCGGCACTGGCTCAATCACTGGCGCTACTGGCTGCGGGATACCAACGAGGACCGGGTCAATGGGTGGCATGATAGGCGCTACTGGCACACTTACTGGAGGTTGCGGGGCGGGGGCTGGGACACTCGCTGGAGGCTGCGGGGTAGGAGTTGATGAGCTAGGTGCAACAGGCGCTATATTCGGTGTTGGACTCGAGGACCCCCCACCCCCACCGGACCTGGGGGGACGACCACCAACTTTCTTAGTTCTGGCACGTTTGGGTGGTGTTTCAAAATCCCCCCTTGGTTTGGGGGACACAATGGTCCACTTAGGCCTTACCGTCGGGCTTGCCTGGGCATCCATCCTCGCCCCCAATTCAGCCACAGTCTTACCCAATTTGTCCACTTTCCCCAATCGCTTGTCCATTGCTGACATTCTGCGCATCATTGTCTGAAACATTAACTCCACATTCGAACCCCCTGCACCCCGCCTGGCAGCCATACTGTTCTTAAAGCTACACTGCACAATGCGTTACTTATTGGCACACTGTGCCCTGTACCTGTCCCAGTCGGAGGCTCACAGGCTGGCCGTAAGCACCACGCAACTGTGACCGCACACCCCAGCTAGCCTGGAGTGTTTGGGCGAGCGAACTCTAGCCCTGCGGCCCGCCAGAAGCAGTGAAATGAAGGCCTGCCTGCGTCCTCAGGATCCGCCGTCCACCGGGAGCTCCACAGCTACCCGGTCCGCAGCGATCCTTGTCTTTATCTCCTATAATGAGAAAATGCGTTAAAAACCGAATTGAGGCTATTCACAAATGGGGAATTTCCCGTCCCAACTGCGTGCAAGCTTAGTTAATGCTTCAAATGTTAACTCACCACTGCACCCCTAATTAAAAGATTGCTGCCACTGGGATACAGCGAAAAGTATGTATATATTCAAAACAAGCTGTTGTAAAATAATGTAATGCAAAAACTTGGCCTCAATCAGAAGGGTACAATGAGATTAAGTGATTTGCCCAGAATCATGCTTCATGACCATTGAATACAATGCCTATTTTACTTGGATCAGCATACAGCAATACTCACAGAGAACACTTTAAAATACCATGCACAGCAGTCAATGTAAAAGTATAAGCAATTTTAGAATCACACCCTCTAAACAGTTATGTACACTGCACAGTCAGATGCTGATACAACACCCCTACATGTGCTAGGCCCTGTGCTAAGCACTGTGGGTTCCAATGCTGAACCAAGATCAATCCTCAATTTGCACCCACCTTAACTTCCAGAGGCAAAAAATTTTTTTATGCGAATTACCCCCTGAAATTCATAAGAAACGATCAATGTTAAATAAAACCCAGCACCGGTCTCCCATACCCTTGCTGCCCGGGCCGACCCTGCTTTGCACCGTCGTCTCTTCCGAGCACTCGAGAGACTGCTCGCAGCTCCCCAGCTGTTCTGTCGGGCCAGACCGCTAGCCGCCAAACCGACCAAACCGCCACATACCTTTTCTGCCTCGCAAACCAACTAATCACAATCTGTAGCCGGGAAACAACCTTTACAACGAAACCTTTACAACGAACTACCATTACAACGCAACTTTTACAACGCAAACTATTACAACGCATTGCTCTGGGGGGCGCTCTAGGATAGGGAATAGGTTAATTTACTATCCAATAACCTTCCCTACTATTCACGGGGACTGGAGTTGGAATAGTAAATTAAACTATTCACTATCCAGGGCCTAAAAGCATTATGCGTTGTAATGGTATGCGTTGTAAAAGTTGCGATGTAAAGGTAGGCGTTGTAAAAGTATGCGTTGTAACGTCATACATCCACTGTAGCCTGTTCCTCTATGCTCGTGGTCCCTCGCGCTGCTTCGACGGGGCAATCAGCTGCAATTCCGATCGCCAATCCAACTCTCAGGTACGAAGGGGGGGCCTGCCGAAAACGCCGTCCAAAGATCTCCTTCGCTGTGAAAAGCTGGAAATACACAAAAAGAAAATTAAGAGCCCACAGCGGGGCGAGGAGCGAGCCTGGGGAGCGCGGGCACCAAGAGGCAGCTTCCTGCGCTCCCCTGATCGGAAGCGAACAACTGCTTCCGGGTCAAGGGCGGGACGCGCTGACGAATCATTTCGGGTGACGGGGGGGGCCGGGCCCAGCCATGTGTGCGTAATCTAGCAGAGGGACCTATAAACTGGCATCAAAGAGCTGCTTGCAAACTGCATGGTACCAGTTATTAACTTATGTTTTTTCCCAGTCATACATTAGCCTGATGCTGCTAAAAAATTATTTGGGTGGAAATACATTTTTAATGTTAAAGTCACTGCTAGCCACTGTGTTATGTTCTGAATCCTGAGTTTGTGCTTTTCCAGACCAAGCACTCTTTAAAAATACCTACCAGTATGAATGGCATGTGAATACTGCACCTTGTAGTCCCCTTTACCTTATGTAACATTTTCTATACACTGATTTGCATGTATGATTCATTGTCTCTATATTTGTGTGATGTAAAGTGCTGACACCCTACAAAGGTATGAGAGATGCTGTAAAACAAATGAAATACATGTGACAGAGGGACTATTCTTTCAATATAAAATACTAAGGGCCAGATGTACGACCCGTTTTTATTTGCGCAAACAGGTTTGCAAACTGGTTTGCGCATGCAAAAGTCTATTGGGCCATGTACCTAGCCTATTTCGCAAACCGCAGTTTTTTTGTGACTCGCTAAATAGGTTTTGCAACTTGCTATGTGGAAGAGGCATTCCCTTCCAAATAGCGAGTCTCAAAACCATGTACAAATGTTTTGCTACTGCAATTGCGGTCGCAAAACACTCGCAATTACCACCTACTTCAAGTAGATGGTAATGCATTCGCAAATGGGAAGGGGTCCCCAGGGGACCCGTTCCCCTTTGCAAATGCATGCAAAATTATTTTTTAAGGGCAGGCAGTGGTCCCAGGGACCACTGCCGCCCTTAGAAAATGATACAAAAACGTTTCATTTTCTTTTTTTTTAAATGCATGGAAAACGGTCTGCATTTTAAAAAAAAAAAGCTGCTTTCTTTAAAAGCAGTCCCAGACATAGTGGTCTGTTGAGCCCAGCAGGCCACCATCCCTGGGAGGGCTGGCAAACCAATGGGCTCGCAAATTGCGAGTGGCTCATAAATATTAATGAGCCCCGCAATCCCAAACAGTGTTAAACACACTGTTGTACATTTCATTTAGCGACTTGGAAATTGCCACTCGCAATGTGTCTCCAATTGAAAGGCGCTAAATGAAATGGTCGTACATCTGGCCCCAAAATCCTTAGTACTTTGAGTATTTGTTTTGTGTGCACACGTGTTTTTTTTAAATTACTGTTTTAATATTTGACATTTTAATCATACAGCTTGCTTGGGGGTCCCCGGCTTCCAGCGGTGACTCAATGGGGGTCCTCAGGAGTCAAAAGTTTGGGAACCACTGGCCTAAGGAACAAAATCAGTATCTCAAATTTACCTACACAATCTCCAGAACCAAAATGGTCTTTCTGGACCTCAACATTTTCACCAATGGAGCCGGTCTGAAGACAGCGAAACATTTCAAAGCCACAGAAAAGAGCTGCCTCTTAGGTTTTGATAGTCATCATCCAAGACACATAAGGGAGTATTCGCCGTTCGGACAATTCCTGCGACTGCAGCGGAATTGTCCGAAGTGAAAGATTTCAAATCACAAGAAATCGACCTCAGCTCCAAATTGAAAGCACGCAAATGCCCACACAAAATATTGGCACGAGCAATGAAAAAGGCAAGAAACAATGACAGATAAGCCCTACTGGACCACACCACCAAAGAACATGATGAAACAAGCCCAATCTGCATCACTACATTCAACAGCGCCTCTAATGTGATCAGTAAAATAATCAACAAGCACTGGCGGATTCTAAGTGGAAGTACAATGACTTTGTCCAAACGGATGTTTTCACATTAAAGGAACCGCAACCTGAAGGACATGTCAGTCCATACACAACCACGCCTACTCCGTTAAAAGCATGGAAAAACAAGGGCTTACGTGAAGTAATGGTACACTTCACAACATGGGTCCCGGTGGGGGCGCTTGACATCAAGTCAGACCCTTTAAATAATGAAAGAAAGATGAGTCCGAAGCACACTAACTCAAGCATTCTTAGCAACCTCATAAAGGGACCCCATACTACTTACTTCTCTCAAGGTACATGCCTGCCAGGCACCTGCAAATTACCCTCCGTGGACACAAATATTAAACCGGAGTCCATCTCGCTTGGTAATGTACTGGAAGACTGTTCAGGTAATCGGGGTATGGGCGTGTGACGTGCAGCGTCACTTAACGGTGTGGCAGAAGAAAATTAGACCGCTAACCTCACAGACTGTAGCAAGTTTGAACTGGCAAAGCTTTATGCGCAGGCGCTTATGAGGAGCGTGATGTGTTGTGTCAAGTTAGCGGAAATATATAAGGGACTGAACCGCTAACCTCTCAATTGCTATGTGTTGGATAATTAAAACTTTATGAGCAGACAATGGTGAACAGACGTTAATATCTCAGCAATGTGGCAATAGTCCCACATGTATGAAACAAAACTCTGGTGTTAAAGTGATCCAATGTCCTCTCTAATACCAATCTGATGTAAATAATGGAGGAGAGAGTGGTTACAAAGGGGTGTCATTAATAAAACAAAAGACCAAGACCCTCCCTGGGAGAAACTCAATGGGAAAGTAGATCATGTTGTGATGCTTATAGTAGAAACCCGGCCATGTAATTTTTGCTATTAAAGTGTATGTGTTTAGAGGAACGCTAAACAAGGGGGCGAGGAGGAGGAGCTACGCTAGCAACCAAGATGGCCGCATAAGCTTCCGGCTCCGTCGACCTCCGTCGCTTGCGGACCTATTCTGTAATTAATCCTGACCTCCCGCCCGACTCCTGTGTGTCTGAATCGTTGCTGACCCCAGGGGGGCAATCCCGGAGTTTTTATCGACTTAATTGACAAAGTTACACTGTCTTTCATTTTCGGCCTAGCCCAGCGTGTGAGCCGGGGCCTCGAGTACTGACCCAGCCGGGTTTCAGTTGAACAACATCGGCCGCGGGTACCTGGCGGAGTCCGGTCTCATTGGAGTGAAATTTATTCTTTCGATCCTGGTGGTGGTTTCTGGTCCCGGCGACTACTGGGGAGATGGCGACGAGACGTGTTTGCGGCTGTGGGTAGGGGGCCAGGTCCCGGGGACCCTGTTGCGTCTCTCGGGGTCCGCGGGTGGGCCCCCGCTCACGGCGGCGGTGTAAAGATTGCCAAGCCTACATGTCGCCCTTTGCTTCCATCCATCCCGCTCCTGCTTGTTTCCCCGGAGTAGCCGGCCTCCGGGGTTAAGGAACTGCTTTGTTATTCTGCACGCGGGGATGGACCGGACGAAGTGTGGGCCATCGCTGAGGACCGTGATGGCCGCCATCGGGGCTCTTCACTCACAAATGGAGGCCACTTTCCACAAGTTGACCGTAAGGATTGAGGCTGTGTGTTTGAGACCGGACTCCGGCACTGTGTTAGACCTGCAACATACGTTGACCCCAGCGAAGCTTGATTTAACTTGAGAGGAGGACCCCGAACAGAATCAAGATCTGGTACCATTTGTCTATGCACGAGCAAAGCGGTACGTTACTGGAGCCCCTGAACAACTAGCACGATCGACAGAGCCATCGCCCGCGCAGGACCCATTTGTTCTTTTACTTCTGGAGACTTTCTTCAATACTTTTTGGACTGACTTTCGTACATTTGGTAGACTTAGAGACTTCACATTTTTGACCCTTTCTGGATGTATTGGTCTACATTTACTACAACGTTCTGACTCTCCTGCTACTATGGTGGTCCTATTGGATGGGGTTTGTGCGATGGATCGGAAGGGCCAGGGCTGAATTTGACTGTCTAAGTTCGGTACAATGACTTCCTTTTGACTCTGCTGGGTGGTGTCCGTACGATTGATCACAGGGGCCAGATCATAGTTTGATTGTCTGGGTTCGATACAATGGCTATGTTTGATAAGGGAGTTGGTGCCTCTGTTGCGCCGGGAGTTGGGCGGGGGATTTTCTTTCTTTTTATGACTCCACTATCTGTTTGCTTATTAGTCTGCTTTAACTTGCTTTGTACGACGGTGGGGGCTGTTTGCTTTTGGCGGGGGGGAGGGGAGTCCGGGAGCTCGTATTGTATGACATTTCCTCCTCCATCTTTTCCCTTCCTTGGGGTTTAGTTTAGTGGGAGACAGGCACGCTGCTAGTGGGATTAGGCCGTAGCCATCTGCAGGGGTGCAGGGTGGGGGGCTGAGGGTTTTTTTTCCCCTATCTTTTGTTCTATGGCCTTTTTCCTTTTCCCTTTTCTCCTCTCTACAAGAGATGTGGCGTATTATCCTGAGTCGCTTTGTCTCTCATATTCGGGTATCGAGTGTTCGATTTTCATATCCTGTATCATGGGTGGGCGGGCTCTGATGATGTTTGCTTTAGGTGTTCTGTACCGTATTGTTTTGCTCAAGCTTTATGCTTGTATTGTGAATCTCAGATGCCTGTAATTGATGTGTATTTCCTCAAATCATTTGCCCGTTCACCGCTATAATATGTTCCACTATATGATACCTGATATGTACATTTCTCCTCTTGTGTTAAAATTAATAAAAATATATATAAAAAAAAAATAAGGGGGCGAGAAAGATCAGCACAGAACACAGATGGTTCACTAAAAAGTTAGCGTCTCATAACTGAGCCCCAGGGAATATTGTCATTCAGGCCCTGAAGATGTGTTGAAAGTCGGTAAATCCAACGCTGCTCCTTCTCGAACAAGACTTGTGATGATTTACCACCTTGTTTTATTTGTTCAATGACGCTCCAGCGTATGTCGTTGGTGGTGTGATTGAACTGCAGAAAATTCTTCGTGAGTTTGGTGGTGCTCTTACGACTGATATTACTACGATGTTCGCACACCCGCTGCTTAATTTAGCGTATCGTCATCCCAACGTATCTTGAGCTACAAGGGCATGTACTCAGATACACCACGTTTGTAGAATTACAATTTGCGTGGGTGCGCTGTGTCCATGTTTTATCCATTTCCAAGTTCAGAGTTTTTGTAGCAGTGGTCAGGTGGCACACACTACATGAGGCACATGGAAAATGTCCTGTAACTTTGGGGAGACCCCAAGCGTTGAGTACCGTTGTGTCCTCCTCTGTGCCAGACTTTCTTGGGCATGTATGTACAAGGGTGTCCTTGATGCTTCTTGCTCTCCTGAATGAAAAGAGTGGCTTTTCCCATTTGATGTTATTGCTGTCAAGGATCCGCCAGTGCTTCCTGATAGATTTGCTGATTGCATTTGAAGCAACGCTGTACTTGGTAACACATGTAAGTGTTATATCTTCTGTATGTCTGGGAGTGTCTTCAAGGAGGGCTTCCCTTGGCTGGTCCCTTGCCCTCTTGGAGCTTCTAGACAGTATATTTTCCGGGTACCCACGTTTACTGAGTTTAGTTGTCAGTTCCTTAGCTTGGGACCGAAAATCCTCTACTTTGCTGCAATTCCGCCTCAAGTAGAGGTATTGACCAAATGGCAGATTCTCTCTCAGTGGTCTTCGATCGAAGCTGGAAAAGTGCAGCAAGTTATTCTTAGTTGTAGGTTTGTAGTGAGTTTTGGAAAGCAGGCGATCCCCTGCGTTTCTTATGACCACATCCAGGAAGATCTTCTCTTCTATGTGGTAAGAATGGGTAAATCTCAGATTGGAGTCACAAGTGTTGATCCAGTTAAAGAACTCAAGAAGGGTGGTCTCCGGTCCTTGCCAGATGACAAGCCCTTCATCTATATACCTCTTCCAAAACGATACATAAGACGTGTATGGATTATCTGCCGATAATATGTACTTGCATACAGCCCAGCTATGCTAACGGCGAAAGTACTGCCCATTGAAGTCCCCGTGGGCTGAAGGTACAGGTCACCACTGTACTCAAAGAAATTCCTCTTCAGTGCTAGCACAGTTGATGATGAAACTTCTGGGTGTGTGGAAATCTCGGGGTTATGCATTCAAAGCCTCACTGAGGACCCTGATGGTTTTGTCCTGAGGGATGCAGGTGTAGAGGCTATCGATGTCCAACAAGACCAAAAAGGTGGACTAGTTGTCAACATTGTGATCTTGGAGCAGAGCTAATAAGTTCTTGGTGTCTTTAAGATAGGTGGTAGTCTTCTGAATCAGAGGTTTCAAGAAATAGTCACATTAACGTGACAACATTTTCAGTAGGGAACCGATGCCTGACACACAGTCACCCAGGTGGGGGCATTCTGTTTTTGGGAGTCTTAGGCAAGGGTGTAGAAGTATGGGATGGTGCCTTTCCCTGCTGTTAGAAAACCCGATTCGTGTTTGGTAATGAGACCACTGGATTCTGTGCCATCAACAAGATTCTTCATCATGGCTAGTAAATGTGGAGTGGGGTCTGTTGGCAAAGGGGTGTAGTTGCCTCGGTCACATAAGAGACGTCTGCATTCCTTGTCATAATCGACTGCGTCCTGGATGACCACTCCACCCTCTTTGTCAGCGATTTGATGACGATGGAGGTGTTGGACTGCAAAGATTGTAGAGCTTGAAATTCACTTCTTGAAGACTCTGGTTTCTTGAAAGACTTCCACATCATTAACCCCTTCCAGGCTGATGACGAGGCGTAACCTGCCGTGCGCTCATGACGAGCTGAACTCGTCATGTAACGCGGTAATTTTAAAATCGCCGCGTACAGCGGGAAAAGCCGCCGCATCGATGCGGTTAAACAGTGTGTGGCAGAGGGGTGAATGTAGATTTCAGTCAAAACCTGGAGTCGCTATAGGAAATGGGAGCATCACTGGTTGTTTGTTTCTCAAAAAATGATTTAAGTTTCAATTTACGGAAGAACTTCGCTAGTTCACAGTGTAGTCTGAAGCGGTCTAAATGTGCTGTGGGCACAAAACCAGGTCCCTTTTCCAGGACTGCGTTCTCAGTGTCGGAGAGAGTAACCGAAGAGAGATTCACAACTAAGCTCTCTGATTGTTGTGTCCCACTTGCTGGTCCCGCGACTAGCTCCATGTGTTGTCCCCCTCCGCCTCCTCTTGTTCCCAATGGACCTGATTTTGCGCTCTTCTTTTCCCGCGGCCTCTCCGGCCCCTCTCTAAAAAAAGGCAGTCGGTACATGTTTCGTGGGTGTGCAGGATGTGGCATGTAGTTAAGGTTCCAGCCCATCAATGGAAATTGTGGGGGTTGGAATGGGTTGTGGAAGCCACCTCCACCCGGTGTCGGAAAAGATGGCCACATCTGTGGGTATTGTTATCGCCTACTTCTACCCCTACTCCGTTGCCTTGGTCTGTAACTATCCCCGCTTGACCCACTTGTAGTGGATGCGTCGTCCACTGACACATCGTAGCTGTGTGTGTTCCTGCGTGGTGGCGTGTAGTCAGGGTTGGCATTGGGGTATGTCTTAGTATAAGAGAAACGTTTCAGGTCTTTTTGAAACTTTTGGGCCTTGGACTGGGTTAGGTTCTCCTTATATTAATTTATTTATTTATTAGGTTCCTCCAGCTTTTCTTATACCCCGTTAATGTTCTGAAATGGATTTCGGTAAGCTGGATTTCCACCATCATTGCCTCAGATAGTCGTGAGGTTGTCTTTATAATAAGCACTAACCAATCGCGGGTACAATGCCACGCTATCTGGGCCCACTCTTTCCTAAATACTGCATCTTCCAAGAAGATTCAGGGGCATTCGTGACCAATAAACCCTTGGGTGCCACGTTATTAGGCAAGTATTCAGTCAGTATTGTACCATGTACAATGGTTTGAATACGGTTCAGTTTCTGTTCTGTTAGTTTGTCCCATTCATTAGTTTGTGATATTGTCTGCGCTATAGAGGAATCTGAGAAACGGTAGGTGTCTGCCAGAAGGGCTTCCACCTCCTCTTCTGAATAAGAAAGCTCACCAGATTGCAGCCACAGCTGTGAGGGGAACGGCTTCTCCTTTCACTCCTTCTGCCTCTGTTCCAGCCGTGAGGGGAACGGCTCATTGGCTCACTGCTCACTGGGTTACGCCGTGAGGGGAACGGCATTAAGGGACCACAACTCCCAGCAGGCGGTGTTCGACGCTCGCAGGTCACGTCATCGCGGCGCCAGGAGGCAAACCAAATAGCGAGCAGGCCTCCCGCAGCGTGGGATGCGTTCACCAGATTGCAGCCACAGCCATGAGGGAAACGGCTTCTCCTTTCACTCCTTCTGCCTCTGTTCCAGCCGTGAGGGGAACGGCTCATTGGCTCACTGCTCACCGGGTCACGTTGTGAGGGGAATGGCATTAAGGGACCACAACTCCCAGCAGGCGCTGGTCGACACTCACAGGTCACGTCATCGTGGCGCCAGGAGGGACACCAAATAACGAGCAGAAGTCCCGCAGTGCGGGACGCACTCACCAGATTGCAGCCACAGCCGTGGGGGGAACGGCTTCTCCTTTCACTCCTTCTGCCTCTGTTCCAGCCATGAGGGGAATGGCTCATTGGCTCACTGCTCAACGGGTCACGCTGTGAGGGTAACCGCATTAAGGAACCACAACTCCCAGCAGGCGGAGGTCGACGCTCGCAGGTCACGTCATCGCGGCACCAGGAGACCCGCCAAATAGCGAGCAGGCCTCCTGCAGCACGGGACATGCTCACCAGATTGCAGCCACAGCTGTGAGGGGAACTGCTTGTCCTTTCACTCCTTCTGCCTCTGTTCCAGCCATGAGGGAAATGGCTCATTGGCTCACTGCTCACCGGGTCATGCCGTGAGGGGAACGGCATTAAGGGACCACAACTCCCAGCAGATGCTGGTAGACGCTCACAGATCACGTCATCGCGGCACCAGGAGGCGCGCCAAATAGCGCGCAGGCCTCCCGCAGCGCGGGAAGAGCTCGGGCGTGCCCGGGTGAAGCCTGGGCCAAGGGCGGGTCCATCCTTGCCCGTCATTGGCAGGAAGAGGCAGGGCAGGGACATCCCTCTAACGCCTAGGATTCTGCTCCCCAACATTTGTTGACTGAGAGGTAATGTGACCGTTCAAGCTTGATAGCTCCATTAACTGTATTCGGCTGTGTCATACGTATTTGCACTCCACTTACATCTCTTGATTCGTGCTCCAGCTGGTTGTGCAACATTAAACCTTCCCGTAAATATGGATGTTCTTGGTTTAGTTATGTATATTTGCAAATGAGGCAAGGCCCACAGTCACTTATTTGACATTTATCCGTGACTTTAAAAAAATTTGCACTTTATAGCTCTTGTTCTTGGCCTGGTTTTCGAACCTTATATTTTGCACAGTGTACTTTGTCTTTATTTTTAATAGTATTTTAACAGTACTCTGTATTTGTACCTTCATTCGAAATTGCTATTTTACTTCCATCTCTTAACCTGAGGACAACTGAAATCTTGCGGCAACAAACTATACTTGCACCTTCCTTTCTGCGGTCTGACCTTGTTATAGAAAAAGCACTTTGCACTTTGTATTTTGTGTGGGAGAGTTGGGGGACGGGTTGAGCTCATTGAGGATATTGAGCTCTAACCTCCTAGTCACAGTAGCCAATTAGTTGACTATCACCATGGGTAAAAGAAAAAGGACACGGACTCATACACTGAAAACATCAAGTAAGCATAGGAAAGTTAATATGACCCTGCTCAACTATCTAACTGGGGCAGTCTGAGATATCGAAAAACAGATAATCTCCGTGGAAGAAACACTAAATATTGACACGTGGATTCATTACCACCACCCCTAAAGCCAAAGGATATTATTCCAAAGGGTGTAGAGGCTACTGAGCATGTCAACCCGGGTGACACTCCCCTTGAGCAGCGAAAAATTGTTGTATCCTTAGGTAATTTCCGAGGATATATCTTGTGGGGAACTAGATATTGATCACTAACCCCCCCCAAAAAATTCTGTAAATCGCCTAATTTAAGGATACTGGATATTACAACTAAAGAATTGCATACAACACAACTTACTCCTAGACCAATTAGGACTTATTCAAAAAAGTTACAGGGAAAATCTCAGGGCCCTAAAAATAAAATGCATAGGGAAAAAGGCACTACTGATGTATTACAGACAAACAATAAAGGTGATGCAACCTCAAGTGAATTTGTAAGCCTGTCTTCGGCCATTAAATATTTAACTGAAACTGTTACAAAAGCCATTAATATCCTTACGGGTAGATTGGATAAAATAGAAGTAGGCATAGAGAAAATCTTAAGAGCTCCTAATAAGGCCATACAAGAAAGAGGTGTAGAACACCAGAAATTATTGGGTACAAGTACATACTCTGAGAAGGCTGCCCAAAAAGCAACCTCTCTGACAGTAGAGGCTCCACACGGGGTGAGAAAACAGGGCAAGGGACAAAGATTATATCTTAATACACCCGTAAATTCGAAAAATATTTGCCCTCAAAAGGGAGTGGCGAATCGATTAAATGAGATGGAAAGGACAGATCACAAAATAGATGAAAGATGGTTGGGAGGGGAAAGCACAAAAATGACCCCAATAGATAGCCATGCTCCATTGGTAATGCATTGCCCACAAATACTAAATTTGCCGCCAGCAGCCACACCCTAAACTATTATCCTGGCAAATGTTCTGACCTTGCCTTTAGCTGAGATCGAAACTTTGCCTGCCCTAAGAAAGAAAACTATACATTGGCTGGGAAACAGAACAGTTCTGACTAGTGCCTTTTTTAGGGAATTCAAGATGGTGAGGAGAATTGATTGGGTGGGAGATAGCAACAAACTCTTTGAAGGTGATTGTACTGCCCTCTCATTAGGATTCCCCCATATTGGTACGGGAAATCCTATTAAGAACACAAGAGATTAGCCCTACCTACACAAACATACAAGTTCTCCCCAAACAATTGTAGTCTACGTAGACAGGCCATAGATGGTCCGTTTTTCAACTTAGTAACATCAAATAGATTTGATCCACTAACAACCTTAGATAAAAATGATTGACCACCAATTAGGTTGAACTCACCAGGGAATGAAGTCAATCATAGTGCCGAAACCCCATGTGTATCAGTATTGTGTAGTTTAACTGAGGCTAAGTTATTGGAGGAGGGGGAAAGCAATCCTAAATGTGAGGAGTTAACCGAGACAGATTATATAAGTAGATCTGGTATATTGATGGGCAGTATGGGAGACCCTGCCCCTGTTCCACAATAAGAGGATGAACTGATAATTCAGCCTGTGAATGTATCTGAAACAGTTGATCAGGAAACAAAAGTCTGTAGAGTCCTTTTTAGGAACATAGAGGGTCTAAAGAATAAAGTAAATGATACAGTTTGGTTGGATTGTATTAATAAATTTGATATCTTATGTATGCAAGAGACCTGGGCCATTGATGAAATAATGGTTTTAAGACATTCCACACTCCAGCTATCCAATCATCTAGTGGAAGATCTAAGGGCGGAGTTTGTGTATATGTCTCAAATCTGATCGGGGCACAAAAGATTAATATGATTAGTTCTGAAATCTATTATCATATTGTTATAATACATTTAGATGTGAACTGTACTGAAGGAGAGATTCTCATGGTCAAGATGGCGTTGGTGTGACCGGTGCAGTAAGCGGAGCTCTGCTAAGTCTGAGAAAAATGCAGCTTTGAGAGCCGAGTGCCTCTGATTCCCTGCTGATCTCCTGCGATATCGCTGCTGTATCACACTATGTGACCAAAGAAAGCCAAGAAGTTAACGCGGTGATCTGTTCTCCGAGATTGCCGAGTCTTCCACTACCGAGAGGTTCCACGAGACCGAGACCGAGGATAGAGCTTTTGCACGGAGGTTCCCCACGAATACTGGCGAAATGATGGCATAATGATGTCAAATGTAGGGTGTGCCAGCGGTTGTAGATTGTTGATTGGAGCGGATCGGAGCTGAGAAGTCGGCGTGCCTACAGATCAACAGACCTACAGACCGGCAGACTGCACAAGAGGTAACCGACAGTATCCACCCAAGTCTGAGTCAGCAGCCGAGCAGCCTGCAGCACCGAGCAACCGAACAGCCTGCAGCATCGAGCCGATCAAGCCATCGAGCCGATCAAGCAGCCTAGCAGCATCGAGCCGTACCGGGTTGGAAAAAAAACCCTGAGCAGATGAGCCGGGACGAACCGAAATGGTAAAACTGTAAGTAGGCGAGCTTGCTGAGATTACGAACGAACAGAGAAACTGAACTAATTGAGACTCAGACAGGCCTGAATTTAAAAACTAAGTTTCTTACCCGCTAACGCTGACATTCTGTACCTGCATCCATAATCACCATTCATCCATACCCCTGTACCTGTATATAGTGATGTGGAGTTCTTCCTTTTCCCCATCCACGAACACTGTCTGACTCAGCGGATTCGCACTCTACCCCGCTCAGTGTTCTCTGTTCAGGCTGCTCCCCATCTGCTCCGCGGCTCCATCACTGTTCATTCACTGCTCATTCACTGCATCCCAGAGCGGGGGATAACTTGTACTGAGCTTGGCTCGGCTCGGCCCTGCTGCAACCTGCAACTTGCCGTAATTGGATTAATGAATCGCAGCCCCTGGTGTTTGGTGTTTGTGTTCGTATTGTGTTCATTTTAGCCCATTGAATCAGTCCGTTTTCAGCCATTTTCAGCCTCTGAGGAACCTCCGGTTATTGACGGATATGATTGACGAGCGGTTAAGCGGAGCCCCATGACTAATCACACATCTGCTGATCTGCTGAACGGCTGAACGGCTGATCGGCTGATCGGTGAGTCTCCCGAGTCTCCCGAGTTGACGCTCCCCCACCCTCCAGGCTCCCGTTGTCAAGGCCGAAGTGCAGTGCATTTTAAGGCACAACATAACTCTGCGAGGCAACTCTGCGAGATGACATCGGACACAGGACACAGCCCAATGCAGATCAGACTAACTGTGAATAACCGGGACATTCAGATTAGTACAACCACAGTGTGTGCCACCCCTGTTGGCTCCTTTTGTGGTCCGAGTAGCTTGGGGATAACACCCACAAGCCCCTTGTCTCTAGTGGAAAATTTCCGCAACTGCAAGCAATTTCCTTTTTGGCCCCAGTGTGGGACTCCTTCGAGGCCAAGGCAACTAAAGCTCATATCAAAAGTCACGGTGAGAGTTGTCTGCGCCTACTCCCGCTCCCGCTCCCGCCTTGGTAAGAGTATCGACATAAGGATACAGCAGAGGCAAATCTCAACTACAAAGAAGTTGATTAGCATGGAAGATGTGGAGAGCTCAAATCCCGGGTCTGTGCCATATGAACCATCCATTATGAACACACTGAATGAGACAAATGCGATAGCGGCACCCGGGGCACAAGGGGCAGGAACCCATCCCGAGGAAGTAACTATCCAGGGCCAGGGACAAGGGAATGCGACAAGCCGGCCCGAGACACGGGGGTCAAAAAATAAAGAAGAAAAAATTAAGAAAGCTGACAAAGATAAGGAGAAAGA
Source organism: Lissotriton helveticus (assembly GCF_964261635.1). NCBI lineage: Eukaryota > Metazoa > Chordata > Amphibia > Caudata > Salamandridae > Lissotriton > Lissotriton helveticus. The sequence goes on along the minus strand of NC_136067.1, from coordinate 891,520,796 downwards.
GAGACAGAGGGAGCGGAGGGATAAAGAGAAGAAGAAGGAGAAGGACAAAGGAGGAAAAAACAAAGGCAAGCACAATGACAAAAGCCAGGAGTCAGAACAGGATATGGAAGAAGAACGGGAGAGCCTGCAGACATCAGCCAAAATGGATCTACTTGCAAAAAAAGCTAAGCGGCTACTGGCCATTAAAAACTCAAAGAGTGCTACCAAAACAAGTGGTCAGCCAAACGATGAACAACCCCGGATTACATCTATCTTCAATCCGATAACAAAAGGGCAACCCGATCAGGGGGGGCCTACTGAAAGTGACACTTGCTCTAGTAATCTGTCGAAAATTCCTGGTAGTCAGAGAAAGCATCAGCTAACTGTAAAGGGGAAAGCCACGAAGGGACCACCGACTGCAACTAACAGTTCAACAAATCAACCTAAAGAATCGATAGAAACTACAGACCTCCAGACAAATAGCCCACATGCCTTAACCTGAAATTCTCCATCTGGTAGCCTGACTGATGCAGTGTCGGGAAAAAACATTCAATATCGAGACATTGAATTAGATCCAGGTAGTGTTACCATATTTCCAGACAGACCAGGATCAGATCTAAACTCAGATCCGGAGCAAGAATCTGAGATATATGAGACTGGGATGTCTAAATCAAGCGAACATCATAGATCGAGACACGAGCTGACAAACTCTGAAAGCTTAGGACCATCCGATTCAGATTCCAATACTAATCCTAATCCCAAAAAGGCGAATGACTCTCCAAAAGATAATAACGCAAAGAGAAAACAAGAAAAAAAGAAAAATGACAGAGGAGGCAACAAAAACTTATCAAGGAAGACACCACTGACCAAGGTAGTAATACAGATCGGCTGGATCATCGCCAAGGGAATATATCCTCACAAGCTACTTCTGTGTTCGATCCTAACTACAAATCACCAAGAGATGTAAACATCATCGACCATCAGTTATCAGGCAAAGGAGGGGGTCAACCTGAACCTTCCTTGGGAGATGTACTCAATACTATCATGAAATTTCAAGAAGACGTGAAACACGATAATACTAATCTTCAAGGAGCAATTAACAAGGTGGGCCTAACCTGCCTAGAAATATCTGACAGAATGGCTTCGGTGGAGATACGAACAGACAACCTCGAAAAAGATGTTTCTGTCCTCCAGAAACAAGGCAAAGAACATGATGGAATTGTGCGTGACTTGATGTCGAAAGTTGAGGACCAAGAAAATAGGGCCAGGAGAAACAACTTGCATCTTCTGGGTATTCCCGAGGGCATCGAAGGGAACAACCCTAGGGGCTACATGATATCCCTTCTTAAAGATTCATTTCCTGAACTAATCACTTGGGACTGGGACAAAGAGGTCCAACGGGCCCATCGATTTTCTCTTTTCCTCAATAAACAATCAGAATCATCAGAGAAATATCCTAGGGCTATGTTGGTCTATTTTGGCAACTTCCTCTTGCGGGAAGCAATTTTTGATCTTGCCCAACCAAACCATAAAAGGGAACACAAAGGGTTTACCTTCTTTAGCAGACCCGACTTTGCCCACGCAACGGTAGAGAGAAGGTGGCGCATGCGGCAACTATTTATCACGTTTGAACAGTTGGGAGCCACGGTATATATACAGAACCCTGCAAGACTTAAAATTATCTTCAATGGTGCCACCAGAAGCTTTACCAGCGAAATTCAGGCACAAGCCTACCTAAATGAGATCTCTGCTAATATCAGGGATACAGATCAGCCGGGGACAATAAGGGCATGGGAAAAGAAAAAAAACACACACTAAATAGGCTATCCAAAATGTTTACACACTAGTATTATGTAAGAACTAAAGCTTTCAAAAAATTAAGAATAGGGTGGGAGGGTGACATAGAGAGTACAGACCGGTGTCCTGTGGGGTTCCCCAAGGTTCCTCCCTCTCCCCTCTTCTTTTTAATCTCTATATCCGCCCCCTTATTGTCTCTCTTCTCGATCTGGGGGTCTCTGTGTATAACTACGCAGATAACCTCCAGCTCGTCTTTGATCTTTCTTCCTCTCTTCACTCTTTATCATTCTTTCGCTCTACTTTAGTTTTCATTTCTGGAGGGATGGGCGCCAATCATCTCAAGCTCAACCCACACAAGACCGAGCTTGTCTTGATTGGTGGCTCATCCAGTCCTTGGTCCTCCGCCTTCTGGCCCCCCTCTCTTGGCCCCCCCCACCCCGGTTTCCTCTGTTAAAACGTTGGGCATTAAGGTCAGCCAGGACCTGTCTATGCATGGTCAGGTTAGTTCTGTTGTGTCCTCCTGCTTTCTTTCCCTTCGCCTGATCCGAAAAATTTCTCGTTTTTTTTCCCCGGATTCCCTTAAAACTATTATCTCGGCTCTTATTATTTCCCGCCTTGATTATGGAAACGGCTTGTTCGTGGGCATTCCTGCCTATGAAACTCGCCGTCTCCAAGCAATTCAAAATCAGGCTGCTCGTCTTATTTTTCACTTTCCCAAATCTCACCACATCACTCCTGTTCTTAAATCACTTCACTGGCTTCCTGTTTTGCAGAGATCTCTATTTAAATTAGGGTGCCTAGTCTTCCGGGCTGTTGACCGCTCTGCCCCAGTGTTTATCAATTCTCTGATTTCCACTCACATCCCTGCTCGGACCCTCCGTTCCTCCAATCTTTCCCTCCTCACTGTTCCCCGTTTCCGTAAAACCCGCACTGGTGGTACCAGACTCTCTGTTCTTGCTCTCCGGTTCTGGAACTCTCTCCCTCTTTCCCTGCGCTCAATTCCCATTTTCTCACACTTCCGTAAAGCGCTCAAGACTTTCTTGTTCACCCAGGCATACTCCGGTTAACTTCCTTGGCCCTGATCTGTTCTGACCTGTAGAGCCCTCAGCGCCAGGAAGCCGCTTGGTCACCGTGCGCTCTATAAATACCTTATTCATTCATTCATTCATTCATTCATTCATTCATATGCCTCTGTGTAACTAACTGAAGAAAAGATATTGTTTAAAATGTACCCTCCACTCCTAATCAATATTGGGGCTGGGATGCGGCGGAGCTGGTTACCAACCAATTACATGTTGCCAACAACCTGGTTCCCTGTGAACCAGGTCACCATCACTCAGACTCCTATGGAGTCTGAATGCCTTTCTTTGGGGGGAGTAGAGGGTGGGTGGGTGGACGCTGAAGGGAGGGAGGGGTGGGGGGGAGCGAAGTTAAAAAAAAAAACGAAATCAGAGCCAGTGGAAAGATAAGAGCCATTGTCTTTTCTAAACAAGTATTAATCCAAGGCACCATGTTAATCAAGTTGGATCAAACAGGATATAAACTGCAGTCCAAACTTAAACAGCATTGTCAAGTATCAATATCGAACTCATTTATTACATCCTCATGGGGAAATTGACTATTCAAACCTGGAATGTTGGCGGTCTGCTATCCAGAGATAAACGCCAACGCCTGGGTGAGATAATTAATCAAAACCCGGTAGACATTATATGTCTCCCAGAGACTCACCTGCCTTGGGATAAGAGGACACTGCTCACCATAAGGGGTTATAACCTACTAGTTTGTACATCACAAACCTTTAACATCCGGGGAATTGCCATACTAGCCAAAACCTCTCTTGGTCAAGCGACAAGGAAATTAGCGGACCCACAAGGCAGATGGGCTATCGTCAAACTTGCTCTTGGCATTACAGTATGTTCAGTATATGGGGCTAATCAAGATGACCCCATTATCTTCGAGAAACTCGAGTTAGAACTTGCAGACTGTCAGGGGCCTCTTATTATCTGTGGGGATCTTAACATCTCGCTTGATCAAACAAGCAATAAACACCCACACCTAAAATATACTGGACATAAGCCACGAGTTTTTAGGGCGATTGGTAGGCTTATGGATAGCCTGGGCTTGGTTGATATATGGAACACCAAAAATTACCCAGATCCTGGCTATACATATTTTTCTTGTCCTCATCGCAAGCATTTTCAGATAGACTACATGTTTTCAACATCTGATTTAGTCTTGCAAGCCACTATCATCAAACTTCCAAAAATCATATCTGATCATAATGCATTAAACCTCACAATTAGTATTTCAGCTCCATCAAGAACACACCGGGCTTGGATGTTTGACCGCAAACTCCTTGTCAATAAAGCCTACATTAATGACATTGTTAGATGGGCCCAAGAATTTTTTGATATTAACCGCTATAGTGCCTCTAGGAATGTGGTGTGGGATTGTTTCAAAGCTGCACTAAGAGGCGAGACAACGAGCTTTCAAGCTAGGGCACGGAAACAAATGAATAATGAATATACACAGAAAGTTCATGAGCTGTCAAAGGCAGAGGAAATCACATTATACAAATCTCACAAGGAACAGATTGGAAAAATGCCATGTATAAACTGCTAGTGTTAAAATCTGAGCTTAACTCAGGGCTTAGCCAAAAAGCTGCTGAGACATACAAAGTACACCAGAAGGAACTATACGAAAACGGTGAAAGGGCCAGTAAACACCTAGCGTTGTATACCCACCAAAAAAATGTATCCAATGCTATTACCGCTATTCGAATGAGAGGGCAGACACTCACTTAGACCTTCGATATAATTAATGCATTTCAGCAATATTATCACAATCTCTATCAGGACGACATAACAGTCAACAGGGACGAAACAAACAGCTATCTGAGCAAACTTCTTAATAACCCTGAATCATTTAGTACTTTAGACAGTGGTACCCGTGAGGATCTTGAAAAAGAAATTACCTATGCGGAAGTTCAACTTGCCCTGTCCTCACTTGCGTCTGGAAAATCGGCAGGCCCGGACAAAATTCCCCTAGATCTATATAAGATTTTGAGCAAGTGTATCGGACATCTGATCCTTGATCTGTTTCTTGGGATTCAATGGAGTGGTAACCCCCAGCTTCATGGAAAGAGACAAATATTATTGTTTTTCCCAAAAAAGGGAAACCCCCAGATGAACTCACATCCTATCGCCCAATCTCCTTAATCAATTCGGACTCTAAATTATATGCCAAAGTTATGGCCATTCGGCTTGGTGGGGTCATCGAACGTCTGGTCTCCCCGTGGCAGCATGGTTTCATTCCAGGCAAAGGAACTACCGACCACATCCGTAGGGCTATCACCCTTTTTGATATCATGGCTGCGACGGGGGCCGGATGTCGATGATTCTACTTGATGCCGAAAAGGCCTTTGATCGTGTCTCTTGGACCTTCCTCTGGGCAGTCCTGGAACAAAATAATTTTGGCTCTAAATTTGTTAAATCCATTAAAGCAATGTATAGCGGCCCAACGGCCAAATTACAGATTATGGGCTCTGAATCAGGTATGATCAACATATCAAGAGGTACAAGGCAAGGATGCCCGTGCTCACCAATCTTATTCGCCTTATACATAAATCCCCTTATCTTAAAACTCCTGGAAAATCAAATAATTACACCTATTATCACTGGTCAATATGAAACCAAGGTTTTGGCATATGCCGACGACATTGCCTTATTCACACCTGATCCCATGGAATCAATGACAGAAATAGAAAACTTAACAAGTACATATGGACATTTCTCGGGATATTCCTTAAATAAAGGGAAGACAATCTTGCTCTGTACAGATAATACTGTGTGTTCAGACTATAGAGGAGCTAATATAGCTACATACCTGGGCGTTAGCATGTGTCCCGCTGTTAAATTTATCCCAAAAATTAACTACGAGCCATTATTGAACCATATCAAGAAAGATCTGGACCGTGTAAACAACTTACAACTTTCAATCATTGGCAGGGGTAATTTCCTAAAAATGAATGTCCTCCCAAGAGCACTATACCTCTTTCGAGCTATTCCACTGATTCTTGAATAGAATATTTTAAAAACTCTTGAATCTCTCATGTCAAAGTTCATGTGTCAGCAGGGCAAAATTAGGAGGTCCCTTAAACTTCTTTCACTCCCTCAAAATATGGGAGGATTAGCGATCCCAAATATGCTATTCTACTTTTGGGCCTCATTTCTTCAACAAATGAGTCCGCTCCTACACTTTATCCCCCCTTCAGATGACAGCAAAGCCATACCTAGTCCGTCAATCTACGAGCTAGCACTAGGGCAGAGAGCTAAGGGTCTTTTTTTGAGGCAAGTAGAAACAAACTACTATAAAAAGACTAAATTTAAAACTATCTCCAATGCCTGGCGAATATGGACTAAAATGACAAAATATATGTAGATACCAATAATAAATAGATATACCCCTCTTTGGCACTCTAATCTATTTTTGGGTCTTGGGTTTGATGTCATATCAAAAAAATGGGAATCGATAGGAATTAATACTATTGGGGACTTTTTGGTGAAAAACTAGGAAACTACCTTTATAGATCTACAGACAAAATATCAATTGTCTAACGCCGACTACATTAAATTTGTCCAAGTATATACCATACTTAAATTTAAAGCACCCTGTCTCTGCACGGGAACAATTGATATCGTCGAGGTTATAGCCAGAAAAACAACCAGAATCGGCTCAATCTACGGCTGTCTTATGGCAAAACTCCAAGACGATTTAGAAAAAATGGAAGTTACCTGGGCAGACAAACTCGCAAATCCTGATTTGATATCGATAGAACCCTAGAACTAACGGATTGTCTTCTCTCGTCATCTAGCCTTAAAGCTCAGATGTATAAAACTATCTTCAATCTCTATTACACTCCAGCAAAGCTATTTGCCTGGGTCAGAGAGAGAACAATCACTGTCCTAGATGCTCACTCGGCCCAGCAACACTAATCCACATGTTTAGCGAATGTAGAGAACTAACTCTTGTTAAAAGAATGATATCCGATTTCTGGAATGAGGTGTTTGGTTACAAAGTTCCTGATTCTCATACATTATATGTGCTCGGATATGATAATTCACTTAATTTAAAACCAAACGAGGAAGCACTCTTATTTATCGGTACCGCGGTCTGCAGAATTATATTGGCTGCAAGGTGGAAAGACATTGAGCCTCCAACCTTTCAAATGTGGCTCGCACATCTACTTGCGATACTTAATCTCGAGAATGCTATTTATGCCACAAGAGGACCCAAAGCCGCTAAGCGTGGAGAGGCGAATTTGCTGCCCCTAATAAGGTGGAAGAATGGGGTCTAAGCATATATATATTTGAATTGCTTACTGTTATGGTGTTTCTTTCAATGTATACTTTGTGTTTTCTTTTTTTTCTGTTTTTTTTTCTCTTCTCCTTTTTCTTTTTTCTTTTATCATATGATTATCTGACAATTTGAATATGTATTCTGTATTAAGATTGCTTCTCTGTTCTTTTTTTTTCTGGCTCTGAAAATAAAAATATATTAAAAAAAAATAGATGTGAACTGTACTTTAGCGATAAAAAGGGCAACTGGGCGCCCTACTGAAGAAGGTCAGTGAGGATATTAGTAACTTAAAATAAGACGATGAGATTGAAAGTACTCCTATTTGGGGTAGGGATTTTAACGTTGGCCTGTGTCCTTTGGCTAAAATAGGAAAATGTAGTTTAACACTGGAGGAAGATGACCCACCAATTCATTTCTCCTATACAGATTAAGGATAGTTGTTTAATGAGATTCTGTTTAGGCACGATTTTGGTTTTACAAATTGCCTATGTACCCCTAAGGTGGAGTTTGGTCATACATTTATGGGCAGTGGAGCTGATTCGACAATAGATTTTATCACCATGCCAAACCATTATGTAAGTTATGTTATTGGGTACAATATTCACCGAAATGTAATGAGTGATCACTTGGCGATAAGTGTAAAAATAACAACCCCAACACATACAGAAAGGAGAAATCACAATAAAGTAGCATGGGTGCAAAACATAGAATTGGGAAGAAAAAACGGTTACATAATTTGCTGGTCAAGCCGGGACCCTACAGAGTTAAGTAAACAAATAGTCACAAATGTGTATGTGCCAATTTCAATATGTTTTAGTGACAGTCTGACGCATGTCAGCATTTTAAAAGCCTTCTCCTGTATTACTGAGACTCTTAAAAGCACGTTGCAAAAGAAAGGTAAAGATACCCATAACACCAGTAAGGATGGTTCGATAATAATTGCCCAAAAAGTTATACCAACTTTAAGAATGCTCTCCATAGATCAGTAAGAGATAAAGAGGAGATTAAGATCTGTAGAAAGTTGTACACCGTAGCTAGGAAAAATAGGACAAATGCATTAAAAGAGAAGACTTGGAAGAATTTAAGTGATGCAGCATCGAGTAGGAACAGTTCACAATTTTTGTTAGCTGTGAATGCCCCATTCCTTAATATTAGAACTGACGCACCATCAATCGAGGTAGCAAAAGAGGAAAGAACTTGGGTGGATTTATTTTCAAGTGTCTATTCCCTACAGAAGGCCAGTGAGAGGGAAGCAATCTGTAGGCAAGACACAGGGGGGAATGACCATAATTTCACACCCATCGATTTCCATATCACCTTACAGGATGTTACCTCGGCTTTAAAGGCAAGCAAGAGCAGCAAGGCCTTGGCCCGGATGGAGCAGATTCTTAACCTTAGTATTTTAATTGGAAAGTATACACAGGCAAAAACAGGGAAACTTTATTTGGCATTGTCGGTCTCACATCTGCTTTCGACTGTGTAATTCATAATAAGCTGTGCGGCGTTCTTAGTGATTTAAAGGTTGACCCCATTTTAATCCAGTTTTTAAGACAGCTATACTCTGGCGCTACAGCAAAATTTTGTTACGGACTCAAGGGAGAGTGTACTGTGCAGTTTAACGTTGAGAGGGGAGTGAGGCAAGGCTGCATTTTGGCACCACTGCTGTTTACTCTGTACACAAATGCCCTGGAACAGGAGTTGGTGTCAAACACTGGGATCCGCCATATGTAAATAAACGCCCGATAGTCTCCCTTCTCTACACTGACGATGCGGTACTCATGGCACGTACCCAGATTGGCCTACAGAGGGCTCTTACTTTTTATACAAGTTTTATGGACAACCTAGGACTAGAATAGAATGCAAAGAAAAGCTTCATTATGACCTGTGGTAGAGGGAAACATAAGAACAGAAGTTTTCAAACCGGGGGAAGTAGGGTGGAATCTATCAGCTCCTTTTGTTACCTGGGTGCTCTTTTTAACCGCACCGGGTCTTGGGCCCAAGCAATTAAGAGTAGCAGCTTCCTGTTTACGAAGTCCACCACAGCCTTAATTCATTTTACAAAAAAATTGGGGAAAAGGCCACCAGAATTCCTTTTCAACATCTATCAAGCTAAATGTGCTAGTATAGCAGTTTTTGGGGCAGGTATTTGGGGTTTTTATGACTGTACACCAATCCAACATGTGGAAAATGCCTTCTTAAGATTCATATTGGCAGTCCCGGCCAGTAATTGATAATTTTGATAATTTGAAACATTCCTTAAGGTAATTATCTGTTTGTATTTGATGGGGAAGTTTGGTGGTGACACTGCTTTTAGGTACATTATTGAACACGAGATTAATCTGGTGTATTCACATTTTGGGGTGACTTATTCTTTTCACAGTTAGCTGTTTGTGCATCAATAAGAAAGGGACCGAATCTTCTTGCATCTTTTCGTATTGCTTTCCTGTGAGCCTTTCATATACCTTTCGAGTGGGCCTTCCTTCTCAGCTATACTACATCTGCCCCAGGTAATCATATCATAGTTTGACCATGTGGAAAGCTTTGTTTGAGCACCAACAATATCGTGATTTGACTGAGATATATATAAATACATGTTTTCCTAACAGCTATCGTTCTCCTCACGGATATTTCAAGATGATAATAGCTCTTGCTTGAGCCCGTAGTAATATATCCTTTAATACGCGACCTTTACATATGAGGTTCACAATAGTATTACATCTTGTTATGCTTCAAAATGGGTTCTTGAATGCACCAAGATATGTGATCTATCTCCCTTGCATCTTATTTATCCCGTCCTTCCCACAGATACATCGTATGCCATTCACAGAACTGTGCCATTACCATTGACGACCAGTGAATGATTACATCGTAGCAACATCAGACTCGTTTTCACAGGTATTTTGCTTATTATTCACAAACTCGGAGCGTGAATATGAGTCAATTTAACCCATACCTGCCAACATGACCCCCATATTATTAAACGTCTTGTCTGGGACTGCATCTCTCTCACCTTGAGAGGCTTATTTCCTCTGAACTGCCTTTATACCAAATATAGTCTTTTTTCTTTCTTTTTGTGCATTCATGTGACATCGTGTGTTCATTGGACTTTATGATAATCGCAGGTTCCCGACTAGAAAGATTTATTACGACATTTTTTGTCTCTATTTGCCCAGGAACATCCACTGCCTGTTTTGTTGTTTTTTATCTTGAATGAAGACATCAATTGCTTGTCATTAGTATCCAAATGTAAGTCATTACCAATATATGTATTCATTTTAGAGTACTCATTGTATGATGGTAACGACAATCTCCATGTCATCAGTGTAATTTTTTCTCACTTGCTATATGTTGTTCTGCACATCAGATTTTTTTGATAGTTGAGTACGACACAATCCAATGATAAGACATGTCCATCTGGTGACATGTAGGAAACAAATTAGTAAGTCTGAACCTAATAGCGTAAAGGATATTCTGGTTAGATATGTATAATGTTATACTCTGGTGATCTATGTTTTCTGAGAGAATGGATTTTTGACTTGTATGTTTACAATAAATAAGAATTGTACCTTATATATGCTTTTTATATGTACTTCCAGATAACCAACTGTGACTCCTGAGGAAGGCGTTTTCCACCGAAATGCGCGTCGAGTTCTTATTCGCCATTGCACTCTAGGCACCACCTATGATTTAGGGTGTCTTTTTATTAAATTGTTTAAAAAAATGTTTTTTTAATTTTATGTATTCATTGTATATGTTATGATTATTGTATGATTTCATCATATAGTCTGATTATTGTTCAGGGTTCTATATGATTTTTACTATGTCAATTAAAAGTATGCTTGTTTTATAAATCTATTTTTTGAATGTTCCTTTTGCTATTGGGTCAGATTAATTGTTTGCCTACCGGTTAGACTGCCTAGGAATTTTCTCACAAACCTTATTTACCCTGCCCTAGGAGTCTGCGTATATTACTACCCAGGGGGTCCTTGTTTTTCTCACTCCAGTCCCGGCCAGTGCTCCAGTTTTCAACTGCCATAGTGAATTAGGATTACCGTATATCTCTGATATATTTAAGATACAACTGGTGCTGCTCTGGCATAGAATTTGGACCTCTTTTAGCACTGGTTTAAATAGGGAAATTGATGCAATGTAAATGTAAATGTACATGTATTTATATAGCGGAAATCACCGACACGGTATCTAAGCGCTTGCTTAGGGAACCCGTCCTGGTATTCCCCTGTGAGAAACCCCTGGCAGGGTGTCCACAAGGTGAAAGCCAGGCATCCCGCCGTGAGGGGCTGTAGTGGAGATTGAGCAAGCTATTGCCCAGAGTCGCAGAGTGTAACCCCGTGAGTTGAGTAGGCACCGGAGCGAGAATTGCCGAGTCTGTGGAATTTTGAGCCCGAGACCCGCCGAGGCGGGGAATCGAACCCTGGTCCACGGTCAATCTCAGCTTCTGGGTCTGCCGCCTCTAACCACTGAGCCACGCTTCTCCACCAATGAAATTAGATAATGCCAACAAGATTCCCTGGTTGAAGTATGTAAGAAATTTGATGCAGGATATCAGGTGCCCAGAGTCTTTTTCCTACCTGAAAATGTGAATTCTATTAATCGGAAGGAAAACAAAAAAATGTGCATGACCCTTCTGGAAGAAAGTAGGTTAACTCTGGAAATTAATAAACCTATGGTGGTTGAACATCAATTAATCACCATAACATCTAATATTCAACCATACTTGACATGTATATCAGGGGGATGTCACAGGTATATGTTAACACTTTTTAGATTTGGGACCTTACACCGTTTGATCAGTCATCCAGATATTAACAACTGGTCAAGGGAACTTTGCTGATGTCCTTGTGATAACATTTCACCACAGACAACAATCCATGTAATTTTATTCTGCAAATTTTACAAAACTGAAAGGCGAAGATGGATAATACCGTTATTAAAACAGGGGGGATGGAGAAAATGCCGCCCGCCTTTTTGTATCTGCAGATGTTGGGAAATTATTATTGTATTGGATCTATGGTGTTTTTTTTTTCAAAGTGTACACAGAGGCAGAAAATCCCTAAATATTTGAATGCCGGATGTAAAACATATGAGAGAAACACAGATATTTCTCGGATGTAAAAGAAACAGTTACTGTTAAATGAATTCTTCTTTTTATGAATTTCTACTTATGTAATGTGTTTTAATGTAAATTTTAGATGGAGATGCTGTTTTAACTGCCTGCTTTTATGATGTTAATGCCTAAAATCGAATACAGCTCATTTTGATTGATTGATTGATTGATTGATTGAATATGAAAGCCCTGGGTTTTCCATGCTGCTGGCAATACAAGGTAGTCAGAGGTTCACTATTTAGAATAGTAGTCTCTCGCAGCTGTGCGCTGCCTAAATCACATGAGAACAACAAAAGAGAGAGGGAAATTGAGGAGTCACTCTTGGTCCCCCTGATGAATATAAAAAAAACAACGAAAGAGCGAGGCCAGACAATGAACAGAGAGGGAGAGCCAACAGGAGGAATCACTCTTGTTTATAAGAATCCTCACCCACCAACCTAGTTGGTGACATGCTTCATCATTGGGTCCCCACCAGAGAGGCTGAGGGCCTCTCTGGTGTGCTACAATGCCTGATTACAGCAGAGCTGGTTTTTTGTGTGGTACGTGTGCAATTGTGAAAAAAGTGAGTTTTAAAAGATGCCTCGGTTTAATCCCAAAACAGTTTTAATGGTGGAAAACCAGGCAAAAGTAAAAACAAGTGAGTTGGATGTATTCTATCTGGCTAAATTGACCACACACATCCAATTTGTTATAGTGTGCAAAAAATGGTCGACAAGTTTCTTCTTCAACGTGCTATTAGCAAAGCTTTCATCAGGACCAACCCACCACGGCGGTATGCGCACGCTAATGCGCACCCTAACCTGTGGGGGATATATCGAACAAACTCACGGTTTATCCGATCAAACCATCAGGATTTCCGAAAGTTGTAAGAATAATCAGACATGAAAACAAACACAACAATTCGCAGAGCCAAGGAGTATTTCATTGCTAGTGTGTTTGAGCAAATTCAGTGTGTTTCTGCCTCATGCTGCTGTCGTTGTGCTCTCCATAATGTGGTGCATACCGCTACCAACCTCATCTGCGGTCTCTGTGTCAGTGACAAATAAACACTAACACAATGTGCCAAACAGGTGCATGCTGAGGGTGCTCGTTCACCGTATGGCAGAGAGTTAACAGTGGCATGCTTTTAGTCATGCACGCTATTCGCCGGCATTACTGGGAATTTATTGATTTAATAGAAGAACATGACTAGACTGTCAGAACGTGAGTGTAATTGGGACTAAAATTCACAGTAAGGTGGCAGCTATGTAGGCAGGCATTTGGAGTAAGTAGATGCACCCTGCCCTGCGTTCCGACAGCGTTCGCTCACACTCTATTGGGACAGTGTTGTGATTGGCAGATTCCGACTCCCATTTTATCTCACACTGTGGCTATAATTTTTAGGATGTGACTACAGGCGTCCCTTCCAAATCCTCGAAGGACCCATGGGGCCAAATGATGGTCACATATAATGTATGTACTAAACCTCTATATTATCACGATAATAACAAGGTGATGTGCCAACAGACTTTATATGTTACATGTTTTTGTACTGTTTCGTGTGTCTCATTATCACTAGTGTTAGCACTTTAGCGGCATTGTTTTGGTATTTTCACCACCACAACCACTGAATCACCACTGATTTTTAACTCAATATAGACCCAAGGGTCATGTATTCTTTAACATTTTCCTTTCTTTTCGTACCCCTGCAGGATCTTTGCTATTATACACAGACCAATTAGGTGCTGTATATTTGTTTTTGTATTTTTATTACTGCTATTATGTTCACAGTAACAACAGGAGTGAGAGCATAATTTCTCCTTTATGGTCCTGATGAAAAGCCTTGGGGTAGGGCTTGAAACTAGGTGACCTACCAGGGAAACAATAGGTATTCACACCTAGTGTTTTTCCCGCGCATCCCCAGATTTACCACTTTAGGGGTAAGAAATAAAGTTGTTTTGGTTCCACTAATTTTTTTAACCTTTTTTTCGCACTTCAAATAAAACCCACTCCATCTTCATTTTAAGACCACATAGGTGTATAGGTGTATCGGGACACCCTTATTTTTTAATCAAGTGCTCTCATGTATTCGTTGGTAGCAGCACACCCCTGTACGTAGAGGGCAGGGATGGAGCCTATAACGAAGCATGCCACCAAGGAGAAACCTGGGTGGGTGAGGGTTATTTGAAAGAAATTTCTTTTTTCTTTCTCTCAAGTTCCTGCAAGGGTGCTTTCTTCCTTTTCTGATATGGAAGGGACACTATTTGGTTATTTGCTTAGTCTCGTGGAGGCCGAGTCTCTACTTTTCCTACCTCTAATCCCCCTCTTGTGTTTTGGTATTTTATCTCTCTGCATCTCACCAAATATAAATCACCAGCCATCTGTATACCTCACTTCTATTTGTATTGTTTTCTCTGAATACAACTATGTCTTGTCTCCGTACCATCCTCCACCTCTCTTTCTCTGCCCCAACTCATTTTCTGTCTCATCACTCTCTCTGTGTTTCATCTAATTTCCTATACCACCAACCTCTCCATAACTCTCTCCTTCTACCAATATCTTTAAACAGACCCCTATCTGTTTGTCTCTACTCTCTCTGCCTCCCCACTCTCTAGCTTGCAGTCTTTCAAAACACCTCTATCTCAGATAATACCACATTCTCAAATGTTTATATTTCTTTTGACATTATGCTAGACTGTGGATAAAAAGGTTGAAGTGCAATGTAGCCCAGTTGCATCAGACAATGGTGTAGCAAGAGTCTAAGAGAACATTAGTTCCCATTGCAGTTCCTTGAACTTGAGCATAACACTCACCCACCAATGAAGATGAAAAGTTACGCTCCAATGCAATTTTAGCAGAATCAACAAAAATGTAGTATGTACTCTGTGTGGTTTTATACGAGTCTCCGAAATAATGAAATAATTTCCAGCATTTCCCATTGAGGGATACATGTATAGAGACTTTCTATGTCCATGGTAACCAGAATGATCTAGTTGGAAAAATGAATTTGAGTGACTATCGATAAACTATCTCTGGTATAGGACTTTATCAAAGGAAAAAGGGTTTAATAAAGAAATCTGTGTATTCTGGTAACAGTTGCAGAATGGACTGACATCCAGCAACAATAGGGCGCCCTTGTGGTTTTGTAAATGTTTTATGTATTTTGCGGTGTGTAAAAGGCTGGGATGGTGTAATCATTCTTATTGAGATATGTGAATTCCTTAGTACTCAGCCAATATTCATTAAGACTAGTCATAGTCAGTGCATGGAGTTCTTTCTGTACTGATGCTGTAGGGTCTACAGAGTGTTTTTGTAATGTACAAGAACCCCCTTGGGTCTTCCTATTGGCATTGTGTGTCAATTTGTCCTGAAGATGGTCTTGTAGACTCCTTCACCATTAGAGCTGAAACATTGATGACGAATCCACTCTAACCATTATTCTTGCCACGACCACAATAGATTGGAAATGCATATTTTGTGGGGTTATGATCTAAGAGTCTACTATTTGTATTTTGGATATACCAGTAACCATTAATCACTAACCGTTGAATTGTGATTTGCATTTTGTGATTATTAGATGTTAGTTTTGCTCTCAGCACATGATCCTTAATGAGCATGTAATTTGCTTGATATGTATATGTATTTGCTGCATTTATGTTAATGGGTCGAAATAAGTATATCACTAAACTTATTTTATTAATTGACTGTGGGTATGTCTCCTCATACAAAGTGTATTTGTTTGAATAACTGCAGGTTGAATTCATTTGATACCTAACACATAATAATTGGAAAGTGTATGTAAGTTACTCCTTCAGGAGCTTCTTGTTTGCTTATTAAAGGTGCAGCTTGACACCTACTGCTACATAAGTACATTCAAGAAAACATAACAATTCAGCATTTCTTCGTTCTAAAGCCGATGAAAAAAGTAGCAACATCTATCTTAATACAAATTGCTATAGTTGATGGGGGAAACTCTAATGTTTATGGTATGTGTTATACAGTTGTGAAACATTTTCAATATATTGACTAAAGGCCATAACTACTAGTCTTACAAAAAGCACTAGGATAGCGAAAGGTCCCCATGATATCTAATACAACAGAGTACCCTGCAGCAGAGAACATGGGCTTAGGCATCTCAGTGCTTTCCTCGCCTCACTGAAGAAACCCCTTCCTTGTGGCATCTGAATTCTCTGACCCTGCGCTGAATTGCATGTTTACACAGTCTGACTCCCCTCTGTGAACTGTGGTAGCCCAGCACTGCCCAATATGATGTAGAGTGGAGTTACCAAATGCTTGAGCCAGCCTCGAGCTAGATCCTTCTGGACCTTTGTTGTGAACACTGTGACATTTCCTGTTCGGACTTTTCTGTGTACATCATTTAGTCCTTTCAGACTCTACTACTTCCATTCCTTTCCTTATTCAGACTTTTGTGTCATAGAAATTGTTACATTTTAAAATATGTGCAGATGCATTTGCTTTCTCATTATCAAAACTGTTGGCGCATTTTGCCCCCATGATTTTTTTGTCTCATTGATGGTTCAGTGTCTGCGAGTTCTATAATTGTTTTGAAAATGTATGATGAGATTGCTAAGCAGGTCCTGTAAAAACCCAGGTATCATGCATATTTTGCACAGGGAATTCACATCGGGGCTATCGAGGGAGAGGCCACACCAGTTTGCAACATTATCTTTGGATGAAAGAGACAGTGGGAAGAAATGGCCTTCAGGTATTCGCTGTTTATGTTCCAGCAGTCTACAAGCTGTGAAAGGAAATAGCTTGCTTGCTATTTCATAACGAAAACACGGGTATGCTCTCCGAGCCATCTCTGAAACTCAAAAACAGGCTTGCTGTTCATTTCTTTAGCTAAAGATTAAATTAGCACTTAGAAATAGTTTGAGGGTGTTGGAACAATACCAACTCAGTAAAAATGTCTGAGTTGCTGTTTTCATTTTCCAGTGTTTTGTAACATTACTTTTTGTATTCTTTGTGGTTACTGTTCATATTTTAGGCACTTGTTTAGGTTTGAAAATGAAGATTTTAAAACGCGTGTCCTGTTTCTTAGTGTCATTTTTGAGTGTGTTATTCATTAGCAACAGAGACCTTGGAGTTTCACTTTGTCCCTGAACTCACCTTGTGGGACTGATCCTTACTATGAAACACTTCCTACACAGTACTAGTCAGAGAGTTGTCCGTGGTTGCTGTCCAGTTGGATTTCTAATACATATTGGCACATTGACTGAGGGCCTGATTCAGATCTTGGCGGACAGGTTACTCTGTCACAATGGTGACAGATATGCAATATGCAGTCCACTGAAATATATATCCTGTCATACCCTAAGGGGTTTATATTTCGGCAGACGGCCTGACTATCACCGTTGTGATGGAGTAACCCGTCCAACGCAATCTAAATCATGCCCTAAGTCCTTGAGTCAGGGTTCGGATAGAAATATGAACCCTGAGACTTTGGGGCTGGGTAGCGCAAAGATAATGTATCTATTATTTGGCACCCACAGTTGGGCTCGAATTATCTGGATCCCTGAGTATCATGTTTTCTTGTTTCTTGTTATAACTTAATAAAAACTGTCACAATATTTTACAATTAATACAGGGTGATAAAACATTTTTCAATAAAATACATCGATTTTCTTATAAATCAGTTTCTTTGATGTGCATGTTGATATTTCAAGGATATGAGCTATTAAAACCTTTGGCATCTCAAACAAATTATTATTTCATTTCATTTCGATTGAGGCATATAGCTTTCAGCTTAGTTGTTATAAAGTTTCATGTGCATCAGAATACGAAATTAAGTTATAATTTTAAATTGTGCAAGGTACTGGAGTCCATTAATTTTCTAAATGTAAAATTGTTGTCTTTTACTCACAATCATCTGTTTATTTAGACCATAAGAGGACCCGGTTTCTCATACTGGAGCTATGCCCTCGGAGTTCTGTTTGAGTGAGATATCATGTGATGGTAAAAATTTCAAAAGTTTACAACGTAGCTGAGGGTCCATAGAATCAAGGCTCCTCATGATTGCCGTTCTGCAGGTACGGATCCCCAACTGGATGAATAGCCGACTTAAGAATAGGAGGCGTGCTTTTCTTAATGTCGGACATACGCAGACCAAATGCAAAAAATCCTCTTTGGGGGCGCTGCAAAACCTGCACGTTGTTGGGCCTTTGTATCTCCATGAGGGTTTGTCTGCTAAGGATGGCAGGTCTCCTAAGCAGATAGCTAATAACTTTTTCTTAAAATGCACAGGATAAGTTAAAAAAGGTATGCTGCTGGTTGCAAGGTGACGTATGTTTGAATTATCATCCATGCATGTGATCGCCGTGAAAAAGTATTTTTATCCTCCATTAGTGAGTGAGTTTTTCCTGTTTTGTTGATCGCATGGCAGAAAGTGGACAGTGACAGATTTAGATCCCTTAAGCCAACTGTATTAGTTATTTCGAATGAAGATAGCAAATATTTGTTGTAGCTCGACTTTGTATCGTAAATCAGTGACTGCCATAACGCGCTGACTAGAGGGGTAGACCGGTTGTTTCATATTTTATGCCAGGATTGAATTGTGTGGTATGTTTTTGCTATCTCTTGGTGCATCAATCCAAATTCCAAGCAGATTTGTGCCAGTGAAGCATTACAAGGAAGACATGTTTATTTGTAATCTGTCCAATATTTTAGAATCTTTAACATGCATCACCCTACTTGCATAAGTTAATGTGGGAAGTAATTTTGCATGAATGACCAGTACTTCTTTTTCTAACCATACACAGCTGGTGTGTCTGAAAATTAATGTTCTTGTCAAAATAGAAGCCTAGATATTGGGAGGTGCTGACTTCTTCTATAGTTGTGTTCCCTAACGTAATTTTCAATGCAACATGGGAATTATTTCCTATTGACATGGTTTTTGTCTTTGTGATATTAATTTCCAGTTTCTTGACTTTTGTGAATTCTGCAGTTTCCTTAATTAATCCTTGAAGTCCCACCTCCGTGTGACTTGGCAGCACAATGTCAGCATATGACATATGAGATATGGATAGTGGACCAAGTCTCAGAGCGTGTGAATTTACTCGATCAAGATGGGAGGATAAATCGTCCATAAAGAGATTGAACAGATGTGGAGCAAGCCCACACCCTTGCTTAAGACCCTTTGCAGGTAATATTCTTCTAGATATTCATGTGCCATCTGCCACCTTGATGTGAATCCATGTGTTAGTGTATAAAATTTCAATCGTATTAAAAAAAATTCTTGCATGCCTCATTTTCTTAGTTTTGCCCAAAAGAGGTGTCCGTCCACCGTATCGAAAGCTGCCTTCAAATTGGTAAAGCAGAGTTGTAATTTTTTCTTTAAACGTTTGCACTTCTCCGCAATTGATGTTACTGTTAACATGTTAATTGTGGTTCTGTACTCTTTCTGGAAGCCGTCTGTTGAGCTGGACTGCACTATTAGTCTGCAGTTCACAGGACTTGTTCTGTCACCCCCCTTAAAGATTGGGTTAATTATTGAACCCCTCCAGATGTCTGGAACTATGCCCGTATTTTCCACCTCTTTAAACAGTGCAGTTATCAAGTTAGCCCAATATTTTGGATCCCATTTGTATATTGCCTGCGGAATACCATTGGGACCTGGATCACTGTCACTTCTGCCAGCTTTGATCACTTTTTCCACTCTTAATTGAGTACAAGGTGCACAATCTAAAAAACTTAGGCTCCTCAGGACAGGACAGTGTTTCAGTGCTATTTGTTACATCTGACTCTATAACCTTGTTAGTTTTGAATTGTTGATGCTGCTCTACATTAGAAAAGATTTTTGTCAGATGAGCTGCCCAATCTTTCTCAGTGATGTTAGATGAATTTGTTACTTTGTTTCCCTACCTATGCCATTTAATATTTTCCAGAAGGCTTTGGTATTTAATTCTTTGCAATTGTAGAGTAGCTTAATCCAAAACTCTTTTGTTGTTTTTCTCTTTTCCTGCCAGAAATGTTTCTTATATTACTTTCTCAATTGTTACTTTTTCCCATGTAACCGTTTGCATTCTGATTCTTTTGGCCTTCCTCATCTCTCTTATCAGTTCTTTCTTTAATTCTCTAGTTTTCCATGTTAATGGGCGTGGGTAGTTTTTTAAAAGTCTTGATGTTGAATTGGGTGTTGGTTTTGTCAACCGTGTCACAAATTCAATCCAGGCTTTTAGTGCCGTTGAGGATGAAATTATACTGGCCTCCATGATAATTTTTGCTTTATCTGCAAGTTTTGGAAGTAGATGAGATGACCAGTTCGGGCGTTTTTGGGTTGTTTCTTCGCTTCCCTCTCTGACTATCGGTGCTAACTGATGTCTTTCCGGGTTTATGTTTATCGCTATTTGCTGAATTGAACGTCACGGTCAATGGCAAATTTGATTTTAAACATTCTCAGTTGTTGTAGTAATGGTACAGAGAGAATCATGTAGTCTATTATTGACCCTGACTTTGGTCCGTAATATGTAAAGTTTGGAGGATTATCATCCTGCGCGCTTCAATTGACTACTCTCAATCCAAAATGTTTAAGGATGGTGACCAGTTCTTTTCCCACTTTATTGGCTTTCTTCCAAGGATAGCTTACTTGGTGATTTACTGATTAGCTGTTAGCTGGTCATCGTCTTATGGTGTGTGTATAAGATGTGTGTTAAAGTCAATATTTTCCAAGTCAGGGTGTTGTATCTTACTTCGGCGATCTCATATATTTGTTTTTTGAATGTTGCGGATTTGTCTTGGGCGTTTGAATGGGCATAGATATTAAACAGGATTGTAGACCTTGTCCAATGATCTCGGCCAAAGTTAAGTTTAATTATCTGTATGTTTGAGGTTGTCCAGGACAGTTGTTCTGACTCTACCTTAAGGACATTTGATATGTAGACCGATAGTCCCCCATTATGCCTTCCAAATTGGTGCACTTTTTGGCATCCACCTGATGTAACGAGTAACCCGAAAGTTTGAGTGGACCTGACAGCCAGGTGTCTTGCAGTGCTATGATGTCATTTATAGCCCAAGTTTCTAGTAGTGCACTGGCTATAAGTTTAGATTTTGCACCTGCAATATTCCAGGAAAAAATGTTTAGCATAGCAGCTTTCATGAACTTTTTGTTTGATTGATTGGTCATTGTGTTTTTCAATTATGTGATCGTGATGCTAACCGGTACCATTGGCTGATTTGCGTAGCTGGTGCTATACACTTGGTATCTGTGCCTGATGTTCATTGGGCACTCTGCAAAATTGAGTATACATGGATGTGAGTGCCCTGCCTATGTTCCCGTATGCCAGAGGAGCTGGGTATCTCTGTGGTATAGGTTCTATAATCGATATACCCCATGATTCAAATCGCTCTTTAATACCAAAAATATGGTTGATTATTTCCTCCAACTTCCATGATATTAAGGTTATCTCCGAGTGGTAATTCTATTCATTAGGCAAAAACCCTACTGATAATAGATCAGTCTTAGGATATTGCCTCTGTTTAGTATATGCTGCTGGCCTTTTGACTTGTATTGGGGTATTAGGGAGATTTCTCACAAATCGCTTTCCTTAGCTGGCAGTGATGAACAGTGTCCAGACAGTTCATGCAATGTTTCTTTTGGGTAATCCTGCATGTTCCTTCTATTTTTAATTCGATCTACATTGTTTTCATTGTATCTTCTTAATTCATTGTCATCGGTGGAAGCAGGGACCATGTCACTTTCATGATATTGCTTGTTCATTGAATTGTTTCCTGATAAGGGGCATGTGATCACGATGGTCCTGTATGCCTGTGATGTTATTATACGTTCATTTTTTTGTGTTATTATAGTTTGCAGCGACCATTGGGGCTGTTAAAAGATCTGCTGAATTGTTACTGATGGGTATGACCCTTTCCAGGTTGTTCCTTTCTGAGCAGTTTCTAGACAGTGTATTTGGTTTCTCGAGTTGTTTAATGTTGATATTGCCAGTTGTTGATCTGCCTGATCCGATTTAGTCAGTTTTTGTTTTTGGGATCTGATTTCTTTGGGAGTGGAGTTTGTTTGGATATATTTTGCTTGCTTATATCTTTCTGGCTTTTCTTCTGCTTCTTTGAGTTAGCTATGCTTTCAGCCACGTTGAGTAGTACCTGCACTAATCCATGCAATGTCTCAGAGTCTATGGCTTTTGCCCTGCTGGCCATATTTCTGGAAGAAATTGATTTTTGTGCGTGATATTAAACATTGAGTACAGCTTTTTGCCTTATTCTTCCCTTTGCACTGGACAATTGATCATGGTTGAATATGGAAGGCATCTGTGTCTGACAACGATGCTTGGGGGCTTGTAGTAATGGTCCCTATTAGGGCTGAAGCGTTAATTTATTTCCTTTGTCACATTGTGTTGCTCTGCTTTTTGCTGTTGTATTTCCTTTGCCATTGAGTTTACTATTGAAAGTGCTTGCTGTTGAATCTTTTTGTATCGAGTGCTTTTTTTAGAAAGTGTTGGGACCTCCTGGTTTCTCATCTCATTCAATATGTCTGTTAGTATGATAAGCAGGGTACTTAATTTATTTTATTTTTTTATCATATTCACAGTTGCTTTGGAGCTCTGAAGCCTTAACTGCTTGTACCATTGCAAGCTTTTGAGTTACTACTTCTATTTTGGTATTAATACTGGAGATGTGAGTTGCCATAATGTTCATGAGATCAATCTGAAGGTCAAGTTTGTTGGCTTGCATGTTTAATACAGATATAGATGATTGTAGAATACTTAGTAATGAGTTGTGTAAAGATTATATGTTCTCTGTATTAGAGTGCTGTACTTCTTTGGTTTGTGGGTTTCGTCTCCTTCTACATTATTGTTGTTCTGCGCTAGTAATCTACTAGGGTATTTCCCTGTTTGAATGCCAAATTGATCCCTCCTTGGACTAAATGCTGCTTCAATTATTGAACTATATTTTGAATAAATCTGAATTTGTGTTGAATAATGGTTAGGAATTTCTATGATCAAAGAAATATCCGGATTTTTTGATGTGTCGATCAAGTTTACTGCAAGAACTTGATTCAATTGATATGATTGGTTTGTAGTTTCTGCTTGCAGTGTAACGGAAACGATTTCAAAGTTTGTCTGATTAATTGTTTTAGTCTCAAGAGTTTTTACAACTTCAGCGTTATCCATTATTAATGTAGAACGTGGATCTTTTTCCGATCCCCTGTTATTATTGGGTGTTACGTCATGTTCAAGCAGTTGGTTTAGATTGGCTTGCTTATCTTTATTTGGATTTGAGTGTTGGTGGTTCAGTGTTTTGGTCTTTGCCGACGATTCTATCTCATAATGATGTGGATTTTTTCCAGCAGATTCTGTGAATGTCTGCTTGTCAAGTTCAAACTCGTTATTGTAGTTGTTTGTGGAGTGCATCACCTCCCAGATGGTAAATATATTATTTCTTAACAGGTGAGTGTTTGTTTGGTTTTTGTTGTCTATTGACTGTTTTATACTGTTTAGTTGGTGATTTTCATGCAGTTTTGATAAAGTTGCTTTTTGCGGCACAAGGGGGATGGGCAAACCCTCTGTTTTCTGTTTGGGAAAAAAAATCGGTGCCGTTGGGACATTTAAAAAAGAAAATGTATCTTTGTTTTCAAATTTGGCTGATTTTCCAAAATATGTTTCTAGTGATGAAATTATTGGGCTAGACTGGCTTACAACCACCTGTGATCTATTGAGTGCTGCCATCCCTGTTGTAGTCTATTTCTTTGGGGACTTTATATGTTGGTGTATTTTTTGGGTGGGGTATGCTTGCCTGACCCAGCCCGATCTCATCTTGCCTTTCCTACCCCTTATTGATGATGCACTAGTGCCAGTGCGCTTTAGCTTCTAATCAGTGGAGTGTCTTTCCTGGTGAAAGGTTGCGAATCCTTCAAGGTTCTCATCTCCACTAGGACAGAAGGAGCAGGCAAAACTTGTTTTTTTTTGTTGTTTTTTTATTGTTTCAAATGTCAGTGAACAGATCAAAATTACAATTCTCAATTCATACAAAATTATAATCAAAACATGAAAGCTTGAACAACAGACTTTGTCGGATCAATGTTTTAACCAGTTTGTAATAGGACGCCAAATCTTTGCTCCCAACATTTTTTTCCTCATACCCTTCCTTTTATACAGAGACATCTCTAAATGATATGTAGACAAAAGTTTTGTTTGCCAGTTCAAAAAAGTCGGTGGATCGGCATGTATCCATATAGCTGTTATACATGATCGAAAAATAGACATGCAAATAAAAATAAATCCTTCTTCGGGAGAAGACCATCCACCCTGTCTTTCTTCTTGAGAGCCAAAAATGACCAACTCCGCTAATAGTTGTACTTTAAGGCCAAGCTTAGTTGTTACAAAAAACTCAATCTCCTGAATGTATTGAGAAAGTCTGGGACAATAAAAGAACAAATGGAGTGCGTCAGCCACAATTAAACCACATCGATTGCATTTATCTCCCCTAGTTGATTTCCATCTCACGATCTTGCTCGGAGTATAGTATAGTTCGAAGATGGACATACAATATTGGCTATTCAATGAACCATTAAGCAATACCCGAGTGGCTATATCTATGCTCTTTGTAATATTAATCCGCTCGCCCCCTAATTTGTTCTGCCACTTTATCTCCCGATCTTGTAGATCATCCTTCATTTCATCTAAAAATAGCTGATATATTGGAGCCATTTTAGATCTTGCATTAATTAATTCAAAGATTCCTATCTTATCTAATATAATCTGATTATTACATATTTTCTGCTCCAGGAAGCTCCGTACTTGGAGATATTTAAAAAAAGTTGTTTCTGTTTAAGTTATAGGTATTTTGTAAATATTCGAAGGATACTAGTTGATGTCCCTGAATTAGATGTCCTAAATGAGTTATTCCAGCGTCCCCCAATTAATCATTACTTGGTCGCTAAATGTATTCGGCAATAAAGGACAGTTCTTCAACGGGGTATACGTATTTAAATTAATATTAATACCTAAAAAAAAATTAGTTTTTTTCCATACTTCCACTGCGGTCCTTACGACCTTAAATCTTATCTTTTTGTAGTAGCTCTGTTCGGTAATCCAGTTTAAACATTGCCTCGCCTCGGAGCCTAATAACATTTTATAAATCGACGGGGTTGCAAAATCTTGTGTAGGATCCAGTGGTAATATTAAAACCCCTAGGTGTTGAAGGATAGCGGTCCAGTGATATAAGCGAAGATTAGGAATACCCCAGCCGCCTCTTTCTCTAGGCAAGGTACAATATTTGAGAGATTGTTTAGTACGATGGTAGCTCCACAAGAACCTTGCAAACATTCTCTCCATCCGAGAAAAAAAAGAAGTAGGAATGAGTAGGGGGATAGCCCGAAATAAATACAAAAACTTAGGAAAAATGAGCATTTTTAAAACATTACTACGGCCGTAAATGGATAAATGTAAATTATCAATTCTTTCTAGAGTTTTATTAGTAGATCCTATGACTGGATCCAAATTTATGGGTATAATTGTATCTACCTTAGCTGTTAATTTCACACCCAGATATACCGCCTCAGAGTCAAAAAGCATATCTTATGGGCAACCGGCCTCCGAGTGTATCAATTGTGTCTTGGACACATTCAGTTTATATCCTGAATAGCGTCCAAAGCTGTTAGCAGCTTCTATAATCCTAGGAAGGGCTGTCCGACATAGAGATGATCTTTTTAATATGATCGGTAGTACTCCTTCCCTGAATAAAGCCATGTTGCCTCAGTGAAACTAAACGAGGCATAAGATTGTTCAGCCGGTTAGCCAAAAATTTGGAATACATTTTACAATCAGTATTTGATAATGAAATGGGTCTATAAGATCCTAGTTCACTGGCTGGCTTACCCTTTTTTCTAAAAACGACAATGGTCGCATTTGACCATGACTCGGGTAGGTTGCCTATAAAGGCTTGGTGGCAGATTTCTAATAATTCATTTTTAAGGAGATCTTTAAAGACACGGTAAAACTGTAATGGGATGCTATCGGGACCCATAGCTTTTCCCGGGGCTAAGCCGAGAAGGGCGTGTTCTATTTCAGGCCAAAGTGGTAGAGAAATCAATAGGGTTTTTTCTGAATCTAATAAAGTTCCTGTACGGAGCGTCTTCAGATAGTCTTCCTCTCCTCCCTCTACTTCAGAGTGAGAACCTGGTTGACTATACAGAGATTGATAAAAGCCCTGAAAGGCAGCCAAAACGCCCCCTTCACACTCCTGCAGGATACCATTTATGTCGATAATTTTCTCGATGTTATTATATGCTGCCTTCTCTTTTAACCTCTGTGTGAGAAGCCTGCCAGTTTTTTCATTAAATTAATATGTATCCTCCCTGTATTGAATATATTTTTCAGCTATTTGTTCTGCTACATTAGAATAAGCAGTAGCTCTTTTAATCATAAGGTCACTTTGCGGGGCCCTACAGTCTAGGCATAAGCGAATTGTATCAGCCAATTTCCGTTCTGCCAGCATGACCACGTCAAAATCTTTCTTATGTTTAAGTCGTATTTTTTTTAATTTGGCATTGGCAAAGCTAATGGTCTCCCCTATAACCAGCGATTTGAAGGTATCCCAAACTATACATTGAGAAGCTGTGCCTTTATTAAATTTAAAAAACTCATCAATAATTTTAGACATATACTGACAGTATTCTTCATCCATCAGCAGCTTTCTATCAAAAGACCAGGACTGCTTTGTTGGATTGATCCCGGCATCTATCAATAATTCTAAAACCACCGGATTATGATCCGAGATCAATTTCGGATGTATTGCAATTTTAGCTTTACCCAAAATTCTAGAGGGGACTAAAAAATAATCTAAGCGAACGAGTTTGGAATGGGGGGCAGAAAAAAAAGTAAAACCTGGATCCTGGGGATACATAAGATTCCAGACATCTTTTAGCCCATGACTTTTAACCAGATCGCTTAATGATGCAAAAACCTGTTGTTTTTTACCGCTATAAACTGCATTAAAACCTGAGTTCAGCTGGGAATCAATATGTATATTTAAATCGCCGCAGATAATCAATGGCTGTGGCCATTGAGCTAATTCGACATTCAAATAATTCATGAGTTCAGAATCATCCAAATTTGGACCATAGATATTACACAACGTAAAAGAAAATTGGTTAATTTTCAGTTTGGAAATTGCCCACCGGCCCCATTTATCAGCAGAGGCTCTGATACAAACGCCCATCCCCCTTCTCTTGAGTATCGCCACCCCTCTCTTAATACCCGTTTGTTTGGAGCATATTACCAGTTCCATCCCTAGGTTTTTCAATACTCCCCTATTTATCCAGGCAATGTGCGTTTCTTGTAGACATAACAGATCGATTTGCAAAAATTGCATTATTTTAGTCAACACTTGTCTTTTTTTAGGGTCGTTGAGGCCACAAACATTCAGAGTACAAATTTTTAGTTTCTTATCCATAGTATAAATATACATTTATTCTAGTCCTCCCTACTAAACACATCTGTAACCGTAACTCTCTCATATAGGTTAAGCCCTTGTCCAACCTTCTATACATAACAGATTGGTTATAATTTGCCTTGATCTGTCACTGACTTTTCACCCCCCCACACCAAAAGCCCAACACCCACCACCTTACCCCAAAAGACCCCCCTTGTCCCCTCCCACACCTCCCCTCTACTCCTACCACCCTCCCCAACATATGAGGCTCAGGAACTCTCGGTTCCTGCAAAGTATGGAATGCTGTGTCTCTCCGCCCCGGAAACCGTGAAGGAAAACAACAATCTTTAAACAAACAAATAGAAAATCTAAAGAACGCTCAAAGCAGAGCCTATATGCCGATTACACTCCTGTTCTAAAGGTTCTGAGGCTATAGTCTACCCCTTTCCTTCAAGATTTCATAAGGAATCCAGATACACCTTTGCTTGAACTTCTGATAGAAAAAATTTAGCCTGCCCATTCACAATTACTTTAAGTTTAGCTGGATTCTGTAAGAACACAGTGGCACCTTTTTTCTGAAATGTAGGTATGAGTAGTCGAAGAGGCCAGCGTTTGGTCACTGTGGCCTGACAGAAGTCCAGTCTAACAAAAAAAGTACATTGTTTTGCCTCTGCTCTTTTTTCAGGTTTTGCTAAAGAGGAAATCTCTTCTCTAGCAAGAAAATTATTAAAACAGACTAATATGGCCCGTGGGTACACTTCCTCGCCCTGATGTGGTTTCCTGAGTGTGAACGGAATCCGGTGTGCCCTCTGGATTTCTCTAGTCCAGTCCCATGAGTTCAATTCCGGGAAGGCTTCTGTTAATAATTCAGCAATAAATTTCCTAACATTAGCCCCCTCTTTTTTTTCCGGGATCCCCAAAAAGCGTATATTATTTCTACGGGCCTGGTTCTCCATGATCGACATTTTGTAAACAACATCATCCCTATGAGCTCTAATGGTTTCGAGTTCCAATTTCTGAATCGTCGTCTCCTCTTCCAAATCTGCAATTCTGGCTTCTGCTTCAGTCACCCTTTCAGTTATTTCAGTATTAATTTTGATTACCCGCCGAACAGCATTTTTAACCTTTGAGCAGGTAGCTTGAGTACGTAAGTTTTCTGCTTTACTTTCGGCTCGGTGCATCATCATAGTGTTGTAAATAGTGGCCAAAGTAATCTCTGTTGGGGTATTTTGATCACCTTGATCACTTTCATTCTGTTCATTCTCGGCCCCGACTTCCAATAATACTATTTTATCTCTCCCATCTCCTTTATCTTTTAGAAGCAGTGCTGTCTCTGTCTCTTTTAATGTGTTACGGTGCGAGTTTCTCTTCTTTCGCCGTCTCACCGTAGAGGCGCTAGTATTTGGCGATATCGCTCTAGACCTCAACTCATCCTCTGCAGAGCTACTAACAGCACTGTAGTCGGCCCAGTCTTTCCTCACGTTAGTACTGCCTTCTGATGAATGGTCCGATAATGAAAAAAAGTTTTCCACAGTGTCTTGCACCATCTGTTTTTCCTGTATATCCTGTAGGTCGCTGGGGGGCATATCATTTAAGAGCTCAGTTTCTTGAATCACAACTTCTGTACTATTAGTCACCTGCGCCTGCACCTGAGTATTAACTTGGGGATCATTCGTGACTCCATTTCCCAAAATGCAGCTAGATATATGCATTGGGGCTGTAGAGATTATTTGTGGAATTACCGCATCAGTATTTGTCTCAGTATTATTACCAGCGTTAATGGCAACAGTAGCACCCAATTCCTTGTCTTTATCCTTATCACTTAGTAGGGAAGTTTCAACTTTTACATTGTTGCTGTCAGCGTCTTCACAAACATTCTTTCTCCCCTAAGCAGACTGCCTTTCAAACAAAGCAGGAAGAGTCAATACCCCTTGTTTAACACTGCGCAGGGACCCAGTAGTTTTAACAGCGGACTTACCACCCTTCTTATTAGCACTGCGGTCAACATTTACTGAACGGCTCTCGCCTTCCACCACATCAGAGTTCTCCTCAGGGTCTCGACTCTCCTCGTCTGCCGGCTGAGCTTTGGTTTTACCACTTCTCGTAGTAGCTTTTGACTGGGTCTGATTTTTCGGTGGCATCTTTCTGCGAGCCGTTCCGCGCTCCTGCCCGATCGACTTCTGGCAACCAGCTGAGATCAATGAAACGAGTCACAGCGGAGTACGCCGTCGGCGGATGAGCAAATCGACGAGCATTCGGAGCCTGCAGTACAGTTAATCACCGGGTGCTTTGGCAGAGCCCGCTTTAGCAGAACGGGTTTTCCGTGATTCTGTAGTCCCAAGAGACGGCTAGAGCAGGACACACTCCGCATCTATCCAACTTGATATTTGCAGGTACACGCTAATGCCGCCTCAGCTTCTGTGATTTACTGCAGCATAAATCAAGTGCCGCTCTCGAACGATGTTCCCTTCAGCGGTCCGGAGCAAGAGGATTGAGCTGCTAGGCAAAACTTGGTTCTAATCACGGTGTATGCACAGCAAAGCACAATACTGTTGTACTGAGGTGCCTATCTTTTGCTTCTAGAACTACACAGGTCATAAGAGGGGAGAGTCTGTAAGGGAACGCACAACTCAACAAAGCTCAATTCTGCCAACACAGAAAGTGGAATCAGCTAAAATCACTCCATTCTTAGTGTGCACTTTGGCCATCCTTGCTGCGATCCAGGAGTCTTCTGGGTGTCCCACGGTGCTGGATTTGTTGTATCGGGGGACGTTCTCCCTTTGGCGTTCAAAACTAGCACTGTACTGTGAACACACCCAGCTGTCCACAGCCCACACCCAGTCAGGTTGCGGATCACTCAGGGCACACTACCACAGCACCAAGCACTCAAAGAAATCCCTTGTGGTGCCTTGGAGGAGTTGCAGGGCATGGCACAGGGTCTTTTCACCTAAGCTGAAAATTTCACATACCACCCGCCCCTCCTCAATCGCTTCAAACCACGATCTGGTCGCTGGATCGTATCAGGTCAGTTCGGGCATCAGCGCCCCAATGGAAGCTTGAAAAGGAGAACAAGGGAACCCTACTCACAGAGGAACCAGGGTGTGTACTTTATAATCAAAACAGCGGTTCCAGTGGCATAATACATGTACTTTATAGTAAATACAAGGCATAATAGAAATAGCAGCTGAGGGTTAAGGGGACGCTAGAGAGAGAAGAAAGGCTCACAACACCAGGGTTCATATCCAAATTGAATTTGTATTATTTACAGGGAAAGATTTAAATGACATATAAACGGTACATTAGGTTAGAAA
Source organism: Lissotriton helveticus (assembly GCF_964261635.1). Taxonomy (NCBI): domain Eukaryota; kingdom Metazoa; phylum Chordata; class Amphibia; order Caudata; family Salamandridae; genus Lissotriton; species Lissotriton helveticus. Next base: position 891,489,836 of record NC_136067.1, on the reverse strand, counting down.
AAACAGTGCGATGTGTCCCAAGTGTATTCAAAAGAACCAAGGAAACAGTTGAGTGACATAAAGTGAGCAATATTTACAAGGTTTCAAAGGAATGTGTTTTCAAAAGAATGAAATGCGACCAATAAATAATAATGATACAATGTACCAGCGACACTATGTATTCATAGGTGCTGTCTACGTGGTTCACTTTCACAAAGCGTCAACGGAATTTCGACCCGACTTTGAATAAGAAGTCTCATCAGGACCAACAAAATGAGGGACATCTGCTATGTATGAAGGCTCATATATAAGATGTGGTGACAACCATGTGCGTGAAATGAGTAAAAATATACTCACAGTGAACCGAGCCGGGTTCACTGGGGGCAGTGGGTGCCTTGTGGATGATTGGAAATGTGTACAATGGCACGCTATTATGACTGCTGGTAGCAGGGCACGATATGAAATCCACAATGGGAAAATGGTCCAGGGCGATGCCTGAGTGATTTCAGCGTGATAGCTGCTTCTTGCTTGGATCCGACATTGAGTATATTTGTACTCATTTCACGCACATGGTTGTCACAAGCCTTTGTCCGTGTTTTTCCGTTATGCTGCACAGCGGCACGGGCTGCTGTGCAACATGGCTTGAAGTAAAAAGAAAAGTGCTATGATGCGACCAGTGTTGACCTTGTCATAGGGGTTTTATTTCCTGTTAAACTTGCTAAATCACTGCATGGAAGGAGGGTAAAAGTGGAGGGAGGAGGACGGGCGGGAGGTAGGGTGACCATACAGTGCCATGCAAGAGTGAGCATCAGCGACTGAGCAGCAGTCTGAGAGCTCCACTAGGAAGCAAGTGCAAGGGCCTTGGACATGGATATGATTTGCATGTGAGGGGCCTGGCCTTGGAAAAATTTAACTTGCTGCCAGAGCTCCATAGAAATATGGTTGTCCCCCTAGAGACCCTGGAAAAGCAAAGTGGTATTATAGGGTATGTTGCTGAGCATCAGGAGCTGGAGCAGGAGACCGGATGTCCATCAGGTGTTGAGTAGTAGTTCGGCAACTCCTGCCACATAGAGATCTTGTCTGATTGAGTGCTTTAGAACCCTCTGGGAAGCAAGGCCAGGCACTTTTTCAAAAATCCCATGCTGCTCCTGTGAGCTGGTTCCTGTGTGGAATTGCAAAAGAAGTAAGTGCACTGTGTGTGAAAGATAGGGGATCTAATTGCTATTTTGTGTATTTACTTCCCTAACCTGAAAAAAGCCAAAAAGCTGCAAGGAATCATCCTGGGGTCCATGTAAGCACCACATGTTGTCCTGTGTCTTCATGGAAAAGTCAACCAGACTGGAAAGGGAGGTCTGGAAGCAGCTGGGTGTCTTTCTAATTTGTATTGGCACATTGACTAAGTCTTTGCCCTAGGTGGGTAGAATTCCGACTTCTTCCCAGAGAACATATTACACTTGAGGCCAAAATGAACTGAACTTTCATGAGACTTTTGACTGCCAATACACTCTAACCTCATGCACCAAGAATTAAAAACAAATCACTGATCTTTGATGTAAAATGGGTGTGAGAAAGAGATTCACATTTTATGGCTTCACTGCAGAATGTGGATACATGAGCTTGGGCTCAAATGCAGATTTCCTTTTTCACTTAATATTGGGATTCTACAGAAATATATTCTACGAAAATATATTATTTCATGGAGGATCCTTTTAACTTATTATCGCATAATACATGTATTATCTTACATGAGCTCAGGTTGTGTCTTCCTGGCATTATCGCAACCACCTTATTGCTTGCCCCCTGATATTGCGCTTGGCCAAAATTCCCTCAGGAATGTAATTTTACATCCTAATGATGATCCCAATATTGTTTCTATGGGATGGAAACGTCTTCGACCTTATATGCACTGTAAACACAACTGAATGAATTACTGATGTGTAACGGTGTCACTACATATTGTTTGCTTGTTGCATTTCTTTATACAATTCACAAGCGTTTTTTGCCCTGCCTGAGCCTTTTTCTAAATTTGTGAATTTCTGTTCATTTGTGTCACTTGTTATATATGTTGCCATTTGTTATATATGTTGCATTGGATGCAGGATTGTGACCCACTTTTCTTGTGTTCTATGTGATTTGATACATTATTAAATATTTCTGTCTGGCTGGACAGCTTTAATATAGCACTGATTTCAGGCCTATATTCGTTTTTTCCTGTGTGAATCTCTCCTGCCAGGGGCTACTTTGTGATTGTAACAGAAGGCTGAGAGCTTTTCATGGACGCAAAGTCATCTAAGGCCTCCTTAATCCTGTTTTTTATCTGGGAGTTGGCTAAATTAGCACAGCCACTAAGAAAGGGTGATTTGCCCTCAAAGCCATTGTAAGAAAGGCTGGGGTAACCTTAGACCACATCCGAGATCGAGATTTATAACACCGGTCTACAGATGGAGTGGATGCTGAATCAATCAATCAATCAATCACAAGAATTTGTATAGCGCGCTACTCACCCGTAAGGGTCTCAAGGCGCTGAGGGGGGGGGGGGTCGCTATTGCTCGAACAGCCAGGTCTTGAGTTGTTTCCTGAAGGAGAGGTGATCCAGGGTCAGCCATAGGTGGGTGGGGAGGGAGTTCCATGTCTTGGCTGCCAGGTAGGAGAAGGATCTTCCTCCGACGATGGATTTCCGAATTCGTGTGACGGAGGCGAGGGCGAGGCTGGCGGATCGGAGCTGGCGGGTGGGTGTGTAGAAAGTGAGGCGGCTGTTGAGGTACTTCGGGCCCATGTCGTGAAGAGCCTTGTGTGCGTGGGTGAGAAGTCTGAACGTGATCCTCTTGTTGATGGGGCGCCAGTGCAGGTCTCTCAGGTGGGTAGAGATGTGGCTGCGGCGAGGGATGTCCAGGATGAGTTAGGCTGAGGCGTTCTGAATGCGCGGGAGTCTTTTCTGGAGTTTGGCTGTGGTTCCAGCGTAGAGGGTGTTCCCGTAGTCCAGACGGCTGGTGACGAGAGCCTGGGTGACCGTCTTCCTGGTTTCTATAGGGATCCATCGGAAGATCTTTCGAAGCATGCGCAGTGTTGAAGCAGGATGATGAGACTGCGTTCACTTGCTGGGTCATCGTGAGGGAGGAGTCCAGGATGAAGCCCAGGTTGCGTGCGTGGTCCGTTGGTTTGGGTGCGCTGCCCAGGGCAGGGGGCCACCAGGAGTCATCCCACGTGGAGGTAGATGGTCCGAGGATGAGGACTTCCGTCTTGTCTGAGTTCAGTTTCAGGCGGCTGATCTTCATCCATTCTGCAACGTCTCTCATTCCTTCCTGGAGGTTGGCTTTGGCGGTGGTGGGGTCGTTGGTGAGGGAGAGGATCCGCTGGGTGTCGTCGGCGTAGGAGATTATGTTGAGGTTGTGTCGGCGGGCGATGGCTGCGAGAGGGCTCATGTAGACGTTGAAGAGGCTTGGGCTGAGTGAGGATCCTTGCGGGACGCCGCAGAGGACTTCGGTGGCCGTGGATCGGAACAGGGGGAGGCGGACTCTCTGGGTTACTCCGGCGAGGAATGAGATGATCCAGTTCAGGGCCGCTCCTTGGATTCCGGTGTTGCTGAGGCGCTGTATCAGGGTGCGGTGGCAGACGGTGTCGAAGGCTGCTGAGAGGTCCAGGAGGATGAGGGCAGCCGTTTCCCCATTGTCGAGCAGGGACCTGATGTCGTCGGTGGCTGCGATGAGGGCGGTCTCGGTGCTGTGGTTTGCTCGGAAGCCGGACTGTGGTGGGTCGAGGGATCCGTTGGTCTCGAGGAAGGCGGAGAGATGTCTGTTGACGGTCTTCTTGATGACTTTGACTGGAAAGGGAGGAGCGAGATGGGGCGGAAGTTCTTCAGGTCCGTGGGATCCACGGTGGGTTTCTTGAGGAGGGCGCTCAGCTCGGCGTGTTTCCAGCTCTCCGGGAAGGTGGCGGATGCGAAGGAGCTGTTGATGATGTTCCGGAGTTGGGGTGCGATGATGGAGTCAGCTTTGTTGAAGACATGGTGAGGGCAGGGGTCGGTTGGGGAGCCGGAGTGGATGGTGTTCATCGTGCGGGTGGTGTCTTCGGTACTGACCGAGGTCCAGTTGCAGATGGTGGTGGTTGGGGGCGCTGGTTCGGCGGTTGGGTGCGTGGTTTGTGCGCCGAAGCTGTTGTGAATGTCGGCGATCTTGCAGGGGAAGAACCAGGCGAGAGAGTCGCAGAGGTCTTGCGAGGGAGTGATGTCGGTGTAGTCATGTAGACCTGAAAAGGGAGATCAAAATGGTCTGACCATGCCACCGGCATGGTGGGGTAACACTTATAAAATTGGAGTATGCAAAAATGGTGTCTATGGTATGACCATGTCCATGATTGGTGGCCTGAACCAGTTGAGTGAATTACAATATGTCTAGGTGTTTGATAGAAGATTCTGCCACATGACGTGATGGCTTCAAAATGCAAATTATGATCTTTCAGAATTAGAAAGTTTGAACAGCATAGTGCATCAGCATGTAGAATGGCTGCTTAAGCAGTTGAAAATTGTGAGGCTAAGCCTGATGGGTGAAAAATCAGGAATCCTGCTGTAGTATGGTTACTAGAAAAGGATAGTGAAAAGAAAGCTGCCCTGCAGCCCACAAGCTCTACTTCTGAGTAGAAAGAATATGCTGTTGAAAAAGAACCGCAATCCCCCCCTCCTTTATGGGTTATTCTATCTCACCTCAGGATTGCATAATTCCGTGGAATAGCTTCAAGTACATCTGGGGGCGATGAAACAATAAGCTAAGTTTCAACAAGAAAAAGTGCCTCTGGTTGGTAATCTATCAGGAAGTCATGAATCTCCAATGTATGCTTTGATAGCTAGCCGCAATTCAGTAAGTAGAAACAAGCTACAGGTAAGGTGTGACCCAATCTGCGACCCGAGGGTCCCTCATAGATCAGACTCAATAAGGCAAACCCACATTTACCTCAGCCAGCTTCACTTAACTATTCAATTCAATTCAATTCATAAAGCTTTATTCGGTACATATAAAATTACCATAAAAGCACATGACAAATATATACAAGTGAGATCATATTGCAGAGGTACACAATGTAAACATAATGATTAAAACATCATACTTTTCCTGGCATTAGAAGATTTATATAAAAAAGTAGCAGTAAAAAAGCAGACATCAGAATGTTGCATACTAAAAATCTATTTCATTGCATCATTTACAGAACGGACTCCATATTTATTAAACATTGGTTTTAAATAGACAATGCGTGAGTTCATGTAAAGATTGCATATCAAAAGAAAGTGCAATGTGCTCTGCTTGGACAAACCGTCACACGGGCAAGGTCCGGCCGTATGGTTTTTGAGGTGGGGAAAAGCCACCAAATGGTGGACCAGCCCGAACCTAAGCCTAATAAGTACAAATCTATGTGAAGGACGGGTCAATTGATAGCCTTCATTAACAGTATATTTATTATAGAACATATTGGAAGACAGTAAGCCACGTGTTGATCGCCCGCCTCTTGGCTCTAAACAGTAACATTTTTGACTTCAGCTCACTTTTGGATATTGCGGCTACAGCATGCGGATCGGCTAATATATTCAAGTCATACATTTCCTGGAAACTATGAACAATATATTTTAACCAGGGGATCTTAGAATAGTTGTCCAATGCAAGACAGTCCTCTATAACAGATCTATTAAAGGCTGTCTCCTCCTTTTGCCAGATGGATCGCCAAATCATCAGAGGCCTTAGGGATATCAGATCTGCCAAATAGTTAATCCCCAGTTCTCTGTGTATTAACTCAGTTGGGGCACAGGTAGGGAGACATAGTAGCTTTTTGAGGAAGGAATTTTCCTCAGTTTGCAGACGGGTATTAGAGCAATATCCCCACACTCCTGCCCCATAAAGGGAAATTGACACACATCTGGGTTGATAGATCTGTATCATATCCCTGGTACATCTATCGACGATCTTTGCCACAAATCTAAAAACCCCGTCAGCATTTTTGGCCATCTTGGCGCGGACGTTAGTTAATTCATGGGACCATGTTCTGTCTTTGGTAAAGGTAATTCCTAGGTAGCAGAATTTATCTTCATGTAGCACTTTCTGACCCTCTATAAAAAAAGGCATGTGGTCTCTATCGACCTTCCCCGCAAGTCATGTTTTTTTTTTTTTCTTATTGATAAGCAATTTCCGGGCTTTGATAAAAACAGAAAAAATCTATCAATCAGTCGTTGGAGACCGATGAGGGTCCTAGACAGTAGTGGGGCATCGACGGCATATAACAATACCGGCACTGCGAACCCTTTTACCTGAGGGGCATCGGCGTTAATAGTTTTTAAAACTTCATCAATTTCATTAATAAACAGGGTAAAAAGCAGGAGGGCAAGGACACAGCCTTGTCTAATGCCCCTTTTGACACTAATTTTAGTCGTACATTCTTCTTTTACACCATAGCGCACGCTGGTTTGCAGTTTTTCTTAAAGCCGGGCTAAAAAGAAGAATATACCCTCAGGGGCCCCAAGACCTAACAGGGTTGTCCATGAGATGGAATGATCCACCAGATCGAAAGCACTACTTAAATCAGTAAAGCAGAGATAAAGAGAACCCTGTTTGGCCTGGGTATATTTACCGACCAGCAGATATAAATGTATGCATTGATCGAGGGTGCCGCGGCCTTTCCGGAAGCCATATTGGGTACTAGCCAGAATTCCATTAGCCTCCGCCCATTCTTCCAGCCTCGCCAGCAATAGTCTACTCATGATTTTTACTGAGGAGTCTAGCAGAGAGACAGGGCGGTAGTTGGTAACTGGTATCTTGTGGATTGGGACTATAATAGATTCTCCCCACGTCCGGGGCGCCCCACAACTCACAGCTGCATTAAATATAATTGTTAATATGGGTCTCCATAGTGCTGGTACAGCTTTGTAGACATCTATAGGCACTCCATTCGGCACTTGAGCCTTCCCCTCTTACTAGCATTAATGCCTAATTATACTTCCGCTACGGTGATATACAAAGGCACAATCGGCCAGAGACTACAATTGGCTCCATAAGAGTAATCAGATTTAATTTAAATATAGCGGAAAAATGGGATACCCAGGCCTCACTGGTAAAATTTGAGGTAAGCTCAGGGATAGAATCGTCTTTAAAGAAGGGGGAGTTAACCGTAGTGCAGAAAAGGGCACAATTAGACTGTTCCACAGCCTGTGTCAGTGTTTCCCAGGCCTGCTGTTGCAGCTCGCCCTTCCTGCGCTTGAGAGCAAGTTTATAATCTACACTCAGGTGGATGATCAATCTTTGGTCCCTTGGCCTAGTTGTTAGCGCCTGTTTTAGCTCGGTCAGGAGAACCGTACAAGTGTGGTCAAACCAGCCCAGACTATGGCTGGTTTTCACTTTACCAGGCCTAGTAAATGTTGCTTCAATAAATTTATTAATGCCACTAAAATTGACTAAACCCGATCCGGATCGTTATTGTAGTTTAAAATATCGTTAATTTCACCTAAACTCCCTTTAACGATAATGCTTAAAAATTCCTCTGATTTTCCGCCTTTCCACCTTAATCTCACACTATTTGGCCTGTGAGGTACAAAATTCTCCACTGTCCTCGACGGGGGTTCTAACCTGCCTGCCCAGATAACAGTTTCTAAAATAATACAATTGTGATCACTCAAAGACGTTGCTTCAATTCTAGGGGCCATACAATAAGAAACGATATTAGATGATAAAATAAAATGGTCAATAATAGAACTAGTGTTCATACCCGTAAATGGGGGGATAATATGGCCATGTACTTCGTTTGAATATTGCAAAATTTCCAGATCGTGGTCCACCATGAATTTATTGAGTGACTCACCGTAAGTATTGTGTCGGAAATGCAAGTCGTCCATTCCTAAATTACTTTTAACCCCACAGACCTTTTGGGTGGACATTGCACAGATCGGGATGTTAAAATCACCCACCCAAATAAAATCAAGTTCTCTATAGCGACAACTAAATCCTTAACAACTTGATGTCGCGTCTTATCAAAAATGTTATTATAAAAGTACATTACGGCCATGCTTCTCATGCAACCAAAGGATCTGTACATAGGTCCCAACACTCATATACCTCTCCACAATCAAAATTAATGGAGACCAAAGTCAATTCAACTGAGTATAAATTAAGATTCAAAGATACTAAGAAGGTCAAGGAACCCTACTGAAGGCATATGGATATAGAAGAGCACTTAATATAGCTGATTGTTGAATTTATCAATCGCATATTTCAACAGTTCAAATCTGCAGGTTTCATGGTGGCACATTATCATCTGTATTTTAATTCGCGTGAATGGTAGCTAATTCAACCCAATGGCGGGTTAGTAGATCTTACCTTAGCTTCCTGTTGCCTTCTTTGTTCAGCACTGTACTTTCCACCTCAGCCCAGTGGCTGAGATTTCTCTACCATTTAATCAGCGAAGAGGAATTCAGGGCATTCCACAAAATTTATATAGTCCTTCTGGCTAAAATTATGAGAGGTCAATTAATTTAGAATTTTGAATTAGCCCTCTGTGGGTTAAGGTGGAAGAAAGGTCCTTGAATATATCCCTCTAAATACCATTGTATATTGCATCTAATGTATTTTAGTGAGTCAAACCAAAACCACATCCCAATATCCAGTTATGGCCAGATAGACCACATCACATATTTAAATCCTACTTGTGGTTCTTAGTGCCTGGAACATACAGAAGGAGTTCCTGGATACATCTGATACATTTTTGAGGGAGTTAAATACAGTTAAATTGTAGATATTTAAACCTAGCATTGTGAAATACTTTATTTGGGCGGGCGATTTGTTGGTCTCATTCCTTGTTTTGGGAAATTCTACCCGCATCAGGCTCTCATTTGTTTTAGAGAATGATCAAGGAAATGCCCATGATGGGAGCACAATCATTTTGGCTAATGCTATCCTGCCTAAAAATTTCGAAAGAAGTGTCTTCAAGAATGCTGTTTCGATCTGAGGGTACCCACTGTTCTTTCCAAAGTTCCATTTAGAAGATTTTTCTCCAAATGGTAGATTTTAGCCTGTAGATATAGAAAAGTCCTAAATTCTCATTTTATTTCACCCCATCGAATTTGAACACTTAGGAGAATTTAGGAGGAACAAACAGGATCTGGATTGATTAACCCATAATCCAGAAACCTCCTTAAAAACCCAAAGGGATTGAGAAAAACGAGAGTAAGAAATTGATTTATTAGTTTTGCTGGATGTGAGTCCTGCATGATAGTATTAGGTCCACAATTGCCTCCTAACTGGAAACCATGTACCACATTGCAGTAATTGAATGTCTAGGGATAGCTGGTGTGTAATAACAGCACTCTATACATTATTCTCCAATCTGTGCATTTTGTAAAAGTAATAGTCCATTTATAAACACACTTCTAAATATTATGCATTGAATCACAAATATATACAGCAAGTAGATGAAAATACCTTTGGTGACATTATCAAATTACATTTGACCCCTATTGGTTCGTCATACCCTAATCACAATCTAGAATAAAGTCTCCCCAGCTCATGACTCCTAGGGTCTAGGAGACTAGAATCAATTTATTAAATCATTCCTCTGTGTGCTGTTGCACCTCTTGCAGCCCCCACAACCATTGTTAGTCCTCCCCAGCTACAAATAGGGGTACTCTTGCCTGGAGCTCTGCATTAAAATTGAGCAGCTTTTACGTTTTCAATCATGGTCTAGCGTTGTGGTTATTTTGTCCCTTTTTGTTTCTCTCTTTTTTTTTTTTATACTGGGTGTTCTGCTCACTGGGCACCTGGGTGCAAGTAGTCATGGTGAGGGCATTGTGAGGAGCACACTCTGGGCTTCAAACCTTATCTGGGAAGTAGCGTCTTCTTAATAGCAGGAATGCAGCCAAGCCAAGAAATAGATAGGGGCTTCCATCGTTGGAGGTGTTTTTCAATTTGATGGAGGCCCGACGGAAAGTTGGCTTTATACAGCCCCTCCACCAGTGAGGTTAGCTGGATTCCCAGATACTGGAGAGAGCGACTAGTGCACGGTATACACTCAAAATATCGAGTTTTTACTATCGATTTGCATTAATATCGAATTAAAAATATAGAATGGACACAATATCGAATAGACAGAATATAGACTACAAAAATATCGAACAGAATAGCAGTAATATCGAATTCAAAATATAGAATGGACAAAATATCGCATGGACAGAATATATACAAAAATAATACGGAATGGACAGAATATAGACAACAAAAATATAGAATGGACAGAATATAGACAACAAAAATATAGAATTTGAGGTAAGGTAATTGCAATTTTTAATAATATCCAATTTGTTAAAATAATTTTTTATGTTAGTATATGTGTGAAAAGTGTATATTTATTTTATAATTTATTTTAAATAATTAATTTTATGGTATTTAATTTTTGCGTAATATAATTCTGTAGCGGGTTGTGGGTTTATATGGGAATAGGGTGGGAACTAATTTAATTATAATTAATACATTTTTTAAATTTATTTATTGGTATTTATTTTTAATTAATTGGCAATTAATTGGTAATTGGTAATTAATTAAAATATAATTGGTGATACATTTGAATTGATTAATTAATTGATAATTATGTAAAAAAAAAATGTCGTTTCTGTAGCGGGTTGTGGGTTTATAGGGGAATAGGGTGGAAAGTAGTTTAATTATAATTATTTAAATTTTCTAATTTATTTATTGGTATTTATTTTGAATTAATTGTTAATTGGTAATTAATTAAAATATAATTGGTGATTAATTTTAATGAATTGATTAATTGATAATTATGTTAATTTTATTAATTTATTTTCTGTAGCGGGTTGTGGGTTTATGGGGGAATAGGGTGGGAAGTAATTTAATTATAAATATTTTAATTTTTGTATTTATTTATTGGTATTTATTTTGAATTAATTGTTATTTAAATTATTAATTTATTTATTGTTTTTTGTTCTAATTTTTAATTATTTTTTAATTGTTAATTAGTAAATAATTTGTATTAATAGGTAATAATTTTTAATAATTAATTCTTATTTGTAATTGTAATTGATTAATTATTATAATATATACAATTGTTAATTACTTTTAATTAATTTGTAATTGGTATTAATATTAAATGTATTTTCATTTATATATGAAGTATTTACTTTCACTACTGTTGCACTCTCTGGAGTGGGAATAGTAATTTTTACCCCTACGCTAACAAACGCTTTCCCTACTGTTGCACTCTCTGGAGTTGGAATAGTAATTTTTACCTCTACGCTATCCAACGCTTTCCCTACTGTTGCACTCTTTGGAGCTGAATAGCAATTTTTACCCTCCCGCTATCCAACGCTTTCCCTACTGTTTCACTCTCTGGAGTTGGAATAGTAATTTTTACCCCTATGCTATCCAACGTTTTCTCTACTGTTGCACTCTCTGGAGTGGGAATAGTAATTTTTACCCCTACGCTGTCCAACGCTTTCCCTACTGTTGCACTCTCTGGAGTGGGAATAGTAATTTTTACCCTTACGCTATCCAACACTTTCCCTACTGTTGCACTCTTTGGAGTAGGAATAGTAAATTTTACCCTGCCGCTATCCAACTTTTTCCCTACTGTTGCACTCTCTGGAGTTGGAATAGTCATTTTTACCCCTACGCTATCCAACGCTTTCCCTACTGTTGCACTCTTTTTACCCCTACGCTATCCAACGCTTTCCCTACTGTTGCACTCTCTGGAGTGGGAATAGTAATTTTGACCCCTACCGTATCCAGTGCTTTCCCTACTGTTGCACTCTTTGGAGTGGGAATAGTGAATTTTACCCTGCCGCTTTCTAACGTTTTCCCTACTGTTGCACTCTCTGGAATGGGAATAGTAATTTGTACCCCTACGCTATCCAACGCTTTCCCTACTGTTGCACTCTTTGGAGTGGGAATAGTGAATTTTACCCTTACGCTATCCAACGCTTTCCCTACTTTTGCACTCTTTGGAGTAGGAATAGTAAATTTTACCCTGCCGCTATCCAACTTTTTCCCTACTGTTGCACTCTCTGGAGTTGGAATAGTCATTTTTACCCCTACGCTATCCAACGCTTTCCCTACTGTTGCACTCTTTTTACCCCTACGCTATCCAACGCTTTCCCTACTGTTGCACTCTCTGGAGTGGGAATAGTAATTTTTACCCCTACCCTATCCAGCTCTTTCCCTACTGTTGCACTCTTTGGAGTGGGAATAGTGAATTTTACCCTGCCGCTTTCCAACGTTTTCCCTACTGTTGCACTCTCTGGAGTGGGAATAGTAATTTGTACCCCTACGCTATCCAACGCTTTCCCTACTGTTGCACTCTTTGGAGTGGGAATAGTGAATTTTACCCTGCCGCTATCCAACGTTTTCCCTACTGTTGCACTCTCTGGAGTTGGAATAGTAATTTTTACCCCTACGCTATCCAACGCTTTCCCTACTGTTGCACTCTCCGGAGTGGGAATAGTAATTTTTACCCCTACGCTATCCAACGCTTTCCCTACTGTTGCATTCTCTGGAGTGGGAATAGTAACTTTTACCCCTACGCTATCCAACGCTTTCCCTACTGTTGCACTCTCTGGAGTGGGAATAGTAATTTTTACCCCTACGCTATCCAACGCTTTCCCTACTGTTGCACTCTCTGGAGTGGGAATAGTAATTTTTACCCCTACGCTATCCAACACTTTCCCTACTGTTGCACTCTCTGGAGTGGGAATAGTAATTTTTACCCCTACGCTATCCAACGCTTTTCCTACTGTTACACTCTCTGGAGTGGGAATAGAAATTTTTACCCGTATGCTATCCAATGCTTTCCCTACTGTTGCACTCACTGGAGTGGTAATAGTAAATGTTACCCTTTCCGCTATCCTACAGTAAAAATATTGTAATTTTTTTATTAATGCTATGTTTATATATATATGTATATATTTATTAACAAATCAATGTGTACGTTTTTTTGCTTACATTAATTATTTATTAATTTTAAGGTTATTTAAGTATTTTAAGTATGTTTAAGTTAATTATATTTAGTATTTCATTAATTTTTAAGTAATTTAAAGCATTTAAAAAAATTAGATATTTTGACTAACTATATTTTTTACATCGATATTTTTTATTTGATATTTTTGTACTTACCTGTTTGGAAATAGGAGGTCGATATTTTGGTATTCTCTATTTTTACCTCGATATTTTTGTAACTCGATATTCTTGACGTCGATATTGTTTCAGTGATCCCTAGTGCACTGCAAGGGGAACTGAGACTGGAGTGTCTGTGCTTCATCGTCCAGCAAGGTGAGATTAAGAACATAGGATTGGACTAGATTAGCCTTAAATCTGGATACCACCTCGAATTTGGCTAGTTCAATTTCCAATGCTGGAAGGGATCGAGACGGATCTGCGAGTGTGAGGAGAAAATCGTCCGCAAAAAGCAAAATTCTGTGGTCCTCTCCCCCAAGGGGAATCCCCGGTATCTCCAAATTGTTTATAAAGGACATCGCAAAGGGCTCATGGCTTAATGCAAAGAGCAGGAGTGACAGAGGGCATCCCTGCCGTTTGTCCCTCGTAAGAGAGAAGGGAGCCAACGTCACTCCATTAACCTGTACACAAGAACGGGGCTGCGCGTAATTGGCCTGGATCATGCAAAGGAATTTATCGGCAAAACTGAAAGCTTTAAGAGCGCGAAAGAGGACTGCCCAATCCACCCGATCAAAAAACTTTTTGACATCAAGCCCCACTAGGACCACTGATATCCCTCATTTGGTGGCTTTTTCGATGAGATGAACTGTGCGCCTGATGTTGTCATGTGTTTGCCGGCCTTGTATAAAGCCAGATTGCTCGGGATGGACTAATTTGGGCATTAAGTCCTGTATGTGGTTCACAAGGATAGTAGAGTAGAGCTTTGCATCTAAGTTTAGGAGCGCTATAGGGCGGTAAGAAGTACACAGTTGTGTGTTCTTCCCAGGCTTAGGGATAACCATAATGACTGCATGGGCCATCAAAGGGGTCACATCTCCTAGCTCTTCCATCTGATTAAATAGGTGTGTGAGATGGGGAATAAGGTCGGGGGCAAAGGTTTTATAAAAATGGGCTGTGTGACCATCTGGTCCCGGGGGTCTATGGAGTTTAAGGGTTGCAATCGAGTCGCCTACCTCTTCTGTGGTTATCGGGCCGTGAGTTGATTGTTCACAGCTTGTGAGATATGGGGGAACCCCAGAGACCCAAGGTAGTTGCCTTGCAAAAGTGGGTCTTTAGGGTCAATGGAGTACAATGACTCATTGAAGGAACCAAGTAGGTTAGCTTTATCCCCATCCCTTTGGATCAGCACATCATTCCAATCACAGAGGCCTTCAATATATTCCCTCTCACGCTTCTCTCGAAGTTGACGAGCAAGGTGTCGGCCTATTTTATTCCCCTGCGTAAAAGAGGTATGGCAGAGTTTTAAAAGGGTGTACTCTGACCACACCCCACCACCACGCACAACAGATCCCCCGCAGATGCTGGAGCAAAGTCACCACAGACCAGCTAACCACGTGACTGAGCCAGAACCCACCAGTCGACACCCCTGACACTATCGACGCAGCCCACAACCTCGCACAGTGGATCACCAACTGCGCCAACGACCTCGCGCCACTGAAGAACACCCCAGGCAAGACCAACAACAGGAAAACCTCATGGTTTACAGACGCCCTCAAAACCGCAAAGAAATCATGCCGATCCTTCGAAAAAACCTTTCGCCATGAACGTTCATCTGATAACATGACAGCCCTCAAGAGCGCCATCTGCGAATACCACCAGATGATCCGCACCACCAAAAAGACATCGTTCAAAGAGCGACTAGACAACAACACCCACAACAGCAAGGAACTCTTCAGCATCGTCAAAGAGCTCTCCAACCCCAGCGCCAGCAACAACGACATCACACCATCGCAAGACCTCTGCAACTCCCTCGCCACGTTCTTCCACCGCAAGATCGCAGATATACACAACAGTTTTGGACCCGAGACCCCGCCTCCAGTCACCAAACCTACAACCCCCACCACCATCCTCAGCGCTTGGACCTCCATCAGCACGGAAGATACCACCCACATCATGAACACCATCCATTCTGGCCCCCCCTCTGACCCATGCCCTCATCATATCTTGAACAAAGCCGACACCATCATCGCACCCCACCTCCGGAACGTCATAAACAACTCCTTGACGTCAGCCACCTTCCCTGAGAGCTGGAAACACGCGGAGATCAACGCCCTTCTGAAGAAACCCACAGCGGACCCCAAAGCCCTCAAGAACTTCCGCCCCATCTCTCTTCTCCCCTTCCCAGCTAAAGTCATTGAGAATACCGTCAATAAACAGCTGACCATGTTCCTCGAGGCAAACAACTTACTCGACCCATCCCAGTCTGGATTTCGAGCCAACCACAGCACCGAGACCGCCCTAATCGCAGTCACCCATGACATCAGGACCCTGATGGACAACGGGGAAACAGCCGCTCTCATCCTCCTGGACCTCTCGGCAGCCTTCGATACCGTCTGCCACCGCACCCTAATAACCCGCCTCTACCACACTGGGATACAAGGAAAGGCCCTGGACTGGATCAGCTTGTTCCTCTCCAACAGAACCCAGAGAGTCCACCTCCCGCCCTACCGCTCCGCGGCCACCGAGATCATCTGCGGCGTACCCCAAGGCTCCTCGCTCAGCCCAACCCTCTTCAATATCTACATGAGCCCCCTCGCCAACATCGCATGCAAACACAACATCAACATCATATCCTACGCCGACGACACCCAACTGATACTCTTCCATCAGCTTTGGGGTCAGACGCTGCTGGCCACATCACAATCCTTTAGCCTGCTTTGCCTGCTTGCCCCCGCCGCCGCTGAAACACCCGCGGCCGCTGAGAGCGGCCGGGCATTTCCATTGGCTTGGGGCTCAGATGCTGATTGCCACATCACAACACTTCAGCCTGCTTTGTTTTGCTTGCCTGCCCCCGCCCCCGCTGAAACCACCCGCGGCTGCTGAGAGGGGTCGGGCATACAACCGAACTACAAGTCCCAGCGTCCCTTGCTCCGCGGGACGCCGGCTGACTGCTGGGGCTTTCGCCCGGGGGCGTACTTGAGGCAGCCCTTCCTCTCGCGTCGCGAGACGCGCGCGGGCTGAGCCCGGGCAGAAGGCGGGCCGTCTGTGGCCGTCCGAGGCAAGAGGGGGCAGGGCTGGGCCACCCCTCTTTCATCTCGCCTAGTATCATCATGGGTAAGCGGAAAAACATCACCAATACCGAGGAGGGGGGCAAAAAAGCCAAAGTAGCGAGACAATCGGACTCTATAATCTCATATCTGACTTCTGCAGTTGGGGCCCTGTCAAAAGAAATAGCCACCGCACAACACGAACTGGGTTTGTTGTCCCCCTCCCCCATTGCGGAGCCAGACACATCACAACCAATTCCCAATATTGGCATTCCCCTAGAGCCTGAAGTAATAGGGATTAAACCGCCTATTGCTCCTAGCCATACCAAACCATCCTCACCGACACCATTGCCTCCCAGCCAGCCACATGGGGGAGTTCCCCACAATAAATCACCGTCTAAAAAGAGGAAGGAGACAGTGGGTGACAACGTTATTCAGCAACTGGACATGGGCATTCTTAGTGATCACTTGGAAGCCCTATTTGTTGATCGAATTGAACCCTTGTTAGTAGGCATCGCTAAAGACATTGTGGACACCATGAACACGTGCCTTACTGGCCTTTTAAAAAAATGTGCCCTGATAGACGACATGGTAAAAAATGTGTATTCTGTTTATGTCCCCAAAGAGGTGGTTATGTCAGATACGGAAGCGCCCACAGTGAAACCTGCATTACCTTTGCTACCTTCTCAATTATGCATGGGCAAGTGCATAACTAATAGGAGAGAAGGGGCTAACGGGAACCTCAAAAGGAGTGTAAAAAGCACCCAGTTATCCCCAGGGTCTGATGACACACCCCATGAGGTTTATACCCGAGCAATGAGCATAAGTCCTATGGAGTGCCAACTGCAGTTAGACCTTCCCCCAGAAGCTGTACCCTACGCTGCTGCTTTCATAGGGGTACCCCCGTTAGCACACGGGGAGACCGAACCCACAGCGACACTGATTCATAAGGCAAGTCAATGGTGTGCTGATAGCAGCAGTGGGGGAACCGAAATTGCCACTAGGATCATTATGGCTAGAAGGGTGGGATGGATAGGCCATCGCCCGAAAACTCTGAAGGGCGACTGCGTAATAGTCAATTTTAATAGTGCACATCTAGCAGATAGGCTGTTTTGGGATGGCTCAGAGATACAAAACTGCGGGAACATGAGGGCGGTTCCTCTGGGTTTCTTTTACCCACCCCCAGCTAGAAATTACCATGCTATGGCTCAACATAATAGGTCAACCCCGCAGACCGCAGCTAGGAATGAATGGAGAACAGTACCCAGTAGGAGTTCACTAGGTAGAACGATCCCTACTAGGGAAGGGCCCAAACTAGAGATGCACAATAGTTTTGCTCCACTCGCTGAACTGGAGGACGTTGACTGACAACCAGCTTCACCGTCGCCCCCTGCATGTGGGCCGCAGAGGGAGGTGGACAAAACACTATGTAAATTAGTTAGCTGGAATGTCGCAGGTCTGAGAGCTAAAAGGGCAGACCCCCTATGGGTGAACTTTATCTCTACATTTGATGTGATAGCCATCCAAGAATCCTGGGATGTTTCTGTAAATTTTTGGCTGGATGGCTTTTCTAGCTTCTCTGTACCAGCAATTCCGAGAAGGGCTGGGAGAGCCAAGGGAGGTCTTCTCTTCCTTTTTTCTTTACAACTTGTCGGGTCTCTTAAGCAATTAGACTCTGGCTCTTCAAACCTTTTGATTGTGGAATGAATAGTCTCACCGGTTTGTTCTCTTTTACTAATTAATTTTTATAATTCCCGGGAGACGGCAGTGGACATGGATCCTATTGCATCCCTGGAGAAATTTTTATGTAATCTCAGTCTATATAAGCACACTTCTTATGAGCTCATTTTGTTGGGCGATTTTAACATTCATCTATGTGACTCATTCTGTTTTAATGGAGAGTATGAGGGTTCTTTAGGCACAATTATTCCCCATTTTGAACACACAAAAGCAGGAGAAGAGCTTGAAGGGTTGTTACCCAGTTTTAATTTATACGAACCTTTCAATGCTGATGGGGGGGTAAGAGTACCCACTTATAAGGGCACGTCCCAAGGGACAGTCATCGATTACATCTTCACCTCATCTGGGTTAATCCCTAAGGTGAGGATGTATGAGGTTTTTGTCTCACCCTACAGTGATCACAACCCTCTGTTATTAGAGATGTATTGGGGCGATTCCCAGCATAGGCATGCAGGTCATTCCCAGGAGTGGGTGGCACTAGTGCCCTCTGACCAGGGTAGACGACTCAAGTGGGGCAAGGTGGTCCCAGATGATTTCATGGCGACATTATTGCCCAAACTAGAGGCCCATATATCGACCTGTTTGGACCAAAATACCTCAAGTCAAGCAACCATACAGGCCTTTGTTGCTATAGGAACACAAATCTCAAGGGACCTGACGATAAAAGCTAAACAAAGAACTCCCATGCCTTTTAAGTGGTTTGACGCCAAGTGCTCACGAATACATAGAAGCCTAAAGCAAGGATTAAACGCTGCCCCGAGGGATAAGGCCCTTATTGCTAATTTCAGGAGGGATTACAAGTTAACTTTAAAGGTGAGAAAAAACGCCATTAAAAACGAAGCGTGGAACAAACTTCTTACGACAGATGTCCTACGCGATAGTAAATGTCTCAAGAATCTTACAACGAGTAAGAATAACCCGGGGCACTCTTGGGCACAACTAGTGCTATTGTCAGTAAACACAAGTAGTCCGAAATAGAATTAATTTTTTACTCAAATAAATTCTGTAAGTTCTTCAATAATTTTCCAATATTCCATCATATTAACTTCATATGGTGAAATCATGAAGGCATATCCATCATTAATTATCCATAGTAGGTATATGAATCAACATCCACAATATGTTCAATCCCCGATGCATTTCGCGCTGGAAAGCGCTTCTTCAGGAGGTCTGAAAGTTAAACAGGAAGTATATGTAACGATACTGATACTCAGGAGCGGGAAAATGCAAAGGATATTCGTGATGAAAGTGATAAAAATGCGTGAGGTAATGACGTGGCTAGCCAAAAGTGCATATCCAAGATAAAAATCAGGAGTAAAATTGACCTTCAAAGAACAACCGTGAAAACAGTGTCTAGGTTTATTTGTGCCGGTTAGAAAGCAAACGAAAGTGCAAAGGATAATACAAGTGCAAAGGTAATAAGGTTTACATAAATTAGAGGGTGAAATCAGGAATAGTGATGGAGGTAGCAATAACACATGACATCCCAATAGTTAACTCAAGTGTGAGCACGGAAAAAACGGAAGCCGTAGCAGAGGCTGTGGCAGCATGCAAACTGACCGAATCTGTAACCCGAAGTGTAAATATAAAATAAACGTGCAGTTTAAACGAACTGAAATAAATCTCACCCGATAAATGTTGAAGAAATATACACCGGTAATACAGTGATGCGGAGAAAGCCAGGTCCCGGCTGACCGCAAACCCGGAAGACGCTGCGCATGCGCAGTGCATAAAGATATTCCGAAACGAAACCAAACATAGAAGAAAGACCCTCCGTGTGTAAACAACCTCGAGCTTCGCGAAAGAAGACAGCATGCTTTGAGCCCGAGGGCTAGAGTATAGTAACGTGGCTGCTTAAGAATGGTGTGTGCGCACTATAACGTGAAGGTAAATAAAAAGGAGAAAATTAATAAAGGACATGGTGGAGTGTGGTACCAGGGGAATAGAGTGATCCTGCCAGGGGTCTAAATATATCAAACGCGATAGTAAGAAATTTTGGGACATCATAAACCAGCCGTTTTTCGCTGGGGTAGACAATGCAGCTATTGACTGCGTATTTCCTGATGAGAAGTGGGTCTCCCACTTCAAAGAAGTTTATGGGGACAAGAATAGCTCAGCCTCGTGTGAAATAACGACAGGACGGGTCTCCCCCCCGGTAGACTTCGACGAGGGCGAGGTTCTGAAGGCCATCCTGGAGACCTCAAAAAATAAGGCACCGGGGCCTGATGGTGTACCTGCAGACCTCTATAGACATTCCCCGAAAATTTGGTCCCAGGTGCTAACAAATGTTTTCTTGGCAGCTAATGATAACGTATTCTCTGATACTTGGGCAACTTCTATCATAGTGCCTATTTTTTAAAAATGGCAACGGGAGGATCCAGGGTGTTACAGACCCATTTCCGTCCTCGACTCTGCCATTAGGATCCTAGGCAGAGTTTTACTGTCCAAATTGAGGGTTGAGTTGGACGGTTGTGGGGGGCTCTCAAATATACAATATGGGTTTAGAGAGAAACGTGGCACCTTGGACCAATGCTCTAATTTGCACCTTTTAATTTCCAAATATACGGTTGCCGGGGAGGGGTCCTTATATTTGGCCTTTATGGACCTCTCCTCTCGGCTTTCGATTTGGTGAATAGGTCCAAGTTGTGGTTGATTCTTTTAGAGATGGGGATAGATGCTTCTCTGGTAACGTTCATGGCTTCCCTGCATCAGGACCTATTTGCCAAAGTTAGGGTCACAAAGGAAGGAAGGACGACGACTAGCTTCAGGTCAGAGAAAGGGGTGCGCCAAGGGTGCATCCTGGCCCCCCTCCTTTTTACTATTTATATAAATGAGCTAGGAAAACACCTAGAGGGTGGGAGGGCAGACGTTCCGCGTGTAGGAGGAGTACAGGTCCCGGCCCTCCTATACGCGGACGATGCTGTCTTAATTGCGCGCACTGGCAATGGTCTACAGGCCTTATTGGACCGCTTCGGTTCATTCATGGAGAACCTTGACCTAAGAGTCAATGCAAAAAAATCACATTCCATGATAATAGGCCGACAGAGATCCAAGTCTAGATCCAAAACCTTCACCTGTAAGGGTGAGGTGGTATCAAGGGTCCCTGTCTTCCCCTACCTGGGGGTCCTTTTTGATAAGAGGGGGTCCTGGGTCCCCCAGATAAAGGCGAAGAGTTTATCCTTGGACCGCTCCACATCCGCACTGTTGGGATTTTCAAAAAGGCTGGGGGCCAGGCCGATGGAGGCACTCTTGAAAGTATACAATACCAAGTGTATCCCCATAGCAACCTATGGGACTGCTCTATGGGGCTACGTCACGCATGATAAAATTCAAAGGGTAGAAAATGGGCTTATTCGGCAATTTCTATCTGTTCCGACGTCCACCCCCACATTTTCCATCCATGAGGAAATGGGTCTGTCCTATATCTCGGACAAACTGTAACTGGCACCCCTACTTTTCTGGGCAAGGACATGGCTTAACCCAGAACTAACTCTGAATCATGTAATCCTGTCGGATGTTATTTCTCTGGATTGTGCCATGAAAATACCTTGGTTGAACTATTTAAAAAACACCTACTCATCCCTAGGCAGACCTGAACTTTTCTTATCCCCATCCAATATCAGGAGAGAATACGTTAAATGGATAAAGTGCCATTTCTTGGAGAGGGTACGTTTAGTTAGAGAGGAGAAGGAATTAATGAAACCATCAGTAAGATCATATTTGGTATTAACTACCACTCCCTCCTTGGAACCATACTTACAAAATTGTCATCGTACCCCTTCATAGATTTTTATTAACTAAATTCAGGTTCAACATGATTCATCATACCTTAGATTGTTATCAATCTTGGGCCAAACCAGAAGATGCCCCCTCATGCGTGTGCGATAACTTCTCTAACCAAGATACCCTGCATTTCATGATGTTCTGTGGTTTTTACACTACCGCAAGAAAAAAATATTTGTTACCTGTATTGAGGGAGGCTGGTTTTATACAAGTTAGGCCCGCATTAATTTACCTCCAGATGTTGAGCAATACTTACATTATTTTTAGCGTTGCTAGTTTCTTAGCGGAAGCATTTAGAATCAGGAACAAAAGAGTACTATGAACGCCCATTCTTAAATTAGGGTAACGTTTTAACTGATTTTAACTATGTATATATATGATGTACAATATGTTAAACCAGGTTCCAGCACTGACTTTGTATATACATTAACTGCTGATTTTATTCTTGTGTGTATTGTTATCTGCCTTTTATGATTTTTTTAAAATCGAATAAAGTGTACTTTGACTGACTTATACTCTCCCTCACCAAAGACCCAGCCACCGCCAAAACCAACCTACAGGAAGGAATGAAAGACGTTGCGGAATGGATGAAGCACAGCCGTCTGAAGCTCAACTCTGACAAGACGGAGGTCCTGATCCTGGGACAATCACCATCCGCCTGGGACGACTCCTGGTGGCCCACGGCGCTGGGCACCACACCGACACCCACGGAACACGCACGCAACCTGGGATTCTACATGGACTCCTCCCTTACGATGACCAAGCAAGTCAACGCCGTCTCATCCTCATGTTTCAACACCCTGCGCATACTCCGAAAGATCTTCCGGTGGATCTCCACCGAAACCAAAAAGACGGTCACCGAGGCCCTCGTCACCAGCCGACTGAACTACGGGAACACCCTATACGCAAGAACCACAGCCAAACTTCAGAATCGCCTTCAGCGCATACAGAACGCCTCCGCACGACTAATCCTCGACATCCCTCGCCACAACCGCATATCCGCACACCTGAGAAACCTGCACTGGCTCCCCGTCAACAAAAGGATCACGTTCAGGCTGCTCACCCACGCACACAAAGAACTCCACGACATGGGCCCCGAATACCTCAACAACCGCCTCTCGTTCTACACCCCCACCCGCCAGCTCCGCTCCACCAGCCTCGCCCTCGCCACCGTCCCACGGATTCGCAGAACCACCACTGGTGGAAGATCATTCTCCTACCTGGCTGCCAAAACATGGTACTCCCTCCCCACAAACCTACAATTGACCCAGGACCATCTCACCTTCAGGAAACACCTCAAAACCTGGCTATTCGAGCAGTAACAGCACCCCCCCCCCCCCTCAGTACCTTGAGACCCTCACGGGTGAGTAGCGCGCTCTATAAATGTCATTGATTGATTGATTGATATTGTTGTAGATTGCCTTTAACTTGCTACGTAAAGCCGTAAGGGGTCATAAAGTAACCCTAGAGGCTTTGTTTTTGTGTGCTAGTTCTGCCTGTTCTAGCTTCTTCTCCAGGTCCTCCAGTTCCCATGCCCATTGTTTATTCAGTGTGTAGTTGAGCTCAATGCATTTCCCCTGTAGGACCGCTTAAAGGCTTCCCAATTATTGCTCGGGGGAAGAGTCTTCAGGCCTATAGTTTTAAAAAAAAATCTGTGATTATGTCTCGTAGCTCAGTTCGGAGTACCCTGTCACACGTTAGGGAAACTGGTACCATTTAGGGTTTGTGGTGGAAGCTGAGCCCCAGGGTAGGCAGATTGCTAACGGGCAGTGGTCCGAGAGGGTGAGGGGAAAGGTCTTAGGCTCCTGAAGTATGCCCAGCAGTCTTTGACTAACAAATATATAGTCTAATCGGGAGTACGTGTGGTGCACATGAGAGTAGAACGTATAATCTCTGGTCTATGGGTGCTGGGTCCGCCATGCATCGCGGAGACCTAAGTCAAGCATTCTCTGCTTTAAATCAGCAGGGAAGGAGCCAGTGTCAGCCCTGTGTGGTTGAGTGCTATCCAGTTCCGGTTGCCACATGAGATTAAAGGCCCCATCAAAAACATAGGACCTTCAGCAAAAAGGTCTATTTTGTCTAGCAGGAGCTGGAGAAAGCTTGTTTGGCCTGTGTTAGGTGTATATGTAGCAATAAAGGTGCATAATGTGCCCCGTAGGGTTTCCTTAACCAAGATCATTCTACCTTCCCTGTCTGATTGGACATCATGAGTTTGAAATTTCATTGAGGAGAGGAAGAGAAGCGCCACCCACTTGGTGTTTGGTAAGTGCTGATGATCTATAAATAAGGGGATATTGTTTATGTTTAAGCCTCATTTCGTTGGCTCTCTGGAGATTAGTCTCTTGGAGTGCCACTGTATCAAAATGGTGATCCGTAAGGTATTTCCATACTTTGTGCCTTTTATGCAGTGAGTTAAGGCCCCTGATGTTCCACGATGTTATTGTGATTATCATCTTGTCAAAAGGAATTCACCTATTCTGTCAAAAGGAATTCACCTCCTCTGCCCATGCCTGCCCCTCCGTGCTCCCTCCGCATGCACATTAAAAACATGACAGTCCCACAGAAAGCCATAATAGACATGCAACTGTCCCAGCTGTCTCCCAAGCAAAAAATGTGCAGTGCCACCACAAGGATCCCACCCCCATCCCAACATACGAAAATAAAAATACAAATAAAATAACCAGTCCCCAACAATACCAACTGGAACTCATGTTGTAAAGTAGATGGTTTCCAACCTTAGGTGAGGTCACCCACGCAGAATGGTTGGCGGATGGTGTGACTAGTAATCCCATCTGCGCCTATCTCGGGGCGCTGTCCTGCAGTTCAGGTCATTAACAGTGTCAAACTCAGAGCGTGGGTGGAGGCCAAGCGCTCCAGCATGAAGCCTTTTGAAGGTCCAATGTCGGAGTAGTCCCCTCATATCAACCAAAGAACTCCTCCTGAGTGGTGACTAAGGCATGTAGATTGCATCAGTGCGAGAGTACGAGAGACTTGGTACTGTCCTCATTTGTGGTTCTCTCGCGAGGTCATGGCCCACCCTGCCGAAGAGGAGGTTCCATGACCGGAGCCCCCTGTAGGGTCCTCTGTGGGGTCAGGATCAGTGGTAGGGAGACCTAATAGGTTCAGGCCCTCCTTCAGCTCAGTGATGTGTCGCTGCTTGTTGTGCTATTCAAAGCTCAGGCCGAAGGGATAGGTCCAGCGATATCCAATGTTGTCGTCCCACAGCTTAGAAGTGAGGGGTCGGAACTGCTGTCTCCGCAATAACGTGCAGGCGCCATGTCTTGAAATATGCTGCATTCGTGCCCCTGGAAAGAGATTTCGTTCTTTTTTTTGACGGCTGCAAGGATGGTCTCTTTTACCTTGCAGCTTGTAGGTATGAAATTTCGCAATGATATCTCTTGTGCGCTTCCGGTCCCAGGTTGCTGGACCCCCAACACTATGTATTCTTTCAAGTTTGATTTGTAAGACCTGTGGGCTAATGATTTCTATAAAGAGGCCTACGTGAAAGGCTTCCAGGTCAGGCCCTTCTGCCCCCTTATCCAAATGTCGAATCTGTAGGTTGTCTCTGCGTGCCCTGTTTTCAAGGTCCTCCGTTTTCAGTTGGTTGAGATGCAACTGGTCCTGGAGAGAGTGTGTAGTATCCTGCAGTTTGGAGGAGCGCGTGTCAATTTCTTTAGTCTGTTTCTCCAGCTCCACAACTCTAACTCCCACAGAGTCTGCATCCCGCTGGAGTGAAGCCATGCGATGCTTCAGGTCATTTTCAGCTGATCGATATAGCCCTTTATGTCCTGGCTCATTTCCTTTTGCAGTTCCATCTTAAAGTCTCATAGTGAGGCCATGAGGTCTTCTTTGGTAAAGGAATGGTGTCGGTGTTGTCTTCACGGTCCGCGGAAGGGGCCTTGTCTGTCAGAGCGAAGAAACGGGTGACCCCCGTCGCTGATTTGGTGACTGCTTTCTTATGCAGCATAGAGGCAAGCCCACCGATCACCACTCCTCCGGCCTCCCAGCCCTCCTTCAATGCGGCGCTGTGAATGCCAACAGTCTGATTTAGATCAATCTTAGCCTCTCACAGTGTGCATGCCCCTCCAGCAGTTCCGTCGTGCAGCCAATGTCACAGCTTTAGGTCTCCTCAATCATGTGGGGTCTGGAGGAGGCCCCCGTCAAACATCAGAGCGCCGAGCTCCTCGCTTGCATGTCTTGTGCCACCACTCTGTGCACCCCCACCGCCGCCACTGCACGCGTCTCTCTCCTGGTCCTCTCCAGACTGCCAGCTCCCCATTCCCCGGTGGGTCCTTCGTCTGTGGTGTGGCGTTTCAAGAGGAGCTCCCGTGAGAATAGCTCAGACTCCTTGGAGATTTGATGGTCGTTGTTAAGCCCGGGAAGGTAGCTCTGTATTCTCAAATGGAGAGCGGGTGCACTCAATAAAGTTGTGGTGCGACGGCTGGGTCTGGGGGAGAAAGCCCCATGTTGCGCTCAATGCCTATTGGGAGGGAGGCCCGGCCGATCATACGGCAGCCATCTTAGAGTCAGGCATCGTTGGCTCGAACTCCCAGGTCCACTTGATAGACGGTAGCCCTCTGGGATGCACCAGTATTCTCTCCCTCCCCGTCCGTGTAATCGGTTTACCGGTGCTGGTCCAAATGTTTGCGTACTTGCATGTAACTCTCGTACCTCTGGTGAGTGACTGTAGCAATTAATTTGCCTCAGAGCTGTGGGTGAGGGATACTTGCTCCTCTGTATGTGCACATTGTGTAGCGGTAGCAGCACTCGGTCCTTGCATGGTCCTCTGCAACGTATTTGCCTCGCAAAGGGCACCGAAAGTCACTGGGCGCTGCGGGAGGACCTAAGATGGCGGCCGCCAGCGCGGTTACCCCAGAGCCGTGGCGTTGACGGCTTGGTATTCTTCCCGCTAGCACCGGAGCTTCATACCAGGATTTCTTGGGCACCCTAGGTGTTGCAGACGCCTCCCGCTCTCATAGCGTGGACTGCAGCTATGTTGAGTGGCTAGAATCGCCCAGAGACGCTGGCGTGGACCAGGAGCCAACATGGATCACGTACGTTTGGCCATCTTGCCTGGCCACGCCCCCGGCGATGTTTTTTGCGGCTGCTATCACAGGTAAACAGGTGATATAGGCTGTTTGCACCTGCTTGTGAATAGGGAGATAACTTTATCGTGATTTTGGCTGCGATTAAGTGCCGATAACTCGGTGAAAGTTCATTGAGAATATGCCCATTAATCTGATGATGAGAACAATATATGTTGGACTCTTTTGGACGATTTTGTATGTTGATCACGGAAGCACAAGGATATTTATTCGGCACTCATGATTGTCGATAGATGCAATTATAAATTATGTGATTCATGTGAGTGTTTTCACCATTTCAGTTTGAAGTATCAGTTATGTGATGATGTTTTGTATTGTCTGATGAATTTACATTTGTGGACAGTAATTCACTGAAAAGAGTATTTCACATACAAAGGTTATTTTCATTGTTTAAGCTCTTTCTACGTTGCATATGTGCTTGTATGTCTTGATTTCAATGTTATGTAAGTACTTAAATGTATTGTGTAGGGGCATTATTTTGCATACTAACAATCTGGGATCCCGTCCCCTATTACCTCTACAGGAGCACTCCCTGTTACAATATATACATGAATTTACTGAGAGCTCTTGTTTTAATGTTCTTGTATTTGAATATACTCATTTTGGGCTAAGCACATTTGTGGACTGGACAACAAGTCGACTAAAGCATTACATCATTGAAAGTGGAGGCAACGACCTGTGATTTGGCCCCCAAGGCAAATTTGCTGCTGATAGCAGTGCCACTGGAGAAGTGGATGTTAGGACACTGAGGGCAAGGCAGCTGTCTGACAAGTAATTGGCAATATCAGCGAAGATGACATACAGACAGACATAGAACGAGTTCTTGTTTTCTGGTACGAGAAGGAGGGAATTGATGACACCATGGTCAATTATTTAAAGAGTCATAGGTTTGGCAACTATTTTTATTTCAGGGAGGTTACCAGGGATAGCCTTTATAGGAGTCCCTTCTGAGGGTATGAGCCTACTGGAGGCAAGCAGGGTAGGAGGATTTTAAACGGATGGGCAGAAAACTTAAGAAATTTCAAGGGGCAAGTGAAATCTGCATGTGCATCCACCTGTCGAATGCCGCGGTTGTAGAGCAATATTTTGGTGATAATTGTTATGTCTTTCCAGGAGACTGAGGTGGTCGAAAAAAAGAAATAGAGAGGCTTGTTAGGAGAGGACATTGTAGTGTGAGGTGACGAGATGATATTTTGGGTACAGAAGTGTAAGACTTATCAGAGGGCAGTGGGCAATAGCACAAGAATGGGGTAGAACACAGAAGAAACCCTTTTTCTACAAGGGGTGAAAAACATTTAACTTGTTACCAGTATAGAATCTTAGCTGTTTGACATTCTAAAAGGGACACAGACCCTCACTCACACAAGGTGACATGCTTCATCATCAATTTATTTGGAGAACTTAGATCACACATTAAAATAGAATGTCGCACTAGCAACTGCATATATCTATGAAAGGCACCTTTAGTCGTGCCTCTCTTTCGTTTTATGTAACATCAACATGAGAATATTCTATAAAATAAAATGTAACTGAGGCAATTGACAAGGTAATTAAACTTATGCGCCAACATAATATATAATTGTTGTTTAATGTTCTCAGTGACATTGATGATAATTTAAATGGTTAAGTTTAATTTTCTTCTGAAAACTACATTACATACATGAATAGATATTATTCAATAAACAATTTGAGTAATCCACTTTGATATATTTTCACAGCGTATGCAAACATTATGCAAGTATCAGATTTAATGTTAGTCTAGGTATACATTTATTTCGAATTGAACATCTACTCAGGCATGGGATTAAACACACCCTATAGAAATACAGACAGTATATGTGTTTAAATACTTTAAAGTATAATGAAGAAGAAATTATTGAATGAAAAGATGAACTGAGCTATTCGGACTATTTGTCTTCATTAATATCCCAAATAAACTTTATTGGTAGGTCCTTCATCTTCTCTTGATATAGCTTGTCAAATCTTTCACTCTGCGCAACAGTCATAAGGTTTTTCCAGTCACCAATGGTACCTGTAAAAAAATATAAAGCACAGACAATCACATGGAGATGTAGTGTCTCATGTTCAAAACTTCACCCCAGGATCCTAATTGTCTCACATTTTTGTGTAATCATTGTATATAATTAAATTGACCTTTTTTTTTGCCTTGATAAATTGTGATAGTCCCCATGTTAAGACAGTAGTAAGGAGTATATTAAAAATATGATCAGATTTTGGGACACATTGAGATCATGGCAGACAGCCTGCCAGGAGGGGTGGAAAGCATGCCATCCGCTGCCCTGGTGGAGGACAGTCCACTTTATTTAGAGAGTTCTATCTAATCTGTGCTGCGAAGGGAGCTGCTATTCCTCCTGAGGCGTCCTTCACAGCACTGAAGGTTTTCTGAGCTGGAGCTATGCTTGCAGTTCCCAAACATTTTTATTTAGACAAAATAAACTCCTAAAGAGGGAGTTTTGTTTTTTCTAAGCAGAGGAATTGCCTGGACAGCCAGGAGTTGTGTGCCTGCCGTTTTGGGCCATTCTTCATTTCTTTACCCTGCCTGTGTCCACAGGGAAAATGTGTGAAATTCACCCTGCTTCAAATAAGTTGGGTTAATTTTCACTGTCACCTGGCAACTTGTTGAGATCTGGAATGTTGGTGTGGATAAGAGGTTTTATGGGTTCCTGCCTGGAACATGGAATGAGGGGGAATCGGCAGTTGCTGCCGGGTGTTGGAGGACATCGGATGCAATAAAGTTATTGGCAATTTACCTGTTTCCCACTTCCTTTCACAACTCCTTGGTACCCTGGCTGCAATTCAGAGGTTCACACCAAAGAAGCCAGCAGGGGGTTTGCAGGCATCAACCTCGGGTTTTCCCTGACTCTGAAATTGTGGACGAGAGTCATGAGTTCCGTGGGGCGGGATTGCCACTGCTTTACAGCTGTGATCCCTCTCTGCAAAACTCTAATAGGGTGAACAGCCTTTACAACAAAACTTTTACAACGCACTACCTTTACAACGCAACTTTTACAACGCAAACTATTACAATGCATTGCTCTGGGGGGCGCCAGGATAGGGAATAGGTTAATTTACTATCCAATAACCTTCCCTATTGTCCACGGGGACTGGAGTTGGAATAGTAAATTAAACTATTCACTATCCAGCACCCCAAAGCACTATGCGTTGTAATGGACTGCGTTGTAATACTTACGTTGTAAAGGCATGCGATGTAAATGCATGCGTTGTAATGTCATACATCCCTCTAATAGGGCCCCTATTCTCCCAAAAAGAAAATCATTTTAATGAAAAAAGAAATTCTTCAGTCCAGAGAATTAAATGAAAGTTTTCACTAATTATGATGTAGTCTGTCCAATATGCATGGAATCTCACAGTAGTTTATGCAGCGATAATGTTGTAATCCAATAAACAAAAGATATGTGCTTCCACATCTTATAACAAAGAATTGTGTAAAGCATGACCAAACACTGTCTCCTGATTTAATGGGATTTCTCAATTCAACTAAAAACTTGCCGATCTATGCCACATCTTGCAAACAGATTGTGGTAAAATGTTACTGTCAATCAGATGCTACAATTCCCGAGCATCGATGTTCAACCATTTGATGTTTAGTCACTTAACAGCTGTCATATTGCTGCCAGGCAAACGACCTTCATTCATTCTAAAGGGGAAAGTATTGCTGCAGTTGTGGACAGTTGACGTTTCCGGATCATATTTCCTCTTCATGGTCTCTTAAGTTATCCCTTAATTCAACATTGAACAGGGCTGTCTGAAAGTGTAATAAGGTGCATTTCAAAATGTAAAATGACACCCCCGTAATATTAATGATCACTCACTACCCACTTGTAGGCTTGTATGTTTCCACTCAGATTAAACTATTTCATTTTGTAGTGGCATGTTCCTATGCATGTCTTATTCGGATACATGATGCTCAGTAAACAGAATGATGCCCACTTTATTTGCGATTAATAGAATAACCAATAGTGCTGTTTAATTTCTATTTCCATGCATAAACAAATTCCCCTATGAATGTTAACAAATTCAATTTTACCACAGAGACAAGGGGGCATATTAGCAAGAACCTCGTTTAAATTATGCGTTATAGAATTCCAATAGAAGCCCAGGTTAGATGTCCTGCACATCTAACCTGGGCATCTACTGGAATTCTATAACTCTTATTAGCAAGCCCATTATCGCCGTTTTAGCAGCAGTTTCCTGCCGCTAAAGCGGCAATAATTTTAACGAGGTTCTTGCTAATATGCCCCAAGGTTCCATATTAGGACACTGCTCCATGAGGTTCTCAGTACTGCTGGGTTTTGAAAATGAGAAAAGAAATATCTAGAACAAATCCATTTCTTATAGTTGTGCAGATCAATCTTTGTGCATTGCACCAGATTAAGGACCCTTCTTCCCTTCATGTGAGTCCAAATTAGGATTCTATAAGGTCTCAGATATACTGTTTATTTTTCCAAGCACTCAATAGGATACTGTTTGTTGGAACATAGTGGCTGATGTACGAAGATCTAGTGATTCGGTAACCCATTGCAAACTGGCTGTCAAACGCTGAATTCAGATTTTCTTGTTCATGAAAGTCATTAAGTGGCAAATTTTTGGGTACAGTCTAATTGCCAAATCCCTAATTTTGCAACTCCAAAGAGGAAATCATTATTAGGGTTTGTTAACAGCAATTCATTACTTGTACGGTTGAAGGATTTACAAATTGCGACTAGTCACAGAGGCCCTCATGTTCAAAGATTCCATGTACTGAATCGTAAATTGGGACAAATAATGATTCACGATTTGTGCTTCCTTAAATGAAATGTGCAAAATGAATTTCTAGAAGAGGTCGCAATTTGCGCACCGACTTCTAACAAGTACATTGATATTTTGAGAACCAACCTATGTATTAATAGGTTGGCTCTCACAATACCGATTCATATTGGGTGGGAATTTGACCTACCTCATTAATATGCATGGGGTAGATCGTTCATTGTGACCCACTACGATTGGCTATATTCTCAGGCATGGTGGCCTGCTGGATTCAGCAGACCACCATGTCTGTGATTGCTTTTAAATAAAGCAGTCTTCTTTTTCTAAATACAGCATGTTTGCCTTAAAGTAAAATTGGATGCATTTAAAAAAGAAAAAGAATAATGACACAAACCTTTTTTTATGAGCAGGCAGTGGTCTCATGTACTACTTCCTGCTCCTATTAAACTGTTTTTGTGAAAATTTACAAAGGAGAAGAGTTCCCATAGGGACCCATTCCTATTTGTAAGTGGTTCACCACTTCCTTTGAGGAGGTGGTAAAATATTGTTTTGCGACTGGATTTAGTTGTCAAAACATTATTACATATCTTAACGTTTTGGTATCTGGAAGAGACGCCTTTGACATGCCCCTTCTAAATACCACCTTAATTAAATCCCAATTAGCCATTTGGTAAGGTTCAGTAACGTTAGTCAATTGCTATTTGGATTTGGTAGATAAAAAATGCCATTTTGCCATTGGAAAAGCTCATTTTAGGATTCGGAGACTTATCTCTCGTAAAATGGTTCCGTATGTGAGGGCCAGAATGGTGATTTTGCACATGCCATGGAGCACCAAATGAAATTAGGTGCCACTTATATTAACAGCACCCGAATGCATCAGGCCCTTTCCCAATAGCTGCTTTGTATGTGTGAAAACGAGGAGTGTGTGAGTACTGACGGAGCTGCAGAGGAGGAGACAGGAAAGGATTTTTAGGGTCAGGATTACCATTTTTGAACAAACAAAGGAGGAGATATTGGATAGGTATAAACAGATTATTTTAGACTTACCTGCTGAGTGCAAACACTTTTTTGAAAGAAATACTGATAGAAGTCATGCCATACCTACTCATGTGCAAGTACTCCATTCCCTTTACCTGTTAGCTTCTGGCAGTTACCAGAGTGTAATTGCAGTGGCTGGTGGTATTTCACAAAAAGCCTTGTCTAAATTTCTTAGATATTTTTAGATGTAATGTTAGGAAACAAGATATGAATAATAACTCCTAACAGACAGTATGACTAACAGAAGACAAAAATACAATTATATTGCCCATTTCCCACATGTAATTGGTTGAGTAGATAGAACACATGTAGCAATATGCCCACCATCTGCATATGAGTATTCGTATGGTAAACTTACTATTACTCTCTCTTTAAAAATACAATTTGTGAGATGCATCCTGTATTATCACAGACACATATCAAGCTTTGGTGTATTATAAGAAATAGTAATATATAATTTTTTTGTTACAGGTGACAGAACTTATGCTTTAGGGCCTTGAATTTTAACTTCATATCTGAACCCAAGCCCTCAAAATGAGCGACAATAGAACACTGCTCAAAAACAAACACGCTTTCTAGTAGAGGAAACATATGGACCTCTTAAAGGAAGATTTTGCTGACTCCATACGAGTAGTTGGGGGACTGCCTTAAAGCCCTGAGATATTCTGTAAAAAACAAGAGCAACCTATGCAATTTTGCATAATATAGCTACTAGAAAGTGACTGCTACAACCCCCCGTTGATACAGACTCGGATTGCCAGACAGAAGAGCTAAACCCAATAACCCATCTACCTCAAGATGCTTCAAGGTCTGCCGGAGGAAGATTATGCTGTGCTAACTGCACTACTCAATATTTTTAAGTTAAATCTTTAAAGAATAATTTGGTAAACTCTTTAGCTTTTACAGAACATACATGTAACCTTTATTTCAGTCTTATAATGATTTACTATTGTTTGTTTTACTAATAATTGTATCAAAGAAATGTATCTAATGCTTTCTTCTCCCTCACTAAAAACGTTCCTTTTCTGTGGTTGCAATAAGATCAGTTCCAGACACATCACTTCCTGCAGTTTGACTAGAAGTCCTCCTGACACATATGCCTTCAGGAACAGAGAGGCTAATGAGGCTTGAAGCTGCTTCGCATTGACCATCACATAAATCACCAGCAGCAGCTATTTGTGTGCTTTTAAGGCACTGATTTACTGCACAAGCTCATGGGTCACATCCCCATGACTGTGCCTAATCTCTATTTGCAGGTTAACCATGCGCCTTGATAAAGTCCCAGTAGCATGTGTAAAATGGTTAACTGATCTAGTAAACTCTTCATTGCCTGAAATATATTGGTGATGTCTGCACCTACGTGAGACACTTTCTTGTTGCATGAAAGACATAGGTGTGAAACTGCCTCTCTTAAGGTAATACATTTGTCAAACCCCGTTCTTTGCTCCTCACCAACAGTATTGGTGAGTTTATCTAAAGTATCTTTGAATGAATTAATGTTTTTGTTACTGCCCGCAAACCTTTGTCTAACAATTTTTATATTTTTATTCTGTAGGTGTTGCATTGACAACATGGAGGGCTCTCAACCACCAAACAAATCTCAGCTTTCTGTCTCACCATTCAGTCTAATACGACCAGAAGATCTTTGAGTCAAAGCACTGCAAGACAGCAGTAAAATCCTCCTGCTCATTTGCCTTTCCCTTGTGGTAAATAAATAATTAATTACCGGTACTATTTTTCAGGATACTCATATAAACAGATAGCTCAATAAATAAGAGTCAGGATTCGAGGTATCTTGAGTCTACAGGCTTTAATCAGGCATAAAGGACAGGAACAGGACAGCCTGCATGGGAATAGGATGGCAGCTGCCGGGGGCAGGAATCGGAATGGGATGAGCAGGAACGCTGCATCATATAAACAGTACGTGGTATATATACATTACATTTACAATAGCATTCAATACAGTAGGCGTAGCAGTAGGCGTTACTCGTAGCAGTCGCGAAAGATAAGGCATAAAGTAGATGTAACAAGAAGGCGTGTACAGGGCGTATACATAGACATGTGATGTAAACGTAACAGAAGTGTCATAAATGGGGCGGAAACATGGAGGGGGCTACCTGAGCAGCTGGGACCTTTAACCTAGTGGTGCGCGCAAACGGGCAATGACGTGTTATCAGGGAGAACTGGGGGCTATGACTTCTGTGCTAGAAGAGGAGACTAAAGTCTGGAGTGTCAGAGCGACATGTACCTAAGGCATATCTGGTATCTGGTGTTTGGAGAACATGTTGATAGAATCCAAAAGTTATCAGGGCAAAGACTACTTGACACTAAGGCTGGTGCATGCATTATTCTACATGTATTTGCGTGTGCGAGGAATATTCTATGAATATTAATACAGTATTTCTCTTACATGGAGACAGGAAGGCTAGACTATGGCTGAAACTATTGATGTGATTCAGTAGCTTAGGAATGCAGAGAAGGAGGGCTGGACTGATAACTAGAAGCATAACATACTCTTTGGCAGACTGGCAGGCAGAGCCAGGCCGAGCCGGGCACTGTGAGGCAGGAGGTAAGTGAAGGGTCAGGGATGCAGGTGGGGGCTGTATCGCTCCTCGGAGAGGGTTCAGGAGACAGGAGCTGAATCTGGTGTCCGGGCCCTTTTGAGGCCTAGAAACGGGGACAATTCAATGGATTAACGTGCACACTGTAAAATGTGGCAACATAGGTTTACATAGGCCTAATATTCGTTGTTTTCACGAAGATTGGAAACTGGCATACTAGAGCTGGACACAACTATAATTGCATCTTTAATCGATCATAGGGGTATACATGCATATCGATCATGCACATATAGCATAAGATGAGGAACACGTAGGCACATATAACATGGCAAAATTTACTTTTCCACATTCCCTCCTTGTGCCCTACGTTTCCATCAGGAAACATCAATATTCATGTGTAACACAGCAGGGTCACCTCGAAGTAATGAATATAAAGGAATTGTAACTAGTAAAATGTTAAACACTACCTCTTCATCTCCACAGAACGTTGAAACAGAGGTAGACACGCAATCCACACACTGGCCCTTTAATTCAGAATGGACGTCGGAGTGGGAGGAGTCTCTACAGGACACGGAAACCTCATATGCCGGAATGGACGAATCAAGGGTGTGCTTGTTCACCCAGAGCGAGGAAGGAGACGAGGAGGAAGGCGGAAGCGGAGCGGAGCTACGGAAGGACGTGTATCCCGAGGACGAGCGGAGAGACGAGAGAGAAGCAAGAAGAGGAGCGGTGCGTCGGAAGACCGGGTCCGAGGGAAGACAGCCAGAGGACCGAACGGAGGACGGCAAGGAGGGAACGCCAGGAGGCCAACGACAACACGAGTCGCCCAGCCATACACCCGGGGGAGGTGTATGGCTTAACCAGGTGCGTGACAAGCTACGGGGTTGGGTCACTCGTAAAACCATAGCGTCGGACTAAACCCGGGTCCCCATTCTCCCTGGTGGTCCTACCCCCTACCCTGAGCACAAGAACCCTCACCTCGGCATTTAGAAATAGAATATCTCACGTGTGTTTGGTCCCTCACTCCCCTCCCTGTGAGCCACAAAACAGAACAGACACTGATGCACCGTTCTCTTGCCTTTTGTTTTCCCGGTCACGGCCAGTGAAGAACACCACGGAAGTAGACGGAGACCTTCCTCGGCGGGGCCCCGACCGAGGACGAAGGGTCGACTCCTCAGTTTCCGGCATCAGGAAAGCAGCAAGGAGCCGTTCTCCAAGACCGGCCCGAACCAATAGACAGAAAAGCTCAGATACACTATATACTAAAATAAAGCCCAGAACTACTAAAATTAGCGTATTGCCCATTATTCCCGTAACCGCTACAGTGGTGGAGAATGCGGACCTAGGCGCCATCTGCGGAGTCAAGATGGAGACAGTCGTAGATCAGTTAGTAAAGGGGCAAGGACGACTTGAGTGGGTGTTAGAGCAACATCTGGTATCCGCACAAGCCGACAGAGAAATATTAAAGAAGGCCATTGAAGAGAAACAGCCCTGGGTGGACCCTGTATCGAGGAGTGGAACACCGGAAAGAACCGTGACCCATGGGACGCCGACTGTGTCTCTACAAAAGTATAGACAGGGAGAGGATCCCGACGCCTTTTTGTTAAATTTTGAGAGGGCGGCAAGGGCCTGTGGCTGGCCCGTCGCAAAATGGCCATTCTTTTTGGCACCTCTCTTAGGCGGAGAAGCCCAGGCTGCTTACCAAGTAGCGAATCCAAGAGGAGACAACACCTATGTTGAAATCAAGAAAATAATCCTTGATCATTTGGGGTTAGATCCAGAGGCATATCGCCTGAAGTTCAGAAAAGAGAGAGGATCTGTAGGGGAAAATCCCAAGACTTTATTTGTGAGATTAAAAATGGCGGCTGACAAATGGCTGACACCTACCACCAGCACGAAGGAAGAAATACTCGACCGAATATACCTGGAACAATTTCTTGAGGCACTTCCCTATGCGACGCAAAAGTGGCTTCGACAACATAACAATTTAACAACCACTGAGGCAGTGGAGATGGCCTCATCATTTACACGGGCTCAACCTAGGAATTTTCCGTGTGAGTTAGAAAGGAAGGGAGCTGTACGAATTGAGAAACCGGTGGCGCGAGGGAGAGATACCATCCGCCCCCGTACATGGAGGAGTGAAAACACGACAAATACTGGGCCGCAATGTTTCGATTGTGGCCAATGGGGACACATTGCCCGGATGTGTCCCAAGAGAAAGAATGAGGAGGAACCAATGGAGGTCGGGTACCTCCCCAGAGCTGTACTATTTTCCGCAGAGATGGGAGGCTCTTTTAGAGTAAGTGTGAAAGTCAATGGTCATGTATTGTCAGCTTTATTAGATTCAGGCTGCCGACAGTCGGTCATCCAAACTCCCTATGTCAGAACAGGACAATACATTTCACAAGGGTTAGTGAACATCAAATGTGTTCATGGGGACATTCGGCCATACCCTATTGCTGACATTGTAATTGAACAGACTGGGGAACAACCGCAAACTGTGAGAGTAGGAGTAATGTCCAACCTACCCGAAGACCTCATAATTGGGACCGATAATCCTAGCTTCCTGAACATGTTCAAGGATAAACTCGACACAGTATGTCATACAGGGAAGGAGGGTATAACCCTAATTGATCCTCCCCCTAGACGCAGCCTCCAAGTTAGGTGCTTAACTAGTAACGCGACACCCCCCACTAAAGGTTCAGCGAAAGCAGCCGGTTATGATCTATGCAGTGCATATGAATATTTGGTCCCTGCAAAAGGGAAGTCTCTTATCAAAACTGACCTGCAAATTGCAGTTCCCCCCGGATGCTATGGTAGAATTGCTCCGCGATCAGGGCTAGCGGCAAAGCATTTTATTGACGTAGGGGCTGGGGTCATTGACGAGGATTATAGAGGGAACGTTGGAATCCTCCTGTTTAATTTTGGTACCGAACCCTTCCAAATACAAAAAGGTGATAGAGTGGCACAACTGATTTGTGAGTGTATAGCTGAGACTAGGCTGGAAATGCTCCACCAGCTGGAAGATACAGAAAGGGGCTCTGGGGGTTTTGGCTCTTCGGGCATTCGTCCACAGCCAGTGGCCTCGCTCTTAACACAGGACCCTTGGGTTATGGATAGAGGATTTAAATTTGCGCAGATCAGTGATCCCACCCTGTTCAACGCGTGGGAACAGGCGCATCAAAGGGCGGTGGACTCAAAAATTTTTCCCGGGTTTATTATCGATAATGACCTATTGTACAGAATAGGTGGCGAGGGACAGCCTGCCCAACTATTGGTACCTGCCTCTTTCAGGGAGCAGGTTCTTTTCTTTGCTCACAGCCATCTCGTCGCCGGTCACTCCGGCACCGAGAAAACTACGCAGAATATCCTCAGACAATTTTTTTGGCCCGGTATTTACAGGGATACCGAATCCTACTGCAGGTCCTGTGAGATTTGCCAAAAGATGAATATGGTTAGACCACAGGCAGTCCCTTTACAGCCATTGCCGGTCATTGGCAAACCTTTTGAGAGGATCGGCATGGACCTCATCGGACCACTGCCTAAAACTAAAAAGGGGTTCCAACACATCTTGGTTGTGGTTGACTATGCCACGCGGTTCCCCGAGGCTTTTCCATTGTCTGTGGCCAATTCCAGACAGATCGGTGACAAGATGATTGAGTTGTTTAGTAGGGTCGGTTTTCCGAAGGAGATTTTGACTGACCAAGGCACGCCATTTGTGTCTAAATTGATGAAAGAAATTTGTGAGACGTTGAACGTCCACCAGATCCGTACCTCGGTTTACCACCCACAGACGGACGGATTGGTGGAGCGCTACAATCGGACCCTGAAATCCACACTGCGTAAAATGATGGAGGTTAGTGGGGAAGATTGGGATAGGATGTTACCGTTAGCACTATACGCCATCAGGGCTCAGAGACAGAGTAGTCTGGGGGTGTCGGCCTTCGAATTACTTTATGGTCGGCAACCTCGCTCACTGCTAGAAATGACCAGGGATGCCTGGATTAATGAACAGGGGGAGGAAGCAAAGGCTACTCTTGAGTACGCCAGAGACCTGAAAGCCAAATTGGGTAAACTAAGGGAATTGGCGTTGGACCATCTAGAGCTTAATCAGCAGAGACAGCGGACTAATTACGATAAAGGGAAGAAATGGAGACACCTTGTTGTTGGGGACTGGGCTTTAGTTCTCCTACCATCTTCGTCCCATAAATTCAAGGCTGAGTGGATGGGTCCCTTTAAAGTGGTAGGGGTCATTGGGAGTACTAGTTATAGATTACAGGTGACACCACGGAAACAGCAATCCTATCATATTAATTTGCTAAAGAAGTGGTTGGGTCCTCCTCCTACGACCGTCCATATGGCTACTACTCCTGGATTGGAAGGCTCTACTATTGACATGCTTGTTCATAATGACGAACTTAAGGCCCAACAACAAGTAGAGCTGAGGGGGACTTTAGAACTTTACGGGGATGTCTTTTCCAACAAACCTGGAAAGACCTCCCTGGCGGAACATTGTATCCACACTCCACCCAACAAAAAGGTTAGGATTAAACCTTACAGAATCCCCGAGGCCAGACGAAATGCGATTAAAGCTGAAGTTGACGAAATGCTGAGATTGGGGGTAATTCGCCCATCAAAAAGTGATTGGTCGAGTCCCATTGTGATGGTCCCTAAACCTGATGGCAGTAGAAGGTTCTGCATGGACTTTAGGGCTCTTAATGAAATTTCACTCTTCGACGCCTATCCCATCCCAAGAGTGGACGAGTTAATTGAGCGACTAGGACAGGCCAAATACATCTCCACCCTAGACTTAACGAAAGGGTATTGGCAGGTGCCTCTGAGACCCGAAGACATCCCAAAAACGGCTTTTTCAACAGCAGAGGGTCATTTTGAATTCACGGTCCTTCCATTTGGACTTCATGGGGCGCCGGCTACATTTCAGCGCCTAATGAATAATGTCCTCGCAGGGTTGTCAGATTTTACATCGGCTTACCTGGATGACATTGTGATCTACAGTCCAGATTGGCAGTCTCACCTCCAACACCTATCTGTGGTTCTGCAAGCACTTAGAAAAGCTGGCCTCACTGTCAATGCTAAGAAATGCAAACTAGCTTTTAACAAAGTTAAATACCTTGGTTATGTCTTGGGGCATGGCCTGATCGAACCACAAATTGAGAAGGTCAGGGCCATTGCGGACACTCCATTCCCATCCACAAGACGGGAGTTGCGTTCATTTCTGGGACTAGTAGGTTACTATAGACGCTTTATCCCACGGTTTGCGGACATTGCGGCCCCTCTCACTGACGCCCTGAAAAACGCTGGGCGAGCGTCTTCACCGGTATGTCCCACAGTACCGATGCAGGAGGCATTTAGAGTTCTGAAGTCCGTGATCACTTCTACGCCTGTTTTGGTTTCCCCTGATTTCACCCGACCATTCTCATTACACACTGATGCTTCGGACTACGGGATTGGTGCAGTGCTCTCCCAAACTGGTCAGGATGGCCTCGATCACCCAATTTTATATGTCAGCCGGAAGTTGTTCCCTAGGGAATTGAAATATGCTACGGTCGAGAAAGAATGCTTGGCCATTAAATGGGCCATTGAAAAACTAGCGTATTACCTAGAAGGCCGCCGTTTTGAACTATTCACTGATCACGCTCCCTTGCTCTGGATGGCACGCAATAAAGCAAATAATGCGAGAGTGTTGAGATGGTTCCTCTCACTGCAACCATACTCCTTTTCTATACATCACCGCAAGGGCTGTGAGAATGTCGGGGCGGACTTCCTATCACGTCATCCACTCCCCGATCGTGAGTGTCCGGAGGGGGAGGTGTGTAACACAGCAGGGTCACCTCGAAGTAATGAATATAAAGGAATTGTAACTAGTAAAATGTTAAACACTACCTCTTCATCTCCACAGAACGTTGAAACAGAGGTAGACACGCAATCCACACACTGGCCCTTTAATTCAGAATGGACGTCGGAGTGGGAGGAGTCTCTACAGGACACGGAAACCTCATATGCCGGAATGGACGAATCAAGGGTGTGCTTGTTCACCCAGAGCGAGGAAGGAGACGAGGAGGAAGGCGGAAGCGGAGCGGAGCTACGGAAGGACGTGTATCCCGAGGACGAGCGGAGAGACGAGAGAGAAGCAAGAAGAGGAGCGGTGCGTCGGAAGACCGGGTCCGAGGGAAGACAGCCAGAGGACCGAACGGAGGACGGCAAGGAGGGAACGCCAGGAGGCCAACGACAACACGAGTCGCCCAGCCATACACCCGGGGGAGGTGTATGGCTTAACCAGGTGCGTGACAAGCTACGGGGTTGGGTCACTCGTAAAACCATAGCGTCGGACTAAACCCGGGTCCCCATTCTCCCTGGTGGTCCTACCCCCTACCCTGAGCACAAGAACCCTCACCTCGGCATTTAGAAATAGAATATCTCACGTGTGTTTGGTCCCTCACTCCCCTCCCTGTGAGCCACAAAACAGAACAGACACTGATGCACCGTTCTCTTGCCTTTTGTTTTCCCGGTCACGGCCAGTGAAGAACACCACGGAAGTAGACGGAGACCTTCCTCGGCGGGGCCCCGACCGAGGACGAAGGGTCGACTCCTCAGTTTCCGGCATCAGGAAAGCAGCAAGGAGCCGTTCTCCAAGACCGGCCCGAACCAATAGACAGAAAAGCTCAGATACACTATATACTAAAATAAAGCCCAGAACTACTAAAATTAGCGTATTGCCCATTATTCCCGTAACCGCTACATCATGATACCATCTATTATCTCATATAGCATCATTTGCTCGTCTCGAATTGTCTTGGAACGGGATTTAGGACTAGGACTAGGAATACAAGAGGTAGCACACATGCCGCAAATCGCAGGGCCACATTGTATACAGAGGCAGCAACTGAATATGATCATTACTGCAATACCTAGGAATGACAATACTTTCCATCCCCAGGCAGATATGATACTCCAGAGCCAACCGGACCATGTCCAGGTGCCTGGATTCTGGTGTAACTGATGGGCAATTTTATGAAGTCTGGTTATAGCTGAATAAACAGACGGCGCGTTATTAGGAATGAAAATGCAGCAACTAGATCCGATGACTCTACATGCTCCTCCGCTTTCGGCCAGTATGACGTCAAGAACGAGACGATTTTGGAGCACGACAAATCTCATAGCAGATTGCTCTTCGGTTAAGTTACCTAGAGCAGAAGTAGTCTCATTCACTACTGCTTCAAGGGTTCTGGTTAACCTACTTATTAACTTACTATTCTGGATAGGTCCTATAAAGAAGAAGAAACCTCTATTGAAGTCTGTATACTGTTCTAAAGCAGTTTCAGTTTGATCGACAATTGGGGACTCGATCTCCCTTCTATGTCTAATGTGTACTAGATGTGTGTTTCTATGATAATCGGATGGGGCTAGAAAAACTGGTGGCAGTAGGAAGGCAATGTAACATGTTCCATCCCAATCGAGGGGCAGACGAACATATGCGGTCTGACCACAAACAAAATAAGAATGACGTGAGGCTTTGAAAATAGATTTCCCACTGTCACTATACTCGACCATAGTAGTACAATCACTATGTCCTACATGTGCGGAACCATTCTTTCTGACACATAATTCGCCTTTGACTGGTAGTACTGAAATAGCAGGTAGATCTGGAGTAGTATCGGACTGAACATTCAGAACCATAAAATTCGAGGAATAATTACCTAAATCATACACTTCATTTTCTAGATCTAACCCTGTTCTATGGGTGAGACCTTGCTTGTCTGGGAAACATGTTCTATTCAGGAAGGACATATCAGTTGAGGATGACGTTAACGTGGACCACGCTCCACATGAACCATTATGTGAAAATGGATAAGGAAAGAGTGGCAGAACTCCCTTTGGTGTCTGGAAAGGGGGGAGTCGACCACACACCCAACAATTAGTGGCATTGCTGGTCTGGTGTGAATAGTGTAACATTCTGATGAATGTATTATTTCGCATAGCAAGACGATAGGATAGCTCGTGAGGAGGCAGATCACTAAATGTGTGCTCTGCTGTAGCATTAGAAAACATATGTACATGTGAAATTGGAAAACATAAATGTAAAGCATAACTTGTGCAGGTAACCATAAGACTCAAAAATAATAGAAAACATAGAACAATAATACATCTTTTAGAGTTTTGACTAACTCTCTCACTGTGGGGGTCTATCTCATACATGTCAGGAACCTGTCTAACCGTTTCACCCGAGAGGGACTTAGACAATTAAACTGGCTGACTTATTTTACTAGACCTGAGTTTCTGTTTATACTCCTGCTGCGGAGTTTTCTCTAACAGGGGAATTTTGAATTCAGAGTCTGTATCTGGGCAGTCCTTGAGAATAGGGCAGTCTTTAATGAATGTCCTTTGTTTAAGTCCATGAAACTTCTTTATATGGCTCATATGGATCTATCCCTTGCGATTCTCGACTTTCACTGCAGTCCGGGTGGTGAGGAGGAGGAGATGGGGCTCCTTCCAACGGGGCTCCAGCGGACTTGAACGATCAAAGTTCCGGACAAATACGAGGTCACCGGGAACGACTTCATGCGGTTTCACCTCGGTGTTGTCTGGAAATGCAGCGGCAACCTGTGAACGACAAGAGTGTAGGGCAGACATCAAGGAAGCTAGGTAATCTGTCAGCATATTACTGGA
The DNA here is from genome assembly GCF_964261635.1 of Lissotriton helveticus. Classification (NCBI taxonomy): domain Eukaryota; kingdom Metazoa; phylum Chordata; class Amphibia; order Caudata; family Salamandridae; genus Lissotriton; species Lissotriton helveticus. Next base: position 891,445,962 of record NC_136067.1, on the reverse strand, counting down.
AACATCTGTAATACTACGGGGTCTAGGTGTACCCCACATGTTTGGGGGGCGGCCGAATACGACCTCATACGGGGACAGACCTGATCTGGAATGTGCGACCATTCTCATATAAAATAGAGCAACTGGCAAAGCTACTAGCCAGTCTACACCTTTTTCTTTACAAACTTTTGCAATTCGGATTTTCAGAGTCTGGTTATGTCTCTCTACGAGACCGGCTGCTTCAGGATGGCGTACACAATGGAACTTCCACTGGTACCCTAACAGAAGGGAAATTTGTTTCATAAGCTCAGATGAGAATGGCTGGCCGTTGTCTGAATACACGACCCTAGGGAGTCCATAGCGGGGAAAGAATTCACGAACCAACTGCCTGGCAGTGGTCGCAGCTGTGTAATCTGGGACTGGATATGCTTCTGTCCACCTGGACAGAGCGCATACAACTACGAGGACATACTTGAAACCTCGACATCGCTCCATCTGAATATAATCCATCTGGAGGACTTCAAAAGGGTGGTCAGGAGGTTGGAATCCACCTTGTTCCACCGGGACACTTTTACCTGGATTGAACTGACAACATATCATACAGGTACGGACTTTCTGTTTGGCTGCAGCTCGTAAGTGCTTGTTGAACCAGAGGTTCTGGATACTGTCTAGCATAGCTTTTTCTCCTAGATGTGCTGGACTATGTGCGGTATTAATAATGACTTGAACCATAGAGTCGGGGAGAAACCATGTGGCTTTTCCCTTCGTTAACCATCCTTGATCTGTCTGGACCCCTCCTTGTTCGGACCATTTCTTGATTTCTTCGGGAGTAGCATGTGACTGTATGTCTATGACATCTTGTGTAGGGTCCTTAACAGTCATACAAGTAGTCTGATCTGGAGTGTGTGTCAGTGTTGTGTTAACTGGAACGTCTGGAGTCTGAGCTGTAAGCTTGGCTGTTCGATCGGCTAGATCGTTACCTTGGGAAATGATGTCAGTCACTTTCGTATGTGCTTTGCACTTCATGATAGCGATAGCTGTCGGTAAATGTATTGCATCTAACAAAGCTTGAATGAGGAGACCATGCTGAATCTTGGTTCCATGAGAAGTCATGAAACCTCTCTCTTGCCAGAGCACTCCAAAGTCGTGTACGACTCCGAATGCATAACGTGAATCTGTGTATATATTCACTCTCTGGTTCTTGGCACGCATGCAGGCTTGGGTCAGAGCGACTAGCTCTGCTTCTTGAGCAGACAGGGTGTCAATACGATGTGTTTCTATAACTTCAGTTTCAGTAGTCACTGCATACGCGGCTACTAGTTCTCCTGTACTTGTTCTCATACATGAACCATCCACATAAAGTGTCAGGTCGGGATTAGGTAATGCAATATCTGTCAGGTCTTGTCTTGGCTTAGTCATAGTGTTAACAACTTCCACACAGTCATGTGTGGCGGTATTTGAAGTAACTGAGGGTAACAGTGTAGCAGGATTCAGAATGTTGCAGCGTCTGATTTCTATGTGTGGCTGGAACAGTGTCAGTTCATAACCTGTTAAACGTGCAATTGTCAAGTGCTGAGTCTGGGTTCGGTTTAAAAGAACTTCCACGGAGTGTGGAACTTGTACTGTCAGGGGGTGTCCTAACACTATGGAATCACTTTGTCTGATAGCTAGTGCTGTGGCTGCAACTGACTTGAGGCACGCAGGTAGAGCCTGGGCCACTGGATCTAATGTGCTAGAAAAATAAGCACAGGGCTTGTATTGTCCTGCTTGATCTTGTGTGAGAACAGATAATGCAGTACCTTCGCGTTCAGTAACAAAAAGTGTAAAAGGCTTACTGTAGTTCGGTGTTGCTAGAACAGGTGCTTGACATAAGGCTTTCTTTAACTCATTAAAGACAAGTGTATGTTCCTGGGTCCAAGGGAGGACAGTCGATACGGCTGCCTCCTGTGTCGTTAACTGTATCAGTGGCTTGGCTAGAAATGCATACTGAGGAATCCATTGTCTGCAGTAAGAAGTGAGGCCAATAAAAGCTCGTACCTCCTTCTGGGTCTTGGGCTGTGGAAGACTCGCTATTAACTGGATACGGTCAGGTGTCAACTGCCTACCCCTCTTGGACAGTAAGTGTCCTAAGTAGACCACTTGCTGGACACAGAATTGTAATTTGGAAGGGGACACCTTGTGTCCCTGGTCGGCCAGAAAATACAGGACTGTAAGTGACGCTCGCTCGCAGTCACGTTCAGAACGGGCTGTGATTAGTAGATCATCGACATACTGGAGCAGGGCAGTGTCAGTTGGCATGTGAATATTGTCTAGTTGTCTTTTAAGTGCTTGACTGTAAATGCTAGGACTTTCTGTGAAACCTTGAGGAGCTCGTGTAAATTTATAGCTCCTTCCATTTAAACAGAATCCGAAAAGGAACTGGCTGTCTGGATGAATGGGGACACTGAAGAATGCGTTCTTGAGATCGATAACTGTAAAGAACGTAGCTTCAGAATCAATAGCTGTCAATAGGGATGAAATATCTGGGACTACTGGGTACTGAGGAATAATACATTTATTAAGTTCTCGAAGGTCAATCACTAATCAATATACTGGAGGTGCATTTGGATCAGTACGTTTCATGACTGGAATGATAGGAGAATTACATACATTGGAGTCAGTTTCTACAACCACTCCTTGAGCAATAAGTTCGTCAATAATTTTGGATAAGGCTGCTACAGCCTCAGGTGGCAATCTGTACTGTCTGATTCGTGGCAAAACTATACCTTGCTTCAGAGTCACACGATGGGGTGTGATCTGCATACAACCTACATCAGTTGGACCTTGCGCCCATAAATGCTGTGGTACATTCAATAATCTTGGATCAAAATCGCGTAATACATAATGACCTTTAAAGTCTCTAAGGAACAATCGCACTCCTTCTGGGGAGCAGCATATAACTGCTCCTAACTCTTTCAATGTCTTAATGCCTAACAAATTTTCTGGACATGACTTCGTAAGTAACAAATCAGTAGTTCGGGACAATGGACCAACTTCTAGAGAAACTGGTTTCGAAATTTCATTAACAATAGGCTTTCCTGAAAATCCAAGGGAAACATTTCTAGAGCCTGAGAGCGGAGCCCCTGGAACCTCGTCATGACTGATGGTAGTCCTACTTGCCCCTGTATCAATCAAAAACTTTCTGTCTTTCCCTAATACTTGGCTGTGTACATAGGGACCCTCTTGATCTACAGGTATCTCGATGAGAGGCAAGCCTACCTCCCTCTCTAGGCTGTTTCATGAATACTGCTGATAATCTGGATACTCGGACTGTGCATACTGGTACATTTGCTGTGTAACGTGCTGTGTTGCAGCTATAGGCTGCGGTACTGTAACTGTCTGTTGTGCATTCTGTGGTGGCTGAGAAGTCTGTGAAACTTGTTCTTGTCTAGGCGGACGTGGTCTTTCTTTAGTCTTACCAGTAGCTATGTTGTGTTTCAGAACTGCACACTCGTTTATAAAATGACCTGGCTGTTTACAGTAATTGCATGTCCCTTTAACGGGAACTGCAGGATGACTGGCTTGATTCGGACCCCTCTTCTGACTGTCTTGGGGAACAGATTGTGCAACTAATACTTTCATTTTCGTGTCTTTCATACGTCTCCTTTCGTGTTCTTGCTCTTCCCTGATTCTGTTCTGGTGGTACTGGAGCATTTGTAACATCTGTGACGGAGTATTAGCTTGCCAGGTACTTTCGACTTTCAGTACTCGATTTTTAACTTGTGGACTTGAATTCTCTACTAGTTTGGTAACAAAAAGATGAGGGTACGATTCACTACTTGTTTTCAGACCACTGTTAATAATAAAACATTTCTCAAATCTAGAATAAAAATCACTGGTATCTTCGTCTTGTTTCTGTTTACAGGCTGAGATGGCATCCCAGTCTTCCTTTTTCGTGGCTAGTAATCTTGGCAAAACTTGTATCAATAACTCGGGCAATTCTTTAGCTTTACCCCCAAGACCGGTACCTGGTACTCGTGTATTATCTTCAGCTTCTAAAGCTGTCCAATCTATCTTTTTCTCTCCCACCTCCCATTCTTTTTCTTTGAGTTTTTCATATATGCCCGCAGGCAACAGGACCTTTAACATTTTAATGATATCAGGATACGTGTATTCTCCCATACGGAGCATGTCTTTTAATTCACGGTGGAACCCTGCTGGATCTTTGTCGTGACAGGGAATTAACTTCTTCATCTCTAAGAGTTCCATCTTTGTGATAGGGGTGTAAACAAATACTCGTTCTAGATCACCACCCGCTGTCCTAACTGGGTGTACTTCTCGTAACGGATTCTGTCTGTCTATGTACAATGGTTTACTTTCTGGAGGTGAGACATGAACAAAATGCGGATTCAAAAACGTTCGATATTTGTGGCGCTGTTCTAGGAAGATACTAATTAAATCAGTACCTAAACCTCTCCATCTATACTGGAGTAACTCGTTCAAAACATCATGTAACGGACCTGGATCAGAATGCTGTCCCTCATACAGTGTAATGAGGTGCTGGATCATATACATACCCACCAGTCGCTGCTCGACTGGGGGCAATTTCAGAAACATTTGTGTCACTATTTCGTCTGGAAAAGTGGTAGAATCAGTAGTCCATCGGACTGCTGATCGGGCTAGTTCTTGCTCATGCATTGTACTAAGCTCACTATAGCCTATTCGTGATTTCAGGATTTTATCTGTAGCCTGGAATACTTGTTCTAGAGAACACTGTTCTGCTGCTGGAGAGGGAAAAACTTTCTTGTGTTCTAGGCGTGAATGTCGGTCGGGAAGTCTAGTTCTACCTACATACGCTATTCTGGAGGGATTCTCGTCGTCTACCTCTTCAGTAGAAGAGTTGTCTTCTTTCTCGGTTACTTGTGTTGCTTCTCGTTTTTCGTGTAACTTTATTATTTCCCTACGAATTTTCTTGTACATACTCTCTATACAGTTCTGTGTCTTGTGTCTTCCCTCGGCTATGTGGTCACTCCACCTGGTCAAGACTTTCATTTCTTCCGGATCTTTATCTGGATAGTCTTGTTCCCTTATTAAACAATTAATTAGGAACTTTAAAAGCATGAGCTGAATCTCGACTTTTCTTTGGACCATGGCGTCGCCAATACTTTCTGGATCTACTCCTGTACGGATAAAACGATATATTCTGTCTAGATAACCTTTCATATTCGGTAGGGTGTCCAAATATTCGGTCACCCGTCTTACACGCAATGAATATATGACCATATTATCATCGCCTGAAACTGGATCATAACGGCATTCGGTAAGAGCTCGCTTGATATCTGCAAATGTCTGAATTTTTGGCGAACGCTGTAACGCTCGTTCATGTAACTCAAGTATCGTCATACGTCTGTGTTGAGGCGGGGTTCCAGGAGGACTTCCCCCCGTGGCCCCTAGACTAGAATCGTTGACGGGTATTGTACGTGCTGGCAGAGTGACTGATGTAGCGGGTACATGTACTGTAGGCTGGACCGGGGGTACCGTGACAGGTACTGCAACGGGTGCCCCGGTGGCTGGAGGAACAGGAATTACATTATTTACAGGAGCTGGCGGAACAGGATTTGCATATCCTGGGACTGTGTCGTCCAAATAGGACGAGAGAAAAATATCAGCTGCGGTCGGTTTATGACGTAGCTTAATCGGAACTAATGGTGGCGGTAAATTACATGGTGCTTCCGGGGTTGCTTTTGGCAAGCCCTCGGCAAGAAGAGGATACATACCCTTAATAAGGGCATTTCTCTGTCTGTCTGACTGTTCTGCTTTAACTCGTTCACCTACTTCGATTAATTCCCTTTCTTGGGCTTTTTCTGAGGATTCCCTACTTAATTCTGTTTTTCTGATTTCTTTTTCCGTTCTTTTATGAGATTCTTTGCGCCATAACTCGATGGCATCTTTCTGGGACTGTCTGGCTTTCTTTTTCCATAATGCTTCTTCTACTCGCATGATGCACTCGGCATCCCATGTGCCTGATACAGGCCATCTATATTTTTCTTCGAGATGTCTGGTATATTCAGACCATAAGTCTAGATATATTATGGCACTTAAGCCATGCTTGTGATACATAAAATGTCCTGGACTGTCCCTAGGAGGGACAGGGACTGCTTCCTCGAGCAGCCCTTTTCTGGTTTTTAACTGACGTAATTTGGAGAATAGAGGCATTCTGTACTTGAATCTGAACACAATACAATACACGATAAACACAATAATAACTGGAAGAACAAATCACTCATACCACGACATTGAAAACACATTGAAATAACATTTAAAATAACAGTTCGGACAGAATATTACCTGGAATACTGAGAACAGAAACACATGAATTTCTCGAGAATGGAACTTACTAGAATTACTAGATGCACTGCTAAAACAGTACGAAACATACCGGTCCCATAAAGAGACACGTCAGGACCCGCATCCACCTAGGTGGACACTTCGTGTTGGATCTGTGTACCCAAACCCACGGACCAGAGACAAATTAATGACTCTGTCTAGATACTACCCCAGCAACGGTACTCACCGGGCAGCAAGAACGGAAGGCCTCGGACTGGACTGGACTGGACCACTACGACGTCGGACTACGAACTTCGGACTTCAGTTACAGGTGGGCCTCCGGATACCTCGGACCTTGTACTCTCGGCTTGGGCTCTGGTCGGGACTCGCCGCGTTCCACACCGCCTCGTCTGGATGCTGGACCGCAACCTCCGTCTCCTCCGTGGACCTGAGGGATACTTGAAGCAGAAATATCTGCTGGTGCGCAGGATGGTTCCGTCACGGCTGCAGAGGATCAGGGGGCCTGCGTGGCTTCGCCGGCGCGTGGGGAAAGGGCAAGTCCCTATTCGGGCGCCATTATGTGGTAAATAAATAATTAATTACCGGTACTATTTTTCAGGATACTCATATAAACAGATAGCTCAATAAATAAGAGTCAGGATTCGAGGTATCTTGAGTCTACAGGCTTTAATCAGGCATAAAGGACAGGAACAGGACAGCCTGCATGGGAATAGGATGGCAGCTGCCGGGGGCAGGAATCGGAATGGGATGAGCAGGAACGCTGCATCATATAAACAGTACGTGGTATATATACATTACATTTACAATAGCATTCAATACAGTAGGCGTAGCAGTAGGCGTTACTCGTAGCAGTCGCGAAAGATAAGGCATAAAGTAGATGTAACAAGAAGGCGTGTACAGGGCGTATACATAGACATGTGATGTAAACGTAACAGAAGTGTCATAAATGGGGCGGAAACATGGAGGGGGCTACCTGAGCAGCTGGGACCTTTAACCTAGTGGTGCGCGCAAACGGGCAATGACGTGTTACCAGGGAGAACTGGGGGCTATGACTTCTGAGCTAGAAGAGGAGACTAAAGTCTGGAGTGTCAGAGCGACATGTACCTAAGGCATATCTGGTATCTGGTGTTTGGAGAACATGTTGATAGAATCCAAAAGTTATCAGGGCAAAGACTACTTGACACTAAGGCTGGTGCATGCATTATCCTACATGTATTTGCGTGTGCGAGGAATATTCTATGAATATTAATACAGTATTTCTCTTACATGGAGACAGGAAGGCTAGACTATGGCTGAAACTATTGATGCGATTCAGTAGCTTAGGAATGCAGAGAAGGAGGGCTGGACTGATAACTAGAAGCATAACATACTCTTTGGCAGACTGGCAGGCAGAGCCAGGCCGAGCCGGGCACTGTGAGGCAGGAGGTAAGTGAAGGGTCAGGGATGCAGGTGGGGGCTGTATCGCTCCTCGGAGAGGGTTCAGGAGACAGGAGCTGAATCTGGTGTCCGGGCCCTTTTGAGGCCTAGAAACGGGGACAATTCAATGGATTAACGTGCACACTGTAAAATGTGGCAACATAGGTTTGCATAGGCCTAATATTCGTTGTTTTCATGAAGATTGGAAACTGGCATACTAGAGCTGGACACAACTATAATTGCGTCTTTAATCGATCATAGGGGGATACATGCATATCGATCATGCACATATAGCATAAGATGAGGAACACGTAGGCACATATAACATGGCAAAATTTACTTTTCCACACCCTTAATGCAGGTTGGGGTGTTTCCCTCGGTGTTGTAGGTTACTCAGACTCTTCAGGATACTCTGAAACTTTTGGAACTGGTGGTCTGCGTCTTGAAGGCAGAGGTGATGATGTAGTGGCTGGGGGCTCCTTACCTTCCTCTTCCTCTGATAACCTGGCTTTTTCCTTACTAACAGCTGGGTTTTAGCACTTTCAGATTCTCCTCAGCCGACTCCTTCACGGAGTGGTCTAGTTAGCACCAGGATACCATTTTTGGTCACAGTGCGCTTTACAAATTCTAAATACAATACTATACAATACAATAAGTCATATTGAGTGTCTCGCCATGCCTCTGCACCTGATTTGTGCCCTCTCTGAAATGGCATATCTTTTTTATGTTATGTTCAGCAGGATTTTTTAAAGCATGTGTTTACGAAAGGTGTCTTGGTGCTATAGTAACACTATGTCTGGAAGGGCATCTACGCTACCGAAAGATATCCCATAGGCCTGCTTAACAACCATGTCTTCAGACATTTTCAAAAGGAGTTGAGATTCATAGAATGTAAGACTTTCATAGGCAAAGAGTTCCACATGGGAGGGGCTATCACAGAGAATCTCTTGCCTCCAGACCTACTATCCCAAAATTTAGTAACAACAAGTTGGTTCATGAAGGCGGATCTTAGATTTTGTAGGGGAAATATTTTACAATTTGTGCCTTTAAACACCATACCTTGAATTGTATCCATTTTTTTCACATGAAGCAGCAGAAGCTTCTTTAACATAGGTGTTAATGAAGTCTGGGTGTATCTCAAGGGACGAAAAGCCTACCTTGGTGTCTCTTTTTGAATAGCCTTTAGACATTAGGCTGTGTCAAAGATCACAGCAGCCATGTCATGCAAGATGTAGATTACAGTTTTTCACTTTTTGTATTAGGCTTTTACGTCCAAACGGAAGAATTTACAAATTCTGAGCTCAAATTTAACCGGTGCCCACCTGTTAAATATTGTTTCTACCTTCAAAATATTGACCCAAACATTTAACTAAGATTTGCAGATGGCAGGAAGAAGCACTACTTAAGTTGGATCGCTGACAAAATCTCGACCAAGGAAATATCGACCTACAGAAATATCGATGCAGAAATATCGAAGGCAAGAATATCGACATCCTATCTACATCATGGTAAGTACAAAAATATCAAAAAAAATATATAGATGTTAAAAATATCGATGTTAAAAATATCGTTTTTTTCTATAAAAATATAAATGTAAAATAAAGTAAATAACTCTAATAAATACAATAAACATAGTTAAAAATATCTAATAATGTTTAAAATTATTAAATACATATATAATAATAATACATTCATTAAACATATACAGAAAATATATAATATATACATACTTAACAATAAGTTGTAATAATTATTTTAATAATTTATAAATTAATACAAAATATTATAAATTACAAATACATTTACAAACATAAAACAAAAACATAAATAAAATATAAAGAATTATTTTTAATAAATAAAAAATTAAATATACTTTTAATATTTCTAAAATTAATTATATACTCCATTATCTAAATTTATACAAAAAAATTAAATAGCTAAATAAATAAAAATACTATTCAAAATCCATAAGGTAAAAAATACAGTAATAAAAATGTTGGATAGCATAGAACTTAAAATTACCATTCCCACTCCACAGAGCGCAACAGTATAGAAACCATTGGATAGCTTAGGGGTAAAAATTACTATTCCAACTCCAAAAAGTGCAACAGTAGGGAAAGCGTTGGATAGCGTAGAGGTAAAAATTACTATTCCAAATCCAGAGAGTGCAACAGTCGGGAAAACGATGGATAGCGTAGAGGTAAAAATTACTATTCCAACTCCAGAGACTGCAACAGTAGGGAAAGCGTTGGATAGCGTAGGGGTAAAAATTACTATTCCAATCCAGAGAGTGCAACAGTAGGGAAAACGTTGGATAGCGTAGGGGAAAAATGACTATTTCTACTCCAAACAGTGCAACAGTAGGGAAAGCGTTGGATAGCGTAGGGGTAAAAATTACTATTCCCACTCCAGAGAGTGCAACAGTAGGAAAAGCATTGGATAGCGGGAGGGTAAAAATTACTATTCCAACTCCAAACAGTGCAACAGTAGAGAAAGTGTTGGATAGCGTAGGGGTAAAAATTACTTTTCCCACTCCAGAGAGTGCAACAGTAGTGAAAGCATTGGATACCGGGGGGGTAAAAATTACTATTCCAACTCCAGAGAGTGCAACAGTGGGGAAAACATTGGATAGCGTAGGGGTAAACATTACTATTCCAACCCAAACAGTGCAACAGTAGAGAAAGCGTTGGATAGCCTAGGGGTAAAAATTACTATTCCCACTCCAGAGAGTGCAACAGTAGGAAAAGCATTGGATAGCGGGAGGGTTAAAAATTAATATTCCCACTCCAGAGAGTGCAACAGTAGGGAAAGCGTTGGATAGCATAGAGGTAAAAATTACTATTCCCACTCCAGAGAGTGCAAAAGTAGGCAAAGCGTTGGATAGCGTAGGAGTAAAAATTACTATTCCCACTCCAGAGAGTGCAATAGTAGGGGAAAGCGTTGGATAGCGGGAGGCTAAAAATTACTATTCCCACTCCAGAGAGTGCAACAGTAGGGAAAGCGTTGGATAGCATAGAGGTAAAAATTACTATTCCCACTCAAGAGAGTGCAAAGGTAGGGAAAGCATTGGATAGCGTAGGGGTAAAAATTACTATTCCCACTCCAGAGAGTGCAACAGCAGGGAAAGCATTGGATAGCGGGAGGGTAAAAATTACTATTCCCACTCCAGAGAGTGCAACAGTAGGGAAAGCATTGGATAGCGGGAGGGTAAAAATTACTATTCCCACTCCAGAGAGTGCAACAGTAGGGAAAGCGTTGGATAGTGTAGAGGTAAACATTACTATTCCCACTCCAGAGAGTGCAACAGTAGGGAAAGCGTTGGATAGCGTAGAGGTAAAAGTTACTACTCCCACTCCAGAGAGTGCAAAAGTAGGGAAAGCGTTGGATAGCGTAGGGGTAAAAATTACTATTCCCACTCCAGAGAGTGCAACAGTAGGGAAAGCATTGGATAGCGGGAGGGTAAAAATGACTATTCCCACTCCAGAGAGTGCAACAGTAGGGAAAGCGTTGGATAGCGTAGAGGTAAAAATTACTATTCCCACTCCAGAGAGTGCAAAAGTAGGGAAAGCGTTGGATAGTGTAGGGGTAAAAATTACTATTCCCACTCCAGAGAGTGCAACAGTAGGGAAAGCATTGGATAGCGGGAGGGTAAAAATTACTATTCCCACTCCAGAGAGTGAAACAGTAGGGAAAGCATTGGATAGTGCAAAAGTTAAATATAACAATCTTATAAATAATTGTTGTAAATAAAATAATTACAAATTTAATTTTTAAATAACTCTACATCATTTGCAAATACCCATTAATAAAAACATAATTACAATTAAATAATTAATTTACAATAAAATAACAATAAATACCAATAAATAGTAATTAATAAATATAAATTAACACATAATTAACTATTAAAAATATCAGTTACCAATTAACAAAATTAATTGACAAATATAAAATGTAATTACCAATTACAAACCTTAAATACCAATTAAAAAAATTAATTACCAATTAAAATATTCAATTACCAATTAAAATAATTAATTACCAATTAATTAGGAATAAAATTATTATCAACACTAATAACAAATAATTAATTACTTAATTACAATTTAAAAAAATTAATTGCCAATCAAAAAAAATAATTACCAATTAAAAAATGTAATCGCCAATTACAATCCTTAATTACCAATTAAAAAAAATAATTGCCAAATATAAAATGTAATTACCAATTACAAACCTTAATTACCAATTAAAATAATTAATTACCAATTAAAATAATTAATTACCAATTTAATTAGAAATAAAATAATTATCAACACCAATAACAAAAAATGAATTACTTAATTACAATTAAATTACTTCCCACCCAATTCCCCTATAAACCCACAAACCGCTACAAAACTTAAACGCAAAAATTAGTTAAAAATAATTTACAATTACTAAAAATTAATCATTAATTTACTATATTTAAATTACTTCCCACCCTATTCCCCTATAAACCCACAACCCGCTCCAGTACAAAAACATAAAATTCAATAAAAAATAACATTTTTAATATTAAAATATAGTACACATATAATTTAAAACAAATAAAATACTTAAAAAAATATTTAACACATACATATAAAATACATAATAAAATACATAACAACAAACTAATATCGATATTACTAACATTGAAATTAGTGAGAACAATATATTTGATATCGATATTACTAACTTCGATATTACTTACATCGATATAATAAAAATCAATATTACTTACCTTAGGTCCGATATTCTGTCCAACGATATTCTTCACCTCCATATTCTTCCCCTTCGATATTTTTGACTCGATATGACTGTTGGTCGATATTAGGGAATCAATATTTTGACTGTGCACCACTTAAGTTATGCAGACACTTCATCTTGATTTTTTTTGGTATGGGTTGAATTTGGCCATTCTGTTTTATGGGTTCGGCTTTCATCTACCTATTTTGGTGTAGATTTTGATGGCACAGAGACGTATTGCTAACTATATACAAAGATTGGTCTTTGGCTATTCTCCTTTCAACCATTGGATTTCTTCAATCAGCCTTTTTCAGACATTGGCTAGAGACTTTGTCAAGCATGTTTTGCCTCAGCCCAGCAGAGTATTCATCTATCATGTAATGCTATTGGCTGTTTGTGCGTATCCTTCCACCTCATGAGGGACATTGAGACTAAGCATGGGCGGATTTTGCGAATTGGCAATCCGCGAACTTGCGTATTTACGGATTCGCAATCCGCAAAATCCGCGAACTCTTGCGAATTTGCGGATTTTTTTTTTTGTGTTCGCAAGGATTTCTGCCAGTTCGCGAGGATTCTGTACCAGTTTGCAATTGCGAACTTACTTGTCGGCTCGCAACGACCGCGACTATGTTGTTTCTACATCTGGTTCATCATCACAGGTTCACAGCACCCTCTGTTTCACCACTGCCACCCTCTGGTACACCCATGCCACCCTCAGGTACATCCCTGCCACCCTCTGGTTGGTTTATCACTGTAGATTATGGGGGTGAAAAAAAGCAAGCACACCTGCCCTGCTTCAACTGACATGAATTAATTTGGGGTTGATTAATGTGTCACTGAATTTAAACTTCCAGTCTGGCTGGCACCTGCTTCCTTATCTGTAATTTGCTGAACTCTGAAGGGGCCCCTCAGGAAGCACTACAGGGAATGGTTACTAATGATAAGATTGAACTTTTGCACCTGCTGAGTGCTTTCAGTATTGTCTGTAATTGCTTTCTGTTGCAGTGTAATTTTTTTAACAGGACCTTTGTTGTATACTTGTAGCTATTCTCTGAGCCTGCTGTGAGGGTCAGAGGAGGGTCATAGAATAGTTGCAAGTAGGCAAATGAACTCTGAAGCGGCCCCTCAGGAAGCACTACAGGGAATGGTTACTAATGATAAGATTGAACTTTTGCACCTGCTGAGTGCTTTCAGTATTGCAAAAATCCAAATATCCAGCAGCATCCACAAAAGTAATCCTTCCAGGTCAAGATCCAAATCAAAGTGACCAGCACATGAAGAAAGCACTGGGAGGAGCCTGGTGGACAGGAACAGGAAGTTGGAGACTGTGGGGCACTTCCTTCCTCCCACCCCCACCCCCCAAAATGGACTCCTTGCAAAGAAAAAGTGCAGGCAAATGTCAACCTGAGGAGTTATTCTGATAAAAATCATAATTTTCAAGGTTTATGCTGCCTGCTGGTGGATTTCTTGTGCGAAATTGCAAATTTTGCAATCTCGCAATTGCGAGATTGTCGCTGCCCGCCGCATCTACGTGTTCGCAAGTATTTACTCCCGCGAAATTGTATAGTATTCTAGTTGGCAAGCAAAAAATCCGCTTCGCACGGATTTTACGAATTTTCGGCAAGTTCGCTAGAGTTCGCGGATTGCGAATTTACCGAAAATCCGCAAAATCCGCGAGCGGAACGGATTTTACGCCCATGCTTAATTGAGACCACTTGGACCCACTTCATGAGTGCTCCAGCTGTCCTGAATTCACCTCTCCAAGCTGCCTGCTCCTGACCACGAGGACATCTTGACACTTACTGCCTGGCTGACCTATCTGCTCTGCACGTGGGCCGCCCGGCCCCTATAACAATGATCCAGCAGTGCTCTGGTAATCCAGTGGCTCTTGCAACCTGCTCCCTCAAACGTACATTAAAGTACCTTTGTGCAGTGTGTTTTCAAGTGGCTCCCTCTCCTGTAGTGCACCAGCTACCAGCAACCTCAGCACCCTGTGCCTGCCTGAATCCGGGCACCTTCCAAGAATACGCTAGTTAAATATTTGACCTGGCCTTGCTAACTACTGAGATCTGAAGGATGAACCTTGAAAGTCGACTATAATTGTATATGTATTTTTGTCTTTTCCCCCATTGATTCCAACGGTGCGTAATTGTGCACAAATGTGATTGATTTTGCGAACTCTACAAATTCATTACTTAAAAAGTACTCACTCTATAATGAAGTTATTGGTCTGAAATATTATATGAAAATCAATATTATTTTTGCAAATTGGTTTTGAATTTATTCTTGAGCGTGTGTCTTATTTATTGCCTCTGTGAGTACAACAAATTCTTAGCACTACCCTCTGAAAAGCCTAACGGCTCGCCCACACTAGCACAAATAGAGCATTAGTATTATCTACTTTTGCCTTTGTAAACCAATCAGGGGCTCTCTGCACAGTGTACTTCATTTTACTACACTATATAGAGAGCCAGTTTCCTAAGGTGCAGTCACTGGATTACATATGTGGAGTGGTGTGGCTCACTGGTTAGAGGCGGCAGACCCGGAAGCAGGAGTCTGCCCGGGACCAGTGTTCAATTACCAACGCGGCAGGGTCGTGGACCAGGGTCAGCGGACTCGATAATTCTCGCCTCGGTGCCTACTCTAACCAGGGGTCCCACTCGGCAACTCTGGGCATTAGCTTGCCTAATCTCCACAATGGCCCCATCAACGCCGGGGATGCCTGGCTTCACCTTGGCGACTCCCAGTAGGGACTATCCCACAGGGAAAGCCAGGACGGGTTCCACAGCGGTATACCGCGCCAGGATACTCTGGTAGTAATTGAGCGCGTTACAAAACAGTTTATAACATTATAACATAACATATTTTCTCGAAAAACATCCACAATCAATCATATTAGGGTCTTTTACATCTCAGACAAATAATTTGGAATGTGGGGTCATTGTCTCCACATTTCTTCCACTTATATATTAGGCATCTCATTGTGAAAGTGTTAGATAAAGGTTGTGCTGTCTATAACTATGCTGATGAATCAGCTATTTTTCAATTTTGATGGTACTCCAAAAACCAATGATTCTTTTCACGATACCAGTAGGTACATTGCTAGGTGGGTGGAGTTCAACCAACTAAAATTAAACTTCATGATCAATGAAAATCTTTCCATACGGACTAAACTGAGCTCTCCAGTGTCAAAGTGAATGTTCTTGCTAAAAATGATGAAGAAAATACCCCCTCTACTGACAATTAAAGTGGACAAATGATTGCATCTAGCTCATCTAGGTTGGTCTATGCTAATGAGACCTACGCTGGTCTGCCTAATGTCCCCTTGCATAAACTCAGGCTATTCAAAAAGAGGCAGCAAGGTTGGCTTTTCATCACTTACTTTATATCAAAGCTCTTGGTCTTACAAATTATGTAAAAATCGATATTGTTTTGCAAATTGGCCTTGGATTTATTCTAGACTGTGTGTCTCATTTATTGCCTCTGTGAATACAACAATACTTAGCACTATCCTCTGATAAGCCTAACTGCTCACCCACACTACCACAAATAGAGCATTAGTATTATCTATGTTTGCCTTTGTAAACCAATATGGGACACACTGGACTCTCTGCACAGTGTACTTCATTTTAGCACACTATATAGGAAGATATCTTCCTACATTGCAGGATCAGTGGTAGGGTCTACGACTTTGCGTTTGCTAAAACCACTCTCTCAATAGATGCCCCAAAAATAAATCCAAAAAATGGCCTTCAGACAGTTGTATTTTTCGATTGGTCTATTTTATTTTTCAAAGTTTTTAAATTAACTGTTAGGGCCTTGATTAAGGTCAATGCCCTACCAGTTGCATGTGCCATCCCACTTGCCCTGGACCCTTTTGTGTGCCCTCCCTGCTCCCGTGGTCCCTGCCGTGTGGCATCTCAAGGACCATGCTTTAGCATCTACTCTAACCATCCTGAGGCTGAATCCTTCAATTTTTCTCCCTCTGTACCCCTGCTGTGAGGCATCCCAAGGGTCGTGCGGTAGCATAACATCTACTCTTCTATGGTGGTAAGCCGCCTGTGGCTCCCTCAGTGCCCCTGCCGTGAGGCATCCCAAGGACACTGTGTGAGCCTTCCATCTACCTTTTAGTAATTCTCTCTTTTATCTCCCTTTCTTGTATTCCTTCTGCCTCACCTCTACCCTCGCGGCTGCAACGCCCGGCTTCTTTTGGTGTCGGTGGGTGGGATTCCTTTTCTCTACTGTGAGGGGGGTTTGTGTTACATCGGGCCTGTTGCCCCCTATTTACATCCCTCGCTTTGTGCAGTCATTGAGTGGGTGTTGGGGGGCCTGTGTAATCCGGGTAGGGGGAGGTACCCGAGAAATCTGCAGTGTGGGAGGCGGGAGCCATTCAGTAATCAAAAAAATGCAATTGCCAAAGGAGGAGTGAACATCGGGGAGCTAAAGGGGGCTCCGACAGAAGTCAGACTGTACCGAGGGATTTTCAAAAATTGAATACATGTTAAAATAAAAAAAAAAGTGTTGGTTAAGCAGTGCAATGAGGAAACGAAAGCAACTCTAGAAAGGTGCGCTGTGCCTAGAAGGCTCAGTATCCTGTAATTCACTGCAAATCACTTAATTTCCCTGTGTAAACCAATAATTAATGTGTCCTCATGTAACGTAATTGGCGCTCATGTCAAGCACACTAATATCTTTGGGTCTAGTTCGCGCTATAAAAATCTGACAAGGAAAAAAGAGGATGCCATGCTAGAGGACTCTGAGAGCTTCCCCACCTTGATTCCAAATTATCTCATCGGATTGCCACCCTACCCCCCACTGAGACTCCCTCCTCGCCACCACCCACGGACCACTCTGCCTCGGACAGACTCACCTGACCTGAGGGCTGACCTGGCATGCAGCTTCAGAGGCAGGCTCGAGGCGAGCAGGCAGCAGAAGGCAGGGCAAGGCTAGCCAGGAGCTAGAAATAATTTAAATTATGGCCGGTGACGGATGGTCTTTCTCAGTCTCTGGCCTGGCGTGGCCTTGGGATGTCTCACCTCATAAGTCACTAGCGCACTTTTAATTGCGCGCGCTCCACAATGTGCATGACCAATTCAATGGCATTGCTCACCAGCCCCACCCTGAAGACCGCGCAGACGCGGAGAGTGACCCCGCGCACCCACCCACCATTTAATTAATGGCATGCGCACCATTTAATTTATAAATCTATTAAATGGTGTGCATGCACGCCTGGACCCCAGCCAGGCCTCAGACGCTCTTCATTAATTAAATGGTGCGCACCATTTAATTCATGATGAAGAGACTTGCTGAGTGAGGGCTGCGGGGGCCTGTGTTACGCCCCTGCAGACAATGCCAGTAAAAAAATAAAACAAACAAGGCAGAGGAGCTCGTCAATCCCCTCCGCGGAGTGAACAATGAATGCTGTGTCCTGTTTCCTGTTCCATATGTACCCAAGATCCTGCCCGTATCACAAATAGCTTGATTTATATCTAAAACCACCCCAACACCTCCTGCAGAATGCCAATGAGGCTGGCTGAAGTGTGTCAGTCTGTTGAGAAACAGACTACTAAAGGCAGAGTCTGAATCTAGCATACAAAGGAGAGAGTCCGTTGGGTACTAAATTACACACTGCGCTATGTGTTTTACATGGGAGAAGAGACCACGGGCACCCTTTCCAGAAATGCGTCGTCATGGCAAAAAACCGAAACCACCCAAACAGAAAACCAACGTTAATTCATCCAAGCAAAACCACCGGCACGAACGCCTGCAGCTTGTCAGATGTAGTAATAACTAAAGCAAGCATTTGCAATGCAATAGGTCTCGCATTCGCAAGAGTTTAAGCTATTGGCATTGTAAATGACAATGCATTTTATTCATCTGTTTTGATAATTAAAACATAAATAACAGGCATTGTCATTTACATTGCCAATAGCTTAAACTCTTGTAAATGCGAGACCTATTGCTTGGAAAGTCAAAGCGCGCATGGTGCACTCAATGTTGCAGGAAAGCATGTGGTGCCTGCAGTAGTAGAAACTCATTAAAGAAAATAGTGCTAACAGACTAAATAAGACATACTGTGTAACAACCGAATTAAAAGAGCCAGTCCTCAGGGAAGGTTAGAAATGAAGACGCGGCGGTTCGAAGGAGGGACTCACAAGCCTAATAATTAATGAGAAGCCAGCATTTACAAAGGACAATGACACAAGCCAAATACAAATGTGAGCAGTGAGTGGGCGGGACTTCAAGTCTATACTCAAATACATCATGCCTCGCAGAAAATCGCATGCGCTGCACAGGCTCAAGCTAAAAACAGTGTAAGGAACTCAGTGCTCCAGGCAAAAAAGCTTTTACCAGCGCACTGCTTCCGATACACTACAAAAATGACATTATCTGGCTTTTAAAAAAAATAATTTAGCACTAGCTAGCAGCATGCATCTGCTTCTCTACCTGGTTTTGGGCGTGCATCCATGTAAAGAGACCACTTAAAACCCAGTGCCCAAAATTGTAATTACTGGCAGGGCAGACTGGAAACTAAAACCAGCCCAGCCCAAAAAGTTTAAATCAGCCTCACACTGGGAGGATGCAGCTAAAATGTGGCCATGAGAGCGTGGATTGGTCATGGTAGCCCATCGTGTTCTGAAAGCAGCCCCAGTCTGCAGCGTACCGAGGAACTGACAGAGTGCAAGAATGGTCACCTTGGCCCAGTGAGTTGGGGGAGGTTTACATATTCCTTCCATTATGAGAAATAGACTTTTGCCCTATCACTGAAACAAACCAATCAATTAATCAGGGCATTTATAGAGCGCTCTACTCACCCGCAAGGGTCTCAAGGCGCTGGGGGGGGGGAGTGCTGCTACTGCTTGAAGAGCCAGGTCTTGAGTTCCTTCCTGAAGGAGAAATGGTCTTGGGTCAGTCGTAGGCAGGTGGGGAGGGCGTTCCACGTCTTGGCAGCCAGGTAGGAGAAGGATCTTCCTCCGATGGAGGTTCTGCGAATCCGTGGGACGGTGGCGAGGGCGAGGATGGCGGAGCGGAGCTGACGGGTGGGTGTGTAGAACCTGAGGCGGTTGTTGAGGTGTTCGGGGCCCGTGTCGTGGAGAGCTTTGTGAGCGTGGGTGAGGAGCCTGAACGTGATCCTTTTGCTGACGGGGAGCCAGTGCAGGTCTCTCAGGTGGGCAGAGATGTGGCTGTGTCCAGGATGAGTCGTGCAGAAGCGTTCTGTATGCGTTGGAGTATTTTCTGTAGTTTGGCTATGGTTCCGGCGTAGAGGGCGTTCCCGTAGTCCAGTCAGCTGGTGACAAGGGCCTGGGTGACCGTCTTTCTGGTGTTGGTGGGGATCCACCGGAAGATCTTTCGGAGCATGCGCAGGGTGTTGAAACATGATGATGAGACGGTGTTGACTTGCTTGGTCATCGAGAGGGAGGAGTCCAGGATGAAGCCTAAGTTGCGTGCATGGTCTGTGGGCTTGGGGGCGGTGCCCAGAGCAGGGGGCCACCAGGAGTCGTCCCAGGCAGAGGGGGATGGTCCCAGGATGAGGACTTCCGTCTTCTCTGAGTTCAGTTTCAGCCGGCTGAGCTTCATCCATTCCGCGATGTCTTTCATTCCGTCCTGGAGGCTGGCTCTGCGGTGGCGGGGTCGTTGGTGAGGGAGAGGATCAGCTGGGTGTCATCCGTGTAGGAGATGATGTTTAGTTTGTGTTGGCGTGCGACGGCTGTGGGGTGTTCATGTAGATGTTGAAGAGGGTGGGGCTGAGTGAGGAGCCTTGAGGTACGCCACAGATGATCTTGGTGGCTGCTGAGTGGAAGGGAGGGAGGCGGACTCACTGATTTCTGTCGGAGAGGAAGGAGGCGATCCATTCCAGGGCCATTCCTTGGATCCCGGCATGGTGGAGGCGGCTTGTTAGGGTGTGGTGGCAGACTGTGTCGAAAGCGGCCGATAGGTCGAGGAGGATGAGGGCAGCAGTTTCCCCGTTGTCGAGTAGGGACCTGATGTCGTTGGTGGCTGCGATGAGGGCGGTCCCGGTGCTGTGGTTTGCTCAGAATCCGGACTGCGAAGGGTCGAGGGATCCGTTGGTCTTGAGGAAGGAGGTTAGCTATTTGTTGACGGTTTTCTCAATGACTTTAGCGGGGAATCGGAGGAGCGAGATGGGGTGGAAGTTCTTAAGGTCCGTGGGGTCCGCGGTGGGTTTCTTCAGGAGGGCGCTGATCTCCGCATGCTTCCAGCTCTCCGGAAAGGTGGCGGAAGCGAAGGAGTTGTTAATGATGTTCCGGAGTTGGGGTGCGATGATGGAGTCGGCTTTGTTAAAGATGTGGTGTGGACAGGGGTCGGCAGGGGAGCCGGAGTGGATGGTGTTCATCACGCGGGTGGTGTCTTCAGTGCTGACAGGGGTCCAGGCGCAGAGGATGGTGGTGGGGGACGTAGGTTCTGTGATTGGGTGCGTGGTCTGGGCGCTGAAGCTTTTGTGTATGTTGGCGATCTTGTGGTGGAAGAACGAGGCAAGTGCATCGCAGAGGTCTTGCGAGGGCGTGATGTCGTTGTTGCTGGCGCTGGGGTTGGAGAGTTCTTTAACGATGTTGAAGAGTTCCTTGCTGTTGTGGGTGTCGTTCTCTGAATGGTCAAAGAATCAAAAAAGGGTCTTGACTCCTAACTCAGCAGGGCTGAGTCCAACCAAATCTTATATAACAAAACAAAAGCCAATGCTGAGAAGCCCAATTATCAACAGATAATTCACCAAAATAGCTGTTGTCGAATCAAACAAAAACAACCTGCTCATAATATAGCATCATGTGAGATTTATTCTCTTTTGTAGAATTTTCACTTTTTTGGCACAATATTTTTAGTGCATGGGAGTACAAAGAATTTTATATACAATATATACAAACATAAGCATGAATCACAAAAGACATTTTACACATTACATACACACTTGGCCATTCAATCATACAAAAAACATACACACAAATGGCAAAAAAAACAATATGTCCACGTATTGGTAACGAGTAGACGGAAATAATCCTTTCGTGATAGTCAATTTCTAGAGTCTGTATAATTCACAGTTCTACCAGAGAGTCTCTTGTATCAAATTAAGGAACTGATATACAGCATCAATAATACACCAAATACGGGACAGGGCTGGTCGACGCGTTTCGAACCCCTGTATGTTGTTGGGGTTCTCCTCAGGACCGGATGGGTTCTGAAAAAATAACAGAGGCTTGCTTAGGATTGCTTACTAAAAAGGGATAAAAGACCAACTCCAGATAAACCATAGCCGCTCCCTACCTTGAGATAAATGTCGATAAATCACAGTCAATCGTGAAATGAGTAGGTATCCCAACTACGGAGTTAGATTTGTATCCCACAGGAGAAGTATTCACGGGGACTGTGAAAAGAAAAAATACAGACACGTGCTATATTTAATCATACATGCATGTAAACCCGCACTCACTCTAGTGGTACTAGCTAAGGGGCGTCGTGCTTACCTGCTACTGTGACGGCTTCTTGCTTGCCGGCATGTCCTCGTTTGTAAAGAGCGTCCGCTCCTTTGCTGAAAGACAAACGGGGAAGCGTCTCACATGCTGGGCGTCTCAAACATGCTGGGCGTCTCAACCACTTACAGGGTGTACATCGGACTGGTGGAAATACATACCGATAGAGGGAAAAGGCGTCCGTCCTTCTCTCAGGATTGATTGAATGGTTCACCTGAACTGAATGGTGTCCTTTTGGTGGTGCGGATCAGCTGGTGGTGATTGCGGATGGCGTTCTTGAGGACTGTCATGTTTTCTGTTGACTGGTCGTGGCGCCAGGCTTTCTCGAGCGTACGGCAGGATTTTATGGAGTCTTTGAGGTCGTTGGTGAACCACAAGGTTTTTTTGCTGCCGGGTCTGCTGGGAGGATTCTTCAGCGGTGCAAGGGCGTCGGCGCAGTTGGTGAGCCACTGTGTGAGGTTGCGGGCTGCTTCATTGGAGTTCGTAGTGTTGGTGGGGGGGTTTTGGCTCGGGGCGGTGGTGAGCTGGTCGGTGGTGATCTTGCTCCAGCATCTACGGGGAGCCTTTTGCGGGTGGTGGTGGGTCATAGTTTTCCTGATGTTGAAGTGGACGCAGCTATGATCTGTCCAGTGTAGTCCAGTGGAGTGGCTGAAGGAGATGTGGTTGCTGGAGGAGAAGACTGGGTCAAGCGTGTGGCCGGCGTAGTGGGTGGGGGTGTTCACCAGTTGCTTGAGTCCGAGGTTGGCGAGGTTGTCCAGCAGGGTGGTGGTGTTGTTGTTGTTGTTTTTTTCTAGGTGGAATTTGAGGTCTCCCAGGAGGATGTTGTCTGAGGAGGTGAGGGCATGCGTGCCGATGAAGACTGCGATGGCTTCGCTGAACTGTGTGCGTGGTCCCGGGGGTCTGTAAATGAGAGTACCTCTGAGGGTGGTCTTGGGGTTGGTGTGTATCTGGAAGTGAAGGTGCTCGGCTGCGATGAGGGTGTCGTCGGCGTTGGTCGTGATGTGACCACGTTCTATTTTGTCCTGTTGGGTTTTGATGTCTTTGTCGACTATAGTGAGATCTGTGATTTTCCTAGTCTGACTGTAATATGCTGCCTGACCATGGACTTGACTGACCGGGGCATCCTAACATTCCAAGGCAACTTGTGAAAAAAAGATTAAAGTCAAAGATGCGTTTCCTGTGGACTGGGGAAGTTTTAAACTGTTATACAAGCTTGCTATTGGTTTCTATGCTCAGGATATTTGCTGCTGCCTGACTTCCTTAATGGCTGTAATCTATCCTACACAATGAAGGACCCCTGTGGCTGTGACTTAAAAAAAAGGAGGAAGCTGAAATTCCCAGGGAGAGGAGAAGGAGGCATATGAGTGGAGGTCTCTGAAGTTCTAAGCTGGGACAAAGGTCACCTGCATGGGTTGCAAACCTGTGCCGCCTTTATATATTTATTGACAGCCCAGTCAGTGCATTCTTCCTGCTTTGTAGTCTTCACAATCCTATAATCCCACTCTAGGGTCTCTCATTAAACCGTGGATATTGACCTCGGAGTTTAGCTGTACTTCTGAGTACGTGGCTATTCCCTTTTCCTGGCAACCTGTAATTCACAATGGTGTCAGCATGTCATCTTTTTGACTTTTTACTGTACCAAGTGGCGGTGGGGCAGACTACATACCAGCTCACCCCTGCGCGGGGTCGGATCAGTCTCCCATAGCTGGTGTCCTTAGTTTCATCACAACTAGAACATGTATGAAGGCTGCTGATGTTGTATGTTTGGCAGGCGCGCGGTCACAAGCAACACCTAAAAATGGTCAAACAAGCTCCCTTTGTTTTCTCACGCTATCACTCTCTTTCCAGCCATCCATTCTCTCTCTTCTTTCTCTCTACCTTGCTCTACTCTTCCCCCTCACACTTTCTTGGAGCCTCCCTGTGCCTGCTGCACTGAACCTCACCAGGCCAGAGTGTGACAGAGGCACCAGGAGCAGCCCTGGGCTTCCCAACCCAGCCCCAGAGGCCTGTGCGGCCCTGGCATGCAGCCAAAAGGATTTAGTGCCTATGTCCAGATTACATGCCAGTAATTAGGGGAGAGGATGTAGCTTTACAGCTAGAGTGGTCGACCTAGAAGCCGGGGAGCCGGGTTCGACTCTCCGCAACGACGCACTGGGATTCTGGGCTAATCCTTTAATCTCCCGGGGTCATGCCTATCAAAAAACAAGCATTTGCAATGCAATCGGTCTTGCCTTTGGGACCTTATATGTATTTAGCTATGCAGCACATTACGCTGGATGCTGAAACATCTACTGTTCTTTAACATAGAGGGAAAGTAAGTACCAAACTGCGTGACACACCAGGTATGGGAACACATGGAGAGTAATATTGCCTTTCAGCTGGAAATGGTTTAGTCCAGTGCTCGGTTTTTAATATAAAATCAGGGCCTTCGGTGGTCATATCACTGAAAATACAAGATTTGAACAAAAATATCATTGCCTGCGGGTGCTCGTGAAAGACAAGTTCTATGGACTGGAATCTAGAGAATGCTAAAGTTATTCCGGTATTTTATTGACCTCTGCTGGTCGTTTTCTAACAAGAAAGTTAAATAGAGACAGTTGACAGAAAAATAAAAAAGAGGAAGTCTCTCAGCAGAAAGCAATTCTGGTATTTAGTGACCTCTGCTGGTCGTTTTATATCAAGACAGTTAAATAGAGGCAGTTGAACAGAAAAACTGTCCCTAAGCTGAAGCAGACAAGTCCTAGGGCTAATCTCCAGAGCCCAAAAAGTACATACACATATAAGTATATAATAAGTGCATACTAAAGTATATACAAGAGGTCTTGAATGCTCGACCTAATAAGCTGTAGATTTTAAACTAATATGATCATTTATACAATGTTATGCTCTAAGAGATAAAATGCTAAGTCTTATATGGGGCTAATATTAAAAATAAAATAAAATAAACATCCGGTGATACTTTCAAATAAAATCAGGATAAAGACAACAAACTCCACTAGCAGCCAAACTGCTGGGTTCATATGTGGTCCTTTGTTCTGCAAATAACATCCACACGGAGGAGGGCTAGGTGCCTTGCAATATGATTGATATGACTGATGTTCCAGTCCTTAATTTGTGCCGGTGGTTTCTGGTGCTTGGCTCTGGCACTTAATTGTCAGCACTGGCACTTATGAAAATCCACCACATGGTGATGATTACTGTCTAAATTTGGAATAAGCACAACAATAGTTCTACATACATAAAAAATTACTAATACCTGCAGCCCAAGCCATTCTTATAGCATGGGTGCCCTGGAATAGTCTGAGATGTCACACTTGTATAAGTGTCATAGTTAGAAGTTGTGTTGGTACGGTTATTGGCAATGCTGTCAGAGACAATGGGTGGTGCAAGCTGCAGTAGCCTCCTGACATGGGACCTGAAACAAACTTTTTTTATGTATTTATTTTTTACTTTTGATGAACTGCATGATGAGCAAATGAAAGAAGAAGTGTAAACCTTCCAGGAGGAGTGTGGGTAAGGACCCCGAAAAAGGGTCTAGAGCTGAGGAGAGACCCGTCAGAGGGACGATCATGGTCATACCACAGTCCTACTAGCAAGGATAGAGTGTGCTGTTGAATTCCACAGCCGAGAATAATAAAGCAACCAGTAAACTGCTATTGAAAAACGACGGATGGATGTTTAAGGTACAGAGCTAGTGTCTTTAGAGAGCTGGGGGTCCCATTCCTCATCACAGATTCCCTCTCACTGCCCTTCCCCCAGGAGTCCGGTGGGGTCGTCAGTGCAGCAGGGTGAGGTGTCGGGTCTCCTATAAGAAGGTGCCCCAGGACAGAGTCTGGAAAAATAAAAATATTTTTTTTAAAGAGGCTCAACATGCTTTTGTATTTTACCTTATACGCTGAAGAAAATGCACACTTTGGATTAAGTTTATGCTCTGAAAGAAAAGTAGCAGGGAGGAGTAAAGAAGATCTAACTGTTTAATTCATTAAATTGAATAAAAGTCAGAATATGCTTAGTCATCTTGATACTTTTGGAAAAGTTCCATCCAGGGTAGCTGTAACTGGGTGGAGGCGGCGGTGCCGGAGAGAGATTAAGAGATGCTCTGGAGAGGAGGCAAGTGCTCTTTTGCGTAGAAGTGATAAACTAAAACTGTATGATTTTATAGCCAGTCTCATGTTTTTATTTATTTTTTGCAAGTAACAGTGCAATAATGCAATAAATGCCAGTGTGGTCCTGGTGCGATTTAAACACTGTGATTTACAGCAAGTAGCCAAACGTCCACCAGCTTTATATCAGCTTTCTGGTATAAAAACTTCATATGGTTTCATTTTAGATAATTGAATTCAGAGGTTGTGAGAGAAGCAAATCAATCAGGAGGGAGGAGCAGAGCACAATGTAGCATGCTGTGTGCAAGATTAAGGCAGGGCCAAGAGTATATTATAAGGCAAACGAGAATCAATACAAGGGAAGAAATATGAGAGCCTATAAAGGTCTCTAGGTAGAACATCTGTGCCAAAAACAGGAGGAAAAAAAGCCTTCTTCAGCAGGAACCGCACAAAAAACAGAAGACAGCACCAAAAATGAATGTGCTCTCTCAACATTTATGAAGTTGGCATTGAAACTCATCCACTGACAGATTCTCAGGCTTCCCAAAATCAATTCAATGAGGAACTTTATAGAAAATGTTTAAAGTAGGAAGGAGGGACTTCATTTTCTCGACACATTATTGGAATCACCAAGGTAGCGTACCCCCATAACTGCAATCTTCTGTGAACGCTGTACACAGAGTCACGATTATCTTCTACCCCACACTTAAGAGAAAAAAATAGCTTTCCAAGTGATATTTAAAAAGGAATTCCAGTTCACAGAAGAACATGATCACCTCAAAGATATGGATTGGAAATCTCAGGAAGAAGTGTATTAGAGAACCAGGGAGCCCCAGAAATGATGGCGCATTCCAAGAAAATGAGTATGGAAGCCCAAGGTTTATTATTAAACTTTGAAATATCTGGCACTTTATCCTTCTCCATTTTAGATGTACTGCTATTAATCCTGAAATCCCTACATTGGATTTGGAAGCATTGATTTTCAATAACATGACATTAAAAAGTTACACAGGTCATCTGAATGTAATAACCTCTGACCTAAAAGAAATGAATGCTCTTATGCCCTCACTTGTTAGACCTGTATACTCACCCACAAACGGGGGTGGGGGGGGCATACGAGAATACATCAATCTATAACTTTGTATCTAAATAACCTATGGCAACTACAAATAGATGCAACCCAACATCTTATAGAAGAAAATTCCCACAGAGAATAAGACTTATAAAGAAGCAGAAGAAGAGCTGGGCAAGACCAAGCAGAGAAGATACTGTTTGTGATTCTCAATAGGGTTGCAAATTGCATGGCTAATAAATACTAATAAGACTGTCGCAATTTGCGACCCCATTGGGAATGGCTGGCTCTCCCAGGGATTATTAGGAAACGTAAACAATGTCTGAGACACAGGTGTAAATTCCAATTAGCGAGTCGCAAATTGCGAGTTGCAAAATGACGCAATTAGCAACTCACAAATTGGAAGGGTCGTACAACTGGCCCAATCTTACTAAACAGCTACACTCAAACGTTTACAAAAACAGGTCTATATATGTGTTTAACACTTTGTGAAAAACACATGGTATTTGTGACCACCGACATCATCACGACTGTCCGATGTCACCGCGAACAAGGAAAATGCATTTAAGATGCACTTTTTTGAACCATTGTATACAAGGAGGAAAGCCTAGTCAATATGTTATTGAACAGCTAGACTCAAACTGTAAATAAAACATGTCTATATATGTGTTTTACACTCATCTTCACAAGTGTCCTGTATCGCCACGAACAAGGAGAAGGCATTTCAGATGTACTTTTTTCAACAGATGTTTACAAAGGGGGGAGTTAAATCAAGCTCTTACTAAACAGCTAGACTCAAACTTTATGTAAAATATGTCTATATATGTGTTTTTGTCAAAAACACACAGTATTCGCTGTGTGCCCTTGGCAATTGCAACGTTGTTACGAAAACCAAAAATATCTTGAAATAAGATGAATAATTAAATTTTTGAATAAATAGATAACAAATACAACTAGTAATGGTAAACCGTACATATGTAATGTTCAATATCTAATCATAGAAAAAATGCAATGGCATTGTAGTTATGAAATCGAATAAAAAATCTTAGAAAATCACTGAAAACAACAAAGGTTACAGGAACATTATAGTTAGGAAATAGAATGAAAAAAACCTTAACGTTCACTGAAAAAACCAAAAGTTACAGGGACATTATAGTTTGACTGACATCTCACTCATACAAAACCAGAGAAATTCGGCAGTTATAGTTAGATGAGCTAACTAAAACTCGCGCCCCTGAAATGCACTGCTTATGACCTCACTTTTTACAACACTCATAACATCCCTGATGATATCCTCCACAGAATTTCTGACACACCCACTCATACCCCAATATAACCTTTTATACACCCACTCCAACTTCCACACTACCATTCTCAAAACCATTGACACACCCATACCTGTACTTACACACCCACTCACTGATTCATAGATCTACACACACATATTCACTATGTCACCTGTACAGCACACATCCACCAACGTAACCACTAACACAAACACTGATATATCCACTCATACACGCAAAAGACACTCACACACTGTCAGCTACCCATAGAGTTACTCACACACCTACTCTCGCACCCATAAAG
Source organism: Lissotriton helveticus (assembly GCF_964261635.1). Taxonomy (NCBI): domain Eukaryota; kingdom Metazoa; phylum Chordata; class Amphibia; order Caudata; family Salamandridae; genus Lissotriton; species Lissotriton helveticus. The sequence continues at coordinate 891,417,226 of NC_136067.1, read as the reverse complement.
TCAATCACACAACCACTTACTTACCTAAACAGTTATGCACACACCCATTCACTTATTCATACAGACACTACCACATACTCACCTATACAGTCACTGACACAAGCACACACTCATATATACAGCCACTCATAACCAACTCACTGACCAATACAGCCACTGATATAGCCACTCATATACCCATACAGGCGCTCACACACTGCCAGTCACCCACAGAGTTACTCAAACACCTAGTCACTAACCCATAGAGTCAATTACACAGCAATGTACTCACCTATACAGTTATACACATACCCACTCACTTTTTCATACAGATACTAACACATACTCACTCACCTATACTGACACAAGCACAGACTCACCCATATGGCCATTCTTGCAATCACTAGTCACACATATGGTCACTCATATACTCCAATATGAAAAGAAAGAGAGTAACCCTTTTGATCACAAGGGAACAGGGTAAATAATGTCAACAAACAAAGAAGTTCCCTTGATTTCGTTTACTACAAGTTGATCAGGTGTCTACCTTTACTACACTCTTCCAGCGGTATTTAATAGATGTTTTTTAAGAATTATAATCATTCAGTTTCTCAATCACTCAAAAAAAAACACATCTCAAATGGAACCACAAAAGCACTTACAATCTAAAAATGTATATTACGTTGCCAAGGCGTATGTATCATCAAAATATTTTTATTTATATAAAAAAGATATTAAAAACATCAAGTGTGCATGTACTTTCTTGTGAAGGTATCAGCTATACAATTTATATATTATAAGCCAAACTGTTACAACACATTATTAAAAGCACTCAAATGAATCCAAGGCGACGCGTTTCGGTGGATCCTGCTGTGCGCACCACCTTCCTCAGGACAATTAAAAACACAATTCTGTAGAGGCAATTTTTTATAAAAAGAAAACATAATCACTATCCGTCCTTGGCATACGTTTACATCACCACCAAAATGTATGTACTCATTATTACCATCATTTCATTAGTCACAGTACCTTGATATTTAAAAACAACTCATGAATGTTGGGTTTTGCATAAAATGGGGGAGGTATGCGATTAAAAGATTTTTATGTGGCAACCAACTACATCCCAATTGGATAGTAGTTTATATGGAGTGCAAGTTGGACACAAAAATAGCACAGGATGATTATACAAAAACCATGACAGACTAAGGAGCTGGTAGTTGTTCAATAATTTAACGTCCAGAGGAAGATCCACTTCGGTTTCTTAATAATGAGTTTTCAATAATGAAGTTTTGTGAATAATGAGTTTTTAATAATGAGTTGTTTTTAAATAAAGAACCAACTGAGAAGATCAATATTTCTGTCTTAAAACAAATTTCCATATGGACTCCAGCTCGTAGTATTGTGCATAAAAATGTAGAACTCTTTGAAAGAGCTGTTGAGAAAGATATGAGGACCTTTTGGATGTGGAAATGAAAATATACAATAATAATTTGTCTAAAAAATGAAGAGATGCCCTAACAAGTCTAGGAAAATGTGATAATCTTACTATAAAACCTGGAGACAAAGAGGAGTATAGTCTTATTAGACACTGAAGACTATAGGAATAAGATGATGTCCCTTCTTCTCGTAGAGGAACACTATAGAAAATCCTCAAGAGATGAATGGAACAACCTGCAAGTTAATATAAAAAGGCTTTTAGATTTTGCAAAGGAGGATGACATTATTTGTACTGAAGAATACGATTTTTTATACAAAAGACATCCAGTTCTTCCTGCCTTTGTGGACTGCCTAAAGTACATAAGAATATAACAAATCCCCCTATGAGACCAATTGTCTCAAGTCTTAACTCTTTAACGGAACCCCTAAGTATCTATGTTGATAAATTTTCAAGACCATTGGTGGCTTTACAAAAGTCTTATATCAAAGACACCACCGATATGATTAAAAACGTAGAAGGGTTAGACTTTGATGGTAATAATCAATGGATGCTTAGCCTTGACATTGAGGCATTATACACAAATATTCTACAGACAGCCACAGTTAACACAATGAGGGACATTTTAATGGATGAGAATGGCGATCTGTCTGAGCACTCATATTTTCTAGTAGAGTTGGTTGAATTGATACTTAAGAATAAACATTTTATCTTTGAAGAAGACCTGTACTGTCAAATCAAAGGCACCAGCATTGGGGCCACCTGTGCTCCCAGTCTGGCCTTCCTCTATTTTGGTGCCTTTGAGAATGAGCATATATATATAGGGAGGCTGCACCATTCTTTGAAAACGTGACCTACTGGTCGCGGTTTATAGACAATATTTTTTTATTTGGACAGGAGAAGAGGTTGACCTACTTGAATTTATTGAGTGGTTAAACTGTGGGGATCCCAACCTCAAATTTACGTCCAATATTAGTCAACAATACTGCGATTTTCTAGATATAAAAATCCTTAACAAAGACAAAAGACTCACTGTTGATTTATTTGTAAAACCAACAGATAGAAACACCATGTTGCTCTATGAGAGTGAACACCCTAGATGTCAAAAGGATAATATCCCGTTCGGGCAGTCTCTGCTTTTACGCAGAAACTGCTCCGATAGAAGGGATTTTGAGAAACACGCAGAAAATCTAAAAAATAAACTGTCTAGTAGGGGCTATCCAACAAGAATAATTAAGCAGGCTTACAAAAGAGCCAAATATTACAATCTGGACTCTTTATTTGACAATGACAACAGAATTAAGACTGAATAGAAACTGGAGTTTACTTCAGGATAAAAATGAGGTAAATTTGGAGAAACCCCAGTTCTCATATAGAAGGAATAGAAGTGTTAGGAGCAGACTAGTGAGAACTTATAAAGAGAAAACTAGCAGCCAACAGAGAAGTATTGACACAAACAATAAAATAATTGGAACCTACCCATGCAGTAGTTGCTTAAATTGCAAAACAGTAATAATGGGACAGAAAATAACAGTAAACAATATAGAACATACATTCAGGGAGATGTTCAATTGCAGGACCAAAAATGCAATCTACCTCATACAATGCCCATGTGGATTAGGCTATGTGGGGGAAACTGGAAGAGAGGTCCGAATCCGCCTAAACGAACATAGATCAGCCATTAAAAACAATAGATGCAATGCCCCCCTCACTGAACACTGGCATTTGAGTAATCACAAAGTATACGATCTACGCTGGTGCATTTTAGAGAGAATAGAACTATCAAAACGAGGTGGCAATGCTGAGATAAAAAGAAAAATGAGGGAACATTTCTACATGTGTAAGTTTAAAACCTTTACACATGGCCTCAATAGCCGAGAAGATGTATAGATAAATCAGAATATGCATGATTCTTCGTGTCAGTAGGACATATGAGTAAACAATTAATTGATCAGAGCACATAGTTTTGAGTTTATTCCTACATAATATGAGTGTCAATACCCAATGACAACCACTGGACATAAGGTATATTCCAATTATATGCCTTTGTTATATAATGCATATATTAGGAAGTGCACCAGGAGGGACACTATCGAGTCCAGCCTCTGTTACTATACACTTAGGGCGTTAGTAACTAGAGAACATCCCCCCCTTATATGCATTTATTGCGAAAATATGGCTTAAATAGACAGGGAACATCCAGTGAAGCTTAAGGCAGAATGGATGGCATAAACGACTAGGTTAAGATGGCGGCCGCGTTCGAGGTGGCGGAAGTATTCCGCATACGTACCGCGAAGGGTGGAACGATGTGGTCATTAGTGTGTAAATAGACTAGTCAAACATACTACATTTCCAGACAGAGATGAGCTGAATAAGAAATATTTTATATAATAATAAAAAAATTGAGATTTGTAAGTTATACACACTAGCTCAAGATGGCGGCCACTGACGGGGAAGCGTGTGTATGTTGACCATGTGATGCATAGAGCATAATCATGTGACTATTATCGCACAATTTAAAAGAAGGGAGCCAAACGCACGGGTTTGTGTGCTCCGGGCACAATACCACGTAAGAGGAATTATCATGTGAGAACGGAGCTCGAATCGGCCTCGGGATGTTGGGAGGATGCGGGTATATAGAACCACCCGGAGGGAGCCTTGAGCACTGGTTGTTGTAAACACCCCTGGGATATGCTCGGCGATAAAATTTGAGTAGTGAGATATATGCCCATGAGGCTTTATGAACTTAATTTATTTTCCCTCAAATATAAGTGGCTGACGAGGGATACATCTTTAGACATTCTCAATAGTAACCCAGCCACCTATGGTGGGGTGTGGCCCCGTATGTTGGATATATATATATATATATATTACCTACTGGCGATAGCCAGTAGGTATATATAGTTAGGATTTTTTTCCTATGGGATTTTTGAAAATTCTATGTCGAATAACTTTGGCGTTTGAGGACAGAATTGGCTGAAATTTTCAGGAAAATGGAACGTTTTGTTTCTGAGCAGCCCCTGAAAATTTGGGGGGGTTTCGTCAAGGGGGGGCCGAGAAAAAAGGGGGGTCCCAAAACGTGTTTTTCCCATGCAATTTTCCATAGGGCGGTTGGCCTCACTTTTAGCCTGAACGGCTGAATGGATTTACACCAAACTTGGCAAAATTGTAGGGACTGGTAGCCAGATGTGCCTTTACTATGTCTCAAGATATAGGCTCCAGTGGTTTTTACGAAAATTAACTTTGAAAAATATATATTGGGCTACATTGGGCTATATATATGTTGGAGCCCAAATGTAGCCCAATGTAGCCCAATGTAGCCCAATGTAGCCCAAAGATGGCCACCAGAGACAAAAAAAAAACAAATGTAGCCCAAATATCAGCCAGATGTAGCCCAATGACAGAATGTCCCAGAGTGTTCTAAAGAACAACTAGAGTGCTAACAGTCCTACTTATTACAAAGGTATGGCACACCTGAAGCCATCTTGATTGGAATAAAGTGGTAATTTAAAAAGGAACAAAATGAGGGGGTTCATTTTGCCATAGAAAGTATGATTAGCGAATATATGACGAAATCCCGCATACCACCAGTCCGCAAAAAAAATCCCGCATGTACTATTAGGCCGCAAATTAAAATAACGAAAACTTTTAGAACGAATATTCCTTTAGCATACACTAAACAACTAAACTACCCTAAACCCTAAAACACTACCCCCAGCATGACCCTACACTACACAAACAGTACAACACTACCCTAAACCCTAAAACACTACCCCCAGCATGACCCTACACTACACAAACACTACAACACTACCCTAAACCCTAAAACACTACCACCAGCATGACCCTACACTACGCAAACACTACAACACTACCCAAAACCCTAAAACACTACACCCCAGCATGACCCTACACTACGCAAACACTACAACACTACTTTAAACCCTAAAACACTACCCCCAGCATGACCCTACACTACACAAACACTACAACACAACCCTAAACCCTAAAACACTACCCCCAGCATGACCCTACACTACGCAAACACTACAACACAACCCTAAACCCTAAAACACTACCCCAGCATGACCCTACACTACGCAAACACTACAACACTACCCTAAACCCTAAAACACTACCCCCAGCATGACCCTACACTACGCAAACACTACAACACTACCCAAAACCCTAAAACACTACACCCCAGCATGACCCTACACTACGCAAACACTACAACACTACCCTAAACCCTAAAACACTACCCCCAGCATGACCCTACACTACGCAAACACTACAACACTACCCAAAACCCTAAAACACTACCCCCAGCATGACCCTACACTACACAAACACTACAACACTACCCTAAACCCTAAAACACTACCCCCAGCATGACCCTACACTACGCAAACACTACAACACTACCCAAAACCCTAAAACACTACACCCCAGCATGACCCTACACTACGCAAACACTATAACACTACCTCAAACCCTAAAACACTACCCCCAGCATGACCCTACACTACACAAACACTACAACACAACCCTAAACCCTAAAACACTACCCCCAGCATGACCCTACACTACGCAAACAGTACAACACAACCCTAAACCCTAAAACACTACCCCAGCATGACCCTACACTACGCAAACACTACAACACTACCCTAAACCCTAAAACACTACCCCCAGCATGACCCTACACTACGCAAACACTACAACACTACCCAAAACCCTAAAACACTACACCCCAGCATGACCCTACACTACGCAAACACTACAACACTACCCTAAACCCTAAAACACTACCCCCAGCATGACCCTACACTACGCAAACACTACAACACTACCCAAAACCCTAAAACACTACACCCCAGCATGACCCTACACTACGCAAACACTACAACACTACCCTAAACCCTAAAACACTACCCCCAGCATGACCCTACACTACGCAAACACTACAACACTACCCTAAACCCTAAAACACTACCCCCAGCATGACCCTACACTACGCAAACACTACAACACTACCCTAAACCCTAAAACACTACCCCCAGCATGACCCTACACTACGCAAACACTGCAACACTACCCTAAACCCTAAAACACTACCCCCAGCATGACCCTACACTACGCAAACACTACAACACTACCCTAAACCCTAAAACACTACCCCCAGCATGACCCTACACTACGCAAACACTGCAACACTACCCAAAACCCTAAAACACTACCCCCAGCATGACCCTACACTACGCAAACACTACAACACTACCCAAAACCCTAAAACACTACCCCCCAGCATGACCCTACACTACGCAAACACTACAACACTACCCAAAACACTAAAACACTACCCCCAGCATGACCCTACACTACGCAAACACTACAACACTACCCAAAACCCTAAAACACTACCCCCAGCATGACCCTACACTACGCAAACACTACAACACTACCCAAAACCCTAAAACACTACACCCCAGCATGACCCTACACTACGCAAACACTACAACTCTACCCAAAACCCTAAAACACTACACCCCAGCATGACCCTACACTACGCAAACACTACAACACTACCCAAAACCCTAAAACACTACCCCCAGCATGACCCTACACTACGCAAACACTACAACACTACCCAAAACCCTAAAACACTACCCCCAGCATGACCCTACACTACGCAAACACTACAACACTACCCTAAACCCTAAAATACTACACCCCAGCATGACCCTACACTACGCAAACACTACAACACTACCCAAAACCCTAAAACACTACCCCCAGCATGACCCTACACTACGCAAACACTACAACACTATCCTAAACCCTAAAACACTACGCCCAGCATGACCCTACACTACGCAAACACTACAACACTACCCTAAACCCTAAAACACTAGCCCCAGCATGACCCTACACTACGCAAACACTACAACACAACCCTAAACCCTAAAACACTACCCCCAGCATGACCCTACACTACGCAAACACTACAACACTACCCTAAACCCTAAAACACTACCCCCAGCATGACCCTACACTACGCAAACACTACAACACAACCCTAAACCCTAAAACACTACCCCCAGCATGACCCTACACTAAACAACCACCACAACTCTACACTACACTAACACAACACTACACTACACAACACTACACTACACTACACAATCACTAACCCACGAAAAAATTAACACAAACCCACTTACCTCTCTCGTCATCGTGGTCTTCACAACGCAAATGCATTTACCATACATGCCTTTAAAACGTAATTCTTTGTAAAGGCATGCGCGATAAATGCACATGCGTTTTGAAAAAATGCGGGATAATGGTATGCGAGGTCAATGACCTTGCGGGATAATGGTATGCGGACTGAAAGTCTGCGGGATAAAAAATGCGGGAAAATGGCTGCAAACCATGATTAGCAGCAGACTTCCCTGGTGAGCACTAGCTTTACTACAGTGATCTAATGAGCAACTAGAGTGCTAACATTCAGAATTCATGGCAAATGTGTGACACATCTGAATGCCTTCTTGATAGAACCAAAGTAAACAAGCATTGAAAATGCAATAGATCTCGCCCTCGTTTAAGTTAAAGCCATTCTGTTTGTAATGAGGTGGCTTTTTAGCTTTGCTTTTATTAGTGTTTTTAAAACTTTCATGTAAATAACATGCATATGTATGCATATATGTATATGTATGCATGCATTTATATTTATATAGATATGCAGATTATATATGTTTATATATGTATATTACCTACTGGCGATAGCCAGTGGGTATATATAGTTTGGATTTTTTCTCTATGGGATTTCTGAAAATTCTATGTCTAATAACGTTGGCGTTTGTGGACGGAATTGGCTGAAATTTTCAGGAAAATGGCACAGTTTGTTTCTGAGCAGCCTCAAGGGGGGGCCGAGAAAAAAGGGGGGTCCCAAAACGCGTTTTTCCCATTCATTTTTCCATAGGGCGGTTGGACTCACTTTTAGCTCGAACGGCTGAATAGATTTACATGAAACTTGGCAAAATTGTAGATATGGTTTGCCCGGCGTGCCTTTGCTATGTCTCAATATATGTGCTCCAGTGGATTTTGAGAAATTAACGTTTAAAAAAATATATATATCTGTGACAGCGCTCCGGTTAGCGCCCCGGTTCGCGTACCTGACGCGTAACGGAACTTCGCGAAGCGAAGCTGATTGGCTCTCCGGTGTCTGTCAACATTCTAAACAGTCCGGAGCGGCCGCCATCTTGTCTCTCGGTACGATCGAGAGACAAGATGTGGTGAAAAACGAAGGGGGAAATGAAGGAAAGGGGGCAAGGTAGACCACTCCTGACCCCCTAGGATTGATGAGGGGGATATTAAAGTGCCCCGCGGGGCAAAAAATAAAAAAAAAATTTTTTTTGCGATTTTACGCTGTAGAGGCGCGTCCCGGTATGCGAACCGGGCAGCTCACCGGGCAGCTCACCGGGCAGCTAACCGGCAGCGTAGCTGTCAACATTGTAAACAGTCCGGAGCGGCCGCCATCTTGTCTCTCGGTAGGTTCGAGAGACAAGATGTGGTGAAAAAAGAAGGGGGAAATGAAGGAAAGGGGGCAAGGTAAACCCCTCCTGACCCCCTAGGATTGATGAGGGGGATATTAAAGTCCCCCGCGATTTTTCGCGGTAGAGGCGCTTCCCGGTACGCGAACCGGGCAGCTAACTGGCAGCGTAACGGGAGTCCGCCATCTTGTGTTTTTGGAGCGTCCGGTTCGCGTACCGGGTAGCGTCCCGGTAAGCGTAACAAGGGGAAAACCAAGAGAAACAGTAAAAAAAAAATTAAGGGAATAGATTTCCAGCAAACTTGGCAAAATTGTAGGGACTGTTTGTTTGATGTGCCTTTGCAAGGCCTCAAGATATGTGCACGTGTGGATTTTGTCTAATTAAGGTTAAAAAAAATATATATATCTGTAAGCGTGCTCCGGCACGCTTACGTTACGGGTTTTGTTTGCGCTGCAGAGCCGATACGTCACGGTTATGCGACACGTCATGAGGCGTCTCACGTGGCTACGTGATACGTCACGTAATAAAGAATATATTTTACAGCTATAGATATTAGCTTTTAAAAAACCAATGAAATTCACTGAAAAAACCATAGGTTATAGACCATATATAGTTAGGAATTTGCATTTACAAAACCTTGAAAATTCACTGAAAAAACCATAGGTTAGAGACCATATATAGTTAGCTGGACATTTTATTGACATAAAACCAATGAAATTCCATATTTCATTTGAGATGTCATCAGTGATGTCATCAGTGATGTCATTTGAGATGTCATCAGTGATGTCATCAGTGATGTCACTGACCATGTCATGAATGATGTAATATGTGACATCATCAGCAGTGGATTGCGGGTGCGCGATATATAGTTAGTGCAACTAACTATATATGGAATTTCATTGGTTTTATGTCAATAAAATGTCCAGCTAACTATATATGGTCTCTAACCTATGGTTTTTTCAGTGAATATATATATATATATATATATATATATATATATATATATATATATATATATATATAACGAATATGCCACATCAAATAATGAACATCGCAGGACTGAGCGGTAGCTTGAATGTAAAGCCAAAACATTCATTTATAGTTACGGAGTAAAATAAATGCTGGGATCTGTTTGGAGGCGATAAATGTTGGAGAGAAGTGGTAGCTTTTGATTTAAGGTGTAAACATCTAATTAAGTATCTATATATATGGAGCAACCAGACACCGCATTACCTGCCGTGAGGGGAACGGCCAACTCGCTTTGTTCTTTTCCCCTGCTCACCGCCTGCTATCCGCCAGAACCGCGCCGTGAGGGAAACGGCCAGAGCTCACAACTTCAGCGCCCATACCGCAATCCACCGCCATCCACCCGGTGCAGCAGCAGCTGGGGAACTACATCACCCAGCTGCCCCGGGGGTGGACGCGGCGGGTGTGACGACGCCCACGCGCCAGGAGGCGCCTTATCAGCAGGGAGCGCCGAAGCGCTCTTGGGACAACCAGACACCGCATTACCTGCCGTGAGGGGAACGGCCAACTCGCTTTGTTCTTTTCCCCTGCTCACCGCCTGCTATCCGCCAGAACCGCGCCGTGAGGGAAACGGCCAGAGCTCACAACTTCAGCGCCCATACCGCCATCCACCGCCATCCACCCGGTGCAGCAGCAGCTGGGGAACTACATCACCCAGCTGCCCCGGGGGTGGACGCGGCGGGTGTGAGGACGCCCACGCGCCAGGAGGCGCCTTATCAGCAGGGAACGCCTCTCGCACACGCGAGTCGCGCGCGGGAGAAGCCCGGGACAAGGGCGGGACAGTCTTAGACAGTCCTAGACTGGCCGGGACTGGACCGGGCTACCCCCCTTACGCCTACGCCTATATACAAGTAAGGAATTAACATTGTTACTATCTACCATTCTAGACACTTGTAAAGTGGAGATATATACCAGCTACTGCATAGTACCCTGTTTGGTAGCTCCTGTGAGGGGTGAACGAGTAATACTTTCCACTGTCGGAAGAAACAAATTCTGAGACCCTGTATGTCAAAAAACATGTCTAAAAAACAGCCTACACTGAGTACTAAGACAATAGACAATTACATGGTCCAAGTCGTAAGCAAAATTAATGATAAAAGAAGACAGTCATTGGGCCTAAGTCAGTCTCCGGTCCTACATCTTCAAAGTCCGACTCAATGTAGCAATCAGTCAAACTCTATAGCTCCAGATGTCTCAAACGACTTCATAGATCTAATGGCCCATTCTAATCCTGATATGGACGAGCAAAATATCGTTATATTAGATGGTGAAGCGAATCTAGAAAATCCAGATCTAGAGGTTTTTTTCAGATACTGACAATATAATTGTGGATCATAAATCTGATGATCCCTTATCTCCTGAACAGGAAATTCTACCCCCGAGAAGACACAGAAGAGTCCAGGAGAAACGATCGGGTTTACGATCAGGAAACAGGAGGAAAAAAGCATCACCTGTGGGGAAAACTAAGGCGAAATTCACTGAAGTGGTAGAGAATATTATTCCTGAAAAAAGTGATCACGACAATAGCTACAATGAGGATGACTTACTGCAGAAAATAGCAGACATCATCGATTTAAAAATTAAAACCATCATCAAGCCGCTAGTCGCTAAGATTGACAAACTTCAATCAAAGACTGTAGATGGGGTTGATAATTTATCTACTTTGGTGTCAGAAATGGGAAAGTCAGCAGAGATAAAGGAGAGGAGTATTGTAGAGAAAGAGCCTGACCTATTACTCCCTGAATGCCCAGCTCAAGAAGGGGTAAATCCCTTCATCCAGATTGTGCCAAAAGATAGTGTACCAATGACAATAAATATCCCGGCAGCAATGCGTCAGGATCCAGATCCTCTTCAATTCATCGAAGAGGCATCGCCAGTGGTATTGGTGCTGGCTAATGTCCCCTCGCCAACGGACACTCAACCAGAAACACCAGCATCTCTGTCTAGTAAGGCACTACACTGGCTAACAACTAACATGCATATGGGACCAGGTGGTAAACATCAGCTTGCATGCGAAATTAAGTCAGTGAAAAGGGTGGCTTGGATTGGGAATCGGCCCAAAAGGTTTAGAGGTGATTGTGTTATTGTGACTTTTTGCCACGCAGCTGTTTTACCCAATGTCTTAAATCATATCTTTCCGCCACAAAGAAGAGCCGGGTCTATTGTTCCCCTCACTTTAAAATTCTTTTATGGGGAGCAACAGAATGTAACATTTCCAAAAACTCCTGGCCCAATGTGGGAAATTGTGAGAAATAATAGAGGCCCAATGGCCCCTTTTAATGACCGGGGCATGGTCCTAGGAAATAGATATGAAGTGTTATCAGGTTTAGATGCTTGTGATTGACTGGGTAGAAGCAATTTTCACACTGATGTTCCTATTCCTAATGGAAAGTATTCAGAGGGGGAAGCGGAAGTTCAGCCAAACTCTGTTGTAACTGATCTTTTGATAAATGGAAACAGAACACAGGGTGTTTTAAGTGATAAATGTTCCCCAAAACTGGCTGTAAATTCAGACAATATAGGTGTACACAATTTCACCCAAGAGCACAGGGCTGTATTGACAACTAACATCGAATCCAACAACGACAAGGCCTCTGCCCAACTTACCCTAACATCCTGGAACATTGCAGGCTTGCGAAGTAAGATAGCATCGCAGGCATGGCAAATTTTCCTGGATTCAAAGGATGTAATCCTTCTCCAGGAAACTTGGCAACTAGAGCCAGATCCTGTCGAAGGATATTTACACTTTTTTGTCCCGGCCATACCAAGCCAGAGGGGAAGACCCAAAGGTGGTCTAGTGACATGGGTAAAGCAAAGCAGTGATTATTCAGTCGTACATATAGATGTTAATAGCCCTGATATACTGGTGGTTAAGTTACAATGATCATTCTGTCAGGACCTTTATATATTTAATATTTACTCAAGGGGCATGCCAGGGGGCAAACCCACGGAGGCGGTTGAGTTGTTAGATTCTCTTTTAAAACAGTATTGCTTTAACGCAAATGTTATTGTTGGAGGTGATTTTAATTGTTGCTTTGAACCCCTAGACACCCATGATGTAGATCTCACGATAGAGGAGGATTACATCTGGGATATCCCTCAGCTTTCCTTACCACCAATCAAAAAATGGTCAGAGGCTGCATTGCAGTTAAAAGTTTTGTGTGTCGAGTCTGGGCTGCGGGCCACCAATGGAAGAGTGGTTTCTGACAAACAGGGCGCCACCACTTTTTCCAATGGGAACTCACAAAGTCGTATTGACTACATTCTAATTAATAAAGAGAATTGGTCCAGTGTCATTGATATGTGGATAGAGCCTAGAGTGGAAAGTGACCATGATTCACTAATTTTGACATTTAATTTGTTTGGAGTATTGGCTAAAGATACTCCGATGGAATCTGTCCAAATTAAACTTTCCAATGACAATAGACGCATTAAATGGGCAACATGTGCAGCCAACGAGGAAAGCATAATCGCTATGAGGGATTTAACAACTCAGGCTATCAGAGATCTAAAGAGTATAACCGCTATGGATACTCAGATATCAGAAGCTAGCAGGATCCATGATGATTTTTTTAATAGTTTAAAATCTTTTTTTGTCAAAACAGTGACCAAGAAGCAACGCAGGCCAGTAAGAAAGGAGGACCAGTGGTACGATAAAGCCTGCAGGGGGGCATATAAGGTATTGTCTGATGCTGTGAAGACAAAAGACATTAATAAAATAAGGATTGCACGTGTCGAGTATAAAAAGGTCCAAACAAGTGCCAAAAGGGACTGGGAGGAAGGCTACTTGAGGGATCTCCTCAAAGCAAGTGAGGAAATATCCATGACACCCTTTTGGAACATTGTAAAATGGGGAAGGGGGGCAATAAGAGGAGAGCCCATGAACCATGTTTCACCTGAAGTGTGGGTAACTCATTATGCGACTCAGTTTGCTGCTGAGCCCTTAGATGGAGAGGAGTGTTTGGCCCCTATAGATATCTTGGGGAGCCACCTAATCTTTAGTAAAACTGATGTCCTAAATATTTTAAGGGATATACCCAAAGGCAGAGCACCAGGCCTAGACTTTGTTCCAGCAGACCTTTTTATGCATGATAAAGAAGTATGGGCTACGTACATTCACTTGTTAGTAAACGCTATTGCAAAGGGCTCGCCTATTCCCGAGACCTGGAAGGGAGCCGAGATCATCCCCATCTTTAAAAAGGGGGCATGCTCGGATCCAGGCAATTATAGGCCCATTAGCCTGATCGCATGCATTCAGAAAGTTCTGGCAAGACTTCTACTCCAGCGAATCCATGAGTGGATAGATGACCAGGACATTTTGTCTCCCCTGCAGGCAGGTTTTCGTAGCCACACAAGCACCATAGATCAAGTGTTCAGATTTGTCCTAATCTACTGGCGTGTAGTTATACTTGGGGGGGGGATGCTCTTTGCTGCTTTTGTCGATTTAAAATCGGCCTTTGATCTCGTCCCCCGCCACAAGCTGTGGAATATTCTCCGAGATCAGGGCATCCCTAATGAAATTTTGTCCTTATTAATGAGAATGCATGAAAATAATTTCGCACAAGTGCGATGGAATCAACGGGGCAGCGTCACTGATAAATTTCCTATTGAGAAGGGAGTATGCCAAGGTTGCGTGCTCGCTCCAACGCTTTTCTCGCTATATATCAACAGGGTGATGAGATATTTTGAACATCAACCAACAGATGCCCCAAAGTTGGCAGGTAGGCTGATCCCCCTGCTGATGTTTGCGGATGATACCCTGCTGATATCTAGGACCCAACAGGGACTTCAGAGGGCAATTGGAGTTTTTGAATTATTTTGTGCAGATCACGGTCTTGTAATTAATACAAGTAAAACAAAATTTATGGTTCTGCACAAACGACGACACATTAGAGGGAAGGTTACTATGGACGGGGTACAGCTTGAACAGACCCAGGTTTTCAAGTATCTTGGAATTAATTTGTCCCATAACCTAGATTGGAAACAGCATACTAATGAGTTGGTAACAAGACATGCCCAACTAACAGGAGCCCTTATTAAGGAACTTTTTGCATCTCAGACTAAACCTATCCGACCAGTTTTGAAAATCTACAATGCCAAGATAGGAGCGGCAGTTCTTTATGGAGCCGAACTCTGGGGGCCAAGTAATCTTGCGAAGTTGATTGTGGCACAGAATAGATTTCTTCGCAACATTACTGGGCTACCAATGTCATCACCTCTAATACCACTAAAATATGATTTGGGCTTTCATAGCTTTGAGGATATGGCTAGATACAGATCAGTAGCCTACTGGAGAAGGCTCTGGGTAACTCCAGAGCTATCACAGTATGCTCAAGGCTTCTCAGAGATACGAACCCTGGATAAAGGGCGTAAAATAATCTGGCTAAGAGATGTAAGAAGCATTTATAGGGCGATGGGACTATCCCACCTCTGGGACGATCCTGTTAATAATGCATTTCCACCAAAAAAGGTACTTCGGGATATATACTTGAGCATGATTGAAATGAAGTGTTTTAGAAATCGTATTGATCGATCTTTTACAAACGATTTTCTAGAACTTAAGCATGCACCTGCCCTAGAACCTTACTGGGACTGGATTACTGTGCCAGGGGATAGGAAAAGGTACCATCAATTGAGGGTGGGGACTTTACCTTTAAATGCCCTAACGGGGAAATGGAATAAGAGCCAAACCTTAAGGTGTCCCTTTTGCCCTGATCAAAATGAAAATATCGCTCATGTGTTGTTTGCTTGTCCCGAATATTGCGTCCCCAGACGGACATGGCTAAAACCGATCTGTGCCCAGCTGGGCTTAAAAACCGCAATTGAGGCTGCTAGGGTCCTAAGAACCAATACATCCCAGCCGGTAGTCATAGCTATGTCAAAATTTTTGCACTGGACATGGATTATACGTACACGGAAAATTAGCTTGGAGTAATTATGGGAAAGCTATCATGTGCTGCTATTTAATTTGATAGGTTATCAATTGTTGCTATCTAATTCTGCACATTACATTAATAAGGCATTAACTATGTATATTGCTTTAGTTACTGTTAATTTGTATTTTGGTACTGATGAAATTGTTTTTATACCTGTTTTTATAAATGTTTTTTTAAAATAGGCTTAATTTATGATCTTGTAAAAATGTAAATAGGATGAGATAGTGTGTTATTTATTCTACCTTGTATATTTATAGTTTTTTTTCTTTTTGTGTGTGTATGTGAAATAACTCATCATGGACCTGTTTTGTTGTGGGATTGTGGGTGGGGTATCAAAAAAAAAAAAAAAAACTATTCTTTCTTTTAATTGTAGAATGTCTTTCATGATTGAAATATATCGAATAAAGACTATTTTGAATTTGAATTTGACTCCAGCTCGTAGTATGGTGCATAAAAATGTAGAACTCTTTGAAAGAGCTGTTGAGAAAGATATTGAGGCCCTTTTGGATGTGGAAACGAAAGTATACAATAATAATTTGTCTAAGGAATGCAGAGATGCCCTAACAAGTCTAGAAACATTTGATAATCTTACTATAAAACCTGGAGACAAAGGGGGGAGTATAGTCTTATTAGACACTGAAGACTATAGGAATGAGATGATTTCCCTTCTTCTCGTAGAGGAACACTATAGAAAATCCTCAAGAGATGAATGGAACAACCTGCAAGTTAATATAAAAAGGCTTTTAGATTTTGCAAAGGAGGATGACATTATTTGTACTGAAGAATACAAATTTTTATACAATAGACATCCAGTTCTTCCTGCCATTTATGGACTGCCTAAAGTCCATAAGAATATAACAAATCCCCCTATGAGACCAAGTGTCTCAGTATTAACTCTTTAACGGAACCCCTAAGTATCTATGTTGATACATTTTTAAGACCATTGGTGGCTTTACAAAAGTCATATCAAAGACACCACCGATATGATTAAAAAAGTAGAAGGGTTAGACTTTGATGGTAGTAATCAATGGATGGTTAGCCTTGACATTTGTATTTGTACTGGGTTTTATATCGCGCCAACTCACCGACAGGTCTCAAAGCGCTACTAACCAAGTGCAGCAACAAGAAGCAGGATAAGTGTGTGAGAGATTCTAGAGCTAGTAACCAGATACTAGGAAGTAAATGCGTCTTTGAAGAGTAGAGTCTTCAAGGACTTCCTGAAGTGGAGAAGGTTGGACTCTCTGCGAAGCACCTCCGGTAACTTATTCCAGATGATCGGGGCCTGAACTGAAAAGGATCTGCCTCCTTTAGTTGCCAGCTTAAAGCGTGGGCAGGACAGCAGGAAAGAACCGGAGGATCGCAGGGCGCGCTTGGGTTCGTATATTTCAAGTCTCTCTTTTATATAAGCTGGCGCCTGTCCATGGATTGCTTTGTGGCAGATGCACATGCTCTTAAATTCAACTCTTTGCACCACAGGCAACCAATGAAGCCCATAGAGCAAAGGGGAGGCATGAGTCCGCCTTGGCACTCCAAATATCAGGCGCGCTGCGTCATTCAGGGTGACCTGAAGACGGTTGGATAGATTTTTTGGGAGGCCAAGGTATAGCGCATTGCCATAATCGATTCTCGACACTATTGTAGCTGAGACAATAGTTCGCAGCATATTCCGTGAGAGTAAGGGAACAAGCTTCCGCAGTTTCCTGATTAAGTTGGTACAAGAACCAACTACAGCGGACACTTGGTTAGCCATCGAGAGTTCCTGATCGATTTTCATGCCGAGGCTCTTAACGCTAGGACACGGTTTTGAGTGGGTCCGAGTTCTTGTGGCCAAAACAAATCATTCCAGGGGGAGGTCAAGGTTGAAACTACGAGAACCTCCGTTTTGTCTGGGTTGATTTTCAACAAATTGGACGACATCCAGTTTACTGTAAATCGTAGTATGTCTTGGGCCATAGCCTGAGCCGATGATGTATTGTCGATACTCAGCAACAGCTGAGTATCATCGGCATAGTTGAAGACTTTACAGTTCATATTTGCCAGGGACTCTATCAGTGGCTGTAAGTACAAGTTGAATAGGAGTGGAGAGAGCGCAGAACCCTGCGGGACTCCCCAAGATAAAACACCCTCATCGGAGACCTGATCTGCTACCTGGATTCTCTGCGTCCTTCCAGATAAGAAGGCTGTTAGCCATTCAAGGGCTTGCTCTCCTATCCCAAACCGAGCCAGTCTGCCCAAAAGCAATGCATGGCTGACAGTATCAAACGCCGCTGAAAGGTCTAGTAATATCAGGGCGCTTGGCTTTTTACTGTCAGCCATGCATCTAAGCTCGTCCAGCACAGACAGCATTACCAGTTCTGTGCTATGGTGGGCACGAAAGCCAGCTTGCCGCTCCTGGAGAAGATGGTGAGATTCCAGGAGGGATGACAGAGATTTTAGCACGTGCTGTTCCAACACTTTTGACAGAAATGGCAACTGAGAGATAGGTCTGTAGTTCTTCAGGCTGGATGGATCTGCCCCGGGCTTTTTTAACAGGGGTCTGACGCGTGCCTCTTTAAAGGGGGTAGGTAATGCGCCAGTAGCCAGTGAGGTGTTTAGGAGGTGTAAGATCTGATCCTCTAGGATCGGGATTGCTAGTCGGAGGATATCGGGTGGGCACGGGTCAGCAGGGGAGCCTGACTTGGTGGATGCTACAAGTTGTCTCAGGGTGGTAGAGTCAATTTCGGGGAATCTAGTGCAGATAGGGGTTAAGGGATTTAAAGGAGGCAGTAGTTCGATGTGTGAGACTGGATTATCCTTCTTAATATCGGACAAGATAATCGCAACTTTTTCGAGGAAATATCCTTGAAAGGTATCACAATTGATCGAGATGTCGATCTTTTCCTCCTTCACACTTAGCTCTTTCAGGATTTGAAAGGTTTCTCTCTGGATGTTTGTGGCGTTGTTTATGCGTGTCTCGTAGTAGTCCTTCTTAGCTAAGACGATATACTTTTTGTATGTTTGAAATGATATTCTGTATAGTTCCCTATCAGTGTCCATTTTGGATTTCCTCCAGCATCTTTCGAGGCAGCGGAGTTTTCTTTTATGTTCGCGTAAGCTTTGGGTGAACCAAAGGGCTCCTTTCTCTGCACCCTTTACTCTTTGTACCTTTTCGGGGGCTAGCTCATCAATTGATTTCCTGAGAGTAGTCGTTATCGCATCATACATTGAGTCAAGGTCAGAATCACCTTGAGAGACTATGGAAGTTTGTTTGTATTTGGGCAGAGTTTTGGCCAGGGTGTCAGAGTTCACTTTTTTCCATTGGCGCACTTTTTTGGTTTTTAAAGGGAGTTTAGCCTGGGAGTTAATTAGCGGTACGTCGTACAGTATTAGGTGGTGATCCGACCAGATACAGGGTGTAATACTTGTAATGGCCGCCTTTGGCATGGAAGACCAGATAAGATCAAGGATATGGCCTTTTTTGTGGGTTGGAGCTTCCACAAGTTGTACTAAACCAAGAGAGGTCATAGTGGTCTGTAATTTCTGGGCTAACGGATCTTGATCGCTTTTATCCCAGTGGACATTAAAATCGCCAGTTACCAGGATGTTTTTGTAACGTGTGCATAGGTCTGACAGTATAGGGAGAAAGAGGTCGTTGAATTTTGAGGTACTTTGGGGTGGGCAATACACTGTTAGAATGGTAAAACAGGAGTTGTTCATAGTGATTTTTATCCCTAATATGTCGACGGTACTTATGGTCTCCGATAAGATTTTAGTTACCGTAAACTGCCTTTTAAAGATCGTTGCTACACCCCCACCTCGGGCCCCCTCTGGTCGGTTGTGCCAGATCATGTCATACCCACTAGGGAGGGCGGCGATGATATCCGGGGAAGAGGCATCACTCAACCAGGTTTCGGTGAGTGTCAAGAAATCAATAGTCTCGTCTTGTAAAAGGGTGTAGATTTCCAGGTGATGTTTCTGCAATGACCTGGTATTAAGGGTGGCTAGCTTGAGGGGGGGTAGAGGACTAGAGTTCTTACCGCCCGGTATGTGCAAGATGTTAAGTTCCTCTAAGGTGGCACATATAACGGGGGACAGGGTATAGCTGTCAGATTTCAATACTAGGAGATCCCCAGAGGAATAGCAGGTGTGTGTACCAGAGTCCCTAAGCCCTGTGCCCAGTCGTGCGCGGACGGGCGCAGACGGGCAGGACTCTGGCACGACTCCGGCGCAGATCCGGCGCGCCCGATGATCGCGTCCGCTGTGCGGAGTCATCTCTGCCCGTTTTTATGGCGCTTGGATTCGCGTCACGAATACAGCCTGACCCAAGATGGCCGCCAAAACCGGTGCTCTGCTCTCGGCGTCAACACTCGGCCGAGAGCAGGTCCGGATCGGAAAAGGAGGGGGTAACAGGGGTCTAGGCGCTATTGAGCGCAAGGGGGGTCAACAGGGGGGTCGCAAGCACCTATTACGATCAGGTGCAACAAAATACAAATTTTACACAGTTTCAATTGTTAAAACAAATTAAAATTCTAAGAAGGCAAGAGACCTCCCGGCTTCCGCCTCAGGAGGGTGAAAGCACGTGCAGGTTAGAGTGCTCCCAGTTTGGCCTGCCTCTATGTTGGTGCCTTTGAGAAAAAACATATATATAGTGAGGCTGCACCATTCTTTGAAAACGTGACCTATTGGTCGCGGTTTATAGATAATATTTTTTTTATTTGGACAGGAGAAGAGGTTGACCTATTTGAATTTATTGAGTGGTTAAACTGTGGGGATCCCAACCTCAAATTTACGTCCAATATTAGTCAACAATACTGCGATTTTCTAGATATAAAAATCCTTAACAAAGACAAAAGACTCACTGTTGATTTATTTGTAAAACCAACAGATAGAAACACCATGTTGCACTATGAGAGTGAACACCCTAGATGTCAAAAGGATAATATCCCATTCGGGCAGTTTCTGCAATTACGCAGAAACTGCTGCGATAGAAGGGATTTTGAGAAACACGCATGTAATCTAAAAAAAGAAACTGTCTAGGAGGGGCTATCCGACAAGAATAATTAAGCAGGCTTACAAAGAGCCAAATATTACAATCAGGCTCTTTATTTGACAATGACAACAGAATTAAGACTGAGCTGAATAAGATAACTTTTGTGACAAATTTCTCTTTACTCAGCAACAAAATTAAAAACATTATTAATAGAAACTGGAGTTTACTTCAGGATAAAAATCAGGTAAATTTGGAGAAACCCCTGTCCTCATATAGAAGGAATAGAAGTATTAGGAGCAGACTAGTGAGAACGTATACAGACAAAACAGTAATAATGGGACAGAAAATAACAGTAAACAATATAGAACATACATTCAGGGAGATATTCAATTGCAGGACCAAAAATGCAATCTACCTCATACAATGCCCATGTGGATTAGGCTATGTGGGGGAAACTGGAAGAGAGGTCCGAATCCGCCTAAACGAACATAGATCAGCCATTAAAAACAATAGATGCAATGCCCCTCTCACTGAACACTGGCATTTGAGTAATCACAAAGTAGAAGATCTACACTGGTGCATTTTAGAGAGAATAGAGCTATCAAAATGAGGTGGCAATGCTGAGATAAAAAGAAAAATGAGGGAACAGTTCTACATGTGTAAGTTTAAAACCTTTACACATGGCCTCAATAGCCGAGAAGAGTGGGAGAGGATGTATAGATAAATCAGAATATGGTTGATTCTTCGTGTCAGTAGGACCTATGAGTAAACAATTAATTTATCAGAGCACATAGTTTTGAGTTAATTCCTACATAATATGAGTGTCAATACCCCATGACAACCACTGGACATAAGGTATATTCCAATTATATGCATTTGTTATATAATGCATATATTAGGAAGTGCACCAGGAGGGACACTATTGAGTTCAGCTACTGTTACTATACACTTAGGGCGATAGTAACTAGAGAACATCCCCCTTATATGCATTTATTGAGAAAATATGGCTTAAATAGACAGGGAACATCCAGTGAAGCTTAAGGCATAAGTCTAGGCTCAAGCGAAAAGTGCTTTCAGCACCTTTAGTGCAGCATTGGATAGAAAATACACATAGTGCCAGTGATTTGAGATGGACAGTCATCTCTAAAGTTGAACCGGATTCAAGAGGTGGTGACCTAGAAGCAAAACTACGACAGAGGGAAGCCATGCTAATACTGAAATTTAATACCGCGACAAGTGGGTTGAATGAAATGTCAGGACTGTACAACCTGTGACCCCACCTCATTCCAACACCCGTGTGGAGCGGTTCAAGAGTACACATGATCTTTTCCAGAATCCGATGCACATGCTTTTATGTTGAACTCAAACATACAATTTTCAATACAACTTTATTCAGTAGACATAATAATAGTTAAATCTGATATCACAGAGGGCTACTCAGCCTCCCAACATCGGACCGAATTTTCATAAACTGGCTTCACTCCACACGTTGACAGTTTCCAACATGAGCCTGGATGCAAATACATTTATATATTTTTTTTTAAAAAACAACGCGGCCACCACCCAAAAACTACACTTCCCAGCATGCCAAGCGGGATCCGGTCACTTCCGATCTTAAGCGCATCGAGATGACACACAACCACGGCGCCTGAAACGCAAGCCGAATGGAACTTTGAAAAATAAGAACTGAAGGTAAGCGCGTTCGTCCTGTTGTTAAAACTTCTTTTAGTCTAGTTCCATAAACGCACCGCTATAAGTATTTAGACCGGGATTCCTTTCTTGCCAACAGAGCTACCTTTTTAATTCCGGACTCAACGTTCTACGGTTAGTAAATGATATTAATGAAATGAGTCCAGCAAGCTCAATAGGTGGAGGTCCTTCCATGTATTACGAAAAATCGACCGCTCGTCATACATGACAACAATTCTTTGCACCAACAAGTTCGGCATAAATGAATTAAATGAGGCATTTTTGCATTTCTCCAACAGAAATGAATTGAATAATTACTGTTTGATCTTCAAACGAAACTGGCATTTGATTAATTAACAGGAGAACCAGCGCACTGGTCACATAAACGTGAGTAATATCCACCAATAAAAGAGAACCCCCGCCCCCACTGTTTGGAGAATAACAAACTAAAAGACTGACATGGCCCCCTCTTTCTGCCTACAGTTTCTCAGCTCACAAGACCTCAAGCAAGCCCAACAGGTACTGCATGAATGTATGCTGGTCTGAATGTTAAGTTGAGAGTCGCTTAGCTGTTCAAACTGACTGAATGTCCTTTTGTGGATCTTATGTCTTTCAGATATGTTTCTGTCTTGGTCCTGAAGAGAATCCCATGAATCTAAGGGATTCCAAACGCGTCGACCCCCTTTCTTAGTTGACCTTGCTTTTCTCGATTTTTTCTTGTCCCCTTTTAGGCCAATCATTGTTGTAAATAGCCTGAATGGATTGAGTTTATGGTGGCCTAATTTACTTATTGTGATTAAAAGAATAGAATAAGTTGTTATTAATTATTGTTGTATCCTTAGCTTAAGAAATGATACAAGCTTAGGGATATCTTTTCACACACAACTATCACTACCCCTCACTGTTTGTTTCTTGTTTTGTTCGTATGGTGTAACTATGTTGGTTGTATGATTCTGATGAATGAGTTTGAAGTGAAGCTGTTCAGTTTGGAAGTCCTTTTTGCTCTGTCTGCACATGGCTTCTAACACCCCAATGTATATATTCGCACATGGTTTTTAGTAGTAGGAGCTCTTCACTCCTTCCACTTGTAGGAAGGAAGTATTTGCTTTGAATAGAGTATCAAAAACTTTATTGTCTGATGTATAAAATATAAAAAGAAATACTAAAATTTCAAAAACAAATGTAAAAATAAACATACATTTTTTGTGATACACTGAAAGAGTGGTCTATTAAGATGAGGACGTGGTACTCATCTTGAGTTGTGTCAGAGAAAAGAATTGAGCAGTATTGGCACTTGTTTTGTTGTTTGCTAACGTGGCGTAGCCTTACTGCGCTTAAGCCAAACCCCTTTTGTTCTTGATTATAAGGCAGAATGGATGGCATAAACGACCAGGTTAAGATGGCGGCCGCGTTCGAGGTGGTGGAAGTATTCCGCATACGGACCGCGTAGGGTGGAACAATGTGGTCATTAGTGTGTAAATAGACTAGACAAACATACTACATTTCCAGACAGAGATGAGCTGAATAAGAAATATTTTATGTAATATTAAAAAAATTTAGATTTGTAAGCTATACACACTAGCTCAAGATGGCGGCCACTGACGGGGAAGCGTGTGTATATTGACCATGTGATGCGTAGAGCATAATCATGTGACTATTATCGCGCAATTTAAAAGAAGGGAGCCAAACGCACGGGTTGTTGTGCTCCAGTAGCGATACCACGTACGAGGAATTATCAGGTGAGAACGGAGCTCGAATTGGCCTTGGGATGTTGTGAGGATGCGGGTAGATAGAACCACCCGGAGGGAACCTTGAGCACTGGTTGTGGTAAACACCCCTGGGATATGCTCGGCGATAAAATTTGAGTAGTGAGATATATGCCCATGAGGCTTTATGAACTTAATTTATTTTCCCTCAAATATAAGTGGCTGACGAGGGATACATCTTTAGACATTCTCAATAGTAACCCAGCCACCTATGGTGGGGTGTGGCCTCATATGTTGGCTATATATATATAACGAATATGCCACATCGAGTAATGAACATCGCAGGATTGAGCGGTAGCTTGAATGTAAAGCCAAAACATTCATTTATAGTTACGGAGTAAGATAAATGCTGGGATCTGTTCGGAGGCGATAAATGTTGAAGAGAAGTGGTAGCTTTTGATTTAAGGTGTAAACATCTAATTAAGTATCTATATATATGGAGCAATATAAATGCATTGATAAATCTGGCAGTAACAACATTTTTAAAGAAATTTTTTAAAGAGGAGATTGAAAAAAGAACCGCAATCGAGTCCAAACTTACGCTGAGTTTAGCATATCGATTTTAACCAATTAGCTAAAGAGATACCAATGTGTAAGTAACATGTCCATCATATATCTGGGTGAACAACAGATGTTTTATAATACTGTTTGGCTTTAGAATACTTGGATTGGGATAATTGAACAATTCCCTAAAAGAAAGGATAAGAAGAAAGGAAAACCTCTTAATGTGAAGATCAAAAAAACAAGAATTAATACTAAAACATAGACCGGTAACCTATAGCTGAGAAACATATATAGAAAGGGGGTGAAGGGTGAATGGGCCTCATATTGAAAGATTCCTTTACTGTTTTTTGGTAGGTGCCAAAATGTATTCTTAGAAAGTAGAAATCTATGTCTACGGCGCAGAACAATTTTTGTTCATAAGTGAAAAGAAAGTATTACCCGATGTACAACCTTAGATTTTAGAGTAAGTATACTTTGCATTGGTTGTAAAAAGCAAATGAGGGATGTGATATGAGTTATCCAACATCTTTTCTGTCTTTCCCCAACATAGGACAATGAGAAAAAGCTGTCCTTAATCACCTTCACAGTAACAACTAGGGTGGATGGTGGTAGATATCAAGGTATGCAAATAAAAAGGTTTTTGGGACTTGAGTGGTTAGAATGCTGATCCTGTATGAATGTTGGGTTTTGTATAAAATGGGGGCGGTATGCGATTAAAAGATTTTCATGTGGCAACCAACTACATCCCAATTGGATAGTAGTTTATATGGAGTACAAGTGGGACACAAAAATAGCACAGGATGATAATACAAAAACCATGACAGACTAAGGAGCTGGTAGTTGTTCAATAATGTAACGTCCAGAGGAAGATCCACTTCGGTTTCTTAATAATGAGTTTTCAATAATGAAGTTTTGTGAATAATCAGTTTTTAATAATGAGTTGTTTTTAAATATCAAGGTACTGTGACTAATGAAATGATGGTAATAATACATACATTTTGGTGGTGATGTAAACGTATGCCATGGACGGATAGTGATTATGTTTTCTTTGTATAAAAAATTGTCTCCACAGAATTGTGTTTTTAATTGTCCTGAGGAAGGTGGTGCGCACAGCAGGATCCACCGAAACGCGTCGACTTGGATTCATTTGAGTGCTTTTAATAATGTGTTGTAACAGTTTGGCTTATAATATATATATTGTAGTACATGCATATTTGATGTATGTTTTTAATATCTTTTTATGTAAATAAAAAATATTTTGATGATACATATGCCTTGGCATTGTAATATACATTTTTAGATTGTAAGTGCTTTTGTGGTTCCATTTGAGATGTGGGGTTCTTGAGTGATTGAGAAACTGAATTATTATAATTCTTAATAGACATTTATTGAGTACCACTGGAAGAGTGTAGTAAAGATAGACACCTGATCAACTTGTAGTAAACGAAATGAATGGAACTTCTTTGTTTGTTGACACTCATATACTCCAACACTCACCTATACTGCCTTTAAAATATGCGATTACTCACCCATATGCCACTAACACATCCATTCACTCACTGATACATCCATACACACACTCAGTCACCCATAGAGCCCCTCACAGACACACTCACTAACCCATACAGCCACTGACTCACTCATCCATGCAGGCAGTCACACACCCCCTCACCAACCTACACAGTCACTCATATTGGTACTCAGATAACCAAACAATCACCCATACATCCACTCACGTATCCAATCACCAACTCATACAGCCACTTAGACACCAACCATTCACACAACCAATTCACTCACCCATCCATTCACTGAGAGACCTAATAACTCATTTATACAGTCAGTGATGTCATTTGAGATGTCATCAGTGATGTCATGAGTGATGTCACTGACCATGTCATGAGTGATGTAATATGTGACGTCATCAGCAGTGCATTGCGGCCGCGCAAGTTATAGTTAGCTGAACTAACTATAACAAGGGTATTTCAATGGTTTTGTATGAGTGAAATGTCCAGCTAACTATAACGCCCCTGAAACCTATGTTTTTTTCTGGGAATTACCAAGGTTTTTTAAATGCTAATTCCTAACTATAACATGCATGAAACCTATGGGTTTTCAGTGAATTTCAAAGGTTTTTTAAACGCTAATTTCTAACCTTAACGTAAATGAAACCTATGGTTTTTTTAAGTGAATTTTAAAGCTTTTTTAAATGCTAGTTTCTAACTATGCCTACAGAGGTAGGACATGTGAAGTAAGAAGAAAAACACGCAGAAAGAAGAAAAAGAAATGCAGAAAGAAGCAACAGAAGTCCTCAAAGATGAAGAAAAGTGCAGGAAGAAGGAAGACATGCAGAAAGAACAAACAGAGGAGCAGAAAGACGCCTTGTTGCAAAATCATTCTGTACCCTCAACTTTTTCAGATGGGTACTGGTGGTAACCGACTCTGACTAAACAGTCCTAGAGCCAGTGCTATGCTAAAACACACTTTTAGAATACAGTTAAAACACCTACATACACTAGGGAACACTGTGTGTTGGGGTACCCCTGTTATTAGCATTACCTCCTCTGTAAGCCCCTAGTATATAATAGGAAAGGGGGATTAAAACTACCTCTTAAAATGCACCACAGGGCATGTTTGCACACTGGTGAAGGCAAGTGGGTGGCTGAGCTGATGTGTGCAAACACGCCCTATGGCCATTTTAATTTGGGGGATAAAGTCCCCTTGAATCCTGAGTTTCCCTTGGGTACAACTAGCCCATCAGGTATCTCTAGTTAGCACCACAGAGCTGCGTTGCAGAGAAAATGGGCACAGCCTGGACCACCTCTCTGCAACGCAGCGCAGTGGCGCTTACTGGAAGGGCCTGGTGGACTAGTTGGCCCCCTTGGGCCCTCAGGATTGAAGGGGAATTATGTCCCCAACTTAAAAAGCGCGACAGGGCATCTTTGCACAAGTCACCTCAGGCCCAGTCCCCTCCCTTCACAACTGTGTACCCGCGCCCTGTGGCCATTCTAAGTTGAGAGATTAAGTCCCCTTGAATCCTAAGGGTCCCTATGGTCAAACTGGCCCACTAGGAAACTCCAGTATGCCCCACAGAGCAAATTCTGTGGGTCCCTGGGGGCCAACTAGCCCACCAGGTACCTCCAGTATGCGCCAGAGGGTTGCGTTGCAGAGAGGTGTTCAGAGGCCACGCCCCTTTTTACAACACTCTGCAACACAGCTCCATGGCGCTTACTGGAGGTACCTGGTGAGCTAATTGGCCCCCAGGGACCCTCAGGATTGAGGAGGAATTAACTCTCTAACTTAAAACGTACCACAGGGCGTGTTTGCACACATGTGAACTCAGGCACCGCCCCCTTTCTTCACCACTGTGCAAACGCACCCCGTGGCGCGTTTTAAGTTGGGGGATTAACTCCCCGTGTAAAAAGGGGCGTGACCTCAGAACGTCTCTGCAATGCAGCCCCCTGGCGCATACTGGAGGTTCCTGGTGGGCTAGTTGGCCCCCAGGGACGCCCAGTATTCAAGGGGAATTTGTTCCCCATCTGCAAACGCTCCAGGGGGTATGTTTGCAGAGTGATGAAAGGAGTGTGGCCTCCGGTGCAATGCCGGTCTATTTCTTTTTTTTAAGAAGGCGGGCTTTGTAACTAAGCATGAGCGGATTTTGCGTATTGGCAATCCGCGGATTTGCGTATTTGCGGATTTGCGGATTTCGAAAATCCGCAAAATCCGCGGATCCTAGCGTATTTTTTTTGTTTTTGTGTTCGCACGGGTTTCTGCAAGTTCGCGTATAAAAATGAAAGTACTAACAGCCCCACTAGTCCAGCACTGGATTGATGAATCCCATGGGGATGAGGATTTCAAATGGACAATCATATCCAAAGTAGACCTTGATCCACGAGGTGGAGATTTAGAGGCCAAGCTAAGACAGAGAGAAGCGATGCTTATTCTTAAGTTCAATACCACCATTACAGGCCTGAATGAGATGTCCGAATTGTACCATCTGTAAAGATGGGTATTCTGCCCCCCGAGTTTGTAAAAAAAGAAGAGAATGTTCGCAAATATATTTTTTTTAAAAAACCCCCGCCGAGTTCCTTCCAGAACTACAACTCCCATGATACGTCATCGAGTTCACACCGATATCGATAGCCAATGGTTAACAGAACCCCCACACTGGTCCACTGGATCATTAAATGTACACCAAACATCCAGGCGCCCTGAGCGCACATCAATCTGTGGCCAACTACATCTCGGTACCACATAGCCGCGATACACTTTTGCATCAAATGGACCAAGCTTCGCAAAAACGTAACAGGGACTACATTTCCCATCAACATTCTGCCGGCTTCAAAACGACTTCCGGACAAACACGGAACTGAACATTCCAAATCAGATGGCGCCTTCCGTGCGGAGCGAGGAGTGACTGAAACAGGACAGCGCAACAACCTAAAGGTAAATGGAGTCGCGCCCCATTCAATGCCTCGGTACATGGTTTTTTTCCCCCGTGCTGGCTACGTCTTCTGCCAATTCAGTTAAAACCCTGATCATGCGCCGATAAGCTCTCCCGCACGGGCTCCGCCCGTTGTCAAAACTCGTTTTACCATTAAACCTCCCCCACATGGATGCCGCCGGTGGGAACCTTTGCCACACCTTTTGTAAACGATCTGATGCCTAAAAAGCTGCTAAAGTTCCAACGATGCACATTGGACTAGGCCCCTTGTTGAAACGTGATTTTTTTGTTCTGGCGTCCCACACGCCCTGGTATTCATGAACTCTTCTGGTATTTTCAGGAGTTGCCTTTCGAGCAAGTAGCAAAGCTGGGTGAAATTCCACATTGGCTCATCAAACGCATTTCTGGACGCACGCAAAACATCAACAATGTAAGTTGTTTGTACTTCAAACACGTTGTGCCCACATTGCCTCAACCCCCCCCCCCCTCCATCAACGATTGCAATTACCAAGAATGGCTCTCTTCTTTCAGATTGTAGGATTTGAACGTTCGCTTCAAGCACACACAGGTATGACAAAAATTGCGCTGATTGGTACGTGAGTTGAAGGTCTCTCATGTGTGGTTTCGACTGAGTGTCTGTTTATTTATGTTTTTCAGATCATGTCTGTCGGTCCTGAAGAGAATCTCTTGACTTAAGCAGAGATTCGAAACGCGTCGACCCCCCCTCCTCATTAATTCTGATACATTCGGTTTTTGCGACCAACCTTGTCTTGAAAATTTCAAAAGATAAACATAGCGTGTGGTCGTACATATATAAAAAGATATGTCTAATTTGGCACATTTTCATTTGGATGTATAGGCCTTTTCTAAAAAGTTGGGCAGAGATTCTGCAACAGGCCTCACCTTGAAAAATTTGTATCCAAAGAGAGGCTTTAGTTAGCCACATCACTTTCATACGTTGTCTATTGTCTATTTGTTGTCTAAATGTGTTATTTTTTGATGTTATATTGGTGAACTGTGTTTTGGGTTCTCACCCTGTCGTCTTTGGTTCCTGTTATCATTTAGAAATGAACCTTCAAATGAGTGTTGTTTATGTGTCGAGCTTATTGTAAACACTCTTCTGAAATTAATTTTTTGTTCAAATTGTGTGGTTTATAGTTTTTGATCATAAGAAAAAAAGAAACAAGTCAAATAAAACTAATGAAATAAATTTATTTTCATAAAGTTTCAAGACTGAATTGGTGGTCTTTGGGTTGAGTTAATTGGTTGGCTCAACGCCTGGTTAAACAAAC
The DNA here is from genome assembly GCF_964261635.1 of Lissotriton helveticus. Classification (NCBI taxonomy): domain Eukaryota; kingdom Metazoa; phylum Chordata; class Amphibia; order Caudata; family Salamandridae; genus Lissotriton; species Lissotriton helveticus. Next base: position 891,386,630 of record NC_136067.1, on the reverse strand, counting down.
AAAATAATTGCACAGTACTGGCAATCCTCCTTGTTCATTCAGTATCAGGCACAGCCTTACTGTGCTTTTGCCAAAACCCTCCTTGTTACACAGTAATTTACAATGGCGCCAGCAAGCTGCCAGCGCCGTTGTAAAATAGTTACAAAGTTAGCTTGCAGAGGAAGCACTTAGATAAAATAAAGCAGCACCTGCTTCGTTTTATCTAGTGGTTCCTGTGCAAGCTAACTTTGTAACTATTTTACAACGGCGCTGGCAGCTTGCTGGCGCCATTGTAAATTAGTTACATGAGTGGGGGTTCAACTTTTGAACCCGTTACGTCCGCGCGGATTCCGTGGGCGTAACGGATTTACCGCTCACGCTTATTTGTAACCCCCTTTCTTTTTCTATTTTTATTTGAAAAAATGTAGAAGGGGACCGCGTGGCCCCCCTACCCAGGCCTTAACCGACCCCGGGGACCCCGTCCCTGCATGCATTAATTTTTGAAAAATGTATTTAACCTTTTGGGGAGGGGGTCACGTTGCCCCCCTCCCAGGCCACTTATGGCCCTGGGACCCCATCCCCTGAGGCCGGCCTTTCTATTTTTTTTATTTCTTTTTAAAAAACTTTTGGGGAGGGGGGCCACGTGGTCGCCCCTCCCGGGCCACTTGTAGCCCCAGGGACCCCATCCCCCGGGGCTGGTCCTCTCCGTTGGGAACCGTGGGGGGGTCCCCAATCCCCACACGGTCCCACCAGCTCCCCACATCCATCGGAAGCCAGCATTGCTTTTACCACATGGGGAGCTGCTAAGATGCAGCTCCCCGTGTGGAAAAGCAATTTGGTTTGAATTTTGAAAGAGAGAGCAGGTTTCCCTGCCCTCTCTTTCAAAATTCAAACCAAGTTTGCTATGGCAGGGCGTCAGCCGCGAGGCTCCCGCCCTGCCATAGCAAACTACAGTGTCCTGGGGGTAGGCACCCTGGGACACTGCACGAGCCGGCCCTAGGGGGTGGCCATCAATGGCTCCAGGAGGGTGGACGTGCAGCCCCCCTCCTTACATTTTCAAAGCCCCAGGGGGTGGTGGTCCCCGGGGCTGGGGGGGTCCGTCACAGACCCCCATTCTAAATATTTAGAGCCCCGGGGAGGTGGCGGTCCCCGGGGTGTGTGGGGGGCTTGTGCCCCCCCACACAGGGTATCTTTTTTTTAAAAAGCCCCGGGGGTGGCGGTCCTCGAGGCTGCGGGGGGCAGTGTGCCCCCCCGGCAATCAAAATTAATTTGAGCCCCGGGGGTGGCAGTCCTTGGGGTTTGGGGGGTGTTAGAGCCCCCCAACATTCTATTAACCAGCCCCGGTGGCTGGCGGTCCCCGAGGCTGCAGGGGGGCAATGTGCCCCCACAACTATAAATGCTTTGCCCCGGGAGTGGCAGTCCCTGGGGCAATGTGGGGGGATTGGGCCCCCCTACACTTTTTTACCATGCCCCTGGGACTTAGCCCCCTCAGGGACTAATTAACAACAAAGTGCGGGAGACCATGCTTCGTTTTATTTTATTATTGGCAGGAATAAAATATATGGTGTAATTCCATTCAGCAGTTCGGGCTATAGGTACGACCAAAGGTTCCTAAGTAAAATTGCATGGGGAAAAACGTTTTGGGTCCCCCTTTTTTTTGGCCCCTGCTTGACGAATCACCCCAAGATTGCCTTGGTAGGCAGCTTTCAGTTTTTGCCAAATAAATTAATCTAAGCATCCAGAGGTGTCCTGCGTAGTTGTCTTCCTTGTAGAAGGGGTAACTCTGTTTACAATTTTAAGGGCGACCGGTACCCGGGCAGGACCGCTGCAATCAATGAAGCCGGAAAACTGGAGTTTTTGTAATATATATATATATATATATATATATATATATATATCCATCAAACAAAAGGTAAGCCCCTGTGAGAGAGCCGCAGGCACGTAAATATGCGTGATTCTTTATTCAAAGATTTTTGAACTATGCCTGCAAATTTGACAAAACTCATATTCCTGATACTACAAGGACCACAAGGCCAGAGTGCTGGCCGCGCCCACTGGGGCAGGTTCCTTTAAGTAATGGGTGCAGGACTTGAGTTTGGTGTTTGCGGGGAGTCACGCCACTGAGGAAGGGAACTTTGTTCCAGAAACGCGTCTGGGTTGACTCTTATGCACGATGAAAGTCTGTGTTTCCTGTTTGCCTGCAAGCTGCTTTGAATAAAGAATCACGCATATTTACGTGCCTGCGGCTCTCTCACAGGGGCTTACCTTTTGTTTGATGGATTTAAGCGGCTGAAGCTCAGCCGCGAGAGAAGCCCACCGCATGGAAGCGGGCCCGAGATGGAGTCATGCCGACTTCGTCTGAAGAACGGGAGGCGGTGTTGTGACAAAGCGGCTGGTGAAAAGCGGCAGACAACGAAGCCAGCTGTTCATCAACCCACTGGGGGAAGATTTTTGAACTATGCCTGCAAATTTGACAAAACTCATATTCCTGATACTACAAGGACCACAAGGCCAGAGTGCTGGCCGCGCCCACTGGGGCAGGTTCCTTTAAGTAATGGGTGCAGGACTTGAGTTTGGTGTTTGCGGGGAGTCACGCCACTGAGGAAGGGAACTTTGTTCCAGAAACGCGTCTGGGTTGACTCTTATGCACGATGAAAGTCTGTGTTTCCTGTTTGCCTGCAAGCTGCTTTGAATAAAGAATCACGCATATTTACGTGCCTGCGGCTCTCTCACAGGGGCTTACCTTTTGTTTGATGGATTTAAGCGGCTGAAGCTCAGCCGCGAGAGAAGCCCACCGCATGGAAGCGGGCCCGAGATGGAGTCATGCCGACTTCGTCTGAAGAACGGGAGGCGGTGTTGTGACAAAGCGGCTGGTGAAAAGCGGCAGACAACGAAGCCAGCTGTTCATCAACCCACTGGGGGAAGATTTTTGAACTATGCCTGCAAATTTGACAAAACTCATATTCCTGATACTACAAGGACCACAAGGCCAGAGTGCTGGCCGCGCCCACTGGGGCAGGTTCCTTTAAGTAATGGGTGCAGGACTTGAGTTTGGTGTTTGCGGGGAGTCACGCCACTGAGGAAGGGAACTTTGTTCCAGAAACGCGTCTGGGTTGACTCTTATGCACGATGAAAGTCTGTGTTTCCTGTTTGCCTGCAAGCTGCTTTGAATAAAGAATCACGCATATTTACGTGCCTGCGGCTCTCTCACAGGGGCTTACCTTTTGTTTGATGGATTTAGGCGGCTGAAGCTCAGCCGCGAGAGAAGCCCACCGCATAAAAGCGGGCCCGAGATGGAGTCATGCCGACTTCGTCTGAAGAACGGGAGGCGGTGTTGTGACAAAGCGGCTGGTGAAAAGCGGCAGACAACGAAGCCAGCTGTTCATCAACCCACTGGGGGAAGATTTTTGAACTATGCCTGCAAATTTGACATAACTCATATTCCTGATACTACAAGGACCACAAGGCCAGAGTGCTGGCCGCGCCCACTGGGGCAGGTTCCTTTAAGTAATGGGTGCAGGACTTGAGTTTGGTGTTTGCGGGGAGTCACGCCACTGAGGAAGGGAACTTTGTTCCAGAAACGCGTCTGGGTTGACTCTTATGCACGATGAAAGTCTGTGTTTCCTGTTTGCCTGCAAGCTGCTTTGAATAAAGAATCACGCATATTTACGTGCCTGCGGCTCTCTCACAGGGGCTTACCTTTTGTTTGATGGATTTAAGCGGCTGAAGCTCAGCCGCGAGAGAAGCCCACCGCATGGAAGCGGGCCCGAGATGGAGTCATGCCGACTTCGTCTGAAGAACGGGAGGCGGTGTTGTGACAAATCGGCTGGTGAAAAGCGGCAGACAACTAAGCCAGCTGTTCATCAACCCACTGGGGGAAGATTTTTGAACTATGCCTGCAAATTTGACAAAACTCATATTCCTGATGCTACAAGGACCACAAGGCCAGAGTGCTGGCCGCGCCCACTGGGGCAGGTTCCTTTAAGTAATGGGTGCAGGACTTGAGTTTGGTGTTTGCGGGGAGTCACGCCACTGAGAAAGGGAACTTTGTTCCAGAAATGCGTCTGGGTTGACTCTTATGCACGATGAAAGTCTGTGTTTCCTGTTTGCCTGCAAGCTGCTTTGAATAAAGAATCACGCATATTTACGTGCCTGCGGCTCTCTCACAGGGGCTTACCTTTTGTTTGATGGATTTAAGCGGCTGAAGCTCAGCCGCGAGAGAAGCCCACCGCATGGAAGCGGGCCCGAGATGGAGTCATGCCGACTTCGTCTGAAGAACGGGAGGCGGTGTTGTGACAAAGCGGCTGGTGAAAAGTGGCAGACAACGAAGCCAGCTGTTCATCAACCCACTGGGGGAAGATTTTTGAACTATGCCTGCAAATTTGACAAAACTCATATTCCTGATACTACAAGGACCACAAGGCCAGAGTGCTGGCCGCGCCCACTGGGGCAGGTTCCTTTAAGTAATGGGTGCAGGACTTGAGTTTGGTGTTTGCAGGGAGTCACGCCACTGAGGAAGGGAACTTTGTTCCAGAAACGCGTCTGGGTTGACTCTTATGCACGATGAAAGTCTGTGTTTCCTGTTTGCCTGCAAGCTGCTTTGAATAAAGAATCACGCATATTTACGTGCCTGCGGCTCAATCACAGGGGCTTACCTTTTGTTTGATGGATTTAAGCGGCTGAAGCTCAGCCGCGAGAGAAGCCCACCGCATGGAAGCGGGCCCGAGATGGAGTCATGCCGACTTCGTCTGAAGAACGGGAGGCGGTGTTGTGACAAAGCGGCTGGTGAAAAGCGGCAGACAACGAAGCCAGCTGTTCATCAACCCACTGGGGGAAGATTTTTGAACTATGCCTGCAAATTTGACAAAACTCATATTCCTGATACTACAAGGACCACAAGGCCAGAGTGCTGGCCGCGCCCACTGGGGCAGGTTCCTTTAAGTAATGGGTGCAGGACTTGAGTTTGGTGTTTGCGGGGAGTCACGCCACTGAGGAAGGGAACTTTGTTCCAGAAACGCGTCTGGGTTGACTCTTATGCACGATGAAAGTCTGTGTTTCCTGTTTGCCTGCAAGCTGCTTTGAATAAAGAATCACGCATATTTACGTGCCTGCGGCTCTCTCACAGGGGCTTACCTTTTGTTTGATGGATTTAAGCGGCTGAAGCTCAGCCGCGAGAGAAGCCCACCGCATGGAAGCGGGCCCGAGATGGAGTCATGCCGACTTCGTCTGAAGAACGGGAGGCGGTGTTGTGACAAAGCGGCTGGTGAAAAGCGGCAGACAACGAAGCCAGCTGTTCATCAACCCACTGGGGGAAGATTTTTGAACTATGCCTGCAAATTTGACAAAACTCATATTCCTGATACTACAAGGACCACAAGGCCAGAGTGCTGGCCGCGCCCACTGGGGCAGGTTCCTTTAAGTAATGGGTGCAGGACTTGAGTTTGGTGTTTGCGGGGAGTCACGCCACTGAGGAAGGGAACTTTGTTCCAGAAACGCGTCTGGGTTGACTCTTATGCACGATGAAAGTCTGTGTTTCCTGTTTGCCTGCAAGCTGCTTTGAATAAAGAATCACGCATATTTACGTGCCTGCGGCTCTCTCACAGGGGCTTACCTTTTGTTTGATGGATTTAAGCGGCTGAAGCTCAGCCGCGAGAGAAGCCCACCGCATGGAAGCGGGCCCGAGATGGAGTCATGCCGACTTCGTCTGAAGAACGGGAGGCGGTGTTGTGACAAAGCGGCTGGTGAAAAGCGGCAGACAACGAAGCCAGCTGTTCATCAACCCACTGGGGGAAGATTTTTTAACTATGCCTGCAAATTTGACAAAACTCATATTCCTGATACTACAAGGACCACAAGGCCAGAGTGCTGGCCGCGCCCACTGGGGCAGGTTCCTTTAAGTAATGGGTGCAGGACTTGAGTTTGGTGTTTGCGGGGAGTCACGCCACTGAGGAAGGGAACTTTGTTCCAGAAACGCGTCTGGGTTGACTCTTATGCACGATGAAAGTCTGTGTTTCCTGTTTGCCTGCAAGCTGCTTTGAATAAAGAATCACGCATATTTACGTGCCTGCGGCTCTCTCACAGGGGCTTACCTTTTGTTTGATGGATTTAAGCGGCTGAAGCTCAGCCGCGAGAGAAGCCCACCGCATGGAAGCGGGCCCGAGATGGAGTCATGCCGACTTCGTCTGAAGAACGGGAGGCGGTGTTGTGACAAAGCGGCTGGTGAAAAGCGGCAGACAACGAAGCCAGCTGTTCATCAACCCACTGGGGGAAGATTTTTTAACTATGCCTGCAAATTTGACAAAACTCATATTCCTGATACTACAAGGACCACAAGGCCAGAGTGCTGGCCGCGCCCACTGGGGCAGGTTCCTTTAAGTAATGGGTGCAGGACTTGAGTTTGGTGTTTGCGGGGAGTCACGCCACTGAGGAAGGGAACTTTGTTCCAGAAACGCGTCTGGGTTGACTCTTATGCACGATGAAAGTCTGTGTTTCCTGTTTGCCTGCAAGCTGCTTTGAATAAAGAATCACGCATATTTACGTGCCTGCGGCTCTCTCACAGGGGCTTACCTTTTGTTTGATGGATTTAAGCGGCTGAAGCTCAGCCGCGAGAGAAGCCCACCGCATGGAAGCGGGCCCGAGATGGAGTCATGCCGACTTCGTCTGAAGAACGGGAGGCGGTGTTGTGACAAAGCGGCTGGTGAAAAGCGGCAGACAACGAAGCCAGCTGTTCATCAACCCACTGGGGGAAGATTTTTGAACTATGCCTGGAAATTTGACAAAACTCATATTCCTGATACTACAAGGACCACAAGGCCAGAGTGCTGGCCGCGCCCACTGGGGCAGGTTCCTTTAAGTAATGGGTGCAGGACTTGAGTTTGGTGTTTGCGGGGAGTCACGCCACTGAGGAAGGGAACTTTGTTCCAGAAACGCGTCTGGGTTGACTCTTATGCACGATGAAAGTCTGTGTTTCCTGTTTGCCTGCAAGCTGCTTTGAATAAAGAATCACGCATATTTACGTGCCTGCCGCTCTCTCACAGGGGCTTACCTTTTGTTTGATATATATATATATATATATATATATATATATATATATATATATATATATATATATATATATATATATATATATATATATATATATATATATATATATATATATATATATATATATATTACCTACTGGCGGTCGCCAGTAGGTAGTTATAGTTAGGACCTAGTTTCCATAGGAAATCCTCAACATTCTATTTGGATTAACTTTGGCCCTGGTGGATGAATCTTTGCGAATTTCTCAAAGAAGATGGCTCGGTCCGCTGCGCTCCTTCCCTGAAAGTTTGGGGGGGATTGGTGAAGTGGGGGCTGAGATAAAAGGGGGGTCCAAAACGTGTTTTCTCCATGTTATTTTCCATAGGACGTTTAGACACGGCTACAGGTCGAACGGCTCAATGAATTTATAAGAAAGTTGGCAAAACTGTAGAGTCCGGCTCGCAGATTACGCTTTTTTTGGAATGGTGTAAATCTGTTTAGTAGTTGCTGAGAAAATTAAAGTTAAAGTCAATTATATATCTATAAGCGCGTACGGGTGCGCGCACTAGAGCGGCTGCGCGCGAGCGGAATTTTTTTTTGCTGCGTGACGTCTGTTAACGTTCGATTCGAAGGAAATCAGGAAGTGTTGACCGCCATTTTGTCACTGCGAGTAAATATATTGTCATTTCAAAGCGTTGGAACATGGAAAGGGGAGAAGGTAGAGATTGTTTTGCTGCGTAGGTTCTCTCAGGGTGTGCAGTAAGGCCCTTAAACGCGAAAATAGATATATATATATTTTTTTTTTAAGTTGCGGGGTGCGCGCACTCGGGCGCGCACTCCTATTTACAAGAGTGTGAAAATGGAGATAAATCAGAAGTTTGAGTGCTTTGATATAAGGTGGCTCTGAAAAGAGCCCTTGTGTTAATTGAGTTTTTTCTGCATTTATAAGTAAGTACCGATGCAGAGTCTGGTGTTGCAGAGGAAGATTCTGTTTCCCTCATCCGTGAAATGAACACCATCTGTCCTATAGATGTCTTGCATGTGGTAACACAAGTTGTTGTGGTAAATAGAACCCATGCTATAATCTCTGAGGAAAGCAGAAACAGATTTATTTACATGTCTCCTTGCTTTCTCAATTTGTGCACAATGTTGATTGGACCAATTCCATTTCTGTCTTTGGCATATATTGGAATATACCAAGGCAGTTCGAGGAAAAAGTGTCATCAATTGTCGAAAGGTGTCTTTTAGAAGCATTTCCAGACCTACCCCAGTCAATGTGCCTAGATCGTTCCCACCACAGTGCACATTTATAAGGTCTGGTTCTGGGAGATGCATAAAAGTTTTAACCAATGGTATTAATTGGTGACATCTTAATCCTCTTTGCCCAATCCACGTAATCTGCACATTTGGTAAATCAAGGTTGGAAATTCGTCTGCTTGCTGCATATTTTCCACTCCAGTGAATATAGCTGTGTCCTAAAAGCCAAACCTTCATTTTCAAGGCAGATGCACTCGTACTCCGATGGGTTCTGGAAGTGGAATGGCAGTTAGAAGCTGAAAGTCAGGATAAAAAAATGGATGAAGCTTGGTGTGGTTGAAAAACGAAAAATGATTGGTTGATTCTAATACGTGAAGATTGAAGACTACGTTGCATGTTAATGTTATGTAAAAGAAAAAGTAGTATTGGGTGTGAAAAAAAAGACATGTAACAGAGCTGTGGATAGGCAGGTGTTTCTGGAGGGAGAACAGTGTTGTTAGTTTGCTGTAGAACGTTGAGATATGAACTTTTTTGACCTGTGCCTTCAGCCAGGTGCAGAATGAGGTGTTACCATGGAAACAGCCAGAGATGGCAGTGGGTGATGGGTGACTTTTATGTGACATTGAAAATATTGTGAGGGACAACCAACTGAAATGTAAATTTGAATACAAAATTTTGCGGGAGGAAATATGATTGGCTGAAGAGACATATATGAGTCTGTATTGACTGGATATCTGTGCCATTGAATTTTGGTTGCAGTGATAGCAGCATAATTGAGACTTCCGTCAAACGAATATCTATTTTGTGACTGTCACTGTTGTACATTGTACAAAGCATTGGTAAAGGTAAGTCTGTAACTGTTTGTTTTGTCATGTACCGTAAAATATGGTTTACTCACAAACAATGATTGATTTTCCTCATAGTTTGAAACTAAACTCATTTTTGGCTGTCATAATGTGTTGTATTTCTAAAACTATTTTTAATTTAAATGTGAAATATGAAGTATAAAATATGTTTAATATAAAGAGTAATTATTTGTGTGATTTTGAAGCTTTTATATATAATGAGAGAAGTTGTTTATGAAGTGAAAAAATGATATTAGCAGAGAGACAGATAATGCATATAGAGAGAGAAATGGTAAATTACATGTGATACCGTCGTGAAAAAATGTTAATGGTTAATGAATTCGTAAACTTTCTGTCACACGACAAAATTAGAGTGCGGTTTCTGGACGCGGCCTGCATTGGTGGGTGTAGGGTGAGAGGGGCAGGTGGTTGAGTGAAATAAAATGAAAAGTTGGTATATTGCATGTGATACCGTCTTTAAAAAGTGGTAATGTTTAATGAATTCTTAAAGTTTCTGTCAGACGACAAAATTATAGTGCGGTTTGTGGCCGCGGCCTGCATTGGTGGGCGTCGGGTGAGAAGGGCAGGTGGTCGAGTAAAATAAAATGAAAAGTTGGTACATTACATGTGATACGGTCTTGAAAAAATGGTAATGCTTAATGAATTCTTAAAGTTTGTGTCAGACGACAAAATTATAGTGCGGTTTGTGACCGCGGCCTGCATTGGTGGGCGTAGGGTGAGAAGGGCAGGTGGTCGAGTAAAATAAAATGAAAAGTTGGTACATTACATGTGATACGGTCTTGAAAAAGTGGTAATGCTTAATGAATTCTTAAAGTTTGTGTCAGACGACAAAATTATAGTGCGGTTTGTGGCCGCGGCCTGCGATGGTGGGCGTAGGGTGAGAAGGGCAGGTGGTCGAGTAAAATAAAATGAAAAGTTCTGACCATGAGGTTGTACACAGATTTGTGCAGTAAATGTGTTCGTAAATTGAGGTACCAAACGGAGTATAAAAATATCTCTCTCACTCCTGCTGTTTGACTGCATCTTCATCTCTCTTCTGTTTTCCGTCTCCGTTGCCCTGTGTTATCTTATTGTGTGTGTGTCTGTCTGTGTCTGCCTTCAGTCCGGGCTGAGGAATTTTGCTGTGGAGGCACACACAGATAGTCGCATCAAAGTAGTTGGAACGTTTTCAAAAAACTATTTATATAATTGAAATGCTTTTTTGAAGCGCTAGTGAATGTTTTCTTTCAGAATTACAGCTCGGTTGTTTCCATAGAGCAGAGGGTATGTTGTATTTCACTACTTAGTGCCTTTGCATGTGCACTCTGTTCTCTGGTGGCTGGCGGAGAAGTGTTTGTTATTGTGGAGATTAAAGCGTGATAAGGAGTGAAATACGACATAGCGTCTGGTCTGTAGAAGCGTGGGAGCAGTGATTAACACTGAGTGGAGCGGAACTGCGACGGTGCTTGAGAAGAGTAATAAATTATTTTTTTACAGAGGTACAACTGTCTGCATGGTGCGCGACCTACTAAGAAAGGGTTCACGGGCTGTTATAGGGCTGTGGGTTCTAGTATGAGTAAATCAGGTCGACAAAAGAAAATATTAAGTTAGTACAGCTGAAGTTACGTGGAACACATGAATACTGTTTCAATATACAATCATTTTAGTTGAGATTATGGATTAAAAGAGAGAACGTGTATATTTGAAATGTTTATTCAGAAATGCACTGTTTTCAAGGCAAGTTTCTAATCTAATACGAGTAGAGATATTGCAAAAAACAAAGTAATCGGTATAGTCGGTAGTACATAGAATACAAACGGTATAGTTGATGAAAAATGAATATGGTTTTGCAAAATTAATTATACACTCTTATGAGGAAGTATATTATATTTTAATAAATGGAAGAAGGTCTCTGGCCTTTCAGTTTAGGAACGATACATGAAAATGCTAGTGGTTAGACATTATGTCTTTATCAATCAGCTCTCTGTATGCTTAGCACTATCACGTTTCTGTTATGCTATTGTGTAAGGGAAAAAAAAACGCGCCAAAACGGACAAAATGGCGAGAGGTGCATGTATGTAATCAAAATATTTCAGTTTATGGAAAATTAAATGATCAGAGGTGTCTGAGGCGGAATTAAGCAGTTCAAATGCGAAATGGCGTTTACAGTTATAAAAAACTCATTCTATATTTACACATTAATTAGGGCACATGTAGCATATATTAGCGAGTTTTGGTTCGAGTACGTTTGAAATAACATAAGATAAGATATACAATAGAATTGTTGAGATTAGACTTTAATAAAAAATAAAGTTCAAAATCGAGTAGCTGAAGAAAAAAAATTTAGTCCACATAAAAGATCAAAATTTAACCAGTAGGAAATCATAATGTCCACTGTTAATAAAGCCAATAGGTCTGTTCATGTTAAGAAAGTATGCAAGAAAACGTGAAAAATATAGGGAGGCAAAACGAAATGTGGACGTCAATGGCTTGCATAACAGTCAACCCAGGATTGTATAGGCGAAGTAGGCAGCAATTGCTTCTAACAGGAAGTCACTGTTATGATCCGAAAACATGTCAGCCATCCAATTGAAAAGAGGAAAGCAGCATTCATGATCTGTTATTATCGGAGCCTCTAGTACCATCAGAGGACAGCTCGGTGGGTTTTCAATGTAGCTGTCTGTCAGGAAATCTTGCGCCGCTGCGAATATATCCCAATGACCCAGAACTCCTTGTATCGCTGCAAAGGCCATAATCCCTCCGTTGCAACAAAGTTGTTCATGATCAATTAACGGATTCATGAGATGATTGTAATTCACTTCAGGAGGTACCAAGTTGCAGAGACATAAGTCCAGGGCCCACATGAAATCACAGCTCAGGCAATGAAATACAGGCTGCACACAGGTGAAATAGGAATATCGAAATGATAATCGATATGAAGTATTCAGAGTCGAGAGTGCTAAGATGCCGTAGTAGTCAAGCATCTTCTGGCGAAATAGTTCTAAGTGTTCCGGCTTGTTTGCGAAGACAGGAGGGACATCCATTTTGAAATAAACGAGATGGGAACACAAACGTCGCAGCACTGGCAGTTCAACAGGAAGTCCACAGAAATAGGTCCCAGAGCATGGAGTGAATAGTAGCAGAATGACTTGATATAATTTTTGGCAGTCCGGTCAATAAACCATTGGTTAGTAGTTATAAAAAAAATAGCGTGTCTTGAAGTGTAGGATGTGTTTAAAATTAAGGGAGTCACCTCAGTAAATTGTAAAGGAAGGCCACTCTTTTATAAGGAATGGTGTTGTCTGTGAATATTAGCTAAGTGAAAGATATGTTCGCGAACAGATGCTACGCTAACTTGTTTTTGTGACAATAAGGCTGTTGTTCATGTCTTGTTATTCAAGGCCGGAATTCGCTGCCAGATGAAAACATCAAGGTTTACATGCGTGGGGTAGATAAACTACATTCTTAAAGGGAAGCAAATGCAGAGTGATTTTTACCGCGTAAGCTTTGTCGTTTAAAAAGTCATAGTGATTTTCATTATATGTAAAAAATAAAATCACTGATGAAGAATGAAAAAAAATCATTATAATAATAGGCACTTCTGTATTTTTGGAAAGATATGCAACATTACAGGGATTTCACCTAAATAAGTCATGTAATTGAAAGTGCCTGCATGTGGACGACTAAATATATGTTTAGGCGTTTAATATGCAGCTTTGAAAAAAAACGTGCGTTTGTTTTAAAAATGAAATGTAAAGGTTTAGAGCAGGAGTTTCCAAAGCGGTCGTGGAGGGCTAGATGCATGGCAGATTAAAAAAATTACTACATGTTTTTCAATGGGGTTATCTTAAACATATGGGGGCATATTATGAAGCAATAGCGATAATTATCGCTATTGCTTGGTTGGAGACAAAAATGTACCGCTGCGCTGCGGTAATTTTTATCGCAGATAAACCTTGGTATTACCAAGGTTTATCGCAAATGCGATAAAAAACGGCCGCAATGCATGAATATCGCTGAAAAGTCAGCGATATTTATGCATTACCGAGCTAATGCTCTTAGCCATGTTATCCACCTCCCATTGGATAACATGGCTAAGAACTGCTCAGGGCAGGTGTTAGCTTTTGGAGATATTCGCGCCTAGCACGAATATCTTCAAAAGTTGGTAATAGGAGATAGCGATGTTAGCGACTGTTTCCAGTCGCTAACATCTTGGCACGCCCACTTTGCATGTCATTAGTGATAAATATCACTGACATGCAAAGTGGGGCCCAAGATGGACGCTATCTCCTACTAGCTGTCGCTAACTTGTGTTAGTGACAGCTAGGTAATAGGGAGATAATTTTATCTCCGCTTTCTTGGCTTTTAAAGCCAAACAAGCGGAGATAAACCCCCTTGATAATATGCCCCTCGTTTCTTTATCTACTGTGTAGTTTTTCTGCATGTTGCCTATTCTTTGATTTTTACTGTTGCTGTGTCTTACACATTTTCCAGGGGCGGGTATAGGGTCATGGCAGCCCTGGGCAGGGAGCGTAGGTAGGGGGCTCTGTAACAGGGGGTTTGGGCGGGGCGGAGCGTGCAGCCCACTGAAGAGGGGGGGGGTGGATCAAGGTGTTTGGAAGTGGAACAGAGGCAGAGCACGCCAAATTCCTGCCATGGTCCGCTACGCAAATATGTATGCATCCTTAGAGGATTATTATATTAAGCATATATATTAATATGGTGGCTCCTGGGTTTTGGTGGTTCTGTGCAGGTGTACTGCTTGCATATGCCCATGGTTGGCCCTGTATTTTCTGTCTATGCACTTGTTCTCCGTCACATGGGCTTTTAGTTATGAAGGCCTTGTGTCGCTGGTGCATGAGTTTTAACATGGGAAAAAGTGATATATCTGTGGCGCAATGGTTTCATAAATGAGACATTTTGTATCTTATTGTAATGATAGAGAATCTTGGGGAATTTATCTGTTATGCTTGTTCTTTGTTATAATGGCTCTATGTTGTGTAAGAAATAAGTCTGTAATAAGTTAATTAAATTTTATTATTTTCTTTTTTACAGTGTTTGGTGCTGAAAAGCAACAACGTGCCTTCTGAATTACAGAATTTGAGTAATTATATTCTTTTTTTCAGGTGAGTTGGTATTTTTGCATAGGCAATTTTTTTGGGTGCACATGAAAATAATGGAGAAAATTTTTTTAAATGTTTGTAAAATTTCATTTTGGAATATGATTTTATCTTGAATTATTCACATGGGTTGTATCTGCTTATACTAGATATGTATTTTGAGATATTCTCCACTGACAGTTGAAATTATCTTTGAATGGGCTTGGTGCATGTGTTCTTTTTGATGGAGTTCAGATTTACGGATCATTGGAGTATAATTCTTTCATGTTTCCATTACTTAAATCTTGTGAAGTGCTCATGATTTTTGAAATCTTGTTGCATTATGTTTGGCAGTTTTTCTCTTTTATTTACAAAGAGGTATTATGATATGGTTCTAGGTGTGATGGGTATCTTTCCTGCATATCTGTGATTATACTATGTATAGGCATTGTTTTACATATTCATGCAGAGGTTTATTATGAGGTTGTTCTTCATGCTTAGTATGACATTTTGTATATGCTATGACTTTTACATGGTGAGTATGCTGTTGAAACATAAAAGGAACTGTCTCTGTGAGAAGTAGTAATCTGTTAAGTGAATGCTATGGTTTGTATAGTGTGAGCCTTCTCTTCAGAGTGCATATAGTTTACATAGCTCTTTGTACTGGTGAACTGAAAAAATGGGTCTCTAAAAATTAATTTTACAGATTATCAATATTTGTGATATCTAGAAAATCTAAAAAGAAATTTTACAGTAAAATGTCTTTTAACAACAGTAATTATTTAATGGAAAAAAAAGATCAGTGTTAATGTTTAGGGTTATATTGCCAATTTCTTTTCAAAAGAAGAGGAACGTGATATTTTAAAATATATAGAGTTAATAAGTTAGAAATTATAGAAATATATGTAGTTTAAAAATTAGTAAAGGTATTTTTAAGTTATACATTTATGAAAAAAGATATAATTTAGTCTCTACATTTTTTTAAAAGGATACAGAAGAATAAACTGAGTCTAGTTATGGAGAATTCCTCAGAAGAGAAACAAATTCATTTTGAAATCATAAACGAAGTGATGGTGGAAATTTTAGACGCAGTCTTTGAAGAGGAAATAGATGAAAAAAATTATTTTATGGACATGTCTTTAGACTCCGCTTACTTAGAGATGGTTGAAGGAGATGAGGACTTTGGACTTGAAGAAGTCCCTGATGATATAATGGTGGAAGTTCTACAAAATTATGAAGATTTCAATAAATAAAAATTTTTGGGATAGTAAAGCATTCTTGAAGACAGTTTTCTTGTCCTATTCGTCGTTGATGTGCTTTAGGAGAGTGATAAGACATGTTCTCATGAAGTGTAAAAGAGATTGTAGTAAAAAAGATTAAAACATCTACGATGACCCATAGTTCTTGAAAAAACTGTACTGTTTGTATGCTTTAAAAATTAGAATTAAAAACTGTCTATAATGTTAAAACAGATATGGAGTGTGATAAAATTAAGAACCAACATTCACTACAGGATTTCCTACTCTGTTCAGAGACTTTCTGTTATTTTCTTAATTCTAGTTAGAAAATGAATCTGTGGTTTAAATTTGTACGTTATATGCTAGTAGTCAACTATAATATTTGATATGTTTGTGTTTTACAGATTGAGAATTTCATCAAAATCTTAAATTAAGATGCCGACCAGAACTGAAAAAAGAAAGCTCTATAAACAGACTTACAATTTGAAGAAGAAAGGAATTGAAGAAGTATCAAAAGAACATAGGACGGATAAAAAGAAGAGTGCTCCTGGTAAGCAAACCAAAAAGTTTTTGAGAGCAATATGTGGAAGGAAAAATGTTAGTATTGAAGTGGACAAGGAAAAAAGTATACCAGTATCGAGAAGGAGACATGGAACCAAAGATAAAAATGTTTCTGGAATCAGGAGACAGGAAAATCTGTACAGTAAAACTCGGATGAATCAATTTAGCCAAATCAGGAAGCGTATGTTTTACAACAGAGTAGTTTCGAATTTATTACAAAAGGAGAAAGTTTCTAAAAGAAGATCTGCTTTTCTTAAGAAGAAACAATATATAGAGGGTATTGTTGAGCGCGCGTTTGAGACAAAAAAAAAATTATTTATTTTAGTACTTAATAGAATAAATACGCTAAATAAGGCAATACAAGTTTTAAAAGCTAAAAGTAAATGGAAGAGACACATAAATAGGAGTAATTTTTGTAAAGTGTTTTCTGGGAAGTGGATGCATACTTCAACGTCTGAACCATTTTTCAATGAAGAGAGTTACTTTCAAAGTAACGATTTGTTGCATGCAGTTGACACCAGTGGTCGAGGATACGAGGTGAAGGAGGGATGTGTAATTGAGAAAGAGAAAATTGTGGTTAGAAATGCAGAAGAGGTGATGGCTGGAGAAGCTTCAGGGGGACGTGCTAATGTTCCTGTTTACAGTTGGAATTGTAGTAGTATTTGTAGTGTACAACAGGATTCAATTGATTTCTTTCGCAATTTCTTACGTAAGTACACTAAAGAAAGTCTTAGAAAAAAAATTGTTATGTTGCAAGAATTATATCATTGCAGAGTGCGAGAAAAAATAGGTCTGCAAGGTCATTCTCTGGCTTGTCTTTCTAAAAAAATATGCCAGAGTGTGTTTCATCACTTCAGGATGTTAGCAGTGCATCATACTAAAATGAGAAAATTGGTGAGAAAGTTGTATTATGCAAAAAGTCCAGCACTTAAACTTAAACAGTTAAATACTGCTCTTTTGTATGGATATGAATTAGATGTTAAGAAGATTTGTGCAGAAATTGAGGTAAGTTATTTTGGTCCAGAGGAAGGTAATGCAGAAACTGATATAATTATAGAAGGAAATGTGTTAGAAAATGTTGGACATGTTAATATTGAAAATTTTGAACAGGAAATAATAAAGTTTAAGGTAATTGCAGGTGAGAACCCACATTTTTCTTGTGTCTGTTGTCGACGCATTCATTACAAAAGTCAAACTAGGTTAGTTGATTTATATTTAAAAAGTGAAGATGAAAGTAATGGTCAATGGAAAGATTTTGCAACTTATTTGTTGGTGGAAAACTATTTTGATTTGGGTTTTGAGCAACGTATTTGTAAATATTGTTATAATAAATTAAATGAAAATAAAATGCCTGCTAGAGCTGTTCATAATAATCTAGAGTTGATAAATATTCCATCAGAATTGATGGATTTAAATACTTATGAGACTATTCTGATCCAATGTGTACATCCTTTTCAGGCTATTGTTCGTATGGAGCGTAAGACTGGTAAATTAAATCCTTCAGATTTACAAAGAGGATTAAAGGGTAGAGTTGTATATTTGCCACTTGATTTAAAAAAAAATATGGAAACAATTGGTGTTGAAAATGTAAAAGAGGAACCTCTAGTTATTCTAGTTAATGGTGTACCTACAAAGAGTAAGAAAATCTGGCAAGATTTAGTGGATGTTAGAAAAGTCAAAAAGGCAACGTTGTATTTAGTTCAAAACAATAAGTACTATAAAGATGTATTTGTAGAAGAAGAAGATGTAAGTGAAGAAGAGGAGAGTGATTTGTCTATTGGACAAATTGAAAAAGTTGATCTATCCAGAAGTGAAGAAATTTATGAACATTACAGTGTTCATCCACTGCATTTCAAAGAAGCAATAGGGAATGCTATTGAATTATTTCAGATGAAAAAGGCGAAAGGAAATCCTATTAGTGTGTGGGAAGAAAGGTTGGAAGGTCGTTGTTTCCCACAGTTATTCCCTACAGGTGAAGGTACACGGTATGATGATCGACCTATGCAGATTCCTGCAATCTGAATACCGGACAACAAGATTATATGCAGAAGATCCGAGGTTTTGCCAATGCATTCCATATTTGTTTCATCTTCTGTTTGAGAGTGACTTATCTGGTCTCTCTTATGCAGTAAATCATATCTTAAAAAGTGGAGTTCATCTGCATAATATTTCAGCAAAGGAATTTATGGATAAAGTGCAACAGAAAGATAGTGTTTTGGATTCACACCTAATTAATTTAATGGCTTGTCAGCGTGGTACTAATGAGTATTGGTACCGTCGTCATGGAGATTTGAAGTGCATGCTTAGAAACTTAGGAGCACCAACATGGTTTTTAACTCTAAGCTGTGCAGAGTATGCTTGGGAAGATTTACTTGAATTTCTTCAGGAGGCGAATGCAAACATAGAAAATATAAACTACAAGACACCCGGAGAACTGTGTTCGTTAGATCCGGTTAATGTTTGCAGATATTTTAATCATAGATTTGAAGCTATGATGTCTTTTCTTACAAACAAGAAAAATCCGCCTCTTGGTGAAGTACTGGATTTCTTTTGGAGAAAAGAATACCAAGCAAGAGGTGCTCCTCATATTCATATGCTGTTATGAATCAAGGATGCTCCTAAATTTGGAAGAGACTCGGATGAGACTGTACTCTCTTTTATTGAACAGTATGCCACTTGTGACATACCTAATAGTACAACTGATAAGGACTTAAGAGGAAAAGTGTTACGCTTTCAAAGTCATCGTTGTGGAAAATATTGTCGGCGAAAATTCAAATCAAAGAGTAAATTCTACACCAAATGTCGTTTTGGAGTTGCACGACCGGTACTTTCAAAAGGAAGAGTCAACAATTTGATGTCATCTTTGCGACATAACATCAGAAGAAGGTCACCTAAAAATACGTACAATTTAAGAAGAGGTGAAGAATCCAAATATATAAATGACTATAACCCAGTCATTTTGTCCATGTGGAATGCTAACATGGACATACAATATGTTGCAGACAACTCTATTGCTGTGGCTCGATATGTAACGTCCTACATCACAAAATCTGAAAAGACGGAACTGAAGGAGATGTGGGAAGACATTTCTCATGAAAAGAGCCTAAGCAAAAAATTGTATACGTACAGTTTGAAGATGTTGTCTCATCGAGAAATTGGAGCATATGAATGTTGTGACCGATTATCATCAGCAAGTCTTTATGCTAAATCAAGGACTATTCTCTGGGTGAGTTTGGGTCTTGCAGAAACACGAAACCGTGTTCTAAAACCTGTGCAAGAAATTGAATATTTAGCCCAGAAAGAACCAAACAGTACAGACATTCTGAAAACAAATATGTTGGATACATACTATCCAAATAGAAGTACTTTTCTAGAAAACATTTGTCTGTATGAAATACTTCAAAACTACACTTTTAAAAGGAATGTTACAGAGAACATTGATAAAGGTGTATATGCTGTAATTGGACAAGAAGGATGTCTGGTGAAGCAAAGAAAAGGACACTTGATTAATCATCGGAAACTGAGTTGCGAAACACCTGACAAAAGAGAATTTTACTATTTTGCTCTTTTGCAACTCTTTAAACCATGGCGTAGAGAAGAGGAACTACTTGGGGACTGTGATAGTTATGAAGATTCATTCAACGCATCTAAAAGTAGTATTGAATGTACTGTTTTTAGTAATTATCTGCAAATGTTGAATGATGAAATAGAGCAAGAAGTGAGAATTGCAGCGGAGATTGGTAGAGATAGTTCACAAGATAGTCAAAGTTTGGCTTCATTAAGTCAAGATCCACTGGGACAACCAATTATCCAAAATGAAGCAGCCACTACCATGGATGAGGTGGAAAGAGCAATGCAGCAAGGTCAAGAGGAAGCAATCAACTTAGAAGAATTAAAGAAGCAATTTAATGTTGAGCAAAGACAGATATATGATGAAGTGACAGAGCACATTGAGCATGGCTTTCGTCATGAGAGAAAAGATTGCTCATGTATGTCATTTCAACCTATTCGATTATATGTAAGTGGAGAAGCTGGAACTGGTAAAAGTTTCCTAATTAAAGGAATTACTACATATTTACAGCAAAGAACTCAGTCAACACTGTTGTGTGTTGTTACTGCTCCAACTGGATTGGCAGCACATAATAATAAAGGTATTACTTTACATCGTTTACTGATGCTGCCAGTTGAACATGAAAATAAATTACAATATCACAAGCTATCTGGAGAAGCTTGTTTTGAAGTTTCTAGAGTGCTTAAAAAAATGAAACTTCTTATTATTGATGAAGTAAGCATGGTATCTAATTTAATGCTTGCTTTTGTGCATTTAAGAATGCAACAGATACTTAAGACAGAGTATGATGTGTTATTTGGAGGTAAACATGTCATAGTTTTTGGAGATCTACTCCAACTAACTCCAGTGAAAGGACAACCTGTATTTGAAACTGTTACGCATGAGGAGACTAGAAAGTGCCTGGGCAGTATTGGAAATGTTAATATATGGTCACATTTCAAATATACTAAACTGATTCAAAATATGCGACAGGCAAAGGATACTAAATATGGAAATATTCTTCAAGATATCAGGATTGGAAAACTAACTGAAGATGCGAAACACACTCTACGAACACGATTACTTTCCAAGCTGTTTCCTAATGAAGATAATGTACCTGAGAAAATATATAGTAAAGAGGTAGCAGATAAATCAGTGATATGCTTGATGCCAACTGTGAAAGAATGTTCAGTTTTTAATGAGAAAATGTTGAATTTAGAAAATCAACAAATTAGGAAACTGGAAGCTAAAGATAGAATAGAGCATGAAGGTAGTACTATTGTTTTGTCTGAAAAGTTGAAGTTAAAATTGGATTCTCTTCAAAAAAGTATATCTAAAACTGCTGGTTTAGAGAAAAATCTGTATGTATGTTTAAATTGTCGGATAATTTTAAGGAGAAATTTACATGTAGAAAGAGGATTGGTAAATGGAGCAATGGGTAATGTTGTTGGTTTTGTTAATTATACAAATAGAGATGAGATTGAATTTTTAAGAATAAAATTTGATGGAATTGAGGAAGTTCAGCAAATTAGTCGCTGTTCAAATCGTTTTTTGCTTGTGAAAGACTTATATGTCCGTCGGAAGCAATTTCCAATTTGTTTGGCATATGCAGTGACTATTCACAAATCTCAAGGTTTAAGTGTAGATTGTGCTTTGGTAAATATTGGAAGCACTGTATTTAAAGAGGGTATGGCATATGTTGCTTTATCGCGAGTTAGAACTTTATGTGGACTTTATTTAATTGATTATGATGAGACAAAGCTTAGTGCAGATTTAAATTGTGTGAAGGAGTATAATAGGTTAAGAAGAGAATATGCTCCAAGTTTACCTCAATATCCTTTAATTGAAAGGCGTATGGTTGGTCAGAAAAGGAAAAATTAGGAGAAATGTGCTGAAGTAGTTGAGAAACGACGAAAAAAAGATGTAGCTGTTGTTGGTAGGCATAAGAAAACGGTTAGTATTGAAGAGATTGTTGGATTTAAGTTTGAAAACAGGTCTGGTGTCAACTGTTATGCAAATGCAGTAGTTAATGTTGTTTTTTTTTCTAAAAAATGTTAGGGAACAGATTGTAGAAAATCAGGAGCAAACATTTTGCTATTGCTTAAATTCTATATTTGAAAAATGTAGTAGTGGTGAAAGTGAAGTAGGAAGTGTTTCAGAACTAAGGAATGTTTTAGACATATGTGCAGGAGTAAATCAATTTTCACAGAATATTCAGCAAGATTGTCAGGAATTTATTATGTATATGTTTACAGTTTTGGAAGATGAAGGTGTAGATATTGATAATCTTTTTGGCCTTTCTTATAAATGAGAACATAACTGTGATAATTGCTCATTTTCAAGTAGTACTGATATACACAGTGAAAGATTTATATATTTAACATTACCAGACTGTAAAGAAGTGTCTTTTAATAAACTAGTTAAAGATGCGCATCAGAACATGGTCTGTTCTCAATGTAAGTCTGAAATGTTATCAACTTTATTTATCCATAGATATGGACAATATGTAATATTAATGTTTCAACGATGCAGAGCTGATGGGAGTAAATTGTCAACTTTAATTAAAAATGTTGTGGCTACTCAAGTATCTACTTCTAGAAGAACATTTGTAGCTGTAGCCATTATTTTTCATGAAGGGCCTTCCACATCATCA
The DNA here is from genome assembly GCF_964261635.1 of Lissotriton helveticus. NCBI lineage: Eukaryota > Metazoa > Chordata > Amphibia > Caudata > Salamandridae > Lissotriton > Lissotriton helveticus. Next base: position 891,364,425 of record NC_136067.1, on the reverse strand, counting down.
GGACATTATACAGCTTATTTGAAGTGTGGAAGTGGCTGGACGCTTTGCAATGATACCCAATTGACTTTTAAGAAACGTTTGCCTTTTGCCTTAACTAACTCCTATCTGCTATTTTTGGAACCCAAATTTCAGTAGAATCACTTGCTGTAGGAAGATTAATACTGTAAAGATATGAAACTTTCTTGTTTACAAATATTATGTGACTGAGGGTCTACAAATCTATAAATGAAATTTGTGTTTGGTATAGTGATAACATCAGCTAGAAATTTAGTTAATGTTTGGTGGTATAAAGCATGTTACACATTTTTACTGTAAAGGTTCACAAAAGAATAGATAAGATTAAGATTAAGAAATTTCAGAAAAAAACTACTTAACTCATAGTATTTGGCCATGTGGAAAAATATGAGAGAAGAAAATGAGTACTTTAGATAATTATTTTAGAACATATATGGACGCAAGTTTTTGGGAGAGGTATTTAAAAGGTAATGAGTTAACTTATACAATTTGGCCATGCGGAAAGGTATGAGAAAAGAAAATGTATACTTAAGATAGATTTTTATAGGAGATACTTGCACGGTGTTTTTTTGAGATATATTTAAAAATAGGTCGTATAGTTTAATTAGTTTGTAACTGTGGAAGATGTAGTGTGCTTACTCAAGAAATTGCGAATTTGAGAAAAACATTTAAGATATGTTTTTTTCAGGTATTTATAATATGTATGGAGATTTTGGATGGGTTTTTTAAACACAATCATTTTGATTGTGTTTTTTTTCCCCGCTGTTATATGATGATTAATATTGAGATCACTGTTTATAGTGAAAATCAATGTATTCTGAGGACAGCAAAAATAAACCATTTAATATGTTGTTTGAGTTATTTTGTTACATTGAATTTAGAAATATGTATTAAAACATATTTTTTTACTGTCTTCCACAGATATTATATTTATAAGGTAAGTACAACTAATAACATCCGAGAGTTTTCTCTGCCTCTCTCTTATTTTCTCTTATTTTTTTTATTTTATGAAATGTACATTATAATCTTATTTTTACTTTTCTTCCACAGGTACTACGTTTTTAAAAGAAATTTACTTTACTTTTTTACAATTTTTTAGGTAAGTATAAAAAATAAAGAAACTTTTACATCACTGTGTCATTTCTTTGTCTATCCTGCTTAAAGCAATGTCATGTTTAATATAAGCACTTCCACATAGGATTGGGTGCATTGTTATAAGGCATGCTTTAAAAGTGATTTAATGAAATGAGCGACATTTTACTGAGTGAGTTCAGCAACACTGATATATGAAAACATTGGTGGGAAATGATATTAAATGTTACATGTTGTTCTTTCCAGGAGTTTAAGTCCTTTGCTGCAGTGGCATTTCTGCCTCAGCATTAGGGGCCCGGGGGGCTGAGTGGTACTTCTATGTTCATGATAGAGGTACTCCTTCATGAGCCACGGTTGAGATCTGTTCATGATACAGTGGTTCTCTCATGGCTCTGCTTAGTCAATAGAACGTGTCATGGAGGTACAATATTAGTGCTGTGCAAGCACAGGGGCAAGGCCATGACAAAACTGGTCTATTCTGGGGACAGCTGAGGCAATGCTCGTGATGGAGCGGCTCTGTCATGAGCATGGAAGGACTTAACAGGTGTTAAAAAAACATGAGGGGTCTCTTCAAAGAGAGTGTTGGTTGTAATTTAAAGGGCACTTTAAAACACATTGTAGCAGCTTTATGTTGACGTTGCGTCTCTTTGCGCCACAATTTCGTCAGTTTATTTAATACAATGACAGTGGAAATAATGTACCATATTTACAACGTTATGGATCTAGGAGATATGTCACATTCTAAAGCCCTGCACCATAAGGAAGTGTTCCTCTGAAGGAATGCGTCTTGAAAGTGGCTGACTGTAATGCATGATATTTCACTCAGTGACTTTCAGACCTATGCTGTTTCAAAACTGTGCATGTGCTTGAAGCAGGCGTAGGTATTGACGCAGTATTGTGAATATAGTGCATTGGTGAGCCTTGCTGGAGCTGCATCACACTTGCGATGCAACTCTAGCAATGTATTACTTTTTGAGCACAGATGTGTTACGCATGTATGGTGTTTTTGTACCATGGTGCGCCACATTTCAAATGTGGCACACCATGGGTAACGGAGCACTAGCATACTGTGGTGCACATTAACTGGTGCATATCTGGGTATGAAGTAGTTAACATAAATCTGCCTCATAGGTTACAAATCCGCGTTTAGTAGAGTGTTCGACCTTTGTAGTGTTATGTTTTTTCTGTTATTCTATGTAGGTATGTAATATTGCAAGAGTTTTGTCACGAAAAAGAAGCCATGAGTATTGGGTTTGTGAAAGATTGCAAGATTTTTAAAATTAAAAAGCAAGAACCATGGCATTGTTTAATATAGCATTGTAAATACTTATCTTTAATAATGATGAGAGAGTAAAAAAAGGTTAACCTGATGTTTTAAAGTTATTCACAGGCTTCTTTAGAGGAAGTGTTCTATATGATTGTAGCGTGGGTGTTTGACTTTTTTATAGGTAATAGAATGCATTTTGTATGCTGTAGCAGGAGGAGTACTACATGCTTGAATATTCTTCAGTGCTTATTTTCATTTCGTAAGTGGTATTGAGACCGACACAGAACTTCAATGGATCGGAGGGGCTGTTCCTGTGCATCTGGAGGACTGCCAAGCCGTTGCAGCAGTGGGAGTGAGGCCTCTCACGACAGAGAACTTCAATGGATCGGAGGGGCTGTTCCTGTGCATCTGAAGGACTGCCAAGCCGTTGCAGCAGTGGGAGTGAGGCCTCTCACAGGGGCGTAGCGCAGCTCCTTTTGATGCTCACAATTGCAGATAACAGGGTAGAGATGTCTGTGGAATTTAAAGATGGTTAGTCACACTAGAGTGTGGGCGGCGCCCCTAGCACTTCATTACGGCACACAGGGGAGCCGCGTTGCACAGTTTGAGAATCAGAGACTTAGGAGATAAACCTTCATAATAGGAAGGCTTCTAAGTGATAAAAATCCTGTAACAATCTCAGTATTTCACATTATCGCGTGAAAAGAAAGTCTTTCGGAAGATGTTGAACGTTGTTCTCTTTTGAGAGTAGAAAAGATAGTGACATAAGTGGGTGGAGTGCTGCGTGTAAATTGCAGAATAGAAACTACTAAGAACCAATTGGAAGTGTTGTTTTCGAGTCACATGACTTCACATGCGCGTCTCGGGACGTGTAGGCGGTGACAGTATCTGGTCACGTACGCCATTTGGAAGTAGCGGTCTAATTCAGCGAAGTTTCAAAACGTGAAAAGGAGTAAATCCAAACACATCCAGATTTAATATATCTTCTGAGCTCGATTCAAGCATACAATTGTTAAAGTATAAAACCTTTTATATATTTTTTTTAAAATACCAAGGTGTGTACATTCGGTCACGCACGAAAGTTTAAAAAGACATTCGGCTCCATTTTATGAAAATTTTCATAATAATAAAAAAGAAGCCTAGGTTTACTGTCTTTGACGTAGTATAAGTTCTTTGATGGGTCTATGAAGAAATTTAAGAAGTTGCAATTGCAAAGTTTTCACGAAATATATAGGCGGGTGCGCGCACACGATCGCGCACGAACGAAGCCAAAAAAGCGGAGATAAACCCTTTTTATAATATGCTCCTGGAGCTCTTTTTGCTAGAATGAGTTAGTTCTGAAAAGAACTTTTTTTTATTTATTTTTTTTAAAACAAGTGTTATGTGGTTTTTGATTTTTTAAACTTGCAACAACATTTTCATGTGTGACACAGGATCAAAATGAAATGAAGAAATTTATCTTTTCTCGGGGCATTTATGACTCTCAATTTTTAGTTTAGTAAGAATGAGGCTCTGCTCTCCGTACAGAAGAATTTCTCCACACTCGTTGCATTTCATGTGCACCTTTGCAAGATATGGTCTCAAGTCCATCACAGCACTCGATGGAGATACAGGTCGTCCACCAGAAGATGTGCTGGCCACCTCTGATGGTAATAGCGTGGCCAGGGCTCTTGTCGATGCCTTTGCAAATTCCACAGGGTGCACTTGTTTGACATGCCGCACCATGGTATGTATGGAAAAGGAATATTTTTTTCTTGGATTTCCTCTTGAGAGAACCGAATTGCATATCGTGCAGGTAACTTTTGGCGCATTCACTTTCTTTTGTTCTTCAGGATAAGTGAAAAATTGCCAAATAAAAGATTCCTTTTTTCTTTTTAAAGGTAGTCGCTCATTTCCTTCAGATTCCGAAGATGAATGCGGGGCGGCAGCCATTTCAGCAAAGTCTTCCGAAGGGTGTTGAACGTCGTTCTCTTTTGAGAGTAGAAAAGATAGTGAGAGGAGTGGGTGGAGTCCTCCGTGTAAATTGCAGAATAGAAACTACTAAGAACCAATTGGAAGTGTTGTTTTCGAGTCACATGACTTCACATGCGCGTCTCAGGACGTGTACGCGGTGATAGTATCTGGTCACGTACGTCATTTGGAAGTAGTGGTCTAATTCAGCGAAGTTTCAAAACGTGAAAAGGAGTAAATCCAAACATATCCGGATTTAATATATCTTCTGAGCTCGATTCAAGCATACAATTGTTAAAGTATAAAACCTTTTATATATTTTTTAAAATACCAAGGTGTGTACATTCGGTCACACACGAAAGTTTAAAAAGACATTCGGCTTCATTTAATGAAAATTTTCATAATATTAAAAAAGAAGCCTAGGTTTAGTCTCTTTGACGTAGTATAAGTTCTTTGATGGGTCTATGAAGAAATTCAATAAGTTCAGATTGCAAAGTTTTCACGAAATATATAGGCGGGTGCGCGCAGTCGGTCGCGCACGAAAGCCTGGAAATGCGATATCTATTTTATTGAGAACTGTTGCCGAGAGTGCGCACACCGGGTCGTGCACGAAAGTTTAGAAAGGCTATTTTTATTTACAGGCAAATTTTAATGCGTTGAAAAAAAGGTAAGGTAGAGACTTTCTAATTCTGTATCGCTTTACAAGAAGTCTGTATGCAACTTGAACAGTGAAGAAAACAGCTTGTTTCTGAAAAAAATATTGCCAGAACTTTATTGACAAAAGTATAGGTTGTATACACGAGATATTTCTGAATTAGCATTTTAAAAACCAATGAAATTCACTGAAAAAACCATAGGTTTTACACACGTTATAGTTAGGAAGTAGCATTTACAAAACCTATGAAATTCACTGAAAAAACCATAGGTTTGATACCAGTTATAGTTAGCTGGAAATTTTACTGATATAAAACCAATGAAATTCCACGTTATAGTTAGTTGGACTCACTATAACTTGCGCGTGTAATGCACTGCTGATGACGTCACATATTACATCACTCATGACATCACTGATGACACCATCCTTGTGACACAGTGAAAGACCTCCTTTCACTGTAATCTAACCCTTGAAACGCATATTCAAAAATAGAAACTAAAATGTTCAAAAAAATGGAGATACCCATACCAGTTACAACAACCAATTCAATAATTCCACCATGTATATACACATGTACTAATTCACCCACAGTTCTATATAGTCACTCATACATATATTCACTAATCATATGTAGTGATACACCTACACATCCTGTTACACACCGACAGTCATCCAAAAGTTATTCACACACATACTCACACATGCAAATAAACTATTGAACATACATTTATTTGCAAAAACAAATATACACACACTACCACTTTACTTCTAAGGAAACTTACACATACTTACTCTCTTAAAAAATCACTTCTAGAAACACATACTAATTTAAACAGGAACTTTTAGAATCCCTCACTCTCACATATAGTCACTTATATACATCAATATTCACATATACTACATTAAAACATATGTAGTTACTGATAAAGACACTAATAAGACAGTCATTCACTCACTAACACAGACATATGCACACAAATCCACCCATACAGTCCTGCACATATGCTGTCTTCAAAACACATACAAACAGAGACTCAGTCATTCTTGCATCTATGTACTAAGTAATACTCCCACCAAAGCATGGAAACACTCATACTGATACTAAGAAAAACATCTAATCACCTATATACATACACATGTACCTACTCATCAACCCATGCAGCCACTTATACACAAAGTGAAACACTAATACATGTATTTAAATATTTAAGCATTACTCACTAATATATGTATTCACTAAGATATTCAAAATTATATACATATATAACACATATTTATTTTTCAGAAAGATACACATTCACTGGATGGTGTCATCAGTGATGTCATGAGTGATGTAATATGTGACGTCATCAGCAGTGCATTACACGCGCAAGTTATAGTGAGTCCAACTAACTATAACGTGGAATTTCATTGGTTTTATATCAGTAAAATTTCCAGCTAACTATAACTGGTATCAAACCTATGGTTTTTTCAGTGAATTTCATAGGTTTTGTAAATGCTACTTCCTAACTATAACGTGTGTAAAACCTATGGTTTTTTCAGTGAATATATATATATATATATATATATATATATATATATATATATATTATATATATATATATTCACTGAAAAAACCATAGGTTTCAGAGACGTTATAGTTAGAAATTAGCATTTAAAAAACCTTAGAAATTCACAGAAAAAAACATACGTTTTCAGCTGGAGATTCACTCATACAAAACCATAGAAATTCCTCCGTTTTAGTTAGTTCTGCTAACTATAACTCGCGCGCCCGCAAAGCACTGCTGATGATGTCACATATTACATCATTCAAGACATGGTCAGTGACATGACTGATGACATCACTGATGACATTTGAGATGTCATCAGTGATGTCATCAATGATGTCACTGACCATGTCATGAGTAATGTAATATGTGACATCATCAGCAGTGTATTGCGGGCGCATGAGTTACCGTTAGCTCAACTAACTATAACGGGCGAATTTCTCTGGTTTTATATGAGTCAAATGTCCAACTAACTATAACTTCCCCGAAACCTATAGTTTTTTAGTGAATTTCAGAGGTTTTTTAAATGCTAATTCCTAACTATAACGTCTGTAAAACCTATGTTTTTTTCAGAGAATTTCAAAGGTTTTTTAAATGTTAATTTCATATTTTACTATTTATAAAACCTATATTTTTTCTACTTTTTTGTAATATTTTGGAATTCTATTATCCTTTTTTTATTTAAAAAATGATGTAATGTTTGATATCATAAAAAAAAGGATGTAGATCTTTTTTTTTTCTTGCGGAAACTGGAGTCCCGTACAGGTAGTGCACCAAGCATCATCAGCATGCAAATCCTATCCTCCATACTGCTGAACTCGTAAAGGATGCGCAGTTCGTATCCGACGGATTCGTGGCAACACGTCCCGCCTAACATCATATACGTATGAGGTCACGCCAGCTGCTAGTTTGGTATGCGATGTGTGCGTGGTACCAAGCCACCCGTTACGTCATATGCGTATGAGGTTGCGCTGGCTGTGCATTCTGTATGCGACGAGTGCACACTGCCAGGCCCTATGTTACATCATAGACATATGGTGTTGCGCCGGGTACGCCATTCCCTCATTTTTAGGTTTCGCCTAGGCAGCGCATGCGCTGTCTTGGCGACAGATGCTGTATACAGTATTGTGGGAGATGCTCCACCCACTTTCTACCCATGCTTTTGATTGGCTGAAATCTGAAATGCTCCATTCTCATTGGTTGCCGGCGTATTAGTCTCGCCTCCTTACTGCTATGACGTTATTTTTATCCTTCCATGGCTATCAGGCCCTTTACTTCAGCAACTCTTTTGTTCCCCTGCCTCCCTTTGTTCCCTCCCAAAGTCTGTGACTTCTCTGACCACCACCACCCCCCAGCCACTCCCGTTCCTGCCTTCTTCGGCCCCTCATTTTTGTTTACAATGCAATAGAACTTGCATAAATACGAGTCCTATGGCATTTGTAAATGCTTTTTTTTCATAAGATTGGCTGCCTGCATTCACACTTTCTTTTGCCTGACCTGTTCAGACACTCGCATGCGTGCGATACTTTACATCGTGCACATGCGCGCCAAATGTGTTACTCTGTAGTGCAGCGGCTGCCTCCGGCTCAGCACGCAGTGACTCGAACCATGCTCGGCTCGGCTGGTGGGTGCAGGATGCAGGCGTGTTTGCCTCACGTCTCTTCAGAGCGGGAGCCAAGGCCCTGTGAACGAGCCCCTGTATAACCAGCTGTCCTTTGACACCAGACACTCGGCCCGAACCTCTGTGCAAACAGAGGTTTAATGTCTCTCACATGGGTGAAGGCCGCTGGTGACGGATAAGAGATCTGAAAAGGTGGATGGAGGGGTTAGTTTGAAGACAGTGGGCCCCAGCTCTTGTGATAAGAGAGGTAAATAGGTCCAGTAAAAGGGGTCGCCTCTTCAAACAATTGTTAGCTGCCATCTCCTATTGGGTCTTCAGTTAAAGGACAGACCCCTACCTCTGAACAGAATAACAAAGTTAACAGCCCCCTTATATTTATTTATGTAATATCTTATGTAGCATCGACTCCACCCAGCGGGGCTTCATAGCGCAGTACGACGCACTCTTAAAGATGGCAGGGCAACCATTTATTGACTGCTGTAAACATGCTCCTAATCCAGTTGAAATCAGTTTTGCCTTTCTTTTAAGAAATACGTCCTAAACGCTGTCAGTGTGCTAGCTTTTCATGTCTCAAAACTATATGTAAATAACTTTAAAGTATATCTGAGAGTAAGCGATAATCTAAAATATTTTAAACATTTATATGTTTCTAACTGTATTAAACTTATATTATGGTAAATATATTTTCTCAAAATCGCGTTGGGTGCGGTCTCCTTGCGCATTGGGTGTGCGATTGCCATGTGACCTTAAAAAAAAAGCATTTGATTAGTTAATAACATTGTCCATTGTAGCAGTTGGAAAACGCCACCCATTTTAGTCATTCTCTCTACAGCATTCCATCATCTTCATCAATATTCATGGTCTGTAAAGTAGCCTTCCACCTGTGATAGCCATGCACCTAAAAGTTACATAACCGAAGTTTTCCCTACTGCCAGAGGTAACATGGTAGCATACGCTGTCCACAGCACAATGTAAGGTGGTACGGCCACGGGCAGTAATATCCATAGATAATGAACACATGGACACAGATAGATAGTGGAAGTGGGTAAGGGCACGTGCGCTGGACTCCTTTTTATTACCAGGGTCACATATCCAGTGGCGTCTGTGCTAGATGCATGTGGGGTGAGTGTGAACCAGCCCTCAGGGAATGGTTGCTACTAGCATCAACTACAACAGTAATCATTGGATCACACACAGAGATTCAATAATAAAAGGGTCAATAGTTTGTGCTGCAGTAAGGTAGGGACAGTAGATGTGAAATAATACACAAAAGATGTTATCGTAAAAGAACCATAACATGTGGTATACTGAGATACAGGCAGTAGATCTGAAATAGTACACAAAAGATTGTATCATAAAGGGTCCATCAGTTCTAGTGCACTCAGATAGCCACATCAAAAGCATTCAGCATGTGCCAGCAAGGAGCAATGTCTGTTGCCTATAGGACTGCATCATCTTCAATAGCGACTCTATCTGAATTGTGAACACTGCTGTCTGCAGTGTAAGCCAGAGAGAGCGGTCAGCAAGGGCCCACAGCCACGTGGCGTTGACTTGAGCTGCCCAGTTTGTAATACATGAAGCAACAAAAAGCGTGTGCGGAACCTGCGATCATGCGTATTCGTGGTACAGACAGAGCGCACTGGAGCAATGTCTTTTGCCTACAGGACTGCGTCATCTACAATAGCGACTCGATCTGAATTGTGAACACTGCTGTCTGCAGTGTAAATTGAAGGCAGTAGTCAGCACAGACATCCATCAATACATTTTCTCACTTCCTCTGCACAAAATACAGCAACATAAATTATAAAAAACACTGCAAAATAAATCAAAACAATTCAAACTTGCGATCTCTGCTGTCCACACTGTTATTCAGTGTTCTTTTCCACTACCAAGAAGAATGTGGTCATTGTACTAAACCTATAACTCATCTAAAAAAAGTTCTTCAAGCAAGTATGCTAAAAGGATATTGTAATAATAATAATAATATAATTCTTTATTCGGTTAATCACGAAGAAAACCATAAAAGAAACAGTCAGCAATAAAAAATCCATGCATATAGAAATAAGAAAAGACATTTCATAAAAACATTATACAGTTAGAACAACGAACATATGTTTAAAAAGAGAAAATATTTGCTTTTAAAAGTCATTGTTTTTTCTTGTGCATGTTGCTAAAGATTTTTTCTATGGTTCATAATACATTTTAAAAAGTTTAGAACTAAGTAGCAAACTTCTTCAGACTCTAAGGATTGCAGTCGATAAAAGGCCGGTCGACACTGTCTAAGGCCCCACCGCCTGCATATCGGGAGAATCCAACGTTTTCTGTGAGGGTGGTAAAATTTGCAAAACATAATAACGTGGATATTCGATTGAATGGATTTCCCGTCGCAAGGACATGGGGGCATACTTTGTTCCCAGGCCTTATTTATGGGGAAAGCAACCAGTCTGAAAAAAAGGTTCAGTCTGAGTCTGGTCAACAGCATCCTCTCATATATTTTGGTCTGTAAGGTAAGATATTGTTGAATACCAAAGGTTTGCTGGACTATATTCGCGTGGATCACTGATGGTTTTGCAGCATCGGCAGACAATCTTAGTGTTTCCAGATGTCGTAGGGCAAGTTCCTTGAGCTCCTTTTTTGAGAGAGAAGCAATCGACTCTGGTTGAAGGTAGTATTTTTCAAACCCAAGGTCAGTAAAAAAAATTCTGATATAACGGAGCCACTTCAGTCTGAGGGAGTGGTCGAGTGACATTGTATCAGTCACTATCGACTGAGTTAATGTATTCGTATCCCAAACCCAGATACGCCTCCACAAGAGCAAAGGTTGGATTTTGATAAGATCCTGGAGGTAGGGAATTCCCAGTTCCATATGGGAGGCGTAGGTTGATGAGCCTTTCGGGGTGGCAAGAAGAAATCTAATGAATTCATTTTCAATTTTCTGTAGGGCGCCAACATCTGTGTGACCCCAAATTCCTGCTCCATAGAGAGCAATGGCCTGGCACTTGGCTTTATAAATTCTCAACAGTTCTACTGGGCGCCTCCTTCCCAGTTTCCGTGAGAAAGACTGCAAGGCCGCTGTCGAACGCTTAAAAAGATGGCATCTAGTGTCCACAGCTGGTTTCCATGTTAGCTTGTCGTCTATCATGATCCCGAGGTATGGATATTGTGTGGTGGTCTCAAGTGGTTGGTTGTCAAGGAAGATGTTTTTTGTACCTTTCTTCGCCCCCCCCCGTGATCATGACAAACGTTTTTTTTACGTTGACCTTTAGGTCCAAAGAGTTCATGAATGAGGTGTATCTATTAAGTGAGTACTGGAGTTCACGGGGAGTTCGGGCCAGGATGACGGCGTCATCCGCGTAAAGGAGCGCTGGGATCGGTCTCTGTTTCAATTTTGGGATGTCCTGGGCCCCCCTCAACATCTCTTCCTCCAGGCCATTGGTGTAGAGTGAGAAGAGAAAGGGGGCCAGGACGCAGCCCTGCCTGACTCCCCGCTCCACCCCGAATGACGCCGTCAACTCACCATTCTTTCCAAAGCGGACTCTCGCCGAGGCCCCAGAATACAACTCTCTCAGGAGATCCAACAGGGAGGGGTCCACGTCCATTTCTCTTAGGACTGTCCATAGTTTGGAGTGTGAGACACAGTCAAAAGCGGCAGACAGGTCTACGTAGACCATGTATACCGTGGTTTTCTTGGCATGCATGTATTTGGCCATTATAAGACTGAGATTGAGTGCCTGCTCTACTGTCCCAAGGCCTTCTCTGAAACCGAATTGAAGATCCGAGATGATGGCTTTTTCCTCGCTCCACTGTTGGAGTCTCTCCAGAATGACCCTCCCCACCACTTTGCCGAGGGAGTCCAAAAGAGAAATAGGGCGATAGCATTTCGCATCCTGGCGATCCCCCTTCTTGAAAATGGGGACCAGGATTGATCTGGTCCAGGAGTCTAAAATACCTTCGCTGGCTGCAGCTGCACAGACTCTTGTGAGGATGGGTGCCCAGAGATCTTGATTAAATTTAAAAAGGTCAACTGGGACGCCATCGGGGCCCGGGGCTTTTCCTGTCTTGCTTCTTTCCAAAGCCACCAAGATTTCAGAGATGTCAAAGGATATTGGGATTGGATATTGTACCTCGTTGTAAGGGTTTGAAGGATGGTCTGCAGTTCCTACTGGACTGCGTCATCTACAATAGCGACTCGATCTGAATTGTGAACACTGCTGTCTGCAGTGTAAATTGAAGGCAGTAGTCAGCACAGACATCCATCAATACATTTTCTCACTTCCTCTGCACAAAATACAGCAACATAAATTATAAAAAAACACTGCAATAAATAAATCAAAACAATTCAAACTTGCGATCTCTGCTGTCCACACTGTTATTCAGTGTTCTTTTCCACTACCAAGAAGAATGTGGTCATTGTACTAAACCTATAACTCATCTAAAAAAAGTTCTTCAAGCAAGTATGCTAAAAGGATATTGTGTATATTTCAATAGACTTTGTAGTTAGTTACCTACTGGATTCTGTAGTTAAACAATCAGCACTCAATCTGAATTGTGAACCCTGCTGACCTCAGTGTAGGCCAGAGGCAGTGGTCATCAACGCCTCACAGCCACGTGCCATTGGATTCGGAAGTTGGTTGCACCTGATCGGAGGGGGTACACCGAAATCATCACAGACTTTAACTTCTGACATCCTCAATCATAGAATCAAGACCCCGTTTCACTGTTGGGACCAGCTGTACCGTGGTGTAGTCCAGCGACTGCCATCAGCCAAGCCCAATAATCATGTGCAGCAGTTAGCTACGTAAGCACAGAGTGTGATGCACCTCAACAGAGAATGTTGTGTGAAAACCAAGGAGCAGGTAATATCGGACATCTTCCATTGTGGGATCCCACTGTTGGGACCTTGAGTTGGTTGCACCTGGTCGAAGGGAGTACCTTCATCCCCACTCTCAGATGCAGTTCTAACATCGTCCATTGTGGGATCAAGACACCGTTCCACCGTTGGGACCTAGAGTTGGTTGCGCCTGGTCAAAGGGAGTACCTTCATCTCCACTCTCAGATGCAGTTCTAACATAGTCCATTGTGGGATCAAGACACCGTTCCATTGTTGGGACCTAGAGTTGGTTGCACCTGGTCGAAGGGAGTACCTTCATCCCCACTCTCAGATGCAGTTCTAACATCGTCCATTGTGGGATCAAGACACTGTTCCACTGTTGGGACCTAGAGTTGGTTGCGCCTGGTCGAAGGGAGTACCTTCATCTCCACTCTCAGATGCAGTTCTAACGTAGTCCATTGTGGGATCAAGACACCGTTCCATTGTTGGGACCTAGAGTTGGTTGCACCTGGTCGAAGGGAGTACCTTCATCTCCACTCTCAGATGCAGTTCCAACATTGTCCATTGTGGGATCAAGACACCGTTCCACTGATGGTACCTGTTGGACTACTGTGTAAGTAGTATACAGAGCACTCCAAAGTGCTGGGCCTCAGGCTGGGCACTCTGTGCCTGTGTCGGGGTAGCCAGCTATGATCTCAGGAGCCTTTCGAGCTCACAGACCTCGGCACAGGAGCTTCCGCTGGCACGTGGCGGGCCCTCTTTCACATATGCAGTGTCGAAAGGTGAACTGTGGGGCATATGTGCGTCACAGCGGCCATGACGGTTTCTGGGTCCCAGCAAGCTGAGAGCATCATTCACGCAGCCACCTTCACTCACGGCGTCAGCCTCGTGGCAGTGAAAGCTGCACAGACCTGGCAGACACGTTCGCTATTCAAGAAGAGAACCACACCCAGAGAAATGTGCCTTTTATTCATACCCCTTCTCTAGTCTTGCATACGCCGAGCCAGCCCACTACGCTAAAGATTTTGGGGGGAAGGGGCACGTACGCCCTATGTTTTTGTAATCTTCCCTACTGACAGTACTATCATGGTTGCTTCCACTGTCCACTTCACTCAATAGACCATCAGTGCATGTTGACATGTACTGTGCATTGTATACGTTTATAATCGAGAATCACTTGCCACCTTCGCACATACTTTGCTCCCATCTCTCCCCGCATTCTGCATTGTGAGGCAGAGGTGCCATGCCATGTTGGGTTTGTGTACATGGCTAGCCACGGTTCCCACAGTACGTAGCGTTGTTGTGTCTGCTAGGTGGAAATGTTGTTTGTCATGTTGTATGTGATTATATAAGGTAGTGTGTTTATTCACGAGCAGTGGTTTCTCCCATTTACATATCACTGTCTTAAAGAGGATACAGAGGTTTTTCTCACAAGTGAAAAGTGTGCGAACACAATGGCAGTCATTCATTACTATACAAGAATGTCCAACTGCACAACGCTTCTAAGCTTACAGCCCCCAATCTTGCGTGCTTTCTTAAAAGCATGCCAACTACTACAATCCGACCAACATTCACACAGCTTTCTAACGGCAGTTATCTGCTTCTTAATAACATGGACTGCTATGGAATGTGAGCTGGCATGCCCTACGTCCTTACTGTTTCAAACCGAGTAACTTCCTGTGGCAATGTCTATTCCCACCCACACAAAGTAACTCCCAAAGTTCAACTTGGCCTTCAATACCTACTTTGAAAACAGATTTCATTAAACTGACCAAACTGAAAGTGCTTTTGTTTCAAACAGAAGTGTCCCTCACTTCTGCAAAAGGAATATATTGACTGCAGATAGCACAAACTTGAAGTAAAATACAGTCCCTTTTAAATACGAACCTCCCATTACACTTTGTGAATTGTTACACAATTTTCAACAAATCTGACACTCAAGGTCTGGCACACTTTTTTAACACTGTCTCCTCTGGCCTTGTCACAGGCTTTCAAACTGTTTTTGGTATAATACCAGACTTCATTAATTCGATCATCTCTGGAATAACAGGAACAGTGCCCATAATTATCGGTCTGTTTGCGGCCATCCTACTACTTATTTTGCTTGTAAAAAATGGCTGCGCTCCTTGTGGTAACAAGCATGTCCGACAGAATACGCCTCTACGCGAAGCTACATAAATACTGTGAAAAAATGGAACAAGTTTTCGGCTGCCTGCCTCTATCTTTTATCGGAGCCAGCTACAACATGACATTTATTACACATATGCAATCTGCGTGCAACCATCGTTTTATTGTAAACTTGCCCATTCGACTGGCAAATGGATCTATGCCTTGCCAACATCCCAACAATCGCTCCTGATATCCAGCAGGTAATAGAGTATCTAGAAAACCATGAACTTGATTGTTCGGGCAGTGGAGCAATGGCGGATGCAACGCAAAAAGGTATCCTGGCGGAATGGGATTTCTGTGCAGCCGGGAAAGATCTCCTCCATCATATCCTACCTTTATTTTCATTATAGAATTTAGAGTCATTCGTGTCTAATAGGTATTGTTTATTTCACTTGGAACTGTAATATTTATTGTGGAATTCACTGATGCAGGAGCTTAGGTTTGAATACAGCTGAAGCGGTTGGAGTTTGCCTGTTATGTTATGTTATGTTAAATAAATTTATTGAGCGCGGCTAACACCATTAGGTTTCTTGGCGCTTGTGCTGAGGGAACAAGGGAGAAGAGCGTAGGAATTTAACAGCTAAGGATAGGACTCAGTAAAAAGGAAGGTTTTGAGAAGGGATCTGAACCTGGGGTAAGGAGAAGGCAGCCTGAGAGGAAGAGGAAGGGAATTCCAAAAAGACGGGGCTAGAAATGAAAACCTAAGACCACCATGCTTCTTCCTCTTAAACCTGGGAACTGATAACAAGGCCATCTGAGATGACCTAAGATTGCGAGAGGGCACATACGGATGAAGAAGGGAAAAGATGAAGAGGGGACTGTGGCCAGCAAGAGATTTAAAGATAATGCAGCCAAGCTTGAATTTACAGCGGGCAGATACTGGGAGCCAATGGAGGCTTTTTAAAAGAGGGCGAACATGTTGATCTCTAGGTTGGTAATAAATCAGGCGAGCAGCCTGATTTTGGATCAACTGAAGTCTCTTAAGTTGGTAATCAGGGATGCCTACATATAATGCATTTGCGTAGTCAAGCCTAGACATGACTAACGCAAGCAAAGCCAAAGTAAGGGCTTCGGTAGTAAGTAGGCGAGAGATTTTATGAATTTTCCTGAGTTGAAAGTGGCTAGAGGACACTACTGCGCTTATCTGGGGCGTCATAGAGAGGTCGTTACTAATGACGACTCCCAGACTTTTGGCTGAATTAACAGGACAAGGGGGACTGCCCAGGCTTGCAGGCCAGAAGGAGGGTTGCCAGGGATTGGAGGATCCTCCGACAAGAACCAACTCGGTCTTGTCGGGGTTGAGCTTCAGATGGTTTGAGCTCATCCAATTACTGATGAAGCAAAGCGTGTTTTGAAAGGTAGTGATTGATTCGTCAGAGGAATCAATGGAAAAAACTAGTTGAATGTCATCCGCGTAATTAAACGCGGTGACACTAAACCTGCGGAGGGAGCGTATTAACGGGGCCAGGCACAAATTAAAAAGGAGGGGGGATAAAGAGGAGCCCTGCGGGACTCCGCAGGTCAGCTTGACCTGAGTAGCAGAGAACTGGGACAGCCTAACGGCTTGTTGGCGTTGGGTCAAGAAAGACCGAACCCAGTCCAAGGCGGTACCCTGGATGCCAGCCTCTCCGACACGGTCGACCAGAATATCATGGTCGACCGTGTCAAAGGCGGCCGACAGATCCAGGAGGACCAGGGCCTGACAGATGTTGGTGTCGGCCCCTCTGCGCAGTTCCTCCATCACAGAGAGGATGACTGCTTCTGTGGAGTGCGCAGGTCTAAACCCGGCCTGCTGGGGGTCCAAGACGCACGAGTCCTCAACAAAAGTGCTGAGGGTTTGAGTAACATGCGACTCCAGAACTTTGCTGAGGAAGGGGAGAAGAGAAATAGGGCGATAGTTGCTCATGATGGAGGGGTCTGCCGAAGGTTTTTTCAGGATGGCAACCACCTCGGCCTGTTTAAAGGAACCATGAACCTCCCCAGTGGTCAAAGAGTTGTTTAACAAGGCCAGGGGGGGTTCGGGGCAGGAAGTGAAAGCTTCCCGGAGGGCCGAGGGGGGCAACAGTCGCCCGGAGAACCAGAAGAGACTTTGTGCAGGAGAGAAAGGAAATTGGTTTCTGAAATGGGGGGAATCTGGGTTAAAGTGTGAGTATTGGAGTAATGACAGGAAGCACTAAGCAGAGGGAGAACTGGCAAAACTTGGACAGAGATACTAGTTTTGATCTTGACAATCTTGTCCACGAAAAATTGGTTCAGGGAGTCGCATAGGGACTGAGAGGGAAGGGGTGCAATAGTAACTCTCGCCGGATTAGAAAGTTCCTCAACAATAGAGAATATGTCCTTGGACTTGTTTGAGGAGTCCAGAATTCTGTTGGAAAAATAGCGAGATTCAGCCAAAGTTATGGCTGACTTATACTCTCTCAGCAAGGAGGAAAATATCTCTTTGGTCTCGGGGGAGTACCCACCGCGCCAGCGCCGTTCTGCTTGGCGAAGACCAAGTTTTAAGGCTCTAAGGTCCTCGGTGAACCACCTTTGGGCATCATGGCTACGCCTCGCTCTGACTAATTTTAAAGGTGCCACCGAGTCAGCAGCAGAGGTAAGCCAATGAGTGAGGCTCTGTGTCTGGGAATCGATGGAAATAGCAGAGCCAGTGATAGATGGTGCCGTTGAACTAAGGAGGGAGATGAATTTGTTTAGATCAGCCTTGTTCCAATTGCGTGCCAGGAAGTTAGTCTCTCTGACTGTTGTGACAGGGGAGGACAAAGTTAAAGTAAAATTAATTAAAAAGTGATCTGACCAAAGACAGGGGAGAATAAGGGGTGCAGAGATGTCTAGGCCGGAGGCCCAAACCTGGTCTAAAGTATGGCCCTTGACGTGAGTAGATATGTTGAATACAATTTAAGCCTAACATAAGGTCTGAGAAAGCCAGTGAGCCAGGGGATTCGTGGGCTTCCGACGGCCAATAGTTAAAATATCCCAGGACCAAAACGTTGGCATTATTAATGGTAAGTTGGGAGATAAGGTCGCCGAACTGGACCGAAAAACTGGGCATGGATTGGGGGGGGCGGTAGACCAAGACACATATGAGGGACGACCCTGGCTGCTCCAATCTAAGTACGAGACAGTCAGTCAAAGGGATACTGGTGCTGGGCACTGGAGAGAAACAAATGGGGTGCCTAATAATGGCTGCAACCCCTCCACTCGCTTTGCCAGAGGAGCGGTTGGCTTGTAATATATAATATTCCGAAGGGATGGCTGCCAGGATGTAAGGGGAAGAGTCGTCTATGAACCAGGTCTCGGTCAGAAACAGAACGTCAGGCTGTTCTGATCCCAGAAGATAAAAAATATCTGACTGATGACTGACCAGAGACCGGGTGGTGAGGTACATCACTGACAGAGAGGGGTTTAAGGCTCTTACCGATGGAGGAGTGCAAGGCTTGGGACCCGGGGCTGGTAGCCTAGCAATTAGTGAAGAGGATATAATCTCTGGAAAGGATTTTCTGGCTTTAAGCAGGCCAAATAACGCGAGCCTAGTGGATGACTTAGGAGGGGGAAGTGCAGGGTCATGACATAAAATAAGAGAAGAGCGGGAATAAGTAAGGGAAGGGGCAGAGTGACATGCCCCTTGACCCGGCCGGCCGCGGACGGGCGCAGACGGGCTTAACTCAGGCGCAACTCCGGCGCGCCTACGTCGCGCCCGCTGCGCTCGTCCGCTGCGCTGACACATGGTGGCCGTTTAAATAGGGGCGGAGCAAGGGTGGAGTGTCAGGGATAGCCTATTGTGAAGGTAAGCCCAAGCAAAGATGGCGCCCGCTACCGCTGGGAACCCGCGATGACAATCAGCCCCCAGCCCGCAGCTCACCTCTGAAAGTGAAGACTCAGGTTAGTAACCTGCATAACAAAAGGTACAGTGGTTATATAATTTAAAAACAATGCGTGGCATAAAAACGCCACCGCTCGTAATCAGCGTGGCGAAGTGCAGGAGATATGTAAAAAGAGCTCTCTCAGCGTCCGCAAGCCAGCCCACTGCCACCGGGCTACTTGCAAACACTAAGCGAGGGCCAAATCGCGCTCCTACATAGGGGCGGAGCAAGGGTGGAGTGTCAGGGATAGCCTATTGTGAAGGTAAGCCCAAGCAAAGATGGCGCCCGCTACCGCTGGGAACCTGCGATGACAATCAGCCCCCAGCCCGCAGCTCACCTCTGAAAGTGAAGACTCAGGTTAGTAACCTGCATAACAAAAGGTACAGTGGTTATATAATTTAAAAACAATGCGTGGCATAAAAACGCCACCGCTCGTAATCAGCGTGGCGAAGTGCAGGAGATATGTAAAAAGAGCTCTCTCAGCGTCCGCAAGCCAACCCACTGCCACCGGGCTACTTGCAAACACTAAGCGAGGGCCAAATCGCGCTCCTAAATAGGGGCGGAGCAAGGGTGGAGTGTCAGGGATAGCCTATTGTGAAGGTAAGCCCAAGCAAAGATGGCGCCCGCTACCGCTGGGAACCCGCGATGACAATCAGCCCCCAGCCCGCAGCTCACCTCTGAAAGTGAATACTCAGGTTAGTAACCTGCATAACAAAAGGTACAGTGGTTATATAATTTAAAAACAATGCGTGGCACAAAAACGCCACCGCTCGTAATCAGCGTGGCGAAGTGCAGGAGATATGTAAAAAGAGCTCTCTCAGCGTCCGCAAGCCAGCCCACTGCCACCGGGCTACTTGCAAACCAGCTGGATGCCTTAACTCTTGCACCAGTGGGTCCATTTATGGCACTTAAATAAAGATACTTTTTATATAACTTGGAGACTCCATCGCTTTATTACACACAGCCACTTTCTTGGACACTCCTGATTTCACCATTTGTCTTCTGTGATTATTTCTTTATTCCTGCTTGCTAAAACACTGCATTCGAGTCTTCAGACCGGTAGGGGTGAGTAGTTCGCTTCCCACTCTCTGTATAGTATAAACACATACTAACACTACTTACACAGGTATGCTGCAGCGGCCAGTATCCTACAGCACCCACAGCACATCACTTTACAGCAAAAAGTTCACGGCTTAGGCTCACGGCCTGATCCCAGAGTCTGCAGACCTGTAGGAGTGAGTAGTTTGCTTCCCATTCCCGCTATAGTCTAAACGCATACTAACACCACTTGCTCAGCTATGCTAAAGCGGCCAGTATGCTACAGCGCCCAGAGCAAATTATCACTTTACAGCAATCACCTCACGGCTTAGGCTCACGGTTTGATCCCCGAGTCTTCAGACCGGTAGGAGTGAGTAGTTTGCTTCCCACCCCGGCTATAGTCTAAACGCATACTAATACCACTTGCACAGCTATGCTACAGTGGCCAGCATGGCACAGCGCCCAAGGCACATCAGTTTACAGCAATCAGCTCATGGTGTAGGCGCACAGTTTCATACCCGAGTGTACCGGCACCTCACCTCAACACCATCTCACTTTGGGAAAAACACATCTTTCACACCGGTAGGGGTGAATACTTTGCTTCACACTTCCTGTATAGCACACCCTAACCATCCCACAGAGCTCACAGTGCTCCTACCCTCCTCTTTCCTACCTTTTTTGCCCTTTTTTCCCCTTACTCGCTTTAACAAAATCACAAAATGGCTACCAACACTTCCTAGTTGCAACCGTTCGCAGCCAATAACTAGCAAGCTCGTGCTTGTAACGCCTCAGCCGATCAGATGGCAGAATTCCCAATTTTCGATATCTGTAAGTTTCGATATTTCTCCAAAACTACTGAACAGATTCACGCCAAATAAACAAAAGTGGGCTTTCTAGACCAAGACCCTTCTCTGCGAAATTTGGGGCAATTCCGTTTGCACGTTCGACCTGTAGCCTTGTCTAAAGTTTCCTATGGAAATTGCATGGAGAAACCACGTTTTGGGGCCCCATTTTTACTTGGCCCCCCTTGATGAATCACCCTCAAACGTTCAACATAGGAGCTGATATAAACAAAGAATTAGGTTGGAAAATTTCATGAAGATTTAACAAATGGCGCCAAAGTTATAAGAAAATCAAAAAATGCTCTTCCTATGGAAACGTGGTCCTAACTATAACTACCTACTGGCGACCACCAGTAGGTAATCTATCTATCTATCTATCTATCTATCTATCTATCTATCTATCTATCTATCTATCTATCTATCTATCTATCTATCTATCTATCTATCTATCTAGCGGTCGCCAGTAGGTAGTTATAGTTAGGACCTATTATCCATAGGAAAACCGCAACATTCTATTGCCAATAACTTTGGCGTCGATTGATGAATTTGCGTGAAATTTTCCAAACTTTTGGCCAACTCAGTTCTGCTCCTGAATGTTTGGGGGTGATTGGTCAAGCGGGGGCCGAAAAAAAAGGGGTCCCAAAACCTGTTTTCCCCATGCAATTTCCCGTAGGACCTTTAGACACGGCTACAGCCCGAATGGCTGAACGGAATTACACCAAATTTGGCAGAGAGGTAGTCCTCAGTTCCGACTTGCGCTCTTTGCTCATATGGTGTCAATCTGTTCAGTAGTTTCATTTACATTTAGTTACATTTATTTATATATCTATGAGCGCGGTGGATCCGCGGATTGTGCGAGGATTGGCATTGTAGCATAAGCACACGTCCCGATCACACGCTCAATTCTAATTGGCTGTCAAGCGTTTGTAAACATTCGAAACCAGGAACTGTTGGCAGCAATTTTGTGCCTCAGTAGAAGCGAGGGTGAAGAAGTCTGTGAAATATGTGTGCAAAACGTGAACAGGGGCAGGGTAGACACACCCTGACCACCTAGGCCTGCTTAGGGGGTCTCATAAGGACCCGTAGGGCAAAAAAGTAAGATTTTTATTTTTTAAAAGGTCGCGGGATGCGCGTAGGATCCGTGCATTTCGCCGCTGAAAAAAACGGGGTAAGTATTTTTGACATATACATCAAGCTTAGGTGTTTAGATCTTGGGTGGCTCTAAAAAGAGCCCTTGTGTTTATTGAAAGATTTTAGTACCTACAAGTAGGTACCAATGCAGAGTCTAAAGTTCATGAGGAAGACTCTTTTCCCTTTATCTGTAAAATGTACAGTATCTGTTCTATAGATGCCATGCATATTGAAACGCAGATTGTTGTTGTATATGGACCCCATTCTATAGTCTCGGAGAAAAGCAGAAACAGATTTATTCCCATGTTTCCTAGCTTTCTCAATCTGTGGACACAATGGAGTGGAGCAGTTCCATTTCTGCCTTTGGCATATGTTAGAATAGACAAAGGCAGTTTGGGGGAAAAGTGACATTAATTCTCCAAAGGTGTCCTTCATAAGCATTTCCAGACCTACCCCATTCAAAGTGCCTAGGTCATTGCCACCACAGTGCACAATTATGAGGTCAGGGTGTTGGCGATGCAAAAAGGATTTAAGCAATGGCATCAATTGATGTCACTTTAATCCTCTCTGTCCAATCCATTTAATGTCTACATTTGGTAAACCTAGGTATTTGTGAATTCCTTTTTGTTCTGCATACCTTTGGCTCAAGACAATATAGTTGTGTCCCACAAGTCACACTCTAAGCATCTTGAAAGGAGGTCTCGATGCACTCAGATGGCAGTTTGAAAACTAAGATCCCCGGATTTTGTTAGGATCGGCATCGTAGCATAAGAGCACCATCCTGATCATGCGCTCAATGCTAATTGGTTGTCAAGCGGTTGTAAGCATTCGAAACCAGGAACTGTTGGCAGCCATTTTGTGCCTCTGTAAAAGCAAGGGTGAAGAATATTGTGAAATATGTGTGCAAACAGTGGAAAGGGGGCAGGGTAGACACACCTTGACCCCCTAGGCCTGCTCAGGGGGTCGCACAAGGTCCTCTAGGGCAGAAAAATATCATACATAATGTTATTTTCAATGCCCTCACGGTCCCGCTGGCTACCCGCGTTTTTCGGGAGCCAGCATTGCTTTTTTGCAAGGGGAGATGCTAATTTGTATGTGGAAATGCAATCTGCTTTGGATTTTGAAAGTGAGAACAGATTTCACTGCTCTGTCTTTCAAAATGCAAACTAAGTTTGCTCTAGTAGTGCGGGAGTCATGAGAGTCCCGCCCTTTCAAAGCAAACAGAAGTGTCCCAGGGGTAGGCACCATGGGACACTGCAGGAGCCGGCCGTTGGGCCTGGTAGTCCCCAGGGCCCTCGAGGGCACCAGGCGGAGGGCCACGCAGTCTGCCTCCCGTCATACACAAATTACCGGTGGTGGTGGTTCCCGGGCTTGAGGGGGGTTGTTGAGGCCCACATATTTGTAATTTTGCTGGGGGGGGTTGGACGTGAAAGTGGTGCAAGGGGGTTGTAAATCTGGTACACAGTGTTTTGTTTTACCTTGCTTTCATTTCTGTCATGTAGAGGACCCTGGGTAAATATAACGGATTCTGAAGAAGCCAGTAACTTTTAACCCCACCCCCAAACGGCTTTCTGCCTGTTACCATAGTAACAGTTCAAGGAACACTTACGTGAGCACAGAGGTAAGAAGTTCACCACACTATGTTGCTAATGGTGTTGTAGTTTTAAAACTTTTCCATAGGAACCGTTAGTTGTAGCTATAGATTCTGGTAAAGATCTGGTAAAGAGTTAGCCTCAGAATTATACTTCAAATTATAAATATCATTTCTATTGGGGACTTCTAAAAAAATAAAAGTATATACTTTTTTTATTTACTTTTAATAAAACAACAAAAAATAAACAATAAATAACTGGAAATATAACTAAAAGATAACAATACAATAAATAAGTAGAAGCATAACTTTAACAAAACAATATAATAAACAATATATGATATGGACTCCAATAGAGGTATAGTAGGTAATCTGCAAAATAAAAAAGAAAATTACTGGTTAAAATTAGATCGATGTGAGTAAATGAGGTCAAACATTATAAGTCAAAGTAACACTTGACGATATTTACTTTTTTTTAACGTGTGCAGTGTGGCTGATACATTTCACATGTTTTATAGGCTTGCATTCAAGTGGTGTCTGTACAGAAGTGCCTACTGCATCAGATTTATATTAGAGATCTACAGGTCTTTAAAATGATTCAGAGATGAGACAGTATTAGGTGAGAGATCAAGTTGTTATGCTGGACAATATTTTTCAGGGCTTATTTACAAAACTCTTGCGCCACTTTTGTGTTACTGTTCTCATGTTGAAAGTGACGCAAAATTGGTGTAAGGGGTTTGTAGATAGGCTCTATTTTTTCTAATGCATTTAATCGGAGGCATTGTGAATGTAGGCTGCTCTGCTTACTTTCTATTAACACTGTGACCAGCAGAGTTGCTTCTATACGTCAGAGTGGACAGCAGCGTCCATAACTTTAAAACAGAAAGAGAAACGAGGTTAGAGAGAGAAAGAGAGAGAAAACGACATTAAAACTGTGAGAGAGAGAAAGTTATAGATGGAGGAGATTTACAAACCCAGCCTCCACCACCCATGGACCTTCCTCCCCATTGTTGCCACCTCCTTTGCTATGCCTTATCAATCAAATCTCGTCACTTGACCTTGGGTGTACCCGCTCTTGAAACAATTGCCCTGGCCATTGTACATGCAGACTTTGGTCCACCCTTTTTATCCATTTTTGCACTTTGAGATATAACGTCCTACCTCTGTTCTTCATCTCTAACTTTCTCCCTGCAAATTCTCTTGGACAGACCTGATCAAGCCTTCAAGAGAAAAAGTAAGAAGGCTGGGAAACCACTTTATATGTGAGTTCTGTATGGCATCCTAAAACTCAATCATCTAATTGCATGCTTCCTACCTTTGTGTAATTCACTTCAGTTGTAGTGTTCATTCTTGTCTGGCTGTGTGCGTTACGACAATTAATGGGACCATTTTTCTGCATATTTTTAATAAAGCATTTGACACAATGCATAGTGACACCGTATTTATTGTAAATATTTTTTGAATGTTTTGAAATTAATTCCACAAGTCTTAAAAAAGGTGAATGCAAGTAAAGTTACTTGCCACATATGCAAGACTGCTTTCAAGACGAGACCCCAATAGAAAAGTACTGATGTGGAACTGCAAGTATGCAGAAGCACTTACAGACCAAACATACGGTCAACGTTGCAAGGGAAGAGTTAAGGAGATTGAGAAAGGCTCCTCCTGCTTCATGAGAAGGCCCAAGTACCAGTGGAGCAACACCGTCAACCTCTACTGCACAGCCTAATATTCGTCCCCAATTTAGAACCCTTTAAGAGAAAAAGTTAGAAGGTTGGTAGCTCTGTATGCCATCCTAATACCTAATCATCCATTAGTTATACAGAGATCCACCCTGAATCAGACCCATCCGTACAAGTGTGAGTAGGAGATTATCTGCCACCAAAAACCCCTCAAGTACTTATATCCATTACTTTTTAACTTCGTCGACTAGTCATATTGAGAGTACTTACCTCAATGTTATCAGTTAAACATTTGTGAATCTTTTTGGCTCCATACACTAGAGAAAGACCCTAAATGTAAAAAAGAAGTACATTAGTGCATTATAACAGCAATGTTAAAAATTGTAGTACCTAATTTGCAATATTTTCTACATGTTTTCAGGGGTCTACTGATTGACTACATAGGACAGTCACAACTGTACAAAACAATTTGTAATGGCATGATAAAAAACATAATTTTAAATTCACAAACATAATTGAAATATCTTACTATACTATGTTCAAATTTTAAGCTGTGCCTTTTTATAAAAAAAATTCTAAGATAAAATAAAGTACCAAGTAATACGAAGTTTATGACACCACTAGGGTATTATACATTTTCTATCATAAAATGTTAAAGTCAAACCTGATAACTCTATTAGGTCCATTGAGCTTCTCACAACTAGTTCGTTCCATGTTTAAGACATCGGTGTAATGAGCTAGAACAGCATCAATCTCAGCAATTTCATTCTGCAAACTGAAAAAAAGAGTTACAAATGTATATGTTGTACAAATGTCCAAGGTTAATTTTAATGTACATAAAAACAATTGTTCTCAATAGGATTGGGGTTGAAAAGCAATCATTAGAGGTTTCAAACCAACCATGTTAGGACTATACTAGTGGTTAGACAAAATCATATGCGAATACCAATATGCTTTCGAGGGGCACTATGGACGGGCTCGGTAGGCATCCCTAAAAGCTCTCTTTCCTATTTACAACTATTTTAACAAAAACAGTTCTGAACATAAAATAACATAAAGTAATGTATCTTCAACAAATGAATGTTTTTGGAAGTATCATTATCAGCATGCAAAAAACACCACAATTGTAGCTGTCCTGTTATCTTTGGTTAGATTCTATCACTAGCTGCCATTGATCATATTCGGGATGCTTCAATATCTGTAGGAAAACCTTTTAGAGACATACGAATGGTTAAGTTAAATATTTCGCTTTGATTCAACATGTCGAGATTATAAGTTTACGTAAAGGCATTTTGCTAGCATTATTGACTAATTTTACAAGCTTTTCTTGCATATCGGGAATACGGTACGGTCCAATAAACTTATGCTCCAAAATACCTCCTTTCCTTGTTGTTTGCTTGCAATTTGTCTGAAGTACAAACTCTCCTTCTCTTAAGGTGTACAGCTTATATATTAGTATGCTCATATAAATCATTTGTCTGTGGTTGATAGGTTGCACTTACAGAACGTTCTATTTGTAAAATCTTAGATAACTCTCAATTAACCTAAACAAAAAAAAGGTATAATTATATTTGGCAAGCAAAATAGAAAATAGCATTGCATTACACAAATGTTAGGCCGAGATTGGTCACTCACTTCATTCACAAACTCCTGGCCTTGATCTGATAGAACCCTTTTTGGACTTCCATAATCTAGCAATTGAGAAATAAACATCAAGCAGAATTGAAAGACACGTCTTCAAATTCAAAACAACATTTTCACTTTGTATCTCAAGTGCAGGCTGAAAACTTGTAACGAGCATTTAAATGAGAAACATATGGGTTTCAGAAACAAACGTCTATAAGACTATCACAATGGAGATTTATATTTAATAAAAATATTTATAGAAGGAAGGAAAATTATAACTCATACATTGTTCAATTTCAAATGACATAATTGGCCAATAAAATTGGAAGGACATGCTTTTTTTTCGTTTTGTTGATACCAGAATGCCCACTAATTCTACCAAAACATGACAACAGCACAGTTATCTGTCTGCAAACACATGAAATACACAAATGCTTATCTCCTAATGCTTTTCTATCATGAAATGTTAAAGTTAAACCTGATAACTCCATTAGGTCCATTGCAATTTTCGGCTGATACCATATGGTGAGCAGTCAGTGGATCTGGTGTGTCGAGTTGTTGACCACAATTTGGGATAGTGCATGGGCAGGAATAAACAGCTTGTGGCGACCAGTACGTCCCATGGTTTAGACATCTGTATAATGAGCTAGAACAGGGGGCAAATCAAGTTTAACGTTATTAAAAAACATGGAGAGCGTGCTAAAATACAATATTGGCCAATCGATTAAATTTGCATTGCATGGGGAGGAAGCAACACATGGCGCACTACTTACACGAGAAAAACGACATCGCATTAACTTGAACAGCATGTAGCACATTGCTGCGGGAACGGCCACTTGGCGCTTGGCAAATTAAAGAAACGTGGCAGGATTTAGTGATTTGCACAGAAGAAAGGATAAGAAATTAAGTTTAACGTTATTCAAAAACATGGAGAGCGTGCTAAAATACAACATTGACCAATCGATTACATGTGCAGTGCATGGGGAGGAAGCAACACGTGGCGCAGTACTTAAAAAATAAAAGGCGGCAGGATTAAGTGATTTGCCCAGAAACATCGGCTACCAAGGGAAGTAATTCGACATACAAGAGCTGGAAACCGTGGTAAAATAGACTATTGGCGAAAACAATACTTTTGCAATGTATGGGCAACGTGACTCACTACTTATACAAGAAAAACTACATCGCGTTAACTTGAACAGCACGTAGCACACTGCTGCGGGAACGGCCACGTGGCGCTTGGCTAATTAAAGAAACGCAGCAGGATTAAGTGATTTGTACAAAAAAAAAGGATAAGAAATCTAGTTTAACGTTGTTAAAAAACATGGAGAGCATGCTAAAGTACAACATTGACCAATCGATTACATGTGCATTGCATGGGAAGGAAGCAACACGTGGCGCACTACTTACACAAGAAAAACTACATCGCATTAACTTGAACAGCACGTAGCACACTGCTGCGGGAACGGCCACGTGGCGCTTGGCAAAATAAAGAAACGTGGCAGGATTTAGTGATTTGCACAAAAGAAAGGATAAGAAATCGAGTTTAACGTTATTTAAAAACATGGAGAGCGTGCTAAAATACAACATTGACCAATCGATTACATGTGCAGTGCATGGGGAGGAAGCAACACGTGGCGCAGTACTTAAAAAATAAAAGGTGGCAGGATTAAGTGATTTGCCCAGAAACATCGGCTACCAAGAGAAGTAATTCGACATACAAGAGCTGGAAACCGTGGTAAAATACACTGTTGCCGAAAACATTACTTTTGTAATGCATGGGGCGCGTGACGCACTACTTACATGAGAAAAACTACAACGCATTAACTTGAACAGCACGTAGCAGACTGCTGCAGGAATGGCCACGTGGTGCTTGGCAAATTAAAGAAACGCAGCAGGATTAAGTAATTTGCACAGAAACAAAGGTTACCGAGTCAACTTTAACGAGATAAAAAAGCAGGAAACGGTGCTTAAAAACAACATTGTCAAATCGAACAAAAATTTGCATTTACGCGGTACTTAAAGATCGTTCAGATTAATTAACTTAATTATCATTAAAAAAAGTGCTCACCTACGAAGAAGTGGATACGAATACTATCAATTGCTGTGACTGCAGAATAGGAAACGTTCAAGAAGGTTGGAAGGTTATAAATGCTTTGCACAACGATGATTGGTTGAGCATGATGTCACTGGGTGTGAGAGCTGTGATTGGGCATGTTGGAATTGAGCATGCGCAAATAAAATGAAATATGTGAGGGGTACACGGCAGATGGTGGGACGTATTGTGCGCATGCACAACATTAACACGCATGCACTACCACAAACATGCATACTGAAAGTGAAGGCAACTCCTTTGGGGTACACATACAGATGGGGTTCGGATATCGTCTTTTTTATTGGTAGGGTCATGTGTGTAGTGATGCATTTGGTGGATGGGTGTGGTGTGGGTGTATATTAGCCATGAGGAAGTATGTGTGTGCTGTTCTGACAACTAGACCTGGAACTAAGAAATCACTACAGTGGAAATCTGGGCAATGTTTTGTTCTAGTGTTTTCCTGGAAGCGTAAGTGGAGCGGGCTGGTCTGACGTATGCCAGTGCTGCGCGACGCTCTGAACCATGATTCCGGAGGTATGGGCGTGGTCCCGTCGTGATGTATATGAGATATCAAGTGATTTCGGTGTCCGTTTTGTAGTGCTGACGTCACCGGGGTCTCAAAAGCAATGTGTCATTATATCTGTAAAGTTGTACAATTTGGCCAACATGGAAGATACAGGGTATCACTGACTGTATATTCGTTCATAGTTGCACACATAAAAGATGGTGGACATGACGCATTTCTGCGATTATGAATGTTTATTGTACATTCAGTGGAGTGTTGTAGCTGTGGTAATACAGGGCTGTGAAAGGTTTAAGTTGTGTTTTTGGCACATGATGGCCAGCTAATATATATACATATGTGGTCATTCAGGTAGAGTGAAGAACTTGATGCTGGAAATCAGTGGTCGAGTCTCGGAGTTTCGTCCACATTCTGTCATTGTAGAGAAATGACGTAATCAACTCCTTTCTGAAAATGTACTGTAAATACGGTGCATATGTAAATTGCTGAAATAATTTTGGGTTGATTTTGCGCTATATAAATGTGGTTTTTAAAAAAAAAGAGGAATAGCCCACTCTGACTGTCGCAGGTAAGATGGTTGGATACGATATTTATAGTACAATATAATGTGGTAGAACCCTGGGGCAGCATTTTACAAACATAATAAATACACAGACACTGATAGATAGTTGACGTGGGTACGGGCACGTGTGCTCAACTACATTTTATTACATAGTTGTTGGTAACAGGGAAAATGGTAATCAGGATATCATACACAGATATTTAATCATAAACGGTTTATGAGTTATGTTGTACAAATGTAGGAGCATTGAATATGAAATAATACACAGAACATTCTATGATAAAGAGTTCATGAGTTGTGGTGCACTGAGGTAGGGGCAGTTTGTGTGGAGTCTGTGATGATGCGTGGTCCAGGCAGACCACACTGGTAAAAATGTGTTTTGACTATTGAATTTGGACTTATCAAGGGTACGTGGTGATTCTTTATGGTGTACTGAGTTAGTGGTACATCTGGCGTTTATCATGTGCTCATCCTGCGATGATGCGTGGTCTGAGCGGGTTGTACTAAAATCATTCACTGTTGTATACTGGACTATATGTACTTTGAGGGGGACAAAAAAAAGTAGCATGGATGGTTATCGATTGCTCTGCAAGCTAGGTCTACTGATTGCTCCCCATAACAAATTAAATGATTGCACTTCACTCTGTGCATTCTAACTTTCTCAAATTGTGGACGTATGTCTGGTGGCGATATTGAAGGTGATGCCCCAGAGGTACTTGGTATTGCTGGTGGTGGAGGTACATTTTGGCGGAAAGTTTGACATTCTTTGTTATCGTAGTTCAAAGAATGCAACGATTGAAGGTGGTTGCACATACTAGCAGTGCAACAGCACTATTTTGTTCTCTGTTTTAAATAAATCGAGGCTGAATTTAATGGTGTCTATAGTGTAGATGAAAAGGTAAATTCAAGTTGTGAACCCTACTGTGCACAGTGTACATGGAAGCTAGTAGTCAGTACAGTTATAGAACAATGCTAAACAAAATCTGAATACATACAGTATAATTGACTCTGTATTAAATAAATCAATGTTGAATTTCCTACTGTCTGTAGTGTATATGCAAAGGTGAATTCAAGTTGTAAACCTTACTGTCCGCAGTGTACATCTTAGGGTGGAGTGCATCATCTGCAATCATGGTGGAAGTGGAAGATAGAACATATATAGAATACATTAATAAAATATATATATTTCTGGAACATTTAAAAGGGATAGTATGTCTCACCTTGACATAAAACTCTTCCCTCTTCTTTGCGGTAATTCATGTGAATTTTAACAAAATCAGAACGCATACAGTACAATTGTTTCTGATTTAAATAAATCAAGGTTGAATTCCTTACTGTCCGTAATATACATGCAAATCTGGCTTCAAGGTGTGAACCCCACTGAGTGTAAATTGAAGGCAGTAGTTGACAGAAACATCGAGGAATGCTTTTTTGTTACAGTTAATAAAATCTGAGGACAGTACAATTGTCTCTGCCTTAAATTACTCGAAAATGAATGTAATGTTGTCTGTAGTGCTTAACCACTTCTGGTATCAAGTTGTGAACCCTGCTGTCCGCAGTGTAAATTTGAAGGCAGTACTTTGTACAGACATTGAAGAATGTTTTTGTGGCATCCATTAACAAAAATTGTCTCTGCCTTACAGAAATGAAGGGTTACTTGAATGCTGCCTGTAGTGTAGATGGAAAGCTGAATTGAAGGTATGAACCCTGATGTACGCAGTGTAGATTTAAGGCAGTAGTCGACACAAAGATCGATGAATGCTATTTTGTCACAGGTAACAGAATCTGAGGACATAGTACAATTGTCTCCCTTAAATAAAACAAGGCTGGATTCAATGCTATTCGTAGTGTTGATGCAAAGCTGAATTCAAGTTATGAACCCTGCTGTCCACAGTGTAGATTGAAGGCTGTAGTGAGCACAGTTATAGATGAATGCTATTTGTCACATTCTTTTACAAAATCGGAAGACATAGAATCCATTTGTCTCTACCTTAAATAAAACAAGACTGGATTCAATGTTTCCTGTAGTACTGGCGCTCCTGGTATCAAGTTTTGAACTCTACTGACCGCAGAATAGATAGAAGGCAGTTCTCAGCACAGATGCTGAAGACAAATTTAGATCCAAAGTTGAATTCAAGTTGTGAACCCTGCTGTTGGCAGTGTCGATGGAAACCAGTAGTCAATACAGACATAAGCCTGCGGTGCTGTGGCGCTGAGTTCGCAATGGGCCTGTATCTAGGAGGCACGCGGTCATGGCGTCAGCCACGTGGCAGGGTGGGGACCTTCCCTGAGGCGCAGTCTCTTCTCTTTGCAGAAGTGAACCACGCCCAAGGTGTAGCCTAATTATTTATAGTCTTACATTGACGTTGTTTACGTTGGACTAGCCCATTCCGTTACTGTTTCAAAGGAGGGGGTGAACACAGGTACATGACCGTAATATTCCCCAGTGTCTGAGATAATATGGTTGCGTCTACTATTCAGTACACTACACGTATCAATGGTATATGTTCACACTGAAAAAGTTTTTGATTTGTATAGTGAATTGTGTATAGTATTTCACCGGTAGTCTTAGCGTTGTGTACATTATTGTTGATGTTCGAGTTCGTTCCCTTATACATACTTGGTTGCCACATCTCTGTAGATTGAGCTAGTGTACTGTTGAGGAGATATATTATTTTGGAAAGGTCCATAGTTCTGTTTTGCGCTGCCTCTGAGGTAGTAGGGGGAGGGGTCCGTGGGTATGGTTGTGGTGATCGTGGCACTGGGTATTTTGATTTTGTTGGGTGTGGGAAGTGTATAATTAGAAACGGTATCACATATTGCTCTTTAAACATGGGTGTGAGTTGAATGTTATTCACGCAGTACATATTGGAAGTTCTTACAGTACTTAAATGTTGATGTTAATTTGTTAGTGGTAAGTGGAACTATTGCCTGATTTTTAAGGTAGAATTGCAGATTTGGTTACTTGTTGAAAATATGGGAAAGTGGTCAACATTATAAGTAGGAATTGTCATTTAAAAAACCTTTGAAATTCACTGAAAAAACCATAGGTTTCAGGCAGGTTATAGTTAGGAATTCGCATTTAAAAAACCTTTGAAATTCACTGAAAAAACCATAAGTTTCAGAAATGTTATAGTTAGGAATTAGCATTTAAAAAACCTTGGAAATTCACTGAAAAAACCATAGGTTTCAGGGGTGTTATAGTTAGCTGGACATTTTACTCGTATAAAACCATTGAAATTCCTCTGTTATAGTTAGTTGTACTAACTATAACTTGCCTGCCCGAAATCCACTGCTCATGTCATATATTACATCATTCATGACATGGTCAGTGGCATCACTGATGACATCTCAAATAACATCACTGATGACATCACTGATGACATCATCCATGTGGCAAGCTGATACACCTCATCATACAGTAGCATAACCTTTCAACACACATTATAAAATATGGAGTATCATGTTTGAAACCAGTGGCACACCAATACAAGTTTCTAAAAATCCACTTAGTAATTCCTACATCTATACACACATCTAAACACTTATATATATATTCAGTCATACATGCTAACAAAGATCAATACAATACTATTAAATATACATATACACCTACATCAACCACCAGCACACATCCTATTCGCTAATGCAGAAATCCTACTCACCTATGCAAACAATCGATCATACTTATATTTACTAAGCTACACACTTACAGAAACACCACTTTATTTATTCATATAGTTAGAAAGTCATACTTAGTGTGTTATAAAATCACTGTTACAAATATACATGTATCCATACTGTCCCTCATACAATCACTGAGTGTTAGGTATACTTATATTTCTACAACAACTGTCACATTCACTGCCTTTTGCATTTCTGGTTTGTTGGAAATGTATGATTGAAAAATATATTTACTCATCACCACACCTATAAAGAGATTCTCTCACCCAAACAACTGTTTCCACATACAATCTTAATCTCACATACCTACTAAATCAACTGTTTACACATCTTTGGACAGTCACCTAGCCCCCACCCAACCACACACACATTCATTCACTATCCCATACAAATACTCACTTAACTAAATAATAACGAATATAGACTTTCACTTACCTAGTAACCAACTTATGTAGTACTTTACGCAACAAGAGATAGAGTGATATAGATATTCACACTGTTTAATCACTATCCTATATATTTAGTGAGACACTTTAAATTTGTTACTTAGGCAGTCAATCACATTTGTACTAAATCCTTCATTCAGACACTTATACATCCACTCACTCTTCAATGGAGAAAGCTATATATATATATAATATTTAAATATCAAACCAAACCACATTCACTGGGTGATGTTATCAGTGATGTCATTTGAGATGTCATCAGTGATGTCATCAGTGATGTCACTGACCATGTCATGAATGATGTAACATGTAACATCATCAGCAGTGGATTTCGGGTGCGTGAGTTATAGTTAGCACAACTAACTATAACAGGGGAATTTCAATGGTTTTATACAAGTGAAATGTCCAGCTAACTAGAACACTCCTGAAACCTATGTTTTTTTCAGGGAATTTCTAAGGTTTTTTAAAGGATAATTCGTAACTATAACATGTCTGACACCCATTGTTTTTTCAGTGCCGGTGTGGCCCTTTTTTTAATATTATTTTTGGGAGGGGTGCTGCGTTGCCCCCTTTCTTATGGCCCCAGGGACCCCATCCCCTGGGGCCGGCATTTTTTTTTTTTTCTAATTTGAGGAGGGGGGCTGTGTGGCCCCCCTCCCGGGCCACTAATACTCCAATCCCCCCACGGTCCTGCAGGCTTCCCACCTCCTGCTGGAGCCGGCATTGCTGTTCCACACGGGGAGCTGCTAAAATGCAGCTCCCCCTGTGGAAAAGCAATTTGCTTTGCTATTGGAAGAGAGAGCAGGTTTCCTGCTCTCTCGTCCAAATAGCAAATCAGTTTGCTATGGCAGGGCGGGAGCAGCGAGGCTCCCGTCCTGCCATAGCAAACTACAGTGTCCAGGAGGTGGGCACCCCGGGACACTGCAGGAGCTGGCCCTGGGGGGTGGCGGTCCCAGGGTCCTCAAGGGCTCCAGGAGGGGGACAGCGCGCCCCCCTCCCACCTTTTTCAAAGCCCCAGGGGTGGTGGTCCCCTGGGCTGGGGGGTCCGTCACAGACCCCCAATTTACATATTTAGAGCCGAGGGGAGTTGGCGGTTCCCGGGACGTGTGGGGGGCTTGAGCCCCCACACACAGGGTATTTTATTAAAAAAAAAGCCCCGGTGGTGGCGTTCCCTAGGGCTGCAGGGGGGCCGTGAGCCCACTGCCATTCTTTTCTAAAAGCCCCAGGGCTGGGGGGGCCTGAGAGCCCCCCGCAACAAATTTAAAGAAGCCCTGGGGGGTGGCATTCCTGGGGCTTGGGGGGCCTGAAAGCCCCCCACCTAATTTCAAGAAGCCCCGGTGGTTGGTGGTCCCTGGGGTTGGGGGGGCCTGAGAACCCCCCACCTAATTTCAAGAAGATCCAGGGGTGGTGGTCCCCGGGGCTGGGGGGGCTGAGAGCCCCCACACAATAGAAAGAAGCCCCGAGGGGTGGTGGTCCCCAGGGCTGGGTGGGCCTGAGAGCCCCCCACATATAATTAAAAAAAGCCCTAGGGGTGGCGGTCCCCGGGGATGGCGTAATTATTGCTCCCGGTATTTGGCCCCCAGGGGCCAATTAACAAAGAAGCACAGGAACCCTCGCTTTGTTTATTTTATCAGCAAGATCCACTCATTCTGCGCAGATTTTGCAGTTTTTTTTGTTTTATTTTAGGGGGCCTTGGGGGTCCTTGTGGAACTCCCTGAACAGGCCTAGGAGGCCAGGGTGTTTCGACCCTGCCCCTTTTTCGCATTTAGCACGTTTTTTGTTTAGGTTACTTGAGCCTCGGTTCTACCGAGGCACAAGATGGATGCCAACACTTCCTGGTTTGCAATGTTGACAGCCATTTAGCATACAGCTTGTGCTCGGCAGGGTGCACGGATCCTGCACGGCCATAGATATATATGTACTTTTAATTGTGATTTTCTCAGGAACTACTGAACGGATTTACACCATTTAAGCAAAAGGCACGAGTCTGAACCATGGACTACGTCTTTCCCAAATTTGGTGTAATTCCTTTCAGCAGTCCGGGCTGTAGCCGTAATGAACGGTTCCTATGGAAAATTGCATGGGGAAAACACGTTTTGGGACCCCCTTTTTTCACTGCCCCCGCTTCATGAATCACCCCGAGACTTTCAGCATAGGAGGGGACCTGAGTGCCCCACTAGTTTTGAAAATTTTGCGAAGATTCCTCAACAGGCGCCAAAGTTATTCCAAATAGAATGTTGCGGATTTCCTATGGAAAATAGGTCCTAACTATAACTACCTACTGGCGACCGCCAGTAGGTAATATATATATATGTGATCAAGACCCGAGTGGGGGTCAAAACGCGTTATGGCGGACTGGCTGGTTTGGAAATAAAGCACAATTGATTGGCACTAAAGTTTGAGTCCACTTTTCGTCTTTTTGCCCAGGAGAGGCGGCTACATTCCAGCAGTACCTTTGATCACTTTTCGTAAAGCTAGATCTCTGAGAGATAAATTGGTCCAGAGTCATCTATCATCCACTTTGAAAAGAGCAGGAACATTAAAAGACATGAGGGTTTTTTTCCCTGCGGAAAGTGTAGGGCATGTACCAATAGTAAAAGAGTCCTTTCCTTCAGTATAGCAAGTTTGACTAAACCAAGGGCGATAGACAAATTTCTCACTTGCCATGCAACCCATGTCGTATACTGCCTGGTCTGCCCATGCAGGCTTAGATACATAGGAAGTACCATCCACAGTGTCATAATTTGCATTCTTGAACACCTACGCGCTATTGCGAATAAAGATGTAAACTATCCAGTGGCAAGGCATTTTGCCTTAAAGCACCAGAGCAACAGGGAGCTGTTGCAGTACTTTGGTGTAGACCATGTACCTATCATCCAAGGGGAGGGGATAGGGTACAAAGATTGCGAAGGTTAGAATCCCGCTATATCATTGATTTACAGACCAAAGTATGACATGGGCTTAACAGTGGGGAAGAGCTAGCGGTACATCTGGGTAGATAAACCCTAATATGAATTATGAAGAACAGTATAGAATGTCATGATGAGAACATAAGAATAATATGATGACTATGTTTAGTCATTTTTTTATCCCACACTGTATATAGTAGTTGTCACTAATATTTTTTAAACATAGATTTTGTTTTCCTCGTTTGTAGGCCACTATTTGATGTAATTTTATGCAAGATGGTTATGGGCTCCATATTTTGAACAGGAATTGTAAATATTTATGTGCCGGCGGTTCCACGGCTAAATAGGTTTTGTCATTGTGTACTTAAATATGGTACAACTGTAGGAGTGGTTTGTCTACCCTAAAATTGTGATGCAGAACATGTACACTAGGCAGATTTTGCTGATACATGGCAGGATTTTAATACACTCTTATTTTATATTTATGTTTCCAAGTATTGCCAATTTAAGTTGTAGCAGTCACAAATATACGACATAAAACTAATGTGGCATTACATATGAAGTAACACAAATACTGTTCAAATATGGCCGCCATTTGAAGTGCATTGAGCGTTTTACACATTCCGTTTTCTATGATTAATGTACGAGTGACGTGAATGAATTTAGATGGCTCCTCGCAGTGATCAAACTAGACACTGATGAATGATTTTCCGAAACGCGTCTGTTTGCTGATTAAAAGATATTGATATGATATTCCCCGTGAGTGCTGTACTCTGTTCGCTGAATTTTCGGAGTCTGGGAAGCGCTGATACTACATGGGACACCACCACGACAAAGAACCTGCCTGCGAGT
This sequence comes from Lissotriton helveticus, assembly GCF_964261635.1. Lineage (NCBI taxonomy): Eukaryota > Metazoa > Chordata > Amphibia > Caudata > Salamandridae > Lissotriton > Lissotriton helveticus. Next base: position 891,326,440 of record NC_136067.1, on the reverse strand, counting down.
GTTTCGGTATTAAGGTGCATAACAGGAGCTTGATATATATATATATATATATATATATATTTAACCAATATTGCTGAAGCAAAACGCCCGGAAGCTTGAGGCCGCACAATGCTGCAGGTGAGTACAAACTCTATTTAAACCAAGCAGGCAGCTTAACATCCCTTTGAAGTCCATGGCCTGACGCGTTTCGATGCCACTGTTTGCATCTCCTCGGAGGCCAAATATTAAAGTGATTGTTTTGGCACCTTTCTTTATAATGTGATATTCAAGTGTGCTAATCAAGTCTGCTTGAATATATTCACATTATTCAATCTAAAGCTGCATTCTCTGTTTGAAAATAATTGTTATCAAATCTTGAATGAAATTGTAAACAAAGTCACATGGAAGCTTATAATTTCACTGAACAGTTGAATGGATACCAAGTCTGTCAGAAAGCGCAATATTTACTCAGAAAAAGTGTTTTTGTCTGATTTGGTGTAAATGATTAGGTGTAACAATGCTCTGCAACAAGGATTTAAGGTACATTTCTCAGCTAAACTAACTTGGTCCCTTGATCCAGCGCGCGCTCCATTGTGGTTAGCCTGAACGTTTGACTTTGTCCGGCTTTGCAAGACCAGATAACCACAGTTGCCGCTTTTTACGTAAACCTTTGAAATTACGTATTTCCGGTTCAACTGATTAGATTTTTGTCATTGTGGTCTCAAATAATTTATTTAATATCACTCTATTTTTCTAAATTGGTGAGGGATTTTTCTTGTGTAGTATTTTCATATCGTTACTGTTTGCGCGCTGCATAAATGCTGTAAACATGGCCTCTAAGTTAAGGATGACTGCTTTGTGGCAAGCTAACAGAGGGTTAAGCACAGGTTAAATTGGGGTTTGCTTATTTTTCACCATGACAATAATTGTGTGGTTGTTAATTGAGTAGAGTTTACCCCCTAGACCAGTAACCCAAATTCCTACATTAATGCTGAAAACGGAGCTGCTGAAAATGGAATTTTACAGAGACCCCTACAACATCTTGGATAGCGACTGAGAAATGCAAAATCAGGGAATCACTTCTTACATTGTGCTTTTTTTCTAATTTCACTGAAAGTTGTATATTTACAACCTTTGGGGGCAGATTTACAATCCCCCTGCGCCACCCGAACATCACTTTTCGTGACGTACTGGTGGTGCAGGGGACTCATCCAGATTTACAAGGAGAGGAAAAGCCACCCTGCGTGGCTTTTCCTCTCCTTGTAAATACAGCCCCTTCACACGCAGCACTTTGCGTTGAAGGGGCGTTCCATAGGTGTTGCTGTGGGTGTTCCAACGCAACAGCCATGGAACAAGACACATCTTCAGATTTACGAGAAATCGTAAAACTGGAGATGCGTGTCAATCATGGCATTTGTATAGCGCACTACTTACCCGAAAGGGTCACAAGATGCTGGGGGAGGGGGGCCGTCACTGCTCGAAGAGCCAGGTCTTGAGTTGCTTCCTGTAAGAGAGATGGTCCTAAGTTAGCCAAAGGTGGATGGGGAGGGAGTTCCATATCTTGGCTGCCAGGTAGTAGAAGGATCTTCCACCGGCGGTGGCTCGGCGGATGCGTGGAACGGCGGCGAGGGCGTGGTTGGTCGACCGTAGCTGGCGGGTGGGCGTGTAGAAGGTCAGGCGGTCGTTGAGGTACTTGGGGCCCAGGTCGTGGAGGGCCTTGTGTGCGTGGGTGAGGAGTCTGAACATGTTCCTCTTGCTGACGGGGAGCCAGTGCAGGTCTCTCAGGTGGCCGGAGAAGTGGCTGTGTCGGGGGATGTCCAGGATGAGTTGGGCAGAGGCGTTCCGGATGCGTTGGAGTCTTTTTTTCAGTTTGGCTGTGGTGCCGGCGTAGAGGGTGTTCCCGTAGTCGGCTGGTGACGAGTGCCTGGGGGACCATCTTCCTGGTTTCAGTGGGGATCCATCGGAAGATCTTTCGGAGCATGCGCAGGGTGTTGAAGCATGATGACGATACGGTGTTAACTTTTCTGGTTATCGAGAGGGAGGAGTCCAGGATGAAGCCCAGGTTACGTGCGTGGTCCGTTGGCTTGGGAGTGGAGCCCAGTGCAGGGGGCCACCAGGAGTCGTCCCAGGCGGAGGCAGATGGTCCCAGGATGAGGACTTCCGTCTTCTCTGAGTTCAGTTTCAGGCGGCTGTTCTTCATCCACTCGGCGACGCGTTTCATCCCTTCGTGTAGGCTGGTTCTGGCGAAGGCTTGGTCGTTAGTGAGGGAGAGGATGAGCTGGGTGTCGTCGGCGTAGGAGATGATGTTGAGGTTGTGTTGGCGTGCGATGGCTGCGAGGGGACTCATGTATACATTGAAGAGGGTGGGGCTGAGGGAGGATCCTTGTGTTACGCCGCAGATGACTTTGGTGGCCTCGGATCTGAACGGGGGGAGGCGGACTCTCTGGGTTCTTCCGGCGAGGAACGAGATGATACACTCCAGAGCCTTCTCTTGGATACCGGTGTTGCTGAGGCGCTGCACTAGGGTGTGGTGGCAGATGGTGTTGAATGCCGCGGAGAGGTCCAGGAGGATGAGGGCCGCTGTTTCTCCGCTGTCGAGCAGGGATCTGATGTCGTCAGTGGCTGCGATGAGGGCGCTCTCGGTGCTGTGGTTGGCTCGGAAGCCGGACTGCGAGTGGTCGAGGGATCCGTTTGTCTCGAGGAAGGCGGCAAGCTGTCTGTTGACGGTCTTCTCGATGACTTTGGCAGGAAAGGGGAGGAGCGAGATGGGGCGGAAGTTCTTGAGGTCGGTGGGGCGCGCTGTCGGTTTCTTCAGGAGGGCGCTGAGCTCGGCGTGCTTCCAGCTTTCCGGGAAGGTGGCGGTTTTGAAGGAGGCATTGATGATGTCTCTGAGTTGGGGTGCGATGATGGAGTCGGCCTTGTTGAAGATGTGGTGGGGGCAGGGGTCGGTTGGCGATCCGTAGTGGATGCTGTTCATCGTGCGGGTGGTGTCTTCGGTGCTGACCGGGGTCCAGGCGCTGAGGGTGGTCGTGGGGGGGCAATGGTATGGTGGTGGGGTATGTGGTTGGAGCGCCGAAGCTGTTGTGTATTTCGGCAATCTTGCGGTGGAAGAATGAGGCGAGTGAGTCGCAGAGGTCTTGCGAGGCAGTGATGTCGTTGTTTCCGGCACTGGGGTTGGAAAGCTCTTTGACGATGCTGAAGAGTTCCTTGCTGTTGTGGGCGTTGTTGTCGAGTCGTTCTTTTAATGCTGTCTTCTTGGTGGTGTGGATCAGCTGGTGGTGTTTGCGGGTGGCAGGCTTGAGGGCGGTCCAGTTGTCTGTGGTCTGGTTGTTGCGCCAGGCTTTCTCGAGGGTGCGACAGTTCTTCTTGGAGTTCTTGAGTTCGTCTGTGAACCAGGGGGCTTTCTTGCTGCCGTGTCTGCTGGGGGGGGTCTTCAGTGGTGCGAGATCGTTTGCGCAGTTGGTGACCCATTGCGTGAGGTTGATGGCTGCTTCGCTGGGGTCCATGGTACTGGCGGGCAGGTTCTGGCTGAGGGAGGTGGTGAGCTGGTCGGTGGTGATCTTGTTCCAGTTCCTGCGAGGGATCTGTTGTGGGCGGTGGTGGGTCGCGGTTCTTTTGAAGCTGAAGTGGAAGCAGCTGTGGTCAGTCCAGTGAAGTCCGGTGGACTAGCTGAAGGAGATGTGCTTGCTGGAAGAGAAGACTGGGTCGAGCGTGTGTCTGGCGTAGTGGGTGGGGGTGTTCACCAGTTGTTTGAGGCCGAGGATTGTGAGGTTGTCCAGCAGGGTGGTGGTGTTGCTGTCCTTGTTGTTCTCCAGGTGGAAGTTGAGGTCCCCTAGGAGGATGTAGTCAGCGGAGGTGAGGGCGTGCGGGCTGATGAAGTCTGTGATGTCTTCGCTGAATTGTGTGCGTGGTCCCGGGGGTCTGTAGATGAGGGTGCCTCTGAGTGTGGTCTTGGGATCGGTGTGTATCTGGAAGTGGAGATGTTCGGCGGCGGTGAAGGTGTCGTCGGAGCTGGTCGTGATGCGGATGGTTTTCTTGTGTACGATGGCGATGCCTCCTCCAGTCTGGTTGACGCGGTTCTTCTGGGTGATCTTGTATCCCTCCGGGATGGCGATGGCGATGTCAGGAGCAGAGGAGGTGTTCATTTCATCCAGGTTTCCGTGAGGAATGCGACGTCTGGTGATGTTGTGTCGAGCAGGTTCCAGAGTTAGACGGCGTGTCTTTGGACGGAGCGGGTGTTGAGCAGGATGCATTTGAGGTGGTTGCTGTTGGTGTTCGGCTTGGCGGGTGAGGTGCAGGTCCAGAGGCAGGTGAATTTGCAGGCTTGACAGGTGAAGGGTCCGTGGGTGCGTTTCGGGGTAGCACGGTAGCATGCTGGTGATCGGCCGGTGTTGAGTGCGTTGAGGGTGGCGGCGTTGTAGGTCCATCGTGAGGTCTGGCGATGGTGGGGGCCAGGGGTCCAGGCGCTGGGCGCGGGCCAGGTGCGGACGGGCGTAGACAGGCTTGCCTTTGGCGCACCTTCGGCGCACCATTGGCGCACCCGCTGCGCGTACACGCGGACTCTGCCATAAATGGAGAGTGGGGGGGTGGAGCAAGGGAGGAGCAGCTGGGAGGCGGGAGCGGGGTGGCGAGTGGGGAGGGGAGCGGAACGGTGATGCTGGAGGGAGCAGGGGTGGGGCCACGGAGGAGCAGCGGCATGGAGCGGGGAGCGGGGTGGAGGGGCACAACAGTTGGCGAGAACACAACAAAATATGTGTGTGTGAATGCTATGCCACCCTAGAGGTGGTGTAGCGAGGAGAAATGTTTCATTTCTCCTCGTTTTTCCTCTTTCAATGCGTGCTGCATTCTACAGCATGCATTGAAGGAGGAAAATCAATCAATCAATCAATCAATCATTTGTAAAGTGCACTACATACCCGCGAGGGTCTCAAGGCGCTGGGGGAGGGGGCCACTACTGATCCAACAGCCAGGTCTTGAGTAAAAGCCTGTAGGGATTGTTTTTGTGTAGGAAGGTGCCCCTTCCTGCACAAAAACAATCTCCCCATGACGCAGGCATCCTTGCACTATGGTGCAAGGGTGCCTTCCCCAGGGCATGGCTGCAGTATGTGCGCCAGCACAGTGGGAAACACAGAGATGCAACATATTCTTCTAAATATGTGGCATCCCTGTGCTTCGGAAGGGCCGCAGCGTGGCGCAGCCAAAGGGCTTGCGGTGCCATGCTGCGGCACTTCCTCTTAGATCTGCCCCTGCGTATACATTGCTGAACGTAGCACTCTAATGTGGCATGCAGACTTAGGGGCCCATTAGGATGACGGGTGGACTTTGTCCACCCGCCATCCTGTTGTGTAAATGGACCGCCCACCATAAGGGCAGGGGTCCCGTGGCTGCTATTAGGATGCGCCCACCACAGTGGCGGGTACATCCTGCATCCCTAACATTGTTGCGGGTGGTGCACACAGCACCGCCCGCCACAATTTTAGGGAGGCCTGTTGTGCACTTCCATGCACAACATGGCAGGCACCGCACGGTGCCTGCCATGTTGTGCATGGAACTGCGGTGGGTACCATAGGTACCCCCTATGTGCACCCCCCACCCCCCAGAGTCCCTGGGGGCCCGCAATGAGCTCCCCTTGTAGACTCTGCATGCCTTTTTCGTGGCAGGCATCCCCAATTGCACATTGTAATATGGCTGGCGGTGTCAAACAGACACCGCCACCATATTGCAGCCTTTTCCCCCCAGTCGCAAGTCGACTAGGGCGGAAATGCGGCGGACCTTGTACACATCAAATCCTCAGCAGGCCATTCCCAGACTATTTGAATTGGCTGAAGATTTTGGCATGGTCTCGGGATACAGTATTAATAAAGAAAAAACCGACAATATGAGTTGGAATAATTTGCATCCGATACCAGAAGCCAAACTAAAAATTAGATACCTGGGTATTCAGCTTACTCACAATTTGGGTGAGACTACCAAATGCAGTTGGCAGATGGCAGTAAAAGAAATTAGAAAGCTCTTGGCTAGATGGAACAACTTACCTCTGAACATTTATGAGTGAATCTAGTCAAGATGATAATACTGCCGAAGGTCACTTTTCTTTTTAATTCTATCCCCTTATATTTCAACAAAAAAGATATTTCTAATCTTCAAGGGAGGATTGGCTCGTTTATCTGGGCGACTAAGTCCCCCAGAATTGCCTGGCGAAAATTAAGAAGGGGATTAAAATTGGGTGGACTGGCTCTGCCGGATTTACTTTTTTATTATTATGCTTTTCAATTTAAGAACTTTAGACTTCTGACACTAAACTAGACTCTTCCTCACACGGAAGACTTTTTCAAGCCATGCTATCAGACCTGCCACAAGGGCGGGAGTTTTTTCTATACAAATTTGGGGACCAGAAGTTTTTTAAAAAGGTTCGACTGAAGCTTCTTGGGACAGCACTTAACATTTGGAGGGCAATACGTAGAATTCTGAACATACCTTACTATCACTCCCAAGCTCCCATTTGGGACTCCCCAGGTACACCAGACTGCTTGTTAGATCGATTGGCTCTTCCTCTGAGAGCTGCAGGATTAAATAAGTGGGGAGATCTAACCAACGATTCGAAACTACTAGGCTGGGAATCTATCTTAAATCTAACTGGGGGTTCTATTTCTAGGTTTAAGTTTTACCAACTATCTTCCTGGTGGGGCAGTCAAAATTGGGTTAACGAGGACGATATTCCGATCCTGGGACTTATTAGCAGGGCGACTGGGAAGAAAGGGGAGGTTTCACTCTGGTATAATGCACTGGTGGGGGCAAAAGATGAACTAGGAGTGGATATCACCAAGCTCTGGTCCAATGCTATTATCCAGGACCCCGAAGAGTTGCTGAAGATTTGGATAGACTCTTTCACAATCTCCCAAAAGACTATAAAACCATCCAACCTCAGGAGGAATCACCTATTTACAACCCACAGGGCCTATTGGACTCCAGCTAAATTATCGAGGATCTCAGCAGAAGAATATGTCTGTCCAAGATGTAGGTCACCAGATGCAGACGATAGACATATGTTTGTAGACTGTCACGAAATCGTTAACTACTGGGACCAGGTGATTGGGTTTTTAGAAGAGGTCCTATCAATACCGGTTGTAAATTCCCCCAGATTAATATTTTTCGGCCTCCCTATGGAATATGATATTAGCAACAGTATTTCACAGTTTATTTTCTACGTTATTGTTATCGCCAGAAGAGAAATATGTAGGGAGTGGAAATCGGCCAGTCCTCCCCGATTTGCAAACTGTCTCAAGAACATTATGGCTGTTAGTCGTTTCGACCAACTATGTGGAGGAGAGAGTGCGGCAAAAGTATGGTCTCAATTAATAGCATGGTCTGAGAGATAACGGACAAGGTATACAAAATGTCCAATGATTATGCCAGAGGTTTGTGGTCCGGTCCTCCCATGGGCTTCGATACATCACGAAAGGGAGTGGGACTAGGTAACGACCTACCTCTGGGCAATCTTCGATGGCTATACACGGCAGCCAGGGCGTGAACAGTTATTCCGTGGTAAAGGCCAGGAGATAAGCCCATCTAGAGTTGACAATATCTGGGGGCATTTGTGAGGACAAAAAAAAAGAAGAAAAAAAAAAGGAAATGCGGCGGACGGTCTTTCCGTCCGCCGTAGACCCGCCAGCCATAATATTATGGCGGAGGGTCTTTCCTACAGAACTGGCGGGCGGATTGCCCCCACCATCCTAATGGGCCCCTTAGGTGCTTTGGAAGTTTTTACTATATCTGTTGAAGCACTCCCTCTTCCACCCTCCACTCAGAATCATTATGCTTTCTGGCTCGAGTAACCAGGCTGTCCAGGCACTGAGCTGTCACTTTACCATTTATCCTGCTCCTAGTTGACGCTTGTGCTATGCAAATGAGCACCAACAATATAACCACAAGTAGCACTGCATAGCAGCAGCTTCTTTCTTTCTGTTGGCTTCCCCGTGCGATGACACTTAAAAGTTAGAATCATATTTCACTTTAATAGAGAAAAACGAGTTATGAACAATACATTCCTAAAATGTATATCCATGGAGCACTTGTGTAAAGATGGACTTTCAAACAAGTAAGACAAGTTTCACACAGAGAATTAGCAAATGATTTTTCTATTTCCTTTGACCATAAGACGTTTACCAATTTGTGTGCTTGGTGTCATTTCATGCAGGTTGGAAAAGCTTCACCTGATCCTTCTTGTCAATATTTTACCTTACGCTGTAATTTTTTATGATGTTAGAATTTCTTACCTTTTACCTAACATTGTAATTTTTATCATGTTAGTATTTCTTACCTTTGCGAACAAAATTCCCTCGTTGTTTGTCAACAATTTTCACATCCATGAATTCATAGTTTGCATTAGGGTCTGATTTCATATTCTTGAATTCAGATTTTTGTACGACAATATCAATTTCATGATCACTTAACTGCCGTCCTACAAATTGGCATATTTTCATAACAACAGAGCGAAGGTCCTGAAAGAATATGAAGGCATTTCTAGATTTGGGCAAGGATGACATGATTTCATTAAGAGAGAAAGCACCCTTCAAACAACAAAGCAATACTGCCATTTTCCAGCATTTTAACATGTTAAATTTCATAAATAAAACCTGAATTAATATTGAATATGGGCATACAGGGGGACCCAGGGCACCCATAGTACAACCAGGGCATTAAGAACGGAGTTTTTTTTACCCATGCGTTAGTTACATTTGAGATGGGCAATTTAAGGCAATGAGTGACTGGAGGCATGGTAAGTTACTGAATATTTATCATAATTTACACTGTACATGCACACAAGTTTAGGAGGAAGAGCCTTCTCCAACCATGATCCATCTTTGTAGAATTATTTGCAACTTAATCTGCGAATCTTGGAAAAGTATCTAATGTTTAGAAAAAGACTTCAAACTCATCTCTTGTTACTCAATACTTTAATCATTTACTTGAGGTTACTTTATAGATTCTTAGCACCAAAAGCATCTCAAATATGCAATATACTATGGTAAAACTTGAGCAAATCAAATTCACATTTTATGGTATTAGTAAATGATTTACAGGATTGGAAACAGTCATGCTATTCTCTTTTCTTTGGATAAGCGTGGGGGATAGAATTGTGGGAGATGTTTCCTAAGCACTTTGGGGCAAATTTATGGGCTGGTTTGGTTTGCTCTTGCACCATGCTGTAGCATCCTGCCAGCCTACGCACTCACCAATAGTAGTTGTATATGTCTTTATTCTGCTGCGTGTAAGTCAGAACTCAACTTTCTAAACCTGCCTTCGGCTCATCCCTCCAATGCTTATGTCACAGGCCTACAGTGTACAGTGAGAACCAAAGAGTTTCAGCATTCTTCTATGACAAGACACTGCATCTCACACACTTTGTTAAATCCTTTCAAATTCTTTTTTTCGATTTAACAAATCATAAAAGAAGCAACCATACAGGTCGTAAGTGTAACATTTGAGACTAAAAGAGCTTTTCAGAAGATAAATGTGCAAATGAGGAATGAAAGCAGTCGGGTTGGCATAATAAAAGCGACATTGGCATCACAGAAATTAAGCAATTCCTCACAATGAGTAAATTAAGTCTCTCTAACATGATTATGGGGCTAAAGTGCAAATGCATCCTCAAAATTTATGCAAATCAGTTTCCGGGTTAATAGCCCACACATTGAGCAGTTAAAAAAATAATAATTGCCCCTGGTCAAAGAACAAGGCCCTAGCGCTAGTCACAAAAGGCTGGATAAAATACAACCATAAAAGCAAATATTTAAGAATATAAAATGGCAGCATTGGAAATCAAGTCACTCTTGACTGGTCAGTACGGTCTATATTTTATCTATGCACACCAGTCAACACTGTTAACTGTGCCCTCCTTCTAATCGGCCAGAAATGGCCTAAACATTTCACAGTGGCACAGGCGAAAAGATGTCAGACATCTGATTTTATTATCTGTAGGGCTACTTTAGAGAGCTTCGGGTCCCTAGATGTCTGCACACAGAAGCTAAGCATTTGCTTCTTGGCTTTGCATATGCTTTGCAGGCAAAGAGAACGTACCCAATTGATTTGTGTGTACATTGACAGGAAGGACAGCCCTTAGGTTGCAATTTAATATTCTGCCAGGAGTTGGTACGAGCATTAAGTTGTAGGCTGCCATGTCTGAACTGTGTATACAATTTCCTGTCGGCTGGCACCTTGATGATATCAAAATAGCTTTCTAGGTGGCAATTAGATTTCAAATCAGTGAAAGCGTCTGTTAGGCTGCCAACTTTGCTTTTCAGAAGGTTTTTCTCATCCACCCAAGCCAAATACAGGAGTTTTACTTGGCTTCTTGAACGTGAATGTGGGTGGTTGAAAGCATGAATTGGCAAACCAATGCTAGACCGAAGGGAGTTTACTTGTTTAATCCAGCCAATTGTGTTTGCGGTGTCCAGGTTAGATACCTCCCAAAGAGCAGCTGCATAATGTGCCAAATCAGGGGTGGAGGCCAATCTGTGCCAAAACAACAATGGGCGGAGCCCTGCTTTGTTAAATAAAATGTTACAACTTTCAAAAATAAAGAAATATACAAATAAATACATAGATACGAAGCAATTACAATTCTTTAATAAAGTGTTGTGGCATCTGAATCGCATGTCCCGAAAGTGTCACTGAAAACCAGGAACTGGAAATTGAAGTGTCAGTGATCTGCATAGGGGAGGTGGAATTATTAGCAGACACAGACTGATCAACAGTCTCTCTAGACCCAGTCTCAACATTGAATTTGATGTATGGTGAGTTAAGGGCAACATGTCGAAAATGAAAGGAATCTCTCATAATGGACTTCTCAGGACACTGGGCCTTTGGTGTTAAAGATAGTGTTATATCTAAGGTTTTATATTATGCATCTTTCCTGTTTCTTTACCTCTGCTGCTCAGCCAGTGTGAATGTGTTGAGTAGAATGTTGGTGTTGATGGTGATGTCATTGGAATGTGAGGATTGCTGTGAGGTGGAGTGTCAGTTGGATACAGGGCTGAGCAGCAGGGAGGCTGCTCCTGGTGGGGCCTTCTTTACATCTATACTGGAAAACCTACTTAACATCTAGGAACAATAAACGTATTCATCTGTACCCTAACCACGTCTACAGGAAACAACAATTTTTTGGAGTCAGAACCCATCAAAAGAATTTCTTAAACACTCAAGTCCTTACACAAAAATTAAATCCAAGGAAAAAGTAATGAAAATGAACAGGTCCGAGCAACACTGATGATCAGAATGTTTTCTTTATTATTGCACTCAATCTCCTCTTGTAAAAATTATGTCCTTTGCATGATATTGTCACTCGGCATATATTTTTATCTTCTGTTTGTGACCAAGGTCCGCAGTGTGATTGTCTTCCCCATTTTTAGATCTGAGGTTGATCTATTAGGGCAGCCTAATTGTCATGGCTCTTCCAAACACGAGAGCTGTAGAGCTTTACCCTGTCATTGAGAGAAGGGCCGAAAGGTGAGCTCGAAGAGTAGTTTTATAACAGCTTTGAGGTCCAGTTTCTCCAATGAAGCATGCTGAACAGCTTTCTATAGACTAGTCATGAACCGTACTAACAGGCCATTGACCTAGGGCCAAATAGGAGTACTTTTTTGCTCAGTTATCTTACCCGGGGACCAATGAAAAGAACATTTAATTTATATTGAGGTTATTCAGAAAGTCTTTAAATTCACCACTATTGAAAGGAGGGTCATTGTCAGACTTTAATTCTACAGATACAACCCATGTTACAAAAATACCATCTAGTTTTTGAATTACCATTCCCTGTGTAGTGGTTGACAGGTCCTTCACCAATGGAAAACATGGGTGTTCATCAACAAAGACTAGGCAATGATGTATATTCTCAAGAGGGCCAAATAAATCAGAAACAACTTTCTCCCAAGCATGATGTGGCATTTCTGACATGTTTAAAGGGTGCTGAATGACTTGAGATGAAAGACCGTTGCATATATGACAAGTCTTTAATTCATTTCCAATCCTTTCATTGAGATACAGAAACCAGACTTGCTCACGAAGAGCTCTATTGGTGGCAACTATTACTCGATGCCCCTATGGGAGACTCTCAGGAAAAACAGCTCATATACCTCACCGAATGAAGCCTTCCTGAGTCACAGAAAGTTCATCTCCTACATTGTTGATCTTCCAATACTCATTGTCATTAGTGCAAGGTCTGGAGTGCTGGTTCCATGACTGATGAGCAATAACGTATGTTAATCTTAACATGGCTTCAGATAGCTTCAGATGGTTTAGCAGTGACAATTTGTTCTAAAGACATGGCAGCTGTTGTGCTCGATTTCACAATAAAATAGATATAGGTCTCCACTGTCTTATATGGGGTACCAGGGCATTGTAATGGCATTCTTCTGTTTGTGAAAGCCTATTACTGGTGCAAGCCATTATGTGTCTCCAGACATGTGGCTGTCCACTGTGCTGTGCAAGGATTGCACCCAACTTGACATGGCTAGTTTCAGCTACAACCTCTGTATGTAGTTTAGGATCGAATTAGCCCATTTCAGTGGCACTCTCAATGCGTTGCTTGATGTCTTGGAAGCTCTTCTCACACTCAAGTGACGAATGAAAAGTAACTTTTTTTTCATTGTAACAGAGCACTGACTATAGCAGAGTCTTGTATATATCTCGAACAGTAACTGGCCAGTGCAAGAAAGGATCGTAACAAAGAAATGTATTTTGAGGGATTTGCAGTAGACAATTCTTGCACTTTTGCTGGATTGGGTTTCATAACCTCATCATAAAAAACATGGGTAAAGAATCTGAAACTCTTCTTGTGGAATTCACATTTGTCTGCATTTAGAGTAAGCCTGGGCGGAGTTTGTAGAGTTTACTCCACGGAACTCCACAAAGTTCCAGAACAACTCAGCTGCACTCCGCTGAATTCCGTCAGTGGCGGAGTCTGTTAAGTAGTGCTGCCCGCACTGATTTGTAGCACCAGGAGTTTCTCTCGCACTGTAAAGTCAGAGCAAAAGGCACTATGCGGTGCGCCAGAGGGCGCTTCTGCTTTCTGCCACTCGAGTAGACATTCTACTCGAGCGGCTGCTTCCTCAACTTGAATGGCAAATTTCTCAATGCAAGCAGTCGCGACCTGCCGCGATCGCCCGCGGTGAGAAATCTAGCCAGGTAGAGGTCTAGGGCTTTATTTTTTCTCGCAAACCCTCGCTAACTTACCATTAGTGAGCCACTCGAGAAAAAAATATCAGATCCGCGTCACTTCACAGAGTTTTTTAGAAGTACGCACTCCGCACAGAACATGGAGTGGGCAAAACTCTGCGAACTCAGCCGCCGGAGCGCAATTCTTCGTACACCCCTAATTCAGAGTTAAGCCTGCATTGTTCCGCAAAGGACGTACTTGCATGAGAGCTGTGTCATGCTCTTTCTGTTTGGCTCCTAAAAACAATATATTATCACTATAAGTAAATGGTATGTTATGTTATGTTAACCTGATTTGTAAAGTGCACAGCTACTCAGCAGAGTGTTCCGGCACTCAGGCTAAGGGCAACAGACCAGGGAACCTAGATTGACTGCCTGAAGAGCCATATCTTCAGTTTCCTCTTGAAGGCAGCAAAATTACTGACCATAGGGAGGTCTGTTTGGAAGTTTGTTCCAATTGAGCGGCCCCAAGGAAGAAAAGGATCTCCCGCCTACTCTAAGATGATTGATCTGGGGCACTCTTGCAAAGTGCGTGGAAGACGGGCGATCGGTACACGTAGGCATGTATTAGCTGATCCTCTCTCCGAGGTATGACTCGACTATTCCAACGCGATCTATTTGGGCGCCCCACAGGGGACCATTAAGACCCTTCAGCTGGTTCAGAATTGCGCAGCACGCCTACTGCTAAAGGTGACGAGACGTGACTCTGCTAAGCCAGCACTTCGTCACCTTCACTGGCTTCCTGTACAACAGAGAATTGTGTTCAAATCTTTGTGTACTGTACACAAATCCCTCACTGGTAATGGGTCATCGCTACTTCTACCGATGTTTCAACGCCTGCTGGTACTGCGAACCCTCAGATCCAACCATAAAATGCTGCTGACAGTCCCAAGGATTCTCCGGGCTCGCTCTGGTGGGCCCAGATTTGCGCTACACGCGTGAAAACTATGGAATCAACTCCTTTAATCGATCCGTTTTGAACCTAACCACCTACAATTCAGGAAACAGCTGAAAACCTTCCTTTTCCCTTGAATGGTTATGACATTTCTGGTTATCCTAATGCGCTGGGATGCCTACGGGTAACCATGCGCAATATAAGTGCATATTCCATTACATTCCATTCCAGGTATACCATGCCCATGTTGTACAAAGCCTTATGTATTAAGTTCATGGCCTTAAAAATAATCCTCTTTTTTATAGGGAGCCAGTGGAGTGCCCTCAGCTGAAAATTCTGCAGCACCTGGAGTCTATTAAGCAGAAAATGAAGGAGGCCGAGGTAAAGGGCATTCCAATAATCCATTCTCATTATGATCAGTGCCTGAACGACCTTTCTGCTTGCAGACTCAGACAGGAGAGGTAAAAACAGATTAGCATGCGGAGAGTGTTGAAGCAGGAGCCAGCTAGAGCTTGAATCTGTGGTTGGAAAGAGAGGTTGCTATGAATTGTGATACCTAGGTTCTTCACAGTGATTTAGAGGGACCCAGGCTGAGGCACATCCCTCAGCCATCAGGTTTTCAGCAGATTGTGAGGTACATCTCCAGGACCACGATCTCGTTTTTATCCAGATTGCACCTTAGTTGGTGTGGGTCCAACTACTGAAACACCCTGCCGAGACACCGCAAGATGAGTTCCCCATCCAGTTCACATCCCTTCTCACAGGAAAGAATAGCTGCATGTCATCCACATAAGAAATGACTTAAGCACCCAGGAACACAGCCAGTATTGCCAGGGGTGTGAGGTATATGTTAAACAGGATGGGGCTAAAGGCCAAACCCTGGGGTATGCCCACAGTCAGGGTTCCGGCTTGCGAGGCATAAGGGGCATGTTTGTTCAAAAATTATGTCAGCCAAATCAAAGCCGAATTGGTGATCCCTATCTCTTGAAGCCGCTCAAGAAGCTTAGAATGGGGCACAGTGTTGAAAGCTGCAGTGAGGTCCAGGAGGATCAGAATGGCCTTGCCTCCCTTGTCTAGGGTGTTCCTTATGTGTTCAAAAACTTCCAGAAGCAAGTTCCCAGTGCTGAAATGAGGTTGAAAGCCAGATTGGCTGGGATGTAATATTGAATTATCTTCCAAGTAAAGGGAGAGTTGGCTGTTGACTTCTTTCCCCAGAATCTTTGAGGAAGCAGGGAGAAGTGAGCACTTTCTCCCTGTGCCAACCTAATGGAACCACACCAGTTGCTAGAGAGATGTTAAATATGCTGTTCACTATAGGATTGATAGATTGAGCAGTCATAGTAGGCACGGCAGTCGGGACAAGGGTCTAAAGGGGAGCAGTACTTCAGGCCCTCCAACGCTGAAAGTGACAGTTTGGGAGAAAGGGGGAGGGGGACTTGTCTAGGGAGAAGGGCGTGGAGAGGGAAAAGGAATCCTTTTGGGGAGATACCTGTGCTTGGTAGATTTGAGCATTATAAGGGAAATTGCTCTGAACGGTCTTGATTTTCTCATGGAAAAAAGAGTCTAGTTCACTGCACCACTCAACAGTAGGTGTACATACTCTAGATATGACAACGAGGCGCAGAAAAGAATTAACAATTTTAAAGATTTCCTTGGTTTTGTTGTCTGCTTCCTCTATCCTTATATCAAAGACAGGCTTTTTAGATAGAGACAATTTCCTGTGTTATTTATTCAGTGAGATCTTATGTTTGGCTTTATCCTCTGGCTGGAAATTGAGTCTCCCTATCATGTTCTAAGCTCATCATTGAACCAGGGGGAAGATGGTTACAACCTTGATTGAAATTTCTTTATAATAGGGGCTAATGCGTTAACAGTCCCCAGAATCTAGCTGTCCAGGCATGAGGTGTCCTCTTCCACACAGCTGGACAGGACTGGGGTGTTAATTGTAAGGGCACGTTTAGGTCGTCTTGCTGTATTGTGTGATAAGAGCGATAGGAGGTCTGAGCGTTATCCTTCAGGGGTGGCCTATTGCCAGTCTGTTGCCAAGAGAAAGGAATAAGGTACTGCTCTGGCCATGGAAGAAGAGTGGGTTGAGACACTGCCAGGTTCACGTTGGAAAAGACCTGGTCTAGGGTGTGGCCGGCTTGGTGAGTGGGACTAGAGACCTTTTGTTTCAAGGAAAGAGAACTCATGATTTCAAAGAGTGTGGTGGCCTTGTGCCCCTTAAAATAACCCAGCACTAGGAAATGGGTATACCTCATCGCCGATGGGGCTAATGCACTCTCTAATGAGCACAAATAGGGGCTGCAGGGCCCGGTGAATGCTAGAGAAGGACCCCTGCAAGAGACAGGTTGGAGGTAAGGGACAGACAGAAGCCAAGTGCCTCCACCATCTCTAGGCCCTGAAGAGAGAACGATGAGCATTCATATTCCTTCTTATACAGCAGTGCCGTCCCATCCCGCCTACCTATTTCGTGGTCCTCCCTCAAAATTCTGTAATTAGGAGGAACAGCAGTAGCCAGTGTGGGGTTGGCTGATGCCAGGAGCCAGGTTTCTGTGAAAAAGAGGACATCCAGTTCCTCATCGTTTAATAGGTCGAAAACTTGAAGCTCATGATTCTGGAGGGAACTTACGTTGATCAAGGCATCCCAAAACTATTTTTGAGGTTTTCCTGCCTTATCTGGAATGTGAGTGGCCCTGTTGGAACTAGGCTTAGTGGAGGACAATGAGCAGCAAGGACACACAAATTCCTCAGTTATCTTACCTGGGGACCAGTGAACAGAACATTTCCTAAAGGGGGCCATGCAGAGTAGAGAGGCCCTATCAAAGGTGATAAAATGATTGTCTGCTGGAAGAAAACCAGCATAGTGGCTGGCGCTGGATGCTCCTGGGATGCTAACAGGCGCAGACGTGTTTGCCTTTGGCGCGCCGCGGCTTCCTTTGTAGGGATAAGGGCTGGACAACTAGAGTCCGCACTTACCAAGATGGCGCCTTTAGAGCGTCCCAGACGGAAAGAGGAGAAAAGTAAAAGACCACGCTTCCCTAGTGAGAAGAACCACCTCCCCCTCCCAAATGCGACCAAATGGAAAGAGGAAGGTTAAAAATAAAGTTTAAAAGGGACCACTATAGCCAGTAAATAAAGTGCAGCGAGAAGCCAAAACAGAATCAGTCAGAGTCACATTCAAATTTAATAACAGTTTAAATTCAGTAGGTAAAACGAGCAGTACAAATACGGAGCAATTAGTAGGGTTCCCAGAGCCTTACTGTATCTGCGCCGGGGCTCCCTTTGTAAGCATAAGGGATGGATGACTAGAGTGCGCACTAACCAAGATGGTGCCTCCAGAGCTTCCCAGCCCGGAAGAGCAGAGAAGTAAAAGACCATACTTCCCTAGTGAAAAGAACCGCCCCCCCTCCTCGCAAATGCGGCCAAAAGGAAAGAGGAAGGTTAAAACCAAGTTTAAAATGGACCGCTTTGGCCCGTAAATAAAGTGCAGTGTGCAGCGAAAACAGAATCAGTCAAAGACACATTCAAATTCAATAACAGTTTAAATTCAGTAGATTAAACGAGCAATACAAATGCGGAGCAAATAGTCGGGTAAATGCGTTTACTTCAGGCTGTATGATACATCGAATGATGTCTCGAAAAAGTTCTGCAATAGAGAATACACCAAAACTCAATTGCTTAGAGTTAAGCAAACCAATATGCATGATAAAGGTGGTAATGTACCGGGATTTTTCTTCAAGCTCCAATTGGTGATATCCGTTATTAAGTTAAGTCGAGAGAAGAACTTTGCACCGTTCAGTTATCATATAGGCAATGTGTGGACCAGGATTTCTTTCTCTCTCAATTTCCTTGTTGGCCTGACACATGTAAACGTATATGCGTACAGCTGCTTAACTGTCTCTGTTTTCACTACTACAATTGGAGAAACCCACAGTGTCGGACCAGTGGAGCATTCAATAATGTCATGTTTAAGTCACAAGTTAAGTTCCTTTTCAATAGCTTCATGCAAATAAAATGCAATGCATCTGTGACTTTGAGCAACAGGACGCACATCCTCACATATGTGTAACTTTACTTTAATCGTTTCGAGTTTTCCTAGCCCATGAAATAATGAAAGAAATTGACTCACAATTTCATGATGCGCATTCATATTTCTGTTCACTTATATGAATCCAAAATCAGCAGCAGTATTGAAATTCAGCAAACAGGAAATTTGAAGCTGGTCCATGAAATACATGAATAGGTGCTTGTACCACATTGTACTTGTATTTCGTTGTGGCCACAAAGGATCCTTGACTCTTTAGGGGCGTTGTAGCAGCCCATGTGTATACTTTTGTTTTTTGCTTAGTAAGTTGTGGTACTGGAGTCAGATCTTGAAACTTCTCTTCAGGCATGATATGTATCGACACGCCACTGTCAGTTATGAATAGGATTGATTGCCCATTTATTTTTAGAGTGTTCTTCGGACAATGTTTCAATGTACTTGGTGCTTCTTCATGTCAATTTTTCTTCACTTTGAATATTTTCTCACATTTGACTTGTGCATGTCTTTCTGAGGAACACATTGACATTACACAATTATCATTGTCACTTTCACTGGAAACTGAGACCGAGGACCTCTTTGCTGATGAGTTAGATGATGTTCGACTTTGCTTGGTGTCGATTTGCCTAGGTTGGTGTCATTGCTTGGCCTTGTGGGAGCACGCTGAACATCACTGAGTTAGTGCTCAGTCTGCCATTTTGTCTTCACGCTGTGACACACTTACTTTTATATTCACCCTGCAAATCATCATGAAATAGTTTGCTTTACTACAGCTGAGTCCTATTTGCCTAATGGAGAGACATTTTCATTTGTGTGGAAATGACAATCCACATCTGTAACATGTTCTCTTTTTCTGTGGAGTAATTGCCTGGAGTCCCTCTGCCTGTGCCTTGGCTTACTTTTCATGTTTATGTGTGAATTACTCTGACCTCCATGTCAGTCGCCTGACGATCAGCACACTATGCAGCATGGGCAACCTTGAGGATGTGTTCTATACTCAGTGTTTCCTAGAGAATTTTCATTAAAAAGAACTTGTCAGGCACCCATCGATTTTTTGGAGGCATCATTAAATTAATTGAGTTTACAGCGCTACACCGGAACATCCTGTCTCTCCACAAGCTCATTGATCATATGTATCTTTCATAATACACATTTGTCAGTGGATTAAACTTGACATTCAAGGCAGTTTTTATTTGATCATACGTCACTTCACCTTGTTGTGGTATCTTTTTCAGGCCTTCTTTCACTCCTTCACCAGCCAAGTACCTCACATACTTTATAATCTTTCTATCATCTTTTTCATCTATCACATCTATGAAAATCTTCAAACGTTTCTATACATACAATCCATCTATTGCCAGTATTGGGTTTCTTGGCAGTACAATTGCAGTTGGCGGTTTTAAGAATGCAGCAGTCGTATATACATTGGTGGACAGTAGTGGTCTCTAAGGAGCTTCTTGTGGAACTTTACCAGGCAGAGCTCTCTAGCACCTTGTGATGTTCTGGCTGCCAGGTCAGCCTTAACAACTCTTAAGCTTGTATCTCGCCCTTGCTCTCCATTGGAGTAATTTATCTTATGGCAGTTAAAGGAGTTGTTCTGGGACACTATGTGTCAGCTTTGGTAGTGCTATGGCTTCTTCAGGGTAGCATCTCCACAACTACCACCTCTGACCCTGCTTCTGGTTTTGCTCCGCAGCACGTTGTGGTATGAAGTTTAGTTAATGGTTCTTCTGGTCAGTAGATAAACCTTGTATTCTACTAGTCCATGAAAGCGGATAAGGCTATGATTTTTGGTCCGCTTTGTACTGGAATGTTTCTTCATAACCAACTGGTAATTTCAGCTTTATAGCACATGAATTTCAATTTGATTTATACTGAAGTATCGCTGTGTGCTGGTTTTGTGACCTGCTTGCATCTGCCTTTAGCATTCTTACTCCTTTTAGTGTATTGTATTGATTTGTGGAATTGTGCAGTACCTTTTATGTGTGACTGTTTCATTCAATTCCTGGCCACCGAAACAGTCTTTTAATGTTGCTTTCTTTATCTTGAAGTGGTCTATACAGGCTGGCATTGTGCTGAGAGTCCACATGTGCCAGTATAGATTCTACACTTCAACTGTTCTACACGTGGCATGCAGAAGCAGTTTGCTGGAGCATGGCAAACTCCCTGGCAGAGCGCTTTTAGTGCACGGGCTTCGGATACCCTATCTCATCGCTAGTTTTAGCATCCTGCCAGCCAAGTCACTCGCCAATAACAACGGCACATATGGTGAGTAGTAGTAAACGTCTTTATTCTGCTGCGTGTAAGTCATAACTCAACATACTAAGCCTCCCTTCAACTCATCACTCCAACGCTTATGTCACAGGCCTACGGTGTGCAGTGGGAACTAAAAAAGTTCCAGTGTTCTTTTATTACAAGACACTACACAAGCATCGTGGTGCAAGAGTGAAACAAACCTTACATGTGATTTATGATGCCACGCAAGGCCACTTTGCATGCCTCTTGGTGGCTCCATAAATCTGGAGTACGGCAATGCAGCACAAATCACTGTTTACCTCTATTCTGTCCTGGTAATACATACCATGTGCGCTGCGTGGACAACTCGATGCAATAATTGAACTATTTTGACGATTTTCATTCATTTTGTTGCGCTAATTGGCTCCAAATTGGTGTTTATTATGATAGACACTCATTTGTTCATTTGAGACAACGGCGCAGAACAAGTGAGGAATCAGACTGGGGTGCTGTTAAAAGCATACCTTTTCAAAGAAATACCTATTTTCAGATCTCAGACATGCTACAATGCTGTGGACTTAATAACTACTATAAACAACTAAATAACAGCATGGATATTAAACAATGGTAATTAAAATATTTAATATGATGATAAACACTGTAACATAAAGCTTACCTTTACCATATCCTCATACGAAATTGCTAGGAAATTGAAATTCTCTTTCTGTGTGACCCAGCCTCTGACATGTTCGAACCAGGAGCCAGCAAAAACTATGGAAGATATTAAAAGATAAATATTTTACTAACTTTGTTATTGCTGCATACTTAATTAAATCTGTAATTTACCACCACCCAAATGTTATTTTTTTTCATTTTTGGTATTAAAAAAGTGTTTTTGAATGAAATTGCAAAGTTAATGCTCAAAGTTTCAAGGGTGTAATGCACACTATACACCACTCGCTGCTTGAGTTGCTCCTTGTAGACAGGTTTGTTTTTAACACACCATCCAACCAAGGGTTATAGGGAGCAGATAGGATATATAAGGTATTGTGTAAATTGTGTGTTGGACACCCTAACGGGTGTATTTCAGTGCTATTTCAGTTTTGTGTTCACTGGGTCATAACTAACGTTTAAAAGTTTTTTTTCATTGAGCTTAATGTTCCTGAGCACACACTTAATGAAACAGAAGCCATTAAAAATGTTAGAAATTATTTTGCTTGATTGGAATACAGGAGGGGAAAGAGGGGAGTGATGTTCGGAAGTATGTCATCGATTTATTAAAGGGTGCCCTCCCAGAGTTATCTACTTGGGATCTGGAACTTGAAATACAAAGGGCACACCGCTTCCCTATCACTCAAAAAGCAGTGCAGGATAAACCTCGTGCAATACTTATCTATGTTGGGAACTTTCTGTTGCGAGAGGAAATAATCACCAAAGCTAAGCCTCAAGCCAAATGTAAATATAATGATGTGGTTTTTTTTGCACGTCCTGATTTCTGCCACACCACCGTGGAAAGAAGATGGAGAATGAGGCAGCTCATTACTCCATTTCAAAATATAGGATGTGAGGCTTATCTTCTATTCCCAGCTCGATTGAAGATTGGGTCAAACGGGAACTTTAAAATCTTCTACTCCGAGATACTCGCACAAGAATATCTCAACTCCCTGCAAGATCAACGGAAAACAAGACACAGAGAGAACACTGAGAATAGTGATCATACAGTTGCCCTTAGAGATACTTTCCTAAAGAAACGAAGATAAATAGAATTTGGAAGAGGAGGGGAGAAAGGGTGGTGATATCTGGGGGTGCAAAGTCACCTGTCAGGATTTGTTTTATTTTTCTGTTGATCTAACCGGTAAAAGATAGATTAAAGATTGATATTAGTGTAGTAAGAGTGGTGGTGGTGGTGGCAACCGTTCATAAACAGGGGTGGAATTTGGTGGTTATGTACTGAGCACAAGGAGATAAAGTGGAAAGTCTGGGGGAGTTGATGGGCTCGACATCCAGGAGGCAAAGTCGGCCAGATATAGGTCCGCTGGACCTATTTGCCTGTAGGGGGGGTGGGAGAATGAGGGAGGGCAGTCTGGGGTGGGGACGGGGGTGGGGATGGGGAGGGAAATGGACAGGGCACATAAGTATAAGATGTTTGACAGGATTTGATAAAAGTAACGTATACCAGTCGTATGTTGTGTATAGTGATGTTGAAGATATGGAAGACATCATCGAGATTAACAAGGAAGTTTGTTTACTTAGCGCGCAAGACTTAGCATTGCAGAATGTTTATAGAATGTTAAAGAGAAGCAAGCGGATATGGGGTGAAGGGAAGAAAAAAGAAATGAAAAAATGTCTATCAGATTAGCGACATGGAATGTATGCGGTCTAAATGATGCATTGAAAAGGCGGAAGATCGGAATGCGGCTACGGCAAATGAATGTAGATTTAGTGTTCCTGCAGGAGACACATATAATGAGCACTCAGGAGAGTCTTCTTAATCAGTTGGGGTTTCAATTAATAGTTACTTCTAAGCAGGGAGTCAAGCAGAGAGGCGTAGCCATTCTTTCAAGAAATAAAAGCATAGTAATAAGGAGAAAACTCAGAGATAACTGGGGGAGATGGGTTATGGCCGAGGCTCTACTAGGTGGGGTGTGGACAACATTAGTCGCAGTGTATGGCTCTACACAGGACGATCCTGAAATACTACACTTTTTGGATACTGAGCTGGCAGATTGGGCACCACGAGTCATTATAGGAGGAGATTTAAATATCAACGGTGCGGAAGGTTTGGGATCGGGTTCAATAAGGCAATATAAGGGTAGGAAGAAAAAGGTGTATAAGGCCCTTACTGACCTTTTAGCAAATAATACATTACGAGATGTCTGGGGGTCAACTAGACCAGACCAGCCGGGTTATACATATTATTCTGCACCGCACCAGATATGTGTTAGGCTGGATTATTTCCTGGTATCCAACGATTTAATTAGCTTAGTAAAAATTGATAGATTACCCCGGTTATTCAGCGATCATAACCCCTTGATTCTAACGTTAAAGCAGAGTGGGGAAGTAACAACAAGGAGGGATTGGACATTTGAAAGGGGACTGCTTTTAGACGAGGATTATATAAAACATATGTCTAAGTGGATCACTGAATTCTTCGAGCATAATAGAGGGAGTACTGCAGTTGGTATAGTATGGGATGCCTTTAAGGCAGGAGCACGTGGTGAAACATGTAGTTATAGTGTTTTCAAGAGAAAAACAGAAAGACTGCAATACAAGGAGAGAGAGGAAAAAGTATTAGAGGCAGAAGAACAACTGAATAAGTGTGTAATAAGGGGAGAGCCGACTGAACAATTCATAATACAACTATTGAAGGTGAAAAGTGATGCAGAGGAAGAACTAGCTAATAGGGCCGCAAAACAATACACGGCCAGACGGGAGAGATGTTACGAGTTCAGTGAGAAAGTTGGGCGAGTACTCGCTATACGAACTAGGAAGATAGCGGCGGCAGGGATGATTAAGGAAATAAAGGATGAAAAAGGACAATTACATTCAGATCCAGAAGAAATCCGGGAGGTATTTAGGAAGTTTTATCAATCTTTATATGATGAGGGAAATTCTAGTACGGTGGAAAGAATAAATGAATATCTTCAGAATATAGAGGCTAAAACCATTTCTTCGGAAGATGCAGATGAGCTTGAGACTCTCTTGGATGATATTGAGATTAAAAAAGCATTGAATGCTTTACCTTCCGGGAAGGCAGCCGGACCTGATCAGTTACCAACTGAGTTTTATAAGACTTTCTGGGGCTGTTTAGGTAACGATTTAATTCAAACATTTCAAGCTGCACAAAGTGGGGCATCTGTTCCTAAATCATGGAGTGCGGCTGACATAGTTTTAATTTTAAAAAAAGAGAAACCCCCGAGCGAACCAGGGTCTTATCGCCCAATAACATTAATGAATAATGATACTAAGATATATTCAAAGGCATTGGCCGCAAGGTTTGCAAGTATTATAGGGACCCTGGTTAGTGATAATCAACATGGTTTTATTCCCAGTAGAGGGACCACTCATCATATTAGAAAAGTGATAACTTTATTTGATGTGGCGGAGGTAGCAGGAGACCCGATGGCAGTTATGCTTTTGGATGCGGAAAAGGCATTCGATCGGGTCTCCTGGCAATATTTGTGGCAGATCTTGGGAAGAGCTGGGATTAGGGAAGGGTATCTGAAAGCAATCCAGACTTTGTATGCTGATCCAGTTGCGGTATTAAGGATAAATGGGGGGAAAACAGGTCAATTTAGAATTAAGAGAGGAACTCGTCAGGGCTGTCCGTTTTCTCCCTTGTTATTTGCCATGTATATGGATCCTTTAATACGCAAGATTGAATCAGCACCAGAAATTACACCATTTTGCACAGTTCTTGGGCCAAGTAAGATATTAGCCTATGCTGACGATGTCGCAGTGATTACACCCTGCCCTTCAGAAGCAACTATATTTGTAGAGGCTGAGGCTTTAAGATTTGGTCAAGTATCAGGGTACTTATTAAATGCGTCAAAAACGCAGATTATTAAAAATTCATTGACGCCCTGTGACGACAGTAGAGTAGTGTCGGCAGGGAAATATTTGGGAATTAATATTATGTCTGATTTGGATAGCCTGGTAGATAGTAATATCGCTCCAGTAATTGAAAAAGCGAGAAGAGATCTGGATCGCTATGAGAATCTACATCTATTATTAGTAGGACGAGTTAATATTATTAAAATGCTAATTCTACCCAAATTACTATATCTCTTTAGGGCAATACCACTTTTAATTGAAAATAAGTGGTTCAAAACTTGCGAAAGAATGGTGAATCGGTTTATTTGGGCGAGAGGTAAGACTCGGAGAGCACTGAGGTATATGTCCCTACCTAGGGAGAAAGGGGGATGGTCGCTGCCGGATTTTAAAGTATATTATTGGGCAGCAGCAATGCAAGGAATGGTTGGATTAATGGGGGGCGCTGAAATGGATGGATGGGATAAGATAGGATCGCTTGCTATATATGGCTTAGCTTTGGGTATGAATGCTGAAAATATTTTTTTGAGATTTACTGATGGAAGTTACTATAAAAGAACTCGTTTTAAGACAATTATGGCGGCCTACAATATATGGAAAGGATTTTCTAAAAAAATCGGAATAGGGAAATATAGTGCATATACCAGATTCAAAAATAATCCTTTATTACCTAGGGCAGTGTTTTCAGGGGTGATATATCAAGAATGGGAGAGCCGAGGTATTGGTATGATTGGAGATGTGATGGATGATAACGGTATGTTACAATTTATTGACCTAAAAAATAAGTATATGTTAAACACAAATCATTTCTTTAAATATCTACAAATACGGAGTTGTATACTAAATAAAAGAGGTGGGGCCTTAGGATTCGGGAGGAGCATTATGATGGATCTTATACAAAAAGGTAGTGATTGTACTATAAAAAGATTTTATTTGGAAATGACAAAGTTAAAAAAAGATGATCTTGAGAAATGGATAGTTAAATGGTCCTTAGATCTAGATATACCTAGAGAAAGAGATGTCTTTTCGGAGTCACTCGAGATGGGATGTAAAGTATTATGTTCATCGTCTCTTCAGGCCCAGCACTACAAGAGTTTATATCATTTGTATTATACGCCATGGAAAATTGCTCAATGGGGGGCTGTTTCGGGCACCACGTGTTTTAGATGTGGCAGTATGGAGGCTAACTTACTGCATATTTTCTCTACTTGTCCGCATTTAGATGAGATAAAACATAATATTGGGAATTTTTTCCGAAATGCCTTGGATACAACAATAGAGTTGGATTCAGCAACAATTTTGTTGGGTGTCTCCCCCAATGGTCAAATAATTTGTAAACATTTTTTGTTTGTAGCAATGGCGATTTTTAGATTGCTTGTGGCCTCAACCTGGCTAGATCCAAATCCTCCCACGTATCATCAATGGCTTGGGAAAACTTTGTCAATACAAAAATTGGAGACAGCTATTTATTCTAGGAAAGGGAGAAAGGGTAAAAAGCTGGGTATGCAAATTTGGGGCCCTCTAATTCAGTGGAATTTGGGAACTGAATAAGCAAGTGTGTAATATTCATATATGTATAGGTGAAGGTGAATATATATGATTTTGCATGTATATATAATAGGATAGGATTGGTATGTAGTATGTATATTGTAGTATTATTTCCCTTTTTGTTTCGAATATGTGGCTGCCTTATGAATTGTATTGTGCCTTGTCCATGTAATGGGGGAGGGGGGGAAAGAAAATGAGGGGAAAAAACTTTCAATAAAAACATTTAAAAAAAAAAAAAAAGAAATTATTTTGCAGATATAATTACATAGTACATTACCTTTACCACTTTGATTGAAATTACAATGAATGCAGTATCATTATTTGATTTGATTATGTGTTGTTTATAAGTTATTTTTTGCATTAGGGTGGTGTTAGTTATTTGTATAAATATTGCTAGGTCGTATGAATTGCATTTGGCGTGCAAGTTATATATTTGCATGGCTGGTATGTGAGTTATGAAACGTACTCCTAACCAAATCTTCCAAATTTCTTCCAAAGTTTTTCAGTTTTAATTCTTAACCATAATGGCAATGCAAATGTGGTTTTCTGGGTGGAAGTCGCAGGTTTTTCTAAACATATGTTGAGGTGCAATATTCAACACTAGCCAAAACCTCTCTTTAACAATTTTTAGGTAACATTTAGTTGTTTTGTTATCATATAAATAATTTTATAATTTCATGTGTCCAACTCTCCACTGGTGGCCATCTCCAGCTGTGCATAGGCTTTGCCTAGTGTGGAGGGTGGTTATAGTCCTTGGACATCCAACCCTCATGGTCTTGCTGTGCAGGTCTGAAGGTGTTGGCCACATGGTAGGACTTCCAAGCCCTATGAGCCAACCTCCACGAGTACCCAACTCATGGGCAACCAACAATCACAGTGCTTGGCTTTCAGCATTGTGCCACAGGGTTGGTTGGGGGGCCTGTCCTCTGGCCAGGTCCCACACCCAAACTACAACAGGTGGCTGAACACTGCTGCTCACAACCTTCGGTCCTCAGTAGCGAGGTTGACTACAGGCCCTTGCCTCTGGCCAGCTTCCGCACCAAACTCTCCTTGGCCAGCCAAACAGTGCTGCATACAGCATTTAGTTGTTTACCATTGGATTTTTATGAGCCCGGCCATAATCCTGGCCCTGTGCCCTACATAGTGACCAGGCCCTGCTCCTGTCATGCAGTTCCTCTAAATCTATATAGGACCTACACGATTAGACAACATAAACTATAGGAGTGGTGTCCAAACTGATTCCTGACACCCCCACCGGATATGTTCACCTGTATATCAGCTAGCTCACAGTGCCACTATGACCTCCTCTACTCAAGGAGAAAATAGTTTCGGGCAACTATCAAACATGAGAACCCGTTCCCTCAGGGATCATGGAAACAGTACAGTACTTTTCGCTCAGTCACTCATGATCACTTTGTCTCAGAGAGATACACAGAATAAACGTGGGGCACATTTTCAATAAGCATTTATTGAACCAGTATCATGCTAGTGTAAAATATATGTGCTGCAACAACCATAAGACAGAATCAGATATAACGATTATAATCACCAATAAATGCATGGTAGATTTCTATGCAGAATATAAATACATGACAGTAATAATGCGTGCTCGATGCAGACCCTAACTCGATGTACCGAAATGTGCCTAGCATGTATGTATATGTATAGCCAAGAATCCCCCTAGAATAGAACCAACCCCATTACCTGGTGTGACAGACCACTGAGTGCTGGGATGTCTGCATGCAGGAACCTCAGTGTCTCGCGTCAGTGTGTCAGCATGGAAGTCTTTCTCCTCTGCCTGCCCCAGAAAAGAGGTGGTGTTTATATACCCAAAAGTTAGCCTTAGGGGTTCTATCTTGCTGTGTCATGTCAGCCGAGGATGACGAAATGGATGACCCTTATACATAGTTATTATGCAGAAGATGGTTGTCCTGCTGTGATTCTGAGAATCCTCATGCATAATAAACAAGGCTAGTTTTCGAAGAAAACCACAACATTTATGCAGCACTTAACTAGGTAAAGGGTCAGCCCAAACCTGTTATGTAGTACAATGGTACGGTAAATGTAGGTGAAAGGTTAGATGACTACCCAAGACTATATTGGGGTACGTTACAAATTATAAGACCCACTCCTCATCCGACCGGATGACATACTAAAAGGGGCATGTCTTTCTAATCAATCATAAAACATTGTTAAAATGTTCAGAATAATAATTACTAAAATGTATTTTTTTAAAATGCCCAAAAACTCTATAGGTCCATTATATATGTTTGAAACGCTCTATAAGTCCTTTAAAATATGCTCATATTTCGAGTTTGAGCAACTGAAAGCATCTGAAAGCCATGGTGCTCAGTTAGAGTAAAGAAGATAATTTGTTTTTTATTCCAATTTCGGTTGTTTTGGAAAAAGGCCAAATTCTTACCAGCACACAGAGAGTCAAATGTTTATGTGTTCTGTGTGGGAGACACAACATCACTGCTGCTTGCCTTTGCAGATGATGGTCCCTGTAACACTTGACAGATCAGCTCAAACAAGCACAGATGATCTTCTTCAGTTCCCATAGCAGATGCTGGGGAAGTATTTGAAACACCCAGAGCCTGTGTGCCTGTAGTAGAGCCAATACCCAATCCATCAGGAGCTGAAGCATCCCGTGGTGGCTTTACGAACGCCAACATCACCTTGGGAATACGCTGATTACACTGCACTACGTGGGCCTTTAATGGGTCCAGCAGTACATCGACGTCTTGTGGTGCAACCGATGGAAGTGTTAGACAGAGATCCAACATGCATTCTCCTTCGCAGAGCAAGCAGCGGAGAACAGGCAAAACACAGTCAATCCAGACTGGTCGGAATGATAGGAACCAAGACTTCCTTAGCTCCCTAAGTCGAGGTGTACCCAGATGGAGTACCATACGATAACGGTGCCCCAAGAGCGTTGTTTCCATCTCCTTGATGTCTGAGACATCCATCGAGGAGCAGAAAAATTTAAATCAGGATTCCCACTACCAGTGAAATGAAATGAAATGAAAAAGGAACTTAATTAAGCGCACTGTGGCCAAGCGGCTTCCTGGCGCTGGGGGGAAAAAGGGAAAAAAGGGGAGGGGAAAAGGGAAGGAGAGGGAAGGGAAGAACGGATCCAGTAATGCAAACGATGGAGCTAACCAGGGAAGGCCTGAAGAAAGAGAAAAGTTTTTAATGCTTTTCGGAAAGCCGGATAAGTAGGAATTGATCGGATGGAGAATGGAAGGCTATTCCAATACTGAGGGGCAAGAACCGAGAACCGGGTGCCACCGATACGGGCTTTACGGAAGCGGGGGACTTGAAAAAGAAGTTGGGAGGACGAGCGAAGAGTGCGAGAGGGAGTGTAGGGAGTGAACAAAGAAACAATAAACAGAGGGGCCGAGTGGGTGAAGGCTAAAAAGGCTAGACAGGCTAGTTTGAAAGAAGAACGAAAACGTACAGGAAGCCAGTGAAGGGACTTGAGAACAGGCGTGATGTGGGAAAATTTGGGAAGGTGAAAGATGAGCTGGGCGGCTTGGTTTTGGATGGCCTGGAGCCGGCGCATTTCATAGGCGGGGATGCCGGAATAGAGGGCATTCCCGTAATCGAGACGGGAGGTGATAAGGGCTGAAATGATGGATTTGAGGGCGTCAGTGGAAAAGAAGCGAGAAATTTTGCGAATGAGGCGGAGGGATAAGAAACAAGATGAAATTACAGCGCTAACTTGGGAGTGAATGGAAAGGTCACTGCTGACTTCAAGGCCTAAAGTACGAACAGTGGGAACTGGAGTGGGGGGAGTGCCTAAAGAGAGGGGCCAGTGAGAAGGGGACCAGGGATTAGAGGGGCCACCAGTGAGGACAAGCTCCGTCTTGTCGGGGTTTAATTTGAGGTGGTTCATGATCATCCAGTCCGAAATGAAAGTTAAAGTGGAACTAATAAAGGAAGAAGAGTCAGGAGTGGAGAGATCAAAGATGAGCTGGAGGTCATCAGCGTAGTTATAGACTGAGACCCCCAGCTCGCGGAGGGAAAAAATAAGAGGGTAGATGTAAAGATTGAAAAGAAGAGGGGAAAGGGAGGAACCTTGGGGGACCCCACACACAAGAGGGCGGGGGGGGCGGAAAAGCCAGCAAGCTGGACTGCCTGGGACCTACCCTGAAGGAAGGACTTCAGCCAGGATAGTGCTAACCCCCTGATGCCGGCTGCGCTGACACGGTCGAGAAGGATGTCATGATCAACCGTGTCAAACGCAGCCGACAAGTCGAGGAGCACCAGGGCCTGGGGGAGGTTGGAGTCAGCCCCTCCCTTAAGCTCGTCCAGGACTGCAGTGACGACCGTCTCGGTAGAGTGTCCCGGGCGAAAGCCCGCCTGGTGGGAGGCCAGGAGGCCATGCCTCTCAATGTGTGAGGAGAGGCAGGAGGTGACATGGCTTTCCACAATCTTCCCCAGGTAGGGGAGAAGGGAGATAGGCCTGAAGTGAGAAGGTGAAGAAGGGTCCAGGCCAGGTTTTTTTATTATAGGAAGAACAATAGCCGTTTTGAAGGAGGAGGGAACAGATCCTAGGGCCAGGGATGAGTTAAGAAGTGTGAGGGGGGGTCCAGGAGAGTGAGAAAAAAGGGTTTGAAGGATCCGGGCCGGCGCACAGTCAGCTGGCGATCCCGATTTGATCTTGACCAGCAGAGCAGAGAATTGTGCAGCAGTGATGGGGGGGAAGAGGTCTAACAAAAAAGGCGGAGGGGGGAGAGGGGGGATGACCAGGGTTTGAGAGACTGCGGGAATGTTGGCTTTAATATCAGAAATGTTGTCGATAAAGTGATTATTGAGGGAAAGACAAAATGGGAGGGAAGGGACAACGCTAACGTTAGTACGATCGGATGTGGCAAGTTGTTTTACGAGTGAAAAAATCTCTCGGGATTTGTTGGAAGAGCGGGTGACTTGTTCGGAGAAGTATTCCATTTTTGCCGAGGTGATAGCTTTTTTATAGTCGTTGAGTAATGATTTGTACTTAATACGAAGAAGAGGACAGTAGTGGTGCCTCCATTGGCGCTCTGATCGCCTGAGATTGAGTTTTAACTCTTTGAGTTCACTAGTGAACCATCTGTGGGCCTCATGGGGCCGGCCAGATTTGATGTTTTTAAGAGGGGCGACGAGGTCACAGGAGGAGGATAACCAAGCACAAACAGCATCAGCTTGATCTTCCAGGGAGAGGTCGGTCAAGTCAGGCGTAGTGGAGGCCAGAGAAGAAGAAAGAAGGGAGAGATCTGTCTGATTCCAGCAGCGGGCTCTCAAGTTTTTGGGGCGGGGGACTTTAGGATGAGAGGAAATGGGAATGTTAAAAGAAATTAAGAAGTGATCTGACCAGAGACAAGGGAGAGTGGAGAGAACGGAGAGGGGGCAGCGCAAGGACCAGATTTGGTCCAGGGTGTGACCCTTAACATGAGTGGGTGAGAAGACGTGAGGAAGAAAGTTTAAAGAGTGAAGAGTTGCCGAAAAATCTTTAGAGGTTGAGCTTTCTCGAAGATCATCCGGCCAATAATTGAAGTCACCTAATAGGACAACTGCCGAGTTGTTTACTGATAAAGTGGCCAAGATGTCTTGAAAAAGGGGGACAAATTGAGGCATAGGCAGAGGGGGCCGATAGACAAGGACAAAGGTGAGGGGGTCAATGAGATTAGTGGACCGAGCGACCAGGAAGTCTACGTTGGGTATAGGAGAGTGGTGAAGAAGCTGAAACTTCAGCGTGGACCGAATAATCATTGCCACTCCTCCGCCGGTTTTACTGGCCGGTCGGTCCGCACGGAGGGCGTAATGTGTGTCCGGATGGATAGTTAGAAGATCGGGGAGAGAATCAGGGGAAAACCATGTCTCCGTGAGAAAAAGGTAATCAGGGGAATCTGTGGAAAGAAGATTGAAGAGTTCAATTTGATGCTTGACAGCTGACCGGGTGTTTAACAGAAGGGCCGAGGCTGCACGGGGTGACGGCGGAAGGGAAGGGGTTGCCTGGTGGACCATAGGAGGGGGGATGGAGGGTAAAGAAAAGGGGGATGGAGTTGAGCAGGAAGGTGCAGAAATGCCGAATGAAGCAATACGTAAGGCTAACGGGAGAGGGACAGAGGTGGGAGCCATGAGTGAGGATAATTGGGCGGAGGTATAAGACACAAATTGGGCAGGGTCTATGGCCCCGGGTCCCGGCCGGTCGTGGACGGGCGCAGACGGGCTTGCCTTAGGCGCGCCATCGGCGCGCAAACGGCGCGCCCGTCCGCTGCGCGTACGGTGGAGGCACATGATAAGTAGGGCTAAAGAGGGGCGTGGCCAGAAAGAGTGGGCGTGGCCGGGGGAGCGGCCGCTGAAGGCGGCGAACGGGGAGTCCTGGGTCCGCTGCAGCATCAAGCTCGGCTGCGCGGGAAAGCTGTGACAGGGAGGGGTCCCTGGATGCAGGTGAGGGTAATTTAAAATAAAGCGCTAAGCGAGCGCTATGCTAGCTAAGTGCGATTAAAATGAATCAGGGCGTTAGCTGGTACTCCCGTGGAAGGCAGGGGAGGAATCCGTCTGTTTGTTCGAGCTCGTATTCAGCTCCTTATTAAAGGTCCCAGATGGGCGTGGCCAGAAAGAGTGGGCGTGGCCGGGGGAGCGGCCGCTGAAGGCGGCGAACGGGGAGTCCTGGGTCCGCTGCAGCGTCAAGCTCGGCTGCGCGGGAAAGCTGTGACAGGGAGGGGTCCCTGGATGCAGGTGAGGGTAATTTAAAATAAAGCGCTAAGCGAGCGCTATGTACCAGGTACCAGTACCAGGATTAGCGGAAGCCCTCCCCTAATGCTTCCGAGTACGGAGTGTACAAAAGCTGGAATCCCTCCGAAGGCTGTCTGAAAGGTGCTTAACAGTCCAGAACCTATGGTCTTAAGTATGTATACAATACCCTTCTATCAGACATGTTAAAGATACACTGTATCATTTCTCCAAAATTGAAAGGGCAGTTAGTTCGTACCAGTGCCTGTATCTCTACTAAGGACCTTGCGACCTGAAGATCAAAAGTCTCTCGGGCTGAAGTTAAGGGCACATCCTTATGCAAAAGCATGACTTTCATTAGACTCGGAGTATCAAACCATATAAAGGAAACATTCAACAAAGGCCATAATGGCACCTCCCTGACTGTGTGGATTGGTGGAAACAATTAACTATGGGCGGAAAATCCGTTCCGCTCACGGAATTTGCGGATTTTCGGCATTTTCGCGATCCGCGAATCTCGCGAAATTGCAGGTGCTCGAGTTGAAGAAAGCTAACTTTGTAACCATTTTAGAATGGCGCCGGCAAGCTGCCAGAGTTGCAACTTGCAAGCAAGCAACTCTGGCAGCTTGCCGGCGCCATTCTAAAATGGTTACAAAGTTAGCTTCAGCTCAGGCACCTACCTTAACTCTGTAAGTGCTTCCTGTGAGCCAAACATTAAACCTCAACAGGAATCACTTACAGATATAAATAAAGCAGGTGCCCGAGTTGAAGCTCAAATTCAGTAACGTTTTAATCAGCCCAAAACATTAGTGAGCACGGTCGAGGCTGGGCAAGTGTGCTTTAACCCCATATCTGCCGTCAAAAATTAGCTGTAATACTCGAGGGAGGTCTTTGAATCCCTGAGTTTCTCGAGCGCAACCACCGTGTAGTTCCTGTGACCAGGAGGCTGCTTTCTCCTCACCTGCTGCCCTGCTCGCTCTCTGACCCTTTATACACAAGAGCCATATTGACACGCATAGAAGCCCAGCTCGTTTGGCCCCGCACCACACACTAGCGGTATCAAACGTCTTCCCCCCCTTTTCCAACTATGATGGTCAGCTCACTCAAAGGAAAAGCACTATACATTTACCCAACGAGGTAGCACTTACTGATTAGCCAGTAAAAGTACTCCAGTTGAGTAGAGGTATTGCACAAAACGGTGGCATCTTCGTGGATAACTATGCTGGGCAGGATTCATTATGGCACGAGGCTCCTGTCACAAAAATTAAACCTCAACAGGAAGCACTTACAGATATAGCAGGTGCCCACGTTGAAGCTCAAATTCAGTAACGTTTTAATCAGCTCAAAACATTATTGAGCACGGTTGAGGCTGGGCAAGTGTGCTTTAACCCCATATTTCGCTGGAAAATCAGTGAATTTGCAGATTTTTTTGCGAATTCGCAGACTGTAGACTCGCAAAATGTGTCCATACTTAGAAACAATACTTTCATACAACAAGTAACCCTGGAACTTAATGTGACTACATATGTCATGTCTGGAAGCATCCCACAACAACCTTGATCATTCAGCATCAAGTAACTCCCCTTTGAGAGCAGCTTGAAGACTGGATTATTCACAGAAGCTGGGGAACCTTTCAAGTGACAGGAAAAGTTAGCAACCGAACCATTACAGGCCCCATGCAGCATTATATCCTGGCATATGTGAGATCCACTAAATGAATTCTCATAGTCTGTACTGCTAAGAAACACATCAGTTTCCCTGTTCCTGCATTTAAATTTATACGCTAATTTCCAAGATTTGTGGATGAAGTCCTTACCCTATTGCTTCATATCTGCCAACCGGGTGGTGTTCTAGGCAATATTGAAATTTGAAAGTTTTTACAGGCAAAGTTATATGGGCATGAATTACCCATTCTGTGGACGGTGACTTTGCATCTCTTTTTACCAGTCTCGTCTGTCTTTCTGATAGATTATACACCGATAATAGAGATGTATTGTTAATATATTTCATGGGGACATGACCAGAGCGCAATAATTGTAGCATCCAGCTTTATAATAGAATGGACCGTATCTGTGACTGCCCGTGTTGTAAGATGGACAGATCTTGTTCCATTGTATCAATAGCAGAAGATAAAATGTTGCCTAGTGAATAAATCCTGGATGTCAGTATGATTATACCATTGTCAACCACAGCCAAAGCCTTTTCTAAGGTAACTCTGTCAATTTTACGCAATCTCTCTGCAGCTTCTTGTTGAGATATTTTCAAAATTTCATTATAGACAGCGTATAAGAAGAGTTTACGGCGTGGCTTTCGGGCACCCAGCAAAAAATCCCTTAAATCTATGTCATCTGAGAGTAAGGACAAGTGTTGTATTACCTGTGGCTGTGTCGAAGTTCTTAGCTAATGTAAGCATAACTTCCTAACTCTGTATGATGTCACCACCCCCGGATGTTCTCATTGTACATAGCGTAAGTCAGGCCTATGGATACTAAACTCTTCGGTGGTACCCTTGAGTCTTGACTGACACCTATTTGTGTCAATAGGCCAAACCAACCATCCCCTCCAATTGAGGTCTGTCGAATTGTATGAAATGCCATGCATCATGTCATCTAGTGTACTCTCATCATTTTCTGTATAGTTTTGTCATCCCTCACAGTGTTAAAGTGAAGGAATTTGAGTTGTGTTCAAGTCCTTAATCTTGGCTAACCCAAGACAGGGAGTCTATTGCACAGTGTTGTTCAGAAAGATAATCTGTTGTGGTATGAGGAATGCACTAAATAGTGCCTCAGTTCCCTGAACCTGCCATTCCTTAGTACCCCAGACTGATTTTATGTCTATAGTGTCTTTCCATAAGTTGAAACCTTGTTCAGACAGTTGGGCAAAAAAGGATGCAGAGTATATCTGTTTCGTGTTAGTAAGCACATTTTCCTTTGCAGATGTATGTGCAAGCTTAGAATAATGGAAGCGTTGATCTGATGTATTACATCCGTAAAAATAAGCACACTTTTGTGCAAACGTTCGTGAACTATCTTTGGTGGTATTTGAAAACATTACGTGGTGCACTTGTTTTCATGCAAAAAATGTTGACCATAGTTTTGGTAGCAATACATGGTGTCAAAATCAGATGAATTATCAAACATTTCTTTTTTTGAAAATGCTGCAGACAGTTGTAAATCAGACAGCATACTATTTATAGTTTCAAAATCCCAAACGCCAGAGGATGTACTAGAGGTAATGATATCATGTAAAGACATTTTAAATACATGCGATATTTTCAAAAGTTCAGTCTGATCAAATACATCATATGAAACTGTGTCCCAAACTATTCCATCAGGAACTGGAACTGCTGTAATGTTCACATAAGACAGGTCGCTTGTTCACAATGAGATGACGTATGAGGTTTTAGTACGAAGTTCACATGTAATACTGCGGAGCATTCTAGGAGATAGTGTCCATTCACGAGCAAGAAAAAGACAGTCACTAAACCTACCCAGAAGAGTAGGAAGAGTAGGCCAGTTACTATCCAGAGCAGTAGCCAAGGGGAGACTAGGTATGTTCAGCCAAAGGAAGAAATCATGAAGTTTTTCTTTGAGGGAAACTGGAGCTGTCAGTGACTCAGGTTCACTTTGATCTAGAGAAAAAGTGTTGAAATCGATGAAATAGCCAGATGCAGTTTGATCTATCTTTGGTAGCTCAGGTTTTGTTGAACTTGCATATGTCTCCTATAGGCGCATATTGATAAAAAATGTTGGTGTTAGGCCAAATTGATATCTGTGTTTCATTTGTGCTTTAATGTTCATTTTCAATAGAAACGAGTTCCATTTCATTGTTGGTAACTCCATTAGAAGTAAAGAAGGCTCTTCAAATGTTATGAGTTTTTCTTTTTGAACCTTCTGTAAGGTAGTGAGAGGAGATCAGCGGCTACTCAGGAGGCCACGCGGCTTGCTATTTATCAGCCACATAATGTGGTTTGATCAGATCGATGGAGACTAATTTCTTTATTTTTGCTAGCAACAGGCAGAACAAGTACTGTGCTTGTTCCTTAAACAGCCAGGACAGGTACAGGCATTCTGTAAGATGGCCCAAATTCTTTTTTGTCCACAATCTTTTCTCAGACCAGATTCCCGTTTTTTGGGACCCAGGCAGGTCTTACTGTTACTGTTTTTACTTCCCCAGTACTTGGACGTTGCTTTGTAGTGCCCAGAATGAATTGAGTTCCTGTAAAACAGCCAAACGGTTATCGATGTCAAATTGTTTTTCATGGGCCACTGTGCTGACACAATCGAGGTCAGGTACCCACATTCTCATCCTAAATAAGGCCTCTTAAAGAGTATTGTCTCCTAGGGAACTTCTTGGCATGTTATTAAGTGCCCTCTGGACCCTATATAGGTGATCGACCCAACTGCCACCGAGCCTAATACCCTTGCTGTTAAGGATTGCTTTGAGTCACAGTTTTTCCTTTGCACAATTGAATTACCCTCGGGATGATATGGAGATGAGTACTGCAATGCTACACCCAAACTTCCCATGGCTTCCTTGTAAGCTTGAGAGCTAAACACGGGGCCACGGTCAGAATGTAATGTGCCAACTGCGTATGTCCCTATGAAGATTTGCAAATCCTTTATAACAGTTTGGGCATCAGCCGAGAGCTGGGGCCAAGCCCACAGGAATCTAGAGCATGAATCCACTGCCACCAAGATGTACTTGTAAGCCCCATTAGATTGTAAAGGGCCAGAGTGATCCAAATAGACACAAGCGAGTAGCCTGTCTGAAATCAGTATTTGTGTATGTGGTGGGGGTACAATGGTTGAACCCTTCATCTGCTGACAGATGTCGCACTGAAGGACAAATGCTTTTGTCTGTTTCGTTAAACCTGGCCACCATTAGCATTGTTTCAATAGTGAAACGGTCGCAGTAATCCCTGTGTATGCTGTACCAACACCCTTGTGTGCAGCTAGAATAAGCCCTAATCTGCGATCCATGTTTGGTATTACTCTATCCCCCACTCCTGGAATTTGAGCATATGGAACATTTTGCGCATCTAACTTGTAGGAGTACTTAAATGGAAAACCTTTTGGTACGGCTGAGATGTGCTTGCGTGAAGCGATGACAGCTACCATTATCTGTCTATCTATTCTTGTGCTAGAATGAGTGATTACAGCTACGGCGGCAGTTCGTACTGTCAACTTGGCGGTTTCATCAGCGAATGAATTCCCTTCAATGTTGACGCCATCAAGTTGATGACTCAACGTGTGTTTCACTTGATCTCTTGGCAAGTCTTGTTTCAGTTCTGCCACTTGCTCCCAAAGCAATGTGTGCTTTATTTTACAACCATTTGAGTCTTTAAACACTTTCTGACCCCAGTAGTGAAGATATTTATTGTAAGACTGGACACAGTAAAATGAATTGCACACTATATGTGTGGGGAATTCCCCATCCATATTTATTAGTGCCAGTAATAAGGCTTTTAATTCTGCCAGCTAGGCCGTGCAGGCTCCTCGAGACTGTGTCTTTGTACTGCTAGGATGGAACTTGCCTTCCTGCATACGTCCTATTACAATTGCATGAACTGCGCTGTATTGCTGTTTACTTTCTATGGCAGGCTGAGCAGAACCGTCAGGGTAAATAATGTATTCATAATGATCAAGAGGCATTATTTCTTTCGGGAGAGTAAATTCTTGTTTGTACTGCAGGAATGCTTGTGTTTTTAATATAGAACCAAATTTGTAGTCTACATCTGTTGCAGTAAGAGAATTAGCCCATTGTATCCATCACAAATGTAATGCTTTTTCATTTGGAACGCTTGCCTTTTTAACATCCTATAAGGCCGGTACTGGAGTTATGACAATTATTAGTTTACCCTGAGCCAGTGCTCTTCTTATTCTCACTTCAGCAGTCTGAAATGCTGTCCGAATTTTTTCTGTAGAAGCAATACCCATTTCAGCGTTTGTGTACAAGTGTGATTTGTATGCTATGGATACTGTTTCACCTTCATTAAAGGTCAGGTAAGTGTACCCTGATTGACCCGCGAATCACGGATCACCAAATCTGTGGTATTTAGAAGCTTTCCTGTCAGCTTGTAGGGAACAAAGTATATGCATGTATTCCTGTGGTCAATGTCGGACTGAAAAATGAGGTCTGATTAAATCATAGAAATGTTTTACTTTTTCTGCATAATCCAAAATGCAAGTACTGCCAAAATTTAGGAATCCCAATATGGATTGTAAATTTTCTGATTTTGGAGGTTGGAGTAGTGTGCACTTTTCTAAAATGTTAGCTGCTAGGCTTTTTCTTTCACTTGATAACTCCTATCCCAAAAATAGAACATTGAGGTGGGCTATTTTTGATTTTTTCAAGTTGAATTTGTAGCCCTCGGAGGCGAATCCCAAAATGATGTTGCTCCCCCTGGTCAAATGATCCAATAAATCATCATCCATCAGATAAATATCATCTATATGGGACAATGCCTCCTCGTCAAAAGTTTGAAGTAACTCTGTTACCCTAGCTGAGAACAACCCGGCACTAGTCTTATACCCTTGGGGTAGTCTACAAAATTGAAGTTAAGAGCCTAAGGCTGAGAATGCTGTCAAATACCTGCTTTCATGTAATATATTTTGGCAGAAAAATCCATTTGAGATATCTAGTGTTGTTTTCTATTTTTTCCGCACAATGTTATTCATCAATGCGGCACTGTGTGCACTTTGTACTGCAAATGTCTTTGTGCAAATATTGAAATGTCTGTGGTCTAAAACTAGACGGTGTGCATTGTCAGGCTTCATTACAGGAAACAAAGGATTATTCATTGAAGAGGTACAATTCTCTATTACATCTTGGTATTTAAGTTGTTCTAAGACCTCCGTGACTTTTTTTTCGCTTCTTGTTTTATTGGGTACTGTCTTTGTGGAGTTGGAGGAGGTGTTACTGGGATTACATGGTGAGGTGACTCAGCATCCCACACTACATGATTGCGATATAATGCAGGAGCTACTGCTACCGCCCTCTCCTGCGTGTATGAATATTGTAGTGATTTGGGGACAAAGTCAGAGAAAGCTAGTAAAATTACTGTTTCTCCCTTTGGACAATGCATAAAGATTTCAGGTTTCCAATCTTTTTCAGCCAAATGGATGTTTTGTCCAAAGGACAGGTTGTTTCAAAAGAGACCTTTAACTTTCCTGGGTTTGCCCCCTCCATTTGGAGCATTATTTTGTATAACGGGTGTGGGACACTTACCCTAGTATCAGGTATCTCTACCGTCATATGTTCTTTCAACCCCGCTGTTAACAGAAATTCCATCATGTTCTGGCGAGCTATTGCTATTTCTGCTGCGCTGTCTAGCATCATCAGTGCCCATTCCCCGTTCAGAAGTTGAGTCCTCAGTCGCCTGGGTAATTCTTACTGTAAGGCCAGCCACTTTCTTCTTTTTAAATTGAGGTTTTGATTTTGGTTTAGCTTATTTTTTTATATTATAGTCTGAAGTACGATGTGTATCTCTGGACTTTGTTCCTTCTTCTGATCTGTGTTCTGACCGTCCTTCCATCTTGGAGTGTTTTGATATATCCAGAAAGGAACAAAAGGAATGTGTATCAGTATCCTGATACCTGTCAGTTTTTTTTATGTAATTACAATTCCTGAGGTTGTACCTCCTTTCGCAGAGCTCCTGCTGAGGAGACCCACCCCTTTATTGTTATCTATTATCTCTATTCTTTTGTTTTTTTACTATCCCATTTTTTTGGGGGGAATAATCAGTGGCTTTTTTGGTGTTATCCTTTTCAGGACCACCCATGAGCTGGGGTTTTGTTGCTCTACCTCCCAAATTATCTCTACCTAATTCAGCATATGTCTCTTCTAAGATTTTAGGTAATTCACGCTTTTGTTATATAGGAGTGAAATCCCTCAAGTGTTGACATATCGCCACCCCTGCTGCCTCCCCTTTTATGTTTGCCAACATAATCGTGGGTACCTGGGCAAAATGTCCTAACAATTTCATCCCTAAGTTTAGAGTAGGTTATGCTTCATACTCATTCTGTATTTGTCTCAATACATCTGGTATCACTGCTATTGAAGGGATACCATGAGTTCTGGTATAGATGGCAGCGAAAATTGTACCCCAAGAGGAACAATCCTCTATTGGAGGAGCTATCCCCATTGGCAAGCAGATTGTTAGCATTCTGTGTTATTCTTGAGGACCTGTGTGTAAGAACACCGGGCCCGATTCACAGAATTAACTTAAGACAAAATCCTAAACTTACTACTTTTGGTATTCACAAAATGTACTTACTACTTTTGGTATTCACAGAATGGATTTACAACTACTAACTTTACGTCCGCTCTCAGGCCAGAGATTCCGGCCAGGTGGTGGAGATTCCGTCCCGGAGGTGAGACTTTCGGCCTGGAAGTGGGACTTCCGGCCCGGAGGTGGGACTTTCGGCCCGGAGGTGGGACTCCTACCCAGAGGGGGGGTTACGACCGGTGGCGGAGATTTAGCCATGGCCAAAATCTCCACCTCCGGGCCGGAAGTCCCACCTGCCATCCTAATCCTGGACTACTTGCTTGCCTGGGGGTGAGATTCCAGATCGGCCGATGGACGCAACCTGATGTGGCCCTCGGAGGTCCTCAGAGGCCCCGAAGTTACAGGGTCCGCGGGGGAGCCTGAGGGCTCGGCCATGTCCTGTCCAGCGATTTCTGACTATGCCGCTGCAGACCTCTTGGGCTTGCCTGCCTGATGTCTGCGGTGTTTACCGGTGCTCCGCTTTCTTGTGGGCATGTATAAGCAGCTTTGGGCCTACGCTGCCATTGGACGCAGGTGTGGTGAGTAGACCAACTCCTCGA
Source organism: Lissotriton helveticus (assembly GCF_964261635.1). Classification (NCBI taxonomy): domain Eukaryota; kingdom Metazoa; phylum Chordata; class Amphibia; order Caudata; family Salamandridae; genus Lissotriton; species Lissotriton helveticus. The sequence goes on along the minus strand of NC_136067.1, from coordinate 891,284,423 downwards.
CCTCTCCTGCATGTCAGCGTTTGCCTACCTGGCCCAGTCCCTCCCCCATGATGCCTATGGGCTAGTTGAAATCAAAGTGAAAGTGTCTACAAGGGATTTCACTAGCTATTCAACATCGCTTTGGTGAATTAACAACATTCAGGACTCAGTTAGACCAATCAGACTCAAACGTGTCCTACTGGACAACCAAGGGCAATCCAATTGCAGTGAACATGGACAGAAAAAAGAGAAATGGGAGGGGGAGGAAAAAACACACCAAATACGTACAGCTGCGCCGCGGCCGTATTCGCAGCTGTACATGTTGCTCTCTGAACAAATAAACTGAAGTGTTTTCAATACCTTCAATGAATAGAGAAAGACCTGGTGTTGGCTTTACTCTTCTGTATATGTCCGCTCAATTGAATGAGTGATTGGTTTGCTGGCTTTTCACAACGTCACGTTGTTTCAAGATCGAACCATTGTTCCTTGTGTTCATCACAGAAGGTCCTATATCCTGCATAAAATCAATTGTCCTGAAGATGGTCTCATGGATTGAAACGAAAGAGACCGAAACGTCGACAGTCTCGTCAACTCCATGAAAAAGCTACCTTTTCTAAGCAATATTTATTGAGTTTGAAGATAACATTTGCTTATCGATTTTTTGGAGCTGATGTCTTGGTTATGAACTCTATGCCTTAATTCAGATGTACATCTTTGTCATAACTATTGTTGCTGATATCAATTGTGTTTAAATTGTACCCTTTTCAAATTTTTTTAAATATTGGTCAAAGTCAGATAAAATTCAATTTCTATAACTAGAACCCTCCATGTTTGGTGTGTTTCTTCCTCCCCCTCCCCCTCCCCCTCCCATTTCTCTTTTTTTCTGTCCATGTTCACTGCAATTGGATTGCCCTTGGTTGTCCAGTAGGACACGTTTGAGTCTGATTGGTCTAACTGACTCCTGAATGTTGTTAATTCACCAAAACGATGTTGAATAGCTAGTGAAATCCCTTGTAGACACTTTCACTTTGATTTGATTTACTTCCCGATCCTACAAGGGTATATTGGGTTTACCATTTTTCTGAAATATGGGCTAGTTGAGTCACCCTGCTCCCGACAAATAATAACTCATCTTGTTGTTTCCCTGACAAATTAATGGAATGACTGTACTCTGCAGGGCCCCTTGTGTTGCAGTGACTGGTGTGGCCACCTGGGGCAGTGGTTAGATTGGCGTCCCCTACCAGTGATTTGTGCACACCACTCGGACACAGCCATTGCCCGTTTGTGGCCCATGGTGCTCACCCTCCTCGGATCAAGCTGGCACTGAATGTGGGATCACTTAGTGGTGCTAGCATGGCGGACTGTCCCAATGATTACCCCTGGTTATTTGAGGCTCGTGGCTTTGGCCTTTGCTGGGGCTTGTCTGGTGCTCTTGTTGAGTTGGGCAGTCGAATGTCATCTCCTCCCTGATCTGACTTATCCCTGTTGTGCCTATCCACTACACAATAGGGTGCAACAATCCTAAGCAGCAGCAACTGAGCTTCGACACAGCGAGGACCCCTTGGCGGGGTGGAGAGGAGGAGCCTGCTGAGGAGGTCTTGGGCACAACCATTATTGATGGAGGGCACTGCTGCGATAATGGCTGAACTAAAGGCCAGATCTCAAACCCTGGACCCCGGCTTTGACGCTCTATCTATCCGCCTGGATGGCATGCATGAGTGAATGGATAGGCACAAAACAAGATTAGATGCCACCAAGCAGTGGATATCCCACGTTGAAGACACCAACACTGCGACAAATAAACGTCTTGAGAAGGTAAAGTGGTTCCTCAAGGTGATGGCCACCAAGACTGAGGATTTGGAGGTGCGCTCTCACTGTAACAATATTCGCATCGCGAGGGTAGCTGAGTCTACCAACACTGGGTGCTGGGACACATTTCTCAAAAGTCTCCTGCTGGAACTGTTTGGCAAAGAGGTGTTTTCAGTCACCTTTACAATTGAGAGAGCACATGGAACACCTGGTCCAAGACCTGTACCCGGGGTGTGCCACGTCTCATTATTGCCAGTCTCCTCCATTACCATGACCGGGACACTATCCTTTGCTTGGCCGCTGCAATACTAGGGAATGGTGGTGTCCCTCTATGCCAATTTTACCCCATTGGTATAGGAGGCATGCCAACAATTTACAGACATCAAGCGCACACTTCAGAGATCCAATGTGAGATATGCCTTGTTATATTTGGCTCAACTGCATGTCCAGGTCGATGGCAAACATCATATCTTTGACTCCCCAGCAGATGCCATTGCTTTTTGCAAACAGCATGGACTGGTCCTCTGATTCATCGCCTGGCCGGGCTTCGGCAGACACACAGGCTGCTTCCTCATCGTGAACACCAGTACACTGCTTGGAATGATACACAGTACACGATAGCCCTCCATACCTTTTCAACTTTTGAACGCCCAGCGTTCAGATGCCCTACACTCTTGGTATCACTCAGATACAATGGCAGGCTGATATAATCACTGTTAAACTCATTGTGCATTCTCTAGTCTCCTATAGAGGGTTGCCAGACCCTCAGGAGTACTCTACCTAATTGGTTATGTTTCTATTTGAGGTTATTGTTGGATTCACTAGACTTCGTCATCCCGATCTTTGGTGTGGGTGGGGGGGTTTATGTTGGGCACATGTATTGTTCTTTCTCCTTGTTTGTAGGAGTTGCACTACTATGCATGCCTTAATGGGTTTTCTTCTACGTACATGTATGCAAACATTCACCCATCGTAGAGCCTATCAGACCCCCTGTGTAGAATGTTGGGGCATTGGCCCTTGATTGTGTGGCTCGGAATGTCAGGGGGCTGAATAACCCACACAAGAGGAGGCAAGTTCTTTCTTATTTGTCTAGAGATGTCATTAAACTTGCCTTTTTGCAAGAGACCCACTATGTACCTGGTTCCCCTAACCCCTATGCATCAACCTGGGAGGATAATAGTTTTTTTGCTAGCTATATTTCCTATTCCAGAGGGGTATGCATTCTAATCCATAGGAGCATTCTATTTGTCATACGCAAGGTGATGGCAGATCCCAATGGTCCCTATCTTGCTGCTAGGCCTTTGCTGCTAAACAATGTTTATGGTCCGAATATAGACGCTCCTGATTTTTTTCACGAACTTTCTACTTACATGACCCACTTGCACGCTGACTATATTCTTATGGGCAGCAATTTTAACACTTTATCCTCCGCTTGACTCTATGGGCTTTGGATATGAGGCCAAGCCCCATGCACTGTAGACGTTCTCAGATATCTTGCTGACTTCTCATCTGGCAGATGCCTGGAGGTCCAAGTATTCACAGGACAGAGATAACACCTTATATGCTGGCCATTAGTAGGGAGAGGTGGGTGGTGAGAACCTTAGCACCCTAGAATTAGTTGGCACACACTGACTTCACCTTATGTATACAGTGGGTTTGGGGTCCCTGAGTTTTACCTCTATTACATTGTCGCTCAGCACATTTTGCGTATGTTTGGTATGCAATGTATTAAACTGGAATGGATGCAGGCCCTCCCACTGACCCTTTTGACTATTATACCACAGGGCTTGTCCTGGGTCTCTGCTAAGATACAGACACCCCCCACCACATACTGGGCCGGGATCAAACTTATGCTCTATTTGGGTTTTGATATGCTATATTCCCCTCATATCCCCCTTCTCAATAATCCATGGCTGTCATCGATTGAGTTTTTGACTCAATGCACGTTAACTGCCTGTCGGCTCCACTCTCTAGGAGAACTTCTAAAGACATGGAGTCCTATATAGGCAGGTTTATCTTACATGGTTTACACAGTACTATTCGTACCGTACTTCCCTTTTACCCTCAGAAACCTGTTGACTTTCCTCAAATTACTATGATACTTATGGCCCCGGATAGTGCCCACCTATCATAGTTCTCTGGGTTTCAGGCCTATCTGGTTGGAAAGGGGCGAGGACCACTTGGAAAAGGGACTTGGGAAGCCCCCTGCTTGATTAAACATGGTATTATTATGTGAGCAGATGCAAATGATTTCGTATAACCATCGTCAAATGTGGGTGCATAGTTAAGATGGCAGCCTCAGTGGCCATACGCTAAGGAGCTCTACGGCCCGATTGCTGTATATCCTTCTCGATCCTGCCCATCCCGCCACATCATCCCTGCAAAAACTCCTCCCCAGGATCTGGGCACAGTTGAATTGGGCACCCACTAAAATCTGCAGGGGCCGTGACACCTAGGGTAAGGCTCACCCTGAGGCTGGACCATCATGCTAGAGTCACTGTCCCAACCATGAGTAGCTGGCAGATAGGAGGGCAGAGCAGCATCCCCGTGTGGCGTGTACCCCCTGGTCAAGTCCTGCAGGGGATGGGGCAAGAAGTTGTGGTGGAGCCCACCATAACGGATTGGCCGTCGAGGGTCCTGCGGTGAGGAGCAACCCGGGGCTGGATCTGGTTGCAGTAGACCACCAGGGATGTAATCACCCTTGGGAAGCGGCCCTACGCAAGTTGGCCAGGCCAACGGGGCCTGCTGGGGCTGGCGACCGAGACAGAGGCCAGACAGATACTGCTACCCATTCCAGCAGCCCATGGGCACATGAGGTGAACCACCCGTGGACCTCAGATCCTCTATTGTAAGCAGCATGATTGGACAGGGAAAGAGACACCTTACCCCTGCCACTCCTTCCTGAGTTGATATAACCTCCTTGAACTGATTTCCTTGGGCTTTGTGGCCTGCTAGGGAGGACCAAGGTGAGCAGAGTAAATTGATTGGGAGGGCCCTGTTGGAGCTGTACAGTCTGTAGATGGTTCATTTCTGGGCTGAGGGCCTCCCCATGTGGGCACTTCGACTACAAATGCCCACGGAGCTTATAATAAGTGCATGACTGCAGGGGCGAAGGAGGTGCTGCCATTGATTGCCTGGGGGTGGCACTGGGCCCGCTGTTATGGGGAGGCCTCTTGTGGGGACGGTGTTACCACTGTAGATGGCACATGGCTGGCTGGGAGCTGCGCGCATGATATATGACCCCGCGGCAGACTGTGCTCTATTGCCAACCTGGTAAATTCTCTGTGGACTGGGGCAGAGCATCCTCACCGCCCCCACTTGGGGAGCTAATTAACCTCCTGCAGGGCTGGACGCCGCCCCATGGTGCTTTGGCGTGTAGTTGCCCCAGAGCTTTGGGCTACCCCTGGGGCCTCCTCTGTGCTCTAGTGTGCAGATACCCTGCAGGGGCCTTGGGGGAGACAGCATCGTCCTGAGTCATCGCTGGTTGAGGAGATACTGTGGGGGACACACCCCTTCTGGACTGAGCCTACCGGCGCCCTTTGGCCTGTGGCTTTGCTGCACCAAAACACGATCTTAGCACTGTGGAGCATGATCATGGAGAAAGTCAGACCCCAACGGGGAGCACAACATACCCAGATGGACCAATCCACAGCACCAGGTGGGGATTGAGGTCGGATCCCCACGAGAATCCCATTAGATTGTGCAAGTCACCTGTGGACCGCCTACCACAGGGAATGCAACATGTTTAATTAGAGGCCTCCGTTGAGGACTCATCCTGCTATGGAGCACCAACACAGCAAGCAAGGGGCGGGGTGCAACTCACCCTGTCTCCTTCAATGAGGAATGCCCCCGGTGATGTAGATGAGAATGCAGCTGCCCACAACCATGCGGCGCAGGTGCGACAATGCCAGGAATGTACACAGGGCTCTTTGCAGGCGCTACTCACCGGGACGTCCTCGGGGCTCTTCGGTCTCCTCGGTCTCTTCTGTGAGACTGTCCGCCACTGGTGGCCCGCCTCTCCCTGTAACAGGCGGGGGAGGTGGGAAGCTGCAGAATGGAGTCAACGAGGCTCCATCTCTATCCTGTGGCCACAGGAGTCTGCGAGGCTCCATCTCGGTCGTTCCGGATGGCCCCATCCACAACCAGGCTTGGCCACGTGGCCTTGCCCTGCCTGGCTTCCGGCGGCTTGCCTTGCTCTGGGCTTCCACCAATGGTGGGTCATGCCCCTCTTGCCAACATCAGCATTACCCAGGAGATGCTGAGGCACTTCCGGCTTGAATTTCGGGATTGCTGGTGCGCCAGAGTGCAGCCCGAGGCCACATAGCAGAGCCCCCGCTGCTGATACCTACTCCATCAAAATGCGGGGAGCGTGGCCTCTCCTCGCACTGGGTTTCCACCATAGGTAGAGCGCATCTTCCCACACGCTGCACAGCAATGAAGGCACATGCATTTCTGTCCAGTATGCGGACAGAGTGAGTCCTCTCCCCCGGGCTCAGACCACAAGCTCAATAGCACTCTCCACATACTGGATTCCAAAAACAAAAGGAAAAATGTGAAGCGCTCAGCCTGTCTCCCACTTCAAGACACACACAGGGAGTAGAGAGCACTCTTCTTCAGGAGTCCACAAGGGAAGAGCTGGACGCAGGCAGGCCAGCACGCAGGGACTCCCAGCAGGTAGTAGCTGAGTTCCACTGCAGTTCCTCCTGGCAGGGTTCCTCAGATCCAGTTCCCAAGTAAGCTCAACAGACATGGGGTCACAACCCCATCTCTTATAGTTCCAGTGTCCTTGTTTTCCCCTGGCCCAGGACCTTGAGCCCAATTTAAACCAGTCAGTTCTGGGAGCACTTTCACAACATCATTACAGTGCACAACACTCCCCATTGTAAGTGTAAAGCCTGGCCCCAAACAGACGACAAGGGGCGGAGCCATCATTGTGGAAGGCAGGCACACCCTATTCAGGTGCAGGTGCTACTCCTCCCACCACTCCAAATGCAGACCAGGCCTATTCTGCCTAGTGCTGACTCATCAAGACTCTTTGGAGCCACTGCACCTACCCAGCCCCTGATACTCCCAAGCCAGACAGTAAATACAAATCCTAGCAGATGATCAAAGACACATAGCACACAGAAATGCCTGCTTCTAAAAGTGGCATTTCTAAAATAATAATAATAAATCTGCTTTCACCCATAAGCAGGATGTATCACTACTATTCCAAAAAACATACCACACTTGATCATGTTACCCCTCTCAGATCAGGAATTACCACTGAAGCACATATCAGGGAATCACCAATGCATTCCTATGAGAGGGCAGCCTCACTGCAGTGAGAACCCAAGGACATGCCACTGGCACATGTCCTACCTTTTACCTACACTGCACCCTGCATATTGGCCTGGCTGGGGGCTACCTTAGGGGTGACTGATATGTAGTAAAAAGGGAGTCACAGACGTGTCAACCACTTTATGTGCCATGTCATAGTGGCAGTAAACTGCTCGCGCAGGCCCTCAGTGGCAGAGGTCTGAGACAGGTTTGAAAGGCTACTTTGGTGGGTAACACAAGCAGAGCTGCAAGCCCACCAGTAGCATTTAATTTACTGGCCCTGGGTATATGGGATACCACGGTAGAAGGGACTGAAAGGTTAATTAAATATGCCAAACAAGTGTAGACCAATCTTACCAAGTTTATCATAGACAGCATATACACTTTAGCACTGAAAAGCAGTGAAAAAGTGCCCAGAGTCATAAAACAACAGGTCATAAAAATACAGGAGGAAGGCAAAAAGGGCCAAGTCCAACAACACCATTGATGGAGATGTGTGGGCCCTTGGCTTGCCACCCGGTGTACTGATGGTGAGATGATGGCTGGTTGAGCATACACCTGGAAACAGGGGGTTCTAGCTGCTTTTTCTCCCTGCTGCGTATCAGCGGGGTGGGAGTGACAGTGGTGTGTGTATGGGCTGATGCCCCCACCTCCTCCTCTCTTTTTTCTTTCTCTTTCTACAACTTTGACCTAATATTTTCTTTTTTTTACTGTTTTTTTCAATGAGGGACTGTTGGGGTGATTGAGGTTGTTGGAGTGTGTGTGTTGGATGTGTGATATGGCTAATGGTGGGTGGGCAAACTTGGGCTCGCCAGCTGGTGCTGCCGCCAGTATAGCTTCCCAACCTGGCACAGAGACAACTGTGGGCTGATAGCTGTGTATTTGTGTGTAGGCCATTAACACAAGTAGTTATTTGTTGGTTGTGTGCACTCAACAGTGTGTTCTATAGTTTTTATCTCCATCATTGTTCAGGTGGTGATTGACGTAGCTAGCTTTTTTTTTCTCCTTTTTCTTATACTTATTACTTGTTTCTATTTTCATATTCTTTTCGAGTGTTGGGGATCATCTATCTATATTTAGTGAGTAGGGATTGGGCGGGAGTTTGGGCTTAGAACATGATTGGGGAGGCATGTGGTGCTATTGCTGTGTTTACCCAGTGGGTGGGGTGGTTTCTTTTTCGATCGTTCTGGTAGTTTTTCTTGATGGCAACCTGGGTGGGGTAACTATGATGGAACTTTAGAATTTCACAGACAAATAGATGGGTTGTTTTAATTTTGTAACATGGAATGTATGAGGACTCAATTCATTTAAGCAGTATAAGAGTGGAAACATGGGATTCAAATAGCAATGTTACAGGAAACACATCTGTCTAACTCTTACTTCCAAAAACTCCATAAGAAATGGAGAGGTCAAATGTCAGCAACATACTCCAATTGTGCCCAGGGGGGTGGCGATGTGGGTGGCCCGTCAGGTTGCATTCCGGATGGACAGTTGCCTGGCTGACATAGAAGGGAGGTATGTTTTGGCGCGTGGACTGCTGAATGGTGCCGAGTTCTGCCTGCTGAACATGTATGCCGTGAATGACGGTGGGTTTTACCTAGACCTCGAGAATCAATTGCTACCTCATGTTGACGTACCTATATTGTGTACATATATAATCATAATACTAAAGCATACTAAGCATTTGTTACAAATCTTGAAATTCACTTGAATCTTCCTACAAAATAGATGTAGACTACAATGATTGTAGATCGTAACATGTATTAAGACCAAGGACAAACAGCCTACACTTGTTTCGTCACACAGTGGCTTCTCCAAGGCTGTAATAATATGTATACAAATACATAAATTTACAGCACATTTTCAGAAAAAAGGAAGACGGTACACAGTTGTACCACCGTGTGCAGAATGTTATAGTATTAATCATCAGGCACCTGTGATTGATGTAAAGCAGAAAAGTAGGTGGTCCCAGCCATGTAACGTTATAATTTGCCAATGCTTTCAGTGCTTGGCACGAAGAGATGAATATTATTACCCAGTCCATATTGTGAAGAAAGTAAACAGAATGAAAATTAACAAGAAAAAAAAAGTTGTCCATCACCTAAGACGACTGTACTGTCTCAAAAGCGACGAGATGGGAAAATAGTTGAAATACTGACCTAAATTTGCGGTCACGAGGTCATGTGGAAGTTGTGCACGGTTGTGCATCAAATGGTTTTATGGATGCTTCAAAAATAATAATGGGAGGAGAAGGTGATGTCATAAGCCTCCTCATCTTGATAGCCTATTTTTAAGACCTCCTGTCTAAAGAGGTAGCGGAAACCAACTTACATAAGAGAAATTGTGGTGAATATAATATTTCCCACGTTTCAATGGTTACTAAATGATCCCAAGTAATCTTCCTCTAGTACTTGTCATATGACCTCCTGGTCTGTTACATGTTACAACGTGTCCTTTAGAAATATAGTACTATTATAAGTCTCATTTAAAAAGTAGTATAAATCATTTGCATTTCAGGTCATCGCGAATAATCACCTCACCTGCCAAGTGGTGATATGACGTCTCCTGTTGTAGACCAGTCTTAAAAGATCGAAGCATATGAGCCCCTGATAAGGCCCCTATAAGGAATATGCATACTATTAATATCATATTGTGAATAAGTATTGAGAAAATCATTGTGCCTATCATCCTAATTGATCCATATATGGATGTAGCTAGTCCGATGTATAATATAAACAAGAGATCGTTTATGTCCAAAACACATCGGTCAAACGTGCTTTGTGAATCCTTATGGTGAGAGACATCCAAAACTCTGACTGTTATGGGTAATGTCCATCCATTCCATGGACGTTAATATTCTGATGTGTAGTATGAAGGAAATATCATTTGAAACCAAAACATTGATACAAATTGCATTGTAAATTCTAATAGTAAGAGACATCCCGGACTCCTGCAGTTATGGGTAATGTCCATCCATAAGAATTACCGAGATCATGCCCTGCCATTTAGAAAGATAAGAACATAAATACCCCAATCCTCACTTGGGTACCCTCCTTCCCAGTATCAAGCCTGTTACGTTTGGAGATATTGCAATGCCATGTTTTAGTTGGATTCCCCCTACCTGTATTCTGTCTGCTCTTGTCAAGTGTTGAATGCATCTCGGAAAGTGAAGAGACGGGGTCATGTAACTGTCTTCATATTTGTAATTGGTGCGGAACAAAGAATCAGAAAAAGAAAAAGAACTGGCACTGTAAGGATGGCTAAGAATCACGGTTGCCATGTTTTTATCACCTGTATGGTCAGTGTATATCACAAAAAGCAGAGGAAAAGATATATACAAACCATTTCCAAAGATGGTGGCTCAAACGTATTTAAGTCCAATCTAGAGGGGATATTTGAAGCTCTATCATACCGATTTCCTTATTGAAGTTAAAGAGTTGAGAGCAAAAGAGAGGACCAAGGATATAAACAGGGTGTTGGCACATGGCGGTTGCCCAATTTAACCCAATTTCCATACAAAATAGCGGTACAAAATTATTGTACTAATGTCCTGCAATATTTATGTAATTCATTGCAGAAAAAAGTGGAACCTGCAGAAGGTATTCGTCATATTTTGAGACCAAATTTAACTGTCAGTTATCGTGTGTGCATCACACAAACATCTATAGAGTGCATCAAATAGTAGCAGAGTCCATTGGAGTTATTCCCAGATTATTTGTTAGTGAGTGAGTACTTTCTCATATGTCCCCATTGCTCAAAATGGTCAGGGAAGAGAATGGCCAATACGCCAACATGAGGTACAGGTGACTGTTAGAAAAATCAAATAAGAAGACAATAGTGAAGAGCGGTTATACCTCAGAAGGGACAGGAGTGATCAGGTAATTCTTATATATCACTTAGTAATTGTAGAAAAGTAGGATCTGCTTCTTATGGTTAACTCCACTTTTTGCTTGATATTCTACTGTTTTTGATTAGTCTGAATGGAATCCTGCTAATCAGGACCCTGATCTATTTGATTTCTCCCTAAATTGGCTATGGTATGTACTAGGTACACCCCAGATTGGATACTGGGATACCCTTGTCAGTACCTAGTATATGGTACCCATGTACCCAGGGCATAGGTACCCCAGTGACCTCCCAGAGGGCTGAAGCATGTATTATGCCACCCATGAGAGACCGTTTACAATGGAACTACAGGCCTGCCATTGCAGCCTGTGTAAGTTGGTGCTTTCACCACTTGCGAAAGATATTGGTTTGCTATATCTAAAGGTCATTGCACTTAAAACCTATAAGTCACTCCTATAGCAGGCCTTAACAATCCTGAAGGCCGGGTGCTCGGTTCCAAGTGAGTGTGTGCCCCTGCATGAGCACGACACCCCTGCAGCCTATTGAGTCCATTCTCACAGTTTGTCGGTGAGGCAGCCATACATATAGGTAGAGGTTCATTGTATCTTCGCGTAAAATGCTATCTCGAAAAACGGCTGCACCAAAATCCATCATGTTTGGTATCAAACAACTTGGAATCATACCTCCACATGGTGGGAGACATGATTTATCCCCTCAGAAGCAACTTTCGTGGGGTCCACGGTATTCCCGGTACCAGCCTTACAGTCCCGGACAGCACAAATTCGTGGCTGCCGACCACATGGGTACAAAAGGGCTTACCTAACTGTAGGACCCTAGAGTCGACGTGGACAAGATTCTGAACCAGAAACCACTGAATTTCGACCATCTGGACTCTCTGGACTCTGGACTTTACTGGACTTCTTTTGGCCCAAGTCCGCCCGTCATCCTGTCGTGTGTAGGGACTGCCCACCATAAGGGCAGGGGTCCTGTTGGGGGTATTAGGATGGCCCGCCACAGTGGCGGGCGCATCCTGTATCTTTAGCATTGCGGCGGGCGGTGCTGAAAGCACCGCCCGCCACAATGCTAAAGATATATGTTGTGCATTATAACGCACAATGTGACAGGCACCGCACGGTGCCTGCCACGTTGTACTTTGCAATGCTGGTACCCCCCATGTGCACCCCCACCCCCTGGAGTCCCAGGGGGCCAGCAACGGCCCCCGCAGGGTGTCTCTGCATGCCATGCCGCCACAGATAGGCACTGGAAAATGCCCATGCTAATAAGCCTGGCGGGAGCGATCCGCCCGCCATCCTAATGGGCCCCTTTGTTTCCCTCTCAGTTTTAAGCATTGTCTGTGCCCATGCCCCATACAGGTATCCGTGTGGGACCTATGGAGCATCAAGGACAACCAAAAACATCTCCCTTGGAGTGAAGGTGTCACTCCCCTGCATCCACAGGCACCTGAACGCAGCTGTCCAGTCTGCTGATCATGAGCTCCCACGGACTCTGAAGGCTCCAGCAACACAGGAGGTGGGTTACTATGTCCGGAGCTGTCCTCTCACCAAGTTTGAGGTCAGAATCCCTCATGGGGTATGCATAACCCGAACCCCTGTGCACCATGTACATTTGCAAGTGGAGATGCTTGTTAGAGTTCCCCGAGCAAGTGCATTGGGCTCCGAGTAGCCCCAACCTCTGCCACGATTTCCTACCATGAGCTCTGACCTCCTTGCACCGAGTACTCTGTGGGCTGGTGTGTGGTGAAATTGCTCAAGGTCTTTTCACGACTCCTGTGCCTCAGGCCTGAGGGGTCCATTTGAGGGTCAACTTTGCTTTTCTTGGGCATCCCTAGTTGCTCCAAGCTTGCCCTAACTCCCCTGTGTTTGGTGAGTCTCCTGTACCTTGCTGGTCATCCTCAAAGTCGCCTGGTCCCCGCAGCTGCATAGTCAAGAATTCCATCACCGCACCTGAAGCACCTGACATTGGTGGGCATTCGTCTATCTTCCCTGTTCACTCCTGAGTGACCCAGACTCCGTCCCCTCTGCTTTTAGGTTCTTCTTGACGAGAATCCATCCATGGGTTCCAACAGACACTTTTCTTCCTTCCAGCAGTGGCCTTTCTTCAAAGGCCTCCATTGAGATCGACAGCGGTTTTCGATGCCACTTCAGACCTATGCACCAGGCTTCCCTGGGGTAGGTAACTCCTGTACTTCAGTATCTATGGGTGGGGTGGCTCTCTAACCTCCTAGTATCCAAGGGAATTCTTCAAAGTCCACTGGGAAGGCCACTTAAACTCTAAAACTTCAACTGTGACTTGCATATAGACTTGTACGGAGCATTCAGTCGTGTTCCCACACTGTACCCGTCCTCTGTGAGGTCCCTACTTACTCACCTTGGGTGGTTCCTTGGGGCCCCAGGAATTCTATGTCCTCTCGGCACTGCCTTGACCCGAGTTGTGGTTCTTATACCACTTGTTTAGAATATCGTTTGGCCCCCCCAGGGGCCACTTTGTATTAAGTGCTATTACTGTCATTTCTGTGCAAAGTATTGTGTGCTTTGTGACTATCTCGGGTAGGAGATAGTGTGTCATACTAGATAATGTTATATTAATAAATACATATTTTTATAAGTACTGTGTGGTTCTCTTTTCATTTAACCAATACAATATTATTGCATTCTGGTAAAACAAGCTGCTTAACATTCCTTCAAGATTAAGCCTGAAGGCTGCTCTCCACAGCTACTACTAGGATAGATTTCTAAAGGTTATCATTGACCTCTTAAATCACCATAGGGGTTGTTTTGACTGGTGCACAGTGCCCACTTTAATTAGTGGACAGCATATACCAGGCCAACTTCTTACAGTAATGGTAAACAGAACAGCAATGCCATTTCTTGACATGTATATCAGGAATCTCATTCATACTCTAAGTAGTTTACAAATGTGTATATTAGACAGTTCCCAAAAATTACATGATTACTCATGTCCCTTCTAAGGTATAACCACTCTTCATCATTGTCTTCTTAATCAATTTTTCTAACAATCACCTGTACCTCAAGTTGGCGTATTGGTCATTCTTTTGCCCAACCATTTTGAGCAATGGGTATATATGAGATAGTTCTCACTCCCTAACGAATAATCTGGAAACAACTCCAATGGACTCTGTTACTATTTGATGCACTCTATAGGTGTATGTATGATGCACACACGATAATTGACACAGTCAAATTTGGTCTAAAAATATGACTGATACTTTCTGCAGGTTCTACTTTTGTTCTGTAATGAATGACATAAATATTGCAGGATATGTATACAATAATTTTGTACAACTATTTTGGTATGGGAATTGGGTTAAAAACCAGGACGACAGCCATATGTCAAAACGCGGTTTCTATCCTTGGTCCTCTCTTTCGTTCTCAACTCTTTAACTTCAATATGGAAATCGGTTTGATGGAGCTTCAACTATCCCCTCTGGATTGGACTTAAATGTTTATGAGCTACCATCATTGGAAATGGTTTATATATATCCTTACCTCTACTTTTTGTGATATACACTAACAATACAGGCGATACCAACATGGCGACCGCAGTTCTTTGCCATCCTTATTACAGCATCAGTCCTCTTTCTGTTTCTAGTTCTATCAGCCCAACCAATTACAAATATGAGGACGGTCATAAGGCCCCATCTCTCCACTTTACGGGACACATACAACACTTTAAGAGAGCTTACACAATACAGGTAGGGGGGAACCCAACTAAAAAGTAGCCTTGGAATATCTCCATAGGTAACAGGCTTGATACAGGGAAGGAGGGTACCCGAGTACGCATTGGGTTATTTATGTTCTTATGTTTCTACAGGGTGGGACATGATCTCTGTAGTTTTTATGGATGGACAATATCCATATTTGTGGGAGTCTGTAATATCTCTACTATTAAGAATTTACAATGCAATTTGTATCAATGTTTTGGTTGTGAATGATATTCCCTTCATACTACACATCTGATTAGTAACTGACATAGAATGGATGAACATTATGCAAAACAGTCAGAGTTTTGGATGTCTCTCACCATTAGGATTCACAAAGCACATTTGACCTATGTGTTTTGGATGTAAACGATATATCATTTATATTAAAAAAAAATGTTCACGTTAAGTTTTATTTTGTTTAGTTTCTTCACACTATGGACTGGGTGATAATCTTCATCTCTTGGTGCCAAGCACTGAAAAAATTGCCAAAATATACCATTACATGGCTGGGACCACCTTCCTTTCTTCTTTATATAAATCACAAGTGCCTGATGATTAATACTATAACATTCTGTACATGGTGGTACGACTACGTACCATCTTCCTTCCTAGTGATAAAACACTGAAATGTAATAAAACATTTTGACTGCAATGAAAAATGTGTGGAACATCTCTGTATTTTTATACATATAATTACAGCTTTGAAGAAGTCACTGTGTGACGAAACAGTCATCAGCTGTTTGTCCTTGGTCTTAATACACGTTACGATCTACAACCTTTGAAGAGTACTGTCAATTTTGTATGAAGATTCATGGGAATTTCAAGATTTGTAACTAATGTTTCTAACCACTGTTGAGAGTGCTTTGGTATTATGATTACACATGTACACAGAGGTAGTTTTAACAATGTGACTAACGTATCTGTGGTAGTAGGATACACCCATATCAGTATAGCACCGTATAATAATTTTCTAACATTCTCTGACATATTTTTGCACATAATATAAGAGGTGTGCTCAATGAAATCCTCTACTACCTGATCTATATTATTTATACCTATATTGTGGGTGGGGTGCTTTAACTGTGTGTTGGATGACACATTAGACAGACACCCCTAAGAAGTCATGCACTAAAATCCAACATGACTGCCACCCCCAAAAGGTCATGGACCACCTGACTGAGTGGACGTGTGGCACATGACACAGCTAAATACACAGGTTTATACATGCTACACAGCAGTGCGTACTGTTTATAGTAAATTAGACCGTTTTCTGACCACTGGGATGGCCACTTCCTTTGCCACGCAGATACAGGTTCTGGGCCGTTTCCTTTCAGGCCATGCCCCTGTATTACTAGAATGGAAGATGGAGTGAGATAGGCCGAAGATCCTCCTTTGGCACCCCCAGCCGAAGGCCCTCAAAGTTACTCTGTTCCTGTAGTATGGTTTAGGGCCTCCTTTTGCGTGCATGTTATGTTAGCATGGCTTATTAGACATTTAA
Organism: Lissotriton helveticus; assembly: GCF_964261635.1. Lineage (NCBI taxonomy): Eukaryota > Metazoa > Chordata > Amphibia > Caudata > Salamandridae > Lissotriton > Lissotriton helveticus. The sequence goes on along the minus strand of NC_136067.1, from coordinate 891,268,230 downwards.
ACGCCATTTTACCTTTTGCTGCTTTTGCACATAACACTGCTTAGCTGTTTTTGCAAGTTAGCATTTACGAAGGTCTATACATGTGAAAGGCTTGTTTTTCTACATTTCTAGACACACATTGTGTCTCCAGTCTGTACAGTGAGTGCTGAGCCGCCAGGGTTATCATAACGTGTGAGCCTGTTTATCGGCATGTCCGTGTAACACTATCTAGACACAACATATTGGCAGCTGCGATCCGAGCTAGATTCTGGCGCCTTTATCATAGCACACTTGCCATAATTTCACACACTTGGAAGATTCCAGAGATGCAGAGTCTTGTAGATCCCGATGTAATTTACACTTACTGAGCGGACAGGTAATGGGGTCCCCCTGAGTAAAAGTCCAAAGAGACCTTCTGAAGCTTATAATAATCATTCCTATGTAGGGAGGGTGTTTAAACTAGGCATTACTTTACCTGTTTACACTATCATTGTAATATGATTCTTCCTTTTGTATTTTATGATGTTGTAACCATGCTGACCGTATTATCTATAATCATATGCCTGCTTGTTTTTGCGAACATACTGCGTAGGAGGTCATGCCGTTAAAATAAACATTTTAACCTTACTGTGTCTCTCTTTCACTCCTGTTGTGGACTGGTATAAAGGTATAACAAAAGAGTGTTCTCACTTGCCACCATTCCTGTGATGGTCCTAAGTCGCATGTTCTAGGTTGTCTAATTATTGGTTGCTTTGCTATAGGACGAAGAGCTGATGTGACACTGATTGCTAGCTGGTTGGGGTTTCTAGGTTCTGAGGTGAGTTTCTGGTACACTACAATTCACTAATGTCCTAGGTCTCTGTGCACAGTTCTGTGTATGAGCAGAAATCCTTGCAACATGGCGCCGCCAACGAGTGTGGTCTTATTGTGAGACATTTGAGTAGTGCTTATAGCAGTCCACGACCCCCTTACTATTGTTTCCGGTTGACGGTAGGGATGGATAAAACCTACCTATATTTGTATAGGTTGTTTCAGCTTGATAATTTAAAAAACGGTTTTCTGTTTGAATTACTACCCATTTGTGCCTTTTTATATTGCATTGTCCTTTACTGTTACTGTTTCGATATGGCTGCGGTTGATATCCCAGCACACAGTCGTGTGGCTGTACGGAATCATTTGCAGGAGTACCTGGTTTCTATGGATGGACATGCAGTGGTTTTTGTGGTCTCAGCTGACGCGGCGTACTGGTTTGAGTTGTATTACTCGTGGGTCACGTTTCCCGCGGTGGATGCTGGTACTGGTGTGTTTCATACTTACATCCCTGCTGATACTCCTGTTGTGTATGCTCCATTTAGGACAGTGGAAATTCCGATTTCTGCTTGGCAGCATGCCGTTGGGTTTAATGGCGCCCTCCCAGACGTAGTAACAGCGGTCAGACAAGGGCTGTTGCCCATTCCAGGCACTACTTGGCCTGTTTTAGCTGCTCACACCCCACATCCTTTAGCAGGGCAGTTGACAGCTCGGCAACTAAGGCCCCTATATGCCTCTGCAATATCAGTTATTAGGGGCCTGGTTCATTACATTACCCGCAACCTTCCGGCTGGGGCCCCGGGAGGTGCGGCGCGTCCAGCTGGCGGAGCCAGACTAAAACTTAGTCCGGTCATGGTTAATGCGGTCATGGGCAAGCGTCCCCAGGATAAGGAGGAAATGCCTTTTTGGCTTGCCGAAAAATTCGACCAGCTGGAAGTGGTTTTCCCAAATACAAGTCCTGTGGAGAAACACAGGATATTCACAGTGAGTTTGCAGAAAGACTTAGTGCCTGACGTAAATGAATGTACAACTTGGGGTGTGATATTTGTGGCAGTTTATTCTAGGTGCTTTGGTACCCCGTCAGTGACTGTCCTGCCTACTGTGATCAAACATGGTCAGGATGAACACCGACCGGAGGCAGCTGTGGAGTTGGGAATGTGACTCATAGGGGTGTCTGATTTGGTCCGCGATCTAGTTCTTGCTAATGCTAGGGTGATGCGGTGAGTTTCCAGGTCTCTAATGCTCTGCGCGATGTCCCCGACGCCAACAAGCTCCGTCAGTTACCGAAAATTATTACTGATGCTTATAAGACCGTTGGCCATAATAGTTTGGATGTTAAGCCTTTGGCTAAAAAGGAAAAACAGCAGCAAATTCAGAAAGAGTCATCTGACAAAGATGACCGTCCAAAAAGTTCAGAAACAAAATTGGAGTAAGAACAAAACACAGGGGAAACAGCAACAGAAACAGGTGTCCCGTCCTGCTTCTCCTACACCTGCCCCTGCTGAGCGCACTTATGATTTGCGCCACCGCAGTACTATTAAGTCGCCTGGTAGGTTTCAGGTTTCTGAACAACCTTCTCCTCGCTCTTTGCAGGAAACATCCACTAGTGGAGGAGGCGGCGGCAGAGGTTGAGGTGCACAACAGGGCCGTGAGCAGCCTCGCAAGGCTGATGGAAAAGGCAAGCAGGACGAGTCACCGCATCAAAGACCCCAATTTCAGAAGAAGAAAGTTGCTGCCATAAATGCGAGATATGCCACAGATTGTGAGAACGCAGCTTCAGCATCTGACATGGGCGCTGACGCTGTTGGACAGCGCGGCGGAGATTACCATCATTCGAGAGGCGCTGCGTCCACTACTGAAGGTAACAGCTACTGAGATCTTCATTGTAGTTGAGACGGCAGATGCTAGAGTGGCACCCCCTGAAAGACTTTATGAAATAGTCCTAATTATTGAAGGTGACATTGAACGTACCATAAAAGGTTTTTTTTGGGAAAATCTTACGACTACCTATGATATTTTGTTGGTGGAGGTCGATTGGCCCCACCTTTTGTCTTAGCTGCTCCACAGGGGGGGAGGTGATCCTCCCCGCTTTCGCGCACACAGTGCCAAAGGGGCAGGTGCTGCATTTTGCAGAAGATTGGGCTAAGGCGCTTGCGCCAGCGTTGTACCGTACTCACTGTGGATGGGATAAACTTTCCCCTCGGCATGAGATTCCTTGTGGTCGATGCCACAGCCTCAACCCCAATACCCCATGCAACATGAGGCGAAAGCCTCTGTTGCGGAAATCCTTGAACAATTGGAATATCAAGGTCTGATTGAAACGTCAGTATCTCCGATAAATGACCCACTTTTTACTGTGACCAAGCCAGACGGTTCTTACCGTTTGGTATTGGATTACCGCCACTTAAACTCACATTGTCGTACGTGCGCGGTGCAGAATACCCACAGTTCTTCTCTTGTGGATAGTCTCGTGCGTAAAAGGTTCAAAACTACACTTGACATATCCAATGTTTTTTTGCACACAATCTGTCCTCTCTTAGTAGTCAATGGACGGCATTCACAAGTGGCGGTAAACAGCGCCATTTCCTTCGATTAGCGATAGGCTATAAAAATAGCCCTGGGGTGTTTGCCGCCCGAACTGTCTCTCTGCTTGAGGGACTCGACGCAGATGCTTGTTCGTATGTGGATAACATTTACCTCACAGATGACAAAATTATGGCCGCATCTGTGCCGAGTAGACCGCATAATTTGCTGTTTTACGGATTTTGGCGATAAATTCAACTTTGCAAAGTCACACATTGCAGAGTACACAGTGTTATTCCTGGGCTATGAGCTCATTAATGAAGGACAAGGGTTAGCTCCTCACTTCTTGGAGAAATGCGCACTTTTGCAAGCTCCTACAACTCTGAAAAAGCTACAATCTTTACTGGGCTTTTTGAATTTTGGTCGTACATACATTCCAGAATATGCTCAGCGTATCAAACCTTTTTATGCGTTGATACAACCTTCTTCCTCCAAATCGTGCTGGATGCCAGAACATTCAGCCATCTTGCAATCTTTGAAGGCTGACCTTCTAGAATCTACATTCTTGTCGACTCGTGACAACCATACAAACCTGGTGTTAAGAATCGTACCAGAGGCAGTGGGTTTCACGTATCTCACCTTTAATGAGGGTGACACAGTCCCTATCGCTTACAAGTCACACTTCTACACTTCGGCTGATTTGCGGTTTTCTACTGTGGAAAAAGTTTTGACAGCAGTGCAGATGCCGATTCCTAAAGAACGTGCACTGTCACAGGGAAAGCGCATTTTGGTTGTTACCCCGTATCCTGCCTTGGAGGCAGTAATAAAAGCCAGTGTACCTAATTCCAAAGCTTTGCACCCAAGGTGGATACAATGGGCCACGTCCTTGACATCCCTGGATGTCATGTTCATTTTTGATTCCTCTTTGCAGACTCAAGAGTTATTGCAGTATGAGTTTGCTCATCTTGCCCCTCTGACTATGCGCCCATTAGAGGATTTCTGTTGTATCATATACACTGATGGCAGTGCGCAAGCTGCTACCGGGTCCAGACACGCGTATAGTTCGACCTGCGCAATTGTGGTTGGTACAATGGTGGATGGTGAATTCAAGTCGGATGTCGTGCATTCGCAGGCGTTGGGTGGTTGTACCGCCCAGTTGGCTGAACTTCGTGCTCTGATGCTTGCATTGGAGTACGCCGATCCTGGTGTGACTACTCTTATTGTAAGCGACTCTTACTAGTGTGATCAATCATACAATGACAATCTACCCTTTTGGACTCAAAATGACTATTGTGACTCCAAGGGTCGCACAATAAAACATAAAATGATCTAGGTTCGAGTGGCTGAACTTAAAGAGCATCTCGCACTCGTGTTTGTAATTCATACTTTGGGTCATCAGTGTGTTGGGGTTCACGCTGTTGGCAACTGTCTCGCTGATGAAGCCGCGAAGCCAGCAGTAGCAACGTATGCAGTGGCTACACAATCCAAAAGTAAGATTGATGATGACATCTTGGCAGCTATTGCCGCAACAGAGAAGGGAGGTAATTATCCTAAGGGTTTCCCTTCTAAGTAATCTTATCATTTAAGTACTGCTAAAGTTCCTTTTGTGAAAATTAACGACGTTGGTGACAGGTTGATTTCCAACGCGGACCGCAGACAAGCTTTGATTACAGCAGCCCTGCCGGGATGGCTTCAGCGCACGCCGGTGTGTCGGCCACTGTATCTCTGCTACAGCAACAATTCTGGTGGCAGGGTTTGTATAAACAGACACGTGATTCTGTCCTTCAATGTGGCATTTGTCAGCAAATTAAACCTTCTTCTGCTGCACGCCCGCCCCAAACTCAGTTGTACATCTCTAATAAACCACTTGGGTGTGTTTATCTGCATCACTGCGGTCCTTTTTCATCCGATACTGCGTATAAGTACATCTTAGTAGCAGTTGACTCTTGCACGCGCATTGTATGGGTCTGGCCTCAAAGAAGTGCTGATTCTAGAACTGTCATAAGAGATTTGCATATCTTTGTGGGAATTTTTGCATGTGGTACCTTCCATTCGGACCAGGGTACAACGTTCGCCTCTAAGGCGTACAAGGAGGCCATGGCTTCACTGGGGGTCCAGGTCAAATTTTCGTCTCCATACCGACCTGAGGGTAATAGTGTTGTGGAGCGAATGAACCGTGATTTAAAGCAATCATTGACAGCAAAAGTTTTAGGTGCTCGCAGAGACTGGCTATCCCACCTCAATAGTGTACAGTGTGCATTAAATAATCTCCCTAGAAGGTCTCTGGGTGGGCGGACCCCATGCGAAATGCTCTTTGGCATCAAGATGTTTGTCCCGGACCTTGACAGTCTAGACATGGCGGTGGGAGCCGCATCCTTTGACGTAGATGAACATTCTAATGTTTTACAGAACCTACAAGAGACAAGAGACAGTCTTGCACAGGAACATTTGCCCTCCACGTCTGAGACTACGTTGCAGATTCCGGTAATCGGCTGGCTACCCCAAGTTGGAGAACTGGTCCGAGAGAAGATTGACAACAAGAAAGAATTTGGTCGTTCCTATCGAGCTCCAGTTGCCTTGCTTGGTGTGCAGGGTACAAGAACAGTCATTTTACCTCCTCTTCCTGGGTGAAAGGGGAACAGGTACATTTCAATTGACAATGTCAAACCACACAGGGTGGCTGATTCTATATAGTATGACGCCTGCAGTCTCGTGTCCAGCAATGATGCAGCACTCTGTTTTGGCCCCGGATCCTGCCATCGGGTTATGGTTGAAATGAGTCCACTTATGAATCCTTTAATGAATCAGTCTGCTGATGATCCTATTAATGACACTGAATATACTTATCCTACTGACTTATCTATGCCTGATTTGGAGACCCGTGTGGCTAATCAATGTCGTTTTTCATTTGACACTGGCTCTTCCACATCAAAGTCCCCTTCAAAAGTTTCGATTTTTGCTGCCTGGTTTAAAAAACATTTTTTGATTCCTCCTTGGACTTACATTTGGCTCCTGCTTTTTGCTATTTTTTTGTTCATGTCCATAGGATTTGTGGTGTATTTTTTCTTCTTTATTAATGGACACTATGTTGTGGAAAGAACTTCAATAAGAATGATTGATGGAACTTTGGCTCCCCACTCCTCTTCGCACATGATGAAGAGGGACCAGACATTTGTGAATATAACTGCTTGGCCCGTTTTAGATGGGATTATTTGGGATGCTGTCATGTTCCAGATGTATGGTCCCACAGAGGTTATTAATGTTCCCAATGCACTCCGTGTTTCTATTTGGGGATGTGGTTAAACAAAATATAAGATCTGATGATTGGGACGTTAAGACCGTAGAGGCTTTATTTTCTGATTTTAAATATTATGCTGCTCTCAATGCTGAAGATTTATATTTGGAAACTGCAAATTATGGTGATTTATATTGTTATCAGCATTATGGCAATCACTATCTTCATAAGACAGATTCATTTAGGAATGTGGTAAATTATACACAGTGGGAACACTGCCCCGCACCTGTAAAAGGCAGCTCTAAAACGCTTTTGAATTTTCTTTCTATTTCGCTGATTTTGATCAATCAAATCCTAATGCATTTTATTTTAAGATGACTGAGAAGTCAACATCCAAGGTTAGACTAAATTACTGTATTCAAAGTCCGTTATAGATCAGTTGGCTGTTGAGGGCTATGAACTATGGAAAGATACTATTGATCTGTTTGGGGTTCTAAAAGTTGGCAAGTGCAAGGCACTGAGGCTTTGCATCGTGCATGTCTCATCCCGAACCATATGTTGTTTCTGAATGCTACCGTTTCACAAACCACATGCTTTGGATTGGCTATTTCTAAAACATTAAATGCCCCTTCTTTGCCTGATTTGGGTGAATATCCCGAAGGCTGGTTGGTATGGCAACAAAGTGCTGATTCTTGCCAGCACCGTTTTCTGGGTCTGACCCCTGGCTATACAGAGGTTAGAATTGATCCCCGCTTTCTGTCTCAGCATTCTGTCACCACCTCCTCTGTGGGGAAATTATGCCAGAGTTGGCTTAGACATTCATCCTTAGCATCTGTAAAGCTGCATTTATCCAAACTCACTGATGCTGTTGACTTAAATGATTTTGTTAAAGGTCTCGCAACAGGCAGATCGAAACAATGGATATATGCTGCTTACAATGAGGTTTGGAAATTGTCACTAATTAAAGCTGCTTCTAAACTTAGAGCAATTGATCAGGCCATTTTAGAAAAAGTGTTTGCAGTTGTAGATAATAGCATTAACATTATTTCTTCCAGAATTTATACTTTGGACAATATTGTGTCATCCGTAGTTGATATTGTGCAAGAAGATTTTACCGTTTTGTATCATGGGCAAAATCAATTGCGTTCTGTTATGCAGTTTGCATGGACGTTGCAGACGTTGAAAAATGGTCGAGTTCCTTGGGATTACATGAACACAAGTTTATTGTTTTTGCCTTTTAATTTGACTGTTAAGCAACAATTTATGTCGATGAAAGATGCCACGTTTTCACTGTTGCACATTGAAAAGTTAGAACCTTTACCCTTTAAGGTAGCAGAATCCAATTTGGCACTTTGGCTCATCAATGGGTTAATAGCTCTCCCTTTCTCTCTATTCAAGTTAGAGTCCTGTTAGAAACACTATGCAATTGGCAGGTTTGAGCCCCTGGGTGGTGCTTATCTTCACGAGGTTTGGAATCTCCAGTTTACATACAGATGTTTGAGGGATGATAAGAAAGTTTATTTAAATGGCGAGGATTGCACCACGACACCAGATCACTCATTAGTATGTAGAACTCTTCAATTGCACGGCTCTTGTAACGTTCTTGCACCTAACCGGGCCTGTATTTTAAAGGGTACTCCAGTCCCGGCGATTACACTGACATTTACATTGCTTGCAAACAGTAGTTATTTACTGCTAAATAATGAAGATTGTTGTGGGATGCTTGCCGGTATTCCTTATATAGTTACGGTTTCCCAGCGTGTAACTTGTTGCAAGAATGTCTTGTTTCCTCCTCCATATGGGAGGCTCAATGTTTCCATCTGGCCTTCTATAACGACCTTGAAAGCAGAGTTCAACAAGATGAGTCGCATAAGAGCTCTATTGTCCCAGAAAGAAGTCCCCCTTACATCTGCGCGTGAGACATTCATCCTTCACGTTGCTGACACTCGTACTTATTAAATACTGACCTGCCCCTGCATTTCGGTGCTTTGATTCACACGACTATGAATTCCTCGTCGACCACGGGCTTGGTGCACTCTTTTAAATAAGTATGTTCTGGCCTTGTGACCTCATTTCAAACTATATTTGGTGTGATCCCTGCATTTTTTCATTCGATTTTCTCGAGTGTCTTTAGGCGCGGGCATACTGCTATTAATTTGTTTGCTACAAAATGGATGCACAGTTTGTGCCCCATGACGAGCTGTCCCGGCTGCACCACCTTAGTAACCGGATGCTGCAATGCTATAGATCGCTGCCTTTGGCGACTCTGAGTGTGGCGTACGACTTGTCTTTCTGGTTCCCCTTTTTCACTTGCGTGCATCCTGTTTTCCATTGCCTGGATTGTGGGTTTGAATGGGCCCTGGATTTGTGCCTCTGCAAAACGGTGTCTCCTGACCTGGATTATAATCTACTAATGAGTCCCTTAGTTGCTCATGAACTAGATTGTTCTGGTGCTGGGATTATGGCCTGAGCAGCGGTGCATGGGGTTCTGGGCAATTGGAACATTTGGACTGCGGCCAATGACTTTCTGGCGCGCAGTTATCTCGAAGTGAGTCCGAGTTGTCCTCTGATGGTGCTAGAGGCTCCGGCTATCGATTAACATGTATGTTCGTTCCCTTTACTTAATTGGATGACTGAAATGTTCATGGACGATAACAACGACTTTCTATTGGAAGCAGTTGCAACGTTTGGTGCATATACGATGTTGGATTGAAGTGCAGATTTTTTCTCTGCTTCATAAACACGTAGTGAACTCGTGAATATATATCTATATTTTTTAAAGTCTTAATTTTTTTACATGTTTTAGGTCCTATTTGTACTCTGTTGTCGCTCAGACTACCTTCCATTTTGACTTAGAGCTATTGATTCGATTTTTTATCTCATTCAAAATTTACAAGTTGGGCGAAATTCCTGAACTTGGTTCTGTCTCATTCGAACTTGAACTCTGCGTTCTATGAAGTTTGCCCCAGTTGTTGTGAGTTCCCCGAACAAGGGAGGGTGTAGTATGGTTTAGGGTCTCCTTTTGCATGCATGTTATGTTAGCATGGCTTATTAGACGTTTAAACGCCATTTTACCTTTTGCTGCTTTTGCACATGACACTGCTTAGCTGTTTTTGCAAGTTAGCATTTACGAAGGTCTATACATGTGAAAGGGTTGTTTTTCTACATTTCTAGACCCATTGTGTCTCCAGTCTGTACAGTGAGTTCTGAGCCACCAAGGTTATCATGACGTGTGAGCCTGTTTATCGGCATGTCCGTGTAACACATTCTTGATACAACATTTTGGCAGCTGCGACCCGAGCTAGATTCTGGCGCCTTTATCATAGCACACTTGCCATAATTTCACACACTTGGAAGATTCCAGAGATGCAGAGTCTTGCAGATCCCGATGTAATTTACACTTACTGAGCGGACAGGGAATGGGGTCCCCCTGATTAAAAGCCCAAAGAGACCTTCTGTATCTTATAATAATCATTCCTATGTAGGGAGGGTGTTTAAACTAGGCATTACTTAACTGTCTGTACTATCATTGTAATATGATTCCTCCTTTTGTATTTTATGGAGTTCTACCCATGCTGACCGCATTATCTATAATCATATGCCTGCTTGTGTTTACGAAAATACTGAGTATGAGGTCAAGCCGTTAAAATAAACATTTTAACCTTACCGTATCCCTCTTTAACTCCTGTTGTGGACTGGTAAAAAAGGTATCACAAAAGAGTGTCCTCACTTCCCACCATTCCTGAGATGGTCCTAAGTCGCATGTTCTAGGTTGTCTAATCATTGGTTACTTTGCTATAGGACGAAGAGCTGATGTGACACTGATTGCTAGCTGGTTGGGGTTTCTAGGTTCTGAGGTGAGTTCCTGGTACACCACAATTCACTAATGTCCTAGGTCTCTGTGCACAGTTCTGTGTATGAGCAGAAATCCTTGCAACATTCCACGAGGAAAACAGAAAAGTAACTAGTGGATACTGTGAGACTAACTGGTTATCCACTGTAGAGGGACTGAATTGAACACACTAAAAATAGGGAGGCGTGGGGAATGCACGACTATGGTTGGTGGCATGAGGAGACGCTTGAAGATGGAGCTCACTGAGACTGAGGGCATTCTGATTGACCTGCAGAGGGAGAAACTTGTGTTCTTGGCACGAAGTGAGTCACTTCTGCGCACCTAGCGCAGAGTGGGTGAAATCTGGGATAGGGTGTACTGTCTAGTCCACAGAGAATACCGTCAGCTACTACACAGTGAGGGGGATAAGTTGGGGAGGCTACTGGCATGGCTACTTCAGAGGGAACACCCTTTCCCACTGATATTGATGCTCAGATGACAGATGGACACACCTCCTGGTATCAACTCCACACTACATGCACACGGCTGTCTATATGGAGGAAATGCGACCTAACCTGACAGGGATAAGGTGATTTCGGGATGATGTCACACTTCTGTGACTCACGGAGGGCAAAAGGGATGGCCTTGGGAGGGAAATCCTACTTATGAACCTGCAAGAAGCAGTGTAGAATATGGCACGATACAAGTAGCCCAACCCGAAGTTCTCCCTATGGAGTATTACCGGCCCATCCCGGATCCCTTATTACCCATATTGCGAGAGACCCTACCGGAGGCTAAAAGAGTGGGGATTTTACTTTTATTCATGAGGGAAGCCCAGATTGTTGTTTCCTAAGCCGGGCAAGGACCCCCACATTCCTGGCTCTTATCGACCCCTGTCTACGCTAGGAGTGGATGCAAAAATACCTGCTAAAGTACTGGCAGTGCACTTGGGTAGAGTGGTGACACATTTGGTCCACGATGACCAATGTGGATTTATGGCAGGCAGAGGAACTCAAGTAAATCAGCAAAGGCTCTCTCATGTGCTTCACTCAACGGAGGGCATGAAGATACAAGTTGCCATGGTCGTCTTAGATATAGAGAAGGCCTTTAATACCTACAATGAGATTAACTGTGCTGGGAAGAATGGGCCTAGGTCAAGAATGTATCCCTGGGTATGCGTCTCTACTGTTACTGAAGGCGCTTGTTCATAATGGAAATGTGGTCTGTGACAAAAAATGTATTGAGCAGAGTACAAGACAGGGATGTCCGCTATCCCTGCCCCTTTTCGCACAAGCAATGGAGCCATTGGGGATCTGGTTGCGAAGTGACATGGACCAGTGGGGCATAGATGTGGATGGCCGCACCCATTTTGTATCTCTATACGCCGACAACGGGCCGGTGTATATTTGTCAGCCGGAGGGGGCGATGCCTGCACTCTTAGAGATATTATCGGTATTTGGAGAGGTTTCGGGTCTACATGTCAACCGCCAAATATCAATCATGTTCTAGCTGGGGGACCTGGTCAGCAGGGTGGTCATGGACCTCCCCGCTACAGAGCTTAGTTGGGAGAGTGATCATTATCGCTAATTGGGCATACAAGTTGCCCACAGAGCTGAGTCCCAGTACAATCTAAATATCAGGACAATCTTTTCAGGCTAGGAGTCCTCTATCTCCTTCTGCAATCGCCTACCTCAACCTGTGATGAGACACGTGGCCCTGGCCAGGATGGCCCTTCTACCTCCCGGTTTCTATGCTCCCCAAAATTCCTTCTGCTATATCCCCCTATCCACATTTACCACTATAAATAGCCTCTTCGCCCCCCTGGTAAGGGCTGGAAAGCACAGCAGATTTAAACTGGAAGTATTGAAACTGAACATGGACCGTGAAGGCCTGGGTCCTCCTGACCTAAGCCTTTACTACATTGCTGGACTCCTCCAATACGCAGCACAATGTTGTGCTGAGAGTCCTAATACTGAGAAGGCACTGCTGGCAAACTGGGGAGCAGAGGCAGAGCTCACAAGGTACCTCTTGATGGGTTTGCGGACCCCCCGGGCTATATGTTTATAGTCCATCAGGTCACGAGGGCCCAGGAGCAAGCTGTCACCCTGGTCTTGAATAGGGCCCCATACGTGAAATTACTTCCCCTCCATTGACTTCATGGCTTCCTATACATACAAATGGTAATGAACCTAACAAAATAGTTTGAAGGTGGCTGCAACACAGCTGGTGATCTCTACTTAAACTGTATCTTTCTCTCCTTTACAGATGTGAGGGACTTTTACAACATCCTGATCGTCATTTTCTACAATATGCAAAAATATCACATACGGGATATGGACTACTTTCCCAGAGGAGCCGGTAGAGTCCCATACTTTGATGCTTATACTAGATCTTGGATCCTTCTGGGGTCTCATATCCCGCCTGTAAAAAGCTTTGAAGACAGATTGCAGAGTCGACGTCTCCAAAATCTAAAGAAGATGGTCGGGGAACTTGCAATCACCCCTTGCAGAAGGGGAGTGGAGGTGGGCTTTTGCGTAGGTTGAGGAGTTGGCCAGTAATGCTTGTTTTAAACTTACACAGTTACACTATCTGTATTGCACGTACTTGACCCCTCATCAATCATCCAGAATTAGTGTGGCGCACTCATCTGGATGCCTCCGCTGCAGCACGGAGCAAGCAACATTTATACATATGACCTGGGACTGTGCACAACTCAGAGCGTACTGGGCGAGAGTCCTGAAACTACTACGTGAGATTATGGGAGTACCTGTCAAACATCCGCCAAACATTGCTCGCTCGGGGTTCTACTGCTTCCCAAGTCGGGGACCCGCACGCAACACAGATTTACCCTGTGGGGCCTAGTGTTGGCCAAGTGCTGTATTGCCATACATTGGACACACCCTACGCCCCTTCAATTTTTTAAGTGGAGAACTGATTTTAGTAAATGGGGTGTGGCTGAAGAGTGCAGCCTGCACTCGGTGCTTATGAATGAGGACGCAGAACATGATTTAGGTGTGTGGGGAGGATGTTGGAAATGCTACAGGCAGCTGGGAGGATGGGAGAGGCCACCACAGGTGCAACCCAGCCTAAACCAGGATTGCTATATCACATGCAGGGACACAGGAGGCTAATCCATAGACAGGGTGATTTTTGCTGCATGGTGCCAGTGACTATGGAGAGAAAGAATGATAAGTATAGTGATGACCGCACTGAAGGCAGGTACTGAAATGAGACATGGACCAACGGACACATGCGGGCCGAGGTCACAGCCCCTCAGGGCAGCTAATGGGTACCATATGCACTCAATGCCCAAACTGGTAGACACCTTCCGACCCTGTACCAGGATTCATCAGGGGCCCAATCCAGAAGGGGATGGGGTGGATCCCAGGACTCATCCAGACCCATCTATTTGAAACAAGAAATTATGTGATAACTTACCTGACTGCCTTGTCACTGCCAAAGTTACTGTTCTATTTCGTGTTTCATGTTAACAGATTAATCCATAGAAAAATGTACTGTATAATGGGTAAGGTGACGCATACTCCACAATGTTCCACATGGTCGATGTCGCTACCTACCTCTGAGGCAGTTGTGGATGCAAACTCTACGGCGATATGAGAAGAATGCGTATATCACCACTCTAGAACATGGTACACATAGACCTCAACCTGTACATTACTGAATCTATATTTTGAAATGAAAACATGTTTTAAAAAAACATTGTAACAAGCTGTTGCATTTTAAATATTTACATCGAGCATACGCTACCCCCCAGTTATTGGCATGAGCCAACTCTCCCAGGTCGCATTACTGCCACAGATGTGCGGCAGAACACGCTCACTTTGCTCACTTAGCATGGAGTTGCATCCTGTTAGACCTGGCTTTTCAGCGGGTTTACCCCCTGACTTTTTTCTTTTTTGGCTTCTGTATGACCCTGTTTTTGTTGATTTTAAGACTCTGGGCACTTTACCACTGCCTAAAGTGCATATGCTCTCTGTGTAAATGTGGTTAAGTCCCTAGTACAGTGTACAGTGTGTGCCCTGGGACTGGAAATCATCAAATGCTGCTAGTCGGCCTGTTGCACGTCCCTATGCTCACTTTCTGGGAAGCAGTGAGTCCAATCTACATTGTCATGTATGACAGGGCACACACTCACTTCAAGCCCATTCCTGACTTTCCTGGGGTAATGCAAAATTGCTAGCGGCTAATGTCTGTTGTTACACTGCTCATGCATTGTTATTGGCTAAACATCAGGTATCTCTGCACTGGTGTGGTGCCTCCAGTCCTACCTTGTGTACTGTGATACTACAAGTGAAACCTATGCATTTGTACAACCCCCTGGCTCAAGACCAAGAGATACATAGCAGCCAATAAGAAACTATTTGATGCTTTCAGCCTTGGACGCTGTTGAACCTGACTAAAACAGATTTACACTCTGAGGAACAGGTCTGGAAGATTCGTATGTGTGTGGTTCTGTGGAATACTCCTACTGTGTATAGAGCTGTAATTTACTTAAGCATGGGTGTAAAATCCATCCTGCTCGCGGAATTTGCGAATTTTTGACAAATTTGCATTTCTGCGAATTGCACGAATTTGTCAAAAAATTCGCATTTCGCAAGCTTGCGGATTTATTTGCTTGGTCGCGAGACTTTTTGTCCACGAGCACGCAAAAACAGACATGAACACGTAATTGCACAAGGCGAGCATGCAACTAGCCCATGTACGACCGCAAGGGTAATCTCGCGGTAGCCGCGCTGAAAAAATCCCGTGAACATGCAAAAAGCCCCGCGAACACGCAAAAAGCCCCACGAACACGCAAAAAACCAAATTCCGCTAATTCGCGGATCGCTAATTCGCTTTCGCGTGAATTCACGGACCGCGAATTTGCAAATTTCGCCCATACTTAAATTTACTTACATGCACTCTTCTGGTTTCCCTTCATGAACAACTTTCTCCCCGTTAATTTTTTACTAACCACCTGTAATGTCTACTTCCTGTGCAATTTACATGTATGATATATGTTGGCAAGTTGTTGTACTATACATGTGTACATTTTATGTACCATTTGATTGTTTGTGTTTTGTTCCTGTAGTACCATGACTGATATAAAATGCCATAAATAAAGTTGCCCCTTAAAAAAGAACACATTATGTGTGGCAGAATATTTGGATGCGATTGAAAATCATCCATGGTAATTTATTTTTTCTTTCCTCATCAATTTGTTTCTTTTTTTGTTTTGATTGAAAGCCTGTTTTGGTTATGGTTATTTTTCTACAGTTTTGCACCTTTTTTTTGTGCAATTATGAAAAAATACAACAACAATTGTTTATTAAAAAAGGTTCTTGGTAGAATCACACGATCTAATCATGAAAAGAGCTTTTTATTTTATTTTATTCCTTTAATGTATATATGTTGCCTTCCTGTACCCCTGGGTATGTTACTGTATGCATGAATGTGTGCCTCGTTGTATCAGTGAATGTATCAGTGTGTGCTTGGGTGTGTCAGTGTATGCACGAGTATGTGGCTGGGTTTGTTCATTTATGCATCACTGTGTGCTTGGGTGTGTCAGTGTATGTATAGATGTATGCCTGGGTGTGTCAGTACATGTCTCAGTGTGCACCTGGTAAATCACAGTATATATGAGTATGTGTGTGAGTGTGTCAGTATTTGTAAGAGTGTGTGCCTGGGTGTATCAGTGTATGTATTAGCATGTGCCTGGGTGTGTTAGTGTATCCATGAGTGTGTGCCTAGGTATGTAAGTTCATGCATAAGTATGTGCCTGGGTGTGTAAGTGCATGTGTCAGTGTATGCCTGGGTGTGTCAGTGTGTGCTTGGGTGTGTTGATGGATTTAGCAGTTTGTGTAAGGATGTGTCAGTGTATGCAGTGTGTGCCTGGTTGTGTTAGTAGCTGTTTGGTTGAGTGAGTAGCTGTGTGAGTGGCTCTAGGGATGATTGAGTGCATGTTTGAGTGTTTGTATGAGTGAGTTAGAGGGTGTATGAGTGGCTGTATGGGACAGTGAGCGGCTTTATGGGTGAGTGAGTAGTTCTGCGAGTGGCTGTATGGACGCTTGGATGGGTGCATGAGTGGTTGCATGGGTATGTGATTGACTGTTTGAGTGGCTGTATGGGAGAGTGAGTGGTTGTGTGAATGACTAAATGGGTGAGTGAGTGTGTGTGTTACTAACTGGATGGGTAAGTGAGTAGGTGTATCAGTGACTGTATGGGTGAGAGGGTGTATGTTTGAGTGCATGTACCGGTATGTGTTGGGTATGTGAGTTGCTGTGTGGGTGTGTAACTGGATGTCTCTGTGACTATATCACTTTCTCCCTTAGTGTGTACCTTGAGAATATAAGTTTGTTAAACAGCACAGAAATAGCTAATTAGTCAATTACATTACTCTATTAGATGATGCCATTTATCTGTTTAAAAGAACAAAAACATTCATGTAAGTTAGTATTACATTTTACAAAATTACACAATAACCATTTAATGTTTTCAATGCAAAACAGTAGTCATTTCTTATGTTGTAATAGTATGTTATATTAGATTATATGTTCCCTTTTTTACTGTTCTCAGCTTTTATGCTTGTAGTCCATACATGATATACTGTATAAAGATTCATCCTTGAATAGTGGTGAAAAAGCAATCATAATAAATTGTAAAAAAAAAAAAACAGAATTGCACAGGACATTATGTCGCTACAAATAAGTGACACCATGCATTGCACTCACTACACTTTTTAACGTTACTGAACTAATCTAAATAAAAATATCTTAAAATAACTTGTTTGTTATTAAAAGTGGTACAATACCACTGGCAGGTATAAAGAAAACTGGAATTATGGAGAGTCTTATAAAGACATCACCCCTTGTAGTCAAGATGATATCATAAACACAGGACAATCCAAGTAGGGCAAATCCTGTATACTACTTTTTAACAATAATGCTTATTAGAACTTTTGTTGGAGAAACAAAAGATAAGAATTTGGTAGCTTGAGAGGCATTTTTTTTTATGTAAGGTTACTGTCATTATCTTCCATCTATCCAGTTTCACTCTTCAAATAGACAGCATAGTGTCCAGATGTTACACAAACTCCTTCACGAAAGAGGATAGCCATTGTAGCATAGGTTCATCCAGAAATAGATATTTGTCCAGCTTTGAAGTTTGTAATCTCTGTTTCCAATTTACTTCCATCTGCTCTGCATTGTTGCAACATTAATAGAAGATACTTTCCACTTCTTCACAAATGTAATGTTGACATAACCATATGATGGACAATTTGGACAGGTATTGTTTCAGTTAGCTTTTTTGATTAATCTTTCAAAAGACACAGTTTTGCAATTCGGTAGTGTTAAATAAAGAAATCCCTCTGAATTATTTTGTGTACTTGGTGTGAAAGTACTCAGTTCAAATAAGTAATCAGTACTTGTTTCTTCTTCTTCTAAAACTCCAAGGATGACCGTTATAAACTCCTGTGAATCTTGTTGAGTGCTTTGAGTAAATTGTACTACATCTATAGTTCTCAAATGCCTGAAACACAATGTATTACAATCCATCACTATGTAAATGTTGCAGCAAACCACAAAGTGCAGAACAAAGGAGGATATTCTCAAGAAAGTGTGATAATCACAGCAAAATTAGCTTAATGCAATTCTTCACATTGCGGTAAATAATGCTGTGTTAACTTAGTATTCACAACACGGCGGTACCATACGATAGGCCCACGACAACGTGTCAAATGTCCGCAATAAAGTCAATGCGACGCCGCAAAAATGCGAAACACAAACACAAAAAAAGTTGCGATGAGGCCAATTGCGATACAAAAAGCACCAAAAACCCACGACAGGCCTGCAAATCCCACGTGTCATGCAGGATAATGCCCTATAAAAGCAACAAAAAGAACACACCAAAAACAATTCAAACTGCGTAGCACCATGAATGCACCTGACCGAGTGCAGAGGCCAATGTGAACGCCACAAACCCCACAGACCACCAGCAAGGAACCTCGGGGTCGGGAAAGGGCAAGGAGACGAGGGAGAGGAAGACGGGGTGCAGTCCTCAGGAAAACCAGATCAGCGTCACAGAGGTGACAGAACACTACCATCAACCGAACGCCAATTTGACAAATGTGAATGCAGTCGGAGTGTCAAGGAGGTCAATAGAGGAGACCAAGAGGCGCTGGCATGATGTGAAAAGCCATACCAAGCACAAACCTGCTGCCAACAGGAAGGCAGCAACGGCGACCGGTGGTGGGAGTCCTGAGCCACAGGAGGAGCTGGATGAAATGGAGACCACAGTCATCAGTGTGGAAACAGTACAAGGAGTTGGGAGTCGGACACAGCTCGATAGGACCAGACACAGCATCAACAGGGTGAGTAATGACCAGGGACTGGGGGGATGTGGGGAGATGGGCACAATGGCACTCATGCACAATGATGTATAGCACACTACAGCACATACACAGAGCAATCACAACACATCCCATGACTTCGGGGTACAAAGTGCAACACCGACACTGCTGAACAGAGGACACAACTGGGTCCGCTCATTCGCAGAAACAGGCCAATCACATCTAACATAGCAGGAAACTTTGAGATTGAAATGTAGATGTACAACCTCACATCCGTCAGGTAGTCCAAATGTCCACTGTCCTGCATCAAATTTTTTGCACCTCCCAAACCGTCACAATGTACATTGTCATACAGCCTGCATGTAAACAAGAACAATGCACGAACATACATGTCAACACAATAGCAACATGCATCTCCCCTTCACATTGCAGAGGGACAAACAACACCTACAGCAGAGCAGACCAGACAACTCATCAGTGATGCTGGAGAGGACCACCACACCGTCGACACCGATGCCCTACAACAGCTCATGGACATCTTAGGCAACCCACCCGTAGGAGGACGGCAGCCAAGCTACATAGAGGAGACCCCAACCCCTGCACAGACCACACAGCAGGAAGCACCTGCCAACACGGCTGGCTCCCAACACTCTGCCGAGGCACATATCGCATTCCAATGCCAGGTGTCAAAATGCCAAAAGGAGGTGGCCTAACAGGTGCGGGTGGGGTCAGACCTCATGGAAGCTGAACTAGGTCACATACATCAGGGACCACCTACACCCTACAAAGGAGACCCACACTGCGACAGAGACACATGCATTTGCACATTTCCTGAAACTGAACCACGCCCTGAGCCCCAGAATTATCATTCACACACCCACACTGGACCTCCGAACGATGGCCCAGTCCACTCTTCTTACATATTGAGTGTGTGACGACGAAAGCTACATGTCCAAGGTCTTGGTTGCATCCGCTGTATACAGCACAATGTAATGTTGTAGGGCCCGGGCCCTCATGCATACATTATGACCACACTGACACACGCAGATAGTTTGTGGGACTGGCTATGGGCACGCGCGCCCAGCCACTTTATAGGCAGCATCACATGTACAATGACGTCTGTGCTGGATGTGTGTGGGGTGAGTGTAATCCAGCCCGCAAAGAATGGTTGGTGCTGGCAACAACTACAACAGTGAACACTATTAAAATGGAAACATAAAACACCAGCATTACAGAGACAACTGCGGAGCATCATGGTGGTTGCCAGAGCAAGTACAGAGGTCACCCAATGAGCAGACAGAAGTGTCCGTGAGTTGCAATGCACTGAGGTTTGGGCACTTGATCTGAGCGTGCTCATGTGAAGAAAATGTCTAGGATTGTGACCCTTTGGGATATTCCTGATGCAGCTGCATTGGGGTGTGTTACACCTGCATCATCTTCCTCATCATCCTCCCAGGTCTCCCACACTCCCTGAGGTGACATTGCTGTGTGAGCTCTCCACATCACAAAACTCAATCAGAAATGGTCCATGAGTTGTGGTACACTGAGTCAGTGGCACCTGGAGTGCTGAGCAGGATATCAGGCAGATGACGGCATCCACAGCAGGTGTGAGCAACTCTGATAGTCTGGCAGTAAGACTCTTTTGACTCTGGTAGTTAGTGTTTGGAGGTGGTCTTGGCAGTGGTGGCATGTGCATCCTGCGGTGATGCAACGTCCGGGCTGGTCAGGACTCAATTTGATCTGTGAGCCCTGGTGGACTGCAGTGGAGGCCGGAGGCAGCGGACAGCATGGGGCCACATACACATGGCGTTGATGACCCAAGGCCATCATATCAGAGGCCATATAATATCTCAGAAGACAGGGTCCCTGACTTGAGCTGCACAGAGTTAGTGGCCCAGGATGCACTGCAGCCGGCACAGGCACACCGCCACGGGACGGTGACTTGCAGTGCACTGAGGTAGGGCCACGCGGACTGAGCAGGTCCTTGTCGATGTCTAAGGTGAACGTGGCGGAGGGTTGCGGAGGACAGTGGAAGGGGTCCTCCAGGGCATGATGCAGAGGGCATCATCAAGTTGCCGATCGCGAGCGTGAAAAATAAACCTCCCGGCGAGATTCTCAACATGGGGAGGTCAGGTTTCTCATTTCGAGTGGTCGCGTACGCTTGCGACCGCTCGCGATGAGAAACTACCAGTCCGTGTTGAGAAAGCTGCAGCTCGAGTAAAGATCTACTCGAGCGGCAGAAAACTACAGCTCGCACTGTGCAAGATGCCATTTTCAATGATTGCACAGAGCCGGATGCTTATCCGCACTGTGCAATCATTGAAAACGACATTTTGCACAGTGCGAACAGGGTGCTATGCAGTTGGCGTAGTGCTACGCGTAGCTCACGTAGTGCGAAGTGCACTTCGCGTAGTTACGCGTAGCGCTACTTTGCAAACTACGCCCAGGAATACTTGTAACCTACAATATCTCCCTCTTTGTCCACTTCTTTTCTTTTTAACAGATTACTTGCAATCCTTCTTATTCTTCTTTTCAGCAACATCTGAAGAATCTTTTGTAAGCTTTCAGTTTGGACAGATTATCAATTTTTCATAAATGGGATAATGTCCTAAATAAGGAGCATATGCTCTTCTTAACCGATTGTACTCTTTGACAGCACTTGCATCAGCACTTACTTTGCTGTTATCAAATTCAACCAAAAACAAACCGGACAATGCTCCACATGATATACCTTCTTTAAATGCAGAGCTACCTATATTAAGAACAACTGCATATACACTTAAACCTTGAGCTGTATGGCTAGTCAAAGCATATGCTACAGAAACTGGAAACGGCTTTGCAGAAGATCCATGTCTTTTAGAAGCAAAAACATACAATACATCTGTTTTATGTCACGAAGCTGATCAAATTATATTGCTCAGTATTTAACCTAATTTCTGTTTGGAAAGTTAGCACCATTAACTATTGCTTCCTTAACATTAAAATTTTGTCACACATTTACTCCGCAGTTTTGGCAAACACATAAACACTTTTCTAATCTAGCAGCTCTGGAAACAGATTTCTCCAATGAATCCAACTTTGTTTGTAGTTTTTCCCTTAGCAGTACTGTCACCCTCTGGTGTTCCATTTTGTTGACTGCTGTAATTTCCAAAATGTCTTCTTTCACTTATTTTAGTAATTATTTGTTAAACAGGAGCTCTTTTGATCTGTAAGCATTTGGCAGGCAATGGATTTCCCTTCTTTAATGGAATTGTACATTAGCTGTTCTGCTGTCTTGTTAAAAGAAAATTGTTTATTTATAAGTCAACATTCTAAGCAATGCTTCCCCTCTTTTGTGAGGACTTCTACTCTAATATCCTTCAGAATATTTCCCTAGTCCATGTCAGATGCTTGATGAATATTCCTAAATAGTTCCTTGTGTTGGAAATGTAGCCAAATGTTTACGTTTCCAACACATTCCAAATAATTCCGAGTTTCATCAAGGAGAAGTATCTTGAACACAGGCATTCATTTGACGAGGGCAAGTTGAAGTAGGTCGCCAAACCCAATTAAGTGCTTTCCTCCAAACAGCATGTCATACTCTGTTTTTAAAATCTGTTGCATTCTCAAGTGTAAAAACGCAAGCATTACGTTTGAGACCATACTCACTTCCTAGCTGATTAAAAGTTTCAGTTTCTTCAGTTCTCTTGAGACTTCATGATAAGCTTCTCTAGATAACCTTTGGCACTCCAGTTTGTTGTTATGTTCTATAGGTATGCATAAGTAGTTGATGTAAAGTAATTCCATTCATGTGTACAGCTAATCCAGTTGGGGATATTATTACAAATAACAAATTTGAGTCTGTAGTCCTCTATAGGTAAGCGATGAGATCTTCAATTAAAAAGATTTTCCCAGTGCCATCTTGACCACGGCTGTACAATGGCATTGGCCTAAAATGTGAGCATTTACATTTATTCTACTCACGGAGGAAGCCATGCTCTATGTTCTCTTTTACAGCCAGATATATTTTTTTCTGCTCATTGTTCAGTTGTCCAAACTGCCGCTCCAAATCAACATTTGTTTGTCTTGCATTTTGTATTGCAGTCTCCTGCTCATTCATCTCTATGGCATCTCCTTTTTCAATAATTGGCGATTCCAGAGGATCTTGAATTAGAGGTCATGAACTTTGACTGCTTTGTGAACTGTCCCAAGCTAGCTCAGCAGCAATTGTTTCCTCCTATTCTATCTCATAATTTAACATTTTCTTGTAGTTGGGAAAGACTGAACACCGAATTCTATCTTTCACAGCATTAAAATAATCTTTGCAGCATTCAAAATGCCTGAGTACGTCCCATTCAGAATACCAAGGATTGACCAGTTGCAGAAGTGCCAAATGGAAAAACTTTCTTTTATCTGGAGTTTGGAAACTAAGTTTTACGTGGCTTATTAAACTTTCTCTTGTCGCAAACAACTACTGCATATTTCCCTTTCTCTACATTTTCTGTTACATTGTTTCTATATATATAGTGTTGAAATATGTAATAAAGACACACGTTTGAAAGGTGTGGATGCCTTGGATAGTAAATATACAACATATTTGTTTTCACAATATCTGTACTTTCCAGGTCAGACTCTGCTAGGTACTGAGGGGCCTAATTACAAGAGGCCCGCACCTCTCAAGCGTCACGTTTTTGGATGCTCCAGTAGTGCAGGTTTCTCAATCATATCTATGAGGTATCACAAAACCACCCTGCATAGCTTTAGAAGGCCTTACATATATGGAGTAAGGCAACTCAAAGTGCTGTGTTGCCTTACTCTGTGTCAAGGAGGCGTCCCATGGCCGTTGCGGTGGGTGTTCCCAAGCAACAACCTTCGATTTGGATACTGTCCCAGATTTACAAAATCATGTAAACCTGTGGCAGAGCAAACCTTTTGCGTCCCCAGAGCAGTGTAAAGAGGAGCAATGTTTTCCTTTCTCCTCATTTTTTCCTCTTTCTATGTGTGCTGCATTATACAGCACACATAAAACGATGAAAACCCCTCCATGGATTGTTTTTGTAAACAATTCTGTCAACAATGCAGACACGCTTGTACCATGGTGCAACCGTCTCTGCATTGGCGCTAGGCACCAAATTGTGAGGATAGGAATACACTGTATCTCATAAATATGGTGCATTCCTGCCATTTCAATTTGGTGTAGGGCAGCACAGCAAAAAGATTTGTGGCGCTGCCTATGTTAATTTTTTGAAAAATGAGGCACCTGATTTCTAGGAAAAACTTCAAGGCTTTGTTTCATGTGTTTGCAAGGCCTAGACTTACCCAAACAATTCCCCTAGACTTTGAGTGCAAACTGGTTAAGCTCAACCGGTCACCACATTCATAGTAGCCGATCTCTCTATGTGAATGCATTTTCAAGCTGAAGCTGTACAATTTCTTTATTAGAGACTTTTCTGGAACAATCTTCTCCCTCATCTCTGTCTTCTCTGGTTTTGTAATGTACGAAGTGAATTTTTTTTAACACAAACTTTATTGAGTACTGAGGATGTCTCAAACATATTTATATCATCAAGTATACATTTTGTTTACTTTTTTCTATGACAAGATGTTAACATTCATGTGCGTTGTGCATCATTTTCATTATACAGCTTTATTATTACCCTAATACCGGTTGTGTAAGTAGTACAGTGTCAGGAATATGGTAGCAATATTAGTAAATAATCTGTAATAATGTGTTTAGAGTCATAGTTATCAGTACCTGTTTCCCCCTCCCAACTAACACCCACCCCAAATAAAAAACTAAGTCTAAACAAAGAAAACTGTTGTCGCTACAGTGACATTACACCTTACCAGATGTTTCGTATCGGGTGGTAGTCATGTCCGAGATCACAGGGGGAAGAGAAAGGGAAGGCATATGGAAGGGGGTGAGGAAGCGGAAGGGGAATGAGAAAAAATGGGGGAAGGGGAAAAAATGTAGACATCCCCTAGAAATCTAGTCAATTAAAAGGTAATAATCAAGTGTAATCGGGTAAACATCACTTACAACGAAACTTTTACAACGCACTACCATTACAACGCGGTCATTACAACGCAAACCATTACAACGCATTGCGCTGAGGGCGCTATAGGATAGGGAATAAGTTTAATTTACTATCCAACACCTTCCCTAGTGTCCACGGGGACTGGAGTTGGAATAGTAAATTAAACTATTCACTATCCAGCACCCAAAAGCCCTATGCGTTGTAATGGTATGCGATGTAAAAACCGCGTTGTAAAGGCAGGCGTTGTAATAGCCTGCGTTGTAACGTCATACATCAGTGTAATCGCCACATTCTATCCTTGTAGTCTGTTAGTCCTCCGACTCACCCCCTGTGCCCGCTTTAAAAAGTTCTATCAGGTGTGCCCAGTCCAGGGATATTGTATTTTCCTTAGTCCTCTGTATATTCTTTTTGTTGTAACACTTCCCTCTCTGCCACCGCCAACCTGATGACTTCCTCCCTCCATTTGCCTTCATGAAACGCTACTCGGGATTTCCAGCACTATGTAATCAATATTTTGGCAAGCATTAGAGCTAATCCTGCAAAACAGCGTAGTAATTTTGCCTTCTAAGGGAACGGGAATAGTCATAGGAGACAGGCCTCTATCTTGTCCCAAGGTGTGCGTTCTGTCAGGGACATTAGACTTTGAGTAACCTCTGACCAGAAGCCACCCAATACTGGACAGGACCATAACATATAAATAAAAGCAGCATCCTGAGCCAGACATCTCAGACATCCTGAGGACGCGGTGGAGTACATCTTCCGTAATGTCGTCAGGGCTAGATATGTCTTGTGTAATATGAATAATTGTATCATTTTTAATTGGCAATTACAGGAAACTCACCGGGGGTGTTCTAACATTAGGGCCCATTCTCTAACCTCTAATTTTCTTTTCTTAAAAAAAACCTTTATTGGAGGCAAGAAGTATTGACCACAGCATGGTGCCTACATCCCTGGATGGACCAGCACTGCAAAGTAGTATTCTGCAAAGCATTATAGGCCGGGGAGGGATACACAGCAAGCCGCCTACAACCACTTTGGGCCGACCGCGTCATTTGGGACAAGTTGAGTTAGTAGCCGCATAAGGTCATAAGCATTTCGGTTCAAGAAAAACAAACAAGAAAACAACAATACCACTAAAGCACATTTGCAGGTGGAAGATGCCTGTGTGTGCTGGCATATGCTAACCATTGATTTGAGGAGTGGTGTCACCCATTACCCTTTCGCCCCATTTAGGCTTTCTACCCTGGCCTGAGTGAGGTCTCTCATGCATCAGTTCACAACCCTAGTGTGTGGCTCATCCTCATTAATGCAAGGGTCAGGGTCTGAGTCTGTGGCAGTGGTGTGTTCCAATAAATATATTTGGAGGGGGGCCCATATATCACGTGGGCGGGAGGAAGGCTGTAGGAGTTCTGCATAGATGTGTAATTGCTCCTGACAATTGATGAGATCTTGCAGCCAGTCTTTGAATTTGGGTGCCCTCCCTCTTCCCCACCTGCAAGCGATCCGCCTTTTGGCGAGGAGGAGTGCCAGGGAAACGTTCTTCCATACCTTGGCGGCCAGTGTTTCATTTCAGCCTAGAAGCATGGTTAGGGGGTTGTCGGGAATATGTAGCCCAGTCATGTGGTCCAGCGCTGTTAGCACCTCCATCCAGTAGCTGCAAATGGGCAGGCAGTCCCAGGCAACGTGCCTAAAGTCTGCTCCTTCACTCCTGCAGTGATCACACCGGTCCTTGTCACGGAGGTGTAGGCGATGCAAGTGTGCAGGCATGTAGTAAAGACGGTGAATGTAATTGTAATGAATGATACGCAATCTACTGCTGGCGGAGATGCTTACAGTTTGTCTGCACTAAAAGGACCATTGGTCTTCAGGGAGGGGGATCCCAGTTCTTCCTCCCACCGATCCTTGGCTGAGGAGGGGGTTGTATGTACGGTCTCTCTGAACGGTGCGATACAGTAGTGACACAACATGTGTAGGGGCAGTTTGCTGCAGAAGGGCATGCAGGGGAGACATGATGGGGGGCTCCCGTGGAAAGCAGGGAGTGAGGGCATTCACATCCTGATGCAGTCTGACATAGAAAAACCCTTCTAGTGGGGTAGGAGATGTGGAGCCAAAGAAGTCTTTACTGGTGCAAACATTGCCCCCAATGTAGAGTTTCCCCCAGGTCTGGATGGAGAGTTTCTGAAGGAGCCGATGGCAGCCTCCCTCCTGTGTGACCGGGAGATCATGCCTCCCGAGGAGGGGCAGGAAGGGGGAGTTCAGCAAAGAGCATTGCAGCAATCTAGCTAGGTTGTTCCAGGCGCTGGTGTTGCATTGTACAGTGGTGGAGGTGAAGCGCTGCGGGACAGCAGGGGTGCTCAGAGAGGCAGCGCATGGTATCAGGCCATGTATCCGTCCTCTATCGCAAGATGGGGCATGCAAGGGGGGGTTTATCCAGTATGATGCAAAGTGAGCCTGAATGCAACTGAAGTATAACTTCAGGTCCGGTACCTCAAATCCTCTGGCATCAAAGGGTCTTGTGAGATTTTCCCAGCGCAGCCTGGCTTGTTTCCCACCCCAAATGAGGCATATGAGTTGAGTTTTTACAGCTTTGAAAAAATGTCGACTGGGGGCGTAGAGGAGATTAGTGAGGAGGTAGAGCAGTTTGGGTAGGACCACCATTTTTATAAGGGCGGCTCTCGCAGCCAGGGAGAGGGGTAGCGCGATCCATCTGGTAATTTTCTCAGTTATTAGATCAAGTGTACCTCCATAGTGGCCTTCATCAGCTCCTCTCAATTGCGAGAGATGACTATGCCAGGGTAGGTGTGTATCGTCGCACCATGTAAGGGTATAGTCCGGCTCAAAAAGCGTAGTGGCATCGGTGAGGGTATAGATCTGAGACTTTCCCCAATTTCTATTGACCCCAGAGAGGCGACCAAATAGAATAAGTAACCTGAGAATGGGGTTGAGACTTTCGTCCGGGTTTCACAGATAAAGGGTAAGGTCATCAGCGTATAAAGAGATTAGTATTTATCTCTCCGGTTAAATGAGAGCATGATCACAGAAGTGCTGCCGGACTTCAGCTGCCAGAGTTTCAATAGTCTGGGCAAAGAGAAGGGTTGAAAGAGGGCACCCCTGTCAAGTGCCTCTGGCTATTATGAAGGGGGAGGATCGAGTGCCATTGACCATCACGGTGGCCTGCAGGCCAGTGTATAACAGATTTATCCAGGCCAGAAAAGGGGCGGGAATCCCAGAGGATACTGTACCGACCTTGTGGGTCTCCGTAAGATCCAATAGGGGTGTAGGGAAGCGTACGTTTCACTAGGATAACCGTGCTCCGGGCATAAGAGCAGAATAATGAGAAGCATCTGCAGGTCGCTCATCGGGACGCGAATGTGGTGGGTGTGGTGGAGGCAAGATGCGTTTCCTGAAGCATAGCGCAGTGGATACTGCGGCGATCTAGATAAGAAAGGATATGTCTATGTTTGCGGGGATCAGCCAGGCCGCACACATTCCATGTCAGGAAATTATATTTGGGGGAACTAGGTCGGGTCTCCATGACAGTTGTGCACATTAATATTGGAGGAAAGCTGTGCTGTCTAAACTGGTTAGTCAACCCGGTCATACATGTGCTAATCAGTGCAATAAAAAGTGGTGTGAAACATTCCTTAATCCTTCCTCCCTCCACCAGCAGCAGCCCAACCCTGCCGTGATATACCCCCCTCCCCCCTCCCCAAAGTCCCCATGTACCACAAAACCAACAGGGGGGGAATGGGACCAACATGTTAAACCTTTCAAGCCAAGTCAGTTTAGGGTTCACCTGAGTGGGTAGTAGAAAGAGGGCAGCCAATAAACCCTCGCTTCAGCAAGGGTGCTTGGGTGGTATGAGTGGTATTCTTCACCAGTCCAGAGTGATCGTAGAAGCGGGCAGTGGAAGATGTGTCGCAGTTCACCGCAAGGTGTGCGGGCCTCCATTTAGTAAGAAGAAAGGGGGAGCCCACCATCATGGAAGTTGCCACATGGAGATGGATATGGAAGCCTTGGAACAGGGTATGGTTGTCATTCCACGTCTGACGAGCCGCCATCGTCCTGGGATCGGCTGGAGGGGGAGGAACGGTCTGTTGCCATTTTAGGTAGAGTTTTTAGGAAGTCATAGACGGGTTGAGGGTTTGTAAAGAAGTGCTGTTTCCCCTGGTAAGTGACCTTGAGGCGCGCTGGGAAGAGCATGACATATTCCATGTTCATTTGTTGGAGTTTTTTCTTCACTGGGAGGAATTTTCTGCGCCCCTCCTGAACATCCAGTGTAAAGTCAAGGTATAGTGAGACTTCTGTGCCTTCGAAGAGTACTTTCTTGTGTTCCCTGGTGAATCGCAGGGCAGTGTCCTGATCCCGATAGCTAAGTAGCATCGCAATAATAGGGCGAGGAGGGAGGCTAGGCACAGGGCGAGAGGTAAGTGAGCGATGAGCTCTCTCTATTATGAACTCCGAGGAGAACGCCTCCCTGCCAAAGGCAGCGATAAGCATACGTTCTACATTGTCCTCCATTCTGCCAGTGGCAGTGGATTCCTGTACTCCCAGGATCCGTAGATTATTATGCCTGGAGCGTGATTCTTTGCGGCAATGAGTTTCAGAACTTTCTCCATATCCAACGTTTTAGTAATGGTGGTGGCCGAGGCATCGTCTAAGTCAGAGATAAATTGTTCAGTTTCCTTGAGGCACTCTTCATGTTGATCGCTTTTGTGATATAGGGTGTCAATGCGTGCATTCTTAGTGTCCATTTTAGTTTCAATGGAGGACAGGCTAGATTGTAGGGAAAGAAGGTGGGCCTTCAGGTCATCTGTGGACGTGGGTTGATCAGAGGTGGTGGATTGTTTGCCCTCCATTTCTGCCTGCGAGCGTAAGGATTTCCTGGCTTCGAAGGTAAGTTTGGGTTGTTATGTTATGTTATGTTATGTTATTTTATTTTTATATAGCGCAAATTACCACTCGTCTCTAGGCGCTTCAGAGAAGGAGCAGGGCACTGCATGACTGCAGGGCGGAAGATTAAACAGATGTCAGTGTTTCTCTAAACAGGTGGGTTTTTAGCAGCTTTCTAAAGGGGATCAGGGCTGATTCCTTGCGCAAGGACTCTTAGGTAGATCATTCCTGATCCGTGGCAGGAGAACCATGAACGCCCTGCCTCCTTTGGTCTTAAGGTTGTATCTGGAGGAGGCTAATCTGCAGGTCTCTGAAGAACGCAGACCCCATCCCGGCATGTACTTTTTCACTCTGTCTTTTATATATTTCGGCGCATCTCCATGTAAGGCCTTATGGGCTATACACAGACTTTGAAAGTGCACCCGCTGTTCAATAGGCAGCCAGTGCAGTTTATGAAGCAGGGGGGTGGCTCGCGTGTGCCAAGGGAGGCTAAAAATTAGCCAGGCTGCATCATTTTGTACAACCTGAAGTCTCCTCAGTAGCTTCTGTGGGATGCCAAAAAAAGGGCATTCCCATAGTCCAGCCGGGAGATGACCGTAGCTGAAACAATTGGTTGTAGGACAGAGGAGGGGAACAAGTTTCCGTAATTGCCTAAGTAGGCCCATGCAGATACCCACCACTGCCGATACCTGGCTAGACATTGACAGATCAGAATCGATCTTCAAGCCCAGGCTCTTTGCTACTGGTACTGGGGTTGGTGCCACTCCTAGTTCTAAGGGCCAGAACAGTTCACACCAAGGGCTATTTTGAGCTGGAATAATAAGCATCTCGGTTTTGACCGGGTTGATTTTTAGTAAATTGGCTGCCATCCAGTTGACAGTGAACCTGAGAAGATTTCTCACTGATTCTTGTGCCTGGCTGGTGTGATCAAGACGGGCCAGGAGTTGGGTGTCATCAGCGTAGTTAAAGACCTGGCAATCTCTGACTGTGAGCGCCTCCACCAAGGGCTGCAGATAGATATTAAAGAGGAGTGGAGACAAAGCAGATCCCTGGGGGTCTCCACAGGTCAGGGAGCCCAAAGTCGACACCTGGTCCCCCAATTGGACTCTCTGGGTATGGTTGGTCAGGAAGGATCTTAGCCACTGAAGTGCTTGCCCCTTTATGCCTATATTCGACAAACGGCTCAGCAAGATGTCGTAGCTGACCTTGTCGAATGCTGCTGACAGATCTAATAGTATCAGAGCACTCAGATGTTTATTATCGGCCCTGATTCTAAGCTCTTCCAAAACCGACACCATCACCAGCTCAGTGCTATGATGTGTCCTGAAACCCGCTTGTCTAGAGTGGAGCAGATGGTGATCATCTAAATATTTTGAGAGGGATTTCAGGACATGTTGTTCCAGTACTTTAGCAAGAAAAGGGAGCTGTGAGATGGGCCTATAGTTTTTTAAGGCTGACGCATCTGCCCCTGGTTTATTCAATATGGGAGTGACCCTTGCTTCCTTTAATATTGCTGGTAGATAGCCCAGGTCTAAAAACTCGTTAAGTAATCCCAGGACCTGCTTTTCCACTCCCGGCAGGGCCATTTGAAAAAGGCCCGGCAGGCAAGGGTCCATTCGCGAGCCTGATTTAATCCATTTGGCCACTGTAGCTAAGGTGGCCTGGTCAAGTTTTGGGAAGCTAGCCAGCTGGCTACTCGGGCAATGGGGGGGGGGCATTCTGATCCAGGAGACAGGGATCCATGGGGTTTGCGGTAATTTCTGAGACAATATCCCGAACCTTTTGAAGGAAAAACCCCTGGAAGCTATCACAGGTCAACAAGTCTCCCATGGTGTTTTTGTCCCCTTCTTCGCTCAGTTCCTTCAGTATTGCGAAGATATCTTTTTGTTTGTTTCCCGCCGAGCTAATCCTAGCTTCATAAAATGCTGCCTTCTTACCTAGGATAGCTGATTTATACGTGCCAAGGAGAGTTCTATAAGTTATTAAATCTAATGGATCATACCTAAGTTTCCATCTCCTCTCAGCTTGACAAAGGATTTGATTTTTTTCCCTTAAGGACTCATCGTACCAAGGGGCTCCTTTGCCTTTATCTCTAACCCTTTCTTTCCGTTCAGGTGCCAAGGAATAATTGGCCTGAAGTAATCGGGAGAACAGGGCTGCGCATTTGTGGTCCAGGTTATCCTCACTTAGCACAGGGATAGGGATAGAGTGGAGTAAAGCGACTAAGGAGTCTGCCTCGACGTTCTTCCATAGTCTAACTTTCCTCCACATAGGTGGTGGCCGCAGGAGTGGGCTATCCAACAGCACATGGTCCGACCAGGCACAAGGACTGATATTGGTTATCTGTGCCTGCGGTTTAGAATATCAAATTAGGTCTAACGTATGCCCTTTAGTATGAGTAGGTCTGTTTACCAGTTGCACCATTTCCATAGAGTTCATGTTTGACTCAAATAGAGATTCCGCAGGTTCTCTATGCGTCCTGTCCCAATGATAGTTAAAGTCCCCCACTACTAGGAGATGTTTATATCAGGAGCATAGATCAGACAAAAGTTCCAGAAAACCCTCATTAAAGTCAGGGGTGGGTCTGGGGGACGATATGCTACCATCAGTATAAAGCAGGATGATTTCAGAAACATTTTTATCACCAGGATATCAGCGCTGTCACAGTTATCCGCAAGTATTTTAGTAACTGTGAGGCTCTTTTTGAACAGAACAGCTACTCCCCCTCCCCTGCAGTCTCCTGGCCTATTATGCCAGACCGTGTCAAAGTCAGCAGGCAGGGCTGCCACTATGTCAGGAGTAGAGGTGTCCCCCCAGTCACGTCTCAGTGAGTGCCAAGACATCGATGTTGCCCTCTTGTAATAGGGAAAACACTTTGAGGTGGTGTTTCTGCAAGTAGCGCGTATTAAGGACCGCTACCTTCAGACCGTTTCCTATGGGGGCTTGGCGCTGCCCCGAAGTCCTCCGGGCCCCCTCCCTCTCCCCCTCTAAGTGACTGTCCACCAACAGGGATTCCGCTTGCAGTTTTGCACGTAAACTGTCCTCTAGCCCACAGTAATCTGTTCTAAGTGCCCATAATGTCTCAGGTGCATACCTCAATGCCCGAACAGGGGTTCTGGCCCCTGGTCCCGGCCCGTCACGGACAGGTGCAGATGGGCTTGCGTTAGGCGCACCTTCGGCGCACCTGTTTACCATCTGTGCAGCCCATGGCGGGATGTTAGCTCCGCATGGGGGCAGGCAATGTCTGATTGGGCTAGAGATGCAGTTGTGAGTCAGCCAAGAAGGGAGGGCGTTGATTGCTGCACGCGATGCCTTCACTTAACGCCTCGGAGCATAATGGCGCAACCGTGTGCAGGTCGGAAGAACCTGCAGCTTCTTAATCCTGAAGGGTTGGGCCACTCCACTCTTCACATTGGTTTCGAGGCGGTCACGGTTGGGCGGGCCGATGGGGAGTGTGCCCAGTGGTGGTGTCGGGGTTCTGGACAGGTGGGGGAGCAGTCCTACAGCAAGGTCACCCCTCTGGTAATAGAGTATTCAGAGGAGGGGTCCAGGCTTCTACAGGCTTCCACTGCGTGAAGCTTCCAGCACGTAAGGACACATGGCAACAGCACTCCCCTAATGGGTTGGACCGGGGAAGTACCCTCCTCAGTGGAGCACAACAGTTCTCCGCGGGCCCCAAAGGCACACCCAAGCAGTGCCTAAAGGGCCCTATGTGCAGCAGCACGCATGGGTGAAGAAGCTTCCTCTGGGATCTGGGTGGGATGACAGAAGGGCCATTCCAGGCAATGCCGGCAGCCAGCAGGGATAAGGCGTGAGCAGCGGGGAAAGCTCTCAGGTCAGCAATGTCCTATTATGAACACCCTACAAGAGGGGAGGTTGGTGGGCTGCGTATCTTCAGTGTGAAAATTCAGAAGGGTACCGGACGGCAGGCGGGTACAGCAGGACACCGCGGCTGACTCACCAGGGCCTCAGAGGCAGGACATCACTTCTCTGGTGCGGGCAGCTCTCTAATCGCAGGATGCACACTTGGACAACGCAGGCCTCTCCGGTCCACCTCCAGGCCCAGGTAACGCCTGGCCAGATTCGGGAGAGAGCGCCCGCTCCTGGCTGCAAGGGCAGCATCGGCACTCCCCGCAATTCCCCACCCAACAGGCCCTCAGTCTAGGTTCTCCAGGGTGAGCAGGCATTGCAGCGGAGGCGCGGGTCACAGGGGCCCTCTAGTCGGTACCAGTCCAAGTCCTCCGGGCTTCAATGGGAATTTCTCTGCTCAGCCAAACGAGATGACGGCAGCGGGAGCTCAGACACACTGCAGCAGACGGGGCAGGCTCATCGATCAGGATAGCGAGGCGATGGAAGCAGCGTTCTCCACAGGTCACAGTGCGCAGCAGGAGCTGGTGGATCGCACCACGACAGATTGCTCAAGAGGCCGCGTCCATCGCGGCCGCCATTTTGATGCAGCCGGATGGAAAACTATCAGAGGCAGTTTTTGTGGCTACCGGTTGATTTACAGCAAATTAGCTGCTGCGGGAGGCCGCGGATGGATAGAGCTGCCTCTCTAGTACTTTTTCAGGTGTGTGGGGCAGGATTAGAGGAGGATAGCAGATGGATTGTGTCCCGATCAGTAGGAGCCTCACTGAAGTGCGGCCATCTTGCTTGGCACCCTCTAGCGCCCCCCCTATCCTCTAATTCACATACTAGTATTGTTTCCCATTTCTGTCTAAGATGTTGTAGTGGGGTATATAGATGCTCCCCCAATCCTCGGTAG
Source organism: Lissotriton helveticus (assembly GCF_964261635.1). Taxonomy (NCBI): domain Eukaryota; kingdom Metazoa; phylum Chordata; class Amphibia; order Caudata; family Salamandridae; genus Lissotriton; species Lissotriton helveticus. The sequence goes on along the minus strand of NC_136067.1, from coordinate 891,233,826 downwards.
AGCCAACAAACCAGGTGGCGGCCATGTCCCATTATATGAAGGGATTTCAATCATTGGAAGTGGTTCCTTCTGGTCTACGAGCCCATAGTTCCAAATAAATTTCACTATTGTTGCATGTGTGAGAAACAAGGTGCCTGGTACTGGATGAGTGCATACGAAGTCCTTGTGGGGCATCAGGTTACCATCCGAGAAGAAATCACCAACCGTCTCTACTACGTCCGAGCCATTGATACGATTCCTCGTCTAGTAGGTAAGGGGTGTATGGGAAGGGTAGCTTTGCAAACGTATAAGCTTGTTTCCAATAGTGTATTGTTATAAGTAGGAGATAAGGAGGATTTTGCATCTTATCAGCTTCCACACATAACAATGCCTGAAGAGTTCCATGTTTTAAATGGTCAGGGGAATGCCCAATCTCAAATAAATTCTGGCCTGCCAACCAATATGTTAACCTTTGTAGTTGACTGACTATACAGTGTGTTTTAAAATCAGGTGCTCCCATCCCGCCCGCAGCACTAGGAAGCTGTAACTTAGCCGATGCCAATCTATGTCTACCCGATCCCCAAAGTAAGGAGGATAACAGGGTGTCCAACGTTTTAAAAATCCAGGCCGGGAGAATGACTGGGAGATTCACAAAATGGTAAAGGAGTCTAGGTAGCATAACCATTTTAGACACAGCCAAGCAGCCCGCCACTGTCAATTGAGTGTTTTTTGCTTTCTCACCCTAAGTGCGCCAGGTATGTCCAGACGTGGGTTCTGGGCTCACTGTGCCACTGGAATCAAGCTATCCTGGCTGATGAGGAGTGAAACCCAGAAACAGTCCTAGGATGCTTGTTTCCGATCTATGGAGGACCTGGCTTGGCAGTTTGGCTGGACTGTTCCCATGAGGCACAGGGTCAAGACTGATTTGCATATGGCCAGTTCTAAACTGGGATGGCATGGTGAGCAAAAGAATGATGGATTTAATCCAGATCTCTTGACTGGGGGTGAATGTTTTGATTTGTTCTGCATTCCGTCCATCAATTGTGTGTCTTTTGACGCCACTGTCAATGGCAACGTTTTCCAGAATGAAATCTGGGAGCGAAGTGAATTAATAGTTTGCACTAAATTTCCATCAAATGGTATCAGCACTGGTTCTATAGATGTGAATACTCAAGTTCTTACACGTTATGGGTTGTACTCTAAATTGCATCTGGCCAAATTGTAAATAGGGAGAGGCATATGTATCATAAAAAGAATATGCAAATGATTTGGAAGCATTAGGACAAAATCCATACACTTCCCCAAAATGTGAGAACACGGCTGCTATTGTGTGTTTGCTTTCGTTCAAATCTCGGAAATACAACAGCATGTCATTGGCATAGAACGAAACAGATTGAATCGTATCACGTAATGGAATACCGTAGGGGACCATAACCTGAAGCAGATATTGTGCAAGAGGCTCGAGACCCAATACAAACCACAAGGGGGATAGAGGGCAGCCCTGGTGCATTCCACAATAAACAGCATAATGCGGAGAAATAATCGACCCAGTCTTAGCACAGGCTGTAGGGTTAGTGTAGAAAAGCTTGATCAAATTGCAAAAGGACAGGGGTAACCCAAAGTTGGACAATACGGCTAACATATAGGGCCAGCTCAAGGTGTCAAAAGCTTGCCATACATCTAATGACAAATAGCCAGCGAACAGTGCAGTTGCTGAAGCCGCATGTAGCAAGGCATGAAGCAGCCGAATATTTAGTGAGGTGCTGCGTTTGGGTATAAACCCGCATTGATCTGAATGGACTAACTGGGGAAGTAAGGGGAGAAGCCGCGATGCCAAAACCTTACTGAGTATCTTGTACTCTGTGTTAAGAATCGAGAGAGGTCTAAAAGATGTAAGTTCGGTAGGATCTTTATCTGGTTTCAACAGGGACGTGCCCAATGTCTCTCTGGTAGTGAGAGCCAGAGTATCCTCCACCACTGAGGAGGTATAAAGTTGCAACAGTCTAGGAATCAACATAGCTGCAAAAGTTAAGTAAAACTCAACAGGGAGGCCATTAGAGTAATTGGAGCTGCCAAGTCTTTGGCGGTTGAGTCTGAAATAGTGGGAAGTTCAACATTTGCCAGAAAGCATGCTGTAACATCTGTCACGTCTAAGAGGGGAGCAGCACACAAGTTTGCATAATATTCTTGAACGGTGGCGTTTATCTTGGCCGGGGAGGTAATAAATGCGTGTTGGGCATTATGGATTGCTTATATGGGAGTGAGGTTGTATGAGGTTTAATCAAACGCACTAACAATGTGCCGGCTCTATCTGCCTCAGAATGCGTGCGCAGAGTGTACGCATTAAAGTCGATTGTTCTCAAGCGTTCCAATAATTCAGCGTATTTTATCCTGGCAGCCTGCAAAGGCTCTATGCCATCTTCGCTCTTCTGGGCAGCCACCTCCAGAGCATGCAATTCTCCTTCCAGGTCTCTTATGTCCCTGATCGTTTCCCTTTGAAATCCCCCCAAAGTACCCATGGAAACCCCACGGATGGTTACCTTAAAGGCTTCCTATTTGAAGGATATGGTCGAGGCAGTGCCCTCATTATCTATAAAATATGTAGTTATAGCTACAGCCAATGTGGCTCGATAGACTTGATCTTCTAATTGTATAGGCTGCATTCGCCAAGTCGGAATAGGAGTGGTGGAACTGCCCCAGGTCAGCATTAATTTTATGGGATTGTGATCTGATATCTTCTTACCCAGATAAGTACACTGTGCAACGGAAGGGTATAAGTCTTGGGAACAAAGGAAATGATCCAAGCGAGTATGCAGCTTGTGTGGGTAAGAATAGAAGGAATATTCTCGCATATTAACATGCAGGGATCGCCAAACATCCATTAAATTCCAGCCTTGTGCCCACCGTGTCAAGGTAGCAGCCTGCGAGCATGAATTAGTATTCAATAAGGGAGGATGGGAGCGGTCAAGACATACATCAAATACTGCAAGTCCCCTCCCAACAACCATGGGTAGTGTGACCAGTCCGAGAGCGCTAGGGAGACTCGTGATAAAAAAGCTTCCTTATCCGTATTCTGAGCATAAAGGGACCCTAACACCACCTGCTTACCATCCAATGCCCCATGAAGAAAGACATAACATCCTTGGTCATCTATCTTACTCTCGCTAAGGGAGAAGGGGATTCCCGCCCATATCCATATTGCAGTCCTTCAAGAAAAGGCAGAATATGTAACTTCATAGTTTCAGATGGTAGCAAGTGAGTCTCCTGGAAATATACTATTTGGGCTTTACAGTGGTGTAACTGTGTAGCTATCCTATGCTGTTTGTGAATGGTTCCCATTCCCCTGACATTCCAAGACATAAAAGTATAAGATTTGGCAGTTGACATCACCAGGAGACAATAACAAACACCCCCGGATCCCAGCACCCGCCACCACGCCTCCCAACGCCACTTCCAGACCTTGGACAATGTGGCAGAAATACTAATAACTCAACATTATCCCAATACTGGGTCCAACGACCAAACTTCGCTCGACCAAACTGTGCAAACAGAATTAACATAGTTCACATCCAACAGTTGCTAACACCGGTGGGGAGGTTGCTAACACTACTGTTATCTGAAAAAGAACAGTGAGCAATAAATGAAAACACCCAAAAGAGGGCCGGGCCAGGGGACATACTGATCCATCCCTTTCTGTTGTTCAATTACAGTAGCAATAATATACACAGTATTGCAAACTGGCAAGCATGACTGTGAGACCAAATTACAACCCATACAAGATGCATGTAGTGGACAGCAAAACTGTTCAGGGACAGTGCTCTATATGACCCACAAACATGTCACCCCAAAGGATCATTGCTGAGTTGCGTAGCCTCCAAGGGGAACAGAGCAACGCTTCCGCCCGAGTCTGAGTCTGTATTGGCCTCATCAGAAGGGCTGGTGCTCATGAGCGGGTGGGAAGCACGGAAGGTAGAGGCAGAACAAAGGGCCCCCTGCCTACCCTCTATCACCTGCTGTTGAGGCAGGGGGCTAGAGACCGTACTCTGTGTAAGAAGACCTCTTGTACGTCTCCAGTGGGGTGCTGTGAGTTTGGCTGCGAGTAATCCATCCGTCTAGTCTTTAGGGAGGTCCTGTCCAACCAGTCCCAAGCACTGTCCGGTGTATCAAAAAATAAAGAGCGCTGGTTATGTATGATTTTCAATTTTGCTGGGAACAATAAGGCAAATGTGAGGCCGGCTGCCCGGACCCGAGCGTTATCTTCCATAAATGAGAACCGTTTGCGCTGCACAGCTTGTGTATAATCAGGGAAGATCGAGATTTTCACGTTGTCGACCTGCAATGGGCCATTGTCCCTCACTGCCTTTAACAAGTGATCACAGTCACTATAATTCAGAATCCTGGCCAATATTGGACGGGGGTCGGCACCTGGTATTGGCCAACGTGTAGGGACACAATGAGCCCGCTCGACTGTAAAATGTGCAGAGAGTCTGACAGGGGCCACACTAGTTTTCAGCCAGTTCTCTATGTAAGTCATTGGGTCGGAGCCCTCCGATCCTCCAGAAATCCAACAATTCTGAGATTATTGCTTCGGGCCAGATCTTTTGCATCATCCGCCCGAGCCTGGAGGGAATCAATCTGTTGGTGCATTTGACCGAGCTGTTCCTCATGGGCTTTCACTTGTGGTACCATGGTTTCCATGATTTGTTCTGTAGATTTCACTTTATCGGCTAATTTTCTATGGTCATCCTTCAATACGTTGAGGTGTACTGAAATCATGCCCAATTGAGTTTCCAGCGTGGTTCGTGAATCTCGGATTTCTTGCAAAATCATGTCCAATTTATCCCCTGAGGCGTTGGTTTCAGCTCTTTCTTCAGTTCGATGTGAACGATTAGATGAGTGCTCTGAGGGCGGAGCTAGTGAACCTGTACTCCCAGACCTAAAGACCAACTTCGGCTTTCCCCTGCCCATGATTAAGTGCTGGACCTTGCACTGGGGCGGGCGAAGTTTTCAGCACAGCACATCCAGGCTGTGGAACTCCCTTCCACTTGAGATCAGGAAGGCCAGTTCCCGCATGAGTTTCAGAAAAAGTCTGAAAACCTGGCTGTTTCAGTGAGTGGTGTTTTGTAGGTTTACTTGCTGTCCTTAGCGCCAATACACCATTTTTGGTATTTGTGAGCTTTATAAATAGCATTAACATTAACATTAACATTAGTAGTGAATCTGACGATTGAGTGACAGAGGACTACACAATGGTGTGATTAATACCCGGCAGCGGATATATGTGTAGTTGAAATTCAGAGGAAACAAGCACCTGCAGCCGATGGCTCCAATGGTAAGACAATGAGGCTGATCAGGTGATTAGGCAACTATAGGGCATAAGTAGTCGTGGGCGACATTGAAGCCAGTAGGCACATGATTATTGCGCTATTGAACAGTATTGCCCCCAACACAAAACAACATCGTAGTGTCGGGCCATCAACAGTAACCACCAATAGGGACAGGCAATATCATTGAAATGCACACCACATAGTAGCTCCGTTCAGGAGCAGAGCCACGTCCAGCATAAGTGGCCCACAGAGCCGTTGTTGCACCACAAGACCTTACTGCGACCCAGCCACCAGCAGAATCCAAGCCGCCAGTCCCATTCAGTTCAGCGCTCATAAATGGACTGCCTCAGTAACAAATGAAGGCACTTACATGGTAGAGAGCTGAGCGTAGGTGTGACAATGGTATGCCCCCTGCGATAGAGCCGGGCAGAGAGGAGCAATCCGGTAGACACCAGGTGGAGAGTTATTACCTCCCAAGGGCTGGAGCACTGTCCATGCATGCCGCAAGCACAGGAGAAGAACCAGTGTTCAACTGCGGGGGGACTATCACCTCCACCAATGTCATTGTGGGGGCTCCCAACAGCGGTGCTCCGCACCCCCACAGCGGCCTCAGCCACTTCCACACAGCCGCAAGCACAGGCCAAATCCACAGCGCCGTCATAAAATGAAGACCCAGCCACTGTGCCCCGGCCCGATGCTCCCTGTGACTGCGCTGCACCGGGGGGAAGGAGGTATGAGGCGACCGTGTCTTCTAACCTGTACACAGCGGTGGCTTCCTAGGACCGGTTTCTGTGAGTGTGAGTGTTTGATTGGTTCAGATGCTTCGTCCGTCACCACCCCCTTTTGTACCGCTTTGTTCATCATAAGTTGGCAGGAAATGCTCAGACGTGAGTCCCTTGCTCACTTTGCCACTGGATTCAAGCAAGCCTGGCTGAAGACAGCTGGAATGCCAGAAACCGGTCCTAGGAAGCTTGAATCTGGTCCAGGGAAGGCATGGCTTGGCAGTTCGGGCTGGACTGTTCCCATGAGGCACAGGGTCAGACTGATTTGCATATGGCCATGTCTGAACTGGGGTGGCGGAGTGGGCTAAAGAACGGTGATGGATTGAACCCAGATCTGTTGACTGGGTGTGCGCGTTTGATTGGTTCAGATGCTTCGTCCATCACCACCCCCTTTTGTACCGCTTTGTTTGCCATAAGTTGGCAGGGTATGCTCAGATGTGAGTCCCTTGCTCACTTTGCCACTGGATTCAAGCAAGCCGGGCTGAAGACGGCTGGAATGCCAGAAACCAGTCCTAGGAAGTTTGAATCCGGTCCAGGGAAGGCATGGCTTGGCAGTTCGGGCTGGACTGTTCCCATGAGGCACAGGGTCAGACTGATTTGCATATGGCCATGTCTGAACTGGGGTGGCGGAGTGGGCTAAAGAACGGTGATGGATTAAACCCAGATCTGTTGACTGAGTGTGAGTGTTTGATTGGTTCCGATGCTTCGTCCATCACCCCCCCCCTTTTGTACCGCTTTAAAATAAAAGCAGCAAAGTTAAAACACACTTGATTGTCATTTAATAATAGCAAATAATTCAAATCTGCTTTATAATTCCTAAATATTCTGGGCAATAAAAAGTGGTTTAAGATAGTGGTGCCTGTAACCAGAGTACAAGCTACAGAATAGTATAAAGTGCATCATGCTCTGCTTACTTATACCATTACATGAGCTGGCGGTCGACTCAGGTGGACACAACTTCATTAAAGCAAAGGCTACCAGATGGTGAATAATGCAAAGACAAAGCCTTGTCAGCACATATCGGTGTTGATTATTAGTAACTCCGGACAGGTAATATTGATAACCCTCTTCCAAAGAAGGAGACATATACATGGGGACTGATGTTTTCATTGTTTCCAAAATCATTCTAAGATCCGACCTATGCCTAATAAAAAGTAGCTTTAAGCAAATTCTTAGTGAGTGTCAGGGTCTTCAGAGGATCGTCTCACACTGACAGTTTAAAAAAAGTGCTAAAATAAGAATTAATATTTGACAACCATGAAATATGTGCGGCATTGTCCAAAGTTAAACCGTCTAAAAAGTCTATTTGGTGAAATCAGTGTCTCATTTTGGCCATATGGAAAACCAAAGGAGCAAAGGCTTAACCAAAAGCAACAAACCCTTTAAATATTGTAGTCCCAACTCTTGATAGGTAATAAAGTTAGAAGCAGAAGTGGGTAGGCAAAGTAAACGTTTGGTGAAAATATTCTCTTATAGTTGCTGTTGTTAGTAGAGGTAAACCCCCAAAGGACAGCACCATAGGTAGCAGTAGCCAATCCTCTAACCTCGTATATCTCTACCAATTCCTTAATTGGCTGGCTACACAACTTAGAGGAAAACTTGAAAATTCAATTGATATTTATGGCCATTTTAGCTTAAGCATTAAGAACTTGTGTGTTTCCAGCAGCAAGTGCTCAAAAATAGGACTCCAAAATTATAGAAAGAGTTCATACCATCAAAACGTGTATTATCAATGTAAAAAGAGCTACTTTTGTTGGTTTGTGCCCGCAGATCATTGTAAAAGTTTTGGATTTATGTAGCTTTGGATTTATTAATCACCATACAGCTAGAGATCTTAAACTCCCAACGGTATTCAATAACTTCTATAGGCCAATCGGGGTCCTAGAGAACAACACAGGGACATCAGCATATAATAACACTGAATAGGACACCCGGCAACAGAAGTAGCATATGCTTGAATAGCCTGTAGAAAGGTATCCACCCCATTAATGAAAAGAGAAAATAGAAACAGGGACAACACACAACTCTGATGAATGCCTCTCTTGACTTTAAAGGTGGGCGAGAATTCAGCCTGTAGTCCATAGCATAGATAAATTTGAATACAGGCATGCCAAAAGAAAATACAGCTGGCGCACTGAGGGTCAATAACGTTCACCTTACCCATTCGGTGCGTCGGACGGCCACTCATCCATCAAGTGTTTGCCACTCGACGGACGAGTTTTCACTTGAAGGGCCATTTTGAAAAGGCTTTGGATTGATCACGTTACACTGCACTTACACTGCTCAATGAAGCCACTATGATAGGCCACAGATTGGATTATTTCAGGTTCTTTGTCTGAAGGCCCACAAGTGATCGAGGTGTATTACCTTGGTCCTAGAAGAGGTCAGTTACTGCAGAATTTCACAGATTGAATATCTCAAGGATTGAATACTTTTACAGGTTCTTTGTGTAATTAATGACATTTTAAGTTCATGGTGGATTGACCTGGGATAACTCCCGGAGGAATCTCCCCACTCCTTCTATGAACTGTGTGGTCCAATAATTTTGCCCCTAAGAAGCCTGTGTGGGTGACACGATTTGGCTGCTGTGTTTTAATATATTGAATAAAAAGAACCTAAAACAGCATCATTGTGAAAGAACTACTATTTCTGTCTTCGCAGTCTTCTTCTTGTGTGGGACTTAAACCCTATGATATTTTGCCTGGAATCCAATGCCTCTACCATCTTTTGTGCTTATGTATTGAATTTGAAACCAATTGCGGGTGGCTGGTTTCGGAAGGTGGGCATTGACTATTTGCATTTTATATGCAACTGTGTTAGGACCCTAAAAACATCGGTAGTAGATGCAGCAAGATACACCCTGCCACCAATCAGTATGCAGTAGGTGTGGTTGTGTGTTTTGAGTTATAACAATCTCCCATACACCATTACATTTTGGTTATTTTTCCAAAGCCAGTCACGCAGCAACTTACTTTTATCTCAGTATCACTAACTACTTTTATCCACTAGCATATTCACACCAGCCAATGAAATGTAATCTGTTCAATTTTAGTTCCCAAGCTTTTTTTTAACTGCCTTTCTTTTCAAATCTGTCTCCTTCAGCTGCAGCCTTCTCCTGTGTGGTACCCTGGCTTCCCTCAAAAATGCTCAGAGTGTGGATTGTGGGTCATAGCTCTGTGTCTTAGGCCAGAGAGAGTGCTAGAAAGAGTGTCATTGACAGGGACCTGGGTTTACCTATTGGGGATGTTACCTGGCATGCAGAGAGGGTTAAAGTGGCATCAATTGCTTCTTTTGGTAGAAAGCATTTTGGATTGTCAATAACCAGACCTCATAATTGTGCACTGTGGTGGCAATGACCTGGGCACACATCTTGGGGTAGGATTGGAAATCCTAATGAAAGATACCTTTGGTAAAGTAATGGTACCTTTTTCCCACACTGCCACCTTGGTATTTTCCAATATTTGCCAAAAGCAGACGTCGAAACATCAGAATAAAAAAACATGATAATAAAACAGTTTCTGCTTTCTTCAGTGACCACAACATGGACTCTATACACCACAAAAATTTACGCTTTCATATGGAAAGTATATATAGAAATGATGGCAATCACTTGACAGATAAAGGCAACAGGGTGTTAGTCAAGAACTTAAAAGACTGTTTCCTGTATTATGTATAGTTATCACCTGCACATCTTAAACACAAAGGCTCTTTTCGGCGCCAATCCTTTCACTAAAGACAGCTTTTTTTGATTTTCAATTCTAATTTTTTTGAATCTCATGCAAATCTATTGCGGATGCACAAACCAGAAGCCCTCCTCCTGTACATACTAATAAAACCACAGAATGTCTTATTTGATATGTGAGTGGTTCATCACTCTAACAGTAGGGGTTATATAAATCTGTGTGTGTCTGAGTAGGTGTGTAAGTGTGTGTCTGGGACTGTAAGTGGGTATGTGAGCATCTAAGTGACTCTGTGAGTGGATGTCTGACTGTCTCTGTTGGTCCGTGAGAGGGAGTCTGAGTGGGTCGCTGAATAGGTCTTTCAGTGTCCAAGTGGATCTCTGAATAGCTCTGTCAGTGGGTCAGTGAGTGGATGTGAGAGTGTATGTCTGAGCAGTTGTGAGTGCATGTATTTATGTGTGAGTGGGTGTGAGAGTGTCTGTCTGTGTGTGACTCAGTGAGTGTGAGAGTGTTCATCTGGGTGTTACAGTGGGTGTGAGATTGGCTGTGTGTGTCACTGGGTCTGAGGGTATTTGTATGGGCATTAGAGTGGGTTAGAGAATGTCTGTCTGGGTGTGTGAGTAGGTGTGACAGTGTTTGTCTGTGTGTTTGAGTGAGTGTGAGAGTGTCTGTATGGGCATCAGATTGGGTGTGAGAGTACCTGTCTGTGTGTGTAAGTGGTGTGAGAGTATTTGTATGGGTGTTGGAGAGTGTTTGGGTGTGTGAGTGGCTGTGAGAGTATCTGTGTCAGTGGGTGTGTGTGTGTGGCTGTCTGGGTGTCACAGTGGATGGGAGAGTGTCTGCCTATGTGTGTGAGTGGGTATGAGAATGTTTCTATGGGTTTCAGAGTAAGTATGAGAGTGTCTGTCTGGGTGTGTGAGTGGGTATGATAGTGTGTGTGTGTGTGTGTGTGTGAGTAGGCATGGGAGTATCTGTATGGGCATCAGAGTGGGTGTGAAAGTGTCTGTGTGTATGGGTGAGTATAAAAGTGTCTGTTTGATTGTGTGTGAGAGTGTCTGTGTGTATGTGAGTGGGTGTGAGAGTATCTGTATAGGCAGCAGAGAAGGGTGGGTGTGAGCGTATAGTATATGTGAGTGGGTATGAGTGTTTGCATGAGAATCAGAGTGGGTGAGAGAATGTCAGTCTAGGTGTGTGAGGGTATGAGAGTGTCTGTATGGGTGTCACAGTAGGTAGGTATGGCAGTATCTATATTGGTGTTTGAGTGGGTTTAAGACTGTCTGGGTACCACAGTGTGTGTGTGAGTATCTGTCAGTATGTGTGAGTGGGTGTGAGAGTGTCTGTATAGGCATCACAGTGGGCGTCAGAGTGTTTGTATGGGTGCCAGAGTGGGTGTTATATTGTCTGCCTGGGTGTGTGAGTAGGTGTGAGATTGCATGAGTGTCAGAGTGGATGTGGGAGTGTCTGTTCAGGTGTCACAGTGGGTGTAAGAGCATCTGCTTAGGTGTGTGACTAGGTGTGATAGTGTCAGTTTGGGTGCCACAGTGGATGTGAGAGTGTATGTATGGGTGTTAGGGGAGGGGTGTGAATATATATGTCACATGTTTATACAGGGTCCTCACTGAGCCCCACAACAGATCCCCAGATCTTGCACGTAGCAAAACTAACAATTTTCTAGCATTTTGCTGCCCACTGTTCATGCTTCTTTCCACATCTATAACAAACAAATGGGCTCAGAAAAGCTCTAACCTGATCCCTTCAATTATTGTATATGCTACTTTTCAGCCCCAGGGACTATTTCTCAATATATAAAATGGAGGTCGCAACTTTCCTGTCAAGCTGCGGCCAGCCAACCAGGACCTTGCCTTGGTGTGTGAATGAGAGGAGCCACAGCGGGTGGATTTGCACATGGTCCACTTCGCAAGATATACCAATTTCTTTTTCAGAACTACAGAATGGATTTACACAAAATAACAAAAAGCATGCTTTCTGGACCAAAGGCTACCTTTCTGTCAAATTTGGTATAATTCTGTTGAACGGTTCAGGCTGTAATCATGTTCAAAGTCTCTAAGGGAAATTGTTTTTGGAAAATGCATTTTGAGCCCCTCTCCCCTATTTTAGTGAGTGGTGTTTTAAATTTGAAAATTTCAGGAAGATTAGTCAAACGACACCAAAGTTATTGGCAAAACAGAAAATGTATTTCCTATAGAATATAGGTTCTAGCCATAACTACCTACTGGCGACTGGGGATTTATATATATATATATGTATACATATAGTTAGGTGAGCATTTCCACAGGAAATATTTTGTTGCTAATAACTTTGGCACTACATGAGGAATCTCCACAAAACTCTCTAAAAAAGGCTCCTTTTTTTTTCAGAACAAATTTTATTAGTTTTGTAGCAGTTGATAGAAATAGAAAAGAAACACTGCTTCCATAGTGGCAGAAAGACAGTGAGCATATAAGAGCAATAGTGGTCAAGCAATTCAATCAACATTGCCCAACCCCCCCACCTCCCCACCCGGATCCCACCCCCCACCCTGCACGGTGTTCACATTGTCCAGAAACAGGAGCCTAAGCTTCATGATAGCAGCGTGTAGTCAGTTCACTTAGGGGTAGTACAGATGTGGTCTATAGCAGTGGTTCGGGGCACCGGGGGGTCCAGCAGCAGGCCCCTATAGTCTGCCCATTTCTTCCAAATTCTATATTGTTTCCTGGGGCAGCCCCTGGCCTCAAAGATCGGGCGTTCCAATCCCATACTAAAGTCCATGCCCCGCTTCCACACCCCCACCAACGGGGCCTTGGGGGCCTTCCAGGCTTGGGCTATATCCCGTTTGGCTACCGTAAGTCCCAGTAGGAGCAAGTGCCGTTTATACAGATTACCCCCCACTTGTTCCATAACGTGAAGAAGGCCCAGCTGCGGCGTGCGAGGGAGTTCCCATGCCAACACTTCCTCCAAACAGTCCCACACACCGGTCCAAAACCTCTGCAGCCGTATACATCCCCATACTGTATGCAAGAAGGAGCCTACCGCACTGCCACACCTCAAACAATCCGGGGAGGCTATCAGCCCCGCCTTCCACAATCGTTCCCTCGTGTAATATGCCCTGTGAAGGTACTTAAATTGGATAAAGCGCAGGCGCACTGTTATCGCTGCTCCCCTAGGGGCCACCAGGGCTTCTCTCCAGTCCTCCTCCTCCAAGCTTCCCAGATCACTCTCCCAGACCGCCCACAACTTATCAAGAGAAGGGGAACAGTGTGTAACTAAGGTTTGATATATGGTTGAGATTTTCTTCGATTCCAACTCCCCCATAAAGACTTTCGCTTCTAGGGGACTAAACTCCGGCAAGGACGGCATGCCCGCTATGGCGGGGGCCAGGGCGTGTCGGAGCTGTAAGTACCTGAAGAATTGGGACCGGGGCATATTGTATTCATCCTGCAACGCCGGGAACGATTTGAGGACTGTGCCCTTCAGGACGTGGCCCAGCGCCGAAATGCCGATAGCATCCCAGCCCTCGAAGCCCCGGAGTGCAGCCAATCCGGGCAGCCTCCCATTATGCCACAATGGAGTTTCGCCCGTGAGCCTGTTCCACCATCCCATGCGGCGGAGCGCATCGCGCCACACTTTGAAGATTACTTGGGTGACCCTCGGGAGTCTCTTTCGGATAGTCGCTGAGTATAAAATAGTATGGAGCGTGTGCGGGTCCATCATATACCTCTCCAGGGCATAGGTCGGGTCACTGCGATCCCCGTACCACCATTCGTTGAGGACAAGTAAGTGCGATGCCTGATAGTAGGACTGGACATCAGACGTGGCCAGCCCTCCACAGTAGGTCGACAGGAAGCAGGTGCGGAGCGCCACTCTTATCACTCCCCCGGTCCATAGGAACCGACCCAAGGCTGAGTTCACTTGTCGAAACCACTGCTGCGGAACTGGGTTGGGGTGATTCTGCAATTGATATAGAATACGGGGTAGGGCCACCATCTTAAAAATGGCCGAGCGGAAAGGCTCCTTTTTTGCCCAGTTCATGCATGGAAAGATTAGAGGTGAACCGTTAAATAGGGGGCTAGAAAAAAGGGAGTCCCAAAGTGCGAAATCCCTGTGCATTTTCCTTTGGCGTTTTAAGGCAGCGTTTCTGCAAAAACTGCTAAATGAAATTTCACCAAATTTGCCCGGAAGCTCGATTTTGCTCCAGAAAGCGTGCTTTTGTGCTTTGGTGCATATCAATTCAGTAGCTTTTATGAAATTAAGATTAAGAAATAATTGTATATTTAGACAGTTGTGAGCATCAGTGTATAATTAAAGCATTCTGATTGGCCCAGTGAGCTTTATTTTGCCTAGGCCATCTCACTCCTGCTGGAGTCAGACTCCCGTGGGAGAGAATGCTCTGACTGACTGCCAGCAACATGACTAAAATGTTGCTGGCAGTCATTACAGGATTCAGGGATTTAGTCCCCTGTCCTGAAGGTTAACAAAATAATAATAGGGGGAAGCGTAGGTATACCTTGTCCCCCTAGGCCCAATAGGGGATCCATTGGGAATATCGTTGGGCCAAAAGACAAAAGAATTGTCAATTTTGCCAGGATCCAGTGGGAATCCAGTGAGATCATGGCAAAACAAATAAATGTAATGGAGCAGATGGGGCTGCATTCTTCAATTAAGGGGAGGGTGCTCATGCCCCTCCTCCCTGACCATTATAGGCCCTGGGGAACACAGCACTGGGGCTGTATTCCATAAGGAGAGGGGGTGAGCGGCCCCCCTCCACAAGCCATTTTAGGCCCCTGGAAGCCCATACTCTGGTGCCGAAATGTTCATAAAAGAGGGGGTCACACACAACCCCCCTCCCTGAGCTTTCAAAGGCCCTAGCTAACACATTGCCTAGGGCCGATTTCTTTACTTAAGGGGCGGGGGAGCCATGTGGCCCCTCCTTCCTGAATTTTTAATGGCTCAGCGGACTGCATCTGCCTGGGTCGGCTCCCTTGCTATGTCCAGCTAAGCTCACTCACAGTGGTTTCCCTGCCTGCACGAGCACGGGCAGGGAAACTTGTGTTTGCTCCTGCCTGGCGAGAGCATTTTTAAAACACCCACCGGCATGGGCGGGGAAACTTGTGTTTGCTCCTGCCTGGTGAGAGCATTTTTAAACTCCCACCAAATGGGAGCAAACGCAAAGTCTGCTCCAAGCGGGCGGGAGCTTTAAAAATGCTCCCACTGGCTGGGTAGGGACTTGAGATTTGTTTACCTGCCCACAATAATGAGGGCAGCAATACAGATTGCTCCTGCCCAGAGGAGCAGCATAAATATCTGCTCCTTCAGAGCGGATGCAATGATGGCTCCCGCACCATGCGGATTACCAGCAGGGGTTGCCTTAGGACCTGGGGCTCCCCCCACGACCCCCAATTTGTGCATGATGGGTGCCCTGGTTGGGGCACGGGCCTCCCACCTTTCAATAATGCTGGCCCCTGGAATGGAGTCCCACGGCCACAAAAGGCTTGGTAGAGGGGCTGTGTGGTCCCACTCCCCTTGAAACTAAATACGGCCTGGGGAGGGGGGTCCCCAGGGTCAAATGAGGCTTGGGGAAGGAAGCCTTAGTGGCCCCCCCTTTTTTTAAAAAAAGAACAAAGCTTCTCTAAAATTGCACGTTGACAAATAATCATTGTCATTGATTTATTTGAGTGCAGTCTCTTCTGTATTCACTGTTGAAGATGAATTGGTTCTTTCTATTCGTCTCCTGATCTAAGGGTTGAGTATGCAAAGGCGCCAATTCACCAACAAGCGCCTCCCATTTAGCCCACCACTTCCACTTTAGTAGTATGCAACGGTGTTCCTGCCATTTTCCAGGCTGATGGACAGCTCAAATTACCAAAGGGACCGAGCGTATTCCCACACATTTTGATGGCGCATTCTTGCTCCAGAGTAATATGAGGACATCGCCACCAAGCCAAGCACCTACTTCATATAATTAAGAGGAAGTAACCTTGCTTACTAGAAATTCAACTCTGTGCGGCCTTTTCATCATCTCTATACGTAGATTAGTTTTGTCACTGATTTCTGTATGAAGAGGCTCAAGGAACAATCACATTGCCAAAGTTATACGTACACAAGGTCACCGTAGATATTACCTAGTGATCCTTTACATAGTTGATTATGCACCAGACATTCACTCAACAAGGTAGCACTTAATAATTAGTAGAAAGTACTCCAGTTGGGTAGACATTATGTGCAAATTTGTGAACTCGTATTGGATAAATACACAGGCGAGATTCTGTTCTGATCCTAATGCTTATTTCACAGAAATTAAACCTCAACGGGAAGCCCTCACAAATATATACAGAGCAGGTGCCTCCGTTGAAGCTCCACTTCCATAAAGGACTGATCATCCTCACTTTTTATGTTTGGCCAAGGAAAAGCAAGTGTATTTACTTTACAATTGCACATTGAAAAACGATCTGTAATCCTTGATGGTGGTGAATACATCAATGATTTATTGAAGCACAATCTCTTCTGTAGTGACTGTCCAAGACAAGTGGTGTCTTTCTTGTTATCTAGTGGTCTGAGAGCAGAGTCCATGCTTTTACCTTGTAATTGCTGCTGCTTAGTATGCAAAGGGGCCAAAACCGCTACAAGCTCTGTCCTTTTGACTCTGCTCCTTCCATGTTAGTAGGATACAATGTCTTGTCACCCTTTTTGAGTGAGATGGACAGCTCAACTTACCAAAGTGACCCAAGAGTGCCTCTCCCTTATTTTGATGGTGCGCTTGGCCCCGCCCCTTCCACGTTATTATTATGCAGTAATGTTCCCACCATTTTCAAGTTATCCAAGCTTGATTCCTGCCTATTTTAATGGTGTGTTCTTAAGGCAGGAGAAAGAGGACATCTCCACCAAACAAAGAATCACTTACTCCATATAACTAAGAGGAAGTACCCTTGTTTGGTGGAAATTCAACTCTTTGTCTGTAGTCTTATCATCTTCTCTTTACAAGGATTCATTTTGTCACTGATTTCAGTATGGAGATGCCTGAGGAACAATCACATTGCTAAAATTCTGCATACAGAAGATAACCGGAGACATTACCTTGTGTTTTTTTTACACACAGCTGTAGTGTAGAATATGCACTAGACATTCAGCCAATAAGATAGCACTCACTAATTAACAAGTAGAACATACTCCGGTTGTGTAGCTCCTTTATTAAAATGTTGGCCCAGAGGAATTTATTTTATTTATTTATTTATTTATTGAAGTTTTGTATAGCGCTGGCTGGACCCGGGGGTATCAGAGCGCTTCACAGCAAAGAAGAGATATGCAGGAGGTAAAATGAACATAGAAAAACATGAATCAGGAACAACAGGTAGAAAATAGAGTCTGTAAACAGCAACTTGAGCGCAATATGTGATGGAGTTCAAGAGCGAATCAATCTGCTCTGGATTCAGAGAAATATCGGGCTTCACCATCAGGCGTGGGGTTCTTGTTAAGCACCGGAGCGTTCAAGGAAGAGGGCTTTGAGTAGTGATTTGAATTGTGGGAAGGAGGCGGTCATTCTGATATGGGGGGGGATGGCGTTCCAGATCCTGGGAGCATTCCCCGCAAAGGATTTATTTGAGGTATTGCGTGTCTGTGATTTCAGAGGGATGAGTAGTAGAGTGTTGGAGCTTCTGAGGTTTCTGGATTGACCCGCCCTTTTGAGTTTGGTGGCCAGGTATTCTGGTTTGCCTGTATGCAGGGCTTCATGTGTGAGGCAGGCTGTGCGGGAGTTAGGTTGTTGGTCAATTGGGAGCCATTTCAGTTCTTTGAGTGCCGGAGAGATGTGGTCATATTTCTTTGTTCCTGTGACCATTCTTGCTGCTGTGTTGAGGGTGGAGGTGAGAGGTCCCAGGTGCGACTTGGCTGTTCCAGTCAGTACAGTGATGCCATAGTTGATTCTGGAGAGCACAATTGCCTGCGTGGCCTGTTTCAGATCTTTGGGGGGGAGGAAGGGTTTAATTTTATAGAGAAGTTTCAGGTTCATGAACGCGCTTTTGGCGGTTTTAGAGATGTGTTTATTCATGGCTAGTTTGGGGTCGAGAGTGATTCCTAGGGATTTTGCGGAGTCCGTTGGTGTTATAGAGACATTGAGGGCATTTAAGGCTTTGAGCCATTCCACTATTTGTGGGTTTTCATCTTTGTTCGAGATTAGGAGTACTTCCGTTTTCTCTTCATTCAGTTTGAGGTGGTTGGCTGAGAGCCAGTGTTGGACCTCCATGAGTGTAGCATTTAATCTGTGAATGTCTGCGATCGAAGTGGTTTCCAAATAGAGTTGAGTGCCATCCACGTAAAGGTGGAAGGGGATGTTGGATTTCCTTAAAAGTGAGGTGAGGGGTTCCATGTAGATGTTGAAGAGTTGCGGGGAGAGTACTGATCCTTGAGGGACTCCTCTGCTGAGGGGGAGGGGGTCTGATTCGAAGCTGTTGATCTTTATTCTTTGAGTGCGATTGTTAAGAAAGGAGGAGAACCATTTTAGGACTGTCTTTTCGATGCCCGCTCTCTCTCGGAGGACATTAAGTAGGAGGGTATGATCTACTGTGTTGAACGCAGCTGAGAGGTCAAGGAGAATGAGAAGGCTACAATGGTTGGAGTCTAGTGACATGTGCAGATCATCAAGAACATTTAGGATTGCGGTTTCAGTACTGCAGCCTTTCCTCAACCCTGATTGGAGAGGATCCAGTAGATTAGAATTCTCTAGATGTTGGTTTAATTGTGAAAGCACACATCTTTCCAGAATTTTGGCTAGGAACGGAAGGTTCGATACTGGCCTGAAGTTGTTCATGTCCATGAGGTCAAGGCCAGGTTTTTTCAACAGTGGTGTAACTTGTCCTAGTTTAAGGCAGTCAGGGATGTAGCCCTCGCTCAAGGAGCTATTGATGATCTTGCCCCAGATTGGGGCTAGAGTGAGCTTCAAATCCTTGGATAGTCTCGAGGGAAGTTGGTCGAGGGAGTGGGATGAGGGTTTCGCAGCGGCGATAAGATTGCTTTTCATTTCTTCTTTGACCGGCTGGAAGGAAGACCAGCGGATAGACGGGGTTACTGGGGGGATGGGGTTGGTTGTAGGACACGAGCTGAAGGATCGATCAATTTTGGCGATTTTTTCATTGAAAAAGCTTGCAAAGTTGTAGCACTGGGTCTTAGACGCCCCTAAGTTGTCAACCTTAGGAATGGAGGTTTGGTTCCTAATGATGTTGAAGAGTTCTTTGGCGCGGTTTTTGGCATTATCTAATGCAGAGCAGAAGAAGGAAGATTTTTTGTTTTTGATGTGGGTATAGTAGTTTTTGCGTGCTGCCTTGAGTTGGGCCCGATGGATGGCGGTGGGGTTGTGTCTCCAGGTTCTTTCCAAGGATCTTAGGTGTCTTCTTTCATCATTAATGTCAGTAGAGAACCATGACCTAGAGGGAATGCTTCTGGGTTTTTTTAGTTTCAGAGGTGCCAGCTGATCCAGGGCGAGCTCAAGGTTGGAATGGTAGAGCGAGGTGAGTTCCGAGGTTGAGAGGGACTCCATGGGCGTAAAATCCGTTCCGCTCGCGGATTTTGCGGATTTTCGGCAAATTCGCAATCCGCGAACTCTCGCGAACTTGCCGAAAATTCGTAAATCCGTGCGAAGCGGATTTTTTGCTTGGTCGCACTTGCCAACTAGAATACTATACAATTTCGCGGGAGTAAACACTTGCGAACACTTAGATGCGGCGGGCAGCGACAATCTCGCAATTGCAAGATTGCAAAGTTTGCAATTTCGCACAAGAAATCCACCAGCAGACAGCATAAACCTTGAAAATTATGATTTTTATCAGAATAAATCCTCAGGTTGACATTTGCCTGCACTTTTTTTTTGCAAGGAGTCCATTTTGGGGGGGGGGGAGGAAGGAAGTGCCCCACAGTCTCCAAATTCCTGTTCCTGTCCAGCAGGCTCCTCCCAGTGCTTTCTTCATGTGCTGGTCACTTTGATTTGGATCTTGACCTGGAAGGATTACTTTTTGTGGATGCTCCTGGATATTTGGATTTTTGCAAAACTGAGAGCACTCAGCAGGTGCAAAAGTTCAATCTTATCATTAGTAACCATTCCCTGTAGTGCCTGGAAGGATTACTTTTTGTGGATGCTGCTGGATATTTGGATTTTTGCAAAACTGAAAGCACTCAGCAGGTGCAAAAGTTCAATCTTATCATTAGTAACCATTCCCTGTAGTGCTTCCTGAGGGGCCCCTTCAGAGTTCAGTTGCCTACTTGCAACTATTCTATTACCCTGCTCTGAGCTCTGACCCTCACAGCAGGCTCAGAGAATAGCTACAAGTACACAACAAAGGTCCTGTTAAAAATTACACCGCAACAGAAAGCAATTACAGATAAGGAAGCAGGTGCCAGCCTGGAAGTTCAAATTCAGTGACACATTAATCAGCCCCTAATTCATTCATGTCAGTTGAGGCAGGGCAAGTGTGTTTTTCCCCCATAATCTACAGTGATGAACTAGAGGGTGGCATGGGTGAGCCAGAGGGTGGCATGGGTGAGCCAGAGGGTGGCAGTGGTGAAACAGAGGGTGGCAGTGGTGAAACAGAGGGTGCTGTGATGAACCAGACGTAGAAACAACATGGTCGCGACCGTTGCTACCCGACAAGTAAGTTCGCGTTTGCGAACTGGTAAAAAACCCTTGCGAAATGGCAGAAACACTTGCGAACACAAAAAAAAAAAGGAATCCACAAAATTCGCGAGAGTTCGTGGATTTTGCGGATTGCGAATCCGTAAATACGCAATTTCGCGGATTGCCAATTCGCAAAATCTGCCCATGCTTAGTCGTGTTCTGGAGGAGAGTGCTGAGTCCTTCCTCTAGCTTGTCTCGGGGGACTCTGGAAGTGTTCCTGACCCACTTAGGGGTGGCTTGAGTGGGTGGGAGGGATAGGGCCGGCTGGAAGATATGAAAGAGAATGATGTGATGGTCTGACCAGTCCACTGGGATGATGTGATCAATCGAGACTGCATTTTTGTTTCGCAATGATGGCATCCAGGGTCGCTCCTCTGTAGTGCGTTTCCTCTGAGCAGTGTTGGGTCAAATCGTTGTCTTGCAAAAGGGTGTTGACCAGGGACCTAATTAGGCTCAGGGAGTGGAGCCGTGTGCCCCCCTAACTTTATTTATTCCTTGGACCCAGGGGATGAGGCCTATTGAGGGTTAGAGAGGTGGCTGCTCCCACCCCTTAAAATATATGTTTAGGCCCCAGGGGAAGGGGTTCCTGGGGCCCGAAGGCCAACTCTATCCTGCGCATACCAAAGGCTGCATGTGGACTGTGGTTAACAGCCTGTTGGGGTTAGGCCACAGGGCCTGGCTAAAGTCCAAGGCCGGTGGACAAACCCTGCTGCGCAAGGTCAATGGCTGTGCAGAGCATGGGGTCGGCTGCCTTCAGGGATTTGGAAGCAGAGTCTGTCTGCAAGACTATCCCCACATTATGCACAAAGAAAGATTTACATGGTGTGGGGTTGGCTGCCCCTCATTGGCTGCCTGCAGGAAATTAGACACAGTGCCAACCTCACACAGTGTACGACACAAGGTGATGCTCAGCACAGGGTTGGCTACCTGCGGGGCTGTTGGCTGCTTCTGGCTGGGTTGGCCACAGGGCTTGGCACCCGTCCTGGCCCAATTGCCAACTCGCGGGGCTGGCTTTTATGTTTGGTAATAAAATATTACTTTACATTAAAAACACCCTAGAAATTCCCTGAAAAAAACAAAGGTTAAAGTAATGTGATAGTTAGGTGTGATAAAAAGAGTTAGGTTTGCCTTTCCATAGAAAGTGTGTTTTTTGGTTTGCTAATTACTTTGGCCCCATTTGATAAATCTTCACTAAACATTCCCCCCAAAAAGTTCATCCACCTCAGCTCCTTCCTGGAAGATTTCAAGGTGATCCATCAAGGGGGGGCTGAGAAAAAAGAGGGCCCCAAAACGCAAAAGACTTCTGTAAGAGAGGCTACCGCAAAAACTGCTGAACGGAATGACACCAAATTTGTCAGGAAGATAGATCTTGGTGCACAGATTGTGCAATATTGTGCTATATATTCCCAATTTTTTCCAGCAACGTAGGACAAACGTTTGAACTCCAGACAGCGTCTCTTTTTTCATAAGTTTTTATTGCAGCTCATCCAACACTGATGGGTTTTGGCTGTCCTCAGCCTTTCTCAAAACTGTACAAGGCCCACCACCCAGTGAATGTTTAAAAACAACTATCATGGATATAGAAAACATACTCCAATCAAACTTCTTTCAGGAAAGAATCCATAAAGCACATCCAAAAATGTATGGATGTAATCGATCATATAATTTACATATGTATTTACTTTTTTTAATTCCTTTTTACCTCTTTTATCATTTTTTTCAATTTCTTCACTGTTTATGGCACCAAACGAAACTTATTCAGTTAACATTTGGAGTGAATGGAGTAAAATTATTTAATGTCGGGACAGTTCCCAAATTACAGCACCTACAATGTTAACTTACAGAAAAACTGGTCCTTATTCTATTCCTATTTCCCATGTGAACCTGCATACAGGGTTCCTCTCATAAACATTTCTAAATTCATTCATGAATGTTTCATCTCACCATAGGTCCCAATCTACATTTCCTATTTCAAAATTTTCATTTCTCTCTCATGAAAGAGTGAAATTATTCAGAACCTCACTATATGTGCAAATAGCAATAATATAGCAGCAAAAAGTTAATAATAAGTATTATTAAATAAGGGTTTTGCACTAAATCCCAATGGGTGAAAATGGAAATAATTAATCAATCTAATATATTGTATTTTCTATAAATATTACTGTAAACAAACTAATCTCAAGTGTGCAAAAATGCAAAATGTAAACACATTCTTGAACCATATCAATATATTGTATAAAATGCATATTTAAATAACTTAATGCTTACAAATAATCCATATTTGTCAATTACACAGGCGCATATTAAGTGTTCATATAAATCATTAAAATAGACCTGGGCCTAAAATTCATATATTCAACATTCATCAAATGCCTATTTAATTCCTCCGAGATTCTTTCAAATTAAAAATCCAGGCCATATTAGTACAGTAGAAAGGGAGCAGTTGATTAAAGACAGTTGTCCCACATGGACCTCCATTTCCTAATCTCTATTCAATCTTGCAGGGAATTTTGTATGTAATCCAGAATATATATGGATTATAAAGGACTCAATTTCATCACCCTATTCCTGCATCTCTGATTGGGGGAGCTCTCTCTACTGCAAAATAGTTTAGTCTTCCAGGGTCTCTATCATGTCTCTCTTAGACCCGTTGATGCTCTAATATATGTTTCAGAAGGGTAAAGATGGTACTACCTACACACATATGACGGCACAGGAAGACTAACACATATACACAGTGATCAGTGTTGCAGTTATAAAAGCCATTAACCCTTCTCTTTTGACCATCTGAAGAAGTGTATTCAGATGTATTTGTAACCATCTTACATGCCTTGCAATGATTACACCTGAAAAAGCCATTTGCTTTAGACAGCCTTGTGTCTTGCTTATGGTTGCTGGTGAAATAGCTAAGAGTTAGTTCATCCCCTAGAGTCCTTCCTTTCCTATAGGTTATAGGCGGTGCCCTTGGTAACTCATCTCCTATTACTGTGTCACCTTTCACTATCTGCCAATGTCTTCTAACCACTTGGCTCACTTTCCGTGACATAGATTAAAGCCTGTAATCAACCGAGTTCAGTGGCATAACGAAACTTGAGGAGGCCCCACTGCAAAGCACATGGAGCCCCCCCCCCCCCGCGGCAGCCTGGCCCACCACCTACAGTATATCATCTCGACATCTCAGTCCAGCAATTCCTCAGGTTAAACTCACAAGTGGTAGAAGTACCGCGTTTATCACAGATAGGTATATATACACATTGCTCCTCGTAGAATGCTCTGAGGCATTTGATAAAGGCAGCTCTAAGTTTAGGGGGGGTGAATGGCCAAACTGCCGGAATGTCTTCCAGGATTAACTAATACATGACTGAGAAATACGTGAGAAATGAGAGCACAGCAAACATTATATCAGCCAAACTTAAAGTCACATTATAGACTTTAGTATGTCGCTGATGACGTAAAATAGGATTTAGTATGACATTGATCAACTAAAGTAGATAAACAAGTTAAAGCGGTAAGTGAATTAAGGAAACATTGCCTATTACAGGGATCATGATGTTCATCAATATATACTGACTCCGTTAGAGCCCCAATGTGAGATTAGACAACCACCAGTAGAAATACTTAAATCTAGATATAGTTTGGAAAGGCTTTCATTTTGCTTGTAGATTGATCTATTGATTTTATAGTATACTAGCAGCCCGTCCCGACGTTGTCCGGGTATGAGATAGAATGTGTGTAATGTGTGTATTTTGCAAGGGCAATTTATTTTAAAATCTCGCGGTAGACAACATTTTTAGTTTCATTAGAATAGGGACGGAGAAGGGCCAGCTGCAGCCCTGGTTGATGTTAGCAGGCGCGTGTAATTGGTGTAGTGATCCGCCGCCTGAGCCCGGTTACAGCCCTGGTTGATGTTAGTGTAATGTCGTTGAATGGGAGAGTTATCAGCTGCGGGTAAATCCGTTTAGTGAGAGAGTTCAGTGAAAACTACACACTCCCACACTGCCTTTTGGCTCACAGCTGGTAATTTTTTCATCCCGATTCCTGCTTTTATCACTGCTGCTGTCGTATCCTTCTCTTCCTGCTTCTTTCTCTGTTGTCTGCCTTTCTCTCTTTTGCACTAGGTCAATCTTTGGAAATTAAAAATAATTCTGGATGCCCAAATATTGAACGCCCGAGTCTACAGCATGCTTCCACCAGCACAAATTAAGCATGTTTGCCTGAGAAATGATCGACTCTGTCCCGACCCCCACATGGCATGAAGGGTGGAACGTAGCACACGCCCCCAGCGTGCCCCTTGATGCAGCGCAATTGCGTTCACATAGCATGAAGGCCGGAAACACGCCTCCAGCGTTTCTCACGCCAGCCAGCGTGCCCCTTGATGCTGCGCAGCAACGTAATTGGCGCTTGTATGTACGTCTCACATGGCATGAAGAGCGGGCACACGCCCCCAGCGTTTGTCACGCCCCAGCACAAGCCCACAGCCCACGATGTGATGGCCGTACCACACGCCCCCAGCGTTAGTCACGCCCCCAGCCCACGCCCACAGCACAAGGCAGACACGCCCACAAGGAACTACTTTGCTGGCGCGGTTCTTTTACCTTTCAAATGTATATGGTGTCCTACTGTACAGTTGTATGTCTTGCACTGTATGATTGTGATGAACACCACTGTTTCTTGAAAAGTTAATAAAAACAATTTAAAAAAATGTATTTGGTGGCAGTCTGCATAGCCTATGTCCTTCTGCTGCAACTGCCCTTTCCAACGCTGTATTGGGTGTTGTGATTGGTGCTGTGGTTACTGAGATTACCCGCCTCAAAGGTTTGGGCTCTCTCTTTATAATATTAGTATGGATGAGGGCAAATTTCCTTCAGGTGTATGACCGGCATGAGATGGAGAGTGGGTGAAGTATGTACCGCCCTACACTATGTTTTACTTTTCTTATCCGCCGTGCCCCAGCCGCCCCACCATGATGTCCTCCCTGTACCAAATTATCCGATTACCAGCCCGCCACCCACTGAAACTCCGATGGTCCTTAGGGGTGGGACAAGGTGGATGATATCTCATGGTCAAGGGCCCATGCTGACCAAGAGCTTACCAGAGCAAATCAAGGACTGGATTCGAAAGCGGAACTCACTGAGGAAACGTGTAGGACAGAGGTGATTGCACACATTTTTGATATAGCTCGCACATGCCATGGAAGATGCTGCGAGACACTAAACATCTGCTCACCCTTTGTGAGAAGAGGGAAGCGTAATGCAATGGGGGACATTTAAATCCCACCAACCCACATGCTACTTGAATAGAGAGGGCTGGCAATTTAAGTTTAATTGGGAACGACCCAATACTATTTCTTTGGTAATTCCAAAGAACTGATGTAAAAACCACACACTTGCAGACAAAATTGCCCTGGCAACAATCATTAATGGATATGGGTGAGCAACAGCCAGCAAGAGCAATATGGCCGCATTATGAGGATGCTCACAATTATGCAGGCGAGGGCGGGAGCATTTTTAATCACAACGTCATTGCTGTGCCAATATCGGACACTTTTGTGTGACCATTTTTGAGTCAAATGCTACACATTTGTCTTTTGTATTTTTATTCACCCCTAGCCATCCACAAGTCGTAACCCATCCATCCTTACCAGTCCAACTAAACCACCCAAATGTCCTATCCACCCACCCACTTATCCAACCTCATCTATTCATTCATCCAAACCCTTTATCCATCAAACTAGCAAAACCTATCCATCTATTCACCCACTCAGCCATTCAGCCAACCTAACACATCAACCAACCATTCATCCATCCCCACCCATTCATCCTCTTGCATCAAAATACATATCAAACCAAGACCTTCTGCCCATATTACCATCCATTTATTCACTCATCTACCCACCCATCTCTCTAGATACAAGCTGTGAGCAAAGAATAAGCCTTTCGCAGGCACAATAGAAAACTGAGAGCCTAGTTTTTATTCTACCCCAGGCCTGATTCTTCCACTACACACTCCCACCCTGCCTTTTAGCTCACAGCTGGTAATTTTTTCATCCCGATTACTGTTTTTATCACTGCTGCGGTCATATCCTTCTCTTCCTGCTTCTTTCTCTGTTGTCTGCCTTTCTCTCTATTGCACTAGGTCAATCTTTGGAAATGAAAAATATTTCTGGATGCCCAAATATTGAACGCCCGAGTCTACAACATGCATCCACCAGCACAAATTAAGCATGTTTGCCTGAGAAATGACCAATTCTGTCCCGACCCTCACAAACTTTCAGAGACACTGATCTTTTCAGAAAATGTCCCAGTTTTGAGACAGGCCAGCCAGCTGCTGATCTCTGCTTATTCTTACCCCTTAGTATTACTTTCTTGGACTCTAGATCCCCCCCCCCCCATCTCTACTCAGTATGGGCCACAATCACAAATTCCTGAAAAACAGGACCTGGTTTTGATGATTTTGTAACACAAATTTCACTTATCAATTGGGAAAATCAGACTATACCACTTGTGTAACTAGGAAAGTGTTTCTGCTTTCAAGGGAACAG
The DNA here is from genome assembly GCF_964261635.1 of Lissotriton helveticus. Lineage (NCBI taxonomy): Eukaryota > Metazoa > Chordata > Amphibia > Caudata > Salamandridae > Lissotriton > Lissotriton helveticus. Next base: position 891,206,860 of record NC_136067.1, on the reverse strand, counting down.
GCAAAGGCTTGAATAGTGTCCCACCATCAACAATCGAAGTGATATTACGCTACCCATTATCTGCTACATTGATGCAACCCCCCCCAAAATGAAAACTTAAAAAAATATATTTGATCTGTTACATGAGCATCTGTCCCTTCATGGCTAGTGTTCTGCAAACCTTCAAGAAGGTGTGACCCCATGAAGTCCTCTTGCTGACATGCCCCAGACTGGCCCAACATGTCTTTGTGCCCATGACTACAGCTGTGGGCCCCTGTGGAGTATGTAGGGATGACCTGCTCATTCTACAGGTCACAATGCGACAGGAATTGTCCATTAGCTGATGGATTTTATAGATCCCCAAAGGAAGAACCCAATTGCGGCCAACACTTGCCAACACTGCTTTGGCCACCATACATCCTTCTTCGTGGCCAAGGCTGTCATATCCATCTGCAGCGAAACTGTTATGTAGAAGTGACACTGATAATCATCTAATGGGGTCTGGCAGCACACACGACCATGTTGATGTCTTATATACGTCATAGGGAGACCTTACAAACTGACCTACTGAAAAACTCTAAAAAATAAAAAAAATCCTTCATTGTTGAATGTAGACACATTTGACCAATAAATCAAAGTCACTCACACAACACTCTGCAAGAACACCATTGATGTTAAAGAAAAATACATGAAGGCCAACATAAACAATAAATAAAAACACAAGCCTTACACTACTGCCTAGGTGGGCGTAAGGCACTTCTAATTTTTTCTAACTGTAGCGCCTTTAATGTACTTGTTTGCCGCACTCTACAATGAGGAACACAGCACTTTACGTGGGGCGATCCCAGCACTTTCCAACATGACGGCATTCATTTAGTCAGTAGCAGCACTTTACAGATAGAGCTGGTACTTTCATATAACAACATTGGCTCTTCCCTGCTTGTATGGCCCACAAAATCCCCACTGTCCTGAATGAGTTAACGGTGACATGATAACAACAACTACAAATGCAGTAACTCACCCAATACACTACGGAGAATAAATCAGCCAAATTACTGGCAATTCACAACCAAAACCTGTAACCGCACCAATGGGACAGTGATAGAAGTTCGCATCCACAACTACATCACATTTAAAGGGACAGCCCCTGCTTCACCCCTTCAAGCACTTTCATTGGCAATTAGCCAGGTCTGGTGGCTCAGTGGACTAATGCTTCCACTGCAGGGGCCTGAGTTCAACCTCATGGTCACAGGTTCAAATCCCGGCGGGTCCACTCAGACTTTCATCCATCTGAGGTCGATAAAATGAGTACAATTGAGTTGGGTAAAAAGAAACATCTGCTATTCAGCGCCACGATACCTCCGGGTGAACGTACGCTTTACAAATAGACATATTATGTTATGTTATAGTAGTAGCACTTAGCATCTAGAATGGTGCATCACTTTTAAAGGGACAGTGTGCGCTTGACGCTTAGCACACTTTTAACGGAATACCCTGGGCACGCCTCAACATACCTGCAATGCTTTCCACGGACCGGCAGAAGCACTTTTCCGAAGAATTTGATTACATTTAAAGGGGCAGAGGCAGAGCCAGCAGTCTCAGGAGGCATTCACCACTGCTGATGGGGCAGTACGAATTATGCCGATCTCTGCGAGTCTGCTGCACGTGCGGTGAAATAGTGCAAACACAAACAGATCTAAGAGCATCTTCTAGGACACGAAGCAGCACTTCTCAACTGAACTTTATGGGACAGTATCAATACATCCAACCCGACTCCACAGCATTTCATGGGACAGCATAGACAGATCCCATAGCATTTCACGGGACAGTACACAAACGTATCTCAGAACATTCCATACGCACTACAAAGAGGACCTTGCACCACCAGACCTAAGAGCATTCCATGAGGCAGTAGCACCAACAAAACTAACACCATTCCATTGGGCAGTAAAAACAGATCCCTGAGCATTCCATGGGGCAGTTGCACCACCAGACCTAAGAGCATTCCACGGGGCAGTACAAACAGATCCCTGAGCATTCCACTGGGCTGTAGCACTAACAGATCTAAAAGCATTCCGTGGGGCAGAACAAACATATCCCTGAGCATTCCATGGGGTAGTAAAAACATATCCCTGAGCATCCCATGGCGCAGTACAAACATATCCCGGAGCATTCCATGGGGGTACACACAGATCCCCGAGCATTCCACAGGGCAGTAGCACCAACAGATCTAAAAGCATTCCGTGGGGCAGAACAAACATATCCCTGAGCATTCCATGGGGTAGTAAAAACATATCCCTGAGCATCCCATGAGGCAGTACAAACATATCCCGGAGCATTCCATGGGGGTACACACAGATCCCCGAGCATTCCACAGGGCAGTAGCACCAACAGAACTAACACCATTCCATGGGGCAGTAAAAACAGATCCCCGAGCATTCCACTGGCAGTTCCACCACTAAACCTAAGAGCATTCCACGGGGCAGTACAAACAGATCCCTGGGCATTCCACTGGGCAGTAGCACTAACAGATCTAAAAGCATTCCGTGAGGCAGAACAAACATATCCCTGAGCATTCCATGGGGCAGTACAAACATATCCCTGAGCATCCCATGGGGCAGTAAAAACAGATCCCTGAGCATTCCACGGGGCAGTTGCACCACCAGACCTAAGAGCTTTCCAAGGGCAGTACAAACAGATCCCAGAGCATTCCACTGGGCAGTAGCACTAACAGATCTAAAAGCATTCCGTGGGGCAGAACAAACATATCCCTGAGCATTCCATGGGGTAGTACAAACATATCCCTGAGCATCCCATGGGGCAGTACAAACATATCCCTGAGCATTCCATGGGGGTACACACATATCCCTGAGCATTTTATGGGGCAGTACAAACAGTTACCAGAACATTTCTTTGGACAGTATCAACAGATTCCAAAGAATTTCATGTGGCAGTACAAACAGATCCAAACAAATTAGAAAGTCTCAAACGTTTCAAGGGATAATATAGGCACAGCCAAACAGATATCAGACAATTTCATAGGACAGAACCGTATTTTTAAAAAGACACAAAACACTCCAATGAGAAGTGCATACACAAATCGGACAGTACATACATAAATCCGTGCAGACCTCGTAACATTTCATAGGCAGTAAATACAGGTCCTAAAGCATTTCATGGGCAGTGGCGACACTTCTGAACCGTACCCCATAGCATCTAAAAGGAGAGTGCAGCATTTCTCAAGGGACACCAGAGCGTTAAATGGACAGTACCAGCACTTCTAGCCAGATCACCACACGGGAGAGTGCCAGCCACGCAGAGACGTTTTACGACATGGGCAAAGTGGGCTCTGGCCAGGGGCCCCAGCCTTTTTAGGGGGCCCTTTTTAGAGCCAGCTCTTTTATATTTTACCCTGATGATCTTGAGTAATTCTTAAACACATTTCTTAAATACTGTATTCCTTTAATTTATTTTGAATGTGGTTGATTACAGATAATTTGCAGAGAAATGCTCTGTTAATGTTTCATGCAACATCCCAAAAAAAAGTTTCTTTTAGATCAAAAGAGGACCTCACATATGAGAAATGGGAGGGTGTCACAGAGATAATTTGCAGCAATATTTATGAGCTGCTTCTATATTAATTATTGAAAACACAAGTCAATATCCCTGAATAAATACACATGAACACATTTAAAATTTGGATGAGTGTGCTTGTGCACTGTCAGTGACTTGGCCAAAGAGATCATAAAAGGCCTGAAATTGGATCTTTTAAACTGAAAGATGTCCTGAACCGGGGGCCCCCAAAATACCTTTGGCCCAGGGCCCCCAAAATCTTTAAGATGTCCCTGCAGCCAAGAGCAAACCTTCCGCATAATCAGTCCCCCTCCCCGCCCCACGCAGAAAGATCACTAAGTTAACACCTACCAGAGAGAGATCCCTGTAAATGCTGTCCACATCCCAGGCCTGCTGTAACTCTGAGGGCCCCCACCCCCATCCTTGTTCCGGCCCAGCTCTGACTGAAGAGAAACAATGTAAGTTGATACTTTGTTTCTCTTCAGTCCGGGGTCCCGGGAGGAGCTCTGAGCAGACTGCAGACTGCAGCAGCTACTTCAGAGCAAGAGACATACAGCTCTCTACCGATGAGCTGTAGGGGCCCCCTTTAGATACTCAATGCTGGGGGGTCCCCCAGCACCGCGGGGGCTGCAGGGGTGTTTGTTACGTCCCTGCCCGAGTTACAGACTTTTCCTTTTCTGGTCTGACATTTGGATACAACAATTGATTCCTGGTAATTCTTAGATTTTATTGTAGCCAAATTTACTGTTTTAGAACTATAGCCTGTTTTAGAAAATCTCACCTTCATCTGTACCAATTGTTTATTATACTCTTCTTCCTGGCTACATATTCTTTTTAATCTGAGAGATCCCCCGTATGTTGACTTTCAAAGTGCAATGTGCTATTTCCATGCATCCATCCATATCCATTTATGAAGCGCACGGCTACCACCAACGGCGGTGTCCCTGCGCCGTATGAGTTTTACCATCACAAATCTTTAATGCTATGTCTAAGAATGTTATTTCACTGGAGTTCATGGATGCAGTAAATTCCAAGTTAAAAGGTTTATTATTGAGCTTCTATATCTTCACATGCTTTTTCCCTTGTTACATTCCATAATAAAAACAAATTGTGTATATATTGAGCCCAGATTAAAATGTTCTGTACAAATTCATAGTTCTTATCAATACACGTATACAGTGCAGTCACTTCCAATATAATAATCAGATAATTGTCTGACCAAACCAAATTATCATCACTGTCCTTACAGTACGCTGGAAAGTTTTTTACAAATGGGAACAATAAGGTATCAATATATATGGCAGAGTTCTCTAGAAAACTCTTTCCGGAAGAAATGATAGGTGTCCCTGGGGGATTGATCAGGCTTTTTTTAGGTAAAATATAAAATGTCTGTATTCTGCAATGTTCTGATCTTAAGAAACTATACTCATCTTGATCAAAAATGTACTTTTCTATCCATTGTTTTAGGTAGCACTGTGTGGGCTTCTAATGCATAGTCAGCCTAAAAACGCATATAACAAATAGTGCTTATAGCTAGCTGTGCTATCCCCTCAATCCCTATGTTTCTTGCCCTACCCAATCACTGCATCTTGGTCGACCCACACAAGTGAGGTATAATTTCACTCTGGAGACCAAGGGTAACACTAGGTGGTAGGTAATTTGTGCCAGCACGGCAATCCCAGACAGAAATGTGAAGACAATTTTACTTTTTAAGTAAATTTGAGGTTTGCAGGGAATTCTGGGAAAGAAAATGTGGGAGATCCACGCAAGCCACAACTCCCTGGACTCTCCTGGGTGTTCAGTTTTCAGAAATGTCTGGGATTGGTAGGTTTCCTAGATGGCCGCCGAACCCAGTACCTAAAACGCAGGTGCCACCATGCAAAACCAGAGTTACAAAAATATGGGGGAACCCGAACATCCACAGGACCTGGGTAAGATACAGGACAAAAATAATAATAATTGTCACAGTGTAAATCTGTATTAGCATGAAATCAAATCACCACCTTGATAAATCAATTAATTTGATGTATTCATATTCATGATATACTTGTGTTCATCCAATGCCTGCACAAATATCAGTCTCCTCTTCTTTTTTGCAAGAGCTATTGACTTTGGACTACATACTCTGGACAGTTTAGTTGGCATTCATCGTTAGCAGTGAGTCTGGAACTTGGAGCACACTCTATCATAGTATAATGGTTCTGACTATAATGTATCCTACAGTAGAAAAGGGTCAGCTTATGGCAATTTAAAACACTGATTTGACAACTATGAGTCCTAAAGCAAACAGTGTAAAATGAGGGGTAGATTTACAATATTGTCACACAGTGCATCACAGCAATACACCTTGCTGGGCTGCACTGTTTGACAGGGAAAGGACATGAATGTGCTGTATTTAACTCAATTCAAAATCAAAAAAACAGATGATGGGCAGAATGCTGAACAATGCAAAAATTCACCCCGATTTACAGATCTGGGTTTAATCCATCGTAATTTTGTTCACCAAGCCACTCCAATTTGGACCCAAACATATGCAAATCAGTCTTGACCCTGCTCCTCAGGGGAACAATCCAGCCCAAACTGCCAAGCCTGGGCCTCCCTAGACCAGAATAAAGCATCCTGGAACCAGTTTTTTGTTTCACCCCTCATCACCAAGGCTTGCTTGGATCTAGTGGCACAATGAGCACAGGTCTCACGTCTGGGCATACCCTTCCCACTAAGGGCGACAAAAACAAAAAGTACAGATGATGGACGGAATGGACGGAATGCCATACAATGCAACATTCATTCCCAGTCAAGATATCTAGGTTAATAAATTGTTTTTTTGCTCACTACGCCACCCCATTTTTGACCCAGCTATATGCAAATCAGTCTTGGCCCTGCTCCTCATGGGAACAGTCCAGGTGTATTACCCCTCATCAGTCAGGCTAACTTGAATCCAGTGGCACAGTGAGCACAGGGCCCACGTCTGGGCATAATCTTCCCACTTAGGATGACAAAAGCAAAAAGAACAGATGATAGACAGAATGCTGAACAATGGAAACATTCACCCCCAGTCACATATCTGGGTTTAATTCATAATTGTTTTGCTCACCACGCCACCTCAGTTTGGACCCAGCCATATACAAATCAGTCTTGACCCTGCTTCTCATGGGACAGTCCATCCCAAACTGCCAAGTCAATATGGGGCATTCCTTCCTTACCCTGTGCGCTGGCACCATTTCGGCTGCCTATTGCCAATTCAGGCATCTTTTCACCATGGTGCCTGTGTTGCATGCTGCATTGTTTTAGTGCAGTAAGGTGCACCTTCCTGCATGAAAAAAACCCTGAGAGGCAAATTCTTCTTTCTATGTGTGCTGCAGAATGCAGCACACATAGAGAGAGCAAGTAACGAGGAGATCTAAAGATATTTCTCTTCATTACGCCAATCTGGAAAGGAGTATCTTTTTGGCGCATTCCCAGGTTTACAGGTTCTGGTAAATCTGGGGATGCACCAAAAATCATGAGAGCTGCGTGAGAACACCCACAAAACCCCCATGGAATGCCTCCCTAGTGCAGAGTAAGACAAAGCAGTGATTTGTGCCATGTTGCTCTACTCCCGATTTTTGGAGTCGCTCACAGGCACGCAAAGTGGCCTTGTGTAGCTTCATGAATTCAATTTGTGGTTTGCGTCGCTCTTGTACCAAGTTGCGTGGTGCAAGAGCGATGCAAACAGGCTTACAAATATACCCCTGTGTCTCTTTTAGTTTGCAAGAACCTAGACTGCTTTTTAAATTTTTTGTTGAGGGAGCCAGCTGTGAACATGGGAAAAAGATTTCCCTGAGAATGATGCAATTCCTACACCTTAGCACCTCAAAACAGGAGACAAGATCTACAACCACCTGCTCCTCATATTAAACATTTTAAATAATCGCCAAATAGGAACATATGCTCTAAATTGAAAAGTTAGTTCTGTTGTGTGGTAATACTTACATGAATATTGATTCTATACAATGTAAACACTCATGAGTGTTTTAAACCAACTCGATTTCTTTATTTATAGAATGGTAAGAGTTTCTGATACAATCCGTATGTCCCCTTTATTGTTATGGGGCAAAATATGGCAATCTGAAGACCTGCAACTCACTAAAGATATCATTATTGATTGCATGGCTCTAGAAAATTCAAAACAGATTCCCTGGTTGTCCTATGTTTGTAACATGCTAAATAAGATTGGATTGGGTTCCTATTATGACAATCCTGAAAAAATAGAGGGAAACCCAAAGGTGGACATAAAGGCAATGTATTGGAAATCTTTGAATCCGCCATCCTTGGACGATGCTAATGTCTATGTTCATAAGCCCCAACCTCAGTTTTATCTAACATTTACTCTTAATGTGCAATGGCGATTCCTACTAACAAGGTTTAGACTGGATATTTTGCATTTTTTGCTTGCTTTCCCGAAACAGGGGGGTTGGTGTGAGAGGCTGCCCCCTTGTCCATGTAACAATAGGGATAGCCAAAGCACTATACATGTGGTTCTTTTTTGCTCTTTATATCAAGAACCAAGGAGCCGGTTTATTAAACCAATCCTGAAGGGGAGGCAACCTTGCACCTATAAGGAAGGGTATGATTACCTGTCAGCACTATCCTCTGTTGAAACTTGCTGTGCCATGCTAAATTTTATTAAAGTTTCGCTAAAGATTAGGAAGGCCTATGGTTAGTACCAAAATGTATAGAACATTCTCTGGTGAAAATTGTGTATGTGTATAATTTTTACAAAAAGTTATTTTACTATGTTTTTTATAATTTGGGAAATTGTGTATTTAAAAACTTTTAATTTTGTTCCATGAGGTACGATGAATTGTATGTTCTGTACTTTTATGATTCATTTTATGAACCGAATAAAGTTTTGAAATGAATGAAATGATTTCTTTATTCATAAACGAGAAAATAAATTAAAAAAAAGTAAAAATTACCTTCCCCGCTTAAAAATTTCTCCATGAAGTGCTCAAAATTTGTTGATTGAGTCTGTGATGGCATCATCTTTTCAAAATGGTAAAACGAAGTTAAAACATCTTTAGGGTTTCTGGTTATGTAGATAACCTGCAACAACACACATCAAAGAGTAATGAAAATAGCTGTTCTTTATAGCAACTGTACATTAATATTATACAACGGTTTTCCCCTTCCAACTTGAACATGTGCATTTGATATGTCAGTTCATTTCCTCTGGCTGTGAAACAATTTGGAGTTGGAAGGCCATAATGAAACAGTCCACAATATATTTCCCTGGTACTATCTTGAGGGAAAAGTAGGGTTTGACTACATAAAATAGAAGAACATGAAATACATTTGAGGATCTCAACATTTTAAATAGCAACAAGACCAGGGATACGTGGTGTGCCCAAAGGCTTGATCTGCAAAGAGATATGCTGAAGGTACCTGATACATTCAATATTTATGTATCTGAGTTGGGTATAAATATTTTGTTGATGGCTGTGAAACTTCAAATGACAATCCAAGCTTACAGTTGTATAGCAACAAAAGCACAATACACATTAAATATGAGGGAATGAGTGCATAGTCAGACAGTTTCTCAATGTCCTAAACCTTGTATATTGCCTTTTTCAATTAGAGTTTATTGGAATGGGCATGTTCCTTCTTGAAAAGATCAATTCATAGATTTGGGTCCTGAGTACTGCACACAGATTTTCATTTAAAAAGGTCATTTTCATTAACAAAAAAGGGAATTTAGGAGTATTGGAAATTGGGTTACTGGTTGACTGGTGCATGAGCTCTGGTCAAGCAGCACCCACAATCTTAGTCAAGGTAAGAGGCAGGCAAACCCTACATTAATCTGTGTTCACCATTGGCAGCTTGGCACAGAGTAGTCAGGCTTAACTGAGAAGCAATGTGTAAATTATTTTTGTGCAACATTTCAAATAGTAAAACAGTGAAACGACCACACAAAAACATCCCACACCAAGGGGCTCATTAGGATGTGGCCGCCACCCTAGAGGAGGAGGGACCGTCCGCAGGGTCAGCGGCGGTCCCTCCAGTGCAATTAGGATGTGAACGCCAGCCTGGCGGTCACATCCTCAAAATTTTAACATTGCTTGAAGCAGCACCCGCCGCAAGGTTAAATATGCATGTTTAGCATTTGCATGCACAAAGCGGCAGGCACCACGCGGTGCCTGCCGCTTCGTGCACGCAAATGCAGGGCGGTACCATAGGTACCCCCCATGTGCACTCCCCACCCCCCCCATCACCCTGGGGGCCCGCAACGGGCCCCCAAAGAAATCACCGTATAGCCTTTCCACGGCGGAGAATCCGCCGCGGAAAGGCATCTGTTTTCCGCCATCCTAATATGGCTGGCGGTGTCTGATAGACACCGCCAGCCATGTTAGAGCTTTTCCGCCACGGTCGGAAGGCGACCGCGGCGGAAAAGCTGCGGACTGATTTTGAGACCCACCGCCATCCTAATTTGGCGGTGGGTCTTTTGTGCCTCCCCAGCGGTTTTCCCGCATCCTCCGGGCCGGCGGTGGCTTCCGCCGGCCCAGAGGATGCGGGAAAACCGCGATCGTAATGTGCCCCCAAGTTAGAAAACAAGATCTGATCTTACTAAATAAAACAAGACCAAAAAAACAAAAATCCAATTAGTAGAACTGGTGACATTGATTTGTAAAGTTTATAGAGGTGAAGAGTGCCAAAACGCATAAAGCGCTACTGGAGATATCTGGTTGCGCTGGACTGGAACACAGTCACAATTTCAGGCCAACTGTGAAGGAGCGTAGGCTGGCTAAAGGGACCCAGTTAGGACCGCAGAGCAGAATACTTTATATCCTGGTTGTGAAGAGTTGCATGGATCAACTTTGAATGTGCTCCTGGCAGCCTAGGTGATGCATCGGTTCCGAAATGGGGCGAAGCTACGGTGCAAGGTTTTAATGCATCAACGTTAAGGATCATGTCGGAGGGGCTCACGATGCAAACTCTGGGGTTGAGGATGTGAGGCGCAGCTGAGCCATGAATTGGTTCCGATGAGTGGTGAAGCTGTGATGTGGAGTTTCAGCAGCGTCTTTGAGACTACCGTCGACAATGGAAGAGAGAAGCTGGCGCTGGAAAAGGTGTTGCACAGTGGTGGTTCTGAAGGTGATGCTTCAATCCCAAGATGCTGGAGGCGGCGGCGATGCAAGTCTTTTGTAATGGGTGAAATCCATGCAGCAGCGACAATGTGTTGGTTTTGCTCGGGAAGAGATGCCTAGCTGAGGAGATGCGTAGGTTTTGTTCGGTGATGCATTGCTCAGAAAAGAAGATGCATTGGTTCTGCTGGCAAGCACCTGAGGCCCACTTCCAACGATCCAGAACTGGGGTGACACCAATTGGCAGGGTAAAATCATAGATAAGCAAAGGTCCTTCCCTGGCTCCAGACTCATGGCAGGGGGTTATGCAGCCCTTTTTGTGTGGACAGGACACAGCCTATCATGTGTAAGTTAGACTGTGCCCAGCTCCTCCCTCCCATCCTGCCAGAGATGGCCCATTTAGTCACACCTAAGCTCCCGCTGTGTGTGGCTGTCTGAGAGGAATACACAAAGCCCATCTTCCAACTACACTCAGTCTTGATCAGAGACAGACTACAGGCACCAAATAGCTAAAGCAACCTTCTAAATGTGGCATTTTCAGAACTGTGATTTAAATGTGACTTCACCATAAGTTAGGATTTTAAATTAGGATTCCAGAGACATCAAATTTAAATTAGTTATATCTTCCCATTTGGAAATACACGTATAACAGGTAATAATGTAATCCCAATGCTACCAGGGCATGTAAAATGTAAAAGTACATGTCCTGCCTTTTAATTTCATTACACCCTGCCCTCTAGGTTGTCAAGGGCCCTCTTAGGGGTGACGTATATGTATAAAAAGGGAAATTTTGGGCCTGGCAAAATGCTTATTTTGCCAGGTCAAAATGGCAGTTGAAACTGCATACATAGGCTCTGCAATGGGAGGCCTGAATCATGGTCAGAGGGATACTTAAGTGGGTGGCACACACAGCTCTGCAAGCCCACCAGGAGCATTTAATTTATAGGCCCTGGGTACATGTAGTTCACTTTACTAGGGACTTATAAATAAATAAAATATGCCAATGGGGTATGAGCCAATATTACCATGAAAAGGGGAAAGAGCACATGCATTTTTGTACTGGTTAGCAGTAGTAAAGTGATCATAGTCCGAAGGTCAACAAAAACTAATTCAACAAAAAACTGGAGGATAAGGCAAAATGTGTGGGGGTGACCCTGCAGAAAAAATATTTTCCAACAAGGAGTGTCTCTGAAGAACTATGAATGCAATTGTCTTTTAAAGATTAATCACTTGCTAAATAACTTCATGAAAGTTTCTGAGAAGAGGTGCATTCTAGCTCTAAAGAATACAGCAGCCCTGGCAATCATAAGTAAACTTTGACTTCCCAGATTTCATAGAGAATAACCATGCCTATGGCGTAAGACACAGAGGTCAATAGAGGCATATTAATACAAGAGAAACACCTTATATGTTTGAAATTGATACCAGTATCTCCTGCACCACCAGTTCTTACGTTATATCAGTTCTACCTCTGTCATCGTGGCTGCAGCTCATAACCAAAGTTATGACAGATCCTTTCACACAGTTATTAAACACATGGACAACACTTCCTTAGTAATATTTTTCAGCGTGAGGTACATTCTGAATAAAGAAGTATAAAGAACCTAAACATCAAGCAATGGCAATCGTAAGTGACGGTGCTTGTAGTAGTCTAAGTATTACCAAACCCACATGAGAAAAGAAACACTCCTGTGTTTGCCCAAGATTTCTGCTTTTTAAAGGCTTTTGCACTTTTAAGGGATATCTTTGAGTAACCCGCTGGATGTATTATAAAATAACATCACTTGTGAGACTTTTAAGCTCTCTGATGCAATATTTGCATGACAGTCACACCCCAAGACTGTGGGTGGGTGCTTTGCAAAGCAACTTCTACCCTCACAGCATGGGAAGTGTTAGACCTGACATCCTTGGCATGGCATTCCCAATACTTGTTGCCTTCACTTCTCCTGTTTTGCTGAAATAGATTGTGCTGGCTTCAGGAATCTGCACACTTTACTACTGCTAACCAGTGCTAAAGTGCTTGTGCTTTCTACTTCAAACATGGTAAAATTTGACAACCCTTGATTGCTACATCAGTCAATGGTACTGCATACTTCATGCCCTGTAAACTGAATGCTACTAGTGAGCTTCCAGCACTCATTATGCCACAAGCTAAAGTAGCCTGTGGCAGTTGGGCTCAGCCAGTTGGCTACAATATCTCTCTTAGTCACCATCAGAGCCGTGTTTAAACAAAGCTTCTCAGCTCTGGACCCATCCAGTCCCTCGGTAATACCCAGGAGCACGTTTATCAAGCTAAGGGGGACCTTCCAACCCAGGACATATGTGAGTTCCCCTGTTACTGACTCCCAATAACGCGTAATTGTGGGGCAGAGCCATACCATATGATAAAAGTCGGCATGTGGGTATCCGCAGTGGGGACAGGATGCATCTGGTCGGTGCCCAGCAGGGTGAAGACGCCATAGTGTGAGGTAGGCAGCATGTAGGTAGTATATTTGAACGAATCTGAGCCGCGCTGAGGCTGTGACCATTTTGAGAGCCATTAGCGCGTCCCTCCAATTAGCGTCATCCAGGGATCCAAGCCAACCCTCCTACTTGCCCCTGAGATGGGATAGAGAGTTGGGGGTGTTATTTGTAAGGGAGCAATAGATGCGGGAGATACCCACTTTCCCCAAATTGCCAGTCATGACCTGGGCTTCAGGTGGACTATACTTGGGTAAGGAGGTCCCCTCTGAGATGTGAGCGTGGAGGGCGTGGCACAGCTGCAGGGAACGGTAAAGCTGTGAGGCGTGGAGGGAGTACCGAGTTTGTAGATCCGGGAAAGCGCTATGTGGCTCCCACCCCAGACATCCCCAAGCTGTGAAATCCCAATGAGATCCCAAGCTCTGAAGCCAGAGAAAGCGGCAACGTCCCTGAGCCATATTCCGCACCACAGTGGGGTATATTGGGTTCATTTGCCAGACAAGTGGGTGTGGCGCAGGGAGGCTCGTCAGGCCAGAAGCACCCGGATCGTGACCTCAGGCAGAGTGTGGGAGATAATGTTCCCGTAGAGCATCCCCATAATGTTGGAAAAACCCAAGTTGTGCAGCTCTAGGCGGTATGCCGGGTCCACCCAGCCACCATTAAGCCAGTCATGCAAAGAAAAAGAAGCCGATTCGCCAGAAAATATATATATATAAGTTTGTCATTCCCAGCCTTCCGTCAAAGAGCGGGATCCAGCATTGGGTGAGGGCCAGCCTCGTTCTCTGACCTCCCCATAAAAATTTAGTGGCCAAACTGTCCATCTCCTGGAACCATGACCGTGAGAAGGAGATGGGTGTGTTCTGAAGCATGTAGAGAAATATGGGCAGAACCATCGTTTTAAAAAGGGCTATTCTGCCCATAGGGTTCAGCACAAACCCACTTCACTAGAGGAGTAACGTTGAGAGACTAGGCGAGGTTGGGAAGGAGGGCCACCCAGATCCCCAGATCCCCAGATATTTGAACGACTGCCGCTGAAGGGAAATCGACGACTGCCAATCAAAGCACTCTCCCGAAATATGAAGAAGGACCAGGACCGGTTTGGCCGAATTCATTCAGCGGCCGGAGATTCGTTCAAAGAAGTGCAGGGGTCGGAGGCACAGTGTCCCGATTGAGCTGGATCTGACAAAAATATCAGAACGTCATCAGCATGAAGGGCAATCTTATCCTCTACTAGGCCAAGCCATTGCCATTCCATCAGAAGCGGATCAGTGCGAATAAAAGAAGCAAAAGAACCCATCGCTAACACGAAAAGGAGGGGTGAAAGGGGGCACCCCTGTCTCGTGCCCCTCCTGATGGGAAGGGGCGCGAAAGGGCACCATTGACCACAACCTGGGCTTGGGGTTTACAATAGAGTGTCCTGACCAGGTTGCGAAAGGGGATCCCAAAACCCATTTCCAACAACACTGCCTCTAGATATCACCAATCCACCGAATCAAATGCTTTCTTGAAGTCCACGAGGAGCAAAGAGAGATAGGGGTCAATTGTTGCCGATTCGCGAGAGCGAGGTGGAGATGTCTAAGGCAGTGCCTGGTTCCCCGGAAGGCATGAACACACATTGGTCTGGGTTGACCAGCTTATCCTGATAGGGACGTATGCTTTTAGCCAGGTGAATATTTTGAGCTCTGAATTAATAAGGGAGATGGGGTGATAATCAGAGCAGTGGGCCGAGGGAGGCTGCGACATAGGAATCACCACAATGGTTGCCAGGTCCATCTTGGGATAGAAGAAGCCGCGTTCAGCCGCTTCATGATACACCTCTAAGAGCTGGGGAACCAGCGTATATCGATAGGTCGCATAGAACTCCTGTGGGAGTCATTCTGGCCCCGGTGTCTTACCCGCGGCCATGTGTGAGATGGCATCATTAATTTCTTCCGGGGTGATTGAAAGATCTAAGTCCTCTGCCTCGGACTCACTGAGCCGTGGAAGGGGGAGCCATTCATGCTGGAGAAGTTCCAGGAGTGTGAGATCTGGAGGCTGCACAGAGTAGGGAGTCGCATAGTAGGTGGCAAAGCACTGGGCCACCACCACGGGGGTTTCTTGGATCTCCCCGAGTGATTCAATCACCTCATGGATGATACGATTGGCCATAGCACATGAAGCCACCCTGCCTGTTATCTTGGAACTCCTAAACACATCTATAGCCTCATGTGCTGTTCCTACAGCATGGAAACAAGCCATGGTGCGGGCACTGCTGAAAAAACCTAACCTGGACCCCAATGACCACTCCAACTATCGCCCCATTTCACTCCTCCCTTGGGCTGGCAAGGTGTTGGAAAAATACATAAATGTCCAGCTGGTCCAGTTCATTGAAAATCACTCCCTATTGGATGCATCCCAGACAGGTTTCAGGCCGAAACATGGCACCGAAACTGCCTTGCTAGCGGTCGCCGAGGAATCCCGAAGGGTTCTAGACCAGGGGGGATCATTGGCAGTGATCCTCCTTGATCTAAGCGCCGCCTTCGATATGGTCAGCTATGCCACCTTGCTGAACCGGCTCCGGGACATCGGAGTCTCAGGCGACGCTCTAAGGTGGTTCGACTCCTTCCTGTCCGATAGATCTTTTCAGATCTTCGACGGCGACACAATATCAACCAGCAAGCCTCTTAGTTGTGGAGTACCACAGGGCTCCTCCTTGAGCCCTGTGCTATTCAATGTCTACATGAGACCACTGGCCGGGATCGTCGAACCGTACGGCATTAAAATTGTGTCGTACGCCGGCGATACTCAGTTAGTGGTATCATTGGCTCAAGAGAACATCAGTCAACCCCAAGGTGGCCTGCTGAGCTGCCTAGAGGACGTTAAGGAGTGGATGACCAGCTCCTCCCTTAAACTAAACGGAGACAAAACAGAGCTCATGCTTCTAGGCCCAGCCTCGCCAATACCTTTCACCTCCTTGTGGCCCCAAGCTCTGGGCACTCCCCCTACCCCCAAGGAAAGCGTCAAGAGCCTAGGAGTGTGGCTGGACAGGAAGCTTTCCTTTTCCACCCAGGCTACTAAGCTGTCTGCCACCTGCTTTGGAATCCTCAAAACTCTAAGGAAAGTCCTTCCACTTCTGCCTCTAGAAGCCAAGAAAGTGGCAGTGCAAGGCCTCATCCAGTCCCGCCTTGACTCAAACAATGCCCTATATGTAGGGGCTCCCGAGATGACTCTCCGGAAACTCCAGGTGGTGCAAAACTGCACAGCACGCACCCTGCTACAGATTCCACGAGCCCAGTCAGCCAGACCTGCATTAAAAAGTCTTCACTGGTTGCCAGTCAAGCACAGAGTGGCATTCAAGGCGCTGTGCATTGCACACCGGGCTTTTTGGAAAACAGGACCCGTAATCAACAGCAACCTTGTCATCCCCTATCACCCAAATAGGAACCTCCGCTCCACTGAGGCTTTCTTGGCTGTGGTGCCTAGAGTGAAGAGAGCCAGATCCGGGGGCAGGCTGTTCTCACTGAATACCGCTAAACTTTGGAACACACTCCCCCTCTCACTCCGTTCCAACCCGGACCTGCTCTCATTCCGTAAAAATCTGAAGACTTTATTATTCGCCAAAGCCTCTGAACTCTAATCTGCCACTCGGCTTGTCTCTCCGATTCTCACCTTAGCGCTTGGACGCCCCTGGGCAGCAACCGCGCTCAATAAATCTATTTCTATTCTATTCTATAGGGTAGGTGGCCAAATGATGCAGCAGCCCCCAGGGTCATGTACTACTTTATGCACCAAAAATGGAAGAGCGCAGCGTATCAGGACCTCCACCCCCGTGATCCTCGGGTAAAACCAGAGTGCCAGATCCCACCATAGCCATAGCGCACAAGAAAGGGACAGGGTTTGCCTACCAGGTGGGACTCCTGGAGCATCAGTATGTCCACAGAGTACCGCTGGGCATATCGCAGGATCGCAGTGCGCTTGACCTTATCTAAGAGGCTGTTAACATTCCAGGACATAATATGAAGCAATGCCATCCCAGTATAGCTGTCAGACATGGAAAGACAGGGCAACGGGTCAGACACCCAGCTTGGACAATGGGCGTGGCGGTGTATTTGTGTGGGGCAATGGGCGCAAATTCAGTGTCATTCACTACGTACTCGTTTCGCCGCTGAGCAGAAGTGTTGGTGCATGAAACACCAAAAACAAACAATACAACTAGGGACAACAGTCCCCCTCCCCAACCCAACCCCCAGCCCCCACCCTATACTTCGGGAACTGAAGCATCTGTCGCCCTAACAGTAAAGAAATAAAAGAGAACCAAATAAGAACGCTTGGGAATGGGGAATCGTGGAGGACCCCTCCTCATAGCAGGATGTGCATAATCAAGTCCATCGGGAATTGAAGTAGTGTTGAGCTGATGCGCCGTATCCGTCCGCTGAGCCATGCCGGGCAGGCAGAGACGAGCTCATGCGGGCCCCTGAGAAGCATTGGGCTACGTGAGAGATCTGTATCTGGCAGGTCCAACAGCGATGGCGAGGCGAGGCACGAAGCAGCCCAGGCGTTGGCTGGTGAGAGGGGCCCAGTGGTGAATCGGTTGCGTAGAGGTTGGGGGCCGCGGACCTCATGGTGGACGCCACCAGCTGTGCTCATGGGTGATGGATTCCAGTTGCCGGCCTGTAGGGGGCATTCCTCTGTGACGCATGTCTATGCTTCCTCAGGGTTATCAAAGAAGAGGGTCCTTTTGGAGAACACAACTCGCAAGCAGGTTTGGAAGAGGAGCCTGTATTGTATGTTGGGAGCGCGCAGCTTCTGCTTGACCTACCCAAACGAGCGGCGCTGACCCTGGACCTTGCCAGTGTAGTCGGGGAAGATCATGATCATATGATTGTCATATTTGAGGTGTTGCTGCTGACTGGCCTCGGCCAAAACACAGTTGTGGTCTTTAAAATTGAGGATTCGCATTATGACCAGTCTGTGAGGTGCCCTGGGAGGTGGCTTAGAAACAAGTGGACGGTTTGCCCGCTTGATCGCGAACCATGAGGAGAGGGAGCCCTCGGGGATCCATGAGCGCATCCACCTCGCAACAAAGTCTGCCGTCTGGCCCTGTTCCGCACCCTCAAGAAATCCCACCAGGCAAAGGTTGTTGCGGCGGGACCTGTTTTCTACATCTTCCACCCACCGATGTAGCTCCTGGGTGTGAGACTGGAGACGAGCGACATGGCCTTTGAGTTGCTGAACCTCATCCTCCACGGTGGAAATGCGGGATTCGGCTTCTTTAATCCGGGCCGTGGCATTCCGAAGGTGTTGCCGGATGAGGGTCACAGTGACCCGGACTTTGGAAATCTTGCCCTCTACGGAGTATTGCGAGGTGTGGATGACCTGAAGAATGGTAGATGAGTCGGCATCAGGTGCGGTATCCTTATCCGTGTTCCCTCCATTCACCCCAGAGTCGGTGGTGGTGAATCGGTCCATTTTAGTTTGGGTGGCAGGGGTTTTGGCTGGCTAGTCTCAACCCATGGCCCTCACCCAGTAGGGCAGGAGGCCCAAACGTGTCTCCTACAGAGGGCTTCTGTGATGGGGGCCCACGGTCAGTGCCGGAAGCCACAGGAGCAAGTCAGCAGCATGGGGCAGTGGAGGAGGCCCTCTCCCAGGACCTCACACCGTTCGGTGCACAGGGCCGGTTCCACCTCCCCTGGGCGGTATCTCACACCAGAGGCAACATAGCAGAGGCCTGGCCCCAAGGTCAGCAGCAGGGGCCTCTGTAATGGAGGGTCCAGGGTCAGTGTCAGGAGCCACAGGAGCAAGTCGGAAGCTGAGGGGTGGTGGAGGAGACCCTCTCCCAGGACCCCACGCCGCTCACTGCACGTGGCCAGTTCCACCTCTCTTGGAAATTTCCTCACACCAGAGGCAACGTGATGGGGGCATTGTCTTGAGGTCAGCAACAGGGGCCTCTGTAGTGGAAGACCCTTGGTCAGCACCAGGAGCCACAGGAGCGAGTTGGGGCAGGCGGCGGTGAGGAGGCTCTTTCCCAGGACCTCACGCCGCTCGATGCATGCGGCCGGGTCCTCTTCCCCTGAGTGCTACAGCACAGTGGAGGCAGCGTAGCAGCGGCCCGGCCCGAGGTCAGCAACAGGGGCCTCTGTATTGGAGGGCCGTACTGGTATTGCGGGAGCATGGGAGGTGAGCAGGAGCAGCGGGGGCTGAACCCTATGCTGCACAGTCCAGGAGCCAAACCACCTGCCCCGCAGTCAGCCTAAGCACGTGGGGGCCTTCACGCAACACAGTTACAGCCCCCCCCACCGTCGGGCACTCACCAGAGCTCCGGGACCACTGTGCACTGGACCCCAGACAGCATCAGTCACAGGCTGCCTCAACACACGATCCGCCCAAGGAGGCACGGCCGGCTGGACCCCAGCAGGCCCCTCCAGCGTCCCACACCCAGCCAGGGGGCCCTCGTGGTCAGGAAGAGAGCAGCAACACAGAGACCCTCCGAGCAGTGCAGAGAGTTCCTCAGGTTCCCCCCTCTCCGGAACACACTAGGAAGGAACCGGGAGCTCAAGGCAGTAGATCAGGTTGGGAGATCGGCACACCGATATCACCTCGAGGCCCGGATCTCGGCCGGGGCCGCCTGTAGCACCAGGATGTAACCCACACCACCTCCCGAGAAGGCACTGGGACCAAGGTCAGGCTGGTAGGCAGCTCAAAGTAGTTCTGGGGCTTCTGCAGCGCTCAAGGCTTTCAAGGCCTGCTCCCACCACACAGCAGTCAGCTCCGGGGCTCAAGGCAGATCCAGGCTCAGGGCAGATCATGCGCTCACCGCCGCTCACCGCAGCAGGCCGCCATCATAGTTTCGCCGCGAGGCTGGCTCCAGGCGCAACAGCAGACTGTGGTGTTCAGGTCCTGGCAGGTTGCATCCAGCTCCCTAGCCAGTCAGGTATTCACCAGTGCTGGAATGGTGGGGGCACCCAGCACCGCAGGGCTGAGGAGGGCGGCGCAAGCCACCCCCTGGAGACCCACCGTCCGCACCCCACAGCTGGCAGCTCCGGTGCCCACCTCAGCTTCGGGAGTCAAGGCTCAAGGTGGACCAAGAGCTCACTGTCGCTCACCGCCGCAGGGCGCCATCTCAGTTCTGCCCCGAAACCGGCTCTCAGTGCAAAGCAGATTGTGGCACTCAAATGTTTCCAGTGCCCGCCCGCACTACACAGCAGTCAACTCCAGGGGTCAAGGCAGCCCTGGGGCTTCCCCAGCACTCAAGGTCTCCAGGGCTTGCCCGCACCACACAACAAGTAGCTCCGGGCTGAAGGCAAGTCTGGGGCTCAGGGCAGATCAGGAGCCCGCCGCCGCTCACCTCCGTAGGGCCGGCATCTTAGTTTCGCCTCAAGGCTAGCTCCCGGTGTAACTGCAGATTGTGGCGTTAAGGGACTCTCAATGTCACCTCAAAACAGGATTCCAGATCCGGAGCAGTCAGGCAAGCAGGTCTGGGGTTCAAGGACATCCCGATGGTGGCGGATTAGGAGCGGATGACAGAGGGGTCCAGACCACTCCTAAAGTGCGACCGCCATCTTGACGCTCCTGGCCACGGCCCTCGACCTTTCTTTTTAATACTTACCTATCACCCCTAGGGTACGCCATAAAGGCGCTTGGGTCAGAGCCCTCTGTATTTAAAAAAGTAAGACATGTCCCGGCAATGAAAGCCGTTTTTCAGTGTTATAAGGCCTAATTTTCCCATTGACTAAAACTGGGCTTTCTTATTACACTTAATAAGTACTAACATTTGATCGGTGCAGGTAAAGAGATATCATTCACACTCTAATGAATTGTAATTTAAAACCCTCTTCAATGGTAAATTCGGATTGTAAGTCACAATTCTGAAAATTCCACTTTAAGAAAGTTGGTGTTTTCTTGTCCAAAACATTTGTTCCTGCTGCCAGTGCCTTGGGTCACATGACTGTAAAAGGCTCTGCTCTTGGGTTTTGTGAATTACTTCGAGGGAGGAACAGGAAGGAGGCTTTGATGTGGACAGGATGTGCCATACTGAAAGGATGACAGGGCAGCAGCTGTACCCATCCCTACCTTAAATTCAAAGGGGTTTACCTGCCACACACACAAAAGAACCTGACACCAGGCCTGCCCTGCCTTTTGACACCTCTAGAGAGTTTGGAGCCTTGACAGGGAAAAGGAAAGAACTTTCCAGAATCAGATGTGGGGGTAGGACAGAGAGTGCTGCCACACAAAGTCTCAAAAAACACAGTTGATGGACAGAATGTAGAACAATGTCATACATTCACCCCAGTACAAGGATCTGGGCCTAAATCCATCGTTTTTTTGCACTCCACACCACCCTGGGTTAGACACTGGCTATATGCAAATCAGCTCTGACCCTGTGCCTCATGGGAACAGTCCAGTCCGAACTACCAAGCCATGTCTTTCCCAGACCGGAATCAAGCATCCAAGGACTGGTTTCTGGCTATCAGCCTTCATCAGCCTGGATAGCTTGACTCCAGTGGTGTGGAGAGCCTGGGACTCACGTCTGAGCATCCCCAGCACACTCGGGGTGAAAATTGCAAAAAACACAGTTGATGGACAGAATGTAGAACAATGTCATACATTCACCCCAGTACAAGGATCTGGGCCTAAATCCATCGTTTTTTTGGACTCCACACCACCCTGGGTTAGACACTGGCTATATGCAAATCAGCTCTGACCCTGTGCCTCATGGGAACAGTCCAGTCCGAACTACCAAGCCATGTCTTTCCCAGACCGGAATCAAGCATCCAAGGACCGGTTTCTGGCTATCAGCCTTCATCAGCCTGGATAGCTTGACTCCAGTGGTGTGGAGAGCCTGGGACTCACGTCTGAGCATCCCCAGCACACTCGGGGTGAAAATTGCAAAAAACACAGATGATGGACAGAATGTAGAACAATGTCATACATTCACCCCAGTACAAGGATCTGGGCCTAAATCCATCGTTTTTTTGGACTCCACACCACCCTGGGTTAGACACTGGCTATATGCAAATCAGCTCTGACCCTGTGCCTCATGGGAACAGTCCAGTCCGAACTACCAAGCCATGTCTTTCCCAGACTGGAATCAAGCATCCAAGGACCGGTTTCTGGCTATCAGCCTGCATCAGCCTGGATAGCTTGACTCCAGTGGTGTGGAGAGCCTGGGACTCACGTCTGAGCATCCCCAGCACACTCGGGGTGAAAATTGCAAAAAACACAGTTGATGGACAGAATGTAGAACAATGTCATACATTCACCCCAGTACAAGGATCTGGGCCTAAATCCATCGTTTTTTTGCACTCCACACCACCCTGGGTTAGACACTGGCTATATGCAAATCAGCTCTGACCCTGTGCCTCATGGGAACAGTCCAGTCCGAACTACCAAGCCATGTCTTTCCCAGACCGGAATCAAGCATCCAAGGACCGGTTTCTGGCTATCAGCCTTCATCAGCCTGGATAGCTTGACTCCAGTGGTGTGGAGAGCCTGGGACTCACGTCTGAGCATCCCCAGCACACTCGGGGTGAAAATTGCAAAAAACACAGTTGATGGACAGAATGTAGAACAATGTCATACATTCACCCCAGTACAAGGATCTGGGCCTAAATCCATCGTTTTTTTGGACTCCACACCACCCTGGGTTAGACACTGGCTATATGCAAATCAGCTCTGACCCTGTGCCTCATGGGAACAGTCCAGTCCGAACTACCAAGCCATGTCTTTCCCAGACCGGAATCAAGCATCCAAGGACCGGTTTCTGGCTATCAGCCTTCATCAGCCTGGATAGCTTGACTCCAGTGGTGTGGAGAGCCTGGGACTCACGTCTGAGCATCCCCAGCACACTCGGGGTGAAAATTGCAAAAAACACAGTTGATGGACAGAATGTAGAACAATGTCATACATTCACCCCAGTACAAGGATCTGGGCCTAAATCCATCGTTTTTTTGCACTCCACACCACCCTGGGTTAGACACTGGCTATATGCAAATCAGCTCTGACCCTGTGCCTCATGGGAACAGTCCAGTCCGAACTACCAAGCCATGTCTTTCCCAGACCGGATTCAAGCATCCAAGGACCGGTTTCTGGCTATCAGCCTTCATCAGCCTGGATAGCTTGACTCCAGTGGTGTGGAGAGCCTGGGACTCACGTCTGAGCATCCTCAGCACACTCGGGGTGAAAATTGCAAAAAACACAGTTGCTGGACAGAATGTAGAACAATGTCATACATTCACCCCAGTACAAGGATCTGGGCCTAAATCCATCGTTTTTTGCACTCCACACCACCCTGGGTTAGACACTGGCTATATGCAAATCAGCTCTGACCATGTGCCTCATGGGAACAGTCCAG
Organism: Lissotriton helveticus; assembly: GCF_964261635.1. Taxonomy (NCBI): domain Eukaryota; kingdom Metazoa; phylum Chordata; class Amphibia; order Caudata; family Salamandridae; genus Lissotriton; species Lissotriton helveticus. The sequence continues at coordinate 891,183,397 of NC_136067.1, read as the reverse complement.
TCCGAACTACCAAGCCATGTCTTTCCCAGACCGGAATCAAGCATCCAAGGACCGGTTTCTGGCTATCAGCCTTCATCAGCCTGGATAGCTTGACTCCAGTGGTGTGGAGAGCCTGGGACTCACGTCTGAGCATCCCCAGCACACTCGGGGTGAAAATTGCAAAAAACACAGTTGATGGACAGAATGTAGAACAATGTCATACATTCACCCCAGTACAAGGATCTGGGCCTAAATCCATCGTTTTTTGCACTCCACACCATCCAGGGTTAGACACTGGCTATATGCAAATCAGCTCTGACCCTGTGCCTCATGGGAACATCCAGTCCGAACTACCAAGCCATGTCTTTCCCAGACCGGAATCAAGCATCCAAGGACCGGTTTCTGGCTATCAGCCTTCATCAGCCTGGATAGCTTGACTCCAGTGGTGTGGAGAGCCTGGGACTCACGTCTGAGCATCCCCAGCACACTCGGGGTGAAAATTGCAAAAAACACAGTTGATGGACAGAATGTAGAACAATGTCATACATTCACCCCAGTACAAGGATCTGGGCCTAAATCCATCGTTTTTTTGCACTCCACACCACCCTGGGTTAGACACTGGCTATATGCAAATCAGCTCTGACCCTGTGCCTCATGGGAACAGTCCAGTCCGAACTACCAAGCCATGTCTTTCCCAGACCGGAATCAAGCATCCAAGGACCGGTTTCTGGCTATCAGCCTTCATCAGCCTGGATAGCTTGACTCCAGTGGTGTGGAGAGCCTGGGACTCACGTCTGAGCATCCCCAGCACACTCGGGGTGAAAATTGCAAAAAACACAGTTGATGGACAGAATGTAGAGGCACAGGGTCAGAGCTGATTTGCATATAGCCAGTGTCTAACCCAGGGTGGTGTGGAGTGCAAAAAAACGATGGATTTAGGCCCAGATCCTTGTACTGGGGTGAATGTATGACATTGTTCTACATTCTGTCCATCAACTGTGTTTTTTGCAATTTTCACGCCGAGTGTGCTGGGGATGCTCAGACGTGAGTCCCAGGCTCTCCACACCACTGGAGTCAAGCTATCCAGGCTGATGAAGGCTGATAGCCAGAAACCGGTCCTTGGATGCTTGATTCCGGTCTGGGAAAGACATGGCTTGGTAGTTCGGACTGGACTGTTCCCATGAGGCACAGGGTCAGAGCTGATTTGCATATAGCCAGTGTCTAACCAAGGGTGGTGTGGAGTGCAAAAAAATGATGGATTTAGGCCCAGATCCCTGTACTGGGGTGAATGTATGACATTGTTCTACATTCTGTCCATCAACTGTGTTTTTTGCAATTTTCACCCCGAGTGTGCTGGGGATGCTCAGACGTGAGTCCCAGGCTCTCCACACCACGGGAGTCAAGCTATCCAGGCTGATGAAGGCTGATAGCCAGAAACCGGTCCTTGGATGCTTGATTCCGGTCTGGGAAAGACATGGCTTGGTAGTTCGGTCTGGACTGTTCCCATGAGGCACAGGGTCAGAGCTGATTTGCATATAGCCAGTGTCTAACCCAGGGTGGTGTGGAGTGCAAAAAAACGATGGATTTAGGCCCAGATCCTTGTACTGGGGTGAATGTATGACATTGTTCTACATTCTGTCCATCAACTGTGTTTTTTGCAATTTTCACCCCGAGTGTGCTGGGGATGCTCAGACGTGAGTCCCAGGCTCTCCACACCACTGGAGTCAAGCTATCCAGGCTGATGAAGGCTGATAGCCAGAAACCGGTCCTTGGATGCTTGATTCCGGTCTGGGAAAGAAATGGCTTGGTAGTTCGGACTGGACTGTTCCCATGAGGCACAGTGTCAGAGCTGATTTGCATATAGCCAGTGTCTAACCCAGGGTGGTGTGGAGTGCAAAAAAACGATGGATTTAGGCCCAGATACTTGTACTGGGGTGAATGTATGACATTGTTCTACATTTTTTCCATCAACTGTGTTTTTTGCAATTTAAAGCCCATAGGAATCAATGGGAAATACAGAATCGGTATTTACAGAATCGGTAAATACCGAATCCTGCAAGGGTGCAGGGGGTGTCACTTTGACACCCTCTAGCACCCCAAGTACAGGCTAGTGTGACATGTGGCACACATACATGCCCTAAGGGCATGTCTGTGTGTCACATTGCACAGGTGTGCATGCACAGATGTGCATGCACACCTGAATTCGGTATTTTACCACCCAATAGGATTGGGTGGTAAAATACCGACTCTTAAGGGCCTGTGGCACTCTTAGGAGTGTCACCTACATATGGATTTACTGAATCGGTATGTTTACCGATTCAGTAAAATACCAAAGTGGTAAATTTACCGAATCGGTAAATATACCGATTCTGTAAATAACTGCCCACCTACATCTCAATAGCCAAATACCGGTCGGTAACGGCCGAATTCGGCCGGTACCGACCGGTATTTGGCTACCTACATCTGGCCCTTTGTGATATAATGCTGGGTTACGCTCAATGCATTGACATCATTACTGTCAATAAGGTGGTAGTGCTGTTATGTAATGGGTACTGTGATATCATTATTTGTGGATATTTCCGAGATATGCTTGTTGCAGTTTGTGGATGCTGGATTTGTATTATATATTCAATAAATATTTAATAAATAAATAAAACTTCAACTGATTACGCAGCGCAAGGGTCCGGTGAGTAGATAGTTAAGGTGGTTCCTTTATTAATAGGGTATGTTTGGGCCCGTTGTAACATGCAAGAGAAAAGATGACAGGGAAATGGAAGCAAGCTGCGCATGCGCAGGAAAATCATGATGTGACCCGCTGCCCGTGTCGCTGACAGGATGCCAAGAGCCAAGGACAAAAAAAAGTGTGAAACCTCTTCTCAACTGTGGAACTACATACAGAGTGTTATTTTGATTTGCAACATTAAATATATGGGAAAGGGAATATGACAGAATAATGAATGAGCTAAAGGGGAAGGGTTTGTTAGACAAAAGATGATTAATAAATTGAATATGACAACATGAGATGAATGACTACTCCCTGCCCCTGCCCAATCAGGGTTCGTATTTCATCAAGATTTGTAACTTTTGAGGGTGGGACATGCAGAAATAAAGACTACTACTAGTGGGACTTAGAGAGAGAAAAGAAATGGAGATTGCATTGCTGCTGAGGGAGAGAGATATAGATGGACATTGCTGCTGAGGGAGAGAGGAGAGATCGATATTGCTGCTGCGAGAGAGAGAGAGCGAGGCGAGAGCTACTGAGGAAAGTAGAGAACAGACTGGGAAGATTCATACCTGAATGACAACTTGATTAGATTAAAGATTCCAGAAGAATATCGAAGAGGGAGAGACTGTAAGTGAGGGATGCGCCCTGGTGCGTCGGGTCTGTAGAGACGTTTAGTAAGTATTGCCCTGTCCTGAACCTATCCTATAGTCTTTGTCTCCTGATTCTTGACCAGGAGACCTCCACCAGCCCTTCTTGGCCAGAAAGTTGGTTTTCCGTTATCACCATTGGGTAATTATTATTCTGTCTCAAATGTGCATACTTTTGCAAATGTATGATTTATTATCTCTTCTGTCTCTTCAGCTATCCACTCTTAATGCATCAATTTTGTTGAATGAGTCTGTGAATTGAATGTACTTGCTAAAGGAATTTTCTCTCCCATGAAAGATTTATGGTATTTGCACTGTGAATTTGTATTAATGAGCGTTCATTCATGACTGAGATTTAGATACAATTAATTAAATCTTACCCAGAGTCTGTGGTTATTTCACTAAAATCAGCAAATTAGTTAGTTAATTGTTCATATCACCATTAACTACTCAAATAATGGTCCATCGACCAAAGGAAGAGTATTGATCTGTGAAGATTAGTTAGACATTGAATAAATCTCTTGAATACTTTTGAGTCTACACGTGAGTTAACTAATCACAGATTGAAGTGAAATTACAAAACTTGACCCCCAGCAAAACAGCCAGGAAATCTGATTGTGTATATGGGCCCATTGAATTTTTCATTTGTTTTTGAGGTGTTCAGCCCTGGCCTTTCGTTGGATCAGACCATTCTTGACAACTTGGGTGTATATTGCATATGGGATGTACCTTGCTGGGTGTGCCTAGTGCAGATAGGAGCATTTCATCCCATCTGAAAAGAAAATGCTGCCTTCCGCTCAAGATCAACTCACGATTCCTAAATACAGATGCACCTGCTATCTGCCTGACACTGTAGGCCGCCAACGGGCTTTTCTTGAAGAGGAGACCAAGATGACCCTTCTAGACAGCTGCTGTGTGTAACTGCACCTGCATGTGGGGGGATGTTTGAGGACTCTTTTGGATCCTTATGCTCTCTCCCAAAAATGCTCTTGTGAGTGCACTAATGGTATACCCGTAACCAGGTAGTGCATAGTCAGTGTAACTCCCTAACATCAGTTCTCCTCTGCATGTTTATTTGGGATACGGATGGACACAGAGATAAAAGCATTTCTATATGCTTATGGTTCTACACTTCCAGGCAAATAAGGGAATGCACGCTTAAGATGACATGTTCAAAATGTTCACCCATGAGATCTGTATTACAGAAAGGGTCACACAATCTTCTGCAATAATTATGTAATATGGAAGTTATTTTAACCATGCTATTTTCTTTTTCGGTGTTAAGGAAATATATGTGAGTTTCACGCCCCTCGGAGCATAATTAAATTACGTTACATTTTTTCTCTTTTGGGTCCAGTCTAGACTCAGCTGTCCCATAGGCCTTAGGCCATGGGAAAGGAAGGAGCATTCTCCAGGTGGTGGGTGACGAGGGACTCAGGTAGTAGTAGAGATTGGGTCACTGGGTGGGGAGTATTAGGGGAAAGAAATAAAAATTACTTATCACTTAGATATCTCCCTAGAACAGCGTTAGATGATCCTAATTTCTTTCTTTAAATGAGTAGAGAATGGTTGTCAACCAGAGGGTCCAGGTAGAAGCATTATCCTGGAATGTCAATGGCCTAAGAGTGAAAGGAAGAAGGGAAAGGATCTCTGCTGTCATGATTCTGCTTCGGGACATAAACGGATGCCATTAGGCACAAGGTAAACTCATGTTCATGAAAACAGTGTGCTGTTAAACTGCTATGAACCCTTATTGTTGCCGTGTAGAATGCTGTTATTATCATTATAGTACAGAATGCTGATAAACAATGCTGTTATTGTTGCAGAGCCATTTGTTGTTATTTATGCATGACATGCTGCTTATAGGTATGCCTGTGTTCCGTTGTGCCAGTCTTTATTATGTTTCAGAAAAGGGGGTGGTGATGAACAGAGTGTCTGAATTAAGCAGACCACTCTTACCCAGTCCAAAGATCAGGGCTTGATCCATCACCGTTATTTAGCTCACTGCCCCATCCCAGCTCAGAACCTGGCTATATGCAAATTAGTCTGTCCCTGGCCCAGTGCATCATGGGAACAGGGCAGACCAAACTACCAAGCCAATTCTTCACCAGAAAGGAGACAAGCTTCCGGGGACCGGTTTCTGCCATTTCAGGCATCGTCGGCCCGGCTTGCTTGAATCCTGATGGAGCAGTGAGCAAGGGACTCATGTCTGAGTATACCCTTCCACGCTTATGGTGGACAAAATGATTCAGAAAAGGGGGTGGTGATGAACAGAGTGTCTGAATTAAGCAGACCACTCTTACCCAGTCCAAAGATCAGGGCTTGATCCATCACCGTTATTTAGCTCACTGCCCCATCCCAGCTCAGAACCTGGCTATATGCAAATTAGTCTGTCCCTGGCCCAGTGCATCATGGGAACAGGGCAGACCAAACTACCAAGCCAATTCTTCACCAGAAAGGAGACAAGCTTCCGGGGACCGGTTTCTGCCATTTCAGGCGTCGTCGGCCCGGCTTGCTTGAATCCTGATGGAGCAGTGAGCAAGGGACTCATGTCTGAGTATACCCTTCCACGCTTATGGTGGACAAAATGATTCAGAAAAGGGGGTGGTGATGAACAGAGTGTCTGAATTAAGCAGACCACTCTTACCCAGTCCAAAGATCAGGGCTTGATCTATCACCGTTATTTAGCTCACAGTCTTTATTATGTGGAAACTATTTATAAAGCCTTTTCAGTCCCCTTGTAGCGCTTGTTACAAACGCCGTACAACACACGCTAGAGTGTTGATCAACACCGTCTTCCGTAGCGGCATCAGCGTCCTTTAAAAGGAGCCACACCCATCCGCTCGGTGCGGATTATTTTGTGACCCGATCCGAAGAGGAGCTTCCGTACCTCTTGACTTGATCTTGGCCGTTCGATCTCGGTAAAGCTATTCCAGCGGAGTTTGGCAGTCCTGAGATGCAGGTAAGATGGGCTGCATTATTGTGATACAAACAGCGGGCTGCATTTCCGTGATGAAGACAGCGCTACTTATGCATTTGGACACACGCTCTTCTTGAGTACTACAAACTCAATTTATACGCTCTCCATGTGTGCGAACAGCTAAACAACCAAAAAGACAGGCTGTTGAACCATTACTAGGAAGCAATCTGTAGCTTTTGAGTTTATCATTTTTCTTTGTGCAATTTTCTATGGAACTTTTATTTGCCTTTTGTTGAACAATACTTAACCCAACATTGAAGGATTAAGTTCTCATGTTATTAACCAAAGTCACTTGTGAAAGACATATTGCCTTTGAAGCAAAGAAGTAAGATAAAGGGTGACTGCAAATTTACGTCAGGACAATATTCAAATGGACAATTGCACAATAATGGAGTAAAAACAGGAAATTCTCAAGAAATCACAAGAAGTATAACTCTCAAGGCAACTAACCTTTTTTCCTCAGGTAATTATATGTGTTATTACATTATATGATTTGCAAAATAGTGTTCCAATTGCAGAGTGAGAACCAGTGTATAATTCATTGTGGTGTGTCATTACAGATCTCCGGCCCCGCAGTACCCTCCCTAATTCCCTTCCCCTCGTCTGGCCATCCTGAATCTCTGTTAACACAAATCAGAGTCTGGGCTGCCAGAAGGTGGGCCACTTGAGGGAACTGCTCCCGAGGAACTAGGGAATTCTTGACAGAATAATCCGCCCACGAATTACCGTTCCTCCTGAGCAGTATCGCCAAGATGGCAACGTTAGAGGATTTATGTGAAATGTTAGGAGAAATGCAAAAAGAATGTGCAGCTTCATGCTCAGAAACTGCAGCCCTGGCCAACCAGGTGGCTCAACTGCAATCTCAATGATTTACGGATCGTATTTTACCTTCATCATCTCCACCCACGGCTAGCTAATCTCACGCCCACAGTGTCTGTAACTGTCCCGCAAGTAGTACCATTAGCTCCTCCAGAGAGATATGCTGGGGAACCTGCTAAATTCCGGACCTTTTTGACGCAAGTTCAATTGCACTTCGTGGTTAGACCAGCAGCCTTTCCGTATTCCCATTCCTGCATTGCTTTTCTCATCTCCTATTTAAGTGGGGATGCGGCTATGTGGGCAGTTCCTTTAGTAAATTCCGATGATCCTCCATTATATGACTGGTGGACCTTTAAAAGAGAATTTGAAAAAAGGTTTGATAGGCGAACCATTACAGGATCAGCCAATCGTGAACTTTTGGAGTTAAGACAGGGTAACAAAGACTTAATGCATTACCTAACACAATTCAATCTGCTTCTTGCTGAGACCAATTGGCCTGAGGACAAAAGGGCCACTCTCTTTTACCAAGGATTGCGGGACGAGCTAAAAGACTTAATAGCATCCATTGATCCTCAACCCTCATCCTGTGAAGATCTAATTGCTCTGTCCTTATGGCTGGATCATCGCCTGGCAGACCGTAAAGAAGAGAAAAGGCAACCAGAATATCGTACCTTCACCAGAACTAAGGAAAGAAACATTTCTTTAAACCAAGATGTTTAACCAATGGATATTGGAGGAGTGAGGAAACCTCTTTCACAAGAAGAAAAAGATCAGCGACGAAAGGCTGGACAGTGTATATATTGCGGAAAGAAGGGGCACTTTGTGCGAGAGTGTCCAAACAAACCCAAAGGACTTGGAAGCACACTTGTTAGGAAAGAAACCAAAAGACCTCAGGGAAACTGATTAGCTCGAGGAAAAAACAGGAGTTTTCTCGAGTAGTATTGTCCAATCTCCTGAACAATCGTTAGCAAATACTTTACAAGTTGCAGTTCCACATTTGTCTCTTAACGTTCTGTTTGAATTTGAAACCATTCATAAAACGTTAACTGTGATGGTGGATTTGGGAGCAACCGGTAATTTTATTGACTCTGCTTTATGTCACAAACTGACTATCCCCACTGTAACCAAGTTACGGCCCGAAACTGTGCGGGCAATCAATAGGAAATTATTAACATCTGGTCCGATCACACGATCTACAGTAACTCTAACTATGACTTGTTTTGATCATGCTCTAAAACATAGTGAGTGCATTAGTTTTGATCTTATTGATGCACCTCAATTCGAAGTTATTCTGGGAATGCCATGGTTGACCCTCCACAACCCGGCTATTGATTGGGCGAAAAGAACTATTGAATTTACCTCTGATTGGTGTCAACAAGAATGTTTCATTGAAAAACCACCTTCGCAGGTCTCTGGATCACAATGTTTAGCTGAGATAAGTGAATCACAATCTCTTTTGATGGTTCAGAACATAGCAACTTCTGATGAACAAGATACCATTCTGCCATCGGAATATGAGGCTTTTCGCAAGGTGTTCAGTGAAAGTCAAGCTGAAGTTCTACCTCCTCACCATACATATGACTGAGAAATTGAATTCCTACTTGGAGCAAAGATCCGCTGCAGTCGTATATATGCTCTGACCGAACAGGACAATGTACATCTACGGGCATATTTAGACAAGTATTTACAAAATGGCTTTATCCGACCATCTAAGTCCCCAGCAGCGTCTCCTCTTTTTTTTATCCCATAAAGCAATGGAGAATTGCGTCCTTGAATAGACTACTGTGCCCTCAATAACATCACGGTTAAGAACCGCTATCCCTTACCGTTAATATCGGTTCTTCTTGAACAAGTACGTTCAGGAACCATATATACTAAGTTCAACTTAAGAGGAGCATACCATCTGATGCATATCAGACCTGGGGACGAATGGAAAACAGCTTTCCGCACCCATAATGGCCTTCTTGAATACTGCATTATGCCGTTCGAGCTATGTAATGCCCCTGCGGCATTCCAGTTTTTTTTAAATGATATCCTTAAGGACTTTTTATATCAATTTGCCATTGTATATATCGATGACATTTTGATTTTCTCCTCTTCTCAGTCTGATCATGAAAAACATGTCAAAACTATTCTACAAACCTTACAAGTCAAAGGCCTATTTTGTAAACTGTCAAAATGTGCATTTCATACTACCAGGGTGGAATTTCTAGGGTTCATATTGACTCCAGGTGGTATTACCATGGCTGATTGAAAAATTCAAGCTATCCGGGAATGGCCACGTCCCACATGTGTAAAAGACATTCACCGGTTTTTATAATTTGCTAATTTTTACCGCCGTTTTATCCACCATTTTTCCACCAAGGCAAGTCCATTGACTAAGTTGCTTCAAAAAAAGGTAACCTTCCATTGGACCACAGAAACTCAGCAAGCTTTCGAACAGCTCAAATAAGCTTTTATCTCTGCCCCAGGGTTGCAACACCCTAATCTGGATCAACCATTCATAGTGGAAGCTGATGCTTCTGATACAGCCATTGGGGCAATCCTTTCACAACGAGATAGTGTTTCCCACGAACTGCACCTGGTGGCGTATTTATAAAAAAAAAAAAATCTCCCTGCAGAACTCAATTACACTGAGGCTAAAAAGGAACTCTTGGCCATTCGTTTAGCTTTTAAGGAATGACGCCATTACCTTTTAGGGGCTAAATTTCCGTCCAATCACAGTATACACGGACCATTGTAACTTAACATTTTTGAGATGTGCTAAGGCTCTGACTCCACGACAATTGCCCTGGACCCTCTTTTTTGCGTAATTCAATTTTACCATCACTTTTCGTCCAGGCAGCACAAATAAAAAGGCAAATACTCTTTCGCGTTACAACGAAGTCAATCACAACAAGAGCAAAAGAGGTCCAGTGTCTATGATTGCTCCAAATCGCATGATAGGAGTAACCAAGTCTCTTCAATTTTTGGAAGAAATGCAAAAGAAAATGCCTTTAAGTAACTAATAATTTGACAACAACAAGCTGCTGGACGAACAATCAAAGATAATTTGCCTTTTCAAAATAAAAGACTGTACCTTCCAACTGCACAGTTACAAAAACAGGTTTTGAGATGGAGTCATAAAAATCCTTTGGCTGGTCATCCTGGTCAGGCAAAAAGTTTGGAACTTGTTCAACGTAACTTCTGGTGGCCACAGTGGAAAAGAGATACCATAGAGTTTGTTAGGGACTGTGACGTGTGCATTCAAGCCAAATCAGATCCTACTCAAAAAGCGGGTTATTTACTACCCTTACCTACTCCACATTAACTTTGGGAAGATATTTCAATGGACTTCATCATTGACCTTCCAAAAGATCAAGGTCACAATACTATTCTTATTGTTGTGGACAGATTATCGAAAATGGCTCATTTTGTGGCTTGTTCAGGTTTGCCAACTGCCTCTGAACTAGCCTCTCTTTTATTGCAACATATGGTAAGGTTACATGGCCTTCAAAGATCCATCACGTCAGACCGAGGTGCCCAATTTACGTCACACCTTTGGAAAGCCTGGTGTTCTGCACTTCATATCCAAAGTAGTGTATCTACCAGCTTCCATCCAGAGTCAGACGGCCAGACTGAACGAGTAAACCAGATACTAAAACAATACCTAAGATGTTATCTATCAAAAACACAAGATTATTGGGTGACCTTATTATGGGAAGCTGAATTCGCTTATAACAACCTTAGTCATTCATCAACTAAAATGTCCCCATTTTTTGCTAATCTTGGATATCACCATCGGTTTTCACCTTGTATAACACCAGATGTTGAGAATGGTATGCCAGCAGTAAAGTCCAAGATGCAAGAAATGACTCAATTGATACGTTTATTGAGAACAAACGTCCTGAAGGCTAAAGATGTATATCAACAAAAGGCTGTACGAAAAAGAAAACCTGCTCCAGTGTTCACGCCTGGAGATAGAGTATGGCTCTCTACAAAGAACCTCAAGTTCAGGAATACTTACAAATTTCCCCCTTGTTTCATTGGGCCATTTGAAATTCTGAAACACATAAACCCAGTAGCTTACAAATTAAAATTACCAAAAACTATGTCAGTAAATCCAGTGTTCCATATCTCCCTTCTGAAGAATGCTTCCAAAAAACACTATTTCGTCCCCCCTCCAATTTTTGTGAATAATCAGGAAGAATACGAAGTGCAAGGGATTCTAAGTAGCAAGCGTCGGAAAGGAAAACTGTGGTGCCTAATTGCCTGGAAAGAATACGGACCTGAAGAAAACTCATGGGAACCCAGTGACGCTGTACATGCACCACGTCTAGTCTGCCATTTCTATAAACTACACCCAAAAGCTCCAGTGTGAGGAGGGGAGTTTATTTTGGTGGAAAGGACCGTCAAGATTCTGCTTCAGGACATGAACGGATGCCATTAGGCACAAGGTAAACTCATGTTCATGAAAACAATGTGCTGTTAAACCGCTATGAACCCTTATTGTTGCAGTGTAGAATGCTGTTATTATCATTATAGTACTGAATGCTGATACAAAATGCTGTTATTGTTGCAGAGCCATTTGTTGTTATTTATGCATGACATGCTGCTTATAGGTATGCCTGTCTTCCGTTGTGCCGGTCTTTATAAAGCCTTTTCAGTTCCCTTGTAGCGCTTGTTACAAACGCAGTGCAACACACGCTAGAGTGTTGATCAACCGCGGCTTCCGTAGTGGCATCAGCGTCCTTTAAAAGGAGCCACACTCATCCGCTCGGTGCGGAATATTCTGGGACCTGATCCGAAGAGGAGCTTCCGTCCCTCTTGACTTGATCTTGGCAGTTGGATTTCGGCAGAGCCATTCCAGCGGAGTTTGGCAGTCTTGAGATGCAGGTAAGATGGGCTGCATTATTGTGATACAAACAGCGGATGGCATTTCTGTGATAAAGACAGTGCTACTTATGCATTTGGACACAAGATCTTCTTGAGTGCCTCAAACTCAAGTTATACGCTCTCCATGTGTGTGAACAGCTAAACAACCAAAAAGACAGGCTGTTGAACAATTACTAGGAAATACTCTGTAGCTTTTGAGTTTATAATTTTTCTTTGTGCAATTTTCCCTGGAACTTTTATTTGCCTTTTGTAGAACAATACTTAACCGAACATTGAAGAATTAAGTTCTCATGTTATCAACCAAAGTCACTCGTGAAAGACATCTTGCCTTTGAAGTAAAGAAGTAAGATAAAGATTGACTGCAAATTTAGTTCAGGACAATATTCAAATGGACAATTGCACAATAATGGAGTAAAGACAGGAAATTCTCAAGAAATCACAAGGGGTATAACTCTCAAGGCAACTAACCTTTTTTTCACAGGTAATTATATATGTTATTACATTATATGATATGCAAAATAATGTTCCAGTTGCAGAGTGAGAACCAGTGTATAATTCATTGTGGTGTGTCATTACAGATCTCCCTCCCTGCAGTACCCTCCCTAATTCCCTTCCCCTTGTCTGGCAATCTTGAACCTCTGTTAACACAAATCAGAGTCGGGGCTGCCAGAAGGTGGGCCACTCGAGGGCACTGCTCCCGAGGAACTTGGGAATTATTGACATCTGCAGTATCTAAAAGACGCCTCAGCTCATATTATTATTTGATAAGAAACTCATTTAACCAAATGTGAAACTGGAGGATTATTTGGCATTAGAAGAGGATTCCATTTGAATATAAAAGGGGTGACCATATTGATAAGAAATAATCCGCCCACGAATTACCGTTCCTCCTGAGGAGTATCGCCAAGATGGCAACGTTAGAGGATTTATGTAAAATGTTAGGAGAAATGCAAAAAGAATTTGCAGCTTCATGCTCAGAAACTGCAGCCCTGGCCAACCAGGTGGCTCAACTGCAATCTCAACGACTTACGGATCGTATTTTACCTTCATCATCTCCACCCACGGCTAGCTAATCTCACGCCCACAGTGTCTGTAACTGTCCCGCAAGTAGTACCATTAGCTCCTCCAGAGAGATATGCTGGGGAACCTGCTAAATTCCGGACCTTTTTGACGCAAGTTCAATTGCACTTCGTGGTTAGACCAGCAGCCTTTCCGTATGCCCAATCCTGCATTGCTTTTCTCATCTCCTATTTAAGTGGGGATGCGGCTATGTGGGTAGTTCCTTTAGTAAATTCCGATGATCCTCCATTATACGACTGGTGGACCTTTAAAAGAGAATTTGAAAAAATGTTTGATAGGCGAACCATTACAGGATCAGCCAATCGTGAACTTTTGGAGTTAAGACAGGGTAACAAAGACTTAATGCATTACCTAACACAATTCAATCTGCTTCTTGCTGAGACCAATTGGCCTGAGGACAAAAGGGCCACTCTCTTTTACCAAGGATTGCGGGACGAGCTAAAAGACTTAATAGCATCCATTGATCCTCAACCCTCATCCTGTGAAGATTTATTTGCTCTGTCCTTACGGCTGGATCATCGCCTGGCAGACCGTAAAGAAGAGAAAAGGCAACCAGAATATCGTACCTTCACCAGAACTAAAGAAAGAAACATTTCTTTAAACCAATATGTTGAACCAATAGATATTGGAGGACTGAGGAAACCTCTTTCACAAGAAGAAAAAGATCAGCGACGAAAGGCTGGACAGTGTATATATTGCGGAAAGAAGGGACACTTTGTGCGAGAGTGTCCAAACAAACCCAAAGGACTTGGAAGCACACTTGTTAGGAAAGAAACTAAAAGACCTCAGGGAAACTGATTAGCTCGAGGAAAAAACAGGAGTGTTTCTCGAGTAGTATTGTCCAATCTCCTGAAAAATCGTTAGCAAATACTTTACAAGTTGCAGTTCCACATTTGTCTCTTAACGTTCTGTTTGAATTTGAAACCATTCATAAAACTTTAACTGTGATGGTGGATTTGGGAGCAACCGGTAATTTTATTGACTCTGCTTTATGTCACAAACTGACTATCCCCACTGTAACCAAGTTACGGCCCGAAACTGTGTGGGCAATCGATAGAAATTATTAACATCTGGTCCGATCACACGATCTACAGTAACTCTAACTATGACTTGTTTTGATCATGCTCTAAAACATAGTGAGTGCATTACTTTTGATCTTATTGATGCACCTCAATTCGAAGTTATTCTGGGAATAGCATGGTTGACCCTCCACAACCCGGCTATTGATTGGGCGAAAAGAACTATTGAATTTACATCTGATTGGTGTCAACAAGAATGTTTAATTGGAAAACCACCTTCGCAGGTCTCTGGATCACATTGTTTAGCTGAGATAAGTGAATCACAATCTCTTTTGATGGTTCAGAACATAGCAACTTCTGCTGAACAAGATACCATTCTGCCATCGGAATATGAGGCTTTTCGCAAGGTGTTCAGTGAAAGTCAAGCTGAAGTTCTACCTCCTCACCATACATATGACTGAGAAATTGAATTACTACCTGGAGCAAAGATTCGGTGCAGTCGTATATATGCTCTGACCGAACAGGACAATGTACATCTACGGGCATATTTAGACAAGTATTTACAAAATGGCTTTATCCGACCACCTAAGTCCCCAGCAGCGTCTCCTCTTTTTTTATCCCATAAAGCAATGGAGAGTTGCGTCCTTGAATAGACTACTGTGCCCTCAATAACATCACGGTTAAGAACCGCTATCCCTTACCGTTAATATTGGTTCTTCTTGATCAAGAACGTTCAGGAACCATATATACTAAGTTCAACTTAAGAGGAGCATACCATCTGATGCATATCAGGACCAATGGAAAACAGCTTTCCGCACCCGTTATGGCCTTTTTGAATACTGCATTATGCCGTTCGAGCTATGTAATGCCCCTGCGGCATTCCAGTTTTTTTTAAATGATGTCCTTAAGGACTTTTCAGATCAATTTGCCATTGTATATATCGATGACATTTTGATTTTCTCCTCTTCTCAGTCTGATCATGAAAAACATGTCAAAACTATTCTACAAACCTTACAAGTCAACGGCCTATTTTGTAAACTGTCAAAATGTGCATTTCATACTACCAGGGTGGAATTTCTAGGGTTCATATTGACTCCAGGTGGTATTACCATGGCTGATTGAAAAATACAAGCTATCCAGGAATGGCCTCGTCCCACATGTGTAAAAGACATTCAGCGGTTTTTATGATTTGCTAATTTTTACCGCCGTTTTATCCACCATTTTTCCACCAAGGCAAGTCCATTGACTAAGTTGCTTCAAAAAAAGGTAACCTTCCATTGGACCACAGAAGCTCAGCAAGCTTTCGAACAGCTCAAATAAGCTTTTATCTCTGCCCCAGTGTTGCAACACCCTAATCTGGATCAACCATTCATAGTGGAAGCTGATGCTTCTGATACAGCCATTGGGGCAATCCTTTCACAACGAGATAGTGTTTCCCACGAACTGCACCTGGTGGCGTATTTATCAAAAAAAAAAAATTCTCCCTGCAGAACTCAATTACACTGAGGCTGAACAGGAACTCTTGGCCATTCGTTTAGCTTTTAAGGAATGACGCCATTACCTTTTAGGGGCTAAATTTCCGTCCAATCACAGTATACACGGACCATTGTAACTTAACATTTTTGAGATGTGCTAAGGCACTGACTCCACGACAATTGCCCTGGACCCTCTTTTTTGCGTAATTCAATTTTACCATCACTTTTCGCCCAGGCAGCACAAATAAAAAGGCAAATACTCTTTCGCGTTACAACGAAGTCAATTACAACAAGAGCAAAAGAGATCCAGTGTCTATGATTGCTCCAAATCGCATGATAGGAGTAACCAAGTCTCTTCAATTTTTGGAAAAAGTGCAAAAGAAAATGCCTTTAAGTAAACTAATAATTTGACAACAACAAGCTGCTGGACGAACAATCAAAGATAATTTGCCTTTTCAAAATAAAAGACTGTACCTTCCAACTGCACAGTTACAAAAACAGGTTTTGAGATGGAGTCATAAAAATCCTTTGGCTGGTCATCCTGGTCAGGCAAAAACTTTGGAACTTGTTCAACGTAACTTCTGGTGGCCACAGTGGAAAAGAGATACCGTAGAGTTTGTTAGGGACTGTGACGTGTGCATTCAAGCCAAATCAGATCATACTCGAAAAGCGGGTTATTTACTACCCTTACCTACTCCACATCAACTTTGGGAAGATATTTCAATGGACTTCATCATTGACCTTGCAAAAGATCAAGGTCACAATACTATTCTTATTGTTGTGGACAGATTATCGAAAATGGCTCATTTTGTGGCTTGTTCAGGTTTGCCAACTGCCTCTGAACTAGCCTCTCTTTTATTGCAACATATGGTAAGGTTACATGGCCTTCAAAGATCCATCACGTCAGACCGAGGTGCCCAATTTACGTCACACCTTTGGAAAGCCTGGTGTTCTGCACTTCATATTCAAAGTAGTCTATCTACCAGCTTCCATCCAGAGTCAGACGGCCAGACTGAACGAGTAAACCAGATACTAAAACAATACCTAAGAAGTTATCTATCAAAAACACAAGATTCTTGGGTGACCCTATTATGGGAAGCTGAATTCGCTTATAACAACCTTAGTCATTCATCAACTAAAATGTCCCCATTTTTTGCTAATCTTGGATATCACCATCGGTTTTCACCTTGTATAACACCAGATGTTGAGAACGGTATGCCAGCAGTAAAGTCCAAGATGCAAGAAATGACTCAATTGATACGTTTATTGAGAACAAAATTCCTGAAGGCTAAAATGTATATCAACAAAATGCTGATCGAAAAAGAAAACCTGCTCCAGTGTTCACGCCTGGAGATAGAGTATGGCTCTCTACAAAGAACCTCAAGTTCAGGAATACATACAAATTTCCCCCTTGTTTCATTGGGCCATTTGAAATTCTGAAACACATAAACCCAGTAGCTTACAAATTAAAATTACCAAAAACTATGTCAGTAAATCCAGTGTTCCATATCTCCCTTCTGAAGAATGCTTCCAAAAACACTATTTCGTTCCCCCCCCCCCCAATTTTTGTGAATAATCAGGAAGAATACGAAGTGCAAGGGATTCTAAGTAGTAAGCGTCGGAAAGGAAAACTGTGGTGCCTAATTGCCTGGAAAGGATACGGACCTGAAGAAAACTCATGGGAACCCAGTGACGCTGTACATGCACCACGTCTAGTCCGCCATTTCTATAAACTACACCCAAAAGCTCCAGTGTAAGGAGGGGAGTTTATTTTGGTGGAAAGGACCGTCATGATTCTGCTTCAGGACATGAACGAATGCCATTAGGCACAAGGTAAACTCATGTTCATGAAAACAGTGTGCTGTTAAACCGCCTTATTGTTGCAGTGTAGAATGCTGTTATTATCATTATAGTACTGAATGCTGATACAAAATGCTGTTATTGTTGCAGAGCCATTTGTTGTTATTTATGCATGACATGCTGCTTATAGGTATGCCTGTCTTCCGTTGTGCCGGTCTTTATTATGCAGAAACTATTTATAAAGCCTTTTCAGTTCCCTTGTAGCGCTTGTTACAAACGCAGTACAACACACGCTAGAGTGTTGATCAACCGCAGCTTCCGTAGTGGCATCAGCGTCCTTTAAAAGGAGCCACACTCATCCGCTCGGTGCGGATTATTCTGGGACCTGATCCGAAGAGGAGTTTCCGTCCCGCTTGACTTGATCTTGGCAGTTGGATTTCGGCAGAGCTATTCTAGCGGAGTTTGGCAGTCCTGAGATGCAGGTAAGACGGGCTGCATTATTGTGATACAAACAGCGGATGGCATTTCTGTGATAAAGACAGTGCTACTTATGCATTTGGACACAAGCTCTTCTTGAGTGCTACAAACTCAAGTTATACGCTCTCCATGTGTGTGAACAGCTAAACAACCAAAAAGACAGGCTGTTGAACAATTACTAGGAAGTACTCTGTAGCTTCTGAGTTTATCATTTTTCTTTGTGCAATTTTCCCTGGAACTTTTATTTGCCTTTTGTAGAACAATACTTAACCGAACATTGAAGAATTAAGTCCTCATGTTATCAACCAAAGTCACTCGTGAAAGACATCTTGCCTTTGAAGTAAAGAAATAAGATAAAGATTGACTGCAAATTTAGTTCAGGACAATATTCAAATGGACAATTGCACAATAATGGAGTAAAGACAGGAAATTCTCAAGAAATCACAAGGGGTATAACTCTCAAGGCAACTAACCTTTTTTTCACAGGTAATTATATATGTTATTACATTATATGATATGCAAAATAATGTTCCAGTTGCAGAGTGAGAACCAGTGTATAATTCATTGTGGTGTGTCATTACAGATCTCCCTCCCTGCAGTACCCTCCCTAATTCCCTTCCCCTTGTCTGGCAATCTTGAACCTCTGTTAACACAAATCAGAGTCGGGGCTGCCAGAAGGTGGGCCACTCGAGGGTACTGCTCCAAAAGGAACTTGGGAATTATTGACATCTGCAGTATCTAAAAGACGCCTCAGCTCATATTATTATTTGATAAGAAACTCATTTAACCGAATGTGAAACTGGAGGATTATTTGGCATTAGAAGAGGATATCATTTGAATATAAAAGGGGTGACCATATTGATAAGAAATATATATTACTATAGTACAGGAGATGGAGCAGGCAGATTAGTAATTGCAAAGTAAAAGGTCCATCATCAAAAATTCAGGTTAGTGGGCTACTATGGTTCAAATATCAATGGCATAGG
This sequence comes from Lissotriton helveticus, assembly GCF_964261635.1. Taxonomy (NCBI): domain Eukaryota; kingdom Metazoa; phylum Chordata; class Amphibia; order Caudata; family Salamandridae; genus Lissotriton; species Lissotriton helveticus. The sequence continues at coordinate 891,164,535 of NC_136067.1, read as the reverse complement.
GCCATTCAGAGAAATGTTGAGAAAACTATTAAACTTAGCTGATCCCAGAATGTTGGCTTTTGGTTTTAATGTGATCTTAGACAACACATTAAATTGTTCGGGCAATAGCAGGTCAATTACGAATGTAAGATGCTGTCTCAAATCAAAATCTCCCTGAAACAGCTTGACTTTTGTGATATATGGAGCAAGAAGATGGGGGTTAGAAAAGGTGCTTCTTATAACAACAAAAAATATCGGCACCAATTCAGAATAGATTTTTTTCTGGTTGACCAGGGATTAAAAGAGTTTGTGCAAGATATCTCGCATGTAGTGATCCATTTGTCAGACCACTCTGAAGTCTCATTAGTTATGTCCATGTCCATTAGATTAGTTTAAAGAAGATGGACCACGGACCGTACTTTGCTGCAGGATGAGGCAGCTATTTGGGTGCTTAGGTTAGAGACTGAGGAATTTCTCACTATCAATGTGGATAGCGCCCTGGTAGGAGTTCTGTGGGATACATACAAGGCCTTTTTGAGAGGGAAAATAATTTGCATGTTTCCATTTGGAGTTAAGGTGAACATTTTGGAAACAGCCGGTGGTAGGGAAAGGTCCACTGATTATGAATTTTCTTGGTCTCTACTTCGCTCATGTGTTCTGCAATTCGGCATGGTCAGCCAGGGCAGAAATCTTAGGAGAAGATAATGGGAATTTTATTCCTTAGCATAAACTATCTTTTGCGGCAAGTCGATCACGGAGGGAGACTCTAAAGTTTAAATCCAAGGCAAAGAAGGAGGGAAATAAACTATTGTATAAGCAGCCATCTTCAGGGTTTTTTATTAATCATTGTTTGAATGCTATGAAAAATATATTCTAAAGATAAATAAGGATATAGAGTACAGTGATTTCCTTTAGGACCACAATCTATAAAACAAAATGGTTCATAATAACGTCTATAGTGTATGCAGCTCTCAAAGAATAACAAGATTATTCAGAGAGGGAACTTGCCAAAAGAATTTGGGACACTGACAATAAATAATTTTAAAACTATTAATAATAGCGTTCAGTCCTTATCTAAATGCATATTTATTATATCTCTTTTATCACATCTTCTGCATAAATCTTTTCCAAGAAGATCTAAGGGTTTGCTATTACCTGATAGTGATTCGCTATTAGGTCATAGCAAAAAGCGATGTACAAATGTGTCTTTCACACATTTAGCAGTTCCCAGTAGGTTACATATAGACCTACCTCATTAATATTCATGAGGTAGGGGCGTGGCCTGACACGTCAGGATGGCGGGCGATCTCTAAAAGTGCTCCAGACCCCTCCGTTATCCGCGTCTAAATCCGCCAATATCAGCGCTTCTACGAACCCCTACTGAGTCTCTGCTGTACCCACTGTGCCCGAGGTTACCTGGCGGAGCTGAAGCACTTCACAGGGCTGCCCGACGCGGGTGCATTCTGCCCCGATCACTGGCCTACCGGCGCCCAAGATGGCGGCACCTGTTCTTGGAGTCTCGCTGTCCTAGCCTGGGCCTGCTGTTCATACACCCCTGGCCCCATGTCGAAGGCTCTCCGGAGCTTTGACCTTCCGGACCTTCGTGTGTCCTGCCTTGATCAAGGCTGGGCCTGGGATGTCTGGTGCTGCAACCGGGGAGGCGGCCCCCCTGCCTGACCGTATCTATGCTCTCTATGGCCTGGCCTATGTGGTGGTGTGTGGCGGATGGTGAACGGCATATCCTTTGACCGAAGGATCGGCCGCCATTTCAGGCGGCGGGGCCTCAGGAACTGGACGCCCCCTCCAGATTTGGCCTCTTGTGGCAGGAACGGAGTTAGCTGCACTGGGGGCCGCGGGAGTGAGACCTGCCTGGGCCGTCTTCTGGGGCTTCTAAGGTCCGGGAGTGCGAGGCTACTCCCTGGCTGCCGGCAGAACCACTGCCTCTGCGCTCCTGACTTCTAGCGCTGTGGTTGCAGTCCTGGGACTGCCTCATCCTTCAGTTGCACCACGGAGTGACCTGGCGCCGTGGTCTGCTGGGCCGGTGCCAGCCGGTCTCCTGCCTTATGACCAGTGGTGGACCCACTGCCACTGTCCGGCAAGCCTGAGTGGAGGTGGGTGAACTTGCTGCATTCATGACGGGTGTGCATAAGGGGAAATTCCCTGCCTGAGCCCCTTCTCCCCACCCTCCAGGTCTATACCCGAGTCACCACATCCTGCCTTATTGCCTATCACTGAGAGGACCTCCCATTGGGGCCTGGCTCGCCCTCTCCCATTTGGGCCTGCCGTATCAATGCACCACGCACTGACTGCCTCCTGGCCCTCCACATACCTGAGCTGCTGCACGGCCCAGGCTGGCGGTCTCAACACTCACCCCTCTGCGGTTTGCAATCTCCTGGACTCTTGAGACTCCCCCTCTCCCGTTACTGAGGCCACTCTGGAGGCCTTGGTCTTGAGGCACTGCTGTGGGCATAGCCGACTGACATGGTCTGGACCTGCTGTGCCGAGTGCAAAGAGGTCTCCGCGGTCCCCCCTGGTAAGGCGGGGTTGCCTTCTATCATCTGACCAACGTTGAGACTACGCCCCGGGGACCCTGGTGAGTGTGATGGGTGGCGGAGCAGGGTGGTGGGGAACTGTTTGAATCCAGGCTTTGACTGGGGTCATCCTGGGAATCCGTTGTGGAGAGGTGACGACAGGATACTTCGGCTGTGTGGATTGAGCAGTAGGGTTTGGAGAGGGGGTCCTGTCACCCATTCCTTCTCTCTCTCTTCCTCCCCTCCCCCGTCCCCCTACCATGGGGCCCGAGAACTGATGATCTTTGCACTAGACATAACCCCCAAGGGAACACCTGCGCCCTGCACCTGCATGATTTTTGTCTCTCCAGGTGGCGAGGCCCCCCTTCTTTGGAGCGGGGGATGGGAGGGACCGAGTCCCTAAGGCACCTGCCATGCAAACCCAAACCAAAATAGAACATTGGGGAGCTCGGGGAGCTCCTCCCTCCCCGGGATCGATCTCTCAACTATCCTACAAGCCATCAGCAACTCACAGGCCTCGGTTAAAAGCAGGATTGGCGAGGTCCGGGTGGACATGTTCCTCTTATGCCAAGACCTGCGTAATGTTACAACAAGGATCTCTGTGGCAGAGTCTCGTATATCCACAGTTGAGCATGAGCTTGGTCAGCTGAAGACCCAGGTGACCCACCTGCAAACTCGCACCTTGGAGCTGCATCATGAAGATGCTGAGAACAGCACGTGTTGCAACAACCTGCACCTGGTGGGTTTCCCGGAGGGGGTTAAGAAGGGCCAGATGGACACCTTCCTGGAGACCTGGCTGAGGTCTTGGATGCCCAAGGACAAGCTCTCAGCTTGGTTCCCGATTGAGCGCCCTCACTGCTCCTTGGCCCCTTGGTCGCCTCCTGGTGCCCCGCACCGTCCCATAATCGCAAGGATCCTCAACTTTCGGGATAGAGACGCCATCCTCAATGCGGCCCAATCTCAGGGAACCCTGAAGTACCAGACCAGTACTACAATGCTCAATCCCGACTACACGAGGGAGGTCCAGACCCAGAACCGTTCCTACTCTGAAGTCAAACAAAAGTTCTGTAAGTTGGGACTGAGATATGGCCTTCTTTTCCCAGCCCGTCTGCGGGTGGTCTTCCAGGGCAAGATAATCTTCTTTGACACTCCACAGGCTGCCTGGACCTGGCTGACTGAGGGGGGCCCCCTACGGATCCAGCCTGCCCTGCAGCCGTCCAATCTGGCTCTCCGGCGCATGCAGTCCAGCAGGAGAGGGAATCGGCAAGGGGATGTATCTGCATCGCCTCGCCTGGGAACCCAGGGGTCTGACAGCACCAGGACCCTCCCAGGCCTTCCTGGACCACAGTCGATCCGGCTCAGTGGAGGATCTCCGTCGCAGCCCGGGCCCCTCGGGAGTTCTTTGCTCCTTGGCCTCAGAGACTGACCTTTCTAGAAGTCCAATGCTGCAAGGCCACGGAGGAGAGATGCAGGCCGGTCTTACAGGGACCCTAACTGGCAGATGTTGATATAGAAACTTTACGAACTTCGTTTGTCTGAAGGATTGTTGAAGACCAATATCATACCTGTCAAGTGGAGGGATCCACCACTATGGTCCTTTCTAGAAATCCTGTGCTTCAAGGTCTCCAAGGGAGGGGCTGAAGTTTAATTTGCAGGAGCTCCCCGGACCGGGGACAGAACTCTCACGAACACTGCTCGCTCAATGGCATGCTGATGATTACCGCTACATCCGTCACTGTGGAGGGGTCTACCGCTGTGACAAACTGCCCTGCTAGGTGTTTTAGCGTAGCCTTTTGTTGCTGTTAACTTAAGTATAACAGCAGTACAGGGTGGTGGGAGGTGGGTGGGACTTGGGGTGGGGGGACAATTGTCCTCAAGAATGTTTCTGATTTGGCTCCGCACCAATACACCACATTGCCACTGAGGGACAGCGTACCACATCCTACGCGCCACACCTTTCCACTCTGGCCACAGAACATTGTTCCCCTTGGGGTGTGGGCCCCCTGGACCCGTCTCGTCCACGCACCACTTCTGACCCAGATGTCTATTGGCCGTAGACCCCTTCATGTTCTGACCCGGAACATGAACAGATTGTTAGACCTCATCAAACGCACAGCAGTCCTTAAGTATGCTCAACTCCACATGCCTGACATTCTCCTCCTTCAGGAGACACACATTCTGGGAACCCATTGCCCCTTTCTAGCAAGGTACGGGTTCGACAGGGTGTGCACTCCAGGTTTATGCGGTGCCCCCGGGGAGCAACAATACTAGTATTTAAGGGTCTTCCCTTCACTGTTGAGCGGGGAACGATGGACAAACAGCGCCGCTGCGTGGTTGTGTCGGGTGGAGTCGAGGGACATACCCTGAACTTAGTCTCTGCATACGTCCCACCTGCGATGCTTACTTCTACCTTCTACCACCTCACAGCCATGGTCTCTGCCTTGCCCTTGGGTCAGACAATAATCGGGGCGACTTTAATGCGGTAATGCAAACATCTCTCGACACAACCGGCGCTCCTTCTTCAGAACCCCTAACCTCTGCCAAGAAACTGTCGAACTGGTCGGCAGCTCTTGGCTTATGCGACGTATGGAGGGTTTGGAACCCCAAGGGACACAATACACCCATACCTCGGCGGCCCATCACACACATTTTCACATTGACTGACTCTTTCTACCCACTACTAAATGCCAACGAGTCTCCGATATCTCTATTCTACCCTGGGGGATCTCGGATCAGTCAACCATGTCGCTGCGCCTGGGGAGGGCTGTGGGGGGGTGCGGACGATCTGGAGACTGAACGCATGGTTTTTACAGGACACAGAGGTCAAAGGTGCGATAGAAATAGAATTGTGCCACTATTTCCTTACTGATCAGGGCTGGTTCCCTCCCCAGGCACACTTTGGGAGGCTGGTAAGGCCATCATGGCCTCTCTAGCCAAACATAGGCAAGAAACGGCCGATGTAATCATAGACAGGAACATTGATATAATGTTCCTGACAGAGACCTGGTTGGATAAAACATCAGATCCAGACCTTGTAATAGCCGTCCCAAAAGGTTTTAAATCCTACAGGCTAGACAGAACTGGCAAGAGAGGAGGTGGGATTGCCATAATTGCCCGCGACATTTTTAAAATCCGCATCACAACAATTCCTTCTACGACATGTGAAGCGTTTCAATTTGACATCTATTTGTCCCCCTCTTATAATTTTAGAGGTTTTTTACTATACAGACGGCCTGAAATCCGATCGGGATTTCTCACAGAAATCACCACCATTCTAGAAGCTTCCGCCAACGATAAGTCCATTACACTATTAGGAGACTTTAACTTCCATTTGGACTGTAGTGAGGATAAAGACACCATATCCCTGCAGTCGGAAATGGAGGTATTTGGTCTAACACAGCTGGTAAAAGTTCCTACTCATAATGCAGGACACACTCTAGATGGAATATTCACCAACCTAGAGAACCTGCTAGTGAATGATGTCATGCCAATGACTTGGACTGACCATCATCTGGTACTGGCCACGATACAAATTGGTAAACCTCCCGCTGCCACAACAACATCTCCCATACCAGAGTCGTTTAAAGTATGGAAAGACATTAATATTTCTAGCTTTAGGGACATACTGGATATTTCTAAACCTTCCCTGTCTAATGACCCAGGAACTGCCACTGAACAATACCATGCATGGTTGAACCAGGCAGCTGACAATCTAGTACCAATAAAAAGAATATCCAGGAACAAAAGGTTCCCTTCAGCACCACGGTACACTGAGGAGCTTAAAAAATCCAAACAGCAATGTAGAAATAAAGAAAGACATTGGAGGAAAAACTATGATCAGGAAAATAGAAAGATGTATAAAGTACTCTTAACTCAATATAAACTCCTAATCACAGAAACCAAAAAAAGGTATTACACGGAGCGAATTGAAAGTGCTAAAAACTCAAATAAAAAGTTATTTGAAATAACCAAACAGCTAGCGGGATCTGTCCCAGATCTGAATCCCCCCTGTTCACAACAGTTCTGTGATTCATTGGCCTCCTTCTTTTTCACCAAAGTGAACGACATTTTTTCAGCATTTAACCTTGGGAATAGTCAAAATACAGAAAAGATAATGTCTCCACTCTCAAGCAATACTCTACCTGTCTTTGCGGAAGTCACGGAGAATCAAATTCAGGACATCATTAAAACCATTAAGTCTGGATCGGCCTTAGATCCATGTCCCTTGAACACCCTCCGTCCACTAATAGACACGGTGATTCCAGTCATAACCCAAATATGTAACTTAATGTTTCATACAGGCATCTTCCCTAGTCACTTAAAAAAAACCTTATTAAAACCTCTCCTAAAAAAACCTGGCCTAGATAAAACAGAATTGAAAAATTTTAGGCCCATAGCTAATCTACCGCTCCTTGCTAAAATAGTAGAAAAAGCCATGAATATCCAACTCACGGAATTCATCGAGCAAAACCATCTGCTCGATGAAACACAATTTGGATTCCGCAAGTTTCATGGAACTGAAACAGCGCTCATTAAAGCGGCGGATGACATTCGATTAATTAGAGACCAAGGTGGTGCTGCACTACTGGTGCTTCTGGATTTGTCGGCCGCCTTCGACACGGTTGACCATAAGATTCTGGTCAACCGTGTCGAAAGGATGGGCGTGCAAGGCCTAGCTAAAAATCTTTTAGCATCTTTTCTGGCGGAGAGAACCCAGGCCGTCACTCTGGGTCAATTCAAGTCCGCAGAGTTATCACTGCCATGTGGGGTACCGCAAGGTTCATCCCTCAGTCCGACACTTTTTAATATCTATGTGTCGGACCTCGCAAAAACCATCAAAGCGCACGGGATGAACCTTACCTCATATGCTGATGACACCCAGTTGATCGTGGCTGTTAGACATGATGGGGAAACAGTAGCAGAAAGTTTCAAAACAGGTATGCTGGCCATTGGACAATGGATGTCAGCAAACTGTTTGAAACTAAACTCCGATAAAACGGAGGTGGTCACTTTTGGCCATCTCAGTCCTAACTGGTCCCCAACATGGTGGCCTTCATCATTTGGAACCTTGCCAAAACCAGCCACAAAAGTGAGAAATCTGGGCGTCATTTTCGACGATAAATTAAATTTCATGGCCCATGCCAATCAAACGGCCAGCACAGCATTTTTTAAATTACGCTTGATAAGGAAGATCCTCCCCTTCCTTCCAAAAAATGTAGGCAAAACTTTGGTCAGTTCTCTGGTCCTATCAGCATTGGACTACTGCAATGGACTGTTCTCCAATGCCCAAGTCAGGGTCATCAAGAAAATGCAGACGATCCAAAACGCTGCAGCCAGACTTCTTTCAGATACCCCCAAATTTAAGCCAATAGCCGAGACCTTAAGAAGTTTTCACTGGCTCCCTGTTAGGAACAGAATTAAATTTAAAACACTATGTATTGTCTACAAATCGCTACATCATCAAGCACCCCAATTTCTGAGAGACCACCTTGTTCCTTACGCTCCTTCTCGAACACTTCGTTCAGCAACACAGAATGATTTGGTAGTACCTCGGACCAAGCTGGTCAACTGGGGAGACAGACGCTTCCTGGTCACTGCCCCAAAGCTGTGGAACACTCTCCCACAATCCATAAGATCCTGCCCAACCCTTATCTCTTTCAGGAAGAAACTGAAAACTTGGTTATTTAATCTCTAAAATTTCAACAGAGTATAACAGGAGAGCAAACAAATGTACAGCGCCGAGACGCCTGCGGGCAATTGTTCGCGCTTAACAAATGTAAAAAAATAAATAAATCATCCGAGGCGTGGCGATAGGCCTGGTACACGCGAAGTGCGAGGCTAAGTTAGACAGCCTGACTCTGCTCGAGGCTCGGGCCATGCAACTGAAACTGACCCTTTCAGACACCAATGACCCTCAATCTGCTAGGCAACTGGCGGGAATTAGAGATGAAATCTGACAGATTTCTCTTGATTCAGCCAAAGCACTCTGGCGCTCCTCAGTGGCCCGTGTTTATAGCGGGGGAGACAAAAATGGGTAGCTGCTCCACAACTTGATTTCGTACCCCAGGGCAAACAGGATTGTCCCTGAGTTCTGGGACACCGCAGGAACCTGACACCACACTTCTCAGGCCATTACGCAGGTCTTTGCAGAGTACTATGCTTGGCTGCACTCCACTCGCCCCCCCCCCCCCAAAGATACTCTTGTGGACCTGCTGGGATGGGCAGCGGTACAACTCCCCTGCCTAACTAAGGCAGAAGTAACAGATCTCGATCTTCCCTTTACCCCGGAAGAGATACAGGGAGCCATTTCTCTGTTGAATCTGGGGAAGACGCTCGGGACAGATGGTTTACCACAGGAGTTCTATGCGACCTACAGGTACTTGTTTGTACCCCATCTGGTTGAACTTTTTCAACATGTTGCCGAAGTGGGCTGCTTTCCCGCCCTGAGATCGATGTGGCCACTATTGTTGTCATTCTAAAAACTCAACCACCATCTGCCTCCTGTGCGGACTACAAATCAACACTAAATTAAATTGTTTGCCACAGCCCTAGCCAGCATCTCTGTCCTCTCTTGCACATGCTGGTCCACCCGGATCAGTGCGGATTCATGCCGTCTCGCGGCACCAGACATTGCATACGGTGCCTCCACCTCGCCTTGGCCCACCGCCACCGTCTGACACCATACCAGGCACTTTTACTCATTGATTTTGAGAAGACTTTTGACACGGTGGACTGGGGCTATTTGGAGGAATTCCTCACGACGGTGGGTTTTTGGCCCCATAGCTGGTGTCTGGTTCCCACCCTTTACTCTACTCCTAAAGCCAGGGTCCTCACCAATGGCACCATCACAGATGCATTTCCAATTTGGAGAGGCACCCGCCAGGGGTGCCCTCTCTCACCCCACTTGTTTGCATTGGCAATGGAGCCCCTGGCCTGCCTCATGCAAAATGACCCCCGAGTCTGGGGCTGGTCTTGGGACTCCCACCACGAGAACAAGATTGCCCTACACGCGGATGATGTCCTGCTCCTCTTGGCAGATCCGGAGAGCTCTGGTCCCCGCTGCTTGGAGGTGCTCTGAGACTTCGAGGACATCTTGGGCCTGTGGCTCAACCTGGCTAAATCTACCCTTATCCCTCTCCATCTTTCAAGGGCTTGCTTGGACTGGCAGTCGACTATCCCAATCAGGAGACAGTCATTCAAGTACCTTGGGATTTGGGTGGCTCTGCTCCCGGAGCTGTAATATGCGCTCAATATTACCCCCCTGGTCACAAGGGCCAAACCATGATCTCATGTGCTGCCAAACCCTACCTCTTAACCCTCTTGGAAGAGGGGCACTTTTTAAAATGATGATCCTTCCTCTCTTTCTATACATTATTCAGAATACTACCTTTCACTTTCCGGGAAGTTGGTTCTGAGAGTCGATGGGATGATCACAAAGCTCCTATGGGGGGGGAGTGTAAGAGTTCTTGTATCGCCCTGGCTCGCTGCTGGTTTCCACCCTTTGATGGAGGTATGGGTATGATGAATCTCCACCTCTATTATATGGCCACCAGACTACTCGTCATACATGACTGGTTCACAGGGGTGGTATGACCCGGCCTATCAGGTTGAAATTTGAGACATGGACTTTCCACCCATCCAAGCTTACTTATACGGGGCTCCCTTACCACAAGTTATGCCGCCAATCAATAGAGCAGTCCTATTGACCTGGCGTTCCACCCTGCAGCACACACGCTGGTACATGCATCTCACTCAGCACATGCCTCTATGGCAGGGTGGGTGGGTGTGGGAGACGGCGGTACTCAAAGGGTTCCGGCAGTGGGACCAGGTCGGGATTGGAGATGTGTAGGTGGGGGATCACATCAGGGCCTTCTCTGACCTGCAGCAGCATCACAGCCTTCACAACTCCCAATTTTTTAAGTACCTGCAGCTCCGTCATGCCTTCGCGGCCCACGTCCCAACAGGCACATCTCTGCCTGAGTTTAGCCCGCTGGAGGCACAGGTCATGATGGGTGATCTGGGCAGAGGAGGGGTGTCTCGGATATACCGCTCGCTGGTGAACAATGGCCCAACCACTTTAGCCTCACTGCAAGCTCGCTGGGAGGGTTGGCTTGGCCCCTTAGCAGAGGTAGACTGGCGCAATGCCCTTATAGCTCCCAAAACCCTCCCAACCTCCTCTAAAGTCCATCTCGTACAATTCTATTACCTCCACATGGCCTACCTTACTCCAGCGTGCTTGCACAGGGCAGGCCTGCACCCCTCCCCAGATTGCACACGATGTGGCCAAGCTCCAGCTGACTTTTATCATATGGTATGGTTGTGTCCTGGCCTAGGCCAGTTCTGGTCAGGGGTGGAAACTGAGCTTACCCAGACCCCGGCCTGGCAGGTTCCCCACGACCCCCTACAGCTTCTCCTGGGTGTGTTTGATGGCCTAGATGGTTGTAGAGCAGATAAATGTTTTTGGGGGATGGTGGTCTCTGGGACCAAGCGAGAAATTGCAGTGGCCTGGGCTCAGGCCAAATCCCTACCCTGAAAAAATGGCACAGAGGAGTGGACTGGTGTGCGGCCCAGGAAGAACCCCTTTATGAGGCACGTGGTTGCCGAGCAAAATTCCACAAGGTTTGGGCTAGATGGTTGAATCTACTGTTTTGAACTCCTTCCGATGGCTCTTCCATGTAATAATAGACAAGATGGAGGTCCTTATCCTCGGCCCCACCCCCTCAGCCTGGGACGACTCCTGGTGGCCGATATCGCTGGGAACAGCACCGGAAGCCACCGACCACGCACGCAACCTGGGGGTCATCCTCTACTCCACCCTCTCCATGACCAAGCAGGTCAACGCCATCTCCGCTTCCTGCTTCAACACCCTCTGAATGCTCCACAGGATCTTCAAATGGATCCCCTCCAACACGAGAAAACCCGTCACCCAGGCCCTCGTCACCAGCAGGCTGGACTACAGGAACGCCCTCTACACAGGAACAACAACCAAGCTCCTGAGACGGCTTCAACGCATCCAGAACGCCTCGGCACGACTGATCCTCAACGTCCCCAGACGCAGTCACATCACACCCCACCTGAGAGGCCTGCATTGGCTCCCCGTCGACAAGAGGATCACCTTCAAACTCCTCATCCACGCACACAAAGCCCTACACAACGCCGGACCAGCATACCTTAACAACCGACGCAGCCTCCGCTCCGCCAACCTCGCCCTCGCCACAGTTCATCACATCCGGAAAACTACCTCCGGCGGCAGATCCTTCTCCTACCTCGCCGCCTGGAACACTCTCCCTACCAGCCTATGACAGACCCAGGACCTGCTGGCCTTCAGAAGACTTCTCAAGACCTGGCTCTTCGATCAGTAGCAGCCCCTCCCCCAGTGCCTTGAGACCCTCACGGGTATGTAGCACGCTTTACAAATGATATGATTGATTGATTGATTGATAATGCACTGATTTCTTACCTGTTTAGTCTTATCAGGAATGCGGTTTTCACTGCTTGTTGGTGGCTCTTTTAGGCACTATTCTGTATGAAGTGTAATGATGATTTGTTTGCTTGTTTTTTCAAAATGATAACAAAAATTGATTATAAAAAAAAAAATATTCATGAGGTAGATCTTGGTTTCCGACCGATTAGGAATTGCAAAAATCACAGGGATGGTGGCCTTCTAGAGTCAGCAGTTCACCATGTCTGTGATTACTTTTAAATAAAGCCATCTTCTTTATATGCAGCCGGTTTCCCTTAATCGAAAATGGTATGAGTTTCAAAAAGAAAAATGAAAAGTTTTCTTTTTCTTTTTTAAGTGTAAGCAGTGGTCCGTGGGACCCCTGCCAGCGCCTAAAAAACCTTTTCACAAACATTCAAATGGGGAAGGAGACCCCTAGGGACCCCTTCTCATTTGCAAATGAGTTATCACCTTTTTGAAGTAGACAGTAAAATGAGATTGTTTTGTGACTGCATTTCAGTCGCAAAACGATAACACGCCCATTCCAAACACCGAATTGCAAACCCGTTTTGTGATTCGGTAAGAGCTTACTGAATCGCAAAATAGGGCTTCCTACATAGAATTTTTTTTTTTCCAGTTGCAAAAGGTTCGATTCTGTGAACTGGGTCATTTGCGACCTAAAACAATTATCTTATATAAGGCTTTAAGTTCGTTGGAAAGCAGATAAGCTCAAATGCATGTACCGATACATTTAAGTTGGGTTTACAAACAGTACAGGCACATAAAGTGCACTTCTCTCGGATCATGAAATGAAATCTTACTTTCTTACAATGTCACTGCAAAACACATAACCATTACTAAAAAGGAGTATCCTGTAGCTTTCTCATGAGCAAGCAGGCAGAGATTACACCTTTTTGACATTTAATGTGGCTGCTGCATTGATTAATTTCTTTACCTACCACTGGTGTTCATTTCTATGGTTGTCAGAAATAAAGATCTCTTGGACGTTATGAGTGCAAATGTGATAAATTTTTACAAAATGGTTAGAGTTGTCCTATTAAATTCCATGACTTGACAGGCAGCAATTCTGCTTTCATTTTTTTTTGCTTAAATTTGTTTATTGAGGTTTTTCATGAAAACATAAAGAAAAAATTCAGAACTCATTGCACTATTGGTATACATCGTATTACAATCATTGTATGGCATGCAGCCGGCAGAGGTCGACAATTCATCGTGTCATCACCCTTCGACTAATATCGTCCCCGTCGGGCATAGCATACGGGGGTGGGTAGCCCCTGCGTTGCATTGTCCATGTTTGTTGTGATTGCAGTCATGGGTGTACTTGCTGTCGTCAGGCTTGTTAGGCCCCATTAGCTATGTATACCTGGTCATGTTGTGCGTAATGTACCTGTGCGTAAGTGAGTTTGTGTCCCCAATAAAGTAACGGTAACATCTTAACTTCTGGTGTAGAACTGTAAACCAAGAAGTGTGTGGGCTTGGATTGGATGGGGTTGTCAGGGGGCTTTCATAGGTCAGCAGAATGCAATTTGCAGTGTGGGGAAGGGTGTGATTTCCGTGCTATGTGCTTATCTCGAAACCTATATTCTGAAACGCAGGGAGGGGGTCCGGGCGTGGGGTGGGTCTAAACGAGCGATTTTATGTGTAAGGGGGCACACCAATGCGTCGTATACACTGACTGGGACCTAGGTGCTTTCCCGTGCCCCTGAAGTGTTCACGGCGGGCCCTATAGGGGATGCGTGTGTGGGCTGATGTTGGGGCTTGCAGGTGCGGTCTCGGGAGTGGTTTTGTATCTGAAGGTAAACAGTAATTGTGCCCACTCGGGAGAAATGGAATGTTTGCGGGTACCCTTTGCTTCTTCGTCCCGCAGATCCTCCTCCTCCACCTTCCCCCATTTTTTCACAGCTCTTGTCCAGGCCGCCACCGGTGGGCCTGCCGGGGCTCGCCAGTACATGGCAATGCCCCTTTTCACTAAGAGGATAGCAAGGGATAGGAAACGGTACTGAATTTTCTGAGTCTTCCATCTACGTAGTACTCCGAGGGCACACGCCTCCCAGATGAAGAAGGTTGTGATGTTAGTTGTGGTTCTGAGCATTTGGTGGACCCGGTCCCAGTATTCCTGAAGTGTAGGGCAATCCCAGAACATGTGTTTGAAGTCTGCGCTCAGCAGTTGACAACGGGGGCAGGTAAAGCCTGTGTCTGGGTAAAACTTGTGAAGCTGGTGGGGTATAAGGTAGGCCCGATGGAGGATGTTAAATTGTATATTGCGGAAGCAAGCATTCCTGGATACTTTTTTAGGAAACTCGAGAGCCATCTCCCACTCTTTATCATGTAATGCCCTTCCTATTTCCGCTTCCCACTTCTGACAAAGCGGTTGCAGGGAGGGAAGTATGAGTGTCCGTATAGCTTTGTACAGCCACGTAACTAGGTGGCGCCCTCTCCCCATATGTAACATCATATGGATCACTGGGTGTGCTGGCGGTTCCCCCGCTGTTGGGTCCCAGTACCTACGGCTACTGTCGATCAGCTGTCTGTGGAGCAGGAATTGTCCGGGAGGAAGCCCGTACTGTTCTGATAGGTGGGCGTACATTTGAAGTCGGCCATCCTCAAACAGGGCTTCCATCTCCGTGATTGCCAGGTCGGTCCAAGTCTGGAGGGCGTTGGCAGTGTAATACGCATCGTCCCTGGGGAAACCCACCAGCGGGAGCAAGGGTGAGTATGGGGGCCTGTCTCGGGTCATGCAAAGGATGAGCAGCATGCAAGTACGAGCTATGGACAGCTGCAGAGGTCGCGTACGCATGGGCCTTGTGCCCGGGAGTAGCAGCCGGCGAATAGCTGGCAGTGGTGTGCGGCCTGCTGTGGTGACAGTCTTCCCATGTGTCGCTCCGCCGTCCAGTATGACTGCCATTGCAGCTGAGCCGTGAGGAAGTATGCCTCAAAGGAGGGTGCACCCAGCCCCCCTTCAGTCGTGGGGATGTATAGTGTAGTCAGGGCTACCCAGTGTCGTCCCCCCCATATTAGTTCAGCAAGCAGGGTGTCTAGCTCCTTAAAGAATGGCCGTGGTGGTATAACTGGGATGTTAGCAAAGTGATATAGCATGCGTGGGACCATAATCATTTTGGCTAGTGCCACTCAGCCTATGGGGGCCAGGGGTAGCGATTTCCAGAACCCCACCGCAGACCGAAGACCTGCCAAGGCTCTGCGGTGATTCCCATTGTACATGTCTGTCGGGGAGTGGTATAGGCGCACTCCCAGATATCTGGGTGCCTCAGCGTTCCATGCGAGCGATTGTGTCCCTATCTGTATCTCGAATTGAGCTATATGTGGGCTAAGTGGATACAGGGTGGATTTTCCCCAATTAACCCCTTGGAACGAGACCTCCGCGAAGTCGTGTAGTGGTTGCCATATGGGTGTGAGGTCTTGGGTGATATCGCGGATATATATCAAAAGGTCATCCGCGTAGAAGGACACACAGTGTGTTGTGCCTGCCAATGTAATGCCCCACTCCTCCCGCTCCTGACATAAGCGTATTGCCAGGGGCTCCACCGCTAGGGCGAACAGGAGAGGGGACAAGGGGCAACCCTGCCTCATTCCCCTCTCCACTGGGAATGGTGAGGAAATGTATTTGCCTATCCTGACTCTCGATGTGAGATTAGTATAAAGGAGTTTCGTATAGGCTACTAGTGTGGGGCCTGTCGAGGATCGCGAACAAGTAGGGCCATAGCAATGTGTTGAAGGCCTTTTCAAGGTCTAATATGAGGCAGGCCGCGCGTGTGAAGCGTATCTGGGTTTCGTCTTGTATATGAAATAGCCTTCGCAGGTTTTGCGAGGTTGTGCACCTTGGTATAAATCCGCATTGATCTGGGTGGACTAATGGTGTCAGAATTTGGGTGTATCGTTCCGCTAAAATTTTCCCTAGTATCTTACAATCTGTGTTGAGGAGAGATATTGGGCGATATGAAGAGGGCAGGGTGGGATCCCTGTGCGGTTTGGGGAAAGTGACTATGATGGATTCTCTGAGGGCCGGGGAGTACCCCTCTATCCAATGCGTCATTATACATGATTACCATACGGGGGGTTGATTGGGTTGTGTATGCGCTGTAGTACTCTACTGGTAAGCCGTCCATTCCTGGGGCTTTATTACGCACTAGTGCCCTGATTGCTTGGGTCACGTCTGTCGGTTTAATCCGCGCCTCTAATTGTTTTCTATCTTCCGGCGAGATTTGAGGAATTGTCAACGGGTCTAGGAAATTGGCACTTGCTCAGCTACTGTCCCGTACCTGTGCGTAAGTGAGTTTGTGTCCCCAATAAAGTAGCACTGGAAGACATGTAGAATGTCTAATTGTGAGTGGCGGAGAACCCATGTGATATTCATCACCTCTATGATTGGCTTGATCTCCGTGTCTTGCTTAGCTAACCAAGCCAGGAGCGATCCCCCCCTATTACCCTTCCGGTGAACCTTTGCTGCATACAGTCGGAAATTGTACAGGCTTTTTGCCCCTTCCATTTGTTCTGGCGTGGTCTCACCCCGATCTGCCTGCTTAGAAAGGTTCGCCAGGGTATGTTCAGCTTTTTGGAGCGCTTCTTCTAGCGTTTTACGGGTCCCTACTATTTGTTGAATACAGTGCCCCCTCGCCACTACATTATATGCGTCCCATTCTATCAGGTGTGACGTCGCTGAGCCGGTGTTTATTGTGAAGTGTTCCTGAATGTGTTCCCCGTGATCTTGTTTGAACACTGGATCTGTGAGACAGTCTCTCGGTAGCTTCCATGCGGGGATGGGGGGCTGTGGCCGGTCTCCATCTCAGGGTCAATGTGTGCGCGTTGTGGTCTGAGAGCACCCTCCCCAGGTAGTCTGTATGCTGCACTCTTGATAGGATAGGGACCGAGCAGAGGAATCTGTCCAGGCGTACCCGCAAGTCATGTAGGATGGAATGAAATGAGTATTTTCTGGTGCTTGGGTTGCGTTGTCGCCATGCGTCTGTCAATGCCCAGTGTGCCACCCATGTGCTAAATGCCTCCGTTTGTTTAAGCGCAGGGGAATGGGCGGGGGGGATGAGATCTATCTAGGGATGTGTCTAGGACACAATTGTAGTCGCCCCCGAGGATCTACGGGGTGTGCATATAATTTGCTAGTATTCCGGTGAGGCGAGACCAGAAGGGGGGCTGTTCCGCATTCGGGGCATATATACTTCCCAGCAGTACAGGCTGTCCCTCTAAGAGGCCCTCCAACACAGCAAGTCGCTCCTCTTTGTCTACCTCTCTTGTTTCTTTGAATGGGGTACCCGGCCAGATCCAAATTAGGACCCCCCCGGCAAAGGCGGAGTATGCCGTAGCGCATATGATACCTTGCCATTTCCTACGCAAGCAATCTACCTCTGGTGCCGTCAAGTGCGTTTCCTGCAATAGGGCTATCTGCGCTTGCTGCCTCTTTATGTAAGCGTACACCGCATATCTTTTGCTCGCTGTGTGCATCCCCCGTACATTTAGTGTGAGGATTGTGATGTCGGTATTAGGGACGCACATGGTCATGCTCTAGGTGTGTGAGGTGGGGATAGGATACATGTCTGCCCGCCAACTGTTCGGATTCCCCTCCCATCTGCACGAGTGCCCACTACTGAGTCTACTCCCTGCCATCCGTGTATTGCTGTAGGGGTATTTAAGGGTTGCCCATGGGGTATTGGGGACTGTAACCAGGACTGTGGGAAACTTTCCCAAATAGGGGGACTTATCACTCTAGGCAATAGGTCCAAACTGCACATTGTGTGCTAACTGTGATTCGTTAGGTATGGGGAGGTGGTGCGTGTGTGCCTTGGATGTTCCCGCATTAGCCGCCCGCTGCTACATGGTGGGTACAAGAAGCCATGGGATGGTTTTTGCAGTGTATGTTACTCACGGCCCACCAATCCGTTCCGCCTCAGTCAGAGGGATGTCCAGGATAGCGTCCCCGTGTGCCTCCACCGCACAGGCGGGCTCAAGTTTGGCAACAGGATCTCCCAGGGGGAACAGCGAGGATGGAGTTGTCATGGCTTTTCCGATCCCCTCTCCTCATGGTCGCAGTCAGATTAGGGTATCCGCTGTCTGGGGTGTCACTAGCAGCGGTGTCACTGACCCATCGCGAGATGTCGCGGCGTCGCTGCGTTTCTCGTCTGATGTGAATAGGTGGGGGGCTCTTTCTCCATCGGAGCTGTTGCCTGTCAGTCCCGTCACCAGCGCTGCCTCTCTTAGAGCTCTCCTGCGTTCCGCAATTATTTGTCCAAGTCCGAGGTTTTTTTGCCTTGTGTTTCTGCTTGCTTAGGTAGTTGTGTCAGGGTGAGTCGTTTCCGCTGTCGCTTGTGTGATGGCTGTCGACCCTGTGAACCATCATGATCACACAGGTCTCTCAGGTGTTGTTCCACCCAGTCATTTGCCGCCACGGGATCCGTAAAGGAGGTTGTGGTGTTTTCATGTATGATCTTGAGACGGGCTGGAAATAGGAGTGCAAATTGTATGTTGTGTTGGTGCAATACGCTTTTCACCGCCAAGAAGGAGGCTCTCTGGCGTTGTAGCCCTGCGAGTAATCAGGGAACAGCATGACCTGTTTGTCCTCTACTTGGAGTGGGGCCACTTGCCGAGCCGCCCGGAGCACCGTGTCCCTGTCCCGAAAATGAAGCAACTTCATTAGGAAAAGCCGCGGTGGCGATCCCGGGGGCGGTCGTCTGGCTGGGACCCTATGAGCTCTCCCACAGAGAAGTATGGGGTTAGTTCCTGTTCCGTTGTGAAGGTTTTGACGCGAATATTGCTCCTGCGCGAACTCCCTTCTAAGTCATCTGTTTTGCTCTCCAGGGCTTTCACTCTCAATTGTAATTCTTTTAGGGTCTCTTGGTGCACCTTCAATTACTGTTCCATCGCTTGGAGTGCCTTCTCGCCCTGGTTAACTTTATCTGTTAATTTTCTGTGGTCATCCCGCAGTAGATTAAGGTCTGTGGCTAGTTCTCCAAATTTATTCTCCATGGTCACACGTGAGAGTTCAATTGCTGCAAGGACTTGGTCTAGTTTGGCTGATGTGCCATCCGTGCCCGATGGTGCTTTCGTTGATTGTGAAGGCGTCGGGTCTATAGATAGGTTGCGGGTTGCCATCGGGGTAGTCGATGCTATGGTCGCTCGCTGTCGTCCCATGACTTTCCACAATCCTGGAGGTTCACGTATGCGCCTCAGCCGTTTCCGCCTTGTGGGAAGCGGTGCTTCTGTGGTCTCTCTGCGGGATTTGTAATCTGACGTGGCACACTGGAGATATGTTGGCGTCTGTCCCCTGTGGATCCGCCTAGGTATATGAGAACTGTTGGGAGTATTCACGCCTCCAGGCCGGATCAGCGACTCTTGGGGACCCGCTCCTCCATCGCCCAGGCACCTTGGGTGTCGCTGTTGTAGGATGGAGTTTGGGCCCCGTTATTTTGCCTCAGGCCGCTCTGGCTGGTAGGACCGCGTACAGGGAAGCCCCCGGTGACAGGGCACCTGTCTCACGCGGGGCATATGTGTCTCGCCGTTCAGCACAGCAGCTTCCTTGGTCCTTAGTCCTCCGGGACTCCACAATAGTGCAGAGGAGAGGGAGGCCTTCTCTGTTCCTCTGTAGACGATAGTTTGCCCACCGAGGGGGAGTCACTGTAGTCTCTGGGCTGGTAGGGCCATCTAAGCAGGCTATTCCCCCGAACATCAGTGGTCTCCCCGTGTCTCGATAGGGGACGCTGTCCTCTCTCCCTGTCAGATCCCGTGCACCCCGTCGGTCTCTGGTTCGAGGCCCCTCCAGGTGCACCCTTCGCTAGTGCTTCCGTGCCACTGTGTGTCCTGATGTTGGCCTCCAGGTAATGGGCCCCGTCTCCCTCTCTCGGCGGCAGTGGAGGGGGCCGCTTGCTTACCAGTGTGGGGGTCACGTTGCTGGCTGCTCCCCGGGGGTCATCTATCTCCAATGGAAGGGGTGCTCCCCCTGCGCCCGCCGTCAAGGCTTGCCTGTCGGGGCCGTGCCGGTCAGCGCTTCCACGGGGACGGTCCCTCGGGCCTCAGGGGCTGTGCACCGGTCTCTGGTCTTCTCGACCCCGCTGGGTCATTGTGGGGCGGGTACTGCCATGTTGCCCATGCCGCTCTGTGGTGGCGGGTCTCCGCCCCCAGATATGTCCGTGCGACAAGCCCTCCTCCCTCGGCGGCAGCGGAGGGGGGCCAGGAGCTCACCGGCTCGGAGCCGCATTGGAGGCCGCTCTTCGAGGGAACGCCTGCCGGCAGTGGGATGGGCGCCCCCTGGGTCCTCACCAGCAGGGTCGTCCCGTCGGGCCACACAAGTCAGCGGCGCTGCAGTGTTTGCACCTCTGGTGCCAGGGATCATGCGCGGGTCCCGGTCTCCTTCACCCCCACCGGGTCCGGTCTCTAGCCTGTAGTGGGTGCCGCCATGTTTGCTGTGAGGCCCAGGGGCGCGGTGACAGCGGAGGGGGTCAGGATCTCACCTCCGTGAATGGCACGTTGCAGGCCGCTCTCCCGAGGGTTGCCCACTGGCAGGGGGCCAAGTACTTGCTGGACGTCTCCCATGTGGGTTGTCACACCGGGGGCCGTGCAGACCATCGGCTCTGCTTTGCATGCGCCTCAAGCCTCGGGGGCCGTGTTCAGAACACGTTTCTCTTCACTCCAGCCGGGTGCAGCCATTATTGTGCAAGGCTCAGAAGCACCAAGTCGCAGCAAAGTCACTCTAAAGCAGTGCTGGAGCCGCTCTTCGGTCCCATACAGGTCCGCCGATGATGCCCTGCAGGTCCGGTGCTCCGGTTTCAGTGGACCCTGGGCATTAATTTGTGTTTATGGGCTTCTTGCGTGAGCGGCCATGCGGAGCTCTAGGGGAGTGCATCCGCCATCTTGGCCAGCTTAGCTACGCCCCCCGCAATTCTGCTTTCATTAGCACAGATTCACATACTAATTATTTCGAACATTCACTACTTTGTGAGGACTTAACAGTCACGGCTCTTATAAACCTTAAAAGTCTTGCTCTGCTTGCAAATTCATAGCGACACCTGCGTCCTTCATCCCTCCTGCCACACTCGGCTAAATAATGGAAGCTATATGATTTAAAAAAATCCTGTTGTGGTCAATCCAGTGTGACATGTTTCTCTTACCTGTTTAAAAAATAGTGATGTCTTGCTGCAATTGCTTTCTATACTTTTCCAGTTAAGCGTGACAAAAGAAATATGTTTCTCGATAAATTTGTTATGCTTATATGTATTTTTCCTCAGAAAGAGGAACCATTGACCTCTGCAAAGAAAACACTTGCTCTCCAAGCAGCCATTTCGGATTCTGAAATTTAAAGACTTTTGGACACTTATTATATTGCTGATCTAATGCACAATGTATTCCATGCTTGAAACACAATGGGTTCTTGCCTGTTTTTAAAAATTGTAATCACTGGATCTGGCTTAAAATCTATTTTTGGAACAATTCCTGATTACTCTTTTTTTAAAGACTGCTTAGGGGGAAAATCAACAGCTATTCTCCTCGTGGAATGCACTTTCCTCATTTTTGCCCTGCTAAAACAATCAAGATCCGCATGGCAGCAACACACCTTACCCAAAAGGACAGCAGTACTGTAAAGCTATTTCTATCTATATGGGAGATCTTCTTGCTGATTTGAGTATATTGAACTGCTTTTGAAAATGTCTACTTCTTTATTTTAGAACTATGGGCCCGATGCACAAAGGCCATCCGAGACATAAGTCTAACTTTAAGAATTTTGATATTCAAAGAGGTAGTTTACGAGTCGTATCATTACATCCGCAGTCGGGCTGGAGTCTCTGGCTCAGGCCGGGTGAAGTGTAATCAATGGGCCAGAATGCAATTTTTTTACAAAAAGGAACATTAGGAACGTTGGATATATGGTAGAGGAGGACATGAAATTCAGTTTGGGCAGGGAAAAGGGTGTGGCCAGATACTACATTATATCCCAGAAAAGTTTGCTTCTTTGCATCATGGTACATGCAGTCCACAATTTGCTCTCCCCTCAAACTGGTTGTGAGACAAGACCTTAAACTCAAATCATGATTCTCTTATTTTGACTATTTTGATAAAAGTATACTGAACAGTTAATAAAACGTTTTTGTTCAGATTTTTGCATCCCATTCATTAGCCAAAAAAATGTCAAGGGAGATATACTAAGATGTTACGTGCAAAATAATTTTTTCCAGATTCACTTTTTAATGCTAAACTTGTTTAGCGCTGGAAAATAACGGGAAAGTAATGTAAAAAAGCACATAGTGCTACTTTGCATTACTTCGTGCCAAGTGGGCGTACCATGGGTACCAAGGTAAACAGGGTTTAGCTTGAGAAAACTGCGCCCTTTTACCATAAGCACAAGGAAGGAAGATACTTTCATTTCTCCTTCCTTTTCCTACTTGGCATGTGTGCTGCACTGTACAGCACACATGCAAAGTTGGAAAAAGCTTCAAGTTTGTCTCAGCATAGTATTTTGTATTTGGAAGGGTTCCATGCCAGTACAAAACCTATGCTAGACTCATGGAGACACCCTTGCACCCTGGCATAAAGGTCTCTTGATGGCACACGGCAGCTGATTTCAGCGTTAGTGCAAGGGAGAGAGGAGGACAGGGCCCTATTTTAGTAAATTGGGTGCTTTCTTCCTCTCTCCTTTTCAAGCAGCACAGCCTTTGCAACTGTTGCAGTGCGGTACGTGAAAAAATGGTCTCCTCCATTCCTGTCTGACTCAATCCAAATAAATACTTTTTTCTTTATATTGATTCCATCTGTTTTCGCTTGTTTTTGTTGTCTTACTTTTTTTTCTTTTTTTTAAACATATTTTATTGGTATTTAATTTACTGACAGTGTTACATATTGATTTTTTCCATTGCTTTTGACACATTTCAAGAGACATTTATACATGCTGGTAAACAAGTATCTTATTTTATACCTCACCTCGCTTAGTGGCATCCTATACAATACAGTGGCGTTTTCCTGATGTTACCGTTTCATACCTCTGGTATTATAACAGTATCCAGGAACGCAGAGCCGGGTAGGTGCAGACGAGCTGTCCGCATGCCAAAATTATAGCACACGTACAACGTGGCACCTCTGTGTCACCTGATGATGCTGGAGTCCAACAAACTCTAGGTCGGACCCGTAAAAACACACACACAATAGGTAGCACCAAGGGGCACCACTCAGTGTGGGGTAGTTTATTCACTATATGGTTTTTTTGTCCTGATGTAGCGCCCTGAATCTTTATGACCAACTCAGGGGTGAAACATGTTGACACACTCATGAAGGAGTGACCATAAATAGGTCTCTCTCTCGAGATGGTAAAAAAGGTTCTCTACTCGATCTCAACACTCAGACTACCCGGGTTCCTACTAAACCCAGAGGTAGCACTAACCTTCCATAGGTTTTTTATCCCTGGAAGAGCAATCCTATCATTAAAGTAAAGCGTTGGATCTCCCTTACCAGTTTTATCTTTCAATCCACGCCCACATCACATCACAACAAACCCTGGGCGTAGTGTGCGGAGTGGGGCTCCGCGGAGCTACGCGAAGTGGGCACACAACTACGCCCATCCGCGCACTCCGCGTAGCCCCACTCCGCGCCGCCCGACTCCCTCCCGCCCTCCCTAAATACATAAATAAAAGTATAAAAAGCTTTTAAAAACACTTACCTTGTCTGCCGCGTCCGCGGGGCTCCCTCTCGCCGTCCCGCGATTCGCGCCGCCACCGATTCGGATCCTAATGCGCATGCGCGGGCGGCCGCGCATGCGCATTCCTCATGAGAAATGCGCATGCGCGGCCGCTCGCGCATGCGCATTAGGATCCAAAATGGCGGCGCGAATCGCGGGACGGCGAGAGGGAGCCCCGGGGACGCGGCAGACAAGGTAAGTGTTTTTAAAAGCTTTTTATACTTTTATTTATGTATTTAGGGAGGGCGGGAGGGAGGCGGGTGGCGGCCGGCTACGCACCGTCTGCGGAGCGCGCGTAGTGCCGCCTGGCTACGCCTGCTACGCAAAATGCGTAGGAGACGGCACTCCGTGCACTCCGTGCACGGAGCGTAGCTGGCCGCCCACCCTTAATCACAACCCACTTCACTTGCACTCATCTTATCATCTTATGACAGCCTTATAAAAGATCTATGCTAAAGTGACCCTTCGGGGTACCCGTTGGGCATTGCAGCACCGGCCCAACAAGGAGCACCACCCGATGATAAAGCATGACATCCTCTAGGGGTTGTGGGACGGCAATATAAACAGTCCCACTGACTGTCCTGTTCCAGTACTCTGGCCCAGACACTCTCCACATTCTGAGCGATTGTGCCACTTTCCTCCTTTCTTTCCTCTCAGGACCATTAGCCCTATTGTTTAATTCCATGACTCTTGATAGGAGCATGGGCTTCTGGACCTCTTGAACAAGCTCCTTCTCCTCCTGTACTCCTTTCCCTTTCACAAGTTGACTCTTGTTTGATACAATATAACAGCATAGTCTACAGTTTCTGTCTCTTGTGCATTTGCCTTCTCATATTTGGATCAACCCCCTTGGAGGGAGGTATCCGCAGAAGTGCCCTCTGTTTGATGTTTAATAAAACTGAGATCAACCCAAAAAACATAAACGTAAAAAAGCATGCAGGGGTGCCAGTCACTACAGTAGTTCACGTGATCAGTCAGGAGGAGTAACTCACAGGGGTGGAGGGCCAGGGATACACTTTTGGTTCCTTGTTAATTTTTCAGTTAACTCACCATATCGTACCCATTCATTCTAGTGCATTGAAGAGGGAAAAAGAGTAACAGGAATGAATGTGTAGTGTTCCTTTTCCTATAGCTATCACCTCATCTACTCCTCTCAAGTCTAGTGGATGTTGTCTATCTGGCATGAAGAGGGTGCATCCCAGGTATTCAGTGTGTGTGATTAAACTACTAAGATTAGGAGAGCATAAAAAGACATCTAATAGTGTATATATAGTTGGTGTATGGGGTAGTCGAAAGAGTAGTCCCTATCTTCCACATATTGTGTCCTCTAAATATCATTTAATCCCCAGTGGTTATCCAATCCCGGAATCCAGCCACTGTGCTGTGGGCTTGGGCTGCAGGTAGGGGTAGGTGTGAGCGGTCCCGTGAGGTATCTGCTACACAATTAAAATCTCGCCCAATAATATAGACTCTGTCATCAGGATAGCCATAGGGGCTGAGAGGTCATGGAAGAAAGTCTGATCTTGGTTAGGGGCATATACACTACCAAGTGTTAGGTCTCTGCCAGGCAGTTTCCCACTGATCAACACGTACCTGCCCTCTTTATCTATCAAAGTGTGTATTTGCTCAAAGGGGCCCCTGCCTGCACCTAGATTAACACCCACGCCCATAGGCAGAGTAAGAGGTTGTGAAAATCTGCCCTCTCTATCTTCTGCGTAGTGTCTCCACTTCTCCGGACAGGAGGTGCGTCGATTGCAGCAGAGCTATCTGTATACCCGTCGCCTAAGAAATCTGTGCACATTGTGCCTCTTCACTGCTGAACCCATCCCCCATATGTTCCATGTCAACATTTTCGGTGTATTATGTATGGGTGTCATGATGAGACATACTCATCCAAACATTGTCCTCATCTCAGCCCCCTCCACCCCGCTCCCCAATAGTGAGTACTTTGCCAATCCTGCAAACTGTGATAAACCAAACGCTGAATAAAACACCCGCATTCAACTCCCCGATCCCAGACCAGTCTGGCAACAGCCTTGGGGCTAAAATGTGGGTAGGGCATCAGTTTTGTTGAAAGGATTCGAACCCTGTAAAGGAGTCGTGCTAATGTAGGGCGAAGCCAGACTTTAAAGAAACAGACTCTCGCTCAAGTCATCCGGGCCCAAACTGATCCAAATCACTGACACCATAGGGCAATCTTGTCTAGCTCATCACATTCCAGAGAGAGGCCGATGCAATGTTGTGCATTCTGTTTATTCAGATGATGTCATCTGCCGTCCCTGGGGTCACTATTGGAAAAATGACACTGTCCTCATGGGAGGAGTCAAAGTCTGAGATCCTCGTCCCCTTCCCTGAGTTGGATGTGATTTCTGAATCAGCTCCTGTAGTCTGCATAATCTCGCCACTGTCTGGGGTGCCGCCGCCCTCTCCTTCTCGATTTGTGACAGATTTGGTTCCTTCGGTGGGCCCCTTTTTGGTCCTTGCCCTAGGGGGAAGACCTCCAGACTTATAGGCCTCCAGCCACTCCCACACCATCTTGGGGTCGTCACAAAAGTGTGTCTTCCCATCCAACACAATACGAAGTCAGGCAGGGAACATCAAGGAGTATTGTAGGCCTTCCTTGAGAAAAGAGGCTCGCCACCGTTGGACTTCAATGATAGAATCAGGGAATATGGAGACATTGCAATTGTTTCCAATAAATGGGCATTTGGTCTGAGACTTTTGGAGTAATATATTCCTGTCTCTGAAATGTAGGAGTCCGCCGATGACCAGCCGTGGGGAGCCCTCTCGAGGGTGTAAAATGGTGAAAGGCTCTCTGGTGCAACAACAGAATAGAGCCACGGTTTAAGGAAGGCCACCATGCCTCTGCCGTCCATTCCTTTGGGTAGGACCACCATTCTCATGTTGTTCCTTCGATTGCAGCTTTGTGCATCTTAAGCCCTATGTACTAATGTGCAGGCTCTATAGGAGAGCTCCGTGACCTGGAGCGATAGTACATGTGTAGGGTGAAGATCTGCAAGAGAGGACTCCGCTCTTTTTACCCTCTCTGCCAAATTCTGATGTCTGCCCAAAGAAGCCCCAGCCACACTGACACAGTGCTAATGTCCTGGTGTAGAGTCGCTTTATTATCCGCAATAGCTTCCAATATTTTGGTCATCTGTCGCTGCACTGGGTCTGCCCCAGTCAATTGCTTGGTTTTCCCCTGTCTTGGGTCTGCTGGTTGATTGTCCTGATCTGGTATTGCTCCAGTTGTTTTCATCTTAGCCTTGCCCACCTCACTCGGATATTGCCTCAGGGAACGGCGACTAGGGATAGGAGTGTGTAGGCAGTTCAAGTGTTGCTTCCGTAGACTTGGTTCTCAGTGATATGGTGGACTGGTAAATCCACTAGTCAACAGCTAGAGCCCAGGTCACCACAGACACAGCCCTGGAGCATGAGAGTCTCAGGGGTGATCCCCAAAGGGCCACCTCACTGAGCAATTTTATCGCTCCATCCGGGGTTGAGTCCAGGGCCCATTCACAGAGCCTCGCAGCAGGAGGGGTGGTTGCCCACAGAGGAAAAAGAATACTCTCCGCAAAGTGTCCCAGGTCGGAAATCCCCCAATAAAATTCAGTTGGAGTTCTTATAGGGCTGTGCCCTAGGCAGGGGATAGCCCATGGGGTAGCCCAGCAGCAGCATAGTCTGGTGTTGGTGGTGTTCCTGCACCAAGTACACTCCAGGATCTATTGCCTGGGTGCCAATACCCTTTATCTTGCAGTGCTGGGTATGTGTCTACACATATATGGAATGGAGGAGCGTGCCAAGGAGCTCAGGCCAAATGATTCTAAGAGAGAAATCTCCCCCCACACTGTTCACTGGGCGCCAAACTAGGCCCGGAGTCTGTCCTGCTTTACAAGCCCCCTCACTGCTATTTCTCCCAGTACAAGACTACAGGGATGCAGGGTTCCTCCCGCAATCCACCCCAGATCAACCATTAGGCCCCCTGGAGCTGGGTCAGTCATCCACTCTGGGGCCTCCCACCATCAAGCCACATCATTACACCTCCCGCTGGGCCTCGAACTAGGCCCCAAGTATCTCTCGTAGCGTGGGCCATCCACACTCACTGCACTTCCCGTGTCACAGCTGTCTCTAATCGCGGCCAATGAGGTTTGCATGACACCAGTCCTCTCCCTCAGCAGGTCAGCAACCAGGCCCCTCAGGTCAGGCCTCCATGATGGGAGGGTCCCGCACTAGCTGGACTTCAGCAATACGTTGCCCCCACTGCAGAGACCACCAGCTTCCTGCCACCTGGCAAACTGCTCCGAGACCTCGCAGCTGTGGGTGGCCCCTGCCTTCCTCCAACTCCCAAAACTGCCTCAGCCCCACGGCTCAGAAGACCCTGGCCATCATTATGATGCTGCCCTAGTCCAGATCACGGCCTGTTGCTTTCGTGGATTCCGACACTCCTTCAGCCCCACAGGGATTTCCGGCAGGGCTCTCTGCTTCTGCGGCCGTTTGTGGTGGGCCAGGTCTGTCGGGAGAAATGCAGGATTGAAGTTGGGCCGGCACAGAGCACATAACTCATGCATCTGCCATCGGTGGCTGCAAAGCCACGCCCTTTGTTGTCTTACTTAAATGTAATACATGCCACTGATTCTCTGTATTTCTAAATTCTTTTTAGTCTTCAACCAAAAGAACACTTTGTGCCCATTTTTAGGAATAGTGAATATGTGTATATTGTAAAGGGGATTATTAGTAGTGTCAAATATATATCTTCCATTGGCAATAAGGACACTAACACAGTCTAGGGCTCACAATTGGTCTTGGAAGATTATTCTCATGCTCAACCCTCGGTAGCTTGACTCTGAGCAGGCAGGCTTAACTTCAAAGACAGGTATGTAAAGCATTTTAAAACCACAATTCAGTAAATAATTGAGACACACCAGACAATACAAATCCCACACCAATTTATAGAAATAGGCAATATTTGTATCTTTAGAATGACACCAACTCGAGAAGAATCCAATGGAGGGAGCCGGAGATATGATTATTTAAATATTTCGCACTATATAGCACATATAAACCTATAGCACCTACTGGCACATCTGGTTCGACTAGATCAGCACAAAGGCAACGTTTCAGGCTGACCGTGATGGAGCCCTGCATGGCCACCCCTCGCGGTATGTCTTTGGCCATGTTTTTACCTTCTTACTTAAAAACGTTTCTGGAGCTTTACTTCCCGGGGTCCCTCCAAGCTCTCAGCCAGTCCAGATTTGGCAAGGGTTCACCTGCTTACCTTGTGACTAGCCCCCAGTCAAAGTTATGGAATATCAGCCCTCCGCAGATTTCTAGCGGGAAGAACCAGAGATCCATGCCGGCGAGTGGTTTAAGGTGGACGGCCTAACTCTCACCGTTGGTCCCGGTCACATCTCCAATGTTCGGACTTAGAAACTTTAACTTAGCTTTTTCTTCAGGGGTCCCTCAATGCTCTTCACTAGGCCAGCTTCAGTGAGAATTCACTGGCTTGGGTTTCAGCTTATCCCCAGTCAAACTCTAAAGTTTTCTTCCAAAGTTGCTCCAAAGTTCTCCAAACCTCTGGAACTTCTTCCTGAAGTTCCCCAGAGGGTCTCAAAGTGTTCAAAACGTACTCCAAGGGTCTGGAAGCTCCAATATGGTCCTTTAAGGTTTGGGCCTTCAATCCCACAATCCACTTGGACCAAACCTTACAAATCGACTGGAAGAACTCCAGGCTGGCGATTCCTGGTGGTGATGGTCCAGGTGAGCTCTATTAACCTGTAGCTTGCAGGGAGTCCACTCTTTAGTCCTTTTACAGCTTGTTTGGGCCACAGGGCTTTAGTTCCTGATTGTGCAGCAGGCACAGTCAAACTGAGTGCAGGGTCTTGTTGCTGAATTCAAACTTCCAGCATGGACCTATGTTCTTCTCTTGCTTCAAGCAGCAGATCTGAGAGGCTCTGCCCCTCTTAGATTCTTATTCTGTGTTCTCTGGGCTCAAGCAAGAGGGCACCACTCCTGTCCAATGAGGTGTAGGGCAACACCCCAGAGCATGACCATTTCCTCCAAAGAGTGGTACAATGGTCTCCCAGAAAGCACTATTCTTTCAAAATGTAATATGGCTGAAGTTCCAGCGGAGAGGCAAAAGTTAGCTAAACCAACCTCCAGGATGGTTCATCTCCATAGGTCTCCCTTCCCCTGGCACCTGTACATTCCTCCATTAAGCCTGCCATCAGGCTGGGTTCAGAGTGGATAGGTGTAGATGGGCCTGGCTTCTTCTGCCTGTGCCCTTTTTCCTTTGAAGCTCATGGTTTATGACCCTTGCCTTTGCTCTGGCCTTCCTGTGTAGCAGAACCCCTTTCTCCCAGATAGCTCTGAGTGCTCACTCCGGGTGCCACTTATCACTGCATCAAATCAGCCTTGCTAATACACTTAACTCTGACCAATCAGGGGAGACCACTGGTAGGCTGAATTTTGGCTTACAGAAAAGAAAGACTTATTTTCTGTATAGTCCTTGAATGATATTGTTTGGTTGTCTTTTGCCGTAGTTAATAATTCATAAACTTCGGCAATGTTAATCTATGTGACTGGGGATCTACAATGGGGAAAAGGAAATGTCCAATTCCTCCAACACTAGGGACTATAAAACTGCTTTTATAAGGACACTGCTATAACTACATGACCCCCACCCCCCACCCCTGGGACTCATAGGGGAGACTTAAGGGGTCCTGAATATATACAAATAATGTAGAACCTCATCTCCCAGTCCTCCTAGCACAAAAGTCAATTTTGGGAAGCAGTTTACTACAATGAGGGAAGGGAAATGTGCAATTTCTCAATCCCCAGGGCATATAAAACCTGTTTTATGAGGGTCATCCTTATAAGTACCTGATCCCCTGTCCCCAGGGCACCTAGGAGATACTCAATATACCAAAATATTGTATTTTATCAATTTGTAAGTGCCCCAAACACCAAACTTGACTTGAGTTTGAGCACCCTTTGCTTTTAAAAACAGTCCTGCAACACAGGGCTGTTTTTAAACTGACCTTAGGCTCTCAGCAGTGCACACATACAAGTTCAGAAACTGCTACTGGCCTCTAAACTGTCATGCCCAATTTTATACTAGGGAATTAAAGGTAGCTTCAAACCCCTTGCCCTATTATGTACTAGGGCCTTATAAGAGATTCATGCCAATCAAAGAGGTACCCTAACCCATAGTGTACC
Organism: Lissotriton helveticus; assembly: GCF_964261635.1. Lineage (NCBI taxonomy): Eukaryota > Metazoa > Chordata > Amphibia > Caudata > Salamandridae > Lissotriton > Lissotriton helveticus. Next base: position 891,133,664 of record NC_136067.1, on the reverse strand, counting down.
CTAGTGTTTGTAGGTGTTTTCACTGTATTTTAAGCGTGTTTTCAGCATAGCACCGTCCCTTGGCCTGGTTAGGCAGAGCAAAGGTACAGTCAGAGTCAGTTACCACCAGTACCAGTCAGCAAAAAAATGGGGGTGCCCAAGGTATAAGATGACTTAGCAACAGTATCTATTTTGAATTCCATGTCTACCACTGGAGTACAAGACATGAACATCTTGTTGCAGTTCTCTAATGTTTAGCCTCATATCAGTTCAATGGTATTGCATATTTTTATCCATGTCATTTTTCGGTTCTTCATGTAATTCCTATTTAAATACTTTTAGTGACTGTAGGAATTAGGGGGCAGATTTATGATAACTGGCGCATCCCCAGGCCAGTTATCTTGCGCCGCTGCTCCGCCACCCATGGTGCGCCGCATTTACAATGCGGCGCACCATGGGGCAAAAACGGCACAGATGCGTGACGCATCTGTGCCGTTAAGGTGGCGCATTGCTGGAGTTGCGTCGCAAGCGCGACGCAGCTCCAGCAAGGCTCGGGGGTGCCCCATCTTTGCAATGCTGCGTCAAGACCTACGCCTGCTTCAAGCAGGCGCAGGGTTTTGACGCAGCATTGGCCTGAAAGTGACTGAGTGAAATCTTATAGATTTCACTCAGCCACTTTTGTGAGGCGCACCTGCCCTGGAACGCCCACCCTGCGCCGGAACGCCCACAAGCGGCGCTGGGCTTTACAACGTGACGCATCTGCCTAGATGCGTCACATTGTAAATCGGTCGTAGGGATGCGCCACGTTTACGCCGCCTTGCGTGACGCAACAGCGGCGTAAACGTGGCGCAAGGGCCTCATAAATCTGCCCCACAGTCTTTATGAGGGCCATGGTTGATGACAGATTGAAGGGTTCCCCTTTTGTTCTGTGTGACAGGCATTTGCTTGCAAGTAGGGAAGCAAACCTTTGTGTGCAGATGTATTAGTTTTTGGGTGACATTCACTCTCTTCTAGCAGGTCAGCAAAAGCTTCAAGCAATGTTCCATCACGTGGACGTGATCGTTTTTACCAATAGTAGCCCATCAAACACACCAATCAGTGATGCAGTCCATGAGGCTATTACAGCTTCAAAGATGACTTTGATTTCAGGGGGTTACACTATTATCTTACAGTGTCCCACAATGACCTGTGCTGAGTCCTTGATTTGCTAAAGAATCCCCTGTATTATGTAGCCTCCTGGAAATACCAGTTCCGAGCAGGACCACAAAGTATGTGTTCACAGGCTGATGTGAATGATCAGACCCTCAGTCTAAGTATCAGTTCCAGGTATATTGTTTCACCTTAAATTACACATGCTGATTATTAGGTTGACCCATTCCTCCTCCAGTCTCCAGCCTCACTTAGGTCACAACCACGTTGAGCTGCCTTTAGATATATATTTCACTTCTGAGTTACTTTCCTATTACACACATCATCCTTCTCCTTGTGTGTCACTTTTAATGTATGTCAGAGTTTTCATTTTGCAGGAGGGGGATCTCTCTTTGAATTATGCTCCCCCTATTCATTTCTCTGCCCCCATGATTTTATGGGAGCTTCCAGGAAGTCTTCTCAGTGTGCCCACTACTAATCCTTTTTTACCGCTTTGTACTGCCACGTTGTTTTCAGCCGGGCTGTTTGAGGTGCCTGTATGGTCTCAACCTCCCTTTCACATTTCACATTGCCCTGTGTAAGAATTTGGGTCTTTGGTTTGGTTAAGGGAGGTGAAGACCCTTTTCAATCATCAACCATAATCCTAGTAGGCGTGAATCAAAAAAGTCATTAAATTAAACCTGTCCTTAACCATCTGGTAGCCTTGCCCAAAATCCATCTGTCTAAACTTAGAGGTTCTGTGTTAGGAATTTATGCAGCACATAAACAGTAATAAAGTCAATATACAACACAAGAAAAATCCCACACCAATTTAGAAAATGAGAGAGGTGTTTTATAAATAAAAAGAGACCAAAACAATCAAAATCCTAACAATAGAACCAGAGATACGCAGTTTAACAGATTAAGTAAAAATATCATCAAAAAGTAGAAAGCACTACCTGTGGGTATCTGGTAGCAGTAGACTGGGACAAAGTCATAGGTTCATGCCGACTGCGATGGAGTGTGGGCTGGATACAGGAACCAGATTAGTTACACTGAAAAAGTTGCTTTTCAAATTCCAATGCACAGAGTTCAAGACTTCAGGAGGAGCTCAACTGATGTCAGCCAAGGGTCAAGTACCCAGGGAGGCACCTCTTGGGGATCCGGAACTCACTCTAGCAGAGGTCAGGGACGTCTAGTTCCAGGTCTAAGCAGAGTCATTTGCAGCAGGTCAACTAAACAATTGCAGGGAGGCTTCTGGAACTTGGTGTGTCCCTGTTTTTCAGACCAGGAGGTCAGCCAACTGAACCTTGGAGTCACTCAGGTTTGGTTGGGATGAAGAAAGCAGGTCAAGTCTTCTTTCTCAGAGAGCAGAGCAGTCCTCTGAAGAACAAGGCAGACCTCAAACAACAAGGCAGCCCTCCAGGGAACAAGCCAGACCTTCTTTTTTAACAGCCACAGGTCCAGGAGTGTACTGGCCCACTAGGCATCCCTTTGAAATGTAAGTGGTGCAGGGACCAGCTTCACTCCTTTTGTCCTGGGAGGCAGAACATTGCTAATTTTCTAAAAGTGCCATTTTTATGGTTTTAATCTAAAATCCAACTTTACCATTAAAGAGCATTTGAATTATTATTCATTTGAGTGAAAGCATGACATTTCTACCTTTTCCCAATCAAAGTTAACACGTATTACATGTAGTAAGGTAACGCAATGTTAACCTGTGGGAGAGGGAGGTCTTATAGTAGTAATAAATTAATTTAAGTGTTTCACACTACCAGGACATGTACAACTTAGGAACACATATCCTGCTGTTTAAATATAATGCACCCTGTCCTCTGGACTGTTTTAGGGCCTACTTTAGGGGTGGCTTATATGTAATAAAGAGGGAGGTTTGAACCTGGCAAAAGGTTAATTTTGCCACGTCGAAATTGGCAATTTAAAACTGCAATACAAGCTAGAGTGGCAGGCCTAAGACATGTTTTAAAAAGCACTACACACTCGGTGGTTGTTCTAGTATGGTGATGGCACTCCTAGGCAGTGCGCCAATACTAGTGGGTGTAATTATGTGTGATTGTGGTGCAAAAGGGTAGGGAGAACCCCCTCCTCTCCCTAAACTGTGGTAAACCACAAACTTTTTCTTCCATATTCACAGCAATGCTGGATCCTCAACCCCTCATTCACCACCACCACGGGCTGATAACAATCTCCTGGGTGACTCTCATATTGATCCAGGAGGAGCTGCAGGGAGAGAACTCAAAACACTTACAATTGTGCAGTTTCCATGGCCACACCCCGTGTTTTTGTTTTTTTAGATTAAGACACATGCATTCTTTTTCTCAGCTCTTCAAACTAGCTGAGTGAAGTGGTGACTGTTTAAAGGCTTACGGGGAATAGGTAATTAATTAACTTCTATTCAATTTATACCACTGAGGAGTGCACTAATCTCTATCTACCTGAATAAACCTCTAATAGCCAGCAGGAGAACTTTGTTCCAAAATGCTTTTAACAGTGGATAATAGAAGTTAGTTAACCTTTTAGCAGCAGCTTTTTTTGTTCCGAGTTACCCATACACAACTGCTCCTTGTCATCCTACATACCTAAAGGCTAATAATATTAGGAAAACACCAGCACATCACAGGTAACAAACAGCAAGAATGGTAAAGGATGAAAACAGATTGGACACAGAAGATAGTAATAGTAGAAATAGGTCAACAATAGTTTTCCACCCTCATGGAACAGGTCCAAAAAAAAGTTTAAACTTTAAAAAGGGGGAGGGGACATACCAAAGCAAAGGAAATAACTCAAAGACTTCAATAAACGTCAGTCACTTTATAACAAAACTGAATGCAAGACACTCAGAAGAAGACACATATTCTTGTTGTGATAAAACATCTCAATCTCCCATTTAAGCATACTCGAGAAGCTGGATAAGAACCATATATGGAAACTTTTCACATAAAAAGAAAAAAACAGGAAATCAAACTAGTGGCGATGCTACTCGCCTTTCATAAGATGCCCCTCATGCCTGAAAGTACTGAACAATTAATATATACTTTGAAGTAACTAACCTTTCCTCTTTTGCGTCGTAGATCCTTAGGAACCCAGAAATAAGGAAGATTGGTGGAAAATAGCCGTGGCGAAGGAGATTTGGCATAATCAACATTCTTTAGGACGTATTCTATCCATGGAACTCTTTCCATATTTTTTATATTTTCTGTTCCCTTGCGGTGACCTTCATTATAAATCAAACTCATGACCTGTTGAGTGAAAATGTTTCCTGTAAAACAAAGTAAAATGCTTCCAGTTTCTCCTCAAATGTGCTATTTTGCAAAAGCGCAAAAAAATATTTTATGACCCTCGGCATTACAGTACAATATTGACAAAGTGTATTTGTTAGGTTGTTTGTAACTTGAGTGCACATAAATGATGTGAAGCAATTCTGACATGTGTCTTAAGAGTAAATGCAAGAGGAAGGTCCCATATTACAGTGAAAATTTCCAGGGCTTAATGCACATGAAATGGTGCATTAAAAAATTCAGTGCAAACCATGTTGCAAATGCAAAGTCTTATTTAACATTGTACAAAGAAATACTAAATCAAAAAAGGAGCCGTAATGCAAAGCTTAAAGGGATTCACTTAAGCACACTCATGGCCTCATTATGATTGCGGATAATCCGCATACTCCGGGCCGGCGGAAGCCACCGCCGGCCCGATGTATGCGGATTATCCGCCACAGTGAAATAGAAGACCCACCGCCAGATCAGGATAGCGGTGGGAGTGCGGTTGGACCAGCGGCGGACGGCAGGTCCGTCCGCCGCTGATCCGCGGTGTGAGGAGGGCAATTTGGTGACGGTGTCTTGCAGACACCGTCAGCCAAATTAGGATTTGCACAAACGCATGCTTTTCCGCGGCGGCTTTTCCGCCGTGAAAAAGCATGTGGACTTTGGCTTTTGGGGGCCCGTTGCGGGCCCCCAGGGTGTCGGGGGGTGGGGGGTGCACATGGGGGGTACCTATGGTACCCCCCAACATTTACATGCTCAAAGCGGCAGGCACCGCATGTAAATGTAACACATGCAGTTTTAACATACAGGATGTGACCGCCAGGGTGGCGGTCACATCCTAATTTGCACGGAGGGACCGCCGCTGCCCCTGCGGAAGGTCCCTCCACCTCTGGGGTGGCGGACGGACGCAAGTCCATCCGCCATCCTAATCGGCCCCTCAGTCTGGCAATTCAGACAGTGATATATCAAGGTTACAGCCGGTAACCTGCAGTTAAACACTCTCTACTCCAGTTTTGATTTTCTTCCCAAAAGACCTACAAAAGACACTGATGCAACGGGTATGGATTCTTCAATAATCAAAATATATAATTTGGATATAAAGGGTACAAAAAGATTGAAACAAAAATGAAAGAGGTTTACAAAGAGATTGACTACAATTAGTACCTCTGAATCATTCTTGAACGCATCTATTTCAAACCAAAAATAGAGGAACAGAACAGTGAGTCTGGATAAAACAGAAAACACTTTCAAAAGGTAAAATGAAACAATAAGGAAATAGATGAGGTTGTCGACATTTCGCTCTTGTTGGTGTATGCATTAATTAGACCATCTTCAGGACGATAAAATGCGCTGTTGTGTGACCCCTGTAATAGCAAAATATTCAATCAATATATACATCAATAAAAATTTAAACTAAAGAAGAAAACAGCACACCAGTGAATAAAGAGAAAAAGACAGTGACTTGCCCTATAAAAGATTTAATTGACAATGAGCAAAAAAAAGTTGAAACAATACCCTACAGAAAACACTGAGAGGTAAATCCACCAACCTTAAAGAAAGTAGTGGTGAAAAAAGCGATTGAAGCTGTAACCTTCAGAAGGCACTGTGGGATGAAACACAGTCCAAGATAAGACATTTTTAGAAAGTTGTGTTTGAATAAAAGGACAGTTATTAAAAAACGTACTTATGAACATTCATTTAAGAATGTCCAATTGTGATTGAATCCGTAGCCTAATAATATTTTCTGATTGTTTACACAGAAGGAGCTATTGAAAAGCTTGTACAATTAAAACAATAATCAACTAGAAGGAAAAAGGAAAAGTAAACATGAATTCTCAGTTCCTTAATCTGTATACTCAGGAATGTATAGCAATCGGATTGACTAGCATAACATGTTGTATATAAACCTAAAGGTGAATAAATATCGTTTGCAGTCACATTGCAACAGTTTTGAAAAAAGAGAGGAATGCCTCTTGCTGTGGTTCAGTATTTTAACATTCCGCGGCAGGACATACCACTGAATGCATGGAAGAGAGCCATCAACAAACAAGTTTATGAAATCTCGTTTAACCTCGACCACAAAACCCTTCATCGAAGTCCCCATTTGGACCCTTTAAACAACTCGTACACGGTAGGAAAAGCTCAATCATACCTAAGTGAGACTCATGCCCGAAGCAAAATTCTATACATGAGACTGACTACGCTTGGGATAGCAGACTTCAACCCCGCATGGGCTCAAAGAGGGGAACTCACATCTTGTAGGTTATGCACCTACACCAGGGAATCTTGGCTGCACCTCCTCTGCTGCTGTCCTTTTTTTGACAACGATCGACGGCGACTGTTGAGCCCAATCTGCCTCACTCAGAGCATAAAATGCTGCTCCGAAGCATCAGCCTTGTGTTTCTCAACCACCAACACAATGACCCTAGCGAGATTGGCGAAATTTGTCCACCAAATTAGGCTCGCCCTAAAAGCCAATAACGAAAACATCTTAACACCTGGGAAGTCAATGCCCGAAAGCAGCGAACGATAGCTGTAGTAACACTGCCACGTTGTAGCATTGACATTGCCCTCCCATGAAAGAAACGTCCGTCGCCAAGACTAACACCAAGGCACACATGATTGGTCAACGGCCATCTACATGGGACTTAGATAGGGGCGCCGCACCCCCTCATTTTACTCTGCTTTCTTTTTTAGCTCGCTTTTTCTTTTTTAATTGGCACACCAGTGCATTTTTTATCAAGCAAAGAAGCTTACAACCACAGTTTTTCGTATCCTCTTCTTTTACTGTAAAGATTTTAATTAATTGTACAGTTAATAAAAATTCAATTCACAGAAGCAGCTATTGAAAAGATTGTACAATTCAAACAATAATCAACTAGAAGGAAAAAGGAAAAGTAAACATGAATTCTCAGTTCCTTAATCTGTATAGTCAGGAATGTATAGCAATTGGATTGACTAGCATAACATGTTGTATATAAACCTAAAGGTGAATAAATATCGGTTGCAGTCACATTGCAACAGTTTTGAAAAAAGAGAGGAATGCCTCTTGCTGTGGGTCAGTATTTTAAAAATGATTTTTGAAACAACCTGGTTCAAGTGACCATCTTACATGTAGAGGCTAGGTTAACACATCTCCACATTCAGTATTCAGTGGATCAAATGGAATTACAGAAACTTTGTCACATTCAATGATTGATGCAAAGATTCTAAAATCTCTCTCAAGGATCTTAGATAAAAGCTTTGCAATTATTAGATGGCTCATGGAGTGGCCCATTATTTCAATTGTTTGAAGAAATCTCATAGCGAGCTTCACAAGTTGGAAGAGTCTGGTTTAATGACTTGTAAACATGCCTTGAAACGTGCGCTTATAATAATATTCTCTATTCATGCCTAAGCTGATTATATCAAGCATTACCATATACATATTTTCAAACAATCATAGTTGTTGATATAGATACATATGCCCCCCTATTCTAATATATCTCAAAATGTTACCCTTATCGTTTAAAGAGCTTAACAAATGTTAAGGCTTGAATAAAATCACCATAGTAATTTAGCTGGTGATTATGCTTGCAAAAGTCTATAGAACAAGATAACAGAATTAGTTGTAAAGGTGTGCTCTGGCCTGAGCCAATCAAGAAATTTCAAACTATGTCAAAATAGCCAAAAGATTGTGCGTGCCAAAACTTACAGAGCAAGAGACAGAGTGAAACTCCTCTGTAATCCCGCAAACACTTCAGTCGGTATCTGCGAGTGTAAGTGCGGGACCGTATTTGAAAGGACTTCTCAGCAGAGGTAAAGAGCAGACTGAATGGATGATGCGTCCAGATGTTCCCAGGAATGGCAGCCATATTGGAATATGCAATTACCGATCAACATAAAGGACCAAAACGTTAACACCTCATCTAGGTGATTTTTTGAAGAAAAGGGACGGCCATGATATCAAGAGAATTTCAAGGACAGATGTTCGCATAAATCTTGGCATTTACAGGCGCTGGTATAGGCCTTTTAAGGTGGACAAAGAAGGGGTACGTTAGAAAAGATTTACGTTGCTTATACTACATAGGTAGTCATACAGACTTTCCTCCAAAACGCCTAGAAAAGGGAAGAAGACCATATCAATAAACTTGGCATCCCTAATCTAAAGGTGTCATTTACCTAGGTATTATTTAATTATGAGCCATATACAAAATTTCAAGGAAGATGTATTTTCTACTCAAAAATGAAGCAAAAGATATACTGTGGAATAACTCCTCAGTTACCTTAGGAAATTCATGCTGTTTGTGTCTGATTCTATTGTGAACTTTAAATGAGGGTTTCTAGAACTAAGACATTCGTGAAAAGCCAAAAGTAGGTCCTTGTTGCCCCTCCAAATTAAAAACACATCATCTATATATCTTAGCCAACCAATAATGTTCAATGAAAAAGGGTTGGTGGCATCATAGATGAACTGTTTCTCAAATGTTGATACATAGATTTTAGTATATATTTTTTATTGAGTTTTTAAGTTTCACATTTCCATTTCCGACAATTGAGTCATTGTACTACAACCTGTAGCGACAAATTATATAACATTTTTAGTCTTAACAGCGTACTTTTCATATGCTTCTGCAGCGGGTATGATGATATGATGGAACGTGCATCTTACATTTGTCTGGCCACGGCATATACGGCCCATTACGTCATATATCCTTTACAGATTTGTAACATTGCGGGTAACACGTTGAATCTAGTTTGGCTTAGGTTCATCTGACATATTGTACATTTGATAAGAGAAGGGGAGAAATAAAACAAGGGAGAGGGGGTACAAAACTTGGAAGAGAGCTGAAACAACCCCGCATGGCTGCTGGTGCATGTCACTTTATGCGACCCTGTTGGTTGCCTTGGTAATTGGTGTCTGGTGCGTGTGCGTTCTAACTTGCCATTGTACAGCAAAGAACAATGGGTCTAATGTCTATGAATGATTTTTTTTTTTTACTTTATTTGTCATTTTCAATTTATATCTCTATTACATTAACTCTAGTAAGGTCAAAATCACATCTCTCGGCCGCCCTATACAGATAAATCCTCACAGCAGTTCCAACAAGCATGTCAGTTACAGTGCAGTGGCGAGGATAATAGGGTGCTCACGGTTGCCCTTTATATATGTGCATTGTCCTTGAAAACCTTACTGAACTATATAGGAACCCCCCCTCTCACTCCCCCACCCCTTCCCCCCAACTCCCCCCCGTCTAAGTCATCCGTCCTCTATGACAGGTAATCAAGTGTCGCATTGTCCCGGGTCTGGGCTTCCCCTTTCCCCAAGGTGACCAAGTCCAAACTGTCCTGACTCACCAACTCCTCAAACATTACCCCCCAAGCCTGTAGGACCTCAGGTAGCTTTCCATCCCTCCTCGTGTGCCTCATGTGTTCTTCTTCCGCCAGTGCCCATTCCCTCATGTCTGCCCTCCATTTCGGCAGCGTAGGGCCCTGTGGGGCCAACCAGTGAATTGCAATACGATGTCGAGCTGTAACCAGGCCTAGCATCAGGAACCGTCTGCTCACCTTTCGTTTAGGGTCTCGGGGGATCAAGCCCAGGAGGCAGGGGCGTGGGTCTAAATCTATTACCCATCCTGACACCTTTGTTAAAACCTCTAGCACCGACACCCAGTATAATTGAAGGATGGGGCACGTCCACACCATATGCACAAAGTCTGCCAGGGGACTATGGCAACGCGGGCAATGGGAATCTTTGGTAGCGTCTATAACCTGAAGACGTTTAGGGGAAAGGTAGGTCATATGTATCATATTGTACTGAATTAGTTTAAATCGATTGCTCACGGACACCTTCCGCACACTTTCGTGTATCTTTTCCCATTCACGGGGAGTGATTTCCTGCGGACACGCCTGCTGCCATTTATCCTCTATCGCCAATGGCCGGAGCCTTTTATCCTCCCTCAGCGCCCTATATAGATGAGTCTCGAATTTCCGGCCCCCCGCCATTGCCAACATAGTGAACAAGGTTTGGGTGTGTGCGGGGCCACCGGAAATGTGGGCCAGAGCTGTCGCGCGGTCGCCGCTACTTTGGCGTATTGGAGGAATTGCCCTGGTCCAAGCCCGAAAGCGGTGACCGCCTCCTGATAAGAGATAAATTTATCGTCGGGATAGAGATCAGCCAGCATAAGGCAGCCTCCCTCCATCCATTTGTCCGTGGACATTACCCGTGCAATCTGTGCAAAGGGTGGTATCAGCCACAGATCTAAGTCGGGGGCGAACGGCTTGCTACCGATGTGTCGCCTCACCACTCTATCCCAGATCGCGGCGGCCAGTGGTATCAGTGGGGGGACGTGATCACGTCGCCCCCCCCCCTGCCACAGCAGCACTCCCAGTTGCTCACTCCCATAAGTCCCTGCCAGTAAGGACCGCTCCCAGGAGGGGTCCGTATCCAACCATGCAATTGGATGTTGTAGTTGTGATGCGAAGTAGTGTAGCTCCAGGTCGGGGACTTCCAGTCCTCCTGCGCCCCACCTACGCTTCAGGACTTCCAGACTCACTCTGCATCTTTTCCCGTTCTATAGTAGAGGGACCAGGAGGGAATCCAACTCCCGGAAAACCCTGTGTGGCAGCTCGTAGAAGGACCCCTGCATAGTGTACAGGCAGCGCGGGAGGACCACCATCTTGATGAGAGCAATCTTACCCATCAAGGAAAGCCTAAGGGTGTTCCAGAAGGCGATACTTCCCTTCAAGCCCCGGATTATCCGCCCCATGTTATATTGGAAGAAAGCAGCGGAATATCGACTAATGCAGATCCCAAGATATCGTGGGGACCCCCTCCCACTCAGACTGTTCTCCAATCGCATAGAGCTGGGATTTTGTCCTATTCACTGCGAGACCCGAAGCATCTGTAAACTGCGATAACTCGGCCATCAAGATGGGCAGTGAGTGTGTCGACTGGCTTAGATAGATCAAGGCGTCGTCCGCATACAAGGACACCACATGCTCCACCGCTCCTACCTCAATGCCCCGGCCCTTTAGCACTGTGCGGAGATGGCATGCCAAAGGCTCCATTGCCTGGGCAAAGAGCAGGGTGGAGAGAGGGCACCCCTGCCGTGTTCCTCTTGATATGGGTATCTCATCCGAGACCCATCGACCCGTACGGACTCTGGCCACCGGCCTGGTGTACAGCAGTCGAACCCATTTTACAAATCCTTCCCCCAGTCCTAGTTTTAGAAGTACCTTCCAGAGGTAGTCCCAACGGATCGAATCGAACGCTTGTTCGATATCCAAAAAGACAAGTGTGCTTTGTTCGGCCCGACCCTTCAAGGTCTGCATAACGTGGGATAGGCGGCGGATGTTCCGCAAGGTGTTCCGGCCAGGAATAAACCTTGATTGGTCATCATGGACCGAACGTCTAAGATAAGGAAGGGGTCTAGTGGCCAGGACCTGGCTGATAATTTTCAAGTCCACGTTCAACATGGATATAGGACTATAGGATCCGGGGAGGAGGGGATCCTCTCCTGGCTTGGGGATCATGACTATTGTTGCCGCCCGCATGGAGTCCGGGAACAAGCCCCGGTTGTAGGCCTCCATTGCAGTTTCAAGGAGTTTCGGGTCCAACACCGCCTTGAATTCCTTATGGAGTTCAGCCGCTAATCCGTCCATCCCCGGGGACTTTGCTGCTTGCAGGTGGACTATTGCGGCACGCAATTCCTCCACTCCTAGTGGCCCTCCCAGATCCTCCTGGCTCTCCACTTCAATTCCAGGCAGTTGTATCCCCCTGAGGTACCTCTCCGAGACCTCGGTGTCTATGAAAGGCCGCGACTCCGCATATATTTTGTGTAGATGGGATCGGAACACCTCGTTAATCGCCTGCTGGGTGTACACCATTTGACCAAATTCGTTCTGCAGTGCCAGAATTGGGTGGGGTTGGGTTTCCGCCCGGATTAGATGCGCCAACAGCCTCCCCGCTTTATCGCCCTCCGCGTACCATCTTCGCCTGCTGGTTGTTCTGTTAGATTTGCCCAGCGAGTTCCAGGTGTCCCCCAGCTGTTACCGCGTAGCCGTCCATTCAGGGCGCTTCTCTTTGTCGGTGGGGAAATCTCTTTCCATCACCGCCAAGCGGTCCTCATGCTGACGGAGTTCCCGCTCCAGTACCCGCCTTACCCCTACCTCAGTGGACAGACAAGTCCCCCAAATGACCAATTTCATTGCGTCCCATTCCGTCGCCCGTGCGCTAGCCGACCCCCCGTTAACTTCCAGATATGTCTCAAGCCCTTGCAAAATAGCTTCCTTGTAAGTGGGATCCCCGAACGCCTCCGTGTTGAGCCTCCAGAGCGGGATCTTGGGGCGAGATCCACCCACCAAATATGTAAGCAAGAGCGGGGAGTGGTCAGAGAGGTAGCACGCCAAGTAGTGGATCTCTTCTATTCGATCTGTTACCATGCCCTGGAGGAAAAAATAATCCAATCTACTGTGAGTGTTGGCAGCAGGCGTGTAACACGAGTACACCCGATGAGCAGGGTTACGGTGCCTCCATATGTCGATCACGTCATAGCTTTGGAGCATCTGGGTCATTGCCTCCCTCATTTTGGGTTTAGCGTCTACCTTTGGGGGGCACCTATCCAAATTCCCATCAAATGCACAGTTAAAATCCCCTGCCACTAGGAGCTCTGTATCTGGGTCTATATCCAACTGTCCCATCACTTGGCCTAGAAACTCCCCGTCGTCAGTATTTGGGCCATAAATGTTCACCAAGCATACACTCCGCCCATCCAGAGTACCCACCACTATTACAAACCTGCCCTCCGGGTCCAGTTTCGTGTGCATGGCTTTAAAGGGGACCCCGGGTGCCACCCAAATTAGCGCCCCCCTGGCATAGCTGGAGTAAGACGTGGCAAAGAATTGTCCTCGCCACCTACGCTGGACATACTTAAGGCACTCCCCCCAAAGGTGTGTTTCCTGGAGTAATGCAAAACTGACCCCATACCGCCGGAGATAAGTGGCCACTCTGATCGGCTTAATCATATTATTGAGCCCCCTGACATTCAATGTTATAAACTTGTATTTACGTGTATCGCCCATCATAACTTAGCAATAGTGTAATTCGCAGCGCCCCATTGGTACCTATCAAAACCCTCTCCATAGTGCGGTGTGACCCTCTAAAAAATAAACACTTTGGAAATTTCAAAACACAGTTATAGATTGACCCGGCAGCATCCCCCCCAGAACCAAAACAGGAAACCCCAACATCACCAACCCACAGGCGGTAGTACCGCATCTCCCAATCCGAACCTGGTCAGGAGACCCCGAACCCTGCCCAAAAGACTCTTCCCACCCCTCAGACCCCCCCCTTCAGTCTTTAGTTAGAAAGTCAACAAGATAAACACATCAATTGAATAGTTTACAGTCCAAAAGAATCCCTTCACCCCGTAGTTGGATCTTCAGCCGACTGACTGGTACCGGCCGGCCACTACGGCACTCTACAATCGGCCACTTAAGTTGAAATGTGGCACTATAGTACAGTCACTGTGATAAACAGGTATACCCCCCCCCTCATTATACTCCTATTGCTCTGGGGGACTGCCCCATCTCGAACTCGTCAGGCTGCAATGGTCCCCCCAGGTAAAAGCATAAAGGTACTCACAATGTCCAAGACCCTCCGTATCACACCCGGACCCCTCGGTTTACCAGTCAAGCGTCCTGTGCAGGTTCAGATGTTGATACATTGATGTTCGCTATAGCAGGGGCATACACTGCACCCATGGCTACACCCTTCTGTTGTTTATAAAACATGTTCCCAAAGAGAAAGACATTTTCACAAAGTTAAATTTTAACACAATCAACAACAAAATAAGTAGGGACATTTTGGGGTCTTGGTCTGTTTTCAAGTAGTTGTTCAAGGATCTGTAAATCTCTTGTTGTGTAATATTTCATTTGTACCCACTTGTCGAAATGATTTGTTTCAAACAAAATTGGAACTATATAGATTCTTCTGGTCTGTTAGACTCAATACTTTTTTTGCCACCAAGATATCAGCAAGTACAGTAGATACCACAGGTCTCCGCAATCCATCAACCTTTTTTCCTACAAACACGATGGTTGCTAAGGGGATCATTACATTTGAGAATGCCATATTGACAGAAATAGATAACCTCTTTAAAAATAACAAATACATTCAGTACAATTTGTACAGAAATGAACAGGCACTAAGACATCTGCAGACCCTCTCCGAAACTAATAATAAGCCAGCGGACAAAGGCAGGGGCATAATATTGTGAACAAAGGTGCATACAGATTAGAATTAATCAAACAATTTTCTGTGGAAGAACATTACAAGAAATGATCTAGTAATCCTACAAGTAAATTGGCAGAAGTCATCTCTAATTTAAGTCGTGAGGGCTTTGACAGAGTGTGACTAAGTGGGAAGGAGGCTTTCTTTCTCATGAACAAATCCCCCACGGTACCGGTAATTTATATTTTACCTAAGGTAAATAAAACTTAACAATACCCCCAGGAAGACCTAGAGTTTCTGGTTGTAATTTGATCTTGAAACCACTAGCCCAATATGCCGATTTTTTCATTCGTCCCTTTAAAATGGAATCAACGACATACATCAGAGATACGACAGCAGTTATAAACATTGTTGAGAACCATCCCTTTGATCCTGTCCATGAGTTGTTGGTATCTATGGATATTGAAAGCCTAAATACAAATATTCCACAACAAGAGGTTTTTCAAATCCTTGAACAACTACTTGATAACAGACCAAGATCACACAATGTCCCTACTTCTTTTATTGTTGATTCAATTTCTTTCTCTTTGAGGACACATATTATAAACAACAGAAGGGCGGAGCCATGGGTTTAGTTTATGCCCCTGATATAGCAAACATCTATGTATCAACCTTTGAGAAACAGTTCATCTATGATGCCACCAACCCTTTTTCATTGAATATTATTTGTTGGCTAAGATATATAGATGACGTGTTTTTAATTTGGAGGGGCAACAAGGACCTACTTTTGGCTTATCACAAATGGCTTCATTCTAGAAACCCAAAAACAACAGTTGATGGACAGAATGCATAACAATGTCATACATTCACCCCAGTACAGAGAAGTGGTCCTAAACCATTGTTTTTTTGCTCACCATGCCATTCCAGTTTGAACCCAGCCATATGCAAATCGGTCTTGAACCTGTGCCCCATGGGAACAGTCCAGCCAGAACTGCCAAGCCAGGTCCCCCCTGGACTGGAAACAATCATCCCAGGACCAGTGTCAGGATTTCAGCCCTCATCAGCCACGATAGCTTTATTCCAGTGGCATGGAGAGCACAGGACTCACGTCTGAGCATACCCGTCCCACTCTGGGTGATAAATGCAAAAACAACAGTTGATGGACCGAATGCAGAACAATGCCATACATTCACCCCAGTACAGAGATCTGGGCCTAAATCCATTGTTTTTTTGCTCACCATGCCATTCCAGTTTGAACCCAGCCATAAGCGAATCGTCTTGACCCTGTGCCCCATGGGAACAGTCCAGCCCGAACTGCCAAGCCAGTTCCTCCCTGGACTGGAAACAAGCATCCTAGGATAGAAACGTCATTTAAAGTTCACACTAGAATCAGACACATACAGCATGAATTTCCTAGACATCACCATCAAGGTAGATTCCAATAACCTCCTTTACACCACTTTGTACACTAAACCTACTGCGAGAAATACACTGTTGCAGTATATGAGCCACCTTCCACAGGCGCTTAGAAATGGCCTACCTTTCGGGCAGTTTCTGCGTTTATGCAGAAACTGTACGCATAAGAAAGACTATTTTGCTGAGGCAGAAAAACTCAAAGAAAAGCTAAAAGCACGAGGTTATCCCACCAAACTGCTTAAAAACTCTCTCAAACGTGCATAGAACAATAACAATGAGGCTTTATTGGAAGTCGAAGATAAACCAACACAACCACAGCTTGTTTGTGTATCTACCTTTGGCACATATTCAAATAACATCAAGGGAATTGTTAATAAACACTGAACACTATTGAATGGACTACCAGGACTGGAACATAAAGCCATGTTCACTTTTAGGAGGGGCTCTAACTTGAAAGATCGCCTAGTCCATGCCTACACCTCTCCTGATACTAATACTGTTGATAATATGCAACAGTTGATACCCCCAGTGAAAAAATATGAGTATGTTGCTTGAGATGTGGGCCGCCGTGCCACCAATGTACTTACCGGGGGAGGGTAAACACCCATTATTCCGCAACTTTCTTTCCGCATACCATCACTCTGCATACTTTCATTACGAAAGTACCATGACTCCGCAATGCCATTATAACGCATGGCATTACATTTTATATGCTTTTACCTGCATACATTTACAACGAAATTCGTTGTAAATGCATGAATGGTAAAAGCATGTTTTTTAATGTTTGGATAAGGTAAGTATGGGTATAGGGGTATATGTTTTGGGGTACTGATGTATATGTTTTTGGGTGTTTGGGTATTTTAAGGGTTCAGATATAGTTTTGGGCTATGGGGTACAGGGGTAGTTTTAGGGTTTAGGGATAGGTATGGGTTTTGGGGTACAGGGGTAATTTTTTGGGTTCAGGGCTAGGTTTGGGCTTTGGGGTACAGGGGTATTTTAGGGTTCAGGGGTAGGTTTGGGTTTTGGGGAACAGGGTTATTTTTAGGGTTCAGGGCTAGGTTTGGGTTTTGGGGTACAGGGGTATTTTTAGGGTTCAGGGGTAGGTTTGGGTTTTGGGTACAGGGGTATTTTAAGGGTTCAGGGCTAGGTTTGGGTTTTGGGGTACAGGGGTTTTTAGGGTTCAGGGCTAGGTTTGGGTTTTTGGGTACAGTGGTATTTTTAGGGTTCAGGGCTAGGTTTGGGTTTTGGGGTACAGGGGTATTTTTAGGGTTTAGGGATAGGTGTGGGTTTTGGGGTGCAGGGTATATTTATAGGGTTAAGATGGGTTAGTGTTTAAGGGTGTGGGGGTATTTTAAGGAGTAAGGGTGGGTTATGATTATGGGGTCCAGGGGCATTTAAAGGGAGCAGGGTGGGATTAGCACACAATATGAGACATGACATGTAGGGCGGAACGTACCACACGCCCCCAGCGTTTGTCACGCCCATAGCACAACGCACACACGCCCACAAGGGACTACTTTGCTGGCATGGTTCTTTTACCTTTTAAATGTAAATGATGGGCGTCTGCATAGCCTATGTCCTTCTGCTGCAACTGCCCTTTCCAACGCTGCATTGGGTGTTGTGATTGGTGCTGTGGTTCCTGAGATTACCCGCCTCAAAGGTTTGGGCTCTCTCTTTATTATATTAGTATGGATGAGATATTATATCATCCACAAGCATAACAACTTGAACATATGTCCTCTTTATTGTAAAGGAATATGGCTTGTTTCGTCAATTTAGTCTAGCTTCCACAAGTGATGTATAATGTTATGAGAAGACTAGCGTGCCATCACATGTATTTGTTTCTCTGTATAAGATCTGTCATTATTGATTCATGGTTTTAATTGTAATCTTTTACACTCTAGTCCCTGTCCTTTCATATATTTAGATGTTTTCAGCCTTGTTCTGAAGAGCTCCATACCCTTCTATACGCTGCATAATATCCATAACTCTTTAAATATGGGATAAGTAATAGGTGGGTTTGTCAGTAACTATGGCGGCTAAAGGCCTATACCAGAGCCTGTAAATGCCTAAATTTATGCGAGCATCAGTGCTTAAAATTCTCCTGATATCATATGATGGCCGTCCCTTTTCTTCAAAAAATCACCTAGATGGGGTGTTAACCTTTTGGTCCTATATGTTGGTCACTAATTGCATATTCCAATATGGCCACCGTTCCTGGGAACATCCGGACGCAGCATCTATTCAGTCCGTTCTTTACCTCCGCTGAGAAGTCCTTTCCAATACGTTCCCGCATTTAAACTCCGACAGACGCCGACTAAAGTGTTATCGGCGTTAAAAAGGAGTTTCACTCTGTCTCTTGCTTGCACGCACAATTGTTTGGCTATTTTGCCATAGTTTGAAATTTCTCAATAGGCTCGGGGCAGAGCAGTTTTTTACACTTAAATTCTGATATCTTGTTCTAAAGACTTTTGCGAGCATAATCACCAGCTAAATTACTATGGCGATTGTATTCAACCCTGAACATTTGGTAAGTTCTTTAAATTATAAGGGTAACATTTCTAGATACATTGGAATAGCAGGGTATATGTATTCATATCAACAACTACGATTGTGTGAAAATATGTATATGGTAATGCTTGATATAATCAGCTTAGGCATGAACAGAGAAAAGAGCATATGATTGTAAGCACACGTTTCAGGTCATGCTTACAAGTCATTATACCAGACTCTTCCAATTTGGGAAACTCGCTATGTGATTTCTTCAAAAAATGTAAATAATGGGCCACTCCTTGCCCCATCTAATACCTGCAAAGCTTTTACCTAAGATCCTTGAGAGATTTTGGAGCCTTTGCATCATTCATCAAATGTGACAAAGTATCTATAAACCCATTTGATTCACTAAATACTGAATGTGGAGTTGTGTTAGCCTAGCCTCTACATGTAAGATGGTCACTCAAGCTAGGTCATTTCAACAATAATTTTTAAAATACTGAACCACATCATGAGGCATTCAAAACTGTCGCAATGTGACTGCAACTGCTACTTATTCACCTTTAGGTTTATATACTGTTATGTTTTCCTTACTTGTTTAGTTTTGTTCAGCTCCTAGCAACAAGGTTCTTCTGTTGGAATCCGGTATGCGGAGTCCAGCAGAGAAGCTTGGCCGTGGAGTTGAGAGGTGGCTCTGGGGGTTGCTTTGTATACTCTTCATTAAATGCACATTTTAACTTCAACTGGCTCCTGTAATCACAAATATGGCGACGAGGATGGGATACAGTTAATGAAGAGAAACAGCAGAATGAGATTGCAGTAATTTTGAGGAAATTTTATTTTATTCACGTTATTCTGGATTAAAAAAAAATATGAAGACCCCCAGATCGATCAACAACAATCTACAAAGGTCAGTGCATGGATGTTTGACTATTTTGGAAAAATAATTTTTATCAAGCTTCGTGTTATGAGAAGAGGAACGAGGTTGTTGTGATTTGAAGTGACCTGGTACGTTGCTGGCGGAGTGGATCGTGTGCTGTGCCACATACACTGGTGGTAGCGTGTTGAATCCACGGAGATCGGAAGTGTGCCAGAGTTGATAGCAACCGCGTCGGTGAGCATCCAATATCTTCACCTCGGATGTGGTCTCAGTGATGCCTTCGTGTGGAATCTCATTTTTAAATACAGTGAGATTTGCAAGGGGTCCACTTTGGGAGACACGCATGAAGTGACATAGGAAGTGTGCGTGAAGCAGGTTGCCAGGAGACTGCTAGTGCCAATCAAATAACGCGTGGGGCGTATACAAGTTACAAGGAAACGACAGAATGAAGAGCGTAGTGGTGCATGCACAGTAAGTCTCGAGAAACTTCAACAAAAAACTATTTCTGTGAGAGGCTGACATAAGCTTTGGGAGAGTCGTTGGTATCCTAGCAACCGGTGAGGAATCGACGTAAGCTTCACATGTTCTTAGAGCATCATTGGTGTTTTGACTGGAGCGTCACCAGTAGCTTAGCAACGAATCAAGCACTGTGACTACCTGCAATGGTTAAACAGGAAATGCGTGTGACTTCTTAAATATATGCGTGTCATACTAGAATTGTAGATGCGAGTATTCACGGACATCAAGGTCCAAGAGGAAAGGTGGTACAGTAGTAGGATTGAAAAGATATTTAAACACATTTTCAATGAACGATATTGCAGGAACAAGGGATTATTGTGAAGCTATAGTTAGTAGAAAAAAATTCACACGCAAAAATATTAGTTAAAAGTATTGTATTTCGTGGTATACAATTGTTAGCAACTTACCTTAAGAAGAAGTGTATTTGTTGTTTAAAAATAACATATTATTGTTATTTATGTGAACTATTGTTGCAGTTAAAACTTTACAAATAACCACATAATAACAATATTTTATTTCACTTCAATATTGCACAGCACATAATTATGGCCACACAATCTTCCATTCCTACTTCACCTACATTTCTTCCTGAGCCTGGTTTTCCATGTATGGATTGGGAGGATGGGAAAGAGGCTTTTACAACTTACCTAGAATCAATAGGTGGTGGTGTGTTCATTTCTGAAAGAAAATTGGCAATATTAAAAGTATGTTTAAGTGTTGAAGGTAGGAATGTTTTGAAAACGTTACCAAATTTCCATCCTAATGTAGCGAATATCGACAATTCTTCTGATGATGAAGAAGAAGATGTGTATGAAATGGCTTTGACTGCTTTAGCTGATAACTTTGGTAAAAAATTGAGTATAGTTGTAGAAAGACATAAATGTTTCTCTCACTCACAAAAACAAGGAGAGAAGATTGAACAATATGTAGCAGCTTTGAGGAAATGCGTCCATTTCTAACGATAATGGCATTACTCCTAGTCCTACTCCCTCGCCTTCCTTCAGCACAAATGAGGCCCGCCTCCCACCCAGACCCACCCCCAGCATAAAAACTCTGCCCTCCCCCACCTCCACCTGTACATAAACAAGCCGAGTTAGCACTCAGTTGAACTGCACCGGGAGGGAGGGAGGGTCCTTGAAGGAAGGCGAGGGAGTAGGACTAGGAGTAATGCCATTATCGTTAGAAATGGACGCATTACCTCCCGTCCCTCCCTCGCCTTCCTTCAGCACAAATGAGGACATAGCAAGCAGAGGAAAACAGAGACGGACAACTGAGTGACAAAGAACACAAAACAGTGCCCCAAACACAGCGTATCAACATCCCAGGCCCCTGAAAGAGGACAATGCTCCGTGGCCCGAACCCCCACAGGAGGAACCACCCCACAAGAGCAAAAGCCACCAAGACTGTGGGCCGAAACCAACAACCAGGAAGGCAAACAACACCTGAGTCGGACCAAGTGAACAAACAAAGAGACCTCCACCCGGAAGGACCCAGCCACCAGCAGGCACCACAGCAAAAAGGCGCCGGACAGCCAAACTGACCAAACGAGCCCCAGGCAAGGAAGGAGCAGGACCAAACACAGGCAAAACCAACCCGTGACAGAGCCAAAACGCCGAGCCACCGGAGGGACAAAGGACGGAACCAGAACCAAAATCAACAGATACGAACAGCCCAGACAGAAGGGAAACATCCAAGACAGGGCCCCCAAGCGCCCCGCAGGGGCGACGACACTCCAAAGCAATAGTAGCTGAATCCCTCGACTCACCAAGGAGGAAAGGCCAAGAGGACACATGAACAAGACCAAGTACCGGAAAATAGGCCGCTACAGAGCGTGCAGCAGTCCAGTCAGCCCCCAGACCAGGCAAACGTGGGCGGCAAACCCAAAAGGCAAGAGCCGCAACCCAAGACCCACAAGGGACCCAGAGGGAGGACCGGACAGGACAACCAACCCTAGCAGCAAAGACCCCAAAGGGAAGGACCCGACAGGGCGGGGAAACAAACACAGCAGACCTGGAAAAACAACCAGGCAACAGACCCCAGGCAACACGCAAGGAAGTCAGGAGCACCAAGAAGCCGGAAGACGCCCACAGCAACCGCAGAGGGGCCGGACAACCCCAGAAGAGCCCCAGCTGGAGGGAACCGCCACACCAAAAGGAGGCCAGCGCCAAAGGAACGATACCCAGAGCAGATCACCAGGCCGAAAAGGCCCACAAACACCAAGCACAGGACAGCCAAAAGGAGGACCGACGAGAAGCCCGCAAGCCACCGCCAACCAGACAGGAACCCCCAACACAGCTAAGTCCAGGCGCACAACCGCCAGGCAGCAGGCTCAAACCCCGCACAGAACCCCGGGGAAGAGCCCGAAACCCCAAAGGGCACGGAGCCACCGGAAGGAACCTCCGAGCGCAAAACAGCCCGGACAGGAGAGGAAAACAAGGAGCCCAAGGCCAATAGGGAGCAGCCAGCAACCCCCGAGCACAGACCCACAGAGCCCGCACCGGAAAGGCCAGAGCAGCGGAAAAGCCGGGAAGGAGAAGTCGATAGAAAACCCAGGACGAAGTAAGGAGCCAGCAAAATAGAACCGCCGGCACACAGGCCACCCACCGAGGCAGAGAGCTGACAGACCCAGCACCCAGACCCTAGGCCACAGAAACAGGACGCAGGCAACCAAGGACAAGGACCCGAAACAGGACCCACCCGATCGAGGCAGAGGACCAAGCCACTGAAACGACCGACGGAGCCAACACCCCCAGAGCCGCAGAGACCCCCGAAAGGGCACAAGGGCAAGGCCCAATGACACAACAGCCGCCAGCAAAAGGACCCCCGGGAGAGCAGCAGGAACCAGAACAGGAACCCGAATCGACCCCAGCAAAGCCCAGAACAGGCCGGTGACCGAAGCCACCACAAGCGGAGCCGGAAGAGCTTTATCAGCGAAGACCCAGCCAGAAGGCAACAGCCGCCGGGCCACCAGGAGAGCACCCCAGGGGACGGACCGACAATGGCAGCAGGGACAACAGACCCCGGAGGCAACCCAACAGGAGTCAGACGGACAGGCGGAGAAGAAAAAAATGAGCCCAGGGAACCAGAACACCACAGAAGCCAGGCGCCCCAGCGCCTGCAGCCACAGGACCGCCCGAGGAGCCCCGGGACAACAAGGCCTGAACCCACGAAGGAAGAGAGACCAGGCACCCGGACAAGGGAACGGGGCAGAGCACAGTCCGAAGACGAGCCCCGACAAACACCAGGCCCAGAGAGGGGACCAGTGAAGACACACCCCGGGCCACCAAAAACCCGATCACCAGAAGAACCACCAAGGACCTCCTGAACAGACCGAG
Organism: Lissotriton helveticus; assembly: GCF_964261635.1. NCBI lineage: Eukaryota > Metazoa > Chordata > Amphibia > Caudata > Salamandridae > Lissotriton > Lissotriton helveticus. The sequence goes on along the minus strand of NC_136067.1, from coordinate 891,110,420 downwards.
CAAAAAGACACGCCAGCCGCATGCCGCAAGAGGCCGACCAGAGAAGGAAGAGGGAACACCCCCGCCGCATAAAGGAGACCACAAGAGCATCCGGACATGCGGGAAGACCCAGGGCGAAGGCCCGAGGCTGTACGGGAAGGACGCAACCCAGAAAACGAGGGTACCACACAGAGAACTGCAGGAAACGCAGAAAAGAAGCAGCGTCAGGGAAGCGGAAAGAAGCAGCCCCAAAATCCAGGGCACGCCAAAAGCCACCAGGCAGAGCCTGCGGAAAAGCAGCCGGTAGGGCACACACATGGAAGGGAACCGGCCGAAGCCAGGAGCTGACCCACAGGAGAACCAGAACTGGCACAAAGCCACCGGACAACTCAGCCCCAGCAACAGAACGAAGCGGGCCCCAAACCTGGGCCCCATCCACAGGAACCCAGCAGAAGGAACACATGGCAAGCAAACAGGACACCCAGTCCAGCAGAGCCACCCAGCAGGAACCGAAAACGGGCACCGGCAGAGGAACCCCCCCGAACCGGAGGAACCCGCACCAAGCAGACCCAGCACCCATGAACCACCGCACACAGGACCCCGTCAACAGAAACGTCCCGCTGCCACGGAGGAGGAAATGCCAAAGACGACCACCCACAGACAGGGAACCGACCAGAAAGCAGTGACAGGAACCCAACAGGGCAAGGCACTCAGACAAGGAGGCAGCAAGCCAGGCCAAAAAAGACGGCAGAGGAGACACCCACAGCGGGGTCAACGGAGAGGCCCCAGTGCAAGGCGCGAGTGAAAGGCAGGACGCCCCAAGCCAGGCAAGGCATGCAGAGGGCCCAACGGGGCAACATCCAGCCACCACGAACCGTCGCCGCCAACTCCACAAAACCCCGCAGCAAGGAGGGCACAGAAGAAGCAGAGAACATGCCAGCCAGCGCAATGGCAGCAGCCGAGCCGAACAGCAGACCAACCAAGGAGCGCAGCCAGGACAAAGTCCGACAGCACAACGAAAGGAAAGGGGCGTCCTCCACCAAGAAGCAAAGCCACCGGAGGAAGAGAGGGACGAGCAGCACAAAAGCGAAATCCCCAGACACCAACTGATCATGTAGAGAAACCCGAAACCCCACAGCGCAGAAGGAACAAGGAGGGCTGAGGAGAGACTACCACGGCAGGCCCCGTAGGCAACAGACAAGCAACTGTTAGCCAGCCAAAACCACAGCGGACAAAGCCCCAAGAACAAGTACAAGCAGCGCATGCCACTCCCACAGCATCATCACCCACCCCGGGACCCAAGGCCAAGCCCAACCGGGACAGCCAGGTACACCAAGGAAAGAAACCCACAGTCCCTGCCCAGCAGGAAAGAAGAAAAACCCTGCCGACTAGCACAGGAGACCAGCGACCCACATCCCAAACGCCCACCACCCCGGAGCCACAGGCAGCGCCAGAGGCAGGGAGAAGGACCCACGACACCAAAAGATGCCAGAAGGGAAACTGCCATCCACAGGAACTGCAGGACGAAGAGGGGACGCAGAAGGCACCAACAGAACCCCTGAGTACAGGACAGAGCAGCCTCAACCAAGACCAGCACCATCCACGGACATGAGAGGCAGAACAACCCCCACGGAGCCCAGGACACCAGGGCACCCCAGGGGGACCGGAGAACCAGCCACAGAGGAAGATGACACCAGCAACAACCCCACGTGACCCAGAGGAAGACGACCTTCAAGGCCATCACCAAAGGAATCACGGAGCAGAGGCATGAAACGAACCCCAGCCAGCGAACACAGCACCAACAAAGGCACCAGAAGATCCGCCGAAGTACAGCCCCAAGGCCTGGACCACAGGGCAAGATAAACGCCCAAGCAGGAAGGGGGAAATAAACAAAAAATGGGCAAAAAGCCCGTCCTACCTTGCCTGCGGGAAGACAGCATACCAGGAGGAGGCAGCCACGCAGCCTGACCGGAAAACACAGCCCCAGCCACAGGAGGACCGCCAAAACACCACTGCAGATTCCTGAGCCACCGCTCCGCCCCCATACCACGAGGGAGACGAGGAGAGGAGGCGCCGCCAGGAGAACTTAGCAGAGGGCACCGCCGCCACAGAGAACCAAACCGACGACTCCCCGGCACCGCCACAGGGAAGAACTGAAAGGGTAAGTCTCACTAGTGAGACAGAAAAAAACAGGTGGAGGTGGGGGCGGGCAGAATTTGTATGCTGGGGGTGGGTCTGGGTGGGAGGCGGGGCCTCATTTGTGCTGAAGGAAGGCGGGGGAGGGACGGGCGGTAATTATCTATAACATGTAAATTTAAAGACCTGACGGATGATATTATTAGAGATCAACTCATAATAGAACTAATAATAAGAGAATTCAAGAAAGATTCTAAGACCTAAAAGACCCATCCTTAGATAAATCTATCAAAATTGCTAGACGTATTGAGAATGCTTCTCGATATGTGAAAGAGTTATCGGAAAATAATTCTAAAACTGAAGCTGAGTCTAGTAAGGTATACGTGTTGAGTTCCAATAAAAAAAAAATAGTCAAAACAAATAAGGATGAAAATGTAGGCATGGGGAAGAAAACAGAAGGAAATTACAAAAAAAATTGTTACGGGTGTGGTAGTTACAGACACAGTGCAGATGCCATAGAGTGTCCTGCAACAAGGAGTCGTTGTTACAAATGTAAGAGAATTAGCCATTTTTCTTGTGTGTGTAAATCTAATGAGAATCTTGGTGGAAGGAAAACTGTGAACACTATAGGTGAATTTAAAACAGAACACTTTAGAGACGAAGTGGATGATGAGGGAGAAAGTGACACTGAAGTAATGGTGATTGAGAGTGTAAACACTTTGCAAAACAATTCTAAGGATGTTTATAATCCTCCTAAATGTGTAGTATATTTTAACAACCATGAAGTGCACATGTGGGCAGATTCATGCTCCCCTTTTACCTTAATAGATAGAAACCATTGGAAAAGTTTAGGATCCATCATTTTGATTTCCACTGGTGTAGAACCACTCGGATATTGTGGTGTTAAATTACCAGTCTTGGGGTATTTTAATGCCAAAATACAATTCAAGAATTGTTCTATTGTTGCCAAAATGTATGTGGTTTAGTCTGGTAGAAATTTATTAGGGTGGAAGGAACAGAAAGATTTAGGCATTATTTTAAATCCTAACCATTCTCTACAAGTATTATTAACAGATTGTGGTGAGGATAACAAATGGGTGAAGAATTTCCCCGATCTGTTCAAGGATGAATTGGGTTGTCTGAAAGGGTTTGAACACCAAATAATAGTCAAAAAAGATACCAATCCAAAAGTGCATAAAGTGTGCAACGTACCTATGGCTTTGAGAGGAAAATTGAAGGAGGAATTGAAAAGATTAAGGAAAGAAAAAAATCATTGAACCTATAGAAGCATCTGATTGGTTAAGTACGATTGTGATCGCGCACAAACCCAACAGTAAAATCTGCATGTGTGTGGACTTGAGGGATTTAAATGATTGTATTTGGGTGGATAGATACCCTTTACCCCGAATAAATGAAATGTTGTCATGTGTCGAGTGTGGTAAATATTTTACTACCTTAGATCTATCAAGTGTTTACCACCAAGTACGATTGCACACTGACTCAAAACATCTAACATCCTTCATTGCACCCGAAGGTGCGTTTCAATTTATTAGGATGCCATTCGGTCTGGCCTCGGCATCCGCCATATTTCAAAGGATAATGCAGAAGATATTGAAGGATGTTAAGAATGCATTAGCATTCTAAGATGATGTGTTAGTTTGGGGTAAGGATGAGTCTCAACAGGATGAAGTGCTGAGAAGTGTGTTAATGAAACTTGAAGCTGCGGGTCTTACTATAATTTTAAACTAATTTAGATTTTGTCAACAAGAGGTTGAATACCTAGGACATACATTATCACAAAGAGGAATAAAACCTAAATTTGGTGGAAGACTTAGAGAAGGCTCCATCACCAGTGGATAAAGATCAGTTAAGGTAATTTCTTGGCTTAGCTGAATATTATGCAAAATTTGTCCATCATTTTTCTGACTTTGTGCAACCCTTGCGTAACATAATGAAATTTTAATTGGTCGGATGAATGCCAAAATGCCTTTGTCATGGTCAAAAAAAGCTGTAGCTAATGCCACAACATTAAAATCCTTCAATCCACGATACAAATCCATCATTGTAACTGACGCCAGTGGATATGGTTTAGGGGCTGTATTGATGCAAGAATATGATGGTAAGGAAAATGTAATAGCATTTGCATTGCGCACATTGAAAGGTGCTGAACCATCATAGTCCACTATTGAGAAGGAAGCGTTAGCTTGTTGGTGGGGTGTGCAACATTTTCATGTTTATGTTTGGGGCACCAAATTTGAACTCAGATCACCGACTTAAATATTTTTACTACTTCGGGTGCAGGAAGGGCCACCCTACGAATTGCAAAGTGGTTATATAAATTACAGGAATACTCATTTGAATTGAAATATGTTCCTGGAATAAGAAACATCAATGCTGATTGTTTGTCATGGTTACCTGTAGATAGCAAACACAATGAAATCAATGAGGATGATAATTTATTGATTGCAAATACTGAAGAATGTCACCGTGCCATTGGTGAACGTGAATGGAGGGAAGCAATTGATTCTGATATATCCTTAGTCAAAGTGATAAGAGAATTGCCCTTGCTTGTAAGTGGTAAAATAGATGAAGATATCGCAATGTATAAAGATGTTTGGGAAGAATTATCAGTTGTGGATGGAATGATAAGACGACGTAAGAAATTAGTGGTACCAGTATCGTTGAGAGAGAAGTTGATGGGTTTGCTGCATGACGGACATGGAGAAATGTCTGCAATCAAGAGAAAAGACAGGATGGATTTTTGGTGGCCAAATATGGATAGAGACATAGAAAGATTTGTAAGAGAATGCATATCACGCACTTGCAGTGACAAGTCTCATATTTTAAGAGATTCTCCAATTACACCTATGAGTTTGTCTGAGAAAGCATGGGAAAAACTTGGAATTGATATCTGTGGTCCGTTTGAAGGTTTGGGTTTAGTTGATAAGTATGCGTTAGTGATGATGGATTATTATTATTCAAAATGGCCTGAAGTGGCTTTTGTGACTGATGTAAAAACTAGCAGTGTCATTGCTTTTTGTGAAGAAATATTTGGAAGAGAAATTATACCAGGCAATGGTCCACAATTTATTTCCCACGAATTTGACGAATTCCCGAAGAAGTGGGGTGTCAGACATTTGAGGACCCAGTGTACCATCCAAGGAGGAATGGTTTGGTTGAGCACTTCAACCGTGAATTGGGTGAACATATCCAATTAGCTACATCTATGAATAAGTGTTGGATAACTCAAATAATTTTTTTTTTATAGAACTACTCCAAATTCTGTAACGGGTGAAACTCCATTCTGTCTTCTCAAGGGCAGAATTCCTTGTACAACTGCTGTACCTGCATGGATGGGCAGAAGTGGTAAGAAAATGGTAAAAGATGATGAAATATGTGACAAAGTGGTCAAGTATCAAAAGGGTTATCAAACAAGACATAATGATAAAGTTAACAATATTCAGAGGGTCATTGCAGAGGGAGATTTTGCTAGAGTGTGCCCCGACACCTTCGTAAAGAAAGGAAATTCTAAGTTATCTAATCCTAAGAAGGTTTTAGAAGTTAAAGGAAATTTAATTAAAACATTGGATGGAAAGTGGTGGAACATATGCAAGGTTGTCAAATATAATGATGCTAAAGTAGGATTCTGGTTTAAAGAAAATTCTGAAAGTTTGGAAAATGCCTTGGATAACTGCATAAGAGTTCCTAGTACACGTCCTAAAGTGAGACCTAAGAAATATGATGATTATGTTTGTTCCTAATTGTTTTGTCATGTATTAAGGGAGATGTGTTATGTTTTCTTTACTTGTTTAGTTTTGTTCAGCTCCTAGCAACAAGGTTCTTCTGCTGGAATCCCGTATGTGGAGTCCAGCAGGGAAGCTTGGCTGTGGAGCTGAGAGGTGGCTCTGGGCGTCGCTTTGTATACTCGTCAGTAAATACACATTTTAACTTCAAATGGCTCCTGTAATCACAAAATATACAACATGTTATGCCAGTCGTTTCTATTGCTATACATTCCTGAGTATACAGATAAAGGAATTGAGAAGTCATGTTTACGTTTTCTTTTTCCTTCTAGTTGTTTGAATTGTACAAGCTTTTCAATCGCTTCTTCCATGTAAATAATCAGGAAGTTTTCTTATTCTACGGATACAATCGAGATTGGACATTCCTAATAGAATGTTCATAAGTAAGTTTTTGAAATACTGTCCTTTTATTCACCACAACTTTCTAAAATTTCTTATCTTGGTATGTGTCTCATCCCACTGTGCCTTCTGAAGGATGTGGCTTGAATTGGTTTCTTCACCACTACTTCCTTTAAGGTTGGTGGATTTACCCCTCAGTGTCTTCTGTAGGGTATGGTTTCAACTTCTTTTGCCCATTATCGAATAAACCTTTTTTAGTGCAAGTTGCTGTCTTTTTCTCTTTATTCAAGGATGTCCATTTTCTTCTTTAGTTTCACCTTTAGGTTTATATACAACATGTTATGCTAGTCAATCCGATTGCTATACATTCCTGAGTATACAGATTAAGGAACTGAGAATTCATGTTTACTTTTCCTTTTTCCTTCTAGTTGATTATTGTTTGAATTGTACAAGCTTTTCAATAGCTCCTTCTGTGTAAACAATCAGGAAATATTATTAGGCTACGGATTCAATCACAATTGGACATTCCTAATAGAATGTTCATAAGTACGTTTTTTAATTACTGTCCTTTTATTCAAACACAACTTTCTAAAAATGTCTTATCTTTGACTGTGTCTCATCACACAGTGCCTTCTGAAGGTTACGGCTTCAATCGCTTTTTTCACCACTACTTTCTTTAAGGTTGGTGGATTTACCCCTCAGTGTTTTCTGTAGGGGTAATGTTTCAACTTTTTTTTGCTCATTCTCAATTAAATCTTTTATAGGGCAAGTCGCTGTCTTTTTCTCTTTATTCACTGGTGTGCTGTTTTCTTCTTTAGTTTAAATTTTTATTGATGTATATATTGATTGAATATTTTGCTAATACAGTGGTCCTACAGGAACCCATTTTATTGTCCTGAAGATGGTCTAACGGATGCATACACCAACAAGACAGAAACGTCGACAACCTCATCTATTTGGATGTATAACGTTACAACAAATACTTTTACAACGCATACCATAACAACGCATGTTTTACAATGCAACATCCATTACAATGCATTCCATTACAACGCATGCCATTACAACGAATTTTTAAAAACTACCTTTCCAACGCATTCCATTACAACGCATACTACCTTTACAACGCATACCATTACAACGCATAGTATTGAATAGTGTAGGGTTAAAAATTACTATTCTAACTCCAGGGGGGTGCAACAGTAGGGTAAGTGTTGGATAGTGTAGGGGTAAAAATTACTATTCTAACTCCAAGGGTACAACAGTAGTGTAAGTGTTGGATAGTGTAGGGTACTATGCGTTGTAATGTTATGCATTGTAATGGTATGCGTTGTAATGACATGCGTTGTAGTGGTATGCGTTGTAGTGTCATGCGTTGTAATGGTTGCATTGTAATGGCATGCGATGTAATGGATGTTGCATTGTGAAAGTTTCGTTGTAATGGTAGTGCGTTGTAAAAGTTGCGTTGTAAAGGTTGTTTCCCATCTATTTCCTTATTGTTTAATTTTCCCTTTCGGAAGTGTTTTCTGTTTTATTCAGACACACTGTTCTGTTTATGTATTTTTGGTTTGGAATATTTGCGTGCAAGAATGACTTGGAGGTACTAATTGTAGTGAATTTCTTTGTAAACTTCGGCCATTTTTGTGTTTTGTTTCAATCTTTTTGTGGCCTCTATATTCATATTATATAAATTTGATTAGTGAACAATCCACACCTGTTGCATCAGTATATTTTGTAGATCTTTCTGGAAGAAATTAAAAACTGGAATAGGGGACACCCTTCCACCTCGCTAACGCTGTGCTGGACTTTGCTGCTGCAGAGGGACACCTGAGCTATTTTCCAAAGACCTTGCGGAACCCGCTTCGCGGGTCCCGCTGCGCTATCAGGATTTGCTGGGACTGAGGGGCTGTGAGTGGATTATCATCAGCAGGCAAGGCTGCGAGCGTAAGGGGCCGGACTTCGTGACCCAGAAGTCCCGGCTAGCCTCGCCTCCCGCCATCGGGCCGCTCTCCTTGCTTGACACGCCCCCCTCACATTCTCTTAAAAAGGTTGCTGTACCTGGAAGCAGCGGGACACCCTTCCACCTCGCTAACGCTGTGCTGGACTTTGCTGCTGCAGAGGGACACCTGAGCTATTTTACAAAGACCTTGCGGAACCCGCTTCGCGGGTCCCGCTGCGCTATCAGGATTTGCTGGGACTGAGGGGCTGTGAGTGGATTATCATCAGCAGGCAAGGCTGCGAGCGTAAGGGGCCGGACTTCGTGACCCAGAAGTCCCGGCTACCCTCGCCTCCCGCCATCGGGCCGCTCTCCTTGCTTGACACGCCCCCTCTCCACACCCTTGCTCACCTATTAAGGGGAGGACTCAGTACCGCGGCGCGGGAGCGCGCGGGAGCGTGCCGGGAGAAGCCCGGGACAAGGGCGGGACCGTCTGTGGCCGTCCGGGGCCGCAGGAGGCCAGGCTGGGCCAGGTTACTGTTATTCGTCTTTACTGTAATTATCCATTGCTTAATAATATGTTAGCAGTGTACTAAGAGTGTAATCTGGGCCACATAGTATTATTATCTTTGTTTAGATATGAGCCATTCCGCCCCCCCAGGTGTGGGTGTCTCTGTACTCGGCCCACTGGATACATTTTTCAAGAAATCTACCAAGGAAGTAGATATGGTCCTCCTCCTTGCCGAGAGAAGAGCCGAGCGCAGACGCTCAATTGAGCACTTAAAGAAAATTCCGCTGCCCATCGTAGGAGTCCCAAACCTTACACAAGAAACGGCGGGCCAAGGGTTGAGTTCTTTTGAAGATGATGTTACTGACATCAACCAAAGCCCCAGTATATTTAGGTTTCCAAGTATTTCCCCACCGTGTGTTAGCGCTACCAGCGGCGGCCATCTAGATTGCCCCCCTATCGACCACTCTAGCCCTATTGATTTAACAATTCTGTTATCCAGACCACGGAAACTGATTCTCGTCCAACGTTGACCAACTTGTCACTGGTCTGCGTTGATTCTGGCGAGAATTTGTTACCACCCAGTGAGGGGGAAGTTGGAAGTAAACCTGCTAAGGCTAAGAGGGTTGTGTGCTCCCCACCCAGAAAAAAAAGGAGAACGGGAGGGGTTAAAAGGAAAGGTCAAAGTCGACAAACTCCTCCCCCGTCTCTACCTAAATCTGTTACTGAGTTTTTGGTCCCACCCACTGTTGAGTTACCGTTGGTTGATCCACATGATTTGGTTACCCCAGAGACTGTAATTGAAGGGTTTAATGAGTTGTCTTATGCCATCCTAGAGAAACTTTTTGCATCATATATGTGACCCTTGCTGGAGCGTGTCAGGATATTGGGCGATAAAATGGACCGCCTATTGGCATCAGCTGAGCAAACACATCCTTCTAGCTCTGATAAGGACAGGGGCCCATCTATCATTTTACATGGTACTGGACATGTTCCTGGCAATCCTAATATTATCCCTAGCCAACCACCAAAAAGTACAACTAATGCAGGCACTAAAACATCGGCAATGGCTGTTAAAACTCCCCGAGCAGCCAATTCTGCCAAAGCGAATCCTGGGGTGGCTGTTAATAAACCACCTACCAAGGGAGTATTGCCCCAGATAAAGAATGGGGTGGGTAAATCTGCAAATATTAACACCAAATACCATAAATCACTATTTCGGGGGAACAATGTAGATTTGCCTCCCGATTCCATGAATTATGTTATTGTAATGACGGGTGTGCCACCAGTTTCTGAGGGGGATTGGGAAAATAATGAAAGTCTAAAAAACAAGGTCATCTTCTGGCTGAATTCAAATAGACCCCTACCTGCTCATCTTAATGGGGATATTGTCTCGGTCAGAAGATGTAAGTTGGTGGGGGTACGCCCTAAGGATATGGAGGGGGATATAGTGATTATCAACTTCAGGGATCACAGAGTAGTATCCCATCTCTCAGATTGGTATGTGGGAAGCAATGAGGGAGGGATATCCACGAGGAACCTCGGCTATTTTTATCCCGAGACCCTGATTAATCCAGCTGTTCGACCACAGGCTAGAAATTCCAAAAATTCCCTCAAATGGTCCAATTTTACACCTAACTTTTACGGACCCAATTTCAACCCTGAAGCTCGGTACCGTTCCTATACTCAATCTAGCTATAATAGTTCCTTATTAACACCGGGCTGGGCCAAGGCTAAGCCTCAGCCTTTCTGTCCCCAGCCCCACCGGACTTTCCATTGCATATTAAGACTCTGCACCCCCCGGCTCCCCCCACTCCGCTCTACCCACAATTTCAACAGCCCCTAAGCTTTAACTCGGTACATCAATTTCAAAATAGGTTCACTCAGCCCAACGAGTGTTGGAATATTCCGCTGAGGAACCTTTATGACCCACTATCAGGGCTGTCGTCTAATGACTGACCAGCCTTGCTAATAAGGGAAGTCGGGCATATCTCTGATTGTAAGGGTGTTGAAAATGTCTTGGGTAACTCACCATGTACTGCTAAAGGTTTTGAAGATCATCTCCATTACTGTGAGATAGGGTGTACGGCCTGTTTAAGAGAGCCTGATAGATTGGCTTTGGGGCCTACCTTAATGTCTTTCAAGGACGTCACTATTGAGAGTGTTACTTCTGAGCCATCTGCCCAGGTAGGGTCATTGGGCATGTCAATAGAAGGTACGAATAAAGTTGCCTATGAGCCTAAAGAATTCCTTCCCCAGCCCAGGGATTCCCACCCCCTTGATTTAATCAAACCATGTGATCGAGTTTGTATAAAGGGTACTACCTTGGGTTGTTGGAACATAGCAGGATTAGAATCTCGCATTTGCAATTCTGATTGGGCTGATTTTATTTGTTGTGGCGATGTATGGTCCTTTCAGGAGACCTGGGCAACCTCACCAGTGTTTCTCTCAGGTTATTTGAATTTTAACAAACCAGCCATTAGAAGCCAGAGAGGTCGGGCCACGGGTGGTCTCACAATTTGGGTTCGCCAATTTGAAGGTGTGTTTGTTAAGGAAGTTTTTATTGACTGTCCAGATATACTGATAGTTAGTATTAAAACAAAAAGTGGGATGGTGATACTGCTGATCAATGTATATGCTAGAGGTATCTCGGGTGGTAGAGTCTCAACCACCCTTCTTTGTCTGGATGATTTCCTATGTACTACTTCCGAAGCCGGTTATGTGGTTGTTATGGGTGACCTAAACACTTGCTTTGAACCCCTAAGTAATGACGATGGCTTACTAACTGAAGCAGAGGATTTGGTTTGGGGGGTTCCTGAGCTTGACTTACCCCTGATCAACAAGTGGTCCCATGCAGCTACATTTATTAAAGGTCTCTGTTTGAACCGGGGTTTACGTGCCCTTAACGGACGAGTAAGCTCGGATAAGATGGGTAGTCACACATTCTTTAATGGTAGACATAGCAGTCGTATTCACTACATTCTAGTCGACATTAAAATGTGGCCTGTGGTCTCGGACATGATAGTTATGCCACGTCCAGAAAGTGACCATGAACCCCTGGTGGCGGAGCTGAAGGATTTTAGTTTTCTAGGGCCAGTTGAACGACAGCTAAACTCTGTACAGGAGGCTGTCGTTCTAACAAATGATATGAGGAGGGTTCGCTGGCCAAAGGTTTCTGTGGATGTGGAAGCACGTCAAAAGATCAGAGCCCTGGTCTCCAACTCACTGATAGAAATTGAGAAGTGTGTAAACCAGGAAATGATCAATAAGAATATCACAGGCATACATGCTAGTTTGTTTTTGTCACTTAAATCATTGTTTATTAAGTATGTCGCCAATAAAGGTAGGAGGAAGGCTAGGAAACCCGCAAACTGGTTCAACGATGCTTGCCGACAGACCCATGCGGATCTGTTTAAAGCTTTAAAACAAAAAAACCCAGCCCTAATCAAAGCAAGTAGGAAAGCTTTTAATAATGCTAAACGCTCTGCTAAAGCTGCCTGGGATGACGAGCGTTGGACTTCACTTGCTGAGGCCTGTGGCTCCAGGAACCTGCAGCAGTTTTGGCACCTTCTTAGATGGGGTTTGTCACAGGAAGATCGTCCAAGCCCCGCATTCGTTGATCAACAGAAATGGGTGTCTCACTTTGAGGAACAATTTAGATGTTGCAGTGAGACGCAAGAGTCCATTAGCTGGCCATTATCGCTAGAGTCACTCGAGTTCTCGGCCAGAGAAGTCGAAATAGTTCTGAAAGCTATCCCTAGGGGAAAAGCGCCGGGTCCTGACTGTATACCAGCGGATTTATTCCAACAGGACCTGGATTTATTGGTACCATATTTAGTGCGGTTGGTAAATGCATTGGCCCTGGGTGCTAGGGTGCCTGACTCCTGGGCAGGCGCAGAAATTTTGCCTATTTTTAAGAAGGGTGATCGGTCGGTTCCATCCAACTACCGGCCGATCAGTCTTATTAACGCGGTACAGAAGATCATAACCCGTCTTGTTCTTTCTAGGATTCAGGCATGGATAGAGGAGTATGATATTCTTACACCTCTCCAAGCTGGGTTTAGACCCCACGTGAGTACCCTGGATCAGGCATTCCGTTTCATGCTCTTGCATTGGAAAACGGTTACCCTGGGCAAAGGCAACCTATATGCGGCCTTCGTGGACCTAAGGTCAGCATTCGACCTTGTCCCGAGGGCCGGATTATGGAAATGCCTATTGGACATCGGCATGCCCCCCCACCTTAGTACGACTTATAGTGAACCTACATGCACATACCTATGCTTTTGTGCGTTGGGGGAAACCGGGTGAGGTGACGGAGAATTTTTCGGTGGCCAAAGGTGTCAGGCAAAGGTGCGTGCTGGCACCCACCTTGTTTTCTCTATACATAAACAGAGTTACCAAGTATTATGAAGATTTTTCCACGGATGCCCCAAGTTTAGCTGGTATGAAAATCCCCTTGCTCATGTTCGCTGACGATACTCTCCTGATTTCCCAAACCAGACAGGGTTTGCAAAAAGCCCTGTCGAGGTTTGAGAGTTTCTGCAGTGAACATGAGCTGGAGGTGAACGTATCAAAAACCAAATTTATGGTTTTAAGAGGGCATAAACAAATCAAAGCTAAGGTTTCCATGGGGGATACCCCCTTGGAGCAGACAAAGCACTTCACCTACTTGGGAGTTACCTTTAGTGAGACGTTGAGCTGGTCCCATCAGGTTGAGCTCATGACCTTGAAACATCAGCAGTTGGGAGGGGCACTGATCAAGGAACATAAAGGTTCATTCACCAGGCCAATGTCCCCGCTCATAAAGATATATGGTGGTAAGGTTTTACCAGCAGTTCTATACGGAGCAGAACTCTGGGGTGGTAGTAACCTGGATTCATTAAGACAAGCCCAAAACAAATTCTTAAGAATGGCAACAGGTCTGCCTCAGTCTTCACCGCTAATTCCCCTCTTTTATGACTTAGGGTGCCAACCGGTGGACGACCATGCTAGATTTCGCCCGCTCACATTCTGGCGTCGCCTATGAACTACGCCGGAACTTCAATACTACGCCAAAGCTTGCCTGGAGGTTAGAAACAGTTTTGGTGCAACAAATATAGGCTGGTTTAGGGACCTTAAGGCTACCCTAATTGCTTTGGGGCATGGAGACCTGTGGTCCTCCCCCGAGTCAGCCAAATTCCCATCTAAAAAGGATTTTAAACAGTGTTATTGGGAATGGGTGACATACAATAGGCATTCAAAAATGTGCTCGAGTAGCCTTACTGCTCAGTTCACTGTTTACAAGGACACACCCAAGTTGGAAAGGTATTGGGATATTATAACAAAGCCCATGGACCGTAAACTATTCTTCCAATTTAGAACTGGTTCACTTCCTCTTGGGGATTTTACCAAAAAGTGGGGAGCTGATAGGACGGGGCATTGTCCTAATTGCCAAGGTATTGTTGAAAGCATGAATCACCTTCTGTATGTGTGTCCACTTTATTCTGCCCCCAGAGCCAAATGGCTTAGGCCGGTATGTAGAAACTTAGGTACCAGCTCGGCCGGTGAAGCGAGTAGATTGTTAAAGACCAATCTGGACCCCTTAATTGTTGTGGGGGTTGCTAAATTTCTGGGGTGGGCCTGGGTGCTTAGAATTAGGTTTATTAAAAGTCATCCAACGAGGATCTAAAAGATATGATTGTTTTTAAATTAGGTCCAGTATTTAACCGAATTATGTTTATTTTTTGAGCGCTATTGTAAATCTGTAAATATGTAACAAGAAGCCGATTAGCCTGGTAATGATTTAATACTTGTCTTAATTGTTTTTATATGTATAAATTGTATTTTATGTCTTTTATGATGAACTAATCGAATAAAGACTTCTTGAACTTGAACTTGAATAGAGAAGTATTAACTGAAGGTTACCGGCTGGAACCTTGATATATAATTATATGAATTGTCAGACTAAGTGTGCTTAAGTCAATCTCTTGAAGGCATTTTTACCTGTTAATACTTAACTTTCCCAAGCCTCCAAGGGTAGATTGGGTTGCCCACTTTTTTTTCTGTAATGCAATGCTAGCATATATAGACCTTTATCTATTTTTGTAAAAAAAAAAAAAAAGCACAGTCAATATCAACTGTAAAACCACTTTGGAAAATGCCAGTGACATATACCGAAAATACTAAACTGATAAAAACTGGTAAACATATCAATTGTACACCAGGTAAACCTAGGTGCAAAAATGTATAGACTAAAGGGAGGCCCTTTTATAGTTGGCATGTGCACAAAGAGGCTGCTCACAATGTAGTTATTTGCTTTACGCTGCAGCTAGCCTCCCTGTTGACTTGCGCAGGATTCACAAATATCCTGCAGAGCGGAGGGATTGTTTCCAAACAACTGCAATACACCAGAGGTATTAATATTAGTGGGAACAAAAGTAGCTTGTGGTTTATTGTATAAAGCTGCAAATACTAGCATGGAGGCCTGAATTGGACTATGTATGCTGAAAGCAGGTCTACTGAGGCGAGGCAGAGGTGCAGGGAGATGGAAATGTAGGGAGTATGAGGGAGTAGCAAGTAAATATCCTCGTCCCATCATCTCTGTAAATGTATTGCTCTCTTTTAGTTCTAAAATATACCTAGTCGAAAAAAGGAGGGACTACATTCTTGACAGGAGGGTTTGACAGTCCTGCTCCAGAGACCACCCGTAAAAGAACATTTGACGTGATAACATTTTTTGTAAAAAATAAAATTATTTCAGAAGACACTATTGTTAGGTGATATAATTTCTCCTAAATAGCAGCTCTGACCGAGATACATTGGGTTAACTTGGAGGTTAAAGTTCACCCTGAGGCTTCATAGAGCCCCAAGTGATAGGTATTTGTAAATTCTGTGATTGGTGTGAAAGGAGGAATTACCTTACCTGATTTTGGATACCCGGCTATTAAGACATCTTCATCTCTAATTTCAAATTCTTCCAAGGAGTCTACGTGTTCACGTACAAACATCGACGCCACGAAATTAAATCCCTTGTATTTCTCGATACCGCTTTTGCTCTCGTCCAGCACAAAGCCTCTAGAGCCTGAAATAAGAAACACATAATTTGTTCAAAAGCAAGGTCAGACCGGTTACTGTATTTGTAATGTGGCCCAAGCCAGATCAGACCCAAAATTGCATTGTTGTTTACATTAATTCTCTCTGGATAGTTAGGTAGTTGTGATGAATTTTTAACAGTTAAACTAATGTATCACTCTGTATGGAATACAGACATTGGCTCAGCTGATCAGAATGCTGAAAATACCGTCACTAACTGCTGTCGTTTCCCGAGTTCTAAGTTCAGTGGCCAAGACCATAAGGAGATTGTGACAGTGGCCTCGTTTATCTCATGCCTTGGATGAAATGAGCGGAATGTGGGCTAATAGCATTCTTGCTCATATACTGGCACCAGTATTAGCTATTACTTGCTCTTCCCCTCACGGTGAATTTTCATCTTCAGCTGTCGTCAATAATTGCAGGACGTGCAATTAACAGAGGTTAACTCATTTTTTCTAGGGGCCAAAGAAGCTTAAATATTACAAAACGAAACATAAATATGTTGGGCCTAATTCACAAATGTGAATTTACACTTTTGTGTAAGTTTACTATTTGTTTGGTATTCAAAAACTACCAGGCACATTTTAGTAATAGTAATTTTAAGACTTCGGAGACTCCGCACTCTGGGTGGAGATTCCGCACATAAAAAGATAGGCTTTTCATATATTTTTGTGTGGAGTTCTCCGTACTGAGGGCCTCATTTATGAGAAACCGACGCATCAGTTTCTCTGCGCCCTCCTTGGGGCATGATGGATGCACCCTATTTAATGTACGGGACTCCATGTCACAAGGAGAGACAGATGCATCAGAAATCCTGGTGCATCTGTCGGTGCAAAACCCATGCATTGCTGGAGTAGCATTGTAAGAATGACGCAACTCCAGCAATGCATGGGGTAGGCCTGTGCCTATGGCACTGCGTCACCCTTCTGCCTGCCATGAGGCAGGTGTAAGGTTTTGACACATTAGCGATGTAGAAGTGGCGCAGTGAAATCTAATAGATTTCACTGCGCCACTTCTACGAGGCTTATTTGTGAGGGAACACCGCCCTGCATACATTATACTTGACGCAGGTATAATATGGCGCAAGGCTTTACAAAGTGACCCATCTGCCTAGGTGCGTCACTTTGTAAATAGGGCACGACTTGGCACATATTTTACACTGCGCGGTGTCACAAAAAGTGACTCAACGGCGGTACCAAATTGACGCATGTGCTCATAAATAAGCCCCTGAATGCGGAATCTCTGCAGTCGTAAAATGACTATTAGTAAAGTTAAATTTGTAGTATGTGAATACCTAAAAAACTCCACATTTTCACAAAAGTGTATGTTTATATATCTGAATCAGTCTGTATTATGTACTTATAATGATTGATTTGATTGATTTGATTTGATTTTGGGTTTTATAGAGCGCATAGCTGCCCTAGGGCTTCCCAGCGCTAGTGACCACTGTCCTGTGGGGTGAGGAAACAGGGGGGAGGGCTCAGGGGAAGAGTAGGGTCTTTAGTTGTTTCCTGAACCTGAGGTGATTGTGTTCTTGCCTCAGGGAAAGAGGAAGGGCATTCCATAGTCTGGGGGCGTTGTACGAGAACAGGCGGCCGCCTGTTCTGGACTTCCTGATTCTGGGAACGTTTGCAAGGGAAAGGGAGTTTGATCTTAATTGTCTACTAGACTGTTGTTTTGTCACAAGTGGCCTAAGGATGGGAGGGCCTTCATTGTGCATAATTCTATGAGCTATGCACAGGGATTTGAAGTTGACCCGTTCCCTTACTGGCAACCAGTGCAAGCTTCTAAGAGCTGGTTTGGCCGAGTTCCTTGCTGCGGTTCCTGTGAGGATTCTGGCGGCCGCATTTTGTGCACATTGAAGTTTGTGCACTACAGAGGCTGGGGCCCCCAGATAAAGGACATTGCCGTAATCCAATCTGGAGTTCACCAGCCCCTGCATTAGGAGCTTTCTGGAATGGAGGGGGAGTAGATGTAGAATCTTTCGTGCCATCTTTATAAGGCCGAAGCAGGTTCCCGCGGTTTTCCTAGCTTGAGTCCTAAAACTGAGCTCCTGGTCCAGCCATATCCCAAGGCTCTTTACTTCGGGTTTGGGGGATGGCGGGGTTCCCATGCATGGTGGCCAGGGAAGGGGAGTGGGGATTTTCTTAGGGTTTCCCAGGAGGAGTATTTCTGATTTCTCCCCGTTCAGTTTTAATCGGGAATCGCACATCCACTGGTGTACCTTTTCCAGACAACTGAATAGATTAGGGAGGGCGTTGTCTGATTGATTGAGGGAAACGACGAGCTGGGTGTCGTCAGCATACATTATTGATTTAATGCCGAAAGGCTTGACAACATCCTCGAGTGGTTCCATGTACACATTAAAAAGTGTGGGGCTCAGGGAGGATCCCTGAGGCACCCCACACTTGAGTGCTTGAGCCTTGGAGGTGGAATACCCATCTGCTACTTGAAAAGACCTGTCTTCAAGGAAGGATGAGATCCAGGCTAATGCGGAATCCTCCACTCCTATCAGCCCAAGACGGTGAACAAGGGTTGCGTGGTCCACCGTGTCGAAGGCGGCACTCAGGTCGAGGAGGATCACTGCCACTGATCCTCCTGCGTCCAATATGCCCCTGGCTTCTTCGACTACGGCTAACAGTGCGGTGTCGGTCCCCTGTCCTGGTCTGAAACCTGTCTGGGACTGGCGGAGAAGGTGATTGGTTTCTAGGAACTCAGAGAGATGTTGGTTTGCAACGCGCTCGGCGATTTTGCTGATAGCCGGTAGCAGTGAGATCGGTCTAAAATTAGATGGGTCTGTGGGGTCTAGATGCGGTTTTTTTATGAGAGCCTTGACTGTAGCTTTTTTCCAGTTTGCCGGGACTGTGCCATTTTTGAAGGAGGCGTTGATCAGATTGGTGAGAGGGGGAGCTATGGTGGAAGCAACTAGCTTTAGTTTACTGATCGGGGCTGGATCTGATGGAGCGCCGCTTTTGACTTTATGTAGGACGTTAAGGAACGTTTCGGTGGTGATTTGGGGGAAGGAGGATAGCCTCGGGGTGTCTTGGCGGGGGAAGTGGTTAGGGCGTCCTAATGCGATCGGAGCAGGCGGGAGGGAAATCAGGATTTTTTCGATTTTTTTCGAGAAGAATTCGGCCATCTGATTACATTTTGCGCCGTCCAGGTCTGGTGGTGACAGTGGGTCCTGAATTTTGGTGAGGAGTTTAACTATCCTATAGGTTTCTTTTGCGGAATTTGCCGCTGAGGCTATTTGCTCTTCGAAATGGGAAGCCTGGGCTGTTTTGAGTGCGTTTTTATAGAGCCTGATATGGATTTTATATTCACTTCTGTCTTCTGGGTTCCAGTTCTTTCTCCATTGGCGCTCTAGCCTTTTGCCTTTCTTTCTTAGTTCGCGTAATTCATCGGTGAACCACGGTAGTTTGGAGGATTTCCTGGAGGAAGGGAGGGTTTTGAGTGGCAGGACTGTATTAAGGGAGTCGCTGATCCATTTATGTAATTGGATTTCAGCTTTAGACGGATCTGGGTCTACTGTAGGTAGAGTGGAGGACAGAGAGCGTTCCCATAGGATTATGTCTAGTTTTTTCCATGGGCGTGACGGGACCTGGGGGCGAGGAATATCCACCATCTTCCCTGGAAGTTGGAATTTAAAAGGAACCAAGAAGTGGTCTGACCAGGGAAGGGGCAGGGGAGTTTGAGTAGATAGTTTGGAAAGATTAGAGAAAATGGGATCCAGTAAATGTCCTTTCGTATGAGTGGGATCATTACTGAGAAGTTGTAGGTTGAGGGAAATTAAATCGGTTTTTAAATCTGTGGCGAGTTTGTTGTATTGATCATCGAAGTGGAGATTTAAGTCTCCGAGGATTGTAAAGTTGGGAGTCACACAGGCCAGAGAAGAGATGGCATCCATAAGCGAGTGTATGAAGCGCCCTACCTGACCAGGGGGGCGGTAGATTAGGACCCCAGATAGTGTGGTAGATGGCGGCAGGTGTAAAGAAAAAAGAACATTTTCACTATCTAGGATGGGGCTGTCTTTAAACTGACAAGCAAGGTTATCTCGATAGATAATCGCAATTCCCCCTCCGGTACCCGTCGGTCTGTTGAGAGTTTTAATGAGGTACCCGGGAGGTAGAGCTTGGACAATATCCGGGTCGGAACTCGTGGATAGCCAGGTTTCTGTTAAAAACAGAACGTCAATGTCCGACTCTGTTAGTAATAGGTTGATTTCTGTCTGGTGTTTTGGGAGTGACCTGCAGTTCAGCAGGGCCATCTCCAGGCAAGCTGGTTCGGGAGGGTGGGAGGGCGTAAACCTGAAGGCGCAGTTCGGACACCTGGGATGCTCGTCTTCCGGGCTGATGGGTCCGATGCAACTAGTGTTTAACGGTACTCTGAGTTGGTACAGAGTTTCCTGTGAGTATTTGATACGGGGGGTTTCGGGACCGGCCAGGAGTATAGGCTCTGGGCTCGGTCTGGCGCGGACGGGCGCAGACGGGCTTGCCTTAGGCGCGCCTTTGGCGCGCAAACGGCGCTCCCGCTGCGCTCGTCCGCTGCGCTTCCGCCATAGGCACATTTTATGGTGGTTGATTGAGGGAGGGGACAGGAGGGGGCGTGGCCAAACAAGTGGGCGTGGCCTGAGTCCTCGCACTGCGAGCGTCCGAGGAATGGAGCAATTAAGAGTCAGCCGGCAGCGTTAGAGTCCGCTACCTGAGCTGGGTGAAGTGCTCGATTGTTAGCAGTTTCAGAATGCTGTGGTGAGTTTTTTAAAAAGCTAGCACACATAAATCAGTGACAGTTTTCAATTTTTAAAAAGCAAATGCAATGCGCTGCGCGCTCTCCCGGCTTCCGCCTCAGGAGTGTGATCAATGGCTACCTGGCGCTTTTACTCAGCATTTAAGTAGTCGTCTCGGGGGGCGTGGCCAATCAAGTGGGCGTGGCCTGAGTCCTCGCGCTGCGAGCGTCCGAGGAATGGAGCAATTAAGAGTCAGCCGGCAGCGTTAGAGTCCGCTACCTGAGCTGGGTGAAGTGCTCGATTGTTAGCAGTTTCAGAATGCTGTGGTGAGTTTTTTAAAAAGCTAGCACACATAAATCAGTGACAGTTTTCAATTTTTAAAAAGCAAATGCAATGCGCTGCGCGCTCTCCCGGCTTCCGCCTCAGGAGTGTGATCAATGGCTACCTGGCGCTTTTACTCAGCGTTTAAGTAGTCGTCTCGGGGGGGCGTGGCCAAACAAGTGGGCGTGGCCTGAGTCCTCGCGCTGCGAGCGTCCGAGGAATGGAGCAATTAAGAGTCAGCCGGCAGCGTTAGAGTCCGCTACCTGAGCTGGGTGAAGTGCTCGATTGTTAGCAGTTTCAGAATGCTGTGGTGAGTTTTTTAAAAAGCTAGCACACATAAATCAGTGACAGTTTTCAATTTTTAAAAAGCAAATGCAATGCGCTGCGCGCTCTCCCGGCTTCCGCCTCAGGAGTGTGATCAATGGCTCTTGATTCACTTAACTCTGGAAGTTGTGAGGGCACTAATTTGTGACCTGTTTTACAGTAAGGGTGTTCAAACAACTAGCATTCAGTGCAAGGATTTTGCCTGCATTTTTTTCAAGTTTCTGCCAGGAGCACTTTGCATAGGTAAAACCATGTGCTATGTGGGCTACTGTTTAAAATAAACTGTTGCAAAGGCTGTTTTCACAAGCTTTTACCCATTACACAGACAACAGTAGTAAGTGGGTGCAAAACAAACCCCCTGCAATGCATGTATCACTCAAAATGAGGCTCGCTGTTTTTTAATTATGTATTTGCGGAACATATTTACATTTTGTAACCTATAGTCTGGTTAAGTCTAGGGCAATAATTCATAGTCAAATTTGATCCCAATTACAGATTTATGTAAGTCAAATTAAAAAAACTGATTTTATTTTGTGTATGTACACAACAGAACGTTGTCTTCAGCCTATGCTCTGTGATGTATTGCGTATGACATTGTGACTGTGGTTGTTTATTATTGATATGCATATATAATATATGTTTTTTTCTGTTAGCGTTTTTATATTATGAGAGTGTACCTTTTGTTCATATATTTATATTTTATGTAATATTATATTTGGTTTAGGCATGGTATTTATTTTTATATATGAATTTGCATAGTGTGTATTCTCATGCCAATTCCAGTGTCATCATTCTCACCAAATGTCAGTATCAAGAGGGCACCTTCTCACAGGCCTAGATCTAAACTCTGCAAATAGAACTCATTCTCTGTCTCACTCAGTGTGGGCATCCATTTCTCCAGGAAAGATCAGCAATCTAAGGGCATTTGGTTTAGCACAGCCTTCCACAGGTTGTGAACAGAGTCAGGTGAGGGTCACCTGCCCTTGACTTTAGGTATGAGATTGTGTTTTCCACCTCTTACAAAGGCAGGCAAAGATTTACACAACTGTCCCAAAAAGCAGCGGAGCTCCCAGAGTTACTGCACTGCATTGCCTGACAGGGATCAGAGCAGGAAAGCGCCATATCTATGAAGATATGGCACTGGCCTGCTCTTTAACATGCTCCGGCACACAATCCGCCTGCCTAGCTGCACACATTTTGTTTGAAACATAATTAAAAAAAATATCACATTATTGGAGTTACTAATTAAAAATCTACACCATATGGAACTATATTTCTTGCAAATTAGATTTAGGCCATAATATTTATGATCTGATAATTTTACTAACAATATTTTGAGATACAATTCAAAGAAAATAATATATATACATTATCCACTTAGATAATTTTGAGGTACAAATAAAATAAAGTGCCTAGTTAGGTTCAATAGTACATCTTGAGATATTGGAGGTACTCAGAAAAATGCTGATTCATAAGCGAGTTGTTTCCACAAAAAGTGCACACATAAATATACATTTTTTTCCAAGTTCGCCGCTTTTGAAGTGCTGTTAGGTAGGCAAGGATGAGAAGTGGACCCAGATATCTGTGCCAATCAAATTTTCTTTATTTTTTCAAATAATCGACCAGCCTGTCCTCCATGACGCGTTTCGACTCTCAATCGGGTTTTGATCACATGACGCATTGTCATAGAGGGGGAGGCTACTTAAAGTGCATATACAGGAAATGACCATTTGCCCAATCCATTATAGACCGTAAAGAGTTACTATACACTGCATAATGCAATGGAACTGTGCAAAATAAGCTCGAATCAGTAGAGAATATGTTGAACATTCATAACAACAATATTCCTCCCAGCAGCAAAATATTTATAGCAGCATAATTTATGTTATATGTGCAAAAATAGCAAATATATTGTAAACATAATGTGCAAATAGCCGCCCAGCAGCAGAGTATTTGTAGCAGCATAATGGGTGTTACATGTGCAAAATATAGCAAATATATTGTAAACTCAATGTTCAAAAATCGCCCATTAAAATGACGATAAAAACACGAAATTTGCAATTAAATAAATAAATATATAAATATATACTCCTATAAATATCACAAGTTTTATAATATAAAATAAAACCTGCTGTGCAATCATTTCTCCTTATGTTTTAATTAATTGCGTAATAACAAAATACATCCGCTTATTTTCTAATGCGCATACTGGCTGCAATGTTTTGCTGGCAAAGTTGTTGTGTGGGTCGAATACAGCCCCAGTGGGCATTCATAACTTTTATACTGATCCAAGTCTGTTATGATGTCAATTTCTAATGTGTAGAAGCACACGTGCAAACTATTTATTATATCTAAAATGTGTAATGGTGCAAAATAATTCTTCTTATAACCATGATATTTCCAATGCATCTCTAAAACTATAGCCATAGCTATCTAGTACCGATGCAGCACACCTCCCTAAAAGAATGAAAATGCAAAACCTATGTTGTAAATGTATAACATTCATGTATCAAATTCCTATTCAAATATAGTCAGTCAATTCGTTCCTATTCAATATGAGCCCATATTGATAAAGAGAACAACAGTAAATGTAATCAAAGAGCAAGGAAAGGATCGTGCGGAGCTAGTAGAACTCAAAGTTTCTAACAAGTTACTAATTGAAGAATTCCTAAGATAGACTTAAAGACAGGTATGGAAATCTTCGCTAGGATTGAGCCCCACTGGATGTTTGGTATCGAGTTTGATTATATATCGTGTCTCGAGAAGACGGAGTTTGGCCTCTCGATTGCCACCCCGTTTCATAGGGCCAACTGTATCTATTACATAATATTGTACCAGGTTGGGATTGCTGTTATGTGACAGCTCATAATGCCTAGCCACCGGATACGATTGATCCTTGCCAGTGATGGGTCTAATATGCTGGAGTATCCGTTTGTCAATATCAATGTATCTTGAGTATGACAATGATCCAACATTATTCTGATCAAATATATAAAAAAGGTGCTTATATAACTTGAATAGCACTACAATTTTTAACTTACCACATTTAAGAATATCACTAGTCGGAGCTGGTAGGCAAATTGGCACTATAGTAACTTACACTCATAACCATATTGACTGCAGCACTGAGACATACAGCATTATGCATATAGGGCTAATAGATCGGACAATATATTTCAAAACAGGAATATTCCCACAGATACACTGACCCAGAGGACAATAGCAGTCCACTGTCGGTTAATGATTCGTCCATAGGATAACCAAAGCCCACTGGGGCAGAACACACGAACCATAGTTATTGAATTTTGTCTTGTGGGGGTGAACCATCTTTGCCGTATAAATTGCACAGTCTAGTTCAGTACTGCTTTGTTTTTCACATTCACTGGTTTTATTATGGGTATTCACATAGAATGTATTCACGTTGAATGTAAATGAACCACCAACTCACTACTCGTCGCCTCCCCCGATGAGAACAGTCAGATTTGCAATGAATATAATTGCAATAGCATCATTACAAATGTAATTATTCAAAAGATTTTTCATAACATGTCTTCAATTGTAAAAAGAACTGCATACTTATGTGTTACACAAATTCTTTTTAAATACAGTACTTAATTTGGAAGAAAGACCCTATGTAATGCAATAGACTATACGCTGAATTCAACATACATTTTCCATGACTGTTAGAGGGAGGAGATTCACCATGGCAACCAAACCACGTCAGGAACAAGCTCCCAAACTTTGTATATATTGCACGCAGCACCTAGTGTTGAGATGTTGTGAACAAGGCGGGTTCCCCGCCGAAACGCGTCAAGCCACTTCGTTTAAGAATAAAATAACTCTTCTTTGATAATCGATTCCCACGGTGTCAGCGCCTTATTTCGAACCAAGAGATCAAGGATTGGACAACATATATATGTATATATATATATATATATATATATATATATATATATATATATATATATATATATATATATATATAATATATATATTCTCAGGAAAGCTTCTGCAAAAACTCCCTGCTTTCACCACCCCATCACCAGGACCAACAGAAGGACGGCACACAGGAATCCTTTATGGAAGCAATTTATTTGGCTTCAAAGGCTCCCATAAGTTATAAGGCAAATAACCAGCAAAGTGCAAGGTGCATGTTAACCACACATCTACGCATTTCAGACGAATCCTTATCCATAGAGTTTGGTGCATAGAGTGCCATTTTAGAGGGACAGCTGTACCTTTCCCTCCACCAATTAAACACTTCATATGGCATTTAAAGGAGAAACCACAAATTTCTAATTTTAAATAAAGTATATCATTACTGCAGTTTGTTACAAAAGTAAGCAACCAATCAAAAAGTCGAAAGGAATAATTCTATAGTACTTAGTTAATAAACATAACTCTTAAAGGTCAGAAGTTTCAAACTTTTAGGCAGACAGATATTGTGCTTGGCTATGTACACCTTTCTAATGGAGAGTTATTTATGGAGTGAATGTGTGTGTAATCTATAATGATGTAATAATATTTTTCTGCAAAGAGGATGAATGGACCAATACTGAAAGCATCACTAATACTCTATTTCAGCTGAAACAATTCCACAATGCATATGTGTACATGTTGACATATGCATCAATATATAAAGTGCAACAACCTGATTGGGGGGTTGGTGTGGGTGGGGGGTGGTTTGGGGAATGGGGTAGGTTGGCTAATTGTCAGTGTCTAATGAGTATACACCAACGATGCATTGTACAGCGTTCCACATTGAGTCAATCAATATTTGTGGTCGCTGACTCGAACAAGGGTCAATGGGTTTAACTAAGGTCTTAACATGGAACATACGGGGCCTTAGTGATGGTAGGAAGGCTAGATTAATGCACAGTTACTTGCTACGTCATGACATCGACATCTGCTTTCTGCAAGAGACACACATTCACTCTACAATTTCACCAAGGCTGAGACACTCAAGATGGGGATCCGCATACTCAGCCATTTACTCCAGTTATTCTAGAGGTGTCGCCATACTTGTGCGCAGGGGCATTGATTGGAAGGAACACACTGTGCTTAGCGATGAGGAAGGCAGATATGTGATAATTCATGGTACCTTACTGGGTAAAAATGTAATTTTAGCAGCTGTGTATGGGCCTAATGTCGATGACCCTCTGTTTTTTAGAAAGGTGTGGGCACAAATAACGATCCTCGACTGCCATACGATCATATGGGGTGGCGACTTCAATGTGGTCATAGACGACACGTTGGATAGACATGGCCCGTCCAGACAACTGCATCCCCGCGCGAGCCAGGCTTTGCGAGACATAGTCAGTGAAGGGTGTTTACTAGATGTTTGGAGAGCCCGAAACGTTCGCACACGGTTGGGCACCTGTATTTCTGCACATCACGCTGCCTGGTCTAGACTGGATTTTTGGTTAGTGTCCCAGGACATGGCTACTTGGGCCGTGGATGTCAGCAACCTGGCCCGTTCCCTCTCTGATCACGCTCCGTGCCTCCTAACACTTGAGATACCTGGGGCCCCTACGAGAGCTTTCACCTGGCGCCTTCCGCCGCACGCGCTGCAAGATGCTGCCTTCACTGAAGAGATCCGCCAGGATATAAAAGATTACTTTGTCAATAATGAGGGCTCCGTCACCTCAGAAGCGACTCTATGGGACGCCTTCAAAGTGGTCATAAGGGGTCAATGCATAGCGCGCAGGGCGGGTGTCCTGAAGTCCATTATGGACGCCATGGCTAGACTAGAGGGAGAGCTGAGATCTCTAGAGCACTCTTTTTGCACTAATCCTACACCTGACACGGCCACGCAACTAAAGGCCAAACTGCTGGAATTCACTGAAGAGGCTCAACGCGAACTGAAATTCTTAAACAAACAGGCTGAGGCGCGCAGATATGGTGAGGGGGATAGACCTAGTCGAACTCTAGCTAGAATGATCAATAGCGCTGCGCCACCCACACATGTGCACACCATACTTGATAATGAAGGGGTCTTGATAACAGGGCAGAATGAGATACTACAGGCTTTCTCTACATACTATTCCAACTTGTACAAGTCTACACATGCTGCACCTACTGACGCCCTCAAGTCCTACCTAGACTCCATAGCGCTAGTGTGGTTTAATGATGCTCACCGCCAGTACATGGATCACCCTGTATCGGTTCAAGACATAGTCAAAACCATAAAAGCCCTCCCACTGAATAAAGCTCCAGGGCCGGACGGCCTGACTGCAGCCTTCTACAAAACATATGTGGATGAGCTTGCCCCGAGGCTCCATGAGGTATTTGCCAAGGCGCTGGAGATAGGGACGCTGCCTGACTCAATGAGAGAAGCTATGGTCATAACGCTGTTGAAACCAGATAAAGATGACAAATGCCTTGACTCCTATAGACCCTTATCCATCATTAATGTAGACGTAAAAATATATGCAAAAATAATAGCGGATCGGCTACAGCCTTTGCTTCCGATGGTGGCCCTACCGGACCAATCAGGTTTTATACCTGGTCGTGCCACTACGCACAACTTAAGAACTGTATTCTCACTACTCCACTATTTACACCCAGACGTACAGGCGGCAGCGATATTTTTAGATGCCACAAAGGCGTTTGACTCCCTTGAATGGCCATATCTATTCAGCATTCTAGAGCGCATGGGCTTCAGTCCGCTGTTCATCAATCAGATCCGGCTGCTCTACATTGCCCCCAGGGCCCGGGTGCGGGTAAACGGCATGTTATCTGACTCATTCATGATTTCTAGAGGGACAAGACAGGGGTGTCCACTTTCTCCCCTGCTCTTTGCCATTGCCATGGAGTCATTAGCAGCTAGAATCAGACAACACCATGCAGCTAAAGGTATAGGGCTCAGTTCCAGAAGCTTGCTGATCTCACTCTACGCCGACGATGTCACCCTCTATGTGAACAATCCCGCGGCAAATTTGAATCCCCTTCTGAGAGAATTTGTCAAATTTGGTGGACTTTCTGGTGTTAACATAAACTGGTCTAAGTCGGTAATGTTTCCGCTAACTGACAACACCGCGGAAGTGCACTCCGATTATCCTTTAAAGTGGGAGGCGGATGCAGTTAAATATCTAGGCATCTGGATTAGCCGGAATCTTCAGGACCTCTGGACCCTAAATTTCGGAAAAGCGGTAACCTGGCTGGAAAGCAAGGTGGTAATATGGTTGACCCTTCCCTTGTCTATGGCTGGTAGGATAGCGCTGGCGAAAATGGTTGCACTGCCCAAATTCCTTTATCTATTTGCGAACATCCCTATCCCGCTGACACAATGCTTCTTCGCCTGTTTACGGTCCCACCTACTGTCCTTGGTGTGGGCCGGAAGCCAAGCTAGACTCTCGTGGGCGCTATTAACGCTGCCGTTGCGACAGGGGGGCATGGGTGCCCCGGACATGCATCTGTATACGCTTTGCGCACAGGCCCAATACTTGAATTTTTGGGCGTTCCCCACGCCATACCAGCCTCATGTTGCGGTTGAGATGGATGCGGTGGCTCCACTGTCATTGAGCGTCGCCCTGTACCGCACAACTCCTAGACCTGCGAAAGACGTAGACACGGCTGATATGCTACGCTGGGTGTGGCGCGAACTACAGAGACGGGCAGCTCTGCCCTTGCTATACGCACCTGCGATCCCCCTCAAACAGAACCCCATGCTTCCCTGCCTGGAAGAGAGTGGTGGTGATACATCTCTTGCCGGGGCCAAGTTATACACGTTTGCCGATTTATACCCTGGGGGTATGTTTCTGGATCTTCCGACTAGGGAGGAGGGCCAGCCCATGTCATTTGGGGAAACGTTTACGTATCACAAACTTAAATCCGCCTGTAGAGCGATGTGGGACCATTTCCCAGAGGAGCCGCCGCCCCTTAATGCACTTCAAAATGTATTGGCGAGAACATCCAGGAAAAAGTTGGTCTAGCGCTTATACAACTCCATGCAGGAGCAGTCCCCTGTTGTGGTGCCTAAGTCTCTACAGCTGTGGAATGCAGAACTCGAGACACCCTTGACTGATGACCAGTGGTCCTTTTGCTGTAAACAATTGTCGGAATTGTCCCCAAATTACAAGCTTCGCTTAATTCACTTTAAATTCTTACATAGGTTTTACCGCACTCCACTAGCTCTCCACCGCATGGGCATTAGAGAAGACAGCAGGTGTTGGAGATGTGGGACAGAGGGAGCCTCCTTTCTACATGTAGACTGGAATTGCATAGCGCTTTCTGAGTACTGGTCAGAGGTTTTTGAGGCCATTAATCAGATACTGCACAGAACTGACTGTCCTACTCCACTTCTTGGTATACTAGGATGGGTGGGGCACACTGAACCCAAGAGTAGAAAACTGCATGCTTTGCTGTTGCTATACGCGAAACGTCAGGTGGCCGTAAAGTGGGGAAGCAAAATGCGACCTAGATTTGTAGACTGGCTACCCGATGTGACATATGGACACACGCAGCTGGGGGTGTATTGGGACCTGATGCCGACGGCCTCTCGGCCGCGAGACATCTGGGAACCATTCCTGCAGTGGTCACGTAACAGAGATGAATCCCCTCCGGCTGAGACTGCGGACCTGGTGACTTAATCTCACGATGGGACAGCGGACTTGGCCTATATGCTGTCTTTGCCGATACATTGCATATAACTGGCGGGCCCAGCGCTAGCGCCACTTAGGAAGTCCCTGTGCTACGCGCCTACTCTTATGTATGTCTCATACCACATGATTTGTCCTTCATTCCATGTATTGGCTTTATCAGAAATATACTTCTGCTATGTTTTTCCATATTCTGTACGCTATGCTGTGATTGACAACCTTACTTGCTCTGTGTACTGACAATGGCTGGTTTTTTTGGTTTGTTGAGTTTAAAAAAAAAATAAAAACAGGAAATATTTTTGGTATCCGTATTTGCGGTGCAGCAGCAATGATCACAATCCTTAGTTGATTCCTGTCTATTAATGATGTCGCAATATGTACCTGCTGTGATTACCTGTGCAATCTTCAATAAATACATTACAAAAAAATATATATAACGTGCAAAGTGTTTATCATAATATGTAATAAACAGTAAAAATACAGAGATGAAATGAATTGTAAAGTGCAATGTGCTATCACAGTGAAGTTCCAGCGGTTAGAGGTGTTCCACAAAGAAACAGACAACTTGATATTCAAATCCAGACCAATCCAAACTTGGATATTAAGTGCAAGGTGCTCTTTCAGTCCCATATAGAAGTTAGAAAGTGCAATTATCCATTCCTATAACACTTCCTCTATTCTAAAACTCCAATGCATAAGAGCTCCAATATATCATTCATAGACAACACATATGGAAATATATAAAAGGGTTCATAAAAAATACTGTTCCTATAGAATACCCAAATTGAAAAAGTGCCAAATGTAGCTGTTATGTCACCCCCTCTATTGCACTAATGCTCGATCATATAAAAGTTCTGAATATATATTTACACATCAGATCAGGACAAATTCATTCGGTCTAACTAGACCATAAAAGTATAAGAAGACATCTATTCATATAAATCAATACAAACATCAAATAAACCATATAATAAGCAGCATAATTTAAAAATCATTAAAAGACGGTTAGATAAAATGATCATTAAAAACATTTTTTTTAAATCCATACAGATGAATAAAAATGGAGGTGCATCAGTTTTTACATGATTGCCAAGCGGTGCCAAAAGTAATTGGAAAACGGAAAATGCTTTTCCTAAGGAAACTTTGGTCCTAACTATAACTACACACACACATACATATATATATATGTATATATATATTCACTGAAAAAAACATAGGTTTCAGCCATGTTATAGTTAGGAATTAGCATTTAAAAAACCTTAGAAATTAACTGAAATA
The DNA here is from genome assembly GCF_964261635.1 of Lissotriton helveticus. NCBI lineage: Eukaryota > Metazoa > Chordata > Amphibia > Caudata > Salamandridae > Lissotriton > Lissotriton helveticus. Next base: position 891,079,399 of record NC_136067.1, on the reverse strand, counting down.
ATAATTTTTAAATGTATTAATTATTATGTCTTTCTTTTTATACAAATTTCTTATATTTTTAATATAAATATATATATTTATTTATTTATTTTTTAGATTCTATTTCATATTCCTATTATAAAATACTAACAAAACTAAATTGCAAAATATTTTTAGGATTAATTATTGCTTGACTTCGATTGCAAGCATAACACAACTCCAGCAATGCTCTCGGGCCGTATGCTCACAATGCTGTATCAATCCTTACACCTGCTTCAAGCATATGCAAGGTTTTGACGCAGCATAAGCTCAAAAGTAACTGAATGAAATGTTATACATTTCACTCAGTCACTTTAAGGAGGCGATGCTGCACCCCCTCCTGCACAGGAAAGCCTCCTTCTGGCGCAGGGCTTTACAATGTAATGCACCCCCAGATGCATCACATTCTTAATACAACACACCATGGCATTCTTTTGCACCACCGCTGTGTCACAAAAGTGATGCAACGGCTGTGTAAAAGAGGCACAAGGGGATTGTAAATCCGCCCCTCCCACATACAAATTCACCCAGACAGTTTCACCAGCAGCGCAAATTGAAACACAGACTTGAAGACATAATTATGAACATATGTTACATTCAAGTGCTTCGGACATACTACAGTATACTATAGGTAAACACCTTATAGATTTATGCTGTAGCACTTCCTTATAGTTCTGCACTTTCACATTCTCCATACACTAGTAATATATTAATTCATTCATTTATAAACTACACATTCATTCTGACAAACTTATACACACTAACATAGAAATATAGTTCTTTCTTTGACCAGTGAAGGTAGTTCTAAAAAGAACTGTTTTTTTTTCCATGTTTTTACTTTTCAATTTTATTTGTGTTTTGTCAACAAGTTTTTTTTTAAACTCAAAAAAATTGAACTGGAACCCAAAAAGTATCCAACAGGGACATGCGTTTCATCAGATCATTAGACTGCTCCCCATAACACAAAAGTCTATCGCAATGAATGCATACAATTTTAACGTCAGCAAAATCAGGATCAATTTGTGGGTGTGAACTGCTTGCTGAAAATTCTACTGCAGTAGTTGATGTGCTTGGTCCGTCTTGCAGCTTGAGCAAAGTTATTGGGGTGCAAGTTCTTCACATGTCGCACCATATTTGCTGTGCCAAAGGAGTATTTTTTAGATGGATCACCCCTTGAAAGAGTTGTTTGGCAAATTGTACAGGTTACTTTTGGAGCATTAACCTTTTTTTGTCCTTCTGGAAAAAGTAAAAAATTGCCAAATTAGAGCTTCTTTCCTCTTCTTTGGAGGTTCTTCAGGAATGAAACCTCCCTCTGAAGAACTGCTGGAAGACGAGTCCATTGCTCTTATAATGATCTTCCTTCTATTTGAAAAAATTGTCAGAAGAAATGATTCTTCCTAGAAAGTCAAAGTTGAATGATTATAATGGGATGTAACTTTCAACAGTTGCAATAGGAAAAGTTATGAACCAATCAAATCTCTCCTTTTAAAGTCACATGACTTTACGTACGCTTATGATGCGCTTACGCAGATGTTTCGATACCAGTACGCATGATGTTCTACTGCGATTTGTGTAATTGTTTTTAAAAGCAATATATGATTGTTAAAACTGTAAAAAAAAATATTCAGTTATTCCAAATAATATCTTCCCTTAGTATGTACATTAAATACATAAATATATGTTTTTAACGATGTAGAAACATTGGCGCCTTTCGCGTACAGGGCGCCGTTCATGACGTCACACTTAACCTTTGATGCGACGCGTAACGTCATACCATATTTGTACTGTATGCGCGGGTACACACTGAGTATGATTAGCATTACATGTATGGTGCGATCACCCTCTCAGTGACAAATCAGAGCACAGGGCGTGCCAACGAGAATGATTAGAAGTGGTCACTCGTTGGAGATCCGATTCTGGGTCTGCCTCTGCGCACATGATAACACCGCCCCATCTCTCTCTGTTGTTAATTGTTGCTGCACACACTCACACTTGCACATGCGCGGTGCACCCCTGCCCACACTCCCCACATGCCACCACCTAGCATGCTTACTATCACTAAGCCTGGAAACCAATACATTAACCAATGTGATGTCCCCCAAGGCCATAATTCTTATAGACCACGAAAACGCTACGAATGATGATCCTGGGATTGGTTTGCTCAGCCCCCGCGGTTCCCATATAATACAAACACTGACATGAGCACACTCTCTTTTGCCTGCTTGTGCTGTGGTGACAGACAGTGTCGTCATCGATTTCACTACAAACTCACAGCTTGAGCGGAGGAGGACTCCTGACACTCGACGTGGTATCACAACTGCTGCTGGCCAGCCACAATACCATAGGCGCAGCGGCGGCAGCGCCCACACCCAAAACACCCCAGACCCAGCGAAACTGCAGCCTTTGAAGACACGACAAAAGACGACAGAAGCAAGGTAAGAGAAACCGTTACAACATCAGACTCCGCTGTGAATTGTATATGCATGGTGCTATTTTTTTCTCCATCATATGGCTCTCCTACCCCTTAATGGTTTAAAATTGTATGCATATAGTATAAAAGTTTCTATCTGCGTCACAAGGTCCTATAAACCTCTAATTTTATAAATTATGCGTCCATAAATTTCTGTGTCGTATTTCTGTACTACGCCACGTGCTTAGGACTCTATCGTTATTAATTGTGCGTCCATGATGATATTTTTTTTTCTGCGTCACGTGGCCGTCCCAGGCAGGCCCGGACTGGCCGTTGCGGGCACAAACAATCCCACGGTGCGCCGCAAGTGTGGGGGCCGGTTTTGGGCCCCTGGGGGCCGATTTTGTTACAGGGCCGTTTTTGCAGCATCCGCCCTGTAACACCCCAACTGCCCTCCTCCCGGGGGCGGCCGAGCACTTTGCCAGGGCCGGTTTTGGTTCCCAGTCCGTCATGGTCCCAGGCCTCCATTCTTATTGATCTTCCTTTGTTGATCCTAATATTTCCTTCTGTCTTACGGAGCACTCCCATGCCTTTTTTTATAAATTGAGCTTCCATGAATTTCTGTATCCTATTTTTGAAGTGTGTCACGTGTTTTACAATGTGTTCTTTTTATTGTATGTTCATGATGGTATTCTTTTCTGCATCACGTGTCCCTCCTACCCCTCAATGATTTTCTATGTACATAGTATAAGGGGGGACCCAGGGGGAGCCGTGCAGGAGCCGGTCTCTCCCTTGGGTTGGTTCGCGCAAGGGAACTGGCCACAGGTGCAAGGGGGGGTGATTAGCTAGTTGGAGCAGAAGGGAAAAGGGATAACTAGGGGTAGAAAGGGTGGGAAATGGAACTGTGCCGGGGGAGGCGGGTGGCGAAGGTTGTTTTTGATCCACCCACCCTCCCCCTTTCTCTTTCAGGTCCTATTTGTTTATTGTTTTATTGTGCTTTGGGTACTGCTGAAGCTGTTTATTCCTGGTTGTCACGCTAAGACAGGTCTAGGTGCAATTTTAGTTGGTAGCACTTTTTCTGGGGGGTGGGCAGCCTGGAGCGGGTTGGTCCATCCTCAAGGGGCAGTTAAAGGAAAGGAGGGGGGTATCAACAAGAGTCAGTTGCTGCTGGGTTTATTTGGGTTAACTTGGTGGGGGTTTCATCTTTCATAAGGATGCTAAGATAAGTTGAAGGAATTTTTGGTTTATTAAATAATGAATAGCAAGATGTTTGATTAGAAGTTAATTTGCACCTGTCTTAATAAAGTGTCCTTTCTTGCAAATCAAGATGTTGTGGACAGTGAATTATTGCGCGAATGTTTCTTTCTATCCATCACGTGGCCCTCCCAGCTCTGCTTTGCTTTATTTTTCTGGAATATGTGCTTTCTGGTTCATCGTATTTGCTCCCTCCTAATTCTCCCATTAGTTTTAATATTTATTACTGCATCACGTGACACTCCCAAGCCTGTATTCGTTTTCGAATACTTGTAAGTCTAAACGAATGTAATTGGCAGCCACGGCTCGTGCAGGACGTTACGCCGAGCGGTGACGTCAACAGCCATGGCTCGTGCAGGGTGTTATGCCGGCAGTGGAGGGGCAAGGTGGGGGGGTTGTAAAATGCGGGATATGGACAATGTCAGGTAAGTACCGAAAAAAAAAACGAATTTCGTTGCCCGCGCTGCATCACATTTGGCGATGCAGCGCGGGTAACGAAATTAATTTTATTTATTTTTTTCGGTACTTACCTGACCGTCCATATCCCGCATTTTACAACCCCCGCCCTGCCCCTCCTCTGCCTGACATCACCACCCGGCGTAACGCCCTGCACGAGCCGTGGCTGCTTAAATGAAATCGCAATTTAAGGAATCTCAATTTAGAGATTCCTTAATTGCGATTTTTGCATTTGGGATGATGCATCCCAAATGCAAAAATACCGGTCACAAATGGAAAGATTCTGAGAATCTGCCCGTTTGCGACCATTTTTTTGCTTGATGCAACTTCTTTAAAATACTCGTAAATACCAAAGAGGGTTTTCAAGGATAACATTTATTTTGCAAACTACCTTTTCAATGGTTAGCATTGCTATTATGATTCCCTAATATACATCTTTTGTACATTTACAGTCTATTGAAAAGTATTGTGGTGTCTGCAACCAAAAAGCTTCAGCAACTTATACAGAAAACTTATGGTAAGAATCTTTTCTGAGTTGCGTGCACTATATTTGAAAGCTGACTATGCACCGTCAAGGATGTGTAATTCCTATAGCCCGACGCACAACACATATTGTTTGAGGTCAAGGGCAACAAGTTTTCATGTGTATTGAGTCCTTGGCACAAGTAGGCCCAACTCCCACCAGCACAAACCCTATGGCTGACAATTATCAGTACCACATAATGGGTCAGAGAAGGGCACGGTCTGTAGTTGATGTAATATGTTTGCCCATATGTTAATACTGTTCAAACCTGTATTTATGGTTTATTAATTGAATGCATTTATTACTCGGGCGCGCACTTTAAGTAAACGTTGTAACCCCTGAGTGCACAACTGCCAGTGGCTCCAGTATACAAAAGCGTGCAGCTCTGAAACACGCCTGACCCACGTATGCTTATCAGAAATGTCTACTGCCGAGTTAATATTTCTGTCCATATGTTAAAGACCTTCAAACTTGTACAACATTGATGCAGTCATTATTATTAGTTAGAGTGACTCTGCCAAATAAATGTTGTAAACTCAGACTGCACTACTGGCAATTTCTGTAGTAAAAAAAGTGTACACACACTTCCAAAGTTTAGCACTATGAGGCTATGTATACTGCTCCCAGAATACTCTGCGATTTGACGCAAATAATTGCAGAAGCTTAAAAGCAAGTTTGATAATACTTTGCTTTCAAAATAAAATGTTCATAAAAAAGAGAAAGCAGGAAAAAAAACATTTTGCTGAACTACTGGCCTGGCTCGCCTCCTTTCTGAGTGACCGCACGCTGGCTGTCCATCTGGCAGACTTTTCCTCCCCGTCACGCAAGGTCCAATGCGGTATCCCTCAAGGCTCTTCCCTTTCCCCTCTTTTGTTTAATCTATACATCTTCCCCCTTATCTTTGCTTTACAGCAGATGGAGGTCACGGTCTTCAACTATGCCGATGACCTCCAGCTTATTTTTAACCTCTCTCCTTCCCCTGGCTCCATTCATAATTTCCAATCAGTCATGATTTTTATCCGGGACTGGATGAATTGCAGACACCTCAAGTTAAACCCTGATAAAACCGAATTGGTACTCGTAGGTGGTTGCCCCAGTCCCTGGACCCCTTTGTTTTTGCCTACTGCCCTAGGAACCCCCCTCACCCTCTCCCTCAGTTAAAACACTAGGGATAAAACTTAACAACCATCTCACTTTACATTCCCAGATCAGTGCAGTGGTCTCATCTTCCTTTCTGACTCTTCGCACAATCCGTAAGATTTCCCGTTTTTTTTCCTGCTTTGAAACTTATTCTTATGGCCATGGTTCTGTCTCGCCTGGACTACGGCAACATCTTGTATAATGGTGTCCTGGCTTACGATCTCCGGCGCCTTCAATTGGTCCAAAACCAAGCTGCCCGCCTTATCCATGGTCTTCCTAAATCACATCACGTCACGCCCTTACTCAAAGCCCTTCACTGGCTCCCTATCAGAGAACGCGCTCTTTTTAAGGTGGGCTGTACCACTTTTCAGGCCCGCACTGGAACTGCCCCAGCTTTCATCAACTCTGAAATTAAAGCATATATCCCTAGTAGAGAGCTGCGGTCTTCATCCCAGTCCCTTCTCTCCGTGCCCCGTTTTAGGAAAAAAAAGCTGGTGGCACAACGTTCGCTGTCCTCGCACCCTCCTTTTGGTATACCCTTCCATTTTCCATTAGGTCTTCCGCCTCCTACCTTGAGTTTCGTAAAGCGTTGAAGACCTTCCTTTTCTCACAAGCCTTCTCGCCTTAACGTCCGTGCCCCGCTCTCTCTGGGTCCGCATCCCTAGCGCCAAGAAACCGCCTGGTAGCCGTGCGCTTAACAAGTATTTTAACTTCAACTTCAACTACAATAACATTTTTGTTACCATTTTTTTGCAGCATCATTTAATAACGTGTTCATCCATGCTAGTATTTCCCAAAAATATTCATTATGGAAAATCTCTGTAACTACTTTCAATAAGATTATGGGAAACAAAATTCAACAAGCATTGGCAAACACAGTAGGTCTGAAATTGATGGTCACCTTTTTACTTTTGTCATTGTGTGACTCGTTTTGGCATCGTGTTTGTAAAACTTAATTGCCATGTAAGCTGCTGCGCCCTCACTATTATAACAAACTTTGGCAAAAGCAAAAAATATTTTTGGTTTTAAAAAGCACAAACTTCCACAGTAGTTACAGGCACTGAACAAAACTACTTTGTGTGCTGATATACTCCTTGTGAAACAGCATAATGCTGTGACTCACAGTGAAGCCATCCGATACAAAGACAGAGAGAGAGAGAGAGAGACAGAGAGAGAGAGAGAGAGAGAAGAGAGAGCAGAGTGGATCAGAGTGGAAGGAACAGAGAGAGAGAGAGAGAGAGAGAGAGAGAGAGAGAGAGAGAGAGAGAGAGATGTAATAAAAGCAAAAGGTCACGGTTAATGCCAGACCAAATTATGGGCCCAATTATTCAAGAAAGTCTCAAAAGTGCACCCATGGAATATGTCCTAGCACTAAGTGCAGCTAGACAGCTTTAGTGAATTCCCAAAAATGTACACAAGTAGGACAAGAAATAGTACTCCTAGAAAATATTTGTGAACTACATTTTAACATGAGCAAATTTGCATGTGTAGATTTGCTCATGCGAAAATCTGATTATTTACAAACTCACTTTTCCTCCAACACCTTTTTTCCCAACTCAGAAAGAAGGTTCATGTCTGCCATTGTTGGGAAGAAATTTCCAACATTCTTCACACTAACAAAAGATTAGAGAAGAGTTCTTAAAAATGCATAAAACATGGAAGTTAGTGGGTTTGCACAGACTCAAAAGGCCATTCTGACCCTGGAACTATGTTTAACATGTAAATCCATAAAACGTTTTTATTTCAAAAAGCTACACCTTTAAACAATGCAATATTTATTACAACGTACTTTTCACTTTCTTCTCAACAAGCCCAATGTTTCGAATGCAGCAGATGACGGAACCTTCAATTCACAAAAGCTAATGTAAATCATACTTGCCTTTTTCTGCCTCTATATGTAAAAACATTATTAATTTTGTTGAGTCTAAACACACCTTTTGGATTAGGACTATGGAATAGTGATATAAAAATATAATTCATTCTATTGTCAGATATCTACCTTGGTGATAGTGGAATTACAACTACTTTTTAGACAACAATATTGTGTAGAGGAGCGGTGTTGCTTTTTCAACTTCAAAGAGGAAGATTTAAATTTATATTTCAACAGATAAACAAAATAATTACTCAATTTCAAAAAGAAATTTAAGTAGGAATGTTAGACGAATTCTGCTCCAACTCTAAAAGCATTGTGCAAATCGTAACAGGTGAAAAAAGTGTGTCTCAACATTACTTTTTAAGATAATTTGGACACAAGACTAGAATGCAGGAGTGTCCAAATACTTATGCACTTTTTATGCATGCTGACAGTATTGCTTCTAAACAACCTTTCACTGCTTTCTTCCAAACCTTCAAAAAAGATTTCATGAATTTACATGCATCGTCTTTCAGGTCTGTATATCTCTAATGCAAAACAATTGTACTTGTTTTCTCTTTTGTAAACTGACATATGTAAACTCATCAGTCACTCCTATGGTAAGCCTTTACAATCCTGAATGCTGAGTGCTGAGTTTTGTGTGAGAGCATGGCCATACATAACCAAGCTAACTTTTCTTTAGCTACATAGAAACACGTAGTGTAACCTGTCAAACACTTTGAAATACTACCCTCCCACTAGTCCTAGAGGTGGATGTAGAATTCAACCGTTCTTCATAAAATAGAATAGGATGTCACTAAGTACAAAGTATTTCTCTATTATGGAATCCCTAATGCGTCCCATAAACATTCAAGCGAAGTCCAAACACATACTAACTGAAACACACCAACCAATAGTAACCTATAAAATTTGCCAAACAACTCTTTAAAGGTGTGATCAATCCAAAAAATACTCCTTTGGCACATTAAATATAGTACAAAACACATAAACTACTTGCACCCCAACAACTTTGCTTGAGCTGCAACACAGAGATTGCAGGACAACCACTTGCTGCTGCACCAAGCACATCAACAGCTGCAACACCATCTTTAGCAAACAGTCCATACTCGCATATTGATCTTGAGTTTCGTAAACTTAAGTTTTTATGCATTTTTGGTGATGACCTTTTGTGTTATGCAAACACTATATCAACCTCATCAAAAACAAGAAACAGCAGCAGCTCTGTCCTCAACATTAGTTATTAGACATTTATCAAGCTTTTTTGTTCTAAAAACTACCCCGTCCGAAGGCAGTTGAAAATGTGCATACTTGCTGCCTTTCTTGCCTGGGGTTATCAATTACTCTTGAATTTCATATTCTGATTCAAACTTGTGGCCCTTTATTGAGCCTTTTTGTTGTACCTACTAACCCGGCCAAAGGCAGTGGTAAATTTGTACACTTACTGCCTTTCTTGGCTGGGGTTATCAATTATTCTTGAATTTGATATTCTGATTCAAACTCGTGACCCTTTATTGAGCCTTTTTGTTGTACCTACTACCCTGGCCAAAAGCAGAGGGAAATTTGCACACTTGCTGCCTTTCTTGGCTGGGGTTGTCAATTGTCCTTCTTTTAATACAAAATCAAAGTGCAGGCCCTTTATTGAGCCTTCTTGGTAACTATTACTTGTGAATGGCAGTGGGCAATTTGCACACTTCCTGACGTTCATGTATAAACAAAAGCTTAAAAGTCTAACAATATTAAAAAAGAGCCAGTATAGTCAATGGTTATCAAATCTTCTGTTTGGTATTGTAATTCAAAGTACAGGCCCTTTATTGAGCCCTCTTGCTAACTACTACCCGTGAATGGCAGTGGGTAATTTGGACACTTTCAACCTTTCATATTTTTTACATTATTCATCTACCACTCAATGAACACATCATCTACAAATACACACACCTACTTGCTGCCTTCCTTGGCTATGGTTATCAACTATTCTTCTATTTCATATCTGTATTCAAAGTGCGGGCCCTTTATCAAGCCTTTTTCATGTAGATACTGCACTGCCAGAAGGAACTGGGATATTTGCGCACTTACTGCATTTCTTCACAGGGGTTATGAACTATTGTTCAATTTCATATTCCTATTCAAAGTGCAGGCCCCTTATCGAGCCCTTTTTCTTTAATCAACTACCACGGCCGAAGGCAGTGGGAAATTTGAACACTTGCTGCCTTCCTTGGCCGGGGTTATCAATTATCCTTCTTCTAATATAAATTCAAAGTGCAGGCCCTTTATTGAGCCTTCTTGGTAACATTTACTCGTGAATGGCAGTGGGTAATTTGCGCACTTCCTGCCGTTCCTGTCTAAAAAAAAGCTTAACAAAAGTCTACCAATATTAAAAAAGAGCCAGTATAGTCTTTGGTTATCAAATCTTCTGTTTCTTATTGTAATTCAAAGTACCGGCCCTTTATTGAGACTTCTTGGTAACTACTACCAGTGAATGGCACTAGGTAATTTGCACACTTGCAGACTTTCTTATTTTTCACATTATTCATCTAACACTCAATCAACACATAAGCTACATGTACACACACCTACTTGCTGCCTTTCTGGGCTGCGGTTATCAATTATCCTTCTTCTAATACAAATTCAAAGTGCAGGCCCTTTATTCAGCCTTCTTGGTAACTATTACTCGACAATGGCAGTGGGTAATTTGCACACTTGCGTCCTTTCTTGTGTCCTTTCTACCGCACAGTGTGTGTAATTTGTGCACTTGCTTAACTCCTTAGATGAGATACCCGTTTCTCGGGCTTCCACTGCGGAATCCGACTCACAGTCTGTAATGGACTTGAAAACCAAACACTCATTTCGTTTACAAGGCAGGGGGTTGTTTCCACATCTGCTACCTTTCTTCCTTTTCACCTTATTCTGCATCCACTACCTAAAACCCACATACCTCCAAACTTTCTTGCAGCCTTTGCCAAGTATTATTCTAATTGAAAGTCGGGTCCCTGATATGGGCCCGGTGTTGTAATTTTTCAGCCCTACCACCCACAATGGTAACTTAATGCACTTACATTGCTTCCTTCGATGTCATAGCCATTTCTTATGCTCCCACTGCAAAATTTGATGCCCTATCCGTATAATGACTTGGAAATCCAAAGATCCACTTCCCTGACAACGCAGTGGATAGTTTGCGCGTCTGCAGCCTTTCTAATTTTTCACCTTTTTTATCTTCCACTCAATCAACACATCATCTACACATAACACACACCAACTTGCTACCTTTTTTGGCTGCAGTTATCAATTCTTTTTCAATTTCATATCCTGATTCAAACCCGTGGCCCTTTATTGAGCCTTTTTATTGTAGCTACTACCCCAGTCCAAGGCAGTGGCAAATTTAGACACTTACTGTCTTTCTAGACTGGGATTATCAATTATTGTTCAATTTCATATTCTGATTCAAAGTCAAGGCCCTTTATCAAGCCTTTTTCATATAGATACTGCACTGGCAGAAGGCAGTGGGAAATGTGTACACTTGCTGCATTTCTTCGCAGGGTTATGAACTATTGTTCAATTTCATATTCCTATTCAAAGTGCAGTCCCTTTATCAAGCCCTTTTTATTCTATCAACTACCCCGGCCGAAGGCAGTAGGAAATTTGAACTCTTGCTGCCTTTCTTGGCTGGGGTTATCAAGTATCCTTCTTGTAATACAAATTCAAAGTGCAGGCCCTTTATTGAGCCTTCTTGGTAAATATTACTTGTGAATGGCAGTGGGTAATTTGTGCACTTCCTGCAGTTCATGTATAAACAAAAGCTTAAAAGTCTAACAATATTAAAAAAAGAGCCAGTATAGTCTATGGTTATCAAATCTTCTGTTTGTTATTGTAATTCAAAGTACAGGCCCTTTATTGAGCCTTCTTGCTAACTACTACCCGGGAATGGCAGTGGGTAATTTGGACACTTTCAGCCTTTCATATTTTTTACATTATTCTTCTACCACTCAATCAGCACATCATCTACACGTACACACACCTACTTGCTGCCTTTTTTGGCTATGGGTATCAACTATTCTTCTATTTCATATCTGTATTCAAAGTGCGGGCCCTTTATCTAGCCTTTTTCATGTAGATACTGCACTGCCAGAAGGAAGTGGGACATTTGCTCACTTACTGCATTTCTTCACAGGGGTTATGAACTATTGTTCAATTTCATATTCCTCTTCAAAGTACAGGCCCCTTATCAAGCTCTGTTTCTTCAATCAACTACCACGGCCGAAGGCAGTGGGAAATTTGAACACTTGTTGCCTTCCTTGGCTGGGTTTTTCAATTATCCACCTTCTAATACAAATTCAAAGTGCAGGCCCTTTATTGAGCTGTCTTGGTAACTATTACTCGTGAATGGCAGTGGGTAATTTGCGCACTTTCTGCCATTCCTGTCTAAAAAAAAAGCTCAACAAAACTCTACCAATATTAAAAAAGAGCCAGTATAGTCTTTGGTTATCAAATCTTCTGTTTCTTATTGTAATTCAAAGTACAGGCCCTTTATTGAGCCTTCTTGGTAACTACTACCCGTGAATGTCAGTAGGTAATTTGCACACTTGCAGCCTTTCTTATTTTTCACATTATTCATCTAACGCTCAATCAACACATCATCTACACATGCACACACCTACTTGCTGCCTTTCTTGGCTGCGATTATCAATTATCCTTCTTCTAATACAGATTCAAAGTGCAGGCCCTTTAATTAGCCTTCTTGGTAACTATTACTCGAGAATGGCAGTGGGTGATTTGCACACTTGCGTCCTTTCTTCCTTTCTTGCGTCCTTCCTACCGCACAGTATGTGTACTTTGTGCACTTGCTTAACTCCTTAGATGAGATACCCATTTCTCAGGCTCCCACTGCGGAATCCGACTCACAGTCTGTATTGGACTGGAAAACCAATCACCCATTTCCATTACAAGGCAGTGGGTTCTTCCACATCTGGTACCTTTCTTCCTTTTCACCTTATTCTGCATCCACTACCTAAAACGCACATACCTCCTAACTTTCTTGCAGCCTTTGCCAAGTATTATTCTAATTCAAAGTAGAGTAACTGAAATGAGCCTGGTGTTTTAATTTTTCAGCCCTACCCCCCACAATGGTAACCTAATGCACTTACAATGCTTCCTTCGATGTCATAGCCATTTCTTATGCTCCCACTGCAAATTGTTATGCCCTATCCGTATAATGACTTGGAAATCCAAAGATCCACTTCCCTGACAATGCAGTGGATAGTTTGGGTGTCTGCAGCCTTTCTAATTTTTCACCTTTTTTATCTTCCACTCAATCAACACATCATCTAAACATAACACACACCAACTTGCTACCTTTTTTGGCTGCTGTTATCAATTGTTTTTCAATTTCCTATTCTGATTCAAACTCGTGGCCCTTTATTGAGCCTTTTTTGTTGTAGCTACTACCCCAGTCCAAGGCAGTGGCAGATTTAGACACTTACTGCCTTTCTTGACTGGGATTATCAATTATTTTTCAATTTCATATTCTGATTCAAAGTCAAGGCCCTTTATCAAGCATTTTTAGTATAGATACTGAACTGGCAGAAGGCAGCGGGAAATTTTTACACTTGCTACATTTCTTTGCAGGGGTTATGAACTATTGTTCAATTTCATATTCCTATTCAAACTGCAGTCCCTTTATCAAGCCCTTTTTATTCTATCAACTACCCCGGCCGAAGGCAGTAGGAAATTTGAACTCTTGCTACGTTTCTTGGCTGGGGTTATCAATTATCCTTCTTGCAATACAAATTCAAAGTGCAGGCCCTTTATTGAGCCTTCTTACTAACTATTACTTGTGAATGGCAGTGGGTAATTTGCGCACTTCCTGCCGTTCATGTATAAACAAAAGCTTAAAAGTCTAACAATATTAAAAAAGAGCCAGTATAGTCTATGTTTATCAAATCTTCTGTTTGATATTGAAATTCAAAGTACAGGACCTTTATTGAGCCTACTTGGTAACTACTACCCGTGAATGGCAGTGGGTAATTTGCGCACTTCCTACCGTTCATGTATAAACAAAAGCTTAAAAGTTTAACAATATTAAAAAAGAGCCAGTATAGTCTATGGTTATCAAATCTTCCGTTTGTTATTGTAATTCAAAGTACAGGCCCTTTATTGAGCCTTCTTGCTAACTACTACCCGTGAATGGCAGTGGGTAATTTGGACACTTTCAGCCTTTCATATTTTTTACATTATTCATCTACCACTCAATCAACACATCATCTACACGTACACACACCTACTTGCTACCTTTCTTGGCTATGGTTATCAACTATTCTTCTATTTAATATCTGTATTCAAATTGCGGGCCCTTTATCGAGCCTTTTTCATGTAGATACCGCACTGCCAGAAGGAAATGGCAAATTTGCACACTTACTGCATTTCTTCGGAGGGGCTATGAACTATTGTTCAATTTCATATTCCTATTCAAACTGCAGCCCCTTTATCAAGCCCTTTTTATTCTATCAACTACCCCGGCCGAAGGCAGTAGGAAATTTGCACTCTTGCTGCCTTTCTTGGCTGGGGTTATCAATTATCCTTCTTGTAATACAAATTCAAAGTGCAGGCCCTTTATTGAGCTTTCTTGGTAACTATTACTCGTGAATGGCAGTGGGCAATTTGCGCACTTCCTGCCGTTCATGTATGAAAAAAAGCTTAACAAAAGTCTACCAATATTAAAAAAGAGCCAGTATAGTCTATGGTTATCAAATCTTCTCTTTGTTATTCTAGTTCAAAGTGCAGGCCCTTTACTGAGCCTTCTTGCAAACTACTACCCGTGAATAGCAGTGGCTAATTTGCACACTTACAGCCTTTCTTAGTTTTTACATTATTCATCTTCCACTCAATCAACACATTATCTACCCATACACCAACCTACTTGCTGCCTTTCTTGACTATGGTTATCAACTATTCTTTTATTTCATATCTGTATTCAAAGTGCGGGCCCTTTATCAAGCATTTTTCATGTAGATACTGCACTGCCAGAAGGAACTGGGATATTTGCGCACTTACTGCATTTCTTCACAGGGGTTATGAACTATTGTTCAGTTTCATATTCCTATTCAAACTACAGGCTCCTTATCGAGCTCTTTTTCTTCAATCAACTACCACGGCCGAAGGCAGTGGGAAATTTGAACACTTGCTGCCTTCCTTGGCCGGGGTTTTCAATTATCCTTCTTCTAATACAAATTCAAAGTGCAGGCCCTTTATTGAGCCTTCTTGGTAACTATTACTCATGAATGGCAGTGGGTAATTTGCGCACTTCCTGCCATTCCTGTCTAAAAAAAAGCTTAACAAAACTCTACCAAGATTAAAAAAAGAGCCAGTATAGTCTTTGGTTATCAAATCTTCTGTTTCTTATTGTACTTCAAAGTACAGCCCCTTTTTTGAGCCTACTTGGTAACTACTACCCGTGAATGGCAGTAGGTAATTTGCACACTTGCAGCCTTTCTTATTTTTCACAATATTCATCTAATACTCAATCAACACATCATCTACACATACACACACCTACTTTCTGCCTTTCTTGGCTGCGATTATCAATTATCCTTCTTCTAATACAGATTCAAAGTGCAGGCCCTTTATTCAGCCTTCTTGGTAACTATTACTCGAGAATGGCAGTGGGTAATTTGCACACTTGCGTCCTTTCTTGCGTCCTTCCTACCGCACAGTGTGTGTACTTTGTGCACTTGCTTAACTCCTTAGATGAGATACCCGTTTCTCAGGCTCCCACTGCGGAATCCGACTCACAGTCTGTAATGGACTGGAAAACCAATCACCCATTTCCTTTACAAGGCAGTGGGTTGTTTCCACATCTGCTACCTTTCTTCCTTTTCACCTTATTCTGCATCCACTACCTAAAACGCACATACCTCCTAACTTTCTTGCAGCCTTTGCCAAGTATTATTCTAATTCAAAGTAGAGTCCCTGAAATGAGCCTGGTGTTTTAATTTTTCAGCCCTACCCCCCACAATGGTAACTTAATGCACTTACAATGCTCCCTTCGATGTCATAGCCATTTCTTATGCTCCCACTGCAAATTTTTATGCCCTATCCGTATAATGACTTGGAAATCCAAAGATCCACTTCCCTGACAACGCAGTGGATAGTTTGCGCGTCTGCAGCCTTTCTAATTTTTCACCTTTTTTATCTTCCACTCAATCAACACATCATCTAAACATAACACACACCAACTTGCTACCTTTTTTGGCTGCAGTTATCAATTCTTTTTCAATGTCATATTCTGATTCAAACTCGTGGCCCTTTATTGAGCCTTTTTGTTGTAGCTACTACCCCAGTCCAAGGCAGTGGCAAATTTAGACACTTACTGCCTTTCTTGACTGGGATTATCAATTATTGTTCAATTTCATATTCTGATTCAAAGTCAAGGCCCTTTATCAAGCCTTTTTCATATAGATACTGCACTGGCAGAAGGCAGTGGGAAATGTGTACACTTGCTGCATTTCTCTGCAGGGGTTATGAACTATTGTTCAATTTCATATTCCTATTCAAAGTGCAGTCCCTTTATCAAGCCTTTTTTATTCTATCAACTACCCCGGCCGAAGGCAGTAGGACATTTGAACTCTTGCTGCCTTTCTTGGCTGGGGTTATCAATTATCCTTCTTGTAATACAAATTCAAAGTGCAGGTCCTTTATTGAGCCTTCTTGGTAACTACTACCCGTGAATGGCAGTGGGTAATTTGCGCACTTCCTACTGTTCATGTATAAACAAAAGCTTAAAAGTCTAACAATATTAAAAAAGAGCCAGTATAGTCTATGGTTATCAAATCTTCCGTTTGTTATTGTAATTCAAAGTACAGGCCCTTTATTGAGCCTTCTTGCTAACTACTACCCGTGAATGGCAGTGGGTAATTTGGACACTTTCAGCCTTTCATATTTTTTACATTATTCATCTACCACTCAATCAACACATCATCTACACGTACACACACCTACTTGCTACCTTTCTTGGCTATGGTTATCAACTATTCTTCTATTTCATATCTGTATTCAAAGTGCGGGCCCTTTATCGAGCCTTTTTCATGTAGATACTGCACTGCCAGAAGGAAATGGGAAATTTGCACACTTACTGCATTTCTTCGGAGGGGCTATGAACTATTGTTCAATTTCATATTCCTTTTCAAACTGCAGCTCCTTTATCAAGCCCTTTTTATTCTATCAACTACCCCGGCCGAAGGCAGTAGGAAATTTGAACTCTTGCTGCCTTTCTTGGCTGGGGTTATCAATTATCCTTCTTGTAATACAAATTCAAAGTGCAGGCCCTTTATTGAGCCTTCTTGGTAACTATTACTCGTGAATGGCAGTGGGCAATTTGCGCACTTCCTGTCGTTCATGTATGAAAAAAAGCTTAACAAAAGTATACCAATATTAAAAAAGAGCCAGTATAGTCTATGGTTATCAAATCTTCTCTTTGTTATTCTAGTTCAAAGTGCAGGCCCTTTACTGAGCCTTCTTGCAAACTACTACCCGTGAATAGCAGTGGCTAATTTTCACACTTACAGCCTTTCTTCGTTTTTACATTATTCATCTTCCACTCAATCAACACATTATCTACACAAACACACACCTACTTGCTGCCTTTCTTGACTATGGTTATCAACTATTCTATTTCATATTCGTATTCAAACTACAGGCCCATTATCGAGCCTTTTTGTGGTAACAAGTACCCCAGCCAAAGGCAGTAAAAAATTGCACACTTGCTGCCTTTCTTGGCTGGGGTTATCAATTGTTTGTGAATTTCATATTCTGATACAAACTCATGGCACTTTATTGAGGCTTTTTGTTGTACCTACGACTCCGGCTGAAGGCAGTGAAAATTTACACACTTACTGCCTTTTTTGGCTAGGGGTTATCAATTGGTCATGAATTTCATATTCTGATACAAACTTGTGCCCTTTATTAACGCTTTTCATTGTACCTACAGCTCCGGCCGAAGGCAGTGAAAATTTGCACACTAACTGCCTTTCTTGGCTAGGGGTTATCAATTATTGTTCAATTTCATTTTCTGATTCAAAGTCAAGGGCCTTTATCGAATCTTTTTATTGTAGCTAATACCCCGGCCGAACAAAGTAGGATATTTTCACACTTGCTTCTTTTCTTCACTGGGGTTGTCAATTATTTTAAAAATACCTACAAGCTTAGCAACAATATTTTCTTTTGGAAATATATTTCAAACTAATCGTCTCTGTAAAACTTCTTTGACATGTTCAGTCATTTCTCCAATTCTTATTTCTTGTACAATAGTTCCATATTCAGCATCATTTCCTTATTGCATATTTGTAATAACTTCCTTATATTAAAAATATAACCAAATGTTAACATTACCAATGCTGCATTACATCATTTACTTATATTACCTATGGAGCATAACAACAAATTACAATACCACAAGATATCTGGAGAAGCTTGTTGTGAAGACTCTTGAAGAAAATGAAACTTCTCATTATTGATGACATAAGCATGGTATCAAACTTAATGCTTGCCTTTGTGCATTTAAGAATGTTGCAAACTCTTACTCATCCAAACCCTCATCCAAACCCTCCATAGACCAAAAGGAAGAGGAGGTGGGTTGGCCATAATCTACCGGGAACAGCTTACCTGCAGAACCAGCGACGCCCAAATTGATAACTGCGAAAGCTGTCACTTCTCCCTTCAATCTTCCCCAACGCATTCCCTCTCGGGGCTTTTGATCTATCGGCCCCCAGGTACTCCTGGGAAATTTCTCAATGCAGTTACCGAAACTACCTCCCAACTAGCCGCCTCTGTTTCCAACTTCCTCATCGTGGGCGACTTAAACCTTCACTTCACAGATCCCACTGACCGATCTGCTTCGGACCTACTAGTGGACTTACTGTCACTTAATATCAGGTTGGTCAATAACGAACCCACCCATGATAAAGGGCACCTACTAGATCCCATCCTTACTAATGCCAATATCACCACCTGTTCACCTCTGTCTCTGCCTTGGTCTGATCATCTTCTAGTCCCCTTCTCATGGGAGGCCCCTATAGTGTCCACCCAGCCTGTGAAAGTCAAAGTCAACGAAAGACGATGGCATAAACTCATACCATCAGAATGGTCGGACATTCTCTCTAAAACTACCCCTGTACTGTCCTCCGACGCCATAACGGCCGATGAACAGTTCTGCTCCTGGATCACATCCTCCCTAGACATCCTTATCCCCAAAACCCCCTCCCTCAGACACAATAAGCGTCTACCATCAGCCCCATGGTATACTCCAGAGCTCAAGTCGCTACGGCAGGACTGCAAAAGAGCGGAGCGGTTATGGCGGAAAGAGAAATCCACCGCCAATAAGGACGCCTACTCTACCTCCCTATCAGCTTATAAATCCGCAATCGACAAGACAAAAAGTCGTTTCTTTCAGGAACGAATTGAAAAAGCTGCATGTTCAAGCAAAGAAACCTATACCATCCTGAAAGAACTGCTTAAGGTCCCTGACCCCTCCCCTAGAAACCCCCCAGACCCAAGGGCAGACCAGGAAAAATGTAGTCAGCTAGCCAATTTTTTTCAAGAAAAAATCCGAAAAATCCTTGACTCCATCCCCCCGACCAATGTGAGCGAGACCGAAGAGCCCCCTGACACTTTGATCACCCCCCGCCTAACCTCGTGGGGACAAATCACCAACGAAGAAGTAGAGACCACGCTCACATCCATCAAAAGCGGATCTCCTAGGGACCCCGCACCGCTCCGAACCCTTAAGGAAGTCGCTCCCACCATCATCCCTCCCCTCACCAAGCTGATTAACGCCTCTTTTCAACAGGGAGTCGTCCCACCCAGGTGGAAAGCGGCAGTCGTTAAGGCGCTGCTAAAAAAACCCTCCTTGGACCCAGCCGAACTAGCCAACTACCGACCAATATCCCTCCTCCCTGGGACCAGTAAGGTCGCTGAGAAACTGGCGAATAAGAAACTCTCCCAGTTTCTAGAATGCAATAATCTGCTAAAAAACTCGCAGACAGGATTCCGCCCAGGACAGGGCACCGACATCGCCCTCCTGGCTGCAGTGGAGGAGGCCAGAGCGCTCTTAGACGAGGGAGGATCAGTGGCAGTGATCCTCCTCGATCTAAGCGCGGCCTTCGACACCGTCAACCACCAACTCCTGGTCAAGCGGCTCAAGAAGGTAGGAGTAGAAGGCACCGCCCTATCCTGGCTTACCTCCTTTCTGGCCCAACGCTCCTTCCAGATCTGGGAAAACGACACTCGCTCCTCCGACACACCCCTCCAATGTGGTGTACCTCAGGGCTCCTCCCTGAGCCCCACATTGTTTAACATCTATATGTCCCCATTGGAGGAGGTCGTCATCCCGTTCGGAGTGAGCATTGTCAGCTATGCGGATGACACACAACTAGTTGTCTCCCTTTCCCACCCTAGCCAGCAGCCAGCGGACCTATTCAACTGCTTGACGCAGATCCAAGGGTGGATGAACAACTCAGCTCTCAAGCTGAATGGCTCTAAAACTGACATTCTCCTTCTGGGTCAGAAGGGACTCACCCTCCCTGTGAACATCTGGCCACCATGTCTGGGACCCCCCCCTGTCCCTAAACAGGAAGTAAAAAGCCTGGGAGTTTGGATCGAAACGGACCTCTCCTTCACCACGCAGGCCAAAAAAGTAGCAGGCACCTGCTTCGGGCTACTCAAATCGATGAGAAAGATCCTGCCCCTCCTTCCACCTACATCGCAAAGACTTCTCATCCAAGGCCTCATATTGTCCAGGCTTGACTATAGCAACGCCATATACCTGGGCGCTCCCGAAGCAACCCTAAACAAACTGCAGAAAATCCAAAATGCGGCCGCCCGGATCCTTACGCATACTCCGGCCAGAACCTCAGCCAAACCTGCCCTGAAACTCCTCCACTGGCTCCCAGTGAGGGAACGAGTAACATTCAAAGCCCTAAGCTTGGCCCATAGGCTACTGCAGAATCAGGGCCCGCCGATTTTGAGGAAATTCATACAACCCTACAAAGCCCCTAGATCTCTTCGATCGGATACGGAGTCCCTCATCGCCGTCCCTAGATTCAAGAAAACCCGCACGGGTGGTAGACGTTTCTCGATCCACACAGCGCGTCTATGGAACGCCCTTCCCCGAGACCTGCGGAGAGAATCGAACTACCTAAGATTCAGAAAACGACTTAAAACCCACCTGTTCCCTTAAACTCTAACCACCCCGACCTAATCAACTATTCGTTTTGCTTCTGTTATAACTACTTCCCCCCCCTTTTCCACCCCCAGCCCCCACTGGTGTAGGGTTCTTCAGCGCTGGGATACCTCAGGGTGACTACGCGCTCTATAAATTTTAATAATAATAATAATAATAAAACAGAGTATGACATATTAGTCTCAATTTATTTAAGGCACAGACAATTGTACTATGTCCTCAGATTCTGTTAACTGTACAAAATAACATTCATCAATGTTTGTGTCGAGTAGCACCTTCAATATACATTGCAGACATCAGGGTTCACAACTTCACTTCAGCTTTCCTTCTACATTAATGACATCATTGAATGCAGCCTTGCTTTACTTAAGGCAGAGACAAATATACTGTGTCCTCAGATTCTGTTATCGGTGACTAAATAGCATTCATCGATCTTTGTGTCAACAACTGCTGTCAATCTACACTGCGGACAGCTGCGTTCACAACTTCAATTCAGCTTTCCTTCTACATTAAGGACAGTATTGTATTCTTCCTTGCTATCCTTAAGGCAGAGACTATTATACTGTGTCCTCAGATTCTGTTATCTATGACTAAATACCATTCTTCGATCTTTGTCTCAACAACTGCCTTCAATCTATACTGCGGACAGCTGAGTTAACAACTTGAAGTCAGCTTTCCTTTTACATTAAGGACAGTATTGTATTCAGCCTTGCTTTCCTTAAGGCAGAGACAATTCTACTGTATCCTCACATTCTGTTAACTGTGACAAAATAGCATTCATCGATCTTTCTGTCAACAACTACCTTCAATCTAAACTGCAGACAACTGGGTTTACAACTTGCATTGACCAATCTTTCTGTCAACAACTACCTTCAATCTACACTGCGGACAGCTGCATTCACTACTTGCATTGACCGATCTTTCTGTCAACAACTACCTTCAATCTATACTGCGGACAGCTGGGTTCACAACTTTAATTCAGCTTTCCTTCTACATTAAGGACAGTATTGTATTCTTCCTTGCTTTCCTTAATGCAGAGACTATTATACTGTGTCCTCAGATTCTGTTATCTATGACTAAATACCATTCTTCGATCTTTGTCTCAACAACTGCCTTCAATCTACACTGCGGACAGCTGAGTTAACAACTTGAAGTCAGCTTTCCTTTTACATTAAGGACAGCATTGTATTCTTGCTTGCTTTCCTTAAGGCAGAGACAATTATACTGTGTCCTTAGATTCTGTTATCTGTGACTAAATAGCATTCTTCGATCGTTGTCACAACAACTGCCTCCAATCTACACTGACGGACAGCCAGGTTCACAACTTCAATTCAGCTTTTCTTCTACATTAAACACACCATTGTATTCAGCTTCACTTTCCTTAAGACAGACACAATTATACTGCGTCCACAGATACTGTTAACTTTCACAACTTGCCTTGACAGATCTTTCTGTCAACAACTACCTTCAATCTACACTGCGGACAGCTGGGTTCACAACTTCAATTCAGCTATCCTTCTACATTAAGGACAGCATTGTATTCAGCCTTGCTTTCCTTAAGGCAGAGACAATTATACTGTGTCCTCAGGTTATGCAAACAGTGACAAAATAGCTTTCATCGATCTTTGTGTCAACAACTGCCTTCAATCTACACTGCAGACAGCTGGGTTCACAACTTGAATTCAGCTTTTCTTCTACATTAAGGACACCATTGTATTGAGCTTTACTTTCCTTAAGACAGACACAATTATACTGCGTCCACAGATACTGTTAACTTGTACAACTTGCATTGACAGATCTTACTGTCAACAACTACCTTCAATCTACACTGCGGACAGCGGGGTTCACAACTTCAATTCAGCTTTCCTTCTACATTAAGGACAGCATTATATTCAGCCTTGCTTTCCTTAAGTCAGAGACAATTATACTGTGTCCTCAGGTTATGCAAACAGTGATAAAATAGCTTTCATCGATCTTTGTGTCAACAACTGCCTTCAATCTACACTGCAGACAGCTGGGTTCACAGCTTGAATTCAGATTTCCTTCTACATTAAGGACACCATTGTATTAAGCTTTACTTTCCTTAAGACAAACACAATTATACTGCATCCACAGATACTCTTAACTTGTACAACTTGCGTTGACAAATCTTTCTATCAACAACTACCTTCAATATACACTCCAGACAGCTGGGTTCACAACTTCAAATCAGCTTTCCTTCTAGATTAAGAACAACATTATATTCAGCCTTCCTTTCCTTAACGCACAGATAATTATACTGTGTCCTCACTTCAGACTCTGTTAACTAAGATAAAATAGCACTCATCAATCTTTGTGTCAACAACTGCCTTCAATCTACACTGGGGACACCTGTATTCACAACTTCAATTCAGCTTTCCTTCTACATTAAGGACTGCATTGCATTCAGCCTTTTTTTTAACTCTGGGCGGGCAACTTCGCTACGCCCACGAAGTGGGCGTAGTGTTGCCTACTTCGCCCTTTGCAAAGTAGGCGAAGCAGGCAACACTACGCCCACTTCGTGGGCGTAGCGAAGTTGCCCGCCACCCGCCTCCCTCCCGCCCTCCCTAAATGCTTAAATTACATTATAAATGAATTATAAAACCACTTACCTTGTCCGCTGCGTCCCCGGAGCTCCCTCTCGTCATCGCGCCGCCGGCGCCGCCGTCTGAGATACTAATGCGCATGCATTAGTATGAGGGCGGGAGGGAGGGCAGGAGGGAGGTGGGAGGGAGGCGGGTGGCGCATAGTGGAGCTACGGGAAGTGCGTGGGTGGGCGTAGTTTTTTGCCCACTTCGCGTAGCTTCGCGAAGCCCCACTACGCCCACCCTTACTTTTTTCCTTAAGGCAGAGACAATTATACTGTCTCCTCAGATTATGTTATCTGTAACTAAATACCATTCTTCAATCTTTGTGTGAACAACTGCCTTCAATCTACACTATGGACAGCTGGGTTCACAACTTGAATTCAGCTTTCCTTCTACATAAAGGACAACATTGCATTCAGCCTTCCTTTCCTTAAGGCAGAGACAATTATACTGTGTCCTCACATTCTGTTAACTGTACAAAATAGCATTCATCGATCTTTGTGTCAACAACTGCCTGCAATCTATACTGCAGACAGATGCCTTCAGACCTTCAATGTAGCTTTCCTTCTACATTAAGGACACCATCACATTCAACATTGTTTTCCTTAACGCAGATACAATTCTACTCTGTCCTAAGATTCTGTTAACTGTACAAAATACCATTCACCAATGTTTCTATCGATTAGTACCTTCGATCTACATTACAGACAGCGGGGTTCACAACTTTAATTCAGCTTTCAATGTACATTTATCTTCACTATGTGTGCTTAGAAGTGCCTTCAGTCAATTCTCCGCTCAGTACAGTTCACAACTAGACACCAAGAGCGCTAGCACTACAGAAAACATTCAATACAATCTTGATTTACTTAAAACACAAACAATTGGTGTAGAAAATGTACAGTATGAACTTTTAGGTATTCTTGTCAATGGCGTCCCTACTAAGAATAAGAAAATATGGCAAAAATTAGCAGATATTAGGAAAGTGAAAAAGGCAACGTTCTGTTCTATTATAAAAATATATATATTACAAAAATGTGTATGTGGGAAAAGAATAAATAACTGTAGAAGATACTGACTTCCCATCTGGACAAATTGAAAAACTGGATGTTTCCATAACTGAAGAAATCTATGAACATTACAGTATTCATCCACTTCATTCTAAAGAAGTGATGGGGAATACTATAAAGTTATTCCAAATGAAAGAAGCAAAGGGAAGTCCCATTACTGTATGCGAAAAAACCTTGGAAGATCATTCTTTCCCTCAGTTCCTTCCACATGAAAAAGAGGACGATATGATGACAGACCTGTGCAGATTCCTGCATCTGAATACCAGACATCAATGTTATATGCATAAAATCCAAGATTTCAACAATGCATTCCATATTTGTTCCATCTTTTGTTTGAGAGTGATTTGTCTGGACTTCTCATGCACAAAACAATATATTGAAAACACGTGTACATCTGCAAAATGTTTCAGCAAACAAATGTATGCATAAAGTACAGCAGAAAGATAATATTTGGGAATTTCACCTCATTAATCTCATGGCATGTCAGCGTTGTAGTAATGAGTACTGGTACCGTCGTCATGGAGAACTAAAATGTATGCTAAGGAACTTAGAAACTCCTACATAGTTCCTTACGCTAAGCTCTGCTGACTATGCTTGGGATGATTTACTTCAATTTCCTGATTACACAAATTCATATGATCATACTCGATCTCATCTAATGCTTCCACAAAATCAGCATCTAAAGTTTAGTTTAGAAAATCACACCTGATATCTACAGCATTTATATCTTCCTCTTCATTCTCCCTACTTATAAAAAATATGTTTAGCTCTTCTATGACACTGTTACTAATGTCGAAACCGTCTTTCAAATGTTGTTGATTTTCCATACTGAATTTCTTATGTTGCAGGTCCTTCTACAAAAACATAACCACTTAATTTTATCTTCACTGTAATATCAGCATATGTGATGATTTATATGAAATATCTTACAATTGAACCAATATTTTGTACATGAGTGTATATTAATTTCAAAATATTCTAAAATTACATACAATAAATACAGTGTCACTCTGCATTGTGTCAAGTGCTTTATTTATTTATTTATACCACCTACTGTTTTGCAAACTTAAAACAATGACGACAGCACTGCCTTAGTTTGACTCACCCCATTACATTCTCAATTAGGGTTGAGGGAGGCAAAGGAAAGGAGTAAACTACATGTCTACAGATGTACTCCTATATTTAGAACACTGGATGAAGCACTCAATAAAAAAAGTTAGATACAAAACAACATACACAAAAAAGGCTGCATAAAAGATACACAAAGGAAAGCAACACAAATAGGTCACCGAATCTTGAACACAAACTGGTAAGTCACAAAAAGAACAAAAAGGCTAAGAACACTGCAACGGACGCTACGTGGTGGAACTCATTGTGAAGAAAGGTAGAAACATACTGTAAATAAAGCGGAATTCAAATAAAGAAAAAGCAAAAAAGATACATGGATGACAAAGTCACTGGAGTAATACTCTGTTCCCCAACACAAAAAAGATTTTGGAAAACTTATATGAACAAATGTTTAAGGAGCTCCAAAGGGACCCCATCCCCCGGGACTCAGAAAATAACATTGGGGACCGTGAAGAGAACGTCAATGCTCCCATGGTCCCAGCCGTCTCCTCGCATCCTTCGAGAGCCGGCATTGCTTTCTCAGAGAGAACAGCTTACATGCTGCTCTCTGTAACGAAAAGCAATATGCTTTCCTACTTGAAAGACACAGCAGATTAACTTGCTCTCTCTTTCAAATAGTGAACCGGTTTGCTGTGCTAAAGTGGGAGCCGCGGCGCTCCCGCCCTACCATAGCAAACAGCAGTGTCCCGGGGATAGGCACCCCGAGACACTGCAATAGCCGACCCTGGGAAATGATGGTCCCCAGGGCCATCAAGGGTTCCAGTAAGGAGGCTGCGCGACCCCCTCCCAACATTAAAAAGTCCAGAGAAGTGGAAGTCCCCGGAGCTGGGAAATCCGTGCCATCACAGACCCCCCTATTTTAAATATTACTGCCCCAGGAAGGTGGCGGTCCCCGAAGAATGTAGGAGACCCGTGACCCCCCGCATACTTCAAAATAAACGATGCTGCCAACACTTCCCGGTTTGGAATGCTAACAGACAGTTGACAACCAATCAGCATGCAGCTCGTGCTTGTAATTGTACGGGTTTCCGTACGCGTACACCGCGATTTTTCTTAATTTTTTATATATATATATATATATATACCCTAAACATCCATGTACGACCCCCTGAGCAAGCCTATAAGGTCAGAATGTTTCTACCCTGCCCCCTTTCCTTATTTCTCAACTTTGTTTTACTGTTTTCTTGTGACTCGGTTCTAGCGACGAACAAGATGGCTGCCAACACTTCCTTGTTTGGAGTGCTGACAGACAGTTGACAGCCATTCAGCATGCAGCTTGTGCTCGTAATTCCACAGATTTCCGTACGCCGCGATTTCTCTTAAAAAATAATAAAAAAATAAAAGAGCCTAAACATCCATGTACGACCCCCTGAGCAAGACTAGAGGGTCAGAATGTTTCTAGCCTGCCCCTTCCCTTACTTCGCAACTTTGTTTTACTGTTTTCTTGTGACTTGGTTCTACTGAGGCACAAGATGGCCGCCAACACTTCCTGGTTTCGAGTGTTGACAGACAGTTGACAGCCAATCAGCATGCAGCTCGCGCTCGTAATTGAACGGATTTCCGCATGGGTGCTGAACTCCGTCTCTAGATATCGCTATGATTTTACTTGCAATTTTCTCAGAAACTACTGAACAGATTTACACCATTTAACAAAAAGCACAATCTGCGAACAGAACTCTACCTTTCTGCCAAATTTCTTGTAATTCCGTTCAGCCGTTCGGGCTGTAGCCCTGGCTAAAGGTCCCTATGGAAAATTGCATGGGGAAAACATGTTTTGGGACCCCCTTTTTTCTCTGCCCCTGCTTGACGAATCACCTCAAAACTTTCAGTGAAGGAGTGGAACAAAACAGGCCATTTTCTTGGAGAAATTCACGAAGATTTGTCCACCGACGCCAAAGTTATTCCAAATGGAATTTTGTGGATTTCCTCTGGAAACTAGGTCCTAACTCTAACTAAATACTGGCGACCGCCAGTAGGTAATGTATATATATCAGTTCGCCAAATCCTCTGAAGAGAAGGCGGGAGCCTTCGAAACGCGTCAGGAATTCCACGGCGAAATGGGATTGAATCACTTTCTCTTGAGCTCCTCAGCTATTCAAGCACGCTGTGGCAAGAAAGGCGAGTTCAAGTTTCTCCCCGCGAGTGTGGCCGTGTCTTTACACGCGAGCGCACATATGTGGATGGAACCATCACCATCCTTTTACCGCACCCGCCAGAAGAGTGCAGCAGCGCCATGATGGAAACGAGCGAGCAGAGCCCCTGCATACACGCTGAGCACCGCCAAGCAGCCTCAGGGTAGGAGCCGACCAGGGCAAGCATCCAGCTTGCTAGTTTGACGGGCATATATCCGTCTGCTACTCCGCTATCGTGAGGTCGCCTGGTTGGCGAGGGGAGACCACTCATCCGCCTTGATCCACACATGGGGCGCCAAGACTAAACAGGACTACCAGTCTCATCATGCACTGGGACAATTGGACTGCCCATCAGGGGCGTGCCATGATCATTATCAGGGCTGGTACCTGCATTCCCATCATCAGTTCGCCAAATCCTCTGAAGAGAAGGCGGGAGCCTTCGAAACGCGTCAGGAATTCCACGGTGAAATGGGATTGAATCACTTTCTCTTGAGCTCCTCAGCTATTCAAGCACGCTGTGGCAAGAAAGGCGAGTTCAAGTTTCTCCCCGCGAGTGTGGCCGTGTCTTTACACGCGAGCGCACATATGTGGATGGAACCATCACCATCCTTTTACCGCACCCGCCAGAAGAGTGCAGCAGCGCCATGATGGAAACGAGCGAGCAGAGCCCCTGCATACACGCTGAGCACCGCCAAGCAGCCTCAGGGTAGGAGCCGACCAGGGCAAGCATCCAGCTTGCTAGTTTGACGGGCATATATCTGTCTGCTACTCCGCTATCGTGAGGTCGCCTGGTTGGCGAGGGGAGACCACTCGTCCACCTTGATCCACACATGGGGTGCCAAGACTAAACAGGACTATAAGTCCCATCAGGCACTGGGACATTTGGACTGCCCATCAGGGGCGTGCCATGATCATTATCAGGGCTGGTACCTGCATTCCCATCATCAGTTCGCCAAATCCTCTGAAGAGAAGGCGGGAGCCTTCGAAACGCGTCAGGAATTCCACGGCGAAATGGGATTGAATCACTTTCTCTTGAGCTCCTCAGCTATTCAAGCACGCTGTGGCAAGAAAGGCGAGTTCAAGTTTCTCCCCGCGAGTGTGGCCGTGTCTTTACACGCGAGCGCACATATGTGGATGGAACCATCACCATCCTTTTACCGCACCCGCCAGAAGAGTGCAGCAGCGCCATGATGGAAACGAGCGAGCAGAGCCCCTGCATACACGCTGAGCACCGCCAAGCAGCCTCAGGGTAGGAGCCGACCAGGGCAAGCATCCAGCTTGCTAGTTTGACGGGCATATATCCGTCTGCTACTCCGCTATCGTGAGGTCGCCTGGTTGGCGAGGGGAGACCACTCGTCCGCCTTGATCCACACATGGGGCGCCAAGACTAAACAGGACTACCAGTCCCATCAGGCACTGGGACATTTGGACTGCCCATCAGGGGCGTGCCATGATCATTATCAGGGCTGGTACCTGCATTCCCATCATCAGTTCGCCAAATCCTCTGGAGAGAAGGCGGGAGCCTTCGAAACGCGTCAGGTATTCCACGGCGAAATGGGATTGAATCACTTTCTCTTGAGCTCCTCAGCTATTCAAGCACGCTGTGGCAAGAAAGGCGAGTTCAAGTTTCTCCCCGCGAGTGTGGCCGTGTCTTTACACGCGAGCGCACATATATATATATATTTATATATATATGTAAGAGCAAGTTGCGCAAGCGCTTTGGTGAGGGCTCACCGCAGTATCTTGTACCCTCCGGTTTCAGTGTGGCACCCAGACAATGCTTGAAAGCTCCCTCTTTATTAAAAAGAATGTCTGACACGTTTCGGGGCCAAAAACCCGCCCCTTCTTCATGGACTGAGAGAGGAGATCGTCAGACTCGACTTGCACTTTTCAAATTCGTTTTATTTTGAACAAGGGCGTCAACCGCCCTAAGTGGGAGGAGTTTCAGACACCAAGACTTCTGGTAGTTGTAGTCTTTGCAAGTTGAGTAGTTTGTTAATACCTTGAGTAGGTTGGCGTCTTACCTCATTTATCAATGTCTTTGAAATCCTTGAGTAGGAAGGGAGGGTAGGTTTCAACATCGCTCTTTATTTTCACGAAGATGCTGTGCTGACAGGCGGTGGTGTGTTACATTGCCTCAGGCTTCAATTGCTTGGATACTTGTTCCGCTTTTGAAGCGGAGCTCCTCACCCCGACCAAGGCAGGCCGTTGAAAAATATATATATATTGGACATTAGATTCTCCAACAAGACGCAGTCATGGAAATCATCCGGCACTCCAAGATAGAGTAAAGTCTTTACTTCATTATAGACGAGTTAAAATATATATTACTTACTGGCGACCGCCAGATGGTATTGTATATATATATATATATATATATATATATATTAGCTACTGGCAATAGCCAGTAGGTATATATAGTTAGGACCTAGCTACCATAGGATATCCGCAACATTCTATTGGGAATAACTTTGGCGCCGGTTGAGAAATTTGCGTGAAATTTTCCACAATTTTGGCCAGCTCCGCTGCGCTCCTTCCCTGAAAGTTTCGGGGGGATTCGTGAAGTGGGGGGCTGAGAAAAATGGGGGGTCCCAAAACATGTTTTCCCCATGTTAATTTCCGTAGGACGTTCTGACAAGTCTTCAGCCCGAACCGCTGAACGGAATTACACCAAACTTGGCAAAATTGTAGGGACTGGTAAGCAGAAGTGCCTTTGCTATATTTGGTGAAAATTGCTCCAGTGGTTTTTATGAAAATTAACTTCAAAAACACATATATATCTGGGCGGAGCCTAACCACATATCTCATCGTGAAATCTGATTGGCTGTCAGCACTTCATCCAAGAAGTGTTGGCAGCCATCTTGGGACCAATATACATGATAGCACCTCATTAAAAACATTGTAGTTAATAGAGGGTTTTAGGACTTTAGTTACATTATAAATCATTTGTTGATGGTACCATACTCATTTTAGGAATTGTGGTATGTTCTAAGGGGATTTTACCATGTGAAAAAGCCTTCTGCTGGGATATCATGAATCATGTTTGAAAGAAAACTATTATCTCATGCTTTTCCCACAGTGGTTTGGAAGGGGATCTTTAAGCTAAACTGAAAGCATATTTTCTGTAAATTCACATTATCTTTCTCAGTCATGTGAGAATAAAGTCTGACATTCCCAGTAAAACATGTACATCCAACAAGGACAGAGACTGTCAGTTGATTCCTTTGTGTTCTACTGCAGCCTCCCAGAGTGTGCTTAAGAACAACTAGAGCGCTAACAGTCCTACTTATTACAAAGGTATGGCACACCTGAAGCCATCTTGATTGGAATAAAGTGGTAACTCTTAAAACATTTAATTTAAAGAGGAACAAATGAGGGGGTATATTTTGCCATAGAAAGTATGATTAGTGCTGCAGAAAGAAAAATTAGGGCACATTTTGAGTGACTTCTCAAATCCTCTTCAATTTCATTAAACAATTCTGACATGCAGTCTCCCAAGATGGCCACCAGAGACAAAAGAGCCCAAATGTAACCCAAATATCACCCAGATGTAGCCCAAGGATAGCCCAATGACAGAATGCCCTAGAGTGTTCTAAAGAACAACTAGAGTGCTAATAGTCCTACTTATTACAAAGGTATGGCAGACCTGAAGCCATCTTGAATGGAATAAAGTGGTAACTCTTAAAACATTTAATTTAAAAAGGAACAAAATGAGGGGGTATATTTTGCCATAGAAAGTATGATTAGTGCTGCAGAAAGAAAAATGAGGGCATATTTTGAGTGACCTCTCAAATCCTCTTCTATTTCATTAAAAAATTCTGACATGCAGTCTCCCAAGATGGCCACCAGAGACAAAAGAGCCCAAATGTAGCACAAATATCACCCAGATGTAGCCCAAGTATAGCCCAATGACAGAATGTCCCAGAGTGTTCTAAAGAACAACTAGAGCACTAACAGTCCTACTTATTACAAAGGTATGGCACACCTGAAGCCATCTTGATTGGAATAAAGTGGTAACTCTTAAAACATTTAATTTAAAAAGGAACAAAATGAGGGGGTATATTTTGCCATAGAAAGTATGATTAGTGCTGCAGAAAGAAAAATTAGGGCACATTTTGAGTGACTTCTCAAATCCTCTGCAATTTCATAAAAAAATTCTGACATGCAGTTCCCAAGATGGCCACCAGAGAGAAAAGAGCCCAAATGTAGCCCAAATATCACCCAGATGTAGCCCAAGTATAGCCCAATGACAGAATGTCCCAGAGTGTTCTAAAGAACAACTAGAGCGCTAACAGTCTTACTTATGACAAAAGTATGGCACACCAGAAGCCATCTTGATTGGAATGAAGTGGTAAGTCTGAAAACATTTAATTTAAAAAGGAACAAAATGAGAGGGTTCATTTTGCCATAGAAAGTATGATTAGTGCTTCAAAAAGAAAAATTAGGGCACATTTTGAGTGACTTCTCAAATCCTCTTCTATTTCATTAAAAAAATTCTGACATGCAGACTGAAACATGCACTTTGAATACCAGCAGCAGACTTCCCTGGTGAGCAGTAGCTTTACTACAGTGATCTAATGATCAACTAGAGTGCTAACATTCAGAATTTATGGCAAATGTGTGACACATCTGAATGCCTTCTTGATGGAACCAAAGTAAACAAGCATTGAAAATGCAATAGATCTCGCCCTCGTTTAAGTTAAAGCCATTCTGTTTGTAATGAGGTGGCTTTTTAGCTTTGCTTTTATTAGTGTTTTTAAAACTTTCATGTAAATAACATGCATATGTATGCATATATGTATATGTATGCATGCATTTATATTTGTATTTATATAGATATGCAGATTATATATGTTTATATATGTATGTATATATATATATATACACACATACATATATATATATAAATGCATATGCATATATATGCATATATATATGTGTATATGTGTGCGTGTAGAGAGAGGTAGAGAGGTAGAGGTGTAGAGGTAGAGAGGTAGAGGTAGAGAGGTAGAGACTAGTAGAGAGAGAAGTAGAGAGAGGTAGAGAGGTAGAGAGTAGAGAGTGAGTAATAGAGAGTAGAGAGTGAGTAGTAGAGAGTAGTAGAGAGCAGTAGAGAGAGTAGCAGAGAGTGAATGGTAGAGAGTAGTAGAGAGTAAGTAGTAGAGTGAGTAGTAGAGAGCAGTAGAGTGTGAGTAGTAGAGAGTAGTAGAGAGTGAGTAGCAGAGAGAGAGAATAGTAGAGAGTAGTAGAGAGTGAGTAGTAGAGTGAGTAGTAGAGAGTAGTAGAGAGAGAGTAGTAGAGAGTGAGTAGTAGAGAGTAAAAGAGAGTGAGAAGTAAAGAGTGAGTAGTAGAGAGTAGTAGAGAGTGAGTAGTAAAGAGTGAGTAGTAGAGAGAGAGTAGTAGAGATTGAGTAGTAGAGACTAAAGAGTAGTAGTGCGTGAGTAGTTGGGAGTAGTAGATAGTGAGTAGTAGGGAGTGAGTAGTAGAGAGAGAGTAGTAGAGAGTAGTAGAGTAGTAGAGAATGAGTAGTAGAGAGTGAGTATTAGAGAGTAGTGGAGTAGTAGATAAGCATGGGCGGATCTAGCGGATCTCGCGTACGCGAATTTGCGAATTTACGGATTCGCAATCCGCAAAAATACGCGAACTCTCGCGGATGTGCGCATTTTTACGTTTTTTGTGTTGGCGAGCGTTCGCGAGGATTTGTGGACCATTTCGCAATTGCGAACTTACTTTTCGGCTCGCAACGGTCGCGACTATGTTGTTTCTACGTCTGGTTTATCATCACAGGTTCACAGCACCCTCTGTTTCACCACTGACACCCTCTGGTACACCCATGCCACCCTCTGGTACATCCTCACTGCCACCCATTAGGTTTGTTTATCACTGTAGATTATGGGGGTGAAAAAAAGCAAGCACACCTGCCCTGCTTCAACTGCCATGAATTAATTTGGGGTTGATTAATGTGTCAGTGATTTAGAAACTTCCAGTCTGGCTGGCACCTGCTTCCTTCCTTATCTGTAATTTGCTTTCTGTTGCAGTGAAAGCAAGCACACCTGCCCTTCTTCAACTGCCATGAATTCATTTGGGGGTGATTAATGTGTCAGTAATTTTGAAACTTCCAGTCTGGCTGGCACCTGCTTCCTTCCTTATCTGTAATTTGCTTTCTGTTGCAGTGCAATTTTTTTTCACAGGACCTTTATGGTCTACTTGTAGCTATTCTATGAGCCTGCTGTTTGGGTCATAGCAGGGTCATAGAATAGTTGCAAATAGGCAACTGAACTCTGGAGGGGCCCCTCAGGAAGCACTAGAGTGAATGGTTACTAATGTTAAGTTTGAACTTTTGCACCTGGTGATTGCTTTCAGTTTAGCAAAAATCGTTTTTCTGCAATTTCGCGCAATTTGCGGGGCGCGAATCCATGCAAGATCGATTTCGGAAGCCGCGAATGCGTGTGAATACACTATTTCTTTTTTTTGCGGCGTGTATGTTCGCGTGATTTTTTGCGTGTTCGCAAGGCGCTTGTAGTGATACGTTTGCGAACTTACCCACGCGGTCGTACACGGGCGCGGCCATCTTGTTTGCGTGACGTAATTCCGTTTCCGGCCGCTATGTGTAATCTCGCAAAGTGTGCTGCTCGCTAGTACAATTTCGCGCGTGATCGCGAGGAAAATCTCGCGCGAACTTACCCACGCCTTACCCACGCGGTCGTGAATGGGCGCGGCCATCTTGTTTCTCATTCATTGCTATGGTTCTGGGCATGCTTTCTGTATCCTATCTGAATCTCTGCCATCCTTTGCTTGTTTGAAGTTTATTTGATCTATTTTACTTATTATCTATCCCTCTATTTTTCTAGCTCTATATTTTTGTGTTTTCTGCTACTTTTAGTTAATTTTAAACTACTTTTTTAAACTCTTTTCTTTTCTTCTTCCCTATTCTATTTCTTCTTTATCATTTAACTTCATTTCTGCCCAGACCATGGTAAAGGGAGCCGGGAAGCACCCTGAGAAGGGGAAGGGTCCCGCACCCCGTGCCCGGCTCCCGTGCGGGCGTTTGAGGGGGGAGCAAGTGATGCCACGGGAGATCTTTAGCGCGGAGGAGGTGGGCGCACTAATCTTCTACGTCCAGCACCGCCTCCCCAAGACCATCCTGGGAGGCGGCAAGATCGCAACCGGCTATGGCATCCGGGAGCGCCGGAAGCGGTGGGAGAAGGTGTGCCGGGCCATGTTTAAGCTCTCTGGGGTCCGGCGCACCTATAACCAGGCCACCCATCGCTGGACGGATGTCATGGACCGGGAACGGGACTTGCTGGACGCGCTCGGCGTAGAGGTCCCCGGGCTTGGTGAGTAGTAGTAGCTATTTCTAGCTATTTCATCACTACTCTGTTTTATCCGGCTCTGTTATTTGCAAATCTTTGTTCTTTACCAAGAGCAATAATGCTGCCGATTACATTGTAGGTAAATTATATTTCAAAATCTTCTATGCATTTCAGGTGCACTGCTCTCCTTCTCAGTAGCCTTGCTTGCTACTATGCTTATTTGTTTTGTATTTTGTGTTCATTTTATTGGCCTGGGAAATTATGTATGAGTGTAGTGTAAAGAACTGCGTAATGCTAGACACTAAGGGTCATATTTTCAATTACCGGCGCATCCCTGCAAAGTAGCAGGGATGCGGCAGTAATTGTGCACCATGCCACCACCACCACCCATGGGCCCAAAACGTCACAGAAGCCTTACGCATCTGTGCCGTAAAGGCGGCGC
Source organism: Lissotriton helveticus (assembly GCF_964261635.1). Classification (NCBI taxonomy): domain Eukaryota; kingdom Metazoa; phylum Chordata; class Amphibia; order Caudata; family Salamandridae; genus Lissotriton; species Lissotriton helveticus. The sequence continues at coordinate 891,043,812 of NC_136067.1, read as the reverse complement.
ATTGCTGGAGTTGCGTGCCAACGATGGCGCAGCTCCAGCAATGCTCTGGGGTGCCCTATCTCCCCAATGCTGCATCAAGCCGTACGTCGTCTTCAAGCAGGCGCAGGGTTTCAATCACGCATCATTGTCCTAAAAGTGACTGATTGACATCTTGTAGATTTCCCTCAGCCACTTTTAGGATTCGTTCCTGCGCAGGAACGCCTTCCCTTGCGCCGGAGGAATGGAGGAATGTGAGCCGCAAGGGACTTCTAAATCAGCCCCAACAGACTGAAGTCCAGTACTTCCTTTTAGAGACATGGCTATAAGAAGAAATAGTGGTGGTTGTCGGTGGATTGATAGTTTGAGTATTCACTGATCTGCAAGCACGATGGACTTTGTCTGTCACTTCGCGTGCTGCGGACTGCTGCCTGCCAGGCCTAGGCAAACCTTTTTAGTATTCTGTTTAGTGAGTTACATAGGAACTTTCAAAGTCACCGGTCCGCAAATCAGGCAATACGAATAACGTAGTATACCACATGAGATTGGTCAATATATCCTGTGGAATAGTTGTCTATCTATTTGCTATTTCTCCAAAATATTTTGTTATTGTTCTTTTGAAATGTTTGATTTGGTTGACAAATCTCATCCATGTTTTCTGGTCTTTCTTTATTTCATGTTGTACATCAGCTCCCCCCAAGGGCAAGAGGACACAGGAGGAGGAGGAGGGTGCTGTTCAGGAGGATGCAGGCCAGGATCGGGCAGGCGAGGGCTCCTTTGCTGGCCCCAGTAAGTTTTAATTTTAATATAGAGTACCTATTTTTTTCCTAGCGTTCCTCATTCGATTTTTTCTAAATCGTCTTTGATCTTCTTGTAGACTGGATCTAAATTCTTATCCTGCCTCGACTATGACTCCCTGTGGTATTACTAGATTATTCTTAATAGTCTGTCTGTGTAGCTAACTAAGATTGCACATTTGGCAATTCCATTGGACTCCCATTCTAGTCAGCAATAGCTCTATGCACTGAGTGCAGTCCTCTGGTATTGTCCATAATGTCTTTTCAAGTCTTCTAAATGTTTATGCTTTGACAATTGCCAACAATAAAAAGGTGAATGACCACCAAGAAAGAATAAGATACTACTTTACTTTTGGTTTGGATAGTAGGACAATCCATTCTACTACTGTTGCAGGGACAAATCTGCACAAACAGAACTATGGACACTAAATAATGCATTGCTTAGCTTATCAATTATAATAGGTGCTGTTAGACTTTCCACATACCTCAGTGATAACAGACTTTGTAGTTGAACCCCCAATCTCCTTACTGACTAGATAGTGTGGCAGAGTCATTTAGCTCCCAAAGTCAACGATGATTGATCCCCAATGATGATTAGATTATCCAACGCAGGACAAGAGTACGGAGTCAAGAGTCAAGAAGTGTCAGAGGCACGGACTCATGCTTGCAAAAATTCCAAAACCTTTAGCTCATCCACTCTAGTCTGGAGGACCAAAAACCACAGAGTCTATTTAAGTTTAAAAGCTTTATTAAAAGTAAACACATTTATTAGAATCAACTTTGTCATAAAACTAAACGTTTAACTGAAAATGGAAAAGTGCTTAGTGCTGACGATTAATTGGACACATTTCTTGTGGTCGAGCCGAGCTCTCACCTGGTTTGAACTTGATCCTGCTCGTGTTCTTAGAAGTCAAGCTTCTGTCTGTTAGGAGAAAAAGTGGTGCGTGTTAAAAATAAAAAGCAAGCATTCATCAGTTGTGCCAAAAAGTGCTGCAAGACAACAGCCTTCCCTGGAAAAAGGGACATTTTTACTTTAGAGTATACAGTTACAAATTATTACATTATATTTCGTTTTTTTAACATTGCTTTATTCCTCCTAGACCAAATATTATATAGTAGTGAGTGGTGTATTTCTAACATTCTTAAATGTACTTTGTAGGTGTAACATCTGGTGGCGGGGCCAGCGCGGAGGTGGTGGTGTTGGACGAGGACTCTGGGGAGGATGCGGTGCAAGTGCCGGACGTTCCTGTGAGGGTTCACACGGTGGTGGCGGGAAGAGGTAAGCTATATATTCCTTACTTATTGAGATTGAAGACTGCATAGTGTGCTTTCTGCACGGGTGTATTATAAATCAACCAGGTAGTATCCTCCTCTAAATGTACTTCGACTTAGCTGTGAAGTTTTTGGTGAGAAGAATCCCAATAAGATCTTAGATGAACTTGATGGATGGGATGATCGAAAAGCGAAAGAAGGGTGTAAGTAAGTGTGGAAGGACGAGAAATGTTATGATGGCTGGCAAAGAAGAATGATATGTGTTTGCTTGGTCCCCGAGGTGGCTGGGAAGGAAAGAATATGGTATGGTGCATGGCTGGGTCAATGATGAAGCAAGGATGGGTGGAAGGAGAACAGCCTGGGTGGGTGAAACAGAAACTGTATGTGTGCATATACTTTGAATGGATGGATGCCTGGAGCATGGTATTATCTGACTCTTAGATAGCATATGTGTATCTAGAGAGAGTAGATGGTCACTGGATGAACTAAGTGTTACCTTGAAGAGCATGTAACACCGCACCCGCACGTCCGTTCCAGTGTAGGGAAGGCAAGGAAAAGAAGTTGTAAATTTGTCCAATACTACCATGAATAGTAGCAGTAGTTTGTATTGCAACTGCAAGCACAGCATATATCCGGTTATTACGGTGGACACTCCGTACCTCTATTAATAACTTTAGTTTAGTAGTAGTACGTCATTCATGTGTGGGTGTATCACTGTTCACTCAATAATAAGCAAAGCACCTAAAGTCATCCCATATGTCATCAAATACATCCCATGTGAAGTGATAGACAATCAAATTATTTAGCTTCTTCATTTTCCTTTACTAGTACTTATTTGCACTGTAGGGTGAAAGGTAAATTAATTAAGCCGTAGCCCTTGTAACAGAGTATTCTCAGTGCCACCCGTAATAGAAAAGTAATAGCTTCACCACCTGCATGTACTGGACCGGTACAGTAACGCAAGTCTGTCTCACTCATCATGGTGTGCGTCTGTTTTTCTCGGGTGCAAGTTCACTGCGCTGGCATTCTGCCGGCTTGCATAAGATAACGTACCAATTTTCCTAAACAAGAGAGAAGAAGAAGAATAAGACTGGTGTACTGTCATAGTCGACTGTAATGGAAGTCCATAGTGGTCGTAGCATTTGTTCATTAAACTCCCACTAATGATAGAGCAAGGATACAGAAGTGGGAGGTTAGATAGATACTGTCCTCAATAGTTATGTACTGTGCTTTCAATTTGCTACTTGTACTGTGACACAACTTTCGGCTCAATCACTTTGTGTTATTAATGTTAAGGAGCATTGGTTACAGACTATGTCTTTCTTTCTTCATATAGTTGCTCCTTCCAAATCGACATCACGGAGGGAGCAGGCTCGAATGGCCCGGCAATGGAGGCTGGATGCCACTGTCGCCGAATATCGGCGGCTGGTGGCCCTGGAGGAGGAGGACACGCAGTCAACCGGTGGAACCACAACATCTTCCACTGGGACAGCTGCATCCTCCTCCGTGCCCCCACGGGCTGCCAGACAGCGCAGTGCTCCAGCGGTACGGAGCCGGGCTACCAAAGCCAACCGCCACCGCCAAGCAGCAAAGACATCAGCTGCCCCCCACAGGAGTTGCAAGGCACGCCAGCGCCGCTTATCCCTACGAATGTCCTACCTGGAGCAGGAGGTCCTTAGCTACAAGAACTTGGTGGAGGGCCTCCGCTTCGACCATGCCACCTTCCGCAAGGAGTATGATGCCCTGGCCGCAAAATTCAACAGCACCCTCCAGTAGTGTAGTGTCCCTTGCCCTTTTTTTAGAGACTTTTGGGGGGTGGGATTTGGGAGTTGGGTTCTTTTTGGGACTTTTGAAAGACAATCGTTGGGGTTAGGGAGGGTTTTGAGGGAGATTATTTTGTTAGGGCTACATAAATATAATTTTTTTAACTTTATCTGACCATACCTGTTTTTTACTGCTTTTGAGTCTGGTGGGTGGGGGGTTAACAGTAAGTTTGTTTTCCTGAAGAGTCCTAGGACTTTAGTAGTACTACCATCAATCTCTCGTCTAGTCCTAATAGTCCATTATACTACCTCCCACCAAACGCTTATCTTACCTGTAATTTGTGTTTGAAAGTAGGGCTAGGCCCAGGGCTGGCTCCACGGGAAATGGGGATTAAGGTTGGCAATCCTGGGCGGATGAAATGTCCTCATTGCGGTGGTCCTAGTGGTGTGACACAGTGGCAGTTGCATGCCTATGGAAAAAAAGAAAACGAAACCTGGTTTGTCCTTACTGTAGCATTACAACGGTTACGGTACGATAGAGAATATAGCAGGTGACAGTACACTAGAACAGTGCCACAATGTAGCCTAACAAATGGTAAAGTATTGCAAGTATAACTAGTACTTGCGTTGAATTTATTTGACATTGGCTCCTACTACTACAAGAAATAGTACTGAAGCTGAGTAAGTCTAGAATATATCCTCGGATTCCTTCACCAGCCTGTTGCTATGACCTTATCCTCCCCAGCAAGTGTGTGGAATTATTGATGTCATTTAGTCACACATCAAGCAAAACCACACAGCCCGGGGGAAGAGGGTTAGGGTTTGGAAAATGGATGGGAATGGGGGTTTCTTTTTGGGTAGGTTTTGTTGAGAGAAGAAAAAAAAAGCACAGCATGGTCAAACAATAATTGAAGATAAAGAAATCTGGGATCAATTTAGAAGCAGAGAGAGATCCAAGAAATGCAGTCACACTCATAGAAGAAAACAATGGATACTGTATCTGTATGTTGTTGGAGTTGTCCTGTTGAATTTGGTAAGTAAGTTGCATGCAGCAAACAATTCCTCTTATTAGCGGAACTCCTCCATTCCAGCTGACGCTTCGTCCATCAATGTTGGTGACCACTGACAGAAGACACCCTGTCCACTGCCTGCCTGGCGCATGTTGAATTGCGGCTCGTTAATGTGAAGCCTGACTCCATCTTTTTTCCCCATTGCACAGACTGAAACCCGGCCTGTAATTATTGAACGGAAAACAGGAAGTGCTATTACAATACCACTGATAAACAAATATAAGGTATGTACGCTGTGTGGTGCAAAAAGTCACACTTTGATTTTCCTAATAGACAGTACAATATTTTTGAAATTGCGTACTCTGTCTGAGTCACCTTTTGAAGGATAAATAAGTATGGCCAAATTAATTTAGCGGATCTTTCCCCTCAAGCTCGGTGTACTGTGAACTGTGTTTTAGAACAAAATTAGACCTTCCAAGCAGTGCTCCCACCCAGACCCTTACTAAAGCCAGTCGCAAAAATGTAGAAGACCCCCAATCAGATCTCAAAAAACGAGGCCTAGCAGAAAAATGGTGACAAAACGGACTTTGAAAGTAAAAGTAGGCCCAAATACCCCCTTACCCACCGTGGATTGTATTCAAACCACTTGCAAGCAAGCAAAAGTATCCATAGCCAGCATCGCTCCAAGAGTGCTCTAAGACCCCAGAACTCAGTTGCAAAAATCTAGAACACCCCGAAACACATGCAATCCTGCTGCTAGGGCTAACCCTAACGAACCCTAAGTTACAAAAAGTGCCAAAAGGCTTTTCCTTATGGATTTTGTCCAAACCACTTCTATCCGGTATTAGACCTTCACAGGAATGCCCCAAGAGACCCGCCAACCCACCCGCAAAAAAGCACGCAACAACACCCCCAAACAGCCAAAAATCAAAATCTCATACTTACAATATCTCTCGGCCTTCGGTCCAAACGCGCTGTGCAGCTAGGTCATCATCATCATAACTCCTGTTTTCCACCACGGATTTCCTGAAAAGCAAATGCAATCAAGATTAGACTGTCGCAGCAGTGCTCCGACAGAGACACCAAAACCCACCCACAAACACCAGGAAGCCCCCCAAACAGGCCCCCGAAAACGCTACATTGAGCAAGATGTCAGAAGAAATAGCAAAAAAAAATTCTGCATGGAGTTTGTCCAAACCACTTCTATCCGGTATTAGACCTTCACAGGAATGCCCCAAGAGACCCGCCAACCCACCCGCAAAAAAGCACGCGACAACACCCCCAAACAGCCAAAAAGCAAAATCTCATACTTACAATATCTCTCGGCCTTCGGTCCAAACGCGCTGTGCAGCTAGGTCATCATCATCATAACTCCTGTTTTCCACCACGGATTTCCTGAAAAGCAAATGCAATCAAGATTAGACTGTCGCAGCAGTGCTCCGACAGAGACACCAAAACCCACCCACAAACACCAGGAAGCCCCCCAAACAGGCCCCCGAAAACGCTACATTGAGCAAGATGTCAGAAGAAATAGCAAAAAAAAATTCTGCATGGAGTTTGTCCAAACCACTTCTATCCGGTATTAGACCTTCACAGGAATGCCCCAAGAGACCCGCCAACCCACCCGCAAAAAAGCACGCGACAACACCCCCAAACAGCCAAAAAGCAAAATCTTATACTTACAATATCTCTCGGCCTTCGGTCCAAACGCGCTGTGCAGCTAGGTCATCATCATCATAACTTCTGTTTTCCACCACGGATTTCCTGAAAAGCAAATGCAATCAAGATTAGACTGTCGCAGCAGTGCTCCGACAGAGACACCAAAACCCACCCACAAACACCAGGAAGCCCCCCAAACAGGCCCCCGAAAACGCTACATTGAGCAAGATGTCAGAAGAAATAGCAAAAAAAAATTCTGCATGGAGTTTGTCCAAACTACTTCTATCCGGTATTAGACCTTCACAGGAATGCCCCAAGAGACCAGCCAACCCACCCGCAAAAAAGCACGTGACAACACCCCCAAACAGCCAAAAAGCAAAATCTCATACTTACAATATCTCTCGGCCTTCGGTCCAAATGCGCTGTGCAGCTAGGTCATCATCATCATAACTCCTGTTTTCCAGCACGGATTTCCTGAAAAGCAAATGGAATCAAGATTAGACTGTCGCAGCAGTGCTCCCAGACCCCAAAACTCACCCACAAACACCCGGAACCCCACCAAAGAGCACCTCAAAGGCAAGCAAGTCAGCAAAAACGGCAAGAAATTTCCGCCTCATATTTGGTCCAAAACACTTTTATCCGTTATTAGAGCTTCACAGCAATGGGCCCAGAGCCGTCAACTCACCCGCAAAGAAGTAGAACACCTCCACAAGTGCTGAGTCTTTCTTCATTGGGCGTAATCCAGCCCTCTGCTTTGAGGGAAATAGGAGTCTGGAGGAGGAGGATAGAGGAGCATGTTCTTCTGAACTTGTGAACCTGAGGAATGTAGACTGCGGCACCTTCAAATCAATAAGCAAACAAGTGAAGACAGTTCTGCTGATGGGCTTGTTTTTGTGATTAGGTGATTAAAGTTTGAATTAAATTAACTGTGCAAAACAAAGAAAGACAGACACACAGGAATAAAAGTGAATAAGGACGAAAAAGAAAGTTATTAATTCATTGTCTCATTTTCAGGGCTCGGTGTCAGGGAATAAGAATAAGAGTTCGTCATCATACTCTGCGAATTCAGGCAGGATGAGGTCAGCGTCACCTAACAGAGAACAAATTCCCTCATCTACGTTGCTGTCCTCCTCGTCTTCATGCTGCGTGCTTTCTCGTACTTTGTAATCTGGTGGTATGAGGTGCTGATTCATCTTGATCATTGTTAGCCTCTCCACATTTTTGGGCGAGAGGCGGCTCCGTTTGGGAGTTACAATGCCACCAGCAGCACTGAAAACACGTTCAGAAGACACACTTGCGAGTGGGCAAGACAAGTAGTTTATAGCCAGGTTAGAGAGCTGTGGCCACAATTGTTTTTTCCCATGCCAATACTGCAATGGCTCATCATTAAGAAAGACCTCTGTTGAGTCATTCAGATAGTCCTGCACCATCGACTCAAGGTCCTCAATGGTTCCTCCACTTTGGTTACTTTTTGCTGTGCTTGTGACCTCTTTTCGAGAACCATACCCAAGCCAACTTAGCCAATCCTCTTCAGCAGCCAATGTTACTCTTGTGAGTGGTGCAGAGGATCCGGTTGCCGGTGTCTTTAACGGCTGAGAGGTCACTTGTGCCAGAGCCACAGGTGCAGAAGTGGATTCTTTTGACTGGGGATGGCCTGCTGATGCTGATGCTGATGTACTGCCTTCTCCTTCAATATCCTGCCGTTCTGTTTCAAACCTCTTGGCTGACCAGGCTAGCCAACGTTTGTACTTTTTAACATCTTCATCAGCAAAAGGAAAGAATGCTTGGCCTGCCAGCGCCTTTTTGTAGCGTGGATCCAGAATAGTAGCACAAATGTAATGCTGTTCTGAGTTGATCATTTTAAGACGTTCATCACCACGTAGGCGCTCTAATAATTTCTCCGACAAAACAAAAGGGTCTTTGTTTTTTTTCATCTTTTTCTAACTCAGAAGACACCGCCTTCAGTTGGTGCTCCAGCATGCACAACAATGGGATAGCTTTTCCCAAATTACAGTCCTCCTTGCTGACTGCACGCGTGAAGACCTCAAAAGGACGAAGCATGTCTGTCAGGCTTTTAACTATGTCCCATTGCGCCGCACCCATCCTCAGGTCCTTCTGAGCTGTACCCTGTTTTAAGAAATAGTGATCGAGTACCGTATACTGCTCATACAGACGCTCAAGCATGTAGAAGGTTGAGTTCCAACGTGTTGCCACCTCCTGGATGAGTGCTTTCACTGGCATTCGACGTTCATGTAGCAGGCTCCTCAGATGCTTCTGGGCCTTAAAAGAATGGCTGAAATGGTTGCACATTTTTCGGCAGGTGGCCATTACCTCGCACGCTGGACTGTCTTTATCACTCAAGAATTTTTGAACTACCAGGTTGATACAGTGCGCCAAACACGGCACTCTAAAATAGTCACCCAGCGACATGGCCTTAACTACATTGGCGCCATTATCTGTGGAAACATAACCAGTCTTGCGTTTTTTTGGGGACAGCCAGTGAAAGACCTTTTTGTTAAACTCGTCCAAAATGTTTCGTGCTGTGTGACTTTTCTCCAAGCCAAACATGGCTAGTGTTGCATGTTTCCGAGCAGCTTTAAAAACTTGGTCCGGGTCAACACCTGCGTTTAGCTTTGCTTTAACTCCTGAAAAAGAGACCCAGTGTGCAGTGATGCACATGTAATCAGCGCCTGCGCCACTGGTCCACATGTCTGTTGTCAGATGTATAGTGTGAACAGCACTCTTCTGCAAAGCTGCCCCAATCACCTCCAGCACATCTTCATGTAGTGCTGGAACCGCAACTCTGGCAAAATAGAACAGGCTAGGAACCTTCCATTTAGGGCAGAGCGCTGCCACTAATTCTAGAAAACCTACCGCTTCTACAAAAGAAAAAGGGAGAAGGTCCACAGCTAGCATTTTAGCCAGCTTAGTGTTATACAGACGCGTCAGTGGGTGGTTGCGTTCATATGGCGCGTCTGAACAAAACATGGTTCTAATGTTGCCCTGGACCAAGCATTTACGGGATGTTAATGACTTCGTTGACCCAATTATGCTCGCTGGTGAACTTTTTCGCGTTGGTGTCTCACTCGCTCCAACACTCTTAGTGTGCCTCACATGGGGTGTGCTGCTGACAGGGGTACTGGGTGTAAGTGAAGTGTTTGACACGACTTCTTCCTCCTCGTCATCATCAGATGAAACATCAAAGTTTTCTTGACTTCCAATTCGGGCTTCCTTGATCGCCTTTAGGTGCGCAAACCATTTGACAGTGTGCTGTCTCTTAAGATGACCTCTCTGGCCTCCGGTACCATAGTTGCTACCTAACTTACCACGACTAACTGCAAGCTTACAAAGGGTACAAATGGCAAACTTTTCCCTTTTTGGGCAAACAGTAAAGAAGTCCGAAACTGGGGACTTGAAGTGTCTGTGGGGCCTGGAGGAGGCGGCGATACTGGTGGTGGTGGTCATGCTGCTAATGCCAGATGAAGTGGAGGATCTGGATTGCCCAACTTTTGTACGTTGTGCACTTTCACCGCCACTAATTAAGGTCGAGGTGGATGGAGGTCCCTTCTTGTGAGAAAGAAATATGGAAGCGGTACGAGTTGGTGTACTACTTAACTCCAATGATTGTGGTTTTTCCACTGCCTCCTCGTCGACAACATCATCATCATCACGCTCAGCAGCTTTTCGGGCTAGGGTCAAAATGTCTGTTTGCTGCATGCCCGCTGGGGCTGCAGTGACCTTTATGATGACTGGGTCGTCGTTGTCAGAGTCTTCATCAGCAGCAGTATCCGCCACTTCTTGTTGAGCCTCATCATCACCCTCCATAACTCTGAGACTTTGGACGAGCTTCCTTTTACGCTTAACTACCTTTGTCAGATCATGGTGTGCCTCACTCTCAGACGGCAGTGGTGCTGGTTCCCAATTTTGATCCGTATCATCAGAAGGAGGTGTGCTTGAAGAAGATGTAGACACCACCCTTGATCTCTTCCTTGCTAGGGGTGTGGAAGACAATGAATGATCATCAGGAGGAGTGTCTTCCTCAAATGATACCTCGCCTTGATTGTCGATTTCCTGATGTGCCCCTACTTCGGGAGGAACAACTATTGTGGGCACTTGTGACCCTCCATGCATCTCCTTGCGCTGCCTCTCCTTCCACATGTACTTAGGCTTGTACTTGCACATGTGGTTTTTGTTGCGGCTGTGGTTGTTCAACACTCGTCAGATGAGTTACAATAACCTGTGTTGATTGAGGGACATTGCTGCTACTTTCTTGCGATGAGCCAACATCACTGGTCGATGGTGATTGAACAACTAGACTAACTGCCTCTGCAGCAGTCAAGGGCTTGGACTTAAGTTGGCGTGGTGGTGGTGGTGGCACTGAGCCCAATGGAGCGGGGGTGCTGCTCCCAGCTTGGTCCCCAGCAGATTCCGCTGGTGCTGCAGGCGTACTTTTTTTTTTCCTCCCAAAAAAAGAGGCGGCCGGCACACCAGTCTCCTTGGTAACTTGCTTCTTCTGCTCCCTACTGGCAACTTTCTTGCTAGAGGAGCTACGGGTAACTTTTTTTGGGGCCATCTTCTTCAGAGCAGGTCAGAACAGCAGGCAGCAGTTGCACGAGTTGCAGAGTTGTCTGTGTCCAGACGTGACGTCGCGTGACGTTATGCTGCACACACACACCGCTGCAGGACTTCTTCCTGGCACTGGTGGTTCTCTTGAGTCTTGTGCACCTAAAAGCAATGGAAGACAGAGGAACATCAGTTCAGTTATACACCCCAAAAAATCGAAAAACACAGAAAAATCAGCACAATCCCTTGCCATCCATGATGTTTACATTCAAGACACCACACAGAAAGACTAGGCCCATGCAACACTCAGTACCCCTGGGCATAATGGATGAAAAGTAGGCAAAATAAGTGCAGGCCTCAGACACTGCCTCTCTTCAAAATGGCCCCTTGCACCCCAAGCACATGTTGCCTGTACCAGCCAGCACTCAAGATGGCCACCACCACCACCCACATGGCCAGTCCACATCAACAGTACACCCCACAAAAACAGAAAAACACCCCAAAATCACCACAATCCAATGCCATCCAGGATGTTTACATTAAAGAGAGTGAGACCACACCACAGACACACTCAGTCCATGCACCACTACCCCTGGGCAAAAGGCCACACCAGCAGCCCCAAAAAAGAAAAAAAAAACACAAAAATCAGCACAATCCCGGCCCATCCATGGCCTCAATGATGTTTAAATTCAAGAAGACACCCCACAGAAAGACTAGGCCCATGCAACACTCACCACCCCTGGGCAAAGGGCCCCACCAGCAGCCCCAAAAAAACGACAAAAACCACAAAAATCAGCACAATCCCAGCCCATCCATGGCCTCAATGGTGTTTAAATTCAACAAAACAGTTATATCATGCACCCATAACCAACCCTGGTCCTACTGGATACTCTGGCTACCCACAATATATTTTATTTAATGTTCTGAAAAAGTTCCAAAATTGTAGTTGCAACAACTGTAATGCCCCAAACAAACTTACTTGTGAAAGTTGATTTCTAATCCAAAAGTGATCCAAAGAAAGTCAAAAAGGCCTCAAATCCAAATATCCAGCAGCACCCACAAAAAGTAATCCTTCCAGGTCAAGGTCCAAATGAAAGTGACCAGCACATGAAGAAAGCACTGGGAGGAGCCTGCTGGACAGGAACAGGAAGTTGGAGACTGTGGGGCACTTCCTTCCCCCCCCCAAAAAAATGGACTCCTTGCAAAAAAAAGGCCATGCAAATGTCAACCTGAGGAGTGATTCTGATAAAAATCATCATTTTCTGAAGGTTTATCCTGTTTGCTGGTGAATTTCTTGTGCAGAATTGCAAAATCTCTATTTCGCGAGTGCGAGATTGTTCCTGTCCGCCGCAACTACGTGTTCGCAATTGCGAACTCTCGCGAGGCGTGCTGTGCAAGGTGGCAAGCCGCGATTACGTATTCGCGGGCGCCAAACTCCCGCGGGATCCCGCAGCAAGATCCAAAATGGCGCAGCACTCGCAAAATATGATCGAGAAAAACAACTCGGCAAACGCTAAATGACGGAAAGTGAACGCCGTGCACCACGCCGCGCGCCGCAATATTGTATCACCAAGCAAAAAATCCGCCGCGAGCGAATTCACGGATTTTCGACAAATTCACGCATTGCGAATTTGCCGAAAATCCGAAAAATCCGCAGAGCGGATTTTACGCCCATGCTTAGTAGTAGACAGTAAGTAGTAGAGAGTAGTGGAGAATATTCCAAAGTTTGACACAGCACCACTTGCACAATAAGTCCAATCAAATCATATCACTTAGAGTCTTTATTGAAGCGCTGAATCTTGGTGTATATTCAAATGCTTTTATTTTCCTTAAGTTTATGTACCACAGCCAGCCGACAGAACTTCTTCAGGGCGTTCTTATTTCCTTCAAGTTATGTCAGTATCCTGTTGTCATATAACTAGATATTTCTTCCAAAGGTTAGACGAGACGTAAGTACATTCTTAGTCAAAGTGACTAGGTATCAATTTTACCCACACAATTCGGGCAGACTTGAGTAATTTATAGCATCCTCAAAGTCAGTCTTTCAAAACTTCCAAAGAATAGGACATGATAATCCAAATCCAAATGTTTCTCAAGAAAAGTTATTTTCAATCGTTCGGAATATCGGCGTTTGGGCAGATATGACCCAGCAGGGACCCCCAGCATGCAAGGGGAATTAGTCCCCCCTCTGCAAACGCGCCGGTGGCCTGCGTTCCAGAGAGGTGTAAAAAGGGGCATAGCCTCATTTCACCTCTGTGCAATGCAGCCCCCTGGCGCATACTGGAGGTTCCAGGTGGGCTAGTTGGCCCCCAGGGACCCCTAGTATGCAATGGTAATTCGTTCCCCTCTTCAAACATGCACGGGGGCTGCGTTGCACAGAGGTGTAAAAAAGGGTGTGGCCTCATTACACCTCTCTGCAATGCAGCCCCCTGGCGCATACTGGAGGCTCCTGGTGGGCTAGTTGGCCCCCAGGGACCCCCAGTATGCAAGGGGAATTAGTACCCCCTCTGCAAACGCGGCAGGGGGCTGCGTTGCAGAGAGGTGTAATAAGCGGCATAGCCTCATTACACCTCTGCAATGCAGCCCCCTGGCACATACTGGAGGTTCCAGGTGGGATAGTTGGCCCCCAGGGGCCCCCATTATGCAAGGGGAATTAGTTCCCCCTCTTCAAACATGCATGGGGGCTGCGTTGCAGAGAGGTGTAAAAAAGGGTGTGGCTTCATTACACCTCTCTGCAATGCAGTCCCCTGGCGCATACTGGAGATTCCTAGTGGGCTTTCAGGTCTTATATAGTTAGGAATTAGCATTAAAAAACCTTTGAAATTCACTGAAAAAAACATAGGTTTCAGGCCCATCCTCGTGCGAGCGACCCGGACCGCCGACTGAAGACTGCCCCCTGCCTATGCGCCAGGTTCCATCCAGAAGGGATCAGACCAAACTCTAAATCAACCTGACGGCAATACTGACGAATTCGCCCAAGACATCCTCTGTGATAAGACTAACCCACACTCTCAGCCGGCGGCCCCAGCTCTGACCAGAATCCAACTGTGGTTTTCGCCCCAACCTAGAAAAGGTAGATTTATTCTATACGGGCAACAGACAAGGCCAGCACCCTCCAACTGTCCTCCACGGTATCTCCTTCTTGACGTGAAGGGACTCTCAATATTACTTATCCTTGCGTTACCCCCCTTGGGGCTGACTCCGCCACATACAATTGGGGACGTGATTCCCTCTATCCCAGCCATTCACCTACGGCAACACGATCTTTTCCAGGCATAAGCAAATTGCCTTCAACTGTGGCTAACCATACGCCAGCTCCTTCCGTTACCAGCAGATCTTCTGTACATGTGTGGTTCCCTCTTCTGTACCCCACTTTGCCCTGATGAAGGTGTTGCCCCGGATGGGGCCATACACCGAAACGCGCGTTGGCGTCTGTTCCTATTTAGGAACCTTCTGAACCAACCCGGACATTTGATCATCGGTCCTCCTGTCATCTAAAATTCATCTCTGCCTAGTGTTGTAGGATGTATGATGTGTGAATGTTTTTTGTAAGAATGTGTAGGGTATTTTAGTATGAAGTTAGAACCACCATTTAATTGTTGTTAAGATGTTTATTTATTTGGATGTATGACCATTTATATCTATATACAAAGATAATGAATTCATGAAAATAAAAAATATATTTTGATACAAATCTAACTTGTTATATGAGTTGCTTGGGTTCAGGACAATTTTTATAATACAAAGGACCTCTCCTAGGCCATTGACAAATTATTGTGGGCAGGTCCCCTTTCAGTGTTTGATTGTTACTTTCCCCATCGACCTGCCTAAATTGATGTGGGGTCCCCCTCCGATTTGAAAGTTCAGGCCTTATATAGTTAGGAATTAGCATTTAAAAAACCTTGCAAATTCACTGAAAAAACCATAGGTTTCAGGCCTTATATAGATAGGAATTAGCATTTAAAAAACCTTTGAAATTCACAGAAAAAACCATAGGTTTCAGGCCTTATATAGTTAGGAATTAGCATTTAAAAAACCTTTAAAATTCACTCAAAAAACTATAGGTTTTAGGGGTGTTATAGTTAGCTGGACATTTCACTCATACAAAACCATTGAAAATGCTCCTATATAGTTAGTTGTACTAACTATATTTCGCGCACCCGCAATCCACTGCTGATGATGTCACATATTACATCATTCATGACATGGTCAGTGACAAAACTGATGACATCTCAAATGGACTGTTTCCATGAGGCACAGGGTCAGACTGATTTGCATATAGCCATGTCTGAACTGGGGTGGCTGAGTGGGCTAAAGAATGGTGATGGATTAAACCCAGATCAGTTGACTGGGGGTGAGTGTTTGATATGCTCAAACGCTCCGTCCATCATCCCCTTTTGTATCGCTTTGTTCGCCCTAAGTGTGGCAGGGGATGCTCATACGTGAGTCCCTTGCTCACTTGGCCACTGGATTCAAGATAGCCTGGCTGATGAGGATTATGTATCCGAAACCGGTCCCAGGATGCTTGTTTCTGGTCCAGGGAAGACATGGCTTGGCAGTTCGGGCTGGACTGTTCCCATGAGGCACAGGGTTAGACTGATTTGCATATGGCCATGTCTGAACTGGGGTGGCTGAGTGGGCTAAAGAATGGTGCAGGGATTCTGCTCATGCACAGAACTATGCACAGGAAAGCAGGATCTTCTTGTATTGTGGTGTACCAAAAACCCACCACAGTGCCCAGAACCCCAATCCGACTAGCATAAGTGTCTCATTCGTTCTCCTTGCTACAGTGAAGCTACCAATGATTAACCCAGAACAAGCGACTTAGGGCCAGATGTAGGTGGCTTAAACAAACGGTCGGTAATGCAGAAATTTGCAGAATTTCTGTGTTACCGACCGGTATTTAGCCATGTACAATGTAGGTAACACCAAACACCATCACAAATAAGGAATCAGTAAAAATAAGGGAAACCAGTTACCGATTCCTTAATTTGTGATTAGCAGACACCGAAACCCCAAATACCGAATCACTAAATAAGAAATCCTTAAAAACTCGCAAATCGATGTAACAAGATTCAATAATACCTATTTTTTAATTTTTCGGTATTTAGGAAAAAGCAGGTGTAATCAGGTGCACTGCATTTAAACAGCCCCAAAATGCCACAGTGTTAACACAATGGCGGCCCTCTACGTCATTGCAAGGTGGCTTCGAATGCAAGCAGCAGGACTGAGGATCTGGAGACGGAAGGAGCGCGTGTACAGACTGCACGTTACACTGTTCCAACTGACTGAGGCTGAAATCCATGAGAGGTACAGGCTAGACCCCGAAACCATCCTAGACCTGATACGGGACGTGCACCCTCTCCTGGAGCATCAGACACCAAGGGCGCACGCTATACCAACACATCTTCAGGTGCTCTTCAGCCTGCACCTACTTGCATCAGGTAGTTAGGGGGTGATAGCTGTGGCAGGTGGTGTGTCACAGAGTTGCCTGTCCCGTTTTTTCAACACTTTCCTGGATGCCATGATGCAAAGAATGCATCACTACATACGCTTCCCCAGCACACAGGCGGAACTGCAGAAAAACAAGATGGATTTTTACCAAAAGGCACAGTTCCCACATGTAATAGGGTGCATTGATGGGACACACATACCCATCTGCCCACCTGCAGCTTCAGAGTACATATATCGGAACCGCAAATCTACACATTCTATCAACTTGCAGGTAATATGCGATGCGGACCACATCATCACTAACATTTTAGCCAGATTTCCAGTGAGTACCCATGACTCCTACATATTCAGGAACAGTGGGATCTACACACGTCTGGCTGGGGGCAAATTTGGAGAAGGATACCTGCTAGGTAAATCAATGTGACACACCCTGATGTACACCTTGGATGAATGTGTTGGTGACTGTTATTAATGGCAATTCCTTTCTCACTCTGGTGATAGCGCATATGCCGTGCGGGCATTTATCCTGAATACATACCTCAACCCATCTACCCCAAGTGAGAGAAGATACAATGTGGCACATAGATCTACGCGCAATGTTGTGGAGCGCACATTCGGACTATTAAAAAGCAGGTTCCGCTGCCTCCACAAAAGTGGAGGTGCATGTCAGTACCGCCCCATCATCTGCTGTAAAATAATAGCAACATGTGCCATGCTGCATAACCTTGCCACAAAGAAAGGAACAGCAGTGGAACTAACTGACTCCGAGGATGAGGGTGAGGATTGTCCACAGCCAGAGCACAGTGCAGCAGGTGTGGCAGCAGCACCAGATGGGAGACACAGACAGGCTGAGATCACAAGCAACTATTTCTGAGTAAGTAAGCAGACACAGCCAGTTACTGTAATTGAGTGACAGTGTTTTATTACACTTCACTCAGGCAATAGCATAGCACACCGCCACAACATGAAGGCCGCAACATGCCAAGCCAATTTGCAATGGACATTCCAAAGGCGAAATGGGTTACATCACCCATTTCGCAATACCAGGTGATGGCTGGCATTACTTCCTGCGCCCACACGCAGCACTGCTGCGTTCCCTGGGCACACTGTCCTCACTGGCGGTCTGTCCTGTGGCATTGCAGTGCCGTTCGCTGTGCCTCCTGGACTCGGTTATCGGGGGCGTGATGATACTGCGGCTAGTTGCCTCTTCACTATCCCCCATCACCTGCACCAGTAGTGGCTATTTGGTTTGTTTGTAGCACTTCCAGTGCACTGGTCACTGTGACCAGCGCCCTTGTCACGGCACGGCTGCAGTGGGCCATCTCCTCCTGCATGGCCACCGAGCGCTTGCAGAGGAGAGAGGTGGCAGTGGAGAGGTGGTTCACCGCCTTAGTGTAGTTGTCCAATTTCAGCCTGTACCTGCGCCTCACCAAACGATCCACATCCATTTTACTACACAGCAGCCTCACTGCCTCGGGCATGTCCCTCATGCCCTCAGCCACAGTATTGTTCATGCTGTTAATACCCTCCTTGATTTCCAGCATGTGTCTATTCATGTGGACCATCTACTGTTGCACTGATCTGATTGCTTTGCCTGGCAGCCACTGCACCATGAGCATGTTCCCCTCAAGACCGGCGAATACACTTGGACCCTCGCCCTGTGCAACTGGACTGCCTGCCCTTGCACAGCGGTGTCAGACACCTGTGTGGGCGCGCTCGGTGGGGGACTGTGTGCCTGCACTGTTGTCATCCTCTGCCAGCGTGGAATGTTGGCCTCCCATGCTGTCCTCCTCGGACACCTCGCTCTGCTGGAGACTAGCCACTGTATTCCTCCTGGCTCTTGGTGGTGGTGGCGGTGATGGTGGCTGTAGGTGAGTAGGATCTGCTTACTATGGTTACCCCCACTTTATGCTGTGCTTCACTGATTTATTGACTTTAGTCTGGCTGTGGCCCTGCTAAAGAGAACCCCAGCCTAGCTGCTTCCTCTCTAAATTGATTTCATGTACATTAGGTACACTCCAGATTGGTTACTGGGTTACCCGTGTGAGTCCCTAGTATATGGTACCTTAGGTAACAAGGGTTGAGGTACCCTAGAGGCCTACCAGGGGTTGAAGCATGCAATATGCCTCCCCTGGGAAGTCTTCAAAAATGGCACCACATGTCTGCTCCTGCAGCCTGGGTAAGGTGGTGTAAGTTCCCCTTACTGAGATATAGTATACCTATATCTACCTTTTAAAACAGACACATATAAACCTATAAGTCTCTCCTATGGCAGGCCTTGACAATCCTGAAGGCAGAGTGCTTGGTTTTGCGGTAAAGGGTGCCCGTGCATGAGCTGAGCCCCTCTGCAGCTTTCGGAATCCCTTCCTTATGGCTGTTCTGTGATACAGCCATACCATATACTCTTAAGTGCATTATAATCCTCGTGGATAATGCTAACTTTAGAAAGGCTGCATCAAAACATGTCGTGTTTGGTGTCAAACACTTTGGAATACTACCCCCCCCCCTGCCAGTCCTGGTGGCGGGGTAGCATTCCACCTTTCTAGACGGAGAAGGCATGTACACACTGGTCTAACAGGTAGAAGTTAAACAGAGCCCCAGCATCACAAAATGGATGCTGCTGCCACAGACATGAGTCTGATCTCCTGCTACTGGATGAAACTCCGGCAGGGGAGGCCTGGACAATAGGTTTCCTGTCCAGGGAGGTGGAATCACCTCCCCAGACAGGCTTTAGTGTATTGGGGCAGGGTGGATGCATTCAGTGAATGCTTTTCTAACAGTTCCTGGGGCACACAAGGTGACCCTGTGCATTTTCCACTTCAAACGGGTTGCTGGGGCACTCAGCCCCAGCTCTGGCGTGAAACTGGACAAAGGGTAAGGGTTGTAACCACCCCCTCCCAGGTCCTCCCATAGGTGGGACCTTAGAGTTAGTCCATCCCCTAAACTTAGTATAAGCATAGGAACCCAGTCCCTAGGACTTTAGATTATCCTGGATGAAACTTTGCAACATATATCTTGGAACTTTGACATTCTATTCTGACCAGAAGACTGAAGAATCTCCCTTGGGGTCAAGGAGTGACTCCTCTGTTCAAACAGGCACCAAAGAAGCATCTTGCTGGTCTGCATTTTCGAGGCTCCCGCCAGATCCCAAAGAATCTGCAACACAGGACATGGACTTCCAGACATCTTTGAGGCCAACACGAGTCCCCAGCAAAGCTGAGACCTGTAGCCGTCACAAGAGACGTAGGACCGGAACTCCTGGACATCCAGCACATTTGCTAGTGCATCAACTTCCCGAGCTTTCCCGAAGTTGTGCATTGGGCTACTTGTAGTATAAGCCCTGAGCATCTTTTGCATCGAAGATTGTGGGCATACACTCCACGAGTGTTCCGTGGGCCCACTTCTAACATGTCTGCTTGAGGCACCTTCGCGATCCCTGGTCCGTCAACTGGTGGGTCCCCAAGAAGGTAACTCCTCTACTTCTTGGGCTTTTCTGGTTGCTCCATATGTGCCCTGACTCCCCTCCAGAGGGTGAGTCCCTCAGACCTTGCTGGTCTGCACCAAAGCCAATCTTTACTTTCTGCATGGGTTACTGTTGCCAAGGCTTGTTGGGCCCAATCCAGACACGAATGCTGCAGCACTTGACATCCTTCATGGGAAAGCCAGAATCCAGCTCCTGGTCATCGTCAACGCCTCCTGGTCCTCGTGGCTGAAGAGTCAAGCTTCCCCTACATCACCTGAAATCACACGACATCGGCTGGCATCTTCTTGTTGCCTCCCTGGTCGCTGGCAAGTGACCCAGACTCTGTCCTCTCTGCTTTCAGGTTCTTCAGATCTCCGATCCACCCTTGGATCCATCCAGACACTGTTCATCTGGTCACCTGCAGCACTTCTTTGCAGCTCTCAATAGGAAACAACGACGAAACCGGACACGAAAAGACACATATGCACCCGGCTACCCTGGGTGAGGTAACACGATTACTTTGGTGCTCCCGTGGGTCTTGACTCTCAAAGTGTCCAGTACTGAAGGGGTTTGTTCCTAGTCCACTCCTAAGTGTCCCTAATCATTAAAAATCTAACCATAACTTTCTCCATAGAAGTCAATGGTGATTCGCGGCTGTGTTGAGATTATAGACTGGCAAAACAAGCTGCTTTGAATTCCTTCAAGACTTAGCCTGAAGGCTGCTCTCCACAGCTACCACTAGGATAGCTTTCTATAAGGTTGTCTTTAACCTACCATCAATAAGGGGTCGTTTGGACTGGTGCAAGGTGCCCACTAGAATAGTGGACAGCATATGCCAGGCCAACTTACAACATTGGTGTGCAGAGTGTCGGATTCCAGCTTGCTATTGTTTTACCAGATAATCTCAAGTGTTTGATCATCTGAAAACCACTAAAGGTACCATAGGTACATATAATACAAGCTTAAAATACAGTAAGTTCTACTGAACTTAGAGTTGTGTGTCGAAGGCTTAGCACATCCTTTCTACAACTAAAGAGAGTTTAGTAAACAACTAGAGTAGGTAGGTGCATACACCACACCTCACTAATAATGTCTTCAGTGCCAGGACCTAGTGTGTCCTTGCCAGATGTCAGCAGGTTACAGACATCTAAGTATGACACATTCCCTTTTGCTGAGCTAAGGGCTCTGTGTACTATGAGAAAACTGAAGACTGGCAAAGGAGCCAACACCCAATGCCTCAGAAAGGTATTGCTGCTAGATGACCTTAGTACGGCTACAGAGCCTGAGTGGGGTGGGAGCAGCAGAGGAGGAAGATCCCAGTGGTCCAATCCATGCCTTTGGGTTCAGTGAACTGACTGTTATGATATGTGATCCTTCTGACTACATCTCCCATAATTCATTGCTGGTTTTTAGTAAAACATGTACTGGAGTGGGAATCATACTGCCTCATTGGGGATTGGGGTTAGGGAGTGGAGAGCACAGCATGATGTGCATGCATCTTACCTTGCCTGTTGCCAGCTCTAGCTGAGCTGTCTGCATCCCCAATCCCACTCACGCTCTCCGGCTGGAGGGTGGACTCCACCAGGAGATCCAGGGCAGTTGGTGCAGGTGCTGTGTTTGTCCCTCCACCTGGCTGCTTGGCTTGCTTCATTCTCTCTGCCAACCTCTCCTTTGCACGCTTCCTGAGGCCATACCAGCGTTTTTTAAGTTCTTCAATGGAGCGCTGGGTTACACCAATGGCATTAATCCTTTCCTGGATAACCAGCCATATCTGCCTCTTCTGTGATTCAGGCATGTGCAGGGATTTTTTTCCGAACAGTTTGTCATAGTCCTTTGTAACCTCCTCTATCAGGACCTCCAGCTCCCTCTCACTAAATGTATGTTTCCTTTTGCGCTCTCCTGCTCCTTTTCCTTCTCCTGGTTGACCATTTCTGGTCTGGGATGTCAGCAATAACTTGGAAAAGTTGCTCATAGGATGTTTGCTGTGCTCCCTGCCTCTCCAACAGCTTCAGGATCAGTGCAGCTGCATGGGTGTGGCCACTTCCTGGTTGTGAGATCATGAGGAAGCACAGGATTTGCTGTTTCAACAATTTGCTATTGTTCAAAATACCGATTCTCTAATTACCGAATAGGTATTAAGGAATCGGTGATACCGATTCAGTAATAGGGAATCGGTAATTTATTTTTACCGATTTTTACCAACTCGCTAATTATTACCGATTTTTACCGATTCGGTAATTTTTACCGATTTTTTATCTACATCTGAAATACCGACTTCTTAATAGCGAATCGGTAAAATTCGCTATTAAGGGACTCAGTATTTCAGATTTACCTATATCTGGCCCTTACTGAATTCTCAGGAATAGTGGGAATCAAGAACACTCTTTCATTTTTATTCTCATACAAGTCCACAACGTGACTAATCCGAGACACGGTATAGTTTAATAGTTTAAAATGTTTATTTTAACTACGTGCTCTAAGATGCAGTATTTTGGCTAACATTAGCAAACAAATGCATAGAAATAAAACAATCAGGATTCTTACAATTCCATAAAATACAAAGGGAGAAATCATATTATAATGATAGTGGACCAGGTCTATAGCTCCTTGTGTACCACCCTCCCCTTGCTAGGAGCTTGCTTTTATATTAATAGAAGATCTCAAGGTTCAAACGGGGAACCCCATACCTCAAGGATCAGGTGAAGTAAAACACATCGCAGGACAAGCACAGCTCTCTGTAGATGGAAAGGTAATTCTCCAAGTGCTTCTGTCATGCATGCAATGCAATATTAAAGGCACCAAAGTTTCAGTTATTTGCAGCTGTGTGTGTGTTATGTCTAGAACGTGGGCCGATCAACCTGAATCAACAGCATACAATGTTATTGGACCTTGAACACTCTGTACAAACTTGAGGTCGAGGTGTAAGTATAGAGATGTGAAAAACAGACAATTCTCATCTGAAGAAAATCAAGCAGTTTTATTTACGAGAACAGAAGCATGAAGTGTCGTGCGCAAAAGCGGCAAAATGGCGTTTAAGCATCTAATTCACCTATGCTAACATAGCAATGTGATACCAAAGGGGATGATGGACGGAGCGTTTGAGCAAATCAAACACTCACCCCCAATCAACTGATCTGGCTTTAATCCATCATCATTCTTTAGCTCACTACACCACCCCAGTTCAGACATGCCATATGCAAATCAGTCTGACCCTGTGCCTCATGGGAACAGATCAGCCGGAACTGCCAAGCCATGTCTTCCCTGGACCGGAAACAAGCATCCAGGGACCAGTTTCTGGCTAATCAGCTGTCTTCAGCCAGGCTAGCTTGAATCCAATGGCAAAGTGAGCATGGGACCCACGTCTGGGTATACCCTGCCAACTTAGGGCGAACAAAGCGATACCAAAGGGGATGATAGACGGAGTGTTGGAACAAATCAAACACTCACCCCCAGTCTACTGATCTAGGTTTAATCCATCATCATTCTTTTGCTCCCTCCACCACCCCAGTTCAGACATGGCCATATGCAAATCAGTCTGACCCTGTGCCTCATGAGTACAGTCCAGCCCGAACTGCCAAGCCATGTCTTCCTTGGACCGGAAACAAGCATCCTGAGACCAGTTTCTGGCTAATCAGCTGTCATCAGCCAGGCTAGCTTGAATCCAGTGGCAAAGTGAGCATGGGACCCACGTCTGGGCATACCCTGCCAACTTAGGGCGAACAAAGCAATACCAAAGGGGATGATAGACGGAACGTTTGAACAAATCAAACACTCACCCCCAGTCAACTGATCTAGATTTAATCCATCATCATTCTTTAGCTCACTCCACCACTCCAGTTTAGACATGGCCATATGCAAATCAGTCTGACCCTGTGCCTCATGGGAACAGTCCAGCCTGAACTGCCAAGCCATGTCTTCCCTGGACCAGAAACAAGCATCCTAGGACCGGTTTCTGGCTAATCAGCCATCATCAGCCAGGCTAGCTTGAATCCAGTGTCAAAGTGAGCAAGGGACCCGCGTCTGAGCATACCCTGCCAACTTAGGGCGAACAAAGCGATACCAAAGGGGATGATGGACGGAGCGTTTGAGCAAATCAAACACTCACCCCCAGTCAACTGATCTGGGTTTAATCCATCATCATTCTTTAGCTCACTCCACCACCCCAGTTCAGACATGGCCATATGCAAATCAGTCTGACCCTGTGCCTCATGGGAACAGTCCAGCCCGAACTGCCAAGCCATGTCCTTCCTGGACCGGAAACAAGCATCCTGGGACAGCAATGTGTGCAAGCAGACTCATGTCCTCACTATAATACGTGAAGATTTGTCAAGCGGTGCCAAAGATATTGGCAAAACAAAAACGCTTTTCCTATGGAAACTTTGGTTCTAACTATAACTACCTGCTGGCTATTGCACTTCTGGTTGGGGAATTAATTCCATTTTACTTCTGAGGGCCTCAGGACTAAAGTGTACTTCTTCCTCAACCAGTAGTGCACCAGGAGGCGTGTATGCAAAGCAATGGAGTAAGGGTGTGTGGTTTCTGATGACCTCTCAGCACTCCGTATGTGTGGGTCTTACTGGGGGTAACAGGAGGGGAAGTTGGTCCCCAACGACCCTCAAGAGCCAAGGAGAATTTATCCCACATCTAGTAGTACACCAGAAGTCATTTTTGCAGAGGGGTGGAGAAAGGGGGCGTGGCCATTGAACGCCTCTCAGCAGACCCACAGTGTGGGACTAACTGGAGGTAAATGGAGGGGTAGTAGACCCCCAAGGACCCTCAAATGCCAAGGGGACTTCATTCCCCTACTAGTAGAACACCAAGCGGCACGTTTGCATAGTGGTGGAGAAAGTGGACGTGTCCTCCGACACCCTATCAGCTATCCTGCCATGTGCCACTTACTGGAGGTAACAGGAGGCGTAGTTGACCTCCAAGGACTTCCTTATCCAAGCAATAGGGCACATTCCGTTCTTTTTGCCTTGAGCTGGCCCCGTTTTGGCAGCTTAGTGCCAACACAGGCACCCTTGCATGACAGCGCGAGGGTGTCTGTGTTGTAGGCAGAATTTTTTTATGCAGGAAGTGGCACCTTACTGCATAAAAACAATCTTCAGATGCTTTTTCTTCTTTCTATGTGTGCTACAGAATACGGCATACATGGAGAGAGGAAAAAACTAGGAGAACTAAAAATATTTCTCCTTGTTATGCCTCTCCTGGGAAGTGTATCCTTTTGGTGCATTCCCAGGTTTACCTGTTCCTGTAAATCTGGGAATGCATCAAAATTCATGAACGCACACCCATGGAAGCACCTCACTGATGCAAAGTCATGCAAAACAGCAATTTGCTCTGCATTACCTACTCATGATTTATGAAGCCACACAAGGTGACCTTGCATGGCTTCATAAATCTCATTTAACCCTTACATCACTCTGCATGGTGCAAGACCGAAGCAAAGGGGCTCATAAATATTCCCCTAAGTTCCGGGGTCCTAAAATAGATGCTCTAACATTTCTCTTTATAGTACGGCCAGCCAGTCAGAGCACACGCTTAAGAGGGTCTTGCAGGACTCACAGGAGCTTTTCACTCCTGCGGATTATTTGAAGTTGCATGATTGTTCGACTTTCGCCAGCCTCCAGCCAACCCAACCATCTACCCTCCAGCCAACCCAGCAATCCAGATATACAAATATTTGAAACCTTGATTTCTTACTACTAAAAGGATTACAACATATCTTAAAAAGCATACTTGCTTGCTTAAGATTTAGCTTTCTGTCCAATTTGATGTGATAGACTTCAGCCCTTTTGACTGTCTTTCTGTTCAAAAATCCCATCAAAATTGCATGGGAAAGCTTTGGTTTTTTTTTGTTGTTGTTTTTTTTTGTACCAGCCATTTTTTTTTTCTTTATTTTTACTTAAAGCAATAAATGGTAACCATCCCTTGAAACCAGAGCCTTTCATCTCGATATCTCTCACATCTTGTCGGTCTTGAACTGAGTTTTCCCCCTTTTCTATCCCCCTCCACCGTGCACCCTCCCCCCGCCCAACACTCCCCGGAGCACCCCCTCCCCCACCCCAGTGACCCTCCCCCAACAATAAGGCATTAGGGCCTATTGCCCCTGGATGTGTATGAGAGTACCTCCATTGGCTGTGGAGATCCTTATCAAAAATAGAATAGAAAACCCTGAGATTCCAAAATATAGAATAGAATAGTCAAATAATAGTCAAATCTATGTCATCTCAGGGTAGTGAGTTCAGGTATTCTTTGGCTGAATCTTCCGTTGTAAAAAATCGATTTTGCCCTTTATAAATCGTTTTCAAAGTAGCAGGTTGCAAAAGGAACACTTGCGCCTCTTTTGCCTGAAATGCAGGAATTAGCTGACGAAGTCGCCACCGGTTCTCAACAGTAGCATGGCAGTAATCGGGGCGGACGAAAAATTCCACCCCCAAACCTGACCTCTTTTTATCTGGTCGTGCAAGATCGTACAGTAGCTGTCTAGCCAAGAAGTTGTTGAGGGAAATTAGAATAGCCCGTGGATAGCGCCTTGGTTCGCTCGTACTGGTTGTGACCGAAATGGAAACCGATGAGCCCGTTGGATTTCTTGCGCCCATTGCCACTCCTTAACTTCGGGAAATGCATCATTGAGTAGATCTATAACAAACTGGCGCACATCTTGGCCTTCACGACCCTCGGGCACACCCAGAATGCGTAAATTATTACGCCGTAGCCTGTTTTCTAAATCGGTCAATTTTGAAATAACATCGAGCTTTTGAGCCTTGATTTCCTTAATATCGCTTTGGTTTTGAACCATTTGATCTTCGAGTACAGAAATACGCCCTTCTGCTTCAATCATTCTGTCCGTAAAGTCATTACAGGATTTTGCTAATCGACGGACAGTATTCTGTAGCTTTCTACAGGCATTATGAGTTTTTTGATGATCCGCTTTGGCCTCTATACGTTGATCAGCAATGGCCTTCAATACTACATCCAGTGCCTCCTGTGCCGTTGTGCCCATATTATACGCTGCCCCGCCAGGTTGGTCAGCATTGGGGTTGTCCTCGATTAATGCCCATTTGGGAATCTCCGTGGATCCAGGCTGACCACCATTATCATTAATCTTGTTGCCAGCGGTCGAGTCTGCCCAATTTGCATTCCCTTGCTCGACGGCAGTGAGATTGAGAGATAGTTTCCCTGTATTTTCACCATCATCCTCCAGGTCTCCCTCCTCTTCCTCCTCTTCCTCCTCCTCTGCCTCCTCTTCTATATCCTCTGAGGCGTCGGAGTGCTCTGAATGTTCAGATAGTGAATAATATTCACTATCCTTGCTACCAATAAGATCACCCTCTCCGGAGTCGGCTATATTTACTGAGGTAGAAGTCAGTGTAGGGGTAGATATTAAAATGGTAGTATGAGTGGAAGCAGGTTGTATGGACCTAGGGGAGACCACCAAGTCCGATAGTGCCTCAGTCAGGGTGGTATCTACCACATTCTCAATATTCTCAGTATTCTCACTGTTCTCTTTGGATTCCATGCCTTCGATGTTCTCCTTTTGAGACTTAATCTTACTGACTACATCCAATGTGGCATCCTTTGTCTCTGAATTTACAAAAGTATCACTCTCAGGATGGGCTACTAATTCAGCAGTAGAAATTGCAGAGGCCGATACTACGGTCGTTGTTTTTGATGTTGATGTTATCGTTTTGCCCCTAAGTTGAAACATTTGTGTAATCTTTGGAGTACCGGCTTGGGATCCATCAGCCTCTATAGCATTACTAGGGTCCTGCTTGCCTTTAGCTGCCAGTGCTGCAGGTGTGCCAATCTGCATCTCTCCAGCCGCTCCAGTCGCTCTGGTTTTTCCACCACGTGCAGTTTTTGGTCCCATGGTGGAGCCGTATATAAATCTTTAACCTTAACACGAGGAGTCTATCTATTTCCTCTTAGAGGCAGTCTATGTAGCTGCACAGATAGATAAGATGAAATATGAAAAATATGAAAAATGTACCTGATAGCTGTCTCTTGCGTTGTATATGCTGCTACAATGCACAATGCACAGTCGTTCAGGCATACATCGGCTTATATCAGCAAGACTCGCTCCAACCCCTCTTAAATTATCCACGAGTCCAAGTACTGCAAGAATGGGGCAAAAATGTAATCCAAAATATTCCCTCGGGTACAGCCTACAAGCTCCAATGCCGCATGGGTTTAGCTTGTCAATTACTCCAATGCTGCTTGCTGCTCCGTGGCTCCGTAGTCCGTAGCTCCGTGAGTCGGTGACTCCGCCCGCAGCCTCGGCTCAGCACACTCCTTGGTCGGCGCGGCTCCGCCTATGCCTCCGCTCAAGCTCCAGCCCGAGCACGAGCACCAGCTTCGGCTCCGGCACCTCCGACTCCGGCACCCCGGAAAGTTTCCAACAGATGGTGAGTTTTGACCAGTTACATCGCCGCTGCCGCCGCCGCTTTCTTAAAAAAATGAAATGCGCGAAGATTTCACATCTCAGAACGCCGATACAGCCAAGATACAGCCAAGACCAGTTTGCTCTCCCGGCCGCAGTGGGAACTCTCACACTCACGTCTGACCAGCAGACGCCATCTTGCCTTGGGAATTTTAAATGAAAAGAAATATTTGCCGGGGAAAGCTTTGTTTTGAAAAGTTTTGTGAAGATTTCTCAAACCAAAATATCCATAGTGCCTTCACTGGTCAAAAAACCCCAAGGTGATGCAATATCCTAATAATGTAAAGCAATGTAAAGTAAAGGGGGAATGTATACATATAATATGTGACATTACTTGCCATTTTGCTCCCCCCTCCTTCTTAGAAAACATTACATTACATACGAGTGGCCTGATGTTTTCTGTGATTTAATTTGCTGATCCTGCCTTTTTAGCCCACAGCATGTTGGGATTTTCAATTTTGAAACTAAATTACATGTCCCGGAATGCAACGTAATCTTCTGCAAGCTATAAATGCAGGTGATGCTGACGGTGTGGCATATGACATGGAGCATTTTACAAGCTATGCTTCGGCAGCCTCCAGGATTTAGCACCAACGGCTCATCCAAAAAACAAAAAACTATTTCTCGCATGTGTTAAAGGTAGAGGAGCAAATAAATACGTTTCTGTACCATTTGTCTGTGAGTGAAGTGATTTTCATTTCTCAAGGTATCCGCCCTGGGAATTCCTTCAGGTTGTTTCAGGCAGCATGCATTTCTACAGAGAAGTTGGGACGTGGCGCAAGCACTACTTGTGCCCCCGCTAGTCACTTATAATACCTTATTACATTAGGCCATTTATTTCCTTTTTACATATGTTTCCATATGTATACGCATAGTAGTGTAAACAATTGTTGTCCAATAACATGTTATTTAGAGCAACTGTACTAATAAACACCCATTTGCACATGTATTACTAGAGTACAAAAGTCATACTACAATATATTTTCTCAGTAGAGGACATGTGCCATGGGAACCGCACTGTTTGCTATTTTCTATCATTATTAAGAGAGGGGCGGGGCATCATGGCCCACTCCACTAGAGATTATGTCTCTTGGGAGCCATGGCCCCTGCCTATACCCAGCAACAGTAAAACAAGAAGATTATACATCTGCATATGTACCATGACGTTACTGTTAGTTTCAGTTACAAAACCTCAATAATAAAACCCTAGAAATTCACTGAAAAAAGCAGTTAAAGTGATGTTTTTGTTATAAAACAAAACTTATGAAACTCTGAAATTAGCCAGTTGTGAGTAGGTAAAGTAGCAAAAGTATGCACCTCCCCATTCACTAGACCACACATAGAATATCACTCATGACTTGACTATATGCACATAGTGCAATCAAAATAAACCAACTCACCTGGATCATTAGTAGTGGCCGACATCATATGTAGTGTAAAAGCGTATTAATCTGTGAAAAAAGGACTGATGTTTAGTGTCAGTGGAGGCAAGGTAAATACATGTCTATCCAAACCTACAAACATTTATTTCCATGTACACAAACACCTCCTAGATGACTACTGTGAGGCCGATAGATAATACCTTAATTCACATCACCAAAATCAATGTTGATTGACAGGTTGGAAATTCTAGATTACTTGCCTGGGCGCTCTGTTATGCACCCAAAAAAAGTGGGCACGCAAATCTACTGCAGTTGATACCAACAAATTAAAATGCGTGCCACCTGTCAAAACAGTAAACACTAGACAATTGATCTTCCCACGCAGGGCCTTAAATGCATAAATACATACTTAGAGCCTACTAGAAATTCGTACCAATCTTAGGACAAACAAATACAAACAAAAGTTCTAAACAAGAGCCTTAATATAAAGAAAAGAATCACACACTTGACATGCCCTGCTCATATGCATGGAGAATATGTGAAGTCATAATAGCTACTGACAAGATGAATGTCTTTGCACAACATGTCTTATTGCTCACAACAGAAAGCAACTGTAACCAATAGTGACAGGCAGGTCAAAGATCAGCCTTACCGAGAGTTTATTTGCTATATGGTTCACATATGTTTGTAAGTGTGCTCATGCTTGTCTAACCGTTTTTCAAAATGTTACCACTTGCATAACTTTTAAACTTTTAAATTCACTGTTGCATCGTGATGTAGCGCAAATTTCACTTTTTTTTTTTTAGGGGTACATCATAATCACAAACAGTTTGTACCAGCATATAATCATTTGTCGTATTAACTTGGGACAGTAGAACGTGAACTGTAATAACGTGAATTGTGGGGTATTAGGGATATTTTCATGTAAACTTGAAGAAATTAACGTTGAAATTCATATATGTTTAGGTGAAAATATTAACATGCAGAAATTGTGAATGCTCCTGACAAGCATTCATGTATTTGATGTGCTTATGTAACGTGTTAATTTAGAAATGTTCACTAAACAACATTCATTTATGTGTAATTTTAAGAGGCCTGTGGGCTATTTTTTATGTTAGCTGATTTTGTAGGCCTGAAATTTATTTTTCCTGGAAGCTCTCACAGTAGATTTAATCATCGAATTTCATGTGCCTGATGGATTTGTTCTTTCTCATGTTTCTGTTGCAGATGGAAAATTCACCCTTGTTAGCTAGAATATTGTCTTTGTTTTAGTTAGGAGTTAGGCTCAGGGAGAAGAGGAGACATAGAGAACTGAAACTGATAATGGAGAACTGTTGTACTTTCTCATAGGAGCAAGCCTGAGAATTAAGGTAATCTCGCCAAGGCCTGGACCTTCCTAATGGAAAATCACTTACAAGGAGGTGGCTTGACTGGATATTGTGATACTGGAATGCATCTTGGTATACTACTGTAGTATTGATGTATCGCAGTTAGGGAAAGTGTCCGGGGACTTCTGCCTTATCGAGAGAGAGAGAAAAAGCATCTCAGAACGAGCTCTGTAACTTTATGCTACTTGACCATCCAATGTGTTAGAGTTGAAGGCTTCACACACTGACACGTTAATGAATCTTGCCTTGAGAAATGCTATGTAGGGATGTCACGCTAGTGGAACTGTAGGGACAGATTAAAGCTTTATACCTACAAACTTCCAATGAAGGGGAATCTCGATGTTTGCTCAATTATTTTTTGTATCCTTATTCTTCAACTGATCATCCTGTACCGCCCTAACTTCATCTGTAGATTTGGATTTGTATTAGTTCCGATGTATTTCTACACCCTCACTTTAAGGGTGGCTGTACCGCTAGCTGTTTCTGACTTTGAAATAAACGTACTAAACTTAACTAGGAGTGTGTGATTCTTAGGGGTCGTGGTAAAATGGAACTGAAATGTTTGATTGGCCAAATGATTTCTCTCCAATTCACGCTTTCATGCTGATAAATAGTACCATCCACCTGAGGTTCCAGAGATCAAGAACATGGAACCCAGCTCCTTCACTCGTTATCTAACCTGTTTTGCCGCCAGCACTTCTTGGACCAGAATAATTGTTTTGAGCATTGTCCCTGAGCTCCCTGGTCCACCAGAGCATCACTGATTGCGCAGAGGGAGTCGAGGGTTTCTCTCTTCTGACGAAGCTACACCGCAGTGACTGCCATCTTTGGATGGTTTGCGTATAGCTACTCCACAACACATTTTGCATAAATTGTCAGCCTGACGCCGACGCGAAGCAACAGACATGATGGAGAGCGGCCATTCCCGCATCATATTTGCTATTTGCTTCACATATGTTTGTAAGCTCTCACAGGCTTGTCTGATTGTTTTTTAAATTGCACCGCTCGCATAACTTTTAAACGTATTAATTCACTGTTGCTCATTATCTTATCTGTTTTGCATCAAGCCCTCATCAGGCCAGAATAATTATTTAGTGCATTTTGCCTGAGCTCCATGGTCTGCCGCAGCATCGCTTATAGAGGATAGGAAGTAGAGGGTTTCTCTCTTCCGGCGCAGCTACACCCCAGAGGCCACCATCTTAAACAGTTGTGGTCTAGCTGCTCCACCTCACATTTTGCATAAATTGTCTGCCTGGCGCTGATGAACAGTGGATGCGCCTCCAACCCACAGTGGCTGTACTGCCAAGGCGCAGCGGATGCCGCTGGCATCCAAAGGCAAGCCGGTCTGCTCCCATCCAGGCCAAGACCGCGCCAGGACCCCTGGCCATTTCGCCATCCAAAACTATTAAAGGAACTATCCCTTCAAACCCCCTAAACCTGACTGTTTCATCTGTGAAGAATGCAATTTTATATGTATGCCTAACAGCGTCTCCCTTATAGAGGCGTGTACTAGACAATCGACCTCTAACCCACCATCTGACTCACTATTGTGCCTCCTCCTTAATACGCGCTCGCTCATAAAAAACAAATCTGTGTTTTGTGAGTATGTAGACCAACACTCCCCAGACATAATTTAGGCACAGAAATATGGGCCGACAGTACTTCGTACTCTGACTTAAGTATTGCCATCC
Source organism: Lissotriton helveticus (assembly GCF_964261635.1). Taxonomy (NCBI): domain Eukaryota; kingdom Metazoa; phylum Chordata; class Amphibia; order Caudata; family Salamandridae; genus Lissotriton; species Lissotriton helveticus. The sequence goes on along the minus strand of NC_136067.1, from coordinate 891,010,951 downwards.
CAGAGGGGTACATTGTTTTGGTCAGCCTCCTGGTGACCTCATAATCTTGGTCCACTCCCCTGCCCAGTTGCTAAAGCCAAAAACCTAGGTGTGCTCTTTGATACAAAACTTTCATTCACAGACCAAAGAAATCAGGTCACTTCATCCTGCTTTTTCCTGCTGTAGAGCTCAAAAAAATTCGAGGATTTACTATTGCAATGCTTATACGTAGGTATCCAACAACGACTTTTGAGTAAACTCCAGACTTTCCAAAATGCTGCAGCTCACCAGATTATAAAAATTCCCAAATTCATCTCGAGCTCCCAAGCCATCATTAACCTTTATTGGCTCACAATTCGCGAGTGGGCCAACTTCAAAACTCTTTGCATGGCGCACAAAGTCCTTCACAATGCTGCTCCAGAAAATGTCAAGAAAACATTACAGTGGTACACTCCCAAGTGCATGCTTCGATCCACGGCGGCTAAAGTGGTGGCCGTCCTCAGATTTAGCAAGGCCCCCTGGGGAGGCAGAAGTTTCTCCGTCTCAACCTGCAAACTGTGGAATTCTATGCCCTTGAAACTTAGAGCTCAATCAGACCTACTTCTGTTCAGAAAACAGCTAAAACTATGTCTTTTTGCGCGCTCTCCCTCACATTAGGTCTGCCAGTAGACTTTTTTGTACTTCGCTAATGCCAAGACGCATACGGGGATTTACATGCTCTACAAGTCGTTTACTTTACTTACTTGCTAATAATCAGCATTTGAATAAGAATCGCTTGACTTTAATTCAACAGCCTCATGAACACATCCTGGGTTTGATGGCTGCTTCCACTGACTAGAGAGAGAGAGGAGAGAAAGAGAGAGTGCGAGAGATTGCAGACAGAACAGGCAGGTATGCATGTTTTTTTATGTCTGGCTCCACAGTTTCTGACACACTTGTGACCTCCACAATACACACAAGTAAAGCACCTCTAGCATATATGGAAATCACTGCTACACTGCATCACCTTCTTTTATGAATTAAAGCAATGGGAATATTTTGCAAAATACCTAACAATGTGTTGTTTATTTAGTGCTTAGTGCCAGAGTCTTTCTTTTTCATAGCACTGTAAATTCAAGTTGTTACCTAAATAAATTACAAAAATTAAATAGGTCTCGGAAAAATGAAAAGCTGTTGTTGTGGAAACTAACTAATGAATAAGAGGGCTGCTCTTCTCAGAGTTGCAGATCAAGCCCTGTGCTCAGAGCAGGCCTGGACCTGTGCCCAGAGTCGTAAGAGCACAACCAATGGCATGCACAGTGCACTCAGACTGCAGGTGACTATGCAGTGCCTGGCAACAGATGAGATCCTTTCAAATAGGCAGTTGTACAGGAATTAAAACCGCAAAAATTGAGCTCAGGAGCAAGAATATTCCAAAACTGTGCAGTGAGATAGAAATACCCATCCCATGAGAGCTTGAGATAAGCGAGACCTATGTTTTAGCCCATCTTGGTCATAAAATGGGTGAACTTGTTGTGCAAGAGAGCTCAGCACCTGGGGGATTTCAATATATTGACCAAGAGGGGCATGTTTCATTCTTTTCTCTATTGCTGAAAGATGTACTCTTCAAGCCACGCAAACCATCCTCAATAGATTAAACTAAACCCTGAGTAGGGTAGGCAAAAATATGTATTTCTACAAATGTCTTTTTCTAAAGTGGTGGTTTTGGAGGTTGGAGCCAAGATGGCGGCATGGGGACACATCCTGGTCTGCCTTTAACAGAAGCAAGGACAAGGGCTTCCTGAACCCTGATCAGTGATCCTGAGCATGCCTTGGCCAGAGACTTAGCAACAGGGTTTTGATGTCGGAAGAGTGGAGCGAGCAAGCAAGATGGCAGCTGCAATCTGAGAAACAGTGGGCTAAGGGGGGAGACTATACCTGGAAGGCACAGAACCTGTTGACAATCCATCGGACGCTTAGAAGTAGAGGTGTGCCACAGACATTTGCCTCTCCTAGGAAATCAAGTGTTGATCGAGCCACACCCAGAGTTGACAAGACCTGTCAGAACCCCAAATAGTGTACCACAGGTGTGGAGTGAGGTGCAGGTGGCGGGTTGGCTCCTCCTAGATAATCAGCCAAGGAGGGACTCACGCAGCCAAGAGTACTGGCACTGTGCAGGGCACTGGAGAGAGCAGCAGCCTTGAAGGAGCTGCCTTCCCATGCAGCAGCAGTCATGCTCAGCCCAGGTGCTCTCAGTCAGCATAGCAGCAGATGGAGTGGCTCGGACAGGTGGGTACATGTGTGATTCACTGCTGTTTCATGGAAAACAGACATTAAACATTGAAGAGAGTCAAGAAATAGATCCAGGCAATCAAATAGATCCCAGCAGAAAACAAAAACTGTTTAATGATCCATCAACACAGGAATAGTCTAGAGAACTGCACTGAAGTTGATGTACTGGCTGGCCCTGATAAGGGAATGGTAGAAAACTCGCTTCACCTAGCTTGCTAGATACTAGGGGCAGATTTACCAATACTTCATGCAGCGCAATTGTTAGAATAGAAATTGTTTCTGCTTACGCAGTTTTTAATTAAAGTTAGCATTCGCTGCGCCATTTTCTATTTTGGGTGCCATTTTAGGCTGTTCGTAACTGATCTAGTTCAAATCTGAGAAATGCTCCTCTCTGGGGTTTGTTTCTTCACTTGGGTTTTGTTTCAGTAATGAGCACACTGTTTATGTTAGCATATGGCTTTCTCACTAGATAGAGGTCCTCTCTCCCTTGTCTGGTGGCGGGCTCCAGATGGAACAACCTTGGACTATGTTACTTTGTGTAAGATATGAGTGTTAAAACCGTTTTTCCTTTATTTCGCTGTTTACTTGCACCTGCCTGGAAAATTCCACTGTGGTAGTGTTTTCCCCCAGTTCGAAACATACATAATGTATCTATATGCTTGTTGATTTCAGTTCCCTCTGCAGCACTCCTAGCGACTGGGCAGATTGGGCTCCGCACTGAGTGTATATGAATATACAGTTTTGGCTGGTATTCTCTACTGTCTGACCGACTCTTCATTTAGCACAGAAGGCTTAGAGGGGGTCATTAGTGACCTGGTTGGCCCTAAAAGGGTTACTTCCTTCACAGTGCAGCAACACAACTTGCTGTGCAGCATTGCATGGAAGAGAGACAGAAGAAGTGCATCATATTTACTAAGATGGCTAAGTGAAATAGGGGTGGGAATAATTCATGTAATTTGTTCTAGTGTAATTATGCAGAATGCAGAATGACAGCAAAATTATGCAACAGCGCGCAGAGTTATCAAGGAGTATAACCCAGCATTTAACACTATCTTCTTAGTGCAAAATGTACCCTTGTACCCAAATCTGATAGAGGATGAATTTAGCACTAAGAAAAAGCAATAAATACAACAGAACATAAAAAGCAATATCCACTTGCACTCCCTAAGTTTGTTGTTCCTGTGCTCCTGCAGTGGGATGTTTGTGTCGAATTACTCATGATTTTTTTTGTTTAAATCAGTTTTTATTGATTTTTTTCATTCTTATGAAAGGCAACAGATGTTTGGGTAGCTGTCTATACAGTAAAAGAGAAAAAAGGGCAAGGGGTTGGGTTGTGATGCACAGTTGATAACATACAATTCCTTCTGTGAGGGATCCAGGATAGCCTCTGGTCTTCGACCAATGTTACATATTGTATATAATTACAGCTAATTACAGTGATCGTGATGGTTTTCCACAAAAGTTCTTTCAGTTAATTCACCGTGGGCTGCCAAACAGATGATACAACAAAGAACGAAAACAACAACAACATTGACCGGTTTATGTGTACTTATCCCCCTCTCTGCCCCTCCGCATGTGTCTCCCTAGCAATTTCTGATCAACATTACAGTTGTCCCCTTCTGTCAGCGGTGTCCGCTTCTATGTAGGCAATCAATTAGTTTGCATGTGTCAATGGAATATCACAGCCTTTCCCTGGTGGTGGGTGTATCTCCCATTATTGGCTCACACTCCTCCTGCTCGGGTCACCCCTCAAGACATCCCCCTTCTCTCTGCTGTAGTGCATGGAGGAAGCCCTCCCATCGGGTTGCTTTGGGTTCTTTACGCAGCCCCAGTGTTTCTTCCCGCTGAAAGGCAATCCCCTCCACTTTGATCCATGCTAGCAGCGAGCAACGCCACACGCGCGTGTGAGGTGGGTCCTTCACTTTCCACCGTTTAGTTAAAAGGCACTTAGCAACCACTATCCCTAGGTCCAGAAACCTGGATGTTACCTTTGTGGCGGGGGTCCTCCTAAAGTGGTGCAGTAGGTATGCAGTCCATTCAAAGGGTACGTTGCGGCCTGTGCATGCCTTTAGCAGTCTGCCTATTGTGTGTCAGTATGTATGTATTCTATAAGCAGCTCCATAACTTGTGTATCAGTACAGCCTCTTGTTCAGCACATCTCGGGCACGTCGCATTCTGTGAAAGTTCCCGTTGATCATTGCAGGCGTGAGGTATGCCCTATGAATAACTGTATTTGTCGAAATCTCATGTTTCTAGGTATGCGTAATGGACTCTTGAGTATCCATTCCCATTCTTTATCTGCTAATTGTCGCCCCAAGTCCAGCTCCCATTTACAGCGGAGCGGATCTAAGCTGCGTGCCGCATGAGTTCGGAGAGATGCCGCAAACCAGTGTATAAGGTGTCTGCAACACCCCATGACATGTAAATACTGTATGGTGAGGTGCGAACTCGGCTCTGTGGTTATGTCCCCCATCTGGCCGTTAGTGTTGCTACCAGTGGGCAGTGTGTGAGGAATTGCCCCGGTGGAAGTCCTTTGTCTTGTTACTGTCTGATGCATTTGTATTATGGTTTTTATATTATGCCATTCTGACATTTTTAATCAGCTATGTACTGTTTTTTAGCTTCAACTTATTGAATCAAATTTGATGTATGTTTTTTTAAATAAAATTGCAATTATTTTTAGTGCGGGTATCTAGCGATCACATCCTTTATGTTCATTCTCAGGTTACTGGTGTGAGGCAGTGTGGAAGATTTGTATGGTGAATGTATTAGTAGCCATAGGGGCATTTGCTTTGTGACTAAACTCAACTTTCTTGGACCATCTTGGGGATAAACATTGTCATATGTCTACTTTCCCCTTTCACTAGATTCTGTCAGTGATTTAGACCACCTGAAAGTCAGCCCTCTGATTACAGCATTCCCACCCCACTTTTATGTACCTGTAATAAACAGCTATGTAACGTGCAGGACTTACCATACCATATGGTGTCCATGAACGTTATCAGACTAGCTAGATTTATCGGGCGTAAAAAAGATCTTAAACCACCTTTGCCGCCAGAAGGTGGACATCACTCTCATGGATCCGATAATTGATCGGACTGGTCCACCTGATAGATACTACACTATAGACAGAGCTAAACTGTTTGGCCTAATGGGGGATCATGGTTTAAGCGATTTCTGGTGCATAGATCATCCAACAGGAAAACAATACACTTTCAACTTGCAGCACATCCCTAGAAATGATTTCTTTCTGGCCAAATCCCTACTACATCCACCCTTTCACTCCGGTGTCTTACCCAGGGGTCTGTCTGACAACAATCCCATTTTTCCCGTCATCAGAGGCCGCAGCTGATTACTGGAGGATGCAGCAGGTTTCTAAATACCACCTGCCAGAGGAGAAGAAGGTCTTGAACATGCATGTGAAATTCTATATGCTAAAAATGAGCACTCCATCACCTCAGAACAGATGGTATTGGCAACTGCAAAAGCAACTCGGTAACGGGCTCTTAATGAAGGATTTGGCAGTTGCAAAGAAAAAACACACCAAGGAACAGAGGTACCCGGAATGCTCTGTAGCGTTTCTCACTGCAACATACAACGTCAACCCTCACTATATAATAGACGCTGTTTAGAGTCCTAATAACTGGCTTACAATACCCTACTACTACAGCAGACAAATCACTGCTTAAATTCAAGTGGCAACATAAAAACAGAAAGCAGGAATTATGTTGGCTTTCCAACTTAATCAAAAAGAGGCACACATCACCATACAGGCACCAGCGGCAAATATTGTCACTCGTCAAGTGGAGAGTTCAGAAACCTTTATCTCCTTTTATGAAACACTAAATATCCAAAAATGCTATAAGAATGGTTATACCTAAGAAGGAGAAAGATCTGCTTGAATGTGTGAGCTACACATCCATTTCAATAGTGAACGTGAATATCGAGATACTTGCAAATGTCCTTTCAAATAGGCCGCAAAGGGTGATTTCCTCTCTAATACAGTACTTATAAGTGGGCTTTGTGCCAGGTTGGTCATTAAGAAATTTTAAGTGAATCCTAGCCGACCTTCTCTGGGACTCTAAGGGTGCAGATGTGGAAATGGTAGTCATGTCTTTAGATGTAGAAAATACCTTAGATCATGTGGCATGGCCTTATCTTTTCAAGGTCCAGGCTCACTTTGGCTTTTGCCAGGAATTCATTAAAAAAAGGTTCAGTGGTTATATGAAGGACTCACAGCTCAACTGTGGAAGACACCTCCATCATGCAATTCAGATAAAGAGGGGCACCTACCAGGGTTTTCCACTGTTGTTACTACTACTCTTGCTGGCTCTAAAGCCACTTGCTATGGCTACAAGAGCAACCTCTCTCATACAGAGAGGTCCCACTAGAGCTAGGCCAATCAAATCCTTTGTTTATGCAAAAGACATTCTGATAACAATGATAAATCCCTGAACCTTTATACTAACACTGACATCCTTATCAGAAGACTTCTCACTGTTTCTGGTAATAAGGTAAACTGAGGAAAGTGTGAGGTGAGGCCAGTGTGCCACGGAAACAAACAAGCCCTGTGTGGAGGGATTTAGAAGGGTTTCAAGAGAGATGATGACATTTCTGTTCTGTCTGTGCTGTATGTTCCCTGTTGACATGACTAATTTCTAATTAGCAGATCACATGGCCTCTGTTATGTACTTTATTTTGCATTAGTATTTAATTTAAAATACATGCTATGCAGCTTAATTTTTGCACATACGTAGGTTTAATGAAGTACTATGTAGTCCAAGTGGTGGCTATTTTAGTTAAAGGCCTCCGTTTCCTGCTGTCCTTGTTTACTGCTGTAATTCTTGTACTCTCTTTTTGTTTGTACAACAGCTGCTGACTAATTCCACACTGGTATGCAATTAAAGAATCCCATTTCCTGCTGCCCATGTTTCTTACCAGAGTTTCTGATGGTTTGTTTTTGTTTGTACAATAACTGTTTACTAATTAACCGCCTCTGTTTCCAGCACCTATTTCCTGCTGGAGACCATGTTCTTATTGGCAGGCAGCACTCTCCACATGCATGACAGGCTAGAAATATTTTCACGTTTAGAGTCTGGCTGCCGGGGGCGTGGCTTGAACGCTAGAACAAGATGGCGGAATACGAGTGAGCTCTGCTTGGAAGCGGAGTACTCTAAGCTCATTTGCCCCTCGAACTGTGGAATTTTTGGGCGCAGATGGTGGCCCTCGATTCCTGAAGCGGCGGTGAGTCCAGCAACCGCATTCCTATTGCAATTCCTGCAGTATAAAGCCTGGAGCCCACGGTGGTGAAATTCTCCTCACGGAAGCGTAGGCGTCTGCCATTTTGAGTCACGGCGCTTGCGTTCTGTTTTATATGCATGCAGAACCGCTTTTATGCTACGGCTTGCTTTAAAATGCTGCCGGTTCACTGCTAAAGTCTGCTAAGACCATATAAATGAGCAGCTCCTCTTTTTCTTCCGTTTTTCTCTTTTACCTTCTTGTTTATGTGGAAACAGAATTTAATATAAAGGCATAGAAGATTTCTCCACTATCTATGGATATACTCATACCAGCTGCAAGCTATGAAGTTCCACATAAACCTGCATGTGAGTTGCTTTAACACATCAATGGCAGCCTGATGTATGATTTCCAGTCTGTGGCAGTCATGTGTAACATACATGAGGAAGAACACCCTTATACCAATGTTTTTTTTTCTCATTTGCCACCATTCTCGCTTCAAATACACACTCAAGTTGTCCGTACCCACACTCAGCAAGCTGAGAGGCGTAAGCGTCTAAGGATGGAGAGACCCGCCTACCTGTACATGGACTTGCTTGTGTGCTAATAAAGACACCAACTGAGATAACTCTGTTAACAAGCTCCAGGAGCTAGATGACCTTCGTTTTAAAACTTCCAGTCCTAGACTGAAAGTGTCCGACATGGCCCATAGAGTATTGAGGCAGCATAATCATAGGACCCAAAAAATAAAAAAGGGTTTATACAATCAGCTCTGGGTCCCATCTTGATTTCAATATATTCCAAAATGTTATTTTCTTTTTCCTGCCAGATCCCATTAAATATAACCTGAAAATCGCTAAGACTGAGGACTGCCAGTCTAAAAAGGAAGGAGGGATAAGGTCTGTCCATTTTAAACAAATTTGTCTCCAGGCTAGGAGAATGGCATAAAAAAGTAGCGATCTTGCAGGGCTGCTGACATTATCCTTCAAGCCAAAGATGATCAAAGGTAAGTCAATAGTAACATGGCTTCCTAATGTATCAGACACAAATTTTCCAATGCTGTCCCAAAAAGAGGCTAGAGCTGGACATTCTTTAAACATATGGATGTCAGAGGCCGAAGCCAACCCACATTTTTTACAACATACAGGCAACTCTTTATTGATTTTTGAGAGTTTCAATGGGGTGAAGTAAGCCCTGTGAATAGTGAACAGATGGTTCCTTTTTAACCATGCCGGTTTTACAATTTCGTATAAGATTTCAAAAGAACACTGCCACAATGTATCACAGTCTTGAGCAGGTAGAGAACTTCCCCACAGTTCCTCTGCCAGTTTAAAGTCACCGTCTACTTCCTCCACTACAGCCTGGTATCAGAAGGAGACTTCCTTCTTCCCTAGAGGTCTAATCACAAGCAGATGTTCCAGGTGATTGCCTCCACTTAATAAGCTTCCATGGGTTGTTTGTAAGTGTGACTGGACCCAACTGGCCAGCTGGAGATAGTTATATTTGGAGAGACCAACCCCAACCCTTTCCCTAAGTTGTTTCCATTGTAACTATGGTGCAATCTAGGAGCCGATCCCCCAAACTACCAGACCGGCTTCCCTCAAAGGGGTTGCCAATCTGCCCCTCAAACATTCTGGGCCGCCGGCGGAATCCCATAGGGGAGCCAAACTAGAGAAGTATCCGAGAGTGACTGACCTCCTCAATTCTGTCCATGTTTTACCTAGGCCCTGCAAAACCTGAAGCCTATTTTTTTTTAAACTTTGGATCAGCAAATTTGAATATAAAACCCTCCACCGATAAGTGTGCACCCCGAAGCATAGCTAAAAACATCCCTCCTGCTCCGGTGTTAACCATCATTTTCAGAAGCATACATGCATGAGAGAGTTGGAAGGCCCAAGCATAAAGCTGGATAACTGGCAAAGCGAGACCTCCCTTCTCCCTCCTGCGTCTTAACTTTTTCCAAGCTATCCTTGAGAGTTTATATCCCCAAACAAATGAGTTGATATCCTTCTGAATTTTAACAATTTGTGATTTCTCAAAATGGAGGGGAATACTATTGTAAAAAAAGGTCATTTTCGGAAGTATTGACATTTTAACTAAGTTGACTCTGCCAATAATAGAAAGAGGGAGCGAAGCCCAAGATTTCATTAACTTCACGCACTCTTTTGCCACCATGGTCAAATTAGTTTCAACTATCTTAGTTATGTCTTGCAGGATATTTACCCCCAAGTATCTCATTCTGGGGCTAATCTGGTGCTGATGATTTGCCTCCTGATTCCAGACCATAACCTCTGTCTTTGCTGCATTTATTTTGTAGCCTGAGACTATTCCAAACTCCTGAGTTTGACTGATATCTGCGGGAAATGCTGTGTCTAGATTGGCTGTAAAAATTAAAATAGCATCAGCGTAGAGGGCTACCTTCCTCTCCCACTCCCCCTATTTGAAAGACTGGATGTTAGGGTCCTCTCTGAGCTGTTGAGCAAATGGCTCGATATATAGATCAAAAAGGAGAGGGGAGAGTGGGCAGCCCTGTCTAGTCCCCCTGGATATGTTAAAAGAACCAGTAATATTGCTGTTTACAAGAAGTCTAGCCGTTGGTCTCCGGTAGATAGACTATATTGTACAGCGAAATTTCTCGCCAAGATTAAATTTTTCCATACCTCCAACAGGTATATCCAATTAACTCTGTCAAAGGCCTTGGTGGCATCCAAGGTCATAGCTGCCAAGGGGATAGGGTATGTAGAGGCCAGATCAATCACTCCAATTAAGTCAAATGTGAGGTGCGAAAGCTGGCGACCCTTAACAAAACCCTTCTGGTCTGAATGCAAAATGTCTCCAGCCACTATACCCAATCTTGCTGCCAATATTGAGGTGAAAATGTTATAGTAGCATTCAGGAGAGATATGGGTTTATTAGACCCACAATTAGATGCCGCTTTCCCTGGTTTTAGGATCAGGACTATAGTGGCATTGCTCCATGAATCTGGCGGATTTAGTCCTTCTTGCAATATCTGATTGAAGAGGTTCGTCATAATGGAAACGACCTGGTCACTTATCGCTCTGTAGATCTCGGCTGGAAGCCCATCCGGACCCGCAGCCTTTCAGTTCTTGCTGTCAGAGATAGCATCCTTTACCTCAGCGTAGGAAAAGGCCCTGTCTAGATGTTGCTGCTCGTCTAAATTGAGGATGGGGAGAGGGATGCCTCCAGCTACCTCTGTGCACTATAGCTGTCTACGCTACCATCTCCCAATAAATAGATTGAAAAAAGGTCTGAAAAGCATCACGGATTTCCTCGTCAGTAGCTAGAGTGCCATTATCATTTTTGATTTCTTTAATATAGCTCCTCGCTCGGTCCGATTTACTCTTCCATGCAAGGAGTTTGCCCGCTCCTTCTCCGTACTCGAAGTGGGAGATCTTACTAGCTTCCCATCTTCAGTAAGCCTGATGTTCAAAATATTTTCGAGCCGGGCTTTTAATCTATTAACCTTATCTTGTTTCTCTTGCAGAATTTCAGGGGATACTAGGCTTGAAAGATCTACCTCCGCATCTTTCAGCCTGTTTTCAATATCCGTGATCTCTTCTTTATACTTTTTGTTTCTATAGCAAGACCTACTGGTGATTTGGCCTAACAGAAAGGCTTTTAGAGAGTCCCAAATTGAAGTTATTGGAGCTGTGCCAACGTTCACCTCCAAGAACCATTCCACTTCTTGTGAGAGAAAGGAGACTTCCTTCTCCTCCAAAAGTAGACCAAGTCTTAATTGAGGTAGAAACTGGTAATTTCAGAACCAGTAGAACCCCAGAATGATCTGAGAGATGGGGTGCCAGGTATGAGATGTTCTCAACCTGGCTCCTTAATGAGTAGCTGACCAGAACAAAGTCGATTCTTGACTGGTGCCGATATTTATAATTTCGAGATGACACCCATAACTGCTGCCCTGATCTATCCCTCCAGATATCCGATAAGGTGAACTGCCTCATTGCCCCAAGCAAATACTCCTCAGATTTAGAAAATACTACAGCTCTATTGGTTGAGGATTTATCCAATGCGGGGTTCAAGACGATATTAAAGTCGCCTGCCAGGACCATCAGTTCCGGTAAGTCAAGTAGATATGAGAAAATAGACTTTAAACTAGAGGGGTCATCGTGGTTGGGACCATAGTATCCGATTAAAGTTAGCAGGGTCTCCATTATTACAGCTTTTACAATGACCCATCTGCCATTTGGATCTTTTATCTGGGATAAGATATGAGCCCTAGCTGTTTTTTTCTTTTAAAAAAATTGGTATCCCTCTAATGTTTGCTGACTGACTTGTGCATACATAAGAGCCTACCCAGCTTTGACACTTTAACAGAGAAATCATCTCTTCTTCTAGTAGATGAGTTTCCTGGAGGACAATGACCTGTGCTGAAGAGTCCCGTTAATATTGTACGATCTTATCTCTTCTTGGTCTAGTGCGCAGGCCATTGACATTCCAGGAAAGAATCTGCAAAGAGCTCATGGTGGCTCTGAATTCTGCTTGTCCCCCGGGGTCAAGGCTTGAGGCACCAACATCAGCACCCGCAAGCAGATCCACCCACTTCCAATGCCCTTATCATTAGCTTTAAAGTTGGACAAGTCAAAAGTAGTGGAAATTAGGATTTATTTTGTTTTATTCACCTGCTGCCCCCTCCCCCTACCCTTGTGCCCCGACATCCCTCCCCCGCACCCGTGGAGAACCCTACCCCCAGTCATCCGGACAAATGGAGTCCAGATAATTGCACCCCGGAGGTGCCCACCCTCTCCACCCCAAAAAAAAGAGAGAACCAAAAATACTGAGGAGAAATAAAAAAATAAAAAACCTAACTTAACCTGACCCAACCTAATTACAGCAAAATAGATATGAAGTATAAGGAGGAAGAAAAAAGAAGGAAAACGTTATCCTATACCCCCATTTGTTATTTATTTATTTTGTTTTTATATGTATTTTTTTTTTAAATGTTTTACAATATCTACTCCCCTTAATTGTGCTGCATAGAATAATATTTATAATATTTATATTTTGGAGGCAGGCTGTGAAGGGAGCCTAAGGAAACCGGGGGAAAAGCTAGAAAAGATTATGCAAAAGGTATTGCCGACCTGTTCACTGATCCTTGCTCATTTGCATGTTAGCAAGCAATTCCTCTGCCTCCTGTACTGATCTTACATTATGCATTTTGTTCCTAAACATGATCCTCAAAGAGGCAGAGAATTTGAGTTGAGCCACAGTTCCTAGCTTCTTAAAGTCCTCCAGCTTCCTACCCAGCTCCCATTGTCTATCGAACGTTGTTCTAGCCAGGTCTGATCTAATTTGGAATGAAAACTCCTTAACCTTAAATGACTTATATTTAAGAGATAGGTTGAGGATCTTCTCTTTCAATGAGTAAGTATGGAAGTTTATGAGGATCTTTCTCGGTTTAGGTCGATTCGGATTTCTTCTGAAGTGGTCTCTGTGGATTCTCTGGATATCCCTGCCCAGTTCGTCTTCTGAGATCTCTAATTTAAGTGACTCTTTTTAAACTGTGATCACGAAGGACTTGAGATCTTCGTCTTCGCTACCCTCTGGAACATTCAATCTTTGCAGGTTATTCCTACAAGAGTTATGTTCCAAAGTTTCCAGCCTGCCTCGCAGGACCCGTTCATCTCTTTTGAGAGTGACTAGATCTGCTTTCAGGACATTGAGCTGATCTGTTAATGCTCCCACATTAGATTCTAGTGTCTCCGTCCTGGTGTTTAAAAGGTTCACTTTCTTGTCCAGTGACTCGCAAAGATCCTGATCTCTCCATGATTTGCAGCTGAGAACTCAAACCCCTTTTTTGATATCTGCCGATAATGAGACCAGAAGGAGCTCCAACGTAGAAATCGAGTGTTCCTCCGGATTTTGAGCCATCGCTCCAACCTCTTGCCTCCAGAGCCTATCCCTTAGATATGTCCTTGGGAATATCCGGGGGTTCAACTTGAAGGGCCTGACCTGCCACCTCCATTGCGTTATCTCTCCACTCCAAAGCAAGACTTTCAGTATCAAATGGACCAGGCTCTCCAACGAGTGGGGAACCTCCCGACTTTGTCTTTTCTGCTATTAATGCTTCTGTGTTAGCAGATCCCTCTATGGGTTCAGTTGTTTCCCCTTTCCCTGACTTTTCAGTCTCTCCCTGTCTCACACGGCACACACAGGACCTCGGGAGGACTTTAAAGTAAGACCTTACTGAAGGGGTAATCTTGAGCCTGGCTTCTGAAGGAGTACTTTTAGACCTGCCCAATTTTATATTCCTTTTTTTAACTTCCCCACATAGAAAGGTCAAGGTGCTCTATGTGTATGGTTAGACGACACACTAAGCTTTAATCAACAGGCCACAATACTGTCTGCCACATGCTTTGGCCTACTGAGGATGCTAAGGAAGGTCTTGCCCCTCCTCCCGTTTCAAGCCAGAAGAATAATGGTCCAGGCCATTATCCTGTCCCGTCTTGATTATGGGAATGCTCTTTACCTGGGCGCACCCTCCAGCACAATAAAAAGACTCCAAGTAACTCAGAACGCGGCAGCCCGCCTTCTTCTTAGACTTCCCCGAAGACATTCAGGAACCACCGCCTTGAGGAAATTACACTGGCTGCCCATCCAAGCCAGAGTAAAATTCAAGGCGATGTGCATTATGCACAAGGCCATGTGGAAGAAAGCCCCTGCAATGATCTGTTCCCTTGCCACCCCCTACCATCCGCCGAGATCACTCCGCTCCAGCACAGCTTTTCTGGCCACAACTAAGAAAATCAAACGGGCCAGATGGGGCGGACGCGCCTTTTCATTGAATGCGGCCTTAGTCTGGAACACCCTGCCACCCACACTGCGCAGTGAACCTGACCTACAAAAGTTCAGGAAAAGCCTGAAAAACTTCTCTTCCATTAAGTCAGACAGCACTCTCCAAAAACCTACCGTTCCACAGCGCTACGAGGCCTCCTGGTAGTAACGCGCTTTACAAAACACAATTTAATTTCATTTAAAAAAACAGGTGATGGATTAAAACCATGATCTCTTGACTTGGTAAGAGTATTCTGCATCATTCAGAAACTCTGTCCATCACCACCCCCTTTTCCAAAATCGATTTTATCCACACTATGGGGGCCGATTAGGAAGGCGGACGGACTTGGGTCCGTCCGCCACCCCTGAGTAGGAGGGACCGTCCGCAGGGGCAGCGGCGGTCCCTCCATGGCAATTAGGATGTGACCGCCACCCTGGCGGTCACATACTGTATGTTTTACATTGCGGCGGCTGCTGCTTGAAGCAGCACCCGCCGCAATGTAAAAAACGAAAGCTGTGCATTTGCATGCACAAAGCGGCAGGCACCGCACGGTGCCTGCCGCTTCGTGCACGCAAAGGCAGGGGGTACCATAGGTACCCCCCATGTGCACCCCCCACGCAACCTTCACCCAGGGGGCCCGCAACGGGCCCCCAAAGTGATTGTCCGTATGCTTTTCCACGGCGGAAAACCCGCCGCGGAAAAGCATTACTTTCCCTGCATCCTAATATGGCTGCCGGTGTCTGATAGACACCTCCAGCCATGTTAGTGCTTTTCCGCCGTGGTCGCCTTCCGACCGCGGCGGAAAAGCGGCGGACAGATTGTGAGACCCACCAGCCATCCTGATTTGGCGGTGGGTCTTTCAGGCTTCCTCGGCGGATTTCCCGCATACTCCGGGCCGGCGGTGGCTTCCGCCGGCCCGGAGTATGCGGGAAATCCGCCATCATAATGACCCCCTATGTGTGGGAGGGTATACTCAGACGTGAGTCCCTTGCTCATTGCACCATCAGGATTCAAGCAAGCCGGGCCGACGAAGGCTGTGATGCCAGAAACCGGTCCCTGGAAGCTTGTTTCCTTCCCAGTATAAGAATTGGCTTGGTAGTTTGGTTTGCCCTGTTCCCATCATGCACTGGGACAGGAACAGACTAATTTGCATATAGCCAGGTTCTGAGCTGGGATGGTGCAGTGAGCTAAAAAACAGGTGATGGATTAAAACCATGATCTCTTGACTTGGTAAGAGTATTCTGCATCATTCAGAAACTCTGTCCATCACCACCCCCTTTTCCAAAATCCACAATACTGTCTGCCACATGCTTTGGCCTACTGAGGATGCTAAGGAAGGTCTTGCCCCTCCTCCCGTTTCAAGCCAGAAGAATAATGGTCCAGGCCATTATCCTGTCCCGTCTTGATTATGGGAATGCTCTCTACCTGGGGGCACCCTCCAGCACAATAAAAAGACTCCAAGTAACTCAGAACGTGGCAGCCAGCCTTCTTCTTAGACTTCCCCGAAGACATTCAGGAACCACCGCCTTGAGGAAATTACACTGGCTGCCCATCCAAGCCAGAGTAAAATTCAAGGCGATGTGCATTATGCACAAGGCCATGTGGAAGAAAGCCCCTGCAATGATCTGTTCCCTTGCCACCCCCTACCATCCGCCGAGATCACTCCGCTCCAGCACAGCTTTTCTGGCCACAACTAAGAAAATCAAACGGGCCAGATGGGGCGGACGCGCCTTTTCATTGAATGCGGCCTTAGTCTGGAACTCCCTGCCACCTACACTGCGCAGTGAACCTGACCTACAAAAGTTCAGGAAAAGCCTGAAAACCCTTCTCTTCCATTAAGTCAGACAGCACTCTCCAAAAACCTACCGTTCCACAGCGCTATGAGGCTTCCGGGTAGTAACGCGCTTTACAAAACACAATTTCATTTCATTTCAATTCTTTACTGTGGTCTTCGTCTAAGCACTTCTGCTACCGTGGCTCTCCTTAGTACTGTTATTCATGCTATTGTTAACACTGTCCGTGCTTGCAACCAAACTATCCTCCAGTCTATTCTCATTTCCCTGTTTAATATCCTTCATGACAGATTTTGCTTTTGCAAGACCCCCCCTCCGCGTTTCCTCCCCTTCCTAGTTGTTTTACTATTAGCTTGGGCTGAGGCTGGGGTATTGGTAACAACTGCGGCGCATCCTACCTGAGTCTGGGGCCCCCCGCAAACCAACAAACCACCACAAGCCTGGGGCTGCTCCTCTGGGCTCCCTTGCGGCAACACTCCGGCGTCATCCTCCTTGCTGCACTTGTCAAATTCCCCGACGCTCTCCGGCTTGGGTGATATATGGCTAGTGCTGCCTCTTCCCTGGGTGACCCGGAGGAGACCACAGGCTGCTGCTCTCCGGCTTCTCCTTAGCTCCAGCACTGCCGCCTCCCACTGCGTTGGGCAGGGAGAAGCCAAAACCGGGCTAGGAGCAATACCGGAGCCGATACACATCCATTCAAAACCAGCCACGGAGACAAAAAAGAATCAAATAAACAGGCAGCACAATCCCTGCACAATGATCAGGCGAAGAAAATCCCCTCCGTATTCAGCACGCATTCACCATGGCGTGAAGGTAGGCAGAACCTCCGGGTGCAGTGTAGCTCAACTAGCTGCCGCCATGTTCTCCCTTACACTTATGTTATATGCTGAATGCGGTTCCTTCTATTTTGTGAGGTCTCAGGGGTGAATGAATTTTTCTCCCATGTCACCACATAACATATGTCGTATTTTTGCGGATGGCGGCATTTCTTCACATTGAGACAATATTGAAAGGTACTCTATTTTAGCTTCATTCTCTACAGAAGTTTTCTACAGTGCTTTTATTTAACCCAACACTTTTGACTATTTTGGATGGTCAATACTCCTGCCTACTTGTCCTTTGGTGTATGGGTCGCATTCGTTTGCTTTTAATTACTACTCATCAATCTCTTCCACATTTCAAGATGGCGAATGACCCTCACACCTCCTCTAGATCATCCTCCTCAGGTGCCAAATCAAAGAGACATAAGAATGATCCACCTTCCCCCATTCATAACTCACAAAATCCCATTCTGGATTCTATATTAGAGGAGGTACGCAGTTTTCAACCTTTTATGGTCACTACTAACGAAAAGTTAAAACAAATTGAAGACCGCTGAATAGTCATGGAGGGCAAGGTATTGGAGCTTGAACAACGCGTTGGGGATCTCCAAGATATCTCTAATAAAATTCCATTGTTAGAACAAGAAATTCATGAACTCAAACTTCACACCGAAGATTTGGAAAATCGCAATTGAAAGGAAAATCTTCGCCTTTATGGTCTGCTGGAAAATAATGAAGGTCCAGATATGTTGTCATTTCTGAAAAATTTCCAGCCGGACCTCTTAGATCTTCAATCTTCATCTCCACTCAACATACAACGGGTGCATCGTTTGGGTCGTCTTCAACCCAACTCTAACAATCCACGTGATATCATCATGCTTTTCTTAGAGTTCACTGAATTGATGCATGTCTTGAAAGCGGTTAAATCCAAACGACGCCTTACATGGTCAGGTCATAATATTTGTATCTCATAAGATGTTTCAAATGCAACAAATGCACGCCGTAAGGAATTTTTGGCTCTTCGTCCCCAGATGAGACACTTGAGCATTCAATATGGCATTCTTCACCCTTGTCTGTGCAAAGGTACTCATGAAGGAAGGTCACGCTCTTTTGATGATCCTGCTAAACTGAAACTCTTTCTCAGTAGTATTTCTCCTCGAAATATGGAAAACTAATGTTCTATAACTCTTAGTCTTTACTAGGTATTTGCTTGCTGTTGGTTCTATATTTGTACTTTTACCTTCTTTTTATTGCTTGTTCTTCCTCTATATTCTTTTTTATTTCCTCAAAAATGTTCTACCTTCACCCTTTATTTCCTACTACGGTATTCATTTACTTTTTACTGAGGCTTATTCATATTTATTCCCTTGTGCCGCTGTCCTTGCTTTTGTCGTCAACTTGCCCTTCTCATCTTTGTTGCTCGTTTACCTTCAGATCTGGATTTTATTCCTTGATCTGCTTTCTTTTCTAATTTTTCAGTTTTTCTCTTCCTTTCTTCTACCATCATCCTATTATCTTTCTACTTTTTTCACGGTGCATTTTCAATCTCAATTTTTTGCAAATATGAATGTTTTTCCTTATATTTTTTTCTTTAAAATGTTGCTTGTTGCTTGTACCTATTATTGTTATTTGCTGTTGTACATGTTGTTTTTTGTATTCATCTAATAAGTAGTATTTTTCTGCTTCAAGTTGTTCTCCAGAAGTGTGTCATCTCCATTCATGTTTACCCTACCTTCCCAAACTCAAAAAAGAAACCCCTTTGGATAAATGCACACTTCACACCACATTCATACACAAACCCGCCTCTTAAGAGTGGTATAGCTGTGGGTACGAGGGATGCAGTAAAGCAAGAAGACATTATCTAGAAACATGCAAATCTGAAAAAATAAACAAATTTATTGATAATTAAAAATGATTAAAAACACCTTGCATATCACAATATATATCAAATTTGTAACACTTCCAGTCATAGGCTGAAAGGAAATGTTGTCTTTCTTTTCTATTTCGGCCGCGGTGTAAGCTCTATTAAAAAGCATGTATATGTACACAACACATTAATACACAAATTAATATACAAAAACGTAATTGGGAACATTCAAAGAAAAACTAATTCCTATTGCAAAAGAGAGCCAGTAAATCATACAAGGATCAATTGTGACAGCTATAGTTGATTTGCGGAAATGTGTAATTAAAAACAATTGTCACCATAGATTTTACACGGTTTTCTCTTTAAAAGCATCAACGCGTTTCGGTGGATGCTAATTGTTCGCCAACACCTTCTTCAGGAAAATGTATATTAAAAAGTCCCAATCAAAGAAAACATCTGTAAGTTCTGGGAGTCTTAAAGTCTCCAGATTTCAATGCCAACTGGAACTCAGAAACACTACTGCCTACAGGCTTTGTATATCATCAATACCTTAAAACAAGTTCAAGTCTCAGTTTAATATTCATCAATTGTTAGGAGCTTGACAGCCATCTACACCTCAACAAGCTTCCTCCATCTTTAAGTAGTTCAATATAATCTGTTATGCTATTAATCTTGGCCACCATACACTTTTAAGTAGATCAACGAGCGAGAGTTAGCGACAATCCCTCATGGAGTTTCCTGCCTGTACACGTATTTAGCAGTGCATGTCAAGCCTGGCTTGTTAAAACGTTTCATGCAACGGGTTTGTTCTTGGTTCACACCCGTGCTTAAAACTGCTACTGCCTATCAGGGTTCAATTAGTAAGAGTCTGCAACAGCGATCTGTCTCTTGTTATAACCTTCGTACGGGGAAGGAACCCTACCTTTCCTCCATTATGTGTAATGTTGTTACGTGGAATATTCGTGGTCTTGGAAACCCCGTCAAAGACAAAAGGTACTCTCTCATTTGTCTAAATTGAATTCTCATGTTTCATTTATTCAAGAAATGCATTGTAATGGTGTAGAATCACTTAAAATAAAGCTGGTGAGATGTTGGCCAATTACTTAAAATTTTTATCTGAATGTGAAAAATGTAGGTCCTATTTTAAATGAATCTACCAGTAACTTAGCATCCTCTGATAAAGATATTGCTAATACATTTCATAACTATTATCAATGATTATATTCTGATGATATGAATAATTTGAATGACTAGAAAAAGAGATAACTCTTCAAGAGATAACGGAAGCCATTAAATCTTTTAAAAAATCAAAAGCATCAGGCCCTGATGGTCTTTCGGTTGCATTTTTTCCACTTTTTCCTCTATTTTTGCTCCCAAACTTTTGGCCATTTTTAACTCATTCATTGTTGATTCCATAGCTTCTGGTTTCTTTATGGAAGCTGTGATTATCTTTATACCCAAATCTGATAAGGATCATTCCCTCTGTAAAAACTATCACCCAATTTCATTAATCAATCGTGACTGTAAGATATTTGCTAAAATCCTCACCACTCACCTTGAGAATATTATCCCACTATTGGTTAAGACAGAACAAGCTGGTTTTGTTAAGGGCATATTGGCTTTGAACAATGCTTGCATGTTTGCTAATGTTATCTCCTTTGGAAGAAAATATCAATCCCCACTTGCAACATTGTCCGTAGATGCTGAAAAAGCTTTGAATCGCATAAACTGAAACTACATAGTCAGTCCCTACTCGCAGACACGCTAATATGCAGTCTGGAGGGAAACCCACTGTGAGAAGTTAGCCTGGCATATGATGTCCACTAGTTCTAGTGGGCACCTTGCAACAGTATAATCGACCTTATTGATGGTGGTTGTAAAGACAACCTTATAGAAAGCTATCCTAGTGGTAGCATGGACCAGCAGTCATCAGGCTAAGACTTCAGAGAACATGTTAAGCAAGTTGTTTTACCAATGATAATCCATTGAATACCAAATGAAAGTAAACCACACAAGGTATATCAAATATATATGTATTTATTCTAAACACAACCCCTCTGCACTCTTTATGAGATCAGAGGTAAAAGTACATTGCAACAATCTCAATTAGCATACGATAAGTTGCACAGTGTACGTTTTGCCCTAGGGCCTCACAAACCATATACTAAAATAGTGGTATAAGAACCATGTCTGGAATAGAAAGTAGGCCTAGGGCCTAGGGAATTACTGGGGCTACTCTAAACAATGAAAAGGTTAGGAAGTAGGAGGCCCACGGGAGACTCTTGCAGTGTCTAAACACAGTTGTGCGTTACCATTGACTTTTCATGGGAAACAAACAACGTACAAAGTTACAATTTAAGGGCACTTCCGGATGGACTACGATGAAACTCCTTTAGACTAGGACACTTCGAGAGTCATGACCCATGGGAGCACAGGAGTCCTTGTGTTACCTCACCCAGGGCAGCCGGGTGCATAGGTGCCTTGTGGTGTCGGGTTTCGTCGATGTTTTCAAAGGAGATCTGCAAAGAAGTGCTGCAGGCGACCAGAGGAAAAGTGTCCGGGTGGATCGAAGATCTGCAGAACCTGAAATCAGAAGGGACAGAGTCTGGGTCACAGGCCAGTGACCAGGAAGGAACCAGGAAAGAACCAGGCGATGTCGTGTTGATCTCAGGTGAAGAGGGGAAGCTTGTCTCTGCAGCCACGAGGTTCGGGAGGTGTCGACGACAACCAGAAGCTGGATTCGAGCTGTCTCACAAAGGATCTAGTTGACTGCAGTGTTGGTATCCGGATTGGACTCAACAAGCCTTGGCAAACGCAATCCATGCAGGAGATAAAGATTGGCTTCGGTGCAGACCAACAAGATCTGAGGAACTTCTCTTTTGGGGAGAAGTTGGAGCAAACCTGAAGCAACCGGGAAAGCAGTTTAAATTCAAAAGAAAGTCTTCCAGGGGCTCACTAGCCAACAAGCAAGGAACTGGGAAGACACATCAAGCTGAATCGCAGGAGCGGGCCCCACGGGACACTCATGGACTGTGGAGGCCTGAGCTTCAGTGCAAATGTTGCTCGGGTCTCAGGCTTCAAGCCCCCCAAAGCACAATTTCCAAATACCTCGGGAAGTAGATGCAGCTTGCAAAATGCAGGATGTCCAGGAGTTCCTGTCCCACGTCTCTCGTGTCCGCCAGAGGTCTCAGCTTCGTAGGGAACATCAAGCAGTATCAGACATGTCTGGAAGTCTGTGTCCTGTGTCGCAGAGTCTTCGGGATCCGGCGGGAGCCTCGACAATGCAGACTGGCAAAGTTGCTTCAGGTGCCTGTTTGTACAGGGTGGTCACTCCTTGACCACAAGGGAGATGTCTTCCATCTTCCAGTCGAAATGGAACGTTGAAGGTCCAGAATATATGTTTCAAAGTTTCGTCCAGGGTAATCTAAAGTCCTAGGGACACAGCTCCTACACTTATACTAAGTTTGGGAGCTGGACTACCTGAAAGGTCCCTCCTATGGGTGGACCTGGGGAGGGGGTGGTTACACCCCTTCCCCTTTGTCCAGTTTCACACCAGAGCGGGGCTGGAGTGCCCCAGCAACTGGTTTGAACCGGGCTATGCATGGAGCACCTTGTGTGCCCCAGGCAGTGTCTGAAAAATGCATTCTGAATGCAGCCCTCCCTGGCCCAATACACTAAAGTCTGTCTGGGGTGGTGCCAGCCCCTCCCCTGACAGGAAACCTATTGTCCAGGCCTCCCCTGCCGGAGTTTTGTCCAGCAGCAGGAGGTCAGACTCATGTCTGTGGCAGCAGCATCCATTTTGTGTTGCTGAGGCTCTGTTTAACTTTAACCGAGTTTACCAGTAACTACATGGCTTCTCCCTCTAGAAGGGTGGAATGCTACCCCCGCCGCCAGGACTGGCGGGGGGTAGTATTCCAAAGTGTTGACACCTTACACGCCATGTTTTGATAAATCCAAAACAAAGTTAGCATTAACCGCGAGAATTATAATGCACTTAAGAGTACATGGTATGGCTATATCATAGAACAGCTATAAGGAAATGGTTCCGAAAGCTGCCGAGGGGCTCTGCTCATGCTAGGGCACCCTCTCACATAAAACCAAGCACTCTGCCTCCAGGATTGTTAAGGCCTGCCATAGGAGTGACTTATAGGCTACTATGTTTCTATATACAAGGTAAATATAGGTATACTATATCTAAGTAAGGGGTGATTACACCACCTTACCCAGGCTGTGTGAACAGATCTGTGGTGTCAGTTTGGAAGCCCAACCAGGGGTGGCACAATACATGCTGCAGCCCCTGGTAGGCCTTGGGTGCACCTATGCCCTGGGTACCTATGGTACACTATACAGGGACTCACAAGGGTGACCCAGTAACCAATGTGGGATGTACCTAAAGTACATGGAGTCCATTTAATAGAGAAAGCCGATAGACTGGGGCCCTGATTAGCAGGGTCCCAGGCCAACTAAGTCGAAAGCCAGCAAAACACCAGGCAAAAAGTAGGGGTAACCATATAGTCAGATATCCACCCTCCCACACCCACTAGGTGATTCTCCGCGAGGAGCTCTCACGCCAAGTAAGTCCTTACTTTCCACAGGCTTTTAGATCGAATCGGTACACTTTGGAAAAGGAGGCAACTGAGGAGGCACTCTTCCCCGTTTTTCCTTATTTCCCCAGATTTAGGATTACGAGAACCCTCGACCCCCTCAGTCCATGGGGCACATTTTTGCTACCTTAGAAGTATGTAAATGCGATTGGCATACTGGCTAATGTTTTTAAGTCACTAGGGGGTCGATTCCGATCCTGGAAAAAAACCGTCCGTACGATTCGTATCCGGAGCCCTCTCTGTACGAATCGTAAACATGCCGTATGACCCGACGAGTACGATCCGGACCGGGGTATGAGGACGCGATTTGTACGGTCCACGTCAGGTAAGGGCGATTCGTACGGTAAAGCACACAATCACATACAAACTGTACGGTCGGTACACCCCATGATCGCGGGGGTACGGTCTGTACCGCTGCGATCGCAGGGTGTAAGCACTGTACACCGAGGGAACATGGGGTACGGTCTGTACACCCCATGATCGCGGGGTACGGTGCGAACACCCCATGATCGCAGGGTACGGTGCATACACCCCATGATCGCAGGGGTACGAACCGTACCCCTGCGATCATGGTGTGTACGCACCGTACCCGGGGGGGCCGTTCGTACCTGTTTCGAGGCGAACTCTGCTTTTACGGCTTTTTTCAGCTCCCGTAGAAAAAGGTCGTACGGTGCGTACCCGACACGAATCGTACTTGCTGGGTCGGAAAAACCAGCCGCGAACCATACAGATGTCGCGTACAGCGGGTTCCGAGGGAGATTTGTACGGGGATTTGAGTCGTACGGTCTCTGTACGATTCGTACGGAGTCCAGCTCCTGGTATGAATCATACTTTGTCGTACGTACGGGGACGTTGCAGGGTACGATTCGTATGGGAAGAACGCTTCGAACGGCTATTCGGAGCGTTTTTTCCGAATCGGAATCGACCCCTAGGTATGTCTTTTTTTAACCTTTGGTTATTCACTAGCGGCACCAAACATTCCAGCATGTCTCTTTTGTCCTTCACAGGCAAAGAATCACACTCAGCACTGGAATTGAGCACACACCATAGAGGAGCATTATAGAGAGTGGAAACGCAATGATGACTGTTGTATACCCACCCATTAGGAGGGGCGCCTTTGTTACCCTAACATTGCTTCGTTTTTTTGACCTCACAGATACTATGTGACAAAGTCTTGATCGTATGTATGTACTGACGCATGCTTTATAGTTGCAGCATTTTTCATTTCTTTATTTTCTAGATTGCCTAACATAGGCAGATTAGGAGTGGCATACACAGGGCTGGTCCAGGGTAGTCCTGACGAAGAGTTAGGGGGAATGCTCAAAACATTTCAATGTATACTAAGGATTCATAACGCATTATAGCTAGGTCTACTTGTATCTTACCCTGGTTTTAGACATACTAAACTAGGAGCAACAATAAAAAGAATCGCCCACTAGCAAGGTATTTTTAACTTACTTTAGCCCACTCCACTACACTTTTGCACTACACATAGTTTTCCACAGAAGTGCGCCTATGTAAATATCGCTAGTCGCAGCACGCCTCATTTTGTAGAGAACTGAGATGGCCCCTACGATGAAGCATTTTACCATGGGGAATTTTTCTTTTCCTGATTGGTTTTTCAGACTCATACTGATTGGAAACCCTATCCTTGTTTTTCGGCTAGGTTCTTTACCCAATACTTTGGGTTTCATGTTTAGTATAGAATAAAGCAGGGTGGGCCTAGCTTTAGTCTCTACCCCCCCCCCTAATTTTCAGTGTTTTTACCATTTAATAACAACAGCTTTGCAGTCTTATTTATCTTCTAACAATTTCCCTTAAGATTTTACCTTACTCACTTCACCCTCACCGTTATAAAGTGTTTCTCAGGAACATAGGCCTAAGGCTGCCTTTATTTATAAGATGGTATTATCACCTTTCACTGAACGATATAAATCTCATGTTGAATTACTCTGGGATGCAGACTTATATCTGTCACTCCCTATCTCTGATTGGGATATATTATGGCTCAAGTTATTGAAAACTTCTATGGTTGCACGTTATACTCAATCCCTCTACCTTATTTATAATAGAACTGTTATTTCCCCTGTTTGTATATCCAGGTTTTCACCTACTTCCTCATTCCTTTTGTTGGTCTTGTTCTCAGTCAACTGTTACATTAATTCAACCACTTTATAATTGTTTGAATGTATTGAAGTTCCGGCAATCTATTTGGCCTAAATGTATGACAATATTTCAATGTAATATTCCATTAGCAATACAAAATGTTTTTCTAGGTTCCTCCTCACCTGATTTTGATGTTCTGGGACATTAATTCAACAACTTTATGATTGTTTGAACGTATTGAAGTTCTGGCAATCTATTTGGCCTAAATGTATGACAATAATTCAATGTAATATTCCATCAGCAATACAAAATGGTTTTCTAGGTTCCTCCTCACCTGATTTTGATGTTCCTAATCATATTACTTTGCTGTTTTATTTTGTTTATTGCTCTAGCATTTAAAGTGATTCAGTCCTGTTGGAAACATAACTCTAAATTATCATTATTAACTTGGTGGAACTATATTTGTGATGAACACAGAATTGCTACTGTCTCTTCTCTTACTCTTTCTCAGAAAATTAAATCTGACCTACTTTGGCTACCTTTTACTTCTTACCTTTATACTCATGCACCTGCATCTTAATTTCTAACTTTCTCCTAATTTCTAACTCTCCTTAATTCCTTTATTTTTTATTTTTATATTTTCGTCCCCTCTATATCTCTCTCTTTCCTCCTATTTACTTCTATCTTTTTCTTTTTTCTCTTTTGAAGTATTTGCTCATGTTTTCTTTTATATATTAATTGTTGTATTTCATTCATAATGTATTCATTTGACTAATATGTTTCTCTTTTTCTGAAAACTAACTAAAACATTATTAAACAGAAAAAGAGTCTGGCTGCCGGCTTGCCTTCTATGCCTCTGAAGAGAGAGCTGTGTCTCCCTCCCGCACTGTTTGTGGGTTTAGAACCCTGCCGCTTGCGAAAAGAGCAACCAATCTACTGGCACCTGGAAGCTGAGGGCTTGCAGTCTCATTTAGAATCTGGTCCTTCAAGAAGACTTTCTACAACCTCGAGCCCCAGCACCCTAGCTTTAGCTGGTGCCGCCGCCCCTCCCTCACCTTGAATAGGACCATCGTTCTCTCACTGCCTCTCAATGCTCCAGTTACTACAGCCCATTACATGAGCCTCAGGTGCACTAGCCAGGCGCCTCTCAATTTTTGGGCTCCTCCTTTCTTTAAGGACACTCTTATAGTTTGAATTTAAAGGAGCAGGTTTTAGCAGAAGAAAAGGAAGAATGGACACATTGTGTGAGTTGTATGAAGTAACTCAACATAAAAAACAGTTGAAAGGTTTGCTATCATTTAGTGCAGGGGTCGGTGTTCAAAGCACTCCCTAAGAGGACTTGAATTTCTTTCAGTAATTCCTGTTTAATTAGTTCTTCAGGAGTCCCACCCAAAAAGCTCTCTGAAGTAACTTTTTATTAAAAATAACAATGCATTGCCTAGGTCTAAATTTACCTTATGGAGAGTATAAGGATAAACCTAATGGTGGTCTCTATAAGTGGGTTTAGGGATTGTGGAGGGATTGTAAAGCATATATGTTTGTTTGCCTAAAGTGATTGTGTTCTTTTGTCACAGAGAAACTCTCCTGGCAGAAGGAGTATGCCTGGAAACTAGAACGTTAAAGGGTAGTGCTCACAATGATTAACATGCTCCTGTAATTCTTTCATTGGGAGCTCAAGGTACACCAGAACCTTCTCTCTCTCTCTCTCTCTCTCTTTCTCCTACCCCCTTACCCCCAGTGTCAGTCGTTTGTGTCAAGAATCACTTCCGATACATGGTTGAGGACAACATCAGGCCTTTGCTGACCAAGATGCTCTCTGACTTTGCTAAATGGCCCCACCTTCAGATATCACTATGGGAGAGGGTACAAGCATTGAGAATTCAATGGTACCACAGTTCATTATAATGTGGATATGGTGCACATGTATATTTTGCGCTCTTTGATGCAGACCATTCATTTAAAGAGATTTGTGTGGAGCAGGGAGAGACCCGGCATCCACATATCCAAATTTTATGCAAGTACTAAGGCAGGGGCACTCTGACTATCTGAAAGGTATTACCTGCCCAATCATCTACCTCATAAAAGGCCAGATGTAGGTCGGCCAATACCGGTCGGTAATGGCCGAAATTACTGAATTTCGGCCGTTACCGATCGGTATTTAGGGTTTGAGATGTCGGAGGCAGGTTTAAGGATTTGGTAACTACCGATTCCTTAGTTTAAGGAATCTGTAATTACCAAATCCAAAAAGCTATGTAGGAAGCACTCAAGTGAGTGCCTTCTTGCATTCAGGATTCGTTATTTACCACCAACTACAAGTTGGTGGTAAATATCGAAAACCTATAAAAAAGCAAATTATTGGTTTTTCATAAGTGCCATGTGGCAGACATGCATGCCCTTAGGGCATGTATGTGTGCCACATGTGCACACATGCACGATTCAGGGGTGCAGCAGGGAGTCAATGTGACACCCTGCCACCCTTGAATATGTGCACCCTATTACCGATTCGGTATTTACCGAATCGGTAATAGTGAATGGCTTCCCATTCATTCCTATGGGCCTCTAAAATACTGAATCTTACCGATTCGGTAAAATTTACCGAATTATTATCTACATCCCATTTACCAATTCTGAAATTCCGAATCAGTAAAATTCGGTATTTTCGAATCGGTAAAAATGGATTACCTACATATGGCCCATAGTGTATTGGTCTCTAACTACATAATATCCCCCAATATGGATAAAGATTGAGAAATATATGAATTTGAATTTGAATTTAAATTATTTTTAAAGCGCACATACACCAGCGGTTTCTTGGCGCTACAACTAACAAAGGACCCGAGCAGGAAAACAACAGCAAACTACGGGAGGGTTAGTCAAAGGACTTCACGAACAGATGAGCCTTGAGGTGTTTCCGAAATTGCGGGTACAGAGTGATGGTTCGGAGTTCAAGAGGAAGAGAGTTCCAGAGGAGCGGGGCAAGGGTCGCAAATTTCGAGCCTCCCCATTTCTTTCTCCGGTAACGTGGAATAGTGAGAAGGGACTGGGTGGATGAGCGTAGTTCCCTGGCGGGGACGTAAGGAATAATCTCAGAGGAGATGAAAGCCGGTGCCGAGCCCAGTCGAGCCTGAAAGGTGATGGAGGCGAGTTTAAACTGGACCCGGGCACGAACAGGAAGCCAATGCAAAGATTTCAAGAGAGGAGTAGTGTGGTGGAATTTCAGGAGTTTAAAGACCAGGCCTGGTTTTGAATCTGTTGCAAACGCCGTAGGCTATATGCAGGAATACCTGCATATAGGGCCTGCAAACCGCAACCGGTAACAAGTGCATGTTGCCGTGAAAGTTCGCCCCTGGCTACATGGGTCAGTCCCCATTTGAGAATAATGCGGACATACAGATGGGAGGGTCGGAGAATTTCTCGCCTAGATGGAAGGAATGCAGCTTACATACAAAAGACCAAGTAATCTCAGAACTGAACTAAATTATATCTTAAACACATGGGGGTATGCACAGGACCATAACCTTGCTCCATCCCTCAATTTGTATTACTGTCCTAAGGAGGTATGATGGTTTTATTGAGCAGAGACAGTAGGTGATGAGATGTCAGCCGTACAATCTGATATGCAAGCATGTTCTATGCCTTTAAGTAGTTTCCAGGACATATGCAATACTGTTCCAGACAATATGTTCTAGGGTGGGAGAGGAGTAAGGGAGCACCGGTGAGAGGGTGTGGTATTGATCTAGGATATTTTTGGTAGGATTGTTGTATGTTGGGTTTATCTGGAACAAGGGTTTACTTTATTTGAAGTGAGTGGTCTGCTCCGAAAGGCTGGAGTGCAGTGGGAACCTACTGTTTAGTTAGTCATTAGACTATAAATTAAAAACCCACAAGCCTGTTAGGGGACCCTCTAGTGATCAGTTTAGATTTCAGAATCATCTGTGCGCATTCACGTAATAGCCTGCTCACCACCCACCTCACACTTGGGGTAAGTGCCAGGTCTGTGCCAAGTTACAATACTATGTCATGCCTCAACCACCCACTATTTGAATGCTAATTACTTGTTTTTCTCATGCGTGTAGCTCCCAGCTTGGACCAATGTGAGTATCCCTTTCTTATCCTTTGCATGGTGCCACATCCTCCACACAAGCCGGTCCATTACCTTTCAGGTACTATACAAACGAAACCTTAGTTCCACCACATAATACCATTTGCTTAAAGTGAGCCACATACTGACATTATCCTTCATCTTCTCATAGGTGTCCCTACGGGTAGGCAGAAAAAATATCGATTTTTTAATATCGGCCTACCATAATATCGATGTTTTAAATATCGAAGGGACAGAATAAAGAAGGTAAGTAATATGTTTTTTTTTAATATCGAAGGGACAGAATTTCGGAGGTAAGTAATATCGATTTTGTTAATATCGATGTAAGTAATATCGATATTACTAATATCGATTTTTATATGATTTTTATGTATATTATTATGTATTTAATATGTATTATTTTTTTTTAATGTCATTTAAGTAAATGTTGTATTTTAGTACCGTAGCGGGTTGTGGGTTTATAGGGGAATAGGGTGGGAAGTAATTTAATTATACTAAATTAATTATTATTTTTTTAGGAATGATAAATTCATTTTAATTAATTGGTAATTAATCTTTATTAATTAGTCATTTATTTTAATTCATTGATTAATTGATAATTATGTTCTGTAGCGGGTTGTGGGTTTATAGGGGAATAGGTTGGGAAGTAATTTAATTATACTAAATTAATTATACATTTTTTAGGAATTATAAATTAATTTTAATTAATTGGTAATTTATTTTAATTCATTGATTAATTGATAATTATGTTCTGTAGTGGGTTGTAGGTTTATAGGGGAATAGGATGGGAAGTAATTTAATTATACTAAATTAGTTATTAATTTTTTAGGAATCATAATTACATTTTTATTAATTGGTAATTAATTTTTATTAATTGGTAATTTATTTTAATTAATTCAATAATTGATATTTATGTTCTGTAGCGGGTTGTGGGTTTATAGGGGAATAGTGTGGGAAGTAATTTAAATGTAATTAAGTAATAATTTGTGTTCATTAATCTTTTTTGCTAATTATATTATTGTTAATTAATTATTAATTGGTAATTCAGTTTTATTAATTAGTAATTCATTTTAAAGTAATTGATATGTAATTAAGTAGGTATTACATTTATAGTTTGGTATTGATAATTAATGTATTGGATATTAATTATTAATTGGTAATTATTTTTTTTATAATTATTTATTGGTATTTGTAAATAGTTTAGATTCATTTAATAAATACTTTTTTTAATATTTAAAAATATTAGTTTATTTATAAGTATGTTATTTTTAACTTCTACGCTATCCAACACTTTCCCTACTG
Organism: Lissotriton helveticus; assembly: GCF_964261635.1. Classification (NCBI taxonomy): domain Eukaryota; kingdom Metazoa; phylum Chordata; class Amphibia; order Caudata; family Salamandridae; genus Lissotriton; species Lissotriton helveticus. The sequence goes on along the minus strand of NC_136067.1, from coordinate 890,980,060 downwards.
TTGCACTCTCTGGAGTGTGAATAGTAATTTTTACCCCTACGCTATCCAACACTTTCCCTACTGTTGCACTCACTGGAGTTGGAATAGTAATTTTTACCCCTACGCTATCCAACACTTTCCCTACTGTTGCACTCTCTGGGGTTGGAATAGTAATTTTTACCCCTACGCTATCCAACACTTTCCCTACTGTTGCACTCTCTGGAGTGAGAATAGTAATTATTACCCCTACGCTATCCAACATTTTCCTTACTGTTGTTTTTTTGAGAGTTGGAATAGTATTTTATTCCCTCTGTTACTTAATATTTTTGTATTGTTTTAGTTAATGTAGTATATAATGAATTAAAAAAATTATTAAAACTAAATTAATTTTTTTAATTTGTTTAGCATAATTATTTAATTGTTATTTATGTTATTATTTTATGTGTATAGATGAATTTGTAATATATGATATTTTTGATTATTTATAAGTTATTACAATAAATATTACAACTGATTATTAAGTATATATATTATATATTATATGTATATGTTTAATTATTTTTTTATTAAATTATGTATATTACTTATTAATGTTAAATACTATAATATATTGTGTGCTATGTTTATTATATTTGAAAGTATTTTTTATTAATTTTACATATTTTATTAATTAAAAAAACGATATTTAAAAAAAACAATATTTTTGACCTTGATATATTTTTTTCGATATTTTTGTACTTACCTTTTTGTAGATAGGATGTCGATATTGTTGACATCGATATAATTGCTCCGATATTTTTGTAGGTCGATATTTTGTCTTTCTATATTTTGTCATACATTCTTCCCTACGATCTTAGGTCCTGAAGAGACCCTACAATGCACACAGTGTCAAAACGCCGTCGACAAGTTGCATAAACAAACCATTGTTCACCAGCACTGATCACTGTATCTGGCGCTGTATACTGTACATATATATGTAAATGGACGTTTATATGAAGCATTGGAAACTTTGTATATATTTCACATATATGGCACTAATTTTCTGGGTTCCGCTTTTCACTTGGACACCTTTCACTCAGAACTATATGTTCAAATGTATTACTTTGTAACAACAGTATTTCATTTCAAGCATTATATACATATTTTTGATTCAAAAACAAATCAGAGGTGTATATGCTTCCTTCTCTCTCCAATATCACTATAACCCAATATATTGCCATGATGCTCATATACATTGAGATTACTTCATTAAGGGGTCGATTCCGATCCGGTAAAATCCCCGTCCGTACGAATCGTATCCGGAGCCGTTTCCGTACGACTCGTACGGACGCCGTACGACCGGACGATTCCGATCGGCCGACCCGGACGCGATTCGTACGGTACACGTCGATTCGTACGGAAAAGCGCACGATCACCTACACACCGTACGGCGCGTACCCCCCATGATCGCAGGGGTACGCGCCGTACCCATGCGATCATGCAGGGTACGTGCCGTACACCGAGCGTACATGGGGTACGTGCCGTACACCCACCGTACATGGGGTACGGTGCATACCCCATGTACGCTGGGTGTACGGCACGTACCCCGCATGATCGCAGGGGTACGGCGCGTACCCCTGCGATCTTGGGGGGTACGTCCCATACCTGGGGGGGGGGGCGTTCCGTACCTGTTTCGGCGCGAACTCTGCATTTACGACTGTTTTCAGCTCCCGTAGGAAAAGGGTCGTACGGTGCGTACCCGACACGAATCGTACTTGCTGGGTCGTAAAAACCAGCCGCGAACCGTAGTGATGTCACGTACAGCGGGTTCCGAGTGAGACTCGTACGGAGAGTTGAGTCGTACGGAGTCCTGTACGACTCGTACGGAGTTCGGCTCCTGGTACGAATCGTACTTCGTCGTACGTACGGGACGTTTACGGGTACGATTCGTACGGGGAAAAAATGCTCCGTACGACGATTCGGAGCGCAATTTACCGGATCGGAATCGACCCCTAAGTGTCCACAGGAGCCTTTGTCTTTTGATAATAAGAAGGCTAACAAAAAGCATTTCGTTTACAGTCTTTGGGTACATGTAGTACCACTGTACTAGAACTTATAAGTAAATTAAATGTGCCACTCAGGTGTAGGCCAATCTTATCATTTTTTGAGGAGTGAGCACAAGCACATTAGCACTGGTTAGTATTGGGAAAGTGCACAGTCCTAAAGCCACCAAAAACAAACTGCAGCAAACAGGTGGGGTGAAGGCAAAACCAAAGACTGTCAGGTCTAACAGAGGCACAGTGGATTTGGTAAAAATTACGGCAGTCAGCCAACAATTAAAGCAAACATAATACAAAGGGGGTGAGAAAAGCAAAGAAGCTGCTTGCCTGTAACGTTAGACCCATAATGGCAGATGACAGGGTGGTGACCATCAAAACATGCGCAGGGGTAATGACTAATGAGGATACAGAAATTAAAGAAGCATTTACAGACTTATACAGTGAGTTGTATGTGGTGAAGCAGGGAGACAGAGAGGTAGCTGTAACTTACCTCTAAGGTGCAGTGCCAACAAAGGTCACAGACACACAAGCTGCCTCATTTCATTAGCTTATTGTTATGTATATGGTTGCTATGTTACTCGGCACAGACCCTTCATTCTCTATTCAAATCAAATCAAATCAAATCAAAAACATCTTTATTCGGTTTCAAGTTTTGAAAAACCATAAAAGAACAAAATACAGTAACCATTTTAAGTAAGACATTAAATTCAGTTCATTACTAAAATCTTGATTAAAAAATTAAAACATAGTACAGAAAGAGTACTTTTTATATTGAAGAGTCGTTGTTGTTTTGTAAATTCGAACGATGTCTAAGACATAGTTTTAGGTAGTGTGCCACTGATTTTGTCATTAGGCTATTTTCCAAAAATTGTAGTGCCAAATAGGCGGGGCGGCACCTACGAATTTTCATAACTTTCAGTACTCTATTCATTCTAGAGTGTATGGTCTGTGCCGTGCTCGTTGGGTCAGTGGTACGTTGGAGTGTGATGGCACTGGATGCTCCCTGGTGGTGCTGTATTTCTACTGGAATAAACTACTTTTATTTCTTCATTTGGATTCCTCGTTACCTAACAATTTGGCGACGGAGGACTGTACAGCATCACTTTACAGACCTGCGTGTGAATTTTCCATTTTTTTTATTCTAAATTCTTCGACAAACATTTCACCGGACTACGAACATTTCCAACCGGAGATTCTCGGTCAGTGTGTGCCTGCTTATGGAGCTACCGTGTCAGGTGAAGTTGCGCTTGGGGATATTTTTTTTATTTTATTGGTGTTGTTCCGAGTTGCTCTTCACTCAATTTTCTGAGCTGCATCATTCAATTGCTTACCGTTGCAGTTGGGAGTGAATGACGCCTTCAGAATCCTGCACTACTGTGGAATCTGGAGTGGACCACGCTGTGACTTCTTCCATCTTCAGAATCTTGATCTAACAAAGATTCTGGAGCTATGAGGGTTACTCATCTTGTCGTCAGTAAACGTGAACTAAGACTCTTACGCATCTCGTCGTCAATGAACGTGTCAATGTCATTTCATTTTCTCACGCAACGTGCCGCCATTTAAAAAAATAATTGTTTTAGTGTCTCCTAGCAACTCACACTGACGCAGCCCTTTACTTTTCTCTCTTTTTCCTTACCGGAGAACCATCACGCTGCAATTATATGGAGGCATTTGCGGTAACTGTACATTTTACTATTATTTTTAATAATAGTGGATAAATCTTTCACTTGGAAGATTCCACTCTGTTTTACGCACATTCAGTGAACAATTCCCTTTATAATTCATTTACAATTTTGCTTCAAGATATCTAAAGGGCGAACATTGGACACTGCTTTAATTATTAATTACTAAAAAAAAATAAAAAATTCCTTCATATGACTTTTATTGTTCTACTTCAACATGTCTACTCAACATTATAATCTTGCTCCTCCTCAGTGTTTTGGCCTGCTCCTTGCATGAAGTGGGCTGAATGAAAAGCTTACTTTATTACTTACATTGACGCTCTCGATGTTCAAGGAAATATGTATCCTGCTCACAAAAAAGGAATTAATTTTCTTACACTCTGACGGATCTTAAGGTCTCAATGCTTACAGTCAAATGATAAGAGTTAGTGGGGGTAGTGATAAAAATGTTTTTACAGCTGCTCCTAATAATTTTGATTGTTATTTCTCGCCTAAAGTATGTATTGGCATTACAAGGTTCACATTTTTTCAGAGAAAGCCGAATGCAGATGAATCCATTGACTCCTATGTTTCCGCTTTAAGAACTCTTTCTCTTGATTGTCAATTTGGTATCTTGCAAGAAGATTTTATAAGGGAGCGTGGTAGTCATGAATGTTAGGGATTCTTCTATCCAGACTGGATTATGAGCTAACGGAGATTCCAAATTAGACCATATTGTAGCAATAGTTAGAAAAGCTGAAATGTTGTGTAGAAGTGCTTAAGAAGTCAGGGTAGATGATAAAGATAAAGTGGATAAAAGTTGTTCTGTTGTAGCTAAGGTAAGCAATACCAGAGACATTCCTAATACAAAAAAGCAAAGCACTCCTAATGAACGTAGCACTTTCCCCGAAAAGGACAGGTTTATTTGCTACAGATGTGGCAGTAAATCTCATTTACCTAACAACAAAGTATGTCCTGTCATAAAACAGAAATGTGCTGTCTGTGGCCTTGTAGGACATTTCTCTAAGATGTGAAGAAGAGCGAAAGGTGGTAAGGTTAAGTGTGTTGATGAGAATGACCCACGTGAGAGTGATAGTTATGACAGGAATACAAATTTTGAAAGGTCTTACTTGTTACATATTACTGACTCTTCTCATGTCGTCTTAAATATTGATAATTTGATGATCATAAAGATACCCATTTGCAATATGACTATAGGTGGTGAGGAGATACAAAGTTATGCTGATTCGGGCTCCCCATATTTTATAGTTAATGACTATGTTTGAAAGTCCAAATTTTGGAAAAATTTGGGCCCAATTTAGATGCCCCCGACATCAATCCTGAAGGGTATTCAGGTGAACGAATTGCCATTATTGGCTCCTGTTCACTTATTTTCAGGTTCAAAGACCGTGAATGTGTTGCAAGGGTATACGTTTCAAAAAAAGGGCCATCTGTCTTAGGTTGGTTCAAGCAATGAAAACTTAATATTATCCTCAATCCTAATAGCACTGATCCAGTCATGGTTATGGGAGATTCAGAAGAATACAGTAAAATTATCTTGAACAAATTTTGTGAAGTTTTCAGAGATGACATTGGTGAATTAACTAATTTTAAACACAAGATAATTTTGAAGGATAATGCTTGTCCAAAAATCTTTAAGGCTAGTAATATTCCCATATCGATGCGAAAAGAGGTAGAAAAAGAACTTAACAAATTGGTGGAGAGCAATGTGATTGAGAAGATTGAATCCTCTGAATGGATTTCCCCCATTGTTGTGGCCAGACGGGCCAATGGCAACATCAGGCACTGCATTTATTTGCGCCACCTTAATAGCAATATTTTGGTCGACCGATTTCCTTTACCTAGGATTTCTGAAATGTTGGCACTAGTTGGTAAGGCAAATGTATTGATCTTTCCGCCGCTTACCATCAAATTGTCCTTGAGGAAGATTGTAAGAAATACACTGCATTTGTTACACCCTTTGGATGCTATCAATTTAAGACAATGCCCTTTGGTCTTGCGTCTGCTGTGGCCGTATTCCAGCGTATAATGCATAATATCTTTTGGGATTGTAAAAATGCAGTGTGTTTTCAGGATGATATCCTTGTGTTTGCCAACAACATGATCATGCTTTAGATTCTGTTTTGGGGAAATTGTCTTTTAATGGTTTGACTGTGAAGCCTTCGAAATGTAAATTTGGAGTCCAGTCTGTGACTTATCTCGGTCATGTACTGTGCAATGATGGTATCAAACCCAAACCTGAGCCTGTTGAAGCTATATGTTTCGCACCTTCTCCTACTTCAAAAGGTGATGTAAGATCATTCTTGGGATTAACTAAATTCTATGCTAAATACATACTGAACTTCTCATGCAGGGTGTTCAATATTAGACAGTTGCTAAAAATCAAAAGCAAATTTGTATGGAGCGAGGAGTGTGAGAAGGAGTTCAAAGATGTAAAATATGCCATTGAAAATACCACAGCACTTAACAGTTTTGACCCTCTTCTTTCTTGTGTTATTACCACGGATGCCAGCTCCAAGGGTTTGGGAGCGGTGCTTGCACATAAATTGGAGAAGGGTATACAAACTATCATTGCTTATGCATCTAGAACTCTCACACCTACCGGAGAGATATGCTCAACCATTGAAAGGGAGACCTTAGCTTGCGTGTGGGCTTTAGAGCATTTTAGGGTGTTTGTGTGGGGAAAAGAATGTGACATCCATAGTGATCATAAACCCTTGGTGCATTTGCTCAACACTGATGGCATGATGAATGCCTCTGCAAGAATTTCCAGGATGTCCATGAGACTACAAGGTTTTATTTACAGACTAGTATATGTCCCTGGCAAATAGAACGTCACTGCTGATTTTCTATCCAGACTTCCCTTACCTCTTAGGAAGCATGTCCATAATTCATGGGACGATTTTCAAATTACTCTTGTCATGTCATGTCAAAAATGTTTGTATAGCGCAACTTATCACCTTGAGGTCTCAAGGCGCTTGTACATGATGAGGGTCCCCTTCCCATTAAGAAGGAGGTGTCGTCTGCTGAATATCTTAAAGATTATACTTTGCAAAAAGTTCAGAAATATATTCTTGAAGGCAGGCCTTCTGAGAAAGACTAAAGGCTTCTGGGAGGTGAGAAATGAATTATCATTCACCGATGGTACCATTTGGAGGGGGAACAGAGCTATACCTCCTATCGGTATAAGATATATGGCTGTTCTTCATGGTCATGAGGGCCACAATGGCATTGTAAGAACCAAACAAAAATTATTTTGGTGGCCAGGATTGGACATTTTTGTGGAACGCATTGTTAGAGATTGTGTCACCTGCGCCAATGCTGACAAGTCTTTAAAGACACTCAGACCTAATATGGGTGAACACTGTGTTCCAAATGGACCATGGGAAACTATTGCCATGGATATTATGGGTCCCATAGGTCCAACAAACAAGTTCATTATTGCTGCCATTGATTTATTTTCTAAGTGGCCTGTTTTAAAAATTGTTGAGAAAGTGAATACTGATACTGTATTGCTATTTCTAGATTAAAAGTTCACAGAAGAGGGTTTACCCATCCGTGTCATTACTGACAACGGAGTCCAATTAATTTCTAACAAGGCTAAGGACTACTTTCAATAGGCTGGTGTCATACATTCTACCACTTCTTTGTATAACCCTAGTGATAATGGCATCAGTGAGAGATTCAACAGAGTACTGAAGAGCACCATACAGGTCACTGGAGTTGAAGATGATAAATGGGAATTTCATGTGGTGAAGACCATGTGGAAGTACAGAACTACCCCTAATGATATGACTGATTGTTCTCCTTTTGAAATCATGAGGGGAAGGTTACCAAGAACCAAATGTAGCCCTTCTTGGTTAGTGACTTCCACAGGCGCATTGATTTGGATTTAGTTAAGAAAAAGATTGAAAAGACTCATACAGTCAATAAGCATAGATTTGATTTGAAGAGAGGTTCTAAAATTGATTCAGTTGGTCAAGTTGGGATGCTGGTTAAAGTTAAAAAACCTTGGAACGTTCCAAAGGGTCAAATCCAATATATGAGACCATTTACTGTGAAAGAGATTTGAAAGTATTCAGTAAGACTTTCCAATGGCAAGGTATGGAATCTCACCAGAATTGCTGGTCTCAAGGGTAACAAGAATTTGTATTGTGACAATTGCGTTTCTTCTAGACACGATTTTGATGATAATGGTTGTCCTGTGGTCCTTGAACGTAGTGGAGAGCAAAGTATAATTAATCTTGATTCTTCTGTTCCCACTGTGTCCATGGATGTAAGCATGTCTCATACCAATGATTGCGCATCTGTTCCTGAATTACTTGAAACCAAGCGCTTACGCAAAAACCTGTTTGGCTTTCACATTTTGTTACTTGCATTTGAGATAAGTTGTATAAATGATTTGTTCTTTCATTTTTTTTCTTCTCTTTTCTTTCTACTCTTTTTCCTTTTCTTCTCTTTTGTCTTCCTTTCCTCTCTTTATTTTCAGTTTTTTTTTTTTTTGGTAAAGGGGGAAGATGTGTTATGTATATGGTTGCTTTGTTACTCGCCATGGACCCTTCATTCTCTATCAATTCTAGAGTGTATGGTCCGTGCCGTGCTCGTTGGGTCAGTGGTACGTTGGAGTTTGATGGCACTGGATGCTCTGGACAAGTTGGACTAACAATGTCGACGTTTGCAAATGACAAACGGACGAGGACGTCTCTCGCTGAATCGTACAATCCTTGGTGATCGCTACGGCGGAGCCTAACCCATTCATTTTACCGGCTGGTGATGAAAAGGTTAAAATAATCGTATTAGAACAGACGATCCCTGAAGTGAATGGATGGTGTTGGTTGACACCTCCACAAGTTGAAAACAAGGAAGCAAATGACTCGACTTCTTTGGTACTGGGCTGTCAGATCCCCTCCTGTCCTGATGAAGACCTGCTATAGATGCTTATGAATCTGCACTACATCTTAGGGTCGAAACGTCGATGTTGTTAGTCCAACTTGTCCATGCAATTCCACAATTAGAATAAGGAAACATTATATCCTGCTGTGGTTTATGTATCTAACATGGGACATCTGTGTAAAATTCCGTCCTTTTGTGTAAATATGTGTTATATATGTTATTTTTGTACAGCACCTTGTCACTTAACACGATAAGTCACCTTTTGCTTCACAGTCCACGTGCTTTACTGTTTTTGGACAGCTGTATATATATTTTTGATTGATTAATCTAAAGAGTAAAAAAGGAATTCATCCTCTGAACCTCTATTCTTCTATTTGGTGTTCTTGTGTGTTCCCTGCATCCAATGGTTAATGTAAAATCCATGAAATGTATTAAGTACAGTGGAAAGTAAGTTTACAAGACTCCCGACAGAACCATTGTTTTTCTTTGTCAACTTTAAGCAGTGTCTTCTTAATATCTTGTCATGGATGACGGAGAGCTGCTTAAAACTGAACACAGAAAAACGGAGGTCTTGTTTTTCAACCAGTCCTTCACCCCACCGCCAGACTTTGGTGGCCGGCTGAGTTAAATCCACGCCCTCTTTCAGTTGCCTCTGCTAGGAATTTGGGCTTCAAGTTTGATGGGCAGTTGACTGGCAAAGTGCAAATCACCCATGTCTCCGCGCAATGCTTCTGGAAGTTGAAAGCTCTGTGGAGCTTCCTTCACTATCTGCCAATGGACTGCAGGAAGACCTTGGTGCATGCATTAGTCACTGAAGATTATTCAAAATGCGGCTGCAAGGGTTGTTCGGAATGTGCCAAAGCTTCACCACATTACCCCCCATCTTCACAGTCTACATTGGTTGCCCCTGAAAAGAAGAATAGAATATAAAGCACTCACTTTGGCCCACAGAGCAATGAATGACACTGGTCAGCAGTATTTGAGTTAGAGACTTCAAAAATATAGTAAGAATAGAGTACTCACGTCGAATGACCAGAAACTTCTGGTTATTCCACGATTCGCGAAGGCCAGGACTGGTGGCGGAGCTTTTTTGGTTAAAACCGTGACACACTGAAACTCGATGCCTGAACATTTGACGAAGACCAAATTTGAATCCACCTTTAAGAAAGCTTCAAAAACATGGCTCTTCGTTCTTCCCTAGAGCACCCTGTTCCCCTGACTCCACGCCATAGGTCAACTGCACTACTAGTGCCAGGACACCTCCGTTGGAGGTAGCTGTGCGCTTTACAAGTTGCAATAATAATAATAATAATTGTACAATCATAGATGAAATGAAAGCTTGCATCTCAAAATTATAATCTTGCAAAGCCCAGGACCAAACAGGTTGAAAGAGATATTTCATAAAACCTTCTGTCATATTTGACCCAATTTTAAACCCCATTACATCATGGAAGGAGCTGAGAATCAAACAGAAGGCATGTGTGCACTTCACACATACAGTCTGTCAATCAAACAAAAAAGAACCTGTTCCTGCGTCTGGTGTCTTACTGTATAGGTACCTCCTATTTTTGGTGTAATCACCACTGTTCTTTTTTACAACCTTTAGCAGTCGCTATTTGAGCAAGATGGCAGCCTGAACTAGACCCTAGTAGTAGGAACGTGGACAACGGGTTATGAGTATAGAGTAATTCCTGGGTGCTGGAGCAGAGGTATTTCATTGATTGATCATTTCTAACCCACTTGTATAACTCATTTACAAATTCAAAAGTAACAGTTGAGCCAATCAGGGAGGTGCAATTAGTGGTCTTACCCAAACAGGAAAATGTCTTAGACTTGTGCTCCTCTTTTTTGCCGTTATCCCTATTTAATATAGATGTCAAACTTTTTATGGGGATCACAGCAAACATATTAGATCCCATATATGAAGCATAATTAGCCCATGTTGAACAGGCTTTATGCCTGAGAGAAATTGCTCACCCAACACCAAACTCATTATCCATGCATTGGACAATGTTAAAAGAACATGACAAGTGGCCTTAATCCTTTTAAGTTAATGCTGAAAAGCATTCAACACAGTACATTGGCCATTTTTCATGAAAACATTAGAGGTGTCTGGCTATAGTCCCAGATTATGCACATTGATGCTCAACTGCTGTAGAGATCCAATCACCAGGGTTGCTGTCAATGAGGATATTTCTTCTTGGAATCTTTTTCCATATCAGGGGGGTCATTAGGCAGGGCTGCCTCCTGTTTCCCATCCCCTTTTTTGTTGTGTATGGACCCAATGGCAAACAGAATGAGAGACCAGGATGAAATCAAGTGGGTGTGACTAGAGAAAGATGAACCAAAAATATGCAAGTATGCAAAGAATGTGCTAGTTGCTTAAATGTTTCACTACCATCTCTTCTGGGGGATAGTGGGAGATTTGGTCTACATTTGTTTTGTCAAAATAAGTCCGCAGACATCCCTGATTCTTAAAATGTGTATCCCAGTAGAAAATAAACATACCTTGAAGCAGGGGTTTCCATTGGGAAGGGCTTAAAAGCATATCCCCTACTTAGGATTTAAAATATTATCCTCTTTCTAGAAGGCAACACATCAAAAGTATAATTAAATAATACTCTTCCTATGCAGAGATCTTCAAATGTGGCACTTTGGTGGCTTGACATGGCTGGGCAGAATTTTCATTGTCAAAATTACGGCTTTATCTAGATTTGTTCATTTTGCTTCTTCAGCCCCTAAGGGGTACCCTATAGAAAATCCAACAATTAATTAATAAATGTGAGCTGATGGAAGAAGCTCAGAACAGCGGCAAGGGCAATCTTTAGCTCATCAGAAAAGGGAGGACTTGGCATGCCACACATACTGAACTATTATGACACAACCCAACTAGGAAATATGCTCAAGTAGAAAAGGGGGGAGTGAAACACACTGGTGCTTCACTGACCAATTAGTTGCTGGTGACTGTTCTGTTGGTGGACTCTTCCACCAAGGGCGCCAATATGAGAGGTGTACAGAAGACAAAGTCTCCTCACATGCAGGCAATGGTTGGTGCAGTTGGGGGGAGGGGTACAACAAATAAAAGGACCAGGGAACCTGCCTCATGGGCTAGAATGCACTACACACCAAGCGTCCTAGTCATCATTGTGAATAGCCAGCATTCACTAGGCCAGTGGTTCCCAAACTTTTGACTCCTGAGGACCCCTATTGAGTCACCACTGGAAGCCGGGGACCCCCAAGCAATTTGTATGAGTTAAATTTCAAATATTAAAACAGTAATTCGAAAAAAATACACGTGTGCATACAAAACAAATACTCAAAGTACTAAGGATTTTTTGGCCAGATGTACGACCATTTCATTTAGCTCCTCGAAATTGGCGAGACATGGCGCGAGGCAAATTGCGAGTCGCTAAATGAAATGTACAACAGTGTGTTTAACACTGTTTGGGATTCCCAATGGGGTCGCAAATTGCGAGGTTCATTAATATTAATGAGCCTCTCGCAATTTGCAAGCCCATTGGGAATGCCAGCCCTCCTAGGTATGGTGGCCTGCTGGACTCTGCAGGCCACCATGTCTGGGACTGCTTTTAAATAAACCAGTTTTAAAAATAAAATGCAGCCCGTTCACCATGCATTTAAAGAAAAAGAAAATGAAACATTTTTGTTTCATTTTCTAAGGGCAGGCAGAGGTCCCTGGGACCACTGCCTGACCTTAAAAAATAATTTTGCATGCATTTGCAAAGGGGAAGGGGTCCCCTGAGGACCCCTTCCCATTTGCAAATGCATTACCATCTACCTGAAGTAGGTGGTAATTGCGAGAGTTTTGCGACCGCAAAACACTTGTACATGGTTTTGAGACTCACTATTTGGAAGGAAATGCCACTTCCAAATAGCAAGTTGCAAAACGTATTTAGCGAGTCGCAAACAAAATGCGACTCCCGAAATAGGCAATGTACATAGCCCAATAGGTTTTTGCATGCGCAAACGGGTTTGCGAACTCGTTCGCACATATAACAACGGATCATACATCTAGCCCGTAGTATTTTATATTGAAGTAATAGCCCCTCTGTCACACTTATTTTATTTGTTTTATAGCATCTCTCATACCATTGTAGGATGCCAGAGCACTTTACATCACACACATATAGAGACATTGAATTATACATGTAAATCAGTGAGTATATAAAATGTTTAAAGAGTGCTTGGTCTGGAAAAGCACAAACTCCGGATTCAGAACATAACACAGTGGCTAGCACTGACTTTAACATTAAAAATGTATTTCCACCCAAATAAATCTTTTTAGCAGCATCAGGATAATGAATAACTGGGGAAAAACATAAGTTACTATCTGATACCATGCAGTTTGCAAGCAGCTCTTTGATGTCAGTTTATAGGTCCCTCTGCTACATTACAATTGTCACTTGTGAAGTGCATAGTAACGAAAGAATCTCTGACAAACGCAGTAATCATGATCCTATGCACATAAAATACTGCTTTTTAAAATGCATGTTACACGTTCTTTACAGTAGGCACATTAACCCTCTGTGCTACATTAGTTAAGTCAAAGCTGCCACTGAACCAAACTCTCCTCACGCTCCAACAGGTACATTAATCACTGGCATGATCTTGACACTTTTATTGTTGCTGGAAAGCTTGTAATTACACACGAAACATTTCTTTGCTTTTAAAACAGTTGCCTACGGACCCCCAAGGAATGTGTCACGGACCCCTGGGGGTCCGCGGACCCCAGTTTGGGAAACACTGCACTAGGCCATGTCTTATAACAGTAGAAAAACTGGAGACGAGGACGGTGGAACCCTAGTACCCAACTGCATTACTGCTGTGCTGTGGGTCCCATGGATGGCCTCCGCTGCCTGGCCACTTCAGGCGTCTTGGCTGTTTCCTGGTGAAAGCAGTGGAGAGTCTCTATTGGGACCACTGAGCTCCAATCCATTGCAGGTAAGGTCACTGCTAGCATCACCTGCCATCTACTACTAACAAAGGCAGCTTCCCTGACTCACCACACCCGTCCTGGCTTTTGAGACAACAGGGGCATGCCCGCGATCCACCGCGCAATCCGTGCGCCCTCCCTGCTCCCATTGACAAGCCCTGAGGGATCAGCTCTGCAGGAAATGATCATACCGGCTGCCCATGAAGTGAGCTCCTTCCGCTATCTGAGCTCGCGCTCTGCTAGCCAGCAGCGAGGCCAGCCTATGTGCACTCCCTTTTTGAAGAAAAAAGGGGGAACTAAAAAAAAAGAAAGAAAATAACTGAATACTAATGAATTGAAGAGCTTATTTTATTTTAACCACTGGGTATCTCTCAACGATTCACCAAGCACCATTCCTAATTCAAAGTGGGACTTGGCTGCCCTGAACTCACAGGCTGCAAATCTGGTTCTACATCACTGGTGTTTTACCTCGCCCATCAGATCTGGCTCAACTTTCAGTGGAAGGTAAATATCATTGGGACCGGCAGTCCTGGCCTCCAGATCAATCCATCAGCAGCCACTTAAGATCATTCATCAACGAAGACTCCCAACTCCATAGGGGTGATTACAATGACCAATAATCATCATGAAAACTGTGCCTCCAATTGAACCGGTCCAAATTGATGGGCTGCCGTCTGCTCAAGGGGAAACATCGTTTACGACGCAACTTTTACCACGCAGTGCCTTTACAACGCAGGTTTTTCAACGCAAGTCATTACAACGAATTGCGCTGGGGGCGCTCTAGGATAGGTAATAGTTTAATTTACTATCCAACACCTTCCCTACTATCCACGGGGACTGGAGTTGGAATAGTAAATTAAACTATTCACTATCCAGCACCCCCCAACGCAAGTCATTGTAACGACTTGCGTTGAAAAACCTGCGTTGTAAAGGCATGCGTAGTAAAAGCATGCGTTGTAACAACGTACATCCCTGCTCAAGGGTCCAAGTGGAAGGACTGGCTTAAATGCCTCAAGACATAATTCACAGCAGTGATATTGCAAAATGACAGGCACCACCCTATGCTCTTGCAATTGGGAGGTGCCGCCCTCCACAAACTGGGAAAATCCATCATGGAGGCAGGACCTCTGTATACATATAACACGTTGAAAGAAGCATTGACTGCTCATTTCGAGCATCCGGCCAACCAACATTATGAACGTTTCCTACTGCGTTAAGCAAGACAGCTGACGGAAGAATCAATGGATGCTTTCTACGATTGCCTTAAAGATCTGGCTAGCACATGTACATTGCCATATGAGAACTATGGGCACAATTTATTCAGGGGCGTGCCTCTGCAAAGTTGAGAGAACACATCCTTCAAGTCCCTGGAATGTCCATGGTGGATATACTAATGATGGGAAGGTCAAAAGATCAGTTTAAAGTGCGAGCTGCACACATGGAAGTGGCATTGCAATGCCAAGTTAAGACGGAACCTGTCAACACCGTCTTGCCCGGAAGTTCTGAAAAGAAGGAAGTGCGGAACAAGCCGCAATCCACACCCATGATGTGCTACAGGTGTGGTGGGCCCTTCTCGCGCCCAGGACCATGCCCAGCTCAATGGAAGAGGGGGAAGAGGTGCTCCGAATGCAATAGACCGAACCACTTTGCAAAGGTGTGCTGCTCTACCACATGGAGGGGACAGAGGACCCAGCCCATCAATGCCCTAAGCACCTCTCAAACACCTGAGGAAGATGAAGACATGGATGATGACGATGTAGAAGAAGCAGTCCATGTCATACATGCCATGCAACCTGATGGATATCCCCGAAGGTGGATCCCGAAAGGCAGCACGCTCATTGCAGGACACCAGGTACATGCATTGATTGACACTGGAGCATGAATAAACATCACAGCCCAATCAGTGATGCAGACAGTTCCCATGCAACTGACCATATTCCCCAACTCCACACAAGTGTTCAAATATGGGTCCACTGTCCCACTTCCACTAGCCAGAGTATTCACAACCAACATAACTTACCACTCTCTTTCCACTTGGGACAAAGTATACATCACCAAATGTGGGTCAGGAATGCTATTGAGCTTCTGAACCACCCAGCGCCTGCAGCTGGTTGCTTTTGCCTTCAGTGTACAACAGGATAGCGAGGAAGGTCTGTTGGCAGAATTCCTACTTCTATTTGAAGGAATAGGATGCCTCAAAGATCACATGACACATCGTCACATGGACTGCCCCGTCCAACCCGTTGCCCTGAAACACCGAAGGGTGCCTTTTCATCTGAGACTGAAAGTGGAGGAAGAATTGAGGAAATTGGAGCAGGCCAACATCATCAAATGGATCGATGGTCCGACTCCATGGTGTTCCCCATTGTGGTGGCACAAAAGCCTAAACAGCCAGGACAAGTGAGAATATGTGTGGACATGAGGCTACCTAACCAAGCCATGAAAAGGGAACATCATTTAAATCCCCCCAGTAGATGACATTGTGGCAGAGGTGAGAGCCTCCCAGTGGTTCTCCAAGTTGGAAATCATCAGCTGCTGCTGGACCCTGAGTTGAGGGCCATCACAACCTTCTCCACTCATGTTGGTGTCAGAAGATGAAAGCGTCTCAGCTTCAAAGTGTGGAGTCCAGCTGAAGTCTTCCAAGACACCATAGGGGGGTGCTAGCTGGCTTAAAGCGGGTCCTCAAAATCAGTGATGACATTTTGGTACATGCACCCACACTGGAAGAACATCTGGATAACCCTGAGAGGCACCTTTCAGTGCCTGAATGACAACAGCCTTATGCACCATCAAGAGAAATGTGCTATCCTTCAGAAGGAAATAGCTTTCTTTGGATACTGATTTTCTCAGCATGGCATATCGCCTGGTCCAGCTAAAGTAAAGGACATCCAGCCAGCCCTGGCTCCCACCACAGTTACGGGCATGAAGAGTTTCCTAGTTATGGTCACCTACTGTGGGTGCATAATTTGGAATCTGACTGAACTTACAGACCCTTTGATAGAGCTGACAAAGACCAACACTAGCTGGAAGTGGGGGCCTGACCAAGAGGAAAATTTCCAAGCTACCAAACAAGTATTATCTGCTGACACCACTCTAGTGTACATCAATCCGGCTCAAGATTCTGAACTATCGGTGGATGCTAGCCCCATTGGTCTTGGAGCTGTACTGTTGAAGAAGCACAGCAATGGAAACTAGCCTTCGGTGGCCTATGCGAGTCATGCACTGACAGACACAGAGCAATGGTACTCTCACATCCAGAAGGAGGCCATTATGGTCCATTGGAGCTGTCAAAATTTTCATCTCTATCTCTATGGTCTGCCTTTTGTGGTCCACACGGATAACAAGACTTTGATTCCACTGTTCATGGGACTTTCCTTGAACCCTCCACCGAGAATTGAGAAGTGGGTTCTGCAATTAAAAAAATACCAATTCTTGATCTACCCCTCAGGAATCAAAACCCTGCCAACTTTCTCTCCAGACATACACGACCAGCTACAGAGGAAAAAGAATCAGATGCGGATGAAGTGAAGGAGTATGCTAAGCTGGTAGTTTAGTGATCCCGACCATTACCCATTGTTCTTGAGGAGATCGTGGAGCCACAATGGAAGACGAGTGTCTTCAGTTAGCCATCTCCGCGGTGACCTCAGGAAAATGGCATGTATTTATTAACAAAACACCCTGCAGGACAGAGGAAGCATGGGCTGTGTTGGACTCTTTGCACCATGTGTGTTTAGAGCTGGTCGTGTCATCCCGAAGGCTACCTCGTGAGAGGGTTCTGTCTGGTAATCCCTAGGACACTGCAACAACAAGTGGTTAATCTAGCTAATTTGTCCCATCAAGGGATTGTCAAGATGCAATCTGGTGGAGCAGATATTTCTCCCGTTCCCTCTGTTACAGGTGGCCGGACCGGCAGGGCCACCAGCCCCTATCATTACAGAGGATATTCCACCATTTCCGTGGCAGAGAGCAAGTGCAGATTTTGAAAGTCACCCAGTTGGGAGGCACATGCTAGTCATCATTGATGACTTCTCAAAGTATCCGTAGGTTGAAGTCATGGACTCGATGACAGCAAATGCCACTATTCCACAGCTGGGAGAGATAATGCGTACTCATGGGCTCCTAAAGGAGTTACGCTCTGACAATGGCCCTCCCTAGTCAAGAGTTCACGGAGTACTTTCGGTCCTAAGGCATTCAGCATTGCAAGGTCACACCCCGTTGGCTGCAGGTAAATGGAGAGGCAGAATGCTTCATGCATACCTTGAACAAGGTACTGCGGATTGCGTTAGCTCACAGACAGGATATAGAATGTGCCTTATACACTTTCTTGAGGGAATCTTGACTCACACCCCACTCAATGCCCCAAGTCAGCCCTGGCTCTCGGTGTGTCAATTGACCCGTGAGTGATGTCATTCCCCAAGTGGACCAGCTGTCAGTTCTACAGACGCAGGTAGTTGAGTAACCGAAACTACGTCGGACAAAGAATTATCACATGTCCCGAGTCCGTCTAGCCAAGCTGAGGTCTCTCTCAGTTGGACATTTGGTGATAGTAAAGAACCGGAATCCAAAAAGCAAATTTATGTTCTCTTTTTAGGTCGACCTCTGGTGAATACAGTCAATGAAAGGCACAATGATCACCACCCAGAAAGTTGGAGAGACTGTTACAAGGAACGTGCCTTACTTCAAACGGTACCAAGCTCCTGCGAGTCAGACTGTGGAGACACCATCTGGGACATTGAACAATGAAGTTGAAGATGATGGTAGCAATGTCCCTCTAGACTCTCTCCCAAACAAGGAACCAACACCTGTTACCTCTGACCAGTGAGGTGCTGAGGCTACAGAGACTGTTGTTCAACCGTCAGGAGAACTGCTGTCCATTTGTGTGCACCAATGGGCAAGTGTGACGATGCTGGAGATGATGGATGTCATCAAGGAAGTGGAGGTACCATATCAGGCCATGTCCTGTGAGGTCTTCTTGTCTGAAGGACTTTGTGTTGATTTGAAACATAGTAAAGTGAAATGTCTTCTGTTGCTCTCTAGTTTGACATGTGTGTCCTATGAACATAAGACCCACTCCTTCCTTGCACTCCTTTATAGTTTCATACAAATATTACTCAATTTTTTCACTATTTGTAAATTTTATTTTCATTTCCAAACTTGTTTTGTAGCGAGTTTTTCAATCATTATATTCCATTATTTCTTTGTACATTTCTTTTTGCATTTCATAAAGTCCCAATGCATTTCAAGCAAAACAGCTCTTCATCGGGGGATAACTTCGCTTAAACTCCAAAAACCGTCAAGCCGGTGCGTCCTGTCAATATTCCTTTCTCGCTACCTCTCTCTCACGCTCTCTCTCTCTCTCCCTCTTCTATTTGTCTCTCTCTTTTGTTTCTATCTTCTCCATTTATCTGTGTGGTACTGAAATCTTCCTTCTAATTGGGGATGTTTGTATCTATTGTCACAAGTTTATTTGGGGGTGTTGCTTTTCATTTAAAATAAAGGAGGAATGTTATGTTGGTGGACTCTTCCACCAAGGGTGCCAATATGAGGGGTATCCAAAGAGCGAACCCTCCTCCCACGCAAGCATGGTTGGTGCTGGCGGGTGAGACGGGTAGAACAATTAAAAGTACCCGAGGAATATGCCTTGTGGTCTAGAGTGCATTACACACCAAGCGTCCCAGTCATCAGTGCGAATAGCCAGCATTCACTGGGCCATGCCTTATAACAATAGAACAGTGACTATATATAAAAATCAACAAAGTGGACGGACCCAATAGGGAATCCAAATGCAAGGATAACTCAATGTCATACACAGGAATGGAGAGAAAAAACTGTGGAAAAGGTGACACCTGCCTGAGATTAAAATCTATATTTACCCCCTCCCAAAATGATACCGGTCTAACTGACCTCTTTTGAACAGGCGGTGTTTAACCAAATCGTGAAACAGTTGAAGGAAAGCAATTCAAAAATACGAGCAGCATTGAATTTGAAGCACTCAAGAACTTGAGATCCAACAACAATGTCATCATAAAACCAGCTGATAAAGGGGGTGGGTTAGAAATCCAAAACAAGGAAGACTATCAAGCAGAATGTAGACGCCTACTCAGTGATGAAAATTACTACCGACGCTTGGAGCATGAACCCTGCGGGACTCTAAGAACCAAAATCCAAGTTTTAGTAGAAGATGCAGAGGCTGAAGGCATAATCAGTAAATATGCGGTCCTATTCCTAACAACAGATGAAGCAAGGATTCCCTATTTCTACACACTTCTAAAGATACACAAAAACAAGAACCCTCCACCTGCTGGCCCATATTGCCAGGCATTGGCTCACTACCAGAACCTCTTTCCCACTTTGGCGAACATCGACCTACCTCAAGGATACCAAAGACCTCCTACGGCAACTGGACTCTCTCAATTTTGATCCAGACACCTCACTTTTGGTTAGCCTTGACATTGAGAACTTGTATGCTAGTCTCCCTCAAGATGACACACTCAACATGCTCAAAACGTCACTTGAAGCCACCACATAGGACGACAACACCCCCAGGTCATTCATACAACAGTGTGCTGAATTAGCCCTCAAGGACACATTTTTTGAGTTCGAAGGAGACCTCTTCTTACAAACCTGTGGCACCTCGATGGGCAGTACCTTTGCCCCGAGCGTGGCCGGTATGTATGTTTTTGATTTCGAAAAGAAGAAGCCCATCCTCAACCCAGAAATGCACTTCCAAAACAACATAACATTTTATAAAAGATACATTGATGATAACTTCCTGATTCGGGAAGGTTTGGAAGAGACTCTACAGACATTCCTCACTTGGATCTATGGGCGTGACAGGAATCTAAAATTTACACATAGTATGGATAAAAGAACCATCACATTTCTGGATCTTGACATCACAGCTGAGAGAGGTCAATTAAAAACTAAAACCCACTTTAAGTCCACAGCCTGGAATTCACTTCTCCAGTTCGATAGCTTCCACCGAGGCCACTGTGTGAAAATTTGCCTTTGGCCAGTATCTTAGACTGCGAAGAAACTGTAGTGACATCACCGACTACAAACATCAAGCAGCTTCTCTCTCGTCTAAACTAAAGGAGCGGGGATATCTGGATAAAGTCACCCATACTGCTAAAAAACACACGAGAAACAAAAACAGAGAATGAATACTGGAGGAAACGCATCAGTCATCTACATCCATACCGCTCACATGTGTGACTACCTACAACACAATCTCAAACCAGGTGTCCAAGATCATACATAAGTACCGGAGGATCCTGGGAACCAGGAAACATTACTGGAACAAACCCATGTTCTCCTATAAAAGAGCACGCAGCCTCAAGGACAGCCTGGTGACTACCCGTTCACAAACACAGCAAAATCCCACCCGCACTGCTCTCAATGCATGGGGCTTACCCAATGTGATTGGCCATTTTCCCTTTGAAAACTGCAGTGTTTGTCTTCTCACAAAAACAACAACAAAAGAGTGTTCGTAGCTCATCGGGAAGGCGAGATTCAGAGCACTAAGAGAAAAACAACACCCATTTGGTGTTATAGAAAGCCCTCACTCACCGACCTAGTCGGTGACATGCTTCATCATTGGGCCCCACTGGGAGTGGCCGAGTGCCACCCCAGTGTGCTTCAACGCCAGATTTACTGCGGAGCGGGTAATGTGAAGTTGTGAGTGGCTAGATGGTTATATAGGTGAATAAAGGAAGTGTAAGTGATGAGGTTAAAAATGTCTTAATTGTATCAACAAATTCCTTTATTGCCTGATCAATAAGACATATTAAAATATGTGTAGGAAAACTGAGCCAAATAGATTGAATGGCTTGTTTCCTGTAAATCTAAGTGCTGGTCAACATGTTTCTGCCAATGTTGGTGTTAATTTACCTGGCATTCGTCAGGACCTATGGTGTACTAAACCCCGGTGGTATGGACACGCTAAGGCCCACCCTACCAAAGGACGTGAAAGTAACAAGTTATGTCAAAAAAAGTGCAACAAAATGATAGGTACTCGCAATTTTGGAGACCACACAAAAATTAAAATGCACCTGTGGAGGAAAAGGAGACAGACACACATGAAAAAGACATACAAACAATTAGATATCTTAAATCAGAGGTGTGTCAATTGTCAACAGTGACTACGAACACTCTTTTGTTGTTGTTTTTGATGACCAGTGGGGAATACAAGTGTTCCCTTATCCCTACCTCTCTCCTTGTTGATACCTGTCTTCTCACAAAACCAGTAAAATCTCCAAAGCTGGAACATGGCAAAACTTGGTAGATCACAAAACACACCAATTGCAATTCTTGCAATGTAATCTACCTGATCACTTGCCCCTGTGGCCTCCGTTATGTTGGCATGACAAGTTGCAAAATAAAAGTCTGCATCCGTGAACACAGAAGCAATATTAGATGTCCACGGAGTACCAACAGGATGACAGACAACTATTTAGAGAAAGGACATACCACCAACAACCTGGATTGGGTGGTCAGTGAACATCTGGACACAAATATCCCCAACCTCCAGAGCCGCTTCTTTGAGAAAGAGCAACGGTGGGTTTACCGCCTGTCGACCGATAGAAATGGCCTTAACAACAACTTCCCCTGGAACACACTGAACAATCCCTGAAATTAGTCCATCTTAATTTTTTTGATGGTTCTAGCATGATGGCTCTTTCCAGAAAACATCCATATTCCGTGGATACAGGCATGACCATTGCATGCACAATTTAAATCCATCCAATAATTTTCTCCACTGGTCTTTCCTCCAAGTGACATCCAGCATTTCCCAGCCTCTCTTGGCTTCTCGCATCGCTACTTAATAATAACACACATTTCACAACTTGCAGAACAGCTACCCCCGTCTTTTGGGCGTTTGCATCTCATTATGTGTATATACCCCCAGCCATCAATCAGGGCTTCTCTCATAAGTTTAATACCTCCTTGGGTACCCTGATTATTGTTTCAGACAATTGTTCCAAAGGGTAGTATGAGTTTACCATGACCCCCATTTTGCACTTGTTCCTTACAATACCATCTTGAAAAAATATGAGTTTGGCTGTTATTTATAAGACACTGGCTCTCGATGACCCCCGTTTTTGCATCTTTGAAAAATATGGGATGGGCTTCCATTTACAAGCAACTGGTAGCGGTGGCATCCTTCATACCGCTACTGAATATTCCCTTCACTAGCTAGCTTGATTCAAGTGATGCCTCACTTCCCCCTTCGTAGTCTAAAGGCTTTCTCGCCACACCCCCAGCTTCTCCTGAACTGCCTTTAACTGGAGACGCCACCACTCTGCGATACCATCAAGATCCCGTGTAGGACCACAGTAGGTATCACAGGTGGACGGACATCCTTGATGAAGTGTCTCCTATGAGCTTGACAGGCTGATTCCTCTCCGGTCCTCAAACCGCTTTTTTTTACTCGAGGTCTCATTATCCTTCATGTCATTTCTCCCACAGTGTGTGACTACAAGAGTCCGCCCCCTCCGGGATCATTATCAACTGCATATTCCCTGTAGCTCTTGTAAGCCTTTCCCCTCTTGACATTATTTGTTAATAAATGCCCACTTTGTTGCATATTTGTAATCAGATACGATTGCGTCGATCATCATCCCTAGGTTTAGTAGGCTTTTCTTATTTGACCAAATACACCCATACACCGTCTACATGTATAGGCTGCTACATGGTATTTTGGCCTTTACCATAATTGGGTTAGATGCCATCATGTGTGTTCCCTTCACTATGAGGTGTGTTTAAGTGCACTATTCACTATGTGTGATTTTGCATACACAAAGTGTACTTTGCATGCCCATGTGTGAAGTAGCTTTTCATAGTGGATCCTTATTTTCTGCTGGATGGCTGCACTTGAATGATATTGCCAGCACCATTTCACAAATCAGAGGCAGTGACTGCACAATTGCAATCACACCCATTTTAAATGTATATGTTTTGTATGTCTTTTTATGCTGTGCTTAATTTTTACAGATCTTATTCCTGACGGTGGGAACCGTAAGTATGGCTACACCACTGTGCCACAGCACACCTTTTGCGCGTGTGCTGAAAAATATTTATGTGGTCACCCTCCCTCTTGCCACACTTTACTTGCCTTGGTCCTAAAGAAAGCCTCAGCACCCTTGTTGAGGTGGAAACATCCCGACCATTTAAGGGGATAATGAAGACCAACTACATCCTCACAATATCCCGCTCTGTTTTTAACTGTGCCCTAGAACCTTGAGAATAAAAGTAGTCATTGAGCATCCTAGAGGAACTTTTTTTGTATTTTTTATTAGGTTTTTAAACACTTACAACATATACCAAATAACATGTAGTCCTCATCGCATTTGTACATTCAGGGGTGACAGCCCATGTGGCTTAACTGTTGGTTGTAGAGTCTGCTCGTAGAGCACATAAGCTTGAACGTCCCTGCATCTCTACAATTCACATATAACATATATTCATTGGCGCTTTGTGCTTGGGGTAACCGTCAAGCTGGCTGGAATAAAACAAAATATATGCATGACCGGCCCCCTGTCCAGCTGTCTACTCTCAAAGAAGAAGAAAGAGGGGGGAAGAGAGAAGAGTTTGGGGGGTGGGGGGGTGTCCTGCTCTTGTGGTTGGAGTGGAGGTGGGCCCTTTGTTCGTTTCTGGATAGCACTTTCATGGGGGCTCGTAAGGTACTAGGAACTTGTCCAAGGATGCCCACATACCCCTGTTGGGATTTCTCCATGGTGTGTTACTTAAGGCTGTGATGTCGGCTCCTCTCAGGTATGTCACCCATCTTGAGCCACCCCCTGAAGGTGGCTTTGGAGGTGTCTTTCCACTTGGTGAGTACTATCTTGACTGCTGCCGTTAGCAGGAGATCTAGGAGGTTTCTGTCATGTTGCGGGTCAACATCAGATGTTATAAATGTGGTGGTGAGTAAAGGCAAACTCTTATTTAAGTGTGCAGCCTATGGCTTTATTTATGAAGGTAAATATTTGTTTCCAAACTTTTTTTTACCTTTGTGCAGTGAAATATGAGGTGTGCCAGGTCCCCCTGTTCTCTGTCACAATTCCAGCAGCAGTCGTTTCCCCTCAGCCCTAGAGCCGCTAAGCGAACTGGAGTCCAGTATGTCTTGTGCAGAAGCCAGAATTTTGTCTGAGCTAACACCGGGGAGATCATGTTTTTCGATGGGGACAACCAGTGGGTGTGTCTCTCCTGCTCGCTAAGTGTGGTCTCTAGGTGTGATTCCCAGTATCTGGTTGTCTTATCGTTAAGCTTGGAGGAGCTGGGGTGGAGTAGTTTGTATATGTGGGACACCTGTTGGCCCACTTTTTTCAGATTCTCCATATACGGGATGATTGAGGGTTTGTGTCTTGATATCTTTTATTTGTTTAGGGCTGTTCTGATTTTGATGAAGTTGTAGAGTTCTATATCTGGTAGGTTATGTCATAATTTTTGCATGTTGAAGGTGTAGGGGCTTCCCCCTTCCTCCAACTGGGCTGGGTATGAGATCCCTAGTTTTTTCCAGGAGTCTATGGCTAGGGTTTTCCCCTATATTTTATCTTGGAGTTTGCCCAAAGCGATTCCCAGTTAGAGTTTTTAACGCTGTATTCCAGTTTTTGATCTACCTTAAGCAGGGCGTATCTAGTGTTTTTAAGTATAGGGTTATTCTTTTGTGTCTGTTTGTTCGCGGTGAGAAGTGTTATTGGGTTGATATTGTTTAGTATGGCTTACTCAATCCTGAGCCAGACCGGCGTGTAGACCTGGTTAGGCAGGATCCAGTACATTCCCTGTCTTGCAATAAATGCAGTCTGAAATATTCTGAAATCTGCAGGTTTAGACCTCCTAGTGACTTATCTAGTTTTAGTTTTTTCAGGCTTATCCTAGGTTTTTTGTTTTGCCATAGGAACTTGTTTATCATTTTGTCCATTTTAAGGTGGAATTCGTCTGTGAATGTAAGGGGGAACATTCCCGCCAGGTAGTTGATCACCGAGGTGATAATCATCTTTATTGTGTCTATCCTCCCCCACCATGTTATGAATTTGGGCGACCAGGATTCCAGGAGCGTTTTTATCTTTTCTAAGGTTAGTTTCTCATTTTGGTCGAGTGTGGTTTTGAGGTTTTTCCTGAATTGGATCCCTAGATACTTGATGAACCCGGGTTGCCAGACTAATCCAGAGTTGTCTATTATTTCTCTGGTGGTGTGGACGTTAAGTGGCATGCATTCCGATTTGTCTCTGTTTAGTTTGTAGCCGGAGTGGGTCGAGTATTCACCTATGGTGTTCATGAGGGCAGTGATAGAGGATTTGGTGTTCTCTGTGATTATGAGTATGTCATCCGCATAGGCTACAAGTTTGGTTGTGGACTCGTTGATGGTGACTCCCAGCATATCTCTATTGGCTACAATATCTCTGATCAGGGGTTCCAGTGCCAGTAAAAACAGCGCAGGGGACAGGGGGCACCACTGTCTTGTCCAGCTTTGAAAGGTGAATTGATTTGAGACTGCCCCATTGATAGCTATCTGTGCACTGGGGTTTGCGTACAGCGCCATCACCTTTCTCAAATACTTATCTCCCAGCTTGTACGCCCGCATGCACTGTTCTAGGAAGTGCCAGGACACTCTGTCAAAAGTTTTTTCTGCTTCTAGCGTGATTGCCACCGCCGGCTTATCAGACTTAGAGGACTGTTCGAGAATATGGCACAGGAGTCTTGTGTTATCGTGAGACATACGCGTCTTCAGGAATCCTACTTGGGAGTTGCTTATCAGTTGGGGGAGTACCGTGTTGAGCCTTACGGCTAGGATTTTGGCATAGATTTTGCAGTCTATGTTGATAAGTGAGATGGGCCTGTAGTTTTGGGGCCGCTGCGTGTCCTTGCCTTCTTTGGGGATAACTATTAAGTTTGCTTCCGTCATGGACTTTGACACCACTCCCTCCCCCTCACAGTGGTTAAAGACTTTTTTCATAGTTGGGAGTAAGTGTGTTCGAAACCTTTTAAAGAAGGAGGCTGTGTACCCATCTGGACCTGGTGCCTTATTATCTTTAAGAGACTTAATCGCCATCTCAATTTCGGATGCGTCCTAGTGTCAGTGCTTACTCGTTCATTATCTTGGGAAGATTCAGTCTGTCCAGGTAATCGGTGCAACCATCCTGATCTAGTGTTTCATCCCTTTTGTAGAGCTCCTGGTAAAACTCACCGAAAGTACGTAGGATGTCCTTATGCTGTGTTTGCGTGTTGTTGTGTGAGTCAGTGATGGATGAGATTGTGTGTTGTCTTTGTTTGTGCTTCAGGTATGACGCTAAGATTTTCCCTGCTTTGTTTGCCTCTTATAGGTTAATCTGTTTGTATTTGTTTATCCACAGACCAGCTCGTTCACTCAGGATTTTGTTGTATTCGTATTTTTTTCCGTCAGCTCTTTTAGGGCGTTGTTATTCCTGGTGTCATTGATGTGGGATATTTCTAGGCTTTTGATGTCTTTTTCTAATTGTTCTAGGTGTGTCTTAGCTTCCTTATTCCGTTTGGCTTTGATATCTATTAGTGTCCCTCTGACTGTCGCTTTAAGCGCTTCCCACAGAATCTTGGGGTCAATGCCTGGTGTGTCGTTGTGTCTAATGTAGTCAATATTGGCTTGTTCTATTCTGATCTTGTCTTCTTGGTTTGCCATGACTTCATTGTTAAACCTCCATCTGCGTATGAGGTTCTCGTTGTGTCGCCCCGCCAGTTGTAGGCTGTTGCATGAGTGATCTGAGATTGTTCTAGTCGCTATTTCAGAATGTTCTATTAAGTGGGTATGTGAGCCCTAGATTAGGATGTAGTCTATCCTACTATAGGAGTTATGTGGGTTGGAGTAAAAGGTGTAGTCTCTGGTGTTGGGGTGTTGTAGTCGCCATGGCTCCTTCAGATTAATTCTATTGCATATGTTCTTTGGAATGCTGTGTGAGGCTGGGGGGAGGGCATGGGCCTACGATTGTCTGTCTAGGGTATAGTCTAGTGCTAAGTTAAAGTCCCCTGCCAGCACTGTCATGTCGTTTTGGGGGCTTGCTTCCAGTCTCCTCGAGATTCCCTCCCAGTATGCGGTGTCATCTGTATTTGGAGCGTAAGTGTTCACTACCAGGATGGTTTTGTCTCCTCTTTTCAGTTGTGATATTAGTAGTCTCCCTGCTTCATCGTGTTGCTGATCTTCAATGGTTATCTTTGAGTTTTTATTTATCAGCTTGATCACTCCTTGCTTCTTCCCTATCGCCAGAGGGCAGGCTACCTGTCCTATCCATCTTGCCCTGACTCTTGTTGAGTCCACCAGGGAGAGCTTGGTTTCTTGTAACAGTATGACGTCCCCTTTGGGCTTAGCTAGGTAGTCTAGTATCTTTTTTTTTCCTTACCGGGTGGTTGAGGCCCTTCACATTGAGGGAGACTATCTTCAGGTTTGCTAGCAAGTGGGAACTGTTATTCTGTGTCATGGCTTATAGTGTGTGAGCGTCGCGTTTCTTCTCCCTTTCCCCCCTATTGAGGGTTTTGCACATGCCCTTTTGTTTTGCTAGTGTTTCTTGTTTAGGCAGTGGGCTCTCTCTAGGTTTCCTCGCGCTGTTTACGGACTGTCTCACCTCATACCTTTTCCCGTGGCCCTGCTATTATGCGTGGCTGTAGCGAGCAGGGTGTGGATACTTTTGGAGATAATGGGATGTGTCAGAGTAGATAAGAGAGACAGATAGTTCAAACAAGACGAACTAGACGAACAAGACAGACGACCCCGGAGCTCGATAAAGACAACACAGCAGATAATACAATACAGACATACAAGACAGACACCCCCCGACCCTCCCACCCTTCCCACCCTCCCTAAACTAAACCTTCGTATTCTGGACGTGCGACGGCAAGATCCCCACTCCGCCGCCCCCCGGGATACATTGGTCCGTTATGATGGTTCTACTTTTACTTATACTTATTCACTTAATCACTTTCCCCCTTTCTTGTCCCAGTTATTGGTAGTTCTGCATAGCATGTGCCTCTACAGTTCTACTTAGCACCTCTTCCCCATGCCCCCCTTGGCAGACCCCCCACTGTGCCACCAGAAAGGATATATAATTGTCTTTTAGTCTCTCTTGGTTCTCAACAGTTGGTTTTGTCTTTAATCATCATCCTTTATTCCGGTATCTCTCCCCTGGTGACTTGAGGTACAGATCTGGTTTGGTCTTCTTCTCCTGTGGAGATGACTACGGGTTTGAGGTAGATTCGTTAGGCAGCTATAGACTCTGTTAAGGTTAATTCCTCTCGTTACCCTGTGGAATAATACGGACCAGTTGTTGCTTTTGGCCTGCAAGGAAGCCGTTGTGCGGATAATTTCATTAAATCCTTTTAGATGACCTTGAGGTCTGAGGCATTTTGTGGTCATAACTGTGAGGTAGATATGGTTTTAGTCCCTGAGTGCACGGTCTTGGACCTTGTTTATCCCAATCATTCCACTCTTAGCTCTGGCGAGGCTCTCCTTTTGCTCGTACCTGCTTGTGAGGTCTCCATCTCTTGATGCGCTCGACCTTGTAGGTATCTGGATAATTCAGATGGGTCATCAAAGAGGTGCGTTTTCCCTTTGTCATTAATTCTGAATTTCATGGGGCCTACAAATGAGACGACTATGTTCTCCTTCCTTAGTCTCTCCCGCAGGGCCAGGAATCCTTTCCTTTGGTCTACTGTGGGCTTGGAGTAGTCCTGCGTGAGGATTATTTTGTATCCGTTCCATTGTATGTTCTGGTTTTTCCTTGCCACCCCAAAAATGGCCTCCGTGTGCTGCGATCGCAGTGGTTTGCAGATTATAGGGCGCGTGCCAGATCTATTCGTGGTTTTGTAGGCCGGAACTCTGTATGCTTTGTTGAGCTCAAATGGTTTGTCGAATTTGAGGTTAGTAATTTTTGGGATCATGTCTTCGATTAGTGCAATACAAGACCCTGCTTTGTCCTCGTCTCCCTCTGGGACCCCTAGGATTCTTATGTTACCTCTTCTATTGCGATCGTCCAATTCTGCAGTTTGCCTTTGGAGTGTTTTTTGTTATGCCAAAAGCGCCTTGTTTGTCTTTTGGTCTCCATCTTCTATGTCACTCACTTTCTGCTCGACCTCTGATAGCCTGTTGTTTATTGCGTGGATGTCCGCTCTGACGGCAGCTAGTTCTAATTGTATTGCATCCGTGGCTTTTTTTGTTGATTTTGCTAGATCATGCACCTCGGCCAGTATTTTCAGGATCATGTCCAATGTAGCAGTGATATCTGGTTTGAGTTTGATGGGTGAGTCTGCCGGAGTGTCTTCTCTGTTCTTCTTTGACTGTTGCGTGATTTTGCTATCATTTCCAGCCATGGTTAGGAGGCCTCGCTTCACTTGATGGAGTTCAAATCTTCTTATACCTTTCTGATCAGTGGGTTGGTGGTGCTTCACTTGGGAGATATCACTTTGTTTTTTTTTGGGCTTCCGTGGTGCTTGATTTTTGGGTTTGTCCTGCCGCTTTCCTGGCTCCCTTCCAGCGCCGCGCTCTTGGTGTGGTGCTGTTGCGGCGGAGTCCCTCTCTTGCTCCAGTTGTCTCCGAGATGCTCTTGTTGACGCCAACCCTTTTGTAATTGGTTCAGACCCGCAGCCACTTATTAGGTCTACTGGCACCTTGGTGCGCGCTTATCCCCTTTGTCCTATGCCGTGGTGTGTAGCTGGTGGCTGTAAACCCCCTACCTGCTGGTGTTGTGTGCTAGCAGTCTCCTGGTGCACTGGCTATTCTGTGCTCTTTCTGGGCTTGGTGTACACCTGGAGACTTGTTACTCTAGTCTTGTTCTTGTCTGGTCTGTACTTCCACCCGTACCAGCGTTGTGGGTCTGTGTTTTGGATTATGGTGTTCTGTGGTAGGGCTCTAGTGATTTCTCAAAGTTTTTTTTGTTTTTTTTGCTTTGAGTAGGACTCTTCCGCAACCACATGGCTTACTGCAGTTTGTCTGCCCTTCTGCTCCTCTGCAGCTTGTAGGTAGTTCCTCTGATGTTCCTCGAGCGCTGCTGTTAGACCTGGCACCTTGGCGTGAGTTTCCCTTCCACTTTTTGCTGTTGTGCCTCAAATGTTTTGCTGGTGTCTGCTACTCAGGGCACTGCGCCACGGCCAACCCGTGCCGCAGTGCAAGTGCTCCCTACTGTAAAGTGTACATGTGATTGATGTCCATGATTGGTTCATTGGATTTACTGTTAGTCCCTAGTAAAGGGCACCAGGAGTGCCAGGGCTTGTGAATGCCAATACTGCTAGTGGGCCTGCAGCGCTAGTTGCGCCACCCACAGAAGCAGCCTTAAAATGTGTCTAGGGTCTGCCATTGCAGAACCTGCGTGCAGTCTGGTACTGTCATGCTGGCTGGGCAAGTGCACCCACTTGCCAGCCCCTAAACCTTCCCTTAACTTCATATTAGTCACCCCTATGGTAGGCCTGAGGGCAGGGTGCATTGTAAGTGTAAGGTAGAACATGCCCTGATGTGTGTGGCATGTTCTAATAGTGAATTACTGCCAAATTCGTTTTTCACTATTGTAAGGCTACCAGTTCCCTTCTAGGCCAGATGGGCTGCTGGAATTATTACACTCTATAATCCCAGCAGGCCCAGGGAACATGGTAGAAATTAATGTTTAGTATGCCTGAACTCAGAATAATAAAATACTTCTTTTAGTAAAGTTTATTTTAATATCCTGTGTTTGCAAATGCTACTTTTAGAAAGTTAGCATTTGCTTGCCTAACCATTTCAGCCCGCCTCTGCTTGGATGTGGATCTGACTGTCTGGTGTGTGTGAGTGACAGGGCTGGGAGTTGACAGGTAGTGATTAGCAGGAGGACCCCTTAGTGGGTGGTGGGAGTTTCCCCTGAATGATGCATCAGGCTGTGCCCCTGCCTCCACAATGCTGGCTCCGCCCTCCTGGGGAGCGACTGATGACTCAGCCTGCACCTGGCCCAGGAAGGACCGAAGCTTGTCAACAAAGTGCTCAGGCCACTCCTGTCCTCACAATGCCGGCTCCGCCCCCCTGGGGAGCGGCTGATGTGCCTGCCCTCACACTGAATGCAGAAGTCAGAAGTACCCACAACAAGTGCTCAGAGACTGGAGCAGTTATGCAGAGGCCCCCCTGGCTTGCTAGAACAAAAGAAACTGGGTATAAAAGTAGGAGCCCTGCTCCTTGTAAATTAGATCCTGTTTGTGCTACAGAAGAAACTCTGCCCGAAGAGAAGGACCTGGAAGGACTACAAGGAGGAGTACTGACTCTGGCCTGTGTCTGGTGCCTTGCTGCCAAAGGAGAGGAAGAGAAAAGACTACAAGAGACTTTTGCTTTTATTTTGAACTTTGTGCCAAACTCTGCTGAAAGATCTCCAAGGGCTTGCTGTTGAACTTGCCCCCTGACCAGCGCTCCAGGAACAGTGAGCGCTAACCCCTGACCAAGGCATCTGCTGTGTGTGCTGCTTATCGCTGCAGCGCTGATTGAGGAGGACGAGGGCATCCATCCCCCTGCACACCGTGACCGTGGGGTCAGCCAGTCGCCCTAGCACCGTGAGGCCCAGCCGCCGCTGGCCCGAGCATCGTGACGGCGTCTGCCTTCTGCCCCACACGAACAAAGTAACGGAGGACCCGTCCGGTCCAAGCATCGAGGTCTACTGGGCCCAGCGCCGTAGACTCCCCCGCAAAGACGGACTGCCGCCCTTCTGTCCTCCCCCGCTATCAGCGTCCTGCCTGCTGCCCCGCTGAAGGGACATCACCGCAACCGGCACTTTGGCTGGGTACGTCCCGCACTTGGGGACCGTACTGCCACTGCGCCACACCCAGCCACCGCCTTCAGGACGAAAGAGAAGACTGAGTAAAAGGACCTGAGCCCCCATCGAGCACCGCCGCCCCCGGGTGACCCGTGACCTGCTGCCTCGAGCCGCCGCTCGCCTCGCCCGTCAAGGAAGCAACGCGACGTGGGACAGCTCCCCCTTCAGCCGTCCTCTTCGAAGATCACCGCAAGAATTTAGAAAGGTACTGTGTCCCTGCCTTCACGGTGCGAGCGCTCTGCAATCCGAGCCCGCACCGCGCTCTGTGACCTCGGGCGCCCCGGGATCCTCGCAGCTGCTGTCTGCTTGGCAGCGCGAGCCGCCCTCGAGTCAGAGGCTCGCTCTGCTCCTGGCCCCCGAGGCCCCGCCTGACGCTCCCTGTGGCCCACGGCCCCCGCTCCCCGAGTCGAGCCCCGAAGGGTGACTCAGTTCTAGCGCGGAGACAGCAAGAAGCGCCTCGAAGCGCTATAAGACACTGGAACCTTTTTAAACCTGGGCAGAAGGCCCAAAAGAGTGCTTTTATTTCACGAACTGTGACTTTGATAAAGAATACTGGAACCTGCATTGAAGAAGTAACCAAGACTGTATTTACAAGCCTGCTTGAAATTTATATAAAGAACATATATTTTTACAAATACAGTTTGGTGTCATTGTGTGGTGGGTTGGTTGTGATGGTGTGATATTGCAAATGTTTAACCCTATATGCCCCAGAGATTAGCCTAAGACTGCTTAAGCCACACTACCTAGAGGGTAAGCAGAGGTTGTCTTGAAGGTAGCCCTCAGCCCTGACGGGGAAGAGAGAGTCCCTGCTTGTCGCCAGTGCTGCACTGCGCCAACTAGAGACTCCCCCTTCCTACAGCTGCACACTACCTTTCCTCTCTGCTGCTGGTTCTTTGGTGTTTACTGTAAAGGGATCCCACTTCCCACTGCTCTGGGATTCCTTTCTCCTCACTTTCTATTATTAATGTTGTTGTTTCTTTTCCTTCCCTTTTTTGTACTGGGAACGTGTATCCTTCACTCGCTTTAACTGGTAGTTGGCGCTGTTCGTTTAAGATGGCCGCCCCCTGTTGTGTGCTTTCACTTTCGCTTGTTTCATTTTAGGGTGTCGAAGGGCCGTTTTTACCTTCTACTTATTAGCGGTGGCGGGGAGGCAGAGTGCTGTGGTGAGCCACAGAAGTATCTGCTACACTAACCTCTTGGTTTACCTGGAGGTCCGGTGTTCCGACGTTCACGTTCCCGCCGCTGCACCCTGCCAGCCTGCCACGCCCCTTTGAACTTCTCGGCCGCCTTAATCTCCGGGCATGCTCTGCCCCTCCAGTTATTCACAGCTTGTGCTTAGCTCCCCTCGCAGGCAGGTCTACGCGCTCACCTTCTCTTTTGCTGTCCTTTCTGCTCCAGGCGATCGGGTGCTAATGATTAACCGGACTTCTTTGTTCACCAGTGATAGGCTCCCAAGATGGTGGCCCCCTGTTACTGACTTTCGGTTTCGTGACGATCCCTCGTGGGGGGTTAGGTTTTACTTCCTCGCCTCTACCCTCTATCCTAGTGTGGTGTGCCGGGGGGGGGGGGGGGGAACTCCTGTCGCTTTTCTCCTCTGGCGCTATGCGGCTGACCAGGTGTGCTGGTGATCTTGTTTTGTCACCGCAGTGCTCGGTCGCCATCTTTGGGTCTCTGTTCTCTCGCAGGTCCCGGAGTTTCTTTCCCGGTATAGAACTTGGATTTACTTGCAGCACGGGCCTCCGCACCTGGCCCCTCTCGTTCCTGAGCCCTTCAGACGAGGTTGTAGGTGGTTTTCTTTTCTCTTAAAACGCCATGTATGCTATAAATTTCACACTTGCTCCAAGGGGTTGACGGAGCGTCAGGTTCAAGCAACTGCTCCCATTGCCATCCAAGCTGCCCCCCTCAAGGAACTTTTAAACCACACTTTGAGCACCCCTCTCACCCAAAAAAAAAAGAAAACGCTCTGCTGTAATTCAGGTGTCGCAGCACAGCTAGGTTGCATTTGGCAGTCCAGCTGGGAACCCGATGATGAAGCATGCCACCAACTAGGTTGGTGGGTGAGGGTTCTTCTAAAAAAAAAAAAACACCATTTATTTTCTCCATTCCTGCGTATGCCATTGAGTCATCCTTCCATTTGGATTCCCTATTGGGTCCATCGACTTTGTTGTTTACCAATTGAATCCTGGGAGAAGGACATACCCTTGGTTTTCCTCGCTCTCGCTTTGTTGTTCTGATATATGGAAATCAGCCTAATTGTCCCAGAAAACACAAATTGTGGGGGCTTTATTCCTCCCCTATAACAAGGGTCATAGCGACTTCATTGCTCCGTTTTTCAGGCTCCGACACTCCATAGTCAACCTTAATTTGGGCAAAAGTTTAGAGGCCCTCACTGTCATAGAAATCCTCACTTTTTCCCCACTTTGTCTCTGGTCTGGAAACAGGGTAAAATCCGGGTTACATATAAACATTATAAGCAGGGCTGGACAGGATAAAATTATGTTTTTTATTATCATGGTACCCAATGGCCCTTGTTACCACTAGGAATTTGTAAATCTCAGCCAGTATGTGATTACTGACATCGTGAAATAACATTTTTCATATGCTGGCCTATGCTTTAGGTGCATTGTGTGGTACTAAAGGTCTGATTTTCAGATACTTCAGTTTTTCAGGCTGACACCGTGACACCAAAATGCTAAATATTACTGAATGTCTCGGATTCTATGTCTCTCTATGCTATGAAATTATTCTTATGCTTATACATTGTTTCAGCCCAGCGACAGAAATTTAATATTGAAATATAAAAGTATCTATGTTCTGTTAGTGATAAACACAAAAACGTGTTATAGTTTTGTTTTGCGTCAACCCTAGTGACGCCGCTGCTGAGCCTCTGCTTTTAATTGCTACATAAATCAGGAGGAACCTTACCCGGCCGCTGGCCAAGATTATTGTCCAATTAGCTATAATACGATGTCGGCGTCTGGACGTCGACGATGTTCGAAACATCACTCATGTGACGTGGCTCCTGGACCCGCCGTTTTCATCAACCCACTGCCCGCGGCCACCACTACAGGTGCTTAAAATTTAAGCACTGTCACTGCTGTCCATCATCACCAGCACCAGCAGGTAAGGAAGCACCGCTGGGTGGGGTGGTTGCCGGGCGGAGCGCGGCTCCTCTGTGGCTGTAAGTAGCAGATGGGCTGAAGAGGACTCTCACTAAGCTCCAAATATTCAAGTGAGAGAATGGACACTTGTAACTACGGTACAATGGGTCAGTTAGATCACCCTCATAAACGCTATGTTGATCTTGGTTGCGGTTTATATCGTTTCTCCGCCCCACATATGCGTTGTGGCATTATCATCGGGTTCTCTAAATTTGTGCTGTATGCCAGCCTCAAGCCTGAGGCAACCTCTGGTACAGCGTAGTAGTGTCCAGAAATATATAGACAGACACCCCCAAAAGAAAGGTTATATTTTTAAAAACAAGCCTTCACCCCATTAAAACTTTAATTGCCATTGGATGAGGTTTGGTATTAAGACCAAAGGGTATATTTGCAGATCGAGTTACTAGATCTCACTATATCACTTTAAACAAAGTAAACAAAGTCAACCTGTTTCTGCCCCATATCGCCCAGCTGGGTCTAAGGGGCATTCGTCAGGACAAACAATACAGAATTAAAATGCTTTAGTCACACAATTTGTGAAGTGCTAAGTGGTTTTTGTATTACAACTCGGTTTCTAAATAGGTGAGGTATACCTGTAATAAAAGAAACATACAGAGAGGTTGGGGGTACATGTTCAGCACTATTAGTGAATCTCGATTTGAGACATAAGAGGGAGCATACTGTATGCGCAAAGAATTCACAGAAGTAGTCCCTAAGGAGACCATCGTGGTTTGCTATGTTAGGAGGTAGTGTCAATAAAAACATTGTGAGTAGATGACAACTAATTTTATAATCTGGTACGATATCACAGTTTTTGTTAATCGCCATACCTACTAAAGTCAAATATCTCACTACAACTCATAGTCGCATGTGAATGATGACCTTAGTTCGATGTTGGATTCGGTGTGTGGGCTTTTATACATTCTCATGTTTATTGTCGGCTCACTCACTATAACTCATAGTCGCTTGTGTTTATACGAATAGTGTGAATGATTACCTTAATGAGGTTACCGCCGTATGTCTTCAGAGGAAAAGGACGCAATGGTCCCAGGCCACTCTCACTAAGGACATCTCAGCACATTTCATAAAACATAAAAAATACAACTTTTTGTGGCCCTATCTCTGTAACCTTTTCCAAACTAAGATGATACATATATCAAAGCAGGCATTCATGCTCCAAAAATACTGAAAGGTCACAGACATCACATAATGTTGTTTTATTCATTTTTCAAGCTATGTTTTAAGTACGGGAATTTGAGGTTGGCGTGCGCGTTCCAATTCATAAACATATTTAATTAGGCGGTTTGCTCAGATTACCAGCTGCCAGTCACGCCAGAGCCTCTTGGCTTAACTACACTACTAGAAGGGCAGATTGTGGATTTTGTGAGCAGTGAGGGAAATGTTTATGATGTAGAGGTTTTTGCAAAGGTGGTGAGCAGAACAGCTAACCATTGTTTTACAAAAAAATGCATCGAAAATAGTATTCTGTAACTTTACGGTAAATGTAAAAATTATGTGCCACATTTACTATTCAAGGCTGTATTTTTTTCCCCTCTGCGCTGTGTGTGGTGGTGGGACTCTAAGATGCCCCGTGGCCTTGGCGCAGCTTCCTTTACACTCTGCACATATTCTCTCCCACTGACAGATTCTTTTGTGCTCTTGTGCTCTTAGGCCTACTCGTTACACCTCCCCCTGCTTATGCTGACCCAGAAGCACTGTGTCTTCTTTGGGGCTTGCACAGACCCCTGCTGTGTTGTTGAGTAAACCCATATTTTTAAGAATGAACTGGAATGGTAGGTGGTAAGGTAAAGATCCAAGTGACATACAGCGCTTAGAAGCTACAAAAAACTGTGAAATGAAGTTCTATGTAAAAAACAGTTTTAGTAGCACATGTGTATTATGCACATGTATGTAGAAGTTCTTTAATTATGTATGTATGGTCTTATAATGTGCAAACTTTACCCAGCCAGGTTTCAGAGCGCTTAGCGTAATAGTTAGAAAGTGGCCCATAGCCATCTACGTCAGACCTTCCTTCTCCTCACCCAAGACACATGCACAATGCCATACACAGCCAGGGGTTTACCTATCAATAGTGCAGCAGGTGCAGTGGCAACTGGGCCCATGGGCATAAGGGGCCCACCGCACCACAAATGGTGGCTGGTTTTTCTAATAAAACCACTGGCGGACACGGAGGAGGTCCATCATGGATTCATGGGGTAAGTAGTGAGGGGTGACACCATGAGTTACCCGCACTGGGTGACACCAACCCTAGTGACGCCGCTGTTGGGAGATCCTTGTCAGCTAAAGAGTGGAAAGAGATCTGTTAGGAAGCATGGGGGGTGCGAATGAATTATTTGACAAAGGGACATTAAATAGGATCCCCCACATTGGTGTTACACCCCTGAAAATATACATGCTCAGGACGCCTCCAGGAGAAGGGGATGGTGGATGAAGTGTGGAAGTTCCTTTTGTTCTTTTATTGGCATTTCCCTAAACTCAACAGAATATGGAAGAATATATTGTACCACATTTATTTATTGTTCAATAACACAATCGGTTTTACTTTTTAAAGATATGCGGCATCTGCTCCGGCGGATCTCTAAGGCCGCTTTCAGCATGCCTGTTTAACCTGTCCATCACTTTAGGTTTTATGCCGGCGGATCTCTAAGGCCGCTTTCCACGTGCCTGTTTAATCTGTGCATCACTTTACGCTTTAATTTTTAAAGATATGCGGCATCTGCGCCGGCGATTACCAAAGCGTCCGCCTTTTATAAAGCCTTCTGAAATAATTATGGTTAACATAAATTTACATAAAAAGGGCACCACTTTAAACCTGCAAAAACAGGCTTTGCGTTACACCCTCACCGACTCACACCGCGGACTTTGCTATGATGTTCCATTAGCCTACCGTTCCCTGTGGTGGTTACCGCCCTGCTTGGGAAAAGGTGGTAGGAGCCGGAATGACAAGTTTATAATTTAGTCGGAATGACAAGTTTATAATTTAGACTTGTTGGAACAACTCAGATGAAAGCAGGGTTCTTCAGTGGCGAGGCACCAAGGTCTGTTCATGGGTAGAGGTAGCGCGCGTTCAAAATACGCAGTAGCAGATTAAAAACTCCATCACCATAGGCAGGCCACCGAGGATAGTTGCGTTATACGATGTTGGTGTGTTGTTCCATATGGTGGTATGTAAAAAGGGGCGAGCTCAGTGCAGGAACAGCGTGGCAATGGTACACCTCACCCATCAATGGAGATTATGTCCGGACCCTATTAACACAGTTTGCTGAATTTACATTCGGTCTTTATTATCATAGGCTGGTCATCTTGAAGAGTTAAGCTGTAAACAAGTTGTGTGTTTTCCATAATGTGCCGCCCTTAAGTGCAAGTATAATGCGTGTTCCTTATTACAGGCGGGGGTAGGCAAGGCCTCTTCAAGACAGCGAGAGCACGGTGCCAAGGCACAATAAGAAGGTAAGAACGAGGGAAGGCTGAGGGGGACGTCACGCCGCCGTTTAGGGGGGACATAGGCAGTTGATCCCGGGGGATCGGTGTTCATGGTCCGATTCGCCCTGGGTCCTCCTTGGTCCCGACGCATGGTGGGGGCATACGTTAAATTATGTTTTATTACAATCGATACAGGAGCGAGACGCCAGCGGATTAGCGGTCGCATTGCAGTCGAAGGCTAGTCGACGCCCCTTTAGACCCCGTCAGCGCGTGATTGCACAAAGGGTGTAAGGCCACGCAGGATGTCTGAACAGAGAACAGCACCCGGACCAGGGTCGTCTTCGGATGCGCAAGCGGCTATCTTCTTGCAACTCGTTAGGACTAATGGCCTGGCGTGGGCCACAGATCTGATCAATGCCAGCACCCCGGCACCCCGTGGACACGATGACATTATAGCTTTGGATGAGGATGACACAGGCGGGCCAGGACACTCTAGGGCGTCTAAAAGGATGCGGGTTGCCACGAACAAAGAATTCCCACCCCCGCCTAAAAAGAAGGGCGGAGCAAAAACGGCAGTAGCATTGGTGCATGAGGCGCCTGACCCATCGGGCATGCACGATCTAGCGCAACCCCCGGCGGAATATGCCACAAAGAGCGATCTTGGTAAGATCATGTCCACCCTGCAAGTGTTTATGTCAGAAATGAGGGAAAGTGTGTCAAATATTGGTGGGGGGGCTAGCCCCACGAATGTATGGGGCACTGGGGGATCAGCCCCCAGCCCGCCTGCTCCGGCCGGCCCACCACCAGGGTCCTGCCCGGCGGGGCCCCCGTTGGTGCCGGTGGGGCCACTACCAGAACAGGTGGTCACCCCTGACCAAGAAGGAATTGCCCCAGCACCACCGTCCTCTCCTCCGCCAGCGCCTCTGGCAGCAGTAGCACCGTTACCTGTAGCAACACCCATACCCCCTGAGTTACTGGCACACCCAGCTCCAGCTATGCCAAACACACCGAGCACGGTGCCCCCCCACAGATTCCTCCCGTATCAACAGCACCAGCTTCCTCACCTGCGTTGCCACCCACTGAGGATGAGGTGGTGCTGGACGCCCCCTTGTTGTCAGGGTGTTCTTCCTTGTCCTGGGAGGTTCCACTAGCGGCAAAAGAACTAATATGGAAGAGAGAGTTCATCGATATTTTCTCACTACTTATGTTAGGGCAACAAGGTACAGACGTGCGCAGGGCAGGCATAAAGGAAGACGAGAAAAAAGTGAGGTTTCAGCCTTGGCCAGAAAAATCAATTGACACCTGGTTGGAAGCGTTTGCCATATTGTCTTCTGTTATTATGGAAAAAATGTCAGATCAGGGACCAGCGTTGGTCCAGTACGGTAGATTAATCCATAATGAGGCAAAGAAATGGGGGGGCGTAGGTTGGCTGAATTACGACAGGGAGTTCAGAAAGAAGATGTCCAGATCGCCGAACATGCGCTGGGATCACAAGGAAGTGCAACTTTGGATGGATCATATGGGGTCCAGGGCGTTGGAAGGGGTTGCGACAAACAGCAAAGGGCAGGGCACGCGAATAGCGACACCTGAAAAGAGTAGCACTATGCAACCCACCGAGCATAGCACCCCGCCCTTTCGGGGGGCCAACGGGGGAGAGGTCAAAAAAGGGGAGGTTGGAAGTCCCAGGCAGGGTCATGCAGATTGTTCAACAGCGGGCATTGCCACTGGGGGAAATCCTGTAAGTTCACACATACATGCAGCAACTGCGGGGGGCAACACCAGGCAGGAGCATGTAGGACATCCAAAGGGCACAAGCAAGGTGGACAGCACGGAGGGAGGGGGGAGCTTGGCAGAATAAGTAGCACAGGCGCGATTGAGGTCCCCCCCACCCCACCCCCGCCGCCTAGAAAGCCTTCCACAGCTCTGAGCTGCCCCAGTACTGCTCCCCACAGCCAGCCAGCCTCGCAGATCAGAGCTGTGAAAGGGCCCTCACCAATAAGACTGGATCGATTGATCCCCTTGTTGAATAAATACCCGAACAGAATGGACGGGAGACTACTCCTAGGACGTTTTGCTGAAGGCTTTGTCATACCTTACAGAGGGGCACCGCTGGCACGTGATGCTGAAAACTTGAAATCAGCTAAGGACAACCCTGAGGTAGTGAGAGCAAAAGTTTCAAAAGAACTAGAGCTGGGGAGAGTAGCGGGTCCTTTCTTGCAGCCACCGCTAGCCAATTTCATAGTCTCCCCCCTGGGGATAGTTCCCAAAAAAGAGCCAGGGGCCTTCAGACTGATACACCACCTGTCCTACCCTGAAGGCGAGTCTGTCAACCACAACCTGGAGGAAGGGGTGTGCTCAGTTTCTTATTGCTCATTTGATGTGGCTATGGACATAGTACGAAGGGCTGGTAAAGGGGCCTGGCTAGCTAAAGCTGACATACATCCCAGCAGCCAGCATCTACTGGGTTTCAGGTTGGGACATGAATACTGTTATGACAGGTGCATGCCCATGGGCTGCTCCATCTCATGCGTGTTCTTTGAGGCCTTCAGCACCTTCCTCCAGTGGGTGCTGCAGGCAACAGAGGGGGTGGAAAGCTTGACCCATTACCTAGATGACTTCCTGTTTGTAGGTAGAGCAGAGACGCAGGATTGCGCAGAGGCACTAGCAAAATTCCAAAAGTGTCTGAACACCTGGGTGTGCCACTGGCCCCAGGGAAGACCGTTGGGCCAGCGCAGGTACTAGTCTTCCTAGGTGTAGAGATCGACACCAAGGCAGGGGAAGCCAGGCTTCCAGCAGATAAAGTCAACGAGCTGGCTGTTCAAATACGGACAATAATGGGTAAAGAAAAGGTATCACTGGACGACATACAGAGCTTGCATGGCAGATTGAACTTTGCTACCAAAGTGATCCCCGCAGGTAGAGCCTTTGCGCGCAGGTTAGCCAGGACAGCTGCCCAAATAAAACGCAAACACCATGAAGTGAGGCTGAGCATGGGGGTTAAGGAGGACCTTAAGATGTGGGGGGAATTCCTGGAGCAGTTCAATGGCTCTGTAATCTGGAGGGACCCCTGGACTAGAAGCCAGGAGCTGACGCTGTTTACTGACGCGTCGGGCAGGGAAGGATTTGGCGCGATCCTGGACAGGAAGTGGTGCGCAGAGAAATGGCCCAACGCATGGAGGAAGAAAAGGATAACAGCTAACATAACTGTCTTAGAACTGTTCCCGATTGTAGTAGCTTTCCACCTCTGGCCAGCCCTATTAACTGCAAAAAGGGTTGTCTTGTGGTCCGACAATATGGCTGTGGTACAGGCTATCAACACACAGTCTGCCAGCTGCGCACTTGTACTATGCTTGCTCAGGGAATTAGTGAAGGCATGCCTGTACAACAATGTGGAATGTAGAGCTAGACACATCCCAGGGGTACAAAACATAGCCGCTGACGCTCTTTCACGTTTTCATTGGCAGCGTTTTCGAGAGGCATGGCCGAGAGCGAGGGAGGAGATGACACCTTTCCCGGCTCGGCTCTGGCACCTGCTGCGGTGGCGCAGCGCATTAGAGAGCTAGGCGAGCTGTCCCTGGCACTCCGGACCATGAGAAGATATCAGGCATGCGTGAAAAAATTCTGTGAAATCATGGGCCCATGGGAGCAGGCGGCCTCAACAAAGGTCGACAGGGTGCAAGCATTCATGATTTGGGCCAAAGATGGGGGGAAGAGCCACTCGTGGATGGCCGGACACCTGTCGGCCATCGGGCACCATGCCAGGCTGCTGGGTCAGAATGACCCCACCGCATTATTTACGACCAGGGCGGTGCTCAAAGGTTGGGCAAGAGTGGTGCCTAAGTCATTAGACCAAAAGGCCCCCATTGATTATGAAAAACTGAAAAAGATTTTGGACTCCCTCCCCGCAGTAACTCACTCCGCGTACGAAGCATCTCTCTTCGCAGCAACATTCAGCTTAGCGTTGTTTTGGAGCATTTAGAATAGTAGAGCTGGTGGCTCGCTCCAAGAAGGAGAAGAACTCTAGGGCTCTGCAGATGAGGGATGTGCGCCTTACAGCTGAATCAGTTGAAATATTCTCACAATTCTCAAAAACGGACCAGTCAGGCAGGGGTAGGGGCATCTCCCTGCACCGCCTGGGTAATGACAGTTACTGCCCAGTGGCCCTGCTAGCCGCCTACTTGACTTGCCGCCCATGCACGGATGGCCTGCTACTGATACACCTGGATGGCTCCCTGGTGACGAAATACCACGTGGAGCATGTGATGCAAGGGTGCCTGTTCATGGCCGGTTACACATTAGGGGGGGCCAAATACAGCTCCCACTCTTTCCGGATAGGGGCTGCCACCACAGCTTACAAGGAAGGCCTGTCGGCTGAGGCAATAAAGAGGGTGGGGCGGTGGGACTCCAATTGTTACAAAACTTATGTGAGGCCTGTAGGTGCAATACGCCCTTCTATCAGAAATGAGGTAGAGAACAATTAGGCAATGAGTGAGGAACATGTTTACATATGCCACGGTTAGTGGCCTTGTGTGGCTTTTGTCTGTACAGTGTTGAAGTGTAGAATTACATGTGCCACGTTGATGGCTGTTCTGACTTGCGGTGGTTTGTAGTGTTCAATAAACTAAAAACTTGCAAACCATTGTGTTTTATTGCAGGAACAGAGGTGTGGGTGATGGGGCACTCTTATGTCGCAAGACTGGCAAGATGGGTGAATGCAGTCACTTGGAAGCATGGCTTCAACAACACTATCATATCGTGGTTTGGCCTCCCCGGAATGCATTGGTCTGAACTATTAGGAACGCTGCATAGGACATTGAGGGAGAATAGACGGCGGCCAAACATCATAGTAGTGCACCT
Source organism: Lissotriton helveticus (assembly GCF_964261635.1). Classification (NCBI taxonomy): domain Eukaryota; kingdom Metazoa; phylum Chordata; class Amphibia; order Caudata; family Salamandridae; genus Lissotriton; species Lissotriton helveticus. The sequence continues at coordinate 890,936,269 of NC_136067.1, read as the reverse complement.
AGGGGGGAATGACTTGGTAGCAGTGGGCAAGAGGCGTCTACTGGATGCAATGAGGAAGGACCTAAGCATCATGAGCAGTGAGCTGGGATCTTGCAGCCTATGGTGGTCAGAAATAACCCCCAGACCCATATGGCATGGGGCGTATTCGCAGGAGGCGCTAAAAGTTACCCGCAGGCGCGTAAACGCAGCCATGCGCAAATTTACGGAAATGCAGGGGGTGGGTTTCATCAGGCACAGCTTGCTGCACGCGAAATCCATCGGCTGCTGGGAATCTGACGGGGTGCATTGGTCCAAGGTAGGCATGGCAATATTCCTACTAGATTTAGGGGAAGCTCTAGAAACAGCAGGGTGCAAATAGAGGAAATTAGGAAGCTAGGTGGTGGGGGCTCTGGGCGCAGCGGTTGCCACGCCCAGGGCTGTGGAGGAGTTACAGGGCGACCCCCATACAAGACAGGCGCAGGAACAGGACCTGAAGCCCCATTGCAAAATGCACCGTGCAGAGTCATACATACTCCAAGGGGCCCTTCTTGGGGACTTGGGGTTCGACCGCGCCCCGTTAGTCCGTAGGGCGGTTGTAAGCCTGAGCAACCGGGGGCTTGCCGATAGCACCCTGCCTGGCTGGGGAAGGTGTGAGTTAACTCTCCCTTGTCCAGTGGGCGGGGTGGGTGGACGATAGGTCCACCGGTGGGAGGATTTATCCTCCCAGGTACCACACCGGGCTATGGCCGCTGGTGTTTCTTTTTGGCTCAACTTCAGGCTCCCTGCAACAAGGGGTTGCGGGGCGGAGGGGGTCGCCTGTAAGTTAACCCATCCTTTTATTTGTACATCAAATAAACCTGCAACTTCTTCATCCCAATATACTTGTCTGTGTGTTATTTGGGTTCTAGGGAGGCTGTGGGCAGCGGCGTACCGATGGACCTACTATGCATTATAGGGTCACCTTGCCCTAAACCTGAAGGACTTATTGAACTAAATGGAATGAACAATTAATTGATTACAGATGTTCTTAACCTTATAGGTATTTTCTAAGGAAAAAGGGTTCATTAAAGTTTCAATTGAGTGATCTAAGGCAGCGGAGGGACTTTCTTTAGGGAGTCGGGAGAGAGGTTTGTTTCCTTGATATCCGTTTAAGGTTATTATTTCTAACACTTGAGTGAGGGAGTGACTCGGAGCCTAGGGTGCTCCCTACAGCCGGTGGTTGTAGGTTTGTAAATGTGCACTCTCTTAAAACTAATGAAAAAACAATTGGTCCATAAAGTAGCAGTTTAGCTTCACAAACGTCTGGAAGGAAAACTTCAAATTACAATAGTTTCTTCTTAGCCTCCTTTCTGCCAGAGTACTTTACAGTTCTGCCAGTAATTCCGATGTGAATATTTTTTTTATTGCACACATTAATAAAGCTGTCTAGGAAGTTATCAATATTATTTTCTTAGCCATGTGCTTCAACTTTTGGTGTAAACTGTCTTCTGTCTGAACCTACAGATTTCTAATCTAAGTGAGCTCTGCTGTCAGAGTATCTAAGATCTGTACAGCTCCCGTCAGTGGTCTGGGAGCTCTGTGCAACCTTTCATTGTCCCACCTGCCCCCTTTCCTAGTAAATTACACTTAGTTTTTTTTCCATCTTGCCCCTTCCAAGTGATAATAACGAATAATGGGAGTGTTTGGCAATGCATACAATAAACGCCTTGAAGTTATACGATTCAATACGTCAGATGTACAAAAGTGCACGGAAGGAGGGTTTCAGAAAATAAATACATAAAATAATTAGAATTACTTCTACCAATTAGAAAGGTTCAAATATAACCTTCAAAGGAGAAGTATCAAAAGTTACAACAATTGAAGCAAAATAATAAAATGAGATTTACCAACGGTTAATTAAAATTGTGTGATTTCACCTAAAAATAAATCTATCATGATAAATGTTGTGCAATGAAAATTAGCAACACATGCATTCTTTAAATATGTAATTTACAAATTATCAACATGAATACTCAAATACATCTGAGAAATGTTTATTTTGTCTGCACCCCTTGAAAGAAGTTTTAAATAGAACCAAATGTGAGTGCACCATGTGGTTCCGATGTGTATTTGAAATCTAAAACAGTTCCAGTACATTAGCTAAACAGTCTTAGGCATAGGCACGCAAAAAGTCAAAATACAATGTATTTATGTTTTTAGATATATGGTCCCGATTAGTTAAACAGCACCAGCATCGATGTAATTTTTGCACCAACATTTCCAGATTCCACGGATTGCATCCAATGCTGATGAAATAGATCACTGACATTTGTATCGACGAGTGGACTGACTGACAGGTACCGTACAAATATGTTTTTACACGTATGTGTAGTGTAAATGCTGGTGCAATGTAGGTAATCCAGACAATACTATGCAAATCTATACATGCATCTTGCTTTTCTTAGGGTGAATTCCTTATCAGACATAATATGTTTTTTTATATGCTAACGCTCTAGTGCCGTGTAGCTCGTTAAACTATGGCAACTTGAGTGAAAAATGCCCAATCTACGCAACGGATTTCTATTGATGATGGATGGATAGATGAATAAACTGAGTATAACCTATGCTAACTGTAAGAGAAAATCAATGTACCTCAAAATCTATAAAACCGAGTTCCCAGTCATAGCTAGCATTTCCGCTGTATTTGCTCGGCCATATATATAAACGTATGCTACATCACTTCAAAATATGCTAAAACATGATGACAATACCTTATTCCTGCCTTTATGTTGTGTCCGACAGCTTCGAAAAACGGAGCAGTTCGCTATGATCTAGCAAGTGAAAGCAGCTCTTGGCGTTGAATACAGACCTTAAGAAACCTAGAAATGCCTGTTATGTACATTTCTTATGAGCTGGCATAACTCCAGAGACTCGTGTTTTCCAAGAGCCTTTCCATCTCTGAAAATCCTTCAGAAGTGCTTCAAATTTACGAACATGTGACGGTTAGAAATATTTTTTTTTTCTTTAGTCAAATAAATGTCATCTGCAAAAAGCACGAGTCCAAACTTTTTTGGGTTTCGTAACATGGGATGGGACACGTGGCCTGACTGGGAGCTGGAGGGCTTCTGTCAGACGAGCCCTGCACGCTGGACTGTCTCCAACTTTTTATCTCACTCTGAAGTTTGAACCAATCTAGTTAGTGAAATTGACAAATTCATAGAAAATGATCGAGCAATTCTCGTGTACTGGAAGTACTTGTGTGAAAACACGCCTCGCTGGGGTGAGGAGGTATGGACTTGCCTCATTGTTACATCACCTAGATACCAATGCCAGATTTTTATATTGAAAAGCTGTTTATGGAATCGGCTCAGTTTATGAGGCTGCTGAAAACAACATAAAAAGCGAGCGTACAGGAATAAGGTATTGAATTTCTATTTTGTATCGCATTTTAGTCGTAGTATTTCATGCACCTAGTTGAATATGTTCTTTTTTGCTTACACTTAGTAGTGACTGGGTTGAGCTATACCTTTTTCCACTTTGGTCTCAATCGGGAAAAAATAAATATTTCAACAGCAGTTCATTACTGCAGCAATGTTGACTCTTTGTTTCTTAGTTGCATGCATTGTATGATTCTTTAGTGTTACCATAATAAAAAAAATGTATTTCATAAAACATCCGAACTAAGAAAAATGATTGCGTGCATGCGTTTGCATGACACAGGATGATTATAAAGAATCCTTACATATTTGCAGGGTGTATCATGTGCAAAAACGTTTTTGCATCGGCCAGCGTGTCCAATTGTCGGTGCAGCTATTACTGGCCATCTTCAACAGCACCAGGGCAATCCACGCACTACCGAAATACTGCAAAGATTTCTTAATTACTAGTGTCGTCTGTGTGATCTTCTCATGTTTGAAGATCATTGTTGTTATTTAAAAATAATCGTACTGCAAATGTGGGCAGACTGTTGAGGGTACGGTTTCAGATCAGGGTCCGACAGGCCTATGGCAAACAGACAGTGCCCGACGAGCTCGTCTGACTGGCCAGTGTGTGGGCCGTTATTTGGCAATTTTTGGGGCCTGCTTTTATGGTCCTCTGCGACGGGTTTTAATGTAATTATCCCTGATATTAAAACAAATATTTCCTGCCGCAAGCTCAAAAACACACAGAAAGTGGTTTAATGTGGCTAGCACTGCTCTCGTCAGAGCCCTTTTTTTTAAACTTTCAACCATGCTGCAGAGCAGCCGCACTGCTGTACAACACGACTATAGAAAACATTGGCAAAGCCAATAGCTCTATCTCATAGATGAGACAGTGTTATGTATGCGAGCATTTCTCTACCGATATAGTAAAAATCTAGTAGCAGAATGGTAGCAGTAGACATATGTGAGAATTTAATTTAGTTTTTACTTATTTTTTAAATTAGAAGTAAATGATTAATGCGTATTGAAGTTGATATAACTAATATATTTAATGCTACTGTTTTGATTTACAGAGTGGTTGTCGTGACAGTGTTGATATGTTAAAGGATTTTTGTAACCATAAAGCACCTTGTGAGCCATTGCAAAGTGCTATGTTTGGTGCCTGCCAGTTTGTAGGCTTTGTCTACATGTTGTTAGGCTGTGAAACTTTTTTGAGTAGTACGTGTGGGTTGTACTGGTGTAATCACAGGGTTGATTCTTTTCAAGGATATGCTATTGCAAAAGAATATTTAAAATGTAATGGGGAGGTTTTTGTGTTTTTGTAGTCTTTTACTTTTATGTTGTCAAATTCAACATGAACCTAACTTGCCCTTTTTTCTCAAAATGACACCTGAGTATATGCATAAGATAGACACAATGCAAAGGTGGAACAACACACGTGACAATTTAGAAATGGCATGCATGCTACAGAGCTTCAGAGGTAGGTTAGGTCAAGAAGGTTAGGTATGGTAGGAAGTTGTGCTAGATGTAAACTAGGTATGGCAGATTTGGTATGGTGAAGTAGTTATGTTGCTGTAGATAGGTAGGTATTGTAGGTCAACATGATAGGTCTGGTATAGAAGGAATGGTAGATTAGGTTAGGTAAGTATGGTAGGTTGAGTATGGTATATTAGGTATGAAAGCTATAATTATTATGGTTGGTAGGCGTGGTATTTCATGTCTGATAGGTTATGAATGGTCTGTATTGTAGGTATGTTAGTCTACAGAAATCTGTTCTGCCCATCAAATCTGACGTATTCTTTGCTTAATTACGACCTGGTTTTTGACCTTTTTACTGTGGGTGAGCCAAACAACTGGTGACTCACCCACAGTAAACTCATGGTAAATCAACTGCATGTATGTCTGCCACATGGCACTTTTGAAAAAGCACAAATTTGCTTTTTCAAAGATTTTCGATATTTACCACAACCTTTTATTTGGTGGTAAATACTGAATCCTTAACTATGCAATGCACTCATTTGAGTGCTCCCTACATTTCAGATTCGGTAATTTACCGATTCTGTATTTTAAGGAATCAGTAATTTACCGATTCCTTAAATTACCGATTCGGTAAATTACTGAATCTGAAATGTAGCCACCTACATCTCAATAGCCTAATACTGGTCGGTAACTGCCGAAATTCAGTAATTTCGGCAGTTACCGACCGGTATTGGGCTACCTACATCTGGCCCTATGTCTTTTGTCACCCTCCTGTGTTAAGTTTAATTTCATTCCTCTCTAGTGGCAGGAACAAAGGCCTCCACAAGCAAAGGGAGCGATAACAAGTATTTGATTCAGATCCTGAGGAGGAAAAGCAAAGGGGTGGGTATGAAGGATCTGCATCATAAATCAGCTGTCATACTGTACTGGGATGCGCCAGCCCACTGAAAAAAGGAGGTAGCCCACACATCTGGAGCCAAGACAGGAGTGATCTCCCATTGAAGATTTAGTGGAAAATGCCCTGGCAGTGATGTTAGTAAGTGGTGGAGCTGGCGCCTCTAGATCAGATATGGAAAGTGACTCCTTGGTGATGCCATTTTGAAATGTTCAGTGTTTATTTCACAAGGGAACCCCGTTGTAATGGTCATGGACCTTAGGTAGTAGTATGTTACAATTACAAAATAGTCCCTGACAGGGGAGATTCACACAGAAAACAATGAAGATAGGCCTGAATTCAGTGCTATATTAAAGCTGTCTAGCCGGATAGAAAATTTAATAATGTATCAAATCACATAAAACACACGAATAAAGTGGGACACAATCCTGTGTCTAACGCAAAATTTATAACAAAGAGACAAATGAACAGAAATTCACAAATTCTGAAAAAGGCTCAATAAGGACAAAAATGCTTGTAACTTATATAAAGAAATGCAACAAGCAAACAATATGTAGAGAGACTGTTACACATCAGTAATTAATCCAATTGCGTGTACGATGCATATAAGGTCGACGACGTTTCGATCCCGTAGAAACAATATTGGGATCATCATCAGGAGGTAAAAATTACATGCCTGAGGGAATTTTAGCCTGAAAGACAATAGTGAAAGGTAAAAACACACAACAAACGGGGTATGGGGCAACTTTGACTGCACTTATCACAGTGAAGAGTTATAAGTAAATCAGGCTTTTTAGGGTGCAAGGGATCTGAGGCTCAATACCCCAGATGATCTTTCTATATGGTGTGAGTGGTTTGGATTCCTTTTCACAAATTACAATGGATTAACACCCAAAACTGCACTTGGACGGTTGACTCTTATCAAGAGACTGTAAAACAGCTTGAAAATGATATGTTCTCCTAGGTGAAACGTGTTTTGATTGTACAAGGTCTAATTTATATATCTCCAAAGAAAAAGGGACCGCCTATAGATGTGTGAACTTTACATACCAATATTGAAAAAGCCTCTGCACATTGCTTTTGCCCTGAAGAATTCCTTTTGGACGAAACGCGTTGGCTACGGTCGCTTTTAAGAAGAGTTTAAATAAAGAATCATTGGCACAAGACCTGCTGAATCAACTCTTAATTTCTTTGCACATAACAAAGTGTTTTACTCTTTTTACTAAGTGGAGTGGTGGATCAATCTGCTGTTACAATAGTGAAAGGTAGAGGGAACAAAAGAAAACTAAGTAGATTAAAAATTCTTTAGAAAAAATGATCTGTAACATAGTGCTAGTGAAAGACAAAGGTGGTACAACTCTTCCATCCAGTCCTCGTGTACTAGGTGTTGATACAATACACTTGCTGGGTAAAAATTGGTAAGATACAACGATCTCAAGGTGCAACAATTGATCAAGACCTTAAAGTGTTACGTGTGGGTCCTACGGGTGAAATGGCAGCCTTGCATACAAGTGCTATAATGGCATGAGTTGTGATGGGCTAAGTTGTTTCTAGCGTAGCTTACCAAGCGTAATAGCAGGAAACAAGCAATGAGGCAATTGAGATAATGCCAGGAAGGGATTACTGCGGTCGCACGGAGGTACGTTAGATCACTCGAGCGTCTTGGCGCGGGTAAAAAGAAACACATTTCAGGAATAGCCACCAATTGTATGGTCTAAAACCAATACGGGCATGCGTTACCTATTACCATGGCAAAGGAGGTAGAATGGGATTGAGACGATTCCCAATGGAGGGTACTGGCATGGAGAGGCGTGGTAACCTAGTAAGAAGAGAGAGAGCGCACAGACAGTGAGAGTGCTGAGGGGGTAGGCATGTGAAGGATAAAAACGCCAGCTACAGAAGGGCTTACCTAATTACAGGAATAGCGGCAACCAATCTAATTTGGAAATATATGAAAGCTGCTGTGAGTCACGCAACAATGATGCGGTACAATGACCTGTGCCAACAGCGTGTCAAGGGAGTGAGAAAGGATATGTTCCAGCAGGCTGTGAAGGAGGGTTAGGACAGGGGTGGAGAAGTGATGAGGCACCCCAGGATAGACCGGAGGTGCTGCAATTTTGGAACTTGCCACCACCACTTAAAAGGTCTTGAGGAAGGAGGCGAGCCCTCTCTTGATTTTGATTTCCTGCTGGTTAGTGGGATTGGAGGTGGCAGCCATGGACCATGGACCACTGGAAGGAGGAACCCCCTGATATGTGTGGGTTGTATCCCCTGATATCCATCTGGACTAAAGACTCTGCATACAGTTTCCCTCCAGGACTAGTGGGGCTCTCCCCAGGACCAGGAAAGCTGATCCTCCTACACCCCCAGAGGACACGTTTGGGACAAGACCAGGCTTCAGCACCAAGAAAAAGAGAGACCCAGAGGAAATTAAGGACAAAAGATGGTGCAGCGAGGCCAGGAGCGAGTGTAGCTCCACTGCCTGAACCTTTCCAATCCCCCTGGGCTGGCCTAGGCTCAGGAGTTGCCACAAGGAGATTTCATGTTTTTTTTACAAGCCAGGAGGGGGTGTGTGTTGAGCCCCTGCACCAGCTTCCAGAGGGCATGGGCAACCCTTCCCTCAGGCTGGCTTTTCAAACTGGGGGCATGGGATCCCAATCCTGGGCCCGCCATGCAAGATGGATAAGAGAGTGCCTTTGCACCCTCCCACATAGAGGAAGAGAGGCAGGGCCCAGGATTCCCAACTCCGGGTCCTGGCAGAACTTAGGAAGTTGGGGGAGTGCCACCCTATTGGTGGTGGACCAACCTGCTCCAGGTGCCCATGACCTGGGGAGCGGGTGGCCACCGCCGCAGTTAGCACCCTGCATGCAGATGCAGGCAGGGGAGCGAAGACCTGGGGGCAGCCTGGGATGGGCTTCCTTGACTTGTCCCCAAAAAAGGAGGCACACGTGGTTGCCCAACTGGGGCAGAGCAACTCCAAGAGGAAAAAAAAAGGAAAGGGCATGCCTTATAAGGCCGTGCGACTTCAGCTAATGCCGTGGCTCTCTCCAGGCTCAGCAGAAGAGCTGCTAATAAAACATTTACTGCTCAGGATTAGCGTCCCATAATTCGCTGGGGGGCCTGAAACAAACTCACCCATTTCTACTGCTTGTGGTGGACCCAAGACAGAAGACCACCGCCAAGGACTTAGAAAACAGCAGGGGGGTGGAGGAGTTGCCGGAGGGTTGCAGCCCTCTCCAAAGAGGCCCAAAAAATATTTTTTAAGTAGGGACCCTATGTTTACAGGGTCTATAAAGTGATGACTATCCGAGGATTGTCTTCACAGTTTTACGCACTCCTCAGTCTGGAGCACGTGTTCATCCTCTGGGGGTGCAGCACTCTCTAGGGGTGAAGGTTATGGTTTCAACCACTGTGGCCTAAATGTGTCTAAAAGGAGTGCATAGCAAACACTAGGAGATAATTGACGGAAAGTTGAAACTATACAAACACTGATCCCCATTCACAGTTCTGGGTTAAATCCATCATCGTTCTTTAGATCACTTAGCAAACCCAGTTCTGACACAGATATATGCCCACCAGTCTTGACCCTGTGCCTCATGGGAACAGTCCAGCCCAAACTGCCATGTCTTTCCTGGTCCATTATCTCCTTATGTTTGCTTTGTTTGGCCTAAGTTGGTCCCTTGCTCACTTTGCCACAAAATTTAAGCTAGCCTGGCTGATGAGGGGCGTTACCCCGAAACAGGTCCCAGGATGCTTGTTTCAGGTCCAGGGAAAACCTGGCTTGGCAGTTCGGGCTGGACTGTTCCCATGAACAGGTTTATTGAACCTCACCCCTTTAGGGGGTCAGAGGTGATTACTCAAAGTGATAAAAGGTATTTCCATCAGCCTTATGTATATTTGTAAATTACTGCATTGAATTGAGTAGTGTGTGTGTAATAAATGTGTTTTTGCTTTTTCAAAAGAAAAGTATAGAATGGATAATCATCTATTGAGTGTTATTATTGTGTGCCAGCGATAGGTGATTATTAGCCCACACCCACCCACCCCTAATTAGGCTTTGGTCTGCTATGCTCCACTACTGTGAGAGAGTCACACACTATAATAGGGTGATTGGTTCCCAGTGGAGTGCAAAGGTTGACCTGTAACTTGTGCAGGCCACATTGCTAATGGCCTGCTTCTTTTCAGTTTGGTATGGTATATATTGTAGGTAAGTAAGGTAGGCTATGCATGATAATTTTGGCAGATAGATGTGTTACATATGTTCAACAGGGTAGCTACAGCTTCAACCTCAAAGAACGATTGTATGATATGGAGTCAGAGGGTTACGTTTGCATTTTAAGTCATGAACCTAAAAGGCATACATGTACATTTACTGGTGGGGTGGTTTTGTGTAAAGTGTGGAACTGGCGCCTCTTGAGTATGCGTAATTCGCTATTCTCAATCTGTGCGGTGCAAGAGGTGAAGGAAATACACACCCAGAACCCTCCTTCTGGACCGTTCACATGACCCACTATTAAACCATAACTCTTGTCCTATGCACACGCTGGTGTTCTACAGATAAATATCAGTAATATACATCTTATGTCCTCATCATGTTTATGTAACACACAAAAAACAGTACGATCAATTGTTATTAATGCTTTGTTCTGTTGTTCCTTTATTTCATACGGAAATGCCCAGCCAACATGTGTTTCATCGTGGGAAATATCCCACACAACTTTTTCAGGGCTACAAGAAAACATTTTTATGTAAAGGATCAGCCGATCCCATACCATCATCTAAACAATTCACCAATATCATAGTGAACACCCAGTGACTATTTAGGTGAATCTGTCACGTGACAATGTGACCATTCTTTGCGTATTGAATATTTTATTCCGTGAGCATAAGTGTCGCCCATATTTACAGCTCCCAGTGGTGGGGAAATCCTAACAGTTTTATAACATGCTCTGTATTACATTCAGTGAAAACTCTCCGTGAATATTAACGTACAAAGATTACACATGGGCTTATCTCTTATTCCAAAGACCTCTTAGTTGAAGGGGAAAGCCAAGATACTAAGGCAAAAGCCTGGGTAAAGAAAAAGAAGACAGACCCAACTGCACCCATCTTCAAAATATTGTGATCCTAGTGTGACATCCATGTTTATAGTGGTCTAGTGCCGCTAAGCAGACTATGTTTGTAATTTAAAGTTGTTTATCCTACCTGACAGTCAAATGGACCATATTTATCCCGTTCTATAAAACAAGATTTAGGGGGTTTCTTCGTTAGTGTATTTTCTTATTATGACATTACATCCCGTATAAACAATAGTTGTGGAGCCAGTGAGAGCTCACTCACCTCTTCGCCGCTTCTACTTCCATCCCGGTCCTGTGTCTGGTTCTCCCTTTGTATCTAAAATTCTGATAATCCTCCCATGCTATGGTGTCTCTAAATTAAATAAAAGGATCTTGTTGTGGTCAATCTATATAATTTAGCAGCCTCAATGCTCTCCAAACTCGGGTCTCATTCTGCGTGCATGCTGTACTGTTCTTACCTATAATTCATTAACACAAAGGGCAAAGTGTTCTGCCGTTGCAGAGAGGTTGATGTACAGGTCTTGGCCACTCGAGACTTGATGATAACGTTTATAGCTTCAACAATACCAGAGGCTTCTGGTCTGTAACTGCAGTGTAATCTTTGTTCAATCTTCAAGGCTGTGCAGATCATCTTCATCACTTAATTGTTGAAATGCGTTCCTCTATCTGACTCATGAGAAATCAGCATATCAAACCTAGGAATTATTTCACATAATAACAGCTTAGCTACAGTCAAACTGTCGCTTCTTTTAGTTGCGTAGGCTTTCACCCATTTTGAGAAGATACACACAATCATTAGTCTACATCTCAGCCCATTATGTACAGGCATCTTGATAAAATCCATCCGCATCTCGTTGAAAGCGCCACCTGATCAGACCTGGGCGAAGTTCCGCAAGTGGTGGAGTGCAGTGCCAACTGTCGTCCGCGCTGGTCTTCCTGCCGCTCCGATAGAAATTCTACTTGAACCGCAGCTCGCGCTTGCGAACTTACCGTTCAAAGGCGTGAGCAGGGAAAAAACTCAGCTGCACTCCGCATAGCAGAGTTTTCTGCACTCCGCGAGCTCTGCGGAGTGCAGAAAACTCCACAAACTGCGAATGGAGCAGAGTTCACCACCCAGGCCTACACCTGATTTCCCTAAGTGTGCTTGTTTCCCTGCATTTGACTGGTTTACGCGGGCCCCTAGTGTCTGCTCCGTGTTGGTGATCCCCATTCTTTAGTTATATGTTGAACTTTAATTTAGTCCGTAGTTGAGTAGGGCGGGAAGCTATGCCCGACAAGTTGGGGAAGTCAATATGGGAGGGTGGGGAATGTTATGCCCAGCAATGCCTGATGATAGTCTGCTACCTAGCCTTCAACGCATTTGTACAATTCCTATTTGTTTAAAGGGAGGAAATGACTGACATGCCAGAACTCAATGACCAGATACACATACTCTCTTGGAACGTCCGGGGTTTAAATAACCCACGGAAAAAGCGACAAGTCATAGGATACCTAGAGAGACCCCACATTCACATAGCCCTCTTGCAAGAAACCTATATTGACCCCACGGTTGCACCTATGTTTGCCAATAGATGGGCCTCCCACCGCTGCTTTGCGTCCTATTCCACATACTCTAGGGGGGTTGCAATCCTTATTAAACGCAATACAGCTTTTGTTTTGGGAGGGACTGACGCTGACCCTCAGGGCCGTTATTGCTTGATTTGTGGGAGACTAGCTTCTAACGACATCACAATTTAAAATTATTATGGCCCTAATGCAGATGCCCCCAGACTTTAACTGTCCTATCGAATATGATCCAGACACTCAGATCTACTTACTTATCATGGGGGGGATTTTAATACACCCTTGTTCCCGGACTTGGATAGATCTAATGCATTACATTATACGACCACTCAAAAACTGCTGGTGGACCTTGTGTCTTCACACTGCCTCCTTGACACGTGGTGATACACACATCCCACACAAAAAGAGGGAACACACTACTCTGCTATTCACTCTTCATGGTCTAGAACAGATTATGTGTTTGTATCAGTGGGCATGGCACACTGGGTAGACGCGGTCACTCACCTAGCACGTACATATTCGGACCACTCGCCCGTTCACTTGGCATTGAAGCTCCCGCCGGACCAAAACCCTTATGCCCGGTGGCGCCTTAAGCGTACGCATCTCCTGGATATGGTTTTCAGGACTGAACTTGAACAAGAAATACAAGATTTTTTTACACGCAATGTGACATCGGTCCCCAGCTTTACCACAGTCCGGGAGGCTTTTAAAGTTACGATCAGGCGCTATTGTATCTCAAAGGGGGGAGAATCCTTAAAGACATACGGAGAGAGCTTAGCCGGCTAGAAAAGACATTAAAATCTTGGAGCGGATTCTTTCTTCCGCAGAGGGGGGGGAGGCCCGTGCCAAGCTGCGCGATAAGCTGACAGAGTATGCGAATACAGCAGACAGAGAATGCAATTTCAGGAGTAAATGTCATGTAGCACGGGTGTATGGGGAGGGAGATTGCCCAGGGATGGTTTAAGCTAATTTAGTTCGCCCATCTAAGTTCTCTAACTATATAGCTGAAATACGGGACTCCGACGGGGAAAGCCACAAGATCCTCCCAGACCAATTGTGTACATTTGTACAGTTTAAGAGGCCTTATACATCTCTCAACGAGGACAATCACTTGACATCCCTCAATATTATGAGGACACTGCCTTAGCGTGGATCGGTGATGCTCAACGGGAATTTTTAAGCGCAGAACTGGAATTAGACGAAATCACTACGGCCATAACGCAAATGCGTTCAGGGCATGCACCTGGGGCGGACGACCTTCCTATAGAATTTTATAAGACATATTTGAATCAACTGGCCCCCATACTAAAAGAGGTCTTTTATGAAGCCAGGGAGGAGGGGTGCCTTCCGAGAACCATGAGGGAGGCCTACTACTTAAACCAGATAAACCCCCAACCCATTGCGAGTCCTATCATCCCCTTTCACTTTTAAACTGTGACTCTAAAATACTGGCGAAGGTACTCTCTAACCGACGTTCTCTGCTGTTGGAGCGACTGGTCCTGCCGGATCAATCGGGGTTCATCCATAACCGCGCTACATCTCACAACCTCCGGACACTCCTGGCAGTGCTACAGGATATAGTTCCCAACAGTTCAGCTGTAGCAGTTTCCTTGATGCCACCAAGGCATTTGATTCGGTGGAGTGGGACTATCTCCTTGGCACCCTACGATATATGGGAATGCCCCCTGCTTTTCTGGGTTGGGTGGAACTGTTGTATACAAATCTGATCACTACTGTGCTTCTCAACAGCACCCAATCTGCTAGTTTCCTCATTTCGAGAGGCGCAGGGCTTCCCCCTCTTCCCCATTTTGTTTGCCCAAGCAATTGAAGCCCTGGCCGCAAAAATTAGACAACACCACAAAGAACGGGCATTGGTATATCCTTTCAGGCAGCTCCTCGTCTCGCTATACACGGACAATATCACACTATATGTTAAGAACCAACAGGAAAATCTTAATCCTATTTTGTGAGGAATCACTAAATTTGGGGTCATCTCGGGCATAAAAACATAAATTGGGCCAAGTCGGCAGTATTCCCTCTTACTGATGGGACTAAGCCGCACCAATTAGTCTACCCATTAGTCTGGAAGTGTGATGAAGTTAAATATCTGGGAATCCGAGTCACTAGGGACAAAGAGGAGCTGATACGTAATAACTACGGAGTCACAATGGACAAAGTAACAGATACCATTATACGATGGATATCCTTAACCCTCTCAATGGCCGGGAGGGTTTCATTAGTTAAAATTTCCCAATTTTGAATTCTATTACTACTGTGCCCAGGCACATTTTGCAGTGTACTGGTTTCACTTGCCCCCATTCATGCCGCATTTGGCAGTGGAAGATGGTCATATAGCCCCTACACCCCCTTCAGGTTACCTCTGTACTAGGGGTGGGCGGACATCTCCGTTCCGCCCACGGAATGTGCGGAGATTTGCCCCTTCCGCCTTTCGCAATGAAGGCAGAGAAACGGGGCAAATCTCCACACACTCGGGGGCGTAACGGAAGTTGGCCGCTCGCCTCCCGCCCGCCTCCCGCCTCCCGCTCGCAATATTAAATGACATTAAAAAGCCTAAAATAAAGATTTAAATGAAACTTACCTTATCGCTGGGTCATCTTTGTCCATCTAGCCTTCTTCTTGGAACTGCAAATGCGTGGGAACTCTGGAATCTCAAATCTTACCTAATGACCAAAGGCTGAGGTGTGACAGGCGTGAAAATCTATGGCCCATGAGACCCACAAGCAAGCATGCTGTACACTACAGCAATTGCAATAAATCACTGTAATTATAGGGAGAAAACACGAGGTGAGCGCTACTCTGGAAAACATACCTGTGACTACGAACAATGAAAATTAATAAAAAGCACTCTTACATACAATGCTCCACATACTGAATCTTACTAAGATCAAATGACCCATGCATAGGCCAGCGCAACTCAGGATCCTTACTAGTATATTTATTCCATAACGTGCTGTACAGTATAGAAGAAATACAATTTTTAATATACATGTCCCTATTAGGTGTCCCCTCGGGGGGAGCCAACTGAGTTCTCTCAATTCTCCCAACGGTACCTTCACAGAAGCAACACATTCTATGAAGTGTGCTTCAAACAGGCATGCCCAAGAATATTGTAAGATATACAATATTATACAGCAGTGGTACTTAACATAAAATGTGGCGTTACATATAATTCACAAATTAGAGAAAAATCTCCTCATTACCTGCCTATATAAATTGCAATTCATATATTTCCATATCCCATATACTTTGGCCTAAACCAAAACAAATCACATGTCGACGACCTTTCCAATGCACAAATCTCCAAAGCACAAATCTCCAAAGCACAAATCTCGAAACTCTCACTGCCAAGTTCTGATTTACCTAACGGACGTTTTAAGAATACTCAAGCCAAAAATGTTCTCAGTCAGGAGCGGTAAACATTTGGAGGATCAAACCAGGAAGACCAGAAATATACTGGGCTGCAGAGGCCGAGAATCTCCGTGCACAGCGTACCTCCTTAGTAGATTCCCGTCCTGTCCTCCTCAGTATATTCCTGTCTCCTGTCAAGACCACTCCCTTGGATAGCCGCTTCTCTGATGAGGTCCACGTTGAGCGCCATTTCCAGAAAATAGAAACCTTCTCAGGGGTCTCACTGATACACCTGGTTCTTTTAAACCAGCAAAGAAGAGATTGGCACAGAAGCCATAATATAAAAGACATTTATTGACCTCAGATGAGGGAGACTATGTCACACAGTACCCTCAGGCAACTGTAGGAGGCATTCTAAGGAGTACAGAAAACAGGGGCCTTATATATGCTTAGGTTACATTATTCAGCATAAAACCAAGGGGAGGTCCTGGCATGTACCATCATGCAAAATGACTAATATGGGTATACAAGATTTGCTTGCTCAACAAAGTGGGAGGAGAGATTTTTCTCCTTACATCAGCAAGAATAGCCTGACAGTTATAACATAAGAGCAGGTGCATTCTACTAGCTATGCCTCTCTGAGCATGTGCAAGGCTCTGGAAGAGGGAAATGGCACATGGCAAGCACATGGCTAACTAAGATGGCTGCCAAGTACAAAATGGCTTTCAGTTCATGCTGACAGATCCCTGTAATCCTTAACACACTGACAGGACCAATAACTTTGAAAAATAAGACACCTACTTCCATGCCAACAACTCAGTGTGTATGTGGTCCAATAGTCGATAAACTAAGTGAAGTTCCAACTTTCTTAATGAGCATACTGAAAGAGGGCAAACAGACTAACCAGACACCAGTGCCACGATGATTGAGTTATCAAACAGGAAAAAAATAACAACACCCTTAGATTCATCCAAAATACTAAAACAAGCATTTACAATGCAATGGTTTCGCCTTTGGAAAAGTTAGAGCTATTGGCATTGTAAATGACAAAATTTGTATTTATGTGTTGGTTTTGAAAACAGATAAATAAATGGCATTGTCATTTACATTGCCATTAGCCTCTGCAGTCACTCTGCAGTCCCTAGCACTCCATAGCACTCCCTAGTCACTATGCACTCCCTAGAACTCCCTAGCCCTCCCTAGTCACTCTGCACTCCCTAGCACTCTGCACTCCCTAGCACTCTGCACTCTGCACTCCCTAGCACTCCCCAGTCACTCTGCACTCCCTAGCACTCCCTAGTCACTATGCACTCCCTAGTCACTCTGCACTCCCTCGCACTTCCTTGCACTCTGCACTCCCTTGCACTCTGCATTCCCTTGCACTCTGCAGTCCCTTGCACTCTGCACTCCCTTGCAATCTGCACTCCCTAGCATTCCCTAGCAGTCCCTAGTCACTCTGCACTCCCTTGCACTCTGCACTCCCTAGCACTCCCTTGCACTCTGCACTCCCTAGCACTCCCTAGTCACTCTGCACTCCCTAGCACTCCCTAGTCACTCTGCACTCCCTAGCACTCACTAGCATTTTGCAGTCACTCTGCACTCCCTAGCACTCCCTAGCACTCCCTAGCAGTCACTCTGCAGTCACTCTGCAGTCCCTAGCCCTCCCTAGCACTCTGCAGTCACTCTGCACTCTCTAGCACTCCCTAAAACTCTGCAGTCACTCTCCACTCCCTAGCATTTCCTAGTCACTCTCCACTCCCTAGCACTCCCTAGTCACTCCGCACTCCCTAGTCACTCTCCACTCCCTAGCACTCCCTAGTCACTCTGCACTCCCTAGTCACTCTGCACTCCCTAGTCACTCCCTAGCACTCCCTAGCACTCCCTAGCACTCCCTAGTCACTCTGCACTCCCTAGCACTCCCTAGTCACTCTGCACTCCCTAGCACTCCCTAGTCACTCTGCACTCCCTAGCACTCTGCAGTCACTCTGCACTCTCTAGCACTCCCTAGTCACTCTGCACTCCCTGGCACTCTGCAGTCACTCTGCACTCCCTAGCACTCCCTAGCACTCTGCAGTCACTCTGCACTCCCTAGCACTCCCTAGCACTCTGCAGTCACTCTGCACTCCCTAGCACTCCCTAGCACTCTGCAGTCACTCTGCACTCCCTAGCACTCCCTAGCACACCCTAACACTCTGCACTCCCTAGTCACTCTGCACTCCCTAGCACTCCCTAGCTCTCCCTAGCACTCTGCAGTCACTCTGCACTCCCTAGCACTCCCTAGTCACTCTGCACTCCCTAGCACTGCCTAGTCACTCTGCACTCCCTAGCACTCCCTAGCACTCCCTAGTCACTCAGCACTCCCTAGCACTCCCTCGTCACTCTGCACTCTGCACTCACTACTCTGCGGGTGACAGTGCTCGCCATGTCGGCCGCGTCAAAGGGGTGACAGTGGTCGCCATGCAACCCATGTCACAGCGGCGGGTGACAGTGCTCACCATGTCGGCTGTGTCAAAGGGGTGACAGTGGTCGCCATGCTGGCCGTTGCACAGCTGGTGACAGTGGTCGTCATGCTGGCCGTTGCACAGCTGGTGACAGTGGTCACCATGCTGGCCCTTGCACAGCTGGTGACAGTGCTCACCATGTCGGCCGTGTCACAGCTGGTGACAGTGGTCGCCATGCCGGCAATTGCATAGCTGGTGACAGTGGTCGCCATACTGTCCGTGTCACAGGGTTGACAGTGGCCGCCATGCTGGCCGTGTCACAGCGGGTGACAGTGGTCGCCATGCCGACCGTTGCACAGCTGGTGACAATGGTCGCCATGCTGGCCGTGTCACAGCGGGTGACAGTGGTCGCCATGCTGGCCGTTGCACAGCTGGTTTCAGTGGTTGCTATGCTGGCCGTTGCACAGCGGGTGACAGTGGTCGCCGTGCTGGCCGTTGCACAGCGGGTGACAGTGGTCGCCATGCCATCCGTGTCACAGGGGTGACAGTGGTCGCCATGATGGCCGTGTCACAGCTGATGACAGTGGTCGCAATGCCGGCTGTGTCACGGGGTGACAGTGGTCTGTGACAGTGGGCGCCATGCCTCCCGTGTCACAGCTGGTGACAGTGGGCGCCATGCCTCCCGTGTCACACCTGGTGACAGTGGGCGCCATGCCAACCGTGTCACACCTTGCGTACCCCGTTCTTCTGTTTCTGGATGTTTACTGTTTTTGGCCGAGATTGTAAACAGATCCGACACTCGCTAAAGAAAGCTATTTAGCGGATCAGCCTGTGTAATGAATTACTGCCAAAAAACAGGTTTTGTGACATTAAAACAACAAAAAACAGAGCAGGATTTTCAAGGAATTCAGGCCCTAGACAAGGAGAAGAAGAGATAAGCTGTGCAAACAGGCAGGCATGTCTTGTAAGACGAAGGCCCCTTTAAAGTGCCCAAGAGCAAACATGCTGGGGGTATTGTGAAGACATAAAGCACACAGGAAGGCCGGCTCCTGCCTGAGCCCGGCTGCCATTAATCACCGCGGGGGCCAGTGCTCGGAGCTCGGGCCCCCCCTGACAATGGCTTCTGCAGCTGAGGTCAGCCCCTAGCCCCCTGTTTGTTCACCAGGGCAGGCCGAGCCGCAGGGAGGCTCATTTAACGCGTCCCCCCCAGGGTGGGACACAAAGGCCCGAGATTGGAGGGGAGGGGGTGTGTGCAGGGCGTGGGGGGCAGTGTGGGGTGGAGGGGCACTCACCTGGTTCTGCTGCTCTCTGACAATGTATCGGGGTCACCGTCTCAAAAGACGGGATGAGGGCGGCGGCCCTGCCTGGGTGGCATACTTACAGTTCCCCTCTAGCGCTTGTTAACACAGTATGTTTTTCCCAGGCACTATAAATAGCTGATAATGTTTTTCTCCTTTTTAATGAGACTCTGGTTGCAAAAGCTTAATAAATGGAAACCTGGGGCGAGAAACACGGCCCTTTTATCAGTTATTTATAGTGCCTGGAAAAAATACTGAGGTTGCAAGCGCTATAGTAACACAATTTATGTTTAGAATACTTAGTATAAAAAAATGTTTTATTACAATCTTTATTGTCTGTGTTAGTTGTAATCCTGGCTCACGTCTTTTGGCCTGACTGGGCAGAAGCATCAGAACACACGGTTTGTGAGGGGAAAGCTCAGGAGTGGATGGGCACGTGGGATATCGGAGGGCGGGGGGAGGGGGGCAAAGGATTCCGCTGGTAATCAAAGCCCTAGGGTTTCAATGGAAGCCGCTCCAGTCCAGTCCATACAACGAGAGATGGAGGCCTGGGGAGGAGAGAGGGGTTGATAAACAAAGAGGCCAAACAGTGAATGTGCATAAGATTGACGGGCACACGGACAGCGGGAGGGGGACGGGCACACGGACAGCGGTAGGGGGGACGCGCACACGGACAGCGGGAGGGGGGGCGGGAACGGCTCACTGACAGCGGGAGGGGGGCGGGAACGGACAGCGGGACATCGCGCAACCCACACCTGCAAAGGACACTTCCGAAATGGCGAAAACAAAGCTTAAAAAAAAAAACACGCCCACAGCCGCATGACGTGGGCAAAAGCCTAAAATTCTCGGGAACGCCCACGAATCTGCTCCGGCATTGACGGACAGATCTCTGTTCCAATGGCTAGCCTCCATTTATGGAGCTAGCCAATGGAACAGAGGGGCGGGACTACACACACATACTCTAGACAAAAGATTTTGCCTGCGCGAAATGCTGCTTGCGCAGCTTTCGACAGGCGAAACCTAAAAAGGGGGGAATTCAGCAGTAATCTCAGACTGCAAGAAATTTTTATCTGCCCACACCATGCTCACTGCGCCACTAGATGATTCAAGCTAGCCTGGCTGATGAGGGGTGATGCCCTGAAAGCGTTCCAAGGATGCTTGCTGCTTGGTTCCAGTCCAGGGAGTACCTAGCTTGGCAGTTCGGGCTGGACTGCTCCCATGAGGAAAAGGGTCGAGACTGATTTGCATATGGCTGAGTTTAAACTGGAGTGACGGGGTGAGCAAAAGAACGATGGATTAAACCCAGATCCTTGTGAGAGGGGGTGAAAGTTTGCATTGTTTCAGCATTCTGTCCATCATTTGGTCCATTTGTTCATTTGCTTTTGACAACAGGCCGTTTAGCAGAAAATATGCACTTCAGATAGCACATAACTACCACATTAAGATTAATGTCAGCATTATCACACTTTCCAGCCCAGGCAGTCTCTAGTCATCGATTTGCACAAAAGCTGTCCGAAGAATTAGAAAAGATGCATTATAAGTATTTTTTGAAAGAAAGCTGAAAGAGCATTACGCACTTTGCAACCTAACAGTTCAAAATTTGATCTATATTTTAGTTTTACTTTTTTTATTGCAAGTGCATACCTTCCAACTTCAGGGAGGGGCATGCTTTATTTTTTTTATTTTTTATTTTGTAGCATATGCTTACAATAAAATAAAATTAAAAGAAAATATTTAACCACTGCACGGCTTTGCCAGTGCTTGCTCAGTGCTATCTGCTTTGGTATATAAGAAATGTGAGGAAGTAGGAGATGAAGCAATTTGGTTACAATTTTTTCTACAGAGGACCTCCGTTATATGAATTTAGCTGCCATGCTTTCAATACTAACGGTTGAACTCTTTAAATGCTCACTCTGTAATGGTCGGTAAAAGAAAAGTCTTGAAATATGGTGTTTGTTTGGAAGTGTGTTGCCTTTGTTTTGATCCTGCGTGGGAGTGCTTATGTGCTACGCATGAGGATTACTGAGATGAGGTTATCTTCTGGTGGAACCCAGCGCTTAGCAAAGTGATGGAAACGGGGGCGCAGTTTATGGTTTTCAGATGGAAACTTTCAGCAGCGCTGGGAGTCCCTTTTTGGTCTTTAAGTGTTTATGTTCATATTCCACTTAATCGATTACTGCACTGCATTGTCCATTTTGAGATAGTTTGTTTTTAAGTTTACGGTCCTGGCAAGGCATAGGTTAAAAGGGAGAATTGTGGAGGGATCTGCTGTGTTGGACTTTGTTAATATTATCCCAAATCTGACTGTCATTGTGAGATGCTAAAAAGAGGCCATAATATGTAGCTTGTCGGGACCTGCCGTGGTGGACTAAGTTAGAGTCCTTGTCGTCCAGAGGCATAAGGCAGATCTCTTTAGTAATTCCACACGTCATTGACAGGTAATCAGTGGTTTATTTCTGTGGACTATGTAGGTAATTCTATTTTACCGACTCATAAATACAGAATTTTACCGATTCGGTATTTATGAATCGGTAAAATAGAAGGAGGGAGATGTAGGTAAAATCGGTAATTGAATTACCGAATCTGTAAAAATCGGTATTTACCGAATCGGTAAATACTGATTCGGTAATGCCCATTGATTCCTATGGGCCTTTGAAGCCCATAGGAATCAATGGGCATTACCGAATCGGTATTTACCGATTCGGTAAATACCGATTCCAGCAAGGGTGCGGGGGGTGTCAGTTTGACACCCTCTAGCACCCCAAATACAGGCATTTGTGCCATGTGGCACACAGACATGCCCAAGGGCATGTCTGTCTGTCACATGGCATAGGTGTGCATGCACACATGTGCATGCACACCTGGATTCGGTATTTTACCACCCAATTGGATTGGGTGGTAAAATACCGAATCTGAAAGGCCTTTGGGACTCGGAAGAGTCCCACCTACATCTCGAAGTTACCGAATCGGTAAAAATACTGATTCCGTATTTTACTGATTCGGTAAAATTGGCCCCCTACATCTGAAAACCCAAATACCGGTCGGTAACGGCCGAATTCGGCCGTTACCGACCGGTATTTGGGCTCCTACATCTGGCCCTATGACCCTTTGCAGTTTTGTATTCTGTGAGTTTAAGAGTGTCACGCAGTAAATGGGTTTATTATTAGCCAGCCTGTATGAACAATTCACTGTCTTGACTTCTAAGTGTTAGGATATTCGTTTTAGTGTGGATTATATATTGTGATTGCATTATATAAGCACTTACTAGCCTTGGTGAGGCATTGTTGTGCTTTACGCTACTGGAGGTCACAGGGCTAGTGTTTTTTGTATTTATTGTTGGTTATTGGGATTAGTATTGTAGTCTACAGGAAACATTCCATGCCTTTATTCCAGTGTCCATGTGGTAGTTTACATTAGTAGGAAATTATGTCTGATCTTTATTTGGAGATGAGTGTTTGGGAATTTCATGCATTGGTTGGAGGGATTGATAGACAAGCTACGGGAGATTAGGTACTGCTGGGTTGCAGGGTTATAACTTTTAAAGGAGAGGTTGAGAGCTTTGAAATAAGGTGTGGGCAATTTACAGAGATACAATAATAGGAATGAAAGCAAACATGAACGTCAAAGAGTGGGCTGTACTCAGAGCAGAGGCATGTAGAGGATGGAAGGGAAGAGTCATTTGAAAAAAAGGAAAGTCGGCAATCAGAAGTTTTAAGTCAAGGTTGGTTTTTCATGCAGGGTTTTTAGGAATATTGTAGAGGCTTTCTGAAATATCATGCGGAAACTGTAGAAGGTAACATTATTTGCTTCTTTTACAATAGCACTGTACGCCATGAGGACCCCAGCGTTCACACACACCATCATCACCCACCAGGTAAATTCAGTAAATAAATATGGGTTCATCTTCGCATAAACCGAATAAAGGAGACAAGAAAACAGGAAGGTTGTATTTTAAATGTCTGTGCTGGAGATGCCCCTTTCCCTCTGATGATGAGGTTGGGATAAAGGGAAAGATAGCATGTTTTAGGGAATGTGTGTGAAAGTATTACTTCTCAGGGAAGGTTGCACTGGGATGTCTCCAGTCTGAAGCACCCACAACATAACACAATGAAGTATGAGATCCTGCATCTGGCCCTCATTCAGCCTTCCTGTAACACTAATCAAGACACACAAAAGCCCTGTCTAAAAACTTCTTCAACTGAGCAATAGAAACTACAGCCTCGCCCTTCACACTTTCCATCTACCAAACCAGCAGTGCTGGGGAAGGACAATTATTGTGTTTTTGGGGAAGTGGTGTAAAGAGTAGTGGTCAAAGCCATGTCGTTTCTCGGTGCTAATACGAAGGAATCTGCATGCTAAAGGGCTGTTCTGTGGAAGTGCAGAGTACACATTTTAGTTCTGCCTTTGAAATGGTCGGCTGCCCGACCTATTGTAAACAATTTTATTTCACAGTTTCGCTCCTCACTGTCAAGAGCTGATTTAAACTACCAAGCTGAGACGCCCCCCCCCCTTTCCGAGAGAAGAGCGCACAGTTACACGCTGCTGTTTAGTGAAATGATAATGTATCAAAGCAGCCATCGCCTCACCCTTCCCTTACTTCCTCCAGCTATTGTTCAAAAGGTCACATACACCTCTTGAACTCTACCTTCGTGGTACAGCGTTCTGCCATTCGCCAGAGCCTAAGTGCAGGGCTATACGTGGGATGAAAAAAGGGGGCGTGGCCGGTGTAATTAAGGGCGTGGCTTAAAACACAAACTAAAAATTTGTCTTTAGTAGTTTGTTGCCCCACTGGTACTTTGCTGTTTCCGTCATTGCATCCAGATATATGATACCACACGAAACATTATACCTACAACAAGCCGAGACTATTAGCGTTGTCAATGGTTGTTAGTTGCATAAAATAAATAAGCAACAATTGTGGCTTTGTTGTATATAATATTGAAATACTTCCATTCTGAAACGATGAAACTGTAAAAAATAAATAAAACGAGTCTCTTTGAGGTTACATCAAAGGCTTTGAGCAGTGGTGGTACCGAAAGGTGCCCGTCTCACAACCCGCTTTTAAGAACTGGCCGTGCTGAGCAAAGACAGGACCCGGCATTCTTAAAGCCCTGCCTAGGAGCGCTCATATGAAACTGACCTCAAATAAACTGACCACATAAAACTGAATGGTAGGGTGACCACGCGTCCCGGATTTGCCAGGGCAGTCCCGGTTTTCCACCAGCTGTACCGGTAGATTTTTGGTAAATGTAGGTCTTGTCCCGGTTTTTAGAGAGGGTCTAGTGAAAACGGTGGGAGGTGCCTTATAATGTTTTCCAAAGCAGGGATGGTTATCAACTGTTATGATAAAGCACTTTAATTAAGAGGCATGATACTGGCTTTTAAAATTGCATTTCCTTTATACTGTTACTGCCTTTTCTGTAATTGTATGGAAGTCAGCGCTCTCCTAAAGCTCGGATGAAGTAAAAGTGTAGCCCTTCTATTTTTTGTGAAATGTCCCGGTTTTTGCCTTTAAAATTCTGATCAACCTACTGAATGGGCATACCCATACTACAACACATAAAAGGGAGAGTATTTAGTGCGGGTACCTCGTGAGAGCTGCTGGTTTCAGCCAAAGCAGCACGGCCCAGGCCAATACGAGTAATATAAACGGTTGAAAGGCGGAGCACCACAGTTGTAACACTACGCTGACCTGCCTGGCAGGCTGCACGCCCCTCGGGGGTTCCCCCATCAGGCCAAATGTCTTTGTAAAGCAGCAAAACAGACAGTTTGAGTGCCCTTTTAGGGCTCCCTCGCCATGCTGCTGCGGGAGGGGGGGGCAAGTTTTGCATCACTGTGAGTCAATGCTCCTACCTCACGTGCCCATCAGCCACAGATTCTCTCCAGATTTGAGCCGCTGCAACCCCCCACCCTCACCCCAGAGTCCGTCCCCCTTGTGTGAGGAAGATTTGAGCCAGCGGATCCGTGAAGTGGACACCGTTTGTCATGTTCACTTGTCACTGTAATGCAATACTAGCACCTTGTGGGAGACGTCGTTGTAAAAGAAACAACCGTAACTGGAAATACCCGGCCCCTGTGAAATGAGAGCCCGTGTGGAGGGGACATACGTACAAATGCATCCTTCTAATGCCCCCAAACAACCAGTTATCTGGAGAAGGAAGCGGGTTTTTCACTGTTACCTTTTGCCGCGAGCAAGCGTTCTTATCGTGTAAAGGGTCCATCTGCTGATACGCTTCGACACCTCGTCTCGGCGCATAAAGCGCTACTTAAAAGCAATAATAATACAATAGAAATGCCTGCCCCAGTGAGAAAGGAACTATTTGGTTTGTGCAGCGCTGCAATCTTCTCGGCGGAAAACACACTGCTGCTACATACTCAACGTTGGCACCAAGTGAACGGAGCCAAAATCCAGACGGCCATTTAAGTGCAATGTGTGATCCTAGGCAACTCATGTCTGATACTGACCCAGAGACGCAGTGATTTTAAGCGCAGCTCAGTAGCATCAAGTCAATCAATTCTGCCAGAATCTTGCTTCCTAAAGACACAACCGCAGCCAGTGGTTATTTATTTATTTACATTCCGCCTAATGAAATTGTGCTATATATCTAAGAACTTTCTTTCCGCCACTGAGGAGTCTCGTCGAGTCTCAACCTTTCTCCTGTCTGAACCACCCACAAGAGTTTCACCTCGTCGTAAATCGTGCATTTACCAAATGAATACCGGTCACAAACTTTGCAGTACAGGTTCTGGGCCAGCGCACAAATAAATAGGGCTCTTTATCCAACAGACAAACACTGCTTTTGAAGGGCCGGGCGTAAGGGGGAACTAAATGGATGTTCTTTCTTTCGTCACATATACGTTGATAAGGTATAAATAAGACCCTCCTGACAGCAGCAGGACTCAAACTACACCTAGTTGACTTTTTCGATTGCTTTTTAAAGAAGGCTGGTAAATGGGTACTAAAAGTAAAACAAGCACCACAACTCGCACACACCATCCCCACGCCCAGCATCTCACATACCGACACAGCTTTCTTCTCCTCCCCCCGCTGCAGTAGGATAAAACAAGCAGAGGCAGCATGGCCGCTGGAGAGGGAGGGAGGGCTGGGGGCCCGGGGGAGCGGCAGAGCGTGACGGAGGAGGGCAGAGAGAAGGGGGGGAGGCCAGCGGAGCCGAGCAGCTCCTGAAAGCAGCCACACACAACATAACACGGAGACCACAGGCACAAAGACGACAGCCAAGCACAAAAACCGGAGCATACATACCGGGCAAAGACGGAAGACGGAGACAACAGCCACGAGCCAAGCACGACATAACACGGAGACCACAGGCAACAGAAATAGCGCAGCTCATCCGTGCAACAGACACCTTCCAAATGACAAAAACATGGCTTGAAAAGAAAAAAAAAACCACCGCCCACCGCCGCATGACGTGGGCAAAAGCCTAAAATTCTCGGGAACGCCCACAAATCTGCTCCGGCATTGACGGACAGATCTCTGTTCCAATGGCTAGCCTCCATTTATGGAGCTAGCCAATAGAACAGAGGGGCTGGACAACACACACACACTGTAGACATAAGATTTCGCCTGCGCGAAAAGCTGCGCAGTGCGCAGCTTTCGACAGGCGAAACCTAAACAGCCGTCCGGCAACTGATAAATGAACTCTAGTACTAGGCAAAAAAATGATAAAACATCCATTACATTACCCCTATCATCCCTACCTAACATTCCAGTCGACATACACCGAGCCTCAATTAAGCAACTGACAAATTTTCAAAATGAACACATTACTCCTTTTTCAAACGAAAAGACAGAGGAAACGTGCAAGGAAGGCCAGAAAGCTCCAGCAGGGCAATAAAAGGCCAGAACCTCACCTTTTGCTTCGCTGCCTTTCTGCTTCTCTTGACGCTCATCTGGTCCTGCTGTGGGTGTTGATTGGGGGCCGCTCAGTTTTCCTGTGGAGCCAGCTGCCCCACATTGCTGCACCCGGTCTCCCCCTGCCGCCGCAGCTTTTTCCAGCAAAGCGCGGCCGCCGTGGGGGGGGGGGGGGCTTGGTGCAAGGGACCACAAGTACCGGGTGCCTTTGTGGCTGGAAGCTGCCCACGCTGAATCCGCGCCAGGAGGCGCTTAAATTAGCGCGTCACCTCCGATGGAGCGGGGACTTCACCTTTTGCTTCGCTGCCTTGCTGCTACTCCTGACGCTCATCTGGTCATGCTGTGGGTGTTGATTGGGGGCCGCTCAGTTTTCCTGTTGAGCCAGCTGCCCCACATTCCTGCACCCGGTCTCCCCCTGCCGCCGCAGCTTTTTCCAGCAAAGCGCGGCCGCCGTGGGGGGGGGGACCGTGGTGCAAGGGACCACAAGTACCGGGTGCCTTTGCGGCTGGAAGCTGCCCACGCTGAATCGACGCCAGGAGGCGCTTACATTATCGCGTCACCCTCGGTGGAGT
This sequence comes from Lissotriton helveticus, assembly GCF_964261635.1. Taxonomy (NCBI): domain Eukaryota; kingdom Metazoa; phylum Chordata; class Amphibia; order Caudata; family Salamandridae; genus Lissotriton; species Lissotriton helveticus. Next base: position 890,908,321 of record NC_136067.1, on the reverse strand, counting down.
GGGGACTTCACCTTTTGCTTCGGTGCCTTGCTGCTTCTCCTGATGCTCATCTGGTCCTGCTGTGGGTGTTGATTGGGGGCCGCTCAGTTTTCCTGTTGAGCCAGCTGCCCCACATTACTGCACCCGGTCTCCCCCTGCCGCCGCAGCTTTTTCCAGCAAAGCGCGGCCGCCGTGGGGGTGGGACCGTGGTGCAAGGGACCACAAGTACCGGGTGTCTTTGCGCCTGGAAGCCGCCCATGCTGACTCCGCGCCAGGAGGCGCTTAAATTAGCGCGTCACCCCCCGCGTCGCGGGAGCGTCCCGGGAGAAGCCCGGGACAAGGGCGGGGCCGTCTGCGGCCGTCCGAGGCCAGAGGAGGCCGGGCTGGGCCCACTCTCTGAGGACTTCACCGAAGATACTCCAGGAGGCCCAGACTCTGTGTAATATAAGGGTAATACTTTGACTCTCTCGCTAAGCCAAAGTGTTTTTTCTGCTTCTAATCATTCTTACAGGATTACTGAGGACTACACCACCATTTACACCTCATTGTGACTTTTAATATAATTAGCACAGTTTTATTTTGATATACTGTGACTTTAGTCACTCCCTGTGATTCGGGGTTGGGCTGAGCTATTTGTTTTGATTATCTTGAGGCTGCTATTTTTACCTTACCCCTAGGTGACTCTGAGCTGCTCTCCTGAATTCGAACGAGATATTGTCACTTGGGGGGAGCGAAAGTACATTATTATAGCTCAATGGCAACCCGTTCTGGTAGAGGGAAGGGAGCGGGGGTGGGCGGAAGTGTAAGCGGGACACTCGATCAATTTATCGTCAGGGCCACATCTGTACTTGAACGAGAAATTGCACTCACTGAACGCCGCCTATCCACTGAGCCTACGTATAACAGGCGTTCCTCGTTAGGCCCTCTAATGTTAGTGCCATCCCCAAATCAACAAAAGGAGAACACTGCCAGAAACCGACCCCTTCGCCCAGAACAAATTGTAGAAAATCAGGAGGGGAATGTGGCAGATACCTCTGGATTAAGTAGAACCTGTTCTCCTGTATCAATAAGCCCAACCACAAGTGTGGATGCAACAAACACTGTAACCCCAGGTTCCCCAATAAAGATAAATGGGGGAAAAAGGTGAATACTGCTAAACGGAAATGGGGGAGCACAGAAGGGGAGACACCCCAAGATGTCGAAAGACTCTAGGGCACAGTCGACCACCATAAAGGAAGCGCCGACTATTGAATCTGGTTTACAACCGATAACGGTGCAGTCTTCAGCAACCAATATTGCAACCTCGAATAGAATGATTGTTGATTTAACCACCCCTTTGGCCCAATTATCTGAAGACTCCATCAACCAAATAGGCCAATTAGTAAAGTCTCTTATTTTACCTCTCCTTGAAAGAACAATGTTAATTGGCAAGAGGTTGGAGAGGTTTGAGCAATCCACCAACGAAAATTTTGAGGCTCTAAAATTAAATGTAGCGGGAACTATGAGCGACTACACCTCTGGAGTAAACACTAGGAAGGCTCCCGTCGTATCAGCTCTTACATCCCATTCCCCGGTGCCTGCCACCTCCATTCCTGTGGTATCTTCTGACAATCGGTTACATTCTACTTTTGAAAATGAAAGGCCCAATCCAGAGAAAAATCTTTGTAGGCATGGAAAAGAGGCCCAAGTAGGCTCGAAAAACATAGAAGAGCCATGTAAAAAGGCCCCCTTGAATGAGAGAGTGACCATCAATGAGGCTTATGAAAAACCCCTTCCAAAGTGCATTCATTTGCCCCCCGGAGTCCTCTCCCTATGTTGCTGTGCTTACTGGTATTCCAGAGCTAAAAGACGGAAAAACAGAAAGCTACCAAGAACTAAAGAACAAAGTAACTTTCTGGATAAACAAGAATAGGCCCCTTCCAGGTTGCATCAATGGGGAAGTTCTATTTGTAAGAAGGGTAAGCTGGGTGGGGCAAAGAACTAAGGATATACCGGGGGACTCTATCGTAGTCAACTTTAGGGACAGGCGAGTGGTTGGCTTTATTACAGATGAATACTTCCAAAGGGATTGGAGAGATATCAATGCTTTTGATCTGAGCCACTTTTATCCCCCGTCCCACGTAACACAACCCCAGTACAACCCCTTGAGAATGCGAGGTGGGGGGATTTGGAAGGGTTTAAGGCTAGTTTTTCTGTACCCACCTTTAATCGCTTCTCAGAATTATACGGGATGGAGGGAGTAGACTGACTTAGAGGACAGGGAATGGGTCATTCTCTATTGGTTGATGAACTGCATCCAAGACCAGATAAAGATATAAACAAGAGCATAATTTATATAAAAGAACGGTGTTTATCTGGATGTATTTAGAACCATAAGGCACCTAAGGAGGGCCCGGAAGAGAAATCAGACTCAACTACGGGTTACATTGAAGAACACTCGCACACTGTATGGCCTGATTTAAGCATCGAAGGAAGTGCACCCTTAGCTGAAGCAATTGCCAATAGTACAGCAGGGGCCCAGTTGACTGAAGTTGAAGGTACTGATGTGCTGCCCCCATCTGAAATAGGCATACTAGGGAACACGACCATAGAGAGTAACATATCATATGATGATATACCCAGTTTACCGATCGGGGGAGGAGAAGGGCTTCTAGAGCAGAGAATTATTTCCGGCAAAAATATTGTCCTGGAACATAGCCTTGACCAGTCAGATTGGGGGGAATACATTGACACCCATGACATTTGTGTTTTCCAGGAAACGTGGGCGGTAGAACCAAAATATAGGGTAGGCTTTGCGGCTTATTGCGAGGGAGCTGTTAAAGGCCCAAAGGGTAGACCATCTGGGGGGCTCTGTGTTTGGGTTGCTTTAGACCTTGGTTGTATGGTTAAGCGATTTGAGACGCATTCACCAGACTTAACCTGTATTACCGTGACTTGTAAGAACTCTCAAAAACTTGTAATTGTAAATGTCTACTCACACCCGATGAAGTATGGTGGGATCTTGCCGGCAATCTCTAGTCTGACAAATCTCTTAGCCAGTTAGGAACAAAATTTTTAATTTATAATTTGTGGTGATTTCAACTGTCATTTTGAGCCGTTAGGAGGTGACATATCTTTGATCACTGAGGCAGAGGACTCGTCCTTGTTAATCCCCCGTTTAAATATGAACTCTATCAGTCGATCTTCTCCGCTAGCCCTTCAAATAACATCTTTGACACTGAACTTCGCATTAAGGGCTTGTAATGGCCGCTTCCCAAGTGATAGTCCCGGTCGGCCGACGTTTAAGAGACACGGTCAGTCCTCGACTATTGATTATATTATGATTAGTATTGACCCATGGCAAAAGGTGAGGGATTTTGCTATAGGAGATAGATGTGAGAGCGATCATAACCCCCTAGTCATGACTTGGAATTGTAAATGGTCTGGGATTAATAAGACAGACAAGGAGAAGTTCCGAAACAATTTGACAATTGTAGAGGGAGGGAGGTGGATAAGATGGACTAAGGTAATCAAGACAGAGGAATCTTTGCCCAAAATTGTATGCTAGTATCATTCCGGTACTAGAAAAGGTTAATGATCTGGTAGGGAAACGACAGTACCCTGATTTTGATAATGAAATAGGAAATCTACACCACACACTCACTGAGGCTCTGGCTGCTTTCTTTTATAGGAGTGGCAATAATAGTTTTAGAACTGGAGACCCTAGGAATTCCTGGTACACAAAAGCATGCAGGTTAGCGAAACAGGCCCTCCTGAAAGAATTGCAGGGGTCCGACCACTTAAGTATTAGGGAAGCTAGAAAGGTCCACAAGAGTACCATAGAGAACGCTAAAATTGAATGGGAAACTGCCAGGTGGCAAGAAACCAAGAGGGCCCTTGAGCACCGAAATAGCAAAAGCTTCTGGAATCTTGTCCACCATGGGAAAGCAGAGGGGAGAACTACACTGGACCCTAACATCGACGAGGATACTTAGTTCTCGTACTTCAAAGGACTGTACTCTACTTCCCTTCTAGTGGCAAACTCAAATAACACTTTAGTTTGTAATTTTAATAATCAAAGTCTACTTGATGCACCCCCATTTGGACTGGGAGAGGTGGAAGTCGCCCTGGCCAAACTGCAATCTAACAAAGCTCCAGGATTGGATAAAATCCCGGGTGACTTATTTAAAAGCGAACAGCTAATTTGGGCACCTTCTCTTGTAGCATTTTTTACTGCAATTCAATACGGTCTTCCTGCGCCGCCGACATGGGCTGGCGCTGAGATCGTTTCAATCTACAAGAAGGGATCCCCATTGGAACCCTCGAACTATAGGCCTATCAGCCTCATCGATGTCTCACAAAAATTGTATGGGAGGCTACTGCTGGGGAGACTCCAGGAATGGATTGAAGAACAGGCCATACTGACCCCCCTTCAAGCAGGCTTCAGGGCCAAGATGTCCACAGTGGATCAGCTATTTAGGCTACAGATGATCCACTGGAAGCATGTTATACTTGAACATTTGTTGACTTAAAGTCAGCTTTTGACATGGTTGATCGAGAACGACTATGGGAGATTCTGTACACTATGGGGGTTCCCCCTTATCTCTGCTTACAACTCCAACGCCTTCATGAAGGCACTTTTGCCAGAGTGAGGTACGTAAAAGATGCACAGCTGACGGCCCCATTTCCGGTTGACAAGGGGTTCGTCAGGGCTGTGTGGCGCCAACCCTTTTTTCGCTTTTCCTCAATGGTCTAGTGGAAGACCTATATCAAGCTAAGGACCTAGATTCTCCAAAACTGGGTTCCCGCAAATTTCCTGCATTAATGTTTGCGGATGATACCCTGCTCCTTTCAAAGTCACCCATGGGGATGCAGAGGGTATTAAGGGAATTTTCTGATTTTTGCAAAAAGAGGAAACTCCAAGTCAACATTATTAAAACGAAATATATGGTGTTTTGCGCCAAGCCGTCTTCTTATCCGGAACCAACAATGAATGACATTTCATTGGAGCGTGTCAGGGTCTTTGAATATCTTGGATTGACTCTGAACGATAAAATGGCCTGGATCCCCCAAATTGAAAAGGCAAATTTGAGGCTTCCACAGACTATAGGTGGGATAATGAAAATTAATAATGGCTGTTCATCAAAGGCAATAAGCCCGCTATAGGAGATTTACAAAGTGCAAGCTCGCTCCGCAGCTTCATATGGGGCGGAACTTTGGGGGCACAGTAAAACTAAAATATTAACGATAACTGAAAACAAATTCCTCCGAAGTATCGCAGCGCTGCCAATTAATACCCCATTGGTCCCACTAAGAATGGACCTAGGTGTCCCCCCTGTGGCGGATCTTATCTCAAGCCGACGGCTGTTATACTGGCGCCGGCTTTGGAGTACTGAGGAGCTAAGCCACTACAGGGAGGAGCTCAGGTCGTTCCTACAGTTACCAGGAGCTGCCAGAAGAATTCCTTGGCTTTCTTTTGTAAAGGACTCCTGTGAAGCAATTGGGAGAGAGGATCTTTGGGCAACCCCGGAAGAAGCATGTGTGATTACTCTAAAAAAAACCTTATCCAAAATCCTGAAAGATCATAACCTATTGCTTTTAGATCAAACATATCCCATCGCAAGTTTGACTTGGGTGTTTCTGAATTATAAAATTAGCTACTCCTTTGAACAAGCCTTGGATATTATACATCCCTCGTTGATAAGGAGGCTATACCTTCAATTCAGATATGGCACCCTTTCGCTATTTGCACTAACAAACAAGTGGTTAGATGACTCCTGCTACCTTTGTCCTGGGTGTCACATGGAAGAAGAAACAGAAGCCCATGTGGTCTTTTTTTGCCCGGCCTACAAGAAGGCTAGGAAAAAATGGATCATACAAGTATGTAGAAACCTAGGTATAAGGAATTATCCAGCCACACTAAGAATTTTAAAATCTGAGACGAAACCAGTATTTGTTATTGCAATGTCTAAATTTTTGCAGGAAATGTGGATAAAGAGAGGGCAACTTTTAGAAATCGATGTATAGGCATTTAGACTACTTTGTACTTTCATCTGAAGTGTCTGTTTGTTCTTAATCGTCCCAAAATATAAATGTTTAATAGATTTTTAATGGATTTTATATTAATTTTTTTTTTTAACTAATTGGGCCCTAAATGCTACACTGTATGAATGTTGTGATTGTTATGTCTTTTGCTGCTCCTTGTTGTTTTCTATTGACAAAACCACAAACCAAATACGAATGTTTAACCTAAAGTGTTGTAATTCAAAATGTGTACTTTTATGACTCAAAAAAGTAGAAATAAAGTTATTATGATGAAAAGGCCAGAACAACAGGCAAACAGAAACTATCCAATCTTCGACCTCAACCCCCAAAAAAACAAAATCCAAGATCATGTGGAAGAAAAAACAAACAATTACAATGAGTATTCCACGATATTAGACTCACCAAATTCCACATCCTTAGAACCTACAGGAACAAATGGCTCAAAAAAAAAAAAGAGAAGTGCTTAAGCAGGGGGCCCTGGATAAAGACAATCCAAATAAATACAACAAAGCTCACAGATAGCACAACACAGCTGACCACGTGCTATGTGAACCTAACCAGGGAAAACAAGAATAAAAACCACCTAGGCCTGGTAAAACCATGCCAACAAATGACAAACAACCTATCCACAAAACATCGGTGTTAGGCCTACCAACTCCCGAGGAAAGTACCAACCCACACAGAGTAGGACAGGAAGTCACACTATAGAGAAGCTTCCAATCAAATAGAGAACAGCATGAGAGGCTACAGATAAACGTAAACCTACATCACAGTGACACGAAGAGCCAAGAGCCAAACCAACAAACTGAAATCAACTCTCCCGCACACCTCCAGCTCCACAGTCAAGAGCAGATGAGCCAATAAAAAAATCTTAATAATCAGGTACTACTAATTCCACAGTATGCATCACAAGGGCCACAAGACTACCTAAACAGAGGAAACGTTCTGAACCTAATGGCAGCCATTCCAACGCTAAACCATCTGTCCTGTTCCTCGTTAGCAATTGAGTTCACCAAGCAGGGAGATAACAACTGAAATGAAAATACTCTCTGAACCTGGTAGTCCGCAAAGACCGTTTCACTAATTCTAATGCAGCTCCACAGTTCGAGACATAGGGTATAACACTGTCTAAACCCCTAAATTAACACTATCCCTTACCCCTGCTACACCTGCACAATACAAGGCTCGACCCTTTTGGCGCTACCCCAGCACACTCAGTATTACAAAGTGCAAGAGGTTAAAAGGGACACAAGGAACCAAAGACACAAGACAAGGAACCAAAGACACAAGACATGTCCTACCCAGAACACCACAGATCCAGGATGGATACACGACGAGCATGACATACAAGTAAACATAGGACATCTCAGCACTCGCCACTAAATCTCCTGTCATGGAACATAGTAGGTGCAAAGCATGAACTGCAGGACAATACACCAGCGGACAACTGCAACAACTATGAAATAGTAGTCCTTCAAGAAACATGGTTGATTACACCAGTCCAGGTTGCAGGATACATTCTTCACCATGTGAAAGCAACAAGACTCCAACGCTATAGTAGACCAAAGGGTGTCCTTGCTGTTTACATCTCTACTGCATTAAATATTTCATCCGCGCAAATGTCCGGAGCAACAACGTACATGAAAATAATAATATTGACTTGGGACCCAACAAAGTGGAAAACACTATCAATCTTATCAACATTTATGCACACCAGAGACAAGAGCATAAATAAGCCCTATTCAACAAACTGATAGCTGCCATAGTCAAAATAAGGTTTGAATATCAAAGGAACTGATAACAATTCATGACCCACAGGAGGGCTTACTGGTAGAAGCTTGGGCCACCTTCCTAACAAACCAACTGAAGGAACCCCCAACCATATACCTGCACCAAAGCGTGAAGGGCAGCCAACACAAACACCTGGGTAGAATAGCCAAGAGCTCAGGAAAAGATCTAAACGGCTTGAACAGATCCACAAGGGACTCCACCGTACCCAAAACCACATGGGAACAAATAAAAAAAAATTCAAGAAGCAGTATAAAAAACAAATTTGGGAAGATAAAAGAACCCAACTAGACACATTTTGGTCCAAACTTCTGCACAAGGCCACACAATCAAACTCAAGAGCTTTCTGGGAGCTAGTAAATGGCTTTGCAAGATCCCCAAAGGTAATAAACGTTGCTTGTGTCATGGAGTTGACCTGGATACATCATTTAACCACCACTTTTTCCATAGTTATTGATTGAAGGGCTACATGAAACCCCAAACTACTTTCTGCCAAGGACCACATTATAACAACACAGTCTACGCATATAAACCCAAGTGCTCCCATATTACCCACAGAACGAGCTGGTCTAACTAATCAGACCAACCTAGCACACTCAATAGTTATGACCCCCAAAGAAATAGGAAGCATCACAGAGAGAGCACTGGCAATTGAGCAACCACCAACTCAATACTCAGGTGAAAAAACATCCAAGGTCATAAGTTTGGGCAGACTAGACGGGGCACCAGGCCCAAACAGTATACCCCAAGCAATCTACAACTGCATCCTAATTGGAGAGTTGGAGAGGCTCAATATTCAACCCAGTGCGCAAAGGAGGCAATCAAACAGATCCAGCCAATTATTGAATGATCGCTCTAAGAGATTCGGACGCAAAATACTACGCTTCATTGATTCTCGCGGACTTGGTAGACTGGTCTAGAACAACAGCATAATCCCTGTCAACCAGTCAGGATTTCGCAGGGGCACTGGCACCACCACAAACATTCTCACCCTAGGCCTAATAGCAGATAAGAGTTCACGGCAGCTGAAAAATTTGTATCTATGTTTTGTAGATTTCAAAGCCACATTTGACTGAATCAACAGAGGCCTTTTATGGCAAAACCTGAAGGAGCGGGGTCTCTCGTAACCAATACTCAGAGCCATAATGCAACTTTACACACACATGTGGATACAAAACAAAATAGCTGACGGAAAGAGGCTCACCAGGAAAATCTGCAAAAAAAAGGGATTAAAACAAGGCTGAGTCTTAGCACAACATCTGTTCAACCTTTTTATGGCTGACCTCGTCAATGCAAGATGAGATCAACTCACACCCTATCTTAAGCTGACAATATAGTGCTTCTAAGTCAAACAAGAATAGGCCTACAAAGAGCGATCAACAAACTCAGGCTTTTCACCAAGGCCAACATGCTAGGAATAAATACAACCAAAACAAAAGCTATGATTATAAGTCACCGCATCCATAAAAAACTACCGTTCAAAATCAGTGACACAAAATTGGAAGTGGTCAGCAGCTACAAATACATAGGTGGACACATGGATAACCGAGTAACCTTTCAAAACCACAACAAGAACGTACTGAGAAAAGGTAATGGATCAATATTTGTCTTCTGTTCAATTGCAAAGAGCTTAAAAGGCCCATTGTTTGCTCCACTACAGTTATTAAAGCAAATCTCCTGCCAACTGTGGCCTATGCAAGTGAAATCCAGCATGGAAAAATGCGGCAATCCTAGACAGCCTCCAAACACGGCCATGCTAAACAGTATTTTCCCTACCTCCCAAGAAATATGGCTGGAAGATCCTTTTCATCTACAAGGTTTCAAATCAAAATTTGTCCATTTGAAAGGTGGCCTTACGACTTACGCCTCAATCAAAACTATAACAACCGTGAAGGAGCTAACAAGTAAAAACACTCAAACAAATGGAATAGAAACAATACAGATGGAAATAGCAGGTCCCAGAGACAAACAACAGTTAATACTTGTTAATACCTACATATACCCACGGTATAAAAAAATAGGCACCAAACTCCTGGTAGCCGAACTAACCAAGCTAGTTACTGAAGAGGCATCTTCAAACTACATCAGTTCAGGTGAATTCAACATGTGCCTCACAGGGGGTGCTGACTCGGACAGGCCAGCAACAGACTGACATGCAGCATGGGGGGGTCCCAGGCCAGGACGAGTGCAGGTGGGGAAAGCAAACTAAGATCTCTAAAGACCTCCTGAATGAACTAGAAAATCTGTCCCTGGTAGCATTAAATGTTCGATTCGCAAGAGACCTCCCACAAACTGCAACAATGCCCTCAGAACCACTGCACTAGATTACACTTTTACTTCTTTATCACTTTGCAGATCAATAAATGGTTTTAGGGTTGGAACGCTGGATTACAGTGATCACTAACCTCAAGAGTTCATACTTGAAGCTCACAGAACGGCAATTACATACCTAATTGATAACTCAAATTCAAAGGTTACATCGAACTACCGGCTAATTAAATGCAACACGAGCGATCCAGAAAAACTTCTGGCCGAATCGAAAAAAAGATGGGAGGAAAGCAAACATCTGAGTGTGAACAGCTTAACTGCTTGGGAAAACTTCATCAAAAGCTTTGACACAACTAAATCCAAAGAAGAGCCAATGAAACAGAAATCAAGGCCAAAAAACCAACAGGAGGTTTCCTGCAAGTCGGCAAGCAAACAAAGATTTTATTTCTCAAGAACTCAAAACACCGAACTAAGACAAATAAAGAGCGAAACTAATAGAGCGCTGCTTAGTCTCCGCCTACACGGCCCAGTTGATAACATATAGTCAGAACTAAGGAGGCTAAAGGCACGCAGAAAAAAATCATATGGCTAGCAAAAAAGGATAATGCTGATATAACATGGGCAAAATTGCTATACGACGCAAAAACAAACAACAGCGCCAAGTTTTGGCAGACAGTTAACAGCATAGAGAACTCAACGGCTCCGGGAAAAAATTCACACATAATGGATGACATCTGGGTAAAATACTTACAGCACCACTTCAACACGGAAGTTGGTGAAATCAAACAAAACACGCCAGTGTGCCAATGTGACCGGCAGCCCCCCAAACACCGAGGATGGGAAATCATTCCCTTCTTCTCAAACAAACTGCTTGTGAATAGAATCTCGAAAAAAGCCAGAAGGAGGGAGCGCCTTGGCCCCAACGGCCTACCACCAATCATATAAAAGCAGGATCCGAAATTATGGGCTGAAGCGCTACTACCCCTCTATAACAGTATTATGGAAGCCGAAGAATTCCTGATTCATGGAAGGGATCAATTATTTCACCGATCCATAAAAAAGGCAGCATGACTGAGCCAAAGAACTTTAGGCTCATTGCATTAATAGATATCGAAGCCAAATACTACGCAGGCCTCCTACTGAATGAACTCACAGAGAGGGCACAGGAAAAAGCCCTAATTCCCATCAACCAAACAGGTTTTCAAAAAAGCTTGGGGACAACAAATATTCTTGCTCTTTCGCTCTTGATAGATGCAACTAAAAATATCCACAAGCCACTATTTGTCTGCTTCATCGATTATAAAGCCGCTTTCAACAGCGTTGACAGGAGGATACTTTGGGCGAAACGTTCGAGGTGGGGAATAGCCACAAACCTCCAGTAGCAGTTAATTTTACTTCACTCTGAAACATGGATCCAAATTAAAAAGGGAACAGGGGATTGTCTGTCAAGGAGAATACCAACTACCAAAGGGGTGAGACAGAGCTGTGTCCTTGCCCCAACCCTGTACAACCTCTTCGTCTCCAACCTTACTACAGAGCTGGACAACTGTAACCATCATGCCCCGAATCTGGGGAGCTTAACTCTTTCAAACCTACTGTATGCCGATGAACTGATACTCATCCGTCAAACTCCAGTTGGCCTGCAGCATCTGATAAAAACCACAAGCAACTTTGCAGACAAGAACGGGCTAAGTATAAACCTTGAAAAATTCAAAGTCATGGTACTAATCCAGCGGAAAACAAACACCAACCCTGATGGACGTTGGGGGCCGGCTGCTGGAGATGGTTGAGGAATATAAGTATCTGGGAGTAATTTTTGACAGGAACGGCTCGTTCCTCAAACAGAAAGCAGCTATCAAAGGCAGAAGGGCCATACTGGCAGTTGCATTAAAAAATATCAAGCACAAAATGATCGGCCCCAATCTTCTTCCTTTACTAGAAGTGCTCCGAGCAAGGCTTTTACCTACGATCACTTACGGCAGTGAATCAATGAAAGGGAGAAACAAGGTTACCTTGGATAATGCGGTCTCCAAGGCCGTGAAAATAATATTCAATCTCCCGCAATTCACTTCATCAGCACAAATAAGGCTAGAGTTCGGCCTCCAAAAGCAGAAAATATCACAGAATGGCACCTACGCCAAGTGCTGGTATAAAATAAAGGGAGCCGAGCCAGGCACACTGAACTCAGACTTGTGAAAGGAAATGACAAGGAAAAAAGACCGCCCGGCCATGGGTTACCTTCAATCAGCAATAAGGCTGCTTGCTTTACAGGACCTATGGGAAACTAGTATGTCCCATAAAAGTTTCAAGGACCTGGTAAATAAATCAGTAAAGATTGTATCCCATGAAGAAGACAAAGCAGCACTCAGTAGGAGGGCCCATGGTTGGTTTGTAATTCAGAGCTTTGCGAGGGACAAGCCACAACCATACCTGGGAACAGGCTTCTTGAGAATCACAAAAGAAAGATTCTTGCTTCTGAGGTTGGGAATTTTACCCGCAAAGTGCCACCTTCCACCATGGAAACGCACAGACACAACAAACAATTGCAGATTATGCGGAGACACCAATGAGGAACTTTTACATCTACTATGCATTTGCAAAGGCTTGGAAGCGGAACAAAGACAGCTATTAAAGCAGCGCCTGATCGAAAGCCAGGTACAAACATGCAGACAGGCGGTAAAGGCTTGCTTCAAGGGTTGTAACGTTCGGTTGGCCTGCAGCCTTGTTCGGTTTATGAGTGCAGCAATAGCAAAGCTATCCCCGGAAGTACTCTAACAAACTGGTCATCAATTTAGGCCCACCGTCCTCTGAGTTATTTATGACAACCCTGTTGTGAGGAGACGGACTCTCTGGACACACATTCAGGGCACTTTCCTCCTTATTGTTCTCCCCTTCTATATTTGCAGAACGTCCCAGCGGAGTACATTCCCTTTAACTCCTATGCCTGGCCCCGTCATGTGACAGAGTCACATGGTTCAAGGATCCTGAAAACGGAAGACGCCGCGGAAGAAGTTTGTTCGTCAGGACCAACACAGGAGGAGGAACGGACGCTGGGGACAACCTTCGAGGTGCTGCCTTGGAGCAACGCGACATCACCCCGAGATGAGGAAGGTCCCGCGACGAGGAAAGAAGTCACCCCTGCTGGAAGGAGCTGCAGAAGCAGACGAGCGGAGAGAAGGGCAGCCAGACCCTAGCTGGCAACGCGCAGACGCCAGCCAGGGGCCTGGAGGAGGGTCGTGGCTCGCCAATGTACGGGGACGCCTTGGGCTGCCGCTGGGAGGGGAAAAAGTTACATCAAAGGGAGGGGGTGGTAACAGGGAGCAAGCCTGTACCGCGTTAGCATTCAGAGCACTGGTGACGGTAGTGGTGGCTTTCCCTTCACTTCCCCCGCAATCCCGCGACGTTATTAAGGAAGGAGAACCCCTTCCTGATTATTTCTTTATTTTCCTCTTTTGCATATGCTCCGACGTTCTATACCACAGAAACCCAATCACTTTCGGAGACCTGTAAAGCACAAAGACGCCTAACAGAGAAGGAGCGGACTACATCTCCCATAATCCCCTACGAACTTGTTTTTTTTTCTGTCCCCCCCCTACGATTCCACTGGAAGGACTATTCCCGGTTTTGCCTTAGTTTTTCTGGCCTATCCTAAATAAAACCCTGAACAGTGTCTACCTTGTCCTGGTCTGCTTCTTGCCCTTGTGACACGTGATGTCAGAAGTGGGATTCTGGTTCGCCTCACCATAGAAAACCTCATTCAGCAGTTGATCCGTGGGCAAGAAAAGCTGGAGTGGGCAGTAGAAAAACAAATGACCTCTGCCCAAGCAGACCGAGAACTCATGAGAGACAGTTTAGCTAATCATGCAGACCAGATGCAGAAAGTGGCAGACGACCGGAGGAAGCTAACAACACAACTCCAGATAAGAGCAGGACACGGGCCAAACGTCTCCCTCCAAAAATATGTAACAGGGGAAGACCCCGATGCCTTCCTCCTTACCTTCGAAAGAGCGGCAAGGGCATTGGGATGGCCTGAAGCCAAAAGGCCTTTTTTTCTAGCCCCTCTTCTTACCGGAGAAGCACAAGCCGCTTACCAAGTGGCTAATCCCAATGGCAAAACTCCCTATGCGGAAATTAAGAACTTGATATTGGACCATATGGGCATGGATGCAGATGCATACAGGGTCAGGTTCAGAAAAGAACGCGGCACCAGCTCAGACAACCCTAAGACTCTGTATTTCAAGTTAAAAGGCAGCAGCCGATAAGTGGTTAAGACCCCCCTCCCAAACAAAGGATGAAATCATGGATATGATTTATTTAGAACAGTTCTTAGAGGCCCTACCGTACCCCACTCAAAGATGGCTGAAACAACATAAACATCTCAGTCCCGAACAGGCAGTAGAAATGGCCACTACCTTTTATAGGGCACAACCTAGGGCCTTACCTTGGGAATCTGACAAATCCACGAAACCAGTGGGAGCAGCAGTAAAACCAGAAAAGAAACCCCTAAAACCTCCACTGGAAGCAGTAAAGCCAAAACCACCCCGTCTGGAACCCCCTCCTCTACGTAATCCTCAGTGTTTTGAATGTGGAGACTGGGGTCATATAGCGCGAAACTGTCCCGGGAAGAAACCACCCGAAGAGCTGATGGACATTGGATGTATCCCTCGTTCCATTTTATATTCTGCGGAGCTAGGACCCAGTTTTCATGTAAGTGTCCACATAAAAGGGGTGCAGGTGAGGGCATTACTAGACTTGGGCTGTAAACAGTCAGTCATTCTCCGATCCATTGTGTCTCCTCTCCCTGATAGGTTCAATGACTATGTACCGATTAGGTGTGTACACGGGGACGTTAAGATATACCCGGTCATACAAATCCCTGTGTCTCTTCCCCAGGGTCAGACCCTAAATGTCAGACTTGGGGTTGTTCCTAGTCTGCCCGAGCAAATGATAAGAGAGACACGCCCATGTCCGAAACCCCACCTACCCTTCTAACCCAAGCTCCCTGGATCATAGACAGGAGCTTCAGGTATGCCCAGAAAAACGACCCGACCCTACAATCTGCCTGGGCTCAAGTTCAACAAACACCCCTTAGTTACCCTTCTTTTCAAACAAAAAATTACCTATTGTATCGCATAGGGAAACCAGGGGATGATCCTCAGTTGTTGGTGCCTCAAGCATTGCGGGAGCAGGTTCTTTTTTTTGCTCATTCGCATCTGTTAGCAGGACACAGAGGGGCTCAAAAGACCATACAGATATTGTTACATTTGTATTGGACCGGCATATTTTCACAAGTCACTCGCTTCTGCCAGGAATGCGAGATTTGTCAGAAAAAGAACCCGTACAAGCCACCAGCGGTTCCCTTACAACCCTTACCAGTTGTGGGTATCCCGTTCAAAAGGGTCGGTATGGACCTCATTGGTCCCTTGCAACGTACCAAGAAGGGTCACATCTATGCTTTGGTCATGGTTGACTATGCCACAAGATATCCAGAAGCCTTCCCTTTGCGCACCCCCACAACTCGCAATATTTCTGAGAAACTCATAGAGCTCTTCTCTCGGGTTGGTTTCCCTCGGGAAATATTGACAGATCAAGGGACTCCCTTTGTCTCTAAACTGATGGGACACATCTGTACCTCTTTGGATATTTCTCACATTAAAACGTCTGTATACCATCCCCAGGCGGATGGACTCTGTGAGCGTTACAACGCCACTTTGAAGTTAACGTTGAAAAAGCTTCTAACCGTTGAGGGTAAAGAGTGGGACCTACTGCTCCCTCTAGCCTTATATGTGGTCCGGAGCCAGGTGCAAACCAGTTTGGGGTGTTCCCCGTTCCAACTTCTTTATGGAAGGGAACCTCGGAGCCTTTTAGAGATCACTAAGGAGGTATGGGAACAAGAGAAAGGAGAGGATACTAAAAGTTTTCTGTAGTATACACAGAACCTACATTCACGACTACATAAACTAGGGGAATTTGCTGATTCCAATTTAGAGAAAGCTCAAATACAACAACAAACGATATATAACAAGGGAAAGAAGTGGCGCCATCTTAATGTAGGGGATTGGGTGCTGGTCCTTCTACCTTCCAACCTCGGGAAACCACGATCAGGGTGGCAGGGCCCATATAAAGTCACAGAAAAAGTGGGTTTAACGTATTACAAAATACAGATCAAACCAAAGAAAACCCAACTGTACCATATAAATCTGCTCAAAAAGTGGTTAGGCCCTCCCCCTCAAGATGTACATAACATGGACAGTCTATCACAGAACGAAACCACGCTGAAGGAGTTGGTTGTCAACCCTGAGTTGACTAGGGACCAAGATAAAACCCTTCAGGATACCCTGAGTCCCTTTTCCCATCTTTTTTCAAACAGACCGGGGAAAACCCTGTTAGCTGAACGAGCCATAGAAACACAAGAAGGGAAAATTGTAAAACAAAAGCCCTATCGAATACCCGTTGCCAGAAGACAAGCCATAGAAGAAGAGGTTAAAAACATGCTAGACCTGGGCATCATAAGGGCATCCAAAAGCGACTGGTCTTCCCCCATAGTACTCGTGCCAAAGCCGGATGGCTCAGTACGCTTTTGCATTGACTTCCGTGCTGTAAACTCTATTTCCAAGTGTGACTCTTATCCCATACCTAGGGTCGATGAGCTAATAGAGAAACTGGGGAAAGCTCAATACATCACAACCCTGGACCTCAAAAAAGGGTATTGGCAGGTGCCTCTCAAAGCAGAAGATCAGGAAAAAACTACCTTTGTTACTCCATCAGGGCTGTACGAATTTACTGTCTTACCCTTTGGGTTACATGGGGCGCCTGCCACATTCCAATGCCTCATGAACAAGTTATTACAAGAACATCAGGAGTATTCATCAGAGTACCTTGAATACATCGTTATATTCAGTCCTGATTGGAAAACCCATCTGCAGCACTTCACCCAGGTCCTGGAATCCCTTTAGGAGGCAGGTTTGCATATCAATGCAAAAAAATCCAAAGTCAGGTTTAGGAAAGTGAAATACCTTGGGTTCCTTTTAGGAAATGGTGTTATCGAACCTCAATCTGAAAAAGTAAAAGCAATAGTGGATGCCCCTCTTCCATCAACCAAGAAAGAAGTTAGGGCATTCCTGGGGCTCCTTGGTTATTACCGGCGATTCATCCCACAGTATTCTGAACTCGCTTCCCCTCTGACCGATCTACTACAGAAAAACGTTAAGAGTAAGGATCTCCAACACCCCAGTGTGAGTGCCTAAACAGCCTTTGTAAACCTAAAAATGGCCATAACCACTGCCCCAGTTCTGAGGTCTCATGATTTCTCGAAACCCTTCCTGTTACACACAGACGCATTTGAACATGGGTTAGGGGCAGTATTATCCCAATTTTTATCTGAGGGTGTAGAACATCCAATCCTTTTTATTAGCAGAAATCTATTTCCCCGCTTGCAGAAGTATCCAATCATAGATAAGGAATGCCTAGCTATTAAGTGGGCGATTGAGAAATTAAGATACTATTTGGAGGGGGCTCATTTCCTTCTATATACGGACCATGCTCCCTTACATTGGATGAGCCTCAACAAGGGAAACAATCCAAGAATATTGCGATGGTTCCTTTCCCTCCAGCCCTTTTCCTTTGAAGTAGTTCATCGGAAAGGAACCGACAATGGCAACGCTGACTTTCTGTGCCGCCTTCCTTTGTTCCCCGAACGTGAACAAACTGGGGTTGGGGTGTGTGAGGAGACGGACTCTCTGGACACGCAATCAGGGCACTTTCCTCCTCATTGTTCTCCCCTTCTATATTTGCAGAACGTCCCGGCGGAGTACGTTCCCTTTAACTCCTATGCCTGGCCCCGTCATGTGACAGAGTCACATGGTTGAAGGATCCTGAAAACGGAAGACGCCGCGGAAGAAGTTCGTTCGTCAGGACCAGCACAGGAGGAGGAACGGACTCTGGTGACAACCTTAGAGGTGCTGCCTTGGAGCAACGCGACATCACCCCGAGAGGAGGAAGATCCCGCGACGAGGAAAGAAGACTCTCCACTGGAGGGAGCAGCAGAAGCAGACGAGCAGAGAGAAGGGCAGCCAGACCCTAGCTGGCAACGCGCAGACACCAGCCACGGCCCAGGAGGAGGGTCGTGGCTCGCCAAGGTACGGGGATGCCTTGGGCTGCCGCTGGGAGGGGAAAGAGTTACATCAAAGGGAGGGGGTGGTACAGGGAGTAAGCCTGTACCGCGTTAGCATTCAGAGCACTGGTGACGGTAGTGGTGGCTTTCCCTTCACTTCCCCGGCAATCCCGCGACGTTATTAAGGAAGGAGAACCCCTTCCTGATTATTTCTTTCTTTTCCTCTTTTGCATATGCTCCGACGTTCTATACCACGGAAATCCAATTACTTTGGGCGACCTGTAAAGCATGAAGACGCCTAACAGCGAAGGAGCGGACTATATCTCCCATAATCCCCTACGAACTTGGTTTTTTTCCTGTTCCCCTCTACAATTCCACTGGAAGGACTATTCCCTGTTTTGCCTTAGTTTTTCTGGCCTATCCTAAATAAAACCCTGAACAGTGTCTACCTTGTCCTGGTCTGCTTCTTGTCCAAATGACACCTGTTTAAAAGAGATTGGCCCTGGTAATTTTGTCTATCACTACTGTTCCTTCGTGTTTTTAAGCAGCCACTCTTGGGTTGTGGGCGACATAAAATCTTCAAATTTATTGTGTCATCCCAGACTCAGCAACGTGGGCCTAGGAACTAGCCTATCACTAACATTGGATTACCTGGCAAGGAGTGCAATGAACTGGGCAAGCAAATGACTCGAAGAATTACAGATTGCAACTGTCAGCAATGAACTTTTGGATGCCCACTTATAGACTCCAATGCTATTTAGATCAAAACCCATAACACTAACTTTAAAGGAACCAGCATTGCCAAGGAACGCTTATGAGTTTATACTCCCCCAAAACATTTGGGACTTTCGCTACTTTACGCACCTTGTTGGCTGTACTGTATGTAAGCTTTTACTCTTCATGTAATTTTATTGAAACTTTGCAAATTTTAAATGCATTTAAACAATTCTAGTATTACAAATCATGCTGTTTTGCTTTTTACACATATGTTTTAACTGATTACAAAGGTTTTAATTAAGCACGCAATAAACAGATTACTTACTTACTTACCTCACAATTGTTCACCGGCGCTGGTCCGGCTGGAACTTAGGCTGCAGAAGCAGTACCTGCACAGAAGATACGTAAAAATAAAACTGGTACAAAATTTGTACCAACTGACTAAACCCAATCAACAATGTGCTCTGGAAGGCACTACACAATGAACCAACAGTCTGCTTACACCAAATATTTACAATCATCTTTAAAGCTTACAAACACAACAGGTCTCTGGGAACAGAATTTATCATTCTCTTCCTTTCAACAAATATTAAAGAAAGTGGCAACAAAGCACTCGCTATTGGAAAATAAACCCAGATTAAGTAAGCCAGCCCACACATGGATGGTCCTACAATCATCTAGAAAACTGTAACTGGCAACATACTGGGGTCTGACTTATTCCCATTATATAAAAACTAAGGGCCTGATTACGATAAGTCTGGGGTCTGGGTCCTTCTTTTTATCCACAAAATCCTTTGTTCTCTGAAGCCAGAGAGTGTCTGTACCCAGCCAAAACCAGTTCTGTCCTCACTGGTGCAGCTTCCTGGCAGCAGGTGAAGACAGCATTGTTGAAGGCAGATGAGGCCCATGCAGGTGAAAGGAAATCTCTTCCCCCTTATCTAAATGCAGCCCAGGTCTATTCAGCCCAGCCCTGACTCATCAGATTTCTCGAGCCACTGCCCGTCTCCAGCCCCTGCCATCCAAAAGCCACACATGCAATACACAAATCTAGCAGAGGCACGCTAGATGGTTAGGCAAGAAAATGCATACTTTCTAAAAGTGGTATATCCAAACACAGACTATAAAAATGAGCCTCACTGAAAGATGCACTTTAACATTCTGAGTTCAGGCATACTAAACTTTACTTTTCAATTTTCTTCCCAGGGTCAGTTATGTTTATAGGATGTTATAAACAAACTCCCCATGCTGTTCTATGGGAACAGATAGCCTTGCAATAGTGAAAAACGAAATTGGCAGTATTTCACTATTAGGACATGCACAGACATCGGAGCATGTCCTACCTTTCACATACAATGCACCCTGCCCACAGGGGTACCTTGGGCTTACCTTAGGGGTGGCTGATATGCAGAAAAGGGAAAGTTTAGGGATTGGCAAGTGTGTGCACTTGCTAAGTTTACATGGCAGTCCCAGACTGCACACAGGCTCTGCAATAGCAGGCCTGAGTCACATTTTACAGGCTGCTTTGGTGCGTGGCACAACCAGTTCTGCAAACCCACCAGGAGCATTTGATTTACAGGCCCTGGGCACTCACAGTGTACTATACTAGGGTCTGACAAGTTAATAAAATAGCCAATCAGGGAAACATTTATCCATAGCACAATTTACAAAAGGGAGCTCTTGCACTTTTGCATTGAACAGCAGTGGCAAGGTGCCCAAAGTATCTAGACCAGCAAAAATGAAGTCCAAAACACAGCAAAACACAGGAGGCAAAGGCAAAAAATGTAAGGGAGACCCACGCCAATGGTGCACTTTAGGGACCATGTGCCTGTGAAAGATGGAAAGCTTCAGATCATCCCAGTCTTACACATCTTAATCTCTTCCGCCCTGCTTACTTGCATACCTCTGTCAGGAGGTTGTTGCAAGGAGCAGGAGGTGGGGTGGCATGGGGACTGCTCATACAAAGTTCCTTGACATAGGTATGTGCTTGGACTATGACACTCAGGTAAGTAAGGATGATCTTCCGTTTTCATTTGTAGGGGAGTCAGGAAATGTCCTCACTTCAAGACCTGTGCGTAAGTTAGCAGTGAAAAACTTCAACTCTCATTCCAGATGTTAGAATTAACATCTTCTCATTCCTTTTTCCTAAAGCTTGCCTACATTTTGTTGCCCTACACTGTAATATCACAAAAGTCACAGGGCCTCATTTATGAGGCCCTAGTAACACTTTTGCGCCACTGGAGCATCTCTTTTTTTACGCTAAGGTGGTGCAATATGCCTCATCATATTTACAAGGCCACATAGTTTTTCATGGTCTTCTAAATATGTGCTCGTTTCATGCAGAACACTGCGTGAAAGGACGTTCCATGGGTGTTGCTGTGGGTGTTACCACACAACACACCTGAAATCTGAAGCATTCCCAGATTTATGAGGAAGCGTAAACGTGGGAATGCATCCGTTTCCTACGCCTCCCCAGGGGAGGCGTAGGCATGGGTAGTTAGGAGAAATACTTTTATTTCTACACATTTTTTCCACTTTCTATACATGTTGCATTCTGCACCTTTCCTAATTTACAAAAAGGCCTGGATAATGTTGAAATTAGCACCATTGAAGGAGTTCACTGCTGCATTGGGTTTTCCAACACTCAGTACTGCTTAAAGAGGTCACAAAGGAATCGCAGTTCAGCTGATGATGCACTGGCAGAAAGGTATATGGCAAAACACTGTTTTCACATTTTACTGTAGTAGCCATTTTAGCATTGTGACCACCACAGAGTTCTAATAATAAGCTAAATTAGTTTGCCCCTCAGAATGGATGCAAAGCACATCCACTTAGAAAGACCTGCTTTACAAACGTTTATATTTATGCACAGTAGAATCCATTAGGTGACCTAGTTTTAGTTTTATGTTTCATTTTAGAAGTGACACAGTAGTAAATTCATATCATACATGGGGTGCTTGTTAGGAGTGCAATGTAATCACCTGTAGAATACGCTCGCAGATTATCCAATGTTATGAGAAAAATTAGATGCTAGAAGAACTGGTAATCAAGTAACATGTTACTGGGAAAACTAGTGCATGCTAATGTGGAGCTCCAAAATATACGCGTATTACTCGTGCTGGAAAATGTACCAATGTAATTTGTATCTGGGCCTTATTAGTGACTGGGACTCAATGATGGATTAATTGTGTTAAATGCTTTTGTAGGCTAACAATGTAGGTGCAAGAAACGAATTAATGTAGTTCTCTATTGAATGCTAATGGGCTATGTAAATCCTAACACATACCGTATGGTGAATTCATTACTTTAGTCTAAGTCGTAGGCCTAGATTTGCAGCACATTTGAAATGTCCCCATTTCTGCAAGTAATGTTAAATTCTCTAGTAAGTTTTCGCAGAATGCTTTATGTCTCACGTTTGCATTTCAGGTGGACAATGTTTGCTAGCAAAGAGTGGGGGTATTTTTCTATTAGACAAGGTTACGGAATGAAGGAATTACATTTAGCCTGGCCTGAGTAACATAATGTGGAGGGAGGTGTATTCATATGGGAGAAGGAGAGACGGCCGAGGATGAACTGCTACAGAGGGGCGAACATGGGGAAGGCTGTGTAGGGAGTCAACGTCATGGAAAAGTTTGTGGCTGAGTCCATTGTAGAGTACGTGTGAGAAAGGCTTCATGGGATATTTTCAGATTATGACTTTGACTACATGATGCATTGTAGTGAGGGACAGACACCCCATTCCTGCTTGCCATCTCAACATAAAGCATCCGAGTGCTATCTTGCTTCCCTTTCCTTGTTTGTCGCTTCATGCCTCAGACCCATCTAATGGTGGAGTGACTAACTAGGAAGGCCCTACCAGCTGACACCTTCTCTTTTGCAGGTTTCTTGCTTATATATTAACTGAGGGATGCCACTTCTAGAGTTAGAATGGGGAGAGTTAGAACTAAACGCTGTAAATAGAAGAAGTGCCGATGCAGGGGGACTTGAACTTCTGCTTTCTTATTTCATGCACAATTGTCTTCGAACTTGTTGTTCTTTTCAGGATACATCGATTGAATCTTTTTAGAAGATTTTGATTTCTTCTTTTTCTACTGTACTTTTATACTCTCATGCTAAGATTTGTGTACATCCAACTATTCTTGAATTTATAATAAATTTGACCAACCTTCAATTGGTTGTCGATCTGGGTTCTTGTGTAGCCAGTGGTGTTACACTATATCTCCACTGAATTGCAACTCTACTCCCCTCTATGCTTTTAAAAAAAAAATCTGAAGACCGATATTGTATTGGAACTGAACTGGTGGGCCCAGGCTCTTTCAGTTGGTAGCAGAGTTGGATGGTTAGCACATAAAGCGAGGGGAGAATATAGAACCAAAACCTAGAATAGTCTAGAGCCCTGACCCAGGAAGAAGTCCCAGGTAGAACCCTAATTATTGAGAACCGGAGAAGACGGAGTCTGGTAATGCGCGGTGAGGACGTCTGCGCAAGGGGGAGTGAGAATTAATAGGGTATGTAGGAAGTGTGTTAGAATGCAGTGATGATTGATTTTGTGCTGTCTTGTGAAGTTTTTGCGAGAATTAATGAATGTGGTTGTCGGGTCACGAAGTGGCCCAAGATCCCAGGATACTTAAATTATAGAAGACACCAATATTTTGATTGTCTGCTGAAGAGTTGAGGAATTCATCATGAGACGTCGTTGACGATTCCACCTAAGACAGGGAACTTTGTGTGAAGGGGACGATTGTGAATTGTGTCGTAGACTTTCATCCAAGAGGGTAAATTGTACTGCTTCTGGTGAATCCCCACTGTTTGAGGTTTTGCTAAAAGTGTGTATTCTTGTATGAGTGTGTCTCTAAATTTCTTTTAGAAATGCAGACAATTGCAGATTACAATAGGATTGTGTGAGTGAATATGTACGGAGAAATTGTGAAGGAGGCTGCGCCGCTGTGAGGAGTGAGAGTGACGTCAGATTGCGTTGCACTGGGTTGGTTAATGTAACACCACGCTGGGATTTGCTATGACCCTGGAATTTGACCTCAAGGGGGTAGCTTTCATTGCTAAGAATGCTAAAGACCCCAGAAAAGGTATGGACAAAGGACTCAAGTCCTGCCTATACCACCTTCTCGATACTATAGGGCAACTCACCAAAATATTCGAGATGGCCAAGTCAGCCTACTTAGGGGATACCTCAATTGATCCTAAAGAACTTAGAGAATGGGTACAGAGGGCAATATGTCTTATAGGCAATGCCAATACTGCCATCTCCATGGAGAGAAGAAATGGTGTCCTGCTGAAGAACGACCCTAAACTAATCAAATTAGCAAAAAATTATGGAGGTCCCAACTCCCAAGGTCTTCTTTTTGGGGAAGATTTCATAAAGGAAATGGCAAAATACGTTGGTGCCTTTAGCTCAATCCAAAGTCACAGAATAAAATGTTAAAAGTATTCCACAACAGAGTTTTTACCAGGGCCTGGAGAATGCAGGGTTGTTTCCCCGGTAGTGGACTACCTCCCTCAAGACCCTTCCTGCGCCGTGGCGGAAGATTCAACAATTTCTACGGCACCCAGCAGTTCTATCCACAAAGGCAGAGGAACCGCGGACGACCCTTCAGAGGCGAGCGGAGACAACATTCATTTTCATCAGGTAGGCACCTTGAACGACCTTTCAGATACCCCTCCAAGGGTGGGAAGGAGATTACGCCAATTTGTTGGCAATTGGAACTTAGTAACTCAAGACCCTTGGGTCTTGAATACAGTGAAGGGCTACAAGATAGACTTCATTGATATCCCTTTCCAAACAAGACAGACGCCCCCAAGAGATTTCCTTCTCAACAAAAGGCAAAAAACTGATCTCTCAAGAGGTAAAGGACTTATTAAAGAAAGGGGCAATCATAGAGCGCACACAATTAGGCTTCCTCAGCAATATCTTCCTAGTAGAGAAGAAAAACAAAGAACAGCGACCAGTCATAAACCTAAAGGGCTTAAATCAGTGGGTAGTCTACCATCACTTCAAGATGGAGGGAATACACCTTTTATGGGGCCTCTCAAGGAAAGGGGACTGGTTGATGAGACTAGACCTGAAAGACGCGTATTTGACAATTCCGATTTGGGAACCTCATCAGAAATTCCTCCAATTCAGATGGGATGGAACCCTATACCAATTTTGCAGTCTCCCTTTTGGACTATCGTCTTCCCCTTGGTGCTTTACCAAAGTACTGTGCCCCGTAACTACTTGGCTCAGGAAAAGGGGAGTGAGACTAATTATATAACTCGATGATATTCATATAATGGCCCAATCAAAACACACTGTTTCTTTTCACGCAGACCTCGCAATACGATTACTAGAACACCTAGGCTTTGTTATAAACAAAAAAAATCCTGTACAATACCAAGCCAACAAACAGTTTCTGGGTTTCCAGGTAGATACTGTAAAAGCAGAACTGAAATTACCAGGGGAAAAGTAAGGAAATTAAGGAAAGAGCTAAGGAAGATACTCGCCAAAAAGACCTTCCCCCTAAGAATCTTAGCAAGGATCTTGGGTCTTCTGTCCTCCACAATTCAAGCTATTTTTCCAGGACTCCTAAATTATCAAGCAATACAGAGAGTAAAAGCAGGGGCTCTAAGATCAGCTCAATTATACTCCCAGATGATCCCTTTAGACCAGGATTCAAGGAGCGAACTCCTTTGGTGGGTGAAGAATGCGGAGGAATGGAATGGCAGAGCCATTTTTGGGGAGGAACCAGACCTAATAATAGTCAGACGCGAGTTTGGAAGGATGGGGAGAGAGATGTGGGAACTCCTCAGCAGGGGGACGATGGACAGCTCAAGAGAAGAAGTTGCATATCAACTGCTTGGGATTACCAGCAGTTTCATTTGCTGCTTCAGCCAGAAGTTGGTGAAATGCTGTCTAATGTTACTCATGGGCAATGTGTTAGCAGTCCGGTATGTCAACAAACTGGGTGGACCCCATTCTATAGGCCTAACGGACCTGAGGAAGGGTTTCTGGGGATATTTCTTGAACAAAGGAATATCAGTTATAGCGGAACACATTCCTGGGTTGAGCAAAGGTGTAGCCGACTGGTTCTCCAGGAATTTCAGGGACTCCAGCAACTGAAGACTGGACAGACAAATATTCTTGAATATCCAATCAATATGGGGTCCCTTCAGGATAGACTTGTTTGCAGCCCGTTCAACACTCACCTGAAGGAATACTTCAGTTGGAGACCGGATCCTCAAGCTCAGAAGGTAGATGCCTTCCTCCAAGATTGGAGGGGTTTAGCTCTCTATCCTTTCCAACCATTTGCAATGCTGCCTCGCCTTCTCCTTCATGCTTGACATTACAGAGAGAGCATAGTAGTGATAACTCCCCTTTGGAGATCCCAAGCTTGGTTTCCAATCATCCTGGAACTGAGCATTGACTTCCCAAATGTAATCCCTTCCTTCAGGAGATACTCCTAGGTCCAGAAGGAGACATCCATCCCCTTATAGAACAGGGTCTTTTGATCCTGATGGCATGGAAGATTTCAGGAGACAGTGGTGAATCCCATGGCTTTCGACAGATGCTTTCAGACTCATATCTGAGTCATGGGCATCCAGAACAAGGAAAGCATATCGACTGGCATGGAACAAATGGGTTCACTGGTGTTTTCAAAGCGGTTATGATCCCGTTTCAGCTGATTTAGTGCATGTTGGTAATTATCTTTCAGAACTGTTTACATCAGGCCTGTCTTACAGAACTGTGAAGTTTACAGATCGGCAGGTCACTCTTTAGTAAATGGTGTCTTAGTCGGCCAGAATTTACTAACTATAAAGATAACGAGAAGTATGAGAGTAGTAAATCCTCCAACTGCTAAATAAACCGCCCTATGGGAGGTTACACTTTTACTATCCTCCTGGGGAGAAGACTCCACTCTCTCTTTAAAGCGAGTTGCTTATAAACGTATTGTTCTTCTATGCCTAGTATTGTTCAGAAGAACTTCAGATGTCATAGCATTAGATATTTCCTGCAGGGCCTTCCAACCAGAGGATGTTTGCTTTACCTCAAAAAGAGAACACAAACCATGTCTTCTTCTATCTTGTACCCCTACTTTCCACAGAATGAAAGACTTTGTGTGGTCAGATGCTTGAAAGAGTACAAGAAAAGAACTACAAGTCTGAGACTGAATGAAAGTCCATTATTAATTTGTCACAGATCTCCGCATAAGGGAGTCTCTTCACCAACTTTGACAAGATGGGTGAGGGATGTAATGTACGGAATTGGTGAAGACATCTCTATTTTTGGAGCTCACTATCTCAGAAGTGCTTCGGCTTCCAAAACCTTCTTTCTAGTAGGAGGGCTGCAGGAAATCCTTAAGGCAGCAGACTGGTCAAATGATAGTATGTTTAAGAATTGTTACTTCAGACCAATCTCTAATGTGATTGATAATGTTCTCAACGCACTTTAAACTTGCATATTATGGCCTCCGTGTCGTGCCATAAAATTTAGATTTTTCACAGCCTGCTGGGCAGAAATATGGATTTTATTAAGGACACGAAGGCTAATATTATCCCTCCACATTTTTGAATAAATCCCACCCTGATGTGTCTGATGTTTTGGGAGATATTACGGAAATCTATTCTTTTTCTTTCTGAATAAGAATTCTCTTTCCCTCCGGATCATGAGTTGGAAAACTGCCTTCATTTAGACTCTTGATTTCTACACGCCAAATTATTTTGTTCGCAGTCTAACAAAGAAGGAAGATGGCTGGTCATGGGGGACGTTATAGCACCTTGGAATGTTCATTGAAGTTCTGTATTCTTCAATTGTTGCTTCTGAGCTGTGGCAATAAAGGAGATTTGCATATTATTAGCCTCTGTTTCCTTAATAAAATTCAGATTTTCTGCCCAGCAGGCTGTGAAAAATCTAAATTGTCTATTACATCTGAGGTGCTAGAGATGACATCATCACACTATTTAATTCAAACTGTACCTGGATTGCTGAGTTTCTGAACTAGAAACAACCATGCGATGTTTTAGGGTTCTTGGGGATTTGTTTAGAGGGGATGAGGGCATTATTACAAGGGCGGGTGAATAAGCGCCACTGGAAGGCACATCAGCTCATTATATGTCAACCCATGTAGGACTTCATATTATTGTTTGGCTTCAAAATTGGCACAAGATCGCTGAGAAAGAGGGGACATTGGCATTTCCACGCTATGGCACTTCCAAGTTGGAAATACTTGACCAGCTGAGGGGAGTGCTGTTTGCAATGAAACCCCTACCTCGGCCTACCCAGTTTGAGGCAGTTGATGCATGGATGAATGCAGCTCATGTTAGACAGGGAGAATGCTATCAGGGGAGGATGAAGTAAACAATGCAAGCTTTTCCAAAAGGCACAGTGGGATGCCAAGCTAAAGAGATGGAGGGTAGACATGGTCATGTCAGAGAGATTATATCTTGCAATGATGAGGGAGGAGGATGCAAGAGATAAGGAGAAAAAAGAGACAGGTGTTGGAAGGATATTGAGAGCAAGGAGATTAGCATGAGGGAGAGAAGAGGCAGGAAGAGGGCAGAAAGGGAGCTCGGATCACAGTAACCCTAACGGTGATCTTTGAAGTTACCATACGCTCTTATGGTACCAGTCACGATTGGGCCCATCGTTCCCAAATGTGACCCTAGCTGAACAGGGAATGAAGGTCAACGACAACATGTGGATGCTGAAGGAATGTCACGAGGCATAACAGCGAATGTTGGAGGGTATATCCAGTTGGCTCTTGCAAACTCGAGTATTCTGTATGAAGCAACGGAAGACACTTCAGTAGATTAAATGCATTCTTGTGTTATGAGGGCTCTACCTGTGAGAACTACTGATTAGTACCTGACATTGTGAGGGACTCTTCCTAGCTTACAGAGTGGCACACCTTGGGGAGAGGGGGCATGACAGTGAACATCTGGCAGTCACCACATCTTTGATGTCTGACATCTAGGTGTGTGGCTTAGAGATTATAGTAACATCAATGAGACTCCAAACACACAATCAAGTCAGGCTACTATCAAGTCTACAATGAAGGCAAAATTGGTAGATGAAGTTAGGGTGAGAGCTGAATTGGATGAGTCAATTAATGGAAACCTGGCTCTTGATCAAGTAGAGACATATGAACTAGGAGGACAAGACAGGAAGATGAGAAGTTGACTGAATTGGCTCAGAAGTATGATGTGGATTTGATTTGACCCAAACCAAGATGTTGCTGAGCAATCACAGGCTTACCTACAGTGATCAGGCAACAGATGAAAAGAGAGTGCCTGGCTTGAAAACACACATTCAGGAATTGGTGATTAGGATGAGAGCAGGGAGTATGTTGGACAAATAGAAAGAGAGGTGGTCGAAGAGAAGAAATTAAAAAAAGGTGTCAGGGATGTTGCCTCCTCTGGGGGGGGGGGGGTCACAGGAGTAAAGGCATACCAGTTAAGGGAAGTGCCTTGTGGGGGTTATGTGAATGTACCTTGGAGGTGAGGTGATCTTGCTGCCTTCACAAATGAGTTTCCATAGTTGAAGGAAAAAACAGCTGAATATTATAAACAAGTTGATTGGTTTGTGAAGATATCGAAGGTGTTGAGGATTGACTTGAATACAGTGTTTAAGATTTTAGTCCCTGTGATTTGTTTACTGCATGCAAGATAGCCAGAGAGTGGCCTGAGAAGGAACTAGAGAGGGACCCAGCGACTTATGGCACGTCGCCGATGGTAATAAAGAAATATAGTCAGATGAACATGTGGTTGCAATCCAAAAAAGCCCCACAGGGTATTGATTGAGTAAGATTGACTGAACGACTCAGGAGCCCGAAGAAACTGTTCATGTATATTATGAAAGACTGTTACAGGCTTTCAAACAGTACAGTGGATTAAACACCCTTGACCCCAAGGATATGGGACAATTTGTGTCCAAGTTCATAACAGGTTTGAGACCTGAGATTAGCCTCATGATACAACAGCCCTTGATCTGCTGGCAAAATATGACTGTGGATGAAATTCTGCACTATGCCAGGTACTGTAGTGATAAGGTTGACTATAAGCATAAGATACTTTAGGAAAAGCTGATGTTAGTGCAGACGCAGAATACTCAAAATGAAGGACCTGCACAGGCACCTAATGGAAACGCTCCTCGAGTTCAGCCACCAACAAATAAATGGGTAGCAGAATGAGGAAGAGGTAGAGGGGGGCCCCCAGAGATGGGAATAGATGTGACTATGTTGAAGAAGTTTACAATGTATCATTTTTGTAATAAGGTGGAGCATTGGAAGCGTGAATGTCGCCTCAACCTTGTGAACCAAGAGCAGGGATCGAATGATGTGGCCCAAATACAGACAGTGACTAGGCCTAGTCATAAAACATGAGGGGGTCCCAGGGTCATGTAATGCCAGTTCCCCAACCCCCAATGATATCGCAGGAAAATCAAACGTACCATCAGATCCCTCTAATGGAATCTGTTGATGACTTTGGGTTGGACACGTCCTTATGTCATGACTGAGGGGGGAGGAAGACTGTACACTAGGGGCAGTCTTGGAGGTAGACCAGAGAGGACCATACATTGATGCTGATGGTCATCCAATAACATTCCCAATCGATACTGGTGCTACCCGCAAATAAAAGGATGTCCAACCCTTTAACTGAAGAGATACCTGTGCAGATTGGGTCCTTTGAGGATGGACACCAGTTTGTGATGTGTAACTTGGGTCCTGTATGTCTATTGGGTCGTGACTTGCTGTGATAATTGAATTGTACCATATACTGCCCCCCGAAGGGAGTAGAATTGCAAACAAATGATGAAGACATCGCTTTCAAGTTATCGAGTCAGAATTTCTGTCCCACCATGTTTCCTCTGTTGACGGTGGAAGAGATATGCCAATAGACCTTAGAGACCCTGCCTCAGCAGTGGTGTGGGACTTCACAGGTAAGAAGATAGGACTCATCAAAGGAGTTGGACCTGTTCGCATACAGGTTAAGCCAAATGCTGAATTTCCGAGAACCCCACAGCATAATTTGATCACCTGAAACTGTAACAGGTATTACACCTGTGATCAACTTCATGATTGAACAGGGCACCCTGAAAGAGATCATAGAGAGTAAGCATGGGCGTAAAATCCGTTCCGCTCGCGGATTTTGCGGATTTTCGGTAAATTCGCAATCCGCGAACTCTCGCGAACTGACCGAAAATTCGTAAATCCGTGCGAAGCGGATTTTTTTGCTTGGTCGCACTTGCCAACTAGAATACTATACAATTTCGCGGGAGTAAACACTTGCGAAAACGGAGATGCGGCAGGCAGCGACAATCTCGCAATTGCGAGATTGCAAAATTTGCAATTTCGCACAAGAAATCCACCAGCAGGCAGCATAAACCTTGAAAATTATGATTTTTATCAGAATAACTCCTCAGGTTGACATTTGCCTGCACTTTTATTTTGCAAGGAGTCCATTTTGGGGGGGGGGGGGAAGGAAGTGCCCCACAGTCTCCAACTTCCTGTTCCTGTCCAGCAGGCTCCTCTCAGTGCTTTCTTCATGTGCTGGTCACTTTGATTTGGATCTTGACCTGGAAGCACTCAGCAGGTGCAAAAGTTCAATCTTATCATTAGTAACCATTCCCTGTAGTGCCTGGAAGGATTACTTTTTGTGGATGCTGCTGGATATTTGGATTTTTGCTAAACTGAAAGCACTCAGCAGGTGCAAAAGTTCAATCTTATCATTAGTAACCATTCCCTGTAGTGCTTCCTGAGGGGCCCCTTCAGAGTTCAGTTGCCTACTTGCAACTATTCTATGACCCTGCTCTGACCCTCACAGGAGGCTCAGAGAAGGCAATTACAGATAAGGAAGCAGGTTCCAGCCAGGAAGTTCAAATTCAGTAACACATTAATCAGCCCCTAATTCATTTATGTCAGTTGAGGCAGGGCAGGTGTGCTTTTCCACCCATAATCTACAGTGATGAACTAGAGGGTGGCATGGGTGAGCCAGAGGGTGGCATGGGTGAGCCAGAGGGTGGCAGTGGTGAAACAGAGGGTGGCAGTGGTGAAACAGAGGGTGCTGTGATGAACCAGATGTAGAAACAACATGTTCGCGACCGTTGCTACCTGAACAGTAAGTTCGCGTTTGCGAACTGGTACAAAATCCTCGCGAACTGGCAGAAATCCTTGCGAACACAAAAAAAAGTCCGCAAATTCGCGAGAGTTTGCGGATTTTGCGGATTGCGAATCCGTAAATACGCAATTTCGCGGATTGCCAATTCGCAAAATCCGCCCATGCTTAATAGAGAGTCCATGTAATTCTCTTATTATGGGGTTGCAAAAGCCTAGCTGCAAGTACTGCATTGTTCAGGATCTCTGAAGGATTAATAACATTGTGGTTCCTTGTTGTCCTGTGGTACCGAAGCCATCAGTTATTCCATTTCAAATCTGATGTGAAGCTGAGTGGTTCATGGTTATTGATCTCTGCCAAGGGGAACATCCTCAACAAAGACTCTGGAACGAGTTTCGAAGTCACGCAGGCCGAACGACTTGCATGTGCGTTGTTAAGGCTAGGTCGGTTCCATGTTAGTGCAGGGCAGAGTTCATAGGAGCGTCCTACACGAACAGGTAAGAGGGGTTTGAGGGTGGAGGGGGGGTTGTGTTAGGATTTGGCTTGGGAGGGGTTCGTGGGGGTGGGGGAGTTTGTGTTAGATTTTAAGGGGTGTAGGTTTGTGTTAGTTTTTAGGGGTGGGAGGGGTTCGAGTTAGTTTTTAGGGTGTTGCAGGGGTTCAAATTAGATTTTAGGAGATTGGGGTTAGTGATAGTTTTTAGGGGGTTGGGGCTTTGCGTTAGTTTTTAGGTGGTGGGAATGGTTTGTGATAGTTTTTAATTGGTGGCGGGGTTCATGTTAGTTTTTAGGGGGTAGGGGTTAGTGATAGTTTTTAGGGGGTTGAAGGGGTTTGTGTTATTTATTCGGGGGTGGGAAGGGTTCAGGGTAGATACTAAGAGGTTGGGGGGTTGGAATAAGTTTTTAGGGGGTGGGAGGGGTATGGTTTAGTTTTTAGGGGGTGGGTTTGCCATGCATTCATTTACCATGAACCTTTGTGGTAAAGAGATACTTGGTTAAAAAAATGTGGTTGAGACGCGGTCATACTATAGACCTCGTTGTTTAGGGAGTCGTTTTGAGGAACTTTTTGTCCCAACATACAACCATCTGCCAAGCTTTCTTGTCAATCCCACTACATGAGGAGAGACAATTTTCATTTGCCTTCTGGCTGGAAAACCGTGTCTTGACATGGTGTTGTAACTCACAAGGGTACACTGAAAGCCCATCTATCTTTAATCAGATTTTGAAGAGGAACTTTGAGTCCCTCGTCTTACCCCACAACTCGGTGCTGGTCCAATACATCAATGATATTTTGATTACTTCTAACACAAGAGAGGCTTTCAGAGATGATTCCATTGCATTGTTGAATCACCTGGCTGTCAATGGACTTAAAGTGTCCCCGAGCAAACATCAGTATTGTCTGCATGAGGTACAATTCTTTGAGACATTGAATTTAGAAGGGCAAGAGGAAGGTGTCACCAGAATGGCAATTATGCAAATGAACCCTCCGTGCACTCAGAAGGAGGTCAAGATCTTTCCAGGAATGGTGGGCTACTGTTGACAGTGGATCCCAATTTTTTCTCTGATGGCCAATCCTTTGCAGACATTGACACATAAGGATGTGTCAGATCCGGTACCATGGAATAACAGTTTCTTGCTTGCTTTCCTGAAGCTGAGAGAGAAACTGTGCCATGCGCCACCCTTAGGAATGCTGATTACAATAAAGCATGTTTACTATTCTGCCATGAACGGGAGGGTTGCACACTCTCTGTCCTCATTCAGTTGCATGGAAGTGCCTAAAGACCTGTGGCCTATTTCTTCGCTACACTGGATCCTGTAACTTCGGCGTTGCCCGAATGTCTCAAATCTGTTGTTTGCAACTGGGTTCTGTATTGAAAGGTGTGAGAGCATCATGAAGGGTCATCCTTTAACAGGTGATTTTGTCGGCTGACAACGTTACATTGAAACGCTGTTCTGTATTAAACCCTGCTACCTTGTTACCTGTTCCAAATTCAGAAGAGAAGGAAAGTGAAGACCACAGTTGTCGCCATGTCACTGAACTGTGTCCCAAACCTCGTCCTGACATTATTGATGAGCCACTGTCCAATTCTGATTATGTTACATTTGTTGATGGCTCATGTTTAAGGGACAATGAAGGAAATCTGAGGGCAGCCTTTGCTGTCTGTACCGTTTCTGGAGTGGTGTAAGCTGCTTGGTTACAAGGAGTATACTCCAGCGCAAGTTGTTGAACTTGTTGCTCTGACCCGTGCATTTTGTGTTTCTGAGAACCTTCGAGTATATATACAATGACATTCAATATGAGTTTGGAGTGGTTCATAACTTGAGACAGTTGTGGGGTCAAAGGGGTTTCATGACCTTGTCTTGGTCTTCAATCAAAAATGGGGAAAATGATTGGAAGCATTGCAGTGCCAAAGGAAGTTTCATTTGTCAAATGCTCTGCACACTCTAGGGGAACAGATGATGTCACTGCTGGAAACAATTATGCAGATGAAATTGCACGTTATTGTGCTATGAATGCTTGTACTTTTAATGGGGAATACAGAAAAAAGTAAACAAAAGTGACCAATTTCAGTGTAATGTTGGCGGTTAGCGATACTTGGGATGAGGTCAAGGTTTCCGAATAGGAACAGTCACAGCCATGCATTGTTACCCCCCTTTCGGTTCTTGATTAGTTACTGACACCACATAGCCAAGGCTACTTACAATATAGCTTATGCACTTAACGCTACTTACTGCTCACTTACAACATTCATCCATATTGATTCTCAACAGCTCCTACGTTAGCAACTCTCCACATACAGTCTCCGCCAACTTTTTCCACACATTACACCATAACTGAAATTAAATTAGCCATCACTCAACACAACTTAAAACACTCAACGATATACTTAACACACACAACTGCCTCAATGCTTGTTTACTCAGGACACCACTCACTCAATCGTACCACTTTGCTACCCGCATTAACTGATTAAGAACTAACAATATCATTCATTGCATTTTGTTTTCTATTCATTCCTCCAAAACTACTGATACTCAGAACATAGCTCACCATTCAGTCACTTGCCACGCCACCTATTCATCCACAAAACTCCAGAGCTCATATCACAATACAGCAGTTGTACTTGACCAAATACTCACATACGCACCTGGTCTCATTCATTTGTCATTAGTCTTTTAGAACTTCCCTCTCACACACCAGGGGCCTTATTTATGAAGGCCTTGCGCCGCCGGTGCGTCACTTTTTCCCATTTTAAAAGTGACGCACCGGCGGCGCAAGGCCTTCATAAATAAGGCCCCAGGAGCATACCTCACAGTAGATCTCAACCTCTCTATACATTCACCTGCTCAGTCATGTGAACATTTTGGATCCTCATGTCACAGCTTAGACATCCACATGCATACATCATATCTCAGAATCAGCCCTGTGCATTCTATGCTACATGGAGGTTGGTTCTGTTGTGAAAGAAACAGAATTGCGAGGCTTGGTGACATGAGATGAAGGTGGGGTACTGTCAATACCTGCATAACTTGTACATTGTTTTAACTTGTGGGTGCAGAAGTTATAAGCAAGCTAGAGATAGCTCTGTAGTCTAGTGCCTGTACTCCTTAGTACTGTGTGTCAGGAAGAGAGTCTTCTCTTTATGGTCTCAAATTGTCATATCAAATTAACCTCAGTTGTAGCCTTCACCCGTTGCTGCATATGGCCATATGTTTTGTCTGATTGCATGTGTGCAAGTATGTGCTTTTTCTGTGTGTAAGTGTGCATCTGTAGCGTCTAAATGTATGCACTGTTTGCGTATCCACATATTTGACAAGCACAAACCCTCACAGCAAAATGCAGCAAACCACGCATTCACCTGAAATAGACCAAACTTATTGGTTTTCCCAATACATCTTTCAGGTTATTCCTTCTTTTGAAAATCATTGCACAATCAATCATGCTAATTCAGTACTATAATCTCAGATCAAAGCTGCTTGATTAGAAGCCAAGGTTTAAAGACGAGATATGAGTATATGACATTCAGATATTAGCTATTACCCCTATTGAAAATATTGGCATCCTGGAACTTAGCAAACTGTATTTTTAGTACCTAGAGACTTGAGCTATTAATACAACCTGTTTTGCAGTCTGGTGATGGGCAGCTGTAGCCATCTGGAAAATGTCTTGTCATCAGTTCTTCAAAAACCCAAACATTGGATACAGAGAGAGAGAGAGAGAGAGCGAGAGAGAGAGAGAGAGACAGAGAGAAGTCTTTGGGTCAGCTCCCTTCAACTATTCGATTTCATGCATTTTTCATAGTTTGTCCTTCCATGTCTTGGGTGGCCTCAAAGCCATGGCATTTCATGGATCATTGCATTGCACCATTTATGTTCCCAACAAGTACTGGTGATGGGACATTAACTAGTTGTTTGTTAGACTAGAGTCAACATGTGCCCTCTGATGTGCTTTGGTTTCTGACAAATTGTGATTTGCTGATTTGTGACTTTTTAAACAGGAAGTGATGTTGTTTGGATACCTTAGCCTAATAAAAAGGCCTGAGTTGAAGTTGGAGGTAATACCCCATATATTTTGTTTAGATTTCCGGAATAAAGATTCCCAACAATATTATCTCATAAGCCAGACGTTGCCATTTCTTAGTCGTTTATTTAATCTGTGGTAATGTGTATGAAACAAAAACAGCAGCCACAACAGAAGCCGACACGTGTTTCGACCGGTGGCCCCTTGGCCATAGGCTTTTTTAAGGCTGATTTGTGAAAAGACCCATGAACACAGGTGATACAAACATACAAAATAACACAACCATCAAAGTGAGGACACATGTTGACAAGAAGATGAAAACAAAAGCAGATATAAAGAAAGAAGGAGGATTGAAAAATTTAAATGTGGTAGAAGACAGAGTTCAATAAAGTCCTCATATTATACAACGTTAATCAAAACAAATAGTGTCTAACCTCCAAGAGGTAACAGGTTCATTGGCAGATCAGAGGAGAGAGACACCCAATTATACATGCTTATAACAAAATACTGTTAAACAGACTGCAGTGCTTTAAAAAATCAGCACGTATCATGGCAATCATCATATGTAAATTCACATCACAAAGGCAGAGAAACCATTAGAGATATATCCTTTTACATAAAAGTAATGTTATTCACGACGTAACAGGCCAAAGAAAAATAAACTCTATGAGTAGCTAAAGGTATGTTCTTTAAATCTATTTACGAAGGCATAAGAGCCAAAGAGTAGCTCGCAATAAAACAGCAAATAAAGTAAAATTATAAATATGAACGTAAGTGGCTTACACCCGTGTAGAAGGTTAGGTCACAAAAGCTGAAATTCAGAAAGGCGTATGTCAAAAGTACGTCCAAACATCATGTTTACACTATTGATCCAGCGGTGTACCAAAAACAGATACTCTACTACCATATACCCACCTGGGCCCATAAATTCACATTTGAGTAAACCGCTGGCTGTCAAAATGTTATATATTTCACAATATTCAGGATTAGTTATTTAATACTCTTAACTAACCTTTCACTGATCAAAAAGTTATTTCCTCTGGTCAATGGACCATTAGTTGAACTAGTTGATAGTGATAATTAACATAACTCTAACTTGTTCTTTTATTTAAAGTAAATAATCACAGACTCAGGAAAGTTTCAAATCTTTATCTATATTAAATGTATGTGAACCATCTTCATAATACAGTGCAGTCACCAACATTCATAGGAGAGAAAATTCAATTCATAAACACCAAGCATATACTTCGGACTCATACAATAATTAATGCTCAGAAAGGGAGAGGAGAGGACAGAGAGAAAAGAACATCTGCAAATAACGAAAAATTATATTTACCAAGGATGGTGTGAAAGACCAACCCCCTGCCAAAAGGGCTGGTAAGGGTCCCCCGGGATAGGCTAGGAGACAAAGACTTCGGGATAGAATTCAGGACAGGATAGTTGACCTCTCTAGAATATTGACAATTGCGCCGCACCCCTCTCTGACACTCTCTTCCTCCTCGAGATTCTTCTGCGATCTTCTGACCGAACCCAATTAATTAGGATAGAAAGTTCTTCTTCAGGTTCTGCATTCGGCTCTTCATCAGCTCTCACAGCATCTCTCCCAGCAACAGCATCTCCCACAGCAAAGACAGCATCCAGCATAGCTAGCTAACTAACTAAGGCTATCTTAATTATACCGTTTGTTTCTTCATGTTCCACCCACTAAAGTTTTAATATTGTAAAAATACAAAATATAATTGGTCAGGCAAGGGGGAAGTTCCATCACTCCATGCTTACATGTCACACAAATTAGTTCAAATATGATTCGCAAACCCATCCCCTTTATTTTTATTCATAAATTGGATTGCAACACGCTTTCTTAGTTCACTTTGAAACAATATAATAACATCATGAATACGAGTCTTCATTGTTGAACTCTGCACCATCCATTCTCATGCTGTAACACTTGTCTCTTGGCTCTCATTCAATCTCCCAGTCACCGTTCCGGGGTCCCTTTCAGTGGACATGCGCAGACTTCACGTTACTCGGCTTAATTCATTTATGCGAGAGGCCCAAATGCAAACTACTAATAACGTCAGAAAGACAAATATTAATTTCACAAATAAAGCACTCGCACTGTATACCACCCGCCTCTACTCTATTCCCCTTTACTTATTAATACTTTTCCATCATCAGCATTAGTAAAATATGTTGTTTTCATTTCAAGTAAGCAGATGCCATGCAAGTCTTCAAGACTCCATGTTAGTATCTTCTGCTCATGCGCCAGAAATCCCCCCAAGCATTAGTTTGTCATACGACGTAGATGCAGTTGACACATGCGCAATACATTTCCCCGTTTAAAGCGGTATTAGTCCGTCTTCATTGTTATCCACGTTAGTACACACATACACAAGCTTCACTACCCCGCGTTTTCATGTGGTGCGTATTAGTTATTCACTAAACTTTATTAATAACTTTGTTAGTAAGTTAAACGAGTGGATTGCATCTGAGCAAGTCACTTTTCTACGAAACCTTGCTCCATCAATCCCCTCTCTAATGGCATTTGTGAGCCATCACAAAATTACCCATCCCTTCCCAGATGCCAACTTTAGCATATCTCAGTTTCTTTTTCTTCCCGATCATTTTTGTCAGTTACTCCTTTCCCTTTAATATATTTCATCTTTTCATATAGCTTTCCTGTTATCTCTTCCAGCTGAGTTTCTTCATATTCCCTCTTTCGTTTCTTTCCTTTCCCTTCTCTTTCTAAATCTATTCTTGTTTTCCTTTGCTCCTGCAACACTTACATGTAATCATTATTGTCAATACTATTGTCATTATCACAACTACTGGCAATATTATTCGACCTAGAAAATTCTTTCCAAAATTAATAAACCATTTCCCCATTGATGTTATACTCTTTGTTGATCTTCCTCAAACACTGTCAACCTCCAGTTGGGTCAAATCTTCATACATTCTTGTAATATTTCCAATATACCCTTTAATTTCCTTACTTTTGTCCAGAATGTAACTGCAGCAATGTTGAATTTTCAACATACCACAGACTCCGCCCTCTTTTGCCAATATGATATCAAGAGCAAGACGATTTTATTTGCAACCATATCTCTATTAATCATCATGAAACCTCTGGCAGTATCTGTAGAAAGACGATCAACTTTTATTGACAATTCACTAATTTTACGTGACTTTAGAATGACTCCAACTGAGGGTATCAATGCGCTAAATATTTCACCTACAATTTCAGAAAAACTAGCTCTTCTTATCAATGTTAGTCCATTAGATATTTCATTTATTCCATTGATTCTGTCCACATGGTAGATCTTTGGAAAAACAATTCCAAAATACCAACTACCATACCACCTTGCAGGTAACCTATAATAGGCATTATTTCCGCACTCATAATAAACTCCTGGAAATACAGGATCAGTTCCCCCTTTTAGTCCCCGTCCTCCTAAAATTAAGAAGTTGTGTTCACATTCACTGGTACCAATGAAAATGTTATTGTAATCTGTGTTTAAACTATGGAGGCAGAATTTTCCCCTTTTCACAAAGTCCAGGGGCATTGCATCATGAGCCTCGCCCTTGGCATACATTCCCTCTTTCTCAGCCCATGGAGGTACATGAGATTATTGTTCAGCAGCTTTCTTTGTTAAATCCTGTCTCCTTTCTTCTACTGAATTCAAAAACTCTTTTTCTTCTTCTCGTAATATACATGTTAAATTATCTTTGTGTGCTTGTCCAATATCTATTGAACTCATTGTTAAGAAAAATTCCACCATAAATTGTGCATCTTTACTAGTGAATATTGGATTCATATTCTTTCTAATAGGTAGTTCTGAAAATACTACATCTAAGTTTGAATAAAAATACTGAAGCTTTCTGGTTACATAAAATAAACTTGATGGAACACTTCATGACATACCATATGTTAATGGTATATGATGATAAGTTACCCCTTACACAGATGATGGTAATTTCATACAGACATAACAACCACTAATTTCCACTGTTTTAACGTACTGAAATAATAATTTAGTAAACACATTTAAAGACAAATCATTGTCTGATTCATTATGATGATAGTTTATCTCATCCTCTGTCCCTATTTCTATTTTAGGTCTCTTTATTCTCTCTACTTTCTCATTAGTAGTTGTATTATTCTTTTTACTTGTTACCATTAACAAAGGTACTCCCACTGTAAGAAATAACCACACTAATACTACTAATAGGAAACTACATAAGCAAAACCTAAGACATTTTTGTTTTATACTTTGTTTTGATTGTTCAGTGACTTAAACTTCTGCCATTTTCGATCTGGGAAAATGTCTTTTCTCTTGTCTTTCTTTATTCAAAATGCAGTCTTTTTATTTCTAGGGTGGTCTTTATCTGTTGTCATCAATCTGTGTAACATGAACTTTCTCTGATTCTTCTCGTAAATCTAGATTTTCTAATTCTTCAAGAATAACATAGGACCACTCAGGGGCCTTGTATTTTCTGTTCAGGTTCCTCAATCTTGGGCTTCTTC
Source organism: Lissotriton helveticus (assembly GCF_964261635.1). Lineage (NCBI taxonomy): Eukaryota > Metazoa > Chordata > Amphibia > Caudata > Salamandridae > Lissotriton > Lissotriton helveticus. The sequence continues at coordinate 890,867,287 of NC_136067.1, read as the reverse complement.
GCGTGAATTTGACTGCCTGCTCTTTAGATCTAGTTTGACTTGAAGCTTAATTTACTTGTTCTGACTGCTTCTCTTTCTTCCTTAGGTAGTATCTTAATCTTTTCACTCTACTTGGCAAAGTATCTCCTTTTCTAACTCTTTTGACCTGAACTGCACTTTCACCTTCTTCGTCACTTTCTAGAGGTCTTTTATTTTCAATTTGTCTGGGCACAATCTGTTCTTGTTCTTCTTTCCTTACTAATTTTCTTCTCTCTGTATTTTCTGTATTTGGATCTTCCTCTGCCTGCACCTGCTCAGGTCTTATTGTGGTTTGTTCTTCTTCTGCCTGAACTTGTTCTTCTACAACTCTCTGGTCTTGTTCAGATCTTATTTTAATCCGCTCTTCTTCTGCCTGAACTTCTTCTTAATAATTGTTTTCTCTTCCGCCTGAGTGTGTTCTTCTTTCCCTATCTTTTCCTTTCTACCTTCTTATTTTTCAAATGTATTTCTTCTTCTTGTTTCAATAACAGCTTCAGGTATGTCAATCACTGGTATCTACCCTTCATGACTTGTACTTGGTTGTTCATCATCTATTTGTCTTTCAAAATATGTCACTCAATATTCTTCGACTTCACATCCTTCAGCTTTTGGCGTCTCAGTTGGTTTGGTCAGTCACTGCTCTTGTTCATCAGATGGGCTTGGAATTCTTCTGGTATGGCTAGCATGAATCCAATTGGGTAAACCTGCACACTTCACTGCTGTGGTAGTGACTAGTATGACGTGACGTGGTTTATCCCACTTGGGTGCTAGACACAATTACCTCGCTTGTTACTTCACTAACACACAATTCCCAGGATTCAAATCATGTGCCTTGTCTGGCTGCCTTGCAACTGCGTCTTTTCCAACCTGATGAGAGACAGAATGCACCATTTCAGCCAATCCTTTGCAATAGTCCAATACCAGATCATCAGTTATATTCATCAATTTATTTCCAGGAATAACTAATTGTCTCTTTGCCCTTCCCATGAGCACTTCACGAGGACTCAATCATGTTTTCCTGTCAGGAATGCTTCTGAGACCCATTAATACAAGAGGCAACACATCGGACCATTTTAGAATTGTGGATGCACTCACCTTCCCTAATCTTGACTTGATTGTGCTGTTAAGCTGTTCAACTATTCCAGAAGCCTCTGGACGGTAAGCACAGTGCAGTTTTTGTTCAATGTCAAATGCAGCTCAGATTAATCGAATTATCTCATTATTAAAATGAGGTCCTCTATCTGATTCCAAAGTAACGGGAAAACTGAAATGAGGAATCAACTCTCCTAACAGTAATTTAGCTACTGTGAGACTGTCATTTCTTCTTGAGTGGTATGCCTCAACCCATCTTGAGAACAGGCACACTATGACAAGTATATACTTCAATCCATTGCACGGAGGCAACTCAATGAATTCTAACTGCAGTCTGGTGAACGGTCCTTCTGCCTTTCCAATCTTTTCCCAACTAACCACTGTCTTTCTGCCTGGGTTTTGCTGCTAACATAACAAGCATATTTGGCAAATGCTTTCTGCAACTACCCTAAACTTTGGATTATACCAACTTTGTCTGAGTAGTCTGATCATTGAATCCCTGCCTATATATGTTGTTCCATGGTATACTCTTGCCATTTGAGAGAGTAAACAATCAGGCATGACAGGTCTGCCATCTAAGTACACCCACACTTCATCTGCTGTCCTTTTTGTACAACCTGACTTTATCCAGATTTTCTTTTCCATTTCGTCAACTTCTTCCTGCAACTGTCTGACCTCAACCTCATCCCATGTCTCTAGAACTGAGAAAAGCATAAGTTGGCAGCTGGTTTCACCTGTTTCCACTTTTCTGTTAATTGTCGTTGTATTTTTCGCACAGTATTGAGCAATTTGGTCTGCGTACCTATTGCCTGCCATCACATAGTCATTTCCTGACTGATGTGCAGCACATTTGACAACAGCTATTTCTTTTGGCAATTGTAATGCTTCCCATAAATCTTTTACATTTTTGCTATTTCTGATTGGAGATCTTGAAGAAGTCAGAAATCCCCTCTGCTTCCAGAGCTGGCCAAAGTCATGCACAACCCCGAAACCATATTGACTATCCGTAAATATGGTTATCCTCCAATTCTTCCCAATTTTGCATGCCTTTGTTAGGGCCACCAATTTGGCTACTTGTGCAAACTTGACTCCCGGTAAACAGAATGCTTCAATCACTCCTAATATTTTGCATACAGCATATGCAGTACTTAGCCCTCCTTCTTTGGTTCTCAGACATGACCCATCTACGAACAATACATGATCAGATTCCTTTAAGGGTGCTTTTTTTATATCTGGACGGGGCTTAGTACACAATTCAGTCACATCCAAACAATCATGATCAATCTCATCTTTTACTTCCTCACAACATGGTTCTGACAATATTGTGGCAGGATTCATTATTGTACATCTTATCACCGTCACATTTTCTGCTCCCAAAATCACTCTTTCATACTTAGTCAGCCGACTAGGAATGAGGTGTTGTGTTCGCGTTCTTGTCAAAAGTATCTCAAGTAAGTGTGGAACATATACCTTTACGGGATGTCCCATCACAATTGACTCACTTTGCTCCAGTCTCATACAGGTAGCAGCTACTGCTTTTAAGCAGCCAAGTAAAGCTGAAGACACTGGATCCAAGGTGGCAGAGAAATATGCCACTGAACGTCAGCTCAATCCATGTCTCTGTGTTAAAACTGAAAGTGCACAATTTTCTCTCTCTCAACAAAACAGCGCAAATTCTTTTGAATAATCAAGCATGCCCAAAGCAGGGGCCTCACATAGACAATTTCATAACTTCACAAATGCTTCCAAACATTGGTCATTCCAATCAATTGGATCTTTTGCTCTTTTCCGAGTCAATTGTATCAATGGTTTCGCGAGCAGGGAGAATCATGTATCCACTGCCTACAGTACCCAACCACTCCGAAAAACATTCTCATCTCCTTCTGTGTCTGAGTTAGTTGCATTTGTTTGATTATTTTCAATGTTTCCAGAGGCACTTTTCTAAATCCTCTTTCTATTTTATGCCCTAAATATCTAACTTCTTGTTGACAAAACTGTAATTTTTCTGGAGACACCTTGTGTCCCCCTTCGGTCAAATGGTTCAGTAATGCAAATGTGTCGGTGACACAATCTTCTCGGGTCTTTGATGCCACCAATAGGTCATCAATGTACTGAACCAAAACTGATTTTCCGGATTTAATTGAAAATTGAGGGACTCTCTGTGTACCCTTGAGGAACTCGGCACCATGTCAAGATACGATCTTCAAACCGGAAGGTGAAAAGATACTGGATGTGTGGGTGCAAAGGTATGGAAAAGAATGCTTGACACAAATAAATTACTGTATATCAACTTGCATTCCAAGGTATTTGATAAAGGATCACTGTTGGATTTGGTACCACTGGGCAACAAGGCCCTACAATTTTGTTTATTTTTCGCAAGTCCTGCACTATCCTGTATTTACCACTAGGCTTTTTGAGTCCCATGATTGGCAGATTACAAGGACTTCTCATTATTTCTTTCAGAATCCCTTGTTTAATCATTTGATCAATTACTGGGGCAACTCCTGCTTTTACTTCTGGACTCATTTTGTACTGTTGTTTGTTTGGATAAACTGCACCTTCTTTTACCACTATTTTCACTGGATCTAAATTTGCCATTAGCCCTATATCTTTTCCTGAACAGTCCCACACCTCTGGATTTACAGTGGCTCTCAATTCTTCAGATAATTCACTTTCAGGTACTAATGAAAACATTTCATCCACTTCTGTACTTTCCTTAACTAGCATCATCTTGTAAACCACGTCCTCATCAGGTGTTTGGGAAGCAACACCATCAGGCGTACAGTAGATTGAACAATTTATGTTGCACAATAGGTTTCTCCCTAACAGATTCACTGAGCTTGAGTCACAAACTACAAACCGATGCATGTCTTTAAAGTTTCCAATATGCACTTCCATTGGTTCTGTAACTGGGGTTCTAATCTGTTTGTTTGACACTCCTACAACTTGGAAAGTTTTTTTGTTTTTTATTCAGCATTTTACATATGCAGTGTTACAATGGCACATAGCATATACAGCATCTACCATTACAGTATCATGTCATGGCGGCAAACACCAGGAAACGGAAAAAACAAGAACAGTAAAGAAACATCAGAGCCGAGTCCAGCAATAGGATTGCATCGAAAGTAAAAGTAAAAATTAAAATCAGGTTACTGTCATAGGTTCAATATCCCACAGTCATGCCTACATGTTAACCTCACCCCATCATGTACTTCATGTAACCAAGACCAGAAAAAGAACTGGAAGTACTCACCCCGCAGTAATTAGTCATCACCCTGTTCGCTCTGCGTAACCAGATACTCCCTCAATGGGGCCCAAATGTCCTTAGGCCTCGAGGACACCGGAAGCTCCTCAGCGTATAGGTCTAGTTGCTCCCGACAGTACACCAAATCCTTCAGCCACTGATCCACCTTCAGGCACAGTCGTCCATTCCACGTGAACAGCACCCGCTTCTTGGCCAGCACCAGTGCCACCCTTACAAACCTGCCCACTGCTGCCCTCAAGCCAGCACGTAGCTCAATAGACACTCTAAAGGTGTGCAATTTATCACCTGACCAGTCCTGGAGTGTAGCAGAGTGACAACCCCTTCCCAATAGTGATATACAGGTCCGCACAGAAAAGCAAGATGGAGAAAATCAGCTCCACCCCGACCACACCGCCTGCAACAGTCAGAGTCTCTAAGACCAAGCTTACATAACTTATAAGGAGTGTGGTATACCTGGTGAAGGAACTTCAAATGTATAATTCGCAGATTGCTATTAGACGTAACCCTCCCTGTGAGCATAAAGATTTGTTCCCATACTTCAGCCGTGACCGGGAGATCAAGCACTTCATTCCAGCGTCCCATGCTGTAATCAACCCCCGAACAGTCTCTTCCTGCACCGCCCTATACAATCTGGTGAGCAGCTTCTTCCTAGAGCGGGTAACTATTATCAGCTGCAGTGCCTGTAACACTTCTGGCTCATCAGGGAAACATGTGTAATGGTCCCTCATCACCTGTCGGAGTCTGTAGCAGGTGTAGCGTAAGAGTGGAGTGGGATTTTGTATGTAGCTCAGATCGTCCCCCGAGATATATTTCCTTTCAACCAACCAACCGGCAGGTTCACCCTCAGCTCCGCTTTTGAAGAAACTGCATTGGCTGACAGTAAAAAAAAGTTCATTCTTTAAGATCTGCTGCTTAACGTATAAGGCAGTTAATGATATGGGCCCTGTGTACCTACGGAATAAATTCCGTAAATATATTCCAAGCAGGAACCTTAGATGTAGGGCCCAGGACTTGCTCCAGATTCCTCGTATTTGGTTGGTCCGGACGGGAGGCAAAGCATTTTTGTTCTTGGCCCCAAAGTACTGGAACCAACTCCCGCTGGAATTACGGAAAATGACAAGTTACAATGTTTTTAGAAAACAGTTGAAAGCGTATCTGTTTTAACTTTTGCTAGTCTACCTTTTTTACCTTTCTACCTCTAGGCTGTACGTCTATCTGGATAGCGCCGCGATGCCCCATGGTTATGTGAGCGCTCTACAAACTATTAAACTAAACTAAACAAACTTTCAACGTACAAATCGCTCAGCAGAGTAAGCCCAGCCTCTCTAAGTGCTGTGACAGGGCCCCTCTCACCCGCCACCGACAGTGCAGAGTGCCCCTCTATAGGCAGTGCAGGCGCGTACAAAGGAAGTTTGTGAACCCATCTCCCTATCTCCTGCAACGCAGAAATGGTAGTGTCCAACGTGTTTATCTCCCCTTTGGGCGTGTGTCTGCAGGTATGCGTGTCAATGCCTTTTAAGGGTACTGGATGCGCATCCCCTTCCTCCACTGCTACATGCGGGATGAAGTCATGTGCCCGGAACCAGAAGTATGCATATTGGGCTTGCCCACACAGGTAGTACGCATAAACGTCTGGAGCATTGAAACCCCCTTTCTCAAATGTCAGCGTCAACTTATGCCAACCAATCCTCGGCTGTTTGTTCCCCCATACGAGCCTCAACAGTTGGGTCTGGATTGTTTTAAAAAATTGCTTGGATAGTTTGATCGGAATATTAGAGAACAAGTATAAAAATTTGGGAAGTATAATCCTTTTAATCACCGCTATACGGTCCGCCAAGGAGAGAGGCAGACAGCACCAGTGCTGTATATGCATGGCCATAATTCTCCCTGATAACGACCTCGGGATTCCGATGGAGCCAGACCCCCAAATACTTGACGTGTTCTACTGACCATATGAGGGGATAATCCACCTGGGGTGAAACAGTGGCAGATGTCAGGGGGATGAGAATCGATTTCTCCCAATTGATTTGCAGACCAGAGAAAAGACCAAATTTCACGTATTCCCGCAGTAGAGGCGATAGGTAACGCTGCGACTCATGGACATACAGGACCATATCGTCCGCATAAAGAGAAAATCCAACCCGATGGTTATGGAAATTCAGTGCAGCCGCCCTATGCGACTGCTGAATTTTGCATGCCAGTGGTTCCAACACTATAGCAAACAGGAACGGGGACAACCCTGCCGAGTGCCACGTTCTATGCTGAAAGTCTCAGACGTTAGCCCACCCACCCTAACCCTCGCAGAGACATCTGTGTATAACACCTGTATCCAGCGGATAAAGACAGGGGGGAAGCCCATCCTATGAAGAATATACCCCATATATTTCCACTCTATTGAATCAAATGCTTTAGCAGCATCTAAAAGAACAGCCACAGCCTGCAAATCAGGATTGAGCACGTGGAATATGGCGAATATCGTGCGGAGATTAAAAGAAGTGGACCATTCCGGAATAAACCCGGATTGATCAGGTAACACCAGCAGGGGCATTAAGGGCTGTAATTTAGTGGCTAAAATCCGGCCAGTATCTTCGCATCCAAATTTATCAAGATAACGGGCGATAGGAGTCGCACTGCTCTGGAGTCTTATCTTTTTTCAATAGGGTAATGATTAAGGCCTGTCTCAGGGATGGAGGGATATAACCTGTCTCATGGGCCTCCGCATACATTTCCAACATATGCGGCACCAGGAGATCCGCATATGCCTTATAAAACTCCGCCGTCAGGCCATCTGGCCCGGAGACGTATTGTTCGGCAGAGCGAGAATGGCCTCTTTAACATCCTCTTCCTTAATGGGCAAACTCAGATATTTTCTGTGTATATCTGATAACCAAGCGCACGCCGTATCATCGAGGTACTCACTCATGGCCGACTCAAGCGGCATGTCGCGCGATGTATGCTCGCGCTGTTGCGCGTGTAATAAACATGTTGTTAATTAAATGGTTACACTCGCGCAGCATGGACGCCTGTTCTGCGGTTGGCCATTGTCACCGTTGGCTTACCACGGATCAGACGCTTCATGAACGGGTGGAGTTTTGTTCTTCAATAAACTGGATTATTTACTCAAAAAAGGACTCGCTCTTGCTTCATTTGAGCTTGCTACATTTGGCGACGATCGGGAAATCGCTCCACCCACGCAAGAACTTATTTATTTTGATTACCTACTTCGAGTTTCACGAACACCGTCTGCTCCTGGATATCAATCTGGTAGGAGTGTCGGAGAAGGTATGTTCTGTGTACAAGAAGTGAGGCGTGATTGGCAAGCCACAAGCTTCCTATTGGCTTTTGGATTTTGGAGGCGTGTCTGGAGAAATCATCGCATTTAACTGGATGACTTTCTGACTTTTATAAGATCTCCTTCACAATTGGCTTGTGGCAATCAGCAGTAACGAATTAATAAGTTACTGATACATCGTGTCAATGTTTTTATACCGGCGCATTGCTACAGCGATGCGCACGCTTAATTGAATTGGAAACGGTTGATTTATTTGGAAATCTTTTCGGGTTCAGTGCATTTCATACAACTTCAGCGATACGCATGCTTGCTTTTAGAGTGACTTATCAAATTAAAAGTCATAGCGTATCTCTTCAGCGATGCGCACGCTTGTCTAAAAATTAGATCCACTTGACTTTAAATAAGAGGCGTATTGTTTCAGCGATACGCACGCTTACCTACTAATTGATTGCTTCTTGTTATGTTTCACTGATTTACAATTTGATTAGTTCAATTTAGGGGGTATTCTTTTTACTATTCACTCACTAATCTTACAATTTATTGTGCCATTATAATTTGCCAACAAAAATACTCTGAGATTGTATTTCATTTTTATTTTAAACATTTGGTATAGTTTAAGTGAGTAACAATTTTATGTGATCTTGGCAAGTAATAATTACATTAGTTTACATAAGTAGTGATTATGGCAAACAACCAATGGCATCAAATTACTCAACCACCCCCTTTTCTAAGTAAACTAGGGACTCCAGATATTATTTGGACTGAATGGTTTGGTTTATTTGAAAATCATCTGGTCGCAATTGATGCTTCAGAATATTCTCCTCAACGCAAGTTTGTGATTCTTTTTGGATGTCTTGGTCAAGCTGTACAGAGAATATTTAAAAGCATTACTCCTACCGCTCCTCCTCCAACTCAAGATGAAAGTGGTGATAATCCATGGAATGTTTACATTGAAGCTATTGCTAACTTGAAGAAACAGTTTTGTGATGAACCAAATATTATGCTGGAACGTCATAATTTTTATGCAAGAAAATAAAAGTAGGAGGAGAAAGTGGAAGAGTATATTTCTGCTCCTAGGGTCCTAGCCATTACATGTAATTTTGAACCATCACCAGATAAATTCATCAGAGATCATTTTGTGTTTAATTTCGCATCAAGAAAAATTAAACAAAGGATTTTAGGTTGAAAGAATCCATCTTTAAATGAGATAATTGATCTAGCCTTAAGTATTGAGCGTTCTACTTTAACAAGTAAGGTTGTAATGGAGTCTCCTAAACAAGGAGTAAGTATGGTCGACTTTTCTGACTGTGAACAAGAGAGAACTATTTGTGCAATCAACACGAAGTGTAAAACACAGTTTGTCCCTCAACCTACTCAGAAGAAACAAGTTATATTCTGTTACAGTTGTGGCTCTAAGGACCACATAGGCAATGCTCCAAACTGTCCAGCACTTAAAAAACGTTGTACAATTTGTAAAAGGATTGGGCATTTCCAAGGAGTGTGCAGATTTGCTAGAAAACCTCCAAATGTAAATTTCATTGAACATGATGTTGATGAATGCTCAAATTCTTTCAAAAATATTGTTATGACTCTAGATTGTAATGGGGATTTTACCCTTTCAAGGGCCCTTTATGTTCTGCAATAATAGATAACATTCCTTTACAGGTAATGACAGATTCTGGTTCCCCATTCACAATTTTAAGAGACTCAACGTTTTATGAAAAATGGAATAGGAAAGTTGAACTAGTGAAATCTGATGTTAATCCCAAGGCATTTGGCGAAAAAGATATCAATATGATTGGTTATTTTTCAGGTTTAGTTCAATGTCTTGGGAGGGAAACTGTAACCAAGATTTATGTTGCAGAAAAAGGAAAGAATATTGTAAGAAAAGGGGAATACCCATTAGGGGTCGTAGCAGCACCATCCACTCCCAGATCTAATAGGGAGGTGTCCGCCGAAGTAGCAATCACGATTCCCACTGTGTCCAACCTATATCTTGCATATCAAGAAAGATAGTAGAAACTAATGCATAGGCCAATAATCGGAAAGGACACATACACCCTGGCACTGCGCCTGAATATTGCACATCCATCAGAGTCACCGACCCGCCAGCCATGCAGAACCCCGCATACAAAAGTAGGCACCTCCACCCTCGGAGTACCCAATCCGTGGTCATAACAAGAATATTAATTGTGACTCATATGTACATGTCTGAACCCCCCAGGCAGAAACGTTCTGTGAGCCTGAGGGTTTGAGCACTCTGCACTCAAACCTTATACTATTCATTCATCGATGTCCGAAGTGTGGTCTGGAGACTTCCGTTGTCTTCGCAAGAATTTGGCGTGATCCATCGCAAGCTTGGGATTTGTGAAGATTTTGCTCTTGGCGGCGTCTCCAATACGCAGCCTCGCCGGGTAGAGCATAGCGTAAGGAATCTGTTCTTTGAGCAAGACCTTCTTGACGCCCTGAAATTCCTTCAGGGCCGCCTGTACAGTGGCAGTAAAATCCAGATAGAAGGATAACACATTGTTCTGGTACGTTATTGAGCCTTCTTGCCGAGTCACGCGGAGAACAGTGTCCCGGTCCCTGAAATTGAGCAGCCGGGCGATGATAGACCTCGGAGCGGCTCCTGGAGGCGGGCGCCTCGTCAGCGAGCAATGGGCCCTCTGCACAGCAAACAGGGGTGATAGTTCACCATCTCCACCTTCACAGATTTCACGGAGCATCGTCTCCAAGTAGTTTTCCAGACGCCCCTCATTCGTAGCCTCTAGCAGGCTCAGGATGCGAATGTTGTTGCGCCTGGACCTCGCTTCGATGTCCTCATTTTTTGCTTGAATAACCGCAAGGAGCTTTGAGATATCCGACGTCTTCCCAGCCACTTGCTGAAGGCCCTCCTCCGCATTCGATATGCGTTGCTCAGCATCCCCAATTTGCGCAGCCTGTTTGTCTCATTTTGCTGAAAAGTGGTCCATTCGTCCATTCAAGGCTTTGATTTTCCCGTCTATGGCCGGAAGACTGGCCTGGATCGCACCTACCGACTTCTCCAGTGCGGTAGGCCCCTGCGATGTCACCTCCAATTCCAAGTCCGAGGCAGCGTTTTGTGAGGGCTTACCACCCTTGCGTAATTTAAATGTTAGGCGCGGCTGATTCTTTTCAGGTTTGCGCATGTTGCACTACTCCACGGCCCCAATGATGTGCCTCCTGCCACTAGAAAGTGCACTTCCAGCAGAACTGCTCCGATCACAGGATGGGCGTTGCGTAATCAGCTGCACCTCATTCAGAGCAGCACTATGTCCAACACACCACTAGAGCACAGAGTAATCTGCATCTTCGACACTCGACCATCCAGGCCCAGCCTCTCAGCACAGCACAGCCGCCCCTCTATCCCGCCGAGGCTCTACATCCCACCCCTCCTTCATCCAGATGCACAGCAGGGTGTAGGCAACCCTGCAGGATGAAGCCACGCTGAAAACCTTTGCAGAGGAGGGCACACATTTAATACCCCACGATGGAAAAACCCCAAGGGGCGCCAGGCTGCAGGTCCCCTTCTCAAAGTCACGCAGCACACGTGGTCGCAGCAGACAGTTTACCTGTAATGGCGACACATCCCAGCGCTCCGCGCCGACTCCCCTGGGAATGCGCGCCCTCACGGTGCGGGGAAAGCAAGGCCGTTAGTCCGGGTGTGATCCCACTCCAGGCAAGTAGCGGGTGTTAACAGCAGCAGGGAAAAAAGGCTGTGGTCCAGCAGAGCGCCCCAGGCAGGATTGTATTGAGGAATTACGTTGCCGGCCGCACGGCCCACTCACGACCGATACCGCAAGTTGGCACCGGGCGCCCACGTAGCTCCGGCTGCCCGCCGCAGCACACACCAGTCCCTCTCACCTGGCGTGGGTGGCGAATCGGCCCCACAAAGCCTCAATCCCAGTCCCGAGGCACCAATACACGCCAGGTGGCACCCACTGCACTCCGGTCCGGTCCGTGCGCCGTATCAGCGTATATGCAGGCAGCAGTGAGACACCCAGGTCTAGCCTCTCCTTGTCACTCCGCCATCTTGTCACAAGGGCCCCCACCAGCTCTTTATCGGCGATCTCGCCTCAGTGCAGCTACGACATCGCAAAGCTCATCCAGCTAGCAGTCGCAGTGCCAGCAACAAGAATCCACAATTGGTAGGAGCGGTTGGCACAGGGAAGACAGGATATATGCAGGATTATTCTCGGCGGCCAGCAGAGCAACACTACTGTTCGGCCATCTTGCCGAGCACCAGGCCACAACCCCACTGCTTGGCTAGTTTCTCCCTAGATGGGTAGGTTGGAGATGTCTGCTGTTCTCACAGTAGACCAGGTAGCACCAGTGTCCAATAGAAAAGTGATGTTACTACCTTCAACTTTCCTATCAATAAATGAACCTGTCTGATCTACCGGCAAGGATGCACCAAGTACGCACTCCTCTTCCTCCCCCCTCAGGCACCATCATTGCATATAGTCCGATTCGTCTCCATCATTCTGCAAAAAATATTGTGAAACCACAGGGTTATTCTTACCACTTTCTCCGTGAAATCCGGTGTTCGCACTGTATTTTTGAATGTTCACATGGTTTGGCATAGGAGGTTGTGGCACCTGATACTGTGAAGTAACTACCTGCTGCTGCTGTTGCTGTTTCACAACCACTTCCTTCTGCATCTGCGGATTTGAATTTTGATTTGGCCCATTATTATTCTGGACCCTTTTACACTCGTTCTGCCAATGTCCATGCTTTCCGCAAGCATGACAAGGAAATTTCTTCTTTGCTTCCTCTCTACTCATTAGTCCTCGTCCTTTACCACCACTCAACACTTGTTCACTTTGACTCTGGTATTTTATCTCATTATCAGTCTGGGAAATTAATTGTCCCTCCTGCTGCTCTGCCAAATTCACCTGTGCCTATATCATTTTCTCTTTTAGCTTTCTATGTTTTGCCTCAATGTCATCACAATATTTAGCATATTTCAATATTTCGTCTATGGTCTTGCTTTGCCAGCACATGTGCTGTTGAATCATCTAACTAATCTCTGGTTTCAGACCATACACAAAACGATATACAAAATCTCCCATATCCTTATCTCCATATGTTCTCAAATCCACTATACTGCTTGAATACCTGTAACAATCTCTCATAGTATGCATGCACAGATTCTTTTGGCTCCTGAGTTGTTCTATCTATTTTTACCCATTTAAAAAACATAGTCACCTGATGATATTTCTTCATTACTTCCTCTGATGGTGCTCCTGTTTTAGAATCTCTTGCATATTCCACATTAGGCCAATCAACTGTGATTTTACATTCTGTCCACAAATCAGCTGGTACCACAATATCAAATAAACCATCCAAATCCTTCAACAAAACCTTTGAAACTTTCACAAATCTTTCCACCTGTTAGCACCATTCAACTGGTTTTTCTCTCAACGTGGGGAAATCATTCGTAAATGACAAAATATCCTGTCTACTCCAAGGAACATGAACATATCCACAACCAGGAACTTCTTTCATTGGCATATTCTTTCAAGCTTATCTGATTCTCTCACTGGAAATGCAGATGACGCTTCGCTCACTTGTACATCCTCTTTCTCACTTATCCATCTGATTCTCCATTTGTCAATGTCTCCCCATTTTCACAAAATGTTCATTAACTCTTTTATCTGTAGTCTCTTACCAGAAGCATTTACACTTTCTAAATCCTTTTCAGTAAACTCCACTCGATATGGTTTCTGCAATAATTTTGATGTTCCTACATCTATTCCAATCTCTGATGCAACTTCCGTCAATTTCTCATGAAATACTCTTGCTCTTCTGGTTATACTCTTACATAAGAATAACAACTCCTCATGATTGTAAACGTTTTATCTTTCTGTGCTCACATTACCAGCTATCATTTCTTCCAAATCTACTTTCAATTTGCTGATATCTCAAATCTTTGGCTGTGAATTTAATTACTCTATTCCCTGTGCCCATCTCTCTAAATCTTCAGGAGTAACTGCTGCTGACCCTCCGGTTCCTATAGGGATCCCTTTTCTCTCAAAAGTCCAGGTAGAAATCGCTTTGGAGTTTCAGCTAAATGTTCCACATTTGGGAGATCCATTAATGAAATAACTGATTCACATTCACTGGCCTGACCATCAGAAATTATTACTTCTTTTCTGGGATTGCTTTAGGGAATTGTCACAGCTTGAGGTTTCTGGCAAACCTTTTTATCTCCATATAATGGGATAACAGGACCAATAGTCACTAGTACTGTCAAGGCTTCGGCATTTAAAGTCAATTGGCTTATTTTCAGAACTAATTCTTCCCTAGTTTTATTTAGGACTTCTCTCTCATTATCCTGTAACACCCTATTAACTGACACAACATGCAACATTTGTGGGGTTAAAGGCATTCCTATCACCGGTGTCCTTGAGGTAACCCTACTAGGTTCTTCTTGGTACGGTGGAGGGTTTTTAATTAAAATATCCTCCAATAATTCATCATCTGATTCACCATATCCTGTCGTATTCATGTGTTTCATTTTTTCTTTACACTTGCCTCCTGACTGCTCTTCAGCTATTAAGACTGGATAGAAACTCTCTGTCACTGCAGCTCTTCTCCAACGCTTCATTAGATCTCCACTTGACTCATACGGATATCTAGGCAAAAACCCTCTGAATCTCCGACCACTTCTGAATTTTTCACTAGCAAATGCCTCAATCTACCATTCTTTCAAAGCTTCATACTGTTTCATTCTAGGATTTTGTTCTAACATATTCATTCTATCTCTCAAATTCTGAATTATCATTAGATTAAAAGTACTATGATCCGGAAAAGCCAAAACACCATCACCTTTTGTATTCTCCACCCAATTCTCCAACCATACACACGTGTGATATCCGTTCTCCATCATTATAAATGAAGCAGGCGTTTTAGGTGGTGGAATAGGAATTCCCACTTCCAGTCACCACAGGCTTGTCTTTCTTAAAGAAATGTTTAATTTTCTTCATTAACGTCATTTTCTTTCTTTCTCCAAACATTTGAAACGGACGATGTAGAAAAGAGTCTTCCGTATCTCTTCTAGCTCTATTACCTACGTCACTCACGTCCCATATCAGCACGACTCACACCCACAGTCAAATTAGGACTCAAGCGTAAAAGAAGAGGCCCCCTACTATTCAATTCAATTCAATAGAGACTTTATTTCAGATATATTTCAATCCATAAAAGTACACAAAAAGCAATAGACATTACATAATTAAAATCACAGTTACTAGGAACAATTTTTACATAGTTCATTAATGAGTGAGTAGGCAAAATCATGGATAAAGTGCAAATAGTGCTGAATTTACAACAAGATACATAATCATACAGTACAGAGTTCAGCATCGTTCATAAATATATGATCACTAGTCTAGACACTTTCTCAATTTTACAGTGAGTTTTAAGAATTCTATCACATGGAGAACACTATCACTGTGCAAGAGCTGCAAATACACGAGTGCTGGTCTTATTTGGTTAAAATTTAGTTTTTTTAAAAGAGTGCCAAGATATCGTTTCCGTGGGTATTCGTAAATCCTACATAAAAATATAAAATGCAGCATATCCTGTGGAGACTTCCCGTCGCAGCCACAGGGAGCAGCAGTTTTATTAAAAGTGTCCACCTTTGGTCTGATTAAAAGATGATGAAAAATGTTAAACCTGAACCTTGTCAGCAGAAATTTTTCATGAGAAGTAAACGAGCATGTATTAATTAATTCATTATGTTAGATATAGTTCCATATTGTCACAGGTTTTTAACATGACATCTTTTCTAACATTTGGTTTCATAAGCTCAACCTCTTCTCTTTGGGCCCTCGTAAACATGTAGAAAGTCCGCTTAATTGCTGCCACATCACCCTTTACTATCCCACTAGGGTTTTCAAACAGATTCAAACAGCCTAGCCTTGAAAATTGAGATTTCAGATATTTTAACCAGGGCACACGCATTGACTTTTCAGTAGATATAAGATCTTGCACAATCAGGTGGGTTAGCGGAATGTCTTGATTTAACCACAATTTTACCCAGCAAGTCAGTGGTCTTAGAGCAATTACATCAGATAAGTACTGACTTCCCAGTTCTTCATGTACCGCTAAATTTGAAGTACTCGCTGGGACACAGAGAAGACATTTTAAAAAATTGTTTTCTATAACCTGTAACTGTTCTCCTGTTACATAGCCCCATAGCTCACTGCCATAAGCAGCAGTGGCTATTGATTTAGCGTTATAGAGTTTCATCATTGCTGTGTTTGGTTTTTTCCCCAGTTTAGTGGCAAAATTAAAAATAGAGGCATTAACCCTTGGCATTTCCCCTTTTTTCCTTGCCACGTGTGGGCCCCAGCTAAGCTTTGTTTCGAATACAACACCAAGGTATGAGAATGTTTGAGTGATTGGAATCAGGACATCAATTAATTTAAAAATAAAATTATTTTTCGGTTGGCTGCCAACATGCATTATGTAAGATTTGGAATTGTTGACCAAGAGGTCTCTGTTGGACATAAAGTTATTAAAAGCATTCAGAAGTGCCTGGAGACCCTTTTCCGTTCTCGAAATTAAAACCGCATCATCTGCGTATAAAAGTACCGGAATAGCCCGCCTACCAACTCTGGGACAATCTGATTTTACCTCCTGTAATGCAGCATCTAAATCATTAATTTAAAAATTAAAAAGAAATGGGGCCAGGATGCAACCCTGTCGCACTCCTTTATTAATATTAAAATTACCAGTGGTTTCCCCGTTATTTAAAAATCTTACATTAGCACTGGTATTACTGTGCAGATCCACCAGAAAATCCACAGTTCCTGTGTCCACACCTTTTTCCCTCATGGTCTGCCACAGCCTTCCCCTGTTAACACAGTCGAAGGCCGATGACAGATCCATGAAGGCAAGGTGGATGGCTCCCTTCTGTAC
Organism: Lissotriton helveticus; assembly: GCF_964261635.1. Classification (NCBI taxonomy): domain Eukaryota; kingdom Metazoa; phylum Chordata; class Amphibia; order Caudata; family Salamandridae; genus Lissotriton; species Lissotriton helveticus. Next base: position 890,850,674 of record NC_136067.1, on the reverse strand, counting down.
TACAGTATATTTGCTCAATATGAGAAACAAGTTGAGGCACTGCGTTATGGTAGAACGGCCTTCGCAGAAGCCATATTGGGAAATGGACATGATATTATTGTCAAATGTCCAGCTAGATAAACGCTGCAGTAGAATTCTCCCCAAGATCTTAACCAGAGAGTTTATCAGTGAAATTGGACGATAACATAAAGGGCTGCCCTTGTCACCTTTCTTAAACACCGGGACTATTGTTGACAGTCCCCAGGTCAAGGGACAGCCATTGAAACGGCAGCATTAAATACAGCTACCAAGATAGGTGCCCAAAAGCCTGGATCCGATTTATAAAGATCTGGTGGAATTCCATCAGGTCCAGGGGCTTTGCTAGCTGTAAGTCCCTCAATGGCATCCCTTACCTCACTTGTCTCAAATTTATTTCTGCCTCCACTAACATTAGATAGGGCAACAACTGTTACGAGGTCCGCTGAATAATACAGTTTTTTAAAGTGGGTTTCCCACTCCTCCTTAGTTATGCAGCAGTCTAGTCCATCACCCGGTTCTTCTACCAGGAATGGTCTTTTAACCAGTGACCAGAATTTAGTGCTGCAATTTAAGGTGGAGGGGTCAAGTATTTCATCCCATGCCTTGCTTCTTAGAGACTCCTTGCGGGATGCAATAACAGCCTTATAGTCTTTTCTACACAGTTTTACTCCCTCACGGTTTCTCGGGGTGGCTGACAGAGCAAGCCTAAGGTTACGTGCAGCTTTGGTACAGTCGTGGTTAAACCACCTAGGACCCCCTGTCACCCTTTTCTTGAGAGGAACTGACAGTAATTCTGACACCTTCTCCGATAAATTTTGATAAGCAGTTAGGACCATCGTAGGCTCCCCCCCTCTAGGGTACAGTTTTTAATATCTTCAGTGCACTTATCAGCAATATTTTTATATAAAAGGTCAGGAGTGACCATTGACCATTTGAGTCGCCTCCTCCCGTCTGTTGTGCACAGCCTACCTGAGCTACAATTCTGGTTTCCCTTTTTAACCCAGGGTACACAGATTGTTAGGGGATTATGATCACTAAATTCACTCAGCTCAATACTGAATGAATCCAAGAAGGTCTGCATCGGCAGAGAAACTAACATGTGATCTATGAAGGTGCCCCTACCATGCCCTTTGAAGGTAGGAATTTCAAAACATTTCAACGGATCCCTGAGTATCATAGCCATTGAAAGATCAAAATTGTTCATCAGATCATTGCATAATTCCCCATCCACAGTGTGTTCCATGTGTATACCTCCCATACGTTCACATCGCAAGTCTGTTAAACATTTCTTCAATGGGTCACCGCAGGGGTGCACATTAAAGTCCCCCATGATCAAAAGATTATGACCCAGATCTTTCAAAAAGGTAGTAATAAAGGAATTCAATACCGAGATTTGGTTAGGGCCAGCATTCTCGTAGGTTGCATTATAAAAATTCACAAGACCAACACGACAATTTTCTCCATTCAATATCAAGCCCATCACTCCGGTGTGCTGTGATTCGATTCTATGCATTTGACATGGTACTAATATAGAGACAAAAATTACAAGACCCCCCTTTGGCCTACCCCTTGTTGATGGAATAGCTGGCACATAGTAGGCCTTGTACCCTTCCAGGTGGAGATCACACCCCACCAGCCAAGTTTCTTGTAAACAAATGATCTTGAATTTTTTAATGTGATTAACCCAGTTTCCGTCAACCATTTTTGCAGCCAAGCCTGCAATGTTCCATGATACAACAGAACAACCAGTTGATAACACCTGAGGGTTCTCTATGTGTGTAGGTTCACCTGAAGCCACAGTGCCCTGCGCCGCAGGTACCTCCCGTCAATCACACATCTCAAGTCCAGACAGGGCTTCAAACCTATTCTGTGTGCTAACATTGGACCCATGGTGATAGCGTCCACAGCTATTAGATCTATTGTAGGTTTCGTCCATATAACCAGGCACACATGGGTTAGTGATGTTATAATTAAACTGTGTGTCAGAAACTGGGGTCTGTAGTTCCAACACCCACCTAGATAACCTTTGCTGAGGGGTGGGTTTACATAAATGTGCATAGAAATACCCCAATGGACGCACACAAATACTGTTCTCATTATAAACTAATGTAGAAGATCTTAAAAGAACAGTTGCCACATGCTGGGGATGTTTAAAATTTACGACAATACAATCTCCATTGCCCACCTTTTTGGACGGGCCTACCCAGTTCACCCTCCTTACAGCCATCACCTGATCTGAGTAAGCAATAGGAAACCTGCAATTTTTGTTAAGCCATGCCACTGTCTTGTTCTTCAATGATGCATGAGATTCATCATAAGGTGAGGCGGGATGAGTACCACAGGAAGGAACATTCGTCAATACTGCCACGAACGGTGCACAGTCAGGTGGTAGGTTCAAATATCGATTATTCCTGGGGGGTCTCTGGGCTGGAAAATTTCGTGGGGCTGGGTTAGGTTGTGTCAACAGAGCAGGCGCAACTGGGACAACTGGAATACTTAATGCCTCATTGGCATTACTCGCTACTGCAACAGTATTACGAGAGTTCTGATGGTCTTTTGCCTTCGTTGTATCCTGCCCTTTTTCAACAACCTTAGCCCTTCCACTATTTGGTGCAGCCAGGTGTGCAGACACAAGGGCGCCCAACCTGGCTACTTCCGTGACCAGGGTCTCAATTTGACTGCTCAGTGGTTTAATGATCTCCTCTATTTTCACTGCAAATTTTGCCTCTAGGTTTTTAATAAGGGAGGCAAACTGTTCAGAATTTGGACTGGGTTTATGGCAGAGCTATGTGCTTCTTTCCCTTCCAGGTCCCTTCTTTTGGTATTATGTTTCCCCCCCTGTTTTTGATGTGCAATCCTACAGGTTCAGACCGGCCTATTAACATGCGGAGCCTCACCTGATTCCTCAGTAGTCAGGACGTGTTGGTCTGTGTGTACCTCAACGCTCACTATAATGGGCGTCGGCGGTTCGACTCTAGAGACTCCACTCGTGGGTGCCTCAGCCTCAACCTCTATAGTCGGCATGGGAGGAGACAACTCAGGGAAATATACTGTCAAAGTGCCCTTTCCCAGAGAGGCACGCCTTTCATTATTTATCTGGCTAACTTTCTTCACCATATAGTTGTCAATGGCACCGGGACCTACTACATGTTTATCACTTTTAGCTTTAGACATCTTAAATAAATAAGGAACGATATGTAAACTCTCAGAAGCCACTACTCACTCATACACAATAAAACAGAGTTAAAATAAAGTCTCACGTTAATAAAATACAGTGGAGGTCCAATGAAGAGATGTAAGGTCTCTGGCCCAGCCCAGTCTCCTCAGGCCTCTGAGGGCCACAGAGGGCCCGCCCTTTGCCCGGGCTTTGCCCGGCGCGTCCCGCGCGCGTCTCGCGGGACGAGGGACTGGTGTTGCCTTTATGCGCCTCCTGGCGCTCTGGTGGGCGTCGCTGGTGGTGGGAGGGGCCCGGCGGAGCCAAGCCCGGCCGGGAAACAGGCGGAGCAAGGCCCGGCCCTTGGTGGCTGGTGCGGCACTACGGCGGAGCAAAGCCCGGCCGTGAAGACTCCAGGAACAAACAGGTACCCCCAGTTGTACACGGCCCTGGCGCTGCCTTTATGCGCCTCCTGGCGCTCTGGTGGGCGTTGCTGGTGGTGGGAGTGGCCCGGCGGAGCCAAGCCCGGCCGGGAAACAGGCGGAGCAAGGCCCGGCCCTTGGTGGCTGGTGCGGCGCTACGGCGGAGCAAAGCCCGGCCGTGAAGACTCCAGGAACAAACAGGTACCCACAAAATGTTCATTAACTCTTTTATCTGTAGTCTCTTACCAGAAGCATTTACACTTTCTAAATCCTTTTCAGTAAACTGCACTCGATATGGTTTCTGCAATAATTTTGATGTTCCTACATCTATTCCAATCTCTGATGCAACTTCCGTCAATTTCTCATGAAATACTCTTGCTCTTCTGGTTATACTCTTACATAAGAATAACAACTCCTCATGATTGTAAACGTTAAACGTTTTATCTTTCTGTGCTCACATTACCAGCTATCATTTCTTCCAAATCTACTTTCAATCTGCTGATATCTCAAATCTTTGGCTGTGAATTTAATTACTCTATTCCCTGTGCCCATCTCTCTAAATCTTCAGGAGTAACTGCTGCTGACCCTCCGGTTCCTATAGGGATCCCTTTTCTCTCAAATGTCCAGGTAGAAATCGCTTCGGAGTTTCAGCTAAATGTTCCACATTTGGGAGATCCATTAATGAAATAACTGATTCACATTCACTGGCCTGACCATCAGAAATGATTACTTCTTTTCTGGGATTGCTTAACGGAATTGTCACAGCTTGAGGTTTCTGGCAAACCTTTTTATCTCCATATAATCTCCATATAATGGGATAACAGGACCAATAGTCACTAGTACTGTCAAGGCTTTGGCATTTAAAGTCAATTGGCTTATTTTCAGAACTAATTCTTCCCTAGTTTTATTTAGGAGTTCTCTCTCATTATCCTGTAACACCCTATTAACTGACACAACATGCAACATTTGTGGGGTTAAAGGCATTCCTATCACCGGTGTCCTTGAGGTAACCCTACTAGGTTCTTCTTGGTACGGTGGAGGGTTTTTAATTAAAATATCCTCCAATAATTCATCATCTGATTCACCATATCCTGTCGTATTCATGTGTTTCATTTTTTCTTTACACATGCCTCCTGACTGCTCTTCAGCTATTAAGACTGGATAGATACTCTCTGTCACTGCAGCTCTTCTCCAACGCTTCATTTGATCTCCACTTGACTCATACGGATATCTAGGCAAAAATCCTCTGAATCTCCGACCACTTCTGAATTTTTCACTAGCAAATGCCTCAATCTACCATTCTTTCAAAGCTTCATACTGTTTCATTCTAGGATTTGGTTCTAACATATTCAATCTATCTCTCAAATTCTGAATTATCATTAGATTAAAAGTACTATGATCCGGAAAAGCCAAAACACCATCACCTTTTGTATTCTCCACCCAATTCTCCAACCATACACACGTGTGATATCCGTTCTCCATCATCATAAATGAAGCAGGCGTTTTAGGTGGTGGAATAGGAATTCCCACTTCCAGGCAACACAGGCTTGTCTTTCTTAAAGAAATGTTTAATTTTCTTCATTAACGTCATTTTCTTTCTTTCTCCAAACATTTGAAACGGACGATGTAGAAAAGAGTCTTCCGTACCTCTTCTAGCTCTATTACCTATGTCACTCACGTCCCATATCAGCACGACTCACACCCACAGTCAAATTAGGACTCAAGCGTAAAAGAAGAGGCCCCCTACTATTTAGGTGAGGTTCCTTAAGGTAGGGAAAAATCAATCAATATACAGATGTAAGGCAACCATTCAAATAATGATAATTAATAATAGTACATAAGCAATAGAAAATGGAAAGAACCAAGGCAACAACAACTATTTATCAAAGATACAAAATATAATTTATTTTCATTCTCAACAGTTGGACAATCTGTAATATTCATACACTCACTTTCATGTCCATCAATCATACTTCCATACATACTCAAAGCAGTTTAAAAACATTGTTGAAATAGTAACATTTTCCACAAAAGTGATAAATGGACACAATGTATAAAGAGTAAATTCAATTGAAACATAGGGGCACAAAATCAAGTGACTGGTAGTGTTTTACATAACGACTCAACATACAATACTTTTTCGAACAATCCTAGTGCGGCTTCTATCTATCAACCAATCAGACTCAGGCTCACGCTGGTGGTCTGACCAATGCTAGTGCTGCCTTTTGTGTTGTCAGTATTGCTCCTCACTACTGGCCCTCTCTTTACAAATCTGCTTCTTTCTCACGCCCGCTATTCCAACCAATCCCAGCACGGCTCTTTGTGACGTCAGTACAACCCCTGCGACTGACCCTCCCTTCACAAGGTAATACAATAACTAATTTTATTTACTTTTCAAAATAAAATAAAAATCTGTTAGTAAAAACATACTCTGTCTGCTCCACTAAATCAGAATAGATTTCGACTTATCGCAGAATCCTGTTCACTGCGAGTAAAAACCCCTGTTTACCCTTCATTCAAGCTCGGGAGAACCTGCTACTTCTTCAGTGTTACCCCTTTTGGGAAATAAGACCAAAGTTTCACCAGCGAACTCTCTGCTATCATTCTCACTCTACTTTTACACAATATAATCACTAATATAACACTGCCAGCCGTCTGTAGCTTCTCAGTATTATAACAGATGAGTAACCTTCTGCAGTATGGCTTCTATCACCACCCGCCATTCAAATTCCATTTCCAGGATGCCCAGGCAGCCTCTGTGCTTCTAGACAACATAAAACAGGACACTAACTCTTTTGTTAAACATGAATCAATAATCAATAATCAAATGTATCACCAAACTAGTCAATAATAACCATATCTCTGCTACCAGAAAACTGATCCAACGGTGTACCAACAACAGTTACTCTACTACTATATACTCACCTGGCCCCATAAACTCACTTTTGAGTAAACCGATGGTTGTCAAAATGTTATATATTTCACAATATTCAGGATTGGTTATTTAATACTCCTAACTAACCTTTCACTGATCAAAGAGTTCTTTCCTCTGGTCAATGGACCATTAGTTAAACTAGTTGATGGTGATAATTAACATAACTCTAACTTGTTCTTTTATTTAAAGTAAATAATGACAGACTCAAGAAAGTTTTAAATCTTTTTCTAAATTGAATGTATGTGAACCATCTCAAAAATACAGTGCTGTCACCAACATTCATAGGAGAGAAAATTCAATTCATAAACACCAAGCATATACTTCGGACTCATACAATAATCAGAAAGGGAGAGGACGGAGAGAAAAGAACATCTGCAAATAACGAAAAATGTTATTTACCAAGGATGGTGTGAAAGACCAACCCCCTGGCCAAAGGGCTGGTAATGGTCCTCCGTGTTAGGTCAGGAGACAAAGATTTCGGGATAGAATTCAGGACAGCATAGTTGACCTCGCTAGAATTCGGACGATGGCGCAGCACCCCTCTCTGACACTGTCTTTCTCCTCGGGATTCTGCCGCGACCTTCTGATCTAACCCAATTAATTAGGATAGAAAGTTCTGCTTCAGGTTCTGCATTTGGCTCTTCATCAGCATCTCACAGCATCTCTCCCAGCAACGGCATCTCCCGCAGCAAAGACAGCATCCAGCATAGCTAGCTATCTAACTAAGGCTATCTTAATTATACCTTTCGTTTCTTCACGTTTGACCCACTAAAGTTTCAATATCGTAAAAATACGAAATGTGATTGGCCAGGCAAGGGAGGAAGCTCCATCACACCATGCTTACATGTCACAAATTAGTTCAACTATTGTTCGCAAACCCATCCCCTTAATTTGTATTCATAAATTGAATTCCCAAACAATTTCTTAGTTCACCTTGAAACAACATAATAACATCATGAATACGAGTCTTCATTATTGAACTCTGCACCATCCATTCTCATGCTGTGACACTTGTCTCTTGGCTCCCATTCAATCTCCCAGTCACCGTTCCGGGCTCCATTTCAGTGGACATGCGCAAACTTCATGTTACTACGCTTAATTTAGATATGCTAGAGAGGCCCAAACAGGCACTAGTGATAAAGTCAGAAAGACAAATATTAATTTCACAAATAAAGTGGTTGGACTGTATACCACCCTCCTCTACTCTATTCCCCTTTACTTATTAATACTTTTTCCGCATTAGCATTCCGAAAATAGCTTGTTTTCGTTTCAAGTAAACCAATGCCTCTCCGCAGACAAGGCTATTCTCTACGACAGGAATCTGCTACCGCCCCTGCGACGGCTCCAGCGTGACTCTACCACTTGGCAGAAACTTCCACTATCCCTGCTGGGCCGGACGGCCCTCTTCAAAATGATGGCACTGCCTAGGTTCCTCTACGCCCTACAAAACTATCCAGATCTGGTACCGAACTCTTATTTTGTAGCAGTGGAGGCGGCGCAGCGGGCCCTCCTCTGGTCAGATACTCCTAGAATAGCACTCCACAAACTCACGATGGGATGGTACGACGGAGGGATAGCCCTCCCAGATATCCGCAAGTATTACTGGGCTGCCCACCTGTCTGCGATCAACCAAGGGACATACAGCGAGGGTAATGACCCAGGTTATGGGATGGACAAGTGGTTACTCCCCGGTGGGAACTATGAAGCCGCACTCTATTCTAGACCTGGTAAACATCAGCTCACGGGACCAACGAAACACTCGGTACAAATATGGCATATGGCGCAGCGTAAGCTTGGTTGGTCCAATACTCTGACCATGGTCACTCCATTATGGGCATCCGAGAAATTAGGAAATCTGGGACGCACGAAGGGGTTCCATAGCTGGGACCTTATTGGCATCTCGCAAATTAAAGACTTGTGGGGCCCCAAAGGGGTCAGGCCCTTTACTTACCTACAAGAAACATACGAATTAGCACACACTGAATATTTCAGGTATATGCAAATTAGACACTCCCTCTAATCTAACATACCGCCTGGAACTAAACCCCCACAGGCCTCCCCACTCGAGGACAGGCTGCTAGACGGACACATGCCAGAACACGCCATCTCCCTCACATATAAGAAACTTATAAACAATCCCCCTGACCCACTCGTGTCCCTTAAAGAGAAGTGGGTGGCCGACGGGCTGGAGATCGATGATGAAGAATGGTCGAATGCGTTGGCATCTCCTAAAGAGGTGGCGATATCGGCTAGACTTAGGCTCATACAACTGAAAATACTACATAGAGTGTACATCTCCTGCACTAGACTACAGTCGATGGGAAGAGGGGGGGAGGGACTCTGCAGACGGGGATGCGGGGAGACGGGCTCCTTTTTCCACATTCTGTGGGACTGCCCATTGTTGAGGAGGTACTGGAGACGTGTGATGCAATGTATGCACGAAGTATGGGAGGTAAACATACGCCTGGAAGTGAAGAGGTGCCTCTTGAACATTTGGGAACCCACAGACTTGCCTCCAAAAGGGAAAATCTGGGTTACACTGCGGCAAATGGTGGCAAAGAGGAACATCGCCCGCCTCTGGGGCGCACCCGCCCCGCCGAAACTAGCCGAATGGCAAAAAGACATGGATTGGTGCATGCTGCAGGAGAAGACTGTATATACTGTGCGAGGATGCCCCAGAAAGTGGGGGGAGGTATGGTCAAGATGGAACGAATACAGAGGTGACATATGTGAACCTCCGCAAACCCGCCGCTCTGTCTTAGAAGATGTATAATAACGTGTTGCTCCCCAAGGCTAACTCAATTAATAATATGTATCATACTGTCAATGTACTATACTGGTGTTATGAATGACTCTACTACACAAAATGTAATGACCAATTTATTCACCTTACTCTGCAAATAAAAAGATTTTTAAATAAAAAAAGTAAGCCAATGCCATGTACGTGTGTCTTCAAGACTCCATTTTAGTATCTTCTGCTCATGCGCCAGTATTTCCCACCAAGCGTTAGTTCGTCATACTACGTAGATGAAGTTGACGCAAGCACACAACAGTTCCCCATTTAAAACGGTATTAGTTCGTCTTGGTTGTTATCCGCGTTAGTACACACGTACGCAAGCTTCACTAACCCACCTGTTCATGTGGTGCATATTAGTTATTAACGAAACTTTATTATTTAACTTTGCTAGTAAGGTAAATGAGTGGATTGCATATGAGCAAGTCTCTTTTCTACAAAACCTTGCTCCATCACTATAATAATGAAAGGTAGATAAGGTCGCAGTGGCAAGGAAGCCTGGTGGACATAGGCAGGGTGAGCCACTTAGAAACAAAAAAAATGTCAGGGCAAACGTGGTATATGAAAAGTAACTACAGCGCATAGCTTGAGGGCTTAAATTACAAGTTTACATAGTGAAATAGATTACTTAATCATGCATGAATGCATGTATTACCGGTCGCGGGTGGCGGTATCATAAACCCAGACAAGGTGGTTGATGGAATAAATGGAAAGCAGCATGCAATGGCGTTTATGGAGAGGGCAGCCTTAAGTAAAATGAGAGAGGGAAGTAAAGTCGCAAAAACAAACAGATTCCTAGAATCTGAGAATATGCCGTGATCGGGGTCAGTGGCGAAGTCCATTACTTACTAATCCAAAAGTAAGCAAAGTCATCTCTGTGTTCCCAGTCAATGAATAGAGTCAGGGCTGAGCCATGCCAAAATATATGCACTCTCAACCGACGTCTAAAACGTGCAGAGTCATCCGACTGTGAACGGTCACAAATCCATGGTAAAGTTATTAGGAATCATTTAAAACAAGTGCACCAAACGAAAAAAAGGAAAGAATAAGGAGGTTGAGCATAGTGCATGAAAACATAAATATATAAAACCAAAATAGTGAAAAACCTGGAAAAATAATGTAATAAATATAAATAAAATAACATAAAATGAAACATAGCCACATATCAAAGAAGTCAAAGAACATGGAAGAGGTATTGTTAAGCCATAAGCATGAGAAGGGAGACAAAGAAAGAGGGTCCTCTAGAGAATAGAAAACAAAGAGTGATTACAGAAGGACCTGTATGATTCAAGTCATAGGGCACGAGAGTGCAAATAAAGACAAACGTAGTCATATAGTAAAAATATTAAATAAGGAATCAATTGGGTGAGAGAAGAAGAAGCACACATGCAGGTCTGACGTCATCACAAGGAGAAAACCCAATTGCATGGAGGACTCCAGATGAAAGAGGCCCAAAACAGAGTTAAGGTCAGACATTAGAATAGAACACAAAGCACAAGATAGAATTCCAGGAAAAATTCCCAACAGAACAGGAATTGTCTGGGTCACAAATTCACAATATCCAAATGTTAAAATCATATGTAATATAAACCAATGCAGATTCAGGGTCAAATTTACAAGAAAGTGACTCATCTGTCAAGATGCGTCACTTTCCCTGCGCCACCCTGAGAAACCCTTGTGCCACTATGGATGCACCGTATTTAAATGTGGCGCACCATGGCTCAAGGATTGACAGATGCGTCAGAAATTCTGACGCATTTGTTGACGTAAAAGTCAGGTATTGCTGGTGCTGTGTCGCAAGCATGACGTAACTCCAGCAATGCAGGGGAGGCCTATCCTCATTGGGGTGCATCACTCCTTACGCCTGCTTCAAGCAGGCATAAGAATTTGACACAGTGGCGTCCTAGAAGTGGCGCAGTGAAATCTTGTATATTTCACTGCGTCACTTCTACGAGGCTTTTTAGTGTTGGAACACCCACCCTGCATACATTATACCTACCCACCCTGCATACATTGTACCTGACATAGGTATACTGTGACGCAGGGCTATACAACGTGACGCAGCTCCCTAGATGCGTCACATTGTAAATGGGCCTCATTTTTACGCTGTTGCTGCCTCAAAAGAAGTGACACAACGATGGTGCAAAAATGACGCAAGGGGTTTATAAATTGGCGCCGCTGTGTTTTACTCATCTGGTAGCATAGTGTTCTGGATTCCGGAGGGGGAGGGAACCCTCCTAGGCGTACCTGAAAAAATCTAGGGATACCAGAAAGGGAAAAAGACAGGGATGCAATGTGAAACGAATAAAGGCTCACTACGGAGGTGAAATGGTGATCAGAGCTACAACCAGATTCTTCATCAAGAGATAGTCATGAAAGTAAGTCTAGTTAAACCCTGGTCCCACCTGTTAAGAGTGACTATCATAGTGTAGAGTGCTATTCACTTACACCACTGCCCCCGCTGTGGGTTTGGTGTGTAGCTTTCCTGTCACATTATTACATGTTGGTCAATATATAGATTTTTTTGTTCACAGATTGAAGTCTTTGGCGCATAATCTTTTTTTAGGGATGTAGCATAAATAATGATACTTACTCAAAAGTATGATGGATCTGCCTTTTCAGTTTACCACTCAAAATGCAAACTTCACCTTCTAACTCCTTTTCATAACCCTCTTCTTTGAGGATACAGTTTAACTCTGCCAATTCAGAAGAGGGCCCCTACTCTAAACCTCGCTTTGGTAGTTGCCCAAGATATTATCTCCTTTAGGGATTTTCTTTCTTAGTTGGTTCCTGAGAAAATATGTCATAGCCCTGTACTTATTGGCTTTGAACATGTCTGTTTATTTTGTGAAGGACAGCTTTTAGACCTGTCGGACGTAGCGTGAACTACTCCCAAAAGTTTTGCATTTGCCCTACACTTTTTGCTGAAATTCATTTTTGTTGGCCCTAGGAATCTGTGCACTTTACCACTGATAACCAGTACTGAAGTGCTTGTGCTCACTCCCTAACACATTGTAAATTTGGCTTACACATATTGGCATATTTAATTTACTTGTAGGTCTCTTGCAAAGTGGTATACCATATACCCAAGGCATGTACATTAAATGCTACTAGTGGGCATGTAGCACCTATTGTGTCACCCACTTAAGTAGCCCCTTAAAACATTTCTCAGGCTTGCCATTGCAGCCTTAATGCAGTTTTAAAGTGCCAATTCGACTTGGCAATATAACCCCCTCACCAAGCCTTAAACTCCCCTTTGAATTACATATAAACCATCTCTAAGTTAAGCCCTAGGTACCACTAGGTATCCCATAGGGTAGGATGCATTGTAAGTAGACGGTTGGACATGTGCTCTTAATTTTTGCATGCCCTCGTAGAGAAAACCTCCTAAATGTATTTGTCACTACTGTGAGGCCTACCTCTCTCATAGGATAAGACTGGGTTGCCTTTTAACATTTAATGAGTGCCAACCCTCGATTGGGAACAGGTGGGCATTTCATTTTTGGTGTCTGAGAAATTGAAATTAAAAATACGCTTTATTGGTAAAATCAATTTTTAAGTTACAATTTTGAAAATGTCACTTCTAGGAAAGTTGGCATTTTTGTGCTCTAACCATTTGATGCCTGCAGCCTGCTCCTGGGTCACATGACTGGGTATAGTTGGCAGTTGGACTTTGTTTATTCCTCCAAGACAGCCACACAATAGAGGGATTAGGTGTGCCTGAATTGACCATCAGCTGGCAGGGGGGGAGCTGAACAAAGCCCACTTGAAACTGAACAGGCTGTGCTCTGCTTTTGCACCGCAGGCTTTTCACCCCAGCATTGTTCATGCAATTTGTTTGGAGACAGGGTGTCAAGAAACTTCAAGCACTTCATAGGGAATTCTCTAGAACCTTTTCTTACTTCAAAGGAAGAACCATGACCCTCAGATCCACTCTTTAGTACACCTCTTGACCTGTGGATGACTCAGAAGGAATGTTGTGTTGCTCTCAAGAAGAACTGCTACCCTGTTTCCCTTCAGCCATGCTGCTCTGCTGCCTTGGCTAGATGGACTGGACCTGCATCTTGTGCCTGAGACCACCAGATTGACTCCAAGTGCTAGTTGGTTGGCCTCCTGATCAGAGCCTCATGTACTGGAAAGGCTCCAAGCACCTTGAACTCAGCAGCTGGACTTAATCATTTGTGACTCCTATCCCCAAGTGGTGCCACTCCAGGCCTGGACCCTTGGAGATGGGTCTGAAGGTGCTCTGCCAGCCAAGGTGTGGTCCTGTGAGCAGAACTGACCGCTCAATGTAACTCCATGTAGTCACATTGGAACTCTTTCTGTGCAATGTATTCCCGAAGAAGGGCTATGCATCGTAGTCCACAGTCTCCTCTGAAGTGCTGCTGCATGACACATCCTCTAAGCAAGCTTTCTCATTGGAAGCCCCTCATCAGTGACATCCTCGCCGATGATGTAGGACTTTGCATTTCAGAATCCTCAGAACCACTTCTGCGCGACGCATCCTTGACGCGGGATCTAGCAGTTCTCAGCAAACCAGGATTTGAAGTAGTTTGTTCAATGGGCCTAACTGGGTCTCTGTATCTGGCCCATGTTCTATTATGGTCAGCCTGACCCCTCGTGATCTTGGTCCGGTCCGGCACAACCTGATAACCAAAGTTGGAGATTTCTATTTCAATTTTCACATAAATATTTAAAACTGCATATGTCTGGTTCCACTGGTTGGATTTTTGTCATTTTGGTGTCAAATCAGGTATTAAAAAGTACTCTATTTTTGTAAATTGGTGTGGCATTTTTCTTGCATTGTTTTCTTAATTTTATTACTGTTTGTGTGCTGCATAAATACTTTACATATTAGCTCTAAGTTAAGCCTGGTTGCTTTTGTGCCACGCTACCAGAGAATTAAGCACAGGTTTATTTAGTGGCTTTTGAGGTACACCCTGACAGGGATTGAAACCGTTTCCTCTAACAACCCAATTTCTCAATTGCAGTTAAGAACTTGTTTCGTACCATACAGAGATAAGTCTGTGGCTACTGCTTTGGAATTGTGTTTGAAAGATAACAGCAATATGATATGTGTAATTCCATTTATATAATGAATAGTTTCTGAACTGTTGGTATAAATGTGGACAGTGAATAGGTTATCATTTGAATGCTGGGGATTCAAAAAATTCGAAGCAATCCCTTTTATTTTTAGTTTTTGTAATGTTTTTAATTGACTATAAAATAAAACTCAGCTATAGGTCGAGATAAATTCATAGGACAGAAAGTGCTCTGCCAAGAAAATAATATATTTTGCATCAACATTACAGCAATACTCACCATATTCTTCAATTTGGGTTATAATGCTTTTGTTACAGGATCTTCCATCATGACAGAGACAACTGATACATCAAGCTCAGACTTAATGGAACACAGAGGATACAAATTGTTTAAGAATATTGGTACACCACAAACCATTGACGCAATGTTCGAAGATGAGATCCGAGATACTGATGTTTTTCAAGTCACGTATCCAAAATCTGGTGAATATGTGAATTCTCATTATTTAGTCTTAGTAGGTTCCTTTTAATATTGTTATACTTACAGATTTGTTGAGCTTATTTTCCCCTTTCATTTCTCACTTCTAATATTGTTATTTGTTTATCTGTCAATATTTGTGTTCAATTCTGAAAATCAGGAATTAAGGTAAGCTGCATTTCATGGCATGGCAGCACAAGATAGTAATCAATAAGGTACTGTGTGAGAATGTGTAAATGAGTGAGTGAGTGAGTAAATGCATGCAGTCAAGACTTAAAGACATCCATTGGTTTAAGAAGGATGCCTTTTCGTTGATTTGAATTCCTCTCTCTATCTCTACCTCTATAACTGTTCTACCCCCATTCCTTCTCTCTGCTTTTACTCCTGCTTTAAGCTACCTGAGAGTCCCTCCGCAATACAACCCCTATTCTCTCTACAGTGTCAGTGGCACAACATGGCATGCAGCCCAATGGGTTATCATCCCTACCATAATTAAGCAAACACACACGAGGTTACTGTACTCTCCAATGAGGGTGCTCCCTATCCACACTTATCCTTGATGTATTTTTACCACATCAAGACAATCCAAACCAACATAATGTCTCTACCACTTAAAATACTCTCCCTGAATACAAAGGGTCTTCATGACCTAGTTAAACAAAGAACAATTGCAGATTATTATAACAAACTGAAGAGAGACATTATCATACTGCAGGAGACCCAGTTAAAAGCCATCCAAGAGGCATCATTTTATAGTCCATGTATTGCGGAGATTGGCATCTCCCTAGCACTGCAGAAAAAGAATGGGGTTCTCACCTTAAAATCCAAAAAATCTAAAATTTCTGTGTTATCTCACACACATGGCCAGCAGGGTAGATGGCTCATTTCCAGGGTTGAGAAAAGGGACCTAGAATTTTATATTGTTAATGTCTATGTGCCAAATGATGACCCATTGGCCTTTTGGAAGAACCTTGATAAACGAATAACAGAACTCCCAGACGATCTAGGGGTAATAATAGGAGAAGACTTCAATCTTCCAATAGATGGCAAACTTAACAGAATTTCTGCACAGAAATTCATTAGTAACAGATCTCATAAACAAAGGAAAATGTGCTGCAGTAATAATAACTTTTTTTATTTTTTTATTTTTTTTATTACCATTTTGTTAAGATACAAAACATTACAACAACAGAAAAGCCAGTTTGTTGTTACATCAATTATGAGATTTGGTGCAGGCATAAAGCAAACATTAGTATATTATTCAATAGTTGGTTAAGTCGTGCTTACATCAGTGATTTAAAGTTGCGTTAGGTACGTAGCTTCAAGGGCTCTTTGACAGAAAAATATATCCATATGAGTGTCCGAATTCAATATATCATAATACTTTTGCTGAAGTCATACGATCCCGAATAAACATATACACTCATCATCGCCTTCCACAAAGTATCAGAAATAAGGGTCGGCCACAGAACATGTGATACCCATGCATCCTCCCCATCTATTCCATGGTTTGCAAGTTTCCAGCCTTTTCCACCTCAGCAACATCTTTTTGTACCTGTACCCATTTCAGGAAAGGTTCCCAAATATCACAAGGTCGGGAAATAGGTGGCATCAGTTCACGGAATGTATTTAGTTGTGTGTGGCCATAGGTGACATCGGCAAGCCAACCTTTAATTGACGGTGCCCTCCTCCTACCCCAATGTACTGCAACCTGACGTTTGGCAAATAGTAAAAGAAATGCATGCAATTTATGCGACTTGAGCGGGTTATCCTTGACATATCCCAATAAGCCTAGTATGGGAGAAGGAGCCTCCGAACTCCCAACAATTTGGTTCACTGAGATAAAAATCCTAGACCAATAGTCTGTGAGTATCGGACAGGTCCATGCCACGTGCAAAAACGAAGCAGGGGAAAACCCTCAGCACCAGCAGCTATTGTCCTCCCTAATTGAGCCCCATCCTATGCAAGCTTATGGGTGTTCTATAGAATAGGGGCAAATATTTAAAATGAATCAGTCGAAGTCTGTAGTTGAGAGAAAGTTCTGTAAGCTGTCCACAGCAGAATTCCCATTGAGCTTCGGTTAGTGGGGTGGGAAGGTCGTCGTTCCAATATATATAGGATTTAGGCATAACTAATAGGGCTGGGTTCTGCATGTGCTTGTAGAGTCTCGTGACTAGTTTGCGGGGAGAGGGGGATCCTACCAGGTTTTCCAGTGCGGGCAAAACTGGGGGAGCCGACGGGAAGTCCCTGCTAAGGGCACGGCACGCCGCTCGTAGCTTATGATACAAGAATAGCTCGGAGAAGCGCACCATCTGACCTTTGTCCACTGTCAGGGGGGTCTAAATTCATTGTCGGGAAACAGATCAGCGAAAGTGTGAAGTTGCATTTTCTGTTCCAGGACCTTGCTAATCCCATCTTCAATACAGAGCAGCAGTGGATTTTGTGTCAACGAAATCGAAGAGGCATATAGTACCAGGACTCCCACCCTTTTATGCAGCTGCTCCCATGCCCATCTCAGCGTTCCAGTGGTGTCTATATCCCCCCTAGGACACTGCGCCGGTTTCCAAAAAGCTACTTTAAGTGGGATAGGCACTACAGCATCTTGTTCTTCTGCTACATGGGGTTGGAAGGGCGTCAGGTGTACCCAGAAATGCAAAATTTGGGCCTGAGCCAAAACGCATAGCGATGCATGTCCGGAGCGCCCATACCTCCCTGATGCAATGGAAGTGTCAACATGTCCCAGATGCCCTAGCCTGTCCACCCGCCCATGCCAAGGAAACAAGATGCGACTTGAGAGTGATAAAAAAATGCAACGTGAGTGGGATCGGAATATTTGCAAACAAATACAGGAATTTTGGCAAAATTACCATTTCAGCCAATGCTATCCTCCCAGTAAGCGAGAGTGGCAGCTTCACCCATATCTTAACCTTCTCCTCCAACCACATGACAGCTCTCCCATAGTATAGATTCCAGATTTCCTGCATATCCCGGCATATCCATATACCCAAATATTTGACCGCCTCGGCTTCCCACTTTAGGGGATATTCGGAAGAAACCTGTGGCGTGCTCTCCGTCAGGGGGAAAATCACGGATTTTGCCCAGTTAAAAAAAATCCCAGCCAAGCCGCCCAAAAAAATAAATTCCCGCAAAGTTGGGTCCAGCTTGTCTTCTGGGTTAACAGGATAAAGGGTCATGTCGTCGGCATATAATGATATGAGTAGGCTCCTGGAGCTAAATCCTATGCCGCGTGCCATGTGATGTTGTCGGATATGGGCGGCCAGGGGCTCCATTGCTATCTCGAACAGTAGCGGGGAAAGGGGGCAGCCCTGCCTTGTGCCTCGTGATATGGGGAAAGGATGAGATAATAATCCGTTCACCCTGATCCGGGCGCTGGGTAGGGTATATAGCAACCATATTCTACTGATGTAAAGCGTGCTGAATCCCATACGACCCAATATGGCAAACAAATATGGCCACTGGAGTGTATCAAAAGCTTTAGTGGCGTCTAAAAAAACTACTGCAGCATGAACTTCTGGGTGTAAATAGTGCAAAGTTGAAAAGATGGTTCGTATATTGTGAGAGGTCGATCTCCCCGGGATTAACCCTGATTGGTCAGGGAGCGCTACCATAGGTAGCAGTGGTTGTAGCCGATTAGAAATCAACTTAGCTAAGATTTTAACATCCACGTTTATCGATGAAAGTGGTCTATAGGAGTCCACCTCCGTTTCTGGCTTTCCAGGCTTTAACAAAGTGATGATTATGGCTTCCCTCATGGTTTTGGGCAGTACACCCTCCTCTAAAGCTTCCTCATATACCGCCAGCAGCCTAGGTGCCAGTTCCCCAACATAAGTTTTGTAAAAAGATGTGGTCAGGCCATCGGGGCCAGGGGCCTTGTCAAGTGGTAGGCTCTTTATAACCTGGGCGACATCCTCAGAACGGGAGATCCATATATTCTCTGTGGTTGTCATTGAACCCGACTAATGCAATCGAGTCCATGGAGGACTGCATCCCCTCGGGGCAGGCATCCTGACTGGTCGTGTAAAGGTGGGAATAGAAAACAGAGAACGTGTTTAAAATTTGCTCCTGTATATATTTCGTGAATAAACGTCGTAGATCTGGGCGGCCTAATCCCACCAGCCAACGTGTGACCCGGCCTATCCCCCTCTCCGTATCTTCTCGCCTCCGCATATTTTCCAAGGAACTTAACCTCACGCTGCGCTTCTTCTGCAAAGTCGAGTAGCTTGGCCTTCAGCAGGCCAATAGTTTCCAGGTCACCAGTGGAGTAAAACTTCTCCTCAAGCTCCTTTATACTAGTCTCCAAGGAGGCAATCGTGCCTCTTATGGCCTTCAACACTCCAACCTGTCTGGTGATGCATTGACCCCTAATGACAACTTTAAATGCTTTCCAGAGTGAAGCCTCAGTGTCTACCGAGCCTGTATTCAACTCGAAATATTCAGTGATATCTGCCCAAATCTCCTTCTTAAAGGCTTTGTCAAGAAGGGCGTGTGGTGGGAGGAGCCAGGTGAAGGCACGCCTGGGAAGGTTCTGGATCGACAATTTTAATAGACATGAAGAATGGTCAGACAGTGAGCGCAGCATGTGCCCTACGTCTGTGGTCCAAGTGGCCACATTCCGAGACACCAGCCAAAAATCTAAGCAGGACCATGTGCTACGGTGATCAGAGATGCAGGTACCCTTCCTGAGTGAGGGGTGTCTGATACGCCATATGTCAACCAAGTCCCCATCAGATATTATTGCCTTCAGGGCGACGCTAGCTGCAGGGTGCAAAGTGCGGGCAGCTCCCCGCCTGTCTAAGTCGTCATCTAGGATAGCATTAAAATCTCCTCCCCATAATATCGTACTACAGCCTGTCACCCTGATTTTCATCCAAATAGTGTTAAAAAAGTCTGGGGAATCTACATTGGGGCGATACATATTTCCTCCGGTAGGCTTTTGTAATTCCAACTATAGCCAAAGTCTTATTTTTTCAGGTGGCTCCCATAAATGTGTAAGAATTTTATTTACACAAAGCGCGCACGAACTACCTACATTTCCCATGAGCTTTGGGGATTGCCAGTAGTTCCTTGCGTGCTCTCGCGAGACTACGCTCGTGATCTTGCGTAGCTTGCGAAACAACGAGGAAGTGGGAAGAGACATGAATGCAGACTGGGACTCTTTATAAACACCGCTGAAACCACCGATCGGTACCTCCCCGACGGCTTAGATGACCGCCTGAGGTACCGACGGTTAGGTGAGTGCATGCGCGTGTTTGCACATTAGGATGTTTTGTCCTTTTCTATTTCACGGGGCTAACTGTTGCTCTATTGTTCTGGTGCTTATTGGCAATGGGCTGCATAATATCTTGCAGTTTTAAAGTTAATTTGCATGGTATATATCTTCTTTGGGCAGATAATATACATCCAAGTTATGATTACCTTAAACCAATTGAATCAGACATATTGGGGCTTAGTATTAACAGATACATACCGATATTGTCACATTCTTTAACACGACATATGACCACAATATTTTACGGTGGTTGATGTGTTATGTAAAGGGAGAGAGTGAGTTCCTGTGAGTGATGAGGGTTTTACTTTACATTTGGGCACTATGGCTGTGTTTTTTAACGTGAAGAGGAGTCGACACACCATACTAAGGGGGTCATTAGGATCGCGGACGGACTTGAGTCCCGTCCGCTACCCCGGAGGAGGAGGGAACGTCCGCATGGGCTGCGGCGTTCCCTCCGTTCAGATTAGGATGTGACCGCCAGGGTGGCGGTCACATCCTCTATATTTAACATTGCGGCAGGTGCAGCTTCAAGCTGCACCCGCCGCAATGTTAAAAATCCATGCATCGCATTTGCGTGCAAAAAGCGACAGGCACCGCGCGGTGCCTGCTGCTTTGTGCACGCAAATGCAGGGGGGTACCATAGGTACCCCCATGTGCACCCCCCACCCCCCTTTACCCAGGGGGCCCGCGACGGGCCCCCGAAGTGTAGGTCCGTATGCTTTTCCACGGCGGAAAAGCCGCCGCGGAAAAGCATACATATTACACCATCCTAATATGGCTGGCGGTGTCTGATAGACACAGCCAGCCATGTTAAAGCTTTTCCGCCGCGGTCGGAAGGCGACAGTGGCGGAAGAGCTGCGGACAGATTTCAAGACCCACCGCCATCCTAATATGGCGGTGGGTCTTTTGAGGCTCCGCAGCCGTTTTCCCGCATCCTCCGGGCCGGCGGTGGCTTCCGCCGGCCCGGTGGATGCGGGAAAACCGCTATCCTAATCTACCCCTAAGTTAGGGTTGGTGGTTTTGCCTCTTCTCCAAAGTGGTGCCTCCTTCGCCCTGAGCTGTTGCCAGGTGGGGTGAGGCTTTTCCTCCATACCCTTGAGGTAAGACTCATTGGAGTGTGTTTAAGTTACTTTTTTTTAATGTATTTGATGGCAAATTATAGCCACATAGATTTCTTAAAGACAAAGTACAACTGTGTTCCAAGACTGTTCTATGTAACTCTTATATCTCTTATAGATTTTTCCAAGAGGCAAGAGGAATGTGGATTGTGAGAAGCTATCCTCACAGCGTATCCTTTGTTGTTTATCACTTCATCACATTACTGTGTTGTATGGCAGTAGCATTCTATACTCAAGAGGTCCTGACGAAAGCACTAGGTTAATTTCTACCTGCTCGTGCTGAAACATGTTGACCAACTCTTGTGAATGGACGGTTATCTATTGAATCGCCTTGTCTTTTGCACGGTTTTTAATGTTTGTTCAGATCAGACAAGAATAAAATTATAATCTGATTCCGCTTCAATTTTAGATTCACATCACATTTTTCTTGCACTGCACTTTCTTCCCATACACTCTTTTCATCATATTTGCTCGCATCTGTATTGATTAATATTTTGAAAAACATCCTTGGGCTCCTCCATCACTAAGGTGGAATGTTAGCCCTAAAAAGGAGACCCAGATGATGAAGCATGTCACCGGGACCGGTGAGTGATGGGAATCGGTACAAATTTTGCGTATTTTTTTGGATCAGTCTAGGCAGTCGTATAGTTGTTCTTTGTTTTTATGGGTGTTAACTGCAAGTAATTTTTCTTGTATTTTCTGATTAGCTAGAATTGGGGCTGTATATGCTGCTGAGTCGGTAAACTCTGGCCTCTGACCCCACTCCCATTTTGATGTGTTTTTAATCTACATTGGGGCCATACACGGCCACAATAGCTATGGAGACACCACACAGAATCCCCTGTACAAAGGCATACCTACCCTCGGGATCCCCATACACCAACCCTTCCTTCCATTCCAACCCACGTTTGTTCAACACAGCTATCCCACGCGCGTAATTGGAATATACAGAGGAGTAAACATGTCCCCACTGGCTATGGCGGAGCCTCTGTGATGGTGTAATATTGAGGTGTGTCTCATGCAATAAGCAGATAACTACATTATGTCGGGATAAGAAAGCATGGACCAATCTGGATTTTCTGCCATCATTAAGCCCTTGAACATTCCAAGTGAGGCAGTTTAGTGTATTAGCAAGTATATGTGTGGTGCTCACTTACAGAATCTATGTGTGTAGCAATGATGTGGTTTTCTCCAACCAGGGACTGCACAGTCTAGCCACCAAGTTACATCTACACTGGCAATGAACAGTAAAACAAACCCTACCCCCTCCCACCACCCACTCCAACCCCCAATCAAATACCCACCCTAAAGAAAGAAAACCACAAATGTATACTCGCCAAAATAGGGAATCTTCCCATGGGGGTGTAGCGGCACCAGCAAACTACCTTGTTTGCACAAGGTGGCCGGGAGTGCTGTGGATGATGCTATATGCCCAAGGCCTCAGCATTTCAGATCAATAGAAAACAGCATAGTAAAGAACCTCAGGAGCCATATTAACAGCTGAAGCAACATTACGTATGGCCCATGTCTCAGCATTGCAAAATAACCAGTAGGCACACAATACGATACCCAAATTAGTCATTGTCACTGAGGTGATCTCCTGTGGTCTTTGCGGCCTCGCGATTTCCTTTATTTTTCTTGCCCTCTACATGCTTAGCAAATTTCAGTGCAGACTACGCGTCTGCAAAAAAGTTTGCAGTTCTGTCGAACGAGACTTTTCACTTGGCTAGATAAAGCAGGGAGTACGGGATTTGTGCCTGCAAAAGGATGCGTTTCACCGGGAGAAACTCCCGCCGTGTCGCCTGCACCACCGGGGTGAAGTCCAGGTAAAATGAGATGGTGTTCCCTTTGTGCAGCAGCTGACCTTTCTCTCTAGCCATCCGGAGAACGAGGTCTCTGTCCTGGTAATTCAAGAGCTTCACAATAATGGGCCTGGGTGGTGCACCAACAGGTGGCTTCTGCCCCAGCGATCGATGAGCTCTTTCTACCACAAAGACAGAGGAGAGATGGGGATCAAACAGTTTGTGAAGCAAGTCTCTGATGTAGGTCTCCATCTTAATTATGGCAGTCGTCTCCGGAACTCCAGTGATGCAAAGGTTATAATGTCGCGATCTCTCTTCTAAGTCATAATTTTTAGCTCTGATGATCCCCAACACTTTATCCATGTGGAGCAACTGCTCCTTCGTCTCCACCTGGAACTCAGGAAACTCTGTGTGATGGTTTTCCAGTGCATCAAGACGCGTCTCATGCATCGACACCTGAAACTTGACTGAATCCAGTTGTGACGTTAGAGTGTCCAATTTCGTGTCAATGTTGTGGAGGCTGGACCGCATCTCCAACATAAGAGTTCTCAGGTCCTCTCCTTGATCTTCCACATGTGAGTCTGGCTGACCATCCATCTGTGCCTCATGTTCCGACTCTGCATGTCGAGTGGAACGCTTATTTTCAAAGGTCAACTTCGGTTGCTTGGCGTCCTGCTTGCCCATGGTTACAAAGGTGCTGGAGGTTTGATAGGGAAGCTCTGACCAAGGCCGCACCGGCAACCCAGTATGAGAGCGCGGTGCCATGTCCCTCCGCGCCACCAATGCACAGTTACTCCGAGGTGCAGTGCCACCACCTCACGTGGCTACTGGCCGTGCCGTGCAGTGCGCGCAACTATCAAACTAGCCAAGCCGGGATGGTGCCTCTTATGACTAATGTCTCTATTAGGCTACCGTGCAGAACACGGATCCGCTAATACGTTAAGCCTGCGGCCGAGGCTGCGCCATGCAGCTAGGCACTTACAATGTCACTGGTGATGCAAAGTAGAGCCGATCCATCCTCAGGTCTCTGCAGTGGCAGTTGTGTAACCAGGCTCACCAAACACAGCAGCTAGAACAGCAATCCCCATAGTGTTGGCGTTTAAACATGGGATGGCACAGATATCATGTAGTGCGCATCAGATAAAACTACACTTCTCCAGATTTCAATAAAAAGGCTTCCAAGCACCATCCACACTGTAGATGACTATCCCCCAGCTCCCCGTGGGTAGAGGTCCTCACATCCGCACCCTCACGAATGGGCGTCGGTGCCAAGTGCAACTTTGTGTCGCCTCATGTGTTCACAATATGCCGGCCGCCAGATGAGGGGCCGCTGATGAGACCCACAGTGTCTCAAGCAATGTCCTCGACACACTGTCAGCATGCCGCCTCAATGACAGCCCAGGCAGTATTTACAGCGGGCCCACAGTGGGAGTAGTAGCCACGAATAGTGTTCATGTGCGCCACAAAATGGCAGTCAGGGGCCCACTTGCAGGGTGTCGTTGAGCGTTTTTCCTCCCATGCAGCACCTACTCACAGTTTAGGGGTATGCAGACACTTATCAGCCCTCTGCAGCTCGTCCCCGGAGCGCCGCTTCCCAGGTCCAGGTTCTATCGGAAAGGACGTCACAACTGCTTCACCAACCACCAGCGGCCTGCGGCCCGCCAGCAGGCGCAGGCTCAATTTTCACAGCTCCCCGAGGCCGCTAATAGGGGCTCGTGCGCAAGGCGGCTTCAAACACTGGCCCCACGTTCAGCTCCATCTCCACACAGGGGCACTCGGGTTCGCAGCAGTTCTCCACTCCCTGCCCACAGAGAGCCGCGTCACGGGCCCCGGTTCAGCTGGCAGGAGTCAGGCAGTCACTCTGCAAAGAGTATTTGGCCTGAGGCCCACCAGCAGCCGCAGCCTCAATTTTCGATGCTCCCCGCCTGCAGCTCAGCTTGATTCACGCAGTTGTCCAGCGCCCGTGCCTCCACTCGCATATCTCGGCTCCAGGGCTCAGGCGGAACTTCGGATCACCCCCATCAGAGTCCACGCACATTCAGCCATGCATGAAATGGTTATGGACAGTTCAGCATCTATCCGAAGTGCAGGATTAATTCAGGATTTAATCCCGGCCGGCGGAGCGCACTCAAAGATCGGCCATTCCGCTGCACAGCAGGCCACGCCCCCACCGCAGTAATAATAACTTAATTGACATATGGCAACAATATAACCCGTAGGGAGTGATTATACATTTTACTCATCTCCATACCACTCTTTTTCCAGGCAAGACTATATAATGGTTAGTAATTACTTACTCCATCTGTCCCACTCTCCAAAATTAGAACCAACAGTAATTTCAGACATGCATGTGTATCACTGGAACTTACATTGAATGACCCTACCCTCCATCTCGACAATGGCGCTTAACTGATGGCCTACTAGAGGATGCTGGCAATAGAGAAGAAATAACTGGCTACTGGCCACTTCCTTATACCGAATCAGACTGATGACACATCCACAATCATAAAAAGGGATGCACTCAAAGCCACACTTAGAGGTAATATGATTCATAAAATGTTACTAAAATACAAAGCTATCTCTGAATATCTGAATCCGACTACCACCTTTCACCTCTCATCCCAAGAACATCATCTGTGGCGTGTCCTAAGGCTCATCAGTCAGCCCCACCCTGTTCAACACCTATATGACTCCACTGGTCAACGTCATCCAAGCCCATGTACTCAACATCATCTCCTATGCAGATGACACCCAACTCATCCTCTCACTGATGGAAGATGCCATCAGCACCAGAACAAACTTCCAAAACACCATGACAAATGTCACCAATGGGATGAGGACCAACAGCAAGAAGCTCAACAGAGACAAACACCTCACAGTGTGACAACACTTGGTGGTCTTTGGGGATTGGGCAAAGACCACACCCGCAACCTCTGTATCATCCTGGACAACAAACTCACTATGAATCAACAGGTTAACGCAATCTCCTCAACTGTTTATACCTCCTTCGCATGCTGTGCAGGATCTTCAGATGGATCCCCATCGACAACCGGACGACAATCACTCAAGCCCTTATCAGCAGCCGATTGGACTACTGAAATGCACTCTACACCAGGATCACCACCAACTCCTCAAGAGACTCCAGACCATACAGAATTGAGCCACCATTCTCATTCTCAACCTCCCCAAAAGGACCCGCATCACACCCCATGTCAAGAACCTCCACTTGCTCCCAATACAGAAGAGATGCTGGTTCAAATGCTGACCCTCGCCTACAAAGTCCTCCATTACCAGGCTCCAGCCTATATCAACCATCGCCTGAACTTCTACCAGCCTACAAGACAACTGGGCTCTGCTTCCCTCACCCTCGCACACATCTCCTGTTGTGTGTCGATTTAGATTCCGTATGAATTTCCCCAATTCGTGCCTTATATAGGTACAATTCACATTGCCCCTATTTAGGAATAGAAATCCAGCCCTTATTTAGGCATTGCTCATGCTAACCAAATACAGGCATGGCTACTTCCAAGCATTCATCTACGTCACAACGAGTTCTTGGAAAACCAGACTTTTAAGCCTTTAGGACTTCCCCTTGCTTGGATATTGATTTCTCCAAGAACTAATTTCTTATTCATGAACATCTATTCCTTAGGGGTTCATTCTAAGCATGGGCGTATTTTGCGAATTCGCGATTCGCGTATTTGCGAATTCGCGATCCGCAAAATTCGCGAATTTGTGTGAATTTGCGGATTTTTATATTTTTGCGTGTTGGCGGGGCGTTTTGGCATGTTCGCGGGGCGCTTTGCGTGTTCGCGGGTTTTTTTTTGGGCGAGACCGTGATGCGTCCTCTGGTTCATCACTGCCACCCTCTCGTTTTTTATGCCCTTCTGCCCTCTGTACCACTCGTTTCTGCCCTCTGTCCCACTCGTTTTTGTGCTCTTCTGCCCTCTGCCCAACTCGTTTTTGTGGTCTTCTGCCCTCTGCCCCACTCGTTTCTGCCCTCTGCCCAACTTGCTTTTGTGGTCTTCTGCCCTCTGCTCCACTCAGGGGGGGGGGTCTTCTGTGCGAGTTCAAGTGCCTCTTGTGTGTATAAATGGTCAGAGACCGATCAGAGCAGCAGATGAAGAGAAAGAAGCTCCTGGTCACAGGAACAGCACGAGGATTGCGCTTGTGAAAGTCAAGGATACAAAGGCCTCTATCCAGCATCACAGCTGATTTTCGACGGTAGATTTGGGAAGAAGGCACACCTGCCCAGCCTCGACGACGCTCACGATTGTTGTTTGACTGATGAATGCGTCACTGAATTGAGCTTCAACTAGTTCCAGCGACTATGTGTGTGTTACTATGCAATCGCGCCCAAGGGCGCAGGGGTCCCTTGAGTGAGCTGTCCATCATAGTGGGTAAATGGCGGGAAGACTGTGCACACCGCGAGTGTGTGGGCGGGGCTTCCATGCAAGTTCACATGCCTCTTGTGTGTATAAAAGGTCAGAGAAAGATCAGAGCAGCAGATGAAGAGAAAGAAGCTCCTGGTCACAGGAACAGCACGGGGATTGCGCTCGTGAAAGTTAAGGATGCAAAGGCCTCTATCCAGCATCACAGCTGATTTCCGACGGTAGATTTGGGAAGGAAGCACACCTGCCCAGCCTCCTCAACGCTCACGATTGTTTTTGGGCTGATGAATGCGTCACTGAATTGAGCTTCAACTAGTTCCAGCGACCATGTGTGTGTTACTATGCAATCGTGCCGAAGGGCGCAGGGGTCCCTTGAGTGAGCTGTCCATCATAGTGGGTAAATGGCTGGAAGACTGTGCACACCACGAGTGTGTGGGCGGGGCTTCCATGCGAGTTCACATGCCTCTTGTGTGTATAAAAGGTCAGAGAAAGATCAGAGCAGCAGATGAAGAGAAAGAAGCTCCTGGTCACAGGAACAGCACGGGGATTGCGCTCGTGAAAGTTAAGGATGCAAAGGCCTCTATCCAGCATCACAGCTGATTTCCGACGGTAGATTTGGGAAGGAAGCACACCTGCCCAGCCTCCTCAACGCTCACAATTGTTTTTGGGCTGATGAATGCGTCACTGAATTGAGCTTCAACTAGTTCCAGCGACCATGTGTGTGTTACTATGCAATCGTGCCGAAGGGCGCAGGGGTCCCTTGAGTGAGCTGTCCATCATAGTGGGTAAATGGCGGGAAGACTGTGCACACCACGAGTGTGTGGGCGGGGCCAAAGGCGGAGCTTCCATGCTAGTTCACATGCCTCTTGTGTATATAAAAGGTCAAATAAAGATCAGAGCAGCAGATGAAGAGAAAGAAGCTCCTGGTCACAGGAACAGCACGGGGATTGCGCTCGTGAAAGTCAAGGATGCAAAGGCCTCTATCCAGCATCACAGCTGATTTTCGACGGTAGATTTGGGAAGGAAGCACACCTGCCCAGCCTCCTCAACGCTCATGATTGTTTTTGGGCTGATGAATGCGTCACTGAATTGAGCTTCAACTAGTTCCAGCGACCATGTGTGTGTTACTATTCAATCGCACCGATGTGCGCAGGGGTCCCTTGAGTGAGCTGTCCATCATCCTGTAACTATTTTAGGATGGCGCCGGCAAGCTGCCAGCGCCATCCTAAAATAGTTACTAAATTAGCTTCATCAGGAAGCACTAATAGATAAAATAAAGCAGGTGCTCGAGCACCTGCTTTATTTTATCTATTAGTGCTTCCTGTTGAAGCTAACTTAGTAACTATTTTAGGATGGTGCTGGCAGCTTGGCGGCGCCATCCTAAAATAGTTGCAACAACTTCAAGCTTGAATGCTTGAACTTTTGCCCCCCGGATCCGCCTCTCGCGGATTTTCGGTAAATTCGCGAGAGTTCGCGGATTGCGAATTTACCGAAAATCCGCAAAATCCGCGAGCGGAACGGATTTTGTGCTCATGCTTAGTTCACTCATGATGTTCTTATGCCCGACTTTTACGTCAATACTGGCATTCCTAAACACCTTCAAGGTATAAATATGCCTTTACTAGCCATGGCAAACCACCATTTCGGTTCGGATGCAGCTTGCCACAGCAAGTTCGGAAGGAAGCTAAATCCCTACACACGCAGTGACCAGACGTTGCCATCCTCCTCGCAGAGAATCCAGCCCCAGTGTTTCTGACTCCCCTTGAGGGATGTTAGAGATCGAGTCCCGGAAAGAGATACCAACCTCTTTCATTCTAAGGTATGGAGCTGATTAGAACCTAGAGAAACTTTTGGCAAATCTTGACAAAGCAAAACTAGACTATAGCTAAACAGCACCTACTTCTTCCCTCGTACTACACTTAGATTAGCTACACTGGGGTAGGATTATTTTAGAAGCACCAGATGAGTATTTTAGCCTGTGTTATTTATGTATGCATTTTTATGAATATATGTCATAGCTACAGACCATGCTATTGCAGTATTATTTAATCCTACTGCTCACGCTGTACGTATTATACTTTGCATTCTGTTTTACAATTGTAGCAGTTCATATATCTTGCATGAGAAATAAGACTGTTCAATAAACCCTTTTATTAAAATACCCGTCTCACTATTTCTCTGCAACTCTGTAGAAACGAAGCATGCACGATTGACTGAGTGAAACGGTTATCTATTGTTTCCACGATTCTGAAGATATTGTTCCGACTCTAAGGGAAACAAAGTTGTCAGGTTTATGCGGTTGTCAGAAACAAATCCCTTCTTGTTCATTCGAGAAGTTTCTAGTAGAGTTAGCTGGCACACACAAGTAATTAAGTTTAATGTACTCGATAGAGACATACTGACCTCAGTCCTATATCAAAACCATAGTGTATATTATTCCAATGCGCAGAGCCTATCAGGGATATAGGAACTACACTACACCCCCACATCCACTTCAGCCACAGTAGAGGTTGTTCATTCTCCTACCTCACTGCCAGTTCCCAGAATGATCTCCCCCTCCACCTATTTATTTTATTTATTTATTTATTTATGCGTTTTTATATAGCGCGGACTTTATCCGAAGGCGTCAGAGCGCTTCACAAAAGGAACAGAAAATTACAAGTGAACAAATTACAAAAGCAGACATTAAGTTACATGAGGTAAAAGTGACAATTGTGAGCAAACAAAATACACGAGGTAGCAAACAGTGCATTACAGGAGGAAAAAGTGACAAGTGTGTAGGTTACAAGAGAAAACAAAGTACAATTAGAGATAATATACTGCAATATATGCTAGACACTCAGGCACAAGAACAAACGTTACGTAGGCAATGGTGGCACTTGTGCAAGTATCAAAAGCAAACAAAATGTGAGAGGTAGCAAACAGTGTGTTACAAGAGACAAGTGGCATGTGCATGTTACAAAAGAGTACCAAACACAGGTACAAGGATAATACTGCAATAAATGGCAAACACTCCAACCAAAAGAACACACTGGGAAGGCACTTCCATAGTCATGGAGAATAGAGTTTTCAGTAATGTGAGGTCTTCCTTCAGATAATAGAGAGGGCGTGAATTACTTTTGGAGGTGTCTTTGGAGGAGGAGAACTTTGAGGTCCGTTTTGAAGACCTGGGAGGAGGTGGTGGTCCGGAGCTGAGGTGGAAGTGAGTTCCAGATTCTCACCGCGTTGCCTGAAAAGGATTGGGCCATAGAGATTTCCTTCTTGAAAGTGGGAGGTTCAAGCAGTAGATTTTCTGCATTACGTGATGGTCTAGAGCCTCCATAGAGTTTCAGTTTATTCGCCAGGTAGCGAGGAGAGGAGGAGTGCAAGGCTTTGTGGGTGATACAGGCAGTCTTGTAGATAGCACTAGCCTCGATGGGAAGCCAGCGGAGGGTGGATAACATCGGTGTGATGTGGTCGCTTCTTTTGGCCCCATAAATGAAGCGAGCTGCTGAATGGAGAACAGATCTAAGGGTGGACAATTGGGATTTGGGGAGGCCAGTAAGAAGAGAATTGCAGTAGTCCAGTCTGGAGAGGACCAGCGATTGCACCAGGGTTTTAAGGTCCTGCTCCGGAAAAAAGCGACAAATTCCCCAAAGAAGGCACAGTTGGTATCGAGCAGACTTTGTAATAGAATTGATGTGGGAGATTAGATTGAGTTTTTTGTCGAGTATGACACCAAGGGATTTTGCGCTGTCGACAATGATGGGTTTATTGCTAAGTATATTCATCTGATCCATCCATGATTGAACCGGGGGAGGAGAGAGTGAGGAGGAGAGGAGGAGGAATTCAGTTTTGGAGGGATTCAGTTGATGAGTTGACATCCAGTTTTGAATGGAGTCGAGAGTAGAGCTTAGGATGGAGAGATTGTGAGTGGAGGCAACCTTGAGGTAGATTTGAGTGTCATCTGCATTGAGATGATAGTGGATCCCAGATTTAGGGGCCTAATATGATTGCGGTTTTTCCGCATCCTCCGGGCCGGCGGAAGCCACCGCCGGCCCAGAGGATGCGGAAAAACCGCAGCGGACCCACCAAAGACCCACCGCCACATTAGGATGGCTGGTGGGTCCTGGTGTCCGTCCGCAGCTTTTCCGCCGCGGTTCGCTTACAACCGCGGCGGAAAAGCTCTAATATGGTGGCGGTGTCTCTCAGACACCGTCCACCATATTAGGAAAGGCTTTAAAAGATGCTTTTCCGCAGCGGGTTTTCCGCTGTGGAAAAGCATGTGTAACTTTACTACGGGGGCCCGTTACGGGCCCCCTAGGTGAAGGGGGGGGGTGGGGGGTACCTATGGTACCCCCCTGCATTTGTATGCAGAAATCGGCAGGCACCGCACGGTGCCTGCCGCTTTCTGCATACAAATGCAATCTATGCATTTTTACCATTGCGGCGGATGCAGCTTGAAGCCGCACCCGCCGCAATGGTAAAAATAGAGGATATGACCGCCAGGGTGGCGGTCACATCCTAATTGCACAGGAGGGAACTCCGCAGGCAATGCGGAGGTTCCCTCCTGCTCTATGGTGGCGCACGAACTCAGGTCTGTCCGCCATCATAATCGGCCCCTTACTTAGGAGATTTCCCAGTGGTTCTAAATAGAGATTGAACAATGTGGGTGCAAGAATTGAGCCTTGAGGAACACCTTGACCTACCGCCACAGGAGATGAAAGACTGTTCGCTATTTTGATCATTTGGGATCTATCTGAGAGGAAGGAGGCAAACCATTTAAGCACAGTGCCCTCCATGCCCATTCTCTGTTGAAGAGTTTTGAGGAGGGTGTTGTGATTGACAGTGTCAAATGCTGCAGAAAGGTCAAGGAGAATTAGAAGACAGGACCCCCCCCCAAATCGAGTATCCTCACCGCGTCATCAATCACTTGCAGTAGGGCTGCTTCAGTGCTGCAGTTTTGGATGAAGCCGGACTGACAATTGTCAAGAAGATCATTGTCCTTGATATGACGAGAGAGTTGTTTCGCTACACATCTTTCTGTGATCTTCGCAAGAAAGAGTAGATTAGTGATGGGGCGGAAGTTGTTGAGGTCATTCGCATCAGCAGTGGGTTTTTTAAGCAGAGGGGTGACCTGCCCAGTTTTGAAGGAGACAGGAAGGGAGCCATGACAGAAGGAGAGGTTGACCAGAGTGGTGCAATAGGAAAGGGAATGGGTATAGAAGTCAATGGCAATGGCACTGGGGTCCAGAGAATGGTTGGAGGGCTTTGTTTCGAGGATGCACTTGAGAAGGGCATCTTCAGATATGGGGTCAAAGTTCTGCCAAATGGCTGAGGATTTGCGCGCCTCTGGAGGGTTAGGATGAGCAACCTGATCCACAAGTGATTTCACTTTTTCATCTAATATAGCGAAATCCGCTGCTGTTGTTTGGAGAGCAGTTAGGAATCTTGATGAGATCGAATAGTTTTTTTGTGTCTATTTTTGGCTGAGTCAAGAAGGGTTTTGAAGGAAGATGTGCTTGTGGTACTTGGATCTTGCTGACCGAAGCGTGGCCAAATTATCGGTGGAGGGCGCTTGCCTCCATTGTTTCTCCAGGAATCTTAGCTGCTTCCTTTCTTCATTTAGGGATTTGTTGAACCAAGGTGCTGAGGGAGTGGGCCTTATCTTTTTGCTTTGAGTGGAGCGACGTTATTGATTTCGGCTGCAAGGACTGTGAGGCATTGGGAGGTGAGTTCGTCAACATCTAGGTTCGGGTCTAGCCTTGGAAGTGATAACAAAGCTGATTCACAGAGGGGACCGACATCAATATTTTTAGCATCACGGAACCAGGAGGTAGCCCTCTTAGGTTGGCCAAGAGTTATAGAGTGTGATAGGTGAAGAGAGAATGGGATGAGGAGGTGGCCGGACCAGTCTACATGAATAGGGGTAGTGATAGAAAGCATGCCTGCTTTAGAAATAACAAGGTCCAGGTTTGAGCCCTTAGAGTGTGTTGATTCTGTGCAGTGTTGGATAAGATCGTTTGCAGAGAGCGAGGTGGCCAGCGAGTTCGCAGAAGAGTCATGCGGTATGCCCCAGTGGAGATTGAAGTCACCCATGAAGGTCCGATTGTCACTTTGCGAGTATTGGTCGCTGATGAAGTCAGTGAGTTCCTCCATAAACGAAGGGCCACTACCAGGCGGGAGGTAAATGACATGGAATCTGAAGGGTGAGCGGTGGTGCAATTGAAGCTCAAGAGAAAGGCATTCAAAGGTGTGGAAGAAGCTGATAGGAGAAGCCTTAAGTTGAAGGGAGTTTCTAAAGATGACTGCAACCTCCCCCAATGTTGTCAGTTCTGTCATTCCTAAATATAGAATAGGCTGTGGGTAATAGGAGATCAAACATAGAGTGAGAGGTATCGTTGAACCAGGTCTCTGTGAGGAAGATCATGTCAATATTGTGAAAGGTGATGGTATCCGAGATTTCAAGTTTGTGTTTTACTGCAGATCTGCAGTTGGGGAGAAGACAGTGCAGCTCTGTCAATACTGTTTTGGTAACGGGGCACTTGGGCTCAGAAGGGTGATCAGGATATTGTACTTATGCGGGGGTGCTCGGGAGGGTTTAGGTGGATGCCTGGTTCTGACAGAGGAGATTGTCGGAATAGTGTAGATAGTAGGGTTACTAGGGGATGCAGGTTGAAGAAGGGTGGCGTTCAAGGGCTTGTGTGAGTTAACGAAGTTTGCAGACGACAGGTTGAGCTTGGCTGTATTGGGGTGAGGAGGCGAGGTGCATCTCGTGGGAAGTTGGGAAGGAGTAGAGGTACATGGAAAGGTGGAAATCTTGGAGCTTAAAAGTGAAATGACAGCTACAAGCTGGGAGATGGAGGTGAGAAGAGAGCCTAGCTTATTTTCCAGAGAGAGTAAGGCAGAGCACGGAAGGTTGGGTGGCTCGATGGGAACAGGAGGGGGTGGAATTGGTGGTGGATGGCAGGGAGAGGTGGGGGACAGGAGGTGAGTAGGGGTATAGGGTTTAAGAGTGGGGAAAGGTGGAGGTTGAGAGAGGGAGTTGGTGAATCGGAGGTGAAGGGAGAGTTGTCTTTGTTGGCGTTGCAAGAGGGAGAGGAATTAAGGGCATATTTAGGGGGAGATCGGTGCGGAACAAGGCGGTAAGGTGGAAGGAGAGGGGAGGATGGATGTATGACATTACAACGCATGCTTTTACCACGCATTCTTTTACATAGCAGTTTTTACAACGAATACCATTACAACGCATAGCGCTTTGGGGTGCTGGATAGTGAATAGTTTAATTTACTATTCCAACTCCAGTGCCCGTGGACACTAGGGAAGGTGTTGGATAGTAAATTAAATCTATTCCCTATCCTAGAGCGCCCCCCAGCGCAATGCGTTGTAATGGTTTGCGTTGTAAAAGTTGCGATGTAAAAGCACTGCGTGGTAAAAGTTGCGTTGTAAAGGATGTTTCCTGGGGAGGACTGTGTGGAGTCATGGGAATGTAGGAGGTTTGGGAGGAAAAGAGGCGAGGTGGTTGTAGAGGTCCTGTCAGCTAGGAGAGGTGGCTGTGAGGGAACGGGCATCTGGTAGAGTGAGGGGGGTTGGGAGAAAGGGAAGTTGAGGAAAGGAAGAGGTTATGCTGGGCCCGAGGGAGGGAAATGGAAAGGGTTAACAAGGGGAGAAAGGGAGTAGCACAGCATTGCTGGAGGAGTGGGAGGGAGGACAGAGATGCAGTGGGTTTGTGGAGAAATCGGGGTAAATAACGAGGGGAAGAGGGGGTAGAAAAGAGGGGGGAAGAGGAATAAGGGGAGCGTAGGGAAAGTTAACTGGCGGAGAAGGTTGGAGGAGAGGTGGACTAAAAAGGGGGGTGACAGGAAGGAATATGGGGGAGGAGAAGAGATTGGAGTACCGGGATGGTGCAGCTTGGACCAGGAGCGTATAAGCTAGAGGTAAGGCTGAAGTGATGCAGGGGGGCATACTGTGAGGGGGAGGAATAGGAGAGGAGGTCACAGGGGAGGGGGAGAGAAGAGGGCCAACCTGTACTTCATGAGAGTGCAGCCAATTGGAGTGTAGGGGGGTCAGGGGAGGAGAAAGGGAGTAATGGGTTGGGCTACAAAGAGAGTCAGGGGAAAACCCGGTCGCAGAGGAGGGAAGTAGGGAGGGGAAAAGGTGGTCAAAGAGCGAGAGACAGGTGTCTTTGCCTTGGATCATGACAGTACCGTTGTTATAGAGTGAGATAGTGAGGTAGCCGTTGAAACACGCAGAGGGGGAAATTTTTAGTTGTTTCCCATGAGGGATAGACGAGGAGGAGGTGACGTTAAGGGAATTGTATAAGCGGGTGGACCAAGAGGGGGTGTCGTGAGTGAAGAAAATTCAATCGTTTTTGAGCCTCCCAAAGCGACCTTTGTAAAATTGATCAACAAAGAGGGAATCCGGGAAACGTTCAATAGTGTTATACTTCAATCGTTTTATTGCAGCTTTAGTCTGGTTGGGAGAATTATTGATTTTGTAGCAATTAATTCCAGCCTTAACTCGAGTGGTGGCCATGTTGGGAAAGTGAGGCGGAGGAGGGTGGGGTGGATATGAGAAGGGTGTTACTGGGAAAGCAGTGGTGAAGAGAAGTAAAAGGGCATAAAGGGGCACATATTCCAGATGTTGGGTGAAGATATCAGAACTAACGTGCTGTCCGGGAAGTGAGGTGGGTATTTGTTGGTCCCTTCATCTAGGAATACATGATGCCACCTGGCACTAGATAATATTTACAAGGGAATTGTTTACATATGATAGGACCAACTTGACCCCTTTCAGAGCCTTCGCAAAGCAAATATAGTCGAAGTAGAACAGAACATAAACGAACACCCAGTGACCATTGGTGAACACTGTACTTAACACCAGTCTGTTAACAGAACCACATTCGGCACCAACTGCATTGTACGCCCATGATCTCAACAGACTACTATTGACCATCAGGCGCTATACGGACTGAGGTGACTCTACGGCTGGGCGGACATTTCCCGCGTTCACTACTTTCTCCTTGAACCCAGGAGGAGGAATCATGAGAGACTCCATTTGACTTCAGGATTTCCAGTCATGAGGGGTATTTGGATATTCTTAGACTGAAGTGCACATCACATGGTTGGTGCACTATATACTTATTTCTGTTTGCTATTGGAGTTCAAAATAATTCTCCTAGAAAGCATTGATAGCCTACTCTAGTATTCTTGCCAAGACCAACTGCATGTACGATATCTCATGATTGAATAGATTTAAGACTATCTACGCTTACACTTACTATCAATTTTGCATTAGAGATTGACAGAGCGGACTGCAATCCAACTGGCCCCTACACATCACCCAGGATGTTTATTTGTTTCTTTCCCTGAAGAAGTCCCGTTTGGGACGAAACGCGTCGGCTGTCCTTTTTCTCTCTGTTGAAAAATAAATCATCAAAACAAAACGGACTTTTGGACAATCATATTTGTGAATTTGATATAATTGAATTTGAGAACTTGTTCAATTTATGGTGCACCTGTGCTTTCATTTAACTCATGTTTAAGTTCTGGTTAGAACTGGCATTGTGTTGGCGGGTGTCGTATCGGTGTGCACATAATTCCCACCTAAGGGTTTAGACAAGGGAAATTTTAATAATATTGGCAATTTATGTATCAGGTGCATCTTTATCAAAGTTCCGCCATCCACTATGCTCTAGCAGACTACTATTGGACCCTAAGCTCCTGAGAATCACTAACATTAGGGGCAAAGAGCATAGGGTGGAGCAAAATTTGATTAGCAAAATCTAAATATGACAAAACAACCTCGTCATCTTAAGACCACCTGAAGAGGTACTCAGAACAGTGTGCGGAAATCAAATTACATGAAAAACATTTCCTAGCACCACAGATACGTACAAGGGCCTGGCGCCCTACAAACCTCGCAGTCTCCCTGGCCAACTGGACATCTCAGAGGGGGACTCAAATGCCCTGAATCCATAGTGTCAATGGTGCCGCGCGCCAATGCAGCGGGAGTCCTAACTCAAACAGAAGTGTCCCCACGGATAAAGTTGCCTAAATGGTGCAGCTGGCACTACTT
Source organism: Lissotriton helveticus (assembly GCF_964261635.1). Lineage (NCBI taxonomy): Eukaryota > Metazoa > Chordata > Amphibia > Caudata > Salamandridae > Lissotriton > Lissotriton helveticus. The sequence goes on along the minus strand of NC_136067.1, from coordinate 890,813,174 downwards.
GCTGCCCAGCTGTTAAAGGCCTAAACGTTGCAGCTGGCACTACTTGCTGCGCAGCTGTAAAAGGCCTAAACGGTGCAGCTGGCACTACTTGCTGCGTAGCTGTAAAAGGCCTAAACAGTGTAGCTGGCACTACTTGCTGCGCAGCTGTAAAAGGCCTGAACAATGCAGCTGGCACTACTTGCTGCACAGCTGTTAGTGGCCTAAACGGTGCAGCTGGCAGTACTTGCTGTGCAGCTGTAAAAGGCCTAAACGGTGCAGCTGGCACTACTTGCTGCGCAGCTGTAGATGAGGCAAAGGCCGCCAGGGCACCGATACTACCATTTTCTTCCGCAGAACTTCCGAGGCTCGACAATATCCTTTTGGCCCTTTTCTGCCCGGTGTAAACTCTCGGGATGGATGTTATTCTCCCCAGTTACACGGAGCCTCCGGGGCCCCTCCCGTCAGCATTCCCCGTGTGGGGTGGGGAACAGACACAAAGACACCAGTGCGATATTATTTTGCAGAAATTTGCTTTCTCTAGCATTTCAGCATGATATTACACTGCAGACACCAGACTGCTTCAGAAAAAGAATATAAAACTGCTTCCAGGGACACCGGCTTTTCTGTTTTTTTTTTTTAAACGGTGAGCGAATTTGTCTTCCTGCTCGAAATCATGGAGCCGGTTATCCTCGTAGATTTTTTAATGTTTTCTTTCTATTATCCCGTTTGTTTGTATAGGGGGAAAACAAAGGCAACGTCTTTGTTAACAACAAAATGCAAAAGACAGCCTGGGGCCAGTCTTAAAAACACCGGTTCAGCCCTAAATAGATCCCTGTTTTTATGGAGAGGGCCGGGAGTGTTCCTGTGGCGTCCCTGAGCCTGCGGGGCGCTCTCCTCCTGAGCCCCGGATGACGGAGGTGGGTTGTGGGTAAAATTCACAGATGCCGCAGGCTTGTGGAGGGTCAAACAACACCAACACTGGCAGACTTTAGGAAGGGACTCAAGACCCTGCTCTTGAAATAGAGACCTAGAAGTCTTCAGCACCTGGATACCTCCAGGGTTTATTAGCCGCCCTCTATAAATACTGATTGATTGATGATTGATTGAACGTTTCAGATGGCTAGAAGCAGAGATTCAGGCTCTGGACAAACAACTTAGGCACACTAAGGGCTCAGACATCTTATGTAAACTACTTACCTTACTATACGAATATAATAACATTTTAAGTCAAAGAGCACGGAAATCAGTTGATGTTGCAAATGGGGGGCAACTCTGCAATAGAAAGCAAGCTGGGAAAACCTTGGCAAATTACTTAAAATACTGCAACAATAAGACACTCATACTCAAATAAGGAACCCTCAGGTGGAGGTTGTCTCATCAACACAGGGTATCCTTGTGACCTTTAGATCATTTTATTCGAACTTATAAAATTCCAACAAGCCTGTCCATCTCTCAGCAATCAATCAATACCTTGATTACTGTATCCTCCCTCAAGTGTCCCAAGAAGATGCCCTTGATCTTAATAAGCCCATTGTGGAATATGAAATTACATCAGCGATACGCTCTCTCAAATCTGGGAAAGCTAGATGGCTACTCAGCCAAATTCTACAAACTCTTTACAGATAAAGTGACAGAGCCTCTCCATGCGTTCATCCACCATTATGCTACATCTTGTTCCATTGCTGGCTCAGTAACTAAGGCTATAATTGAAGACAGCCCAAAGGAAGGAAAAGATCATTTGAACATTTCAAACTACAGACCGATCTCCATTGTCAAACTTAACTGTAAAGTATACAGAAAGATTGTGGCCTGTAGAATTGTGTTGATGATATAGAAGCTGGTAGCTAACTCGCAAACTGGATTTCTAAAAGGTAGGCTCACCTCAGACTACATTGGAAAATGTTTATATATCCTGGAAAAAGCAAAGTTGACCCACACACCAACTGTGGTCCCTTGCACTGGATTCAGAAAAGGCTTTAGGAAAGGTCTCTCGATCCTTTCTGCAGGCAGCCCTACACAGTTATCAACTAGGGGAAGAGTTTCCCTGTAGGATCATGGCTCTATTCCATCCCTACGGCGAAGGTCAGGGTCAGTGGTCATCTATCTCGACCATTTGCTGTGACCCAGGGAAATGACGAGGATGTCTGCTTTCACTCCTTCTCTTTCTGTTGGTCGCATCGTTAATCTCCTCATTCAGGGATAACCCAGATATATAACAGGCATTAATTTTAGTGCTGGTAGACAGGTGTTTACAGCCTATGCCAACGACGTGCTCTTGTTCACTGAGGATGCTCCATGGGCTATTCCAATCATTATGAAGGAAATTGAAAGTTACTCACTAGTAGCGGGTTACTCTTTAAAAAAGGACACAATAGAAGTATCTCCCCTGAATGTTCACTGAATGTCAGAGGTGATTGATGACCTGAGTCTAACGTGGCAACCAGATACTATCAAATACCTATAAGGAAACAGTGGTCCCTTTCAACAATTTCAATATTGAGAAAATCAGCACAGAGATATAATAACGACTGTGTCATGTATATTTTATGAGAAATCATAGTATTTCATTAAACATCAAGAGAAACATAGGGAGTGGGGCAGTGTCTACAATATTAAGGAAAAGGAAAAACTCAGGCATTAGCAAAACACAATAGTGTGGCCAAAATATAAACAAATAATTAGGCAAGATAGCATATTAGAAGCACCATTGCACTTATATGGAATAAATATTATACAGCAATTTAGTGTCAAGGTGCTAGAGTCAACGGCTTTTTCCCACAGAGAATAATAGGATCATCAGGACTAAAAAGATGTGTCGCCTGAGAGATTCACAACATAGTTTGATTTTGCCAGCTGTAAGGAGAAGATAACACAGATAGGGTAACCAGGGGCGTAACACAGGCCCCTGCAGCCCACGTGGTGCGGGGGGGCCCCTAGCTCCAAGGGGCCCCCCCGGCACCGCACTCTGGCCGGAGAGCTCCTGATTGAGCCCCGAGGGGGCCCCACTAAGTACCATGCAGGGAGGCCCCCTCACTTTTCGTTACGCCAGGGAGGGTAACGGGGGAAAATGTAAATATGAAAATACGAAGGTAAGTTTATGAGTGCGAACGTTGTAAATGAACCAAGGGGTGTGAATAATTGGGAGGTGTGTGTCTAAGGTGAAGTTATTCAAATGGGAAAGATTTCTCAGGTGCTTTGATCTATTTATCGTTTAGGTGTATCAGGAAGTAGGTGAGCATGCCTGGTGAATGGCAGTTATGGCAAGACACTGACCTTGCAAGAAATATGGCCACAAATGGGGACCCAAGGGGGTCAAGAATCATCCTTATAGGTTCAGATAATGCAAGGAATAAATAAATCGCTAAATTGGCGCCACATCTTCAACAAGGCCGACGCAGTCATCGCACCCCACCTGCGGGACATCATCAACACCTCCTTCGACACCGCCACCTTCCGGGAGAGCTGGAAGCACGCCGAACTCAGCGCCCTACTAAAGAAACCGACGGCGGACCCCACCGAACTCAAGAATTACCGCCCCATCTCGCTCCTCCCGTTCCCAGCCAAAGTCATCGAGAAGACCGTCAACAAGCAGCTGGCCACCCTCCTCGAGACGAATGGATCCCTGGACCCTTCACAGTCTGGCTTCCGAGCAAACCACAGCACCGAGACCACCCTCATCGCTGCCACCGATGACATCCGAACCCTGATGGACAACGGAGAAACAGTGGCCCTCATCCTCCTAGACCTCTCCGTGGCTTTCGACACTGTCTGCCACCGCACCCTAGTGCAGCGCCTCAGCAACGCCGGAATTCAGGAGAGAGCACTGGAATGGATCATCTCCTTCCTCGACGGAAGAACACAGAGAGTCCGCCTACCACCGTACAAGTCAGAGGCCACCGAAGTCATCTGCGGCGTCCCTCAAGGATCATCGCTGAGCCCCACCCTCTTCAACATCTACATGAGCCCCCTCGCAGCCATCGCACGCCAACACAACCTCAACATCATCTCCTACGCCGACGACACCCAGCTGATCCTCTCCCTGACCAACGACCCCGCCAGAGCCAACCTTCACGAAGGGATGAAAGACGTAGCCGAGTGGATGACGACCAGCCGCCTGAAACTGAACTCAGACAAGACGGAAGTCCTCATCCTGGGTTCCTCGCCGTCCGCCTGGGACGACTCCTGGTGGCCCCCCGCCCTGGGCAGCGCACCCAAACCGACAGACCACGCACGCAACCTGGGCTTCATCCTGGACTCCTCCTTCACCATGACCAGACAAGTCAACGCCGTCTCCTCGTCATGCTTCAACATCCTGCGCATGCTACGGAAGATCTTCCGGTGGATCCCCACCGAGACAAGGAAGACGGTCACCCAGGCACTCGTCACCAGCCGACTGGACTACGGCAACGCCCTCTACGCCGGAACCACCGCCAAGCTCCAGAAGAGACTCCAGCGGATCCAGAACGCCTCAGCCAGACTCATCCTCGACATCCCACGACACAGCCACATCTCCGGACATCTGAGAGACCTGCACTGACTCCCCGTCAACAAAAGAATCACCTTCCGCCTCCTTACCCACGCACACAAAGCCCTACACGATCAAGGCCCCAGCTACCTCAACAACCGCATCAACTTCCACGTTCCCAAACGACATCTCCGATCAGCCAGCCACGCCCTCGCCACCGTCCCCCGCATCCGGAGAACGACAGCGGGAGGAAGGTCCTTCTCCCACCTGGCCGCCAAGACCTGGAACTCCCTTCCGACCGACCTGCGCCTGACCCAAGACCACCTCTCCTTCAGGAAGAAGCTCAAGACCTGGCTGTTCGAGCAGTAGCAGCTCTCCCCCCCTCCCCTAGCGCCTTGAGACCCTCCGGGTAAGTAGTGCGCTATATAAATGTCTGTGATTGATTGATTGATATGTGTTATATGTGTATCCGCTGCTGAAGACGCCACTCTCAGCTGCATGAACAGCTAACTCACCCCCCCACAGCCAGTTGCAACCCGTAGAAACCTTGCTAATGCACTGCACATCTGTACTCTCCTCTACAGATTTATGGGCCTCAATTTGATTTTAGATAAATTTGAGAAAAAAAGGAGACTGCTATAATCAAGAAACAGAGCTATGTGGAATAGATGAGAAATTCATAATGATTTTTTCATTTTACTCCAGGTGGACAGTGATGAGCAATCCATAAGAAGCAAGTCAAGCAATACATTACTAGATATGCTTTATAAGGCTTAATTGAATTAATCATTGCTCCAACCCATATCGAAGGGCTCATGGTAGACTTAGGGTCCAAACAAATGTAAAAAAGTTTCAGTCGCTGCGAGGCCTCCCTTGATGTGCAAGTGCATGCTCCATCTTGCAAAATTCAAATTCATTCTCTTCAAGTCTTCTGGTTCACTAAATAACTAAATTCCAAAAACCAACAGCTAAGCGCTAAGATGCTAAATTTAAAACAAACTGGCATTAAAAGTAGAGATTTCTACACAATATATATAAAGAAAACTGTCATAAAGCAATGAATCATGCCAAAAAGATCTTTTGTAATGATAGATGTGAGACATGCAGTTTGAGAGGCAAATGGCAGTCAGAAGTTACTGGGCCCAAGTTGTGTTAATGCAGGCGTTTTTGCATCTTGGATCCTGGCAGCTCTATACCACCAACCCTCAAAATGGAGACAAAGTACCTATTTTAGTATTTGACTCTCAAGATAGTAATGCAGAGAAGATGGGACTGGGGAACCCACTGCAACTGGAAGTTGCTGCTGCCCGAGGGGCTAGGGTCCCAATGGTTTGGAGAGGGAGGCACACACCTCCTCCCCATAAAAGTAAATTGGCCCCTTGCGATGAGGTCCACAGGGCCTTTAAATGTGTACTTAGAGGGGTTGTGCGCCCCCTCCCAATTATATTGAAAAGGGATCAAGTGGCGGGGTTCCGGGGGCCTCGAAATGGCAAAGGCATGGGTGGCAAGGGCCCCCTCACCATTATAGTGAAAGCAGCCCCAGGTAATGGGTCCCTGAGGCCTCAAAATGGCTCAGAGACGGAGGCTGCATGCCCCTCTCCACCCAAAAAAAGTGCTTGTAGCGATCGCCCTGGCTCACTCCAGAGCCTTATAATTCAAAAGTGTGGTAGCCTGCCCTTTTTTATGTGTCCCGAATCCACAGATATACCACGGATCTGCTGTACGGTTGAAAAAAATAAACTTTTGACTCTAGGGTGGTACCTCTGGGACCCCACCACCGGGCCTAGGGGGCAGGGTATACCTACCCTGCACCCGATACGTTTGTTTTATTCTTTTTCTAGTACAGGGGCCCTAAAATGTATTTTGCCACAGCTTTGTTGAAGTGGTGGTAGCCAATCAGACCATATCTTTTGATCTATTCAATCCATGGGCCCTCTATGTCTCTATATATACTTATATTTTTAACTTACATTTTTCAGACCCTACGGAATCACCTCGCACCAAATAACCAAAGTCCCACTTTCTGGACCAAAATCTAGCTTTCTGCCAAATTTGGTGTAATTCCTTTCAGCCGTTTTGGTTAAATATTAATGTAAATTAATTTTATATACTTATTTTGAATATAGAACAAAAAAGAAATTAAAGAATGCTACAACACAATTAACTTAATTTTTAGTTAAATATTTTAATCATTTAAATATATCAAATTAAATAAATATTATTTTTCTGAAGTTTAAATTAAAAAGTAATATTCCCACCTACAGTAAAAAAAAAGATTTTTAATATGCATTAATCACTGGTTGGATGTTTTTGGTGATGGACTTACTACATTTATTATTAGGCTGTAGTGCATTACACTCATACATTACAGCCATTACATTGGCTCCACCCCCCTGTTTCAGGGGGTGGAAAGGTGTAAGTGAACAGTTTGACTAACACTTGGATTTTGTCAATAGACAAAAGTGATAAAGCTACTCAAAAGTGTAGGAGTAAATTGCACGTGTAAATAGCTCATAAGTGCAAGTCACATTTGTGAAGAATTTTGTTTGTGTTTAAAATATAACTTATTTTAAACACCTAGCTATATTACAACTGTACATACACATTTCTGTCCCCTCAACATACCTGTTTTCTTCAGTGATCAACATACCTGTTTTCTTCAGTGATAGAAATTTAAATGAGGACCTAGGTCCCGATTCACAGAACTAACTTAAGACAAAATCCTAAACTTACTGCCATTTTGGTATTCACAGAAGGCACTTACTCATTGACGAGTAAGTGCCTTCTGTGAATACCAAAATGAGTAAGTTACTCAAAATTGTAAGTTACTCATTTTTATATTCACAGAAGGCACTTACTCATCACTGAGTAAGTGCCTTCTGTGAATACCAAAATGAGTAAGTTACTCAAAATGAGTAAGTCACTCATTTTGGTATTCACAGAAGGTACTTACTCATCAATGAGTAAGTGTCTTCTGTGAATACTAAAACGAGTAAGTTTCTTCTGTGAATACCTAAATGGTAGTAAGTTTAGGATTTTGTCTTAAGTTAGTTCTGTGAATAGGGCCCCTTGTTCTTCCTACTCCTTGTAAGCAAATCACCATTGGATGCAGTAAAATATCCATAAGCGCAGAAACATTCCATGCCTCCCTAATTGGGCCTGGGAAGAAGGAAGTGCCTACGCATAGTATTATCAATTTTAAGTCACCAAAAATGATTGAATCATTATTAAAGTATTTTTACTCCCAGCAACACTGTTTAGCGTCCACCCAGGTTCTGCTAGGGGTATATTTCTTTAGGCCAGAGGCTTTTCCATCCATATTCATAAAAGTAAGCACACCATATTTTGGGGTGGAGTCTCAAACTTTTAATGTAGAAGTCAAAATTATTTTGAAGCTCTTGCGTTCCTGGAGGACTTGGACAGACTTCACCCCATTCTGGAGGGGGTTGTTCAGAATGAGTTGTATATTAATATGGAGGGGACCTTGGAGACATGCCATTTTATTGATTTAATGGACTTCAGGCCCAATTTAATGAACCCTTGTGTAGAAGGGCAAGGGCTTAGGAATCCCTCAAGGAATATTACAGGTCCAAAGAACAAGTTGAATAATCTTGTACGAATATCAATAACCAACTCTGATACAGTCTTATCACATATGGAATCTACTACTTTCAACCCTCCTTCTCTGACACTTGACATAAACGGCATTAAAGGGTCCACACGCCCATCTCTGGATAAAGCTGCCCCTCAAGCAACATTGGGGAGAACCCCTCAAAATGTAGTACTAAGGTTAAAGATCATCCCGTTTTCCATGCCCCACAAACTCTTAGCTGGAACATTCCAGGTATTTATTCTAAACTGTCTATCGAAGATTGGGTCAATTTTTATAAAGGGCTTTGAAATAATTTGTTTACAGGAGACTTGGGCAACTAAGGGCTTTTATGTGGATATCTTTTAATCCTTTTGTACCCAGTCAAGTCCATCCCCAGCTGGAAGGACGAAGGACGGGCTAGCCATTCTAATCTTGGTTAATTTTTCTTGTCATAAGGTAAAGCTTTTGTTTCCGACACCTTGGCTCCAAATACTGCAATTGGCTGGTTTACTTTCAGCAGATTTAATCATTGTTGATTTTTATTATAATCTGTTTAACCATCCTTCATCAAATGTGGTACACATCCGGGCCAGGATCTTCACCTCTGGCCCGGAATCCCCACCTCCGGGCTGGAATCTCCACCTCCGGGCCCAAATCTCCGGCCCGAATGTGAACATAAAGTTAGTATGAGTAAGTGCATTCTGTGAATACCAAAATGAGTAAGTGCCTTCCATGAATACCAAAATGAGTAAGTACCTTCTGTGAATACCAAAAGGAGTAAGTGCCTCCTGTGAATACCAAAATGGTAGTAAATTTAGGATTTAGTAGTAAGTTAGTTCTGTGAATCGGCCCATAGATTTTCATTAATGATCTTCTTTTTGCGACCGAGTGTTGCCTAGTTCTTTTGAACTCTTACCCAACTTTTATAGGGGGTGGAGCACAAGCATTATTGACTTTATGTTAATTTCAAACGCTTATAGCCTCTTGATTTTAGACAAACTGTTTGAGTGACCATAGGCTTTTTATTCTTACTTTCAATTGTTAGCAGCCAGGTGTGGGTAATAACCTAGTGCTAGTCCCTATTGCTTTCTCTGCTGATAGAGGTATCTGCATTAGGTGAGAATCTGTTAACCTTGCCCAGTTCTTGATGTCTGTAATGGCTCAAAGTTTTGTACAAATGATCAAGTGTTTATCCGCTGTTATATCCTCTATTCTGATAATAGACAGTTTTGCTAAGGCATCCATATAGTTTCCTCAGCACTAACTTTAAGAAGTAAGTCCTGTGCCACCCCATTCAAAAATGGTTTAATTCAGCTAGTTCTGCAGCACACAAGTCATTGAAGTTGGCCCTAAAATCTCACCCAAGAAGTCAGGAGAATATTAAATATGCATGATTGTTTAATAAAGCTACACTCAGGGATATGAAACTCAATCTTAGAGAATTAGCCTGGGCCGACCACCTGAAAGCATGGGGAGTCAGAGGATCCCAAACTTTTTTTGGGAGGCAGTTAATCGACCCTTGTTTAGTATGAGCACCCCGTCTAAGATTGAGTGCTTAATTACAGCTGAAGCTTAGGTCGCTCATTTTTCTCAGGTTTTCAATTCCAGGAATGAGGCCCATATAGAACAAGGTTGGTGTGAAATGACAAGGTGTGATAGGGGGAGGGGGTCTGACTTTAGCCTCACCATCGAGCCCAGGGATGTAGCTCTAGCCATCAGGAAGAGCAAAAGGGTAAAGAGGAAGGCCTGAATTTGTGTTTCAGTGGATATTTTTAAGGAAATGTAGACCTCTGAGCATCCCTGCTCACAAATGTTGTTTGTGCTTCAATAACTGGACCTCTTATTCCACATAGTAAGAAGCAGTCATTTTACCCATTTGCAAGAAAGGGGACAGAACCAATCCTGTTTGCTATTGCCCAATATCTCTGTTGGACTAAACCATGAAGATTTTAGGCAGAGTTCTTCTGGCCAGATTGGAAGAGTGGAACAATATCAATTGATGGACAGAATGGTGTACAAAGTGAAACATTCACCCTAGTACACATACCTGGGCCTAAATCCATCATTGTTTTGCTCCCCAGGGCAATTCACTTTAAACCCAGCCTTTGAAATTCAGTCTTGACCCTGATCCCCATAGGAACGGTCCAGCCCGAACTGCCAGGCCAAGTCGTTCCTGGACCGGAACCAAGTATCCTGGGACCTGTTTCAGGGTTTCACCCCTCATGAGCCAGGCTAGCTTGACTCCAGTGGCATGGAGAGCATGAGACCCACATCTGGGCATACCCGTCCCACTCAGGGTGACAAATGCAAAAAGAACAATTGATGGGCAGAATGCTGAACGATGTCAAACATTGACCCCAGTAGAGAGATCTGAGCCTAAATCCATTGTTTTTGTGCACCTCATGCCATTCCAGTTTAAACCCAACCACATGCAAATCAGTCTTGACCGTGAGCCCCCTGGGAACAGTCTAGCCTGACCTGGCAGAGTGGTTGGAGACAAATAATATAATTTCAGATTTACAGAATGGATTTAGACAGGGGAATGGAACCTTAGAGCAATGTTTAAACCTCGTTCTTTCATTTGGCAAATATGCCCAAGTCAAAAACAGTGCATTCCGTTTGGCCTTTAATGGACTTATTAAGCGCCTTTGATACTGTAAATCACTCAAAACTGTGGAATATCTTAGAGAGTTTAGGGGTCGAAAACCATTAGTTATGTTCAAACATTATTTACACTGTGATACCTCTGTAAGGATTCGCTATTCTCCTTCTAGAGACAGCACAACCTCCATAAATGTCAGTCAGGGAGTCCGACAAGAGTGTATTTTAACTCCATTCTTGTTTTTAATTTATATAAATGGACTCGAGGGGCACCTTCTTCAAAAGAGGGCAGACATACCGAGGGTGGGAAACTGTTTCATCCCCACCCTCCTCTTTACCAACGACACAGTACTCATAACTAGGACTGCAAATGGTTCGCAGCAGCTGTTGGATGGTTTTTAGGACTTCATGACCTCATTAGATTTATACGTTAATCGGTCAAAGTCTTTTGTTTTAGTCTGTGGGCATAAAAGTACCAAACTACAAAATCATCATATAGAGGGATCAACAGCCCTTATAGAGCCCAGCTTTAAATATTAAGGAGTACCTTGTGACTCCAAGCTTAAATGGAGCCCTTGGTTGTCGTTAAGAGCACTCCAACTTTCAAGAGCAATTGAAGGAAATGTTCGTTTTGCATCAAAATTGGGGCATAGGCCAGTAAAGGTGATGCTTGCTTTGTATCAATCTAAACACATCTAAGTTGCCTCTTATGGGGCAGGTGTGTGGGGGTATTGCAATAGCAACAATTTTCAGAAATGACAAAACAGCTTTCTGCCTAGATTACTTTTAGGTCCCTCAGGCACTACCACCTTTTTTGTCATTCTAAGGTTGGTTTGACCAATTTAGAAAACCTTTAAGGGTTGGCCCCCTTTTATTATATGTAGAATTGTGGCAATCACATGCTCTGGGTCTCACTAAATGTATTATCATGGATTGCACAGCCCTTGACAAGGTGGCTTGCATTTTGTGGCTAGCCTACATTAAGAGTACTTTTTTAAGCCTGGAAGTTCCAGAGCTGTGTACTAATCCTGAACAATATGTCCCAGGGCGACAGTTCGGATAGGGACTCTATTTTATGCCCAATGCAAGAACTTACGTCGAACTAACACTCTTTGCATGACCTCTCAGGAAAGATATCTCACTCTATTCCCTCTTGATATGATCTATAGCGCTACTTAAAGTGTATAGAGAACTCACAATTCAGAACTAGGTTATGATTGTGCTCTGTACATACTTGTTCATGCTCCCCCAGAAGGCACCTGGTTTGATAAACTTCCTAAGTGCCCCTCCGACAATCGCTCAGTTCACTCCACCATTCATCGTATGTTTTTTTGTTCCCCTAATAAAACGGTACGATCTTGCAGGTACATGCATCAATGTAGGCTTTTGCGATTCCTTAATTGCGATTATTAAGGAATCGCAATTAAGGAATTGCAAAAGCCTATGCATATAGGAATCTCTATGAATTTTGAGATTTCCAAACATTCCTTAATTGCGACTCGCAAATTGCAGGTCGCAATTTAGGAATGCCTTCCCATTCATTCTTATGGGCCTAGAAGTCCATAGGAATGAATGAGGGATTGCATGCGCAATATGTGAGTACCAATAGGTACTCGCATTGCGCATTCAATTTCAAGGGTGCAAGGGTGTCAAAAGGACACCCTGTTGCACCCCTGAAATTGATTTGTGCACACATGTTGCGCACACACATGACCCAAGGGCATGTGTGTGTGTAACCTACAACTTAGAAAAATGCACTTTAGTGCATTTTTCAACTTTTTTGCAAATTACCATCAAGTACAAATTGCTGGTAATTTGCGCCCCTATTAGCAAAATTGCAATTTGTGATTCCATCATGCATTGCATTTAAGGAATCACAACTTGCAATTCCTTAAATGCAATCGCAATTTAAGAAATCTCAATAATTTGTGATTTCTTGAATTGCGAGAGGCTGACAGGTTGACGCATCGCAGAAGCCCTTTTTGCGGGCGCAAACGGCTGATTTTTGCGAATCACACCGTTTGCGCTCGTTGACGTATGTACCTGTTGGTTTTTAGGACCAGTTTTGCAGCTTATGAATTTTAGATCGTATAAATTGGCTTCCACAATCTACAACAGTTAGATTCGGCAGAAATGTGTTGAGCGGTTTTTAATTTTATTAAAGTTGAACTTAGTATTAGGAATATATATTCTCGAATGGACTTGTGCCTGCCTTAAAAGTACACAAAGTTCTCTGTATCGCAGTTATTTTAATGAACAGCATGTGTGGTGTTTTCAATAAGTAGATTTTAATCTAAATGAATCATGAACCATCGGTTTATTATGCTTTTTTAAATTTGTAGTCATTTATTTTTATGTAACGATGTACTTTTATGGCAATATCTTCCTGAATGATGTTTTGGCCGACTGACTGACTTGTAGCAAGGTGGACGGGATATATGACATGTTTTTAATTTTTTGTAGAATGCAATCTGTCAAACTCTAATTAAGGCCCTCAATTTTTATGATATAATCTGTTGGTGATTGGACAATTTTTTAAGAATATAAGGGGAATCTAGTATAATTACACGGTTTTAAGAAACGGAGAGATACTTATTTCAGAAAGAAGCCACTTACTCAGCAGTACAATGACGTATGGGGCTGCTTCCTCAAACTTCCTAACCATAAGAGATGCCTAAAAAAAAGGGTTGAAATTTCGCGGTGGCAAACTACTGTGATTTTCACCCATACTTCACAGTTCCAAATAGGGTATGCAATGAAAAAATAGAACCTTTTAATTGTTCTATATTTTTGCACTGGAAAAATTACCGAGCAGCGACCTGATCATGAACATTTTGATTTCTGTAGGAACCGTTTGGATGCAGCAAATTTTAACTCTAATTTATAATGAAGGTTACCGGAATGGAACAGAAACTATTCAAACGGTTGACACAGCCCCATGGATTGAATACAACTTTAGGAATGTAGATCACATCAATCGTCCATCACCACGTATCATCACTACCCACTTGCCTTATGATCTGGTTCCAAAAGGATTAAGGAAAAAAAAAGGAAAGGTAGGGTACGACGTCATTCAAAAAAATGCTTGTGATGGGGTCTGTGTTCATCTCTGTTAACTGCTACTATTACCACTAGTACTACTACTACTACTTCTACTACTACTAAGACGTTGCAAAAAGTGAATAAAATATTCTTATATTTTTCAAGATAAACATCTATGGCATGTATCTGGTAGGTGGCCTTTGTGTACTCTCCATCTGAACTCTCCTATGAAAGAGGATAGATAGACAGATAGGCCCGCTTCACGAAGGGACTTCCAACTAATACAGTAATGATTGTAGAGTCTCCATTCTTGTGGTGGACTCTCCGCACTTGGGCCAGAGTCTCCATACGGCACACTGCAGAGTGTGTGCCGCACGGAGAATCCGCCCGAGTGTGGTGATTCCACCATGAGCACGGAGACTGCCCTAGGTGCAAAGACTCCGCACTCGTAACTTTATGACTCATAAGTCCCTTTATGAATCCAGTAGATAGATAGATGGATGGATGGATGGATGGATGGATGGATAGAGTCACGGAAAAATCAAAGATCATTTAACGTCATTAGGAATGTTATAATGTCATTGAACATGTCATGAGTGATGTAATATGCGAGGGAACAAGCAGTGCATGGCAAGGGCATTAATTATAGTAACTCCAAGGCATGAGTTATAGCTACTTGAGATAACTGGTGAACTTCAGTTTTTTTGTCAGTTTAAAACATGGGCAGATTTATCATACTTTCATGCAATTCAGCAAGATATCTTGCTGCGCTGCATGGAAGGGATAGGGCAAGAATCTGCCATATTTATCATTATGTTGAGCATTCATGTCCAGTCCTTGCCCTGGTGCACTACGTGCTGCCCGTGCCAATGCAGGAACCCTTGCACCATGGTGCAAGGGTGCCTGCATTGTAGGCAGGATTGCTTTTTGTGCACAGACACCTTCCTGCACAAAAACAATCCTCAAAAGCATTTTCCTCTTTCTATATAAAGAGGAGAAATTAGGATATTTCTTCTCGATGAGCCTCCCCTGGGAGGCTTAGCATTTTGACTCATTCCAAGTTCACATGTCTTGGTAAATCTGGAATGCACCAAAATCCATGGGTGGAACGCCTTCCAAGTGCAGAGTAATGCAAGGCAGCGTCTTGTGTTACTCCAGGTTTCCCAAGCCATGCATGGCCTTACAAGGGGGCCTTATGTAGCTTGGTAAATCTCATTTTAGGTTTTGCATCACCCTGTGTCGCCTTGCTTGGTACAAGGCCAACAAACTACCTTGTAATTTGTTTTAACTGACATTGTCACCTAACTATAAAATTCCTTTACAATGTGATGTGTTCATTGAATTTCTGATGTGTTTTTTTCAGTTGGGCCTGATTTAAATCTTGGCGGGCGGGTTACTCCATCACAACAGTGACAGAAAACCTGCCCGTAATTTCTCAGAACTACTGAAAGAATTTACACCAAATCACAAAAAGCACATTTTCTGAATCAATATCTAGCTTTCTGCCAAATCTGGTGCACTTCCGTTCAGCCATTTTTGGCTTTGGCTGTGGCTGTGTCAGGTTTCCATGGAAAACTGCATGAGGAAAAGCCATTTTTGGACCCTCTCACCTTTTTTCAGGTCCAACTTGACAGTTTGTCCCCCAATTTCCAGGAAGAAGCTAAGGTAGATGAGAGTATTCTTAGAATGTTTTGTGAACATTCATGAAATCACAACAAACTTTTAAAAACTAAAATAATCTGTTTCCCACAAAAATGTGGTGGTTGTAGTTAGAATTCCTAGAGATAGGAATTCCTCCAAATTTTTCTTGCTAATGACTTTGATACAGTTTGATGAATCTCCACAAAACTTTGCAGACCTATTCCTTTTTCTATATTGGCTAATGGTGCAAGGTTTTGTGGTGATTAGTAATGGGGGTGCCAAGAAAAAAAAATCAGTTCAGCAATATATAGTCATAAGACTTGGCCCCGGTATACTGCATTCCGTTTGCGGTATACCAGGGTACATAGCAATGAAAAAAATGCCAGCACACTATATTGATGGCTAATGAAAGATTTACCCCCAAAAAATGGCCATATTGTTTTGATCACACTTTGACTGCGTGGAGGGTTTAAATGTGAGATATAGCTAATTTGATTATTTAAGCCGTAATAAGACTTGAAGCAGTTTAGAATAATGAGTACGATATTTAAAATTGTTTAAATTGCTTTATATATTATTTTGAAGAATTCGAAGTACCACGGTATTCCCTCAAAAGTACCCCAGTACTAAGCAAATATTTTAAAAAAATTGCATGAAAGTAGAGGGGCGAGTTATATAGCAAACTACATCACTCTACTGTACTCCATTGCACTGTACGGCAGTGCCCTGTATACCAATGCACTCTATGCCACTACAGTGAAGTGGCGTAGAATAATGTAATGTCCAATATAGCGCAGCCCTTTATTTGTATCCCTTCATTTAAAAAAAAAATGTTCAAGTACCACGCTAGATGCGAGGGAGTACATCTGTACTTCGAAAACATTAAAAATATATATGTTGCACTGCCTCTTGTTTTACTATAGCTTAAAAACATAATATGAAGCTATATCTCAGATCGAAACCTACAGCAAGTTTGGTCTACACAATATGGCTGCCTTTTTATTTTATTCCATGCCACTGCACTCTATGCTACTGCACTCTGTGTCCCCATACTCTACACCACTGCACTATACACCATTGCAATCTGTGGCACTGCGCGCCCCTGCAACTGTACGCCACTGCACTGTATGCCCTGCAATCTATGTCACTGCACCTTATGACATTTCAGTATATGCCACTGCACTCTACACTGCACTCTACACCACTGCATTGTATGCCACTGCACTCTGTCGCTGCACTATACACCACTGCACTCTTTGCAACTGTACTGTATGCCACTACACTATATGACCCTATATTCTAATCTGTACCAATCCAATCCAAAAAGCTTTACTCAACAGATGAATGTCATAAAAGCAATTACATCTAATAAGAAACACATTTTTGATCATAATATTTCACAGGGACAACAACAAATATTCTGTCCCTCTCCCTACTAATAGATTCTGCAATCCAAAACAAAAACAGCTATACGTCTGCTTTATCGACTACTCAGCCGCATTTGACAGCATAGACAGAAGAAAACTTTAGGCTAAGCTTTTAAGCTGGGACCCCGACCCCAAACTGTTGAACCTTTTGATCTTATTACATTCAGAGACCTGGATCCAAATAAAACTGGGGGCAGGTAATTGTCTATCTAGAAAAATAACTACCACAAAAGGTTTGAAGCAGGGGTGCGTTCTCGCACCGACCCTGTTCAACCTTTTTAGGTCCGATCTTTCCAATGACCTTGACAAATGCAATCATCACGCCCCAAAGATAGGGGGCCTCACTTTGTCGAACCTGTTGTACACGGACAATTTAATTCTAATAAGCCAAACCCCTGTTGGCCTCCAACATCTCATTAACACAATGAGCGATTTCTCAGAAAAGAACGGATTAAGCATAAACTTGGGAAACTCAAAGGCGATGATATTAAATCAAAAATCTAAAAAGCAGCCTTCACAATGGTTCCTGCGAGATCAGAAGATCGAAACAGTCAAAGAATATAAATATTTGGGCATAATCTTCGGCTCAAAAGGCTACTTCAAACAACAAAAAATGGCAATCAAAACCAGAGGGATATCCCTGGCAATTACCCTAAAGGGCATTAAGAACAAAATAGCGGGACCAAACCTAATCCCTCTGCTAAACATTCTACAAGCTAGACTACTGCCATCAATATCCTATGGTAGCGAATGTATGAGAGGAAGAGATGAGTCCACACTAGACAAAGTAGTAGCAAAATCAATGCGAATACTCTTCAGTCTCTCTCCGTACACTTCGCCAGCTCAACTAAGGCTTGAGTTTGGCCTACAGAAACAACAAATAGCACGCAAGGGTGCTTATGCAAAACGCTGGCACAAGGTAAAGAACTCTGAGATGGGCAACCTGAACACTCACCTATGAAGAGAGCTGGAAAGAAACATGAACAGCCCTGCAATGGTCTATCTTCTAGCAGCAATAAACACCCTCGCGCCAAAAGATCTTTGGGACACAAGCTGCACACACAAATGCTTCAAACGGTTGTTAACAAACTGTGAAGTACCAATCTCTGGAAGAAGATAAAGCAGCACTAACTAGTAGGCCTCACGGGTGGTTCGTGATTCAGAGCTACACCAGGCCCCAACCACAGGCCTATCTAGGCACTGGTTTCTCAAGGGCGGTGAAAGAATCCTTCTTGCGGTTGAGAATGGGGGTAATACCATCAAAAGAACATGTTCCCCCATGGAAACGCTTAGAATCCAATACAAAGTGCAGACTCTGCGAAGATCCAAAAGAGGATGTTTTGCACTTGTTATGCAGCTGCAAAGCCCTAGACAGTGTACGAAGGAGACAACTAACACAGCTGTGGAACCAAAGATGTTTGCGAACCCGTCGACAGGCACTGTTGGCATGCTTTAACGGGGAGGACATTCAATTAGCCTGCTGACTGGTTCGCTTCATGAAATCAGCAAATATCGCACTAAATCCAGCCGTTACTCCATGATCTGGAACAACTACGACCTGCGAAAAACCTATACATGAAAAGAACTTTCTTTGCGAATGCTTGACAGTGTCCTCCTCCCTCCGCTATATTAAGCAAAGAAACCACACACTGATAGTGCCTCACAGGAATCTTGGGTTTTTAATTCCTCTCCATTTAAAGACAGCACAAGACTTTTTTTGCACATATTTATTTACAAATTTATTAATATTGCCAAATGAAATTAAATGAAATGGAAAAAGAAATTTATTAAGCGCACGTACACCAACGGCTTCTTGGTGCTTTGGATGGCAAATGGCAGCTGTTCATTAGTAACCCAAAGAGAAAACCAACTAATAGAGGGCTCCGGGAAACTGAGCAGATTATACAAGGCTCTCTAAAGTTGGAATAGAAGGGAATAGAGCTGAAAACAACTAATCAAAGGCTTGAGAAAATAACCAAGTTTTCAGAGCCTTTCTAAAGTTGAGATAAGAGGGAATAAGACGAAGATCAGGGGACAAAGAATTCCAGAAGAGGGGAGCTTGAAAAGAGAATCTCAGTCCACCCAGTCTTTTCCGTTTGAACGGACATAACGATAAAAGATTAGAGCTCGAGGAGCGAAGGACTCGAGGTGGAATGTATCGATCGAGACGACTAAAAATGAAGGCTGGGCCTTGTTGAGCAAGGGCTTGGTGAGTAAGGCAACCCAACTTGAAGAGACAGCGCTGGATCACGGGGAGCCAGTGCAAGCTCCTCAGGAGGGGCTTCGCTGAACTTGTCCTGGGCTGGCGAAAAACCAGCCTGGCCGCTTGGTTCTGGATCAGCTGGAGCTGGCGGGATTGATAGAGGGGAATCCCCACATAAAGCGCATTTCCGTAGTCAATACGGGACATGACCAGCCCAAGCATGATCTGAACCAGGGCCTCATGGGTGAGGAACCTGCTGATCTTCCTAATGCGGCGGAGATGGAAAAAGCAGGCTGAAAGCACTGATTTAATTTGTTGTTTCATAGTCAGGTCCTCACTGATGGTAACTCCAAGGCTCTTGACTGAGCTCGCAGGGCGTGGAGCACTGCCCAGCGAAGGCGGCCAAAAGTTGGAACTCCAAGGATTGGCCGAAGGCCCAGTCAATACAATCTCGGTCTTTCCAGGGTTCAGCTTGAGTTGGTTTGCATTCATCCAATTACCGATGAACAACATGGTGGATTGGAATCTTTCAATAGAAGTGGGGGAGGAATCAATATCAAAAATGAGCTGGAGGTCGTCTGCGTAATTAAAGACGACCCCTGGTAGCTCTCGCAACTTAGAAATAAGGGGGGAGATATAAAGATTAAATAATAACGGGGAAAGAGAAGAACCCTGCGGGACCCCACAAGTCAAATTCTTGGGTTCAGATGTAAACGGACCGAGGCGAACAGCTTGCTCACGATCCTGTAGAAAGGAGGAGAGCCAACTCAGCGAAGTGCCCCTGATGCCGGCTCTCTCGACCCGTTGAACAAGGATGGTATGGTCAATGGTGTCGAAAGCAGCCGACAAATCAAGGAGCACCAAAGCTTGAGAGATGTTGTTGTCCGCCCCCTTTCTCAGTTCGTCATGGACTGCCACCATTACGGCTTCAGTGGAATGACATGGTCTAAAACCAGCCTGATGTTGATCAAGGAACTGAGAATTTTCTACAAAAGAACCACGACAGCCCGTTACATAGGCTTCCAGAAGTTTACCCAAGAAAGGGAGCAAAGATATTGGGCGGAAATTACTCAAAACCTGGGGGTCAGCCCCAGGCAAATCTTGAAATGTTTTTACACGAATGTGATTGTAATGAAATGTATTCCTTTTATCCTTCCTTATTTTACGTATCTTGCAAAAGTGCTCAAGACAAGCACCTTTTATACCAATTGCAAAGATTTTTATTAATCACGCAATAAAGAATTACTTACTCATAAAATTTCAGTACAGTTGTTATAAAAATGCTATAACATTATTAATAAATATACAACAAACATAAACACAGTTAATATCTAATTAAACAGCTATAGTGATACATTAGATACAATGTTGGATTGTCCTAGTTAATACAAGAAGAGCTGATCTCTGTTTAAAATTACTATAAGTAGTTAGAAATATACTTTGGTACAAAAAAAATAAAATCAGATGTAAATACCAGACATCCATAGATCAATTGACGGGAAAAGATCTTGATCTTATAGCCCACATCCAGCTCAGATACTTAGCTACAGCTATTGCAATACAAGGAAGAGTATCATTTCGCAATATCCTCATTGCGCTACTACATGTTCTGATGGACAGCAATCTACAGATTGGGGCCAGCCACACTTTACGCAAAGCTATATATGCTGGGTGTTGGACTTGGCCCTTTTGGCAGGGTCATCCCTGAACTTTTTGCCTTCCTCCTGTATTTTGTCTGACCTGTTTTTGTTGGTTTTATGGCTCTGGGCACTTTACCATTGCAGTTCAGTGCTAAAGTGCATATTCTCTCTATTGTAAATTGGTGTATGGATTAGTGTCTCCCTGATTGGCTGGTTTGGTTTACTTGTCAGACCCTAGTACAGTGCATGGAGTGTGCCCAGGGCTTGTAAATCAAATGCTGCTGGTGGGCTTGCAGCGCTGGTTGTGCCACCCACAAAAGCAACCTTTAAAAGTGTGTCTCGGGTCTGCCATTGAAGATCCTGTGTGCAGTCTGGTACTGCCATGTTGACTGGGCAAGTGCACTCACTTGCCAGTCCCTAAACCTTCCCTGAACCTTCCCTTTTCTGCCTATTAGTCACCCATATGGTAGGCCCAAGGGCAGGGTGCATTGTAGGTAAAAGGTAGGACAAGCCCTGATGTGTGTGGCATGTCCTAATAGTGGATTACAGCCATTTTCGTTTTTCACTATTGCAAGGTTAGCTGTTCCCCATAGGCCAGAATGGGCAGTTTGATTATTACATCTTATAATCCTAACTGACTCAGGGAACTAGATACAAATTTGAGTTTAGTATGCCTGAATTATAAAATACATATTTTAGTGAAGTTGGTTTTACATTCTGTGTTTGAAAATACCACTTTTAGAAAGTAGGTATTTTCTTGTCTAACTATCCAAGCCTGCTTCTGCTAGGTTGTGTATTACTTGTCTGGAGTCTGAGTGACAGGGGCTGGGGGATTTCAGGAGATAGGACTGAATAGAGAGGTCTACATGGAGATGGGTGGGAGGATTTGCACCTGGAACCTGAATAGGGCTGTGCCTTCCCTCCACAATGCTGACTTCACCTCCTGTGGTGCGTCTGAAGTCTCTGCCCTGCACTGTGGAAGGAAAGATGGAGTCATGTAAACAGAGTGCTCCAGGACTGACTAGAACTGATTTGGAGTAGGCAAAGGCCTTTCTGCCTTCAGAGAACAAAGAAAAACTGTGTATAAAAGAAGGGACCCAAACCCCAGAACTTTTGGGAAACAAGAAGTAACCTTTGCTGAGGAGAGGAACCAGATAGAATGAGGAGAGACTGTCCCTAAGCTGAAGTGCTGCTTGGGGAATTCGCCTGCAGTGGTTGCCTGACTGCCAAAGGAAGGAGAGAGGAACTTTGTGTGTACTTTCATCAACTTGTGACGTATCTCCAAGGGCTTGAGAAAAGAGCTTGCCTCTTGCTGAAGTCTCAGGAACAACAGACTTCACCCACCAGCTCCCCAAGAGTTCTTTGGAAGTGCCTGCAGTTGTGTTGGACTTTCTGAGGAACTGCATGTCGCAAGGAGCTGGAAGTGCGACTCACGAGCAAGAAGCGTGACGCCGCCGCATCACCGGGAAGCGTGTGGCAGGGCCTGTTGCAGTCTGCATCGTGTCGCACCAAGAACAAGACAACATCTTTATTTCTATGGACCAGATCTTCATCGCATCATGGAGTTGTGGGCCGCATCGCCACGGAAGCGCAGTAAGAAAGTGACGCATCACCTCCCCTCGCAGAGAAGAACCGACGCATCACCGCCCCCTCCGCAGCAGTAGGGAACCAACGCATCACCGTTCTTGCGTGTAAGGAACTGACGCATCACCTTCCCTGCAACACTTTTGTTGTATTACGTTACGCATCTTAAGGTACATTGACTCAAAGTGTCACATTTTAAGATCTAAAGAGAACTAAGCTACTTCTACCATTTTAAGTACAGTATTGCGGATTTTTGTTGTTTGTGGTCTTGTGTTAAATCTATATAAAAGATACTTATTTTTAATATACAACTTGTGTGGTGTCCACCTGTAGTGTTGTCACCAGGTTACTGTATGTGTTCACAAATGCTTCACACACTGCCTCTGAGATAAGCCTGTCTGCTCGTGCCAAGCTACCAAGGGGGTGAGCAGGGGTTATTTTAGGAGTGTACCCCCTTACCCTGACTAGGCGCAAGGGTCCCTATTTGGTCAAAGGTACCTACCTCTGCCAACTAGAGACCCCCAAATCTAACATTGGTGGTTAGCGGTGAGGATTCTGGACTTGCATTTGTGACTCATATGGTGAACACTACTAGTGAGTGCAGACCAAAACACAACCATATACTTTTGGTAGATTGTTTTCGTGTGATTTTCTATTTTTGCCAAGAACTGCCAAGTTTAGCCACCATGAGTAAATCAGTGCCCATAGCATCTGTTGATTAGGAAGAGGAGAGACTACAATGCTACAACTTAAGACTGCTTAAGCATTTCTGCAGAAGATTCAAAGTTTCAATGACCGGTCTCTCCAAGAAGGAGGAGTACCAAAAGGCACTGAGGGCCTGGGTCGAAGCAAGGAATACCCCTGAGGAAGGGGCTGAGAATGCAGTTGGGCAGCTAGAGGGGCCATTGGGTACAAAGGAGAGAACACTACCCTCCCCAGCAGGCAGCAGTGTCTCTGCCAAGAGCCTGTCACAAGAGGAGCTGGCAGAAAGGAAGGAAAACAGGATGCACAAGATGAAGCCTGCCAAGCTCAGATTGGGTGGGCAACTGGAGTTAAAAAAGTAGGAGATTAACCCTAGAGGAAAAGAAAATACAGTTGGAGCATAAGTTGGGAATGAGGGAGCTTGAGTTAGAGCTCGAGAGGCTTGAGGCCAGGAGTGTCTCCGCCCAGTACTCTGTGCCTGCATTAAAAGGTCCAAAGGGGAGACCAATGGGTGGTCTAACCATTTGGGTCCGTCATTCCCTAAAATTAGATGTTAAGGTAATAGAGACCAGCCACAGAGACATTCAACTAATTAGAATGAACTCTGATGTTTTGGGATCGCTCGACATCTACAATGTATATGTGAGGAGTACCAGGGGTGGGAGGTCAGAGGTTTTAGCGGCCCTAGGCGCCCTCCTTGATACTTACTCTCAAGATAATAATATTGTCATTGCAGTTGACTTTAATCGAACATTTGAACCCTTAGCCATAGATGACGATTTCCCTGGGGCCGAAGAGGATTGGCATTGGACAGTCCCAAAATTAGAGCTGAAATCGGTTGTACGGTGGACCGAGGATGTGATTAGTATGAATGCCTTATGCTTTGAAAAAGGTTTAAGAGCATTAAATGGAAGGACATTAAGTGATAAAAATGGGTCTATGACATTTGATAATGGGCGGCATAAAAGTAGAATAGATTATGTACTCTGTAGTTTGAAACTGTGGCCCTTGGTATGTGACATGGAGGTTATGTGGAGGAATGAGAGCGACCACAACCCTCTGTGTACAGAGCATAAATGGTGGTCACCTACCAACGGGCCAAGAGTCCTTGCCACCCTTGTACCACCCTTAACTGTCCCTGCAAATAACATGCGTAGGTTAAGATGGGTAAACGTAGCGACCATCCAACAGGCCATTACTAACATCAACACTGAAGCCGA
Source organism: Lissotriton helveticus (assembly GCF_964261635.1). Lineage (NCBI taxonomy): Eukaryota > Metazoa > Chordata > Amphibia > Caudata > Salamandridae > Lissotriton > Lissotriton helveticus. Next base: position 890,789,078 of record NC_136067.1, on the reverse strand, counting down.
TAAAGCGATATTAGCCATGGAACATATTAATTTATCTAGTTCTGGGTTGAGTAGCGTGGTTGAAATTCATGATACTCTTTTTTGCGCAATCAAAAATCACTTTTTGAAGCCTGTGAAGGGCATGGGTGAGAGAGTCCTCAAGCATGCAAAATGGTACAATGCCCACTACAGGGAGGCACGAATTGCCCTAGGTACTGCTTTAAAGGGTAGAGAGACCATGGCTATCCAAGCTGCTAGAAAGGAATATAAAGCTAGTATAGTGAACGCAAAGAAAGCCTGGGATGAGCACCACTGGTCCGAATTAAAAAGAGCTAGTGATAAGAAAGATTCTAGACTGTTTTGGAGCATTGTTAAGTGGGGTGGTGAGGGGATACCTGAACCCCCAAATAACAATGTACCGGAAGAAGAGTGGGTAAAATTCTTTAGAACACAGTATGCCGAGGCAAAACAGATTACATCTCCACCGGACATATGTCAAACCCACTCAAAAGATAATTCCTTCAGTCTCAATGAAATTTTGGTGGCCTTGAGCTCTGTGAATAGCGGGCGAGCCCCGGGCCTAGATGGTGTTCCTGCCGACGTCTTTATTAACGACAAAGAACGTTGGTGTAAGTACATTTACCTTCTCATTAACAATATTGCTAAGGGTGCAGAGGTACCGTCATCTTGGCAGGGAGCAGTAATTATACCAGTGTTTAAGAAAGGTGACCGATCCGAACCCGGCAACTACAGGCCGATAAGCCTTATTGATACCATCCAAAAGATAGTAGGGCGTGTGATTGTGAACAGGCTTCTTGACTGGGCTGAGGATAATAATGCTCTTTCACCGTTTCAAGCGGGATTCCGTAGGTCCACAAGTACTGTGGATCAGGTATTCCGCTTTAATTTGCTGCAATGGAGGACCGTGGTGCTGGGCGGGGGTAGCCTATATGCGGCCTTTGTCGACTTACGGGCTGCCTTCGATCTAGTACCACGGTCGAAGCTGTGGTCTGTTCTCAAGAACATGGGTGTTCTAGATGACTTATTGACACTGATAATGCGGCTCCATGAAGTAACCTTTGCTAGAATCCAGTGGGGGGAGGGCAGGGCATGGTGACAGCGGATTTCCCGGTCGAGCGGGGCGTCCGACAAGGTGGCTCCCACTCTTTTTACACTGTTCATTAACGGTGTCGTATCCCGCATGTTATCTGCGAAGTTGGACGCTCCTTCATTAGCTGGTATAAAAATACCTATTTTAATGTTCGCAGACGACACGCTTATCCTATCAAAGACCCCAAGTGGTTTACAGCGTGCATTGTCTATTTTTGACCTATTCTGCGGGGAGCACGGCCTAGAGGTCAATGAGACAAAATCAAAACTTATGATTTTTAATCCCAACCGTAGTTTTAAATCCAAAATGATCATGAATGGTCGTCCTCTAGAGGTGGTGAACACTTTTACGTACCTGGGTATTCACATCTCAAATAAGAGCAGATGGTGCCAACATATAGATATTGCAACATTGAGGCACAGGCAATTATCAGGTGCTCTTAGTTCCGAGCATAGAAAGTCCCTGATGAAACCTGTAAAGCCTGCCCTTCAGGTATATGAAGCAAAGGCTCTCGGCTCCGCACTATACGGTGCTGAGCTATGGGGTTTCGATAAGGTGGCTGTTCTACAAACTTCGGAAAATAAGTTCTTCCGGGCAATAACTGGTGTCCCTAAAAGTACTCCCTTGCTGCCCCTTAGGTACGATCTGGGCAGAAAAGCGGTTACTCATTTGGCCAGGCTTCGATCGATTCTGTACTGGAGAAGGCTTTGGACCACGCCTGAGCTTTCCCATTATGCTGAGGGGTTTTTAGACATTATCAAAGTAGATATATTCCATAAAATCGGGTGGCTCAAATCGCTGAAAGCAATTCTGATTGAGCTTGGAATGAGTTCGCTTTGGTCAGACCCAGCAGGAGCATCATTCTCTACTAAAAGTGCTTTAAAAGAAATGTATTGGGAAAAGGTAGCCTCCCGGGGTTGGAGTAGCCCTAGTACAGGATCTATGGCCGAAGGTTTTTTAGTGGCTAAGTTGTATCCTTCTTGGGAACCCTACTGGGATATCATAACTAGACCTGGCGATAGAAAACTTTTATTTCAACTGAGAGCAGGTGCACCTACCCCTTAGATTTTTGACAGCTAAATGGGAAGGTGGGTTGAGTGATAGTTACCCTGCTTGTGGTTCCACCAAAGAAACAACTGGCCATTTTTTATTTGCTTGCACAGCTTATGCGGACCTAAGACGAGTATGGTTAAAACCGATGTGCAAGAATTTAGGGACTACCAGTAGTATAGTTGCCTTGCGTATTATGTGTACTAGCACTGTGATATGGATATCAATAGCCACCGCCAAATATCTTGGATGGGCATGGTCGATTAGACAGAGACTGCTAGTCACTTGACTATTCTCTGTCTGGATAAACTGTCAGCATGTTTTAACTACGTTTTTATTACAAAATTGTTTTATCTAGGTGTCTTTTAACTTCTTATTACTTTTAAAAACTGCTAATTTTGTATTGTATGGAAACTTTCAAAATTGGAACTGTACATCGAGTCATAAACTATAAATATTATGCTTTAGCTTTTAATATAATTGACTGTTTTCCAGCGGTATGCCAACACCTGTTGAAGAATGAGTTCTCTGACCCCAGGGAGCTCACAGTGGAGGCAGACCTTTTGGTGGATTCCAGAGGGTCTGGAGAGGCATTGGAGAGTTATCCTAAGAGGAGTGGTTCAGGTATCTTCCAACCCAGAGTGGTGGAAGAGGTTCAGTGTAGCCCAGTTAGGTCCCGTTGGAGTATATATGTTGTATTATTATAAGCTTTAATAATGCAACATTTGCACAATCTACATTAATATTAATCTGTTCAACCAGTTACATTTTTAAAATTTTAAAAAATGTATAGAAATTGTACTATGTACAAAAATAGCTACCCACCCTACTGGCTTACAAACCCAACACCCCGCTAATAATTACAAATAATATTAATAAACTCGGAATTAACACTTCAGAAATATTGCCAAAACCATAAGATATTTATTATAAAATTCACAAATAACTAAAATAAACACACTAACCACTTAAGTACACAAAATCATAAAGCATTACAACATTTCACAAAAATCAATGTTCTATAAAACTATACTAAAAAACATAGTATTCTGTCACCACAATATTTCTTATGATATCTGTGGCTGACTGTATTTTTGAGGCAACATTAAGGTTGTGTACTGCAACTGGACCTCTGAATTCAGCAGGTAAAGCTGACTAACTTGATTTTCTAATTACAGCTCAAGAAGCCGAACTTTATTTTTCATACACTTCGTTTAGTTGTTCGCAAGGTGTCATTGTACAGCAACAGTCAGTACTTCTGACTTTAACAAATGGTGCATGGTTATTGTTTATTTTAGCAACTCACACATCCATTTGACTAATTTGTCAGCATCTCTGCCTTGCATATTTTGACATGTGGATAACCGGGTCTTCTTCGCTAACTACTTTTCTTATTTTTGATTGTAGGCACACACAGACAGCACCCCCACCCATTGGGTTTGGTCACACCTTCTCCTCCATCACACTGCTAGGTGCTGCCTCAAAGACATGAGAATGACACATTTCGCATAACATATTCACAACATCAAAATGCTTGCAACATTGGATTCCAAAAAATGCAACCCTCAATATTACCCTTCAGCCCCTCACATGTAGGAAAGAATAGAGAGTAATATGTGGCTCACATAGTAAGAGATTATTCCTATATCTCTACTGTTAGAAATTGGGTTTCTGGTTGGTAAAGGTATGCACCCTGTCCAAGCAGGAATCGCAATCTTAGGGTAAGTCAGTAACACACTCTATATTAACCTCTGCTAGATTGGCACAGAGGCAATGTATAAAGTATTTGTGCACATAACACCCAGTCACACAGTGAAAACACTACAAAAGGACTCCATACTGGTTTAGAAAAAGAACCAATACTTGTATGAGTAAAACAAGACCAACACAACAAAAGTTTGTAGTGCTTAGGAACAAATAGTGCCTACTGGAGCTATCTGGTCACGATTGACTGGTGCAAATCCAAATGTTCAGACCAACTGCGATAGAGTGTGAGTCGAATACAGGGACCATGAAGCACAGGGTCAAAACTGATTTGATATGGCCAGGTCTGAACGGGGGTGGTTTGGTGAGCAAAATAACGATGGATTAAACCCAGATCTGTGACTGGGGGCAAATGTTTTGCCATTGTGCAACATTCCGTCCATCATCTTGTGTGTTTTGCTGTTCACCCTATGTGGGAAGGGTATGCCCAGACGTTGGTCCCGTGCTCACTACGTCACTGGAGTGAAGCTATCCTGGCTGAAGACGGCTGATAGCCAGAAACCGGTCTTAGGATGCTTGATTCCGGTCCAGGAAGACATGGCTTGGCAGTTCGGGCTGCACTGGTCCCATGAGGCACAGGGTCAAGACTGATTTGCATATGGCCATGTCTGAACTGGGGTGGCTTGGTGAGCAGAATAACGATGGATTAAACCCAGATCTGTGACTGGGGGTGAATGTTTTGCCATTGTGCAACATTCCGTCCATCATCTTGTGTGTTTTGCTGTTCACCCTATGTGGGAAGGGTATACCCAGACGTGGGTCTCGTGCTCACTACACCACTGGAGTCAAGCTATCCTGGCTGAAGACGGCTGATAGCCCGAAACCGGTCCTAGGATGCTTGATTCCGGTGCAGGGAAGACATGGCTTGGCAGTTCGGGCTGGACTGTTCCCATGAGGCACAGGGTCAAGACTGATTTGCATATGGCCATGTCTGAACTGGGGTGGCTTGGTGAGCAAAATAACGATGGATTAAACCCAGATCTGTGACTGGGGGTGAATGTTTTGCCATTGTGCAACATTCTGTCCATCATCCTGTGTGTTTTGCTGAATACAGGAACCAGCCATGGCCTGCTGAAACAGTACCATGGATGTGTCGATGCCGAAGACAATGCAGGAAGCAGCAGAGATGCCAATGTGGAACCTTTCGGGAAAGGCGAGGCATCGGTTCCTTGCAGCGTAGCATCAAAAGTGCATTGATAGTCAAGATGCGAAGAACATTGGGGCAATGCATCATCATGAACCACTGGCCTGTAGGTGATGCATGCATCACAAACGAATGGGCTGGTGCCGAGCCACACAGAGTCAGAGATGAGTAGGAAACAGGGGGCGATGCATCGCACCATCAGTGATGCAATGTCTGCAGCTCATGCACTGGCGATGCATCGGTGTAGAAGGAAATGCGCCAGTTCCGATTGATGCAACAACATCAATGATTGGATTTTATGAGATACAGCACTGAAAACTTACTTCCAAGGGCCCAGGACATCCAGAGGCCCTGCTTGTTGCAGGTTGCAGAGGGAAGTATTTGATATCCTTGAGACTTCTGAAACAAGCGGCAAGCCAACAAGCTCTTGGTGATACTTTGGCTTTGGGATGTAGAGAAGCAGGTCCATTCCTTCTCACTCCCTGGAAAGAAGCAGCAGAAAGCCAGCCAACACAGCAAAGCAGTTCAGCAAAGCAGCAATCCCTCCTGGCAACATAACAGTCCTACTTCATGGTAGAATGTCAACAGTTTCAGAAGTGTTCTGACGTGGTGGTGTCAGAGGTCCAGTATATGTACTAAGTTGGGCATTTGAAGTAGGGAGACTTCAAAGAGATGCCTTTGAAGTGCACAGGACCCTGCCTTTCCTGCCCGGACTCCAGACTCACTACAGGGGATATGCAGCCCTTGGGGACAGGACATAACCCTTTCAGATTTGTCAGCTCCTCCCTCCCATCCTGCTCGGGATAACCCATCAGCATGCAGATGATCACTCAGTCACACCTACACTTCCTCTGTGTGTGTCTATCTAATGGGAAAGCAGGAAGTCAGCTATCACCCACCCCGGATGTATATTTCAGAGGTAGGTTGAAGGCACCAAATGGTTATAGTAAGAAAATTCCAACTTTCTAGAAGTGTCATTTTCAGAATTATAATTTATAAACAAAATTCATCATAAGCTGTGTTTCTGCATTGGGATTCTAGGGACACCAAGTTTGCGGGTCCCATCTTTTTTCCAATCAGAAATTTTACTTATAAACTGTAATAAGGCAATCCCAATGTTATCATCCTATGGAAGAGAAAGGCCTTGCAGTAGTGCGCAACAAATGTAAGAGTTTTTCACAAGTAAAACTTGAAAGTAAATGTCCTACTTTTTAAATACACTGCACCCTGCCCAAAGGCTGTCCAGGGCCTAATTCAAGGGTGACCTATACGTAAAAAAAGAAAGGTTTGGGCCTGGCAAGTAAGTTAACTTGCCAGCTTAAAATGGCAGTTTAAAACTGAAAACACAGGCTCTGCAGTGGCAGGCCTTAAACATGTTTAAAGGCTATTTAAATGGATGGCACAAGCAGTGCTGCAAGTCCACTGGTAGCATTTGAATTACAGGGCAAGTGTAGTGTACTTTACTAGGAACTTATAGGTAAATAAAATATGCCAATTGTGGTTAAACCAAAGTTACCATATTCTAAGTAAAGCGCACATGTATATTAGCATAGGTTAGCACTGGTAAAGTGCCCAGATTCCTAAAGCCAACAAAATCAAGGTCAGAAAAAAAGGAGGAGGAAGGCAAACATTTGGGACTGACCTTTCAGCAAGGGCCATTTCCAACATCTACATTTCCATCTACTTAGAGTCACTACTGGTATTGTTGACACTGGAATGCCCCCTGTATTGCATGGTGTTGTTGCTCCTCCACCTAGTGTCAAACTGCATGTATCTGGCATCCCTTTTTTGGCATGCTAATCTCTCTTCTTAAGCCTGAAAGCCTAAGTTTGCTCTTTGACAAGACTCCAAAACATGAAGGGGTGTATCAATCATGCGCTCTATAATGACTGAGGACTACTATCCTTGTCACAAATTCATGTGTGTAGAGCAGTGGTGACAGTATGTTATGTATTTCCAATCCTAATGTGACCAGTTCTTTTACCTCCGTGACAGGAATAGAGGCCTGCTTGTTCATTCATATAATGTTTCATGGTTACAGATGAACCCAAATCCTTGCAAAAACAATATGAACTGTGTATGCTGTTGTGTGTGGTCTGCGCTTTACACATATAAGTAAGTGTCTGAAAAAAACTCGAGTGACACAGGCCTTTGGGTATTATTATAGAAGCCCCTGGCTAGAGGGATAAATTCACGCTGCTTCAACGAATCGCTTTTACATTCAATCATTTCTTTTTAACCTGTGAGGGAAGGAATTTGAACATTGGGGGAATTCATTTGATGTGTGCTTTCAAAAGATTGTTTTTGAATATCTCTTGATTAGTCCACTTTTAACGAAAAAGCGTGCACGTCGCACTTTTACTGTATTCCTATTCCGGGAGGCAGGGCGCTTGTTTTAGATTAGCCATCTTTGAATTTTCTGTGCTCTAGTGGTTGGGTGGCACCAGTATTTAATGTGCCTGCCACTGTGGACGCACAGTGGGTGAGATAAGTTCACGCTGCTTGAACGAATCTTTCTTACCTTCAAATGTATCATTTTTACTTGTGGGGGAATTAATTTGATATGTGCAGGCTTTCCTGTTTGCAGTTTCTATTTTTGTTCAATTCTGGTGGGGTTTTTTCAGTGTTTTCAATACCTTAAAACAAAAGTGGTTTTCAGTGGTTAAACATTTTTGTGCCATTAAAAACAACAGAAACAGTGTTTTCTGGTGTTTATGGAATGTTTTTCAGTGTTGCTTGCTTTCTGCACTGAATGTGCATGTGTATAGAAAATGTGCATACAGAGTAAATTAGGTCCAAATATATTTTTACAAATCAAACTTACTGTTGTACACCATACAATATTTCTTTAGTGTGTCTTTGATCATGCACGCTCACTCTTGCCTTCCCATGTAAACGTTTATCTGTGAAAAGGCCCTCTCTGCATCGCCACTTTAGATGGGCAAAGCCAAAACAGCCAGTACACAATTTGCTAACTCCTGCAACTGACATAGCTTTCCATGCCAATTCTGGTGCACCTGAAGATTGCAATTCTCTGGGACAGGCTCTGCAACATATGCATTTAACTGGGTGCATGTGCCTTCAGTTATTGGAGCAGTCAAAAATGAGGCAGTACTTTTCAAAGTCTGGAGAAAATGCAATTTTACGGAAGGGATCTAGAACTTGTTCAGAGTAACTCACTGAGGCTTCATTGACTTCAGTTGCCATGGTTGGCAAATTGACGTTTCCATGCATCATTGCAAGCCATTTCTCATGCATTGTAAAATAAAATTTCCGAAATTGCTCCTCAACATTATTTTGCTTACCAAGTGGCAAGAATCCTAACATGAAACATGTTACAGTGTCATAGTCATTGCAAGTGTCGCCCAGCCTACTCTGAAGAAGATGTTTCACATCTACACCAATTACACTGAACGCTTGGTAGACAAGGGTGTTCTCAGACTTTAGTTTTTTTATTATTTCCACCATGGCAGCCATGTTTTCCAGTAAATATCTAAAAATACAGTAGAATGTACTTTTTTTCACTTCACCATCAATATGCAACTAAAGATCCGCACATTTCTTGCCTTTGGCATCCTCACTAACCAAAAATTCTGTAAATGGTCACCACATGGATAATGTAGCATTCACGGCATCTAGGACTGAGAATGACCCAGTTGGGCTGACTCATTCTTGGATGGCACAGGAAGCAAAAAATTTGAAATATTTGCATCTTAGTTCCAGCGCATAATGAAACAGTGCACCAGAATGGGCTGCAAAGTCAATAGCATTCTTCATTAACTCTGAAGGTTGTAAAGATGATTTCAGCATACCTTCTAGCAAGTGGCAAAGATCTCTTACAGGGAAGCACTTCGGCTCAAGTATCGATTTTGACAGGTCATAACACAACGTTTTCATATAAGTAGCTGAATTACTGAAAATACAAAGAATATCACTCCAATCTTTGTTGAACTTGGTAAGAACTTTTTGCTGCAGTATTCTAAGTGACACTCTGTTCCATGTTTTACAAAAGTTTGGTGTCATAGTTTCACCACTATCTCAGCTGCTTGGTGACAGCTGTCTTTTCACATATACCTGTCACTACACCTTATATTGAATGTTTAAAGCCTGGGGTGTTTGGCAATTCACCTACTATTAATACTGGTTTCCTAGAAAAGGGGTCTGATGTATCAAAGGGTTTTATCCATTCTCTGTCTCTGAGTAAATGTGATGCTACATACTGTGAAAGATTCTTATGAAACCAGCTGCCATTTTACCTATCAGTGAAAGAATCAAATGTAGCCAAAATAACAAATATAATTTTGATATTTCCCAATATGCTACAGTTCATAAAATAATTAAATAAGACCTAAAACATATTCTAATTCCTGCATCTTTAGACCAAAGACAATATTTTAGTGACATCCCTAAACAACAAACTCAAGCAGAATAATGTTAGCCCAGTCTTTCTTGCTGCTGCCTTGTATTACAAAGTTATATTGTATTGGCCCCTTCAGGAACGAATAAAAAGGACTCTTTCACTCACCTTTTCGTTATTTTGAATGGCATTTAGTTTGTGGTTGTAAAGGTGTTTTTTCAGTGTTTATATGTTTACACTGGGGAGGGCTAATTTCGTTTTGGTGGGGATTTATCAGTTATTATAGGTTAAAACCTAAATCAGGACAGCCTAGATATGTGCTTTTAAAGGTTATTTCAGAAAATCTCTTGATTAGTCCTCTCTTAACTAAAGAACTTGCACGTTGCACTTTTAATGTACTCCTTTTCCGAAAGGCAAGATGTCCATTCTAGAGCGACCATCTTTGAATTTTCGGTGCTCCAATGGTTGACAGGTACTAGTATATAATGTGCCTGCCACCGTGGATGCAAGCCCATCTGCACCCGTCTGTATCCGGAATGTAGCCAGCGCCAGCCACACTGCTCGAAGTCAATCAGGTATTTCCATGTCATCTGACTTTTTGAAAACACTAAACACTGTCGCTCATAACTGTGATACCTGTTTAGTGGCTAATATTATGAAGGGCCCTCTAACTTGCAGAAACTGTGGAACCGAGCTTGGGCCCCTTGTTGAACCACCAAATGTTCCTAATAACAGTCCGTTAGTAAATCTATGTGGGGGGTTCAATAATGCCCACTACTTGTGCAAACATGCTCAAGATACACATCACTTCATTACTAATTCCCAGCTTGACTTTCTTTTTATTACAGCATCATGGCTTGAGGTTTGTTGTAACCCAGACATTGCACAGGCCCTACCCCTCGGATATATCATCTGCAGACAAGAAAGGAAATAGACTTGTGTGGGTGGACTTGTCATTATCTATTGAGACTCATTCCAATGCGTTATCTTCAACTTCCTACATTTGAAAGGAGTGAAAAGCCTTGGTTGCTGTTTCAAGCTTAATGGATCTCTCTCCATTGCAGGAGAGCTCATATATCGTCCCTCTGGCCCCAGTGCTGGCTTTCTAGACTCTTTAGTGGATACCATAGGCCTTCTAATTCTTCGGTATTCTAATTTTACCCTCTTGGGGGACTTTAACCTCTATCTTGAGTGTAGAAATGAACCTGGAGCAGGCACTTTGGAGACCTTCAGGCTTCATCAATTGGTGTTACTACTCACACACTGCGCACAACATATCCCGGACGGTGTTTGCTCTAATTTCTGAACCCTTAAAGTTAAAACCCCTACTTCTCAGGGCTGGACGGACCATATGCTAATCCCATTTAACATTACTTCTCCTAGAGCTAGCCCTTCCCCTACCTCCTTAGCATCCACCCCGCTAAGGATTCACAAATGGACGCAGCAGATGACCAACCCTGTTTTGAGTAAAAGTGCATCATCTTCTATATCCACTCTACAGGAACACTACCGAAGATGTACAGCATTTTAAGTCCTGGATCTACAAGGTCAGTGACAAATTAGCACCACTAGTTCAAATAGAAAAGAAACACAATCCCAAGGCCTCAGCTGCCTGGTACACTCAGGCATTGGCAGACTACCATCCCCACTTTAAACAGTTAGAGCCGAGGTTGGGAAGAGCTTACAAAACAGTTCAGAGTGTCCCTTAAAACCTTCCACTCGCAAATCAAGTCAGCTAAAACAGACTATTTTTCTAAGCAAATAACAGATGCCCAACAAGATAAAATAATCCATCTTTACAATTGCCCAATTGCCACATCCTTCCTACTTCCAAAGGCCCTAGACAAAGATATCCCCCCTCAGACCCTATGTATTCAGATTTCTTAATTTTTTTAAGAAAAACAATTGAAACATTCAAAAAGAGTTTAGTACTACTCCTACAACTCCTATGCAGAGTTGGATCACACATGTAGGACCATCCCTCCAATCCTACCATAGCATTAGCATCAATCAGTCTCAACAAACAGTTTTAGCATGTAAATCTGGCTCCCCTTTTGATGCCTGCCCCCCTATTGTTCTCAATGCCATTGTGGACATTGTAAATCCAGTAATTAATAAAATATTCAACTCTTCACTAGCCACACCAGAGGTTCCTGCAGATTGGAAACTTGCTGCAGTCAAACCATTTCAGAAGAAACATGTAGCAGATCCCTCTACCCTCTCAAAACGTCATCCTATCTCTCTACTTCCTACCCTTGGTAAGATTGCTGAAAAAACTGGTTAATAACCAGCTAACAAACTTTCTGTATGAAGCTAATATTCTGCACCCCTGACAGTCGGGCTTCCATCCTAAATGTTTGACTGAGTCATCACTATTGGAAACTGCAGATACCTTAAAATTAACCCTGGACTCCGGGAAGAATGCAGTGCTGATATTGTTGGACCTATCAACCACATTCAACACCATCTCATGTGACATACTATTACATAGCATAAAAAGTTATGGCATATCCCATCTTGCCCTGGTTGAAATCTTTCCTCTCTGACTGTAGGGAAACTGTAACTCAAAGACCTTATCTATCAATGGAACAACCCATCACCTCAGGCGTGTCGCAGAGCTTTTCTCTTAGCCCTGGTCTATTTAACATCTACATGGCTCTACTCATCTTGATGATATCATCCTTTGACATCGATACAACTTCATACACTGATGATACACTGCTGATCTTAGTCCTATACAAATATTCAAATGACTCAGAGTACAACTTTATGTTATGCCTAACCAAAGTCATCTGTTGGATGCAAGTCAACAACCTTACATGTAATGCAGACAAGACGGAAATCATGCTAGTAGGGAAATTAAACTCTTTTGACCCGGCCTCTTAGTGCCCTCGTTGTCATAGATAACTTTATTCAGAGCCATAAAAAACACCCATAAAAGCATTTGCAAGATAAAAAACAACAAACGTCAAATTCATTTGAGTACATTTAAAAAAGGGTAGAAACGATGTCTTCATAAAAAGCTAGGTATTAAAAAGACAACTAATTAATTAAATCTGGAACATATAAGAAATTGTGGGCATGAGGACAAATTGCTAAAAGACCAGTAGTACCCAAAAGTCAATTATACATTTATATAAATATAATCCTAAAATGGTTAAAGTGCATTCGTACAATGTTCCTTGTATTCCCCACCAAGTAAACTTATTTCAAGTTACCTTAATGACCATGGCTCATTTGTGTATATTCCCAATTATTATACTCTATATTGTGCCTGTTGTAATTTTCTTTCTCGCAAAATAAAACTGCCCAGAGGAAGGATGACATACTACAACAGATCTCTGGAGTTGGTAACAACTCTAAGTACAAATATGCAGGACAACATTGTTTAAAACTTAGGTGCCTTATAATTGGAAAAATATACAGCTTTCTATATTTTGAATACAATTTACACAAAAGGACCACATGCATGGTGGTCAGGCGCAGCCTTCTATCGCACAGACAGTTTACCAGATCAAGTGCCCAATCTTTCATTGAGGGAAAGGTACATAATCTGTGAAATATATCAAATCTTAGGCGTGTAAGAACAAACCTACGCCGTGAGTTTAAAACAGATGTACTGTAATGCTGCAGATTAAAAGTGGTGAATATCATTTGATTGTGTAAAACAGAAGATTTTGGGACTTCGCTTGTCAAGCTAAGCTTTTCAGATGAGCCACCACCCCTGTTTTCAATGTCATTCCGCTAATAGTAGATAGGCTTATCAAAATATTCTGGATGGGCCATGTCACCAAGGATCCGCTGGACATACATCAACCATGGGATAGACTTATATGCACTTAATTTCAGACAGTTGGTAATTACCGCTCGGTCGAGGTCTGTGTAGCCTGAAGTCCATATTTTGTGCCACAACAGTATTGGTTCCAGCTTGATTAAATTAGTGAGGAAAGAGTGTGTCTAGTTCAGAGTGGAATACATAAGCTGAGGTGTTTTAGGAGTAGCTAAGAGATATCTAAAAAACTTGTTACTTGCATCTCAGCATAACCCTGTATGCCGGCCCCATAAAGGGCTATACCAGTGCATTTAGCTTTATATATTTTCTTCAGCATTTCTGGGGGTTCATGCCAAATCTACTTGCAAAGCATTTACCGGCCCAACGGGTCCTACTAAACAGGGTATTTCTATTCTCAATTGCGTTCTTCCATGACCCGTCTCTGTCTAATAGGTCTCCAAGATAAGTAAAGGTGTCATTAAAATGTATCTTTATTCCATTTATTTCTAAGTTTCTACATTATGCATTGTTCCTTCCACACTTCATAATGAAGGTTTTTGATTGGTTAACTTGTAGTCTCAGATAGCTCATATACTTGACAAAGTTAGTGAGCAGCGTCTGCAGGGTCATTGGGGTGCGTGCCATTAATACCACATCCTCGGCGTAGAGGAGGGCTGGGATCGGGCGTGTGCCTATTTGTGGAAGATCTTTAGAAGTACTCTCAAGCTCCTCCCCCACACTTTATATAAAGTGTGAACAGGAAGGGGGCTAATACACACCCCTTTCTCACCCCTCTCTCCACGTTGAAGGCCCTGGCACGTTCTTCTCCAGCTCCATACCTTACCCTGGTTCTGCATCATGTGTATAAGTCCCTTAAAAAGCTGATGATAGGTCCCTCTACCCCCATTTCTTTAAGTTGTTCCCTCAGCCTAGCATGTATTACACAATCAAATGCCTACGTAAGGTCAACAAAGGCTAAATACGGGGGCGTGGCCAACAGCATGGCTGAGTAGACGTGCCTTGCCGGAGCTCCGGCCGAGCGGCACTTTATCCGACTTTTTCATATCCCCCACGATCCCAAAGAGGCACTGTGTGGACGACAATACACCCTGGTACCTGGTTGGAGTACCTGCGTAGTGGAGTGCAGCCGCCTTTGCAGAAACCCGGGCTGTGCGGTGTCCCCGGCGGCTCTCCGGCGGCCAGGAGGGCGCCTGCGGCGCTTGGCGGAGCGCGGCGCTCCCAGTGCCCCACGTGCGGTCTTGCCGCACACTGCCCAGCTGAGGGTGGCTCCGCGACCCGCCTGACCCCCAAGAGTGACCAACGTCTCGCCGGCAGAGGAGGGGAGGTGAGCCGAGACAGTCGCGAGGCACCGGCTGCCTGCACCAAGATGGCGGCCGGCGGTGTGTGACGGCGAAATCCCCCACCGGCTGCACTCCCCGGGTCGCGGATTGCCCGAGAGTGCTCGTCGAGGCGGAGCGGAGGTAAGCCCAGGACAGAGGAATCAAGGGCCGTCCTCCTGGCAATCTGAGAGCAGAGACCGGCTCGAGCGCGGCTCCCGCCTTTACCAACATGGCGGCGGAGCTGCGGAGGCGCCCGACCTGAAGGGCACTGGAGGGAGAAAAGTGGCTGAGAGCCTGGGCCCTGACTACCCAGCCCCCACCATTGGAGACTTAGTCTGCAGGACGGCAGACACGCGACCCCTGCCATCGGCCCTCACGGTGACACTTGGGGGACCTCAGGACTGCGACGGGAGGTGAGCCGGGGAGACCGCTGACGCGGTACAGCGGACAGTGACATCCGGAGTACCTAGCGTCATTGGAGCTACGCGACTGGGCCCCTCCGCGCCTCTGAGACGGGACGCCTGCATAGGGAGCCTCCGGCCTGCAGACTTCATCATCATGGGGAAGGGTGACACGGCGAACAGGGCTGCGAGGCGGGGACCTATGGACGACTTCACGGCAACGCGTTCTGGGGCGGTGCAACACTCTCTGCAGCCTGACACGCGCAATGACACGGCCATGTTAATGGAGGCCATCCAAGCGTCCAGGACCGACATACAAGCGTCCCGGACGGCCCTGGAGACGAAAATTGGAGAGGTAGGGTCCGAGGTGACGCTACTGCGGCAGGACTTCCGAAATTTGACGGACCGGGTAACGGCAACCGAATCTAGGTTGACTGACAATGAAGCCTCGATTTCTACTCTCAAGAAGGACATGGCGGAACTCCAGGCCTCTCACCGTCAACTGCTGTGGAAGGTGGACGACGCGGAAAATAGGTCGAGGCGCAATAACCTTCGCTTTGTAGGCTTTAGAGAAGGGATTGAGGGAAAGAACATGTCCGCCTTTCTCCTCACATGGCTGAAAGATACCTTCCCAACAGCGCAATTCTCCCAGTGCTTCATCATCGAAAGGGCACACAGGGCGCTTCTAGCCAAGCCTCCGGAGGGTGCGCGACCGAGACCAGTGATAGCGCGCTTCTTGAACTATGCAGACAGAGACCTGATCTTACGGGAGGCCAGGAAAATGGGGGAGATCCGTTTGGAGAATACCACCATAATGATCTTTCCGGACTATAGTCAGGAGGTCTCGAAGCAACGCCGCTCGTTTGATTCGGTGAAGGCAAAGCTGAGATCTTTGAACATTACTTACATGCTCCTTTTCCCCGCCAAACTCAAGGTGATCTATAAAGACAACTCCATCTTTTTTGCTCACCCGGAGGATGTGTGGCAATGGCTCGAAGAGCGACCTATTCTGAACAGTAGAGAGGCGGCAGGTCGAGCGGCGCTGGACAAATCGGTCCGGGAGAGGACGCCCTGGGAAATGCCGAAAACACGGCGACGGGGAGTACGGAGGACGCAGAAGAAAACACCGGCGACACCATACAGGCCACGAGACAAGGAGGGTGGGAGAGGCAGCAGATCCACATCCCCGGGCACGGACTCCGTGGCGGGCTCGAGATTCCATTGCCTGCGGAATGGAACCCGTTCAGAAGGTGAAGACGTGGAGGACTTGGAGGACCGCATATCTGGAAGAGAGGACGAGGAAACAGTGAACGACTCAGTGCACCCGCTGGTCGCAGAAATCCAGCAATTGGAACAAGACTCCTCGGGTCAAGGGATGAATATGGACACTCAGGACTCACATTCGTGATCGTTGCTGTATAGGGATCGGGGAAGATAGCGGCTCGGCGCAGCGGAGCACGCAAGTTGACACACCCCCCTACTATTCCTTAAGTTTTCAGTACTGGTTACTGTTTGTTGATTGAGGGTGGGATGTGTGGGAGGGCGACAGGCCTTCTCCCACGGATAGTTGAGACCCGGATTGGGATGCAACTGGAAGGGGAGGGAGGTGGGGAGGGGGGTGCGGGAAGGGGTTTGGTTACAGTTTACCTCATGTTGGGGTGTTGGGATGTTGGGAAGGGAGGGAGACAGGTGTGCATGCAGCAGCAACTTCGGGAGAGTTTACCCTTGCTACCATCCCGGCCCTGGGGCCCGGTACTGGACAGTCCTCAGGTGATACAATGGCGAGTACACTAGCTACACCACACGGTGAAGGCGCCGGGGTTAAGGCGCTAACCTGGAACGTGAACGGTTTGGGGTCCAAAATTAAGAGGAGCCTGGTTACTGCATATATTAAGCGTGTAGCACCTGACATCGTTTTCCTGCAGGAAACACATTTGAGGGGGAACCGCTGTGCTTTTTTGGCGCGCGGGCAGTACGTCGTTCTGGCACATGCGGGGTACACCATGGACTCACGGGGCACGGCAATACTAGTCAGGAAAACAGCACCTTTCACAGTCGCACGTACATGGTTGGACCCACAGGGATCGTTTGCCGGGGTGCAGGGGACATGGAGGAGGCGCAGGTACACTCTGTTGTCGGTTTATGCTCCACCCAAATTACAAACACGAACAATGCAGGAGATCACGACCATTCTGCTAGACACGGCGGACACGATACAGATTGTGGGGGGGGATTTCAACGACGTGATGTGCACGTTGCGCGATCGTTCTGGGAACCCCCACACGGTGGCTGCGGAGACGGCTTTGGCGCGTAGAATGGACACGATCGGTCTCACCGACGTTTGGCGGTGGCTTCATCCTACCCACGCAGCTTACTCATTCTACTCTGGGGCCCACAGGGTCTTCTCTAGGCTAGATTACATTTTCACATCGAGACAGGAACTTTCGGCGGGAGACGAGGCAGACTACAGGGCGAGGGGTATCTCGGACCATTCCCCGCTGTTCGTACACATAGGTCGGGGAAGGGGGAGAGGTCAGGCACAGTGGCATATGTCGCCATGGGATTTACAGACTCCTGCGATTCTAGGGGGCATAAGAGCGGATATCAGAGTTTTCTTGGCGGAAAACGAGGGATCGGTACAGTCCGGGGTGACACTATGGGAAGCCATGAAAACGGTGTTGAGGGACCGCTTCCAATCCAGGGTGGGGGAGGCCAGAAGGAAACGCACGGAAGCTATAGCGAAGGAGGAGGCAAACATCTTGACCCGGGAGGCTGAATATCACAGAACGAAGGAGGAGGTAGATCTCAGAATACTGCTAGACACTCAAAGGCTGTATAGAGAGCTAAGCACGGACGAGGCGCGTACACAGGCGCTGGCCACCCTGCATCGCTTATACGATGTCGGAGACAAATCTGGTAAACTCATGGCATGGCTGAGCAGGCGCGAGCAAGCTGCCAGGTGGGTGGATTGGGTTGAGCTCCCCAGTAAGGCACGGGCGTCCACAGACGACACTATAGCGGAGGCCTTTGCGACCTATTTCGAAGACTTCTACAGGGCGCGGGACCTAGGGGACTGCGAGGCGGTGCAGTCGTTCCTGGGTAGCGTGGAAGTTCCGCAGTTGACCCCCGAAGATAGTGAGGCTTTGGAAGCCGACCTGTCCCTAGATGAAATCGCAGAGGCGATGGCTGCCCTGAAACCGGGGAAGGCTCCGGGACCAAATGGTTTCCCAGCGGAGTTCTTCAAACGAACGGGGGACCTCCTTTCGCGTCACTTGAGGTCGCTATATGCGGACGCTCTCGCCTCGGGAGGCCTACCGCCGGACCTGGCCCTAGCTACCATAATCCCGATTCACAAAGAAGGCAAGCCCCGTGGCGACTGTTCCTCCTATCGCCCAATCTCGCTGCTGAATATTGAGACTAAAATCCTGGCCACTATTCTGGCACGACGCTTACGACAGGTAATACCGGGCCTGGTCCACCCAGACCAGTCCGGGTTCCTGCCGGACAGGGCCACCAAACTAAACCTGCGGCGCACCCACAACTGGCTCCAAGAAGTCGGCGACAGGAGTGAGCCACATTGGTTCCTCTCCTTGGACGCAGAGAAAGCGTTCGATGCGGTCCACTGGCCTTTCCTAATGGGGACCCTTGAACGGTTTGGGTTTGGGCCCACCTTCCAGCGCTGGGTGAAACTTCTATACTCGAAACCTAGGGCTAGAGTGCGAATAAATGGGCGAATGTCGAGGGAGTTCGCGATAGAGCGGGGGACGCGGCAGGGGTGTCCGCTGTCTCCACTCCTTTTTACCCTCACGATCGAGATCCTTGCGATCCGTATCCGGCTTAACCGAGAGGTGACTGGCTTCCACTGGGGGGAATCGGACACTGAACAGGAGAAGATCTCCCTATACGCCGATGATGTACTGTTATACGTGACCGACCCGGCTACGACGATACCGGCCATATTCAGGGAACTAGACGACTTTAGGGCGGTAGCCGGACACGCTATAAACTGGCATAAGTCGGTCCTCTACGACCCACAGGGTGCCCCGCGAGGGGAGGAGCTGCCTGAGCTGCTCATCCACACCACGGAAGGCTTCCGGTACTTAGGGGTCTTTATCACCCGAGATAAGCGGCGCTCCTTCACGGACAATGTCGACCGAGTTTTGGTGGCAGCCAAGGCGGAGATGGATAGATGGAGGCTGCTCCCGCTCACCATGTTGGGCAGGGCTGCTCTATATAAAATGATCCTACTCCCGAAGTTTTTATACGCCCTGCAAAATGAGTATTATCCCCTTCCGGCTCTGACACTGCGGAAAATCCATGCCGATCTCCGCTCTTTCTTGTGGCTGGGGAAGCAGTCCCGGGTGGCACTCACGACTATGCAGCGTCACCAATATAGTGGGGGTATCTCATTACCCAATTTGGAGGCCTATTACTGGGCGGAACACCTTACCCCGATCAACGATTGGATACACGCCCCGGCTGACCACCCCACCTATGCACTAGAGAGATCTACGTGGGGCAATAGGACGGTGCTCCACTTTTTATATGGGGGTAGGGGGGGGCGCCAGCTTCTCCCTGCGACTAAGATTACCCTGTCGGCGTGGCGCAGAGCGTCGGTTAGAATGGGCTGGCATGAAAGGCTCACCCGCCAAACACCCTTATGGTCATGTAGGTGGCTGACTGAACTAAACAAGCTGCGTGGGTTTCAAAGGTGGGATGACATTGGCATCTCCACAGTTGGTGATGTCATAGCAAAGGGAGAACTTAAAACCTTTCAGGCACTGCAGCAGGAATTTGGACTCCAGGGAACCCAATACTACAAATACATACAGCTGCGACATGCATGGGGAGCCCAAAACATATCTCTCACTGACATTCCCCAGTTTGCACCACTTGAGGGCCGTCTACTGCAAGAACAGATACAAAGGGGGGCGGTATCCATGACTTACAAAACACTGACAAATAACATGTTGGGGGATCTACAGGCCCTCAGGGAGAGGTGGGAGGCAGACGTGGGTGCGCTGGAGGACCTGGACTGGGAACTCATACTCATGCACCCCCGAGAAGTGGCCATAAAATCGAGGCTTCGCCTCATCCAGTTTAAGGTCCTTCATCGGGCATACTTTGACAGAGTGAGGCTTTTCCGGATGGGGAGGGTTACCAACACCGCCTGTCTACGATGCCAGCACCTAACAGGCGACTTCTTCCACATCATTTGGGGATGCACAGTGATACAGGAATATTGGGACGAGGTTTTCAATGCATTGAGTGCGGTACTGGAGGTAGAGATACCTAAGGACCCCAAACTGGCGCTCTTGGGAATGTCCACGGAGGTGGATATCACGCGATACTTACTCATCTTTCTGCAGCTGGCCCTGGTGGTCGCAAAAAGAGACATTGCAAGACTGTGGGGGGCGCCTGGGAAACCAGATCTCGAGGAATGGAGAAGAGGTCTAGATATGTACATGGCAGCTGAACGAGTTACATACAAAGCTAGAGGGTGCCCCCGCAAATTTAGAAAAATATGGGCCAAGTGGAGGCACTACCATGGGTTGGAGTAGTAGGGTGGGACCGGTGGGGGAAGTGGGCGGGTGGTGGGATGAATCACAGGGATGGTGCATATGTCGATGACTCCAGCATTTTGTACCCTTGAAGATTTCGGGACGGGGGGTTTGCCTATGCTCAATGTCACACAACTTAGAGGACCGAGAGAGCCGCGAGGGTCGGGGGGGGGAGTGGTTGAGGAGGGTGTTCTGCTGCTTAGGGGGGGGGAAGGACGGGAAGGGGGGCTTCGAGGAGAGGTCTCTCAGTTACTGCCTCTACTTATAGTTGATGGGGGGGGGGGAGTTCGGGGTGAAAATGAAAATTAAGTTCGTCAGGATGAATGCAATGTAACTGACTATTTCAAAAGTTGCGTAACGGCGGGTAGAGCGGAATGTTGATGCTCCCCCGCGCTGTCTTGTTCCTAATACTTATGATTCGCCTGCTGCAACAATAAAAAGAATTTATAAAAAAAAAAAAAACAAAGGCTAAATACAAATTCCCCTTCTGTATTGTTACGTATTTTCCAATTAGCATATTTAAATTAAGACTCTGCTCAAAGGGCCCAAACCCAGGTCTGAATCCATATTGCAGATCTGTGAGTTTCTCGTTACTTTCTGCCCAATGCTGTAGTCTCTCCAGGATTATGCCTCCTGCTACTTTTGCTTGGGAGTCGATCAGGGAGATCAGCCTGTAACACGCTGGGTCTAGGCGATCCCTTTTTTATAAATCTGTACTATGATTGACTCTCCCCAGGAAGGGAGGAAGCCTACCAGGCAAGAAGCCCTTAGTACTTGGGTCATCAAGGGTCCCCACAAATTTGTATTATCCTTGTATAGATCAGCTGGGATTGAGTCTGGCCCTGCTGCTTTCCTGTTCTCACTTGATTGAATTGCTTTATTGACTTCTTTTTGTGAGATTCAGAGAACGGATGGGGTTTGGGACAAGATTTTGTTTTCTTTTATTACTAGTCCCTGGTTTTGTGGCTTTGTTTTGTCGAGTACAGAATAAGTACCGACAATATGCTCAATCCAGTCTTCCTCCAGGATAGCGGTCGCAATTTTAGGGGACACCTCTTTGCTCCATGGTGTAGAATTGATTATCTTCCAAAACATTGTCTCATCATTACCCACAGTAGCCTCCTGTAGAGACTCCTAGGCTGATTCTCTCAAATACAGTGTTCTCCTCTTTACTTATTGCTCATATTCTAATCTGCACTGCTGGACATCCCTATTGCACCTAGGCGTTTTATGTAGTGCCTCCTTCAAGCTTTTATGGGCTTTAGTTCATACCATCTAAAACCACCCTTTTTCTCTCTTTTTTGTCTTCCCGCTAGGAGCAAAAAGTCTTTGTTTTATGTCTTTTGCAATAGCCAAAAATGCTTTGACGATATCCATTGGGGATGTATTTTCATTTAGGCATAAGTTGAAAGTCATCTTTATCATTGGCTATTAACTGTTTAAGGAAATCGTCTGGGATGATCTGTATCCAGTTCAAGGTGTAGCCTTTGCGCCTTACCAATTCAATCCCTTCTACCTGTGGCACTACATTATTATTATTAGTTTGTTTAAAAAGGGTGCAGTTGCTAATTGAAGACTCAATGGAAAGTGATCACTTAGTGCAATCTCTTGTGTAGTAAAGTTAAAAAAGGAACCTACACAGTGATTTGACAGCAAAACATGATCAATAAAGCTGTTATTAGTGGGCCCATTATAAGTTCTCTTTCAATGCGCATAGAGTATTGACATTTCATTTGTGAGTGACAAATTGAATTTACATATTAATTTGTTTAGTTTATTACCATATATGCTATGTACAAAGTGTGAGTGGTCTGTCTCTTCCTTATTTGTCATTCCGCAGATTTTGCCTGACTGTACATTGCACAGTCATTTATTAAAATCCCCCCATAGGACTGTGAAAATTGTATTTTTACCCTCAATGATGTGCTCTACATCCTTGTTTAGTTCCTGTAGTGTTTCAGTAATTACTCTCAAAGTGGCATTGTTGTAAAAATTAATTATCACTAAACTAGCATACCCTTTCGCACTACACACTATTACACGATAGAATGGGTTATTTGTCATAAAGTCAATTTTAGTAAATTGTAGAGTATTCGCTATGTAGGTACACAAACCTCCCTTTGCCCTTCCATGAATCGAAAGTATTGCTTTAGTGGAGTATGACCTAAACCCATTTATATGGATAACCTCGGTAAGCCATGTCTCTTGCAGACATACAATTTGGTATTTCCTGATCAAATCATCCCATTCCGTGGATTGTATTTTACCACTTAAACCCGCCACATTTCAGAACGTGCAGCCAAAGGAATCAGTTGTGAGTTGAACTAATTTCTCTATGTGAGTATCTGTCTTGGTGATTTGTACGTTATGGTTAGTTACTTGCGGAGCTATTTGTTTCCTCAATGCAATATCTTCATGTATTGTCAAAGAATTTATGACAATGTCTGTGTCCGCTAGGTTTTAATCATCAAGGCTTATCTGTAATTTGTCATCTCCTGTCGGGTTGACCCCCTCCTTAAGTCAATCAAGGCCATCCAATATAGTTAAGCTTTAAAACCTGTTGTGGGTTGGGATTCTAAAGTTTAAAAAGGTTGATCTCTGTTCATACCTTTGCTGCCACTGTGTATTTATTTGATTCAGGGGCTGATAGAAATAGCCAGGAGGACGTACTTCAATGCCATTTACATAGATGCCAAAGGCCCAATGCTATGTAGTACTGCTTCCACCAGCTGAGGACATCTAAAGTTCACTACCATGGTATCACCACTCTGAGTTTTATATCCTCTCCTTACCCACTTAATTCTCCTAACCATTTTAAACTCTCTAAATATCTGGTCAGTTAAGCCTGTTCTCACCCCTCACCAGTTTAGGGCCTTATTTCTCAGTGAGATCCAATTCTCATTATCATTATGTATTGGGGAGGGAGGAGACGTTCGTCAAGGCTACCACATAAGGGGCAGCTGCTGGCAGAAGGTCCAAATAGTCATTAACATTTTCCCTTGGTTCTTTACCGTGGTTGGTAGCCGCAGGGATTATCCGAACTCTTCCATTCTCACTTCCCTTCTCATTCCTATTCCTGTCCCCTCCACCTGATCTTAACCTAATCCCCCTCCCCCTCTTTTCTGCACCTTAATTGTTAGGGGGGTAGGTAGTGATACCTCTTTTAGGACGTTGTATGATTGCTGGTAGATTCAACTAGTACTGCGGGAAATAGAAGGGGGTCTGCTTTATGAGGGTCCTTATGCTTTTGGATTGCTGAGGAAATTGTCAAAAGTTCTAGACGAGCTGGTTCTACCATCAACGTCAGTTAGTCTAGCTTGTATTGTTCCCATAGTTTCTTTCACATAGTGATCAAGTGTTTGAAAAGCCCCAGTTAAACCATCTAATTTTTGAATAATTATATAGATTTCTGGGTCTGAAAGAGTAGTCAATGCAATTACCTCTGTATGGGCCAATCCCTGGGTGAGAGAACTACCCTTGTTATTCCTAGAGAAATCTTTTCTAGGTGGGGGTGTTTCATTCTGGGCACAGGCTTTTTTCTTGACCTGTTATGGTGGAGGGGAGTTGGATTTAGTTGGGTATATATAGTCATCTATGTATTGTATACAGCCATTTTCCCACTTAACGACTTCCCCTTCATCTTTCCTTTGCTAGTTATTTTGCCTCCCTTGTTAACGTAGCAATTATTGTGTTCCCCCTCCATTGTATTTTTATTAATCTTATTGGGTACTTTATTCTCATTCTGCCTTTTGGATTTGGTCTCTAGGCTAGCACTACTAATAGTCTCATGCATAGTTGCAGGGGGCCCTACTGTAATAATAGCCAGCTTATCGCTTCCCCCTCCTGATAACAAGAGATTCTTCCACAGTTGAGATCTGTTTTTCTATAGATCCCATCACCCCAGTAATATATTTAATTAGGGATGCTGTGTCTTATCTGGGGAAGGGGCTTTCACGCCCTTGGCTAGATGCTTTTGTTTGCCCATATTGGCAATAAGCGGCTTAAATGTCTCCAGTGTATATTGATCTTACGAAGATGGACAAGGGAGGTGGTACTCGCTACTGATCAGCAGCTTTATAAGAATGAAAGAACAGATCAAGCTTATTTGAGTTATCACGATGTAACTCAAATGATCAAAAATGTTTGCCCGCCAACCCCACTTCTTGTGTGTTGTTCCCCTGGAGGTAATTGTCCTTAGTCAAATAGCCCCCCCACCACACAATATCTTTACACTGACGCAAGAGAATAAAAACAGCCACATATGTCTATTAGTGTCTATAGCAGTCCTTAAGCCGATGAAAACATAAACAGGGTTAGTGAAGCAGGCCTTTTGAGTCAAATATAAATGGACCCCTCTGCAAGTATGTTTTGAGAAGGGTACCTTGTTCGTTGAAGTCCCACCATCCCGTCTGGCTTTATTGGCCCAAAGCAAAATGACTACTTCCTGTGTAAGGGTACTTCCATTGCGTTATGATGCTTAATTAATCAGTCACTGCATTAACACTTTAATCCTCGGTAGCAGATATAAAAGGGAAACCTTAAAGACCATCTGCATTTTCCAGGTTGCCAAAGGGCGCAGGATGGGCTCGCCCTTGGCCCGGGCTTCGCCAGGGTGCAGCCCGCACACTTCCCGCGCTGCGTGGGCCTGCTGCAGGCTTTGTGAGCCTCCTGGCGCTCACAAGGATAACGTTGCTGGCTCAACCCGCAAAGCATGCTGGGAACTGTTGGCCTGGTCCCTTCTCTGGCCTCTGGTTCAATATGGCTGTGTGGATAGTGGTATCAGTAATCACGGGCTCCCATGCCGCGGGGGCCCGCTGCAGGCTTTATGCGCCTCCTGGCGCACTTGATGATAACGTTGGCGGCGTGACCCGCAAAGCGCGCTGGGGACTGTAGGCCTGGTCCCCTCTCTGGCCTCTGGTTCAATTTGGCAGTGTGGTTCGTGGTATCAGTTATCACGGGCTCCCATGCCGCGGGGGCCCGCTGCAGGCTTTATGCGCCTCCTAGCACTCCCGAAGATAATGCTGGTGGCCCGACCTGCAAAGCACACTGGACTGTAGACCTGGTCCCTTCTCTGGCCTCTGGTTCAATTTGGTAGTGTGGATGGCGGTATCAGTAATCACAGGATCTCCTCCCACCCAACACTGTTGAGGTGGTAAAAAACTTGGTGTAAAAGTTTGCACCTTTCTCTCCTTCTGCCCACAAGCACTTTGTGGTGATGTGATAGAATCTTGTGATGTCATTTGGAGTGTTGGCAGATGTCATGCCCTGAATGTTCCTTCAGTGGCAGTTGCTGTCTGCATCTATCAGCATCAGGGACGGCTCTCTTTACTCCTAATTAAACCTTCTATTCAAGATCTACAACTGCGTCAAGTCGTCCTCATTTCACTGGCGACAGAAGACGGGATTGAGCCTGCTCTTTCGCAACTTTACTATCGGCTGCCATCTCTCACTAGCACCGTATAGGAGGTACTTTTAACCCATGTCCCAGCAACCTACTGTGAGTACCTATATTTTATTTCTTCACTAAGGCACATATTTGGGAGAATTTAAACAGAGAGCCATGCCCTTTTTTCCATTTTAGTTTGTGTCTGTTCTACGCTGTGCTTCTCCCTTTGTTTTACGCACTATAATTTTGTGCGTCATACCTGGTGTTAATTATACCCGGCATTTAAAGAAGAGTTTCACATACATCA
This sequence comes from Lissotriton helveticus, assembly GCF_964261635.1. Classification (NCBI taxonomy): domain Eukaryota; kingdom Metazoa; phylum Chordata; class Amphibia; order Caudata; family Salamandridae; genus Lissotriton; species Lissotriton helveticus. The sequence continues at coordinate 890,762,906 of NC_136067.1, read as the reverse complement.
AACTTAACCCTTATGGGAGCGGACCTGTGTTGGGCTCAACTGTAGGATTTTCTCAAATGTAGAACTGCTGGAGCTCACTGCCTCGAACTGTATTATGTATTGAAACTGTACTTATTTATTAATTAATTTATTTATTATTGCAATTTGTAAAGCGCAACGTATGCCCGTGGGCGTCTTGTACTCAACAGCTCGCGCATCTTTCTCTTCCCTGCTGTGACGTCTTGTCTAAGTATGGGCGAAATTTGCGAATTCGCGGTACGCGAATTCGCGCAAAAGCAAATTTGCGGTCGGCAAAATCTGCGAATTTGTGCGAATTTCCGGCTTTTTTTATTTTTGCGTGTTCGCAGGGTTTTTTTTCAGCGCGGCTACCGCGAAGTTATCCATTCGGTTGTACATGGGTGCAGCCATCTTGTTTTCAATGTTTGCTTTGCGTATTTGGGTTCCATCTTGAGCCCCTTGCTCTTCAATTTGTATGTCAGACCTTTGGCAACTATTGCGGAGCAAGCTGGGCTCACTATTTACTCGTACGCCGATGACACCAGGTAATCTACTCTCTTTCCTCTGACTCTCACTCCCCTTCCTCTTCCCTCTGTACAGGACTGAGCAACATCGCAGCCTGGATGTTGAACAACAAACTACAACTGAACGGGGGGAAAACAGAACTTCTTCTGTTTGGCCATAACACCACTCTATGGGGACCCCAACACTGGCCCTCTCAAATGGGCACTTTATTCACCCCATCTAAAACTGCACGCAACCGCTGCGTCATTTTTGACGACCAGTTATCCATGAAGAATCACGTGGTTAAAACCTCCTCCACCTGCATCACTATCATTAAGTGGTTGCGTAAGATTTTATGGATGCTTCCCCTGGACACTCAGAAAACCGTGGTCCAGGCCTTAATCACCTCTAGACTGGACTACGAGAACATCCTTCTCCTGGGAGCCTGTAAAGAGGTGATTCGTAAATTGCAGAGAGTCCATAACATGGCAGCACGACTGCTCTGCAAATTACCCAATACATCCCCTACCTCCAGCTCCCTACGCACTCTGCATTGGCTTCGCATTGAAAGCCGGACAAAATTCAAGGCCCTCTGCATCATGCACAGAATAAATACTGGCCTAGCCCCACCTTACCTTAATTCTTTGGTACAACACTACTGTCCCCCTCGCATTCTGCGATTTTCCAACCAACACTTATTTTCAGTTCCTAGAATTAAAAAAGCCAGAATGGGTGGCCGCTCTTTCGCCTGGCTCGCCCCTTCACTCTGGAATTCTCTTCCCCCCAGTTACGAACTGAACCCAACTACCTTAGGTTTCGCAGACAGGTAAAAACGTGGTTATTTAACATCTAACATCTAACAGTTTTTCTTCAGACTCTCCCCTCTCACTTTTGGTTTTAGCGCCGGGAAACCTACGGGTAGCTGAGCGCTTTACAAACTTAACTATAATAATAATAATAATTTCCGTTTCCGGGCGCTAGTTGCATGCTCGCGTTGTGCATTTCCTACGTGTGGGGCGCAATTGCGCGATCGCGTCCGTTTTTGCGTGCTCGCAGGGGAAATATCGCGCAAACTTACCCACGTGGTCGCAATGGGCGCGGCCATCTTGTTTTTCATTCATTGCTATGGTTCTGGGCATGCTTTTTTAATCCTCCTTTAATCTTTGTAATACTTTGTTTGTTTGAACTTTTTTTTAATCTTTTTTACTCATTATCTATCTCTTTATTTTTGTACATCTATATTTTGTGTTTTTTTCTACTTTTGGTTACTTTAAAACTACTTTTTTTAACTCTCTTTTCTTTTACTTACTTTCCCTATTCTTTCCTATTTTATTTTCCTTTAACTGTCCAGGACCATGGCAAAGGGAACCGGCAAAAATCTGAAGGGGAAGGGTCCCGCACTCCGTAGCCGGCTCACCTGCAGGCGCTTAAGGGGGGGAGACAGTAACTGCCCGGGAGATCTTCAGCGCGGTGGAGGTGGCTGCACTGGATTTCTTTGTTCAGCACCACCTCCCCAAGACCGTCACGGCAGGCGGTAGGCCCGGTACCGGGTACGGGCTCCGGTAGCGTCGCCAGCTATGGGGGAAGGTGAGCCGGGCGCCATGTATCGGGTGTCTGGGGTCCGGCGCACCTTCAACCAGGCGACGCACCGGTGGTCTGACATCCTGGACCGGGAACAAGACCTGCTCGATCTGTTTGGCGTCGAGATCCCTGGGCTTGGTGAGTAGTAGTAGCTATTTAATCACTACTTTGTTTTCTCCTGCTCTGTGTTATGATATTGCAAATATTTGTTTTTTCCGAAAGAGCAAGAATGCTGCCGATTGCATTGCAGGTAAATTATGTTGCAAAAGCTTCTGTGATTGAAGGTGCTTGCCTGCTCACTGGCGGTGCTACTATGCTTACTTGTTTTCAATTATTTTGTGCTCATTTTGCCTGGGTGATTATGTATGAGTGTACTTTACAGAAGTGCGTAATGCTAGACACTAGAGATTACATTGCAGGTAAATTATGCTTCAAAAGCTTCTTTGATTGCAGGTGCTCGCCTGCTCACTGGTGGTGCTACTATGCTTACTTGTTTCCAATTTTGTGCTCATTTGGCCTGAGTGAATATGTATGAGTGTACTTTACAGAACTGCATAATGCTAGACACTAGAGACTCAAGTCCAGTCCTTCCTTTGTACTCCTGCCACTAAGAAGAGATAGTGGTGGTGGATTGATAGTTTGAGTATATTATGACTGGTTATTTAGTAGGAAACTTTTTAGTGGTCTGCAATCATGACGGACTGTGTCTGTCACATCGCGTGCTGTGGAGTGCTGCCTGAGAGTCCTAGTAGAACCTTTTTGTAGTTGGTTTAGTGAGTTACATAACTTTCCAAGTAGACGATCCGTGAATCCAGCAATACTAATATCCTAGTAGACCACATCAGATAGGTCAATAAATTTAGTGCAATTGTTGTCTATTTCCCTGAAATAATTTGTTATTGTTTTTTTGAAATGTTTGATTTGGTTGACAACAATCATCCATGTTTGTGTCTTTCTTTCATGTTGTACATCAGTTCCCCCAGGAGAAAGAGGACACAGGATGAGGTAGCGGTGCCAATGGAGCAGGAACAGGAAGGCCAGGATAGGTCCGCCGAGGGCTCCTCTGCTGGCCCCAGTAAGTTTTCCTGTTAATATTATTAATTATACTTCCCTATTTTTTACAGCACCTATTTATTCCAAACGTTCCTCATAATTCTATTTTTTCCAAAATCGTCTTTGATCTTCTTGTAGACTGTTTCTAAATTCTTATCCTGCCTCTACTATGACTCTCTGTGCTACTACTAGATTATTATTAGTCTGTCTGTGTAGCTAGCTAAGCGTGCACAGTTGGCAAAAGGTGTTAAACAAAACTCCTATTCAGCAATAGCTCTAGGCACTGAGTGCAGTCCTCTGAGTTGTCCATAATGTCTATTGAAGTCTTCTAAATGTTTATGCTTTGACAATTCCCAAAAATATAATGTCAATGGCCACCAAGAATAAGATACTAGTTTACTTTTTAATTGGATAGGAGGACATACTACTACTGTTGCAGGGACTATTTTGCACATACAGAACTATGGACAAGAAATAGGGCATTGGTGATAAAATAGGCACAGTTAGACTTTCCACATACCTCAGTCATAACAAAAGTTGAACCCCCAATCTCCTTACTGACTAGCTAGTGAGTCAGAGTCATTATTTAGCTCCCGAATGCAGCGATGATTCCCAATGATTATACAACCCAGAGCATAAGACTACGAGGTCAGAGTCCCGACCTCTCAGAGTCACGGACTCATGCTTGCAAAATGCAAACCCTTTCGCTCACTCACTCATGACCAAAAACCACAGAGTTGATGTAAGTTTTAAAGCTTTATTAAAAGTAAAACAACTAGCTCTGTGTGTACTCTGTAAAAATTTTAAACTGTGCATTATATAAAAACATTTATTAAAATCAACTTCATATAAGATAAACGGTGAACGACTGAAAAGTGGCTGATTTCACACATTAATTGTGAGAGAGCCCTCATCTGGTTGGAACTTAAAGTCTTGGTGGGTATGAATCGTTGACGACTCCGACAAACATTCATATGATCTTGCTCTTGTTCGTAGAAGGGAAGCTTCTGTCTGTTATGAGAAAAATAGTCCGTGTTAAAAAGCAAGCATTCATCAGTTGTGCCAAAACGTGTAGCATCACATGTTATGGCTAAGCATAAATAAAAAACACCCTTCCCTGAAGAAAGGAACATTTTTAGTTTAGACTAGAGAGTCACAAATTATTAAATTTGTTTATGTAGTACTAGTAAAATGTTTTCATTCCTAGACAAAATAGGGAGTGGTGTATATGGCATCCAAAAATATTAAATGTATTTTCTAGGCGTAACACCATCGGCACAGCCAACCACCAGTGCCGGGGCCAGCGTGGAGGTGGTTACTCCAGGGGCGGATGCGGTGCCACAGCCAGCAGGAACTGCTGTGGGGGATGCCACGGTAGTGGCGGGCAGTGGTAAGCTATTATATTCCTTACTTACTGAGATTGCAGAGTGGGCTCTCTGCAGGGGTGTATATGTTGTACAGTACAAGTACACTTTACTGTTAAGAAGACTTACAAATTTAGAACTAAGTTTTTGTCAACCAGGTAGAAGACAGTCACCCTTGACTTCTCATTAGCAATAGCATTAGCGGCGGTAGTTGACGAGTAACCAATGGCCTCCTCTAAATATGACTTCAACTCAGCTGTGAAAGTTTTATCGAGAAGCCATGTCAGATCAAAGATGAACTTGATGGATGGGATGAACGAAAAGGGAAAGAAGGGTGTAAGGATGGACGAGCGAGTTAAAATTAATGACTGGCAAAGAATGATACGTGTTTTTGAATGCTACCCGAGGTGGCTGGGAATCTGATGCATGGCCGGTTGAAGGCTGAAGCAAGGATGGGTGGAAGGAGAAAGAAAAGAGGACTGCCTGGGTGGGTGAAACAGAAAGTGCATGTGTGCGCAATATATCCTTTGGTTCAAATTAAAATGCAAGTCAAGCACAGATGCATGGCTGGCGGTTTAAAAAATAAAATAAAAATGGTGTTTTTCAGTGAGAAAAAGTAAGGTTTGTCCAGTTGAAAGTCAGACATTAAGAAGAATGATTGACATTTACTTTGAATGGATGGATGCCTGGATGGTATCTTCCTCATAGATAGCATAGGTGTATGTAGACAGAGTAGACGGTCACTGGATGAAGAGTGTTACTTTGAAGAGCATGTAACACAGCACGTCCGTGCCAGAGTAGCAAAGCCGAGGAAAGAAGTTGTAATTTTTCAGAATACTACTATGACTAGTAACAGTAGTTTGCAAGCACAGCATATATCCGGCGATTACGGGGACCACTCCCTACCTCTGTTAATACTTTTTTTACAACTCTGTCATTCATGTGTGGCCAATCGGTGTTCACTCAATCAAAAACAAAGCACCTAAAGTCATCCCATATGTAAGCAAATATCCTGTGAAGGGATAGATGATCATACTATTTATCTTCTTCATTTTCCTTTTGTAGTAGTCAGGGGCAGGGCAGGGTGAAAGTTAAATTAATTAAGAAGTAGCCCAGCTAACAGAGTATGGCCAGTGCCACCCGTAATAGAAAAGTAAGAGCTTCACCACCTGCATGTACTGGACTGGTAACAGTAACGCAAGTCTGTGTCATCATGGCTTGCGTCTGTTTTTCTCAGGTGCAAGTTGACTGCGCTGGCATTTTGCCGGCTTCCACAAGTTTACGCACCAATTTCGCTACACGAGAGAAGAAGAACACTAATGTAGTGAGTCAATATAGTGCTAGTAGAATTCCTGAAACTCCCACTAATGTTCGAGCAGAGGCCGGCGAAGTGGGAGGTTAGATAGATACATGCCACAAATGTTATTTACTGTGCTTGCAAGTTGCTAGTGCTACTGTGACACACCTTTCTGCTGAATTATTTTGTGTTAATCTTAAAGAGCATTGGTTACAGTATGTTTTCCTTTCTTCATACAGATACTCCTAAACTAACAAGGAAGGAGTTGGCTAGACGGGCCCGGCAATGGAAGCTGGAGACAATTGTCGCCGAATATCGGCGGCTGGTGGCCCAGGAGGAGGAGGATGACTCGCAGTCGCAGTCAACATCAACATCCACGACGGCTGCATCCTCCTCCTCTGCCCCTGGATCATACAGTCAGTGCAAACCTCCAGCGGTACGGAGCCGTGGTATGGCAGCCACCCGCCACCGTCGAGCAGCAAAAACAACAGCTGCCCCCCACAGTACCTGCTAGTGCAAGGCTCGTGTGCACTGATTGACCCTGCGAGTGTCCAACCTTGAGCAGGAGGTGGCGAGGCTGAAAGCCCTGCTTAAGGACCTCCGGAGGGAGCAGCGTGACCACATGGCCTAAGGACACCGCCTGCAGAAAGACTTTTGGGGGCGTTGGGAATTGGGCGTTGGGGTTTTTGGACTGGGGACATTGATTTCATGGACATTGGTTGGGGTTAGGGAGGGGGGTAGGTCGGGTCTTCTTGTGGGATAGTTTATTTTTGTTAGGGCTCAAATAATTATTTATTTCAACTTAAACATAGCATCCGTGTTTTTTTACTGTTTTGTGGGGGAGGCAGGGGGGGCTAACTGTACGTTCGTTTTCCTGAAACTTAACTGGCTGGTTGATTCAAATTGTCTAATCGCCCACATTTGTACAAAAGTGCCACTGACAGACTTAATGAATTTAATTGTCCTACTACTTTACTAGTACTACCTTCAGTCTCTCCTCTCCTCCTACTCCATTATTCTTCCTCCCCCAAAATGCTTATCTTACCTGTTATTCGTGTTTGAGAATAGGGCTAGGCACAGGGCTGGCTGCATGGCAAATGGCGATTAAGGTTGGCTATGGAATCCTGGACGGATAAAATGTCATCGTTGTGGTGGTAGTAGTAGTGGTACACACTGGAAGTAGCTGCATATAAAAAAAAGGAAATGAAACATTGAGTGGCCTGAGCGGAGCATTAGAACAGTACGATAGATAGTGCAGTACACAAGAACAGTGCCATAAATTGTAGCCTAAGCAATGCTAAAGTATTCAAAATATAAGTACTAGTTGCGTGGAGTATGGCTACTACAAGAAATAGTACTGAAGGTGAAGGACGCAGCAGCGTAAGCATTCGTCACGTGTAGGAGGAGGATGTTGTTGATGATAAATCCACTTGATGGCGCACATGAAATTCTGATTTGATTTGCAAATGCTCATGGGTGTGTGTCAAGCAGAATAAGAATAAGAATATATCCTCATATTCCTTCACCAGCCTTGAAATAGATTTTCTTTTGCTTTGACCTTATCCTCCCCAGCAAGTATGTGGAATTATTGTTGTCATTTAGTCACACCTCAATGAAAACCACACAGCCCGGGGGAAGAGGGTTAGGGTTTGAAAATTGGATGGGAATGCGGGTTTTTGGGAAAGTTTTGTGGAGAGAGGAAAAAAAAAATACAGCATGGACAAACAACAAATGAAGAAAAACAAATCTTTGGATACGAAGATATCCATAAATCTTTTAAGGGACATAAAGAAGGTGCACTGCATGCATGAAGTTGTTTGCTAAATGGATGGTTCGGCTACTGAAAAGTAGTACTTACTACAACTTACTAACTATGAAGAAACAATTTGACAGTACAGGGCTGCAGTAATTACGCAATTTCACTTGCCTATCTGCCCTCAGAGAGAATAAACACTTATTAGTACATTAAATTAGTTTTAAAAGTAGCAAAAAAACTTATCAAATAGCTGTAGGGATGAATTTGAAGCAGAGAGCAAACGCACAGAGTCGCACTCATAGAAGTTCATAACAATAACATTATTTAAAAGATAAGGAGAAGTGAAGAGGATACTCTAACTGTATGTTGTAGTTGTCCTGTTTGGAAAGTTGTATGCATCCAGCCATTCCTCTTATTCGCGGTACTCCTCCATTCCTTCTGACGCTCCGTCGATCAATCTTGGTGACCAGAGACACTGTCCACTGCCTGCCTGGAGGATGCGGAATTGCGGATTGCTAATGGTAAGCCTGAGTTAATGTTTTTCCCATCGCACATGGTAAAAGCCGGCCTGTAATTGTTGATGGAAAAACAGGAAGGGATATTAAAACACCACGGAGAAAAAATATAAGGTACAGTGTGTAGTGCAAAAATAACACTTTCACTTTCAGAGGCGACAGTATTACATACAAGCATCATTTCTAAAGTGCGAACTCTGAGTCTCCTTTTCAAGGAAAGTAATTAGCACACAGTAGGCCAGAGCCATGCAGACGGTCAAGGCAGGCACCACTGAGTGAAGCAACCTGATATAGCATACCTTTTTGACACAGACAGACAAAGCATAGCCACATAGCCGCAATTTATTTTACGTGAACTGCTGTCTGCACTCTGGCATAACAACACTACACTGGCTCGACCACTCCATACCACGACTATACAGACATGTAGTTCTGCTGTGGTTGTTGTTGACTTGTTTACCTGTTTGCCACTCACGAAATGGCCATAGTTCTTCCGTAAACCGATGATGATGATCCATCCCAGTGAGTGACTGTAAAGAATAAAAATATTATGTAACCTTGATCATCAAGACTCATCATTATCATGGTATATTGGCAAACTCAATGTTGTTCATGCAGTCACAGTCTACACACAGTGAGTCCAAGGACATTTTCCATATTAAAAAAATTACAATTTGAATTAAACAAGGTAAAAACAGTATGCTTGAGTTACATTGGGTGTGTAAAAGATTAAATAATAACAGAACACATATGATTCATTTCATGCACAACAAACAGCAATTGCTTTCATCAGAGCCAGACAGCCAGTGTTGTCCACTGCATGTCATCTCATTATTCATTACCTGTTCCACTTTTTATCTGCATCTTCTTGTTCTTAAAGTGAAGGCCCACAGGGCAGCCTCTCGTGTCAATTTCAGAAGTAACAGTCAGCAATCAGCATATAGTCAGTAATTCCAGTCCCACTTCTTTTGAGGGGACTCGTCTACGAAGCGACAGTTTCTTGATTCAGCGTAATCCAGGCATCTGCCTTGAGGGAAATGGATAGGGGGGAGTCTGGAGGAGGAGGATAGAGGAGTTTGACTGAGTTGTGAACTTGTGAACTTCAGGAATGCAGACAGCGGCACCTTCAATAAGGAAATAATACGAAGACAGTGCTGCTGATGGATTTGTTGTGATTAGAGTTTTGTTGTGGTAAAAGTTGCAAAACAAAGAAAGACACATAGGAATAAAGGTGAATAAGGATGAAAAAAAAGGAAGTCAGTATTTCAGGCCTAGGTGTCAGGGAAGTAAAGCTCGTCCTCAAGCTCTGTGAATTGAAACGGGAGTAGATCAGCTAACAGAGAAGAACTTCCGTCACCTAAGTCAGTGTCCTCTTCTTCCTGCGTGGATTAACGTATTTTGTAATCTGGTGGTATGAAGTGCTGATTCATCTTGATCATTGTTAACCTCTCCACATTTTTGGGTGAGAGGCGGGTTCTTTTTGAAGTTACAATGGCACCAGCATCACTGAAAACATGTTCAGAAGACACGCTTGCGAGTGGGCAAGATAAATAATTTAAAGCCAGCTTGGTGATCAGTGGCCATTGACCCCTTTTCCCATACCAATAAAGCAATGGGTTGTGATCAATGAAGACCTCTGTTGGGTCATCCAGATAGGCCTGCACCATCCACTCAAGGTCATCCAGGGGTGTTCCACTTCGTGTACCATCTGTGCCCTTTGCATCAACACGGGAACGAGCAAACCCTTGATGAGTTATCCAATCCGCTTCCGACAATATTATGACTGGGTTTGGTGCAGGTGAGGATGATAATGATACGGTTGCTGGTGTCGGTAACGGCTCTGAGGGAAAGTGACTGCCTTCAGCCACAGAAGTGGACCTCGATGCCAGATGGCCTGCTGATTCAGTAACACTTGTGGTGGTTTCTTCAATTTCCTGCCGCTCTTTTTCGAACCGAGTGGCTGACAGACCTAGCCAATGTTTGTACTTTGAAACATCTGCTTCAGTAAAAGGAATGAATGTATTCCTGGCCAGTGCCTTTTTGTACCATGGATCCAGAATAGGGGCACAAAGGTAATGTTGTTCACAATGTATTCCTTTAAGCCTTACATTGTCAAGTAGGCGGGTTAATAAGCTCTCCGCCAACTGATGTGCGTCTTGCTTATCAGCCTCATCTTGAAACGTTGAAGACACCGCCTTCAGTTGGTGCTCTAGCATGCGCAACAATGGGATAGCTTTGCCCAAAGTACAGTCCTCCCTGCTGACTTCACGCGTGAAGACCTCAAAAGGACGAAGCATGTCTGTCAGGCTTTTAACTAGGTCCCATTCCTCCACCTCTAGCCTCATGTCTTTCATAGAAGCACCCAGTGCGTTAAAGACATACTCATTGATTACCAAGTACTGCTCAAACAGACGCTCAAGAATGTAGAAGGTTGAGTTCCAACGTGTTGCCACCTCCTGGATGAGTCCTCTGACTGGCACTCTACGGACACGTTGAATGATCCTCAGCTCCTTCCAGGCCTTAAAAGAATGGCTGAAATGTGTGCAGATTCTTCGGCAGGTGGTCAGTAACTTGCTGACTTTGTTTTCTTTTTTCCAGAAATCTTGAACAACAATGTTAATAATGTGCGCCAAACACAGCACTCTGAAATAGCCACCATCATTCATGGTCCTATCTATATTACTGCCATTATCCGTGGAAACATAACCAATCATGCACTTTCTTGGATGCAGCCATTTAAAGACCTTACTGTTAAACTCCTCCAAAATGTTTACTGCAGTATGAGATTTCTCCATGGCAAACATGGCTACTGTTGCATGTTTCCGACTAGCTTTAAAAATTGTGGCCCTGTCAACACCTGCAGATATCTTGTCTTTAACCCCCCGCAAAAGAGACCCAGTGTGCAGTGATGCACATGTAATCAACGGCTTGGCAACTGGTCCACATGTCTGTTGTCAGGTCGATAGTGTGAACAGCACTCTATGCAAAGCTGCCCCAATCATCTCCAGCACATCTTGATGTAGTGCTGGAACCGCAATTCTGGCAAAATAAGACCTGCTAGGAACCTTCCATTTAGGGCAGACTGTTGCCACAAATTCTAGAAAACTCACCCCTTCCACGAAAGAAAAAGGGAGAAGGTCCAGTGCTAACATTTTAGCCAGCATTGCATTATAAAGACGTGCCGTTGGGTGGTTGCGTTCAAATGGCGCCTCTGACCAAAACATGCTTTTAATGGTGGTCTGGACTGTTTTCATATGTGATGAGGAGGATCCAGACCTCTTCAACCCAGTTAGGCTCATTGATATACTTTTTCGCATTGGTGTCTCTACAAGACTACTGGGCCTCCTTGATGTTGCTGGGGTAGAGAAGGGTGTGGGTGCTACCACTGCAGTGCTGCTGCCAGGGATACTGTGTGTACCAGAAAAAATGTCTCTCGGTTGTTCACCTCCCCCCTGCACGATCAGCTCCTCCTCGTCATCAGATGCAATATCAATGTCTACATTTGGATTTGTACTTTTGGCTTTCCGGATGTTACTTAGGTGTGTCTCCCACTGGATAATGTGGTGTTTTTTTAGATGACCTCTCTGGCCTCCGGTACCATAGTTGGTACCAAGCCTACCCCGACTAACTACTTGTTTACAAATCGAACAAATGACTAGGTTTTCAGCCTTTTTGCTAATACTAAAGAAGTCCCAAACTGGAGAGTTGAGATTTCTGGTGGTGGTGGAGGTGCTACTTTCAATGGCAGATGAAGTGGAGGATTGGCGTGGCTGAATTTGACTCTGTTGTGCACTTACAGCACCACTACTTGAGGTAATGGAGGTCGAGCTGGATGGAGGTCCCTGCCGGCCCTTCTGATGAGAAAATATGGAAGCTGTTGGTCATGTTGGTGTAGTAGTTACCTGTGTTGGTGGTGGTACCACCAGTGGTGCATACCACACACATCCTGCGCAGCAGCAGTTTCAGTTTCAGTTTACTTTATTCGGATACCATAGTACCCATAAAAGCACAAATTCATAGTTCATCACAAACAATCCATACAAGTATATAAAAAAATCCATCTGTCTAAAGTGCAAAGTGCAAAGCCATCAATTATATTTAGAAATATAATAAAAGCCCATTTTCACATAAAAACTATTAAAACATTTCCCAATTATATCACAAGTGATCAGGTACCAACATAGACCTGCATGTTCTTATCGCAATTCAAAAAAGTGCTAGTGCGTAAAATCAATTCTACGTCATCTAAAGCTAATATACACTGATGGGCCACATCCAAACTAATCGGTCTTCTCTTTTTAAAATAGGGATGTAGAAGCCACTTGGAGTATTTAAGATAATACTTACAAAATAATAAAAAGTGTATAATAGATTGGTCACTCCTCCCATCGCAGGGATATGGGCTTTGGTTAAAATTTGGGTGATGGCCAAAAGGGAAACAAAGTGCAAATCTGATTGTGCCTGCTCTTAATCTGAACAATAGACTCCTCTCTCATCGGCTCATTGCTAAAGTCAAATATATGTGAAGCGGGTGGCAATGCTGTTCAATAGACATATAGTTGCGTACGAGTATTTTCCCAGATTCCAAAACATCTCGCTCTCTGTTATATAGGGAATATAAGGCATCCCACAGTTTTTGGGACTGCTTCTACTGAGGTGGGATCTAGGAAAAAATTATCTTTGTTGACACTACGCAGGCTTTGAAGCACGCCGCTTAGCCATGGAATTTCCATCCCTTTAACACAGTTTAAGCAATCTATAATAATCTGCTGTGTCAGATATGCCTCTTGATTCTTCCACACTGATAACCAAAAAGTGCAGGTCGGGCACGGATAAAATCAGATATAAATTTAATGTTAAGTTCCTTATGGGATATATATTAGGGGGGCGAGATTGGGGTACACAGCAATTTCCTACAGAACCTATTTTCTTCCTGATGGATACCTAAAGGTTTCTCTATGCCCCAAATCTCGGTACCGTACGTAGCCACCAGAGTGCACTGAAGTTTGTAGATTTTCTGGACTGCTAAAATAGCCCCAGTAGTCTTAGGACGAGGCAGGCTCAGAATTGAATTGTTGTCCTTTGAGAACTTTCTCCTGAAGTGGGCTGAATGCTCACTCCACGACTCGTTCGCTGCAAAGACCAACCCCAAGTAGACAAATGATCGAATGCAGGTCAATTTTTGGCTGTCTACTGAAATGGCGCCTATATCACGCTTCCCTGGTCCACTGCACATTAAAAATGATTTCTTAAAATGTACCCACAAGTCTAACCCATTCATATACCTATTAAAATTTTGGACCAAAATACGCAGAGAATTTGGGGTGCGGCCTCTGCGTATAGGAGCACAGGGATGGGGTTTCCATTTATGTTGGGGACATCCTGAGTAACTGTTTTCAAGGAGCTATTCAGCCCATTGATGTATATAATGAAGAGTAGGGGGGGCCAGAACACAACCTTGTCTGACCCCCCTACCTACATCAATTGTCACCGAGACCTCACCTCCCATACCAATCCTTACCTGAGCCTGGAGATCTTTGTGTAGGTACGCTAAAAAGTGTAACAACGGCTCATCCAACCCTCCTGCCAGAAGGATTGTCCACAGCTTCGCCCTATTTACAAGGTCGAAAGCTGTGGACAGGTCCATAAATGCCATGTAAATCGGGGACCTTCGAGCGATGGTGTATTTTCCGACAATCCAATTGAGGTTGAGACGTTGTTCAATTGTTCCAACCTTGCCCTGAAAGTCCAACTGACATGGGTCTAAATGTCATTTTCTTCTGTCCATGCCAGAATTTTATTGTACAGGACTCGCCCTAAAATTTCGAGGGTATTGTCTATTTGGGATATAGATCTATAATTACATGTAAGTGATCTATCTCTATTCTTAAAAATTGGGACTATTATACTCTTGGCCCAAGTACCTGGTAAATTTGTCAGAGTTAGACTATTAAAAACATTCAATAACAGTGGAGCCCAGAAATCCGGGATCCACTTGATTAGATCAATAGGGAGCCCATCTGACCCCGGGGCTTTATTTCCTAGGCTCAGATTAATGGCTTCTACGACTTCTAAAATACTTATCTCTATGGGTACTGGGCTGCCGGGAACATTGGTTTCCACACCTGTTAACGGTGTGGCATAAATTTCGGAAAAATGTTTGACCCATGCATCACTGGAGATATTGCAGCTAATCGGGGTTGATGACTTGCCCATAGATCGAAGATCCCTTACTGCTGCCCAAAAGATGTTGCCCTTTTTTTGGTTGGCAGCCTCGGAGAGTATTTCCCAGCGTTCAATCAAGAGATCCTTCTTTCTGCCTTCAACCACCTCATTGTACTTCTTTCTGGCCAGTTGAACATCTATTGTACACCTTGGAGTGACTGATAATGCCTTGCATAAATTCCTGTTTGCTAACGTGCATTCATGATTAAACCATCTGGGGGTACTTTCCTTTTGAGATATGGGTCTAGAAAGAAGGGTTTTGATCGCTTGGCACAGAGTAGTAAAATTCCTGGATTATCATTGTGTGTGAAGATTGCAGTGAAAGGCAAGAGTCAAAAAGGTGCATTTTTCCCTTAACCAGTTCCCTAAATACTTTGGAACTATCGACCCCCTTCCAGTGCAATCTTAGGTTGTCAGTTGATAGCGTCAGGTTTGTAGCCCCGCATTCAATCTGGAAAGCTGGTCTGGGGGCAGTATTTATCTGTATTTTAATGGGGTTATGGTCTCCGAAGTCTGATGGAATTACTTCTGCTGACCCTAACTGTTCTTCAATCAGGGGACATATGATAACATAATCTATCGTGGAGCTACAGCTCCTGCCCCTAAATGTTGGATAGTCATTTATGGTAGACCCTACCATCAGATCCATGACATTGACCAGATTATGCAAATTTATAAGACGGGCAAGTTCAGCGCCTCTGCGTGCAGATTGGCCAGAATAGACCAATCCTCCTTCAAACCCTTTGCCGAAGATTTTAGCGTAAAAATCACCCCCCAAAAGAATGCCAATAGGATCCCCCTTGTTAGACTGTGTATCCAAGTTTGAAATAAAATCAAAAAGCCTTAAAAAACTCTCATTTGGGACAGAATGAAAATCATTATTATAAAAGTTTACCAAATGAAAGTGAATCCGTCTTTTAAAAATCACTACCTGGAAATCTAGGCTATGGGTTGGGATTGCCTTAAAACTCCCCCCAGCAGTCACATTGATCCCTATAAAAAGTCCTCCTGATGGTATGCCCATCCTAGGTGTTTGGGCTGTCACGCTAAAACAGTGAAACCCTTCGATATACAGATCTTCTGTGGCCCAGGTTTCCTGTAACATGACAATGTCATGCTCCCTTATCGTGTATAGCCAATCTTGGTTATCAAGTCTGGAGCGTAAACCTGCCACATTCCAGCTTATGATACTCAAGTTAGCTCCATTACTGCCTCTAGCTATAGTTGTCCTCTCTAAAGTTCTATTTGGTGTACGTGATGTGCTTGGCCTTGGCCTGTCAGGGGCTTGTGTGCTAGATGCCACAACTAATGGTCAATCCTGTGTATCCAGGTTGGAAAGTGCATGATACCTATTCGTTTGTGACACAACTGCATCTAAACTCCTTATTGGTATTGTTGGAGGTTTATAAAAATAGACCAGGGGGAGTGTGCTAATGTTGGTTGTGGGAGTAAATGACTGTTCTCTGATAGATAGTAAGCGTCGGATCAGTTGGGGTCTGCTAAAGTTTAAGACGATACAGTCGCCATCTATAGACTTGTTTGATTGGCCTACCCATCCCACTCTCCTGACCATAATTATTTCCTCCATCATCTGCAGATCAAAGTTCTTATGTTTACGAAGCCAATCTGCTGATTTATTTCGGAAATCGGACCATGTCTCTCTCTGGCCTTCACCAAGTGTAGGGACACCAGTTAAAACGAGCACATAGGGGGCAGAGGCAGGTGGTAAATGTAAGACATCGGGGTTGGGATTTGCACTTAAATTATGGGCGCCTGCCTTCATATCATTAATACAGACGGCTATCGTTGAACCCAGCTGGGGCTGTCTATCATGGGCTCTACCTACTGCCATATTCAGATTCCCTATGCAATCCGATCCTGATGTCGCCCTGTTGCCTCTATCGGTAGGGTCGACATTTGTTGTGGGGCATACCCCTTTATTCCCACAAGTTGCACATGGTTCAGTTGGAGGGGCTACCATGGGGTCAGCAATACTTGATGGTTGTATTACTCTATTGCAATCGGTTTGATCATGTAACGTTGGATTAATTATAGTAATGTTAGCATTATTTCCCCCTCCCCCATTTGTGTTGACCGCCAATGAATTAGATTTCGGCATTTTCTCCCATATCAAATCGAGTTTTTTTAACAAAGATCTCCATGATATGATCCAGTCTACACTCAAACCCTTCCATTAAAGTGTCCAGAATTGCGATGCCCACATCAACTGCATTGCGTCTATTTTCCGTGCTATCATCAGTCTGTGTGGCAATCGAGTTTATTGTAAGGACCTCGACCACTTCACTGCTGCCGCAGGGGGCTCCTGTATTGGTATTTTTCACTTTCTGCTTGGGCTTGGGCTGGGTTAATTTAGCAGCATTTTTCTTTCCCTTAGTTGATAAGGAAACTAAAGTCTGGCCTCTAGCCGTTTTGCTGGAATTCCCTCGGGTATTAATAGCAGGTGCACTTAAATTCAAGGTAGCCGGGGGTGATAAGGATGGCTTGTGTGAGTTCAATATACTAGGGCCTGATGTCACTGGGGACAATCTTAAAATGTCTGATGTAATTGGGTCAACAGATCCCCCAAGGGACAAACGCGTTTGGAGCGAGACAGGATCCAAAGACAATCTTCTCTCTGTTGCCTGGATCTCATGTATTAGTACTGACTCAGCTCTTATGATGAAGTCATCCAAAGTTCCGACTACCCCTCTCCACTTGGTCATTTTAAACAGTGACTCTATTAACCTCTGGGACAGTGAGTTAGGACTCTAGGCAACGAAGTACTATAATTTACAGAAGTTGTAAAGTTCTCACGTTACCTTACTCCCTGTTAGACCTTCATCCCCTTGTCCAGTAAAACCAAATGGGGTGTCCCAGCCCAGCCTCCT
This sequence comes from Lissotriton helveticus, assembly GCF_964261635.1. Classification (NCBI taxonomy): domain Eukaryota; kingdom Metazoa; phylum Chordata; class Amphibia; order Caudata; family Salamandridae; genus Lissotriton; species Lissotriton helveticus. The sequence continues at coordinate 890,745,726 of NC_136067.1, read as the reverse complement.
TCAGCCTCTGACGGCCTAAGACGGCTCCACCCTTGTCCCAGGCTTCTCCCCGCACATCCCGCGGGACGAGGATCCAGCCACCCCTTTATGCGCCTCCTGGCACCTAGTGCCCGAGTCAGTGGCGTCCTTGCTGCGAGCAGAATGCCGGGAAACGTAGTCCGGCGTCGGAGTCAGGGCACTGGTCCCGGTGTCAATGTGGCGGCGTCCATGTGGGCAACGTGCAGCCTGGAAGGTGCCTGAAAATATTAAGGGCCTACTGCAAGTTCACAAGGGCCTCGGCCCCAGCCACCCCTTTATGCGCCTCCTGGTGCGTAGTTCCCACATCAGTGGCGTCCTTGCAACGAGCGGGATGCCGGGAAACGTAGTCCGGCGTCGGAGTCAGGGCGCAGGTCCCGGTGTCAATGTGGCGGCGTCTGGTTGGACAACGTGAAGCCTGGCAGGTGCCCAAAAATATTACGAGCCTACAGCAATTTCACAAGGGCCTCGGCCCCAGCCACCCCTTTAGTTCCCACGTCAGCGGCGTCTTTGCGGCGAGCGGGATGCCGGGAAACGTAGTCCGGCGTCGGAATCAGGGCGCTGGTCTCGGTGTCAATGTGGTGGCGTCCGGTTAGGCTACGTGCAGCCTGGAAGGTGCCTGAAAATATTAAGAGCCTACAGCAAGTTCACTACAGCATTTTTGGATAGGGTAAAAATGTCTGTCTGCTGCATGCCAGCTGGGGCTGGAGTGACGACTTTGATGACTGGGTCGTCATCGTCAGACTGTTCAGCAGCAGCAGAATACACCACTTCTACTTCTTTGTCATCACCCATAAGTGAAAGCCTTACGGGAAACCTTCCTTTTAGCTAGCTTTGTCGGCTCATGGCATGCCTCCCTCTCAGACTGCATTGGTGGGTGCCAATCAAGATCTAGATCATCAGAAGGAAGGGGGCTTGAAGAAGAACTTGTACTAGCCATCCTTGACCTTTTTCTTGCTGGGGATCTGGAAGACAATAGATCATCAGGAGGAGTGGCTTGCTCGGATGATACCTCCGCTTGAATCTCTATTTTCTGAAGTGCCCCTACTTCTGGAGGAACAAGCATTGTGGGCAGTTGTGCCTCTCAATGTGCCTCTACTTGCGCCTCTACTTGCGCCTCTACTTGCGCCACTCCTTGCGCCACTCCTTGCACCACTCTGTGCGCCACTCCTTGTGCCTCTCCTTGTGCCACTCCTTGCGCCACTCCTTGTGCCACTCCTTGCGCCTCTCCTAGTGCCACTCCTTGGGCCTGCCCTTGCACTTCTCCTTACGCCTCTCCTTGCGCCTCTCCTTGTTGCATCTGTGGTTGTCGTTGCGGCTGTGGTTGAACACTTGTCAGATGAGTTACACCCTGCTTTGATTGGATGCCACTTTGCGATGAGTCAACGGCAACATCACTGGTCGATGGTGAAAGAGCAATTAGAGAGGCTGCCTCTGCGGCACTCATGGACTTGGGCCTAACTTGGCGTGGTGGCACTGAGACCAATGAAGCGGAGGTGCTGCTCCCCGCTTGCTCCCCGGCAGACACCGCTGCTGCAGGCGTAGTTTTTTTCCCCAAAAAAAGTGTCTGTTGGCACACCAGTCTACTTGGTAAGTGGCGCCACTTGCTTCTTCTGCTCCTTCTTACAGGCAGTGGCACTGGCAACTTTCTTGGTAGAAGAGCTAGGGCCACCTTTCTTTGGGCCTATCTTCTTCAGATGTCAGAACAGCAGGACGCAGTTGCACGAGTTGCAGAGTTGTCTGTGGCCACCACACGTGACGTCACGTAACGTTGTGCACACAGCGCAGCAGGACTTCTTCCTGGCACTACAACAAGTGATGATGATGAGGTTGATTCCTGGTTGTCAGTCTTTGTGCACCAAAAGCAAAGGAAGTCAGAGGAACATCAGTTAAATAAATGTTACATGTGTCGTGCTTCAATTAATATGTGCAACTAGGCATTTATTATTATTAACACAACACACCCAAAAACGGAAAGACCCAAAATAAAAATTGCAATTCTAATCCAAAATGGAGGTTTAAATTAATAGAAGAGAGAAAGACCACACAGAGAGAGTTGTTTCATGCACCACTGAGTACCCCTGGGCATAATGGATAAATGCAAGGCAGACTGGGAGCAGGCCTATGGCACAAAGCACACTGCCTGGCTTCAAAATGGCCCCTAGACCCCCACCCACATGGTCAGGCCCTGGACCAGGCCTCAAAATCGCCCCCACCCATAAAGCCAGGCCCTGGGCCAGGCTCCAACAACACCCAAAAAATCGAAATACACACACAAAATCACCCCAATACAATGGCATCCATGCCCTAAATGATGTTTAAAATCAAGAGAACACACAGAAAGACTTGGCCCATGCACCACTGACTACCCCTGGGCATAATGGATGAAAGCAAGGCAGACTGGGTGCAGGCCTATGGCACAAAGCACACTGCCTGGCTTCAAAATGGCCCCTAGACCCCTACCCACAAGCCAGGCCCTGGACCAGGCCTCAAAATGGCCCCCACCCACATGGCCAGGCCCTGGACGAGGCCCCAACTACACCCAAAAAATCGAAATACACACACAAAATCACCCCAATCCAATGGCATCCATGCCCTAAATGATGAAAAAAAACAAGAGAACACACAGAAAGACTTGGCCCATGCACCACTGACTACCCCTGGGCATAATGGATGAAGGAAAGGCAGACTGGGCGCAGGCCTATGGCACAAAGCACACTGCCTGGCTTCAAAATGGCCCCTTGACCCCCACCCACACGGCCAGGCCCTGGACCAGGCCTCAAAATGGCCCCCACCCACATGGCCAGGCCCTGGACCAGGCCCCAACAACAACCAAAAAATCGAAATACACACAACAAATCACCCCTATCCAATGGCACCAATGCCCTAAATGATGTTCAAAATCAAGAGAACACACAGAAAGACTTGGCCCATGTACCATTGACTATCCCTGGGCATAATGGATGTAAGCAAGGCAGACTGGGCGCAGGCCTATGGCACAACGCACACTGCCTGGCTTCAAAAGTGCCCCAGTACCCCCACCCACATGCCCAGGCCCTGGACCAGGCCTCAAAATGGCCCCCACCCACATGGCCAGGCCTTGGACCAGGCCCCAACAACACCCAAAAAATCAAAATACACACAAAAAATCACCCCAATCCAATGGCATCCATACCCTAAATTATGTTTAAAGTCAAAAGAACACACAGAAAGAGTTGGCCGATGCACCACTGACTACCCCTGGGCATAATGGATGAAAGCAAGGCAGACTGGGTGCAGGCCTATGGCACAAAGCACACTGCCTGGCTTCAAAATGGCCCCTAGACCCCCACCCACACGGCCAGGCCCTGGACCAGGCCTCAAAATGGCCCCCACCCACATGGCCAGGTCCTGGACCAGGCCCCAACAACAACCAAAAAATCGAAATACACACAACAAATCACCCCTATCCAATGGCACCAATGCCCTAAATGATGTTCAAAATCAAGAGAACACACCGAAAGACTTGGCCCATGTACCATTGACTATCCCTGGGCATAATGGATGAAAGCAAGGCAGACTGGGCGCAGGCCTATGGCACAACGCACACTGCCTGGCTTCAAAATTGCCCCAGTACCCCCACCCACATGCCCAGGCCCTGGACCAGGCCTCAAAATGGCCCCCACCCACATGGCCAGGCCCTGGACCAGGCCCCAACACCCAAAAAATCGAAATACACACAAAAAATCACCCCAATCCAATGGCATCCATACCCTAAATGATGTTTAAAGTCAAGAGAACACACAGAAAGAGTTGGCCGATGCACCACTGACTACCCCTGGGCATAATGGATGAAAGCAAGGCAGACTGGGTGCAGGCCTATGGCACAAAGCACACTGCCTGGCTTCAAAATGGCCCCTAGAACCCCACCCACATGGCCAGGCCCTGGACCAGGCCTCAAAATGGCCCCCACCCACATGGCCAGGCCCTGGACCGGGCCCCAACAACACCCAAAGAATCGAAATACACACAAAAATCACCCCAATCCAATGTCATCCATGCCCTAAATGATGTTTAAATTCAAGAGACCCCACAGAAAGACATGGCCCATGCACCACTGACTATCCCTGGGCCTACTGGCTAGTGTGGCTTTAACACGCACCCCAAAATTACAAAAAACATTGACATAGATATAATAACAGTGAGCTATTCAATTCCATGCCATCCATGCCATAAATTATATTTAAGTTCAACAAAACTCACAGAAACAGTTGTATCATGCACCCATGACTAACTCTGGGCCTACAAGATACTGTGGCTACCCACAATATATATATATATTTTTTTTTAAAAGGTTATAAATTGTAGTTGCAGCAACTGCAAGGCCCTAAACAAACAACGCCAACTTACTTGTAAAATCTCAACTCCAAAAGTGATCCAAACAAAAAGTCCTCAAATACAAATATCCAGCAGCAGCCACAACGAGTAATCCTTCCAGCTCTAGATCCAAATGACCAGGACATGGACAAAGCACTGGGAGGAGCCTGCTGGACAGGAACAGGAAGTTGGAGACTCTGGGGCACTTCTTTCCTCCCAACCCCCAAAAATGCACTCCTTGCACAAAAAAGTGCAGCCAAATGTCAATCTGAGGAGTTATTCTAATCCAAATCATCAATTTCAGAAGGTTTATGCTGCCAGCGATAGATTTCTTGTGCAGAATTGCAATTTTTGCTATTTCGGGAAAGCGAGAAGTACAAATCTCCCGTCGGAAGTCAGCTGCGCGGCGCATCTACGTGTTCGCAATTGTTTACTCTCGCAATGCGTGATCGCGGGCCTTTTTGATGTATTCGTGTTTCTGAGCGTCTCGCAATGCAAGATGGAGGGACGCTATGACTTACTCGCGGTCGAAAAGTCTAGCGCGATCACGCAATGAGGTGCTCGCGGTCGAAAAGTCTCGTGCGATCATGCAGCAAGATCGAAAATGGCGCAGCGCACGCAAACCGGGAGGAAAACAACTCGGCGAACTCAGAATCACGGTAAGTCAACGCCGCACGCGTGAGATTGTATTTATGAAGCGCGACCCAGCAAAAAAAATCCGCCAACTTTCGAATTGCGAATTCTTTGACAATTTCGTGCGATTCGAGGACTGTGAAATTGCCAAAAATTTGCAAATTCCGCGAGCAGAACAGATTTTCAGCCCATACTTAGTCTCGTCCTTCTCATGCTCCCGTGTCATGAGCCAAGGAAACAAAGCTTTCACGGACCTGCGTGAGACTTCAGCGCGCGCCTCAAGCTTTCTGGTTTCTAAGCAACCACTGAAGGAAACCACTGCTACGTTTCTATTCTCACGCGCTGCCACATTCAGCACAGTGTTCATTTTTATGTGTGTTTCTTTATTGAGCGGCCGAAAAAGAAAAGAAACAGACTCTTTACTCTGTGATTTGTCCATTTCATTCACACATCACAAATGCCCCGCCTTGCATTTCTGGTCGAATTCTGACTGGATGAGCTGGAAGTAACTTGGAAATCAACACGCCTTTATGTTAAACAGGTGAAGAGGCAGTGTGTAGCACGTCACACGATTTCCTGTGTTTATCTCGTTGCTGGGTAACCAGTTTGTGACAGAGAAGCAAACTTTGAAGACATCGCTTTGGCAAGCAGCATTTATTTCTTGATCTGCCCTCACTATTACAAGAACGTGGTCATACATACTTTACTTTGCGCTGATGCGCACAGCATTTGTCAAGTTCCTTTCACTCTGCGCTGATGCGCACAACATTTGCGTGTCAAATTATATTTTATTATTGAATTCACAGCTTTTTTCAAGCACTTCACTTTACCCTGAAACGCACAGCTATTAGTTCTTTTCACTCTGCGCTGATGCGCACAGCATTGGACTATCAATTTCAAGATTAAATTTGATAATTCATACAGATTTTGGCAATATTTTTCACAGATACACACAGTATTTACTGTTTATAAATAATACAACACTGCCATCCTGTGGAACAATTTGTTAGTGCATCATTATAGTCTGCAGTTTTTATTAGGAAATGTCTTCATTCTTATCATTTCGCTATCATATATATTTATACGCTGCCATCTTGTGGCATAATTCAACATTGTATTTTTATTCATATTTCTCAAGCAACTTCTTTAGTGACATTTATTAAACTTTATAATTGATTAGTCACTTTTATTCCTTTTTTCTTTCTTTCTCCCTACATTATTTGTTAACTTGGATTCTCATATTTATCTTCATTATCTATAGACATGCAAAGTGTCGCACCTCCTGCACCTTTTTTACAAGAACCAGGAGAGCCACAACTTGAATGGAAGTTGCAGATCAGATCTTTTGAAGCATATTTAGGTGCAATCGAAGGTCAAAGATTCAGACCTGAAAGAAAAAAATAATTGATGTATTATCATTTAGGAGCTGAAGGACAAAATGTTTTTGATCATTTACCCCCTTTTGAACCACCAGAAGGTGAAGATCCCGATGAGTTTAATATAGCTGTTATGCAGTTTGATAAGTACTCTGCTAAAACAAAAGAAATCGTAGTACATAGATACAAATTCTTTACTAGGACACTGAAACCAAATGAAAGCATAAATACCTTTATTACTGTTTTTAAAATTCTTGCTGCCAAATGTGAATTTGATAATTTTACATCCCAACTTGTAAGGGATCAACTTGTTGCACGATGTTATTACAATAAAAATCCAAGAAAAATTACTTACCTGTAAAGATCCCACTTTAGATTAAGCTGTCGACATCGCCAAGAGCATTAAAAGCTCCATGGATGATGCAAAACAACTTGAATCTGCCTTATCTAATTCTACCATCTCTGGTGCTGTCTCTACTAAATCTTCTTCTTCTTCTACTCCTCCTCTTCCTAATATCTATAGATGGTTTACTGTATCTAGGGGTGGAAGAAATTTCAGACCAAATAGAGGTGGAATTTTTTTTACACCTAATAGACAATTTAACTATAGAGTAAGTGGTTATAGATGTGGATCTTCTATGCATGTTTCTTCTGCCCAGCCATAAATCAACAATGCGGTCAATGTGGAAAAATGGGTCATTTTGCAAAAGTGTGCATGAGTGGAAATAGAAGAGGTGTAAGATGTGTACTTCATGATCCTGATGACCAATTTGAAAACCTAGTCACTGATGATGTCACTAATCAGGAGTATATTTTTGTAGTCAAAAGCTGTTCGGAGAAAGATACTATGCAACATATTCCTGATCCTGAAGTTGATGTCACCATTGAAACTAACCATATTCAGCTTCTTGTTGATACAGGAGCACGCATCACTATAGTGTCTCAAGATAGGTACCTGAAGTACTGGTCTAACAAGAATTTGCTTCCTCCTGACATACTTACTGTGGCCTTTGAAGGTAGTAAGATCGATTTACTAGGCTACTTCTGGGATAAGATAAGGGTCTTTGGAGTTGCCATCAATGGAAAAGTGTACGTACCTAAACGGGGTATCAATGTTCTTGGTCTTATCCATCAAGCTGAGTTTGGTCTCACTATCAAACCTGGCTTACCTAACCCAGTTTTTATTGATCATCAAACCAACATTAATCACTCTTCTCCCACTAAAAATATGAATTCTTTATCTGACTCTCAATTGACTATTATATAGGAGCAAAAGTACAATATCATTTTTGAAGACGGCCTAGGCAAGATCACTAATTTCCAACATTTCATCAAAATTAAAGAAAATGTTGTACCCATCTAGCATAAATTAAGAAATGTCCCTTTAAGCATTAGAGGTGATCTTTCCAAACATCTTGAATAATTATGTAACCAAGGCATAAATAAAAAAGTTGAATCTACACTTTGGCTTTCACCTATTGTTTTAGCCAAAAAGAGGTCTGGGGATTTGAGGATGTGTGTTAATTAAGGAGCCTTAATGATGCCATTTGGGTTGACGGATTTCCCCTACCACGCATTGAAGATCTCTGCCAAAGTGGGTTCATCTTCATGGTTTTCAAAACTTGATCTTAAAGCTGCCTATCATCAGGTCGAACTACATCCTCGGTCCTGACATCTCACAGCTTTTGTCACCCCAGATGGTGTGTTTCAATTGTGTTGTCTCCCCTTTGGTCTTGCTTCAGCCGCTGCCATATTTCAAAGATTGATAACTGAAATGTTCCTTGAAATTCCCCATGTTGTTGTCTTCCAGGATGACATTCTTATTTTCACCCAAACTGAAGCTGAGCACAATTCTGTTATAGATCAGGTGTTCAATATTCTAGCAAACAGAGGAGTTACTTTACAAAAAAACAAGTGTACCTTCAATGTCAAGGAAATTGAATATCTAGGCCATGTCATCTCCAAACATGGTATCAAACCCAGACCAGGTCTTATAAAAAGCATAATTGATGCACCTCCTCCTCAAAACAAAGAACAACTCATGTGCCCTTTCTTGGACTCTGTGAGTTTTATTCGAAATTCATGAAGGATTTTGCCAAAACCACAGAATGCTTCGGGACATTATTAAAAAAAGGATCAGTATACGTATGGTCTGAAGAGTGCCAAAAAGTATTTCAATCTATCAAGAATCACATAGTGCGAGCTCCTGCTTTGCAAGCTTTTGTTGAAGGTAAACAAACCATTATCACTGTGAATGCCTCCGAGTATGGTTTGGGAGCTGTTCTCTCACAATATGCCAATGGAAAAGAAGATACTGTTGGATTTGCATCAAGGACTCTTCGTCCTGTTGAACGGAAGTATTCCGTAATTGAAAAGGAATTACTAGCCTGTCTATGGATCATTGAAAAATTCAAACAATATGTTTGGGGTTGATCTTTCATTCTTAAAACTGACCATCGTCCTTTGGTGACATCCTCTCAGGTAAAAACATCAAGCGCACTACAGCTTGTCTAGCACGTTTATCAACAAAACTCTTAGAGTACACCTTCAATGTTGAGTACATTCCTGGAGGAAAAAACTGCAGAGCAGACTGCTTATCTCGTCTTCCAAGAGGAAGACTGCGAAACTGAAATTGAAGAATGCTTTGTTGCAGTTATCAATCAAGACAATTTATCTTTTGCAGAAGATGACTGGATTATGCAAATTGATAAAGACCCTATTCTTAAGGCAGTTGCATCTTTAATTAAGAAAGGTTGACCAAGGGAAAGGTGTCTTTCTCCTGATCTTCAGATGTTCTGGAAAGTTAATGATGAACTTTCAGTTAAAGATGGAAAGGTAGTCAGAGGTGATAAACTCATTCCTCCTTTGTGTTATCGAGAAAAGATCATTATTGCTGCACATTCAGGTCATCTTGGAGCAACTATCACAAAGAGAAAAGTCAGGAATGACTTTTGATGGCCCAGAATGGATACACAAATTGATGATTTGGTAAGGCAATGTTCACACTGCAACGCCAGCGATACAGTCTTAGTGCTTGAAGGTACAGTTGAATCTCCTGTATCTCCTCCTGGCAAAGCATGGCAAAAACTTGGTATGGATTTTATTGGAGCTCTTCATGTGCTTCCTCCTAACTCAAAATATTTTTACGTCATTAGTGATCATTTGTCCAGGTGGGTGGAGGTTGAACCGAGTTCTACCCCTGATTCAAAAAGGTTTCTACCCCTGATTCAAAAAGTGTTAATAATTGTTTGGATGCCATTTTTCGTAGAGAGGGTTATCCTGAAGAAATTCTCACTGACAACGGTGTTCAATTTGTTTCACATTAAATGACCTCATTTTTACATTCTTGCAATATCAAACATACTAGAACTCCAATATATCATCCACAAAGTAATGGGAAAACTGTGAGATTTAATAGAGTAGAAGTGGAATGTGTACAGGCAACTTTCAGATCTAAGTCATGTGTTTTCCAAGCTGTGAAAGATCTAGTATGGTCACATCATGTGGCTACACATTTTTTGCCATTTGAACTTATCAGGGACAGAAAAGCGTCCTCTCAAGTGTATCCCTCTTGGATGGTCAAATCATTTCATTTGGGTTGCAAGATGAGGTGTATGTGGGAGTCTGCAAGGAAAACTTCTAATGAAATTTGTTCCAAATCATGCCAATTTTCTACCACAAAAGGAACTCACAGACTTTGTGTTGGAGACTGGGTCAGAATCAAAAATCCAGTCTCAGTAAGGAAAGGTTTTTCAAAGTTTCTTGATTCACAGCAAATTGTTGAAATACGTAAAAATGCTGTAAAATTATCTAATGGAAATTGGTGTAGCACTTCTCGTGTTGCCAAGGATCCTTCTATTCCTTCTGAAAGTGTCAAAGTTCATCAAAAAGTTTCAAGGGGGGATGGTGTTAGGAAAAGTACCAGAGTTTGTGTTAGACCACGAAAATTATATGATATGTTTAGTTTGACTCCTTGTCTATCTCTTAGCTTCTTTTTGACTTTATCTTTCTCTACTTCCTTTCTTCTATCTTTCTTACCTTATTTATCTTCATTTTGTGTTCTCTTTTTAAAAAGGGGGAGTGTGGTGATGTGATAGAATCTTGTGATGTCATTTTGGAGTGTTGGCAGATGTCATGCCCTGAATGTTCCATCAGTGGCAGTTGCTGTCTGCACCTAGCTGCATCAGGGATGGCTCGTTTTACTCCTAATTAAACCTTCTATTCAAGATCTACAACTGCGTCAAGTCGTCCGCATTTCACACTTGCTGTGGCAGGAATGTGTTTCAAACTGATAAATCTTTTAAAAAGTTATTTGACTATATCGCCTGCTCAGCAAGAAAGACAGTGGCCATCACAATTATTACGTCAAGATTAGACTACTGTAATGGCCTGTATGCAAGTGCCTCAAAACAAGTGCTATGGAAGCTACGGACGGTGCACCATGCAGCTTCTTGACTTGAACTGACATTGCATTGCTGCTCTTCGGCCTCAGCAGCTCTTAAAATTCTTCACTGGCTGCCTACACATAAAAGGGGACTGTTTAAGATCCTTCTAATTGCCTTTAAAGCCTTCAGAGCATCAGGCCCAAAATATTTAGCTTCAATATTTACGCCTGATGTCACTACTCACACTCTCAGATCTTCATCAGCAAACTTTCTTAACCCTCCTACTTTTAGGTCCAAGACAAAAGATGGTAAATCTCTTGCCGTCCTGGGGCTAGAGCGTGGAATCTTCTTCCTAGGCATCTTAGATCCATTGATTCAGCAACTACTGAAAACCTGGATTTTTGCAGTCCCGGACTCTTTGTGCTTCTCTCCTATCTAGGGACCTAACTGTTCATTTATGCTTTGTATTTTATTTCCTGTGCCGCTCAGCGCCAGGATGCTCCATTCGGAGCAAAAGTTGCACTTTACAAATGTAAGATACATTTATTCATTCATTCTGAGCAAACCAGATTGACACAGGCCTGTGGTACTATGCTGAAATCCCCTGGAATGCTCATTTGAGTACAACAGAAGTGACATTTCTTTGTGAGACAGTGGAAGTATAATGTTGACATTCCTGAAACTGAAAGGAGGGAACCTGGACATTGAGGTGAAGAAAGAAGAGACAGGGTTCTACTTAGAACTTTGTTTAGGTCTTTTTGATTCAGAAGGCTACCAAGTAATCCTCCTGAAACTGATATTTGCTGGATGTTAGGGGTGAGAGGTGTGACTGCAGTAGGTGTTGTCAGAGTGTGAAGTGTCCTTTAGAAGGGAGCCATTTGCATGTCTCTCTTCCTGGTCACTGGCTGTTGCTAGTCTACTGCAGAATCTGTTTGTGCCTCTACTGTGAGTGCTCCAGCATAGAGATGACCCAGTTGTTCGAAGCATCACTCTAGAGAAAGGCTGATTCTGTTAGATAATTCACTAACTCTCCCCCGCCCCCAAATTGAAGGGGAATGCGAGAGAAATGGACTGTAACGGATTCTTCTAATCATAATTTATAAAAACAAGGCACTTGTGACAAGAAATCACATGGGACTCCCAAATTAATACTATACTATTGGTAGGAGACCTAATCACTCGTATAGACATGGATGAAAGGATTTAGGATTCTCTAAAATGTTTAGCATTTGCCATCTGCTCCTTGACGGAGATAGAACTGCAATGCTTCAACACGAACTTGGGGTTTGTACCAGCCCCCAGACTGAGTGAATGTAATTTCAGATGTGAACATACGCAGTTCTTTCACAAGATGAGAATGATAGCTTTCTATAAACTAATGTTGAGACATAATCCAGATTGGTCGGCTGGAGAATAAATCTGTTATGCAGCCACCAATAAACACATTAACATCCGAAGTCATAATATTTCAGCAGGAAGGTACCACTGACATTGCATCTTTAAATGAGGACACACACCATTTCTTCATAATCTCTCTAGACAAGAATAAGCAGCCCTAAAATTCCTTCAAAAAATACTGACATAGTTATTAAACAGGAGGGGGGAAGCCATTGGTGTCATGAGTTGAGGGATGTACAATATAAAAAGCCTCAGACTTCTGTCCAACAGGTGCAGCAATGCGACTCTACATGAGGAGCCAACACCCAGGCTAAGGGGCATTCTAAATAAGATAATTGAGGAGATTATATCATCCAAGTGGATAATGAAACATGAGGCTGATTTTTTTTTAAAGGCTGGAGACTCATGCTTCTATCCTGCCCACAATCTATAAATCCAATTTCCATACTCAGGGCAGACCTTTTGTTTCTGGGATCAGTTTCATACAGGAACTCCTATTCAAATTTGCAAGTGGTTTTTTAAACCACTTGTTAACACTATGGCCTGATACACTAGTATTCCCCAAGAATGTGCACTTCAGGTGGTAAAAATAATTTCTTACTGATACTGATTGGTGTTTCATCTCCCCGATACTGAGTGTGCCCATTGAGGCCTAACAGACATTTTTGTTTAATATAACAGCACCCTTTATACCAAAAATACAGGGGAATACCAGGGGCACCCCTTCTGCCTCAGGTGTGGCCTCTGTGTGTACATAAATTTGAGACCAGATTCATATATTCGAACACCAACCCTTACAATAACACATACAATTGAGGTATAGGTATATCAATGATGTGCTCATTATTTGGAAAGAAGAGACTTCTTTGGGTCTCCAATTCATCACCTTGGTGAATGAAAGGGATCCATTACTAGAGTTTTCTCAGATTATAAGGCAGACTGATATATCTTTCCTTGACTTAGAGATGAACATAAAGAATGGAAAATTCAAACCAAGGGTTTTCACAAAGCAACAGTTAAAAATGAACTTCTCTGTTAGGATATTTACCATGCTTGAACTCTTAGGGAAAATCTCCATTTTGGACAGTGTTTTGCTTATTAGACACAACTGTTCCCATATAAACAAATATGATCAACAGGCTTGTGCTCTACAAAACTGGCCACTCGCCCAGTACTCAATGAGGAACAACAAACAGAGCAAACAGGAGGGCCTGGAATAACAGAGAGATTCGTATCTTGAACCAACCTCTGAAAATGTACTTGCGTAACATCTCCAACCAATTTAAGAAAATGATAACAAACCATTGGAGAATTCCTAAGATAGTTATTAAACAGGAGGGGGGAAGCCATTGCTGTCATGAGTTGAGTGATGTACAATATAGAAAGCCTGAGACTTCTGTCCAACAGGTGCAGCAATGTGATTCTACATGAAAATGAAAATGGGAACCTCCGAGATCTATCCTTTTTCCTTCAAACGTGGTAGCACTAGCAAACATGTTGGTCCATACCAAACAGGTACGATCCATTCCAGACTCGACTAGCACTCTTTGGGGCCTTCCAAGAGTTATCAGTCACTAACCCTGTGGCATATGCTAAGTTTGGCCAGTCCGATATACTATGAAGTAAATTATCATTGGCACCAGAAAACCATGTAAAATTAGAACACACATGAACTGCAACACTGAAAATGTAATTTATATGATCACCTGGTGCCCCTGTAATTTAACATATTTCGGGTTGACATAAAAAAAATAAGCATTTGTATAAGTGAGCATCACAGCAATATAAGATGCAGCAGAAGCTTTACAAAAATGACCGACCAATACTTGGAAAGACAACCCACATAGGATGACATGAAGTGGGTCTCTCTCTCCTTCCACCGCCATCCCCCGAGAAATACCCAACAGATACTGCTTAGAAAGGAACAAAGATGGATTTAACAATTGAGAATGCATATATTAAGGTGCTTAACTATGTTATGTGGCTGCAAATCCATATGCCCTGACAGACAACTCTGCTAATTTAGCCCTCATATTGGTCTATGTCTTTTTCCTCTAATACGTCATGAATCAGACTCAGCTATGTTGTGATTTACACTTTTGCTCAGACAGGGAGACTTTCTTTTATAGGTCGAGCCTAGGCAGCGTACATGTGCTGCCTGAAAGACTGTTGTATTCAGTAACGGACTTAGCTCCACCCTGCTGCTATCCAGTGTCGCTCTTCTTAGCTGGCTCCTAAGTGGTACACGCAGTGATATGTCACTTCCATTTTTCCACAGAGAAGCACTGGCCACGTTCAATGTCATTGCGCAATAACTCACTGTCCACAACTTCTTTATTAGCAAGAAAGGCCACTTTATTAAGACAGGTGCAAATAAAATCTTTTCCAAAAAAGATCTTGATTCATTTCTACCCCCCCTCATATCCTTTTCCTGCCCTTTGAGGATGGACAAACCCGTTCCAGGCTGCCCACCCCCCAGAAAACCGTCAACCAGGGAAACTGAGCAGAGTTTTCCTGCCCCAACACTGGAGAACCTTCATGCCCGTCTAGGAGAGCATCACACATTTTCGTTCAATACCTTGGCAATCAGATCACGCAATTCCAGAAAATAGAATGCTTGCCCCATCTGAGACAGGTGGACCCCATCATCCCTGAAAAGATGCCCTTCAGTAAGCGGTATATTATTGTGCGATAAAATGTGAACCCCCATGTACCCATAGAAAATTTGCATAGCTCTATTAAGTTTCCTCCTCGCTTTTTCCAAAGCTACATGGTTCCTTGCTCCTCTCCAATGCAGCCGCGGTACAAATTCCGTCCAAATCACCATGGTGCTCACCCATGTTTCCTTGATGACACTCAGATCCATTTTCATTATTTTGATCAAAGTCAAGCCAGAGAGTTCTACAAGTTCGTTCTCTCCTAGGTGAATGACCAGCAGATCCGGAGGGCCCCCCTTTTAATGCACATCCCTGACAACAAAGAAAACAACCCCCCCCCCACGCATCCCCCCTTTACCATTCCAGATCACCTCATGGGTAACACTTTTCTGTCCAAGTGATCTCCCACAAATCTGTTGTTCAGCATAAACAGAGGCCCATTTAACGAAGGAGTGTCCTACAATCCAAGTTGTCCTTTTACCATTAACCATCCTTTGCAACAAACCTAGGCAGAAAAACAAGTATTAACAAGAAAGGAAGAATCCTGAAGTAATTTCCTAACATACTTTTCACAGCATTTGGACTTCCATCTCCCAATTCGGCGTATGTCTGACCAATCCCACCCCAATTTTGCCGCCTCCATTGCCTCACCAATGCGAAAAGAGTGTGTTCCAAAATGCAGTGGATTTTCCCCCAAACACAGCAACACCTTCCGCAAAACAGCCAGCAACTGTGCAATAGAAATCGGACTTCCTTATGCGTGACAAAAGATGTTCCCAGGAGAGAAAAAAGAAGAGGCCCTAAAAACCTCCCATTCCGTGACCGGACAACAAAAATCCAAACCACTCTTTCCCAAGAAAACCCATCGTCCCGTACCCAACTGATCAGTCATAGAAGCCCTCAACCATAGTCTCAGCCTGTTTCCCTCCACGAAAACCTCATCACTGTTTATTCCAGCCCTGTTCCTCAAAAACCCAGTAACTCAGAAGCCCCGAACGCCCCAAAAAACAACCACAAAAAACATAACCTGAACTTCCCACACTCAAACGCATCATAGCAGCACGAGGACAACTGAAGCAACATCCTTTGAAGCAAACCAAAAGTCACTGGCTGCCGCACCTGTTTAGAACCAGCTTGTACCCTACCCAACCCTTTCAACACCCTTTTCACCAAAACCCCACCCACAGGATCCCTCCCCCATCTCACCTGACCATAAAAAGATATTTCTGCCAATTTGCCAGAAATAGTGGTGTTCGAAAGACCTTTGTCTATCAGGTGCAAAACAAAACCTAACAAAAACTGTAGAAACCCCCCCATGTGTAGGAAACTTGTTACCACAGCTCAAGAATTCGTTCCAGGCTTGCAGATAACTTCTTCTTGTAGATTCAGCCACAGATTTTTCTACCAACTGGACAATCCCCAATCCCCCCATGCCCAGTCGCACTGTGGGATCTGAGTTTTGGAGATCTCTGCCCCAGAAGCCAGCCTGCGGAATTCCTCCCACTGAAACCGAGAGAGAGCGTCTGCTATACAATTATTGACTCCTGGAATATGACGCGCTTTGAAAACAATATTCAGCTCTAAACACCTGAGCATGAATGCACGTAGCAACCTTAACACTCTCAAATCCTTGGCCCTTTGCTTGTTAATCAACTCAACCACCGCCAGGTTGTCAACAATAAACAAAACTGACCTGTTCTGAAATTCCTCGCCCCACGCATATAAAGCAATCAACAGTGGAAACAACTCCAAAAAGGCAATACTGCGACCCTGATGCTGCCAGTGTAAAGGCCAACTTTCTGCACACCACCGCCCCTCCCAGAAAATGCCAAAGCCTCTCGCACCTGAAGCATCTGTGTAAACCTGCACGTGCCAGATCATATCTTCGTCCGCAAAAAACAAAGATACTCCATTGAAATCCTTGAGAAAGGTGAGACAGATGTGCAGATCCGCCCTGACTGCTGCTGAAATGCGCACTCTATGGTGTGGGAGATAAGCCCCACACAATAACATCCCAAGCCTCCTACATAATGTTCTTCCAGCTCGAATCACCCTACAAGCGCAATTCAGGTAGCCCAACAACTTCTGCACTTTCCTGATCTCCTCCACCACTGAAGACAAAAAGGCTGAAATGTCCTGCACCTTATCTGCAGGCTACCATTGTCAAAGTGTCAATCTCAAACCCCAAAAAAGTCAAGGTGGTACTGGGCCCTTCAGTTTTTGTCATGGGACAAAGGCACACCAAGTTCCCGAGTCATGGCCTGAAAAGCTTGCAACGCCATCCGACACTGCCCTGTATTGCAAACACCAATGAACAAAAAATTGTCCAAATAGTGACAAACAAGCTCATGTCCACTGCTGTAAGTAAACTGCCACTGTAAAAATGTGCTGAATGTTTCGAATAATGCACAGGATACTGAACACCCCATGGGCTGCACTTTATCCACATAGAACTCACCCTGGAAATGCATCCCCAGCAGGCCAAAGTAAGACGGATGAATGGGTAAGAGACGGAAGGCCGACTGAATGTCAGATGCTACCATTTGTGCCGCCAGTCCCGCTGATCTCACCAAACTTAATGCATCATCAACCGATGCGTAAGACACACTTGAATCCTCAGGAGCTATAAAGTCATTAATAGATAAGCCCTCTGGCCAAGACAAGTGGTGGATCAAGCGGAACTCCCCAGCTTTCTTTTTGGGCACCACCCCAGGGGAGAAACAATCAAATCATGCATTGGACAGTGGAAAAAGGACCAGCAACTCTGCCTGCCTCAACTTCAGCCCGCAACTTCATCTGCACAACCTGAGGGAATTCTTTAGCGGACTTTAAGTTGTCCGACCACCGACCCTGTCGAGGACCACGATAACCAATCTTAAAACCCACCTTGAAGCCCCAAAACAATCTATTTGCCGCATCAGTGTCCGGGTATTCTTCCAACCACCTCTTCAAAACCTCTACCTTAATAGGTGTAGGAGCCCTTTGAGACAAACTGAAAAGACTGGCCCCGTCCCCTCTGTCCCCGTCCTTGATCACCAAACTTCTGTCCTGGGAAACATTGAGTGAGAGGATGCCTGCCTCCACATTGGGAGCACTATATCCACAGAACTGCCTACTGCAAAATCCTTTGTTGTAATTCCAACAAGCCCCAAAGACCACTGCCTGACCCCTGCCCGCAACCCTGCCCCAGACTGGGCGGGACGATATTGAAAGGGCCGGTACATTACAGGTAACCCACTAGCAGTGTGAGTAGTAGCAGGCGGATGCGACGATGCCATCCTTTGCAGCCATTACTCCGAGTCCACATCACCCCAAGGACGATCATGAAAGAGGCTCATGCGAGCCCTGAATTCCTCATCATATGAGAGCCATGCAAAGCTCCCAAAATAACTTTGCGCTTTTCTGATAACATCCATATACTTAAACATGGCTCCAGCTCTGTCTTGGTGCCATTCACAATAAACACTGGCGTATATAAGGAAGGCAGAAGTCCAATTCTCAATCGTTTTGGGGACCCTCAGACGACGAGCTAACTCCCACTCCTCCTCCTTAGACCCTTCCTTTGCCTGAATATCACAATGTAACAATTTAAAGACATCAACAAATTCATGACGTCAAATTCTGCTCTTGGTCTTGTCTGACAAATGAGAGCCTAAAGGCATGCCAATTCCCATATAAGGCAATTTCTTATGTATGTTCTTATCCTCCTCCACTGCCTCCTTTGCCTGAGAATCCCCTTCCTTGGGCCCCTGACCAATCCCCCACCCACCTTAGCCCCTTCTGTACCATGCCCCATAGGCAGCAATCCCGCAAAAACTTTATCCACAATCAACTCATTCCCCAATGCCAATAGAACTGGTAGACTTAGCCAGTGCACCCCCCTGTTGCCAAACAGACCCCAATCCTGTCTTACCTTTTGGCAACTTTGAGGTTCTCTGATGAAAAGCCACAGAGTCCTCCTGCCGAGGCGTGATGGAGGAGGAGTCCTGTACTTTTGCATTGTCTGCTCTTGACATCTGCAAAATACTAAAAGCACCAAATTGCCCCAAAACACCCATCTTTTCCGGTGAGATCGTAGCCAAGACATTTTCACCAGCATTCCCACCTTCTACATCTCGTAGTTCACCCTCCTCCAGGTCATCACTGTCAACATCCAAAACCAGAGCGTCTCCATACCCAAATTAATCCCCACTGCCACCAGGCATTTCCCCATCACAAACCCCTCCATCATAAAATTGCCATTGAATATCAGTTTGTACCGATGAACCTCCTGTAGAGGAAGGGAAATCCGCTCCAGATCTCCCTCCTTTGCACACCCCCCCCCAGACGGAGCCGCAGGGTGCTCAGCCCACAGCTTCCTCTTTCCTGCCGACTTCTTGCCCACTGAAGCTGTAACCTTGCCCTTGCAGCTGCTCAAGCCAGACTGTTCCTGTCCAGAAAACCCATAAACCCCCACTGTGCCATCCAAAAATGCCGCCGACTCTTCACCCATACCTACCCATACCCACTGTCCACTACGTGGGGCCTGAACTGCCAGCGGTGCAGAGACACCATAAGCCACGGCGGGGGCGGGGGCCTGATGGCATGACCTGTCTGTGTGCCAGCTGTGCCCCCCCGGCTCGCCTCGCCTCACCTCCAACTGTACTCTGGGGCCCTTGCACCAGAATGGGCTGTGTCATAATGGGCAGCTGCAAAGTGTCCCCTTGCACCCCAGCACCAGCTTGTATGCCCACCACACCACTGCTGTGGGCCGGTCCTGGTAGAACCCCAGCTGCTTGCACTGTACCACCCTCATTAAAACAATGGGCCCACCCTCCTGGTCCTGCATGTGCACTTCATTGCCGGCAAAAAACTGTATTAAAGGGGCTGAACTAATCACATAATTCCGCCCATTGAGGCAAAAGACCTGCGCACCACCGGGCCATTGCTGGGAAGCAGGCGATGAGTCGGAGGCATGCTGCGCCTCGTGCGGCACCTTGGAAACGGTGCCCGGTCCGACAAGGCTCTTTCCCCGCCTTCCCCTCCGGCCAGAAGCCACTCGGAGGGACACGCAGCCTCATTACCCCAATCCCCTTTCACCTGTGGCCACTTCCTTGCGCGAACCACCCTGGGGAAGACCGCCTCGCGCGCGGCTCCCCCTGGGTCCCTCCTTACGCTTGCAGTGCTTTTATGTTATTTTAAGAGAACTCTTATTTAATTGTAACTTTCTTACTGTCGCTTTTCAGCCCGTTGCTGCTTCTTTTATTTGCTATTAGTTCTTTCATAGTACTTTTCATGAGCGCTGCTGATGCCGTGCTGCCGTATGCCACCTCCCAGACAGCAATGATCCCCCCTCCCGTTTTCACAATGGCTACTTGCGGACACACCAATCATTTACACTGAGTTTTGTGGGGTTAATTGTTTTCATGACTTAAAAAGGTAGTGTTTAGTTTTATTTAATTTTGTTAGGTGGCGTTTAAATAAATATTGAGCTGGAAAAAAGATGAATGCTCCCTTCTGATTGCAATTATTTTTGCCTTGCTTCAAAAGGCATTCATACCCTCCAATCAAGCGCGCGCTCAGCAGTCCTCCCAGAGCACAATCAGGCACAGGCTTCAGTGCTTCCCGATGATTGCGCGCTCAGTAGTCCCCCTGCCCCCCACCCACCCACTGGGACCACAGCAAAAAAAAAAACGGGCAGGGGCGATTGAAAGTTAGTTCTATCTTGAACTTTAATGTAGTAGCTTGTGTTTCATTTGAAATCAAATGCAGTGGATATGAGCTGGGTAGTTACCACATTTGATGCACGGTGCTATCATGCAGCTTTATAACTAATACCAACATTGTGTTATTATTCTTCTACTTTCATTTGGATTGAAAGCAGGCACATGCTGTGATCGCTTGCTCCCTTCGAATAAGTCCCTTCTCCAGTTTCCAGGCCTCCCCCGGATCACTGATGACTCGGCTGCCCCTTCACCTGTGGATTATTCTTTACACACACAAGAGCATTGATTAAGGGTCAGACAGAGCCTCCTGTCCTGTGATCAATGCAGGTACATGGGGGCACGTGGGTGGGGTGTGATAATAAAGAGGGGATTTGGGGGGAGTTGCAAACAGCAAACAAATTAATTGGGGAGGGGAGGGCTGGGGAGGAGAGTTGAGCTAATGGCGACATTAATTCAAGGCACAAGCAGCTTAAAGGTTTACACATCTCCATTCAGGAACTGCCCAGACCTGTATTACAACGTAAAAACAAAGTTACTTTCAAGGTGAATTTGGAGACTGCAGTCAGACATCACTGAAAGCTGTTCAATAATTACAGACTGGAGCTGTCACGCTTTGACATTAATTGACAATTATGAAACAATAGCATGTGTATGGAGAATCATGAAAATGGGGAAAATATATTATTTTGCAGCAGAAATTAAAGATTGTGACACTTATTTAGAGTCTTGCAGAAGGATACTCTGTCTCAAACGTAGCTGATATTCCACTTCCCATATTACAAATGGCATGGGCTATAATGGTCTATACTGCATGTGTAACATGGCGGAATGGATATCCACCAAGTATGTCCCGGTTAATATCGCACCCAGCGATTTTTAAATAAGGCCCTTTCTCTGTAATAAGATTATTAGACCATTCCATGTCACCAGCAACACTATAGTCAATAGATTTTAGTAATGCATTCTTGACGCTGCAAGATGGCTGACTGACCAGGAGCTCCCACACATTATTCTACATCACACCATACCACATCATTCCACCACACAATTCCACACCACACAATACCACAATGAATACAATACAGTCTACATAATTCCATATCTCACAACATACATACACACCTGCCAGTGAGTAGTACTATGAAACAGATTATCATTGGCACCAGAAAAACACGAGAAATTAGAATACACATGAACTACACACTGCAAATGTAATTTATATGTTTACCTGGTGTCCCTGTAATTCAACATATTTAGGGATAACATAAAGAAAATACGCATTTGTATAAGTGAGCATCACAGCAATATAAGATGCAACGGAAGCTTTACAAAAATGACTGAACAATACTCGGAAAGACAACCCACACAGGATGACATTAAGTGGGTCTCTCTCGCATTCCGCAGCCAACCAAGTGGGAGAAATACCCATCATATACTGCTTGAAAAGGAACAAAGATGGGTTTAACCATTGAGAATACATATAATAAGGTGGCTAACAACCTCATGTGGCTGCAAATCCATATGCCCTGACAGACACCCCTGCTACTTAAGTCCTCATATTGGTCTATGTCTTTATCCCCTACTACGTCATGACTTCAGACTCAGCTATATTGTGATTTACATGTTTTGCTCAGACAGGAAGACTTTCTATTTAGGTCAAGCATAGGCAGCGTGCATGCCCTGTTTTCAAGACCTGTTGTATTTAGTAAAGGACTTAGGTCAGGGCTAGTTGCAATTTTAATTTGTTTGAGCATGCTTGGAGCAAGTGCCATGGCTTCATAGGTGTCTTTTTCAGCGGTGTATACTGCTCGGGCACACTTAGGCAAGTGCCATTTGCTTTGACGGAAGCATCAACTTAGAGATCAGTGTGGGTCTACCTGAAAGGTTTTTTGAATTCTCTATTTCGGAGATAGTGACCATGGAGAGTCCTGCTTGAAGGAAAGGTAAATGAGTGAGCCACACGTGCAGGAGGAGCTGACTACTGGTGTGGGTAAAAGCTTTTGGGTGTATGGGACGAACAGGCGCTCATATAGTTATTAACACTCAATTTATCCTCACAAATAATCAGTTTGGTGCATCAAAAAGATGGGAAGAGAACACCCTACTTCCCTAAACTCAATCAAGGATTGAACAGAACTTAAGGCTAGATGTAGGTAGGCTAATACCGGTCGGTAACGGGCGAAAATCTGTAAATTTCCCGTTCCCGACCGGTGTTTAGCCCTTTGCGATGTAGGAGGCTGGATTGAAGGATTCGGTAATTTACCGATTCGTTATTTTAAAATACCGAATCCTTAAATCCTATGTAGGGAGCACTCAAGTGAGTGCATTTTTGGTTTAAGGTAAAGCAATGTTGTGCTTTTTTTAAAGTGCCATGTGGCAGACATACATGCCCTTAGGGCATGTATGTGCGCCACATGTGCACACATACACGATTCAGGGGTGCACCAGGGTGTCAATGTGACGCCCTGCCACCCTTGAATATGCTCCCCCTATTACCGATTCGGTATTTACCGAATCGGTAATAGTGAATGGCTTCCCATTCATTCATATGGGCCTGCAGGCCCATAGGAATGAATGGGAAGGTTTTCCTTATTACCGATTCGGTAAATACCGAATCGATAATAACGAATATTACTGAATCTGTAAAATTTACTGATTGTTTACCTACATTCTATTTACCGATTCTTAAATACCGAATTGGTAATATTCGGTATTTAGGAATCGGTAAATAGAAATTACCTACATCTAGCCCTCAAACAATAATTTTTGGAGCACATTTAAAGTTCAGTTAGCAATATATAAAAAAATCAGCAAAAACTTACTGGTGTGGGTAAGCACAGTTGACCGTGGTGCTGTGAAGCGTGTGTCTTGCATGCTCCTTTCACTAAACGGGTCTACCACAAAGCGAGAGGAAGCTCTAGTAGAGGTCTATATATGCAACTCATCTGCTTTACCTAGGTGGAAGGATGAACGACTAATGAAACCATTGAGTAGCTTGTTGGTCTTGGGTAACAATGCCTTCCTCTGGGGCCCCAGACACTGGCCGGACTCCTTAGGACCTTTGCCCACCACGTCCACCATGTCTAGAAATATGGGTTTCATCACGGATGATAAACTCTCACTGAAACCACAGTTAACCAAGGTCACTGCCACCTGCTGTTCAAGCCTTAAATAGCTAAAAAGAACTCTATGGTTAATTCCCTTAGCAGCCCAAAGAACTTTAATTCAAGCGTTGGTCATATCCAGATTGGACTATGGCAATGCGCTGTACCTAGGGGATAATAAGACCTCATTACTCCATTTACAGATGGTTCAAAATGCTCTGACTCAGCTACTCTTTAGCTTACCTCGGAGGGCCTCAATTACCCCCCTACTTCAGGAACTGCACTGGCTGAAGGTATCCAAACACATCAAGTTTAAGGCTTTGTGCTATATGTTTAAGGTCAACCATGGCCTAACTCTGCAATACATTCAGGAACTGGTGACTCCTTACTCATTCACTCACCTACTGAGATCTTCAAGTCAGGCGCTGTTTTCCATACCTAGATTTCATCTCATCCATATGAAGGGTGGAATGCCTTGCCTGCCGGCCTCAGGAATTCAAATTCCCTGCTTGCTTTTCACAAAACACTGTAAACTTGGTTTTTCTAATGACTGACGGGACAGCCTCTCTGCTCCTACCTGCGCCGGGAAACCCTTTGAGGTAGCTGTGCACACTAAAAATCTCTTAATAAATAATAACAATAATAACTTGTTTCCTCTGAGGTTTATCAGCTGAAGGGTGCAGTCAATGTCTTTCATGCTAAGGTGGAATCAACTTTGGGGCATATTCTCAAGAATCTATCGCCAAGTTATCGGCTCTTTATCGCAGCCAAAACTGCGATAAATTCATTGCTCCATTCACAAGCTGGTGCTAACAGCCCATATCACCAGTTTACCTACGATAGCAGTCGCAAAACACATTGCCACAAATGACCCTGGCAACTAACGCTAATGAGATGCAGAGTAGGAGTTCCCGTGTGAAAAAGCCACAACAACACCACTTCGCAACATTCTCAATGGAAAAACATGCGATAAGGCGCGTTAGCAGTAGGATTTTAACACCCGCTCTGACCTGGTGTAAAGTCGGACGGCAACCGGCAGCAGCCAAGGGAGCACAGCCCATAGCCAAACATGAAGAACAACAGATTCCCTCACGCAACTGAACATGCAACCCGAAGGCCCAATAGGGGAACAACACCCACCGCCACCACCCCCAGGACCCCACCACCTACCCCCCTTTTGACAAAGATAATGCACATGAACTCCACGTAACCATGAACCAAACAAATCGCCTGAAGTTGCACAATCACAACACCTAACATACAGGTGTGGCCAGAAAAAAGGGAAATCATACATTCGTATCATATAATCCAATTAAAATGTTTATTACAGATTAAACAAAAAACAACACTTCTGAAGAGGCAAAGCAGGTCTTCTCTGGGCATTCTGTAAGCCACAGCCTGCAAGACAGAAATAGAGTTAAGAAGGTGTGTCATGCGCCCATCAAAGTACAGAGAGAGAGAGAGAAAAAGAGAGAAAGGAAGGGAGAGAGGAAGAGAGGGAGAGAGAGAGGGGGGAATAGAAAGAGAGAGAAAGAGATGAAGAGGGAAAGAGACAGAGAGTGAGGGAGATAGAAAGAAAGAGAGGGAGAGAGAAAGAGAGGGAGATAAAAAGAAAGAGAGGAAGAGAGAAAGAGAGGGACACAGAGTGCCGACACTGCGGACCCAGGCCTCACTGCTCACCTTCTGACACCGTCGTATCACCAAGAGGGCGCGCCACGTGCCAATGGAAGCACCAAGCCCGGGACCCGTGACCGTGGCACCCTCCACATCATGCAGCCCTGTGCCATGGCCCACCAGGTTACACACTTGATTCTGGGTCTTGATTATGCAATGGCAGAGACCATATCAGTGCACATGGCATCATCGCAGGCTACACACCCGCTCAGCCCTATAGATTCCACCTACTCTGTGAACCGCGAGGCAACGCCACGTGGCGGGAGGCCCGCACTGCCCCCTGGCTTAGGCCTACACTGTGGTCCAGCAGGGCGCACACTAATCCGCACCAGTCTGGACCGCCAGGATGGCGCATCATTGCAGGCTGCACACCCGCTCAGCAGTTCAGGTGCCCAATCTCACTGCACTGAAAGACACCGTCCCGTGGCGGTGTGCCTGGGCCTGCTGCAGTGTATCCGGTGCCACCAACTCTGCACTACTAGCCATGGACCCTTCATGAATGAGTCCCGTGGGGCGGACTGCATCATGTCACCCCCGGCCCTGGTCAATGTAAGGTGGCAGGGCCGTAGGCCCTCATGCATAAATGAGAACCACACAGAGACACACAGTTGGAGAGAGGAAATGGCATCCAACACATGCGCCTGGCCATTTTTATTGGCAGGGTCACATGTGCAGTGACGCCTGTGCTGGATGAGTGTGGTGTGGGTGTAAACCAACCATGAGGGAGTGGCTGTGGCATGCCGAGAACTAGACCTGTGAGCAGCAGATCCCTACAGGGAAGACCCGGGAGATGTAGCATTGTCATCCCCCCTGTGAGTGTAAGCGGAATGGGCTGTCCTGGTGTATGCCAGTCCAGCGTAAGGGTGTGAATAATGATCCCGGGGCTCCGGGCATGGTTCCGTCCTGGACTGGACAAGGAAGTGACTAATGGATGTGTCCCTGTTGTCGTGTCAACGCCACCCGGACTGCGATCAGCCATGTGCCACCCTATGACCCAAGTCCCACAACGTAAGCAACATGGACGCAAGGGGAAATCACTGACCCTACATTCATCCATACTTCCACACTTGAATGATCATGGACACAACACATCTGTGTTAACAGGAATGTTTATTGCACATTTAGTGACCACGAGGGCAGATTCATCCGCATCTTCGTCCACTGCTGTTTTATGTGCCTCACATGTGGGTGGTGGTGTTCTGTCTCCGGCACTGTGTGGCACTGACACATCAGGGGCCGGAGATGTGGATGGAGTGGTAGCAGCAGCATGCATCAACACCATGCCTTGTGGCAGCAATGCCATGAGGAGGGTCTTTATGGCATTGAGTGACCCAGCTACCTCTCACTGGTGTGCAGCCGAGGCGGCCGCTCTTTCCACCCTCGTACGCTCCATGTTCTCCTTGAGCCTCCGCATGAGTCCCAATTCCCAGGCGAGATTGCTGGAGGCTCTCTGACTAGACAGTTGTTCTTGTCACAGATTCAGGACTCTAGCAATGTCAGCCATGGTTCCTTGGAGAGCATGGAGCGGACTGTGGGTGTCTGTTAGGGACTGTGAGTGGTCCTTGATGGGACTTAGACACCCACGTATGGTGTCTAGTTTGTCTGCCATGCGGTCGAACCCCACCTGCACCTGTTTAGCCAGCTTCTCCTGGAACCCCAACACACGGCGTTGGAAGGCCATTTGTTTGTCGTGGGGGTCCTAAGAGGCAGCCGTGGTGGTGGGTGCTGCCTGCTGTGTGTTCTGTGCAGGGGGTGGGTTCTTCTCGTAGCAGCTGGGCTGCCCTGCTCATGGTCTGCACATAGTGTCCTATGCCGATGACACGCAGTTGGTCATCTCCCTTTCGCGCGCGCCCGGTCTTGCGGTGGACAGATTCAGGACCTGCATGCAGGAACTGGCTACCTGGATGTCCACCAATACCCAGTCAGGAAGCCAGGAACCTCGGAGTGTGGCTTGACGCAGACCTGTCATTTGGATCTCAGATAGGCCGTGTGGTGGGGGGTCTGCTTTGGCGTCCTAAAAAGACTGCGGAAGGTATTAGATCTTCTTCCTACATCAGCTCGTAGGACGCTGGTGCACGCCCTCGTCACTTCGCGCCTGGACTACAGCAACTTGCTGTATCTGTGAGCCACCAGTAAGGTGATTAACCGCCTCCAGGTGCTGCAGAATGCAGCGGCTCGCCTGATTCAGAAATTTCCCAAGAGATCAGCATCGAAGGCAGCCCTTGGGGCCCTTCATTGGCTCCCTGTAAGGAGCAGGGTCGAGTTTAAGGCCCTTTGCACATGCCACCGCATTCTGGGTGGTAAGGCCCCAGCTCCGCTCCAGAGTTTGATCACCCGGCACGCGCCTGCGCGCGCTTTGCGATCCTCCTGTGGAGGGCTACTAAAGGTCTCCAGAATAAGAAAGGCACGCATGGGAGGGAGATCTTTTAGGTACTTGGCTGCGAAAAGCTGGAATGCCTTGCCACTGGACCTTCGCCTGGAGCCATCTGAACTCGGCTTCTGGAAGAAGCTAAAAACCCACCTTTATACACAGTAAGCCGAGCAGACCCGGCGGCACGACTCTGCTGACTCCACTCACCACAGCGCGGGTACACGCCATTCGTGCGTAACCAGGCGCTTTATACATTTCCCTTAATAAAAAGAAGTGGGCTGCGGAGGCTCTCCACGAACTGTTGGGGGTGTCGGAGTTGAAGGTGTGGTGGTCCTCTTTGTCATCAGAGAAGAGAGGTTCGGACTGCCCCTGCAATGTGAAGGGGAGATGCAGTTTAACATTGTGTTCACATGAATGTTGACGCATTGTACATGTTTACATTCAGACTGCATGACAGTGTACAGTGTGACTGTTTGGGGGAGCTGCCTATTTGATCCGGGACAGTGGACATTCTGACTACAGCACAGATGTGTGTTTGTACTTGTACATTGTAAACTCACAGTTCCCTGCAATGCCAAATGTGATTGGCCAGTTCCTATGCACATACAGCACCAGTTGTGTCCTCTGTTCTGTTGTGGACGTGTTGCGGTTTGTACCACGACGTTGTCAATATTGATGTGCTCTGCATGTAATATGTGTGTGCCTCATTTTGGGGAGTCGCCCCTGCAGCTCTGATTTGGCTGCCCCTTGGCCCTTACATGAGATTTGCGTCTGGCTTCTGTGCTTCTGCAGTGCTGGAATGTTGCAATATTGGGTGCATTGGCCTCTTAGTGGTACTTGGGGGTCTGGGGCATGGTTTGTCCACAGATGTGCTATGCTTAATTGTGCATGTGTGCCATTGTGCCAACCTCCCCTTATCCCCCCAGTCCCTGGTCGTTACTCACCCTGTTGCTGTTGTGTCCGGTCATGTTGAGCAGTGTCGGGTCCCCCAATTCCTGCCATCATCTCCCCACTGATGACTGTGGACAACATTTCCTCCATCTCGTTCCGCTCCTCTTGTGGCGCTGGACTCCCACCTCCAGTCTGCATTGCTGCCTTCCGGTTGTTTGTGAGTTTCTGCTTGGTTGGCGCTTCACATCATTCCAGCGCCTCTTGACCTCTTCCATTGTCCTCTTCAGCACTCCGACTGCATTCACCTTGTCCACGATGGTCTGCCATATTCCATTTTTAGTTGCCAGTGACACAGTGGAGGTGACAAACAGTAGTTGATGGTGTTCTACCTCCTCCGTTATAAGGATCCTGTTTTCCTGCGGATTTAACCGCTTCTTCCTACTCTTCTTGTCCTTGCCCTTCCCTGACCCCGAGGTCCCAGGCTAGTCCTCCGGGGGGCTTGTGGGGTTCTGGTTGTCCTCTGCACTTGCTCCGGCTACCTCCATTGTGCTTCGCTGTTGTTTGGCTTTTGTTTGTGTTTTTTAAAAAAGTGTTATGGTGCATTTTCCCGCAGGACGTGTGGGATTTGCAGGCCTGTGGCTGGTTTTCGCTGATTTTTGTATCACGATTGACATCATCGCTACTATTTTCGCCTTTGTGTTTTGCATTTTTGCGGCTTCACGTTGATTTTAGCGCATTAATTTGACGCGTTATTGTGGGTCTATCGCATGTTGCAGCCGGCTTGAGAATACCACGTTAACACAGAGTTATTTTCCCATGATAGACTGCGATGTGAAGAGTTGCGTTAAGCTAAATTTGCGATGGTTATCACATGTTCTTGAGAATATCCCCCTCTATGTTTTATATGTGATGTCCAGCTAATTCTGATGTGTCTTGAGAAACAGGGTGTGAGTATGGCTGTGAGTTGCAACACTGTTCTGCAGACAGATGGTTGTAAAATTCTAAACATGTCTTCATTGACTGGCTTTCTTGTCTCTGCAGAGAGAGGACCACATTTAGATTTGGAAGGTGATCTAGGATATTTGTGACCTAGAAACATTCAATTTTTTAGTAATATATATGTTGCCACCAATACTCAAAAGTTTGTAAAATATACCCTGTTTCCCATATAGCTCTACCAAGATGAGCATGTTTTTATCTGCCTGGGTAGCAGGAACAGTCTGATCAATGGATAGAGCTGCTGGCATACTAGATTTCACAATGAAGTTGAGATACTCTTCAGCTGCTTTGGATGTTGAACTGTGGCATTGTAGCACCACTCAATAATAGTAATATGCAGGGTTTTGATATTTTTTCAACTTCTGTACAATTGCATAGTTGTATTCTTTCAGTCTCAACCCCACCTCTCAATGCCCGGACACAGCTCAGCTTTCCAGTTTGCAAAGATAGTGATCAACGACTGGTTATCGATAATGATAGTGAAGTGTTTTCCATACAGAAACACACAAAAATGTTTGCAGGCCCACACTACAACCAGACTCTCCTATTCAGACAAGCTTCTACTGGCACAGGCCACAATGTGTCTCTAAGCTTTCAGATGGCCACTGTGGTGAGCAAGAATCACTCCTAACCCCAGTGGGCTCACGTCCACTGTGATCCTAATATGTAAATTGGGGTCTCAGCAGGCCATTTCGGTTGCATTCCCAATCACACATTTTATGAACGTTAAACTTTGGTTGCATTCAGGAGACCACTGGAATGGGACATTCTGCTGTGTTAAGTCACTAAATGGGGTTCTCACTGAAGTAAAGTCACAAATGTATCTTGAGCAATAAATGCCCATATCTGAGAAGGATTGCAGCATAGTTTCATCTTGTGGGGGGCAAGTAGATGACAGAGCTCACACCTTATCTGGGTCAGGAGTCATTCCCCCATCAGAAAAAATGTGCCCAGGGAATGTAAGTTTGGTTATGTGAAACTCACACATTGCCGCATACAGAGTGAAGCCTGCCTCATCAAGTAAATGGCACACCCGTGTAAGAGCTTTATCTAAATACCAGTATGTCATCACTGTAATTGAAAGCATGTTTAACAGGTTGAATTACTCTGCAATAACATCCTGAAATATCTCTGCAGCCGAAGACACTCCAAAACTCAGGGACTCATTTACACGGAATTGGCGTAGGGCAGATCTGCAGGTCTTTTTGCTGCGCTGCCCTACACCAATTCCAAAGTGCATGAATGCAACTTATTTACAAGATACAGTGCATTCCTATCCTTTCTAGCTGCACCAGAGGCATAATGTTGTGTCTAGTGCTAACGCAGGTGGCACAAGGGGTTTGTAAATAAGCCTCTCAGTCTTTTGTATTTGAACAAACCAACATGAGTGAAAAAGTTGTAGTGTACCTACAGTTCTCTTTCAGCTCAAATTGATGATATCCTTTCTTCAGGTCAAGACAGGAGAACTTTGGATCCGTTCAGTTGCATGATCTTGTCCACTATGTGGGGACAAGTAAGTCTTTCTCTCTCAATGACTTTGATGGTCTGGCACATATCAACACAGATACACACTTCACCGCCACTGTCCTTTTTTGTCACCACAACTATGTGCGAAACGCACAGTGTCCTGCTTTAGCAGTGATTCTAGTTCTATCTCAATGGCTTCTTGTAAGTGAAGAGTGACTCTGCGGTACTGTTGGGAAGCAGGAAAAATGTCCTCATTATTATGAAATTGCACCTTCATTGACTTAAGTCTTCCTAGGCCATGAAACAGTGATGGGAACTGGTTCACAATTTCAGACTGAGCATAGAGATTGTAGTTGAAAGACATCAGTCTCTTGTCAGCAGGAGTGGCAAAGCTCAAAAAGAATCACTCAATGAAGATTCCCTGAAGGACATGAATTGGCGCTTACATTCATGTCGCTTTGTCGCATGATGGCTCTAAGTGAACCTTGACTCTAAAAAAGTTTCGAGACAGCCAACGTGAATACCTTTGTGTTCAACAGGGTAAGGTGTGGCACAGGAGATCGGGTGTCAAACATTTCTACTGGCATGATATTAATCGATGTACCACTATCTATTCTTAAGGTCATGGGCAATGGTTCACCTTTAGTGTAAACTTTGGACAGTGCCCAAATGAATCTTGTTGCTGTGTTTGGTGATTCTTCTTTGACGTTTGATCTTTGCAAGCAGCTAGTCCTAAATGACATTGAAGGACCTTTCTATGATGAACTTGATAACAATTTATTTTTCTTGGTTTATACATGTTTCTCCTGATTTTGTCTTTTGGCGCTGTGGGCATGGCGAGAATGCTCTGGAAATTTCTGGCATCCATTTTCTATTCACGCTGTAACACACTTGGTATCTCTTTCGGACTGCAGATTGTTATGAAGTGGTTTTCTTTCGAAAAGCCTTTACATATTTGTCCTATGGCTAGACATATACTTTCATGGGGAAATGAAAACCCATTGTCAGGACACACCCCTGCCAACACCTCAGGATCGGTTCAATGCTCAAGTGGGTCCAGCTCTCGTCCACCCCAATTCTGTTTGCTAGGATGGCTCAGAAGCTTGTGGTGATGAAGTGAGGGAAGGAAGGGAAAGGAACAGCTGAGAAGAAGATCTACAATGAAAAGAATACCATCAGTATTCATGTATATATATATATATTACCTAAAGGTGGTTGCTAATAGGTAGGTATAGTTAGGACCTAGTTTCCATAAGTAAAGACGTTTTTGACTTGGCTATAACTTTAGCATAGTTTGACCAATCTGCATGGAATTTTGAAAAAAAAGTGTCACAGTAGATACTATTGTATGCAAAGTTTGGGGTGATCCGTGCAGTGGGGTCCGAGAATTTGGGGCATGAAATAGGGTTGTGTTTGTAATGTTAATTCCCATGGGAACCTTTAGCCATCTCTACAGCCCAAATCGCTGAACGGACTTACACCATATTCAGGAGGGAGGTAGATGTCGGTTCAAGGAAGTGACTTTTGCTTATTTAGTGTCAATACATTTAGCAGTTGTTGAGAAATGTAAGTTTGCAAGTATAGTGATATCTCTGGCCCGGATACTTTGCAGTGGTTTCGTGAATAATCGCAACGGTTCTCAGGGCTGAAAATCTGTGTGAAAGGCCTCATAAGGGGCCAGGGTGGAGAAAGGGGGGTGTTAGTGACGCAAGTTATGTGTCCAAAATATTTTTTTTTATTTGTGTGTGATATTCATGACGACCCCCATGTATCATCGCAGGGACGCCACAATAACTGACATTGTTGCAAAGACTGGTGAAAATATTTTTTAAAAATCAATGAATCATTAATATGCAGTGTTATAGAGATATTGAGATAGTGATAAATGTTTTTATAGAGTTATCCATACCTGCTTTTCCGTTTAAAAAAAGGACATTTGGTGTCAGGACTGTGGCGGTTTGGCTGTTACCGCTGTTCTAAACGGACGCTCTCTTCGGAAGAGGCTGGCTGTTTTCAGCTGAAATCTCATCTGCGATCTGTGGTTTACCTGGAAGGAGTACTTGGAGCCAGCCCCCGCAGTCACATGAGGAAGAAGCTAACAGCGGCACTTGTAAATCTGCAAAACTGAAAGGTGCGGCTTGGAGAATTTTGAGGAGTTGGAGGACCCTGAGAGCAGCCAGGTTCAACCTGAGGTGAGCCGTTTGTGCAGCCAGAGCGCTCATAACTATAGCGGGAGAGAAGATTGCAGTATTTCATAACCAAGAGCCAGTATAGAAAATTACGTTATTTCAGGCTCAAGTTGACGAGTGCATAACTAATTTCCGAAATTCGAGCCGTAATGGCGGCAGCAGCGGATGTGCTTCGAGACCGAGAGGCGGTGGTGGACGCTTTGTTTCTTAATCTGCCAGATATAAAAGAAACCAATAATGATGCAAGTAGTAACATAGGAGAGAAAAATGATGTTAAAGCATTACTTAAAAGGTTGGAAAAACTTCTTCGCACTGAGTTGACACAGTGGTGGGAGAAAAAGTCCCTCGAGAAATACAAGGAAGCTGGTAGAGTGCCACGGGGGTTGCGGGTTCTTATTGCGCCATCTTTCGAGAATCCTAACCCCCTTATGATGAACAAATGGGCAGTCAATACCCTGGAGGCGTCCATGAACATGGTCTGTATTTTAATAAAGTAGGCTGAGATCGATAGGGCAGAGATTGTCAAACAAATTGACACATTAAATCAAGAATTAGAAGCCCTGGAGCAACAAGAAACTGTAAAGAAGGAGAGAGAGGAAATAAAAAAGCATCTTGATAAGCATGAAGAAATTATAAAGGCGCGCAAAGTGTTCAAGTTTGCGCATGATAAAAAGGATTACGAGACTGGAAGAGTCTTTACTTTCTCGAAAAAGTTTGAGTCAGTCAAAAGGCAAGCGCTTGTTACCAAAGTACCTCCTGTTCGTGCTCACATTCAAGATGATGTTGAAACATCTGATACAGACCTAAGTTCTGTGGTCATTAGTCTGGATTTGGATGAAAGCAGTTTGGTGGTTCAACTAATGCAACCCCAGAGCAATTTTACCCCAACTGAGGAATTGGGGTTTATAATAGAGGACCGCAGGCACACACTGAGGCCGAAACTCCCCAGAAGCAAAATGTTGCATGCGGAACGAATGACGCAAACAGAGGCGCAAATGGAGGCAGCAGCAAGAGAAGGAAAAGAGGGAGAGGGAACCAACGGCCTGAGTATCAAACCCCACTAGTGACACCACCACCAATACAGTAATCAACTTGACAGAGATTGATCTCAATGCTGCCGAAACACAAATATTGGCTTTGGGACTTTCATTCTGTCCGAAAAATCGTTTTAAATATGTACAATCGTGCATAGATGTGTTCAAGTTTATAAGAAAAATTGAAATTAATTAAATTTTTCAAATTGAACAAAGCGAGTGACACTGATACCACCATCATTGCCGATAATCAACCAAGTATGCAATTTCAGGCATCTGATGTTCCCACGTTAAAATCCATATATGCATTGGCAGGGCACACTGACGAATTTACTCCAAGCACACAAGAAGAGCTTCAACAAATGGGAATTGTAAGCAGGAGTGCCACAGTGAGTCCATTTCGTCCGCCATCAATGTTCATTCCAATGATGCCGAAAGATGCCATAGACATTTTTAGCAATTGTGTCATTGAGAACTTAAAGGTGCTTAATCGGACTATCGCCCCAAAAAATAAACATAGAACTTATACAGGGAAACAGTACTCAAAGCTCATACGTAAGATTAATGACAATGGCAAAGTAATATTGAACAAAGCCGACAAAGGGTGCAATATAGTGTTATGGCCCCGTGATGCATACTTAAAGGAGCCGGAGAGGCCCTTGAGTGACCCCATGTGTTACAGGAAAGCATTGTTCCATGAAATTAAATTAGTAAAGGATCGAGTCTTCAAAGAGTTGGCACAATGGAAAAGAGAGGGATTGATTAGCAAAGACGAACATCATTTTCTCAAAAATGATCATCCTATCATCCCGACATTGTACTTTATCCCTAAGGTACATAAACAAACAACTCCTGTGCCTGGCGACCGATAATTTCAGCATAGCGAAGTTGACTAAAATCCATGTCTAAGTATGTGGATTTTTTTCTTCTTGATTAAGTGGAAAGCCTTCCTTCTTATATTAAAGGCACTGGCCACTTTTTGAGTAAACTAAGTGAAGTCACCTGGAATACAGAGAACTATGTTATAGTTATGGACATATGCTCCCTGTACACCAGCATTAATCACCATGATGGATTAAATGTAATACAGCAATTTTTATCTAGCAGGAGTATGAGATACAACAAACATAACAAAATGCTGTTAAAAATGATTGAGATGTGTTTGTATAATAACTTCTTTCTATTTAACAAGGAGGTGCACCAACAATTGTGGGGTGTGGCGATTCGGGCATGTTTCTCCCCCAGCTACGCATGTCTGCAAGTTGGCTGGTGGGAGAGACATGTCCTCAGTCACACTCAAGGGGACAAATTTGATGGAAATATTGTCAAATGGTGGCATTTTGTAGACGATGTGTGTGTGGTATGGCATGGATCTAAAGAGTCTGCACAAAGCTTTGTTGACGAAATCAACAATAACGATTTGAATCTTGAGTTCACTGCCACCATCAGTAATGAAAGGGTTGAATTCCTAGATGTTGAGATATATGTCAAAGATAACAACATACATACTAAATTGTATAGAAAGGCTACAGCTGGGAATTCGACATTGCATGCTGGCAGCGCCCACCCCAGAGACCTTAATAAAAGCATCCCCTATGGAGAGTTTTTAAGAATAAAGAGGATATGCAGTAGCAAGAGTGATTTAACGGAATGTCTGGATGACTGTATGCAGAGGTTTCTGGCCCGAGGATATAAAATGAGCGATTTACAGATTGCGCTATCTAAAATACATAACATAGAGAGTGAACCAGCACTGCTGAACAATAAGGGCAGAGCAGCATCCGCAAGAGCAAGGGACCCACAAATTGAGGAGACTGTGGTCAGGCTAATAACAACGTATAGTTGTCAAGTGACGCAATTCAGAAAAGATTATAAATAAGAACTGGCCAATTTTAAAATCCGATATTACTCTTGCCCCAGAAATAGATGAATTGGCAGCCATTACTTTTAAAAGGGCACTCTCTATGAGGGATGCTCTGTTCAAAACTAGCCTGGAAGTATGTGAAACTGGGAATTGGCTATCAAATAGAACAGGTTTCTACAAATGCAGTTCCTGCAGGGCATGAAAGTTCGGGACAAATAAATAAGAGTATTTAGATGCATTTGCTCTCACTCCATGTAAAATCAAAGGACTATTTACTTGTAAAACCGATCATGCAGTTTATGTATTAGAATGCACGTGCCATCTTCAGTATGTAGGGAGTACTAAGCTCCAGGTTTTTAATCGTATCTTACAGCATCTATGTGCAATTGTCAATTCAGACTCTAGCTATCCGGTCGGGCATCAATTTAAATTAGTGCATCAAAATAACTTAAAAGATCTTAGTTATTTTGTAATAGACACAGTCCCCAGATGAATAAGAGGGGGAAATATAGAGAGGAAGTTGCGACAATTAGAGAGTCAGTACATTTTACAATTAGACACAAAGATGCAGAATGGCCTGATTACTGGAGAGGACCTGTACAATTGTTTATAAACTACGTTACTATTGCTCATGAAACCAGTATTTATGAGTAAGATGTCCATTAATTTACCTCTTGTATATATGGAATAGAGATGGAAAATTGTGAGATCCTGAAAATACTATAATGTGACATTCAGCTTACATACTATAGGCTGGGTTGAGACTTGTTGCTGCTATTATGTAACATGAATTTTAATACATATTTTTTATGCATGACTAGTTTTTATCTGGATTTTAGCCTTACTTTTATGGGAGTTTAACTGGTTTTACTAGGTTTCTGGTTTTACTGGTTTTTATTTGGTGTCTGTGAGGTATTGGGATCTGATAATTATTGGTCAAGCGTGATTAATGGTATTAATGATTCTTGTTCAATTTGAAACTAAGAGTTGTATAGTATTTAGGTTGACTACAGAGCTTGGTCAAACAATAGATGAACACAGTGTTTTTTTGCACATATCTTCCACACGTATTTTTGCACATATTTTTGCATACCTTTGCACATTCCTATAATACTATGTCTTTGCACTTCCTGATCTAGGCCATTGGGCTTTATGCATTCTGGTGTGATGACAACATATTCTGCATTAGAACTTTACAATGATGAGATGTAAGCTGAGAGCTTGTATCCAACCAATCTATTTATTTATTTATATGTAGTAAGTGAGTTACCTATGCATAAATATTTGACTTGTTATTTACTTTTATCACATATACGGTTGTTATTGCACTTTTTCTAATCTTTATGGAACACAAATTTGCACTATGCATTTTACTTCATCAACAGGCATAATGAATTATGAATATCATGATGTTTTGGTAAAATGTGATACTACCGTGTATATGGGCACTTGCCCTATATTTCTAATAAGTATTCATCTCATATTTATTTATATGTGGTAGATAAAACATGTATTTGCCATTGTATAGAAAAATGAATACCATTTGGAAAAGTTTAAAAATTCGACAATGAATGTTTTTCAATGTTAACATATTTTACATCATGAATTATAAGTCTAGCTCCACGAAAGATATGGGAGGAGCCAATTCAAGGTGCAACTGTATAAGAACACTATTGGGTTTCGACATGTCATGTGATCAAGACCGGGGAAACCCGGTGGAAACGCGTCATGTTGCTGGAGGAAAATAAAGCACAATAAAACTTTAACTGCGAAGTGGTCCATACCTGCTTTTCCGTTTTCAAAAAAGGACGTTTGGTGTCAGGACTGTAGTTATATATATATATATATATTCACTGAAAAAACCATAGGTTTTACACACGTTATAGTTAGGAAGTAGTATTTAAAAAACCTATGAAATTCACCGAAAAAAACATAGGTTTTACACCAGTTATAGTTAGCTGGAAGTTTTACTCGCATAAAACCATTGAAATTCCCACGTTATAGTTAGTTGGACTCACTATAACTTGCGCGTGCAATGCACTGCTGATGATGTCACATATTACATCACTCATGACATGGTCAGTGACATCACTCATGACATCACTGATGACACCATCCTGTGAATGTGTGTCTTTCTGAAAAATAAATATTAGTGAGTAATATTTAAATATATGTATTAGTGTTTCACTTTGTGTATAAGTGGCTGCATGGGTTGGTGAGTAGCTACATGTGTATGTATATGGGTTATTAGATGTTTTTTTAGTATCAGTATGAGTGTCTGTATTGTTTAGTGGGGGTATTTCTTAGCACATAGATGCATGAATGACTGACTCTCTCTTTGTATGTGTTTTGAAGACAGCATATGTGCAGGACTGTATGGGTGGATGAGTGTGTATATGTCTGTGTTAGTGAGTGAATGACTGTCTTATTAGTGTCTTTATCAGTAACTACATATGTTTTAATCTAGCATATGTGAATATTGATGTATATAAGTGAGTATATGTGAGAGTGAGGGATTGTAAGAGTTCCTGTTTAAATTAGTATGTGTTTCTATAAGTGATTGTTTAAGAGAGTAAGTATGTGTAAGTTTCCTTAGAAGTAAAGTGGTAGTGTATGTATAGCTGTATATGCAAATAAATGGATGTTCAATAGTTTATTTGCATGTGTGAGTAACTTTTGGATGCCTGTCGGTGTGTAACAGGATGTATAGGTGTATCACTACATATGATGAGTGAGTATATGTATGAGTGACTATATAGAACTGTTGGTGAATGTGTGGATGTGTATATACATGGTGGAATTACTGAATTGGTTGTTGTAATTGATATGGGTATCTCCATTTTTTTGAAAATGTTAGTTTCTATTTTTGAATATGTGTTTCAAGGGTTACATTACTGTGAAAGGAGGTCTGTCACTCTGTTACAAGGATGGTGTCATCAGTGATGTCATGAGTGATGTCACTGACCATGTCATGAGTGATGTAATATGTGACGTCATCAGCAGTGCATTGCACGCGCAAGTTATAGTGAGTCCAACTAACTATAACGTGGGAATTTCAATGGTTTTATGCGAGTAAAACTTCGAGCTAACTATAACTGGTGTAAAACCTATGGTTTTTTCAGTGAATTTCATAGGTTTTTTAAATACTACTTCCTAACTATAACGTGTGTAAAACCTATGGTTTTTTCAGTGAATTTCATAGGTTTTTTAAATGCTACTTCCTAACTATAACGTGTGTAAAACCTATGGTTTTTTTCAGTGAATTTCATAGGTTTTTTAAAGGCTACTCCTTAACTATAAACTGTTTATAAGTTATATTTTTTCATTATATTTCTTAGCTTTTATTAATTGCGAAATATAAAATATTTTTTTAATGTATTCTATAGTTTTATTATAGATTTTCGAGAAATGCTTTCATAGTATTACAAAGTTTTCTTCACTGTCAGAATTGCTTATGAACTCCTTGCAAGTCTCAAAAGCTTTACAAAGTCTTTACCTTACGTTCATTTCACCGTTTACAGACTTGTCAGATGTTAAAAAATGTTCTGAGGTGCGCGACAGAGTGCGCGCACCCCGGTGTTTTGAAACAATAAAAAAAGTTTGATACTTTATCTGCATTGTTCTTGTGACCCCATATGAAGGTATTTAATATTTGAGAATGTATACCTTTCCTCCTTTTCACATTTTAAAACTTCATTAAATTATACCGATACTTCTAATTCACGTACGTATCCGGATTCCGTCACCGCGTATACGTCCTAATACGCGCATGTCAAATCATGGGACTTGAAAAGAACACTTCCTATTGGTTCATAGTACTTTCTATTCTGCAATTTTCCAGAAACCACCAACTTCCCTCACTATCTATTTGGCGGTGAAGGGAGAACAACCTTTTTCATATTTCCGGACACTTTGCTGAAATGGCGGCCGCAGGCAATTCTTCTTCGGAATCTGAAGGAAATGGTTATCTTCCTTTAAAAAAAAAAAAGGAATCTTTTATTTGGCAATTTTTTACCTTTCCAGAAGGTCAAAAAAAGTAAATGCTCCGAAAGTAACGTGCACAATTTGTGGCTCCGTACTGTCCAGAGGAAATCCAACCAAAAAATATTATTTTTCAATTCATACTATGAAGAGGCATATGAGCCAAGTCCACCCTGTTCAATATGCACAGGCAGCGACAAGAGCTCAGGCCACAGAACTGCCACCATCTCAGGCCAGTATGGCCGAGATGCCCGCCACCCCCTCCCAACACGTTTCCCCAAGAATGGGAAGTCGGACAATAGTTGAACTTTTGGAAGGCGGGAGGGAGTCACCCTCCCGGCCGTATTTATTAAAATATGAAACAAAATGTAAAACATTAAATAAAAGTTTCATCATTATGCATAATGTACAATTTGTCATTTATTACATTTCGATGCAGTCATGTACTTTTGGCTAACATCCTGAAAATGCATACACTCTAACTCAAATTGTACATCCTAGCATTAAGGGCCAACGGCAAGGTCTTAACCGGTGTCAGATCCCTACTACCAGACTCCCGCCGTCACGGTGTGAGCGGCGCATGCGCAGAGGACTGTACCCTCATTGCCAACTGTAACTTCCCTTGTCGTGGTGGGGGCCCCCTTTCTACTCGACGCCATCTTAAGGGTCGTCCGAGTTCCCGTATGAGGTCTCTGTAGGAAGGACAGCGTGGACTCTCCCCCCATCCCCACACTCTCTATCCGCTGTCGCGGATATCCGGCCCCGGGAAATTAGTAGGAGGGGCATTTAACCGCCTCCCCCCCTGGGAGGGGCCCATGGCCATCTCCCCCTAGGCGCCCCATCCTTAGTGGGTGCCGCCTCCCCGTGGAAGGGGCCAATGGCCGTCTTCCCCCGGGCGCTCCCATCCATTGTGGGTGGCGCCCCACTCTAGGGACCTTGAAATTACTGCTCACCGATCATGACCTTACCGCCACAGACCGGATAGTTGACCGACTATCCGGTCCCCCCAAATCCTCCTAAAGGTCATGCTTCCTCAAACCCCTTAGCCATGCTACGAAGTCTCCTATGAGTAAGTCATTCCCCTCCCTGGACAGGTGAACCCCATCGTTCAGATACATTTGATCACCCCGAATACACCCATGAGGAATGTTATGCAACTGCGCAGAACGGAACAATCTACCTATTTTATTATTGACCCGTTTAACTGAATGGTTCAGTGCTGACACCGAAAGGCCCCCCTGCCACATCTTCCTAGGAATCATGTGGGACCAGGCAATCGTACACCCCGGGACTCTTTTAGCCAACCAGCTAACCGCTGACAAAATTCGTTCAAGTAACACTCGTCTACCCAGTGTCACCAAGTCGTTGCCTCCCAGGTGTACTATGACTACAGACGGCGGTGACCTATACCGCCCTAGAAGCCCCTCGAAAAATGCTTCAAAGTGGTCAAAAACGAGCCCACCCTTCCCATGGAAGGACACTCTGAACCCGTATTCCCCAGGTGCGTGAATCGCGTCACCTTCCTTGAATACGTCGCCGGCGCGCCTCACGTATGAGTGGCCCACGACCCATACCATCCTTTCTCCAGTCGATGGCCTCTGACCGCTGGTCTCCTGGTGCTGGGTCGACCTCAAATGCCGCCCCGCGTGGCAGGCTCGCGAAACTGTAAAGTAAACAAAGACAGAAAACGTGAGTGCATGTCAATTGATCACTCACAACATGTGCAATCGCACATACCTCTTGAAGCAATTCGAGGACCAACGGCCCAATTGTTTCACTTCCTCAGCACTCTGACCCCTGGCTGTAGCCTCAGTAGCAGCCCCTATCCTAAAGGAGTGGGTCCCAAAATCGCACAGGTCCATGCCCGCGTCAGCGATTGACAGTGCTAGCACCCTCTGAAACTGAAATCTCGTCAGTGGAGTGCCATCCTTGTGTCGGAGCAAGCTCCCCCCCATGCGGCCGCCCTTAGCGCCAAATAGTCTTCCACACACTTCAACGGGCAGATGGGGGACCCACGCTTGCGCTGTACGACCACACTGTTTCCCATAGCCCACTGGTCAGTCTTGGACCTGGCTATCACGATCACCATCGAATCACCCCTTATTTGGATGTGATCCCTGCACAAGCCTCCCTCCATAGCTCTCTTGTTCCTTGCGACAAGTTCGCTCACCCTCATAGCCCCATGGATTGCCAATGTGAACGCTGCCCGGAACAGAACTGCTTCAAAATGGGAGGAACACGTCTCATCCAGCTTTGCTAAAAGCAGAGACAGTCTGTCTAAGCCAATCGGGTGCCTCGTATCTTGCTTGCAACCCTCAAGGCGCTGCCAGCCGCGAAGGGCTTTTTTCACCAAAAAGGAACCTGTAGGGTCTTTTATGCCGTGTACCTGGGCCATGAATGAAATGGCCGCCCTATGCCTACTGGCTGTTGCCGCTGATCGTCCCTCTCTGTGCAGCGCTACCAAGTACCCCAGGAAGGATTCCTCCTGACCCCATTTCTGACTCTCTGTGGGACCCAAATATGTGCAATAGGAACGAAACGCTCCTTCGTATGCTTTCCTTGTCCTGGGGGCTAAACTCGCTGCCACGAGGTCTTGTAATCCGGGGCACCGATTAGCCATATTGTTTCGGGGAATGGTGCTGCCTCTAGGTCCGCTGTGGGTAGATAACCCCTGAATGCCTGCATATGTGAACGAGAGAGTGCATCAGCCGCATGATTCAGTACACCTGGCACATGTTTCGCCCTGAACTGTACATTCAATCTCATGCAAAGCAGCACAATTTCTTTCAACAATCTCAAGATCAATTTGCAGCGGGCTGCCTGTTTGTTAATGCACTCGACAACAGTCATATTATCAGACCAAAACACCACTGAGCGGTCCCTGAAGTCGTCAGACCATGTCATCAGAGCGACCCAGATGGGGAATAACTCCAGGAAACCAATGTTACTTGTGAGACCGTTGGAGTGCCACCATGTTGGCCATGTTTGTGCCGACCATCGATTACCTAAGATGGCGCCAAAACCCACACTCCCTGCTGAGTCGGTCCATAGACCTAGTTCATCTGAAGATTCCGGCGGGGAGTTCCACACGACTCGACCGTTGAAGTCTGCCAGAAATGCCATCCAAATACGCATATCCTGGCGAACCTCCCCTAACAGTCTCGTACGGTGGTGACCCTCTTTGAGACCTACCATAGCTTGCGCGATAGAGCGCGAAAAGGGGCGGGCCATAGGCATCACCCTTAATGCAAAATTAAGCTGACCCACTGTTTGTTGTAACTGGTGCAGGGTCACTTTCTCCCCACTCAGGCATTGCATCAGGGAAGCCCGAAACTTGACCACTTTGTCCATCGGCAATCGGAAACACCCCTCCACAGAATCGAGTTCAATTCCCAGAAACTTCAGTGAAGTAGATGGTCCAACCGTCTTACCTGGTGCCAATGGGACTCCAAATTCACTTATGAGGATGCAGAAATCATACAGCGCCTGCGCGCAGTTCGTATCACCGGCTGCCCCCAAAAACAGGAAGTCATCCAGATAATGCATAACATGTCTATGCCCTGTAGCCTCGGTGAATGCCCATTCTAAAAAACAGCTAAACATTTCAAAATACGCACAAGAAATGGAGCAACCCATGGGCATGCATTTATCCATGTAATAACTCCCCTGAAATGCAAAACCTAGCAGGCGCTGATCCTGCGGGTGCACCGGAAGCAACCGGAACGCTGATTCGATATCACATTTTGCCATCAGCGCCCCAGGGCCTAGGTCGTTCAACATGGCCAAGGCATCGTCGAACGATGCATATCGTACTGCACAAACTTCTGGGTCAATGGCATCATTCACCGAGGAACCCTTAGGAGCAGAAAGATTATGTATGAGTCTAAACTCCCCTGGGTCCTTCTTCGGGACAACCCCCAACGGGGAACAGATGAACTCAGCCACCGGCGGGCAACGAAAGGGCCCAGCCACTCGCCCTAAACTGACTTCTTTTGCTATTTTCTTTTCTGCCACGCCTGGGTTGTGCTGTACCGATAACTGGTTTCTACAAAAGGAGTTCCCCCGAAAATCCCCCACCGGGATGTGGAAGCCCTGTAAGAATCCCTTCCTCAACACCCCAGCGGATACATGATCAGGGTATTTGTTTAACCAAGGAATCATAACCATGAGATCAACGGGTATAGGCAATCGGTCACAAAACTCTACCTCACTCCTGTTTGGACCCGCCTTTACCCCCCGTCCCGCCAATTTTTGATCTACATGCACTTTCCGGGTGTGAGGAATTCCCACAGCCGGCACACACATGCTTAACCCCTTTAGAGCTTGTAAATAAACCTCCCCAGTGCTGC
The DNA here is from genome assembly GCF_964261635.1 of Lissotriton helveticus. NCBI lineage: Eukaryota > Metazoa > Chordata > Amphibia > Caudata > Salamandridae > Lissotriton > Lissotriton helveticus. The sequence continues at coordinate 890,701,278 of NC_136067.1, read as the reverse complement.
GCTGTCCATTGGAACTAGTGCTGAATGGACGTCCAACGGTCGTGCGCAGCACTGGGGAGGTAGTGGCCGTGACGACCGTTGGCCGACGGCAGCAATTAAGGGGTTAAACTTGCATGTCCCCTGTGGTCTGTTACAGTTGCCTCTATTGAAGCCCCAACAGACCCCCCCTTTTCCGCCATTCCCGCCAACTCTGGGCTGGTAGCCCCCCCCCTGTGCCTGCTCGAAAGGGCACCCCGGGCTTTTGGCGGACCACTCCGGACCCGCTCCCGCCTGGCGAGGACGTACCTGTCGCCCCTGGCAGGAGCTGCTTGTGCCATGACACCGAGTCCAAACAATCCCAAGACAAAGAAGCATCAAATTCTTTTGCTTTACGGAATTTCATGTCATAGCCTTTCCATTCTTCCCCCTCATACATTGAATAGAAATCCATAATGCGATTCTGATAGCAAATCAAATCAGTCATAACCTCGGGTTTACGTTCCCCCATCACTGCGGTAAATATAGAGAAGGCCTTAACCCAGTTCGTCACTGTCTCGTCCACCCTGAACTCGGCCATCTTGGCGCGCCAGACACTCGGGTGCCACAAATCTTTCTGTGTTTTAGCATACTCCATCTCGCGATGGTCAGTTAACAATGAAAACATGTTGACATACTTGTCTCCCCATATTAACTCTTTCGTGGCCATGGGAATGTGCTGTGCAACCTTTTCCCGCCTTGAGGGTATTGAGCCCTCCCCCACCATCGGCAATGCGAGCTTACCCGGATCGGCCGTTGCTGCCGCCGTCTTTTCCTGACCAGCTGCTGGTACTCCAGGTGCCACCTGTGGGGGAACAAGAGGAACACTCGCCTTTGCGACATCTCTCGATTGCCGCAACTGCTTTATTAATACTCTGGCTTCTTCGGCCGGATCTCCCAGGGTCACTGTGCCCCCGACTTTTGTTTTGAGCCATGCCGTCAACTGTGCGGCCAATTCTGGGGGCATTTCATCATCCTCGGTCAAGGTGATCACCACCGGGATAGGCTGGCCTAAAACTGGTTCCTGAACCGGGTTACCAGCCGGTACGAGGGGGACGATGGAGGGTACCTCTGGGACCGGGACCCCCCCCCGAGACCGCCCTTTCTTTGACCCGTTTCCCTCTTAACCCGGGGACGACTCCCGGCAAGGCCGGGCCTATTACCTTTTTCGGCTGACCTGGGTCGTTCAATGCGGCCAATTGCTTCTTCACCTCCGCTAGACCTCTCCCGAGCGATTGGACTTGTCCGATCTTTCGGTCCATACAAGCCATCCGGTTCGACAACAGGCGTAACACCCTCTCCGTCTCGGAACCCTTTCCTGCTTTCTTGTTAGGCATGGTTTCGAGTCTTCCGCCCTTGGTCGATCCACGAGGTCCTGAAATCTGTGAGCCTTCGAAACTGAAAGAGAAAAACAAGATTAACAAGTTCAAAATTGCTGCTTGTTCCGTCGAGGGCTCACGGGCAACGAGTGGTGCAGCCTTCCGATCCGAGGAACAAGAGGACGCTCCTCTGGATTCCCGCTCCTTTATTCTTCTGTGGGAGGGCGTGTACCCGTCCCCGGTACGCCTACGGGGCGTGGTCGTCTTCCGTTGAGGTGTCTAGGACAACCCCTCTTGGGCGGGGGAAGGCTCGCCCCAGCTACGCCGCTTCGGGCATATCAGCCGGGCTATGCCCACCCCGCCCAAAATGGTTTCCCGGGAGGTTCGGGGCACCCATCCATACGTTCAGGGGGACCCATCCATACGTTCGGGGGTCGCCCCTTTCCATACTTCATCGACCAGACGACCTACATCTCCATCGACTGAACAGATGGAGTTGAAACCATTTTTAAAGAAAGTGCATATAAAATGCAACAAGTGCAAAGGATTAATTGTGTACGGGGAGCAAAGCCTCATTCTTATTGAAAGAAGATTTAATCAGCATAAAATGTTCGAATGCATCTAATTTTTTAACAACTTCAAATGTTCTGGTTTTACAGTTCAAAAATGTGGTTCCTGTTTCACAAATTTTAAAGAATAAAAAACTTTAAAAAACAGTTCTTTTCAGAACTAACTCATTGTACCAAAAAGAGCTCTATTCATAAGCTAAATTATTGCGGCATTTTAGGAACAATAATTAAAGAATGCGGCAATACTTGGGACATGTTATGAAGAAGACGTGATAATTTCACTTCGCTTTAATCGGCATAACGCTGTTAAAAAAGCGCCGATAATCGCCTTCATAATATGAGCCATATTATCAAGGATGGACGATACAATATCGCCGTTTCTATCGACAGGAAACTGACGATAAACCGGCGATAATGGACTTGATAATATGCTGTATGAAATTCCTAGCGTAGCCCATATTACATGTTTTCGCATCTACCATGGGCTTTGATAGGATTTCCATAGGGCAAATTATGAAACCCATTATCGCAGCTTTATCGCCAATTTCCTGTCGATAAAAGCGGCGAAAATGTATCGACTGTCCATTATAATATGTCCCTATGTTTTTCAAAATTCAAATTAAAACGTATGTTATATGCCTTTATATCTAACATGACGTTCGACTGCAATTTATGAAGCATATTATGGACGCCGTTTTCGCCCCTATATCGGCAACTTCCTGCCGTTCAAGGCAGCGTTAAACTCTTTTCAATCTTTGTAAATATTCTTGAACATCTTTATGAGAGCATGAAAACACCGCCTGCGGTAAAAGCACTTTGCATTTGTGCCGCACAGACAGTTAATGACATGCATAGTAGGGGTATATTAAACTACAAGCAAAACCTGTTTAAAGGCGAAAATACTATCTCGTACACGGCTCCTGTTAGGAAAACAGTTTAAATAAACTTGTTTATCGTACGAGTGCCACGGGCAGCTGTGATGAACCGTTTGGCAGCGTTAACGTGGAGGTGTGGAAAATAAAACTAAATCAACCCCCTCTCGTATTTACAAAGCACACATTAGTGCATAAAAGCAACGCTTGTTTTCACGCGGCAATATTAAGTGCCGCAGACTGTTACAGGGGTACTATCACATATGTATTCAAATTACGTAAGACTACCTCTTTTGTAATTCTCTGCTAACATGCACTCTCATCACTAGAAGTGAAATCATAGTCCTTCTTCTTTTTTCATTTTATGTCCCGTTTTTTGCCTTTAGCAATCTACTTACCGTATACAAGTAGCAAAAATTATCACTATGTTGGCTTACTTCCAATATTTTTTCGTAGACCAGCGGCGATTTTTAACGCTTAGGAGTGATAGAATTATCAAAGTTTAATTCTAAAACTAGTGATTCCCAAACTGTACACCGCGGCTCCCCAGTCCGCCATAATGAGGTGCCAAAAGCACGGCGCACACTAGGATGCCAAACCGTCTGTAAATTCCACATACGTCAATGCCCGATTATGTGTAACTGTATCCATCTCAGAAAGCTGCGCGCTCCTCCCCTGTGATAACGCTGACAGTCCATGCTGAAACGGCCTTGGAATTATACTGCAGCAGGAGCACCCGTCCCACGCATTGGAATTCTCAAAGGAGCTTTCTGCCTCAATAAACAGAAGACATTGTTTTTTTAAAAAAAAGTAAAAGTACCATCAAGGCTTATTATGAAACAGTTTCTTTAAAAAAGTTTGTAAAAGTTAATTATTAAATCTCATTAACGTTCTTTCATTATCTCATAAATTTTAAACAGCAGTCTTTGTATTAACATATTCAACAATACCATGGTTACTGCTTATGTACATAAAGAAAGTAGCACCTAATCTCAAAGGCAATAGTCTTTGCTTGTTATTTGTGTGAAGGTATTTGCTAAACTACATATCTGCATGCAGTAAGACATACAACATACCTCCAGTCCAGCACCACACTATACTACACGCATATTTGTAGTTTAGGTGCTTTAATGTGCCTACAGAATAACATCCAACACCTCCTTTAAAAAGACTCCTTTCTTTTTTAAAACAGTGCTGAAAGTCAGGGACGGATTACCAAGGCGGACATTCGGGCATGGCCCGAAAGGCCAGTGCCTCATTGCCCTCGGTGGGCCGTTTTTTTGTCCCCTGCCCCAGTCCACACAGAGTGCACTTGGAAAGGGGAGAAAAAAAAAGCCGACCCACAGACTACACGGAGACAGACAGCGAAAATAAAAAGCCTCTCTGTGCGGCTGAACACCCCTGCCCTACCAAGCAATGAAGCTAAGGGTGGGCTGGGGAGGGGTGATTGTTTCCAAGAATCGACCTCCCTGGGGACTAGGTGTTTCTCAGGCCTTTGAGCCATTTTCACCTCAGCCCCCCTGGGGCCCATGCAGCCCATGCAGCAAGTATCTAAACTAAACAAAAGTAAAAGGTAGCATACAGTGTGATACCAACAAAAAGTGAAGTGTGCAAGTAACAAAAGAGTACCATACACAGGTACAAGGATAATACTACAGTAAATAGTAAACACTTCATCTGCCAGAACACACTGGGATGTCATTTCCCATGCACCAGCTTCACCTCAACCTTCCCTTGCCTACCTGGCTGTGTTTTGTGCCCCCCTGCTTGGACATTTTCCCAAGGCCTGTAGGACTGATTAATTACCTAATTGCAGGGCCTTACCTCTCTTCAAGTGCTCCTAAGCTTAAGGCCTGGGAAGGGCTAAGTAGGTTAGTAATAGCAGCGGCTATTCTGCTTTTCCACTGTTCCTGTGCTGAACGGCTGAAATAATTTTGACACAGAAAGGGGCCTAGCTATTTTTTTAGTTGCTCAGCATGTTCCCATTAGCACCTTGGCCCTGTGTCCTATAGAAGAACAGTGTCCTCCCACTTTCATGCTTTGTATGTGCAAATCATGTTTCATGAAAGGGCACGCCCCTTGAATGTGGACCACACCCATTAAATATGGACCACGCCTCTTGAATGTGGACCACTTTTTTTGCTCAGGGGCAACTATTTCATTTTGATCATTTTCAAATATAGCACAAATATGTTCCAAAGTGGGTAAAAACAGATAGTAATGTTAGCAACTGTTTGCAGTCCCTTACATCTTGCAATATTAACTTTGTATGTCAATTATATTAAATTTCACAGACAAACAAAGCAAATCCCAATATACTCATTATCTACCATTAGTTCTCACTAACTGCTGTTAACATCAGCTACATACTAATAAGCCAATTTTATCTCCACTATCTTGCCTTTTAAAATCAAAAATGCAGAATAAAACTCCCTTGATAATTTGCTGAAAAGTTCTGCAACACATATCATTTACCTGCAATATTTTCACACATCCGCATTAGTGAACTGACTGACTGAAATGTTGTTGATTTCTTAAATTAATTTGTTTTGACGCTCCTTCTGACCGTGCAGCCAATCCTCCATGTAAATGTTTATATAAAACACAACATTAATATGACCAGGATACTCAAAGAAATAACACAGGGTGTAAAAAGTATTTTTATTATTTATACTTACCTAAGAAATAGTAATAAAGAAAATATTGAAAATTTTTAAAAACATGGTATCTGTGAAAGAAAAGTAAAAATATGGTTATAGTGTTATTTCATTAAACAAAACAAAGTAGAAGTGATTGAAACAGAAAGTGAAAGAAAAGAAGACTGAGGGACAGAAAGAGACCAAGACAGAATATTTTGAAAGAAATAAAAGCACTAAACAATGACAGTCTAAAGGAAAGTAAAGTGACAGCCAAAATGAGAGTATGATCAGTGATAATACACAAAACAAATAGTCTCTGAAATAAACAGACTAAGAGTACCTAAATATTTTAAAGAGATAGATAAAATAAAGAACAAACACTAAGAGAAAAAGAGTCAAAAAGGTAGAGTAACAGAAGATGAATAAAATACAAACAGACATTGAGTATAAGAGACACATATAAACAAGAATATAGTAGGGTGAGAAAACTAAACTATAGATTTTAGATTGGAAATTGTTCATAAATAAAGAAAGCAGAGTAAGGGAACAAATTGTAAGGTACAGTAAGACAAAGAAATTAAGATTCAGGAAACAAAGCAAATAAAAGATCAATGAAAGTGACTCTCTGTAAAGCAATGTAACAACTGAAGACTAAGAAAGACTGAATAGAATACTAACAAAAAAGATGTAAAAGTAAAAGCATGAGTTAAAGAAAATAACCATATCTAAACACCATTATCAAAGGAAGAGGATGAAGAAAATTAGAGTAAGAGATAGGTACACGAAACTTTCAGATATGATTAGTTGTTCTTACCTTAAAAATATAATATCTGTGGAAGACAATAAAGAAATCTGTTATAATACATACTTCTAAATCCAATATAACAAAATATCTTAAACAACATATTTACTGGTTTATTTTTGCTGTCTTCAGATAAATTGATTTTCACTATAAACAGTGATTTCAATAGTAATCATCATGTAACAGCGGGGAAAAAACACAATCAAAATGATTGTATTTAAAAAACCCATAAAAGATCTCTATACATACTATAAATACCTAGAAAAACATGTCTTAAATGTTTTTCTCTAATTCGCAATTTCTTCAGTAAGCACACCACATATTCCACAATTATAAACTAACTAAACTATACCAGTTACTTTTAAATACCGCTCCACAAATAACCGTGCAACTATGTTCTTAAAACATTCATCTCAAATCAACATTTTGATATCTCATTTTTTTCCACATCGCCAAATACTATGAGATAAGTCCTCATTTTTTTGAGTACCTGTCAACAAACTCGCGAGTAAGTATGTTCTAGAAACATTTATCTGTATTCCACATTTAGATATCTCATACATTTCCGCAAGGCCAAATGGTATGAGTTAATTTGTTTTTTTTTAGTACCTCTCCTCAAACTTCCAAGTAAGTATACTGTAAAAACATTTATCGTAAGTCAACATTTCCATATCTCATTGTTTTCCGTGTTGCCAAATAGTATAAGTTAATTCCAACATGTCCTGTACCAGAAACATTAAGGAAACCTTACCTGATGCTATCACTTTGGCACATAATAGTCTCATTTCCATATTTCAACACCCTTAATCACATCATATTTCTAAAGAACACATTTTTATATCTTTACAGTATTATTCTGACTCAACCAAGTAATTTCACTGAAATTTTGGTTGCAAAAATATCAGATAAGAATTTCTTAACTCAGAAGGCAAACGTTTCTTAAAACTTAATTGACTATCATTGCACAGCGTCCAACCAGTTGGACTCTTCAAATAAGCTATGTAATGTCCTGATGATATAGATGACCCTGCATGAAAAAGAATTGCTACAGTTACAAATGTTCTTCTAGAAATAGATATTTGAGAAGCCACATAATTTTTAATTAAAGTTGACAATTTACTTCCATCAACTCTGCATCGTTGAAGCATTAAAATAACATACTGTCCATATCTATGGATAAATAAGGTAGATAACATTTCTGAATTACATTGAGAACAGACCATGTTCTGATATGCATCTTTAACTAGTTTATTAAAGGACACTGTTTTAGAATCTGGTAATGTTAAATATATAAATCTTTCTGTGTGTATGTCGGTACTACTTGTAAATGAGCAATTATCACAAATATGTTCCCATTTATAAGAAAGGCCAAATAGACTATCAATACCTACACCTTCTTCTTCCAAAACTGTAAGCATATACATAATAAATTCCTGACAATCTTGCTGAATATTCTGAGAAAATTGATTTACTTCTGCACATATGTCTAAAACATTCCTTACTTCTGAAACACTTGCTACTTCACTATTACCACTAGTACATTTCTCAAACACAGAATTTAAAGAACAACAAAATGTTTGCTCCTGATTTTCTCTAATCTGTTCCTGTAACTTTTTTAGAAAAAAAAACACATTAACCACTACATTTGCATAGCAGTTGACACCAGACCTATTTTCAAATTTAAATCCAACAATCTCTGTAGAACTAACGTTTTTCTGACTCTTATCAATCACAGTCTCATCTTTTTTTCTTCATTTCTCTAATACTTCACTACATTGTTTCTCATTTCTCCTTTTCTGACCAACTATACTCTTTTTAATTAAAGGATATTGAGGTAAATGTGGAGCGTATTCTCTTCTTAACCTATTATACTCCTGTACACATTTTAAATCTGCACTGATCTTTGTCTCATCAAAATCAATTAGATAAAGCCCAGATTAAGTTCTAACTCGTGATAAAGCAACATATCCCATACCCTCTTTGAATACACTATTTCCAATATTTACCAAAGCACAATCTACACTTAAACCTTGCGATTTGTGAATAGTCACTGCATATGCCAAACAAATTGGAAATTGTTTCCGACGGACATACAAGTCTTTTACAAGTAAAAAACGACTTGAGCAGCGACTGATTAGTTGAACTTCTTCAATTTCATCAAATTTTATTCGTAAAAATTCAATCTCATCTCTATTTGGGTAATTTACAAAACTAACAACATTACCCATTGCTCCATTCACCAGACCTCTTTCTACAAGTAAATTTCTCCGTAAAATAATCCGACAATTTAAACATACATACAGATTCTTCTCTAAACCAGCAGTTTTAGATATAGATGTCTGTAGACTATCCAATTTTAACTTTAATTTATCAGACAAAACAATAGTACTTCCTTCATACTCTATTTTATCTTTTGCTTCCAGTTTCTTAATTTCTTGATTTTCCAACTTCAACATTTTCTCATTGAAAACTGAGCATTCTTTTAGAGTTGGCATCAAGCATATAACTGACTTATCTTTTACCTCTTTACTATATATTTTCTCAGGTACATTATCTTCATTGGGAAACAACTTACATATTAATCGAGTTTGTAGAGCTTCTTTTGCATCTTCAGTTAGTCTTCCAATCCTTATATCTTGAAGAATCTCTCCATATTTAGTATCCTTTGCCAGACGCATATATCGAATCAGTTCAGTATATTTGAAATGTGACCATATATTTACATTTCCAATACTGCCAAGGCACTTTCTGGTGTCTTCATGTGTCACAGTTTCAAATACAGATTGTCCTTTTACAGGAGTTAGTTGCAGTAGATCTCCAAAAACTATGACATGTTTCCCTCCAAATAAAACATCATAGTCAGTTTTAAGTATCTGTTGCATTCTTAAATGTACAAAAGCAAGCATTAAATTGGATACCATGCTTACCTCATCAATAATAAGAAGTTTCATTTCTTTTAGAACTCTTGAAACTTCATAACAAGCATCTCCAGATAGCTTGTGATATTGTAATTTGTTTTCATGTTCAACTGGCAGCATCAATAAACGATGTAAAGTAATACCTTTAATATTATGTGCTGCCAATCCAGTTGGAGCTGTCACAACACAAGACAATGGTGACTGAGTTTTTTGCTGTAGATATGCAGTAATTCCTTTTATAAGAAAACTTTTCCCTGTACCAGCTTCTCCACTTACATATAGTCGAATAGGTTGAAATGACATACATGAGCATTCTTTGTTCTCATGACGAAAACCATGCTCAATGTGCTCTGTCACTTCCACATATATTTGTCTTTGCTCAAGATTAAATTCCTTCTACAATTCTTCTAAGTTTATTATTTCCTCTTGAGCTTGCTCCATTACTCTTTCCACCCCATCCATGGCAGTGGCTGATTCATTTCGGATAATTGGTTCTCCAAGTGGATCCTGACTCAACGATGCTGAACTTTGTGTATCTTGTGAACTTTCTCTAGCAATCTCTGCTGCAATTGTTGCTTCTTGCTCTATTTCGTTGTTCAACATTTTCAGATAATTACTAAAAGCAGGACATTCTATACTACTTTTAGATGCATTAAAAGAATCTTCATAACTTATAAACTCTCCAAGTAGTTCCTCTTCGGTACGCCATGGTTTAAAGAGTTGCAAAAGAGCTAAATAGTAAAATTCTCTTTTGTCTGGATTTTCGCAACTCAGTTTTCGGTGATTAATCAAATGTCCTTTTGTTTGTTTCACCAGACATCCTTCCTGTCCAATTACAGCATACATACCTTTTTCTACATTCTCTCTAACATTCCTTTTAAAAGTGTATTTTTCAAGAATTTCATACAGACAAATATTTTCTAGCAGACTACTTCTGTTTGGATAGTATGTATCCAACATATTTGTTTTCAAAATGTCTGTACTGTTTGGTTCTTTCTGTGCTAAATATTCAATTTCTTGCACAGTTTTCAAAACACGGTTTCGTGTTCCTGCTAGACCTAAACTCACCCACAGGATACTTCGAGATTTCGCATAAAGACTTGCTGATGATAATCGATCACAGCATTCATATGCTCCAATTTCTCGATGTGATAACATCTTCAAACTGTATGTATACAATTTCCTGCTTAGGCTCTTTTCATGAGAAATATCTTCCCACATCTCCTTCAGTTCCGTCTTTTCAGATTTTGTGATGTAAGACGTTACATATCGAGCCACAGCAATAGAATTGTCCGCAACATATTGTATATCCATGTTAGCATTCCACATGGACAAAATGACAGGGTTGTAGTCATTTATATATTTGGACTCTTCTCCTCTTCTTAAATTATAAGTATTTTTGGGTGATCTTCTAGTGATGTTATGTCGCAAAGATGACATCAAATTATTCACTCTTCCTTTTGAAAGCACTGGTCGTGCAAATCCAAAACTACATTTTGTATAGAACTTATCCTTTGTTTTGAATTTTCGCAGACAATATTTTCCACAACGATGTCGTTGAAACCGTAACACTTTTGCTCTTAAGTCTTTATCACTTGTACTGTTATGTATGTCACAAGTGGCATATTCCTCAATAAAAGACAGTACAGTTTCATCGGAGTCTTTTCCAAATTTGGGAGCATCCTTGATCCATAGTAACATATGAATATGTGGAGCACCTCTAGCTTGATACTCTTTTCTCCAGAAGAAATCCAAAACCTCACCAAGCGGTGGATTCTTCTTGTTTGTAAGAAACGACATCATTGCTTCAAATTGATGATTAAAATATCGGCAAACATTAACCGGATCCAACGAACCCAATTCTCCTGGTGTCTTGTAGTTTATATTTTCAATATTTACATTCGCCTCTCGAAGATATTCAAGTAAATCTTCCCAGGCATACTCTGCACAGCTTAGAGTTACAAACCATGTTGGTGCTCCCAAGTTTCGTAGCATGCATTTTAAATCTCCATGACGACGGTACCAATATTCATTGGTACCACGCTGACATGCCATTAAATTAATTAGATGAGAATCCAAAACACTATCTTTCTGTTGCACTTTTTCCATGAAATCCTTTGCTGAAACATTATGCAGATGCACTCCACTTTTTAAGACATGGTTTACTGCATAAGAAAGACCAGATAAGTCACTCTCAAAGAGAAGATGAAACAAATATGGAATACATTGACGAAATCTGGGATCTTCTGCATATAACCTTGTTGTCCGGTACTCAGATGCAGGAATCTGCATAGGTCGATCATCATATCGCGCACCTTCACCTGTTGGGAATAAGTGTGGGAAACAACGACCGTCCAAACTTTTTTCCCACACACTAATAGGACTTCCTTCTGCTTTTTTCATCTGAAATAACTCAATTGCATTCCCCATTACTTCTTTGGACTGCAGTGGATGAATACTGTAATGTTCATACATTTCTTCACTTCTGGACATGTCGACTCTTTCAATTTGTGCAATAGACAAATCATTATTCTCTTCATCACTTACATCTTCTTGTTCTACATACACATTTTTATAGTATTTATTATTTTTAACTAAATACAACGTTGCCTTCTTCACTTTCCTAACATCCACTAATTCTTGCCAGATTTTCTTACTCTTTGTAGGTACACCATTAACTAGAATAACAAGAGGTTCCTCTTCTACATTTTCAATACCAATTGTCTCTATATTTTTTTTTAAATCAAGTGGCAAATATACAACTCTACCCTTTAATCCTCTTTGTAAATCTGTAGGATTTAATTTCCCAGTCTTAGGCTCCATACGAACAATAGCCTGAAAAGCATGTACACATTGAATCAAAATCGTCTCATAAGTATTTAAATCCTTCAGTTCTGATGGAATATTTATCAACTCAAGATTATTATGAACAGATCTAGCAGGCATTTTATTTTCATTCAATTTATTATAACAATATTTACAAATACGTTGTTCAAAAGCCAAATCAAAATAGTTTTCTACCAGCAAATAAGTTGCAAACTCTCTCCACTGAGTATTATCTTCGTCTTCACTTTTTAAATATAAATCAACTAACCTAGTTTGACTTTTGTAATGAATGCGTCGACAACACACACAAGTTAAATTTGGTTTTTCACCTGCAATAACCTTAAATTTTGTTATTTCCTGTTCAAATTCTTCAGTATTAAAATGTCCAACATTTTCTAACACATTTCCTTCTATAACTATATCAGTTTCTACATTCTCTTCATCTCGACCAAAATAACTTACCTCAATTTCTGCACAAATACTCTTCACATCTAATACACATCCATGCAAAAGAGCAGTATTTAACTCTTTAAGTTTAAGTGCTGGACTTTTTGCATAATACATATTTCTGACTAATTTTCTCATTTTGGTATGATGCACTGCTAACATCCTGAAGTGATGAAAAACACTGGCATATTTTTTTTGAAAGACAAGCCAAAGAATGTCCTGACAAACCTATTTTTTCTCTCACTCTGCAACGATCTAATTCTTGCAACAGTACAATTTTTTTTTAAAACTTTCCTTAGTGTACTTACGTAAGAAATTGCGAAAGAAATAATTTGAATCCTGTCGCACACTGCAAATACTACTACAATTCCAACTATAAACAGGAGAATGAACACGTCCCTGTAAAACTTCTCCACCTATTTCCCCTTCTGTATTTCTGACCTCAATTTTCTCTTTCTCAATAGGACAGCCATCCTTCACTTCATACGCTCGACCACTGGTGTCAACTGCATGCAACAAATCGTTACTTTGAAAGTAACTCTCTTCATTAAAAAATGGCTCAGAATTTGAAGTATGCATCCATTTACCAGAAAAGATTTTACAAAAATGAGTTCTATTTATGTGTCTCTTCCATTTACTCTTAGCTTTTAAACCTCTGATTGCCTTATTTAGTGTATTTATTCTTTTAAGCACTAAAATAAACACATTTTTTTTCGTCTCGAACGCATCATCCACAACTTCCTCTATATATTTTTTTTTCTTATAAAAAGCAGATTTCCTTTTAGAAACTTTTTCCTTTTGTAATAAATTCATAACAACTCTCTTATGAAACATACGTTTCCTTATTTCCGCAAACTGATTTGTACGTCTTTTACTGTACATATTTTCCTCACCACTCTTTTCCAACACAGATTTCTTTTTTCATCCATTTCTCCTTGTAGATCCTGAAAACTGTTTTTCCTTTGCAATATTATCCAATTGACTTTTCCTCTGACATAATTTTTTTTTAAATTCCTTACTGCTCTTACCAGGAGCACTCTTGTTTTTCTCCGTCCTTTGTTGATTACGTAAATCTTGTCCCTCTTTTCTCTTCAAATGGTATGTCTTTTTATACAGCTTTCTTTTTTCATTTCTCGTCGGCATACTGATTGATGTTTTTGATATTAATGGTAACCTGTTTAGAAAAAAGTTGAAAAATATTATAGACCCTTACTACCATATGCCATACAAATTATAACCAATGCTTGATTTTATAACTTGCATAAAGACAAAGAAACAGTCTCTGGTCAGAGTAGGAAATCCTATAGTGAATATTGTTTCTAAATTTGTGACACTCCATATCTATGTTATCCTTACACATGTATTGTATGACTGTAATTTTTGAGACATATAAGTACTATTCTAACTTTCAAGCATTGTCGATGTTTCTAATGCTTTTTATTTTTATAACTTTAATCTTTTATCCATCTTATCACAACTTTTACTTTCATTCTTAAAAAAGAGAATACTGATTAACGATACAACAATAATATTTTTAAAAACAAATTTATTTAATCAAAAATAATTGTATTCATTTAATAATTCATATTCCAGAATCACATTTAGCATAATTTCATCTGATATTTCATTACTATTTTCCTCTTCCAAATTCTCTTCTTCCACCATCTCTAAGTATGCACTATCAAAAGTGCAGTCCAAAAAGTCCTCATTTTCTGTTGAAATTTCATCCTCAAATACTCTTTCAATTAATTCTTCTAGGACTTCTTTTGCCATTTCAAAATTGATATTCTCATTTTCACGGTAATCTTCCATGTTTTTATTAATTTTCTATCTTCTGTCTCCTTTTAAAAAAATATAAAAACTAAAATATTTTTTTTATTATTAGTTAACCAATGATTACCTTGAGTAATCTTTTAACTACATACACTTTCATACTTTTAAAAACATTAACTACATTGATTATTATAAGACCTTCCTCTTTCTTCCTAGACATTAACAGTTTCCTATTTAATTTTTTTAATTAAAATTGTGCTTTAAAAACACATTTCACTGTGAAATTAGCTTTCTGCATTTCACGCTGTAGAACTATTTATACACTTTCTAATTTTATTGTAGAGATCTATTTTCTAACTTCACCACTATAAACTGTGATTCAAACTGTATGCAAACTGAAAGAATAATTCACAATATACCAATTAAACATTCACTAAACCGATTGCTACTTCCCACAGAGGCAGTTGCTTTTACCTTTAACAGCATACTCATCATGTAAATTTCATCTAATGTAAAACATTTCATCATAGTCATATGAAACCACAATGAGCCGCAACTCGTGGAGACAATTATAGTGCGACAGGGAGACAAGGAGGGAAAGATCTTTGCTGGAGGGACCTAAAAACCAGGATACAGATAATTTGTAGTAAATACATAATTTAATTATTTAAATGAATTATACAGTGTGCACTACATTCCAAAATGCGATGCTGTTTACACTGAAAAAATTATATTTATTAATTAAAATATATACTTTCCTACATTTATCTATATACCATATTTTAGATCTCTCTACCCTACACCTCCCCCTCCCTCCCTCCATGCCCTACCATTACACCCTTGATGGCGTCCGACTGACCTCCTCATAATACACCTGTGCAAATGCATATAATAGAATGCAAATAGATAGTACTGTCACAAAAATGCATCCGAAATGTCCATCACGCCAACAGCCATGTCATAATATACCTCTATAATTTCTCAAAAATTACTGTACACAAATGATACAGCATAAAGTTGAGAGATAATGATGACTTAGCAAAAATTAACCAAGGTAAACAGCAAACTCTTACAGTCAAAGAATAGATGATTCCAAACTGTATACAAAATAACACATGAACCCGGCCCATCAAAAGATTGTAACAATTAACAATAAAACCATATTTTATGATACATATGTACTACAAGCATGTTCAGACATGTTTAAAGTACAAATTAAAACCCTCATGTATAAGAGAAGCAGTGTTAATTTTTTTTTTTAAAAACGTGCATATCATGATAATCTTCTCAAAAATAGGTTATCATTTTAAATTTATCAACTCACCTGTAAAAAAGGATTTTCTGTTTCTATACTCTCACGTTCAACCTCAGGTTGTTGCTTTTCAGCACCAAACACTCTTTAAAAAAAAAACACAACTGAATTTTAGTTAACATAATACACACATATGTATTACACAACATACACCCATTTTACCAAATATCATGCCTACCATATACATTCCCTAATTTTCTATGCAATATATATCGTAAAGCCTAAGTTTAAGGGGCCTTATTTATGAAATCCTTGCGCCACCGGTGCGTCACTTTTTCCCATGTTAAAAGTGACGCACCGGCGGCACAAGGCCTTCATAAATGACGCCCAAGATGTCTTTGTGAACCACATTTATTTATCAAATTTTTCCCCCTTAATTTTTTTTTTTAATCAATCATTATATACAAAATAAACTATCATACATTACCAGGATACTACATGCAATATTTTTGATATGCACTACTACACAACCTTACTTTCTATATTTATTACGTAAATACATATACATTATGTGCAGGGAGTTTTTTAACATAATGGCGCTCAACACTTTCTGAATTCCCCCAATTTGGGCATATTATCAAGGGAGTTTATCTCCACTTTTTTGCCTTCAAGAGCCAACAAAGCGAAGATAAAATTATCTCCCTATTACGTAGCTGTCGCTAACACCAGTTAGCAACAGCTAGTAGCAGATAGCAACCATCTACTGCGCCACTTTGCATGTCAGTAATAATTATCACTAATGATATCCTAAAGTGAGCGTGGCAAGATCATAGCAACTGGAAACAGTCACTAACATCACTATCGCCTATTACCAATTTTGAAAATATTCGCCCTAACCGTGAATATCTCCAAAAACTAACATCTGCCCTGAGCAGTTTTTAGTCATGTTATCCAATGGGACCTACATAACATGGCCAAGAGCATTACCTCGGGATTCCATGAATATTGCTGACTTTTTAACAATATACATACATTGCAGCCGTTATCTATAGCATTTATTATAATTAGCTGCTCAACCTCGGTCAACATTCCATTCGGAGGAAATAAGGAAGTGTTGCCGCCATTTTGTTAATACGACTGCATATATTCTACCGAACAAAAGGTGAGAACATGGAAAGAGAAAAAGGTACACATTATCTAAGCAAGTACGTTTTCTTAGGGAGTGCACTATAGACCCTGAACGCCAGAACAACATATTTTTTCCAGAAAAAAGTTACGGGGTGCGCGCACTCGATCGCGCATCCCTATTTACAAGACTGTGATTGACATGCTTCATAAGTAAAATTTAATGGTGCTAATGCAGACGACACTTGAAAATCGTTTCAGATCTTTAAGTTTACTTTTTTTGCCTATTGTTTAAAATTACAAAAATATACAGTTTATAAAATTCTCATTTGCTGTTAAACATCTGTTAACATTAGAATCAGTGGAAATCAAAAAGTGTTGGCCGGCATTTTGTAACTGCGAGTGAATATATTATACTGATCAAAGGGTTAAAACATGAAAAGGACAAAAGGTACAGATTATGTAACCGAGTACGTTTTCTCTGGAAGTCCAGTATAGACCCTGAACGTGAATGACATTTTTTTGTTTCTCCGTAAAAAGTTACGTGGTGCGCGCATAGGATCGCGCACCCCTATTTACAAGACTGTGGACTATTACATTTTCTCACAGATTATTAGCTGCACATATTAAACACACCATAATTTACTTATTTCACTAATCTTTATCAAACTTCAACTTACATTTCCGCTTACACCGTAACAATATTCTCATACCTTAGTTTGTGAAAAAAATAAAAACTATTCCATACTAAATGTAGCTCTCTTTAAAGGTTTTCCGTTCCGTAACTACACTACACTCACCTAACATCATTTCATTGCGTCACTTCTCCACTAGTCATAAGTACACAGAACCTTATTTATGAAGCCCTTGCGCCGCCGGTGTGTCACTTTTAACATGGGAAAAAGTAACGCATCTATGGTGCAAAATTTTCATAAATGAGGCCCACAGTGTCAAAAATATCAATGCCGCACATAATCGTTCACATCCAGGCACTACCAATTGCATGACTTATTTAACAGGAAGCACTGTAATGTTGCATGTGTTTTCAAAGGTACACCGGTATCTCCTATAATGCCGAATTTTACCATAACACTCAGTAGTAATTATTTATTTTCAAGCAATGTTAATTACTATGACTTTTTAAACGACAAGCTTTAGTCTGTAATAGTCACTCTGCATATGCCTCTCTGTAAAAATGAACTTCACACACCCACGCATGGGAACCTTGATGTTTGCATCTGGCCGCAAAATACGGCCTTGAACTCAAAGTTCCATCCCAAGACTTGAACAACAGCCTTATTGTCCCAAAATCAAGCTACCCGAGCATCTGTTCACAAACATATCTCATTCACTTAGCTAACACTCGCAGAAAACTGTATATCTTATTAAATAGTGACCTTCCTTTACAATTTTCTAAGGTGACTCAGATAATCTTTAACGCTCCTCCACTTCCCAGCTGCACTATTTTTTTTACAACTACTAACCAATGGTTTGGTGCTTTTTTTGCACCAAATCATTTAAAGGCATTCTGCTACTCTCACTCCATACTCTCTGATCTATGTTTCTGGACATCCTCATCTATTACCAGCAGCTGCAACCTTTCTATTCCTATTTTCGTTATTACAAAATGGAGG
Organism: Lissotriton helveticus; assembly: GCF_964261635.1. Classification (NCBI taxonomy): domain Eukaryota; kingdom Metazoa; phylum Chordata; class Amphibia; order Caudata; family Salamandridae; genus Lissotriton; species Lissotriton helveticus. The sequence goes on along the minus strand of NC_136067.1, from coordinate 890,683,087 downwards.
TCCGTCCCGCCTTCGGAAACGAGATGGAACACTTAGAACTATTTCGCCACAGGATGCTTGACCAGTATGGCATTCTGCCACTCGCGACTTTGAGTGCATCATATGGATTATCGTTTCGATTTACCTATTTCACCTGTGTGCAGCCTGTATTTCATTGCCTGAGCTGTGATTTCATGTGGGCCCTGGACTTATGTCTCTGCAACTCAGTACCTCCTGAAGTGAATTACAATCATCTCATGAATCCGTTACTTGATCATGAACAACTTTGTTCCGACGGAGGGATTATGGCCTTTGCAGCGATACATGGAATTCTGGGTCATTGGAATATATTCGCAGCGGCGCAAGATTTCTTGGCACACAGCTACATTGAAAATTCACCGAGTTCTCCTCTGATGCTACTAGAGGCTCTGGTAATTAATGACCATGTATGTTCATTTCCTCTTTTCAATTGGATGGCTGACTTGTTTTCGGATGATAACAATGACTTTCTTTTAGAAGCAGTTGCCACTTACTTTGCCTATTCAATGGAAGCATAGCTGTTCTGCAAACCATTGACATCTTGACTGTTTTTTCCATTCCTAATTTTTCTTATTATTTTTTTATTATTATATTTTATATAAACTGACCTATTGGCTTTACTGACATTGGACATTGTAATTTCCTGCTGGTGTGAATTTTTTACATTATGTGGAGTTAATTTTTTTTCCACACCTCCTCCATTTTGTTCAAAACATTTCATGATGCTCTAATTTCAACAAATCACTACCTTATGTTATCTTATCTGATTTAAAATATTCTTGAACCAAGGCTGCGTAAAATATAGTTAAATGTGCCCTGATAAATGTGTATAGTTACAATGACTTTTTATATGATTTTATATGGTTTATCACCATTCTCCCTTTCTACTCCTTATTTCCGCCTCATACACATGTGCTGCTTTTAATTTATGCCTATTGAAAGATTTTTGATTCATAACTAAAAAGTTTATGATTACCCTGATATTACCCTTGCTTATCAACCTGTATGAGACATTGTGTAGTGAAACCTTTCAAAAAATTATATCAATACAATAGTTGTTCTGAGTACTCATTTTCGAACGTCCCTGCCGATAACATACATGCACCTCGAGCCAAATTCTCCATTTTGGCGCGTTTTTCATTTCCTTTCACAATACCATGCAACAAGCTTGTTACTGCTTCGTATGCTGAAAACTAACTGTTAATAAAGTGATGTTTAACCATTACTATTTTCATATATGATTACTGAACTTAAAATCAAAACACACCTTCTTGCATCCAATTTAATTAAACGTATTTCATTGTGAGACTGTACAATATGTTTTTTAAACGTTATTCATTTTGCTTCATACTACTTTTCCCTCATTTGTGTTCTATGAACTAGTAACTATACCCACTATTTTCTTTATATTATGTTTACTTGTATTAAATAAAAAACTTCGTCTCAAAACACTGCTTTATTGAATAAAAATTTGAAATATATACGTTCCCTCTTTTAACCCATAGTCACAACTGAAATAATGTATACTAAAACTGTATTCATGTGTTTCACGTAATCTCAACTGCACTCAATTCATGTTTACTTATGTCAACCTGAATTTTTCATACTTCAACCCCTTGGCCTGCGACGGTCAGTCAACCCTTTCTTTACGAGTTGTGAACCATAGCATCAACCGTACCTCTGGTTAAAAAATTATTTATTACTGTAACAAAACTCCGCCGCAGTTGTGCTTCACTCAGAGTGTTAATCACTGCTCCCCCGCTTCCACGGAGCACACGCTATATCCTATTTCAGTACTTATCACCCTTTCTTTCATCTCCACTATAACAACTGTGTCTGCCTACAGAACAAACTTCCTCAGCTCAGACTGAACGCACACACACACACATACACACACTAAGATAACACAAAGCAACTAATATGGAAAGCAGGAGTGAGATAAAAATGGAGTCACACTGTGATACACAAAAACCTCTATATATATTTGCTCTTCTACATAAATTTATAAAAGGCATATACTCCACGAACCTGTCTACAACCTCATGGTCACAATTTTTCATTTGATTGTACTGGGACACCTCTCCTTCTCACCCCACCCCCACCACTGTATCCCTCGGCTGCAAACCACATTGTAATTTTTTCCTCAAACTTAAACTTTAAAATACCTAAAGCATTACCACTTTTTTTCGACAATATCACATTTAATAAACTATTTTTCTCTCTACCTGCATTATCTGTACTCTACCAATTCCTTTTTTTTTTATCTGTAACCAATTTTACAAATTATTTGCAAACGCTCTCAAATGTTTATTAATTTCTCTCTATTTCATTACATTTTATATTCTATTTATTCAGTTTACCACAAATACATTCAAAACTATAATTCAGACTTGAAAGAAAGTGAAGAAACGGCGCACAACCCCCATTAACTTAACAGAACTTCAGCCCCTCCCCTCCCCTCTCACGTCTGCTGTGGAAGCCCAAGATATCACACATCCCAGATACACACAGAGCCGCACCTGAACGTTTCACATCTCTATAAAGAACCATTTCAATATTAATTAGGCCTTGCACTTGTTTTACCCATTGTAAGAGCCCCTCCAGCTTTACTCTACCTACTGATTACACGTTCATGTCCCCCTACAAAAAATCATTTTTTTCGTCGTAACTTATTTGCGAAAAAAAGCTACTTTTAGACTTTCGTCATCCTTAATAAACCCCTCAAGAAACCTACGAAATCAAACACTCTCCACCCTGCTCTCTTTCCATTCTCACCACTATAGTTTTTCACAGTCTTGTAAATAGGGGTGCGCGACCGAATGCATGCACCCCGCAAATGTTTTCTCCCCAAAAAAAAGGTCTTTTCGCGTTCAGGGTCCATACTGTACCCCCTTAGAAAACCTACCCAGCCAGACAATCTCTACCTTCTCCCCTTTCCATGTACTAACCCTTTGTTCTATATTATATATTCACTCGCACTAACAAAATGGCGGACAACACTTCCTGATTTCCTCCGAATCGAATGTTGACAGACGTTAAACAGCAAATCACAATGCCGCTCGCGCACACCCGCATAGGTGCGCGCACCCATGCTCACTTATAGACATATAACTGATTTCAACTTTAATTTTCTCAGCAACTACTGAACGGATTTACACCATTTAAACAAAAGCGTGATCTGCGACCCACACTCTACCTTTCTACCAAATTTCTTATAAATCCATTCAGCCGTTCGAGCTGTAGCTCTGTCTAAACGTCCTATCGAAAATAACATGAGAAAAACACGTTTTGGGACCCCCCTTTTATCTCAACCCCCACTTCACCAATCCCCCCAAAACTTTCACAGAATGAGCGCAGCGGACCTAGCCATCTTCTTTGAGAAATTCGCAAACATTCGTCCACCAGGGCCAAAGTTATTCCCAATAGAATGTTGCGGATTTCCTATGGAAACTAGGTCCTAACTATAACCAGTAGGTAATATATATATATATATATATATATATATATATATATATATATATATATATATATATTTATATATACTCCTCCAACCGGTTACTGTGCAACAAAACGTCCAATGCACTTTCACCAGTACGCAGACACAAAATCAAGGTCCAAAGCCAGTCTTCAAGTTGTTCTTGTTTTTTTATTTTTTAAGCATAAAGTGCAGGGGTACAAAAAAGAACATCGAACAGACGCGTTTCGGGCGTAACCGCCCTTGCTCACTGTTAGCGGTGATATGGACTGACTTGCATTTAAATAATACAATGTTAATTTGGAAAAGCGCGCCCAAATGCGATTAATAGACATAATAAAAGGACTTAGCTCGTTGTAGGTCACAAAATGAAATCATTTGTGGAGGCCATATTTGCCTAGTCAGAAATGCTGGTAAACGTATTAGTACTACATGTGAATATCCACAAATATATACACTTGTTATAAAATGATATATAGGTAATCTGTTATTTTTAAATGTCAACAATATTAATGTGTTCACTGTGCAAATACATCAATGTAACATTTACTGTACAAATACGCAATGTTGACAGGCAAGGTCATTGTAATTTGCTAACAAACAAGATTTAGTGGAAATTTCATGAGTACGAAAAAAAAATTTATCGACCAAAAATTATTCGGTTAACTCTTCATGATTGACATGATTCATATAAGCACAAATGCTAGGATGTCCTTTAGTATGTTAATGCAATTTTTCCAAATATTTTCTATTGAACCAATTAATTATAGCAGTCGCAGTCCATCATAATGAAAACAAAAAAATCACGTTAATAATGGTGAAGGAGTGACTAAGTGTCAAAAACCAGTTCTGTTTGGACAACTTATGTAGTGTAAGGATAAATCAAAATAAATAAAACATTAGAAATCAATCTTTCTTCAGCAGTTTCGTGGTATTTAAAATCTATTACCTAGGATGTTAAATCACATCCTATTTGCCTTTTAGTTTGACAAAGTGGTTCAGGATCTTATCAATTTGTTTAATGATGTTTTATCGGGAGTTACTGAAAATTTATCTATAAAGTTCTTCGGTTAATACTCAGGACCACAGACTGAAAATTAAAGACATATGGCCCATTTAGAGGAAATTCCTTAGATCTTCTCCCATGTTCAGACCTCCAGGGGTTTTACTGTTAAGTCTGACAATGTACATTGACTCCAACTGTCTTAATTCTTTCTCATAATCACCACCTTTTTTAGATGTTCTCACGGCGTCTATTACAAAGTAATTAAGCTGGGATAGGTTCCTATTGTGATACTGATCAAAATGTCGTGCTACCGGGTAGCTCTGATCACAATTTACTATAGCCCTAAGATGTTGGAGAATGCGTTGATACACAGGCAACTTAGTGCTTCCAACGTATCTCAAGTTGCATGTGCAAGTTAAAACATATACCGCTAATTCTGTTCTGCAGGTATAGTGGGCTTTGATGGTAATAGGTTTGGGGTCAAAGGGGGTCGAATAAGATCTAGTGTTGATGCCAAAATGGCATGCACGGCATGAGATGCACCGGTAGAAACCCTTACGGGGTGACAACCAGTCGTCATTTTTTACTATTTCTGGAGAACTGGAAACCAGTTCATTGTGCATGCTGAATGCCCTTTTTTTTTATGTCACTGTGGGTTTATTAGGTAAAATGTCCTTAAGTACGGGATCAGTTAGAATCACAGGCCAATGATTCCTTACCAAACTCGAGATTTGGCGAGCTTGTCGACTATAGCCAGTGATTAATCTAATGTCATTGCTACTCTTTATTGAGTTAGTCATTTGGGGGTCCATATGGGATATTTCCAACAGCGAGTTCCGATCAAGCTTGTTGGCTTTGATCCTTGCTTTGTTCAAGGTGCTAGTTTTATAGCCCCTAGCCTCTAACCGTTTTTTGGCTTCTTCCTGGTGCTGGTCTCGAAGTTCCACCGTACTACATGTTCTGTGTATTCTAAGGAATTCCCCATAGGGGATTGCCCTGATGGTGTGTTGTGGGTGGAAACTCTGCGCGTGTAGGATAGTATTTCCTGCCGTGCTTTTTCTGAAAAGGCTTGTGGTAAGAGTGTTATTCACTATTTCAACCAACACATCCAAGAAACTAATGCTGGTCCTACTTATTTCGATACAGAAAAGGGGGTGGTGATGAACAGAGTGTCTGAATTAAGCAGACCACTCTTACCCAGTCCAAAGATCAGGGCTTGATCCATCACCGTTATTTATCTCACTGCCCCATCCCAGCTCAGAACCTGGCTATATGCAAATTAGTCTGTCCCTGGCCCAGTGCATCATGGGAACAGGGCAGACCAAACTACCAAGCCAATTCTTCACCAGAAAGGAGACAAGCTACCGGGGACCGGTTTCTGGCATTTCAGCCTCTTCGGCCCGGCTTGCTTGAATCCTGATGGAGCAGTGAGAAAGGGACTCATGTCTGAGTATACCCTGCCACACCTATAGTGGCCAAAAACGATACAGAAAAGGGGGTGGTGATGAACAGAGTGTCTGAATTAAGCAGACCACTCTTACCCAGTCCAAAGATCAGGGCTTGATCCATCACCGTTATTTATCTCACTGCCCCATCCCAGCTCAGAACCTGGCTATATGCAAATTAGTCTGTCCCTGGCCCAGTGCATCATGGGAACAGGGCAGACCAAACTACCAAGCCAATTCTTCACCAGAAAGGAGACAAGCTACCGGGGACCGGTTTCTGGCATTTCAGCCTCTTCGGCCCGGCTTGCTTGAATCCTGATGGAGCAGTGAGAAAGGGACTCATGTCTGAGTATACCCTGCCACACCTATAGTGGCCAAAAACGATACAGAAAAGGGGGTGGTGATGAACAGAGTGTCTGAATTAAGCAGACCACTCTTACCCAGTCCAAAGATCAGGGCTTGATCCATCACCGTTATTTATCTCACTGCCCCATCCCAGCTCAGAACCTGGCTATATGCAAATTAGTCTGTCCCTGGCCCAGTGCATCATGGGAACAGGGCAGACCAAACTACCAAGCCAATTCTTCACCAGAAAGGAGACAAGCTACCGGGGACCGGTTTCTGGCATTTCAGCCTCTTCGGCCCGGCTTGCTTGAATCCTGATGGAGCAGTGAGAAAGGGACTCATGTCTGAGTATACCCTGCCACACCTATAGTGGCCAAAAACGATACAGAAAAGGGGGTGGTGATGAACAGAGTGTCTGAATTAAGCAGACCACTCTTACCCAGTCCAAAGATCAGGGCTTGATCCATCACCGTTATTTATCTCACTGCCCCATCCCAGCTCAGAACCTGGCTATATGCAAATTAGTCTGTCCCTGGCCCAGTGCATCATGGGAACAGGGCAGACCAAACTACCAAGCCAATTCTTCACCAGAAAGGAGACAAGCTACCGGGGACCGGTTTCTGGCATTTCAGCCTCTTCGGCCCGGCTTGCTTGAATCCTGATGGAGCAGTGAGAAAGGGACTCATGTCTGAGTATACCCTGCCACACCTATAGTGGCCAAAAACGATACAGAAAAGGGGGTGGTGATGAACAGAGTGTCTGAATTAAGCAGACCACTCTTACCCAGTCCAAAGATCAGGGCTTGATCCATCACCGTTATTTATCTCACTGCCCCATCCCAGCTCAGAACCTGGCTATATGCAAATTAGTCTGTCCCTGGCCCAGTGCATCATGGGAACAGGGCAGACCAAACTACCAAGCCAATTCTTCACCAGAAAGGAGACAAGCTACCGGGGACCGGTTTCTGGCATTTCAGCCTCTTCGGCCCGGCTTGCTTGAATCCTGATGGAGCAGTGAGAAAGGGACTCATGTCTGAGTATACCCTGCCACACCTATAGTGGCCAAAAACGATACAGAAAAGGGGGTGGTGATGAACAGAGTGTCTGAATTAAGCAGACCACTCTTACCCAGTCCAAAGATCAGGGCTTGATCCATCACCGTTATTTATCTCACTGCCCCATCCCAGCTCAGAACCTGGCTATATGCAAATTAGTCTGTCCCTGGCCCAGTGCATCATGGGAACAGGGCAGACCAAACTACCAAGCCAATTCTTCACCAGAAAGGAGACAAGCTACCGGGGACCGGTTTCTGGCATTTCAGCCTCTTCGGCCCGGCTTGCTTGAATCCTGATGGAGCAGTGGTCCTACTTATTTCAGCAGTGAACTTTAGGTTAGAGTTGTTAACATTGATACTTTCAACAAAAGACTTTGCATCTTCCATACTGCCTCTCCAAATGATGAATATGTCATCTATATATCTCATATATTTCACAATGTTGTTATTCCAAAAAACTGAGTGCTCAACCATGAGGACATGCTCCTCCCACCAGCCCACGTGGAGCCCCGCGTAGCTGGGGGAAAAACATGCCCCCATGGCCACACCCCTCAATTGTTTATAGACCTTGTTGTCAAAGAGGAAAACATTGTTGTGAAGACAACGTTCCACCATAGTTATTAGCATGGAATTATGTTTATATAACTCAACAGGTCTTTTATCCAAATAGAACTTAATGGCTCTTAGGCCATCTGAATGTGAAATACTAGTATAAAGACTAGCAATGTCCATTGTCATCAGCAAATAGTCAGCTGACCAAACACAATGGTTGATGTTCCTAAGGAATTCCGTTGAGTCTTTGATATAGGCAGGGAGACTGGTGACAAAATCCTGCAAGTGGTGATCTATATATTTCGAGGTGTTCTCAAACAGGCTGTTGATGGCAGAGACTATTGGTCTCCCCGGAACCGGTGTTATTTCTTTATGCACTTTAGGGATGAAATAAATGTTAGGCAACACTGGATGGTCTTTGTGCAAGAACTTCATTTCATCCCTAGATAAAAGACCTTCCCGCTTCCACCCATTGAGTTCTTTTTGATATGCCTGTTGGATGGATTTGGCGGTCTTAAAGTCAATTTGGGCATAACATACTGCGTCATTTAGATGTCTGTAAGCCTCTTCCATATATTGTTTCTTGTCCCAGAGCACGATGTGTCCACCCTTGTCGGATTGTTTGACGATTATTGCTTTACTTGGGGGTGCCAGATAAGAGCATGGCTCGCCTCCAAGTGCTGCAAAATGCGGCAGCTCGTCTCATCCTCAGGCTGCCCAAAAGGGCGCCTTCGAAGGCGGCACTGCAGAAGCTGCATTGGCTTCCGGTGAGGCGCAGAGTTGAATATAAAGCCCTCTGCACGTGTCACCGTATCCTGTATGATAGGGCTCCTCGACCACTTAGGAAATTGGTTGAAGTTTATATACCCGCTCGAGCGCTCAGATCTGCCGATGGGGGTCTGCTTAGGGTCCCCAGGGTGAAGAAAGCGCGCATGGGAGGCAGATCTTTCAGGTGTCTAGCGGCAAACTACTGGAATAAACTCCCAGTGGACTTGCGTCTGGAACCTGAAGAAGCGAGGTTTCGAGCGAAACTAAAAACCCACCTCTATATGAAGTAAATGACTAGTAAGTTACTCTGCTCCCTGTTTTTCTGCCTCTCTCACTTTCAGCGCGTGGACACGCCGGTGTGCGTAACGCAGCGCTTTACAAATGTCCCAATACAATACAATACAATTGGTTGGTTTTTAATTTTCTCATCAATTCGTTGTATGGTCTCATGTTGACATTGGTTGAACCTTGTTGTTTTTTGGTTCAAGTATTTAATTTTTTTAAACCATCAGTTATGAGTTCCGCATATACGTCTATGGAGTCTTTGGGCATTGTTGGAATGAAAGTTGATGGCAATTTAAATGGACTACCCACAGTTTGTCCCAAATCAACATCTTCATCTTCGGCAACATCTTGAGTACTGTTAGTGGATGTTTCATCATTGCGTAATGAGTGCATGCTTTTCATTAGAGAAATGTCTTTTGCTTGCAAACCACTTCTCTTTGCGACAGGGACCATAGTTGTGGATTTTTTCATTGTTCCAGATCCTTCTTTGATCGCATAATATTTGCGCAGTTTGATTTTTCTGATGAATTTAAATACATCCACTCTAGTGTTACCATAGTTAAAATTACTTTCCGGACAGTAGGAGAGTCCCAAAGTTAAAAGTTGTTTTTCTGCCTGATCAAGTTCGACATCCGTAAGGTTGATAATGGTATTGTCATTTATTGTTTGTTGTTTCTCCAATTCCTTTTCTTCTGTTGTCGTCCTCTTCCTCTTTACGCATTTCCTGCGTTGTCTCCGCCTTGAATTCCTGCGTTGCTTGTTTGCACGTTTCTGGAGCGTAGAGTGCTTTTCCGTTGCATTCTCACAAATTCCAATTCTTCTCTCAGGGTTAGTTGACCCAAATCCCCTTCCTCTGTACCTGGGGCTCCACCATCAGAGTCCTCGCTAGTCGGCACCAAACTTTCATTAGATGTTGCAGCGATAGAATCGCCTAAATCCACTGATGTGGATTGTGCTTGTGGTGGAACTTGTGCTTGTTTGGGCATACTCTTTCCTGATGCCCGTTGCTTCCGTAAGTGATCATATTTCCGTGCAAACGTGTATATTTGTCCAAGTTTGTAATCTTGCTCGTCACGGGCGAATTTGTATACTTTTCTAGTCTTGATTGTACCTTCATGTTTACTCAAACGCTTTTTGATATCTTTGCGTGTCTGTTCGATTAATGCTTCATCTTTTGCAAATCGCTCTTTGGCGAGTTCCTCATTAATGCGTTTAATTTCTGTAAGGTCTTTGTCACGATCAATTTTTGCATATTTGTCCAACAGGCATAGCAATCTCATAGAGGCTTCTAAATTGCTCTCTGCCCAATCTTTGAGAAGCATAGGGTTCGGGTTTTCAAAACTAGGAACTAACATGATCCTTAAACCTCGTGGGACCCTGCCTACTTCGTGGTATTTTTCTAGTGAGCGGATCTCCCACCACTTAGTTAGCTCACTCCTCATGTGCTTTTCCAGCTCCTTTAGTAATTTTTTAACATCATTGTCTTTATCTGTTCCAATGTTCTTATTTTTGTTTGTATCTCCACTTTGTATAACTGTTGGCAAATTCGAAAACAGCTGACCGAACGCCTCCTCCCGTTCCCGCTCTTCCGACATTCTCTTTTGACCCCAATTAGTTATGCACACTTGCTGTAAACAGTTCAAGGGAATGGCACAATGGCATATGCCTCTCCTTACCGCTGGCTTATGGGACACCCCTCCAACCTGTTCAGGGTAACACGGCGTCTTTTCCTGACAGTCCCGGGTTCCTCGCTAGATTCCTCCGTCCTCCAACGGGCTCCTCCGCAGAAACACACTTGGTCGTCGGAATATATATATATATTCACTGAAAAAACCATAGGTTTCACACCAGTTATAGTTAGCTGTAAATTTTGCTGCTGATGACTTCACATATTACATCACACATGACATGGTCAGTGACATCACTCATGACATCACTGATGACACCATCCAGTGAATGTGTGTCTTTTTGAAAAATAAATATTAGTGAGTAATGTTTAAATATTTAATATATGTATTAGTGTTTCACTTTGTGTATAAGTGGCTGCATGGGTTGGTGAGTAGGTACATGTGTATGTATATAGGTTATTAGATGTTTTTCTTAGTATCAGTATGAATGTTTGTATGGTTTGGTGGAGGTATTACTTAGCACATAGATGCATGAATGACTGACTCTCTCTTTGTATGTGTTTTGAAGACAGCATATGTGCAGGACTGTATGGGTGGATGACTGTGTATATGTGTGTGTTACTGAGTGAATGAGTGTCTCACTAGTTTCTTTATCAGTAACTACATATGTTTTATTCTAGTGTATGTGAATATTGATGTATATAAGTGAGTATATCTGAGAGTAAGAGATTGTAAGAGTTCCTATTTAAATTAGTATGTGTTTCTATAAGTGATTGTTTAAGAGAGTAAGTATGTGTAAGTTTCCTTAGAAGTAAAGTGGTAGTGTGTGTATAACTGTATATGCAAATAAATGGATGTTCAATAGTTTATTTGCATGTGTGATTATGTGTGTGAGTAACTTTTGGATGACTGTCGGTGTGTAACAGGATGTATAGGTGTATCACTACATATGATGAGTGAGTATATGTATGAGTGACTATATAGAACTGTTGGTGAATGAGTGCATGTGTATATAGATGGTGGACTTATTGAATTTTTTGTTGTAACTGGTATGGGTATCTCCATTTTTTTGGAAATTTTAGTTTCTATTTTTGAATATGTGTTTCAAGGGTTACATTACAGTGAAAGGAGCTCTGTCACTCTGTCACAAGGATGGTGTCATCAGTGATGTCATGAGTGATGTCACTGACCATGTCATGAGTGATGTAATATGTGACGTCATCAGCAGTGCATTGCACGCGCAAGTTATAGTGAGTCCAACTAACTATAACGTGGGAATTTCAATGGTTTTATGCGAGTAAAATTTCCAGCTAACTATAACTGGTGTGAAACCTATGGTTTTTTTCAGTGAATTTAATAGTTTTTTTTAATGCTAATTCCTAACTATAACTGATATGAAACCTATGGTTTTTTCAGTGAATTTCAATGGTTTTTTAATAGCAAATCTCTATAGGTATGAAAAGTAATATTTTTTATAACAAATTTTATATTGTATAATTATGTAATATTTTTTTTTTTTTTTTTGCCCCGGGGTGCTCCCGGGGCACGTACCGGTGAACGCACGGGTAAGCGCAATGTTACGGCCCGCCCCGGGGCGCGTACCGGGGAGAGTCCCGTTAGCGCTATTCCCGCGAACGAAAACAACATCGTGACGTTTCGCGTAGCCGCGTGATGCGTCATATGACGCAGGGCGTAAGCGCACCCGGAAGCACGCGAGCGCATACGATCGCGCAACGTCCTGATGCGCTTACGCTACGCACCCTTGGGCGCACCCCGGAGCGCGACTACGGGCGCGCCCCGGGGCGCGTAGCGTAAGGGCGTCGGGTCATGTGATCTGAAAATAACACTTTTCATTGGTGCAGATCAGTTTTGGTTTCCAAATGATGAAAGCCCGATTCATGTGACTTGAAAATAACACTTTTCATTGGTCAAGAACAGTTCTGTTTTCCAAATGATGAAAGACTCCACCTTTTTTCCTTATTCTGACTTTGTCCTTTGACTGAGGAAGACCTGTTTCAACAACAAAGAGAATTATTTTGTACTTTAAAATGGCTACAGTAGCAGCAGCAGCTGGAGCATCTGCACCACCACCACCACCACCACCACCAAGAGGACCACCACAACAGTACATTGGTGGTCAAGAAGAGGAGGAGGAGGAAGAGGAAGAGGAGGAGAGGAGAAGATGGCTGGCTGAAGACAATACCCCATACCAGCCAAGGCCACACATTGTATGGGAGTTTTTTTCAATCCCAGAGGGCAAGAAAAAAGTAAATGCGGCCAAGGTAACTTGCCTAATCTGTGGCATGGAACTCTCAAGGGGCAACCCAAACCAAAAATATTCTTTTGGGTAATAATACCATGATTAGACATATGACCCGCAAGCATCCAAACAACTATTCTGCTGCAGAGTTCAGGGAACTGGCCAGTAACCTCCCCCAGTCTTCAAGGACCACCTCCAAAAGAAAGCAACCCACTCCATCGGGACCAGAAACAACGGAGACGATGCCTTGCATTCAACAACGATTTGAAGATTTTAGAATAACATGTATTCATTGTGGCAAACTCATCTCCTATGGTGAAAAGAGCGTAAAGCTCATCGTCCTTGCTGGTGACAATCACAATTGCCCCAAAAAACCCTATTTTTTTCCGCTTTTTGCTTTTTGCTCCAGTTGAGCCATTTTCAATTCGCTTTTTTTTTGTTTCTGCCCATAAAAAATACAAAAAAATATAAAACTGTTTTGAAAAACCAAAAAAAGTACAAAATGATCAAAAAAACATTAAAAAAATATAAAACAACAAAAAGAAGAAAAAAAACAGTTCTTTTTAGAACTACCTTTAATTTATAAAAATAAACCTATATTTTTAAAGGATCTCTGTTAATTTTTTTTCCTTAGGGTACGCGTACCGGGGTGCGCACCCAAAAAAAAGAAAAAAAAAATTAATGAAGGATTTAGCATGAGGGAAGAACACAAAGAGAGTAATGTTAAGAGAAAGAGAGCTACAGAGAGAAACACAGAGGGATTGTTTATTACATAGTAAAAAACAGAGAAGGTGTAATAGGGTGAAAGTGAGAAAAGTAAAATGACTAAAGGAGCGAAAGAAAGGAAGAGAGAAGAAGAAGACTAAAGTAGAGATAGTGGGAGAATGTGAGTGGGTGTTGAAAGAAAAAGAAAGGACAGTAAAAAATGGAGAATGAAGGGTAGTGGCGGAACCGGGATAAATGAAGAACGGTGAAGGAGGGTTAGAAAAGACCAGTTAGTGTAAGTAAAGAGGGGTGAAAGAGGGTGACACATTGAATTAGGATAAGACATGGGGAGTGACAAAGAGAAAGGACAAAGAGAGTAAAGGAAACAGTGCCTGAATGGGTTTGAGTGAAACAGCAAAGAAAGGTAAGTAATGCAGTGTGTGTGACTTATAGGGAGTCAGTGGGTGTAGGTCGGGGTGTGGGTGTGTAAGGTGTGTCTGTGGGTGTGGTTGTGTGGGGTGTTTCGGTGTGGGTGGAGGTGAGGGTGTGTGAAATATGTGTGAGGGGTGTATGGGTGTGGGGTGTATATGTGTGGGATGTATGTGTGTGTATGGAATGTGTGTGTGTGTGTGTGAGGAGTGTGTGTGGGGGGATTTTGTGTGTGTATGAGGTGTGTGTGTGGTGTGTGTGTGGGGTGTATGTTAGAGGTGTGTGTATGTGTTGGGAGTGAGATGAGGTGTGTGTGTAGGAGTAAGGTAAATAATTAAGAAAAACAGAATGAGTGAAGAAGCAAAGGAAGGGAACAGAGGGTAGGTGAAGTAAAGAATAGGGACTGAAAGAAGTTGAATATGAGAGGGGAAATAGGGAAATTGGAGTAAACATGGAGAATAAGCGAGGGAAGCAGAGTAAAGAAACATTAGTGAGGTTGGTTGAGAAAATATTAGTGAGCTTAAAGCAAAGGGTGATGACAAACTAAATTTTTTTAGTCACACTTCCCATATAATAAATGTAACTTTAATTACATTTTTTTACTACACTTTGTATCTGTGAAAGAGAGAAGAAAAAATAAGTTATAATTAGTAAAATATGTATTTCAAATTAAAAGATACAAATGAAGAGGTTAAAAAGCATAACAGTGTATTTAGAAATAAAGTTAGAGTGAAGGACATAGAAAGGGAAATAAAGTAAGGTAGAAGGACAAAAAGAGAGAAAAAGAAATAGAAGGAGAGTAAATTAGTAAGATTAAGGCATATAGATTCACTGACAGAGAGGAAGAGAAGAACAGAGAAATGAACTGTAGGTAAGAAAGATACTAAAACAATGTGAGTTAGCAAAACTAAGTCAGGAAACAGTAGTAAGTAAAAAGATAATGACAGAGACGGAAAAGAGTCTAATTAAGGATGCATTTAGAAGAATGAGGAATAGAAGATAACTGAGAGTAAGTGAAGAACAGTCATAGAGTGAAGGGATGAAGGGAGAGAGGATAATATACAATGATTGAGGGAAATGGAGTGAGGAAAGTAGTAGACAGACACACTAAGGGAAAAACTGAGTGAGGTGGAGTACAATGAGTAAGCAAAGGAAATGAGTAAGGGATCAAAAAAAGGAAACAGAGGAGAAGACGACTAAAACAGTGGTACTGAGAGAAAATAATTTGGTGAGGAAAGTAAAGAGAAGGACATTGAATGAAAGGAAATGAGGGATAGTAATGGAACCAGACTAAAAGAAAGGGGATGAAGAACGATGAGAGAGGAGCAGTGAAGTTGTTATAAAAGAAATGATAGAAGGTAGATAAACACAAGTGAACATAACACAAGGAGAGTGAGGCACTGAGGACATAGAGGTAGTGAACGAAAAATAGAGAGAAGAGGTCAAAAGAAAAGAGCAAACAAAGATAAGCGAGGGAGAGTGGGTGATTTATAGTGATAGAGTGCGGCAATACTGCTGAGTGAGTAAAGAGGAATTACTAAAAGAGCAAAGGAGGAAAATACGGAAAAGGGAAGTAAAGCAGAGAGACTGAAAGCTGAAAAGTTATGCAAGGGAGAGAGGGGATGCAGACAGTTGAAATGAGAATGAGGGGTTGTGAAAGAAGTGGAGTAAAGGAACGGGTGTTACAGAAAGTGAGAGAAAGACATTATAAGTGAGTAAAAAGAGCTGAAAGAGGATAGAAAAAGGAAAGTGAGTATCAGACAATGGGAATACAATTTAATTTACGCAATCCAAAGTATAGAATAACTTGTACAACATGTTACATAGTTTATTTTTGCTGTTCTCAGAATATATTGAATTTCACTTAAAACAGTGAGTTCAAATTACTCACCATATGACAGCGGGAAAAAAAACACAATCTAAAAGATTGTGTTTTAAAAAAAACCTTAGATACTGACAAATGACAAATGTACACTAATCTTTGATTCACTTTACTTTTCCTTTAGGCCAAATAGTATATCATGAAGGTCCTTTTCTCGTTGGAAAGTACTCTGCTGTTCACTAAAAAATCCATTTCATCGACTTTCTAGAAGAAAAGCTCCAAGAACATCTGAAATATTTTCATTATTTTCATATACTCCTTTTTTCAGTCATGACTCTTCACTCATTCCTTCACCATTCCTTAAGGCCAAATAGTGTCAGACGTATCAGTATATTTTCAAATTACTTAAAACAAACTCTAAAATTACCATTTTTCCGACGTTCTGAAAGAAAGACCCAAACAACATTTTCACAATATTTAAATTTTCGTAATTCTATCTCTGACTCACTCATGTTCATCATTTCCTATAATACTGTTATCACTTACTATGAGATCCACTTACAGTACCTATATGACAACTCTATTTTTTTATATTATCTTGATCACTTATACTCAGAATATAATTTTAAACAGCAAACTAACCTTTATTAACTGCTCCCGTCTTCATATGCCAATTATCTACTTAATTTTTGGTTGTAAAAACACTAGATATGAGTTTTTTAAGTCAAAAGGCAAACGTTTTAAAGTCAAATGAGTGTCATTACAAAGGGTCCAACCTTTACAACTTTTTAAATAGCATGTGTAATGCCCTGATGTTGTTGAAGGACCGTCATGATAAATAATAGCTACAGTTGCAAACGTTCTTCCTGAAATTGATAATTGAGAAGCCACAAAATTTTTAATAGAAGTTGTCAATTTCGTTCCATCAGGTCTACATCGTTGGAACATTAAAATGACATACTGACCATTACTTCGCAGAAATAATGTGGACAGCATTGCAGACATTGGGTACACACCATATTGTGATCAGCTGCTTTAACGAGATTATTAAAAGGCACTGATTTGCAGTCTGGTAAACTCAAATATATAACTCTTTCAGTGTCTATTCTAGTACTACTTGCTAAAGTACAGTTATCACAGTCATGCTGCCATTAATAAGAAAGGTTAAAAAGATTTTTTATATCTACTCCTTCATCTTCCAATACATCAAACATATACATTAAAAATTCCTGACGGGGCGTGGCTACGAGAGCGGCAATGGCGGTCGCAGCTTCCTAGAGCTCCCGCTTGCCCGAGCCTTATCCGTCCAATTATCCTGTCCCCGAGCCTCTACCATACTCCCTGAGTGAGGCGATTGCTGCGGAGAGCACCGGACATCCTCCGGTGCGGCCACTGGAGACGTTGGCGCCTTGGTTGCTGCGGGGCACTTGGGGTCGGAGAGCGGCCTGATGCGGGGCTGAAGCCGGGACCTCAATTTTGGCGCTCCCCGTCCGGGAGACACCTGAGTGGCGCGGCGGCCTCGCCGCATTCCCTGGGCTGCTTACGACCCGGCGAGACAGGCGGGGGCGGAATCGGTCCCCCCCAAAGACCCGACTGCAGCGCCACTACCTTAAGGGGGCGAGGATCGCCCACAGACTGCGGGGGGCCTAGCGGAACCGGCGGAGCCGGGGCCTCAATTTTCGCGACTCCCGCCCGAGGTTGGCTGGGTGCAGTTGCCGCTCCCGAACTTGGAGGACGCCTAGCTGCTGCCTCTCTGCATTGGAGGCCCACTACACGGCGGTGTGTCAGTCGGCGGACCCTGTGGCGGGCGGCGAGTTGTGGATGCCCCCTCCTAGACCCCCGGACACCGCTGGCGGAGACGACAGGCCCACGGGTGAGCAGAAGGTGGATGACCCCAATCGATCGGCTCGAGGGCTACGAGTGGTGAGGGGGTGCTTCCCGGGGCCTGCTCTACCTTGCCTGGACTGTGACGAGAGGGGAGAAACCGGCTGCCCGCTTCTGGTGGAGGATCGTGCTCGGCAGACGGAGTCCCCACTGGTTTAGACGACGGGCATGGGGGACCCCATTGCCACGCCGGTGTTGATTGTTGGTGGCCCGTGGGCAGGCGGCGATCATGACCCGAGGTGGAGGCGGCAGCCAATCCAAGCAACCGACCATAGACAAATTCACAGGGCCAACTGGGGGTCCGGGCCCGTCGGGTGGGGGTCAGCATCAACCGCCCCCCCGGATAATACCGCGCTCATGGCCGCCATCACCCAATCTAGGGACATGCTGGACGCTAAAATCGGCGCAGTGGGCGCAGATGTTACCCTGATCCGCCAAGACCTGCGGAATGCGGTGGCGCGGATTACTGAGGCGGAGTCCAGAATATCTGTCGTGGAGGACGATGTTGGGTCCTTGAAGAAACGGCTGGCGGTGGTGGAATCGGTGCAGAAGAATCTGGCGCTGCGGGCTGAGGATGCTGAAGGTCGCGCCCGCCGCAACAACCTCCGATTTGTTGGTTTTCCGGAACGGTGTGAGAAGGGGAACATGGAACAATTCCTTACCCAGTGGCTGCTGAGCTGGATGCCTCCGGAAAGCCTGTCCTCGTGCTTCATCATTGAGCGCGCCCATCGCGCCTTGACCCAACGGCCGCCGGAGGGTGAGCGGCCCAGGGCGGTGATCGCTCAGCTACTGAACTACCACGATCGCGACGTTATCCTGAGGGAAGCAAGGTCCAAAGATGCCATCCTCTATGAAAATCACAAGATCATGGTGTTCCCCGACTATACCAAAATCGTGCAGCAGAAACGACAATCCTTCATGAATGCCAAGGCGAAGCTCCGCGGTCTGGGTCTCCAATACTCCCTGCTGTACCCTGCTCGTCTGAGAGTGATTTTCCAGTCCAAGACATTGTTTTTTGATACTCCGGAGGATTTGTTTCGTTGGACGGATGAAACTGTGGCGCTCCGGCTGCATGACCAGCCGGGTTTGAATCCGGGGTCCTCGAGGGGTTCCTCACCGGAACGTGGAGATCACCCAACCAAGAGTAAGAGACACCGGAGATCTAGATCGCGGAAGCGTTCGGCCTCTGCCGCTGGTGCGCCGGGAGGCCACAGAACCGAGGACTCTGACCTGTCCGGGAAGTGACATTGCTGCTTTCAGGTACTCTGTGCCCCTGGATGGGTAGCATGGCTACCGGGAATGAGTAGAATAGGGGCGGTGGCCCGGCGACTTGGACGCCTTCCTGATGCCTTGATGTCTTCTTGACACTATGTTCGTAAAAGTTGAGTGGGGTGGTGGGTACTGGCTCGGGTACAGCCGATTGGGGGCTGTCCCTCTCCTACCTTGTAGGAGTTTGTTTTTGGGGGGTGGTGGTAAGGATGGGCCTAAGGGAGTTGGGATCCATTTGCATGGTAGGTCCTGTGCCCTCTGTTTTGGGCTTGGGATCGCCCATGCCGCGACAGATGCTTCATGGTTCTGTGAGGCGTAGGGGAGGGGGGTTGGGGGTGTGGGGAGTTGGAAAGGGACTGGCATTAGCAGCCCCTGCAGTTTTTGGGCGTTTGGGTGGTAAGGGGGAGATGCACATGCTTTCTATGAAAATGCGGTTGTTGTTGAGTGGTGGGTGGTGTGGACACAAGGGGCCTTCCTGGCGGACTCCACCTGACTATGGTTGATACTACGCACAGGCTCCCGGTGGAGTCCCTACGAGTAGTCACGTGGAATGTCAGGGGGATGTTGGACAAGGTGAAACGTGGGGCGGTCTTGCGCTGGGGGAAGAGGGCCGCTGCTGATGTGCTTCTGCTTCAGGAGACACATATGATGGGGTCGAAAGCACTCAGCCTGCAGCGATTGGGCTATCAACAGGTGTACCATGCCGGCTTTACTAGGGGGTTCAGAGGGGTGGCTGTGCTAATCCACCGTAGGGTGCAATTCGTATATGAGAAGACGTGGGCGGACCCGCAGGGTCGTTATTTGTTTGTCAGGGGCAATGTGGGTACGGAGCCCGTGGTTCTTGGGAGTGTTTATGCCCCCCCCCCTGCAATTGGCCCTAGCTGAGAGGATTTTCCAGGTATGGGGGGGATGTCCAGGAGTCCCTAGCGGTGGTTGGGGGTGACTGGAACGAGGTGATGGATGCTTGTATGGACCGCAGGGGGCGCCGAGGGCCAGGCGGGCTGGACCCCACTTTTCCCCCCTCCCCTCCCTCTACTAAGCTGCGAGCGATGTGTGATGGCCTGGGCTGGATTGATGCTTGGCGACATATGCACCCTACTTCACGTGAATATACGTTTGTGTCTGCTGTACATGGTTCCTTTTCTCGCCTGGAGTACTTGTTTGTTCCCCGAGTGTGCATGTGCAGAGTGCGCGCGGTGGAGATTTTGCCTAGGGGGCTGTCTGATCATTCCCCAGTTTCGGTCGACATAGAACTTTTCAAGAAACGCCAGCCTTTTCGATGGAGGATGTCCTCGTGGCATCTTCAGCAACCTAGCTATGTTAAGCACCTCCGGGAGGCCATTGATCACTACTGGCGGGAAAACCTTGTTGATGATATCGACGCGGTAGTGGTGTGGGAGGCTTTGAAGCCCACGGTGAGAGGGGTAGATATCGCTTGGGCCGCTGCGGCTCGCCGGGGACGCCGTGAGGCGATCGTGGCAGCTGCGGCACTGGTGGAGACATTGGAGCGGCGGAGTCGGGGGGGGGAGACGATATTAGTGTGCGACTGCTTCTCCAGACGCAGCAGTCCTACGCGTCGGTCCTGCTGGACGAGGCCAGACAGGCGTGGCTGGCCACACGGAGCAGGATTTGCCAGTGGGGTGACAAGTCGAGTTCTATGCTCTATAGACTATGCCAGTATAGCATCAAACCTGACACACTGCCCGGTCTTCTGGCGGAGGATGGCGCGGCTATTACTGACCCTGTCTGCTTAGCGGCGAGCTTTGCCTCCTACTTTGGAACGCAATACGCCCCATGTGATAACCTGACGGGTGAGGATGTCGCCAAGTTCATCGATGACCTGCCCCCTAAAATGGTGTCTGATGACGTCAAGAAATCTCTGGATGCTCCTCTCACGGCGGAGGAACTTGGGGAGGCCCTGGGACAGCTCAATGCGGGTAAGGCCCCCGGGCCGAGCGGTTATCCCTGTGAATTTTATAAAAAATTCTACACGCAATTGGGACCCCATTTTCGGTGTGCTCTGGAAGCGGCGCGTACTCGGGGCAGGCTGCCGCCTGATTGGCGCCATGCTGAAATTGTGGTTTTTCCGAAGCCGGGTAAGCCCCCTGATAGGCACGACTCATATCGCCCCATCTTGCTACTCAATATAGAAGCCAAGATACTGGCTAAGGCCCTGGCAAATCGGTTGCTTCCATACATAGCGGAACTAGTACACCCCGACCAATCGGGCTTTATGCCCGGCAGGACTACACGCCACAATATTCGGCGTGCGTGGGCTGCGATCGGGGCTATGGGGGCCATGGGCGAGCAGGCTGCTCTGTTGCTTGCCGACATTAATAAGGCGTTCGACTCGGTGAGCTGGACTTACCTGTTTGCGCTCCTACCCCGTCTCAACCTCGGCCCTGTTTTTATATCCTATATTAAACTACTATATACGGACATCACGGCCACTGTGCGTGTTGCCAGGGCTGTGTCGGAGACCTTCCGTGTTGGCCGGGGTACCCGACAGGGATGCCCTCTCTCTCCTTATCTTTTTGCCCTGGCTATGGAGCCGTTGGCCGCCTGGGTGCGTATGGATGCGCAAATCCGAGGATTTGTATGGCCCCAGGGCCTATCTGATAGGATCGCGCTGTACGCGGATGACGTCCTTTTCTTCCTGACGGACCTGCGTCGCTCCGGGCCGCGGGTATTGGAAATAATGCGGGTCTTTGGCGACGTTTCAGGCTTATACCTCAACCTCAGCAAATCCACCTTGTGGGTCCTGGGTGGTGGCGCAGTATCCGACCCCTGGACGCTGGACCTGCGAGTGGCGACTGATGGCCTGCAGTACCTAGGGGTGTTCCTGTTTGAGTCCGCGACCCTCGCGTGGGAGCGTTATGTGCTGCCAGTGTGGGAACGGGTGCAGACCGACGTTAAAACGTGGTCCCGGATGCCTCTTAACATCTTTGGCCGGTCCGCCATCTTTAAGATGGTGGCGCTTCCACGCCTTCTATACCAATTGCAAAATTATCCCCACTCGGTTCCAGCTTCCTGGTTTCGGCGAGTGAACTCGGTCTTGGGGCAATTCCTGTGGGCCGGGGGTTCGGCCAGGGTGGCGTTACGCACATGCTTCCTCTCTACATACTGTGGAGGACTCGCCACCTCGGACCTTCTGTCCTACTATCAAGCAGCTCACCTACTCGTCCTTAATGACTGGTGGTACGGTGATAGAGGCGACCCGGCATATGCATTAGAGCACGCACTGATGGGCGATAATACTCTTCATATGCTCCTCTACTCTGCCCGGCTGCGACGGGGCTTGCCTAGTGTCACGAAGACGGTCTTCCTTGTTTGGCGTCAGGCATTGCGACGCATGGGCTGGTGGGGTAGGCTGACTGCGGAAACGCCGCTGTGGCGTAATGGCAGATTGCCTGCCCTGGCCTCCTTGCCGGGTTTCGGTGGCTGGGACGCGATCGGGATCTCGTCGCTGGGTGATGTGCTGTCTGGAGCCGCTCTTAAGCCGTTCCAGGCCCTTAGTGAGGAGTTCCACTTGCCGCGGACTCAGTTCTTCCGTTATCTACAGCTGCGGCATGCGCTCACACCGTAC
Source organism: Lissotriton helveticus (assembly GCF_964261635.1). Lineage (NCBI taxonomy): Eukaryota > Metazoa > Chordata > Amphibia > Caudata > Salamandridae > Lissotriton > Lissotriton helveticus. Next base: position 890,660,557 of record NC_136067.1, on the reverse strand, counting down.
ATTGCCGACCTGGAATCGCTCCCCGAATTTAGCCCAATTGAAGCGAAGCTGTTCATGGGGGAGCTCGGGGACAAAAAAGTGTCCCGCATTTACCAGACGATGGTCACCCACTGCGCCTCCGACCTTCTTCCCCTGCGGACGGCATGGGAGGCAGATGTCGGTTCCCTAGACGAAGATGACTGGCGAGAGGCCCTGGAATCCCCGCGTGGGACGGCTATCGCGATGAGGCTCAGGTTCATCCAATTTAAAATCCTCCACAGGGCCTATTTTACGCGTGAATGCCTCTGGAAAGCTGGACTGATTGAATCGCCGGAATGCTTGCGTTGTGGTGTAGAGGTTGGCTCGCTGCTCCATACCCTGTGGCTGTGTCCTAGGCTTGCTGGCTTTTGGAGAGGTGTGTGGAGTTGTTTGTCTGAAGTGCTAGGATGGGACCTGCCCCATACACATCGATTAGGTTTGCTTCATATTCTCGAGGGGGTGGGAGGGAATAGATATAAGCGCCACCTACTGCTGTTGGGGTTGGTACTGGCCAAGAGAGACCTGGCGCGGGCGTGGAAGGACGAACGGGCTCCCCCCCTGTGTGTTTGGAAGGCTGGTCTAGACTTTTGTATGGGCCTGGAGCGCCCGATCTTTGAAGCACGTGGGTGCCCCCGCAAACACTTTAGGATATGGAAAAGGTGGGCCGAGTATAGAGACTTGCCACTTGACCCCCCAGTTGAACCCGAGGAAGAACTCTAGGCCTCCCCCTTGGCGTAGGCTTGTGTCTGGTGCCAGACCGACCACTCTATACGTATTTACAGCTGTTCCTTCTTCGCATGTGCACGGGGTTAGGGAGGGATTGCGGGGTGGAATAGGTTGAGGGTGGTCGGGTGTTGGGGATGGGAACGGGTGGGGGGTAGGTTTGAATAAATGCAATTTGCAGTATATTTGATTCAGATTCCAATCCTGTTCTATGTAATGTCTTCAACTGCGTGGTGGTTTCTCCTGACTGTGGGGTACCACACTCATTGTCTTGCTTGATTATTCAATAAAATCTGTTGTGAAAAAAAAAAAAAAAATCCTGACAATCCTGCTGAATTATCTGTGAAAATTGATTTTGACCAGAACATATGTCTAGAAGATTTCTAATTTCTGAAACACTTTCTATTTTTGCTCTATCACTGCTACATTTCTCAAACACAGAATTCAATAAACAGCAGAATGTTTGATCCCGATTTTCAACAATCTGTTCTTGTAAATTTTGAAGAAAAAAAACAACATTAACTACTACAGTAGCATAGCAGTTGACACCAGAACTGTTTTCAAACTGAAATCCAACAACATCTTCAACAGAATCCTTTTTCTTTCTCCTTACAATTACAGTTTCATCTACTTTTTGTCTTTTTGCTAGTACCTCACTGCAATTATTCTCATTTCTTCTTTTTCGGCCTACCACACGTTTTTCAAACAGAGGATATTGAGGCAAATGTGGAGCATACTCTCTTCTTAACCTATTGTATTCTTTAACACAATCTAGATCAGCACAAATCTTTGTTTCATCACACTCAATCAAGTACAATCCTGATAAAGTTCTGACTCGTGATAATGCCACATATGCCATACCCTCTTTAAACACAGAACTTCCAATGTTCACCAAAGCACTATCTACACTTAAACCTTGAGATTTATGAATTGTCACTGCATATGCCAAACAAACAGGAAACTGTTTTCTGCGAACATATAAGTCTTTCACAAGCAAAAATCTAGCTGAACAACGACAAATTTGTTCTATTTCGTCAATGCCATCAAATTTAATTTTTAAAATTTCAATTCCATCTCTATTTTTGTAATTCACAAAACCAACAACATGACCCATTGCTCCATTTACCAGACCTCTTTCAACATTTAAATTCCTTCTCAAAATGATACGACAATTTAAACACACATTCAGAGTCTTTTCAAAACCAGCAGTTTTGGATATAGTCTTCTCTAATGAATCCAATTTTGATTTCAAATTTTCTGACAAAGTAATTGTTGCTCCCATATGCTCTATTTTATCTATAGCTTCCAGTTTCACTATCTCTTCATTTTCTAACTTTAACATTTTGTTGTTGAACATGGAACATTCTTTCAGAGTTGGCATCAAACATATGCCAGATTTCTTCTCTTTAATTTTCTTAAAAATATTCTCTGGAAGAATGTTTTCATTTGGGTACAAATTTGAAATTAATCATCCATGTAAAGCTTCTTTCCCATGCTGACTTACTTTTCCGATTCTTACATCTTGTAGAATATTTTTATAATCTTCATCCTTTGCCTGCCGCATATTTTGAAGCAGTTCTGCATATTTGAAGTTTAACCATATATTAACGTTTCCAATGCTTCCTAGGCACTTCCTGGTATCTTCACGCGTGAGCATTTTGAACACAGGTTGTCCTTTCACTGGAGTCAACTGCAGTAGATCTCCAAAAACAATTATATGTTTTCCTCCAAATAAGACATCATAGTCTGTTCTAAGAATTTCTTGCATTCTCAAATGCACAAAAGCAAGCATTATATTTGACACCATGCTTACTTCATCAATGATAAGAAGTTTCATTTTCTTCAGGACTCTCGAAACTTCCGAACACGCATCTCCAGATAGCTTGTGGTATTGCAATTTGTTATCATGCTCTACTGGCAGCATCAGTAAACGATGTAAAGTAATCCCTTTAATATTATGTGCTGCCAGCCAGTTGGAGCGGTAACAACACAAGATAGCCGTGATTCAGTCCTTTTCTGCAGATAAGTTGCAATTGCTTTAATCAGAAAACTTTTTCCAGTTCCCGCTTCTCCACTCACGTACAGTTGGACAGGTTTAAATGATGTACATGAGCACTCTTTTTTCTCATGAGTGAATCCATGTTCAATCTGTTCTGTGACTTCGTCATATATTTGCTTCTGCTCAAGATATAGTTGTTTCACCAAATCTTCTAAGTTAACTACATCATCTTGAGCTTGTTCCATAGCTCTTTCCACCTCATCCATGGCAGTGGCAGCTTCATTTTGGATAATTGGTCCTCCTAGTGGATCCTGACTCAATGAAGCAGAACTCTGACTGTCTTGAGAACTGTCTCTAGCAATCTCTACAGCAATTGTGGCTTCTTGCTCTATTTCTTCGTTCAACATTTGCAGATTATTTGGAAAAACAGGACATTCTATGGTATCCTTGGTTGCATTAAAAGAACCTTCGTAACAGAGAAAATCTCCAAGTAGTTCCTCTTCTGTACGCCATGGCTTAAAGAGTTGCAAAAGAGCTAAATAGTAAAATTCCCTTTTCTCTGGATTTTCGCAACTCATTTTTCGATGATTAATCAAATGGCCTTTTCTCTGCTTCACTAGACATCCTTCACACCCAATGATAGCATATATTCCATTGTTGATATCTTCTCTGATGGTTCTCTTATAAATATAGTTTTGCAGAACTTCATAGAGACACGCGTTCTCAAGGTAAGAACTTCTATTTGGATAGCATGTATCCAACATATTTGTCTTCAAAATATCTGTACTTTCTGGTTCTTTCTCCGCCAAATACTCTATTTCTTGTACAGATTTCAAAACTCGGTTTCGTGTTGCAGCAAGACCTAGACTCACCCAAATGATGGTTCCAGATTTGGCATAGAGACTTGCTGATGACAATCGATCAGAACATTCATATGCTCCAATTTCTCGATGCGACAACATCTTCAGACTGTAACTGTATAATTTCTTGCTTAGACTCTTTTCATGTGAAATGTCCTCCCACATTTCCTTCATTTCTGTCTTTTCTTTTTTTGTGATGTAAGACGTCACATATCGAGCCACAGCAATAGAGTTGTCAGCACCTAACTGAATATCCATGTTAGCATTCCACATGGACAAAATCACTGGGTTGTAGTCGGTGATCTACTTGGACTCTTCGTTTCTTTTTAAATTGTATGTATTTTTTGGTGATTCCCTCGTCACAGTATGTCGCAGAGAAGACATCAAATTATTTACTCTTCCTTTAGAAATCACTGGTCGTGGAAAGCCGAAACGACATTTTGTGTAGAACTTGTCCTTGTTTCTGAATTTTCGACGACAGTACTTTCCACAACGATGGGATTGAAAGCGTAAAACTTGTTGCCTTAAACTGTTTTCCTCTGTAGTTTTCGGAACAGCACATTTTGAATACTCTTCAATGAACCTCATCACTGTCTCATCCGAATCTGTTCCAAATTTGGGTGCATCTTTAATCCACAACAACATATGTATGTGAGGAGCACCTCTCGCTTGATACTCCTTTCTACAGAAGAAATCCAAAACCTCTCCAATGGGAGGATTTTTTTTGTTGGTAATAAAAGACATCATAGCTTCAAATCTATGATTGAAATATCTGCATACATTCACTGGATCCAAAGAACACAGTTCTCCAGGTGTTTTGAATTCTATATTTTGTATATTTGCATTTGCCTCTCGTAGAAATTCAAGTAAGTCGTCCCATGCATACTCGGCACAGCTAAGAGTGAGGAACCATGTAGGAGTTCCTAAGTTTCTTAGCATACATTTCAAATCCCCATGACGACGGTACCAATATTCGTTTGTACCACGCTGACATGCCATGAGATTGATTAGATGAGATTCCAAAATATTATCTTGCAGATTCACTTTCTCCATAAAGTCCCTCGCCGAAACATTTTGCAGATGTGCTCCACTTTTCAGAATATGGTTTACTGCATAAGAAAGCCCAGACAAGTCACTTTCATACAGTAGATGAAACAAATAGGGAATGCATTGACGAAACCTTGGATCTTCAGCATATAATCTTACAGTTCGATATTCAGATGCAGGAATTTGAAGTGGTCGATCGTCATATCGTCCACCTCGACCTGTTGGAAATAGCTGTGGAAAACAACGAGCTTCCAAACTTTCTTCCCATACACTAATGGGACTTCCTTTTGCTGCTTTCATTTGAAACAATTCAATTGCATTCCCCATTACTTCTTTGGAATGCAAAGGATGAACAGTGTTCATATATTTCTTCACTTCTAGACACATCAACTTTTTCAATTTGGCTGGCTGAACAATCACTGTCTTCATCTGCAGCTGTTTCCTCTGCTGCAACACATACATGTTTGTAATACTCATTGTTTTTCACTAAATACAACGTTGCCTTTTTGACTTTCCTAACATCCACTAAATCTTGCCAGATTTTCTTACTCTTTGTCGGAACCCCATTAACTAGAATAACTAAAGGTTCCTCTTCTACTTTTTCTATACCAATTGTATCAATATTTTTTGGGAAATCTAGAGGCAGATAAACAACTCTTCCCTTTAATCCTCTCTGCAAATCTGTAGGAGGCAATTTCCCTATCTTAGGCTCCATGCGAACAATAGCCTGAAAAGGATGGACACATTGAATCAAAATAGACTCATATGTATTTAAATCCATCAATTCACGGGGAATGTCTACCAACTCCAGATTATTATGAACAGCTCTAGCAGGCATTCTGTTTTGATTTAATTTATCATAACAATATTTACAAATAGGCTGATCAGAACTCAAATCAAAACAATTCTCCACCCACAAATACGTTGCAAAATCCTTCCACTCATAATTATTTATCTTTTCACTTTTTATGTATAAATCAACTAATCTAGTTTGATGCTTATAATGACTTCGTCGACAACACACACAAGTAAAATTCGGCCTTTCACTTGATTTCACCTTAAACCTGGTAATTTCCTGGTCAAACTTTTCTGTACTTGAAATCTGTACAGTGTCTTCCACATTACCTTGAATTTCTGTTTCAATTTCTACACTGTCCTCTTTTTCACCAAAATAACAAATCTCAATTTCTTCACAAATCTTCTTCACATCTAATTCAGTTCCATGCAAAAGAGCACTGTTTAATTGTTTAAGCTTAAGTGCTGGACTTTTTGCATAATACAACATTCTCACTAATTTCCTCATTTTGGTATGATGCACTGCTAACATCCTAAAATGATGAAAAACACTCTGACAGACTTTTCTAGAAAGACAAGCCAGTGAATGCCCTTGCAAACCTGTGTTTTCTCTCACTCTGCAAGGATCTAAGTCTTGCAACAACTTCATTTTCTGCTTTAGACTTTTCTTACTATATGTACGTAAGAAATTACAAAACAAATCAATTGATTCCTGTCGCACACTACAAATACGATTAAACTTCCAAGTGTACACTGGACCCTTACTACGTCTCCCTAAAACTTCATCAGTTAACACCTCTTATGGTTCTCTAGGCACAAGTTTCTCTTTATCAATCGGACAACCGTCTTTCACTGCATATGCTCGACCACTGGTGTCAACTGCATGCACTAAATCATTCTCCTGGAAGTAACTCTCCTCATTAAAAAATGGCTCCAACTTGAACTGTGCATCCATTCTCCTGAAAAAACTTTACAAAAATTAGTCCGATTAATTACTCTTTTCCATCTACTGTTTGATTTGAAAACATCAATTGTCTTGTTAAGTGTCCTAATTCTATTGATTATTAAAATTAATAATTTTTTCTTAACTTCAAAAGCCTGATCAACAATTTTCTCTACACTTTTCTTTTTCTTATAAAAAGCAGCTCTCTGTTTACCTTTCCTAATGTTTTTTAACAAATTTAAAACCACCCTATTACGAAACATTCGTTTACGAATGTCTCAAAACTGATTCTGCCTTCTATTCATATACATATTATTCTCTCCTGCTCCAGTAGTAAGATTTTTGGAGGGCATCTCCTTCCTTTTCAAATTTACTCTCTCATTCTCTTTTTCTACATGCTGTCCAACATTTTTTTTTTATCTACATATGTTCCGTAAGAAAGACTTAGTTGTCTTACCAGGAGCTTTTTTCCTGTTTTTTGAAGTATTTGTTGTGGAAGAGTGCTGTAATTCCATTGCTGTTTTTGTTTTTTGGCGCTTATCATCTTTTCTTCTCCTTTCCCTTGAGGGCATCTTTCCTTACTCTTGAAATCTTGATTTCAATCTGTGTTAAAGAAATAAATAGCACATTATAGACCACTATTACCAAACAACAAAGCAATGACAAATAGGAAATGGTCTATTCAGGGTTACAGGTCAGGTGAGGATTCTCCAGGGGTGCAGAAGAGGTAAGACCTGTATTGAAGGGTGTAGTGGAAGAGAGGTCTGTCCACAGGTACAAAGAAGGTGAGACATGTGTCTAAGAGTGCAGTAGGGGATAGACTTCATTAAGTCTAGTCCACTGCACTCTTACACACAGGCTTCACCACCTATGCTTCCCAGAAAAGGCCTCTCTCCCACTACAGTCTTGAACATAGGCCTCACCTCCTCTGTACCTCTGGACATGCCTCACCTCAACTGCACAATCTACTTCCTAATCTGAGGTAACATAGGTGACATTATTGTGAAAGGTTCAAATATATTTATTTAATCGCTTCCAGCACTTTTGCACCATCAGAGGACTCGTCATCAATGTGGACAAGACCAAGTATTTAGTCATGCACCCCCCTCGCAAACTTGGCCGTCCCCCTGTTCTGAATTCAACTCCCCTTGAAAGAGTGGCAGAATTCGACTACCTTGGAATCCGTTTAAGTGATGCGATGAGCTGGTCCGCCCACATCAACAAAATGACAATCGGCCATAAAAGGGTGGGGGGGGGCTCTACTCAAGGAGTAGAGCAACTCAACCAAACAATGTGTTGCTCCATTAATAGACATCTATAAAGCCCGAGCTGTTTCCGCGTCACTTTATGGAGCTGAACTGTGGGGCCTAGGTAAATTGGATTCTCTGAGCAAGGCCGAGAACAAATTCATTAAAGATCTCCTTGCTATCCCGATGAGTACCCCGACAGTCCCGGTGTTAATGGATGTAGGCTGCAAAGCAATTGGGGATCAGGCACGCCTTCGCCCTCTCTTGCTTTGGGCTCGCCTGTGGAGGGTTCCGGAGTTAAAATCCTATGCTGACGGGTTAGCAGAGGTGATGTGCTCTGTTGGTTGGCAGAAGATTAAATGGCTCAGGGACATTAATCAACTTCTAGGGGATCTAGGTTTAGAATCCTGTTGGCTTAGCCACTCCGCCCCCCCAAAGGATTCTCTAAACAAACTATATTGGGAATGGGTCTCCACGAAGCGCATCAGCAACCAGCAGCACTGCAATGCCACCGCAGCTTTTTTCTTAATAAAAGATGTTGTTGCCTTTGAGCCCTACATGGACCTAATCACCATCGCCATGGACCGGTCTTTGTACATTAAATTCCGATTAGGAACTCTACCCCTTGCCGACCTTTGCTCCAGGTGGAACAAGCCCCAGCCAGCATCACGTCATTGTGCCCTATGCTCTGATAAACCAGAGACTGTGCCACATTTTCTATTCGAATGTCCGGACTATGGGCGCCCTAGATCACGATGGCTTAAACCAATCTGCAGAGAACTGGGCACTCGCCAGCATACGGTCGCCCTCCGGATTCTATTAACCAATACAGCCCCCCCCCCATTGTTTGTGCTGTTTCCAAGTTTTTAAAATGGGCTTGGTTGATTCGACTAAAAAGACTGTCCTCATCAATTTAATTCTGTCTTAGATAATTTATTCTAATCAATTGTGCTTTTATTCTTTTTATTCTTAATGTACAGTCACATTTTCGACATGCTGTTTTAGTTTTTGTAATGCTTTTATGATACATGCATATCGAAATAAAGCAATCAATCATTTATTTAATCATGCACACACTATTTATTCCTTCTCAAAAATGTAAAAGCCATTCATTTTCCCCAAAACCGTTTTGACATCACATTTAAGAAACACAGCACAGGTCCTATGTACAAGCATTCCATGTCACTACTGAAACTTCACAACTTTACAAAATAAAATTCCTCTATGCAAAGAAACTCAATGTGCTTCCTACACTGAGTTAACACAGGTAACATCATTGTGAAAGGGTTAAATTTATTTCTTTCAGCATGCAAACACTTTTTATTCCATCTCAAAAATGTAAAAGCCATTCATTTTCACCAAAATCGTTTTTGACTTCACATTTAAGAAACACAGCACAGGTCCTGTGTACAACCATTCCATGTCACTATTGAAACCTCACTATTTTACAAAATACAATTCCTCTATGCAAACAAACTCAGTGTCCTTCCTACACTGAGTTAACACAGGTAACATCATTGTGAAAGAGTCAAATTGACACCTGTGTCCAAGAGTGCAGTGGACAAGACTAAACTGGAGTAGTGTGCAAAAAAAGATGAGCCTCATTTATGAGGCCCTGCGTCAGTTTTGCACTGCTGATGCGTCACTTTTTGTGACGCATCAGCGGCATAAATCATGTGCCTTGTTACGCCATATTTAAAAAGTGACGCATATAGGTAGATGCGTCACTTTTTAAACCTCTGCGTCACATTATACCTCTGTCAGGTGTAATGTACACAGAGGGGGCACTCCCCCGCAAAAAGCCTCGTAATAGTGACACAGTGAAATCTATGAGATTTCACTGCGTCACTTTTAGGAAACTATTACGTCAAAATCTTGCGCCTGCCTCACAGCAGGCGTAAGACTGAGGCAAACGCTTTCACATGGGGCTATCCCCATGTGAAAGGATGCATTGCTGGAGTTGCGTCACTTTTGTGACACACTCCAGCAATTCGTCACTTTTGCGCTTACAGATACATCAGAAATACTGACTTATCTGTAAGTCCTTGCAACATGATGCGTCATACATTAAATATAACGCATCATTGGTATCACAAGGAGTGTGCAGTGAAAAATGACGCATCGCTGTTTTCATAAATAAAGCCCCCAGTGTGCTTCCTAATCTGAGGTAACACAGCTGACATGATTGTGAAAGGTTCAAATGTTGTTATGTAATCATGCACACACTACTTATTCCTTCTCAAAAATCTAAAACCAATTGCTTTGCCCCCAAATCGATTTTTCAATAGCATTTTAGAAACACAGTGCAGGTCCTATGTACAAGCATTCCATTTCAGTACTGAAAAGTCTCTATTTTACAAAATACATTTCCTATCTCTTGCAAACATTCCTACCAAGTATTACCCAAAAAATGAAAGAAACCAACAGCAAAGAAACTCAGTCTGCTTCCTAATCTGAGGTAACACAGGTGACATGATTGAGAAAGGTTCAAATATTTTTATGTAATCATGCACACACTACTTATTCCTTCTCAAAAATCTAAAACCAATTGCTTTGCCCCAACATCGATTTTTCAATAACATTTTAGAAACACAGTGCAGGTCCTATGTCCAAGCATTCCATTTCAGTACTGAAAAGTCTCTATTTTACAAAATAAATTTCCTATCTCTTGCAAACATTCCTACCAAGCATTACCCAAAAAATGAAACAAACCAACAGCAAAGAAACTCAGTCTGCTTCCTAATCTGAGGTAACACAGGTGACATGATTGAGAAAGGTTCAAATATGTTTATGTAATCATGTACACACTATTTATTCCTTCTCAAAAATCTAAAACCAATTGCTTTGCCCCAAAATCGTTTTTTGAATAACATTTTACAAACAGAGTGCAGATCCTATGTACAAGCATTCCATTTCAGTACTGAAAGCTCACTATTTTACAAAATACATTTCCTATCTCTTGCAAACATTCCTACCAAGCATTACCCAAAAAATGAAACAAACCAACAGCAAAGAAACTCAGTCTACTTCCCAATCTGAGGTAACACAGGTGACATGTTTGTAAAAGATTCAAATATTTTTATGTAATTATGCACACACTATTTATTCCTTCTTGAAAATGTAAAAGCCATTGATTTGCACTAACATCGTTTTTCAATTAACATTTTAGGAACAGAGCACAGATCCTATGTACAACCATTCATTTTCACTACTGAAACCCATTGATTTGCCCTAAAATCGTTTTTCAATTAACATTTTAGGAACAGAGCACATATCCTATTTACAAGCATTAATTTTCACTACTGAAACTCATTGATTTGCACTAAAATCATTTTTCAATTTACATTTTAGATACAGAGCACAGCTCCTATGTACAACCATTCAACTTCACTACTGAAACATGACTATTTCACAAAATACAAATCCTCTATCTTGCAAATATTGAAACCATGCATTTTCAAAAAGCATCACAGAAACCAACAGCAAAGAAACTCAATGTGCTTCTTAATCTGAACTCTCTTTCTATATTGAATGAATCATAACTCACCTTTACAAATGCATTGGGAGATTGAGAACAGTGTCAGATACACACACCAATATTTCTTTAGCAGAGCAAAAGGTATGTTCTCCAGGCACTGCAACCATTAATGGCACAGAAAACCTCTACTTCTACACACATATTGCTCATGGTAACCAATCAAAACTCTTCCCTTTCTATTTTCAAACCAACACCCTTCCCTCCCCTCAGCCCTTTCTACCTGTTACCATAGCAACTCCCTCCTCACTGAGCTCTCAGGGTTAAACGTTTATTCTATAATGTTGCAATTGAACTCAGCAAGGATGTTTGACCTCTCAATACACCAGCTTATCCGCTGCAATCTTGCTTTAAATGACTTTTTCTTAACCATTCAAATTACTTCTTTCACAGAACAGAACCATGCACCCTAACTTCCAGTTTTCAACTATCTAAATCCACCAATCATTGCTTGTGATTCAAGAGCACTGAAACTCCACAGTTTTTTTTACAAACTCCTACTGTTCCAACTGCCATTTTATTCCTACACTTCATCTGACTGCACCAGAACCTCCTCTTACCATGTATTCTGTCTGGATTATTGGACATAGCTACATCCACTGGGCTCAAAGGTATGCAGCTACCAGAAATTTTCACAACCTTGATTTACCAAATGTGAACATTAAGTGGATTGGCCAGAGAGGATTGAGATGTCATCAATTGATACCATTGGTGAAAACCTTTTTGCATCTGCCACACCCCAACATCATAATTCTGCACTGTGGTGGAAATGACTTAGGCACTTTGACTGGGGTAGGTCTGGAAATGCTTTTAAAGGACACCTTTGAGCAATTGATGGCACTTTTTCCTCAAACTACCTTGGTATATTCCGATATATGCCAAAGACAGAAATGGAAGTGGTCCACCCAATTTTGTCCACAATTTGAGAAAGCACGGAAACATGTGAATAAATCTGTTTCTGCTTACATGAGAGACTATGGAATGGGTTCAATATACAACAACAACTTGCGTTACAACATGCAAGATATCTACAGAGGAGATGGTGTACACTTCTCAGATGAGGGGAATAGAATATTCCTCCTGAATATAAGACTGTGCATTGGAACCTACTTGTAGGTACCTAAATCAGCCACAGAACCCAAAAGCTCTTTTCAGAGCTACCCTACCTCTGATCACTCAAAATGATTATTTTTCTCTAACTTTTTTCACTAAAGTACGCTCCCCGGTACGCTCCCCGGTGCGCGTACCGGGCACTCCCCCCGCGAAAATTAAAAAAAAATGTTTTTTTGGGCCTATATGGGCCTCCTAAGAACCCCTCAGAAAACCTAGAGTTCAGGGAGTGTCTACCGTGCCCCTGTTACCCATTCCCAACGTTGTTTGTCCTCCATCTTGTGTCTCAATTATTCCGAAACACAAGATGGAGGACTCCCGTAGCGCTGCCGGTACGCGTACCGGGGCGCGCACCGGAAAGCGTTCCCAAAATTTTTTCAAAGTTAATTTACATAAAAACCACTGGAGACACTTTCACCAAATATAGAATAGGCCCTACTACATACCAATCCCTACCATTTTCCCAAATTTGGTGGAATTCCATTGAGCCATTTGAGCTGCAGCATTGTCTAAATATCCTGAGGTAAATTACATGACAAAAACACATCTGAAGTGTTAGATTTTACAACCAATTAAAATGTTACTTTCATTTTCTACTTTTTTTTCCTGACATTTGATTGGTTATGTACATGAATATAAATGAAAACTGAGAGGGAAACACGGCCATTTTGACTACAACTACCTGAGGTACATCTTGAAAGGATTTTCGCATTTTTTCTTCTTCACCTCTCTGTAAAGTAAGTTGTTAATTTGTAAGGGGCACTTTAAGTTAATTTGTAAAAACGTTTTCTGATAGTTATTTACTGTCACTCTGCTATAGATATAGATAGAGATAGGCTCCTCTGTTATATTTAGGGATTAACTTAGGCTTCTCTACTATAATTATGAATTTACTAACGCTTCTTCACTGGCACTTTTTTATATTTCTACTTCCTGCCTGATACCATACACTGCCCAAAGTTAACTTCACTGTTAAAAAATCAGAACTACCTGTCTGAACTTAAACCCAACACTGCCCTAACTCTACTGATCTATGTATTTTTAATACAATTTACAGCAAGAAAATGGAAGGAGAAGCAAATATTTCTTTCGAAATAGTTCTTCAAAACAACTCTGAGGAAGACTTGGACTTTATGGATCAGTCTCTGGACGAAGAGTTAGTTAATTGTGTGGAAGAAATCGAATCATGGAATGAAAATGAGGACTTTCCTGACGAAATAATGTTGGAAGTGTTATTAAATTTTGAAAAATCAGAGCAATACATTTTTATTTATTAATTAAAAATTGCTCTAGACATTATTCTTTTTTATATGTAATTCATGAAATAGTACCAAAATGATTATGTTTATACTATAGTATAAAGTGAAACTTACAGTATACTGTGCAATTTTAAAACATCATAAGGGAGCAGGGTAGACTACCCATGATCCCCTAGGTCTTCTCAGGGAGTACTTAAAGGATCTGTTTCTGCTTTCCTGACAGACTATGGTATGGATTCCATATACCACAATAACTTCTGGACAAAACATGCTAGATATCTACAGAAAAAGTGGTGTACATTGAATTTAAGACTCTGCATTGGTACCTACATGTTGGTACTTAAATCACCCACAAAACACAACAACTCTATTCAGAGCTACCCTACCTCTAAGCACTTTAAATTATTATTTTACTGTTTCACTGAGTTTTCCCCATGTGTGGGGGGGAGGTGTGTGTGGGGGATGTGTGGGGTGTGTCTGTGAGGTGTGTGTGTGTGTGTGTCTGGGGGGTGAGGTGTATAGGTGTGTGTAGGTGTGTGGGGTATGTGGGTGTGGGTGGGGATGTGGGTGTGTAAGGTGTGTGTGTGTGGGTGTGGGTGTGTGGGGTGTTTGGGTATAGGTGGGGGTATGGGTGTGTGAGGTGTGTGTGGGGTGTGTGTGGGTGTGGGGGGTTTGTGTGTAGGATGTGTGTGTATGTGTGGGATGTGTGGGTGTGTCTGTGAGGTGTGTGAGTGTGTGGGGGGGAGGTGTGTGTGTGGGATGTGTGGGGTGTGTCTGTGAGGTATCTGTGATGTGTGGGTGTGGGTGTGGATGTGTAAGGTGTCGGTGTGGGGGTGTGGGGGGTTTGGGTGTGGGTGGAGGTGTGCGTGTGTGAGGTGTGTGTGGGGAGTGTGTGGGTGTGGGGGTGTGGGGTTGTGTGCGTGTGGGTGTGTGTGGGACGTACTTGTAGGTACCTAAAACAGCCACAGAACCCAAAAGCTCTTTTCAGAGCTATCCTACCTGTAATCACTCAAAATGATTATTTTACATCATTATTTTCACTATTTTTCACCAAAGTATGCTCCCTGGTACGCTCCCCGGTGCACGTACCGGGCGCTCCCCCCGCGAAAATCGAAAAAAATTTAAAAAAAAAAAATTCACCCGCGGGACCCTTTAATGGCCCCCACATCAAACCTAGGGGGTCAGGGGGGGTCTACCCTGCCCCCTTTTGGTTATTTCCCCCTTTGTTTTTCCCACCTCTTATGTCTCGATCCTACCGAGACACAAGATGGCGGCCGCTCCGGACTGTTTGGAATGTTAACAGACACCTGAGAGCCAATCAGCTTTCCGTGCGCAAGTCGTGTGGCGCGCCCGGAGCGCTCCCCGGTGCGCGTACCGGGGCGCGGCTATAGATATATATATTTTTTTTAACCTAAATTACTCAAAATCCTCTGGATCACATATCTTGAGACATAGCAAAGGCACATCGGGCTACCAGTCCCTACAATTTTGCCAAGTTTGGTGGGAATCCATTCAGCCATTCGGGCTAAAAGTGAGTCCAACCGCCCTATGGAAATTAACATGGAGAAAACACGTTTTGGGACCCCCCTTTTATCTCGGCCCCCGCTTGACGAATCCCCCCCAAACTTTCAGCGAAGGAGCGGAGAGCCGCGAGGCAATTTTGAGGAAAATTTCAGGCAGATTCCTCAACCGGCGCCAAAGTTATTCCCAATAGAATGTTGCGATTTCCCTATGGCAAACAATCCTAACTATAACTACCTACTGGCGACCGCCAAAAAACTATAGGTTTCACACATGTTATAGTTAGCTGGACATTTCACTTATACAAAACCATTGAAATTCCCCCGTTATAGTTAGTTCAGCTAACTATAACTCGCGCGGCCGCAATCCACTGCTGATGATGTCACATATTACATCACTCATGACATGGTCAGTGACATCACTCATGACATCACTGATGACATCTCAAATGTCATCACTGATGACATCATCCTTGTGAAAGAATGGCAGACCTCCTCCCACCCTAATATAACCTTTGATAAACACATTGAAAAATAGAAACTAAAATTTTCAAAACAATGGAGATACCTATACCAGTTGGAAGAACCTATTCAGTAATTTCAAAATCTACATACACATCCACTCATTCACCAACAGTTCTATATAGTCACTCATACATGTACTCACTCACCATATGTACTCATACACCTATACATCCTGTTACACACTAATAGTCATCCATAGAGTTACTCACACATATACATAAACTATAAATTATATTTCATATTCTCAATGTAAAATTACAACAAAACTAAATTGAAAAATATTTTTTATATTCATTATTTTTTCCCCAAACTATATAAAATTAATTGGTTTTTTTTGGTAATCGTACCGTACACGTGCGGTGATCGCACCATACTTTGTACGGCTAATCGTACTCAGCGCGTACCCGCACATACGCTACGAATATGCTTTGACGTTACGCGTCGCATCAAGGCTTCCATGTGACATCATGTACAGCGCCCTGTGCGCGAAAGGCGTGAACGTTTTTAATTGTTTAAAAACATATATTTATGTATTTAATGTACATACTAACAGAAGACATTATCTAGAATAATTATGAAAACAGTTTTTTTTAACTTTCAATAATCGTATACTACTTTTAAAAGCAATTACACAAATCGCGGTGGAACGTCATGCGTACTCGCATCGTAAGAGCACCGTAAGCAAACCGTAAGCGTACGCAAATCCATGTGACTTTAAAAGAAGAGATTTGATTGGTTCATAACACTTCCTATACCAACTGTTGAAAGATCCGTCCCATTTTAATCATTCTACTTTGATTTTCTAAGAAGACGCAACTCTTCGGAGAATCCTGTCAAATAGAAGGAAAATCACCATAATAACAGCAATGGACTCATCTTCCAGCCATTCTTCGAAGGGAGATTTCATCCCTGAAGAACCTCCAAAGAAGAAGAAAGAAGCTCTAATATGGAAGTTTTTTTACTTTCCCTGAAGGGCAAAAAAAGGTTAATGCTCCAAAAGTAACCTGTAAAATTTGCAAAAAAACACTTTCAATGGGTGATCCATCGAAAAAATACTCCTTTGGCACAGCAAATATGGTGCGACACGTGAAGAACTTGCACCCCAACACCTTTGCTCAAACTGCAATACAGAGGTTGCAGGATCAAGCACCTCAACTACTTCAGCAGCATTTTCAGCAAGCAGTCCACACCCACATATTGATCCTGATTTTGGTGAAGTTAAAATTCTATGCATTTATTGCGATGAACTTTTGTGTTAGAGGAACAGTCTATCGACCTGATAAAACGCAGAAAGCAGGAGCATCACTGTCCTCAACATTAGTTTTTTTTTTATTCTTTTGTTCTTGTTGGACACTTTTTGGGTTCCAGTCAATTTTTTTGGTTTAAAAAAAAAACTTGTTGAAAAAACACAAACAAAATAGAAAACTAAAAACACAAAAAAAGCAGTTCTTTTTAGAAAGAACTATATTTCTATGTTAGTCTATAAAAGTTTCTCAGAAGGAATGTGTAGTTCTTAAATGAATGAAGGAATACATTAATAGTGTATGGTGAATGTGAAAGTGCAGAACTATAAGGAAGTGCTACAGCATAAATCTATAAGCTGTTTACCTATAGTATACTGTATTATCTCCGAAGCACTTGAATGTAAGATATGCACATAACTATGTTACATGTCTATGCTTCAATTTGCACTGCTGGCGAAACTGCCCGGACGAATTTGTATGTGTTAGGGGTGGATTTACAACCCCCTTGTGCCTCTTTTACACAGCCTTTGCACCACTTTTGTGACGCACTGGTGGTGCAAAAGATGTGCCATGGTGTGTGGTATTTACAATGTGACGCATCTGGAAGGTGCATCACATTATAAAGCCCTGCACCAGAAGGAGTTGATGTTACAGTACACAACAACTGACATATCTCTGGGGATGTACCACTTATTGTACATCTGCTGATTAGTGTTTTAATGTACTAAATAGATTATTTTAGAACAGTGTATAGATAAGCACATAGTGCTGTGTGGTCACTACAATACTGAAACAGAAGTGTGATAGTGTTTACTGGAAGTGTAAGGATACAGATTGGGGAATTGAAGGTATAAAAGGCAAGTTTGCCGGTGCATAGAACACTGCATGCACAGTCTATAGGGGTTTGAAGCAGTCCATGCCATTAGGCACACTTTCCACCATGAATACTTGGCTACTGGCTGAATGATTACAATTCTGCAAGGAGAGTGTGTGGGTGAATGTATAGCAGCTTTAGTTTTACAACAGTGTATAGATAAGCATATACTGCTGTATGGCTCACTACAATACTGAAACAGCAGTGTAAGAGTGTTTGTTGAAAGTGTAACTATACACACTGAGCAATTGAAGATATAAAAGGCAAGTTTGCTGGTGTATAGAACAGTGAATGCATAGTCTATATTAATTTGAAGCATTCCATGCCCAAGGCATACTTTGGTGCATGGCTACTTGGAAAGCGACAGAATGCTTACACTTCTAAAAAGAGATTGTCTAGCTGAATATATACCACCTTCAGTTTTAGAACAATGCATACATAAGAATATACTGATGTATAACTCACTACAATACTAAAATAGCACGTTTGTTCAGCTCTTCTATTAATTTCGAAACCCTCTTCCAAATTGTTTAATTGGTTTTCCATACTGAAGTTTTTTGTGCAGTAGGTCCTTGTACAAAAACATAAACACTTCATTTTATCATTTTTTCCAATACTGAACCCAAAACTAGCTTTATCAACTATTTTGCCCTTTAAAAAACTATTGTACAAATACCATTCTCAACTATTTTATAAGATTAGATAAATATAATATAGCCTTATAGCCCGCCGTAGTAGGCTATACCGGCTATTAAAGGCTCTCTCCAGCATTAAAGACCCGAGCCGAAGGCTTTGAGCCGAGCCCATGCTTTGTGCATGCGTTGCGTCTGTGTGTTTCGGTGGATGTTGTGTGCTTATGCGCCATACCTGCCCCTCTGTCTGGGTGTGTACCCCAACGGTTCGCACTCACTGTGCGCATATGTGTATTTTTTAGAAAAGGCACTGTGCGCCATCCATCAATCTGACATCCTGTTTGACCAATCACAGCTCTGAAACCCTTGTACATATTGGTTAACCAATGACTGCCATCCTAAGTTATAAGTAACCTCCCATTCTTGTACAAGTAAACTTTTAAGTAACCGCGCATCCTTCTAGACAAGGTTGCCAGATTGCACTATTTCCTGCACAATTGGGCGACTTTTTTCCCAGTTGTGCTGGAAAAACCCATGCATAGCGGTGGGCTAGTTTTTGGGCTACATTGTAGTGTTCGTGCGCAATTACCTAGCCTGGACGGACGCCCACAAGAGGATACCATGGCGTGATTCCATCACACCCTCTCAGTGTCAAATCAGAGCACAGCGCGCGCTAAGAGAGTGGTCACAAGTGGTCACACATTGGAGGTCCGATTCTGGGCCTGCCTCTGTGCACATGATAACCCAGCCCCCGTCTCTCTCTGTTGTTAATTGTTGGTGCACACACTCACACTTGCACATGCGCGCTGCACGCCTGCCCACACTCCCCAGATGTCACCACCTAGCTTTCTTGATATTCCTAAGCATGGAAACCAATAAATTAGCCAATAGAAGGTCCCCCAGGGCCATCATTCTTGTAGCGCGTGAAAATGCTACCAATGATGACCCTGGGCATTTTTTGGTCAGCCCCCTCGGTTCCCATATAATGCGGGGTCTGACGTGAGCACACTCTCTTTTGCCTGCATGTGCTGCGGTGACAGACAGACTCTCGTCGTTGTCAATTGTACTACGAACTGTTTGCTGGAGCGGAAGAGGACTCGTGACACTCGACGTGGTGTCACTACTGCTGCCGCCCAGCCACGCCACCATAGGCGCAGTAGCGGCGGTGCCCGCGCCTAGCACAGCCCCAGGCCCAGCCAAAGCACCAGCCTTTGAAGACAAGACAAGGGACGACAAAAGCAAAGGTAGGAGAAGCCGTCACGCCATCAGCCTCCGCTCCAGGCCCAGTCCACGCCAGAACCAGCGGCCCAGCCCCTTCCCACAGGCAGTCCCATCCTCAACCCAGGCCCAGCAGCCACGCATCTTTTGTGTGTGCATGAATTTCTGTGTCATATTTCTATGGTACGCCACATGCTATGGCCTTTATTCTTATAAATTGTACGTGCATGATGGTATTATTTTCTGCATCACGTGGCCCTCCCAGCCCTCAATGGTTTTAAATTGTGCGTATATAATGGACATTTTTCATTCTGCGTCACAGGGTCCTCCAGACCTCTTTTTTTTAATAAATTGCGCATGCATGAATTTCTGTGTCGTATTTTTGTAGTATTCTTATTAATTCTGCATGCATGATAGTATTTTTTTCTGTGTCACGAGCCCTCCCAGGCCTCTATTTTTATTGATCTTGCGTTCATGCTCGTAATGTTTCCGTCTGTGTTACGGGGCCCTCCCAGGCCTCATTTATTATAAATTGTGTGTCCATGAATTTCTATGTCGTATTCCTATGGTATGCCACGTGCTTTGGCTTCAATTCTTATAATTTATTACTGCGTCACATGGCCCTCCCAGCTCTGTTTTGCTTATTTTTGTGCGCCATGTGCTTTGTGCTTCATCGCATTTGCTTCCTCCTAATCCTCCCAGGCCTCTATTCTTATTGATCGTACTTGGTTGATCGTAATATTTCCTTCTACGTCACAGGGCCCTTCTAGGCTTCTTTTTAATAAATTATGCATGCATGTATTCCTGTGTCGAAATTTCTGCAGAGTTGCAGAAGCAGACAAAGCAAAATATTGAGGTTGCCCAGAAAAAGCAGAAAGAAAAATATAGAGAGTTTCAAAGAAATATAGGCCGTGCCCCTTCGGATAACGACATTTAGTGCTTTTAAAAAATTGCACGCGAACAACGAGGAAAAGAGGGATTTTGGAGCACAACTTTACTGCACCCTACAATATTTCCGAAATGGAAGGAAAGCGTGCAAAGTTAGCTAATAATAGCAACATGCCTTTACATACAACTTATGTCGACATGTTGAGGCCTTATAAATCGAGTGTCAAAGCTAATGTATTAAAGGGTACCTTTTTTATGTAATGGCACATAATCTGGATGTCTAGAGTAATGATGTTCTATTGGCTGTTGCAATTCTCTCCTATATAGGTGAGAAGTTAGTAAGTTTAAGAAGAGTACGTGATTATGTCTTTCTGCACACAACATATTTTGCAAACTACTTTAATGTAAGAAAGGTATTTCTGATTAGCTTTTTTTGTTTGAGAAAGGTTTGTGGTAGATTGTTTAAGTAATTTCTTCTTTAAGAATTGTTATTTTCTCAAAATTAATTTGCAGGAAGCATGACGAGTTATAATTCTCCAGCACCTGTACCATCTTCAGTACCTCTACCATCTTCATCACCTGTTCAATCTTCATCACCTGTTCCATCTTCATTACCTGAACCATCTTCAGCACCTCTACCAGCTACAGCACGTTATCCACCTCCAGCATCTAGTCAATATGTATCCCTAAAAAAAGTTTTGGATGTGTAGAAAAAACCAGTGAAAGAACGTTTGGAAGCAATAGTGTCGAGCTTTAAAATATACGACAGTTCTTCTTGGTCACTTAAAATGGACCAATGGTTAGTTGATGAGGTTAGTTTCTGTTACGTGTAAATTGTGTATAGGATGGCTAATGGGGTATGATGTACATGTTGGTTCCTCTTTAGAAGATAATATGCTTTCGTATATTTTTACAGGTAATCGATGTATTCTTCTCAAAAATCTTTGTCAAGAGTAAATGTATGTATATTTTCATTCCTAATACAGTTACCTATCTTTAAGGAATAATTTCCCATCAATGTGTATACTGAAATCCTTTAATTTTAACCTTAGTGTTTAGCAATATCAGCAACAGTGCCGTCCTGTATCTTTCTCAGCAAATATCGCTCTTCTACTTTTCAGGTAAATATTCATATCTGTTATGTGACTTTTCAGTGTTACTGGTGCAAAGCTATATTGAAAGTTAGTGATTCTTTGAAGTAATGTTTGATAGAATTGAGTAATGTTTTGAAGAGTGAGAAGTGTAAGCTGTTTTTCAATGGAAATTTGTCGATTTTGAATATATATTCCGTTGAGATTCACGTTTTCAAATTGTTCTAAGTCTAAACATATGTATTTGGTATGTAATATAATAGTTTTTCATGATTGGCATTTTTTACTCTTCCTATACCTTTTGACAAAATAGACACTGTTCTTTACCCAACAAATACTGACTGCCATTGGATACTTTTGGTAAGTGCAACTTTTTTTTACATTTATCAATCTATTTTGAAAGTTCATGTTGGGAAATGACTGGTTGCAATGGTAAACAACCTTTACAACGCAACTTTTACCACGCAGTTCCTTTACAACGCAACTTTTACAACGCAAACCATAATCCGCATTGCGCTGTGGGCGCTCTAGGATAGGAAATAGGTTTAATGTACTATCAGAAACCTTCCCTACTATCCACGGGGACTGGAGTTGGAATAGTAAATTAAACAATTCACTATCCAGCACCTAAAAGCACTATGCGTTGTAATGGTATGCGTTGAAAAAACCGCGTTGTAAAAGCATGCGATGTAAAAGCATGCGTTGTAATGTCATACATCCGTTGCAATAGTTTAAATTGCCAAAGAAATATTTATCAACTATTTTAAATGCTAATATTTCTAAATGATTTTTTTATGTATCTAGAGCACTGAAACCTATGATTGCTTTTCAACCTCAAAACTTTTGTGATTAATTATTTGTATGTACATTAACATTCAGGTTGGACTTTTGCTCAACATATACATTGGTTATTATGTTTTCATTTTGAAGAATGCTACCTAACTCAGCAGCCAGTTGCAGAGATTTTTACTAATGTAATATTTCTGGGGAATTATCAACTGAAAATTGCAATGGACCTAATGGAGTCTTCAGGTTTGACTTTATCATTTCAATGATAAATAAGGTGTCACACTCTAGTGTTGTCCTGAACATTGAATTATTCTGTATTTAGTTTTTTCATAGAAGGTCTTTTATAGATAAAGGCATATCATTAATTTTTAACATAGTATAGTAAGATATTGTCATTATGGTTGTGAATTTTCAATGATGTTCGTAATGTAACCATTTGAATATGTTTGCAACAGTTTTGACTGTCTCTATTCCTGGATCTGAAAACACCTAGAATCATGCATGATATATTCCAAAATAAGTTTTGAATTGTTAGCATTGCTGTTATGATGTGCTAATGTAAATCTTATTTTACATTTAGAGTCTGTTGAAAAGTATTGTGGTATCTGCAACCAAAATACTTCATCAATTTATATGCAAAACGTAATGGTAAGTACCCTCAATGACTCTAGACGCTGAAGATCAAAATTAAGTGATATAAGTCATTACCACTTTCCCACTGAGTGTTGAGAGGTCCCTATGTTTACTATGTAAATACATATAAAGTTTTCATTTCAAAAACCTATTGACCTTTAAACAATGCAATCTTAATAACTAGTTACTTTTCACTATCTTCCCAACAGGCCCAAGGTTTCGAATGCCGCAGATGGATCCACCTTGAATGTATCAAAACGAATGTAACATCCTGGTTACCTTTTACTGGTTACAAATGTACAAAATGTATGTTTTAAAGTAAACATGTGATCGCATGCAAAATGTCTAATTAGATGTTTTGCATACTCCTGCCATGTAGTGTTGTGTCCGGATTATCATAAGAAGTAATGTTGAAACACACTTCCTTCAGCTGTCACGACTTGCACAATCCTTTTAGAATTGGGCCAAACTTCCTCTAATATTCCTACTTAATTTTCTTTTTGAAATCGAGCAACTATTTTGCTACGGTGTTGAAATATAAATTTTAATCTTCTTCCTCTTTGAAGGCGAACAAGCAATAATGCTTATCCACACGTTATTGTTCAATGGTAGTCTAAGAAGTAGTGGTAATTCCACTGTCACTAAGGTAGACGTCTGACAGTACAATCTATAATATAGTTACACCACTTTCCCAGGAGGACATAAAAAGTTTAATGCTCCTTTAATAACCTGTCAAATTTGCCAAACAACTCTTTCAAGGGGTGATCCATCCAAAAAATACTCTTTTGGCACAGCAAATATGGTGCGACACGTCATGAACTTTCACCCCAACAACTTTGCTTGAGCTGCAACACAGAGGTTGCAGGACAACCCACCTACTGCTGCCCCAAGCACATCAATTGCCACAGCAGCATCTTCAGCAAGCAGTCCACACCCACATATTGATCCTGATTTTGGTGAAGTTAAAATTCTATGCACTTATTGCGATGAATCTTTGTGTTACGGGGAACAGTCTATCGACCTGATGAAACGCAGGATGCAGGAGCATCGCTGTCCTCGACATTAGTCATTAGACATTTATCGAGCCTTTTAGTTGTAACAACTACTCCAGCCGAAATCAGTAAGAAATTTGAATACTTGCTGCCTTTCTTGGCTGGGGTTGCCAATTATTGTTCAATTTCATATTCTGATTCAAAGTCAAGGCCCTTTATCGAGCCTTTTTTGTTGTAACTACTTCCCCGGCTGAAGGCAGTGGGTAATTTGCATACTTGCAACCTTTCTTTTTTTTCACCTTATTCATCTTCCACTCAATCAACACATCATCCACATGTACACACACCTACACCTACTTGCTGCCCTTCTTGGCTGTGGTTATCAACTATTCTTCTATTTCATATTCTGATTCAAAGTCAAGGCCCTTTATCGAGCCTTTTTGTTGTAGCTACTACCCCAGCCGAAGGCAGTGGGAAATTTCCACACTTGCTGCCTTTCTTGGCTGGGGTTGCCTTTCTTGCCTGGGGTTATCAATTATTCTTCTTGTAATTCAAATTCAAAGTGCAGGCCCTTTATTGAACCTTCTTAGTAACTACTGCCCCTGAATGGCAGTGGGTAATTTGCACACTTGTGTCCTTTCTACCTCACAGTGTGTGTACTTTGTGCACTTGCTTGTCTCTTAAGATGTGGTACCTGTTTCTCAGGCTCCCACTGCGGAATCCGACGCCCTGTCGGTGTAATGGACTCGAAAACCAAACACCCACTTCCCTTACAAGGAAGTGGTTAGTTTGCGCGTCTGCAGACTTTCTTATTTTTCACCCTATTCACCTTCTACTCAATCAATACATCATCCACACGTACACACACCTACCTGCTGCCTTTCTTGGCTGTGGTTATCAACTATTCTTCAATTGCATATTCTGATTCAAAGTCAAGGCCCTTTATCGAACCTTTTTGTTGTAGCTACTACCCCGGCCGAAGGCAGTGGGAAATTTGTACACTTGCTGCCTTTCTTGGTTGCGGTTATCAATTATTCTTCTTGTAATTCAAATTCAAAGTGCAGGCCCTTTATTGAGCCTTCTTGGTAACTACTACCCGTGAATGGCAGTGGGTAATTTGCACACTTGAGTCCTTTCTTGCATCCTTTCTACTGCACAGTGTGTGTACTTTGTGCACTTGCATGCCTCCTTAGATATGGTACCTGTTTCTCAGGCTCCTACTGTGGAATCCGACGCCCTATCTGTGTAATGAGCTGGAAATCCAAAGATCCACTTCACTGACAAGGCAGTGGGTAGTTTGTGTATCTCCAGCCTTTCTTATTGTTCACCTTATTCATCTTCCACTCAATCAACACATCATCCACACATACACACACCTACTTGCTGCCTTTCTTGGCTGTGGTTATCAACTATTCTTCTATTTCATATTCCTATTCAAAGTACAGGCCCTTCATCAAGCCTTTTTGTTGTAACAACTACCCCTGCCAAAGGCAGTGGGAAATTTGCCCACTTGCTGCCTTTCTCGGCTGGGGTTATCAATTATTCTTCAATTTCATATTCTGATTCCAAGTCAAGGCCCTTTATCAAGCCTTTTTGTTGTAGCTACTACCCCGGCCGAAGGCAGTGGGAAATTTCCACACTTGCTGTCTTTCTTGGGTGGGGTTATCAATTATTGTTCAATTTCATAGTCAAGGCCCTTCATCGAGGCTTTTTTGTTGTAACTACTTCCCTGGCTGAAGTCAGTGGTTAATTTGAACACTTGCAGCCTTTCTTATTTTTCACCTTATTCATCTTCCACTCAATCAACACATCATCCACACGTACACACACCTACTTGCTGCCTTTCTTGGCTGTGGTTATCAACTATTCTTCTATTTCATATTCTGATTCAAAGTCAAGGCCCTTTATCAAGCCTTTTTGTTGTAGCTACTTCCCCGGCTGAAGGCAGTGGGTCATTTGCACACTTGCAGCCTTTCTTATTTTTCACCTTATTCATCTTCCACTCAATCAACACATCATCCACACGTACACACACCTACTTGCTGCCTTTCTTGGCTGTGGTTATCAACTTTTCTTCTATTTCATATTCCTATTCAAAGTGCAGGCCCTTTATCGAGCCTTTATGTTGTAACAACTAACTGAGCCGAAGGAAGTGGGAAATTTACGCAATTGCTGCCTTTCTTGGCTGGGGTTATCAATTATTCTTCAATTTCATATTCTGATTCTAAGTCAAGGCCCTTTATCGAGCCTTTTTGTTGTAGCTACTACCCCGCTGAAGGCAGTGGGAAATTTTCACACTTGCTGCCTTTCTTGGCTGGGGTTATCAATTATTGTTCAATTTCATATTCTGATTCAAAGTCAAGGCCCTTTATCAAACCTTTTTTGTTGTAACTACTTCCCCGGCTAAAGGCAGTGGGTAATTTTCACACTTGCACCCTTTCCTATTTTTCACCTTATTCATCTTCCACTCAATCAAACATCATCCAGACGTACACACACCTACTAGTTGCCTTTTTTGGCTGTGGTTATCAACTAATCTTCTATTTCATATTCTGATTCAAAGTCAAGGCCCTTTATCGAGCCTTTTTGTTGTAGCTACTACCCCGGCCGAAGGCAGTAGGAAATATGCCTTCGATCTCCACTGCGGACGACAGGGTTTGCAACTTGAATTTAGCTTTGGATCTAAATTTGTCTTCCGTATCTGTGCTGAGAACTGCCTTCAATCTATTCTGCGGTCAGTAGAGTTGACAACTAGATACCATGAGCGCCAGCACTACAGAAAACATTGAATTCACTCTTGATTTATTTAAAACAAAGACAATTGCACTATGTCCTCAGATTTTTCTTAACGTTTGAACAGTAGGAAATTCAGCCTTCATTTACTTAATGCAGGGACAATTCTACTATATGTCTTCACATTTTGTTTAAATAAGTGACAAAAAGCATTCGTCCATGTCTGTGTCGACAACTGCCTTCAATCTACACTGCGGACAGCAGGGTTCACAACTCAGATTTCAGACTTCAATCTATACTACGGACACCATTCAAGTTAGCCTTGATTTATGTAAGGCAGAGACAATTTTGTTAATGGATGCCACAAAAAACATTCATCAATGTCTGTACTAAGTAGTGCCTTCATATGTACACTGCGATCAGCAAAGTTTACAACTTGGTACCAGTGTCGCATTAGCACTAAAGACAACATTAAATTCAGTCTCGATTTATTTAAGGCACAAACAATCTGTGTCCTCAGATTCTGATAACTGTGATAAAAAAGCATTCATCAATGTTTGTGTTGAATAGTACCTTTGATCTATACTGCGGACAGCAGGGTTCACAACTTGATACCAGAAACGGAAATGCACTACAAACAACATTAAATTCATTCTCAATTTATTTGAGACAGATACAATTGTACTATGTCCTCAGATTTTGATAACTGTGACAAAAAAGCATTCGCCAATATCTGTGCTGACAACTGCCTTCGATCTACATTGTGGGGGTTCACGATACAGATGGAATGGCGATTGCACATAACGCATTCCAATAGCCAAGAGACATTGTACTAGTGCGACCCGCCCAAATCACGAATCATCGCAGGATGAGCACACGCTGAGTTCTTCATGTACCACTAACTCATTGTACCACACGTCATCTCCACGTGGCCTTGTTCAAGCAGAATTCAATAGGAAAACAACATTGCTCCCAGTGCGGCCTGCCCAGACTATGCATCATCGCAGGTTACGTACGCGCTCAGTCCCAAAGGTACTACTAACTCAGTGCACCATAATTCATCGCCACGTAGCCGTATGCAAGCAGAATCCAATAGAGAAAAGACATTGGTCAGAAAGCGCCTCCCCCCCTTTACCACTCATTATCGCAGGGTATGTACAAGCTCAGCGCCAAAGATACTACTAACTCAGTGCACCATGAATCATCGCAAAGAAGAGTGAACAGTTTTATGTCACAGTGAGACATACTGTCACTTTTAAATGGAATTCATGCAGAATTCAATCGACAAAAGACATTACTTCAATTACTGTGCCTCCCCCCGACCACGCATCATCGCAGGGTACGTACGCGCTCAGAGCCACAGGTACTACCAACTCAGTCCACCAGAAATTATCGCCACATGACCGTATTGAATGAGATGACTTATTTAGAAGAAAATATATCATAGTTTTTGGAGATATACTTCAACTTACTTCTGTGAATGGACAACCAATATTTATTAGAAAACTTGATTTTAAAGACTTTGCTACCAGTGCGTCCTGCTTGAACCATGCATCATCACAGACTCCACAGAACTTTGTTGCTTCAGGTGCCACTAACTCTGTGCACCACTTATCATCGCTGGCTACACACACACTAAATTACCAATACTGTGCAGCTCTACTCAATGCCACGTGGCCATGGGCCCTTGCTGACCACTGCCTCCTCCCTACACTGCAGTCATGAGAGCTCACAATTAATTACACTGTTGATTTATTATTTGCAGACTACAATACCAAACTAAGTATAACATTTATCAAACCCTATACAATATCCCTTTAGTATGCTTCATTCAAGAACTTCTTTTATTTCATTTATAGATTTAGTTGAATAATGAAATTCAGGCTGCAAGTGGTTTGACGTGGTTGCCAATTCTTATTCTAATTACAGGCCCTCGATAGAGTCCAGTATTCTTGTTTTTGCTAACTACGTCCCGACACTTGCAGCCTTCCTTAGATGTGGTAGCCATTTCTCAGGCTCCCACTGTGGACTTCGACTCACACTCTGTGTAATGGACTAGAAAACCAAACATCCAAAAGGCCTTAGTTGGATGTGGTTGCCAATTCTTATTCTAATTCTAATTCTAATTACAGGCCCTCAATAGAGTCCAGTATTGTTGTTTTTGGTAACTACTTCCTCAACAAGGCAGTGGATAATTGGAGCATCTCCTGCCTTCATTGGATGCGATTGACAATTCTTATTCTTACTTTAATTGCTCAAATCTTCTTTCACCATGGTAGGCACAGAAAGTAGCATCAAAAGTTGATAGTGGAGACATCTGAACGTATCGTCGTCTTCATAGGGACGTGCAATCATGCCCCAATTTGCAGATTCTTACATAACTCAACATCCAGAACCAGATATTTTAATAAGTTCTACATTTTTTGAGGATTTTACATACAAAATTGCAGACCTTTATTCACATTGATTTAAACCTTCTTCACCTTAATAGATCTTGTTCACAAATTATAGAGAAATGTTCACTTTCTGTTCCGCATTTTTTTGCTACGCCACGTAGCATTTAATCGTACTGTAAAGGTAAAGTGTAATCCTAGCTCTGTGTTGGGCAAACACATTAATCCTCCTGTGACTTTCATATTTATTCCTGCGCCACGTGGCCGTTCCTGGCCTGTTTTCTCAAAAATCATGCATGTCTAACGCTGAACTTAATATAATGTGTTCCGTCTTATTCATGGTGTGACAGCAGGAAGTGTGAGGAAGATGGGGGGAAGGCAAGAAGTTGATGGGGTGGTAACAATTACGATGAGGTACATTAAGGGATGATTACAAAGTCTATAACGGAACCCCATTGAGAACATGTGGGATGGGTAAGATGCTGTTTGTATGACATTCAGTCAGACAGCTGCCTGACAATAGAGTCGATTCCCAGACACAATATCATCAAAAGGAAGAGACAACCTTACCACATAACTAAATAGACTTCTTCAAAGAAAAACAACTTGCAAACATCCTAACACAACACAATATGGCAGGACTAAGGTAACCACGTGAATCTACAGCACTACATACCAAAAAGAAATGCTTACTGTGTAAGTGACATTTTCCATCCATAAGATGTAAGATCTGTCAGTAATAAAGAAACATGTTCTCAGTGAAGTGAAATTAGTTATTCTGATACATTCAAACTATTTACACAACTTGTTTACTGTTCTATCAGTGTTTGTAGTCCTCACTTTAATATTTTGAGCTACACTGCAACTATTGTTATAAGTTCTTTACTGTAATATCAGGTGCTCACATAACATATTTTGTGATACATTGAAACTATTTTAGGAACTTCTTTCCTGTAATATCATTGTTTGAGATACTCACATAAAATATTTTATATTATATTATATTATATAGTTTATATTATTATATAATAATACATTTATTTTTGTAACATCTCATAATTTAATAGAGCTTCTAAAATTATTTCATCATGTGTTTAATTTTCCTGGTTATCAATTTCAAAAGTCATATGATCATACTCGATGTCATCTAATGCTTCCACAAAATCAGCATCTAAGGTTTCGTCTAGAAAATCCCAGCTGATATCTGCAGCATTCATTTCTTCCTCTTCATTCTCACTACTTGTAAAAAAGTATGTTTAGCTCTTCTATGACACTGTTACTAATTTCAAAACTGTCTTCCAAAGTGTTTTGTTGATTTTCCATACTACATTTCTTATGTTGTAGTTCCTTGTACAAAAACATAAACACTTCATTTTATCGTTACTGTAATATCAGCATATGTGGTAATTCATATGAAATATATTAAATATTTATCTTGGAAATGAAGCAACAATATTTTGTACTTGAGTGTATATTATTTTGAAAACATTCGAAAAATAAATACAATAAATACAGTGTCACTATGCATTGTGTCAAGTGCTTTATTTAGGATATACAGGAATATGTTACCTTTGATTGTAATGACAAACAAACCAAGACAAGATCGAACACTGCAACTCAAGCACATTACATAATGGTACAAAGCATGTCATTGGAATGTTGGGTATTAGGATAACATACCCAACTCACATATAAAATGATTTCAGAAACTTGTTACTTTTTCAATGATAAGAATTAGTAATGTCTTTCCAAGAAGATTTGAATATTTAAAATGGTAAAGTAAGAAGTGAAGAACAGAGGTAAGAGGTTACATCTCAGGATGCAAGAATGGATGAAAAGGGTGGTCCAAGGTCTGCATGTACAATCGCAAGTGAAGACGTTTTGAGGGCGGGTACACTCAAGGTGTTCTATAATGTGCAATATGTGGTGGCGGTACCACCACACAGAATGGGCAAGAGCAGATAAAATGATGGATTGTATGTGCTTGGACTATGATGAGAATACACTGTTGGAGGACCACGGTCAAGTGCAGAGATTAAATACTTAAGGCTTAGCAAAGAGTGGTGGAGGCTGGGTCTCTTAACCTGCATCCTACCTACTGTGTTGCAAGCATAAAACAGTGATGACAGGAGTGCCTTACTTTGACTCTCCTATTACGTTGTCAATTAGGATGGAGGGAGGGAAAGGAGTAAACTACATGTCTGCAGATGCACAGCTATGTTCAGGACACTGGATCAAGCACTGAATAAACAAAGTCAGATACAAAACAAGATAAACAAAAGAAGGCTGCACAAAAGATACACAAAGGAAAGCTACACAAATAGGACAGCGAATCTTGAATACAAACTGGTAAGTCAGCAAAAGAACAAGAAGGCTAAGAACACTGCAACTGACGCTACGCTGTAGAACACATTGTGATGAGAGGTAGAAAGATACTGTAAATAAAGCAGAATTCAAATAAAGAAAAAAAAAGATACATGGATGACAAAGTCACTGGGGTAATACTCTGTTGCCCAACACAAAAAAGATTTTGCAGTAATTATATGTTCGAATGTTTAAGGAGCTGCAAAGGGGTACACAAACACGATCACCCTACTGAACACACACTGCCAACCTAGAATCAGCCTGTATAAGCTCCCTTTAGACTTAGGGGGTTCACAAAACCACAGGGAGAAGAAATACTATCTGCTCCCCATCAATGGCAGCCTAACCCTAGTCAACACACACTGCCAACATACATTCATAGATTCAACATAGATAATAAAATATAAAAAAAATAGCCTCTATCGCTAATTTTTTATAATCCCCGGGGACCCCATCCCCCGGGGCTCAAATATAACATTAGGGACCGTGGGGGGAACCCCAATGCCCCCATGGTCCCAGCCGTGATCCCCCCTCATACTTCAAAATAAAGCCCCGGGGGGTGGCGGTCCCCAGGGCTTGGGGAGCCTTACAGGCCACCCATTATGGAAAAAAATTGCCCCCGGGATTTGGCCCCCCGGGGGCTAATTAAGAATAAAGCGGACTTCTAGTTTTTTTTCCTTTTTCACCGCGTACGCGTACCATACGTGTACCCCGTGATTTTTGGGCCTAAACATCCATGTGGGACCCCTTGAGCAGGCCTAGAGGGTCAGGATGTTTCTACCCTACCCTCTTATCTTATTTTTCAACTTTGTTTTACTGTTTTGTTGTGACTCGGTTCTACCGAGGCACAATATGGCTGCCAACACTTCCTGGTTTGGAGTGTTGACAGACAGTTGACAGCCAATCAGCCTGCAGCTCATGCTCGTAATTGAATGATTTTCTGTACACTTACTGTACGCGTACCGTACTTCGTGTCTAGATATCACTATGATTTTACTTTAAATTTTCTCAGGAACTACTAAACGGATTTACAATCTGCAATCCGAACTCTAACTTTTTGCCAAATTTGGTGTAATTCCGTTCAGCCGTTCGGGCTGTAGCCCTGGCTAATGGTCCTATGGAAAATTGCATGGGGAAAACATGTTTTGGGACCCCCCTTTTTTCTCAGCCCCCACTTGATGAATCACCCCCAAACTTTCAGGGAAGGAGCGGAGTAGGCCATTTTCTTGGAGAATTTCACTAAGATTCGTCCACCAGCACCAAAGTTATTCCAAATAAAATGTTGTGGATTTCCTATGGAAACTAGGTCCTAACTATAACTACCTACTGGCTACCGCCATTAGGTAATGTGTGTGTGTGTATATATATATATATATGTTATGTTATGTTATGTTAAAATGGTTTTTGTAGAGCGCACGGCTACTCAAAAAGAGTGTCCCGGCGCTTTTAATTGAAGAAGGCTGCAGTAAACTAACATAACACATTAAAAGAGAAAGAAACACCAAAATAAAAAAAAAACAGCACACAAAGAAGGCCTACTGGATAAACAGCCAGGTCTTGAGGTCCTTTCTAAAGGCTAATAAACCAGTGGCTCCCCGGAGGGAAAGGGGCAAAGAATTCCATAATTGGGGGGCCAGTAATCCAAAGGAGCGACCTCCCAGACGTGCTCTCTTCACTCGTGGGACAGTAGCCAGAAATAAGGATTCCGACCTATATATATATCTATATCCAAGTAACCTTCTCGACAGGCAAGAAAGAGAGGCCACAATTGGGGAAACAGAGGAGGTTCCTTTATTGCCAAGTAAAACCAAGATTTAAGGCGGATGCATTTCGGCTGTAGTGTAGCCTTCTTCAGTGCCAAAGGGTTTGACCAGGATACGGGCAATTCCACCGGTATAAATACCTAGTCCCCTCCTGCCAGGTGAGAGCGGGCTCCGCCCCCGAACAGCGCAAGTCCGAATTCGCTGTGAGTTCGAGCACGAAGGACGCCCAGTGCGTCAGAACTACATGCCCCAGAATGCTGCGTGCTGGTCTGACACAACAACGGGGGTAGTTAAAAATATTTGCGGGCAAATGTCACCTATATGTAGCAAGGCTGGTGCCTCCTCCGCTCCCCAGACCGCAACAACCACGAAGTCCCGGCAGTCCAATCAGCAGGGGCAAGTCCGGAAATCCAGCCCGCCCGGCGTGGGGTACAGTGACTCCAACACTGCCTCTATCAGCGCGCGTTCTGGCAATCGCGCTAATAATATCCAAGTAACCTTCTCTACAGGCAAGAAAGAGAGGCCACAATTGGGGAAACAGAGGAGGTTCCTTTATTGCCAAGTAAAACCAAGATTTAAGGCGGATGCATTTCGGCTGTAGTGTAGCCTTCTTCAGCGCCAAATGATTTGAGCAGGATACGGGCAATTCCACGGTATAAATACCTATATGAAAGCATTCTGCGTATTGCTGGATTCTTTTCCAAACACGGACACGGACCCAAGACTTCAGTGAATTATTTTATTGTTGCATTGCCGCCATAACGTTTCAGCTCCTCCGAGCCTTGATCACATGACACAGTAAGCAGTTTTGCAGACAAATTTAAAGTGACAGGTGCATGAAAAAAGTTTTAAAAAGCGTGATATTTAAAACCATAGACTTAAACAAAATATATACAAAGTAACTGCATATATGATGTTTCCTCTTTGGCCTTTCTCTTTTTGTCTAAATAATAGATATCACATTTGCCCTCAATAATAATGTGATACACAATTGGACTGAATGCCCGATAATTGCGGTCTTATAAAAGAATTGTTTTACTTGTAATGCGTGTTAATACACGATAATATAATTTTTTTTATTTTTATATTTTCCTATGTTATACATTGCCTAAATGCATGTAAGGATTAAAGCCATAATAATTGTATAGAGGAAAAGAGTTATTTTAAAATTTTCTAAGATTATGTTAACATAAAGTGCTAGTGCATCTAAAAAGTCTATAAAAAAGTGTTAAAATCAACAAAGTCCCTGTACATTGAATGTCTATATCAAAGTTGTCTCTTTTTTGATGTTTTTGTTTTTCTTCTTTTCCTATCTTTATAACTCATGTTGGAACAACAAAACTTATAGTGGTCTAGTCACATCTTCAAAAGCCTGCTGTCTAAGAGTTACTTCCTCAAAATTGAGTGCCTGATCAACTTTTAATGACTAATGTTGGTTTGGAATTATACCTGTTATGTTTGGCTTGACTACTCTGTCAATATACGCACATCAAATTGTGCCCATCAGATATATGATTGTGCGTTTTAATACATTCAATAAATATATAAATATATACTTGCATAATTAAATATATAAATATATTGATGTATATATACACGTACATAAATAGACACCTAAAAAAACACCTTCATAAATATCTCAAAATATAAAATATTTTCGTATGATGATATAAAAGTAATCTATAAAATGTGTATGTATTTTGTCTCATATTGAAAACCAAACAATCTTTTTTGGGGTGTTACTGTCAAGTCATATGTACAGATATACTACATATGACTTGACAGTAACACCCCAAAAAAGATTGTTTGGTTTTCAATATGAGACAAAATACATACACATTTTATAGATTACTTTTATATCATCATACGAAAATATAATACCTATCCGGTGGCCCGTCATTTCAGAGAGGCCCATAACTCCAAATACACACACCTGAAATATTATGTAATTGACAGTGTACCACCTAGCAGACATGGAGGTGACAGGGAATCAAAAATCACGTACATTGGAAACTAGATACATTTTAATGCTTGAATCCAAATCTCCAGGAGGCCCCAATGCCACAGAAGATATGTATAGGTGTCTAGGGTAAAATCTAGCACTGGCTTATGCAGCAATTGACCAGATGGTCAGGATACCATAGAGGCACTATTTAAGTATTACAACAAATAGGTTGCTTTATCTATTTTATATGAGTTGCCAACATTGTTACAGATATACTAGAACAATTTTGGCAACTCATATAAAATAGATAAAGCAACCTATTTTTTGTAATACTTAAATTGCATGTACAGCTTCCTTGCCGATGCTGGATAAATCCGGTCATGGAAGTCCTCCTTTTTATACTCCTCTTTTATAAGAAGGAAGTGAGAAGTCAGTCTGCCTGCTTAGCAGCTAACATGAAGGGCCAGTAAATTATGCTACCTATACTGGTGTACCAGATCCGCCCTAGATATTGCCGGGCACGATACCTCGGGTGTTCCCCAGAGCTCTGGTAGGTCAATCCTATCACATAGTTCCTTAATATGGAGTAGCCATGGGATTTTCTTAGTTCCGATTACACTCCACACATCTCTAAACTCAATTCGATAGGAGGCAAGTTCAGGGACAGACCAAAGTCTTCTCCAGTAAGTAAGTGGTCTAAGTGCCACCTCCTCCTCCATAGGGAGTAGCCCTAGGTCCAACCTGAGGGGCACTAACGGTGTGCTAACTGGCAATCCTAACAAATTCCTCATAAATGAGTGTTCAACCCTGGTTTGGCTTGTGGGCCTATAGTGTCCCCAAAGTTCTGCCCCATACATAGAAGCCACTCTCACTTGTACTTTATAGATTTCTATAACTGGAGCGGCAGGCTTATAAACAGATTCTCTGTGCATTTTTGATAGTCCACCCACCTTTTGGGTCAGTTTTAAAGCAGACTTCGCTACTTGGGCATCCCATCCCAGATGTTCCTCGAGAGTAATACTTAGATATTCAAATGTCTTTACTCTCTCTAGTGGAATGCCATTCAATACAGGGTTTGGGCGGGTCTGCCTTGGAGGATTACAGATCATAAATTTGGTTTTGGCAAAGTTTATCTCCAGGCCTCTTAGTGCACAGAAATCTGCAAAGCCGTCCAGGGTACGTTGGATACCCATTGGTGTCCTGGACAACAACAAAGTGTTGTCCGCGAACATCAATGCAGGTACCCTACCTGAGGCCAGTTTTGGGGCATCGATATCCTTGACACCTAATAGGAAATCTATGAGCCCATTTATAAATATACTAAAGAGGGTGGGAGCCAGCACACACCCCTGGTGCACCCCCTTTTTTGCCGGGAAACGGGCTGTCAGTTCTCCATGTTTCGCGCATCTCACCTGGGCAACAGTTTCAGCATGGAGCCTTATTAGGTCATCTAGGAGGTAAAGTGGGATACCAAGATCCAAAAGAACTCTCCACAGTTTGTCCCTAGGGACCAGATCAAATGCGGACCTCAGGTCCACAAAAATGAGGTAGAGGCTGCCGCCCTCCACACTCACTGTTTTCCAATAAAGCACCTGAAGTCAGAATATCTGGTCGATAGTAGATGTACTTGTTCTGAATCCAGCTTGGAGAGCACTCAAGATCTCATTTTCCTCTACCCAGGCCTGGATTCTGTCCAAGATTATTCGTCCCATCAACTTCTGGGCAATGTCTATCAGGCTAATAGGCCTGTAGTTTGAAGGTAAGAGGGGGCAGCCTTTTTTGTGGATGGGAACTATCTCTGCACCACGCCAGGTGTCCGGCGGGTCCATCCCCTTTAAGATGGAATTAAACAGGACACAGAGATAGGGGGCCCATATTTTCGGTTCTGACCGAAATAGGTCCCCTGGAAGCTTATCTAACCCAGGCGCTTTGTTGGGTAATAGCTTGGCGATAGCAGATTCCACTTCAATGATGGAAATCTCCTGCCCCCACCCAATCGATACTCATGGAGGGGGCCCAGATTTGAAGGAACTGGATCGTCAGTGCCCGGGAGTGCATACAGGGTTCCGAAGTGAGCTTCCCATACTTCTGGAGCTATGTTAGGGGTTATTGCTGTTCTATCCTCCCTCCCACCATTGCTGACTATTGCCCAGAAGGATTTCATGTCCTTATACTGTAAAGCTGATCTCAGGTCTTCCCATTTATCAACCTCCCAGGACTTTCTTTCCTGTTGGATCACCTGCTTGTACTGCCACCGGAGTTCCTTGATCCTTGGCTTATCCTTGGCCTTGATCGCTTCAATTAAATCTCTTTTCTTTTTACGGCAAGTGGCATTGTACCATGGGTTGGTCAAGGCCGGTTTTGCCTTGGTTGTTCCTTCAGGGTAAAACACCTCAAGCAATCTAGAGGTCAGCTGATTGTGAATTTCAACAGGCCTTATGTCCCATCCAACTTGGCAACCCAATAGCCCAGCCCCAGCCATTTCGCTAAGTTGCGGCGCAGCCTGTTGGTATTTGTGTGCTAGCTTGTTAGGAGAACAGAATATGTGAGGCCATTTCACTCTCCGTCTGTTGTTGTGTAGCAGGAGAGGTTGTTGTATGGGGTTGGGCTCTATTTGTTGGTTTGAAAGTCTCCAACTCCCTGGCTTAAGTGTCATTACCAGAGCATTGTGGTCACTATCTTTCTGCTGTTGGATCTGAAAATCCAAGACCCTATCCCAAGATCTAGATTCAATCATGATATAATCTATGGTCGATGTTTGCCCTTCTTTATTGAATGTCGATAGGCCCGGTCTGTCCGATTTTAATCTTCCATTGCAAGCCCTCAGTGATAATAAAAGAGTAAGTGAGTTAATTTGTAAAACCAACGGCGTCCATGCTTTGACTGGTGGAATCAGGGGTTCCGGGATGTTCCAGTACTGGTTCTCAGTGTCTGGGTCATCTAGACTCGTAATGCCTAGGGGTTCAAACTGACAGTTGAAATCACCTCCTATTATTACAATATACTCTGGGTCAAGAGTCAATATATATTCACTCAGTTGTTCGATAACACTAGACTCTTTCCCACTCTGCGTTGGCCTGGAATAGATGTTAATTAAAGCAATTTTCTTTTTAGCTGGATGGGTTATGACAACACATTGTATATCTAAAGAGTTTGTGGGCAGCTGTTCTGCTGTAGCCCCCAGGTGCGTACCCACCCAGATGCTTAACCCACCTGATGGTCTGCCCCTACCCCTCGTTGTGGCTAATATATCAAAAGTGGGAAAGCCACTCCACTGACTATTTTCCAAAGCCCATGTCTCCTGCATAAAACAGATATCATGTTTATCTATGAATAGACCCCAGTCTGGGCATATTAGTTTGGTTTTTATCCCTGCACATTCCAAGAAAGAATGTTGATGTTGCCGTTTTTCTCCCCTGCTTTAATACTCCTATAAGTATTACAGCTAGTTAACTCACGTGTTATGTCAGCCTTTTGGATGTATGACGTTACAACGCACACTTTTACAACGCATACCTTTACAACGCATTTTTTACACCGCAAAGTCCATTAAAACGCACATCATTACAACGCATACCATTACAACGAATTCTTAGAAACTACCTTTACAACACATTCCACTACAACGCATACTACATTTACAACGCATACCATTACAACGCATTACATTACATTGCATATAAGGTAAGTGTTTGATAGTGTAGGGGTTAAAATTACTATTCTAACTCCAGGGGGTGCAACAGTAGGGAAAGTGTTGGATAGTGTAGGGGTTAAAATTACTATTCTAACTCCAGGGGGTGCAACAGTAGGGTAAGTGTTGGATGGTAAGTTTTGCGTTGTAATGGTATGCGTTGTAATGACTGCGTTGTAATGGTATGCGTTGTAGTAGTGTGCGTTGTAGTGTCGTGCGTTGTAATGACTGCGTTGTAAATGCATGCGTTGTAATAGATTTTGCGTTGTAAAAGTTTCGTTGTAATGGTAGTGCGTTGTAAAAGTTGCGTTGTAAAGGTTGTTTCCCCAGCCTTTTGTATAAGAGTCCCTCCCGTCATCCCACAACTATTCCCACTCTCCCCAGATACTCTGCCTCTGTCCCCTCCCTTTCCAAGGTTCCTTCCCGTCCTCTTTATTGGTGTGGGTGGGGGCCCACTACACATACTAAATGAACTTCCCTTATTGGTACCCCTTGTTACCGGGAGAGTGCCCCCCAAAAAAAGCATATTTGATAATTTTGCGCTTCATCTCTACAAAACTATCCCTAACCTCCAGGTGGCTCATGTTAGTAATTTTAGTGGTTGAAGCCTGTCTATACCTTGACCGTCAATCTACTAAATCCAGGACGCTAAATTTGGTATTGTGGTGAAACCTAACAAGTGCCGGGGAGCGATTAAGAGGACCCTTCCAGTTAGCTCTGCCAGAAAAGAAATTGGCACCCCAATTTTCCTTGTCCCCCCAGTCCTGCCTTCTCCTATTAGAATCAGAGTAAAAGTTGCTAGAATCAACTGGGTAGAAGTAAGTTAGGGGAAAGGATTTTATTTGCGTCTCTGGACTGTCTGCCTCCCAATCACAGATATGCTTAACAGCCCAGCTATTCCTAAAATTAATCACAACGCAGTCACCCTGTATATTTTTCGCCCGGCGCCCCACCCAATCAACACGTCTAGCAAAAAGAATTTCACTGGATCCCTGGTTAGGGAGAGGCCTATTATAATTTAGCCAGTGTATACATTTGTTTTTTAACTCGCTATAGGCCTCCGTTTTTCCCTGACACACGGTAGGAACCCCTGCTAAAACCACTACGAGGTAGCACAATTTTACATGCATCAGAGGTCTTTGCCATATTAACCATATTTGCTACTCGATCAGGACTTCGGGCCCCCATATCCCCCCCACCCTCCCTGATCATGTCTAGTGCTAGAACATTTGGTACAACAGGAACAGTAAGTGTAGTATGATGTTCATTCAATGGGACAATTGGCACTGTTAAATCTGTTATGACATTTGTTGCTAACGAGGGTGCATGCTGACAGCCTGCATTTGATTGCCTAGGGAGCCCGTGGCTGTTACTAGCAAAAGTTGCAACCCGGGTACCCTCCCCACCCTGTACCATAGTACATAGCGATTCAAGATGAGAAAGTCTGTGTTCTATGGAGTGCAGTCTATCGTAGATAGGGCGGCAGGTCTTAGTAAATATTTGTTCCATTTTAACCCAGAAGTCTCCCCTACTCTCTAGAGGAATCGTATCATCAATAACCTGGGTAATAAAAGACCCATTTGCAGTTGACTGTAATGAGTCCAAATTAGCTACGATTGGATTATTCTCCGGGTCGCCAAATTTCTGTACTTTTACTTTTCTATTCTTTAATGCGGTTCCTCCACGCTTTCTTTTAACTGCAGCGTCTGGCACCTGGTAAATAGTCCCCGGTTTAGTACTTGATGCCGACCGAATTGGCAGTCCCGATCTAGTTGTGCCTGAACTTTGCGTGAGAGTACATGGATCAGTTAATACCATAGCCACGGTCACTGGAAGGATATACGGCCTACCGACTGTATCAGATGACTGGCTGCCCTCACCAGTGGATCCAGCGGGCAGAGTCTCGGCCATTGTTAGGGTCACCGGCAGTGACACCTGGGCCATTGTTTGGAGCGCTGGTGGTGACACCTGGGCTGTTGGTTGGAGCGCTGGTTTTGACACCTGAGTCGTAGGTTGCAGCACTGGTAGTGGCACTTGGGCCGTTGTTTGGGACACTGGTGATGCCACCTGGGCCAGTCTACCCAATGATGACTGCTTGTTGAATATCAGCTCCATAGAAAGCCTCTTTTCGGTTATTTCAATTTCGCGTTGCAGCACTGATGATGCCCTTATTAAAAATTGATCCAGTGTCCCCATGATAGATCCTCCTGAGTGCGACTTTCTCCCCTTTCCCACACTAGCTGCAGCCATTTCTTAGACAGTTATGGGACAATGGCTCCAATTACTTAAAACACAAAAGAGCTTGGCGACTAAAAGGCAGTCCTGAATAACAAGCAAAAGTGTACTAACCTTGATGTGTGGTTTGTAGGGAAAATTAAAGAGGGGGGCCTGACCCGCCCTCGTTCGTGCTCGGACGGGCTCAGACGGGCCCTTCCCTTGGCCCGGGCTTTGCCCGGCGCGCGCCCTCGCGCGTCCCGCGAAGCGGGGGCCGCAAGGAGTAAAAAGGCAGCTGTGGGTGGGAACTGCTGGGCGACTCTGAGGCTGTGGCCGCTGGGTCCCAATGCCGGTATTCCAAACACACATTGCTCCTACGAGCGGCCGGGGGCCGGGAGGAGTAAAGAAGGTTTTATAGTACCAGTTTCTTTGTTAAGCTTCTTTAGTTGTGCTGTCCCTGTCTCGTGGAATATATCTTTTGAGTCTTGAAGAATAACGGGATTGAACGTACATACATATACATATATATATATATACATGTGAAGGTCTACCAATGAAGTAAGTCATGTCCACTTCACTCTTGAACAAACGCCAGACCTCTTCTGTGTCCGTGGACAGACTTAAAGTTCATCTGCACAATGTCATTCGTAAACTTAGGAAACACTGGTGATGTAATTGAAAAATGTGGAGTTTCTTTTCCTCATTTCACAATCACATCACCTGTGTTTCCTTTGCTTAGGTATCTCATAGTGCAGATGGAGTCTAGCATATCAAAGAGTACACAAAAGTTGAGCAGTGTATACAACAATTTTGACATTTACAGAAGACTCAGCTTCTTATCTTGTTGGAGATGAAGTGAGGCCTGTCTTGCAACATGGTGCATCTTTTGCATCACTGCTGCATCGGTTTCATGTGGCACGGGTTTTTTACAGCATGACACATCTGCCTAGATGCATCAATTTGTAATTTTGTCGCCTCATAGCAAATCTTTTGCACCGCCACTGCGTCACAAAAGTGACGCACAGTGGCGCAAAAGAGGCATACACCTATCATAAATCTGTCCCTATCATTTTAAATGATTAATTCAGGATGACGATAAGGTGTGGCCTCTCCAGAGGTTTGTTTAAGGTGAGGCCTACTCAGGGTTGCAGATCAAATTTACGCTTGTTGAAGAATACAAAGGAGATAATACATGTGAAAGCCTACCAATGAAGTAAGTCATGTGCACTTCACTCTTGAACAAAGGCCAGACCTCTTCTGTGTCCGTGGACAGACCTAAACTTCATCTGCACAATGTCATTCGTAAACTTAGGAAACACAGGTGATGTAATTGAAAAACGTGCAATTTCTTTTGCTCATTTCACAATCACATCACTTGTGTTTCCTTTGCTTAGGTATCTCATTGTGCAGATGTAGTCCAGCATATGAAACAGTACCCAGAAGTGCAGCACTGCATGCAACAACTTTGACACTTACAAAAGCTTCAGCTTCTGCATGCCCCCTACACAGTGCTAATTATATACATTTTAAACTGATGGTATCTTACTGGAGATGAACTGAAACCTATCTTGCAACATGGTGCATCTTTTACACAAAAGTGACCCACAGCGGCGCAAAAGAGGCGCACGGCCATCATAAATCTGACCCTAACATTTTAAATGATTGTTTCAAGATGCCGATAAGGTGTAACCTATCCACAGATTTGTTTCAGGTAAGTCCTACTCAGGGTTGCAGATGAAATTTAGGTTTGTTGAAGAATACAGAGGAGATAATACATGTGCAGGCCTACCAACGAAGTGAGTCATGTCCACTGCACTCTTGAACAAATGTCAGACCTCCTCTGTCTCCTGGAACAGGCCTAAACCTCATCTACACAATGTGATGTGTAATGTTAGGAAACACAGGTAATATAATTGAAAAACGTGCAATTTTTTTTGCTCATTCCACAATCATATCACCTGTGTTTCCTTTGCTTAGGTATCTCATTGTGGAAATGTAGTCTATCATATGAAAGACTACGTAGAATGTGAGCATTGTATGCAACAACTTTGACACTTACAGAAGCCTCTCCTTCTCCATGCCTCATACACAGTTCTAAATGTACATCATAAATGCAAACAGTACAGAATTAATTATACATGTTAAATGGTTTATTTTTGCTGTTCTCAGAATGTATCAAATTTCACTAAAAACAGTGACTTGAAGGTATTCATCATATAACAGCGGGGAAAAAAAACACAATCAAAATGATTGTGTTTAAAAAACCCATACAACATAACAAATCAGAATTCAGAACTCCTTAAAATTAACTTACTTTCCATGACGTCGAAGGATGTCCTATGAACAGCTTACACTCTGTTGTGCTGTTATTACTTTCAGCCCGCCACTTTCTGAAAGAAAACCTCCATCGTTTTGAAAAATATGTTACATACAATAAATGACTTCTCGCTCTCTACCACACGTTTCCACAAGGCCAAATCATGTAAGAGCCATTTATAACTCTTGGAATTCTTGTAAGCCAATCCCGTCATTTTGTATTTCCGCAACTTTCAGAATTAAAATGTTGAAGATCATTTTCACAATCCTGGACTAGTAATATCTTACCCTTCTTGCTCACTCATGTTCTACATTTCCTATGACACTGATACTGCTTACTATGAAGCAGACTTACACTACCTCTATGACTACTACAATTATTTAATTCTGTACATCACTTTTAATCACAAAGCAATATAAAACAGTAGACAGCATTGCAGACTTACATTCCCTCTACTCCATGTTTTGATTGGCTGCTTCAATTAGCTTATAAAAAGAAACAGTTTTTCTGAACTCATTCAAAGTGCAGTTATTTTTCCATGACGTCAAGTGTTATGGTAAGAAGTTATGTCTCTGTACTACACTTATCCTCAAGGCCAAATCGTGTAGGAGCAATTAGAACCTCTTGAAATTCCTCAGAGCACATCCCGAGATTCTTTCCCTAAAATTTTGGTTTTAAAAACACCAGGTAAGAATTTTTAAGGTCATACGGCAATTTTTTTTTGAAAGTTAAAACAGAATCGTTGCAGAATGACCAGCCATTTCTAGACTTTAAATAAGCTGTGTAATGTCCTGATGTTATTGAAGGACCGTCATGATATATAATTGCTGCAGTTACAAAAGTCCTTCCTGATATTGACAACTGTGAAGCCACAACATTTTTAATTAAAGTTGTCAATTTTGTTCCATCAGGCCTACATCGTTGGAACATTAAAATGACATACTGGCCATATGTTCGTATAAATAATGTGGACAGCATTGCAGACTTACATTGGCTACACTCCATGTTGTGATCAGCTGCTTTTACTAGCTTATTAAAGGACACTGATTTACTGTCTGGCAAAGTTAAATATATAAATCTTTCTGAGTCTACACTAGTAGTACTTGATACCATACAGTTCTCGCAGTCATGCTGCCATTGATAAGAAAGCCCAAACAGGTGATCTACATCTACACCTTCAGCATGCAATACATCAAGCATATACATTAAAAACTCCTGACAATCTTGCTGAATATTTTGAGAGAATTGCGTTTGACCTGAACATCTGTCTAACAGATTTCGAATTTCAGACACACTTT
The DNA here is from genome assembly GCF_964261635.1 of Lissotriton helveticus. NCBI lineage: Eukaryota > Metazoa > Chordata > Amphibia > Caudata > Salamandridae > Lissotriton > Lissotriton helveticus. Next base: position 890,615,897 of record NC_136067.1, on the reverse strand, counting down.
CTATTTTTGTTCTATCAGTGCTACATTTCTCTAACACAGAATTCAACAAACTGCAAAATCTTTGATCCGAATTGACCACAATCTCTTCTTTTACATTTTCTAGAGAAAACAAAACATTAACCACTACATTAGCATAGCAGTTGACACCAGAACTGTTTTCAAATTGAAAACCAACAACATCTTCAACAGAATCCTCTTTCTTTCTGCTTATAATTTCAGGTTCATCGACTTTTCGTCTTTTTGCTACAACCTCTCTACTATTGGTCACATTTCTTCGTTTCCGGCCTACCACACGTTTCTCAAACAAAGGATATTGAGGCAAATGTGGCGCATACTCTCTTCTTAACCTATTGTATTCCTTAACACAATCTAGATCCGCACAAATGTTTGTGACATCACACTCAATCAAGTACAATCCCGATAAAGTTCTAACTCGTGACAATGCCACATATGCCATACCCTCCTTGAACACAGAACTGCCAATATTCACCAATGCACTGTCTACACTTAAACCTTGCGATTTATGGATTGTCACCGCATATGCCAAGCAAACAGGAAACTGCTTACGGCGAACATATAAGTCTTTTACAAGCAAAAATCTAGCAGAACAACGACCAATTAGCTGTACTTCCTCAATGCCATCAAATTTAATTTTTAAAAATTCAATTCCATCTCTATTTCTGTATTTCACAAAATCAACAACATTACCCATTGATCCATTTACCAGACCTCTTTCAACATGTAAATTCCTTCTTAAAATTATACGGCAGTTTAAGCACACATTCAGAGTCTTTTCAAAACCTGCAGTTTTAGATATAGTCTTCTCTAATGAATCCAATTTTGATTTCAAATTCTCAGACAAAATAATTGTTGATCCCATATGCTCTACTCTGTCAATAGCTTCCAGTTTCACAATCTCTTGGTTTTCTAAATGCAACATTTTGTTGTTGAAGATGGCACATTCTGCAAGAGTTGGCATCAAACATATTCCAGATTTCTTCTCAGTAATTTTCTGAAAAATATTCTCAGGCACAACATCTTGTTCTGGATATAAATTTGACAGTAATCGTGCATGTAAAGCTTCTTTCCCATGCTCGGTCACTTTTCCAATTCTAACATCTTGTAGAATATTCTTGTAAACTTCATCCTTCGCCTGACGCATATTTTCATGCAGTTCAGCATAATTGAAGTTTAACCATATATTGACGTTGCCAATGCTCCCTAGGCACTTCCTGGTATCTTCATGCGTGAGCATTTTGAACACAGGTTGTCCTTTCACTGGTGTCAGCTGCAGAAGATCTCCGAAAACAATGATGTGTTTGCCACCAAATAACACATCATACTCTGTTTTGAGAACTTCTTGCATTCTCAAATGCACAAAGCCAAGCATGACATTGGAAACCATGCTTACTTCGTCAATGATAAGAAGTTTCATTTTCCTCAAGACTCTTGAAACTTCACAACAAGCATCTCCAGATAGCTTGTGATATTGTAATTTGTTGTCATGCTCCACTGGCAGCATCAGTAAACGATGTAAAGTAATCCCTTTAATGTTATGTGCTGCCAGTCCAGTTGGAGCGGTGACAACACAAGACAGCGATGACTCAGTCCTTTCCTGCAAATAACATGAAATTGCTTTAATCAGGAAACTTTTTCCAGTTCCCGCTTCTCCACTCACGTACAGTCGGACAGGCTTCAACGACGTACATGAGCACTCTTTCTTCTCACGACTTAATCCATGATCAATTTGCTTGGTAACTTCGTCATATATTTTCCTCTGCTCAACGTTGAGTTGTCTTTCCAAGTCTTCTAAGTTAACCGCATCCTCCTGAGCATGTGCCATGGCTCTTTCCACTTCATTCATGGCAGTGGCAGCTTCGTTTTCGATAACAGGTCCTCCTAGTGGATCCTGACTCAATGAAACAGAACTCTGACTGTCCTGAGAACTGTCTCTGGCAATCTCGGCTGCAATCGTTGCTTCCTGCTCGATTTCCGCATTCAACATTTCTACATATTTGGGAAAAGCAGGACATTCTATGGTCTCCTTGGCGGCAGTGAAAGAGTCTTCGTAACAGAGGAAATCTCCAAGCAGTTCCTCTTCTGCACGCCAAGGCTTGAAAAGTTGCAAAACTGCTAAATAGAAAAACTCCTTTTTTTCAGGAGATTCGCCACTCAATTTTCGATGGTTTACCAAGTGGCATTTTCTTTGCTTGACCAGACATCCCTCACTTCCAATTACAGCATACACTCCTTTCCCAGTATCTTCTTTGATGTTCCTCTTGAATATGTAATTTTGTAGAACCTCATACAGACAAACATTCTCGAGGTGACTGCTTCGATTTGGATAATATGTATCCAACATGTTGGTCTTCAAAATGTCGGTACTGTTTGGCTCCTTTTCCGCCAAATACTCAATTTCCCGCACAGGTTTCAGAACTCGATTACGCGTTGCAGCAAGACCAAGACTCGCCCAAACGATACTCCTAGATTTGGCATAGAGACTTGCTGAAGACAACCGGTCAGAACATTCGTAAGCTCCGATTTCTCGATGCGACAACATCTTCAGACTGAAACTGTACAACTTCTTACTGAGGCTCTTTTCATGGGAAATGTCCTCCAACATATCCTTCAATTCTGTCTTTTCTTTTTTGGTGATGTAAGATGTCACATACCGAGCCACAACCATACAGTTATCAGCCACAAACTGTATATCCATGTTAGCATTCCACATGGACAAAATCACTGGGTTGTAGTCGTTGATGTACTTGGACTCTTCGTTCCTCTTCAAATTGTATGTGTTTTTAGGTGATTTCTTCATCACATTATGTCGCAGCGAAGACATCAAACTGTTTACTCTTCCTTTAGAAATCACCGGTCGTGGAAAGCCGAAACGACATTTGGTGTAGAACTTGTCCTTGTTTCGGAATTTACGACGACAGTACTTTCCACAACGATGGCTTTGGAAACGTAGAACTTTTTCTCTTAGGCTTTTCTTCTCCTTTGCGTTTGGAACAGCACACGTAGAATACTGTTGTATGAAACTCATCACTGAGTCTTCTGGATCTGTTCCAAATTTAGGTGCATCCTTGATCCACAGCAGCATATGTATATGAGGAGCACCTCTTGCTTGGTACTCATTTCTCCAGAAGAAATCCAACACCTCTCCAAGAGGTGGATTCTTCTTATTCATGATGAAAGACATCATAGCTTCAAATCTATGATTGAAGTACCTGCATACATTGACTGGATCCAAAGAGCACAGTTCTCCGGGTGTCTTGAATTCGATGTTTTCAATGTTTCCATTTGCCTCTCGTAGAAATTCAAGTAAGTCTTCCCAGCCATACTCGGCACAGCTCAGAGTGAGGAACCATGTGGGACTTCCTAAGTTCCTCAGCATACATTTTAAATCACCATGGCGACGGTACCAGTACTCATTAGTACCACGCTGACACGCCATGAGATTAATCAGGTGAATGTCCAAAATACTGTCTTGGACATTGACTTTATCCATAAAGTCACTTGCCGAGATGTTTTGCATGTGTATACCACTTTTCAAGATGTGGTTCACTGCATATGACAGTCCAGACAGATCGCTTTCAAACAGGAGATGAAACAAATAGGGAATACATTGTCGAAACCTAGCATCTCCTGCATACAATCGCAAAGTCCGGTATTCAGAAGCAGGAATTTGATGAGGTCGCTCATCATATCTTCCTCCCTGACCTGTTGGAAAAAGCTGTGGGAAACACCGAGCTTCCAAACTTTCCTCCCAAACACTAATGGGACTCCCTTTGGCTTGTTTCATTTGAAACAACTCAATAGCATTCCCCATGACTTCCTTGGAATGCAAAGGATGAACACTATAATGTTCATATATTTCTTCACTAGTAGAGGGTTCTACTTTCTCAATTTGACCAGCACACAAATCGCTATCCTCTTCCTCACTTACTTCCTCTTCTGCAACATATACATTCTTATAGTACTTATTATTTTTTTTCAAATACAATGTTGCCTTTTTGACTTTCCTAACTTCCACTAAATCTTGCCATATTTTCTTATTCTTTGTCGGAACCCCATTAACTAAGATAACCAGAGGTTCCTCTTCCACTTTTTCTACTCCAATTGTGTTAATGTTTTTCATCAAATCTAGAGGCAAATAAACAACTCTTCCCTTTAATCCTCTCTGTAAATCTGATGGAGGCAATTTCCCTGTCTTTGGCTCCATTCTTACAATAGCCTGAAAGGGATGGATACTTTGAATCAAAATAGATTCATAAGTATTTAAATCCTTCAATTCAGAAGGAATCTCAACCAATTCCAGATCATTATGAACTGCTCTAGCAGGCATCTGGTTTTGATTTAATTTGTTACAACAATAAGTACACACACGTTGATCCGATCCCAAATCAAAACAATTTTCTACCATCAAGTATGTTGTGAAATCCTTCCATTCACTATTATTTTCTTTTTTCACTTTTTGCATATAAATCCACTAACTTAGTCTGATTCTTATAATAAGTGCGTCGACAACACACGCAAGTGAAATTAGGCTTCTCACTTGATTTCACCTGAAACGTCGCAATTTCCCTCTGAAAATTATCTGTACTGGAAACCTGTACACTATCTTCCACATTACCCTCTTCTTCTTGGTCAATTTCAACATTCTCCTCTTTACTTCCAAAGTAACAAAACTCAATTTCTGCACAAATATTCTTCACATCTACTTCTGAACCATGCAAAAGAGCAGCGCATAATTGTTTAAGCATAATTGCTGGACTCTTAGCATAATACAACATTCTAACTAATTTCCTCACTTTATTATGATGCACTGCTAGCATCCTGAAATGATGAAAAACACTCTGGCATACTCTCCTGGAAAGACAAGCCAGTAAATGACCATGCAAACCTGTCACTTCTCTCACTCTGCAAGGATCTAATTCTTGCAACAACTTCATTTTCTGCTTCAAACTTTTCTTATTAAATGTCCGTACAAAATCACAAAGCAAATTAATGGAATCCTGTCGCACACTGCAAATACTACTACACTTCCAGGTGTACACAGGACCCTTAGGACGTCTTCCTAAAACCTCATTACCTAACACCTCTTCTGTCTCTGTTGTCACAAGTTTTTCTTTTTCAACTGGACAACCATCTTTCACCTCATAAGCTCGACCGCTGGTGTCAACTGCATGCACCAAATCATTATCCTGGAAATAACTCTCCTCATTGAAAAATGCCTCACAACTTGAACTATGCATCCATTCTCCGGAAAAAACTTCACAAAAATTACTACGATTAACTATTCTCTTCCATCTACTATTTCTTTTGAAATCATAAATTGCCTTGTTTAGCTTCCTAATTCTATTGATTATCAAAATAAATAACTTACGTTTAATTTCAAATGCCTGATCAATAACTTTCTCAACTTTTTTTTTTCTCTTATAAAAAACCACTTTCTGTTGACCTTTCTTAATATTTTTTAACAAATTGCCAATTATCCTGTTGCGGAACATTCGTTTACGAATGTCCCTAAACTGTTGTTTCCTTCTACTATCATGCACAGAGTTATCTCTTGCTCTAGCAGTAACATTTTTCATTGGCCTTTCCTTTCCGTTTAAATTGCTTCTCTTTTTCTGGACTGAAACATTTTCTGTAGTAATACTTTTTTTACTACAAATATTACTTATGAATGATTTCGTGGTCTTACCCGGTGCTTTCTTGGTGACTTGACAACTTTTTTTTGTAGAGAACTGCTGCAGTATTTGATACACCTGCTGTCTTTGACGTTTTGTAGCCTTTCTAATTCGAGCCTTAGTTGGCATTTTCAAATTTTGAAATGGTCTGCAGTTGAATCTGTGGTAAAATATAATAAAAAATGTTATTAACCACTATTACCAAACAGTAAATCAATAACAGTCGTCAAAAACTTAACACACTACTTGACATTTTTACATAGAATATTTTTTAGTGCGTTGGCAAATTTAGAATACACAAATAGCAGAAAAGAAATGGAATTCTTCTTCATTTACCTGTCCTGTTTTATATGTGAATCTGATCTAATTTTATGAGCATATTTTAATATTTTATTGAAGACACTACACATAACCTGTTTTTGAAGGTGTGTTTAATTTAAAATTAAACAGTTTACATTTTTACTTTTCATTTATTGTAAATTTTAAAAATAAATGTTTATAGTTCCATAGGCTCAAGCAGGTCAGCTTCCCACCCTATGTCATACAATTCTGACAAATCTGCATCCTCATCATGTTCTTCTTCATCCTCAGGATTTAAATCATCCAAGGGATCTACTTCCACTGATGTTTCAATTACGAGTTCAATGATGAGGTCGAGATCAACTGATTGCTGATTGTCGCTCATGTTGATGTTGTCGTTATCTTTAAAGAAAGATAACAACAATGAGATGTTGCAGAGTAAGAGACAAATCTCAGAGATTATAATAGTAAAATTGTTTAACAAGAGTAACATTTTGCAGCTATTATTTATCCATGTCCAGCGATGCTGAGGAGGTGAGGCCTATGTCCAAGTTTTCAGTGAACAGGACTCATCTCTTCTTAACCTTGGATAAGCCTCACCGACTCTGTGTCCCCTGCTCATACTTAAATGTACAGAGGCAGATTTATGCTAAGTGGCGCATCCCCACGGATGCACCAGTTAATGTGCACCGCTGCTCTGCCAGCCATAGTGTGCCGAATTTACAATGTGGAGCACCATTGAGCAAAAACAGCACAGATGCGTCACACATCTGTGCCGCAAAAGCAGCACATTGCAGGAATCACGTCATAAGCGCGACATGTCTACTGCAATGCACAGGAGGAACCCTCACATTGCATGGTGTATCACTTCTTATGCCTGTTTCAAACAGGCGTAAGGATTTGATTCAGCAATGTTATAAAGCTGACTCAGTGAAATCTTCTAAATTTCACTATGTTAGTTTTACAGGGCTTTCTTGCAAATTAATGCATACCTTGCAACAAAACACCTATATGAAAACTGACGCAGGTTTCATGTGGCACAGGACTTTACAGCATGACACATCTGCCTAGATGCATCAATTTTTAAATATGTTGTCACATAGCAAATCTTTTGCACCACCGCTGCGTCACAAAAGTGACGCACAGCGGCGCAAAAGAGGCACACGCGTATCATAAATCTGTCCCTAACATGTTAAATGATTGATTCAGGATAACGATAAGGTGTGGCCTATCCAGAGGTTTGTTTAAGGTGAGGCCTACTCAGGGTTGCAGATTAAATTCACGCTTGTTGAAGACTATAGAGGAGATAATACATGTGAAGACCTACCAATGAAGTAAGTCATGTCCACTTCACTCTTGAACAAAGGCCAGACCTCTTCTGTGTCCGTGGACAGACCTAAACCTCATCTGCACAATGTCATTCGTAAACTTAGCAAACACAGGTAATGTAATTGAAAAATGTGGAGTTTCTTTTCCTCATTTCACAATCACATCACCTGTGTTTCCTTTGCTTAGGTATCTCATAGTGCAGATGGACTCTAGCATATGAAAGAGTACACAGAAGTTGAGCAGTGTATACAACAATTTTGACATTTACAGAAGATTCAGCTTCTTATCTTGTTGGAGATGAAATGAGGCCTGTCTTGCAACATGGTGCATCTTTTCCATCACTGCTGCATCGGTTTCATGTGGCACGGGACTTTACAGCATGACACATCTTCCTAGATGCATCAATTTTTAAATATGTCGCCACATAGCAAATCTTTTGCACCACCACTGCGTCTCAAAAGTGACGCACAGTGGCGCAAAACAGGCATACACCTATCATAAAGCTGTCCCTAACATTTTAAATGATTAATTCAGGATGACGATAAGGTGTGGCCTATCCAGAGGTTTGTTTAAGGTGAGGCCTACTCAGGGTTGCAGATCAAATTTATGCTTGTTGAAGAATACAAAGGAGATAATACATGTGAAAGCCTACCAATGAAGTAAGTCATGTCCACTTCACTCTTGAACAAAGGCCAGACCTCTTTTGTCTCTGTGGACAGACCTAAACTTCATCTGCACAATGTCATTCGTAAACTTAGGAAACACAGGTGATGTAATTGAAAAATGTGGAGTTTCTTTTCCTCATTTCACAATCACATCACCTGTGTTTCCTTTGCTTAGGTATCTCATAGTGCAGATGGAGTGTAGCATATCAAAGAGTACACAGAAGTTGAGCAGTGTATACAACAATTTTGACATTTACAGAAGACTCAGGGGCAGATTTATGAAGGCCTTGCGCCGCCGCTGCGTCACTTTATTTGACGCAACGGCGGTGCAAACAATGCGCCCTATTTACAACGTGACGCATCTAGGAGATGCGTCACGTTGTAAAGCCCTGCGCCATAAGGAGGCGTTCCTGCGCAGGGGGGGGGCGTTCCTGCGCAGGAACGCCTCCTAAAAGTGGCTCAGTGAAATCTATGAGATTTCACTCAGTCACTTTTAGGACAATGCTGCGTCAAAACCCTGCGCCTGCTTGAAGCAGGCATAGGTCTTGACGCAGCATTGTGGAGATGGGGCACCCCTGAGCCTTGCTGGAGCTGCGTTGCGCTTGTGATGCAGCTCCAGCAATGCACCACCTTTACGGCACAGATGCGTCACACATCTGTGCCGTTTTTGCCCCATGGTGCGCCGCATTGTAAATGTGGCGCACCATGGGTGGCGGAGCAGCGGCGCAGGATGACTGGCGCATCCCTGGGGATGCGCCAGTCATCATAAATCTGCCCCTAAGCTTCTTATCTTGTTGGAGATGAAGTGAGGCCTGTCTTGCAACATGGTGCATCTTTTGCATCACTGCTGCATCGGTTTCATGTGGCACAGGTTTTTTACAGCATGACACATCTGCCTAGATGCATCAATTTGTAATTTTGTCGCCTCATAGCAAATCTTTTCCACCGCCACTGCGTCACAAAAGTGACGCACAGTGGCGCAAAAGAGGCATACACCTATCATAAATCTGTCCCTAACATTTTAAATGATTAATTCAGGATGACGATAAGGTGTGGCCTATCCAGAGGTTTGTTTAAGGTGAGGCCTACTCAGGGTTGCAGATCAAATTTATGCTTGTTGAAGAATACAAAGGAGATACTACATGTGAAAGCCTACCAATGAAGTAAGTCATGTCCACTTCACTCTTGAACAAAGGCCAGACCTCTTTTGTCTCTGTGGACAGACCTAAACTTCATCTGCACAATGTCATTCGTAAACTTAGGAAACACAGGTGATGTAATTGAAAAATGTGGAGTTTCTTTTCCTCATTTCACAATCACATCACCTGTGTTTCCTTTGCTTAGGTATCTCATAGTGCAGATGGAGTGTAGCATATCAAAGAGTACACAGAAGTTGAGCAGTGTATACAACAATTTTGACATTTACAGAAGACTCTGGGGCAGATTTATGAAGGCCTTGCGCCGCCGGTGCGTCACTTTATTTGACGCAACGGCGGCGCAAACAATGCGCCCTATTTACAACGTGACACATCTAGGAGATGCGTCACGTTGTAAAACCCTGCGCCATAAGGAGGCGTTCCTGCGCAGGGGGGGGGGCGTTCCTGCGCAGGAACGCCTCCTAAAAGTGGCTCAGTGAAATCTATGAGATTTCACTCAGTCACTTTTAGGACAATGCTGCGTCAAAACCCTGCGCCTGCTTGAAGCAGGCATAGGTCTTGACGCAGCATTGTGGAGATGGGGCACCCCTGAGCCTTGCTGGAGCTGCGTCGCGCTTGTGATGCAGCTCCAGCAATGCACCACCTCTACGGCACAGATGCGTCACACATCTGTGCCGTTTTTGCCCCATGGTGCGCCGCATTGTAAATGTGGCGCACCATGGGTGGCGGAGCAGCGGCGCAGGATGACTGGCGCATCCCTGGGGATGCGCCAGTCATCATAAATCTGCCCCTAAGCTTCTTATCTTGTTGGAGATGAAGTGAGGCCTGTCTTGCAACATGGTGCATCTTTTGCATCACTGCTGCATCGGTTTCATGTGGCACGGGTTTCTTACAGCATGACACATCTGCCTAGATGCATCAATTTGTAATTTTGTCACCTCATAGCAAATCTTTTCAACCGCCACTGCGTCACAAAAGTGACGCACAGTGGCGCAAAAGAGGCATACACCTATCATAAATCTGTCCCTAACATTTTAAATGATTAATTCAGGATGACGATAAGGTGTGGCCTCTCCAGAGGTTTGTTTAAGGTGAGGCCTACTCAGAGTTGCAGATCAAATTTACGCTTGTAGAAGAATACAAAGGAGATAATACATGTGAAAGCCTACCAATGAAGTAAGTCATGTCCACTTCACTCTTGAACAAAGGCCAGACCTCTTTTGTGTCCGTGGACAGAGCTAAACTTCATCTGCACAATGTCATACGTAAACTTAGGAAACACAGGTGATGTAATTGAAAAATGTGGAGTTTCTTTTCCTCATTTCACAATCACATCACCTGTGTTTCCTTTGCTTAGGTATCTCATAGTGCAGATGTAGTCCAGCATATGAAACAGTACCCAGAAGTGCAGCACTGCATGCAACAACTTTGACACTTACAAAAGCTTCAGCTTCTGCATGCCCCCTACACATTGCTAATTATATACATTTTAAACTGATGGTATCTTACTGGAGATGAACTGAAACCTATCTTGCAACATGGTGCATCTTTTACCCAAAAGTGACCCACAGCGGCGCAAAAGAGGCGCACAGCCATCATATGCATTTGAATGACGCATTTCTGGGTCACTTTTAACATGGCTATGTTAGTCAAAGAATTAAAATCTAAATTTGCCAAGCACAGATGGGGGCATATTTACAATGACCTTGCTCCACGGGGAAAGGTCTTAAGTTAAAATGGGAAAAATAAAATCAGAGAGACTCAAATGCCTTATAAATATGCCCCAAGCAACCTATGAAGCTCTAATAGTACATTTCAAGAAACCTAATATTTTTCAAAAAACGATTTTAAACACATCAACAAAATCAATGATATACCTACATTCAAGGGGAAATGACTTAAAATGGCCTAAGACACATGAAAGCATTTTTTTAAGGCCCTTGCACCATTTCTGGGTCACTTTTAACATGGCTATGTTAGTCAAAGAATTAAAATCTAAATTTGCCAAGCACAGATGGGGGCATATTTACAAGGACCTTGCTCCACGGGGAAAGGTCTTAAATTAAAATGGGAAAAATAACATCAGAGAGACTCAAATGCTTTATAAATATGCCCCAAGCAACCTATGAAGCTCTAACAGTACATTTCAAGAAACCTAATATTTTAAAAAAAACGATTTTAAACACAGCAACAAAATCAATGATATACCTACATTCAAGGGGAAATGACTTACAATGCCCTAAGACACATGAAAGCGTTTTTTTAAGGCCCTTGCACCATTTCTGGGTCACTTTTAACATGGCTATGTTAGTCAAAGAATTAAAATCTAAATTTGCCACGCACAGATGGGGGCATATTTACAAGGACCTTGCTCCACGGGGAAAGGTCTTAAGTTAAAATGGGAAAAATAACATCAGAGAGACTCAAATGCCTTATAAATATGCCCCAAGCAACCTATGAAGCTCTAACAGTACATTTCAAGAAACCTAATATTTTTCAAAAAACGATTTTAAACACATCATAGAAATCAATTTTATACCTACATTCATCGGGACATGACTTACAATGCCCTAAGACACATGAAAGCGTTTTTTTAAGGGTCACTTTTAACATGGCTATGTAACTCAAAGAAACAAAATCTATTTGTAAAACACTTGACACAAAGCAACATTTTAAATACACAACTTTCTTCATAATTTTCTCCCTAAACCATACTATTCTCTATCTAAATTAAATTAATCTTTTCTCACCTTAGCAAATACTTTATGAGTTTCAAAACAGTCTCAGAAATACACCAATTTGTCTTCAGCAGAACAAAGGGTATGCACTCCAGAGGCTGCAGCTATAGAAAGCACAGAAATGCTGTAATTCTTCACACATATCTCTCATGTCACCCAATCAAAACTCTTCCCTCACTTTTTTCAAATCAAAACCCTTCCCCCCTCTGCCCTCTCTGCCTTTTTTGCATAGCAACCACCTCCTGGAAGACCTCTGGTGTTTGCAAGTTCACACAACAATGTTTCAATTGAACTCTGAACTCTCAGTGCACCTGCGTATCCAGTGCAATCTTTCATTAAATTTTTTTTTTTTGACCATTCAAATTACATCTTTCAAAGAACTCATCCATGCACCCTAACTTTCTGTTTTCAGCAATCAAAATCCACCAATCACTGTTACTGCTTCATTAACACAGAAACTCCACAGTTTTTTTCCTTTTAAACTCCTATTTTTTCAACTGCCATTTCATTACCACACTTCATCTGACTGCAGCAGAACCTTCTCTCACCATGTTTTCTGTCTGGATTGTTGGACATAGTTACATCTATTGGGCTCAGAGGTATGCTGACAACAGAAATTTACCTAACCTCAATTTACAAGATGTGGAAATTAAGTGGTTTGGCCACAGAGGATTAAAATGTCACCAATTGATACCATTGGTGAAAACCTTTATGCATTTGCCAAAACCTGACCTGTTAATTGTGCACTGTGGAGGTAATGATTTGGGCACTTTGACTGGAGTAGGTCTGGAAATGCTTTTAAAGGACACCTTTGAGCAATTAATGGCACTTTTTCCTTAAACTGCCTTGGTTTATTCAAATATATGCCAAAGACAGAAATGGAGGTGGTCGAACCAATTTTGTCCACAAATTGAGAAGTCGAGGAAGCATGTAAACAAATATGTTTCAGCTTACATGAGAGACCATGGAATGGGCTCCGTGTACAACAATAACTCGCGTTACTACATGCAAGATATCTACAGAGGAGATGGAGTTCACTTCTCAGATGAAGGGAACAGAGTTTTCATTCTGAATTTAAAAATGTGCATTGGTACCTACTTATAAGTACCTAAATGTACCATAAACCCAAAAGCTCTTCTCAGAGCTACCCTACATCTGATCACTCACAATTATTATTTGACTCTAACTTTTTTTACTAATTTTCAACAAAGTACGCTCCCCGGAGCGCTACCCGGTACGCGAACCGGAAGCTAACCGCGCGAAATTTAAAAAAAAAATGTTTTTTTTTCGCACATATGGGCCTTCTCAGCCATCCTCAGAAAACCTAGGGGGTCAAAATACGTCTACCGTGTCCCCTTCTACCCATTCTGAACATTATGTGCCCTCCATCTTGTATCTTAATTCGACCGAAACACAAAATGGTGGACTCCCGTAACGCTTAATGTTCGCGTACCGGGGCGCTCGCCAGTTCGCGTACCGGGGCGCTCCCCGAGAAGCGCTCCATTAAAAAAGGTGGGAAAGTAATTTACAGAAGAAACCCTTGAGACACTTTCACCAAATATAGATTTGCTCATACTACATACCAATCCCTACCATTTTCACAAATTTGGTTGAAATTCCATTTAGCCATTTAGCCTGTAGACCTCTCTAAATACCCTGAGGTAAATTACTTCACAAAACACATCTGAAGTGTTGGAATTCACAACCAATTAAAATGTTACTTTCATTTTCTATTTTTTTTTTACCTGACATTTGATTGGTTATGTACCTGAATATATATAAAGGAAGAGAAGGAAACACAGCCATTTTGACTACTACTTCCTGGTGTACATTTCAATAGGATTTTCACTAATCACTTCAACTTCCTTGTAAAGGTAAGTTGTTATTTTAAAAACTGAAGTATATTGTGCACTATAAGTAAGTTGTTATTTTAAAAACTGAAGTATATTGTGCACTATAAGTTAATATGGTAAACTTTTTCTGATAGTTATATACTATCCCTCTGTAGTAGTTATAGATTTAGATAGACTTCTCTGTCATAGTTATGGATGGAGTTAGGTTTCTCTTGTATAATTATGAATTTACTTACGTTAAATCACATACACTTTTTCATATTCCTACTTCCACTCTGATACTATACACTGCCCAAAGATAAATTCACTGTTAAAAACTGCCTATCTAAAATTAATCCCAACACTGCCCTATCTCTACTAATATATTTTTTATCCAAATTTCAGACAAAATGGAAGGCGAACACAAAGTTTCATTTGAAATTGTCCTGCAAGAGACCAACCAAGAAATAATTGATCCAAATTATATAGAATTTATGGATGAAACTTGGGACCAAGAACTACTGCAATGTGTGCAAGCAGTAGATGTCCTCCTTGAAAATGAGGACATTTTACACACTCAAACATTACAAGCTATGTTCAATGAAAATAACGACATTTCAGACAGTGAAATGTTAGACATTTTATTAAATTTTGAAACACAATAAATAATTGCTTAAAAAAAATAAATAAAAAATAATCAACAAAACCAACAATCAATTAACATACAGTATTTGAAAAGTCTATCATTCTTTTTTCCTCATAGTACGCTCCCCGGGCCGCTTCCCGGTTCGCGAACCGGGCGCTATCCACGCAAAAAAAACTCTTTTTTTTTTTTTGTTGCCCCGCGGGGCTCTTTTAAAGCCTCCACATCAAAACTAGGGGGTCAGGGAGGATCTACTATGCCCCCTTATGGTCATTTTCGCCTTTGTTTTGACCTCCTCTTGTCTCTCGATCCTACCGAGAGACAAGATGGCGGCCGCTCCGGACTGTTTAGAATGTTGACAGACACCGAAGAGCCAATCAGCTTCGCTTCGCGAAGTTCCGTTACGCGTCAAGTACGCGAACCGGGGCGCTGCCCGGAGCGCGCTTACAGATATATATCTTTTTTTGAACGTTAATTTCTCAAAATCCACTGAAGCACATATATTGAGACCTAGCAAAGGCACATCGGGCTAACAGTCCCTACAAGTTTGCCAAGTTTCGTGCAAATCCATTCAGCCGTTCGGGCTAAAAGTGAGGCCAACCGCCCTATGGAAATTAACATGGGAAAAACGCGTTTTGGGACCCCCCTTTTTTCTCGGCCCCCCCTTGACGAACCCCCCCCCAAATTTTCAGGGCCTACCCAGAAACAAAATGTTCCATTTTCCTGAAAATTTCAGCCAATTCCGTCCACAAACGCCAAAGTTATTAGACATAGAATTTTCAAAAATCCCATAGAGAAAATATCCTAACTATATATACCTACTGGTGACCGCCAGTAGGTAATATATATATATATATATATATATATATATATATATATATATATATCACGAAAAAGTCCTGTCGGCCCCACTTCAAGGAACGGCAACAACCAGGACCAGACCTCGCAATTCCTCCCAGGCAGAAATCAACGACCTCCACACAGATGTACATGGAAAAGCAGTGCGCAATTTATTTCGGAATAAATCAACAAGGACAAGTGCCCTCCATGACGCGTTTCGCTCCTCGTGGGAGCTTGGTCACATGATGCGTCCATTATCTATGACGTGTTTTAAAGTGAAAGCAGTGAATAAAGTGCACAAATAGCCTTAGAAAAAAGGCTAAAAGATTACTGATAAAACTCGAAGACAGACTATGGCATGAACATGAAAAGTTAAAAGTCAAAAGCTCTGAGCAACATCCTAGTGGCAAATATACATTTTTTAACCTTAATACATAATGCATTCAAATCAATGAATGGTACAATGAATAAATAATGCTTCATAATGTAAACATTACAGCAGAAAATAACTAACTGTGCAAAACATGCTATAGGATAAAGTGCAAAATGCAAATATCAATACCAGCATTTCAATGATTGCGCAACTCATGGAACCATAAAAATGTATAAATGTGGATGCTCAGAGCATGACTATAATACGATGTTATATTAAACTTTTTTGAGAGCTCTATGAACAAAATGAACCACTTCCTCCTCCTAAGATATAATCTGCACAAGTGTGCTTAGATCGTATAATCCATTTCCGAAGTCATACTGAATAAAGTGCAAGTGCATCTTTAAATAACTTCTTGATATATGCAATATTCCTATCTAACATACTAAAGGCATCCTTAATTAGCAGCCTAACACATATGATATACTTCTACCATAAGTCACAAAGAATGATCAATTTAGTGCAAGTGCATATTCAGATAGGAATTTTGGAAGTGAAAACTGGGATTCGGGGAGGGATTATTTGAGGCAAAAAAAAGAAAAGCCTGCCAACTGTCCGGTCTGTGCAAAAATAGTGCTTTGCAAAAAACTGTGTAATGTGCAATTAGCTAAGTAGCAGGAGAAGAAAAGGATTACAAAAGTTGCTTAAGCCTAAGCAATCTTACAATGTAAATTGTATCTCCATATATTGCTATAAAATAATCAGATAAAAATGGGGAGACAACAGAATGAAAATGACTCAAAGGACATTTTTACATATATATATATACATACAGAGGTGATGAACATGATCTTATATTCTTATAGGAAATTATGCAGATCTTCATTCATATTCAACCCATTAGGTACTCGAGTATCCAGAGCTAGAATGAATTGGGATTCTCTTTGTCTGAGGAGTTTATCACAATTCCCTCCCCGTCCGGGGTTGGGAACTGATCCCAAGACAGTGTATTCAAGATCCTTCAGTTTGTTACAGTGGACTGACTTCAAATGCCTTGCCACAAGGTAGTTATGATCTGAATTCACAATCGCCCTGACATGCTGAAGTATACGTTTGTGCACAGGGAGCTTTGTGCTGCCTATATATTCTAAGCTACATGTGCACTGACGTTTGTATATAGCGTATTCAGAACGGCATGTCAGGTGCTCCTTAATGGCAACCATCTTATCACTAAAGGCAGTAAAATAGTGAGTTGAATTTTTAGCAAACGGGCAGGCACCGCAGGAACTGCTTTTAAAGAAGCCTGGTTTCATAAGCCAAGTACGTTTTGCTTTCACCTGAGGCATAGATTTCACCAGGGCATCCCTTATAGAGGGAGCCCGTCTGAATGTGATAGCTGGCAGATTAGGTAGAATTGGCCTCAAGATATTGTCAGTTAAAATTATTCCCCATTCAGAGTAGATAATTCTATGGATTGACGGCTCTTGTACATTAAAAGTAGTGATAAGCCTAACGGACTGAACACTGTTGTCCGCTGTCACTGTAACTGATAGGGGATCAATCCTGGGCTGAAGAAGAGTTTCCCTTTGTTTGGCATTAGCTTTGTTCAAGGCTGTGGTCACTTGTTTTCTGGTATAACCTCTATTTACAAAACGTTAGAATGCCTCCAAATGACACTTTCTAGGTACCGATTCAGAGCTGCAGATACGGCGTATGCGAATAAATTCGCCATATGGTATGCTATTTATTAAGTGTCTGGGGTGGGAGCTGTGGGCATGAAGGATGGAATTCCCAGCAGTAGACTTACGGTGTAACATAGTCTGTAAAACTCCCCCATCAACATATAGCAGTACGTCTAGGACCTCAACCATAGATTTATCAATAGTGGCAGTGAATCTAAGATTCAAATCATTGGTGTTAATTTCTTCAATAAACTGCATTGCTTTATCCCTAGACCCTTTCCATATGAGACAGACGTCATCGATGTATCTCCAGTAGTATGCAATGAGATTCCACCAGCGTTGATGGGTCGTTCTGAGAACATGCTTCTCCCACCAGCCAACATGTAAACATGAATAGCAGGGGGTGAAGCATGAACCCA
This sequence comes from Lissotriton helveticus, assembly GCF_964261635.1. Classification (NCBI taxonomy): domain Eukaryota; kingdom Metazoa; phylum Chordata; class Amphibia; order Caudata; family Salamandridae; genus Lissotriton; species Lissotriton helveticus. Next base: position 890,598,226 of record NC_136067.1, on the reverse strand, counting down.
TTGCGACACCACGCAACTGCTGATAGATCTCACTGTTGCACTGGAAAGAATTTGTCGTCAGACACAATTCAATAATCTGCAACAACATATCATTATGTTCTCTCATAGAGTTGTCACGTTCATCCAGAAAGTGTTTGGTGGCCTTTATGCCATGGCAATGGTTAATGCTCATATAAAGGGACTCTATGTCCATCACAACTAGATAAAAATCAGGCCACCAGACAACATCATTAATCTTGTTGAGAAAGTCAGTAGTGTCTTTCAAAAAAGAAGGCAAACTGTTCACAAATGGCTGAAGAAAATAATCTACGTATTTAGACAAATTTTCATTTATGCTACCCTGGGCAGAAATGATAGGACGTCCTGGCACAGGTTGAGTTAGCTTATGGACTTTGGGTAAAAAATAGAGGACCAATGTAATGGGATGTTCATTGGTTAAAAAAATTAATTTCCTCCTTAGTAATCAGTCCAATCCGCCGCCAATGATGGATTTTGTTATAGATAGATTTTTCTGCTTTTCTTATTTCTGATTTAGATGACTTCTTGTAGCATGTTAGATCACTTAAATGACGATCTGCCTCAATAAGATAATTTTTCTTGGACCACAGAAGAATGTTCCCACCTTTATCGGATTTACTGACAATGACATCAGATTTGCCTTGAAGTTTCTAGATAAATTGATTGTATTGTTCATTCCGATAATCTCTTTTGCGGGATTGCAACATGACATTTCTATTCAGAGCTTTAAGTTCTGTGATAACTCTGTCGCTGAAAACATCGATCGCATCTTTTGGCATATATATATATATATATATATATATATATATATATATTACCTACTGGCGGTCACCAGTATGTAATTATAGTTAGGACCTAGTTTCCATAGGAAAAGCATTTTTTCTTTTGCCAATATCCTTGCCGCCTTATGACGAATCTTCGCAACATTTTCAAAACTAAACGGGCGATCAGGTCAGCTCCTGTCTTGAAAGTTTTTGGGTGAGAGAAAAAAGGGGGGTCCCAAAACAGGTTTTCTCAATGTTACTTTCCATAGGAATTTTTGGAACTGGCTACAACCCGTACTGCTGAACGGAATTACAGCAACTTTGGCAAAAAGGTAGCTCATGGTTCAGAGAGCGAATTTCTTTTAAAATGGTGTAATTCCATTCAGTAGTTCCTGAGAAATAAAAAAAATAAAAAAATGGATATCTGAGCACCAATGAGGAGTTGCGAATCCTCCCGAGCATGAGCTTCATTCTTATTGGCTGCTAACACTCCAAACCATAGTGTGTTGGCAGCCATTTTGTGACTTAGTCGAACCGAGTCATATCAAAAAGGTAGAAAAAAAGTTGTAAATGTAGGAAAGCGGGCAGGGTAGAAACACCCTGACCCCCTAGGGCTGGTCAGGGGTCCCACAGGGACTCATAGGGCCCAAAATAGCGCTGGTATAGATTTGTCTAAAAATGATGCACGGTCTCCCGCTCTTTGTTTTCCTTAAGCCCCCTGGTGGGCCAGGTCCCAGGGGGCAATGTGTAATCATATAGCGGAGGCCCCGCAGCCCCGGGAACCACCACCTCCCCGGGGCTTTATGCATATTGTGCAGGGGCAAGTAGCCCCCCCACAGTCATGTGGACTGCCACCTCCCTTGGCTTTATTTATTTAAGGGTAGGGGGCCTCATGGGACCCCATGCCCCGGGGACCGCTACCACCGTGGGGCTTTATTTACCTAGGGTGGGGGGGTCTTGCGGGCCCCCCAAGCCCTGAGGTCCATCACCTCCCTGGGGCTTTGACAAATAACTAGTCTGGGGGCTCAAGCCCCCCACACTGGCCCGGGGTCCACCACCTCTCTGGGGCATTAAATATGTAAATATGGAGGTCCATTTTAGACCCCATGGGACAACCACCTCCTTGGGGTTATTTTCACGAAAGGAGGGGGGCCGTGTGGCCCCCCTCCTGGAGCCCTCCATGGCCCTGGGGAGCGCCACCCCCAGGGCCGGATCCTGCAATGTCCTTTGATACCCTCCCCGGGACATTTCCGTTTGCTATGGCAGGGCACAGCATGGCTCCAGCCCTGCCATAGCAAATACTGCTTTGCTTCGTTGAACCTGCCCCCCGTGAGTGCTGTGATCTTTGGGAGGAATTTTCCTGGAGAAGTGTGGAGCTCATTGGATATGCGGGAGCACTCCCGCATGATTGGCACCCGTCCGCGAGTGCACCAGCCTGGTGCATTGTGGAGCGGTAATATATAATATATATATATATTCACTGGAAAAAAACAAAGGTTTCAGGGCTGTTATAGTTAGCTGGACATTTCACTAGCACAAAACCATTGAAATTCCTCCGTTATAGTTAGTTCTTCTAACTATAACTCGCGCGCCCACAATGCACTGCTGATGATGTCACATATTGCGTCATTCATGACATAGTCAGTGACACCACTGATGACATCACTGATGACATCTCAAAGGACATCACTGATGACATAATCCAGTGAATGTGGTTTGGTTTGATATTTAAATATGTATTATATATATAGCAATCTACATAGAAGAATGAGTGGAAGTATAAGTGTCTGGATGGAGGATTTAGTAGCAGTGTGATTGACTATTTAAGTGACTAATTTAAAGTGTATCACTAAATATATGGGTTAGTAACTAAACTGTGTGAATGTCTTTATCACTCTGTTGTTGTGTAAACTGCTGCATCAGTTGGTTACTAGCAAGTCTAGAAAGTCTATATTAGTTATTGATTAGTTAGCTGAGTATTTGAATTGGAGAGTGAATGTGTGTGTGGTTGGGTGGGGCTGTGTGACTGTGCAAACATGTGTGAATTGCTGATTCAGTTGGTATATGAGGTTAAGAGTGCATGTGGAAACAGTTGTTTGGGTGAGTGAGTGTCTTTATGGGTGTGTTGATAAGCAAATATATCTGTCAGTGGTACTTGTCCAAAGAAGTAGAAAAATAAAAGGCAGTTTATGTTACAGTTGTTGTATATAAATAACTATACATAGGACTCAGTGAGTGTATTAGTGCCTGTATGGATGACTATATATTTGTAATAGTGATTTTATAACACAGTGAGTATGACTTAGTATCTGTATGAATAAATGAAGTGGTGCTTGTATAAGTGTGTAGCTGAGTAAATGTAATTATGATCAATTGTTTGCATAAGTGAGTAGGTTGACTGCATAAGTGAGTAGGATGTGTGCTGGTGTGTATTGTCGATATAGGTGTATACGTGCATTTGATAGTGTTCTATTGATCATTGACAGCATTTTAGTTAATATATAGGTAAGTGATAAGATGGGTGTGTAGATCTAGGAATCACTGAGTGGGTTTTTATAAACTTGTATTGTTGTGTCAGTGGTTTCAAAAATGGTAGTTTATATTTTATAGTGAATGATCAAAAGTTTTACTACTGTGTGATGAGGTGTATCAGATTGTCACATGGATGATGTCATTAGTGATGTCATTTGAGATGTAATCAGTGATGTCATCAGTGATGTCACTGACCATGTCATGAATGATGTTAAATGTGACATCATCAGCAGTGTCCAGCTAACTATAACAGCCCTGAAACCTATGTTTTTTTCAGTGAATTTCTAAGGTTTTTTAAATGTTAATTCCTAACTATAACATGTCTGAAACCTATGGTTTTATCAGCAAATTTCAAAGGTTTTTTAAATGATAATTTTTAAATGTAATAATAGTTATATGTGTTTTTATACTGATTTTCTACACTTTTTCAACTGTTTATTTTTACATATTTTATTTTTAAAACTACATTATATATATTTTAATATAAATGAACAAAAAAGTTTTTTAAAATATTAAAATGTATATATTGTTTTTTTGTTTTATATTTTATTTTAATATATTTATATTATTTTCTTTGTAATTTTTTTTTCCAATTTTTTTGGGGAGTCGCGCACCCAAAGCTTACCTTTCACGATCGGTGCGCGGATTCTAGCTGCCATTTTAAAAATCTTGTGAAGGATCCGCGTACGGAGTGCGACGGGTGCGTATTTTCTGAGATGTGAACGATTGCTATGGGAGCGGTATGCAGCTCCAGCTCCCGTACATTCGTGACATATGCGCATTACTGTACGCGATGCTTGCGTGCTTCCACGTGACGCATATACGTGTGGGCGCAGTGGGTGCGCGACTCCCGCAACATTTTTTATGTCTAAAATGATATATATATATGTATTCAATATACATATTAGGGCAAGACATTATCTAAGGTATTCATAAAACTAATATATTTTTACTTGTAATAAACTTATATTACTTTTAAATGCAATTTTGCGAAGTCGCGTAGGGTGTGTGCAGCATGTGCGCACATATATCAACTCAGTCCTTCACCCCTTTTTTCACCAGTGTGAAAACACAGCCCATTATGCATTTTATTACTTAGTTAATCTTACCTGGACAATTGTAGATATGAAAAAATGCTAAACATTTTTTTCAGTTGTTTTTAATAATTTACATTTCTGAAAATGTCATATTTAAGAATTAGGATCTGTAAAAAAAAAGAAAAAATCAGTTATAATATATAATATTATATTTTATACAACACAACATAATTTGAACATTATATGAAATATTTTGTTTGCCTTTTTTGCTGTTCTCAGAATATATTGAATTTCACTAAAAACAGTGATTTCAATGTTACTCATCACATAACAGCGGGAAAAAAAACCCCAATTAATAAGATTGTTTAAAAAACACAAATGTGTGTCAAAAATATTTTCAATATACTCAACTATTTCTCACCATTCCATAAAAACAACATCCTCAATAACATACCATATAATCCAAATCACATATATATTAAATGCTTGCTTCTAAGAAAATGTTCTTACTTCAATTTCAAAGAACTGACTTAATAATTACATAAATAATTCTTTATCATTTTTATATACTTTAAATGAAGTTCTTTAAAAATATATGCTGTGAGAATGTCCAAGAAAAAGTCCTTAATTTAAATGTATACCTTTCCTCTAGGCCAAATGGTATTCCTGAATTTCTTTATACTGAAATTGTCCAATAGTAAACGTATTAATACTTTCTAACATATTCTTAATAGGCCGAATTATGTTCTTAAAACTTTAGCTTTAAAAATTATGGTAGGAATTTGGTAATTCGCTAGGCAAACGTTATTTAAAAACCCATTGAGCATCATTACAATATGTCCATCCTCATCCTTTATTGCATTTTAAATAGACAGTGTAATGTCCAGATGTTGTAGAAGAACCATCATGGAAAATAATTGCTATTGCTTCAAAACTTCTTCCTGATATAGACAGTTGACTTGCTACAAAATGTTTAATTAAAGTTTCCAATTTTCTTCCATCAGCTGTACAACGTTGTATCATTAAAATTATATATTGTCCAAATCTTTGTATAAATAATGTTGATAACATTTCTGATTTGCATTGGCTACCCTCCATGTTTTGATTTACTGCTTTAACTAGTTTGTTGAAAGACACTGTTTTACAGTCTGGTAATGTCAAATATATAAATCTTTCAGAATCTATGTTAGTGCTACATGAAAACGTACAATTTTCACATTCATGTTCCCACTTATAATGAAAGCCAAAAAGATTTTCAATTTCTATTCCTTCATTTTCCAATACTGCAAGCATATACATTAGAAATTCCTGAGCATCTTGTTGAATATTCTGCGTAAATTGCGTAGAATAGGAACATATGTCCAAAAGATTAGGAATATCAGAAACACTATGTATTTTCCTTTTATCAGTTCTCAATTTTTCATAAATACAATGCAACAAGGAACAAAATCTGTTTTCACGATTCTCCATAATTTGCTGTTGCCAACTTTCTTGAAAAAAAAACATCATTGACCACTACATTAGCATAGCAGTTGATACCTGAACTATTTTCTAACTGATACCCAACAATCTCTTCAATAGTGTCCTTTTTCTTTTTGCTTGCAATCTCAACATTATCTTGATTTTTTTCTTCTCTATAAATTCACTATAGATATTCTCATATCTTCTTTTTCGACCTACTACACGCTTTTCAAATACAGGATATTCACCTAAATTGGGAGCATACGCTCTTCTTAACCGATTGTACTCTTTTACACAGTTTGCATCTGCACTAATCTTTGTCTCATCAAAATCAATCAAATACAATCCAGATAAAGTTCTGACTCGGGACAAAGCAACATATGCTATACCCTCTTTAAATACGGTACTTCCAATGTTTACCAAAGCACTGTCTACACTTAAACCTTGAGATTTATGAATAGTCACTGCATATGCCAGAGAAAGAGAAAACTGTTTTCTACGAACATATAAATCTTTAACAAGCAAAAAACCAACTGAACAACAACCAATTTGTTTTACTTCTTTAATTTGATCAAATTTGATTTTTAAAAATTCAATTCCATCTCTATTTTGATCATTAACAAAATCAACAACTTTACCCATTGCTCCATTTACTAAACCTTTTTTCACATCCAAAATTATATCGTAAATTACCCGACAATTTACACATGTAAATAAATTATTTTCTAAACCAGCAGTTTTAGATATAGATTTGTCTAAAGAATCCAATTTTGTTTTCAATTTTTCCGTCAAAACAATAGTGATTCCTTCATGTTCCATTTTATCAATGGCTTCCATTTTTATTATTTGTTCATTTTCTAGCTTTAAAAGTTGTTCATTAAATATAGAACACTTGCGCAGTGTTGGCATTGAGCAGATTATAGATTTATTTTCTGCAATTTTCATATATATTTTTTCAGGGACTATATTTTCATTGGGAAACAAGTTTGTAAGTAGTTGACTTTGCAAAGCTTCTTTGCCATGTTCTGTCAGTACTCCAATTCTTATATCTTGAAGAATAGTTCCATAACCCACATTCTTTTCCTGTTGCATATTGGTAATGAGTTCTTTGTATTCAAAATATGACCAAATGTTAACGTTTCCAACACTTCCCAAAGACTTTCTGGTGTCTTCATGCACAGGTGTTTTAAATACTGGTTGTCCTTTTACGGGAGTAAGTTGCAGTAGATCTCCAAAAACCATGACATGTTTTCCTCCAAATAAGACATCGTATTCTATTTTAAGAATTTGCTGCATTCTTAAATGCACAAAAGCAAGCATTAAGTTTGAGACCATGATTACCTCATCAATAATTAGAAGTTTCATTTTCTTTAGCACTCATAACAAGCTTCTCCAGATAGCTTGTGATATTCCAATTTTTTTTGCATGCTCTACAGGTAGCATATGTAAACGATGCAATGTAATTCCTTTAATGTTGTGTGCTCCAACCCAGTTGGAGCAGTTACAACACAAGACAAATGTGAATCAGTTGTTTTCTGTAGATAACTGGTCAAAACTTTAATTGAGAAACTTTTTCCTGTTCCAGCTTGACCACTGACATACATTCGGATAGGTTGAAATGATGTGCATGTGCATTCTTTCTTTTCATGAAGAATTCCATGATCAATCTGTTTTCTCACTTGTTGATACTGATATAGTTCTTTCTGTTCAACATTTAGTTGTTCTTCCAAGTTTCCTAAGTCCATAATATCTTCTTTAGCTTGATGCATTGTTGTTTCCACTTCATTCATGGCGATTGCCGCTTCGTTTTCAAGAATTGGTTGTCCTAGTGGATCTTGACTCAGTGGAGCAGAACTTTGACTGTCTTGAGAACTGTCTCTAGCAATCTCAGCTGCAATAGTAGCTTCTTGATCAATTTCATCGTTCAACATTTTTAGATAATTTGCAAAAACTGTACATTCTATGGGATCTTTACAAACATTGAAGGAATCTTCATAGCTCTGAAAATCCCCAAGTAATTCAAATTCTGTAGGCCACAGTTTCAAGAGTTGCAAAAGTGCTAAATAGAAAAGTTCCCTTTTATCAGAAGTATCACAACTCAGTTTTCTGTGATTAATCAAATTTCCTTTCCTTTGTTTCACCAAATATCCTTTGTAACCAATCACTGCATATTTTCCTTCATTGATGTTTTCTGTAGTATTCCTTTTAAAAGTGTAGTATTGCAGTACTTCATAGAGACATATGTTCTCAAGATGATGACTTCTATTTGGATAATATGTGTCCAACATGTTTCTTTTGACAATATCTGTACATTCCGGATTTTTTTTGCTAAATATTCGATTTCTTGTAGAGATTTAAGTAACCCTGGGCGAAGCACTACGCTACGCTCGCGTAGTTTGCGAAGTTTGCACAACTTCGCACTACGTGAGCTGCACATAGCACAGTGCGAAAACGCGTAGCGCAGCGTAGCGTAGTGCAGCGGTCATTTTTTGCTTGTTCGCGGTCCTCAACGTCATGTTCGCGACCGCGAGCAAGCAAAATGACATCCCGGCGAGACTCTGAACGCGGGGAGGTCAGGTTTCTCATTGCGAGTGGTCGTGCATGCTCGCGACCGCTCGTGATGAGAAACTACCAGTTCGCGTTGAGAAAGCTGCCGCTCGAGTAAAAATCTCCTCGAGCGGCAGAAAACTACAGCTCGCACTGTGCAAGATGCCGTTTTCAATGATTGCACAGTGCCGGATGCTTGTTCGCACTGTGCAATCATTGAAAATGCATCTTGCACAGTGCGAACATGCTACTACGCAGCTCGCGTAGTGCTACGTGAAGTTCGCGTAGTGCGAAGTGCACTTCGCGTAGCTTCGCGTAGCGCTACTTCGCGAACTACGCCCACCCTTAGATTTAAGTACTCGATTTTGCGTTGCAGCAAGACCTAGACTCACCCAAATGATTCTTCTACATTTTGAGTATAAACTTGCAGATGATAACCGATCTGAGCATTCATACGCTCTAATTTCTCGATGGGATAACATCTTCAAACTGAAACTGTATAATTTCTTACAAAGACTCTTCTCGTGAGAAATTTCTTCCCGCATTTCTTTTAACTCGGACTTTTCAGATTTTATTATATAAGCTGTCACATACCGAGCAACAGCAATGGAATTATCCACAACATACTGAATATCCATATTAGCATTCCACATTGAGAGAATAACTGGATTATAATCATTGGTCCTTCACTTCTTCTCAAATTGTATGTATTTTTGGGAATTGTTCTAGTGATGGTATGTCCCATAGCTGACATAAAACTGTTTACTCTTCCTTTGGATATTACAGGACGTGGAAATCCAAAACGATGTTTGGTATAAAACTTTTCCTTAGACTTGTACTTTCGTCGACAGTATTTTCCACATCGATGATTTAGGAATCGTAACACTTGTTGCCTTAAAGTGTTTTCATCTGTTCTATTTGGTATAGCACATGTTGCATATTCTTCAATAAAAGACAAAACAGTGTCATCCGAATCAGTTCCAAATTTAGGTGCATCCTTAATCCATAACAGCGTATGTATTTGAGGAGCACCTCTAGCTTGATACTCCTTTCTCCAAAAAGAAATCTACAACTTCTTCAAGAGGAGGATTCTTTTTATTACAGTTAAAAGACATCATAGCTTCAAACCTATGATTGAAATATCTGCATACATTAACAAGATCCAAAGAGCACAATTCTCCAGGTGTCTTGTATTCAATATTTTTTAGATTTGAATTTGCCTCTCGAAGAAATTCAAGTAAATCATCCCAAGCGTATTGAGCACAGCTTAGGGTAAGAAACCACGTAGGAGTTCCTAAGTTCCTTAGCAAACATTTAAGTTCCTCATGACGGTGATACCAATATTCATTAGTACCACGCTAACATGCCATCGAATTAATCAGCTGAGATTCTAAATGATCGTCTCTCTGATGTACTTTATCCATAAATTCCTTTGATTAAACATTTTGAAGATTTACTCCTGTTTTCAATATGTGGTTGACTGCATTGGAAAGTCCAGACAAGTCACTTTCAAACAAAAGATGAAATATATATGGGATACATTGTCAAAATCTCGGATCTTCTGTGTACAATCTTGTTGTTCGATATTCAGATGAAGGAATCTGCACTGATCGTTCATCATATCGTCCACCTTTTCCAGTTGGAAACAGCTGCAGAAAACAACGAGCTTCTAAAGTTTTCTCCCATACACTCATGGCAGTACCCTTTGCTTTTTTCATTTGGAATAATTCAATAGTATTCCCCATCACTTCTTTCGAATGAGGTGGATGTACACTATAATGTTCATAGATTTCTCTGCTTTTGGACATGTCCACTTTTTCACTTTGACCAGTTGACGTTTCAGTATCATCTCCTAAAAGTATTTCTTCTTCTTCCCCATACACATTTTTGTAGTAATCATTGTTTTTTATCAGATATAATTTTCCCTTTTGCACTTTCCTAACAATCACTAATTCTTGCCAGATTTTCTTACTCTTAGTACAAACACCATTAACTAGAATAACTAATGGTTCACTTTCTACATTCTCTACACCAATAGTTTCAATATTTTTCTTTAAATCTAGAGGTAAATATACAACTCTTCCTTTTAATCCTCTCTGTAAATCTGTAGGAGGCAATTTACCTGTTTTAGGATAGCTTGAAATGGGTGCACACATTGAATCAGAATAGACTCATACGTATTTAAATCTATCAATTCTGGAGGAATAGTTACCAACTCAAGATTATTATGGACAGCTCTAGCGGGCATTTTATTCTTGTCTCATTTGTTATAACAATATTTACAAATACGCTGATCAGAACCCAAATCAAAACAATTCTCTACCAACAAATAAGTTGCAAATTCCTTCCACTTATCATTATTTTCTCTTTCACTTTTTAAATACAGATCAACAGTCCTAGTCTGATTTTTATAGTGAGTTCGCCAGCAACAAATTCACCTGAATTCACTTTAAACTTTGTAATTTGTTCTTCAATTTTTTTTGTAGTAGTAAGTTGCACATTCTCCTCAACATTTTCCTCTATTAATGTGTCATTTTCTGCACTCTCTTGTCCAGGAGCAAAGTAACAGAACTCAAATTCATCACAAACCTTCTTCACATCTGATACTGACCCACACAAAAGAGCACTGTTCAACTCATTTAACATTAGTGCTTTACTTTTTGAGTAATACAATCTTCTGACTAACTTCCGCATTTGAGAATGATGTACTGCTAACATCCTGAAATGATGAAAAACACTTTGACATACTTTTCTAGAAAGACAAGCCAGAGAATTATCTTGCAAACCAGTATTCTTTCTCACTCTGCAAGGATTGAGTCCTTGCAACATCCTAATCTTTTGCTTAACACTTTTTTTTACTATATACTCGTAAGAAATTGCGTAAAATATCAATAGATTCCTGCTGTATACTACAAATACTACTGCAATCCCAAGTATACACTGGGGCTTTAGGATGTCTTCCTAGAACTTCATCAGCTATCACTTCTTCTACATTTCTGGGAATCGTCTTCTCTTTGTGAATTGGACAACCATTTCTAACCTCATATGCTCGACCACTGGTATCTACTGCATGCAATAAATTATTGGTCTGAGAATAACTCTCTTCATTAAAGAAAGGCTCTGAACTTGAACTGTGTTTCCATTCACCCCCAAAAAAATCACTAAAATTTGTTCTGTTAATTACTCCTTTCTTCTTACTTTTAGCCTTCATAAAATGGATTGGTTTATCTAGTGATTGAATTCTGTTTAAAACTAAAATGAATAATTTCCTTTTTAATTCAAAAGCCTTCTCTGCAATAATTTCTATTTCCTTCTTCTTTTTATAAAATAGTGCTCTTTTTTTCTATTTCTTCACATCTTTCAACAAATTAGAAACAACTCTATTGTAAAACATTTTTTTTCTAATTTCTGCATACTGACGTTTCCTCCTTTTATCATATATTGTGTCTTTTGAATGTGATTTCCTTTTATATACGTTTCTTTCCTTATTATACTATTTTGTTGTTGAAGCATTCTTTGAACTTTCATCAATGTGCACATTATTTTTAGGCTTTGAAAGTTTTTTGATAAAGTGTTGTGTTCTCTTACCGGAAGACTTATTCTTTTTCCCCACATGATGCTGGTCATCCAATACTTGTTGTTGAATTTTCTTCAAATAATAGTCCTTTTTCTGTCCTTTTCTCTTTGCTGATTTTTTAGGCATGATGAGTTTATTTTAATGATGATAAACAATATCTGTAAAAAATAAATATATATACATTTTATTTTAATAAATCTATAAATTATAATTTTCTATTGCTAAACAACCACACTATATATATAAAACATTTAAGCACTTTCTTTTGTAATCACTAATTGAAATTGTAATTGAAGGTGTGAAAGATAAGTGTGTAGGTGGTTAGAGGACTGCATGTGTAATGGACAAGGGTTTGTACCAGTGCATGTGTTAAAGGCCTGGGACATTATATGAGTACTTAGGTACTGGCTGAATGATTAGAGTACTGCAAGGAGAGTGCCTGGGTGAATGTATAAGTGTTTGGGTTTTGGTGCAGGGTTTGGATTAGTACATGGTGCTGGATGGCTGACTGGAGGAGTGCATAGGGAGTGCCAGGGTGTTTGCTGGAGTGTATACGTACTGCCTGGGTAATTGAAGATGTGAAACACAAGTGTGTAGGTGGTTAGAGGACTACATGCGTATTGGACAGGAGCTTGTAGCAGTGCATGTGTTAAGGCCTAGCTTACTGTATGAGTACTTGGGTACCGAAAGAATGATTAGATTACTGCAAGGAGAGTGCCTGGGTGAATTTATAAGTGGTTGAGTTTTGGCGCAGTGAATGGATTAGTACATGGTGCTTAATAATGAGTCACTGGAGGAGTGAAAGGGGAGTGACAGGATATTTGCTGGAATGTATGGATAATGCCTTTTCTAATTTCTGCATACTGACGTTTCCTCCTTTCATCATATATTGTGTCTTTTGAATGTGATTTCCTTTTATATACGTTTCTTTCCTTATTATACTATTTTGTTGTTGAAGCATTCTTTGAACTTTCATCAATGTGCACATTGTTTGTAGGCTTTGAAAGTTTTTTGATAAATTGTTTTGTTCTCTTACCGGAAGACTTATTCTTTTTCCCCACATGATGCTGGTCATCCAATACTTGTTGTTGAATTTTCTTCAAATAATAGTCCTTTTTCTGTCCTTTTCTCTTTGCTGATTTTTCAGGCATGATACGTTTATTTTAATGATGATAAACAATATCTGTAAAAAATAAATATATATACATTTTATTTTAATAAATCTATAAATTATAATTTTCTATTGCTAAACAACCACATTATATATATAAAACATTTAAGCACTTTCTTTTGTAATCACTAATCGAAATTGTAATTGAAGGTGTGAAAGAAAAGTGTGAAGGTGATTAGAGGACTGCATGCGTAGTGGACATGAGTTTGTAGCAGTGCATGAGTTAAGGCCTGAGTCACTGCATGAGTACTTGGGTACTGACTGAATGATTAGAGTAGTGCAAGGAGAGTGCCTGTATGAATGTATACGTGTTTGGGTTTTGACGCAGTGAATGGATTAGTACATGATGCCGGATGGCTGATTGGAGGAGTGCATGTGGAGTGACAGGGAGATTGCTCGAGTGTATAGGTACTACCTGAGTAATTGGAGGTGTGAAAGACAAGTGTGTAGGTGGTTAGAGGACTGCATGCATGGTGGATAGGGGTTTGAAGCAGTCCATGTGCTAAGGCTTGGGTCACTGCATGAGTACTTGGATACTGACTGAATGATTAAAGTACTGCGAGGAGAGTGCCTGGGTGAATTTATAAGTGGTTGGGTTTTGGCATGGTGAATGGATTAGTACATGGTGCTGAATGGGTCACTAGAGGAGTGCAAGGGGAGTGACAGGGTGTTTGCTGGAGTGAATGGATACTGACTGGGGAATTGAAGGCGTGAAAGACAAGTGTGTAGGTGGTTAGAGGACTGCATGCGTATTGGAGAGGGGTTTGTAGTAATGCATGTGTTAAGGCCTGGGTCACTGCATGAGTACTTGGGTACTGACTGAAAAATTAGAGTACTGCAAGGAGAGTGCCTGGGTGAATTTATAAGTGGTTGGATTGTGGTGCAGTGAATGGATTAGTACATGGTGCTGAATGGGTCACTAGAGGAGTGCAAGGGGAGTGACATGGTGTTCGCTGGAAGTGTATGGATACTGACTGGGGAATTGATGGTGTGAAAGACAAGTGTGTAGAGGTTTGTAGCAGTCCATGTGTTAAGGCCTGGGTGACTGCATGAGTACTTGGGTACTGACTGAATTATTAGAGTACTGCAAGGAGAGTGCCTGGATGAATTTATAAGTGGTTGGGTTTTGGCGCAGTGAATGGATTAGTACATGGTGTTGAATGGGCCACTAGAGGAGTGTAAGAGGAGTGACAGGGTGTTTGCTGGAGTGTATGGATACTGACTGGGGAATTGAAGGTGTGAAAGACAAGTGTGTAGGTGGTTAGAGGACTGCATGCATAGTGGATAGGGGTTTGAAGCAGTCTTTGTGCTAAGGCCTAGGTCACTGCATGAGTACTTGGGTACTGACTGAATGATTAGAGTACTGCAAGGAGAGTGCTTGGGTGAATTTATAAGTGGTTGGGTTTTGGCGCAGTGAATGGATTAGTACATGGTGCTGGATGGGTCACTAGAGGTGTGCAAGGGGAGTGACAGGGTGTTTGCTAGAGTGTATGGATTCTGACTGGGGGATTAAAGGTGTGAAAGACAAGTGTGTAGGTGGTTAGAGGACTGCATACATAGTGGATAGGAGTTTGAAGCAGTCCATGTGCTAAGGCCTGCCTCACTGCATGAGTACTTGGGTACTGACTGAATGATTAGAGTACTGCAAGGAGAGTGCCTGGGTGAATTTATAAGTGGTTGGGCTTTGGCGCAGTGAATGGATTAATACATGGTGCTGAATGGGTTACTAGAGGAGTGCAAGGGGAGTGACAGGGTGTTTGCTGGAAGTGTATGGATACTGACTGGGGAATTGAAGGCGTGAAAGACAAGTGTGTAGGTGGTTAGAGGACTGCATGCATAGTGGATAGAGGTTTTAAGCAGTCCATGTGCTAAGGCCTGGGTCACTACATGAATACTTGGGTACTGACTGAATGATTAGAGTACTGCAAGGAGAGTGCCTGTGTGAATGTATAAGTGGTAGGGTTTTGGTGTGGTGAATGGATTAGTACATGGTGCTGAATGGGTCACTAGAGGAGTGCAATGGGAGTGACAGCGTGTTTGCTGGAGTGTATGGATACTGACTGGGGAATTGAAGGCGTGAAAGACAAGTGTGTAGGTGGTTAGAGGACTGCATGCATAGTGGATAGAGGTTTTAAGCAGTCCATGTGCTAAGGCCTGGGTCACTGCATGAATACTTGGGTACTGACTAAATGATTAGAGTACTGCAAAGAGAGTACCTGGGTGAATTTATAAGTGGTTGGGTTTTGGTGTGGTGAATGGATTAGTACATGGTGCTGAATGAGTCACTAGAGGAGTGCAAGGGGAGTGACAGGGTGTTTGCTGGAGTGTATGGATACTGACTGGGGAATTGAAGGTGTGAAAGACAATTTTTTAGGTGGTTAGAGTACTTCATACATAGTGAATAGGGGTTTGAAGCAGTCTATGTGCTAAGGCCTGGGCCACTGCGTGAGTACTTGGGTACTGAATGATTAGAGTACTGCAAGGAGAGTGCCTGGGTGAATTTATAAGTGGTAGGGTTTTGGCGCAGTGAATGGATTAGTACATGGTGCTGAATGGGTCACTAAAGTAGTGCAAGGGGAGTAGGTGTTCAAGCAGTTATGTGTCAGGAAAGAGATGAAGTAACCACATGTTTCTGTCACAATGGTTGCACAATAGACATAGACTCACAGTGTGATTCTAAACAAGCACGGCTATTCCCTGGACTTTACCAGAAGAGTCTCACTAGTCTGGAAGGCGTTCGTTGACTGCATACATTCGATACATTTCACAACAGCTGTGCTAGTGTGAATGCCTGAATCATTCTGCGATTGCATAAGCAATGACTGGGTTCTAATACTGCTGAAACTTGACAACAGGATAGGTTTTTAAGCAGTTATGTGTCAGCAAAGACATGAAGTAACCACATGCTTCTGTCACAATGGTTGCACAAGTGCGCACAGACTCACAGTGTGATTCTAGACTAGCAAGACTATTCCCTGGACTTTAGCAGGAGAAACTCACTTGTCTGGAAGGGGTAAAGTGACTGCATACATTCTACACATTTCACTACTGCACTCTAGTGTGAATGCCGGACTCATTCTGCGAATGCATAAGCAATGACTGGGTTCTAATACTACTGGAACTTGACAACAGGATAGGTTTTTAAGCAGTTATGTGTCAGCAAAGACATGAAGTAACCACATGCTTCTGTCACAATGGTTGCACAAGTACACACAGAGTTGCAGTGTGATTCTAGACAAGCAAGACTATTCCCTGGACTTTAGCAGAAGCTCACTGGTCTGGAAGGGGTAAGGTGACTGCATACATTCTACACATTTCACTACTGCACACTAGTGTGAATGCCTGACTCATTATGCGAATGCATAAGCAATGACTGGGTTCTAATGCTACTGAAACTTGACAACAGGATAGGTTTTTAAGCAGGTATGTGTCAGCAAAGACATGAAGTAACCACATGCTTCTGTCACAATGGTATATTATTTACAACAAGGGGTGGTGAGTGACAGAGTCTCTGAATTAAGCAGAATACTCTCACCCAGTCAAGAGATCAGGGCTAGATCCAACACCGTTTTTTAGCTCATTGCACCATCCCAGTTTCAGAACCTGGCTGTATGCAAATTAGTCTGTTCCTGTCCCAGTGCATGATGGGAACAGGGCAAACCAAACTACAAAAGCCAATTCTTACACTGGGAAGGAAACAAGCTTCCGGGGACCGGTTTCTGGCATTACAGCCGTCTTTGGCACGGCTTGCTTGAATCCTGATGGTGCAATGAGCAAGGGACTCATGTCTGAGTATACCCTTCCACGCTTAGGGTGGACAAAATTATTTACAACAAGGGGTGGTGAGGGACAGAGTCTCTGAATTAAGCAGAATACTCTCACCCAGTCAAGAGATCAGGGCTAGATCCAACACCGTTTTTTAGCTCATTGCACCATCCCAGTTTCAGAACCTGGCTGTATGCAAATTAGTCTGTTCCTGTCCCAGTGCATGATGGGAACAGGGCAAACCAAACTACAAAAGCCAATTCTTACACTGGGAAGGAAACAAGCTTCCGGGGACCGGTTTCTGGCATTACAGCCGTCTTCGGCCCGGCTTGCTTGAATCCTGATGGTGCAATGAGCAAGGGACTCATGTCTGAGTATACCCTTCCACGCTTAGGGTGGACAAAATTATTTACAACAAGGGGTGGTGAGGGACAGAGTCTCTGAATTAAGCAGAATACTCTCACCCAGTCAAGAGATCAGGGCTAGATCCAACACCGTTTTTTAGCTCATTGCACCATCCCAGTTTCAGAACCTGGCTGTATGCAAATTAGTCTGTTCCTGTCCCAGTGCATGATGGGAACAGGGCAAACCAAACTACAAAAGCCAATTCTTACACTGGGAAGGAAACAAGCTTCCGGGGACCGGTTTCTGGCATTACAGCCGTCTTCGGCCCGGCTTGCTTGAATCCTGATGGTGCAATGAGCAAGGGACTCATGTCTGAGTATACCCTTCCACGCTTAGGGTGGACAAAATTATTTACAACAAGGGGTGGTGAGGGACAGAGTCTCTGAATTAAGCAGAATACTCTCACCCAGTCAAGAGATCAGGGCTAGATCCAACACCGTTTTGGTGATCCAATCACAATGGTTGCACAAATGCACTCAGGCTCACAGTGTGATTCTAGACAAGCAAGACCATTCCCTGGACTTTAGCAGGATAAACACAGTAGTCTAATTAAAAACAAAGGCACCACATACACCTTACAAATCAATACCTCACCTTTCAAATTGATTTGTAGATTAAGAAGTTTCTGAATCACACACCAGAATTTCTTATACAGAATTTCTGTAGTGCACTGCTCTTAGCAAAACCAAAAAATTGCAAACGTTCCCTCTCATTCTGCACACATATACATGTAAATATCAAATCACATTGCTTCCCATTTTAATTCAAAAGCTAACACACATTTCTATTGGTTACACATTTCAACCCTTTCCAATTCACACAACTTTCAACCCTACCCCCATTCTGCTTAATGCCTGTTACCATAGTAACAGTTTATGGAACACTCAACTGAACACACAGGTCACAAGTTCAGCACACAATGTTGCAAAATCAAACAGTAAGCGTGCTTGACTTTTCAAAATATCAGCTTAACCTATCTAATGTTCCTTTCAAACCTTTTTTACTAACCAATAAGAAACATGCTTTTTAAACACAGAAACATGCATCTTATTTTTCAGTCTATAATGTTCTCAAACAGCCAATCATTTCTCTTCTTTTTTTAAAAACTGCATCTTATCCATCATTTTAGAAAAATCTTAGTTTTCAAACTGCCCATTTCACATACAGACATCTGTTGAGTTCATCCAGACCTCCCTTCAAGATGCTTAGAATGTGGATTGTGGACACATCTATATTTTCTGGAGCAAAAGGTATGCTGAAAGCAGAGATATTGACCAAGATTTAGCTTTGCCAAATGTAGACATTAAATGGATTGGGCAGTGAGGATTAAAGTGGCACCAATTGATGCCATTGGTTGAATCCTTATTGCATCTCCAACACCCTGACCTCATAATTGTGCATTGTGGTGGTAATGACCTAGGCACTTTGACTGGGGTAGGTCTGGAAATGCCTATGAAGGACACCTTTGCAGAATTTATGTTACTTTTCCCCCAAACTACCTTAGTCTATTCTAACATATGTCAAAGATAGAAATGGAACTGGTCCAATTAATGTTGTCCACAGATTGAGAAAGCTAGGAAAATGTCAATAAAGCTGTTTCTGCTTATGTCAGTGATTATAGGATGGGGTCCATTTACAACAACAATCTGCGTTTTAATATGGATGGCATCCATTGAAGAGATGGTGTACATTTCACAGATGAGGGTAACAGAGTCTTTCTCAATCACTTTAGACTCTGCATAAGTACTTACTTGTATGTACCAAAGTCTCCCAATAAAAACAAGGGCTCTTTTTAGAGCCACCCACGATCTAAACATATAAGCTTGATGTATATTTATGTTTGAAGTCACACAGCCAGCACGTTTTGGAGTCGCACACCCAATGCAATCACACCAGGGGGCTGCGCTGAGAGCCACGCACCCAATGCCTTCACTCCAGGGGGCCGCACTGAGAGCCGCTCACCCAACGCCTCCACACCAGGGGGCCGGGCTGGGAGTCGCAAACCCAATGCATTCACACCAGGGGGCCACGCTGAGAGTCACGCACCCAACGCGTTCACACCAGGGGGTCGAGCTGAGTGCCAAGCTGGAGTTGCGACTCCAAATTGTTCCATATTTTTTTTAGCTCCTATCACTTATTTATATTCTCCTCGGGGATCCCCCGGGGCCTATATACAACTTTGGGGACCGTGGGGGGAGCCCTAATGCCCCCGCGGTCCCTGCCGGCTCCTCACATTCTTCGGGAGCCGGCATTGCTTTCCCACATGGGGAGCTGTCAACATGCAGCTCCCCGTGTGGAAAAGTAATCGGGTTTGCATTTTGGAAGAGAGAGCAGGTTTCTCTTCCAAAATCCAAACCAAGTTTGCTACGGCAGGGCAGGAGCTGCGAGGCTGCCGCCCTGCCATAGCAAACAGCAGTGTCCCGGGGTGGGCACCCCGAGACACTACAGGAGCCGGCCCTGGGGGTGACGGTCCCCAGGGCCATTATTGGCTCCAGGAAGGGGGCCATGTGGGCCCCCTCCACTTATTGCAAAGCCCCAGGGGATGGTGGTCCCCGGGGCTTGGGGTCTGTAACGGACCCCCTATTTTAAATATTTAGTGCCCCGGGGAGGTGGTTGTCCCCGGGGCGTGTGGGGGGCTCGAGCCCCCACACAGGTTACATTTTTTTTTAAAGCCCTGGAGGGGATCCGCGCACCCTGCGCATATATTGCAGCATTAAAAAGAAATTGTTTTTTGAGCCCTAAAAGTCCTTCTTGGACCCCCTAAGCAGACCTACGGGGTCAGGGTGTTTCAACCCTGCCCCCTCTTCATGTTTTACGCCTTTATTTTACTGCCATCTTGTGCCTCGCTTCTACCGAGCCACAAGATGGCTGCCAACCGTTCCTGGTTTTTACTGTTCACATCCAATTACAATGCAGCTCGTGATCGGCAGGGTGCGCGGATCCTCCGCAGCCATAGATGTATATGTGTTTTTACTTTTGATTTTCTCAAAAACTACTGAACGGATTTACACAAATTAACAAAAAGGGTTCTTTCTGAACCAAGAACTACCTCTTTGCCAAATTTGGTGTAATTCCGTTCAGCAGTTCAGGCTGTAGCCGTGTCTAAAGTTTCCTATGGAAAATAACATGGAGAAAACATGTTTTGGGACCCCCTTATTTTTCTCTGCCCCCGCTTGCCGAATCACCCCAAATCTTCCAGGATAGGAGCGAACCAGAGCGTTCCACGAGTTTTGAAAATTTCGCAAAGATTCATCAACCGGCGCCAAATTGGAAATAGAATTTTGTGAATTTCCTATGGAAAATAGGTCCTAACTATAACTACCTACTGGCAACCACCAGTAGGTAATATATATATATACGCCACTGGAATCAAGCTATCCTGGCTGATGATGGCTGATAGCCAGGAACCGGTCCTAGGATGCTTGTTTCCGGTCCAGGGATGACATGGCTTGGCAGTTCGGGCTAGACTGCTCCTAAGAGGCAGAGGGTCAAGACTGATTTGCATATGGACATGTCTGAACTGGGGTGGCGTAGTGAGCACAATAATGAGGGATTAAACCCAGATCTGGGACTGGGGGTGAATGTTTGGCCAATGTGCAACATTCCGTCCATCATCTTGTGTATAAAACAAGGAGCACAGCTTCGTCTTTGAATCCAGCCTGACAAGTTTCATGTCTTAGCACTTCCTCAGAGGCATGGAAACTGCTGGTGTGCACAAACATATTACGGGGCACTGTTTAAAGCCACTTTGATGCCAGCTGAAGTGGGTGTGGCCGTTCACACGGCACTATGGTATCGGTAGTGTCCCGAGTCATACTACAGTGAGTTGTCGTGCCACACAACAGGATAAAGTTAATGTTAAACTAAGTGGGGGGCTGTTAGAACCTTGTTGTGCCCAGCAGACACGTTCCCGCTTTCACTAGCAGCTCCTGTCCCGTCTGCTGGTCCCGCCGGTTGGCTATATCTTGGGTCTGTGTAACAGCAGGGCTCCTTCCACTGCCCGGGCTGGTCGATTTAAATCCATCAAAAGTTGCCACAATGACAGAAGGGCCCACACAGGAAAAATATGCATTTATTGAAAGCTTGCCGCTGGGATAAAACAAGGAGCACAGCTTCGTCTTTGAATCCAGCCTGACACATTTCATGTCTTAGCACTTCCTCAGAGGCATGGAAACTGCTGGTGTGCACAACATATTACGGGGCACTCTTTAAATCCACTTTGATACCAGCTCAAGTAGGCGTGGCCGTTCGCATGGCACTATGAAATGAAATGAAAATAATATTTATAAAGCGCTACAGTTGCCCTGAGGCGTCCAGGCGCTGAAAATAAAACAGAGGGTACCCTCAAAGGTTACTATTTGCTAAAGAGGAAGGTTTTGAGTTGTTTCCGAAAGCTGGTTAGATTGGGGTTGTCTCGCATCTGCATAGGGAGGGTGTTCCAAAGTTTAGACACATTATACGAGAATGAGCGTCCTCCTGCTCTAGCTCTAAAGATTCTGGTAATTTTGGCTAGTGAAGCAGTTGAGGAACGGAGTGCCTTGTTGGGCAGATAAGGAGAGATCAGGGCACGGTTGATTTCTGGGCCCATTTTCCAGAAAGTCTGGTGGGCGATGCATAGAGCTTTAAACTTCACTCTATCCCTGACAGGTAACCAGTGTAGAGTTCTTAGGCCATTTGTTATGGAGGTCCTCCGAGGGATTCCCAATAGCACACGGGCTGCACAATTTTGGGTGCGCTGAAGTTTCTGCACAGTGTAGTCTGGTGCTCCAAGATAGAGTGCATTATTAAAATCCAGATGAGATTGGACAAGGCCCTGTATCATTATTTGTCTGGCCTCGGGTGGAAGAAGGGGGAGAATTTTTTTAATCACCCTAAGGAGGCCGAAACAGGTGGCCGACACCTTGGTGGCCTGTGTGTTAAGGCTCAACGATTTATCGAGCCATACTCCCAGACTTTTGATGTTATCTCTCGGGGGAGGGGCAACACCCATGCTTGTGGGCCATATCAGCTCCAAAGCAGAGGGGGCCGCCGGGCCCAGGAGCATGAGCTCGGTTTTATCGTTGTTGAGCTTCAGACATGAGCTCGTCATCCAGCTTTTTACATCCTCCAGGCATGTCGCTAGATTGGGCGGTGAGAGAAGACCGCTCTTCGGTGCAAGGGAGACCACCAGCTGGGTGTCGTCCGCATAGGAGATGATATTGACACCATGCGGACGAACAATCCCAGCCAGCGGCCTCATGTATGCGTTGAAGAGCGTGGGGCTCAAGGATGAGCCCTGCGGGACTCCACACCCCAGAGGCATACTTGATGATACGGAAATGCCGTCGAAGACCTGGAAGGTTCTGTCCGAAAGAAAAGATTCGAACCAGACCAGGGCTTCTCCGGCCACTCCTAGGTCGGCGAGACGGTTCAACAGAATTTTATGATGTCCCGTCTCAAACGCGGCACTCAGATCGAGGAGGATCACTGCCACTGACCCCCCCGATCCAAGATCCGTCTCGCCTCCTCAGTTACGGCCAGTAGGGCGGTCTCCGTCCCATTTTTTGGGCGAAAACCCGTCTGAGAGGCATCGAGGAGGTGGTTTTCCTCGAGGAACGTCGTCAGAATGGTATTGACGTGCTTCTCCAGGATCTTTGCTGCCCAAGGGAGCAGGGAGATCGGGCGGTAATTGCCTGGGTTAGCTGGATCAAGGGAAGGTTTTTTTAGAAGGGCCCGCACCATAGCATGTTTCCAGGTCGCTGGTACCGTCCCACTTAATATGGACGAATTCAGTAGTTCCAGAAGAGTAGGGAGAATAATTTTGCTGGCCAGCCCCAGTGAACCAGTTGGAGCAGGGTCACACGGAGAGCCGGTTTTTATTAGTTGAGCAAGGCTCTCCAAAATTTCCAGTTTCAACAAAGGAAGGGACTCCAACCTATTGTCCCTGTCCCGAGCTGAGTCCAGGTGCTGAGAGGGCGAGTTAGTGGGGGGGGGTTCAAAAAGGAATGGTAGATTTTATTCACTTTCTGAAAAAAGAAGTCTACCAACTCGTCACATTTGGAAGTTGAGCCACTATTGTCTGTGAGGGGAAGGGCGGGTTTTATCAGGGAGTTTACAATACGATAAATTTCTTTCGGCTTTGACTTAGCCGCTGTTATTTTATCATAGTAATAAGCTGCTTGTGAGGTTTTTATGGCCAGTTTATAATTCCTGATAGTTTCCCTGTAACTGGCTTTTTCAGCAGGGTTATAGGTCATACGCCATTTCCTCTCTTGTCTCTTACATAGACGCTTTTGAATTCTGAGTTCTTCTGTATACCACGGGGCTGATTTGTTTTGCCTTTTTGACTTAGATGGGTGTAGAGGGAGGACCGAGTCAAGAGAGGTGGTTATCCATTCATCATATTTAATATTATTAGCCGTTGGATCGTGAGAAAAAGTGGGGCTAGTAGTGCCGAGAGCCTTCATCCAGTTGTCGATCGAAAGTTTGGACCAATTTCGAATTTTCCGGGATATAAAGGAGGATAGGGGGGTTTTGCCGAAGTCCAGGAAAATGCTATCAGGAAATGGTCCGACCAAGGGAGGCTACTAATAGTACCCACCTTAAGCTGGTCATTATTACTGAAAATGGGATCAAGCAGATGCCCCTTTTCATGTGTAGCAGAGGGGACTAATTGCTCCAATTGGATGGCAGCCAGGCTTGACATCATCTCTAGTGCCGTGGAATCCAACCGGTCGTCAAAATGGATGTTAAGATCTCCCAGTATGGTAAAGTTGGAGGGGGAGGCGACCAGTTGGGAGGCCACTGATAGCAGAGAGGTGTTAAATTGTCCAATGGTTCCAGGGGGGCGGTAGATGAGAATCCCAGTGAAGCTGGTATTAGGGGAAAACTCGACTGCAAAAGAAAGATTTTCGCAGTCTTCAATCTCCTCCACTAGACAGCGGCAGACATAGCTCTCTTTATAAATGATCGCCAGGCCGCCACCTCTGCCCAGCGGTCGATCAGCCCGCGCTATCTGATAACCTGGAATAATGGCCTGTGCCAGATCTGGTTGAGAATCTTGGTTTAACCATGTTTCGGTCAAAAAGATTACATCCGGTGAGTATTCATCTAGGGGCCCAATGTAGGTTGGTCGGTAACGGCCGAAAATCGGTATTTTCGGCCGTTACCGATCGGTAAATAGGTGATTGGCATGTAGGGGGCTTTATTTTACCGAATCGGTAAAATTACCGATTCGGTAATTTTACCGATTCGGTAAAATAAAAAATCGGTAAATTTACCGAATCTGAGCCACCCATATGTAGGTGGGACTCTTCAGAGTCCCAGGAGCCTTACCACATCGGTATTTTACCATCAAATAAATTTGATGGTAAAATACCGATTCCGGTGTGCATGCACATGTGTGCATGCACACCTATGCCATGTGACAGGCAGACCTGCCCTTAGGGCATGTATGCCTGCCACATGGCACCCGAGCCTGTTTTGGGGGTGCCAGAGGGTGTCAAAGTGACACCCCCTGCACCCTTGTGGAAATCGGTATTTACCGATTCGGTAAATACCGAATCGGTAATGCCCATTCATTCCTATGGGCTTCATAGCCCATAGGAATGAATGGGCATTACCGATTCGGTATTTACCGAATCGGTAAATACCGAAATCATCCGATTCGGTATTCCAGCACATCTGGAATACCTACATGTCGACCCCATAGATTTACCGATTTTTAATTACCGAATCGGTAAAACTCGGTAATTTAAAATCGGTAAATCTATTTCACCTACATCTGGCCCCTAGTATCAGGGAGATTTCTAAACAGTGTTTTATTAGAGACCTGCAATTAAGCAGAAACATGGAGTATTCCTTTACTTCCAGTCTGGCAGTAGTGGTTTTAATACTCAGCTCAGAGTTACAATGTGTACAGCAACGAGGGATCTCCAGGGGATGTCTGGGGACGCCGCAACTAGGTGTGGCCGGCGGACGCAGCTGATGAAGGAAGCTGGAACTGTATACATGTCTATCACTCCTAGAGGTGCCGGGGGACATGGCCCATGGACCCGGCCGGGCGCGGACGAGCTTGCCTTAAGCGCGCCTTCGGCGCGCAATCGTCGTGCCCGCTGCGCTCGTCCGCTGCGCGTCCGGTGAGTGAGCATAATTTATGGAGTAGAGTCGATTGAGAGCAAGGGGCGTGGCTGGCACGAGTGGGCGTGTCCACTGGGCCCGGGATGGCATCAGGAAATGAATCAACACTCGTCCGCGGCAGCTCTCAGTCAGCTGTGCGGGGTGTCGACTAGTGGAAATGAGGAAAGCCCAGGGGGGTAAGTGAAATTAAAATACACACAGTATTGTGACAATCAATTTTAAAAACGAGTATGTGGCTCCCGGCTTTTCGCCTCAGGAGGGGTTCTGGTTAGTGCAGCGCTCTCAAACAGCGCGCGCTTTTGTAGGCAAAAAGGGGCGTGGCTGGCACGAGTGGGCGTGTCCACTGGGCCCGGGATGGCGTCAGGAAATGAATCAACACTCGTCCGCGGCAGCTCTCAGTCAGCTGTGCGGGGTGTCGACTAGTGGAAATGAGGAAAGCCCAGGGGGGTAAGTGAAATTAAAATACACACAGTATTGTGACAATCAATTTTAAAAACGAGTATGTGGCTCCCGGCTTTTCGCCTCAGGAGGGGTTATGGTATTGGTAGTGTCCCCAGTCATACTACAGTGAGTTGTCATGCCACACAGCAGGATAAAGTTAATGTTAAACCAAGTGGGAGCTGTAAGAACCGTGTTGTGTCTAGCAGACACATTCCCGCTTTCACTGGCAGCTCCTGTCCCGTCTGCTGGTCCCGGCCGTTGGCGTTACCTCGGGTCTGTGTAACAGCAGGGCTCCTATAAATATATATCCAAAGAAGATTCCTCACCAACAGGAAAAGAACCGAAGGGACACAGCGTGGGACCAGGAGAAACACACTTGTATTGCTGTACATGAGGCATGATGCGTTTCGGCATTAATTGCCTTAATCATATGCCAATCACTGTAGACTGCCACCCACAGCTTTTACTGATGTTCCATTTTGCTCCCTTTGGTGGAAGCCCAGCTGAGATGATTGGTTTCTTGAGCCCTGGGACACGGCCTCCTCCAACTGACCACGACTCCCAGAAGTCACCATCCCGGTCATCAGGTAATTGCTTTACTGTCATCTTGTTATGCCCCGTGTGGGTGCTAGTGAATGGTGTAAAGTGCAAATTTAGTGCAGTTTAAAATTGTCCAGTGTCCTTGCAGCAGAAAGTGCCTCACCCTGGCCCCCCAGACGTCTCACCGTTTAGCCCAGGTCCTCGTGGTAAGGGAGACTCTGCTTCAGTGAGCCAGCCTCTCCGTGAAGTCACAGACTGTATTCACAGCGATATTCCACTTGTCCTGTATGTGGGGGCTAGAGCAATCCAATACCTTGGAAAAGAAAGCAACTGAACTCGTGAACAGCAGCACCCAAGTAGCTCCAGCCACCAACGAGATGGGTCCCTTAAATCACGCCCAGGACTGGCGCGAAAATATACAAAGAAGATTCCTCACCAATAGGAAAAGAACCGAATGGACACAGCAGGTGACCAGGAGAAACACACTTTTATTGCTGTAAGGAGGCATGACCCATTTCGGCAATAATTGCCTTAATTATATGCCAATCACTGTAGACTGCCACATGCAGCTTTTACTGACGTTCCATTTTGCTCCCATTGGCGGAAGCCCGGCTGAGATGATTGGTTTCTCGAGCACTGTGACTCCGCCTACACAACAGATTCAGATAAGGTTATTTAAGCATTCTCTTATAACCTTTCTGAAGGAGTCAATGTTAGAGAGCACGGCTATATCAATGTTCCAATTTTATGGATCTTTGTTTTTATATTTACCCAGTCACTCAGTATCCCAAATGTCATGATCTATCTCCTCCCACCTCATCCTATTTTTTTATCTTTTTTTATGCTTTTATGCTTTTATGCTTTGTGTTTTCCTTGTATGCCTCTTATGTGAGAGTACCTGCTCATAGAAAAGTGTGTGTGCGTTTGATGAGATGTTTTCAACGCAATTTAACTAATGCCACAACGACATGGAAATCATTTACTGTGTTAGGTAGTACAGATAGGCAACTTTACATATTTGCATTTCACTGAAAGGAACACATACATGCTTGGGTATGTGAGAGTTTGTGGTTGTAAGTGGTGCGTAAGGTAGAGGGGATTGGCGTCCACTCAAAGGGGGAGAAGGGCAACCACATCCCTTTAGGTCCCAGGATGGAGTTGCATCAAGTTTTCACTGGAAGCAGGTGTCCGTGCAGATAGATGTTTTCTAGTGTATGGACCAAGGGCATGAGTTTGGCCAGCTGCATTGACAGATGGTCGATTGGCCATGGTCTGAATGAGCTGAAGGGCTTCTTAAAGACACCTATTGTGTCCGTCTTCCCCAAGATGAGATTTGTATGCTACAACTTTAGTGTCTCCCGCAAGAGCCAGTTCTGGAAATGCCTGAGTTTGTTAGGTATCCCCATGGCACAGGTGTAGCTTTGCAGTTTGTTGTTGAGGGCCAACAGGAAGATATTCATGGGTCATGTCAATCCCTTAATGTTGTACATTATCTCACCACATGGCGTCCTGCACGTCAAATAATTAATTCTTTGAATGAGGTCCCCTTCTCCAAGAAACTTACCTGTGAAAAATGGTTATCTCACATGGTTACCTTGTTAAATATTATGGGTTTGGCTAACCTTAGGAGAGATGCAATGTGGTAAGCAGTGTATGGGAGAGGCCCATTGCTCGCCAAGGGATACTTTTCCATGTAATTCCAGAGAAAATTACCTCCGGCATCACACAGGTTTGAGTTTGGGTCTGGGAATTTATCTGGGATACCTGCAGTTTCGGTGGTGGAGTTGGTGTGACAAGCATCAGTTGTGACTGGCAGTGACGTAGTGAAAGATCAGTCATCCTGCATTGGCCCAACAGACTTCTAAAGTGACACAGTGTTGTGTGTAGTCATGACGCGGGCCTTCTGGAGTTAATGGCTGACTCCTGCACTAGCCTATCAGCCGTTCCTAAAGTATTGCATCCATTGGCTCCTACACTGAATGCGCTCTGAATGAGAGAGAAAGAGCGAGAGAAACCTTTTAGCTCATTAGCGTGTGGTAGGATGGGGTTGTCAGCATAGCTATGTTTACAAACTTCATATGGTTGACATGGCTCGTGCATAGGTGTCTGTGACTGACAACTTCCAAAATAAATCCAAACTGCTTGCCAATGGCCAGGTAGCTTTAGGCAACACATGTCTATCCTGTCATTGCCAAGGATGCACTCTGTTTGGACAGTCCTTTTAAGTTTAGTTGATCGCCAATAGTGCAGGAAGTCAGTTGGTGAAATGCTAACTTTTTCAGAGCAACTACAAAAGCATATGATTGAGATTGCACAGAGTGCTGTCTAACATTTGAAATATCTAACATTGGTGTGAGGGCATAGCTGCTGACATGTGGTTGTGCCACTAGTACTACTGAGTCAAAATGTGTACGTTTTCTTTGTGGATTGCTAAAAAGATAAAAACACACCAATCAAGCAAAGGTTTTTGCTTGTAGTTTTACCTTTGTGAATTTGGTCTAAAAATATAACCACAAGACTAGAAGTAGGAGTAGAAAGGCAAGATGTCAGATACAAGTAAGTGAAAGCACAATACAAAGTAGAAGAATAGGAATATTAGTTGGAGTAAGAGGAAGGGTAAGTCAATGTGAGAATATGAGTACGAGTAGACTTAAGTAGGAGTGGAAGTGGGTGGGTACTGGTTTAAGAGTAGGAGTAAGGTAGAAATAAGGAGGATTACGAATAGAAGTAAGAGTAGATGGAAAGGTTGTCATGCACTGAAGTAAAAGTAGGAGTAGGGATATGACTGAGTGTAGGAGAAAGCTGAAGTTAGAAATAAGGGCAAAAATAAAGAAAGGCATGTGAAAGCATATATATATGGGCATGAGTAATAATTGTAGAAATAGGAGTGAAGATGGAGGAGAAGTGAGCACATTAGTGGATGTATGGGTAGGTATAGAAATATGCTTGTGATAAAAGAAGCATTGAATGTAGGACTACAAGTATGGACAGGTATGAAGATAGGTGTAGGAGTAGGGTAAGGCATGGGAAGGTAGTGGATGTATGGTTGGCAGTAAATGTAGATGTTGGAGGAGTAATAGTAAGTGTAGAGTGAGGGTAGAAGAGGGGGTGCCTCCTTGTGGCATTACATGGATGCTTCAACATCCATTCATTGGGAGGGAAGCACTATTTAGCTGTACTAGTGCAACAAAAGCTATGCACATGAGGTAAAGTTAAATTCCTGAAGTGGGCTGATCCAAAATGTGAATGCCACCTCCACCATGTAATTACTCAAGGGGGACTGAGACTAGGCAACCAACAGGTGAAGTGTGAACACCCCAAGCCATTGCTGTGAATTTTTGATTGCTTCATCTCATGACCTCTGTTGACAGCTACAACTATTTGTAGGTGATTCCGACGAAGAAAGGTCTCTTATTCTCACTAATTACACATTTTAAAATGCATATATTTAGAAGCATGATCAAGGGCCTTGAGGCTTGAAACGCGTCATGATGGCAGGTGTTGGAGGAGTTTAATAAATACTTCCACTGATGCACTAAAAACGTGGTTCATGCTCAGTCACTAACATAGGTGGCATAAGAATGCGAGTTTGCACGATATGTAGAAGTACGTGTACACAGCTAATGCTATGTTTATTTTAACAGGTCATTTATATACACAGAAATCCAAAGGATATCATGACTTCCCTTCATCATTTTAGCAGAATACTGGTTGCAATGGACGAACTTGATACTTTTGAAGATACCATGGATCGTTTTCTTGCAGGAAATGGTAATTTTTCATTTTCCTCCCATGATAGAATGCATTTTTTTATTACGAGCTTTTGCCTCAGAATTGTTTTGATAATATGATGTAATGGACCCTAATGTACCTATTCTTCACATTGAATATAGCCTAAGCTTCAATTGAAAAAATAAATGGAAAAAGTCATAAAAAAAAGCTGCTTTCAAGCAAAAAATTTGATTTCTCAAAAATGGGATATCACAGAATCATAGAAGCATGGTATGTGTCCCAATAGAGATTAAACGGATAGATGGTGACAGGAAGAAACTCACAAACATGTGAAGTGTTTTGGGACTACTTATTTTTATTTCACCATTCAAAATATTAGATAGCACACAAAGAGCCCGATGTAGGTCACCAAATACCGGTCGGTAACGGCCGAATTCGGCCGTTACCGACTGGTATTTAGGATTTGGCATGTAGGGGCCAACATTTTACAGAATCGGTAAATTTACCGATTCAGTAAATTTACTGATTCTGTAAAATACCGAATCGGTATTTTTACCGATTCGGTAAATCCCAGATGTAGGTGACACTCCTAAGAGTGCCACAGGCCCTTAAGAGTCGGTATTTTACCACCCAATCCTATTGGGTGGTAAAATACCGAATTCAGGTGTGCATGCACATCTGTGCATGTACACCTGTGCCATGTGACACACAGACATGCCCTTAGGGCATGTCTGTGTGCAACATGTCACACATGCCTGTATTTGGGGTGCTAGAGGGTGTCAAAGCAGGATTCGGTATTTACCGATTCGGTAATTACCGAATCGGTATTTCCCATTGATTCCTATGGGCTTCACAGCCCATAGGAATCAATAGGAAATACCGATAAATACCGAATGTTAACGATTCGGTATTTCTGTTTTAAAAATACCTACATCTCCCACCTTCATATTTACCGATTCATAAATACCGAATGGGTAAAATTCTGTATTTATGAGTCGGTAAATGTACCTCACCTACATCTGGCCCTAGGTACTTTTTTGGATAGGGCAATTAGGCACTTAGCTCCTGGTTGAGTCCTCTAGTGTTCAATTAATGGTCAGTTTACCAGTAATAATACCATTACTGTCACCAATTATTGACATATTTAGAGTGTGCCTAGCAAAGGGGGGTTCAACAGTTAACATCCATTATTATTATCCCTCGTATCCGAATTCTTACTGCTGCATCCAATAGCTGCCAGAAATATTGTCTAACATTATTTGCTCAGCCAGTGTTCTTGCAACATATGCATGGAGTCATTGTCTTGGGGCTAAGTTACTATAGCACAATGAGTTCTGGCCATTTAGTAGATGTAGATGTTTTTTTCTTTTGATGAACTTTACTGTGAGTGAGTCTTCCTTCCTGTGTGTCACCTACGATGATTTCATGGTAAATGGAATGAGTGTGTTTACCACCAGTGTCTGCCTCTTAAAATATGACCATTGCAGTGCAGCTCAGGTAAGGGGGACTGAGATGGTTACACGTGAACATGTGCAGACTGAATGTGTGAGACTGCCATTGTACACAACCCAGTAGTTGTGCACAGGTAGCCAGGAGCATAAGCGACCTTGTCTGGGTAGGTGCGGACCTCAGTAGTCCTAATAGTATTAATGGATATTCATAGATAGGTAAGAAGAGTTTAGTGGCGAATCTATAGTGTTTCACTGTATTACACACAAAATTTAAATCTGCTTAAAAGGGCATTTGTGCTCTCCTCACGACTTAACAGTCCCATGAGTTGTCAAATTAGGGTGAAACATGCACGCCGAGTCTACATATGCAGGTCCCAATATCATTTTTTTTATATTTTAAGTGCCATCAAAAATGTTCATATTTCTTTGGCTCGGGTCATAATTAGGTTTGTCCCCCTGCTAGACAAAGTTAATTACTCTGCTCCCCAGTAGAGGAAACAAAGCCCTCCCCACACAAAAGGAGCAATTATCGGTGAGATAGGAAGGATGGGGTGGGGTGGAAAATCTGCTAACTAACTTTCATACTGCACCGAGGTTGGGAGATTCCATTTCCACTGAATAAAGAAGGAAGCCCAGACATTTGGAGCCAACACTGGAGGGGCTTCCCTTTGAAGTTTTAAAGTAAAGGTATCTGACAGTGAGCTCCACACATTGAAAACTTGAAGGTGCCAAATGGGATTGTCCCTGAATGCTATGCAGGAGGGATGGGACAGGGGTGGAGGGGTGATGTGGCATTCTAGGATTAGCTAGGGATGCCTGGCTTTTAGCACTTCCCATCCATAGTTACACACTCCTGCACAAGACAGAGACGGGGAACAAGACCCTGGACCTGGAAGATGGTGACAGCAAAAATTTGGACACTGGAAGGAAAAGGCACTTGATGACCTCCTAGGGATAACTGGCCAAGTATGGTGAAGGATGTCGTCCTAAAGACTGTGTTATCTGAACTTCAGGTAGCAGCTGGTGGCAATGCCCAGCCCGAAGTCCAATAAGATAGGTAATGTGAGGTCAGACCCCAAGGCGAAGGCAGGAAAACACACCTGTCAGGAATTGTTGCTCTGAGGCCTTAGGGGATTACTGCCCTGTGCACCTAGGTGTACTTGCCGTTGGGGCTGACTTGAGGCCTCTTGATATCCTGGTGTCAATCATTCAATCAATAAAAGGATTTATAAGGCGCAGCCAATCACCCATGAGAGTTTCATGGTGCTTGAGTTGCTAACTACATAGTGGTGATCTGTTCATTCAGTTGCAATGAGGGAAAAACAAGGAGACAGCCATGCAAACGATGGAAAAGCAAGGAGGAGGTATTAAAAAAATGGGCGAGAAAGCAAAGAGAAAGCAGTGAAAATGAGAGAAAAGCAAGGAGAAGGCACTCAAAAAACAGGAGAATTAGCAGGGGAAAGCAGTGGTAAGTGAGGGGAAATTAAGGAGAAGGCACTCAAAAAAACAGGAAAAAGAAAGGAGAAAGCAGTGTAAGTGAAGGAAAAGGAGAAGAATGTACTAAAAAACAGAGGAAAAGCATGGCGAAAGCAGTTAAAGTGAGGGAAAAGCAAAAAGAAGGCATTCAAGAAATGGGGGAATAAGCAAGGTGGATGCAGTGAAAAAGCAAGGGGAGTAACTAGAAAAGCAAGGGGATGAAGCGAGTGGAAAGTAGTGAAAACACTCAAGAAATGGGTGAAAAAGCAAAGACAAAGCAGTGAAAATGAGGGAAAACGAAGGAGAGGGCCCCCAAAAATGGGGGAGGAAAGCAAGGAGAAGACAGGAGCAATATCGATGTAGAAGCACAGGGAGAGTAAGGCCTCGGGCCTGCTCAATAGGGTTACGCTGCAGCCTCCATTAAATAGCTCCTGGGAGGGGTGCTGGGAGGTGGGGGGAGGAGACAGGCGGGCGCAGGGAAGGAAAAAGAGGAGAAGACACTCAAAAATGGGAAAAGGAATGAGAAAGTAAAAAAACAGATGGAAAAGCAAGGTGAAGGCCCTCAAAAAGCAGAAGAATGCTAGAAAATATAGGAAAAAGCAAGGAGACAGCAGTGAAAATTAGGCAAGTACAGGAAGAATACACTCAAATAAAGGGTGGAAAAGCATGGCGGAAGCAGTGAAACAAGGGAAAAACAAGGAGAAGGCAGGACCAAGAGCAATGCAGCATCACCAGGAAAGCTGTGCTTGGGGTCTTCCTGCCAGTGATTTGCCTGGTGGTGCATCCCCCAGTGTGATGGTGCAGAATTAGGGTGCGCCTGCTGTGTCACTACCAGGTGGCCAGGTGAAGCCTATGTTGAGTGAAAGGATTGTGTGCATCAGCCTGGAATAGTGCTAGACACATCTTACTGGGACTGTCGCTCTGAGTTTTCAGAAGGTGCAAACCGAATTTGCCAGGCAGAATTCTGCAAAGTTCTATGAGAAATTGGGTTATTGGTTGGGTGGGGGGTGTTAACACTTCTCAAGCAACAACCACAATCATTGTAAGGAGGAAACACATAAGTTGCTAAATTAACTTGTGCTTACGCTCTGGTTGCTTGGCACAAAACTAGTCAGGCTCAACTTAGAGGCAATGTGTAAATTATTTATTTGGTACACCATCAGTATTAAAGTGTAAACACAGCACAGGAAAACTCCCAGACTATTTTGAGAACTAGAGTAAAATTGTAATTAATACATTGAGACCAAAATGACAATTAAAAGAAGAACCGGAGATATGCAATTTCAAAGATTTAGATTAAAATTGCGTATTAAAGCATTGCAGTCATTTGGCCATTCTTGACAGGGTGAAGTCACACGTTGACCCTGACCCCAATGGAGCACAGGTCAGATACAGAGACCAGTTTAGACCCCCTGAAAAAACGTACCTTCTCAAAGTCCAGAGTGAAGAGTCCAATTGGCGATGGGGAGGCCGTGAGGAGCAGGGAGAGTCACAGATGGTCGTCGATGTCCTGCGAAGAGCAGGTCAGGCATAATGGATGGTTGTCACTGTAGCACTAAGATCCTGCCATGTGTCCTCGGTTGTCATTGCTGGGAGCTTTGTGTTAGCGGTCTCCATGAGCTGTCGATACCTTAGTGAAAAGTCCAGGCCTTGCTATACCTATTGTCGCTGGCAGTCACTGTAGCGTGAAGAGTTGGGTGCTTTGCATTGACAGTCGTCACAGGCTGGAAGAATGGGCCCGTTCTCAGTCACAATTTGCCCAAAACTTCAGGATTTCTCCCTTTTCTTCAGAGAAGTGTACTATGATGCCAGTCAAGGGCCCAGGACCTGGAGAGGTTCCTCTTAGGGATGAGGTGTTGTTCGGATAAGAAATTACCTTAAAAAAATTTAAAGACAAGAGCGTTTGACAAAACAGGAACTAGTTGATTTAGTTAAATGTAGTGGCTTGGAGAGTATCGACAGAGTAGCATCTGAAAGAAAGTCACTGCCTCTTCTAAAGTTTTGGCCAACCATTTGTACCGTTCGTGAGGTACAACGGCATTCTTGGCCTAGTCATAAACAACAAGTGAAACCATCTGATAAGGGGGACACAGGTGTCTCTTTACTTCGGGAAAGCTAGTGTGGGCCAGTATGTATGTGTCCAGATGTCCGGTGCGGTGAGCATGTGATCACTACTTGTGGTGTGTATACAGTGTACTGATTGCCTGAGTGTTCCTAACTTTATGTGTTATCTATCTTTGTGGTATTTTGGGATTGCGTGCCTTTGGCCAATCGTATTTTATTGGGGTCAATTTCCTCAGACCTGTTTGTGGTGTAACTTGCCAGCTGAGGGATCGATCAGGGTTTTCCCTGGGTGCGCATTTGTCTTTGGGCTAAGTATAACCCCAACTGTGACCTGTAAATCGGTAGGCTTGGGTTTGGGTCGAAGGGCCTGTCTGACCACGTATCTGTGATTCGGGGTTGATGGGGAGGTCACCTTGGGTGAATCCAACACCAATAATTAGAGTTTGTTAAAATGTGTACAATTAACATGGCGATTTTACCGACATCCTCAGTATTGTGTTTACAGTTGTCATGGCGTACACCCATATTGTCGTTACTGATATTGACATTGTTTTGCATGTATAGATAGTGACATACATTGACATAGTTTCTACTGGTTTCAACATTTTAATGCGTTCAAAGATTATGGCATACATTGATTTTGTTTCTACTAGTATCGACATTGTTCTGCAAGCACATTTTTTGGCTTCCATCGACCATGCATTTATTGATATTGCCTGCATATATCATGGTGTGTAATGACATCGTATTCACGGATATTAACAGAGGGACTCACTATAGAAGGGCTAAGGTAGGTCCAGCTGCAGGTCAAGTTGTAGCAGTTCAGCTGAATAGTTTCAGAGAGGACTCTGGAGCTCGTTCTGTGCCTGCAGTTCAGAACAGGAGGTCCGCAAGCTGACCCTTGGAGTCACTCAGGTAGCTTGTAATGAACAGGAGGTCCAGTTTCCTTCTTGGAGAGCAGGGCCGGCCTCCGGCAGCAGGGAAGTCCTTCTTCTCTAGTGTCACCAGGTCAAGGAGTGTACTGAAGCATTGGCATCAGTATCCAACATTTCTACCTGGTGCCAGCTTTTAAGTGGGAGAACCTTCTAGACTTCCTCCCACATTTGGTTCTGGAATTTCCTTCCTTCCCCTTTCCTGGGTCCAAGGGGTCTGGGGTTATAATAGTATGAAGTCAAATTCTTTGTGAGTGTGCTGAGGCAGCACATTTGAAATGTCATTGGAGGCAGAGAAAAGCTCTGCCCCTCCCATCCTGTCAGGATGGCCCAGCCTGTCAACATCTAGTGCCCCTTTGTATCACTGTCTGGGTGGAATACACAAAGGACAACTGCCAACTACACCCAGTCATATGACCCAGGATACAGCCACCAAATGGTTAGGACTAGACAATGACAACTTTTTAAAAGTGACATTTACAGAATTGTGAATTTAAAACCTGCTTTACCATCAAAGAGGATTGTAAATGCTAATTCTTTAGAGATCTTACATTTCACTTATTAACTATAAAAAGGTAACCCAATGTTATCATATGAGACAGTAGGCCTCACAGTAGTGAAAAATTAATTGAGGATTTTTTTCACCACCAGGACATGTACAACTTAAAAGTATGAGTCAAACTTTTTAAATACACCGCAAACTTCCTTATGGGTTATTTAGAGCCTACCTGAGGGGTGACTTATAGCATTAGAAAGGAAGATTTAGACCCGGCAAAAGGTTTAATCTGCCAAGTAAAAAAGTGGTTTAAAACTGCACAACAGGCTGTAATTGTAGGCCTGAGGCATGTTTTAAAGGGCCACTTTGGGGTGGGTGGCACAATAAGTACTGCAGGCCCACTAGAAGCCTGTAATTTGAAGGCCCTCAGGTATATGCAGTACCACTTTTCTAGGGACTTATAAGTAAATTAAATTTGCCAATTGGGTGTAAGCCAATGTTATCATTTTATGCTGTGAACACAAGCACTTCAGCACTGGTTTGCAGTGGTAAAGTGCACAAAGTCCTAAACACCAACAAAAACTGTTAAAAAAACTGAGTGGTGAAGCCAAAAGGTTTGAGGATGACCCTTCAGATTGGGCTAAGTCCAACAGATGCACTATATGTGTATCGATTTGAGGATGAATACCCAAAGGTTAATTTATCAAGTTTTCTGGATTTGTTCACTTGGGGATCATCAGTCTTCCTAAGACTGAGAGGGGTTTGAGAGTTCCTAGGATGGGAGACAAGAATCCTGTTCTCCTGGAGTACAAGGAGATCTAGGTTCCTGGGTGGTTCAAATGGGTGGAGCTGCTGAAAGGAGAGAATTCCAGTTCTTCCTTGGGGAGACATTAGCATTCCTAAGACTCTGTAGGGCCTACGGCGCTTGGGGAGAGCTTCCAAGAGGAAAGGAATTCTGGCTCTCCTGTGGTAGACCTGAGCCTTTCTATGACCCAGAGGAGTTTGAAGGTCCTTGGGGTCTGGGAATGAAGCTTGGCAACATGTAGTGCAGGAGG
The DNA here is from genome assembly GCF_964261635.1 of Lissotriton helveticus. NCBI lineage: Eukaryota > Metazoa > Chordata > Amphibia > Caudata > Salamandridae > Lissotriton > Lissotriton helveticus. The sequence continues at coordinate 890,560,644 of NC_136067.1, read as the reverse complement.
ATTTAAGTTTCCTGGGTGGTTCCCATGTGGAGCTGCCTGATGGGAGTCTGCTGCAGGTTTGCCAGACAGGGGAACTGAGCTCTCCTGACACCACCAGTGTAGAGGTGAGTGATTTTAGCATGTCCTGGATTTGTGAGTGGGTTGTTTTTTTCTTTACAGAAGGCAGTCATCCCTCAAGGGAGGTGGCAGCTATAGACCTCAGTGTAACTGCTGTAGGTAAGGGTCAGAGATCCTGTGAGAGGCCTGTAGCTGCATCTTGAGTGTAGTAACCCTGATAAGTGAGGGTACTGGATTGTGTATTCTCCAAAGGGAAACAGTCAGTGACCCATGGGGCAGGTTTCTGACCTGTCTGTGTTGATGGCTTCAGTACTGAGTCACAGAGCTGGTGCCAGGAAATTTGTGGTGGCTCAGTGTTGCTTGGCCCAGAGCAAGGATGGGCATACATCCGCTAAGGCCATGTAGGTGTTTAGTCTCCTAGATGCATCTGGACTAGAACCAAAGAGGTTTGTGTGCAGTCTAGGTGTCCTGTGGAGCAAGGTATCCTGCTGGTTGGGCTTCGTGGGTGGTCTTAGTCTCAGATGCAAGTGTAAGATATCTGTGGCAGTGGACAACTGACAAATGGTGCGTCTGTTCAGATCCTGTTGCCCCTTGTCAGTGCTGGCTGACTAGGCAAGAGTAAACATGAGCAATGGCTAGTTCATCTTGTAGTTTCAGCTGGAGTATGTAGTAAAATGGGTGCACCCATATTTTTTGCTTTTGATCACCTGACCTTTAGACCATTACTAGGGGTGTGTCTCTCTACTTCAGTGCCCTTGCATACTTATGTAGGGTACAGAAGGGTATGGGCTGTGCTGCAGGGCAGTGCATACCCTTTGGTGCCCTTACATAAGTATGTAAGGGCACCGAGGGGTATCCACTCCAGTGCATACCACTCAGACCCTTACATACTTATGTAAGGGTACTGAGGGATATACACTACAGTGCAATGCATACCCCTCAGTGCCCTTACATACTTATATAAGGCACCGAGGGGTATGCACTGCAGTGTATGCCACTCAGTGCCCTTAAATACTTATGTAAGTGACTGAGGCATATGCACTGCTGTGCAGTGGTTTAAAAAGGTCTGAAAGAGGCTGCAGTCCCTCGATTTTTAAAAACCACTGCAGATTAAACTTTATCTGCAGTGGTTTTAAATACAGAGGGACTTCTCCCTCTTCCAGCACAGTTAAATTAAAAACCACTGCAGATATATTTTGCAGCTGGAGTGGCAGAAACTAATCAGTAATTCTGTGTTACAAGAGTAACAAGGAATTACCAAATTCTTCCTATTCTGCCAGCGGAATTAAAACTCCCCCTAATCCTATTATTAACCCCTGAACAAGGGGGAGACCGAGAACAAGGATCTTGACCTGGAAAGCAGTAACAGCAGAATTATGGATGACTGGAAGGAGAAGCCACCTGATGCCCTCCTAAGGACTCTGTCTTCACCTGTTCCCAACACTAGATGGGCCAGTGGCTTTAGCCCCTTTATGACCAGATGGGGAAATATTTGCACTCCACAGATAATTCAAGTGCTCTACAACACAGTCAGGATGCTCTGGGTCTTGTGGGCAGAAGGGTGCTCTGCTGGCTAGAAGCAGAAGGGCTGCACAAGAAGCCTCCACCAGCAGCAGAGGAGCTCCAGGAAGGACGAAAGGAGAAGGCTTCAGGATGTACTTTCCTAATATTACCCCGGGGAAGGCCAGTGCCTGGTGGTCGCCTCAACTTTAATTAACCGTTTTTTGGGCAGAGGGTGTGTGTGTCAAAACCCTCCCCAGAGCATAATTTGGACCTCGGTAACCCATATCCTAAGTGCCTAATGTGAAGTGGAAATGTCCCAGGGACCCCATCCCCTGGGACATGGTAGCAGAGGCCAATGACACGTGCATTACCTGCACCAGTGCCAGTGTCTGTGGGGACAAAGCCCCCATCAGAGGAGACCTCCACACTGCTCTTTCCTCTTGGTGGAAGTCAAAAATATGCTGCATTTGCTCACACTCGAGGCGGGAGCCATTTAAGACTTTGCTTGCTCACGCCAGAGGAGGGAGTTGGAAACCGTAATAACGACTCCTGCGTCATATGAGGAATGTATATGAAAAGCTGTCTGAAGTGGTGAGGGCCTTGGGGTTCCCCAATTTCTCTGTATGAAGTACACATATGGGTGTCCTGGGTGGGACCAATCTAAAAAAAAAAAGTGAAAAGAAAACAGCAACAAAGAAAATGAGCCACTACTAAAATGTTCTCCCTCTGGCCTGTAGTGCTCCATAATTCTCTGTGCGGGTTAGTTGGCATGTTGCTTATTGTTCTTTGTGGTGCCCCAAGGAGATGCAGGGGTACAACCAACATTATTTTCTAGAATTGCCTGTGCTGTAGAGTTCAGAAGCTCTCTTCAAAGGGCAGTTCTAAATTTAACATAAGTTGTTATGGCCATTGATGATATTACCCCCTGGAAAGGCGTGCATTATTCCAAGATACTCCCTAAGGCTGTAGCTTTGGCCTCCCATCTTGGGAGAGCAGGGACTCCTAGTGTTCAGTGGTATGGCTGTGTTTCATTTAGGCTCATGAGAATAAAGAAAGACTCTAGGCACATAGAATTTTGACTTTTCATGGATGAATTAAAGTTGTATTGACAACTGTGTTGATGAACAGTGCAATGCTCATTGATAGTGAATGCATTTAGACATGATTACTGAATCTATTGGTTTTAATGGTGAATCCTATATCTGATTATGTCCTTATATTTTAATGAAGTGATCCCTTCACAAATCCAATAGGGTTGTCTTATATTTTAATGTGGGGATCCCTTGGCAAAACTAGCAGCCTTGCCTTATAGTTCAATGTGGTGACCCCTTGATAAAGCTTATGCAAGAAAGGGGACCCCCTCTAAGGAAAAGTAATTTGAGGTCAGGGAGAAGAGGGGAAAATCAAAACATACAATCAAAGACTCCCTCAAGACCTATATTTCTTTCATCACAATAGAACTAAATTCAGCATGGGCTCAACAGCAATGTAGTCATCTCAACAAGACTAACAAAATAGAATTCATTTTATCATAGTTGTTTATTTAACTTCTTTTTGACATTGAAGATATATGTATCAAAAGTTTTCATTGTGTTTTCTTTTATTTTACGTAAAACTTTTTTATATGTGTTTACACAGGGCTCACATACTGCAAAACGAATAACCCGATTTCTTACAGTTACCATTGCATATATAATGAGTTGCTGCACAATGCATATGAATTGCTTAGTATTCATTCATTTAAGCTTTAGCAGCAGTGCCATTTTTCTGGAATTCTTTCGAACTTTACAAATGTGTGTGTGTGTGTTTGTGTGTGTCTGCCTGTATGTACTAATCTGCAGAGCTTTGATATGTTCAGGTTAGATATTTATTTTGTATGACATGTTGGGCCCATAGAGATGCACCTCTTTCCTCCCTCAGTCCTATGGGTACTTGTTACACCATGTTAGCACAGGGCCTGGCCACTTCCTTGAGTACAGTGCTAGTGATAATACCTTTAAAATTCCCTAACTTTTCAGTAGACCCCATCAGGAACTTGTCCTCCCTCTTTTGTCAGCCACATATCTCACCTCCCTAAAGCATATGACCTGTTCAGGGTGATAAGAATCTAGGCCCAGTCAGAGTGTTTTTGGCCCATAGTGTTGGCTCTGGAACTTGGGCTCAAGGCATTGAACATTTGTGCCCAAAGCCACCTAGAATGCACTTCTGCAGGCCCAAAGAGGATTCCTCTCCTCAGGCAGGATAAACCGATCAGACTGAGTCCTAGTAGGTCCAGGGTTTAATTCCCTGGACCTTGGCTCCATTTTCTAACCCATTGTCTCAAAAAGTGCCCAGGACAGATTTCTGCAGGTATGTATAAATCTCTTCTCTAGTAGCGGCGAACAGCTCGAACTAGGTCCCTGGTCAGACCTCTGGCAGACCCCTTTTCCCGGGGTCAGTTTGCCAGTTTGTGGTGTCATAAAGTACACAGGATGGGGTTCTGAAGACCAGGTGAAAGCTCCTCTTTTCTGGCAGTTTTAATACATTTGACCGTGTCACCGGTCAGAGGTCTGATCTGGCCTGCTTTGTAGTACCCTGGTCCTGGGGTTTGTTTGCCATCGCATGGTGTTACAAGTGTCCAAGACTTGGTTTTATGGTCTTGGGAAGGGCTTCCTTGCTCTGCAGGGTCGAAAGCTCTGACCACGTCCCTGCTCAGAGCTCTTGTCTGGTTTGGCATGCAGTTCCTAGACCTTGGGCCCCATTCACCAACCCACAGAGTTTGAAAGTTCTAAGGACTGGGGTTTGCACACCCATGGAGTCTCCCTTGATCTGTCAGGGTTCAAAGGTTTGACTGGGCCACTGATCAAAGATCTAGAAGGCCCAGGTCCCTTGTTTTTGGGACTCTACTTGCTAGCCTGCAGGGTCAGAAAGTCACAAGGATGGGTTTATGCAGGTACGGGGAGGGCACCTTTGCTCCAGCAGGGAGAACATCTCTAAATAGGCCCCAGTCAGAGCTTTGTGAGGCTGTGCATGCTAGACTGTGAAAATGAACTGGTGCCTGTGCTCCATTTGATGATCCAAGGTGGTCTTTACACTCATTGCAGCATTCAAGACGATTGAAATGAACTCACCATGTCCAAAGGTTCCCCACTTCAGCAGACTTGAAAGCTCTGACAGTTCCTGATTACAGCTTCAGCAGGCCAGGGTGTGTGCCCTTGATCCTGAGCCCCATTTTATCCCCCTGGCACAGCACAGGGGCCGAAGGTGGTGTTACATAGACCAAGAGAGGGTTTGTCTCCTTTAGACAACTTAAAACGCTCTAACAGGTCCTGGACACAGTTCCAGCTGGACAGAGGTACATTCTCTTGAGTTGGGGATCCATTCTCTAGCCCATTAAGTCGCACAGTGTCCAGGACTAGGTTCCCCAGTCCTGGGAAGGTTTCTCCAGCTCCAGTAGAGTTGAAAGCTCTAATCAGCTGCTAGTCTGAGTATGTTTGGCCCTGACTGGTGCTTGTGACAGGGGCCGAGCTTGGGCTCTATTTTCTTACCCTGCAGGGAGAGCGACTCTGGGCACTTCCAGGGTAAAATGTTCAATCAATCAATCAATCATGCCATTTGTATAGCGCACTACTCACCCGGGAGGGTCTCAAGGCGCTTGGGGGGAGGGGTATGCTACTGCTCGAACAGCCAGGTCTTGATTGTTTCCTGAAGGCGAGATGGTCCTGGGTCAGCCGAAGGTGGATGGGGAGGGAGTTCCAAGTCTTGGCAGCCAGGTAAGAGAAGGATCTTCCTCCGGCGGTGGCTCTTCGGATGCGTGGTACGGCTGCGAGGGCGAGGCTGGTGGACCGTAGCTGGCGGGTGGGCGTGTAGAAGGTCAGGCGGTCGTTGAGGTACTTGGGGCCCAGGTCGTGGAGAGACTTGTGTGCGTGGGTGAGGAGCCGGAACGTGATCCTCTTGTCGATGGGGAGCCAGTGCAGGTTCCTCAGGTGGCTGGAGATGTGGCTGCGTCGGGGCACATCCAGGATGACCCTGTCAAACCCTTGGGACATTGTTCATGCGCCAGCATTCCAATGCTGCACACAACAGTGTTCGTTATTAGAAGACTGCAGCCAGAACTCCAGCTGGTCCCTAGATCCTAATGCCAAGACTCCAGTTACCATCCTGGGGTGCACTTTCTTCCCCAGGCTACCTCCTTAGTGCACTCAGAATGTCCCATTCTTCGCCTACTGGAATGTGTGATACAACCAGCCACCAGTCTTTAAGGTGGGCTATTAAGTCCTCTGTTATGGTAAAAACAGAAATCCTTGTTACCTTTACTGTCAAGCACTAACCTCCTAGGATGTGTGCATTTATTTTACACCAAAACCAATCTCGGCTTACCTGGCACCTTGATGACTCTAGATGACCTTGGACTGAGCACATATGATGGTGGTAATTATATTTGGATGCCTGTCCTATCATGTTTGGCTGGTACTTTCTGTGCCTACCATGGTGACTATGGATACCAGGAAATCAAGGTTTGATTCTTGATAGGAGCCTGAGAAACAGTCACAACATCCAAGAAAAGCACCAGGAGTACAAATGATCAACTCATGAATTTGGAAGGTAGGGACAAAAATAACACTATAGTACTCTTTCAAAACAATATTGAAATTGGTGTTCTTCGAATCAGTTTGCAATGATTCATTGGAATGCAATTCCTGTGCCATCAGCCATCATATTTCCATCTCCAATAGTCTATATTAAAGTTACTGCAGTTGAAAGGTTTTAAGATGGATCTTGAAATTGAGCCCACCGTCCAACTTGAGGTTAGGTATTGCCTGTGCCAGCCCCTGTCTGTCAAGAAACACCACAGGGCCTTGACTCGACTCAGTAAGGCTGAGTCCATATAACTAAAAACGTAACGGTTGCCAGTACTGAGCTATACTCAAAAATTATTTATTAATAGACCATACAAATGAAACATAAAGGTCCACGTTTTTGCTCCACCATTAATTGGTTTATTTCACAATTAAGCAGGAATTGATTTATCACAAGTGTTTTGTGCTTGTGTATTCATTATAATACAAATAGACAAATTATGTACACTAATTACAAAACATGTTCACAGGACACCTATACCCACTGAATATACACCAACATACGTACCCCTCACAAATGTGGCCAAACACTAGTATCACACACTCTCACAACATCCATACAACATACCAGCGCGGGTCAGGCTCACTGTTGCGTAACCCACAAACTGGTAGTAAATGTTCTTAATCCCAACGTCAAACAGCACTAAATCAAATACATTCCTAATGAAGTGTAGACATGATTCAACGTAATCACAATTATCTACAACAACAATCTGAATCATTAACTATAAACAATTTATATGAAATTTGTTTGACACGGGATAAGCAAGGTCGACGCTTTTCGGGGTTCTCCTCAGGACCACAATATTCTTATTTCTTCAATGAACCAATCAAACCCTTGGGACATTGTTCATGCGCCAGCATTCCAATGCTGCACACAACAGTGTACAACAAACTATGTACTGATGGGGAAATGATATAGGGCCGAATTGGACAAATTCAAGTAGGATATAGAGAGACTCAGTGAACTTCATCCTAGTGAGCTGTTTTTTCTGTTGGGGGATTAAAATCATAAATTGGACCCACGAAGGGTCGACCTAGGAGTAAAGAGATATTGAGTGCATATAAGATAAAGGATGCCAGCTTCCCCAATGTTGTACTGCAGCACAAGATATGGCCTTAGGGAAATAGTTGGGGTCTAAGGGGATAGTTTGTTTGAATGGAAGGATAGTGGCAGAACTTCCGGCAAGGTGAATATTTAAGAGGGGACAGCAAAAGACAGACAGACAGTCCAATAGATTATATATTTATGCATGCCTGGAATTTTGATATAGTAAGAAACTTTGAGGTGTCCCAAGTTGAGGGAAGTTATCATTTCTCCCTAAAACTTGAATTAGAAGGGGGTGAAAAGTGACCAGGAGTAAAAAGGCTCCCTGTCCAAGTGGATAACCCGAGACGCCTCACTACGAGAATGTTAGAAGAATGTATGGAAAAGCTATTAATATTCCAACAGAGCCAAAGACTAAGTAGGGCCAAAAGTAAAAATTTAGGGTGGTATGAAACATTTATTAGACACGTTTTGCAGTGTTTAAGAGCTGAAGTAAAATAGAAGAAAAATAGTGGAAATAGCAACCAGAGACCCCAGAGGAAAGGAAATGATGGTTGAACAAATTAATTTCAGAAACTAAAATCACAGATTAGAAAAGGAGAAAGAAGCCTTAAGTTAAGATCTGATTTGAGAAATGTTAACGGCCTCCAGAAGATAAAGAAACAATATAAAATGTTAATTAGAGATCAAAAAAAGAAACCATATGGAGAAATGTTGGTGTAATCTCCTGGAAGCAATAGAAATTAAAAACTCAAAAAAGTTCTGGAAATTAATCCAGTATGGCTCTGGTAGGACACAGGGGACAATGAATTGTGTGGTGCCAGAAGAGGCCTGGGAAAAGTATCTGGAAAAATATATGGGGTAAGGGGAGAATCTGTAGTTAGGAGGGTCAATTCTTGGAATGATAAAAATGAAGTTAGGAGTGCTTGATTCACGACAACCAAAATTAAAAGCATCATAGGGAACTTAAATTTAACTAGGGCAACAGGAACAGATAATCTGCCAGCTGTAAATATAAAGACCCGACCAGACTGATGGGCAGAATTATTTTCCCAAATGTTTAATGATATACTTGAGATGGGACAGATACCAGAAAGCTCGAGAGGGGTGATTATTAGACCTATCCACAAACAAGGAGATATAAATGGCCCTAAGAAATATAGGTTAATACATTTGTTGGACAGAGGAGAATAGGTGTTTTTAAAAATGTTATTGGAACAGTTAAAAGACTGGGCAGAATTAAACCATAATATGACCCCAGAGCAGAGGTGCTTTTAGGAAAGGCACTTTACTGTTGATCATTGTTTTGCCTTTTGATGCATCGTGCAGGAGTGGGTGGAAATGAGTGGCAGTCTACACTGCTGATTCATTGACCTCCAGTCAGCCTTCGATCTGGCGGACCCCAAAAGTCTATGGGATACTTTATCAAGGTGGGAAACCAAAGTATCTTCTTGCTGTAGTCCAGGAGCTACATAGCTATAACTAGGTGTAAGGTATTGTGGACACCGGCTGAGACAGGGGTGTGTCCTCGCTCCACTACTCTTTCATTTATTTATAGTTGATCTGCCAGCAATCTTGGGTGAAGCCAAAGGTGTCAGCCCCAAAATGGATGGTAAACATGTGGCTTGTCTCCTTTATGCAGTCCTTGTAATTGTAGACCAGACAGGTATAGGTCTACAAAGAAAACTGGACAAATGTAGGGAAAACTGCAAACACAAAAGATTGGTAGTGAATATGGAAGAAACTAAAGTATTATGCTTTGGTAATAAAGCAACCAAGTTCAACTGGTACCTAGGCCCCACTAAACTGGAGACAGTAAAGGAATAGTTATTATTCAGGGGTCTGGTTTGAAAAGTCACTACAATGGGGCGTCCATCTGGAATCTCTGTGAGGAAGGACTCTTACTTCAGTTAGTGGCCTGAAGAAACGTAATAAGGATTATTGGGAGATGCCAGATACATCTGCTCTTAATGCCTTTGTAGCCATGATACCACAGCAATTCCAATATGGAAGTCAACTGTTATATCTAAGTGGTAAAAATAGATGGACTATTGAAGAGGGTAAATGCCTAATATACTTATGGGCTGATTCCGATGTTCGGAAACTGTTCCGGACAAATCGGTCTCGGAATAATTTCCAAATTAATTGTGTTCTGGGGGACGTATGATGTTACCATGCGATCAAAATGATCGCAGTACATCACAACTCAGCTTTAACAACGCAAGTCGTTACCACGACTTGCACTGTAGGGTGCTGGACTTAGGAATAGTATAAATTTACTATTCCAACTCCAGCCTATGCACAGTAGGGAAGGTGTTGGAATAGTAAATCTACTATTCCTTAGTCTAGAGTGGCCTCCAGTGCAAGTCGTGGTAATGACTTGCGTTTTAAAATCAGCGTTGTGATGGCACTGCGGTGTTTTGACCGCGTTGTAAAGGTTGTTTACTGTTCTGGGAGTCCGAACGACCAATTACGATGCTTCCCAACATCGTACAGTCGGACTTTCATTGACTTAAATAGGAACCTGTGTTCAGAACGAGAACAGAGACTGCCATTGAAAAAAGGGGTGGTTGGTTAAAAACTTGCACTCTGTGGCAGGCATCCCATTGGGCCTGCCACACTGTGCATGGTTGTGAAGAGAAGTCCCATTGGCACCCACCCCCATGGAACCGATTCAGAAGGCCCCGGGTGAAGGGGGGCCTGCTACAGGCCCAAAAAGACAGATTCCGACAGCCGGTTTGAGTCAGGCAGACCGAATCAGAACAACTGTCAGAATCGGTCATCACAATCGCTCATTCAAAAACTGTGTTCATAGAGCTGTAAGATTCAGCTTTGAAAGTCTTGGTTAACCCCAATCCCTTTCGGAACCGAGTTGGACAGTTTCAACGCCATCCAGCCATCGTAATCGATCGTTGTGAAACGTGTCCAACTTGGTCCGAGAGGCAGGTTCCTATTCGGATTTTAAAGAATCGAATCCTATTCAGAGCCTTTCCGAATGACATCGGAATTGGACCCTTACTTTCACTACCTAGATCGTCCATGATCCAGGCTATAAGAACAGAGAAGGAACTGGTATCATGGAATATAATAGCCTGTATGGCATTGATAAGATGCTGTATGCGACAAAGTTCGGGGTAAGAGCAAAAGATTTCCTTGTGGTGTAAAAAAGAAATGCAGCATAGTAAATCAAAATGGGCTAAGGAGGTTAGGAAACCCATGGTAACAGTCTGCACAGAGATGAGAATTAAGCTGTGCAATAAAGAATTACAAATTGAGATTACAAAGAGTGAGATGAGGGCTAGAGTCAGGGAAATATTACAAGACTATGACAAACAGTACCTTGAGGGGAAAAAATCAATTTGCTTCATGACTAGTCTATTGAAAACGGAAGTAGGATACACGTGTATAGAAACACTACCAGATAGCTCCCTAAGAAGAGCAGTGTTAAGAATAAGAATTAACCCTTGTTATGCTAATGACAAGATAAACAGTGATGATTGACCATGAAGGAAAAAGGTACCCGTGGTTTAAGCACTAAATGAGATATATTGATCATTCTATTGGATTGCTTTAAAGTATTGCTTTTGCGGAAAATGTTTTACGCCCAATCTTTTTTAAATATGAGATTATAAATTGTCTCCATGCAATGGAACTTGTAACAGAAATGCTTTTTTTTACATATAGCTTGTGCCATAAGGAAGAACATGATTGCTGCTAAAAAGATTTACTTTGGCATATAGATTTTACTGTAGAAAAAAGGAATTGGGTATACTTTAAGGGTTACTGATCTTGTAAACCTTTTATATATGGTATTAATTTCTAGATGTTTTTAAATATTTCTATTAATTGATGTATCAACTCGTTAACATTTTTAATTGTTGGTATTAACTGCTATAATAATGGTATGTTTGAAGACCAATTGGTCTAAATAAACATCTTTGATTCATTGATTGATTGACTTATAAGGATTAAAAAGGAAGGATTAGTCTGTTTATTTTGTAATGGTAGATTAAAACTGGATTCCAAGCTGCAGTGGGTGGCACATAAGGTGCTGCTGCCCGCTATTGGATTTTAATCTACAGGCACTGGGTGCAGATATATAACCATGTATTACCATATAGTAGGGACTTACATGTAAATTAAATGTACCAATCAGATATATGCCAACTATACCATGCTTTAGGGAGGGAGCACAAGAACTTTAGCACTGGGTAGCAGGAAAAAGGTGCTCAGATCTTTAATGCCAACAAAAACTGGTTCAACCACACATGGCAAACATTAAAAGGCTTAAAAAGGTCCAGATTTAACAGTTAGGAATTGTAATATTATGTTACTTGACATTAAAAAATATAGACATTTGTTAAATGGGCCGTTGGACTTGGCCCTTTTTGCATGGTCATCCCTGAACTTTTTGTATTCTTCCTATCTTTTTTCTGACCTGGTGTTGGTGGTTTTAGGACTCTGGGCACCTTATCACTGCTGTTCAGTGTAAAGTGCATGTGCTCTCTATGGTAAACATGGTAAGATTGGTCTACACCTGTTTGGCGTATTTAATTTACCTATCAGTCCCTTGTAAAGTAGTATCTCCGATACCCAGGGCCAGTAAATTAAATGCTACTAGTGGGCTTGGAGAGATAATTGCACCACCCACCAAAGTAGCCTTCCAAATCTGTCTCAGGCCTCTGCCATCGTAGGACCTTCACGTGCAGTGAATAGGACATGTTAGAATGCAAATTTTACAATGCATCTCATTATAACGCAGTTTTTACAACGCAACATCCATTACAATGCATGATTTTACAATGTATGTCATCACAACACATTTTTAGAAACTACACTTACAACGCATTCCATTACAATGCATACCATTACAACGCATACCACTACAACAAATAATACTTTTAGGGCAACAGTAGGGTAAGTGATGGATAGTGTAGGGGTAAAAAATTATATTCCCACTCTTGTGAGTGTAACAGTAGGGTAAGTGTTGGATAGTGTATGGCTAAAAATTACTATTCCCACTCCAGTGAGTGCAACAGTAGGAAAAGTGTTGGATAGCATAGAGGTAAAAATGACTATTCCCACCCCAAAGAGTGCAACGGTAGGGAAAGTATTGGATAGCGTAGGGGTTATAATTGCTATTCCAGCTCCAGAAAGTGCAACAGTAGGGAAAGTGTTGGATAGAGTAGGGGTAAAAATTACTATTCCCACTCCAGTAAGTGCAACAGTAGGGAATGTGTTGGATAGCGTAGAGGTAACATTTACTATTCCCATTGCAGAGAGTGCAACAGTAGGGAAAGTGTTTGATAGCGTAGGGGTAACATTTACTATTCCCACTCTAAAGAGTGCAACAGCAGGGAAAGTGTTGGATAGCGTAGGGATAGAAATTACTATTGCCACTCTAAAGAGTGCAACAGTAGGGAAAGCGTTGGATAGCGTAGGGGTTAAAAATAACATACTTATAAATTAAATAATTTTTGTACATAAATAATGTTTTATTAATAAATTAACAATACATTCATTAAAAATACCAATAAATTAGAAACAATAATTACTTTAATAACATTAAATTACTTCCCACCCTATTCCCCAATAAACACACAACCCACTCTGCATAACATTTCACCAAATTAATATAATTATCAGTTAATCAATTAATAAAAATGAATTACCAATTAATAATTATTTAACAATAAATATAGAACCCACACCAATACATATTAATTGTTAAACATTAATCACCAATAAATAATTAATTAACAATACATTAATTATCAATACCCCCAAAAAATACTTAATTACAATTAAATTACTTCCCACCCTATTCCCCTATAAACCCACAACCCGCTCCAATAATACATTAATACAATTAATATAATTATCAATTAATCAATCAATAGAAAATGATTACCAACTAATAAATAATTAACAATTCGTTAATTATCAATACCAATAAATACAAATTAATAATTACTTAATTAAAATTAACCTGCTTTCCATCCTATTCCCTATAAAACCACAACCCACTGCAATATTAAATTAATACAATTAATATAATTATCAACTAATCAATCAATAAAAATTAATTACCAATTAATAATTAATTAACAATAAATTAATCATCAATACCAATAAATAAAAATAAATAATTACTTAAAACAAATAAATTACTTCCCACCCTATTCCCCTATAAACCCACAACCCGCTACAGAACTAAAACGCAACATTTTATTAAAAATAATTAATAATTCCTAAGAATTATTATTTAATTTACTATAATTAATTTACTTCCCAACCTATTCCACTATAAACCCACAACCCTCGATGGTACTAAAACGCATAATTTACTTAAAAAATTACTAACTTCTAAAAATGTTATACATATATTTAAAAAAATAGTACAGTACTTAACAAAAAATTTAGAACACATACATATAAAATACATGCTAAAATACATAACACTAATATAAACATCGATTTTATTAACATCGATATTTTTGCTAGCGATATTACTAATTTCGATATTAACAAAAATTATATTTCTTACCTTAAGGTCGATATTCTGGTTGTCAATATTCTGTCCCTACAATATATAAAACTCGATATTAATGTAGGTCGATATTAAAAACTCGATATTATGTCTGTGCACCGTTCAAACCAATGCTTTAAATGGGCCGGTATTGTCCGGTACGGTCCGGTCCGGTACGGAATACCGGCACTTTTTATTTTGAGAGGGAGAGTACCGGCACGTCTCAAGAGAAATGCAATACTTTTAATTGGAGAGTACCAGCACTTCTCCAAAACAAGCAGGTACTCTGGTACAAAGTACCTGCACTTCAATTTTTTAATTTCAAGCACTGGTTCAAACTATGCTCAGATTAAACCCAGCCATAGCAAACCAGCCAGTCTCTTACTGCCTAGGCAAATTCCAACAACTCCCTGGCATACCATTTCTATGAACTTTGTTATTGAGCTAACACCTAGCCTAGGCTACACTGTAATACCCGTAGTCAGTGCTTAATTTGTAATAAAATAAGTTCCAGGCATCTCCTGAGGAGGCCATCCATTACCCATTACCCCTACCAGTGACAGTACCTACACAACTAGTAACCATAACACTAATGCAAGTGTGACAATCCAGACTATCCAAACCCCAAAAAAGTATAAGAATGACTTGGGTGACAGGTGTTAGTGGTTTAGTGGCTCATGTCAAAGGTGCACAGGCAGCTCCACCATGTAGCAGACTGTCATTAGTGGCAGTGTTCACAATTAGGGGGCCCGTTAGCATGGTGGGCGGAACGCCACCGCCCAACCGGCGGTGGCAATCCACCCGCCAGAATGGACGGCCTTTTACCCCCCACCACATTAGCATGGCGGGTGGTACCGCGGTGGACGGACAGACCGTCCGCCGCTTTGCCGCAGGTAGGCAATCGTCATGATTCCCGGAAAAGGCCCATAACATGGTGGCGGTGCCTTGCAGGCACCGCCATTCATAATATGATGATGGTGGTGGAATGCGTTTCCATGGAGGAGACTCTGCCATCGAAAGGCATGCAGTGTTTACTATGGGGGCCCTTTGCGGCCCACGAGTGGGTGGGGTTGTGGGGGGCTGCACTTGGGGGCTACCCATGGTACCCCTACATTGGCATTCACAAGGTGGCAGGCACCGAGCGGTGCCTGTCACATTGTGCATGCCAATGCACAACATGCATATATTGCATTGTTGCTGGTGCTGCTTGCTGCCCATATGGCAGTTTGTCCCGTGTACCAGTACGGTCCGCCCGCCATTGTAATGGACCTCTAAGTACCGGTGCTGATCACCGGAAACCACCAGCTCAAATTAAGCACCACCCTTAGTAATAGACCACCTAACCAAGATGGAAGATTTTATAGCCTTTCCAAAACTAACACATGCTCTCAGTTTAGCACAGGAATTCGCTCAACACATAATTAGACTACATGATTTCCTAGCAGCATCATTATCACCAAGGTTCTCAATTCACCTCCCAGTTATGTGGGTCATTAAATATTGATGATCGTTTATCCAACAGTTACCAGCCACAGACTGATGGTAATGACTGAGCTCCTAAATCAAACATTAGGTCAATATCTACGAAGCATTACGCTACAACACAGTCAAAGTCAAATGGTACTTTATTTCAGTTTTGCACCTCAAAGGCAATAAATAAAAACCATAAGAGTGCCATGGAACATTTCATATTGCTAAAAACAATTAATCAAAAACATACAGTGGCGTTTGGATGCATCCTAGGGCTATGATACAGTGCTTGTGGCCTTTTTATAACTATGAACCAAGTTATTCCGTATACAAAAAACACCTACAAGAGTTCACGGTGGACTATGAAGGCTAGGCCAAATTTAGGAGTAAGACAGACTCTTATACCCCCAAACGACCTATGCAAAAACTCTTAGCTATCAAAATTTGAAGTCATTCAGCATAAAATACCCAAAAAAGTGCAGGCCATATCAGCAAACGTATACTGTTAAAATCGAATACAGCCTAAAAAAGCAAAGCAGATAAAAAGGCATGTGAATAGAATAGGGCCAACACATGAATACTGCACATATGCTGTCAGAAGGACATAGTGTAACATTTACACACATTGGGAAGTAGCCAGCCAGGGACATAGCATCATCAAAACAATATGTGCTAAAATGCAGTGCAGGATATTCATGCAAATAGGGGCACAAGTGAGTCAGCTAGGAATACTAAGGGCAACAGGTTGTTGAAGGACCACAGTGTTCGCACAAATTGCCCAGCTCCGATGTGAAAACCGGGCGACAGCGAATACTATTGCCTCATTTGTTTCACCAAACAGAAATCTGAGAGCAATATGACATTGTCTTGCTTACAAATAGGAATAATCCACCTTTTCCTATGTCGGTATAGGCTGGATGGAAGTAGAATACATATAGAAAAGTGGCAAGGTTATATGCCTGTGCAAAGTTGTGTGTACTAAAGTAGCTATTAAAACACAAGTCTCTCAGGTGCTCTGAGGAAAGAAAGCAGCCACCAAATCCTTCACTTAGGAGGCAGTGCTCCCTATTACAATTGCATAAGTTGCTGAGCACCAAAGTTCAAGAAAAACTCCTCTTAAATCTTGATCAGTTCAAAGTACACAGGGGCAGATGTACAAGCCCCTTGAGCTACCGGTGCGTCACTTTTTGTGACGTATTGGTGGCGCATTAAACTGTTCCATATTTACAAAGACAGGAAAAGCCACCCTGCGTGACTTTTCTTGTCCTTTTAAATATGGCCCCTTTGCACGCAGCACTTTGCGTGAAAGGGGTGTTCCATGGGTGTTGCTGTGGGTGTTCCCACGCAACACCCATGGAAACAGACACATTTCCAGATTCACGAGGAAACGTAAATCTGGAAATGCGTGTGAATGCTCCCCAGGGGAGGCGTAGGGAGGTGCAACGAGGAGAAATGTATTCATTTCTCATCGCTTTGTTTTCCTCTTTCTATGCGTGCTGCATTCTGTGGCACACATAGAACGAGGAAATGACCTCTAATGATTGTTTATGTACAGGAAGGTGAACAGTTATTTTTCTGGACCTGTATAGAGTAGACCCACATAGACTGAATGAACAAACACTGTGTACTTTGAACTGATCAAGATTGAAGAAGAGATTTTCTTGAACGTTGGTGCTCAGGAACGTATGCAATTAGACAGAAAATAAAGTAGTGAATGAGAGTCTCATCTGCCTGGAGGCAGGCCAGACACGAAATGTCACACATGGGCTGGCTCAGCCACTTTTGAGAGAAAGATATCACAGGAAGGGAATCAATTCAAAATTGTAAATATAGTTTCCTGGCTGTCGGTCCAGATATATAATCCAGGAAAGTTGCAAACCTGCAGGTACACTTAAAATCCACACAATCAACAGTGAGAGGGACAAGTCTGGTATCCGTATCTCCGTACACCCACATTGACCAGTAATTTTTGAGATGGGCCTTTGTCAGATGGATCTTTGAGGGCTCCGTATCCCAAATATCGTCTAAGCCCATTTCAATAAAAAGTGACCTGAGAGAGGTTAGCCGTTTAATCTGTTTTCCCTTGTTCAGGGCCAATGTTCTTTGAAGTCACAGTAGAAGCTTTTAAGAGCTGGGATGGTACTCAGTCTTCACCAGTATTCAATTGGCCTCAGTTTGGCTTTTTTTTGTAATTGCTTTGGCACCAATATCCCAATGAAGGGGGAGAATAGGAGTGCTCTTTTGAAGGTTTAAAATAGATCTAAAAAATTATTTTGCCTGATAGACAGAGATGAAAGCCTTATGTTCCCACACAGTTCGGCCCTATACGGAGAACTCCCTGCTGCCTTAGACTGGTAAATGTTAAGTGCTGGAGAAACATTTGGTTTTAGAGGAATCATACAGCATTAAGAAGCCCGAGGCGAAGTGGGCTAGGCTGAGAGTGTACTTCTTGATTTATGGAATCCAGGTCATTGTAGAAGACAGTCCGATGCCCAAATAGTCTAATTCTGTCAACCTCTCTAAACTAGTGCCTTCCAAAGCAATGGACCCCTAAAAGACCTATTGGGACTGATGGTCATAAACATTGGTTTACCCAAGTTAATTACCAGGCCCATTTCCTTACAGAGCTCAGAAAATTGATTCAGAAGGGTCTGGAGGCCCATTGGGGATCTAGAGGCCAACAGCATGTCATACGCAAAAAGTAATATTGGTCAACTGCAGCCTGCTATCCTTGGTGCACCCACCTGCATTGCACCATAAAGGCTGCTACATCATTCAGGTAGAGTAAGAAAAGGGTGGGGGTTAACACACAGCCCTGCCGTACCCCGCATTTGACCGTGACCCAATCAGTAAGTTCTCTGTGCTGACCCCACCAGGCTAGTGCAAAAGTGTATGTGTATGCAAGCATATTAAAACATCTAAAAGAGAGGGAGGGATACCCATATCTTTCAATGTCTCCCTCAATTTGGCATTTTGGACTAGATCACATACCATTTTTAGATTCATGAAAATAACATAAAGATGCTGTTTCTGGATGTCCACCGTCTTCCACTAAATGGTCATGAATCAAAAGACTTGATCTACTGTGCTGACCTGTTTACAAAATTCTTTTTGAAGGTAGGGCAGGGCGTTGGCCTTCTCTATACATGTCTTCAAGGGAAACAAGATCTGTCTGGCAAATATTTTTGGGGAGACATCTAGCAGGCTAATTGGCCTATAGTTTAATGGGATATCCTTAGGACGTTTCTTATGGATTGGAAATAAATCTGTTGCTTTTCATGAAGCTGGAATCTCTGCTCCCTCCAGGATTGGTTTGGTAATCTTATTCAGATAGTTTGCCTAGTTATCAAAATATGCAATAAAAAGATCCCCAGAGATTCCATCTGGGCCTGCTGCTTTTTCTGGGACCAGAGATTGCTTGCTTTTCTAGATGTTTCTAGGTCAATACAGAGGGCCGGGACTACACCAAAGCTACTTTGCCCATCTGACTCAGGAAGTCTGTAGGCTTCCACGCCTTTCATGTTGTAAATTGCTGAGAAGTGCTCCCACCATGACTGTGATTAAATGTGGTTGTTTAGAGAGCCATGAACAGGGTGTCTTCCAGTGGCAACTAGCTTCCAAAATGTTTTGAGGTCATTGTACTTAACTTCCTCGAACACGAGGTGACAAAGCTGGGTGTGCCAAGACCTCTGCTCTTTCTGCTCTGCCTCATTAAACTGGGCCTTCCTATCCTTTATCGTTTCGTGATCCCAACTTCTCAAGTCAATAAGCAAGTCCCTCTTAGCTACTCAGCTCTCATTATTCAACCAAGTATTACTGGCTTCAATAAAGGAACTGTTACTACTATGGTTAGACTAAAAAAAGGCCCTGAACAATGGCAAATAGGAGCATGTGTATGCCCAGAATGTGCTGGTTCCTATGAGCTGGATTATTCAGGTTATTTGTGCAGCCAAGGGTTTCAGAAAAGGCCTCATTTATTCTGTCTAGGGTCTATGGCTGAGTGGCAACTCATGACCATTTCAGGGTGAGTCTATTGTTTGAAGACTTAATTCCCTTGCTAAGGGATACAGGGGAGGGTTTCTGGTGTGCAGTTAAGTTGGCCATTGTACAAGGAAAAGCCTTATTTTCACTATCAGACCTTGTGACCACCATCATGTCAACCACTGAGCTCCAAAGGGACAGGGATACAAATATATAATTGATCCTGCTAATGTAGTCTGGCCTGTTATAGATGTCAGATGCTGCAGGATCCTATTTAGTACAGCAATTGTAGGCTTGCAGGCCACAGGGCAGTATGAGTGAAAGCATCTAAGCAGCTACCCAGTGCATATCTTAATAGGTGATATGTCCAATATCGAGATGCCACACTCCTCATCCTCTGCTTCACCTATGTGTTTACCAGAATCAACTGAAGGCTCAAAAGTGGTGTTAAAATCTCCCCTGACCATCATGACGTCATTCAGATTGCACATTTTCCCTTAAGGACAAAAAGTGCTTGAGTGTCGGAGGCTCCCTGCCCCTCCTACTCCTCTATTATAGATGTTAAATATATACAGTGGACATTCACCTTTACTGGTTACAAGGATGCCCTGTATTTAAGCAGGGGACACTTCTGATGATCTCACTCCTACACTTTGTGATAGATGAATACAAATTATTAGGCCACCAGATGGTTGGCCACTGTCAGTGTGTTGCACTGGAACATACAAATCTGAGTACCCGACCTAAATACTGGCTATTCAAACCATGCCTTCTTCAATAGACAAATATCAAAATAGTCAATGAACGTACCCCAATTACGGTCAGCTAATTTGTTTTTGGGGCCTGCAATATTCCAGGGCAAGATTTTACACTATTTGGGAGTGTCATGGCCTTCAAGAGCCGGTAAAGTAGGAAAGGCCTCATCTACATGGAGCCCTACTTGGTAGTTATTATGGAACCAGGCCCTTGTATGGCTGTAGCCCTCACACTACAACACAGTGATAACTGATCAAAGTATTTGTGGATGGTGCAATTCATATACAATAATTTCAAGCATACTAAGAGAAAACCGTAAGACAGTGGAACCTTCTTAGAGTCAGCACCTAACCAAAAAATTACTCATTCAGTAAAGTTCCCTTGTTATCAATGTTTAGGGAATGCGTGCACACTGATTGACACCCACTGTCACAATGTTAGTTCCAACACGAACTTGACAATATAAACAAAAGCAAAGGTGCACTGCAGAGTATCAGCAGGACAAATAATTCAAATTCAAATAACATATGAGAAATGGTCTTCAGTATTGATTCCTTTATTCTTTTGTGACGTAGAAAAACACAGTACAGCCGACGCGTTTCGTCCCAACTGGGGACTTCTTCAGGGCTGTTTAAACACAAACATGTATACATACATTTAAAAGAATGTCCATCACAATAACAAATAAGGTGACAAACATACAATTAAAAACACAGGTCAAGACTATATCAGTCAACATACTTGGTATGCCATATTATTTGATCAAACTATTTAACAAAATTAATTGTAAAAGTCTCTTAGGCAGCACATTCAGGAGCTATGTGCTTAAGAGGTCCAGAATTGCGAGGGTCTAATTTCCTATAGCGTTATGTTAAGTAGTAGGATAGTTTATACTGCATTTCTCTATCCTATGTGATAGAAAAGTATCAAGATTCAGCATTGGAAAATATCAAAGGGAGAACAGGAGGTAAGTTAGAAAACAGGAGACATGAGAGTCCTATGTCTATACACTTAAGGGAGTATATTCTAGGTGTGTTCTTTATGTACCAAAAAGGGGAATGTACATCAATATGTACATAATCAGGAACTGGTGATTAATTGGTCAGAAGTAAGAAATATATATATACTGCTCATCAAGACACTAATAGATATATTAGTGTGAAGCAAAAGGTGAGCAGATGCAACCATTATTTAAGGGAAAATTTCAAATGGATCTGCGATGTACCTACCAGTTTAGAAGTGGTGATTCATATCTCTACAGAATTTGCACAAGATGCACCTGATGCCTTGGTATCAGATCCTCCATTTGAATCTATAAAACAAGGGAACAACAGAGTCCAAGGTCAAGATTGTGTACGACGAATAGAGTTAGTGCCAGAGTAGTTCATGTGACTCTAAGAATACCTTACATTTGAAGGAAAAGTCCAAATTATGGGCAAGAGAAAGATTCTATTAGAAGCACCACTGCGAGAGAAGGGCTCTTCGGCGAAGAATTATGGATTCCCCTTCTGATAGTACTTGTAAGAGTATGGGTCCAAAATTCTGTACAAGAATCAACCACAAAGCATAAATGAGATAAACATCAAGTATGACGATTGGGGAATACTCGCAGAGGAACAGAGAGGGGTCTTATTACTTACATTATCAGTGCATGGATTGGATAGAAAATATAGAAGGGCTCTTCACTGAAGATTTATCAATTCACCTTCCGTTGTTGCTTATAAGGATGTAAATCCAAGGCTCTAAAGGAATCAACCACAATACATATATGAAGCGATGGCAAGTGTAACAATTGTAAAATGCACGCTGAGGGTCAGATGGGGGTCTAATACTTACATAACAAGTGCAGGGATAGGGTAGTTACTACGACAGGCCTGAACGGATGATCCAATGATATTATCACCCGGATGTTGAATGAATAAAGCGGTGGCGACCGCGTTAAGTAATTCTATTTGGGGTAAGGAATAAGACCAGCTTGTAACATGGTTAAAGACATAAGCACATCTATATCCCCCAATCTTACATATAGCCTTTTACAACCCAAGCGACCTAATTTACCCAAATTTATTTTTGCTAAAGTGACATTAAGAAGTTAAGTCCAGATGGTAAAGAAAGCCCAGTTCTTTTTACCTCAGAGAATTATCTTAGAGGTATAAATCTTTTAGTGGGTAAAAGCCCCATCAGGCATTACCAAATGGCTCTATTTATGCAAAAGAAGAAAGAGAAGGAGACCAATATGATTATGTAAATAAAGAATGAAATAGTGGAATACAGTCACCTAACGCACTAATGGAAACAGCTTTTGCAGAATGGTTAGAATAGAAACATTAATACAAGTACTGTATGGAGACTCGTCTTATGCTACACCGATCAAACTAAGCTGAGTACTCCAAAAGTTACACAGGATAAATATCATGCCAAAAAGATTGAGAAGGAAATCACCCCATCCCCAATATTTCTAGTCCAAAGGTGAACCTAAAATAAAGTTCAACCATCGTAGGACAATGAACAAGAAAAATGGCCCCAGCCCCCCCCCCGGGGCCCCCAATTCAATAGTAAAACAACAGCGCGATATCCCCGCTTACCGTAAAAAATTAATCCGGCCAGAAGAACGCGATCGTCACGGACGCCAACGATAATGGAATTCAGCCGCTCAGAAGAGCAGTCATGTTACCGCGTTTAAATAGCGTGCTATATCCAGGGGAATAGAAAACACCTGGAGGGGAATCAGGTCTCGTGAGAGCATGAAGAAAAATGGCGGCCATATTGGAACTGCAAAGTCAGAAGTGGTATACTAGTACTGGAGACAAGCCCCACATCCCGAAGGTCAAAGAGTCACTGCCGTAAAATCACATGAAAAACAGCTCCTAAAATCACGGCCATCATGACCTGCCCGGAAGGGGCAACTCCGGATCTAAATAAACAATGCATGTGCTAGTGGTCAAGTTGCCACAATATTCTATAATACCGTAGGTATAATATATACGGCATAGTATCATAAATCTCAAGTGGCGCAATATAAAAGGCGCAAAAGGTCAAATGATCAATTATCAGAAAAACAGAAAGAGAATATTTTATACACTAAAATTAAGCCAATCAATAATGGGTGGGCCCTAAAACACAATATTTATACTCAATGAAGATGCAGGGTGGAGTGAATGTTCACCAAATAAGAAAGGTGATGAAGTTTAACACCCATTAGAGATTAAGTCACATGCATGTGACAGGAATGACGCGGCCATTTCGGAATATCAAAAGGAAGTGATATGTAGCCCAGGACACTAGATAAAGGGCATAATACAGCTAGGCATGAAGGGGGGTCAGATGAGAAAAACATTTATGGACATGTCAATTTAAGAACGGTTTCTAGATAAGTGTGAATCACAGTATATAAGTGATTCATATGTGGCCACCAAAATAGAGTTGGAAGGCAAGGGAGAGTGACCTTTTCGAGAGGAGGCAGTATAGCAAAGAGTATAGGGACACAAAGAAATATGAGCAAAAAAAGAGATGAAAAATTATATAGATAAGGTGTGAACATATATACTATATTATCCGTAGTGGCGGATATTAAATTATCAATAACAAGTGTCATTGTTCAAACTAAACATGAGACACATTCTGGCTCAAAAGGAGGATCGAAAAAGAAATTTTTCAACAGACAAAAGAGAGGTATACATTAAAACAAATCAAATGACAAAATACTAATTTGAAATTAGGACTTATAAAAATGTGGACACAAAAGAAATTAATTTATTTATTTATTTTATTTTATAACAACATTTATAGAGCGCGAACGAAGGCCCTTGGGCATCTCGGCGCTAAGGTTGCTGCAGTGTTTATCCAACAAAAGGGGTGGGAGTTCATTGGTTGAAAAGCCAGGTCTTAAGTTGCTTACGGAAGGACAAAATGGTTGGGCTGGCTTTAATGGAGTATGGCAATGTGTTCCACAGTTTAGGTGCGGCTACAAAGAATCTTCTGTCACCCCACGTGACATATTTGGTTCGGGGGACCGTCAATTCAAGTGAGCCGGATGAGCGCAGCGTTCTGGGTGGGCAATAGGGGGAAAGGTTTTGGGTAAAAAACGAGGGTCCGGCATTGTGAAGCGCCTTGTATACCAAACACAAGGACTTAAACTTGATCCTCGTTCTCACCGGTAGCCAGTGAAGCTGTCTTATGGTAGGTGACACCGGTTGATATTTGGGGATGTGCCCTAGAAGCCTGGCGGCTGCGTTCTGAATAGCCTGCATTTTCAGTAGCACTCTTTCCTGGGCACCCAGGAACAAAGCGTTGCAGTAGTCTAAGGTCGACAAGACCAGGGAGCTCACCAGTGTTTTGCCCGCGTTCTCGGGTAGGAAAGGCAGGATTTTCTTAATAAGCCTTAGCTTGTAGAAGGCTGAGGAGGAAATCTGGTTAGCGTGTGGTAGGAAGTTCAAACGATTGTCGAACACGACTCCCAGATTCCTCACCTTGTTGACCGGGTCTGGGGGCTGGCCCATGGATGGGGGCCACCAGAGGGGGGACCACTCCGGGGATAAATTGCCAAAAATTACGACCTCCGATTTATCGGAGTTAAGCTTCAGGCAATTGTGAGCCATCCAGCTCTCGATTGCCAGCATGCCCTGATTGAAATCATTGGCTATTTTAAACCCGTCATTCTTGACGGCGAGGACCAATTGAGTGTCATCTGCGTAGGAAGTCAGGCTCATCCCATGTGCCCTGATGACTTTGGCAAGGTCCGACACATAAATGTTGAATAGTGTCGGACTTAGGGATGAGCCTTGAGGAACTCCGCATGGCAGTGACAGCGGAGAGGATTTAAAAGGTCCAACAGTGACCACCTGGGTCCTGTTCGCCAGGAAGGAGGCAAGAAGATTCTTAGCATTGCCTCGGATACCTATGCTCTCGACACGGTCGACCAAGGTGACATGGTCGACCGTGTCGAAGGCCACCGATAGGTCCAGAAGGATCAGGATAGCTGTTCCTCCCGCATCACGGATGCATCTTATATCATCCGCCGCTTTGACCAGGGCGGTCTCGGTACCATGGAATTGGCGGAAGCCAAACTGAGTCTCATCCAAGAGTTTGTTTTCCTCAATAAACGAGGATAGTTGGGAGTTCATGATTTTTTCTACTATTTTTGCTAGTAGAGGGAGACTGGCAATGGGACGGTAACTTTTGAGTTCTTCCTTGTCAAGGGTAGGTTTTTTAAGGAGTGGTTTTATGAGAGTTTTCTTTAGTGTATTGTGGAAAAGTAAATTTTGCCATGTTCTGTGTCCCTACGCCTCATCCATCATATGTTATGTGTGCATGACCAATATGCATATGTTATTCCCCATGTCCGATTAATGACGCAATTATAGTTGTGTCCACCTCTGGTATGTCATTTTCCAGTCCTCGTGAATACTACGAATATCAGGCCTATGTAAAGTTATGTTGCCACGTTTCTCAGTGTGCACGTTATTCCATTATAAAGTCCCCGTTTCTAGGCCTCAAAAGGGCCCGGACATCAGATTCAGCTCCTGTCTCCTGAAAGCCTCGCTGAGGAGCGATACAGCCCCCACCTGTATCCTCGACCCTTCACTTACTTCCTGCTTCGCAGTGCCCGGTGCAGCTTGGCTCTGCCTCTGAGTCTGCCAAAAGTATGTTATAGTTCCAGTTATCAGTTCAGTCCTCCTTCTTTGCATTCCTAAGCTACTGAACTGCATCAATAGTTTCCGTCATTGTCTAGCCTTCTCGGCTCCATGTTAGAGAAATACTGCATTTACTGGTCATTTAATATTCCTCATCACGCATTTCATGTAGAATAATGTATGGTCCAGCCTTAGAATCAAGTTAGCTTTTCCCCTCATGACTCCTAGTTTATATCAACATGTTCCCTAAACATCAGATACCAGATAGGGTTTAGGTACATGTCGCTCCGACCCTCCAGACTCTAGTCTCTGCTCCTAGCACAGAGTTCGTAGCCCCCAGCTTCTCCTAGTAACACGTCATTGCCAGTTTTCGCGCACCACCAGGTTAGAGGTCCCGGCTCCTTAGGTAGCCCCCTCCTATGTTTCCGCCCATTCATGACATATTCTGTTACGTTTGCACCACATGTCTATGTATACTCCCAGTTACACCTACTTTTACTGTTATCTCTCGCGACTGCTACGCGTCACGCCTTCTGCTCCACCCACTGTTACGCCTACTGCAATGTAATGCTATGTGTTTGCGCTATGTATATAAGTTGATGTATTGTTATTAAAAGTTAGCGCGCTCATTCCTGACCCAGCCCCGGCAGCTGCCGGGCCCTGTTACCCCCGTTCTATGCAGGTTGTCCTGATCCTGTCCTTATGCTGTAATAAACCTGCAGAAACTCCTACTACCTCGAATCTTGACTCTTATTTTATTGAGCTATCTGTTATTCATTCATTCATTAAAAAATAGATCCGGTATTATTTATTTATGTACCACAGTATCTGGGTAAATACCTGTGCAGAACATGGAGTTACAAATAGCAGTCATGGCCGGAAGAACTGCGTCCATAATCGGACGCAGGACCTTCAGGGGGCATGGGTCTAGGGCCGAG
Organism: Lissotriton helveticus; assembly: GCF_964261635.1. Classification (NCBI taxonomy): domain Eukaryota; kingdom Metazoa; phylum Chordata; class Amphibia; order Caudata; family Salamandridae; genus Lissotriton; species Lissotriton helveticus. The sequence continues at coordinate 890,534,110 of NC_136067.1, read as the reverse complement.
CCGGATTTGATGGAGGATACCGTGTTCTGTACCTGTGAACTAGTGACCGCTCTAAACTCCGATAATATGGGACCCAGATGGTGAATTAGAGGCTTTTGAGAAGGGGTGGGGTTATCAGCAAAAACGCGATAGATATCGTCAACCTTGCTATAGAAGAATTTAGACAGGGCATCGCAAAGAGCTTGGGACGGGGGAGGTGTAAGATCAACGGAGAGACCAGCTAGATATTTAGTGGTCTCATATAGAGATTTATTTGAGTTTTTTGCTGTTTCTATTTTATCACAGTAATACTTTTGCTTAGCATGAAAAATGAGACTTTTGTATTTTGCCACTGATTCTTTGTACAGAACTTTAGCTTCGACTGAATAATCAGTCCGCCAATGTCTCTCTCTGTTTCTGCACTGTTGCTTTTGTGTACGTAATTCCTCAGAGTACCATGGGGCCGACGGGGTTGATCTGTTGCGAGATCGTTGTTTAACTTGAACCAAATCAGTGGCGGCGGAGCTCACCCATTTGTAGAATTGGGAGGTAGCGGCGTTAGGGTCGGTAGAAAATGTGGGGGAGGTGTCTTTTAGCAGGGTTTCTAACCTGATATCATCTATGTCATCCCAAGCAAAATAAGGTTGGTGGGGTTTGGAATTAGACTTGTCTGCCAAAGAATCCTGCGCTGGTAGGGATGCCAGGATAAGATGGTGGTCGGACCAAGTTAGGGGAAGTATTTGGGTCACTTGAAGGCCTAAGGCATTAGTGAAAATGCCATCTAGCGTGTGACCTCCTTCATGCGTGGGGGAATGAACCAGGGGAAGAAGACCAAAGGTAGACATGTCAGCTAAGAGCATTGCAGTATCAGAATTGTCCGGAGTATCAAAGTGAAAATTAAAATCACCTAAAATGGTGAGGGAGTTGTCAAGCGCGAATACTTCCAGAAAAGACCTGAGGTCAACAATAAAGTCGTTCCTTGGCCCCGGAGGGCGGTAGAGGAGAATCCCTTTGAAGGTATAAGAGGGGGACAATTTAATTGCAAATTCTAAGGCTTCACAGGAGGTTTGGGTAATCATCTTGGACCTTACAGCAAAGATGTCACGGGCAATGATGGCAATGCCACCGCCTCTTTTCTGTTTTTGCCTATCCAATCTGTGTGTGGTAAATCCATCAGGAACGGCGATAACTAGATCTGGGTCAGACGCCTGATCCATCCATGTTTCTGTCATGAACAGGAGATCTATTTCATGATCCATGATCAGCTCGTGAATGTCTTGGCTGTGTTTGCCAAGCGAGCGAACATTCGCGAGTGCGATGGTGTAAGTTTTCATGGGGTGAAGTTTACCACCGGGAGGTTGGAGGTGGGTGGAAGGTATCGTAGCGTGGCAACCTGGACAGTACGTGGTTGGACTTGTGGACGTAGAATTCAGGTTAAGTGTAAGACAATTTCAATTTCAAAAGCTTTTATTCGATTTGTACATACAAATCATACAAGCATAATAAGATACATAGTTAAGATATTAAAATCACCATATGAACACAAGTAAGAAAGGAGGTAGGAAGATGTGCAAAGGCTAGTGTGCAACAATTAAAAGGTAATCTTGCCTTTTTAAATCAACGTACTGTTACAAAAATACAAGACATTCATAAATGAACAGACAGGAAATCAGTAGGGTTTACTTGATAAACATTTCCTGGCAGCTGTACATTTCAATTTAAATAATCATAACATACTGTGGACATCAAAGGGTAAAAGTAATACCTTCGTTACAAAATTGGTATAAAACTTGGAAACATGTATATACAGACAGGAATGTAAAAGGTAATAGCAGCATAATACAATTCCTGGCAGCTGTATAACATAGGTACAGACAGGTAAGTATAAAAAATATTATAGTACAATACTTTTCCTGGCAGCTGTACACTTCAAAATAAAAGTAGCCAGAAAAAAGCAGATCTCCTCATTCTCTAATGAGGATAAAAGTATCAGTGCAGTTTCTGTGGTACGAATATTATACTTTATAAAAATCGGTTTAAGGTATTTTAACCTAAGAAAATGAAAAAATTTACAGAAAAGTAAAAAATGGCAACTACTCTGGCGAGAAGTACTGTCGCACGGGCAGGGTGTCTCTGATCTGGCTCTTGTGTTTGGAAATGCAACCAAATGGTGAACAATACCCATTCTGACACGTGTTAAAACATACTGATGAGAGGGACGGGTCACGTACACAAGGTAGGGTTGGAGCCCCGAAATTAAATTCAGATCTTTATAAAATGTCACGGTAATAAGATTACCAGAAATTTTATCTCGCTCTGCCTTTTGAAAATTTAGAAACGTTGTCTTAATTTCTTTTTTTGGAATAGAAACAACCTCTTCTGGCTCACGGAACACATCGATATTGAAAAGAAGGAGATACCAGCGATGGATGTATCTCAACCACTGTATGCGTGAAGAATGGTACAAACCTATACAGTCAAGAATAATATCTTGAGTGAATCGAGTCTCTGGCTTAGCCCAAATAGAGCGCCACAATAAAAGTGGCCGAACTGCTGCTAAGTCAGAAATGAACTCGACCCCGACCTCTTCGTGGATCAGTTGAACAGAGGCAGAAGGGGGAACACATAACAACCTCCTTAGAAACTTATTTTCCTCCTTCTGCAGGGATGTACCCTCTCTGTGGCCCCATACACCTGCCCCATACAGTGCAGAGGAGACACAACAAACATTATATATGTTCATCATGTCTGAAATGCTTCGTGAGCCAAGTTTAGAGGCAAATCGAAAAATACTGCTAGTGGACCGCAGCATTTTTAGTCTAATAGAATCAAATTCCGAGGTCCAGGTCCCACTATTATTGTATGTAATTCCTAGATAACAAAAGGACTTAACATGAGTCAGCTTTTCCTTATCCAGGAAAAAGGTGTGCTTTGACTGCTTTGCTGCCTGACCGCATGACATAACATACGTCTTGGTTTTGTTCACTCGGAGCCTCCTAACTTGGATAAACTGCATAAAATTATCAATTAAGCGCTGGAGGCCAATCTGTGTTCGAGATAGAAGAACAGCGTCATCCGCATAAAGTAACAGCGGGACAGGTTTACCACCAATCAGGGGGGCGTCTGCTGGGATGTCAACCAAGGAACGGTCAACATCATTGATAAAAAGGGAGAATAAAAGCGGGGCCAGAACACATCCCTGGCGTATGCCCCGAGACACTTTAAAAAACGGGGTACATTCGCCTAGGGTGCCATAGCGGACTTTACAGGAGAGTTTTTCATAAAGTCTAGCTAAGAAGTGGACGATTTCCCTCGGTGCCCCTGCATCGAGCAAAACCTCCCAAAGAATAGCGTGGTTAACCAAATCAAAAGCGCTACTCAAATCAGCAAAACATAAAAAGAGGTTGCCATTTTTAGCCACAGTATATTTGTTAATTAAAAGGTCCAAATTTACACATTGATCCAATGTGCCCAAACCTTTCCGGAAGCCGTATTGGACTCTAGTTAAAATATTTGAATCAGTTGCCCAATCTTCTAGCCTTTTGAGCAAAATCCTACTCATTACCTTTACGGAGGCGTCCAATAATGAAATTGGCCGATAATTGGAGGCCTCTGATTTGTTACCTTTCTTGTGTAAGGGGATAATAACCGATTGACCCCAAGTAGAAGGGAAATTAGTTTCTGCCGCACAATTAAATATCCTCGCCAGGATGGGAGCCCACAGAACTGGTTCATCTTTGTATAAATCCAGCGGGACCCCATCAGGGCCGGGGGCCTTGCCTCCCTTGCTAATCGAAATTCCTTCCTGGCTTTCTTCTAATGTTATTCCCAACGGGAGGGGTAACCAAGGGGTAGACTCAGGTGACAATGACTCAAGGGATAACCCTTCCGGATTAAAAATTTTTGAAAAGTGACTGACCCAATCGCTGCATGCCACATATGATGTTAATTCTGGAACATCTTCTTTATTGAGAAAAGGGCTGTTAATTGTTTCCCAATAAAGTTTGCAGTTTTTGGTCTCGGCTGCTTCCTTCAACTTATCCCACGCCTCAGTCTGTAATACCCTTTTCCTATTATTAATTGCTATTTTATATCTAGCCCTGAGATATTGTATATCCTCCTTATCACGTGGTTTGGTACCTAAAGCTTTCTTTAGTTCTCGGAGGGCGACTATACAGGTCTTATCAAACCACCCCTGCTTCGGACCACTATTGGATAACGGGGCCTTAGTAAAAATACCATCAATAATACTATTCATGGAGACAAAGTGGACTAATAAGCAACCTGGGTCACAGTCAATATCTAGACAGGAACTAATTTGGTTCTTACAGCTAGTAAGAACCTCCTTCTGCTTAGCCTTAGAATTAATTCCAGTCCATTTAATCCTAAGACCCTTCGGTCTTATAGGTACAAGGTCAGTAGAGCATTTTTCACCTGAAACTGTCGAGGTACCATGCCCTAGGAGGGTAACACGGATGCTGTTATGGTCGCTGAGACTTTCTTCATTTACATACAAATCGGTAAAGTCTCCACTGCTAGACAAAAGAATATGATCTATAAATGATCCTGCATCTCTTCCTGTAAATGTAGGGCATATTATTGCCTGGTTATTTATGTTACAGTTTAACAGGGTCATATCTAGTGTGACTAGCATGTTATTTAGTGTAGAACCGTAACTGCAATGTTGGAAGTGAGGAGAATCCTCCCTCACTCCCGGACCCCCCCAGTAACTGCTCATAGCCGCTCCGAAGCCACAGATATTCCCTTTAAACAAAGGGCAGGGCTGCAAATTAAAGTCCCCTGCCCAAACAACCTCAGCCTTTCTTTTCGAAATGCCCAAGGCCTTGGCAATTTCCTTTTCTAAAGGCGATAGAATATCTCCTCTGGTGGCATCGAAAATATTGTTGTAGAAATTTACTACAACTAAATCAATACTCTTCCTACACTCCACCCTTATAACTTGACTATGGGTCCCAACTATCGTACTGCTTTTGACCGTACAATCACACAGCTTGGTGGACAAAAGCATCAAAAGGCCCCCCTTAGCCCTGCCCGAGCTAGATTTAGTGGCTTTAAGGCAGTAAGATGCGTACCCTTCGATGTTAATGAGGTCCAGACACCACGTTTCCTGCAAAAGGATTAGGTCCAATCCCTCCCCAATAAATCTAGTCCAGAAGGGTGTACCTATTTTACTGGCGAGGCCAGCAATGTTCCAGGAAATAAGAGAGAGTCCTGCTGGTTTACCAGTATCGCCAACAATAGTCGACTCTGGCTGGATTACACGTGGTAGATTAGGACCATCTTCCCGGGGGTTGGTATCTGGGCCTAATCTAGGAGTAACGGTAGGTGTACATGCATCAGGGCTATCCCTATTTTCTATATGCGAGAGGGGTATTAACGATGACACTATTGGGAATTCAGAAGGTGTGGGGAAAAGTATGACTGGAGGAACACTCTCCATATCTAATTTAGACGTAGAGATGTTTGAATCTAAAACTTTAATAAAGCTGAGTCAATCTACCTCGTCTAACACAGCATATCTGTTAGGATGGGCAAATTGTGAGTACGAGGGATCTTGGGAAGGAGGCAAGTCCTGCCATGTTTGTTGCCACTGGGGTTTAACTGGTTGTAGGGGCTGAAAAGGTTGCTGCCACTGATGGGCAGGCTGATATGAAGGTGGTGGAAAATGGGGAGGTTGTTGCCATTGAGGATTAACATAGTGTGGGGGAAAAGATAAGGCATGCGATGGCTGCTGCTGAAAACTGGCATAATGTGGAAAAAAAGAAGAAGGGTGTGGTGGTTGCTGCCAAGATTTAGTGGTATGTTGCGGAGGATACACAGATCCTCTATTACTTGAAAAAGTAGAACAAGGAGGGTTTGGTCTTGATGGCATAGGAAGAAAATAGGACAAAGGGAGTGGATTGATTTGAGTAGCAGGACCACTGTTGGGTGCATTACATATGTAACTAGCTGCCCCTATATCCCTAAAATTAACTGTAATTACATCCCCTACTATTGTTTTCTTACTTCTGCCCACCCAGTCCCCTCTACGCACAGTAAGAATTTCACCGTTCGTATTATTAGGTAGAGGTTTATGTAAGTGGAGCCACTGAGCGCATTTATTTCTTAACTCAACAAAAGTTTCTTTTGCTCCCTCCTTCAGTGGGGGAACTGCTGTCAACACGACCACAAAAGGGGAGACTTCTGGTGGCAGATTAATTGACTTAAAACGTGCCTGCTTTGGCTTAAAGCCTTCAGTCTTATTTGTAGGGGGAGGTACTAAAGGGGTATTAGACTTTCCTACAACATCTTTTACTTGAGGAGTGGCGGTTTTGTTACCAACGACAGAGTGTTGGTGAGTCGGAATAGAACCCACCGCCTTCGGAGTGGATGAAGCTGTGGATTGGACAGAATTATTCCCTGTTTGCGACAGATGAGATAAAGCTGGATTCCCGGGGACCATAGTTACTTGTGCATTATTTAATACATCTTTAGAAAGCTGGTCACAGGATGAGCATTTAGGGGCTGCTTCTGTGATCCCTTGTGGCTGAACAGGCCCTGGGCAGTTCGTCTTATTTGGCCATTTCGAATGCATTAAAGACGTGAGCCTATCAAGTTTGGAAATTAAAGGCTTAATTTGTGCTGCTATTGTGGCCTCAAGGTCCAATTTTAGATCTGTTACCATATTTTGCACCCAGCAGGGTATACCTGGTACCAGTTGCGGGGTGGGTGATATCAAATTATGGTTCCTAACTGCAACTTTTACTTTGTTTTTACTCTTAGATGTAACTTTTGGGGGAATGATAACCCTTCCCCCAGAATCTATAAGTACAGGAGCTGTTTCCACATCAGTTAACCCACCCAGACTCGGCTCCGCTTTGCCAGATGACTGACAAGCTTCTAGATCTGGAGTGGCCTCCAGATCGACGAAAGACGGATCCGAGTCTGATAGGGCGACCGATAAATCAACAGCATTCGGTACAGTCAGTGCGCTAGTAGTAGGCAGGGTTAAGGGTAAAGAACAATTATTCAATAACTGCTGGGCAGGTGATTTGGCATTTGCAAGAGAACCCAAGGACGAGCGCTTTGCGTTCGCAAGATCCATGGAGACTCTTTTTTCCAATAAAACAATGCTTTTGTCAATAGTCTCATTCACCCGTGAAATAAAAAGATCTATGGGTCCAGTCACCAGTGCTACTGCCGTAGCTTTTTTTGTACAACTTCTAGTTCTGTTGCGCATGGCCGACATCTGTAGCGCAAGGACAATAGAAGATGGTGATATAGCTGGAAGGCGGCCGCTGGTGTTTCAATACACAAATAGAAGACACAGTTCCGCCTACCTTAGCAATTAATTGGGGGCAATAAGGCAGGGGTTCAGGGCCAGGGCCGTCCTCTGCCGTCCTTGAACGGCCTTAAACGGCCCGCTCTTTGCCCGGTCTTCGCCCCGGCCGTTGCCCCGCGCGCGTCCCGCGTGCGCGTTGCTGTGGCTGCTTATCAAAGAGTGGAGAAGGAGGAGGGGGGCGGGAAGAGGACCAGCTGCGGCCGATCAGCGCCGCTGAGCACGCTGGTCCTCGCAGTCCCGCCTCTGTTCCTGGGGTCAGCTGCAAAGTCCCTCGGTGCGCGTTGGTGCCCTGGGGCACAAGTAGAATCCCAGGAGTTGGCTCTTAGCAAAGTCTCAAGCCTGCGAGCGGCTCCCGCGAAGCGGGGGCCGCGAGGCGTGGCAAAGTGGCCGGACAGGCGAACAGGAGAGCTGGCGATACACCCTCAGCAGGGTCAGTGGTGAGTCCCAGGAAAAACTCTCTCCGCGCTGGTTTTACTGGAGGAGGGGGCGGGAAGAGGACCAGCTGCGGCCGATCAGCGCCGCTGAGCACGCTGGTCCTCGCAGTCCCGCCTCTGTTCCTGGGGTCAGCTGCAAAGTCCCTCGGTGCGCGTTGGTGCCCTGGGGCACAAGTAGAAGCCCAGGAGTTGGCTCTTAGCAAAGTCTCAAGCCTGCGAGCGGCACCCGCGAAGCGGGGGCCGCGAGGCGTGGCAAAGTGGCCGGACAGGCGAACAGGAGAGCTGGCGATACACCCTCAGCAGGGTCAGTGGTGAGTCCCAGGAAAAACTCTCTCCGCGCTGGTTTTACTGGAGGAGGGGGCGGGAAGAGGACCAGCTGCGGCCGATCAGCGCCGCTGAGCACGCTGGTCCTCGCAGTCCCGCCTCTGTTCCTGGGGTCAGCTGCAAAGTCCCTCGGTGCGCGTTGGTGCCCTGGGGCACAAGTAGAAGCCCAGGAGTTGGCTCTTAGCAAAGTCTCAAGCCTGCGAGCGGCACCCGCGAAGCGGGGGCCGCGAGGCGTGGCAAAGTGGCCGGACAGGCGAACAGGAGAGCTGGCGATACACCCTCAGCAGGGTCAGTGGTGAGTCCCAGGAAAAACTCTCTCCGTGCTGGTTTTACTGGAGGAGGGGGCGGGAAGAGGACCAGCTGCGGCCGATCAGCGCCGCTGAGCACGCTGGTCCTCGCAGTCCCGCCTCTGTTCCTGGGGTCAGCTGCAAAGTCCCTCGGTGCGCGTTGGTGCCCTGGGGCACAAGTAGAAGCCCAGGAGTTGGCTCTTAGCAAAGTCTCAAGCCTGCGAGCGGCACCCGCGAAGCGGGGGCCGCGAGGCGTGGCAAAGTGGCCGGACAGGCGAACAGGAGAGCTGGCGATACACCCTCAGCAGGGTCAGTGGTGAGTCCCAGGAAAAACTCTCTCCGCGCTGGTTTTACTGGAGGAGGGGGCGGGAAGAGGACCAGCTGCGGCCGATCAGCGCCGCTGAGCACGCTGGTCCTCGCAGTCCCGCCTCTGTTCCTGGGGTCAGCTGCAAAGTCCCTCGGTGCGCGTTGGTGCCCTGGGGCACAAGTAGAAGCCCAGGAGTTGGCTCTTAGCAAAGTCTCAAGCCTGCGAGCGGCTCCCGCGAAGCGGGGGCCGCGAGGCGTGGCAAAGTGGCCGGACAGGCGAACAGGAGAGCTGGCGATACACCCTCAGCAGGGTCAGTGGTGAGTCCCAGGAAAAACTCTCTCCGCGCTGGTTTTACTGGAGGAGGGGGCGGGAAGAGGACCAGCTGCGGCCGATCAGCGCCGCTGAGCACGCTGGTCCTCGCAGTCCCGCCTCTGTTCCTGGGGTCAGCTGCAAAGTCCCTCGGTGCGCGTTGGTGCCCTGGGGCACAAGTAGAAGCCCAGGAGTTGGCTCTTAGCAAAGTCTCAAGCCTGCGAGCGGCCCCCGCGAAGCGGGGGCCGCGAGGCGTGGCAAAGTGGCCGGACAGGCGAACAGGAGAGCTGGCGATACACCCTCAGCAGGGTCAGTGGTGAGTCCCAGGAAAAACTCTCTCCGCGCTGGTTTTACTGGAGGAGGGGGCGGGAAGAGGACCAGCTGCGGCCGATCAGCGCCGCTGAGCACGCTGGTCCTCGCAGTCCCGCCTCTGTTCCTGGGGTCAGCTGCAAAGTCCCTCGGTGCGCGTTGGTGCCCTGGGGCACAAGTAGAAGCCCAGGAGTTGGCTCTTAGCAAAGTCTCAAGCCTGCGAGCGGCACCCGCGAAGCGGGGGCCGCGAGGCGTGGCAAAGTGGCCGGACAGGCGAACAGGAGAGCTGGCGATACACCCTCAGCAGGGTCAGTGTAAGTGTAAGACATATCTGACTGGCCAGTGGGCGTAAATGCAGGAGCTGGGCGGCTGAGTAGTGAGTACGAGAGGGCAGAGGATGAGAGACAGGGGGGGTGGCCCTGGGCCCGGGACAGGCGCGGACGGGCGCAGACGGGCTTGCCTTTGGCGTGCCTTCGGCGCGCCAAAGGCAAGCCTGCTGCGCCCGCTGCGCCCGCCCGCTGCGCCCGCCCGCTGCGCCCGCCCGCTGCGCCCGCCCGCTGCGCGGCCGGGCAGGTCTCTTGTTGATATACATAGTGTGGGCGGGGCGGGAGGAGGGTGGGAGGGGCGCAGAGCTATCCGGCCAGCCTTCCCAATTGAAGATGGCGCCCGAAGTTGTGCTAAAGGCTTCCCAGCGCCTGGGGACAACTGCGCTGTGTGAAGATAGCGTGCAAAAGCCTCAGCGAAGTAATCTCGCTTCAAGGTGGGGGGCAGATATGTTAAAAAAGCACAATTAAAATATAGTACAGTTTTTAAAAAAGCGATTCTTAAATCAATCGTTTTCAGACTCAAACAAAGGGCAAGGGAGCATAGAGTACCTCCGGCTTCCGCCTCAGAGGGAAAACATCAACAAACCTAAGAGGAATGAAGGGGAACACCTTTAAATACCCTGGGAGGGCGGGAGGGGCGCAGAGCTATCCGGCCAGCCTTCCCAATTGAAGATGGCGCCCGAAGTTGTGCTAAAGGCTTCCCAGCGCCTGGGGACAACTGCGCTGTGTGAAGATAGCGTGCAAAAGCCTCAGCGAAGTAATCTCGCTTCGAGGTGGGGGGCAGATATGTTAAAAAAGCACAATTAAAATATAGTACAGTTTTTAAAAAAGCGATTCTTAAATCAATCGTTTTCAGACTCAAACAAAGGGCAAGGGAGCATAGAGTACCTCCGGCTTCCGCCTCAGAGGGAAAACATCAACAAACCTAAGAGGAATGAAGGGGAACACCTTTAAATACCCTGGGAGGGCGGGAGGGGCGCAGAGCTATCCGGCCAGCCTTCCCAATTGAAGATGGCGCCCGAAGTTGTGCTAAAGGCTTCCCAGCGCCTGGGGACAACTGGGCTGTGTGAAGATAGCGTGCAAAAGCCTCAGCGAAGTAACATTCACAATTCTTACAAGAACAAAAGGACAGACTAATAACATTGATAACTGACACAATGTGATACGTAGATGTCAACACTAATGAAAAACCAAAATTTGAACAATCAGATCTATAAATATCATGACAGCAAGAGAGACATTTAGTTCAAAAGGAAGCAAAATGTTCCTAGTAGGATTCAAAAGATCTCAATGCAGGGGCCACATTTGAACTGAGTGAATATGTTGGGACAGTTATCCAAGCATGCATATAGCATGATCAGGATAGAAAATAATGCATCTCATCATCATTGTTATGTCCTAGCTCTACGCTCCGTAATTTACATATCCATCCAGTCTCTTTTTTTCTTAACCCCTTCGATGCTTGTGACGGAACCATTCCGTCATCAGTCACGGCTGAGCTGTGCTGATGACGGAATGGTTCCGTCACGACCGCACCCTGTTCTGGAATGTCCAGCACAGGGGCGGAATCGGCGCCGCACGGAAGCGGTTAATTTGAGTTCCTGGTTACTACCCCTTGGGTGGACAGGTACATGACCTTGGACTCTGTTGTTCCCTTGTTTTATAGATTCAAATGGAGGATCTGATACCAAGGCTTCAGGTGCATCTTGTGCAAATTCTGTAGAGATATGAATCACCACTTCTAAACTGGTAGGTATATCGCAGATCCATTTTAAATTTCCCCTTAAATAATGGTAGCATCTGCTCACCTTCTTTTGCTTCACACTAATATATCTATTAGTGTCTTGATGAGCAGTATATATATATTTCTTACTTCTGACCAATTAATCACTAGATCCTGCTTATGTACATAATGATGTACATTCCTCTTTTTGGTACATAAAGAACACACCTAGAATATACTCCATTGAGTGTATAGACATAGGACTCTCATGTCTCCTGTTTTCTAACTTACCTCCTTTTCTCCCTTTGATATTTTCCATTGCTGAATCTTTATACTTTTCTATCACATAGGATATAGAAATGCGGTATAAACTATCCTACTACTTAACATAATGCTATATGAAATTAGACCCTTGCAATTCTGGACCTCTTAAGCACATAGCTCCTGAATGTGCTGCCTAAGAGACTTTTACAATTAATTTTGTTAAATAGTTTGATCAAATAATATGGCATACCAAGTATGTTGACTGATATAGTCTTGACCTGTGTTTTTAATTGTACGTTTGTCACTTTATTTGTTATTGTGATGGACATTCTTTTAAATGTATGTATATATGTTTGTGTTTAAATAGCCCTGAAGAAGTCCCCAGTTGGGACGAAACACGTCGGCTGTACTCTGTTTCTCTACGTCACAAAAGAATAAAGGAATCAAAACTGAAGACCGTTTCTCATATGTTATTATTTGAATTCGAATTATTTGTCCTGCTGATACTCTGCGGTGCACCTTTGCTTTTGTTTATAATTTCAAGCATATTATTTGGTTTGCTCCCCATTCTACAGTTTTATGGGCTTTTATCCAAATACATTACCCTATACCTTGATGGGGAACATCATAAGAAAGTGCAAGATTATACAGGAAGCTAAAAGGCACTTAGGAGCAGCACAGAAAATCACTAAACAAAAAATATGGCAATAGAAAACGCTCGGTATAACCTGAATACCAAGTGGGGGAGCAGGTATGGTGGGTGACTAAACATTTGACATTTTTTGGAAATCACAAACTGAAACCATGGTACATGGGACCATACGCCATAACTAAAGTCCTCAACCCAATCACAGTAAGGTTAAACCTACCTCCTAGCATGCAAATACATCCAGTTTTTCAAGTCTCATTGCTCAAGGTGTGTCATTCCAATACCAGGGTCCAAACTCTGCCCACTCTAATATTCATAGATGGGGAACATGAATATGAGGTAAAACATGTCTTAGATTTGAAAATTAATCTAGGGCACCTGCATTACTTAGTGTATTGGAAAGGCTATGGGCTGAAGAAACAGTCATGGAAACCTGCTATATAATATGGGGCACTGTAAGTTATAGGTTAATACCAGGGTCATGGTATAATGTTTTTCTTGCTGTTTGAGAGATGATGGGGACTTGTGATTGCATTGAACCTACTTTAATTGGAGGTGTATGTCTCATGTCGCTTGAATTCTCTGTACATCTATAAAATCAATTAAATGTGATCCCCAAAAAATACAATTCCATACTATTCATCCAACTAAGCCAACGCCATTGCCAAGATGGCAAGTTTTGAGGCAGGGTACTATCAGGACCCATATCATCCCCATCATGTACTCCAACTTTTGGGGGCTCCTTTGGACCTGGGCTGTAGAAGCCAGAAGGCAGAGACTCACACGCACACACAAGCAGACACTCACATGCATACACACACACACGCTGGGGGGAACATGTGTTAGACCTACCCAGCAGCCTGCAACCACCCGTTTAGGTGCCTCGTGGTTACGCAAGATTTGGAAATCTCAGTGGCCATTTTAGGACCCAAGACTATAAATAGCTATGCCCAATGCCACGTCTTGTTTGGCAATCAGGCACCTGAGCCGCCAGAAACAACAAACTCTTCCTTGCTTGATTTTGTGGCCTTCCGACTCCAGCGACCACATCGATCATGTCAACCCAGGTCTCCCGATGCAGCAATCCACAGAACTGCTTTGACCATAGCCAAGCTTCAACACAAAGTACAAAGCTAATGAAAGACTAGATTTAATGAGCGACCACACGAGTGATTAGGCTTAGCATTCATTCAGCTTTAAGTACAATCACTCAAAGGCTCAAAATCATAAAAACTATTTACTTCTGATTTATTTAAGACTACGTTGGAAGGTTTTCTCCTGTTATTGCAAGTCAAGTGAGGCCACGCCTTAAATACAAAAGGTGTGGTGGTAATGCAGAGTACAGCATTTTGGATAACACACTATGCCATGCAATACTGGGCAAAGAATGCCTGTATGCGGAGGGGTTGAGAGCACTGTGACTGGACTGGAATACTCATAGTGTGATTGGAATACTCATAGTATGATAGAGAGCAAAACAAGTAAGTGAGAATAAGTTCTGCAAGCACAATTGTATTGTCAGTCCCAGCAGAAATCCACTCTGAGGATAAGAGTGCTCAGCTCCCTCTGTTCCCCTTGCATTTGCTTCAAGCCGAACTAAAACTTCAGTCTTCAGAACCAGACCCGGAATTTCCACCACTTTTTACGGCTAACTGAGACAAGGAACCGGGTATCATTGCATATACTCAGCATATTGCCTTACACATGCACACCGATACAAATCATTGCTTAGCTAGGGACTGTTCATAATGGCGGTTTTGCTCCTCTAACACTTCAACAGCCTATGGATTGTGATGTCGCCACATCCAGGGTCCTGTTACGGTGTATCAGCGGACATTCCTGATGGCAGTCACAGACAGAATAAAGGTGGATCGCCTTGCAGATTCTCTTTACCTCCTTTCCTTATTTTCATTCCCTCCTTTCTGTCCAGTGCGTCCTCTTCACGAGCCATTGGAACTCTCATCAGGGTCAGAGCAGCTGGGCAGTGGTGGATTATTCCTCCCGAACATTGATCCTGCTGGGTAAGACAAGCTATGGTCAGTGCTTAAATCATTCTACTTTGGAATTGTACTGAAAGACCTGACAGTGGCTCTGAAAAAAGCCTTTGTGTCAATAGTGTGTTGTGCACACTCATAGGTGGAATTTAATACATTTCTTGATGTGATTAAGGAACCTCCTATTCCCTTCTGCTGTGAAATGAACACCATCCTTATGATACACACCAGGCATGTTGAAGCTGATGTTATTGTGGTAAATTGAGTCCATCCCGTGGTCACGGAGAAATGCCAAAATTGCTTTGCTGACATGTTTCCGAGATTTCTCCATCTTTGGACAACATTGACTCGACCACTGCAACTTCTGGCTTTGACATATGCTGCAATATATAAATATACAAAGGCTATGTGAAGAAAGAGAGCCATCAATTGTGCTAATGTCGACTTCATTTGAATTTTGAGTTCTATAAGTGTGATTGTGCCCAGTATTTTGCTACCGCAGTGTGCAATCATGAGATCTGGGTATGAGTACCCATGCTTTAAGTTAAGCCTGACTGCTTTTGTGCCTGCCTACCAGAGGGTTAACCACAAGTTAATTTTGTGAAGTTTGGTGGTTCTCCATGACAAGGGTTGTGGCTGTTGCTGTGGTAGGGTTTCACCCCTCAACCTACAACCCATTTCTCAAAGCTTGAAAAGAAAAAAAGTTGACATGGTCAAAGAATAAGTGAATAAAAAATGGAACGTAGAGGATGCACAGGACATGGTAGTATGTCAGTTTTTAATGTTTCTGGATTAAGCACCTATTGCTATGTAATGGGGAATGTCCTATTTCTGTTACCTCAAGGAAATTAGAAAATTGGAGAATATAGAGATAAGCCATATATAGAGCATTGTCAACTCTACTGAGTACTGTTGTGAGCTGAGAAACATGTCTCTTTTTCTGCGACAAATATTCCTTTAGCTCTTGTGATATTGCATTGCCCACGTTCTAGGTGCCCAGTTTCACCTTCTGAACAAGCTACAAATGATTCAAAAAGCAGCGGCCAGAGTTCTTAACAACCTACCCAAATTTAGTTCAGAATCTAATGCCATAAGAGACCTTCATT
The DNA here is from genome assembly GCF_964261635.1 of Lissotriton helveticus. Taxonomy (NCBI): domain Eukaryota; kingdom Metazoa; phylum Chordata; class Amphibia; order Caudata; family Salamandridae; genus Lissotriton; species Lissotriton helveticus. The sequence continues at coordinate 890,518,757 of NC_136067.1, read as the reverse complement.
GGTTGCCCATCAGGGCAAGAGTCAGAATCTAGGCACTATGCTGGGCCCATAAGTCAATACATCAAATAGGTCCCCATTTCCAACAAACCATTTTTAAGTGGTACAGTCCTTCTCACACCAAGGCAGGTCTGTTTGGCAAAAATGAATAAGATCTCAATGGTGAGGAAGATGTTTTCTTTACTCTGCCTCTAAATGGTGGAACTCCCTCCCCTCTCATCTCAGAGAAAAATCCAATCTCTCAATATTTAGGAAAGAACTGAAAACCCACCTTTTCAGCAATTCACCTCAATAGATATGCTCTGTTTACATCCGTCCTCTGCTCTATTATTAGTAGAAGGGTATAGTAACATTAGCGTCAAGACACCCTAGAGTAATCGCTTGCTATACAAAATTTAATAACATAACATACATGATTGTGTTGACATTTGTACATGTGCCACACAATCTACATTAAATTCTCATGAATATGCTCAGGAAATTATTATGGTAGTGTTTGCCACAATAGAAAATGAGCACATTCTAATGAATTATTAGAGGTACTCATGACAACATGAATGCAAACATTTTCACCATTCAGTAAGAACTCACATTTACTCACAGTGTATTTAATTACATCAAATTGCAAGTTTGTGACACTTGCAAGATTAAAAAAAAAGCTGTATAAAATAATATATGTGCAGGCTGTAGAGCAGAAGTTCTATCAACTGTAATTGAGACACATGCTACAAAGATGTAGAGGAGATGGCACTAAAATTAATTCACAAAGTACCAGCTTTAAATCTGATCAGATTTAACTTTCTGGGAAATTTACACTGTCACCATCATTTTCCAGGTGGGTAAGAGTATTAGATCTGGTCACTACATAGTCTATATGAAAAATAGATCTGGATGGACAGAGTGTAATGACAATGACAATGCCTTACATTCAAATAGATTTTACCTTGCAATTTACCAAACTCCTATGCCATTTTTCTGGAATCAAAGATCTAGAAAATGAAGTTTAGTCAGTATTATGAATAGGTGTTCAGGCAAAATAATTGTGGATGTTGTGAATCTATGTTGTAATGCAGCCTAGCAAGGGTGACACCCAATTTAGGTCTTGTTTTTTAATTGAGTTATATCTCTCTTATGGTGCTGCTTTTTGTAACTTAGGGACTTTTTACGAGGTCTATAGGTAAGCCCCGCGGGCTTGTCAGGGTCGGTCTGTTCGCCCGCAGCCGCTTTAGAGTTGGTCATTCCGACCGCATTATTATGATGCACTTCAATACATGACTTACCGACCAACGCGATTCTTCTGAATCTGACTGGAAATTCCGCCTGCGACTATTTCAGAAAGGTTGAATGGGGCCGATCTGAGCACAGTCCGCACCTGGAACTGCCCGCCCCATTACAATTTGTATTTCTGATGCGATGTCTGTGTCGGTGAAACCGCCCCTTCAGAGATGGCGGTAGGTGAGGCTCACAAGGCCGAAAGTCACCACAACATGCTTCCACAGTTCCTATGCAGTTATGGAGCCCATTGCGCACGACATACAGCTTCTGTACCTACTCGATGACCAGCAAAACCAGGACCGCTGACGGTAAGTGACACACCTACCCCTGCACAAGATGTACATTAGCCTGCAACGTAGTGCCCAATTCAACAATCACACCATATTATAAATTAGTTCCTGTGACTTTGTACATCCATTCCTGTACTATAAGCCAGCTCCTCGTGCAACTAACACATACATCAGTAGAGATTTAGTAGGTACAGAAACACAGTTTAACTTACTAAACATTGTCATGGAGCCACACACACCATCCATATGAAATAGGCACCTTATGTGAATGGCATTAAAACCATCCGAATTCCACTACACAGGAGGCCACAGTGCATAGACACCCTGCATAAAATGGATCTCGAAATTAATGAATCCTGGAAGACAACATGACTAGGGCGTAGTCTGATTTGTACCTACCTCTCACTCTCCATGTGGATAGGACATTGAGAATCCGTTTCAACAGGGACTAATGGCTATTGATTTTGGAAAAGGTGATGGACAGAGTTTCTGAATGATGCAGAATACTCTTACCAAGTCAATAGATCATGGTTTTGATCCATCACTGTTTTTTAGCTCACTGCACCATCCCAGCTCAGAACCTGGCTATATGCAAATTAGTCTGTTCCTGTCCCAGTGCATGATGGGAACAGGGCAAACCAAACTACCAAGCCAATTCTTATACTGGGAAGGAAACAAGCTTCCGGGGACCGGTTTCTGGCATCACAGCCTTCTTCGGCCCGGCTTGCTTGAATCCTGATGGTGCAATGAGCAAGGGACTCACGTCTGAGTATACCCTCCCACACATAGTGTGGATAAAATCGATTTTGGAAAAGGTGATGGACAGAGTTTCTGAATGATGCAGAATACTCTTACCAAGTCAATAGATCATGGTTTTGATCCATCACTGTTTTTTAGCTCACTGCACCATCCCAGCTCAGAACCTGGCTATATGCAAATTAGTCTGTTCCTGTCCCAGTGCATGATGGGAACAGGGCAAACCAAACTACCAAGCCAATTCTTATACTGGGAAGGAAACAAGCTTCCGGGGACCGGTTTCTGGCATCACAGCCTTCTTCGGCCCGGCTTGCTTGAATCCTGATGGTGCAATGAGCAAGGGACTCACGTCTGAGTATACCCTCCCACACATAGTGTGGATAAAATCGATTTTGGAAAAGGTGATGGACAGAGTTTCTGAATGATGCAGAATACTCTTACCAAGTCAATAGATCATGGTTTTGATCCATCACTGTTTTTTAGCTCACTGCACCATCCCAGCTCAGAACCTGGCTATATGCAAATTAGTCTGTTCCTGTCCCAGTGCATGATGGGAACAGGGCAAACCAAACTACCAAGCCAATTCTTATACTGGGAAGGAAACAAGCTTCCGGGGACCGGTTTCTGGCATCACAGCCTTCTTCGGCCCGGCTTGCTTGAATCCTGATGGTGCAATGAGCAAGGGACTCACGTCTGAGTATACCCTCCCACACATAGTGTGGATAAAATCGATTTTGGAAAAGGTGATGGACAGAGTTTCTGAATGATGCAGAATACTCTTACCAAGTCAATAGATCATGGTTTTGATCCATCACTGTTTTTTAGCTCACTGCACCATCCCAGCTCAGGCCTGGCTATATGCAAATTAGTCTGTTCCTGTCCCAGTGCATGATGGGAACAGGGCAAACCAAACTACCAAGCCAATTCTTATACTGGGAAGGAAACAAGCTTCCGGGGACCGGTTTCTGGCATCACAGCCTTCTTCGGCCCGGCTTGCTTGAATCCTGATGGTGCAATGAGCAAGGGACTCACGTCTGAGTATACCCTCCCACACATAGTGTGGATAACATGCTTCCACAGTTCCTATGCAGTTATGGAGCCCATTGCGCACGACATACAGCTTCTGTACCTACTCGATGACCAGCAAAACCAGGACCGCTGACGGTAAGTGACACACCTACCCCTGCACAAGATGTACATTAGCCTGCAACGTAGTGCCCAATTCAACAATCACACCATATTATAAATTAGTTACTGTGACTTTGTACATCCATTCCTGTACTATAAGCCAGCTCCTCGTGCAACTAACACATACATCAGTAGAGATTTAGTAAGTACAGAAACACAGTTTAACTTACTAAACATTGTCATGGAGCCACACACACCATCCATATGAAATAGGCACCTTATGTGAATGGCATTAAAACCATCCGAATTCCACTACACAGGAGGTCACAGTGCATAGACACCCTGCATAAAATGGATCTCGAAATTAATGAATCCTGGAAGACAACATGACTAGGTCGTAGTCTGATTTGTACCTACCTCTCACTCTCCATGTGGATAGGACATTGAGAATCCGTTTCAACAGGGACTAATGGCTATTGACACAAATTGACATCCACATTGGGCGAATTTGTCTTTGGAAGTACTTAACACGATCCACTGAAGGAACATCCATTGACCCATATGAATTAAGCTACATGTTGCAGTCTACACTTTGCTCTGTGTACATGTCTGGCAGAAGTAGCTATCATGTATGTAGAGTCACAATTCCTCCAAGTGCATTGAGAAGAAGATTCACTTTGTACACATCAAATACATATGCAGCATAAATCTCATTTAATTTTGTCTGAGACACACTTGCACAATACACTTAGAAAAAAAACTAAACTATGAATGCATACAATGTCCATTTCAAGTTTTGGCCCTTTACCCCACACTCTAACACAAACCTCCTGTGGACATTGACACCAGCCAATCTATGTACATAAATCCACACAACATCCCAATAAACTTACCTACTATTGGAACCATGTGCTATCATTGTCATACTAACAGCACTGTATCAAATTACACATGAATAACAGTTAGCAGCAAGAGATAGGTTTTGACACAGGAATGCCAAAATAAAAATAAAAATAGCTTTATTCAGCCTCCAGAGTTCAAGTATGAAAACAAAGGCCAATGGGCAGTCCAATGTCCATGTTGTGCGCCAGCAAAGTGTGGCCCACCCAAACTTTCCTTCAGTAATACTGATCAGGGATACCTCCCCTTGAAGGGGCATCTGGGGGCATGCCAGGCACCACCATAAAATAGGTAGAGGGGGCTGGGATGGTCCTTGGGAGGGCTGGCTCAGGATTGGGGTGGTTCAGATTGGTCAATGGAAGAGCAGGATATAGGGGGGCTGGGGTTCACCATTTGGGGTATTTTATAGCTCTGAAGGATGGTGAACAGAATAAGGAGGGGGTTCTTTTTGCCTTTTCATTTCTTCCCCGTGAAGTTACTTGGGTAGGATGGGGAAGAAGATCTTCTGGGTTTAGGAGGGGGTTGGGCGGTGGCAGGAGGGGGAGGTTTCCTCTTCCGGCTGCCTTGCTGTTGCTTATCGGTCTCAGTAGAGGGCTGGCTAGGTGTTTTGGGGTGGATGTTGAAGGGTATGGCAGGGGCACAAGGGTCTTCTTTTTAGGTTAGGGAGGGGGTTAGAAAATTTGGGAAGGGAGGAGGTCAAGGGCAATAAGCTGTAGCTTCTGGGCTGATTGTGTACGAGGAGAGGCAAGGGTAGGGAGTATGGAGCCAGAAAGTAGAGATGTATGCAGCATGTCTGTGTGTGCTGGTGTGGTGTCTGTCGTGGCTGTGTGTGATGGTGTTTTGTCTGCCTGCAGGCCAGTGGATGTGGAAGTCAGGGTGTTGTGTGTCTGTTAGGAACGTGTGTGTCTGTCTTTTGCCTTATGTCTGTGTGTTTGTGTGCTGCGTGTGGATGTTGCTGTGGATGTGTCACCAGGTTTGCGTGTGCTTTGGTCAGGTATGGGAATAGGGACTGTGGATATGCTGGCATCAGGAGGGGAGTGAAAAGCTGGATTTGGAATTATGCTGCCTTAGTGTGGAAGCCTGAGCCTGAATGGATCTCTGTAGTGAAGACAATTCAGAGTGAATGGCCTCCAGGAAAGATACCATCTGGGTCTGCTGATTGGTATGGACCTGGTGGACATTCAACACTGCTGTCTGACCCACAGAGATATGTCTCAGGAGGTCAATGGCCTCAACACTCAGGGCAGCAGGAGAGACAGAGGCAGGGGCTGATGTGCCTGTTGCGAAGGAGACTCCTCCCCTCTCAGGGGAGCCGCCATGGACAGCGGGTTGGAGAGCAGCTGTGAGGGTGGAGATGGCGGGGTGGGCTCAGATGTAGTAGACACAGGTCCACCTGGGAGGGCTCACTGAAACTGGACTCAGACAAAGATGTTCCAGCTGTCACGTCGGTCAGCTCCTCAGTTGTACTCTCATCACCCTCTGTGCCAATGGTTGCCACTTGCTTACTGGCAGCACGATAACCATTGTGGCTAACTGCTTTCCCAACTGTCGTCGTGGCACTATCTCCCTTGCTGCCATGGTCTGATGCTGAAAAACAGATTAGAAAAGAAATTAGTTGAGATGCTGATATGTATGTGGTTACTAGGTATTTGAACAACTTTACCCACATTGGCTAACCTCATAAGTTCTACTTGGATGACAAGATTAGGTCATATAGAGTCAATAGCACATTACAGAAAGCTACAAGACCTGTGTGAACTCTCACATAAGGGTGTCAGGAACATAGCTTGATGCAACGTCATGTCTATCCTCCACATCTTAACAACAACTATATGCCAGCTGATGTTTTGCCTCCAATACTGATTCCCTCATAATATACCCCCTTTACCTCATGTGATCCACGGGAAAATAGACCTTCTAATAAGAAGTGGAAGAACACTGCAGCCTTATCACACAACATATAGTGAACTTTTCCTAATCCAGAGCTTACAGAACAGCAGGTGCCCTGCTCCAGTTAACATAGTTTGATAAGTCATCATCAAGATGTAGGAGTCAAGGAATAGGTTATTTCACACCGATCACATTACCGTTGCACATCTGTCCATTAGCAGATGAACCAGTTCTAAGTGTCACTTGTGTAACTCATATGGAAGCTACACACGGAATATAGGCAAGGCACGACAAAACATTTATGTATACAAGTTCTGTGTTATGTCAGCACAGTGCAATAATCAAATGTATGTAGCCATAGTGAAGCAATTTTAAGAGTTTATTTATTTTATTATTATTTATTTATTTAAGGTTTTGTATAGCGCGAACATGACCCAGGTGGGTATCAGATCGCTTTACACATGGTTTAGGTAGAAAACGGAAATCTGCAAGGGGAGAAAAATGAGGCTAACAGTGGGACAATATACTACAAGGGCAAGATGAAAATAAGGTGGAAATAGGAGGCAGGTTGGGTGAGAAGGACAAGTAGGGCAATATACATCAAGATCAAACAAGACAGTATGACAGGCGACAATGGGTCGCAATAAATGAAATGTATACCGTAAGTTAGAGGCAAGAGGAGCACTGCATCTAGTTCAACTCATTGTTCATTAGTAGAGCTTTAACTTCCCTTTTGAAGGCAAGTGTAGAGGGAATCAGTCTTGTTTCCACTGGAAGGGAGTTCCAGATTCTCGGGGCGATGCCAGAGAATGTACGATTGTAGGTTTTAAGCTTATTACATTTCTTAGGCTTTGGCAGCAGTTTGCCGGTGCTCCTTGTGGACCTGGAGCCACCAGAAAGTTCTAGCTTGTTTGCCCTGTAGTAAAAACAGCATATCACACTTCCAATTACAGTGACAATATAACTTCATGGACATTTGGCTTACTATACCATCAGGCCAGATACAATCATTGTGTGGCCACAACCTTGATGTACCACATTTTATTTGACTCCTTTGGCAAAACTATTTCTTATTGTGCACATCCTGCTGATGTCCACATCTCAGGAAGACAAGTCAGCCTATACCTCCCTGATAAATATCATCAGTCACATATTGTCTAGCTTAAATGCTGTTCTGCTCTTCACCTGAATATATCTTTCCTTCTCATATGTCGGTGCAGCTATATGTCCAAAGATCAGATTTAAATTGCGAGATCCTAGTTTTATTTGCACAAAAGATTAATGCCCCTTGGAACAACAATCAATACCAGTGGGAATGTGTAGCCTCCACTTCTATGGACTTACCCCCCCTAGAACCTAACACCTACTTTGTTAGGCATTCACAGACATCTGTTATCACCTACACATAGTCCAACGCATGGAATCAGCTCAAATGTAGATAGGATGTTTTCTGTAACTTACTAATAGTAAGGTCCAGTCTGATATGTGACATCAGTGCACATAAGTCTGGATATTGTCAGCAGCTAAATTGGACAATAGTTGGCACCAGTGCTATTTGTAAAATGTTTAACATAGATCAACCTACACTTACCAAAACCTGCAATTACACAGTGCCTGCTACCTGGTTTATTGCATGGCATGTCATAGTCAAGTTCACAAGCATTAAATATCACAAAAGTGTTCTTGTCACAATACAGAGACCATGACAAACAATGGTATTTGGGATGAACTGTGTTGAGCATCACAGCAAAATGGAAAGGGTCACTTTCTTGCACATTTTGTTGTCATGTGCCCATTATACAAGGGATTAGCACTACTGGTTATACCCAGCCTGTTTTAGTCTTACATGGCCCTGATTCAAGGAACCTTACCATGCAATAACAACTATTGTTGCATATGCTACATGTTAGACATTATATCGGTATCGATGGTCGCAAAATCTAAAAGTCATGACATCGCCTGCCATACTGAACATGCATGGTATTGTGCAAAGTTCATCAAGCCACATACTCACCCCGTCCTTGCTGCTGTCTAGCTCTCAACTGCCCATTGAGGTTGGGTTAGGCAACTGCCAGGATGCAACGCATCAGGGGAGTCAGGGTGTGGCACGCACCCCTCCTGCCTGGAGGTGCCAGACCCAGCTGGACTTCGGTAATCCTTTTCGCCAAGCCTCCCAGGTCCTGCCACCGTTTTCAGCAGGGGACCCTGCACCGACGTGTGACCCCCAGGGACCGCACCTTCTGGGCGAGGGCCCTCCATGGGAAAACCTTCTGATGGGCATTGACCTCTAAGGATGACATGGTATCGGACACTTAGTACACATGCAAGATGTACATATCCATGTACTTTGTCATATAGGTCAGGGATAGCTATTGTAAACAATATCCAAGTTAGCAGTCTACAATTCTCAATACTGCACCTGTTCACAAACATGTGATCTTAACATATTTCATGACACATTTTCATTTTCGGTTGACACCATACTCTAACCTGACCTTGCCCTAAGTGACCCCGCAACACTCTCACTATGGGAAACAGCATTTACAACGCGGACAGAACAAAGCAGGCAATTCAACAAACATGTTGTTACCACGTGTTCCATTACCACACAAATCGTTACGACTTGCTTTAGGGAACGCGTTGTTGGATTTAAAATCCAACACCTTCCCTACTGTTGCACAGACTGCTATTGAAATAGTAAAATATAGTATTCCAAAGTCCAGCGCTTCCCTAAGGCAAGTCGTTGTAATGACTTGCGTTGTAATGGAACATGTGATAACGATGCGTTTGTTGAATTGTCTGAGTTGTAAAGGCATGCATTGTAAAAGCATGCGTGATTACCTTATACATCCCTCACTACGGTGTATTTGGGAGAACAATATATACAGGTGTCATGAAATCTCATAACTGCTAACCTCAGCACACCTATGTCTTCTGCAGAAGGGAACATTAGCATTTTGGCCCTGGACGTACACCTAACTAGTATGGTAATTTAACAATGATTACACTGTGTTAATAACACATTTTAAACATGATCTACACATGGTCTGAATGAACATTATAACCAAGACACCTGGTCACCTTCCTACATCTCACATGACCATTGTCAAGCAATGTGATTTGCCATGTGAGAGCTTCTGACATGAGTAACGGAACTCTGATTTTGCATCATGTGTGTGGAGTTGTTGTTGTGGCTGTATACAGTAACAACTCAGCCACACAGGTAAATGACATTTCACATTCACCATTAGAGTTGGTTTAGCTATGACTTCACAAGTGAATGTACTTGAAATATGACAGAAAACAAGGAATTCTCATGAAAAAATTGATGTGTACAAGGCTAACTATTACACCATACAAAGTTTATGGTTGATGATGAGATATACACATGAGAGCAGTGATATAAAGTCCAGACCAGTACTGACACACATACAGCTTACACCCTTTTAAACAATGGGCTACAGATTCAGATGTGTGTCTCATTGCAAAAATCTGCACTATGTGCATGGTTAGCTGACATTAAAAATATGTATTATGTCTGAATGATTCTCACCTGCTTCTCTGGTGTGCCATACAGCTGCTTGTACAGGGGAAGGATGGAGTCTACCAGCATCTGCAGCTTCTCTGGTGTTAAGGCAGGGGCCCTGCTCCCTGTACAGCAAGGCATTATAGCTCCCAGAGGATGTGAACAGCAGCAAGGAGATGGGGAGGTATGGAGAAGTGCAGGTTCTAAAGGCAAGTCATCTGTGTAGCAAAACACAAGACTTTTATCTAGACCGCGTAGGCGGTCATCTGTGTGGGCGGTCAAAGGAATAGGTCCATGTTGGTTGCATTTTCCGAAGTCATCCAATGCTGTCAAATACTGCCTGACACTCTACCTACTGCGCTGTTCAAAATAGCTGGCTGTCCCGAGTAAGATTGCTACACTAGCAATGGAACTTTACTGTGTCAGTCTTCAACTGAAGGCAGACACAATCAGCGAGCCACAACTGTCACCATAACAAGTCACAGTCTATGGCTGTGGCCGCCTCGGGTCTGAACCGCCTACTGCAACTTTTGACTGAAGGTTCAGTTGGGGAGAAAAAAGTTGAAAAATTTGATGTTATGTACTCCACCATGCCTGGATGCACTATATTGTGTGTTGAAGGAGCATACAAATCAAATACCCACATTCACATGAAGACGTCACCTTGAGAGGATCATGAAACACTTGTTGGCAGGCTAAACCAACTTGAAAGTACACAGTACCGTTTCTGATTTTCAACTTTCTCTCAGGCAGTATGTCGACCATGTCCATTAACAGGTGTAAAGACACCATATAACAGTGTTGGAAGGCACTGTCACCCAGTGTGCAATGTGTGAGATGTCCAGGTGGAAAAGGTGTGTGTGTCCGAGGTCCAGTATCCTACCTTCCCAGGGGAATATACATTCAAATTTCAGGCATCATACTGAGTCATTGAAACTAAATGGGACATTGTAAGTAGTCTTGGTGTTCTATACTTCAATGCACATCTGCATTGTGTGAAAGATGTACATTGTCAATGGGTAAAGTGTGTCATTGAATGTGCAATTTAGACATGACAGCGTGATAATGTACACCATGTAACATTTGTCTGCATGAAGTTATGAGTGAAATTCAAGTTGTATGTGGTGTGCATGATGCCATACATAACATGATCTACTGTGTTTACAACAAAAAGAGCTCAGTCTTTAGACATACCTTAGTCATGTGTTCTCGGCTTGTGAGATTAGAAGTATGTCCTGCTTGATTTTGCATTAAAAGAATTGTCACTAGTAATATGAGTCAAGTGTACTTTTCTTCCTATGTAATTATACATTTGAGACATAATCAGAAAGGCCATGTATGCTGTGGTAGTTTTAGTATATCTGTGTTCTGTGAATTCTGCTTGGCACTGCCATGAACTGTCATATGTGGTTACTTGATCTTTGGAGTTTGTCTAAGTACATGTTGCTGGGCACATTGTGATGTAACCGCTCAGGGTATTATTTAAAAAGGTCAAAAACAATGCTCTTCACATGCTCAGGGGGATTCCCGGACTCCCATTGGAGTGCGGAGAACCAGGGACCCATAAAGAGTTCTTAGATTAAACGTACATCTCCAGTTAGAAAAATTGCATGAAGATGTGACTCACTGATGTACACTGCCACTTACACTATCGGGAAGACTTGCACCATATAAAATGATGACCATCCCACGTCATCTATATGTGTGGCAAAACCCACCATTCTGTATACCCCCGAATTTTTTTCATAAGATAGAAAAGGATTTAAAAACGCTACTATGACAGGTAGTGGCCAATCAAATAGCTTTGCTCAAATTACAGAACGGAGTGTATGATGGGGGCTTGGGAGTTCCCGACCCCGACTCTACTGTTGGGCAACACAGCTAATAGTAATTGTTGACTGGGTCTTTACAGACCGGCAGAAGCCCGCTTATAGAGTAGATAGGTATGTAATGGGTAATGGTAATTATGAAAGAATGCTATACCAAAGGAAAAAAGAAAACACTGTCCCCTGTCACACATGCTCAGTAATCAGCACTTGGCGGGAGGCAACTTGCTGCCTGGTTTGGCGCAATAGGCTAACAGGAAAGACCCCCTGTAGTGCATTGACAAACTAAGAGAAGTGAGAGGACTGAGCGACTTTCAGCACTGGGAGACACTTGGGATAGAGCATGTAGAAGACATTTCGTGGGGACAGCCTATAATATCATTCGTAAATCTCAAACAAGAATACTAACTGTTGGAAAAAGAAAGATATAAGTATATACAGTTGGGTCATGCACTGAAGCATTATGTAAGGGAAGAAGACACCCTGTCAGATCCCTCCCCCTTGGAAGATAGAGTCATGGCAGACCCTGTGCTCAATAGGGGCATACTCCTGACATACAAAAAGCCATTATATAACTCCCTCGAAGTGGTGACATCCCTATGTCAGAAATGGGAAGAAAATGGAGGAGACATTGACAATGAAAAGTGAAAAATGGACTGAGGCTCTTTAGGGAGCAAGAGAGATAGCCATTAGGACCAAGTTCTGGCTGATCTTCCATCACTTCTATTGCTCCTTGAACCTCCTTCTTAGAATAGTAAAAATGCAGTCACCACTATGCTTGTGAGGATGTGGCCAGGAAGCTGCCTTTTTTAATGTACTATGGGACTGTCCACTCATTCATACCTTCTGGGATTAAGTCGCAGAAATAATAACCCAAGTCATATCCCAAACCATCTGAATGAATCCAACCAAAACACTATTGAATATCTCAAGCGATGAGCCTCCACCAAGGTATGAACAAATATGGGTTGTCCTGGCCCTAGGAGTATCGAAGAGGAGTATAGCTGGAACATGGGGTAAGGTAGATCCTCCAATGATACAACAATGGATGTCAGACCTAGATTGATGCCAAAATGCAGAACAAGTGATATATATAGGACAAGAATGTCCAAAAAAGTGATAGAAAGTGTGGGGACCTTGGAAAATCAATATTGATTTACTGGAGGCACCAGCCAAAACAAAAGGAGATTTTCTGGGACCTGCGAGGAAAGTAGATGGGTCTGTGGTCTTGACTCTTAGCAATGCTGAAACAAAATAGGTTAAGAAATGTTAAATACGTAAAATGATTGCTGCTTACAGCATGTTCTCGGTTGTTTTTAAGATCCAATTGGTTATTGAAACTGAAGGATAAATGCATGTTTCTGCACTAAATGTATTGATACAAACTTTAAATAAAAAGAGATTTGTTAAAAAAAATACAATGTTCTCCGTGAAAGGTGTGCCTAATCACTGTTGCCTGCTGCATGCTCTACAACCTGGAAATTACGAAGGAAATCTCCCTGATTGAAGATGAAGGAGACCAGCAAGTGCCAGCGGCTGAGGATCTGGGACTGTGCAAAGAAGACAGTGTTGAGGAGGAAGGAGTAGACTTGCAACAACAGCTTATCAACAATTTCTTTTCATGACTGTGTGTATGCACTGAGATACATTTCTAATGCAATGGTGTTTATTGATGTGTAGCTGTGTGGACTATGTGTATGTAGACATCAGAAAGTAGGGTAAGTGTGGCAATATTTATTCAGAGCAGGTTTGGGGTATGGCCATAGTTACATACACATTGTGCCATTCAGCTATAACTTTTGTTAAAAGTGTCATTATTCTGGTTGAAGTTTCAGTTTGCTCCTACTTGTGAGACATGATTTGCCCTTGCTTATCTTATTTAATTTTGTTGTTTAAGTTCACTTTGCCATTTCATCAACTGAGGACACTTCTTGAGTTGTGCCATCACCAGGCATATGATGCTATGTCTGAGTGCAACTTCGACATGGAATGATCCTGGAAATGTCTGGCACATACTTTAAGGATATGTAACTGTTATGACGCCTGCTTGCAATAGTTGAATGGATAGGTGAAGACAAACTATATGGATCAGTGATAACAAAAATCAAAATAGAGAAGTTGACAGCGTTGTTGGTTGAAATCCCAAAATTCCTACCCACAGTTATCAGAGTCCAAAGTCCAACATTGAACTTTCATCTGGTGTGGAACATTTGGTATGAAGAGTCAACAAAGTAAACGGTTGGCGCACAAAGAAGGATATCAGGTGCACCTTTTTTTGTTGCCTGGGTGTTGTGCATTGCCATTCAACCCTCCCTTATCTCTCTTTTGGCAACCCACCATGCGTTTGGGGGGGGACAACAATTGCAGTCACCCAGGGTAGTGAGGAATCTCCACCAGACTCAGTGTCCCTCCCTTTGGCTTACACAGAACTTAATGCCACAGCTGGAGACATCACACAGGGCGGGGCACTTTTGTGTGCAAATGCCTGGTGGAGCGTGACACTGATTTCCCTCAGCACCCCTATGACCTTGTCCATTTGCCCATTGAAGCATTCAAGTCTTCAATCTTGGGATGCCTGCAGTTGTTCACTGTTCTGGAGGTGTTCAGAAACCTGTCCTATTGCTCCCTGGTACCCCTCATAGGCATCGACTACCTGGTAGAGGTTGTCACCAGCTGTTTGGCGATGGGGATCCACACATCCCTTCCTACCACCCCTACCTCCACAGGCTGGCACAGTTTGTGCCTGCACAGTCGAAGCAGACCCTCCTTTATCATTGACTGAGTTTGTGTCGTCATTGCCAGAGTGGACTGAGTATCCATGATAGTGATGGTGCCCATGGTTGATCATGCATCTGTTGTGGTAGGGGTCAGCTGTGTGTTGGTAGCTGAGGGTGTCGCAGTGGATACCGCTGGAAATGCTAGCCATCTGACGAGACAAACCTGATGGGCCAGGTTCCTCCTCCTCGTCCAAGAGTACGGGAGAGTTTTCTTCACCACAGAGCTTATTCAAGGTTGGAGTCTGAGCCTAGCTGTTCTCTTTGGTCTGCATCGAGGTGTTCCCAAATTGCCCTGTTACATACATGACACAATCAATTATGTGTATGATTAACATTATACCTCAACTGGTACAAATTGAGAATATGCCTGGATGCAAAACAGTTTTAGATGGATGATTTGGTACCTATCCTAATGATGTTAGCCTTTTATTTGGCATAAATAATAAAACTTAATTATGATGTGGATTATGATCTTGCTCCACATCTGTGCTGATATGCTCATGTTCTCAAGTTGTAACATTTCTACTGACATTGACTTGTACCTGATACTCTGTAAATGACATTGTGGATTAGTTAGCTCAACATCTACAAAAATTGCATGAAATACATACTCATCTATTGTTAATGTTGTTTGTTATGTGGATATGCTGTGCATGGTCTGTGTCTCACCAGACACATTGAAGTAACAGCCTAACCTTGAACAGTTTGGGTATATTCCCATAACATGTAGTTGTAGTAAAGAGGGACGCAGAGTTCTTGTGCTGAAGGGTCTTTATTCTTAAGTTGATTACAAAGAACTGCCGTCAGCTTGTCAGTATGGTAGCCCGGGTCACTGTGTCAACATTCCACAGTGAGCGCCTGGCTGTCACATGGAATGTACCAACACTATACCAAGAGGAGGGGGGAAAACGGGGAAAGGGAAGGGGTGAGGGAATGCTTAGGTTACAACACATCATCCCCCTTAAGGGAAATAACACGAGTACTCAGAAATCTGTCTTGCGGTGAATGGTAGGCTATGAATGTGATGTGTGCGTCTATCTCATTATGTACTGTTTGTGCCACTGAGGAGAGGTTCTAAATCTAACACTCCTTCTGTCTTGTCTGACGTTTTCTCTGACGTCATTACCTCCTGCTCTCCTCACTACTGACCCCTGTTCTCTCCCTTCTGCTGGAACCACTCGATCATGGCTCCATAGCCTCCCATCTTCCATTACCACAGAATTTCTATTTGGCTGCCTGATGGTCTTGGAGGCATAGAACTTGTCACCCCCTTTCCATAGTCTCTCCGGTTTCTTCACATAGACTCCTTGACCTTCCTGAAATTCTCTTTCCTTCACTCCCCATTTCTTGTCATACCATTCCTTGTATTTTCGTTGACTGTCTTCAATCTTCCTCTTGACTTCTCCGTGCTCGATCTCCGTTGAATGTCTTCTCCCCATCCAACCTGGTGTGAGTTTGGTGCCCGCTTTTCTTCCCCTCAGTAACTCAAAGGGCGTGCATCCGGTGGTGGACTTAGGCGTGGTGTGGTATGCCCACAGCAGGTCTCTTATGGCCTCCTCTATGTTCTCCCCTGCCCTATTGGCCAACTGGATGCTCTCCTTCAACATACGGTTGACTCTCTCCACCTTTCCGTTTGCTTTGGGACAATACAGTGGTGTGCGAATGTGGGTCACTGAACAGTCTTTGAGGAATTCCTTCATTTCTTCCGACACCAGTTGAACTCCATTGTCTGTCACCAGTGTGGAGGGTATGCCTTCTAGGGTGAACACTTCTTTAAGGAAATCTACTATAACTTTAGTGCTCACGCTGTGGACGATCTTGCAGGTTATCCAGCTTGAGAAGTAGTCCACTAAGACTAATAGGTAACAGTCCTGGGGTCCTCTACCCCGGATGGGACCTGCAATATCAAATCCTAACTTGCTCCATGGAACTTCTGGAACTTCAACGGGTGACAGTGGTGCTCTTCTCGTGATCTTTGTCTTATCACTCAGGGCACACGCGTAACAGTCGCGTACCTTGTCTTCCATTTCTCTGTCCATCGTAGGAAACCAATAGTCTGCCCGGAGTCTGGCCTTGCACAAGCTCCTTCCTAGATGTCCTTCGTGGGCTAGTTCCACTACTTGGTTTCTTATGGCATCTGGAGGGACTAATTTTCCTGACTTCAGTATGAGATCCCCTTCCACTGATAACTCCTCTCTCACATTCCAATATGGCTGGATCTCTGACTCTGTGTCCTTGCATTTCTTGGGCCATCCCGACACAATATATCTCCTCACCTTCTTCAATACTTCATCTTGTTCCATCTGTGTTTCCCATGACACCTTTTCAACTGCTGCTAAACGCACCTCCATGATTGAGTTAACCTCCTTCTCTTCTTCCTCTTCTCCTTCTGTGGGTGCTCTTGACAAGAAGTCTGCAACTCTGTTTTGTTGACCAGGAATGTAGGACACTGTGAAGTTATATGCTTGCAGGCCCACTGCCCATTTAGCTATCCTTGGCGTCATGCTTTCCATGTTCTTTTTGGTGAAAAGAGAAACCAGCGGTTTGTGGTCAGTCTGTATTTCAAATGGCATGCCCCAAATGAAAAATTTGTAGTGACACACGGCCCAATACACAGCCAGGGCTTCCTTCTCTATGGTCGAGTAGTTTTTTTCAGACACCGTGAGGGTTCTTGATGCAAAAGCTATCACGTTTATCTTGCTGCCTTCCTTCTGCGCCAGTGTTGCCCCAATGCCTCTGTTGCTTGCATCCGTGGAGATGATGGTTACTCCGTTAGGATCAAACTTCCCTATGTATGGAGCTCCAATGATAGCTTTTTTTATGCTCATCATGGACGTTTCTTGTTCTTTACCCCATTCAAACACACTGTCCTTCTTTATCAAGTCTCTTAGCGGCTGCGACACCATCGCAAAATCCTTAACAAACTTGGCCATATATTCTGCCAGACCTAGGAAAGACAGTATGTCCTCTTTGTTCTTGGGAGAGGGAGCGTTCTCCACTGCCTTTACTAGGTCCAGTTTTGGCTTGATGCCTTCTTCGGATAGAGTGTGTCCCAGGTAGTCCACAGAGCTTACTCCCAGTTTGCATTTGGAGGGTTTCGTGGTGAAGCCTACTTCTTTCAACTTCTTCAGGACTCTTCTAGCCATTTCATTGTGTTCTTCTTCGCCACTACCAAAGATAAGTATATCGTCTTGGAAACATATGGTGTTCCTACAGTCTTTCAACGCATGTTGCATGACTCTTTGGAAAGCAGCAGCAGCTGACGCCAATCCAAATGGCATTCTCTGAAACTTGAAATTTCCAAATGGGGTAGTGAATGCTGTCAATAGCTGGGACTCAGGATGGAGTTTGATTTGATAATAGGCCGACGATAGGTCCAACACGCTGAAATACTTGGCCCCCTTTATGGTGCTTAACATCTCCCCTATCCTGGGAAGAGGAAACCTGTCCACCAGGATGTTGGCGTTCAGGTCTCTCAGGTCCACACAGAGTCTTATGCTGTTCCCTTTATCTTTGGCCATGATGACGATCGGGGCAAGCCATGCTGAACTCTCAATTTCTGTAATGACCCCCTCATTGACTAGTCTCTGGAGTTCCTGCTGGAGGGGCTCCCTCATGCGTAATGGTATGGACCTGGTCTTGTGCACTACTGGCTCCGCTCCCTCCTTTAACACTATCTTGTGCATGTAATTCTTAAACACACCCAATCTATCACTGAACACTTCTTTAAACTCTTTGGTGAGATCCTCTGATATTCCTTCAGGTTCAATTAACAACACCTGCTCCCTATTGTTAGGATCAAGGATGATTCCCAACTGCTTCTGATGCTTCCAACTCAATAAGGTCGATCCCCTCGTGGACACATACACCTTCCCTACTGTGTGTCTATCCTTAAATGAGATTCTCATGGTTGCCATGCCCTCCAGGGGAATCCTTCCTTCATTGTAACCCTTTGGACTGATGTCTGGTGTATACAACTTCACAGGGCGGTTAGCAAATTTGTCATCAAACACTTTCTTGTCTACTAACGTGTATGGGGAGCATGAATCTGCGAACATACTGAACTTAACCCCATCAAGTAAAACATCACATTTAGGGTACATATCATCATCATTATCTTCCTCATCCCCCACTTGAAAAACGTAAGACTTTTCCCTTTCCTCTTCCTGAGGTGTTTCTTCAATGACATGCACTGCCTTTCCCGGGGCCTTACACACCTTAGAATAATGCCCCCATCTGTTACACTTTCTGCACTGTACATTCCTTGCTGGACATTTCCAGTTATTGGCTAAGTGATTGGGACTGCCACATTTGTAACACACAGAAGAACTAGGCTTGCTGCGATTGACCTCTTTACTTTTGTCGCCTACTTTGCAAACTGTTTCACTCTCTGTACTGAATTTACCTTCAGCCCTCTCTCTGTTAGTCCCTTCAGGTGCTTTCATTTCCCTCATGCAGCGTGCAGTGTGTTCTAGTCCCTTAGCAATGTTTATAGCCTCCTCCAGATTTGGGTTCTTTGTCAGTAATTCCTCTTGTACCTTCGTGTCATTGGTGCACCTCACTAGTTGGTCTCTTATTAATGAGTCGGTGATCTGACCAAACTCACAAGTGGCTGACAACCCTCTTAACACTGCTATGTAATTGCTCACTTTCTCCTCCCTCTTCTGCACCCTCTTGAAGAACTTATGCCTTTCCATCACTACGTTTATCTTCTCCTTAAAGTGAGCCGCTAGTTCCCTCAGTGTGCTTTCATACACATTGACACCTTCTTCCACCACCTCTTCCTCATCCTCTATCAATCTCCCTGTAATATCCTCGTATATTTTCCTCCCATGTGTGCCTAAATTGTGTAGCAATATATGTTGTTTGCGTATGTTCGTGTAGTTGCTACCCCCAATAGCTATTAGGTAGGATTTGAATATACCTTCCCACCTTCTCCAAGGAATGACTGGCTCACCTAACTCATTGAGGAATGGTGGAGGTTGGCTCATTCCTGCTCCTGCCATTGCCATGCAACTACAAAAATCCTGTTAAATTATGAATAGCTTAATGAAAATACACCAAAGATTTTCCTGAAGCAGTGCACTCTCTCCCACTGCTGCAGTGGGTCTAATCTGAAGGATTACACATGTGAGCTCACATTTAAACTTAGCTTTTCTTTTTCTTTTTTTTTTTCTCAATGTTACACATCAATCATGGTAAAACAGGAGAATCACAGTATCTCCCTGTTCATACAGTCCCCTTTCTGCCTCTACAGGTTGTCTTTCACGGTGCCCAATGGAACTGCTCCTTTCTACATACTGGCGGGCGCTTCCTGTGTGGAGGCTTTCCCTCAATCAAGTTCCTGTCAGGAAGGCGTCGACTACAGTCTGGGTCCCCTTCCAGGACGTGCGCTTCACAGATAAGCCCTTCCAGTCGAACTCCCTCGAAGGCAGGACACCAGAGCGCAGCGCTGAGGAAACACGATCTCTGGAGAATGACGGGAGGTGAGAGCGCTGACTGAATGTGCGTCGAAGTAGGAGCGCCGGCAGTCGTGCGCGCGAGGAGCCTCAACTTTAAAACAGCCTCAGCGTGGGTCAGATCGCCAGAGACTGAGCGCGCTGGGGCTGACGCTGTGAGGGAGATAAGATTTGCCGAATAGCGCACTCCGAAATTGAACGGAGCGGACAGCTGCGTTGACAGACCTGGTGCGAGCAGCCCTGATTACACCTCTCGCCGGTCACACTCGCTCGATGTTAATTCTAGCGCTGCACTCCTGCCCACAGCTGGGAATGGCTCCCCCGCAGACTAAGAACAACGATGCCCGACCGGCACCCGAAAGTTGGAGATTACACTTTACTCCCCCAGCCTCTCTCCGCTCCCGCACTAACGACCCAGTCTCAATTAATAATTCGATGCCCGACCTGGCATCCGAGTTAAGCTTGACCCCACAGGAGTTTATTATCGACTGATAAATTTCAGTGAAAACAAAGCCGCCGTGTCACCTTACTTGTTTACCACAGCTCACATGTCCGCCTTCATTTTGGGATAGCTCCTTTAAATTTTGTCACAGGCTACTTGAGGTATTTTCCTTCTTGACAAGCAATGAATATCGTCCAGGGAAACGGCAGTCACTGTCCCTGGCCCAGTCTCCTCCTCCTCGTCGCCAGGAAAATGTAGTAAAGAGGGACGCAGAGTTCTTGTGCTGAAGGGTCTTTATTCTTAAGTTGATTACAAAGAACTGCCGTCAGCTTGTCAGTATGGTAGCCCGGGTCACTGTGTCAACATTCCACAGTGAGCGCCTGGCTGTCACATGGAATGTACCAACACTATACCAAGAGGAGGGGGGAAAACGGGGAAAGGGAAGGGGTGAGGGAATGCTTAGGTTACAACAGTAGTCATGCTGTGAGTGATGGTCTCATTCTTTTCTTCTCAAGAGTAATGACTATTCCTCCCAGCTAGCCGAGCCAGGCCAGCCAGTCCACCTGGGTCTATAGCTTCCTGCCAGTGAGGGTGAGTACAGTAGCATGATGGTTGACAGAGGGGGATGTAGTTTGGAGTGGAAGGCCTGCTGAGATGCGTGGTCTTTTCTGACACAGCTCCCCATCCCCCCACTTGACCAATGACTTCCTGCCAGAGCGGCTGAGTGTAGTAGCAAGATGGTTGACAGAGGGGGATGTAGTTTGGATGGAAGGCCTGCTGGGATGTGTGGTCAGTGCAGTGAGTATTCCTCCCAGCCAGCCCAGCCAGACCGCCTGGGCCAGTTGCTTCCTGCCAGTGAGGGTGAAT
Source organism: Lissotriton helveticus (assembly GCF_964261635.1). Classification (NCBI taxonomy): domain Eukaryota; kingdom Metazoa; phylum Chordata; class Amphibia; order Caudata; family Salamandridae; genus Lissotriton; species Lissotriton helveticus. The sequence goes on along the minus strand of NC_136067.1, from coordinate 890,497,624 downwards.
GCAGTAGCAAGATGGCCGACAGAGGGGGATGTAGTTTGTGGTGGTAGGCCTGCTGGGGTCTGTGGTCTTTTCTGACACTCCTCCACCTTCCCTCACTTGACCACTGACTTCCTGCCACCGAGGGTGAGTGTAGTAGCAAGATGGCTGACAGAGGGGGATGTAGTTTGGAGTCGAAGGCCTATTGCTCACTATCAGTGAGGGGAAGTGTTATGGAAAGATGGCTTACACAACAAGCTGCTGTTCTTAGGTGGATTGTGAGTGGCTGATGGTAGGTGTAGTTATTTCCTTTAGGGAGATCTAATTACTTGATGAAGTGATTTACATTACATACCTAGTAACTACTTACTATTGAAAGGGACATTTTTGGAAATGTTGACATATGTTGTCTCTGCTGATATGCTCATGTTCTCAAGTTGGATAGTAGCATGTCTACTGACATTGACTTGTACCTGACACTGTAGAAGACACTGTGGATTAGTTAGCTCAACATCTACAAAAATTGCATGTAATACATACTCATCTCTTGTTAATGTTTTTGGGTGTTTGAGTATGCTGTGCATTGGCTGTTTGGGTATATTCCCATAAAATGTAGTCATGCTGTGACTGATGGTCTTATTCTTTTCTTCTCAAGAGACTGCGGTCACTCAGCCCAATAAGGCATCTGTGTGTGTATACACAGCTCACTTAGTTTTACCTTACACTCTAGTGAGATATGAGATAAATGGTTTTGGAGGTACATCACAGGTGAGCTTGTATTAGAAGGCCTGCTGGGATGTGTGGTCAGTGTAGTGAGCATTCCTCCCAGCTAGCCCAACCAGGCCAACCAGCCCACCTGGTCATACAGCTTCGTGCCAGTGAGGGTGAGTACAGTAGCAAGATGGTTGACAGAGGGGGAGGTAGTTTGGAGAGAAAGGCCTGCTGGTATGTGGGGTCAGTGCAATGAGTACTCCTCCAAGCCAGCCGAGCCAACCCACCTGGGCCTATTGCTTCCTGCCAGTGAGGGTGAATGCAGTAGCAAGATGGCTGACAGAGGGGGATGTAGTTTGTGATGGAAGACCTTCTGGGGTCTGTAGTCTTTTCGATACTCCTCCACCTCCCCTCACTTGACCAATGACTTCCTGCCAGCAAGGGTGAGTGTAGTAGCAAGATGGCTGACAGAGGGGGGTGTAGTTTGGAGTGGAAGGCCTATTGCTTACTACCAGTGAGGGGAAGTTGCAAGGAAAGATGGCTTACTCAACAAGCTGCTGTTCTTAGGTGGAGTGTGAGTGGCGGATGGTAGTTGTAGTAATTTCCTTTAGGGAGATCTAATTACTTGATGAAGCGGTTTGCATTACATACCTAGTAACTACTTACTCTTGAAAGGACCATTTTTGGAAATGTTGACGGATGTTGTTGTTGGTGCCATGATGGGTTACATGTTTATTCACTGACAGCCTACATGAACACATTTGTAAAAGTGATTGTTTGGGTAATTTTGGATGTTCAGCGCTGGGGTACTGGTTATCTACATTAGTTACACATCTACAATACGTTGGCTACTGCTTCATTTCCAAAACAAAATCATTACAAAACTTGGACCATTGCAGTTCTGTGTGGCAGGTGTCATGGGTGACTTGTGGCTGATGTTTGGTGGTCACTTACCAGACTCCATTCCTTTTGCTCTCAGGCGGCATGATTGCATGCACCTTCTCCTCCCAGGCAGTAAAGGGTACTAGTGACATGGGGGGCCTCACCAGTCAGCTGTGCAACCTGGTGGTTTCCATTGTCATTAATATCATTGTATTAAATATTGTTTTAATATATATATATATATATATATATATCTACATTTAAATATTACATATATTAAATAGTAACAATAATTTAATACAAATAAAATAGATTTAATGTATATTCAAATAAATCTAGCAATTTAACTTATGTTTTAAAAGTTAAACACACATATATATTAATTTATATATTTAAATATATCTAGTTAAAAACTATTATTAAACTAATAACTTTAATTTATATTGTAATTTCATTTTAACATTTTGAAAAAACAAGCCATTTTAATATAAATAAAAAAGTAAACAACATAAACATCTTACAATGTAATAAAAAATATTTCACACATTAAAAACATTAATAAATATAAATATATTTTTAAGTAAACAAAAATATAATAATACAAATTATTACAGTGTAAAATAAATTATACAATTTTACATTTAAGACATATAGGGGTCGATTCCGATTCGTGAAAAAACGCTCCGAATAGCCGTTCAGAGTGTTTTTCCTGTACGAATCGTACCCTGCAACTTCTCCCGTACGTACGATGAAGTACGATTCGTACCAGGAGCTGGACTCCGTACAAAACGTACAGAGACCGTACAAATCAAATCCCGTACGAATCTCCCTCGGAACCCACTGTACGCGACATCCGTATGGTTCGCGGCTGTTTTTTCCGACCCAGAAAGTACGATTTGTGTCGGGTACGCACCGTACGACCCTTTTTCTACGGGAGCTAAAAACAGGCATAAAAGCAGAGTTCGCCTCGAAACAGGTATGGAAACCCCCCCCCCCCGGGTACGGTCCGTACACCCCATGATCGCAGGGGTACGGTGCGTAACCCTGCGATCATGGGGTGTACGCACCGTACCCCGCGATCATCGGGTGTACGGACCATACCCCATGTTCGTTGGGAGTACGGTGCATACACCCTGTGATCGCTGGGGTACGGTGCGTACACCCCATGATCGCAGGGGTATGCACCGTACCCCGCGATCATGGGGTGTACGGACCGTACGGTGTGTATGTGATTGTGTGCTTTTCCGTATGAATCGCCCTTACCTGACGTGGACCATACGAATCGTGTCCTCATACCCCGGTCTGGATCGTACTCGTCGGGTCGTACGGCATGTTTACGATTCGTACGGAGAGGGCTCCGGATAAGAATCGTACGGACGTTTTTTTTCCAGGATCGGAATCGACCCCATAATATTCCTACAACAATTCATACAAAAGTAGTCAAAGTATTAATCTAAGGATGTATAAAATTAATTTCTCCTACTCCACACAATGCAACAGTAGGAAAACTGTTACATCACCCACGGGTAAAATGTATTATTCACACTACAGTCAGTTTAACAGTAGAGAAAGTGTTAGATAGCAGACAAGTAAAATTTACTGTTCCCAGACCATTCACTGCAGCAGTAGAGAAACTGTTGGATTGTGGAGGGTAAAACTTACTATTCCCACTCCAGTCAGCGCAACAGTAGAGAAAGTGTTGGATTGCGGAGGGGTATAATTTAATATTCCAACTCCAGTAAGTGCAACAGTAGGGGAAGTGTTGGATCAAGGAGGTGTAAAATGTACTATTACCACTCCAGTCAGTGCAACACAAGGAAAAATTTTGGATTGAGTGTGGGTAATATTTACTATTCCCGCTCCAGTCAGTTCAACATTAGCGAAAGGGTTAAATTGTGGAGAGGTGAAATTTACTATTGCCACTCCAGTCAGTGCAACAGTAGGGAAAGTGTTGGATTGCGGAGGGGTAACATTTACTATTCCAACTCCAGTTAGTGCAACCGTAGGGAAAGTGTTGGATTGCGGAGGGGTAACATTTACTATTCCTACTCCGATAAGTACAATAGTGAGGAAAGTGTTTGATTACGGAGGGGTAAAATTTCCTATTACCACTGCAATGAGTGCAGCAGCAGGAAAAGTGTTGGATTGCGGAGGAGTAAAATATACTATTACCACTCGGGTAAAGAGCAACAGAAGAGACAGTGTTGGATTGTGGGGGCGATCATTTACTATTCTAACTCCAATAAGTACAACAGTAGGGAAAGTGTTGGATTGTGGAGTGGAAAAAGTTACTATTCCCACTCCACTGAGTGCAACAGCAAGGAAATTGTTAGATTGCAGAGGGGTAAAATTTACTATTCTCACTACAGCAAGTGCAATAGTAGGGAATGTGTTATATTGCAGAGGGGTAAACTTTGCTATTCACACTCCAGTGAGTGCAACAGTACGGAAAGTGTTGGATTGCAGAGGGGTGAAATTTACTATTCCCGCTCCAATAAGTGCAGTAGTATGGAAAGTGTTGGATTGTGGAGAAGTACAATTTCTATCACCACTCCCAAGAGTGCAGTGGTGAAAGTGTTGGATTGCAGATGGGTAAAATGTACTATTCATACTCCAGTCAGTGGAACAAATTCTCTTTAACATAATGAAAGTATTTTAAAAACATAATATACTATTAAAAACATAAGTATGTAAAAAAAAGAAATACAAATAAATGTTATATTAAAAATAAAATAAAAACATATTTCAATGTTAAATATATATCATAAATAACTACAAATATTCTTCTAATTAAATATATTCTCAACAACTAACAAGTAATATATTATTTACTTTGAGAAAATACACACAATTAACATAAAACGATAAAATAATAAAATAGAATGATTTGTTGACTTAATTGACATTGTAACCTAAACTTTAACGAGGAATCCAACACATATCTAAATATTTTATTTTAAATATTATTATTATTATTTGCATGTTCCATATATAATTATTACTTAAAATAATAATAATATAAATGTATTTCTCAAATATTTATATTTAATTACCACTCCATCATTTATCTTTACAAAACAAAATCACACACCAAACCTATAAACTAAAAAATTATTATTTTCAGCATTTTTAATAATTAAATCATAATCAAACATTTATTATTACCAAATAAGTAATAATAAATGATTAATATGTAATTAACTTCCCACCATTTACTCCCACAACTTCTACAACTCGCACCTAATATGTCAAATGAAAAATATTTTATGTACAATTTTAAATAAATATTTTTCATTTCTTATATTATTATCAATTCACTTTGTTTATTATTTAGTAACTCTGGGCCTGATTAGGATGGCAGGTGGACTCACGTGCACCTGCCACCCTAACAGAGATGGATACCACCCAACATTGCGTCAGGGGTCACTGTGACCACGACTGTGACGGGCGCATTGCACAGATTTTTCATTGAGGTGGGTGCTGCTTACTGCAGCAGCCGCTGCAATGGGAAAAAAGAATGTGTAACACATCTCTGCACTACGTGACAGGCACCATGCAGTGCCTGTCACTTGGTGCAGGGATATGTTGGGGGGCACCTATGGTGCTCCCCCCACACCTAAAAAAAAGGACCCAGGGTGAAGGGGAGCCGGCTAAAGGCCCCCAATGTCCATCCCCGCAAGTCTTTCAATGGCGGGTGAAATGCCATGGAAACGCTGGCGGGGATGGACCATCCTAATCCCTACGGCGGTGCCTGGTAGGTACTGCCACCATGTAGGGATTGGGAGGCCCTAAGGAGCCCATCGGATGCTTGACAGTCGGGCTTTCCACCTGCCTGCACACCACCCGCCATCAAGATCTGGCGGACGGGAAAGATGCTTAGGATGGTGGGGAGACTGCCACCAACAGCCTGTCAGTGGCAGTCTCCCCGCCATCCATAGCAGCCCCTATATTTTGTAGACGATATTGACTTTGATATTTTCCAAATCAGTCTTACTTACATAAAAATTCTTGCGGACGATATTTCCATATCACGATAATTTGTGCCCGATATTTTGGTAGGACGATATTTTCATTTTGATATTTTGTTTGAACACCTTCAGTCACATACACCCATATGCACACCTATACACGGATACCCTCACCTGCACACAGACACACAACTATACCCACACACACAACCATATCCTAATTCACACAGACACACCAGACGCTTCATCACACACCCACCCAGACACGCATCTTTACACACATCCACAAACATTCTTTGACCCTCACACCCAGCCACTCACACACCCACACGCATGCAATTGACTTTTAGGTTTCACCTGCACAGCGCGTTCCCTCTGCTTAAGTAATCTATTGTTTTTAATATAAATTTGAAAGGGACTTACATCCCACCTCCTCTCTTTCCTGGTTTCTCATTTGTTCCTGTGTGTGCTGCTTACCTTTTCTTCATTTCTATTGACTGTAGGATATTTTCCAGCATTTACCAATGATTGTTCCTCATCTGCTTCCCTTATCAGTTTCCCACTGCCGAAATACTGTTAACATCCGCTTTGGTGGAACTATATTTTAATAAAGTTTTGCCTTTTACTCTTGCAGCATATTCATATAACAATTTATACCATGAGAGAATAAGGGCCTGATTACCATGTCGGTCGAAGTTGCCTCCAACAGACATCGCCCGGATGCGGAACCGACAGACTGCAGCATACATTAATTTGGAGAAGCGTGGCTCAGTGGTTAGAGGCGGCAGACCCGGAAGCTGAGATCGGCAGTGGACCAGGGTTCGATTCCCTGCCTCGGCGGGTCTCGGGCACAAAATTCCACAGACTCGACAATTCTCGCTCCGGTGCCTACTCGACTCACGGGGTCACACTCTGCGACTCTGGGCAATAGCTTGCTTAATCTCCACTACGGCCCCTCGCGGTGGGATGCCTGGCTTTCACCTTGTGGATACCCTGCCGGGGTATCTCACAGGGGAATACCAGGACGGGTTCCCTAAGCAAGCGCTTAGATACCGTGCCGGTGATTTGCGCTATATAAATACATGTACATACATTCCCATAGAGAAATGGGAGTTTTTATTAATCCCTGCTCCATGTGGCAGGCACCGCATGGTGCCTGCCACACGGTGTAGGGCTTAATAGTGGTGGTCCCCAGGACCACAACTGGAGGCCGCTGAGGCAAGGGCGCCGAGATATGGGCTCCCAAAGTCATTTTCTGGCAGGTGTTTCATGTCAGAAAGCTCGACTTTAAAAGCCTGTGGGAAACTAACTTCATAATCCTGACGGTTCTGACTGGCCAATGGGCTCCTGGAGCCTGTTGGAAGCCTGCCGGAATGACTGGCCAGTTTTAATTCTAACCGTTGTATTCATAATACAGTGGGCGGAATTGAAACCGAAGATTTCAGGCAGAAAGCTAGATCTTGAGGCCTGAGTATGATAGCGGTCGGACTTTTGTTCGACCGCCATCCTGTCAGGAATGGGACCGCCCGTGTAGCTGTTGGCGTTCCCGTTGCTGGTATTACGATACGTCTGCTTTGAAGGTGGTCACAATGTGTATGTTTGGTATTGTGGTGCAATAGAAAAAAAACACATTTTTGTGGCAGGCACCATTTGGTGCCTGCAACATGTTGCAGGGATATGTAAGTGCCCCCCAGGACCCATCTTGGAGGGCCAGTGGGAAAGGAGGCCAGCTATAGGACCCCAAGCCACTTTCTGCCTTTCTTTTCATGGCAGGTTAACCGCCATGAAATGGCCATCGGAAAGGGACATTGTAATCCCTACAGCGGTGCCTGAGTAGGCACCGCCACTGTTGTAGGGATTGCAGTCCCTCCGATGGTCCGACAGGCTCAAGGAGCCCATCGGATCTGTGGTAGTCGGACTCTCCGCCCGCCTGCTATCCGCCTACCATCATAATGTTGCAGGTGGTCAAGCAGGGTCCGATGGCGGTGGGACTGCCATCATTATCAAGACCTTAGTTCAGAAATCGTGCTTTTTGTGACTTGGTATAAATCTGTTCAGGATTTTTTGAGAAATTAAGGTTTGAAAAAACTTTTTATATCTCGACGGTTGAGTGTGCAAGAGGTTTGTGAGAGTCCCTATAGCACAATACTGCAAACAATAGAGACAATCTGATTGGCCATGGTGACTTATTTTTCAAACATTGCCCGCATAGCACCTTCAGAAGTGAGGGCTACCATCAGAGCTCAGACTATAATTGACTGTCCGCAACATGAAAATAAATGTTGCAGCAGCCATTACAGGACTTGGGAACTTGGTCCCTGTCCTGAAAAAGTTTCATGAAAAGAATATAAGGGTGTAGGGCAGAGACCTTTCCTCTGGCCCTTGTAGGAGGGTTCCCCAGGAACCAACCCTAGGGCTAAACGCATTTTGTTTTGCCTTGATCCTGCGTGACTCCTGTGGGATCACAGGAAAAAAAAATGACAGATGTTGTCTTTTGTATATAGAAATTACCCCTGGGCTGGACCAGCGATAAGGGGTCAAAATAATGTTTTTATTATACAGGTGAAAGGGGGGTGCGTGGGTGCCCTCCTCCCAGTCAATTTCGGCCCGAGTACCTCACCCCGGTGCCCACTTTATTTTAAAAAAGGAGATTACCCATGTGGCCCCCATCCCGTAGCTTCCACGGGCCCTGGGTATCCTACCCCTGGAATTGGCTCAATGGATGTGTCCCAGAGAGTCCACCCACAGACACTGTATTCCAGCTTGAGGGAGTACAAGTAGGGAAGATTGGTATGCTCCCATCTGTTGAGAGCTGCATAAATGCTCCCACTGGCCGGGAGCATGTTTTTTCCCCTGCCCACACTCTTACGGCCATTGAGTTTAATGGATTTTTTAGGTGGGCACCAGGACACCTAAACATCAATTTAATACCATTTAATAATAAACGAGCGTCAGGAGCAGCTCATTTATTATTTACTGCTTCTGCAAGGTGCACCCCATAATGTCCTGCAAAGACTTTATAAATATATTTTTAAAGCCTGGTGGTTACACTGGAAGGGGCAGTGGCACCAGCAAGCCTTTGTTAAGACTGTGTGGAGCTACAGAGAGTGCTTCAGCCTTCCTGCAGCAATACAAACAAAGTTTACTGGGTTATTTAAATCCATACCCCAGGAGAGCTAACAATATTTCTATAGCACTAGGTGGAGCACTATGCTCTTCAGCTGCAGTGCAGAGCCCCCTTGTGGTTAGTTCAATGGCTGCACTTAGTATCTTGGAAATTGTTTTAAAAAGGCATTGATTTTTTTAAATACATTAAAAAAAATATCTTTATAACAATCAATTTTATCAAACATTGCACTGTGTGAATTAATCAAATATGCGTTTGATTATCATTATTTGTGATTTTTTCACAAAGACAATAGGTATGTAATATATGTTGATAATCTGACCCCAGTAGGTCCACTGTTTATATTTTGGTGTCCTGAGCCTTTGACACATTTACTAAGTCTGCCTTACTTAAAATGTTACTGTTTGTACTGTTCCTTCAATTAAACAAAGTGGGCTTGTATGCTCCAGCCAATGGTTTTATCTCAAATCTACCACTGAATGGTTGATTATAGTTTTTACTCCAAGGCAAGCTAAGATTTGCATTGTGTCATTTCTTTTCTTTGAAAGTAAATTCAAGAAAGGAACAGTATACTTGTCTTTGTGTGCTTAATAAAATTAGACATTCCATCATTTAAATCAGAAATAACCCCATTGCACTTTCTTTGCATTGCACTAGAGCCATTATGTGAAACTAGGAGGAAACAAAGATGTTTTTCCTGTCATATATTGAGTTGCAGATTAAGATTAAGAAACATGCTTCTGTCCTTCTCCTCTAGAGTTACCCCCCTTGGTCTTCAGTATTACTTAAGAGCACGTGTGAATAATGTCTCCCACTAGCTCTCAGATGTTGTCTCCTACCCCACCCCATGTGACTGCTTTCTGACCTCCCTCTTCCCTTTCTTATTACTATGTATTATCTCGTCCTATTTACTACAGTACAAAATTGTCACATCTGACTGTTGGATGACGTTTATCTACGCTGTATGTTTTTCTCCCTTACTTAATAAACAAAAGTGCAATACAAAAAAAAGAAACATGCTTAATGTAAGTTAAATGTTAGTGTACATCCTACCATGTATGGAAACAATTTGTAAGTTTTTTTTAATGAAAAGATAAGAAAATTCTTCCCATTCCTTCAACGAGATTTCTTGCATAGTCATGAGGTTCACCTATTTCAACACAGGGAGAAAATACATTTGGCCCTTTCTATGTTTCTCATGTTTAGGTAGAGGAAACTTACCTTTGAGAATCCGGTGACAAATAACCACCTTCAGTTGCGGCAACAAAACTTTGATTTCATTGATGTTTCTTGACCCCCAGCTACCGATAAAAAAACATTTGTTTAATGTATGTTGTGTAAACATAAATACATCATCATATTACAAGGTACTCAAATTATACTTTTATCTGATCTAGTGTAAGTCCAAATTGATATTTATTCCTGTCTCCGATTTTCTTTTCAACAGGGGTTGCAAACTCCTGGTTTGACCACATAAATGGGTGGTATGAGCACCGTGATGAGTTTAATATTCTTTTTCTTGTTTATGAAGACATGATTAAGGTAAGGTTGGTTTTATATCCATCACTCACTGATAAAACAACTCGAGTATGTTATATAAATGATATTTCAATGCCTTTGTATTGAAATGTTTGCAGAAAATACAGAAATGAGAGAATACCGTTAAAAAAACAATTGGGTACTATTCCGTCCTAAAAGTACCATAACCAATCATACAGTGTAATGAAATGTACAAGTTGGTACATGATCCAATACAGATCACTTAGCTTAGAATGGACAAACCATTTGATGTAAATTGCGACTGTTGATGGTAAATAAAGATATCTGGTAATGTGGCAGGGTAGAATAGTAGCTCAAATAATAATGCAGCTACAAATAGTTCAAGTTCAAAAATGTATTTACTACTTCAATAAATGTTTGCTAGAGCTCCTATCATGATTTTACTTTGAACTCGTAAAAGGTTCCATGAGTGCATACTGACAACATGCTTTGATCATTCTGTGTACTTTTAAAAACTATTTCTTGATATTCTAGTATTTCTTTCAGAATGTTGACACTCATTCTGAATTTGTTGTTGAGGGATAATGTGTCTAAACATTCTTTGAAAAACTCATTAGGGGCATGATGTAATCCCTGTTCAAATCCAGGATTTACAAATTGCACACTGACTAGTTTGTGAATAGGAATGTAATTTGCGATTCAACCTTTTTACTAATAGGCTGTATTGCTGCAAGCTCAGTCTGAAAGGGTCACAAAATGACATTCCTAGCGAATACTAATTCGGCAGAATGCGATCAAGTGCAAATACAGGGTTAGTGGCCTGCAAAGAAGATCATAAAACCACCACTGAATTTGAATTTCATTTTTGTAAACAGTCCATGCCTTAAAGGAACAGATGCTGCTTTACACAGTCCATGTATTAAAAGTACAGACACTGCTTTAAAAAAATCAGTTTGGGAATATATCCTGGGGCAGCAGGCAGTGGCCTCCCCTTTCCTAGGCCCTTTGACATAATTACCAAAGAGTAATCTGTCCCAGCCTCCCTTCTGTGAATCAATTATCAATTAGCCCTGAATACCTCAAAAGAAGATTCTCATGGTACTTACCAGACCGGTATTTACACAATCTGAAGTATCCAAAAAGTGGTGGTGCCTAGAATCCACAGACCCTCTTGGGGCGGTAGAGGTTTCATTTACCTCACCACCAGCTTTGGAATCATATTTTGAAGCATTTGAGAGGCCAATCCAACTTGCAGATTTTTAGAAAACAGTAGAAAATCTGGTTTCTTTCTCTCCCATTGTAGTTTTTGATCATGATTGATGTAAAGGACTTGACTAGATGCCTAGCGACAAGACACCTTCGGGAATATGCCACACTTTACAAGAATAAATCAAATCAAAATGAATTTACCAACCCATTTTAGGAGTAAAAAACGTTTTAATGGTTTCTGACCATAGTTGCAGTCTCATACCATTGACACATTCCATTGCAAATCCCAGAGGATAAGAAAGCCTGCTCCTCTTTATGATTCAGAATGAGTTGCAAAAAGTTTAGTATTGTGAAACTCGCAAAGACTTTTTGCAGATGTGTCGTACACATGGGAAAGCTAAGCTAAGAGAAACTTCCTTTTTCTGTATTATTCCACATGCAAACCTTGTATCGGACATGTGCAAGTCAGGATTCGTTCCTTAGTCACAATGCAGATACCAGTATACCAGTATTCTAGGGATTTGAACTAAACAAATAACTAAAGCAGACTACATGCGTGTGATGATGTTGTGTTGTTTGTGCCCACAGAACTATGAAATCAACATCTAGTTAGCCTGTATTCTTTGTACCCTTGTATGACTATTGTGTATTTCGTATTGCAAGACAGAATACCTACAATAAACCCAAGTACACAAATGACCGATTATTGGCTGGACCTACATTGCACATGTGGATAAAGAATACACTACTTATTTGTGAAATCCCACATTTCATTTTATGTTGCGTACATATTAAGGCTATGATTATATCTTAACTGCATTGATACTGTAGGATATTATGACATTACACTCAGCACTCTACTTCGGTGTTGACAGTATTTGTTGTGTGAACACTGTGACCTTGCTCTTTCATATTGTATTTCACAAATTATCTCTATCTTTGATTGTTGGCTACAAGTTGAACATATTGAATTCAAGAAAGTCTATATTTTCAGTTTATTTTATGCATTAAGGCCAGTCTTTGTGTGGTATTCTTAACCTTATTAATTATTACTCTAACATGTCTCCCTAACTTAGATCTCACATGCATTAAGTATTGCATCTGTGACCTGCTTGACACATAACTGAGCACACATCAATTTTAATGAACATACACTGAAGACAGCATCAAAGTATCTTGCAAAATAGTTGCAAAAGCATTGTATTTTATTGGTATTGTTTTGTTTGGGATTGTATATAGTTGTTGTTCCTCTTCTCTACCACTTTAGAGCCTTTCCACTTCTGATTCTAAAGTGGATCTGTGTATTATTGAAAAAAGGTGAATTCAGTAGCATTACTGATCAAGAAGTACCATGTAAACATTGAAGTAGATCAGTGAAAGAGATGATTGTGGAGGTCTCCAAAGTTGATGTCCATGATTTAGGTGAAGAAGAGAGGCATCATTGATTGGTGGAAATAGCTTTCCATGAAAGATGTGAATCAATTTAAAGGAAGATGTGAATCATTTAGAGCCCAGTTGCCACAAAGGATGGAGAGACATTGAAGAACAGCCTGCACAAATCTAGCTTTCAACCCTGTATTCAAGTCTTCTTCACTGAAAGTTACTCATCCTGATATTTTGCCTGTCAAGGGTTAGACAAGGCATAGATCTTCTGTATCTGGGTTTGGATTCTCCTTGGTAGGAGTGTCACTGCTTTACAACCACAGTGCCTGCACACTATAATTGCGATCTCTGGGGATTCGTTGTCTGCAAGGTTGGGTGCCATGTCTGGAGAAAAAAAGCCTATGGCATAAATAAACCTCTATTAACCCTTTCGGTGCGGGGGTTGTTCCCCCGCTGTGCTGGTGGGAGGGGGCGCGCACAGCGCCCGCATGCTCATGACGAGCTCAGCTCGTCATGAGGCACGGCGCTCCTGTCCTCATGACGAGCTGAGCTCGTCACAGGTACATTGGCTCCCGTGGAACGTTCAGCACAGCAGGGAAATTCTCCCCGCACATGAGCGTTCCACGGGCCATGACGAACTGACCTAATCATGAGCACGGGAGTGCCGTGGCTCATGACGAGCTTAGCTCGTCATGAGCATGGGAGGGGTTAAGGCATCCTCCAGGAGCAACAGAGCAATAAGGAACCAACAAATGTGGTCTGGGGAGTCCTGTTCCAAAAATAGATAGGGGCAGCTATAATTGGAATTCCATCCAGTCTGGCTCACAAGCCTCACTCCTCCAAGAGGAACATAGGGCCATAGGAATTCCATAATGAAAGCTGTCCAGCTAAGAGAACCTTGTGGGGAGTCAGGAGGCGAGGTGGGTGCAAAAATGACTTTGTGTGTCATCTTTCAAATTACCTGAGATTTGTTTTTAATGCAAATAGTTCTGCAGATTAATGTCTGCATGTATGATGTGGAAATACTCATCAATTATTTTTTACACTTTCATTGCTGGGGTCATTCACTCCTCTGCTCCCAAATTTTTTTAAAAAAACAGTGTTAGTTGTTTATATCATGTATCTTTCTGGCTTCTATCAGACCTAATTCTATGGGCTTTAGGGCAGAGAGAGGCTACTAGGCCCCAGGATGGTTGTTGTAGTTATTTGCCACTGGTGTTCTGTGGTCAGTCCTTCTATGGCTCTGCAAAGTGGGCTAAATGCATCCCTTTCCACTTTGACTCTCAGGGCAAAGTGGGCGAGGTGTCATAGGCTTATCATGGAGGCAGAGTGGGGGGCAAGATCTCAGAACTCAACAATCAATTACATTCCTAGCAAATGAAGTACCCCCAACATTTCTGATTCTTGGGGCCAGATGTAGGTAAATGGCATTTACCGATTCGTAAATACCGAATTTTACCGATTCGGTATTTACACATCGGTAAATGCTATGTAGGTATTTTTACCGAATAATTTAACGAATCGGTAAAATTTGGTAATTACCGAATCGGTATTTACCGATTTGGTAATTGCCATTGATTTCTATGGGCCTTGATCGATTCGTTAAAATGTTGAATTGACAAGGGGGACAGGGTGTCACTTTGACACCCTGTTGCACCCCTGATTCAGGCTTGTGAGCCATGTGACACACATACATGCCCTTAGGGCATGTATGTGTGCCACATGGCACAGGTGTACATGCACAGATGTGCATGTACACAGGAATTCGTTATTTACCATCAAATACTATTTGATGGTAAATAACGAATTATTAAGGGCCTTGTGGCACTGTTTTCAGTGCCACCTACATTTCAAATTACCGATTCGGTAAATTTACCGAATCGGTAATTTACAGAATCGGTAAATTTACCGATTTGATAAATTTACCGAATCGGTCATTTTTAAGCCCCCTACATCTGGAAATCCAAATACCTGTCGGTAATTACCGACCGGTATTTGGTGACCTACATCTAGCCCTTGGTGTCTAATCGACAGCACATATTTAGTCATTCGATTGCTGACGAGGCATATGCGCGCAAATATTTACAATGTGCTTTTCCTCCTGTGCAGTGTTAGCACAGAAAAGGTATTTGTTCATGCAGCAAGCTCCCACCCACTTCTCAGTCTCTATTTCACACACATTCTGTGCTCCCATAGTAACACATGTTCAGTAATTTTCTGGTGGGTTCAGGACAAGCGCATGCAGTGGTCCTGCTCTAGTAGTAACCTTGAAGCTGTCAGGGCCACAACACTGGTGGCTCTAGGTATGTGGAGACTTCAGCAATCTTGGTGCAAAGACTTTCTCCCACAGCATCACGCCTTTGGCAGTTGCAGACTTCCTAGGGCAGGGACTTAAATACACTGGCTCAGAATGTAAGGCGCCTGGGCCAATATCAACTTCACGGGTGGTCTTTGTAGTTCCTGCGTTTTGGGCTGATCAGAGTGCAAATGTTGGTGATACAGAAGCACTTGTCCTCCGAAAATGGTGGCAGCAGTATTAGTCTTTCAGCCACACGAGACTTCAGATTTCACTTAAGGGATGCTTTTCATGGGAGTCTTGATGAGGTTCACAAAAAGAAAATTTTAGGGATGCCAGGGACCCCGTCCACACATGAGTCACTCCCGGCTTGCTCTCTGGAATTTGCTTACTCTCTTGGTTTTTTCACACTGGGAACATGTTAATATTGAAAAATGTGATGTTGATGTACACCATAATAGCTGTACATATAATAATGAACTTGCATCTCTGTTGTTGAATTCACCCGATATGACCTCCCACTCAACCCCAAATTAGAAACACACGGACAAGCACGCCCTGCGAACTAGCCTTGAAGCAACTGATTAACAGAACACAGGTGAGGGGACACATAACCCTTAGACAAATTTGCGAATAGGAAAACCGAGATTGATCCCACAGATAGTCAGTGACACCACAATGGTCTCAGGTGATTGGCCCCAATAAACATCGTTTGGCCGGCCGGGCGTGCAGTCCCAAAACACTAGGAAGTTAGATGGCATTTGAAGTTAGGAACACACCCAATCAGAACACAGCATTCACACAACAGGGAGAAATCACATTCTCTCCATGCTGGATATCTGGACACAAACCCAAAGGCTTTTCTGCCAGTGCACAGCTGTCACCTGATAACTCCTCTGTGTCGAGATGTGTATTGCTCCCAGACAGTGGACAAAGGGCCCTGAGAGTACGGAGGGGTACTCCTCCCTTGACATGATGACCTGGTGAGGGGATGTGCCCACCCACTTTCCTAACTTGTCAATGGCAGATAAAGCTCATACCTAGGCCTGCCTACCCTTTGTCTCTGTAGTCAGGCTGGCTTCAAACCCAGTGGAGGTAGAGGAACTGACCAGAAATTGTATAGGAGGTGGGCAAAGGCTTGCCCTCCAACCACGGGCTGGCACTGGGCAACAAGTGTACTCTAGAGCTATCTTCTCAGAACACTCAGGGACGTGTGTAGAAGGGTTGCCCTGCTATCTGAAACTTGAAGGAAGACTGGACCATCTTGTCTTGAATCCAGGACCACAGAAGTGAAATATTTGCCAACTCTTTGCCTGGAGATTCAAAGGAGATGGTTGAAGCTGCAGCCGTCAATGTTGAATCAGCGGTTGACCTCAGCTTGCTGGTTTGCCCAGCCAAAGGAGATCTGAGTTCCAGAAAAGTTTCTAAGTCTGAATATAGAGGTCTTCAAGACCAAGTCGAGTAGCAAGGTGACCCTTCCGGCACATAAACAATCAATGACCTTTTGTTGTTTCTATGTGAGCTGCACAAAGCAGCACACATGGAAACAGCAAAAAAGAGGAGAAAAATCATTTCTCCTTGTTTCGCCTGTTTTAGATCAGGTTTTCCCTGGTCTTAATTTTGGCACTGCCTCCCATTTGTGCTACCCGTGTGAATAGGAGGCAGCATCAAAATCAATGGGTGTTGCGGTGGAACGTTCACTGCAACATCCATTGCTGTCCCCTTTCACACTAAGCACAGCGTGAAATGGTGCCTTATTTACAAGGCAGCATTAAGCCATGCTATGAGGCTTAACACAGCCTTGCAAATAAGACAAAGCCCATAAAGCCACCACAACGTCACTAAAAGTGACGTTGTGGTGGCGATAGGGGGTGTAAATATGCCCCACAAGATCTGAATACCAGTTTCAATACTATTCAGTGGTAGAATACATGGCCATTTAATATGCAGGCAACATTACCATTTCAAAAAACGCCCCTTAAAGGTCAGTCTTCCCAGAAACCTCCTTTAGTTTGAAAGAAACCGTGTAATCGAATAAGCAAAACCATCAGGGAAGTCCTTCTGCATTTCCATGATTCATTCAGTCCTTTGTTCTGCTGAGAAAACCATGCCTTATGAGATATACCAACTCAACAACTTGAGATTTTCACAATTCATTGCCATCAGCCACTTGATTATGCCATTAACTACTTGACTTCATTTGTGAACTGTTTGTACCAAGAACTTGATACCAAAGAAGTAAGTCTGGAACCAACTCAAAACCCACATTATTTTAAAGCATTCTTTTTCAATGGTTGTCTAATTCTGCCGGAAGGGAGCAGTCTGTGGCTCATAAAGCCAACTGCATGCTCTCTACACTTGTAATGAAGTCAAATCGAAGTCCAGTTCCTTTATCTAAGGTGTGAGGAGCCTGTACAATGACTATAGCTAAAGGAAATCAACACAGGTGCATCAGATAATGCTGTCATACTGTCCATAAAGGCCTTCTGAAACTCTACAATCCATAACACTCTTCAAGGCTGCTTCTTTGATTTCAGGGCTGTCAAGGCCAAAACTACTGTCCTATAGTCGGCCACAAAATTCCTATGGAATCCAGTGAGTCCACAGAAAGTGTACACTTGAGCCTGGGTGGAGGGACCCTCCCAGTACAACAAAGACCAGATCTTGGGATGCAAAGGAGGGATCATTTGGTTGACCACCTAAAGCACAACATAGACTACAGAGGACTGGACCACCTGGCACTTGGCAACCTTAATGGTCACTTCTCCTCCCGGTAGACTGGCTAATTCCTGTTGTAGATGTTTCAGGTGGCACTCCCTTAAATTGTTAAGGATGGAAATGTCATAAATGATGGTTATGCAGCTGTAATGATTTCATCATCCATCCACTAAATATCACTCATAAGGGCCTTTTGGAAACCAGCCTGTATATCAGTATAGGACATGATACACGTATTCCCTTAGCAAATGTATTCTCTCTTCACTTTCCAGTCAGGTTTACTGTCCCACAGTTCTGATGCATTGTGGTCCTTGAAGTGCCCTCTGCCTTCACACCTTTCCTAGATCCCATCCTGGTGGTGGTTCCTGCACCCTACAGTTATTCTGAATCTTTAATAGCTGGATTCTGGAGCTCTCTCTTTCTTTACACTGATCCACACTTCATTCCAGACTTTACTTTTACCAGTCTTGTGTCTGCTGGTTTCCCTGGCCTCCCCTTTTACAAGCCCCGGATCAACCTCTACTTCATTAGTGGTTCCCTGATTCCTTGCACCTGGTCTCCTCCCTACACCTGTGCTCTTCCCATGAGCCTCTGGCTATTTCAACGTGGTGAAACTGGATGCAGCAGCTCGCAACTGACTTGTTGTTGAGTCTCCTCATGCTCAGTCACTTACCTGCTGCTTCTGTTGCTATACAGGCTTGCCTTTTAATTCAGTTTACAGCTCTTATTTTCCAGCTTTTCTGTTTCACTGATTGTCATCTTTTCTAATCTTGTCTGCATTCTTCCTGATCTGTCCTGTTATATGAAATCTTTTTGCCTTGTTTTCTGTGTATTCCAGTCCTGCACCCAGTGGCGGGTCCTCCGCTATGGCGGAGGAGTGTAGCCTCACCTACCAGAGTGAAAAGAAAGAAAAATAAAACGATAATAAACCCTTGTTTATTGCTGTTTTATTTATTATCTCAGAGCTGAGGCTTGGGAGTGATGCCAGTGTGATGACAGGCTGGAGGAGCAGTGTTGGGCACTGCTATTCAGGGCGCATGACAGTCTGGCGGCTGTCTCAGGCTGGCTAAACCATCATGCGCAATGAAGCTCTCGTCAACCTCAGCCACATTGCCAGGTTGGAGAGAGAGCAGGCACAGACTCTTAGTCTAACTGGGAGCACAAATCTTTGGCGCTCAGACCAATACTGAAGCTGCCTTAAGCAGCATTAAATCAGCATCAGGATTGAACACAGTGCACTCTGGGAGCCTGTGCCTGCAGAAGAGAGGGGCCTGATGCGGCGATGCAGGTACGTTTAAAAAAAAAATTATAATGTGTTTGTCTCATCAATCCGCGCCCCCTTGTCCATCCTCCCACCCCGCCACTGTATCAGCACACAGGCCACTACTGCCTGAACCTGACCTGAATTCCAATCCTGTTTTTCTGAGCCCAGTTCAAGTTTCAGAGTTCTCTTTGCCTTATATTCTGTGTATTCCAGTCCTAAACCAGACCTTGATTCTAGGCCTGTTTAGCCCTGAGCCCAATTCCTGTTTTTGTGTTCCACTCACTATTTGAGTCTCACCCATGATAATCAAATTGTAAATGGAAAGCACCTCTTTACCACTAGGGTCTGCCTTTTAAGATAAGGCTGCTGTAATGCGCCTAGGGTAAGTGGCATTGGGCTGGTTATACATGAACATCTGTGTATACTTGTATGCATACCTGTATGCATTGTGCTTATCAGACTAAAGCCGCTGACAGATGGTAAATAATCACAGGAAGCCTATCGCTGAAGTGATTCTGCAAGGTTAGATGTTGACCTAGGATAGGTCTTATTATATTAGTGAGGACTCATAGGTAAGATCAGTAGGATTTACTGGACTATTTGCAGTGTCACTGTATTATACACAAAGAGGAAAATCTGCATTGAATTGCAGTTTTCCTCCCCTTAGTCCTACAAAGTCCAGTGAGTATATGCATGTCCAAAAAAACTACATGTACACCTAATGGGTGGTCCAGAATTGCCATATTTCTCTAGCTCATCTCAGAATCTGATTCCAGGCTTTTTGTCACCCTGCTAGGAAAAGTTAATTGCATTTCTCATCCACAGCAGAGGGAACAAAATCCTGCCTCCACACAAGGAGCAATGAATAGTGCTTCACACAGCTCCTAAGGAGCAAAGGGTGGGGATGAAAATCTGCATCTGGTGATTAACTGCCACACTCTCCTAGGGTTAGGACAGCCCAGGACCACTGAACAAAGGAGGAAGCCCAGACTTCTGGGGTCAAACACAGGAGGGGCTCCCCTTTAAAGTTTTGGTGGGAATGTCCCTGACAGTGATGTCAGCTATGGGTAGAGCTGAGGTGCCCAGAGGAGATGGACGCATAGGCCACTTGATTGCACCATCTTCAAATGCCAGGTGGCTAGATATTGCTTCCAGGAGCAAAATAGGCCCAAAACCAAGGAAATAGGCCCAACAGGGCCACATATATACAACTTCAAAGATGGCCTATTTAAACATGCCAACTACAAGGAAATGGGTACGCCACTATTCCATTTGATACCCTTGGAGTGGGCCAGTGGTCGGTGAAAGCTCCATAAATAAATATTGATAAGGGTTGGGGCATGCATGGAGCCACCTCCTCCAGAGTCCTACTAGGCCTGGGGACCCCATCTGCCAGGTCGGCACATGCTGAATGGGACTTGGGACCTGATGCACAGAGACACAAGGGGAGAGGGCCAATAAATGGTGACCTGGGCACCCATCGCTGGACTGCAAAGGACCAAGGGCGGGTGCGCTGCCCACCCCCTGTGCCCATGTCCCAGGGATGGGGTTGCACGGACTTTCAACCATCTTGCCCATGCTACTCATGGGTAGGAGGACTGAGATGCTCCAGATGTGGGCGGGAGCAAGGAACCAAGCTGCTCCTGCAAGCAAGGGCAAAAAGTAGTATTCAGCCGACTCCCACACTCGCAGAGGAGGAGGCGGCATCATTTATAATTCATAGTTCCACTGAAGGAGCTCACCATAATGCCCTACGGGGCTTGGTTACTCAAATTGTATGTACTGTGGTGGCTCAAGAGATGGCAGGGAAACCAAAAATCAAACCAGGAAGGATTATGGGGGTGTTTGCAGCAGTCCCCCCCAGAAGTTATTTTGGTAAAAGTTTCACAGGTTTAGAAATCCATGATCCCCAGGATTTTCAAATTTTAGGCATGCCTAAGACTGGAACTTATGTTCTACAGCCTGGGAGTGCAGGGACATTTAGTGGTTTATCCTATGGCTGCATGTTTTGTGGCCTAAAGTGGTCTATGAAACGTACAGACATGCTAGTTTTTGGCAATGTTTTATTTGGAAGTGTATTGCTGGCAAGGAGTTATGCTAAACATTGCAATGTTTTGGGGGGAGTGGCTTCACATTGCAGCACAATGACCACCCTCTGAGACGGCTCTGCCGGCCGAGCACAACATCCTTCATTAATCTGTTTTAATAAAGGGGCATATATCAAAGAAATAGTTGGTGCATCAATATAATGCCCAACTGTGCCAGATGAATCCAGTTTGAAGCTTGACCATACCGCCAGACAGCAGATACACAGCTGAACCGGGCCTATCTAAAGCCTGCCGTAAAAGAGACTGGTGCGCTACATGAACCTGAGCCACCTGGCGCTGAGCAACTCTGATCCTTGCTGAGCCTGGAAGATCGGGACCATTGGTGAGACCTGTTGCATCCGAGGCTGCCAACCGGGGCCGGCGAAGCCCGCTTCAATAGTGACACCCGTACTGGCTCTGCTGCTTTCCAGACTGAGGACCACAGGGAAATCAAGGATCTAAAGCTGGAACAGCCAAGGGAAAAGAGGAGACAGGGATAAGCCAGTGTTATCAACAAGGCGCCCCTCCCACGTGTGCATCGATAGCAGCCTCAGACCTAACTCAAGCCTGGAGATTGGGGTGCTACATTAATCTCAGCCACCTGGAGCTGAGATTTGCCTGAACCTGTGCCTTGCTGGACCCATGAGATCTTGGCTGGCGGTGAAACCTGCTTCGACTGAGGCTGCCTGACGGGGGCTGGGTGGTGCTCATATTCATTGGCAAGTCCTGTACTGGTGCTGCTGGAGGCCAGACCAAGGGTCATGAGGGATCCGAGGGCCGGATGCTGGAACTGCCGTGAGGAAAGAGGAAACAGAGATATGCTAGCGTCATCAACACAGCGCCCCTCCATTTGCGCTGGGCCTGCCCGTTTAGAGCCTTGAGGGCAGGCAGTGTTGAGATTTGAATCACTAGGTATGCAGGTATCGAATTACATCTTGCATACCTCACATGCTGTGTGGGAAAACAAGGCCTGCATGGGAACAAGTGCACTTCTGTAGAACCCCTGTGAATAAGCACCTATGACAGAAGCCAGAGTCCTACAGTAAGGGGTGTGATCATAGGAGATGGTTGGTAGAGCTCCTCAGCCAGGAGGGCCTGTTCCACGTGACAGACCCATTGTGGTATTGGACTGTCTCCCTAACAACAACAGACAGCGTACATCTGGGCCTGCACCTGTCATTGCTCTGTGCGGGGTGTCTGGACACTTGATTTGCCTTCCTACTGCATACCATTGGGACATGTGATGAGCAGCAGACTCAGGGTGCTTTATGTGGAAAGAGTCACCCAAGCAGGGGTAACACATCCTCCCTAGCCAGGGCTGCTCATGCCCCCTCTCTTGAAGCACACTCACTAACTCTGCAGGGCTCTCCACACATCAGCCGTCTTACCAGCTTGGGCAAGTTTTTCGGACACACCCACAATGGGGAAACATTACTCAAAGCAGGCGAAGCTCACCTTTAAAAAAAGGTTCGCTCGCCAGTTTGATCATAAGTTCGGCATACGATACTGCTGTTATAGATTTCAAGGAACCTGTGCTGCAAGATATTTGCACTATACTCTTGAATGTGAAAACCGACCTATGAACTAAAGACACAAAACTAGACCATCTCACAACACGTTTGGTTCACATCAACCAACACGTGGACAAGCATGAGACCCGGCTTGACCTGCTCGAAAACAAAGTCTCAGATGCGTACAACATACAAGCAGAATCTAAAGAACAGCTATTGCAAATGGACAAGGCCAAAAATGAGGACCTGGATCCCCGCTCCAGGTGCAACAACCTCCGCATCACAGGCATATCTGAATCCACAGCCATATAAAAAATGGAGGACTTCATTGAAACATTAAATGGTAACGTCTTTGGACAGATCTGTCGGCTGTATTCATATGGAGCAAGGCCACCGCTCTGTTGGACCCAACCTGCCAGTAGGCGCTATGCCACATCCTTTTGTGGCGCATATGAGGAATTATTGTGACTGCGATGTGATCCTAAAACTGGCTCAAGAGCGTTGGTCACTGCAATATCAGGGAAACAGCATCTAATTTCTTCACCCCATCGGTCAAGGCAGTGCGGTGAGACTTTGTTCCAGTCAAGCTGATCCTACAGCATGCCAGCGTGCCCTACGCACTCCTGTATCCAGCTAAAATACGAGTCTCCTTTGAAGGGAAAATGCATTTCTTCACTGATGCCAAGTCTGCAATAAAAGGGGGGAGGAGCTGCAATAGCAACCAAGATGGCCGCTTAGGCTCCCGGCTCCGCCGACCTCCGTCCCCCGCCGGATAATCCTGCTACAAATCCTGACTTTACACCCGTCCTCCGGGCGTGTGAATTGCCGTGCAGTACTTTGGAGCGATCCCGGGATTTTTACCAGCTTGGTGGACGGAGTTATGTCGAGTTTAAGTTTTTTGGGGCCTACACCAGCTTGTGAGCCGGGGACTCGAGTACTGGCCCAGCCGGGTTCCAGTTGAATAACATCGGCCGTGGGTGATTGACAGAGTCCGGTCCTCGGATGTGGAGAACTTTTTTTGCCCGATTTCGACGGCGGTTGTTGCTCTGGCCTACGATCGATGGAGGGTTGATGAGGCACGATTGTGGCTGTTTTTGGAGGTCCCTGGCCCGGGGACCCGGTTTGCCGCCGCTGGTGTTTGCTGGGTCGGAGCCTTCGCTTGCGGTACCGGAGCCTGGATTGTTGCCCTGGAAAGCCCTGTGTCTCCCTCTGTGACGGTCCGTCTGAATTTGTTGCTCCCCCCGGGGAAGACCGGTGCCTCTGGGGGACGAGACCATGGTCGACTCGTAACAAAATTTGGGGGGACAGGCTGAGTCTGAACCGTCGATAAGGACTATACTTTCAGCTATCGGGGCATTACATTCCCATGTGGAGTCCATTGTCCAGAAAATGATTGTTGTCACTCATGGACACGGGCAAGAGGGACCGGACCCTGATATGTATCAATATCCTGTTCGGCTTCTCCTACCCACGGAGGTCATCGCAACGGTGGCGGGCCCTGTGCCACGAGGGGTGTTGGAGCTTCATGGCAGCGTGATGGCCGATGACCGTGACCTCGATGCTCTCTATGGATTGCCAAGCCCACCATCATTGCCTACGATGTGTAGAATAATTGGTGCTTCCCTTCCGGATACTCTTGGTGGGAACTCTCTATGGAACGAAACAGTGTTTTTCCCCTCTCCGATATCTTTACTACGACTGCAGAGACAACGACGTCGGGAACTCATATTGATGAGGGTCATCGTCGATGCCGACAGAGTTTCCAGTGACTTTAAAACTTTGCCTCACCTCGGACGGAACATTACTGAACTGTTTCTGCAATTTGATTATCCTGCGGAGGTGACAGCCCGCCCGGATGGGGCCTGCACGGCTGATCGGAAGGGTCAAGGATGAGACTGACTGTGGGGCTTGGCACCAGGGGCTTTCTGAAGTGGGATTCGTTACCATTGTATTTACGGGAGGTCGGTGGTATTTACTGTTTCCCCAGTTTTGTTTTAATATTGCTTTATGATATAGTTATGTGTTTTATTCTGGGGGATACTTGGTCCTGGCAGGGGGGAGGGAGGACCGGGGGCCCGTACTGAGATGCCCTCCTCCACATTTACTACTTTTGGTACTTAGTTAGATGGGGCGACAGGCACACTGCTAGTTGGGGATAGGCGCAAGCCATATGCAGGGGTGCAGGGTGAGGGGCAGGGTGTTCGTCTAGTTAGTGTTTGTAGTTTTTATTTCTGAAATCCTTTAGAATCCTGATATAGGTGGCCCTATTGAGTCGCGAATTGTATTTTGGGGTGGATGGGTTCTGAGTGGGGTACTATTAGCATAAGTTAGTCAATTGTTGCGTATTTCACTATTGTATCCGGGATGCGGCTGTAGTCTGGTACCTTTTACTGCTGCGCCCTCCCTCCTACTCTGGCCTGCTATTCAATGTTTATCCTGATTCCCGGGGAGGTGGGGTTGGTGGCCGGCATTTGCCAGAATATCCTGAATGTAGTACGGCCGCATGCCCGATGTAGCTTATGAGTAGGCTTTATTGATGATTCTCCGTCCATTATGCCCTGTGTGTATATCGCTTATCCTTTCATTTCGCGCTGTAAGTCACCTGTTATTGTTTTTCTTTTTTTCTGTTTATTCAATAAAAAAAGATTTTAAAAAAAAGTCTTCAATAAAATTTGCCAAGCACATCGGAAGCCCACACCGATCCCCAGTGACCTCAACGCACTCCTCAGCCAAGGCTAGACTGAGTGAAAATGACGAACCATCTCACAGGGTGGATATTGCTTAGGTGTTGACATTGGAATGGTTCTCAGCTCGCAGCAAAGGGTGTTTTATTGCTAACTCATTGCATTGGTGATTGCCTGGCTAGGCATGCTCCATACAATGCCCTTATAGCACATTTACAATTGTGCTCTCATACTCTGTTAAAGGGCCCATAGAGAAAAAGAGTCTCAGCAACCGAGCCGTACTCGGCAGGGCTGTACACTGGTGAATCCTAGTCCCTCAAAGATAATTCCCCGTCAGTGTTTTGGACTACAAGTGTTTTCTGTCCCTTTTTGGTCTGTCAGGTGGGAAACATGACACATCCTGATTGGGGGGGTTGGTCTAGGTGATGGGAGGGTTGGGAAGTTGCTACTGTTTGATAGGTTTGGTGATGTTGGGATGGAGTTCAAAGTACCTGATAGGAATGTTAGACACTGGGATTTGTCACCACACACACTGCTTGCTTGTTCTTACTGTGAGACTGTCTTATTGCACTGCACGATAATTAGATCTTAGTCTCACGCTCCTCAAGTCAATCGCTTCAACACTCAGCCCCCACCTGTCATATAATATGGCTATAAAACTGACTTAACGACTGCAGAAAAACATGCTTAGTACACTCATATTTGCTTAGACATAAGGTGGCTGTCTGCTAGCCGGGCACGCTGGTGGGGAGACAGCTACGCATCAGTTTATTCTCACTATGCCAGGGGAGTTGCAGTGCTAATACGCAGGGAATTCCCACGGAAGACATCCCAAGCTCTGGTTGATCCAGAGGGCAGCTACATTATTCTAGGCGGCGTACTTCATGGGAGATGGTCACTGTTGCAGCAATTTATAGACCTAACACCGATGACCCTGAGTTCTTTCTCCACATTTGGTCAAAAATAGCACTTCTTGGTAACCCTGTGATAATCTGGGGTGGGGACTTTAATGCAAATATGGAAGAACATTTGGACTGAGTGGGTAACTCCCCTAGCCATCATCCCCAGGCAACGGCAATGCTCAAAGCCAACACACATGACAATTATTTAGTAGATGCTTGGAGACAGATGCACCCTACTACTAGAGAGGATACCTGCATATAAGCCCAGCACAATGCCTGGTCTAGACCAGACTTTTGGTTAGTTTATTCAAACTTGGACCACATCATTAAGGCATTTACCCTGCACACTCTCATGATCACATTACAAATTCCACTGACTTCCCCCTGCTTCTTCACTTGGCGGCTTCTGCCAGAGGCATTATTGGATGCAGTATTTAGGGAATAAATTCATAGGGGAACACTGGAGTATTTTGAATTCAACACCCACACTGTACAATCTCCCACAATCATGTGGGAGGCTTTCAAAGTAGTGATAAGAGGTGTATGCATCACTGAGTAACCTGGAGTGCTGAAGGCCGTAAGGCACTCCCTGGATAGTCTGGAGAGGGATCTTCAGAATCTGGAGAAACAATAATTTCAATCCCAAAGCCCAGTACTCCTAGCTAACATCAGGGAGAAACTGAATTCCAGGAAGAGACCATCCGGGAGACACGGTTCTTACACCGCAATGCCCTGGCCAGGCAGTACAGATTGCCCTAGTAAAACACAGGCTAACCTACTTTAGCCCCCCAAACATCCTCATACATCACTGAACTGCATGATGTTTATTCTAATCAAGTTTGTTCCCCAGCTGCCGTGCTTGACACCATGACTGTATTTTATGCTCAGCTGTACTCCTCTACCACACAGCCCTCGGGAGACGGAGCTGATATAATATTTTGACTCACTTCAACTACTATGGCTAGACCAATCATACAGAGCCTACCTAGACAAACCATTCACCATTGAAGAGATAATTCAGTCCATAAAAGACCTAGCAGGAGATAAACCTCCAGGGCTTGATGGGCTAACCTCCTCCTTCTACAAGGAGTATGCATCCATACTTGCTCCACATCTCCTGAATGTAGGTCAAGAAGCTCTAGACACCAGGACTCTGCCACCTTCAATGCAGGAAGCTGCCATCATAACCTGCCAATCTCTGTGACTTGTACCGCCCGTTGTTGTTAATAAAAGTAGACAACAAAATATACGCCAAACTTCTAACAAATAGACTGCAGCCGCTTCGCCCATTAATCATTAGGCCTGACCAGTCAGGTTTCATTCCCAGGCGTTCTACAATCTATGCCCTCTATTTGCTTTAATGCATCACCTTGTCCCCAACGTCTCTGTATTGGCAGCCTTATTAGATGCCACAAAGGCATTCAATTCACTGGAATGGAAATTCCTCTTTTCATTATTAGCCCGGCTTGGTCTTAACCCCACTATTATCAAGCAGATACGCCTTCTCTATGCATCCCCCACCGCCCGGGTGCATCTAAACGATCTCATATCTGGCCCCTTTCCCATCTCTAGGGGCATGTGCCAAGGATGCCCTTTGTCGCCACTCTTATTTGCTATAGCAACTGAATCCTTGACAGCATGCCTGCCTCAACATCATGCTGATATGGTCATTGGCTTTACCACTAGAGGACTACTGGTTTCCATGTACGGGGATAACACTACACTCACTGTATGTCCATGAGCCAGAAGTGAATCTTGCTCACATGATACGCAAGCTGCTGTGATTTGGTGGCATATCTGGAATCCACATAAATTGGGCTAAATCGATTTTATTTCCATTCACTGATAGAACACAACAATTCACAACTGACTATCCACTAGAGTGGGCAAATTGACCGGTGTGTTACCTGGGCATTTGGCTCAGCAGGGATACACAGGAATTGTCAAATGTAAATTATCACAGGGTAATCACTTGGTCAGAGGAAAAAATACACATCTATGACAAGCTGCCACTAACCCTCGCAGGATGAATAGCGATAACAAAATGGTTGTTCTCCCCAAGCTGCTGTATCTGTTTGCTAACATCCCTATCCCGCTCACATCACAATTCTTCAAGCGTCTAAAATCCTCCATGGTTAGTCTAATATGGGCAGGCAAACAACCAATAGTATCCTGTGAGCTCCTCACCCTCCGGCTGGCACAAGGCAGGCAGGGGGCTCCGAACCTCACTCTTTATGCGTATTGCGCAAGTCCAGTATCTCCACTTCTGACTGTACCCGACACAATAGCAAACTCATGGGGGAGCCGAGAAGGGCCATGCCAACTGCTGTCCCTTAAACACTGCCCTTTATCATAAATACTAGAATTCCAAAAGGAAAATTGATACAGTAGAAACTCTCAGATGGGCATGGGAGAGGCTGTGTAAAAGAGCAAAACTCACCATTTTATATGCCCCGTCAATCCCGCTGGCCAATAACCCTCAAGTTCCCCACTATTGGATATAGGCGCAGTTGGGCAGGCGCACAAACTTTGCATTACAATGTTTTCAGACTTATATCCAGATGAAAGTTCCTCCACCCACTACAGGCCGTGGAGACCTCACAAATAACTTTCCTTGAAACAATACTGTACGGGGGCCACGCAGGAATATGGCCGCCTGAAGCATGAGCTCTGCCACAGGTCGGACGTCTGAAGGGGGAAACATCATTTTCTGCTTGTCTAGGACACTGGCATTAGTGTTCATGTGTGGCGGAATGTGCTGGCAGCTCGAGTATGTATTCTCAAGTGGCTAATTCATTCATTTTTAAGTGCTTCTAATCTTTGAAGCAACCTTCTCCTCAGGCAGCGCGCGCTGGGCTGATTGAACGCAATGACAGCTGGAGTGCTTATCTTCGAGTAATAAACTTGCTTTCAAACGCTTCCAGTCTTCGAAGAAATCTTCCTCACAGGCAACGCATGCTGGGCTGGCAGAATGTGCTGGTGGCTGGAGTGTTTACTTCGGAATAAAATATTCACTTTCAGCTCTTCTTATCTCTGAAGCAATCTTCACTTCAGGGGAGGTGCACTGGGAGGTTCCGGTCTGCTGAAGCACTGGCTTGTGTGAGAGTGTCTCTCTCTTCAGATAACGTGAATCGGTTTTACTTCAGAAGCACTTGGCCTTTGCATGTTATGTCTGCTGAATATTTTCCTGTAAGCTGTCACTGGATTATATTTGACTGTTTAAATATATTTCAGCTTTGAATTGCACAAAAATGTGGCGCAGTTAGTTTGCATTATTTACTGCTATTTCTTAACTGCTATCTTCTGTGCCATCAATATCTTTATCAGTGTCTGCCTTCACTGCTATATTACTATTGTGATTATAGGTTTTCAGATTATTGTCTCAGTTATTATTCTCTAAATGGCTACACTAAAGAACGGCAACAAAAGTTCTAAGGCATCTACCTTTGCAGACGCACTTAACACCGCGCACTATGCCTGTAAGGGCTCCACCTCCATTGGTGCCTGCTCCATCTGTGACTACCTTACCAATTTTACCTGAGGCAACTATGGAACGTATTTTGCAGGAGATCTCAAAAATTTGTAATCGCCTCACAGAAATGGATTCCAATATCACCTCTCTAGCATCAGAAACGAAATCAATAAGAGCAGATATTCTCAATTTACATAATACAATGGATGGATTAGACCAACGCTTAACGGTTGTAGAATCTAGATTAGATTCGGTACAGTCCAGAGATCAAGACCTTTCACATCTACGTAGTAAACTTACTGATTTGGAAGACCGCAATCGAAGAGACAATATTCGTTTTTTTGGTTTTCCAGAAATAATTGAAGGTCAAGATGCTAGAGTCTATCTCTGTAATATTCTCCCTAAGCTACTTGGTACTTCTTTTAATCCTTGTTGGAAATTCAGCGTGCCCATCGCATTGGTCCTATCCATAAAGCATCGGATTCCCGGCCACGTCCTTTAATTGCCTGTTTCTTGAGACATGAGCATGTAATACAGATATTACTGCTAGCAAGAGCGCAAGGCTCATACAGATATGAAGGCTATGAAATTCGTATGGCTGCGGACTTCTCAAGGGAGACTAATGAAAGGCAGAAGGCGTTCCTCTCTGTGTGTCCACAACTTAAAAAAAATGGATATCAAATATGGTCTATTTGACCCTGCTCGCTTCCGTGTAACCAAGAATGGAGAATCAAAGGACTTCTATAACCCTGAAGACTTGCAACATTTTCTGGACAATTTGACAATTCAAGAAATGGATATGCAGCGCCCTACTCTTGATCATCCTATTAATGACTCTCAACAGATCCAACAGCGATCAGAAAACAGTCGCCGTAATATAGGTGAACTCAGGCAACAGGGAAGAGACATGGAAAGATTTATCCGCACACATGAAGACAAAACCTCTGCTTTGCAAACAGTAACCTCCTTTGTGCAGGACTCACGTAGAGATAAATATAGATCTCCTTTAAAGTCTGCTTCAGATGAGGAATAAACCTTGATGGAATGCGTTCTGAATGTGAAAACATATTGAATACTGGCAGTTTCATTTTAGGACGTTACTATCCTCAGGATCTGTTGAATAGGCTTAATTCCTCTTACTACATTTCTGTTGCATGGCTAGTTCTCATAAATGCTTTCAGGAGTTATTTAAAAATCTAGTTCTCCTTTGAAATCAACTTCAGAAAATGAGTGAAATTGCATTTAACACTGACCAATTGATTTTATCTTAGAATGTCACTTATGTAGTTATGCATCTATGTTGTGTAACAGTCTCATGATATAATGTTACATTTAGTTCATATTATTCATTATATTTTCCATCTATAATTTACATATTTTTTACTTTAATACTATAATTACATATTGCATATGTACTACAATATGTCTCAACAGATCTCCTATTTTCTCTTTCACACGCTAGATACTTAGATATTTACATTATTTTTTCTCAGGTAAGTATATAGGTATAGATATAGATACAGTTATAAAAGCTATAAGATGTTTAGAGTAAGATTAGATATGATATTTTAATTTCATATTGTATTATGTATTATCTCCTATGAAATGATATTGCCTATTTATATTATTAGATGTTCGGTATTGTTATCACATTAACTTTAATTGAATCTCTATACTTGACTTCTTTTTACATTTATCTTAGTCCTAGTCACAGATTAACCATTACCTCCTGAAGGGGTTTCGCCCGTGGCGGCGCTCTGGTGAGCCCAGACCTGCGGTCAAAAGTTCCCTTATTGGTTTTTCTTTTTTCTGTTTTTCTTGCTTTATTCTATTTATCCATATATTTTCTCTTCTGTTCTTTCTTTAAATAATCTCCCTTACTTCCTCTTACTTTTCCTTTGACATTCTAATCACTATATCCTCCACTTTCTCATAGCTGCCCTTTTCAGCATCTTTAGCATTTTTTAGCATTTTACAGCGCTTTTCAGTATTTTCCAGCACTCTTTGGTATTTCTCCCATTGATCTACTGATATTTGCAGCCATGGCTAATACTCGTTCTGTACGTGTTGTAACGTGGAACGTTAATGGTTTGACTCATTATATTAAACGTAAGAAAGTCCTCTCATATTTTCAGTCTAAAAAAGTAGACATAGCTGTGTTACAAGAAACACACCTTCATGCGCTAGAATCCAAAACGTTGTTTAGAGATAGGGTGGGAAGGGTCTTTCACAGTAGCATCACCAATTGCAACCCCTCAGATACAAACCCCACTCGCAAATGTGGAGTGGTGATTTTAATTCGCAAATCTCTACCATGCTCCATACAGAAGGCATGGGAAGATCCTGATGGTAGATATATTTTTACCAAGTTACGTATTGGAGACACCCATATTTGTGTGGGATCAATTTACGCCCCAGTTGGTGCAAAAAAAATGTTTTTTCTTCATTTGAATCGTGTGCTTTCCGAGATCAACTCCTCTCATTACTTGTTGGGAGGGGACTGGAACTTGACAAGAGACCCGATTTTAGATAGAACTGGCCCTTTTGATAGGAACAATGCTTCAGACAGGGCTCTCATGTCTGATATCATGGAGGACAATGGCCTTGTAGATCATTGGCGCCTTTATCACCCAACGGACTTAGAATATACATTTACTTCTCCTACCCATGGTACCCTTTCTAGGCTTGATTATTTCCTTCTTTCTCAAAGAATTGTTCAACTTGTCTTTGAGTCCACCATTATGGAAGCCTCTATCTCGGATCACTCTCCAGTCCTGGTTTCTTTACAAACTAACTTAGCTAAACCTGGTCGTAAACCCTGGCGTTTAAACATACAACGTCACAAGACCCCTCAAGGCAAATCTCAGCTAAATGATCATCTTCAAGATTATCTCTCTGTTAATCAAGGTTCTGTAACATCCAGCAGAATCTTATGGGCTGCTGTCAAAGCCACGATAAAAGGTCAACTTATGAGAGATGCTGCAATCGCTAATAGACGTAATGCTGCTAAACAACAGCAGTTAGAAAATTACATTCAATTGCTGACCCAATCCTACACTAAAACACCCCTCTTAAAAACCCGTAAGTTATTAGAACAGGCTCGAATGCAGCTTAATAATCTTTTTACTTCCAAGGCGGAGTATGCTTTGCAAAAAATGAAACATCGACATTATGAGCAGGGTGAGAAGGCAGGAAGACTCCTCGCAGCTCAGTTACGACAACGAGAGGCTGCTATGACAATCTCTGCTATAAAATCATCTGTTGGGACCTTGCTGACTCGTCCCCAAGATATCGTTAATGAGTTTGCCTCTTATTATAAATCTTTATATACCCCAGGATCCTCATTAGATTTAGTTAAAATGAACTCTTTTCTTTCAAACGTTAACCTACCAAGCCTATCTGAAGAGGGCAGAGCACTTTTAGATGGACCAATAACAAAAGATGAAATTACAAAAGCTATAAAATCTCTTCCATATAATAAGGCCCCAGGGGAAGATGGTTTTCCTGCAGAATTTTATAATGGTCTGGTGACAAAATTGTGGATTTACTACATACTGCTTTTCAGGAAGCAGACGATATAGCTTCCTTAAGTCCTATCTCAAACAAAGCAATTATAGCTATTCTTCCTAAGCCAGGGAAAGACCCATTATTATGTTCTAGTTATCGTCCCATTTCCCTTCTCAATTGTGATATCAAAATTATGGCCAGTATTTTAGCTACTCGACATCGAAAGGTTTTGCCTTCTTTGGTTCATTATACTCAGGTGGGTTTTGTCCCTGGAAGATCATCTTGGAATCATTTACGCACATTAATGCATACACTCCACTCGGCC
Source organism: Lissotriton helveticus (assembly GCF_964261635.1). Lineage (NCBI taxonomy): Eukaryota > Metazoa > Chordata > Amphibia > Caudata > Salamandridae > Lissotriton > Lissotriton helveticus. Next base: position 890,464,102 of record NC_136067.1, on the reverse strand, counting down.
AGATCCCTACAAGAAGATGCACTAGCATTATAACTTGATGCAGAGAAGGCCTTTGACCGAGTGGAGTGGCAATATCTTTTTACAATCCTAGAGAGGTCTGGCTTAGGGAGTCAATTCATTCATAAAATTAAACTGTTATATCAAAATCCTATCGCTCAGGTTAACAGTGCAGGATTCCTTTCTGACTCATTTCCTATTTGTAGAGGAACTCGTCAAGGATGCCCCCTATCCCCTTTATTATTTCTCCTTGCTTTGGAACCCTTCGCGGCTGCGATTCGTCAATCTCAGGTTATAAAAGGTATACCCCTCTCTATTGGAAACTCGAAAATTTATTTATATGCTGATGATATATTACTTACCATCACTGACTTGTCTCATTCTATTCCATCCTTGCTTAAAATTATAGATGCATTTTCATCCTTTTCTGGATACAAAATAAATTGGGACAAGAGTGAAGCCCTTCCAATTTCAGATGGAACTACAAAGGCAGCAATACAGGGATTCCCCTTCCATTGGCAACAATCTCGTCTTAAATATCTAGGTATATTAGTAAATAAAGGTGCAGAGAACATGGTCGCCGATAATATGGGTCCCTTAATTTCCCAGATGCAGCGAGACTTCGACAAATGGAAACCTTTGGGTTTATCTCTATGGGGTAGAGTCCAAGCTGTGAAAATGGTCACGCTTTCCCGTTTTCTCTTCACACTTGGGATGCTTCCACTTATTATCCCCTTATCTCCCCTACGCCACATTGATTCTAAAGTTAAATCCTTTATCTGGGGGTCCATGAAGCCCTGTTTAGCGATACACAAACTTAAAGCACATCACTCTACAGGAGGATTGAGTCTCCCCTCCATTGAGCACTACTCTATGGCCTTACAATTGTCCCAGTTATCGTATTTGATGGCGGATGTCTCTAGTGCACCACAATGGGTGCATGTAGAGAGATATTTGCTATCAGCTGACATGGGTTTATCGGCCTTATATGGCACAGGCACCAGTCGTTCGGGCCCCCACAATCCATTATTTCCGCAATGCTCAAGGTTTGGCAAAAAGCACATAGAATTCTAGGCTCTAACCCACGCATTCATGTTAAAGCCCCAATTTGGAATAATGCAGGTATCCGAATCAAAGGTAAATCTATTCTCTGGCCTCCAATGGCAAGCTGCTGGAATTGTCACATTAGAACAACTTTTGCACGATGGTAATTTTAAGTCATTTGATTCCTTAGCAAATGAGTTTGGAATTTCATTGCATCAAAAACAAAACTATATACAGCTTAAAACTTGTCTTAAAAAAATTCTTGGAGCACCTCCTTACATTCTGCAAATTTCACCTCTAATATCTTATTTCTCTATTTGGGGGAAATGTAAGGGAGTTACATCAGGAATATATAAAATATTCGCATCACAATTATTCTCTCATCCCATGACTAATCATCTTAAAGACAAATGGCAATCACGATTATCAATTGCTTATGGTGATCAAGAATGGACGGATTTACTGCTCAATTTAGCTAAAGGTACAAGAGAAGCCAGATTAAAATTCTGTTTATTTAAACTACTTCATGATTGGCATTGGTCTCCAGTAAAACTTAACAAAGCAGGATTACTTCCACATACTAATTGTTGGAGATGTGATAGCTATGGCTGCGATATCATACATATTTTATGTAGTTGTCCCTTGATTCAATCTTATTGGAACTACATTGGACAGACGTTATGTCGCATTATCTCATTGAAATTACCACTTTCACCTTCAACAATTATTTTGCATGATTTTAGAATATGTCCACATCTTTCTAAACCTCAGAGTAGACTTATGCACACACAGCATTAGCCACTGCTAAAATTTGCATACTTAGATTATGGAAATCTCCATCTCCACCTTCTCCAGAAATTTGGCTTACAGCAATGATACAAACTGCCTCCCATGAAAGAATTATATATAATATAAATAATCAGCTGGATTTGTTTAATCAAATTTGGGCTCCTTTCCTCACCATGGATGGTGTTTCTGTGGGAAATCATCCTTCTACCTCTTTACAACACACTTCTTCACCTTAACTCATCTATTATACTTTATTTTCATTTCTTCTTCTTCTCTATTACAATGTATTTGCTACTGTTATTAGATATATTTACAGCTCTGTTTTTCAATTGTACTGATATTATGATATTTAGATCCTAATAGATTTAGGCTTCCACACTTAGACTGATGACATTGTCTTCTTTCACATTATGTACATATAGCTTTCTTATCCTCTTATTTCGATTTTATATTGTATAGTATAGATATTGTCTGATTTGTCACGATCCATGACCTCCTGACTTTCAATGCGATGTTTTACTGATGATGCTCTTCAGTTAATGAATGTCTGAATAACTTTATTTCATAATATATCAGATATTTATTCTCTTTTTCATAACGTATTGGAATAAGATGTTTATGTCATTTGGTATTTATTTCATGGATGGATTGAGATATTGTTATATTTATATATGAAATTGCCTTTAAATATGAAATGCTAATAAAAATGATAACACAAAAAAAGAAACACTACTGTACTATCAGCTATGTGCAACTTGCCACGTGCTGCATGACACATTTCCTTCCCCACCCCGTCCTTACCTGCATTGGAGCACATGCTCACAGACTCTTCTGCTCGTAAGCTAATAACATGCCTTTACACCACCACTCAACGCACCTCTCCAGTGACCACCCCTAGATCCTTAGAAGTATGGACAGTAGAGCTAGACCCCCCTATTACAGATGCTCAGTGGTCATTCTGCTGCACCAGTTAGAACATTTATCCCTAAATTATCGTCTGAGACTGATACACTTTACATTTTTACATCGCATTATTGTACCCCAGTTCAACTACATCAAATGGGACTATGCTCCAATGACAGATGTTTGCACTGCAGAACTCCACAGGCCACATTTCTGCACTTGGTCTTGCTATACCAGCAGAGTACATTGTTGACATTACTGGTCAGGAGATGAGTCGCTCCCCGCTAGTGGCCTTGCTGGGATATGTATAGGATGCCTCCCCTGCGAATTGTCACCTATTCGCCATGTTGCTCCTATTGGCTAAGTGCAGATATTAAGATTTGGCTGCCAAAGTCATGTAGTGGCAGGAATAATTTTCCACTTTCTCGGAGCTTATGACTCTCAGGTTCAGGTCCTAGGATGATATTTGAGGTTTGTTCACTTCCTGGCTTCGAAAGCAAAGCTCTGACTCCCCTACACAGATGCCCCCACCATAGAAATGCATGTTATGCTCAAACTTGGTCATGGATAGTCCACCAGATAGATGTTGGGTATTGCATTATGTGTTTTGTCTCCTGTTGCCCCCTCGAACTGTGAGGGACGGGAGGAACCTCAATGTTGTGACGACACAGCCTGCAATAAGTAGGTAATGGTCGACACTGCAGTTGTGTGAAGTGACCACAAATATGTGCATGGATACCCCCTGATTATCCTGATCCCCTTAGTTTGTACTCCGAGTTTCCTCTTCTTTTCTGTAGTTTAACGGATATGTGAATGCCATATGTTCCCTAAGGTGTATATATGCACAAATACAATTGAAAAACGGTATATTAAAAAGAAAATAGTAAAAAAAGTTGCAATGTTTAATTGCTACTAATGATTGCATTTAGATTATGATTACTGATAGATAGATAGTATTTAATATGTGTTTCTAAGTCTTTCAATGTCATAACAAAACCAATATCTGCTTTATTTAAAATGGCACTGTCTTATATTATAATGTGCTATCTTGTATAGATGATGGGGTACTGGGGTTTTTGGGGGGTCATGGGCCAGTAGTGGTGAAATGTGATTTCAGAATAGCACCAAAGATATTTCCACCTACTTTATTTATATATATTTATAAATTACTGCATAGTATTTAGTCGTGTGTGTGTAATAAAAGCATGGTTCCTTTTCTAGAGGAAAAGCAGGCTCATTTATTAAGTGTTATCTCTGAATGCTAGTGAACAGTGATTACTAGCCCTCATCACCTCCCGAGTAGACATTTGGCTGCTCTATTTCCCTACCCGGAGAGAGTCTATTGCTACAATGGGGCGCTTGGTTCCAAGTGAGGGGATACTTGTTGGCATATTACTTTCCCGTGCCTCACATCCTGCACAACTAATAACCCAATTTCTTTACGCTTCCAGTAATTGCTGTCTTTCTATGGGCAAGCAATTCATTAAATTGGCTGCCTTAGACACGTCATTCAAGGTCTTCATACAAAAAGTAATCTTAAAACTCATAAACCATTCCAGAATGCCCTGGCCCTCCACATGCATACATGAATGAGTACAAAAATATTTTGGAAACTTGTTGTACTCTGATCTTTCCATTTTCCAAGGCTATTCTCTCTCTCTCTCAAGTTTTCCCTCTTTCTCTTTACTTTTTCCTTGTTCCTACCTTCCTTTCTACTTTCTTCTCAGGTCCATTTCCCTGTTCTGACCCATCTCCTTTCCTCTAGTTCATGGTAAACTAATCTCAACTTCTCCCTTTTTTTTTAACTCACTAGCCTTCTCCTCTGACCCACTCTTACCTTCCTGGACTGCAATTTCATGGTCACAGCAGTCATTCCACCCAAGGGAAATACTTCTACAGTTGATAACAGTGTTACCCTCAAAAAGGAAAGGGTGATTAGTGGATTATGAGTGGGGGAATGATGCAGGGAAAACAGGGAAAGAAAATAAGGGGACATTATCTGAGTGTCTGTGTGTCTGCTTCGTGATCTCGATTATTCCTCAGGAACGGTTTGATGCAAAAAGGGGTCCACCTCTCGATAGCCCCAAGCCTGAGTACGGTAAACACACAGGTATTTGGGATGATCAGGTTGGGGGAGGAAAGGGTAGGGATCAGCTGGGAGGGAGACCTAAAAGAAAAAGCAGTACCAATAAATGATAGCTCTCTATAGTCATATCTTTCCTAACATAGTATTACTGTATTAGTACCTGTAGATAAGAATAACAATTCTCACGTCCTATATGGCGGAAGAGTTAATCATCATGGTACTTATTTATCATGCGATGGATGAAATCTGAAACAAGGGTGAAACAAATTAGGGTCTCAGGTAATCAGTCAGTGAGGCTTAGCTGAGGCTTAGTTCTCTATGCCATAAGGTATTTCACCTTAGCCCACAAGCACCAAAATATACTGTATACTGTAGACAGGTATCCACATCATAAGAAAATCAATGTTCCGCTTACCAGGGGAAGAGCATTAGTCCGCCTCTTAAACCTCGTTAGGAGGAAGTAAAACAATAAAAACCACTTTGTTTGTTTGTTTGGTCTTTTAATTACCATTAACTTCATGGGAAGAAGTAGACATTCAGATAATATACTTTAATCCAAGGAAAATGGAAACACTGGTATTCTGGGTAGTTACCCCAGTAATCCTTAGCACATACTTAGTATAGACAAATATTTACTGTCTGGGTAGTCAATGGGAATCTCGGCCACTAACGTGAAAACAAGGTTCCATTAATGCGGTTCTCTGCTCAGTGCCGAATTGTGGTACTTAAAATTCTGGACCCGTGTTATAAACATCATCGTATCATGACGATTTTGATATCAGCAGACAGAGAATGGCTAGTAGTCTATGCACAAGCATTTTCGTCATATTCGAGCGACAATTTCACCCTGAAACCGTAGTTTTCGTCCTGAACCCCCGGGTTCCATTTTGTGTACGGCAGCCATTTTGTGGGTTGCCCTCACATAGGCCGATGACTAAGGCCAAACATGATTCTGAAGGACACGTACACCTTTGCTGACTTCTCTGCGACCTGGGCAAGCTGACTCCATTGCCCAAGGCCAAACCTGTTCGGTCAGTTCCTCTCCCAGTGTCCGAACGAGATAGTATTAGGGCACAACATGTCATAAACCTTTCATCACACACAAACCACGCCTAATCTTGCACACACCTGTCCCTGTTTCCTACTTTATGACCTGCTTTACGAGGAGGAGGTGCCCGTTTATATTGGGGGTCCGTCGATATCTGATGAAAATACTGGGCCTTGCCGGATAATTGATTGTGGGCTGGACAAACTGAAATATGGGCTTGTCATCATGACTCTGCTTTTTCTTTGTAGTGAAACTATGTGAATGATCAACTGTAAAACAAAGAATGTTTGCCTAAAGCATAATATTTTGTATAAAAAGAGAAGGCTGGCTTTGTAAGAGTGAGCAGTCTCCTGAGAATATACACCGTGTTGTACTTCTAGGATACCTGTTTCTTGGTTGCAGCCAATAAATTCGATCCTTGACTTCACCTAGAAGACTCTGAGTTTCTGTAGTCTGAAACAGGAAGGACCCGAAGTCTTAGGGTGTTCCCCTGGCACCGCTGGGTTCCGAAAAACCCAGTACTTCATCTGGCGCCCAACGTGGGGCGATATCAGCGGTACCGGTCCAAGCCAGAGGTTCGTGAGGAGCTTCGTGTGAAAATTCTGGAGGAAGGCCGCCACTTCATCGACCCCTGCATGTCGACGTGGTCCGAAAGTCTTTGCTGCGAGGTTCCCCGCTTCCCGACGGCTACGAAGGACTGCTGCCCTGACTATCGCCCTGTTTTGGACCTTTGATGTTTGGTAGAGCGAAACGATAGACGAGTCTTCTGGTGACGTCATCGATACCTCAGTTAAGTATAAGTGGAGCGTCTCCCAGTCCTTAGTTTGGTTCTTAGTTTGGGTATCCCCTTGGGATCTTTGATTTGAAACTTGCAAGTACCAAAGCCGAAGGACTCGTGTATTCACGAGGATATCGTATTCGATAATCCTTTGAAGTTTGAAGCTAGACTAGAGAGCGAAGATGCCTGGTTTTAGCAGACTTGGACATTTTTTTTGTCTTGGTTGTAATAGGGATTCCCGATTGGAGGACTCGTGTCCGGTTCCTCCGATTGGAACTCCAACCTATGAACTGTATCTGAAACATGGAGTAGGCCCCATCACATATAATGAAGTATGGATCCGATACACCAGAAAGGATGGTGTTTTAAAATGGCCCCAATATGGTAGCTTTGACACGGAAATTTTAGATAATCTCGAGGCCAAACTTTTTAAGAAGAAAGCCCGGCCGGCGATGTTTGACTCTTTCCGCCTATGGCGTAAGGAAGCCAAACAGAAGGAAATAAAATTAGCAAAGAGAAATAAGAGAGAAAGGGGTATCTCGATAATGCAAGCTGCCATGCAGTTTAAAGATAACGAAGAGGAACAGATGAGCGAGCAGTTGCACAGGCAACGTAAAATAATAGTAATCGATAGATGTTATCCAGTTTTGCCGCCTCTTCAGCAAGATGCAGCAAAATAACTTGAAAAAGACCCCCTAATGTCACACTTATTGAGTTCGCCACCCCCCTATGCGCAAATGCTACAGCACCTCCGCAACCGTTAGTCGTGCAACCCCTGGTTGTTTTGCCTCAGGTACTTCCACAGCCACCAGCTGCTCTTCAGTTGGCTCCTATTCCTCCGGTGCAGCCTCCTCAAGGGCCACCGACTTTGACATCTGCTCTGCCTTTACTTCCTACGACTTTGACCACTATATCGACTACCATTCCTGGTATTCCTCCTGACACTACCTCTGCGTCTGCCTTGCCTCACTCTGCTTTTCCGCCTGTCCTTTCATCGACTTCTCCCTCTGTTCGCCAGAGAATGACTAGCACTGTTACTAGTCTTCTATATCCTCTCTTTGGAGCAGCAAGTATGACCCCTTTTTCAGAACGTAAACAGTTACGTAGCCAACTGCCTGATTCTAGTGAGAAGGAAACGTTGAATTATTTGGCACATATATGGGTTACCGACCCAACGAGATATGAGCTAGAGTCAGTTATGGATGTCTTCCATCAGTGGGAAGCACGGAAACAGAGATATGTTTTTGAGAAAACGTGTACTTTTCTTTGTGAGGATTTAGAGAAAAATGATTTGGAGCATAATCCGCCTGAGTTGTGCCGTGTACGGTTCGAGTTTGCAAAGGGAACAATTGTGGGTTCCGATGTTGAGAAAGCAGTTGCGACATTGTTGTCGTTTAGGAGTGAGGGTGTTTCTCAGTCGTTGTTTGAGTCTGATTCCTCTGTTAAGAAGAAGGTGAGACAGTATCCAATGAGAGAAGTTCCTCCGGTATGGAAGGAAGCAGTGCAGGCTGATGCGGGTCGTAATATTGATGCTGTTCCAGCACATTTTCAGCGGGTTTGGGTACATGTTCCATGGAAGCGAGCTGAAGTCTTGGCCCTTAAACAGACATTGCCTGATCCCCGTAAAAATCCTGCAGGGTATTACAAGGAATTGTCACAGACTGCAGGCTCCTGCATTATGAATTTAGCTGATATAGACATGTTGTTTGGAAATGTTGTTCCACAGCCTTTATGGGGAAAGATTCATCATGCGGATCATGATCAAGAGTTAGGTGACTCATGGGCTAATATTAGTGATGCAGATGGCCGACAAGTTGGTGGTGCTAAACCCGAGCCTTTAGTAGCAGACCTTCCTGGTAGGATCATTAATTACATGAAAACTTTAATGCCTGCGATGCGTGTGAATTGGGGTAAATTGTCTGCGTGTAAGCAGAAGAAAGATGAAACGGTGTCGGATTTCTTCACCAGGTTTGAAGAAACGTTTATCGACCACAGTGGTCAAGATATGAGTACAGAAGGTGGTCAACGGTTGTTCGTTGACAAGTTTGTGCATAATTTGCTTCCCGAGTTATGTAAGAAGTTAAAAGATTCGGAAAGTTCTTGGGCCGTTTCCTCTTCAGCACAGATATTGGCTACTGCACAATACTACGAAAATCGAGATAAAGATGAGAAGGATAGAGCAGACAAGAAAACTAAAGAGTTAAAAACGAAGGTTCTTTTACAGCAAGCGTATCCGCCACGTGGTGGCCAGAGTAACTATCAGCAACCTCAACAGTTTCAGAGGAACTCGCAAAGGTTCGAGTATCCACAACAGCGTGTCCCTGTAGGTCCCAATCAGTGTTCATATTGTAAGGAAGAGGGTCATTTCAAGTATAGTTGTCCTATTTTGTTACAGCGTACGAATGGTGCTTCTGGTGCAAGAGGTCGAGGTGTTCAGCAAGCTCCTAGAGGTAGAGGACGTGGAAATTTCCCCCAGAACGCGCGTTCCCTTCCGCCTCAAAATTCAATGAATAGTTTTGATCAGCAGAATAAAACGTCTGGTAGGACGGCTCAGTACTATGCTGATGACTACTATGCAGAAGATGAGCATATGGAAGGTAATGATTGCTAGGACAGCCATAGACAAAGAGAGGGAGTTGTTTCAGTTCCAGTAGATCAGAGTGGACCTTATGTTGAGGTGATTACATCAGGAGTGTCAGAGCCTTTTCTTTTGGATACTGGTGCTACAAAGAGCTCTATTATGCACTCTAAACTCCCAGGCGCACCTTTGTCTGGCGAAACGAATGTTTCAGTAGATTTTTCTGGCGCCCCGGTTAGGAACCCAGTTTCTAGTCCTATGTCCCTTTCTGTTGGACCCTGCGAATTCGAAGCACCCCTTATTCTGACGACAGGTTGTGGTGAGAACTTGTTGGGATTGGATCTGTTGAAAAAATTGTATGCGACTTTGTATTGTTCTCCTTCGGGAGTACAACTTACACTGGGTAAGAAAGTGATCTCTCCAATGAATTTGTCAAAAGACGAACTTCCGACAGAATTGTCATTTCTTCCCGATATTCTTTGGGCTACAGGTCCTAATGATGTGGGTCTTTTGGAAATACCGCCATATGTTGTGACATTGAAAGCCAATGTGAAAATGCCACGCATTCCCCAATACAAGATCTCTAGTGAAGGTGAAAAAGCGTTGCTAGCGATCATTTACGATTTGATTGAAAAAGATGTAATTGAAGAGACAAGAGGCAACGTACTGATCCTTCTCAGCCATCTGTTTACAGGTTCGTGATTGACCTTAGAGAGGTGAATAAGATCGTTGTGCCACAGTTTCCAGTTGTTCCTGATATCACTGCCCTATTGACTATGATTCCAGCTTCCGCGACTTGGTTCTCGGTGATTGACTTGAAGAATGCTTTCTTCAGCATCCCGATAGTCGAGGAGAGTAGGGATATTTTTGGCTTCAGTTTAGGAGGCCGGAGCTTCCGCTTCAAACGCGCCCCCCCCCCAGGGCTACTGTGAAAGCCCATCGATATATAGTCAGGCTTTAAAGACACAGCTTGATACGATTGTTTTACCTGATGGCGCTAACCTTATTCAGTGCGTTGACGATTTGCTTGTCGCTGCAGATACTGAGGAAATCTGTAAAGAAGCCACGTTGTCATTGTTGCGTCATTTGTCTGATTTGCATCACAAAGTGTCTCTTTAAATTACAATATTGTCGACAAGAAGTGACCTACTTAGGTCATCTCTTATCGAAGGAGGGAAGGAAACTGACCCCAGAAAGAATTCAGGCAATTGCGAAATTGAGTGTGCCAAGGACACAGAGAGAAGTGCGTGCTTTCCTAGGTATTACATCATATTGCAGACAATGGATACCATATTTTTATTTGTTGGCCAAACCTCTGGTGGCATTAACCTGTAAAGATACACCGAATCCCATTCCATGGTGTGAAGAGTGTCAGAAAAGTTTTTCCGAATTGCGTGATGCATTATGTTTGGCTCCTGTGTTGGGTACCCCCGACTACAGTAAGCCCTTTACATTGTATGTCCATGAGAAAGAAGGTTGTGCATTGTCAGTGTTGACACAGTTGTTTGGAAACAAGCAGCGTCCATGCGCGTATTTTTCGTCGACTTTAGACCCGGTAGCTAAAGCATTGCCGAGTTGCTTAAGAGCCACAGCGGCAGCAGCTGTTTCTATTCGACAGTCTGCTGGTTTAGTGATGAATAATACATTGATTGTAATGGTTCCACATGCAGTGGACACGTTGTTAAACAGGACCAAGACCCAGCACCTAACTAGTGCTCGGTTGTCAGGTTACGAGTTGACACTATTAGCGAGTCATGTGCACATAAAAAGATGCAACACGCTGAATCCAGCTACGTTGTTGCCGATTGTAGCAGAGACAGATGCTTCTGAACAGCATGATTGTTTTCTCAGAATAGAAGAAGAAACGAAAGGGAGAATAGATCTTCAGGACACTCCTTTTGTGAAGTGTGATGGTACCTTATGGGTGGATGGTTCATGCTTCAAGCTTCCGAATGGTGATACGACTGCAGCATATGCTGTTACGACTTTGCATACGATTGTTGAAGCTGCACGTATCCCACATAATTCAGCTCAAGCAGCAGAGTAGATTGCACTCACGAGAGCTTGTGTGTTATCAAAAGGAATGAAAGTGACCATATATACCGACAGCCAGTATGCATTTGGTGTGGCTCACAGTTTGGGACGATTGTGGAAAGAACGTGGGTTTCTGACTTCGCATGGAGCTAAGATTCAGCATGGTCAGTTGGTGAATGAGCTTCTTGAGTCACTTACTGTGCCCTTGCAAGTTGCGATTGTAAAATGCAGTGCACACAAGAAGGTGACTGATGATGTTGGTCGTGGAAATGCATTTGCTGATGAAGTCGCAAAAGAAACAGCAAGGGATGTGATGAGTCGAATGTATGTTGCAGGCCCTGCAAGATGGATTGGTGACGTTGGAATGTGTGAAGACACGATAGAGAGTGTGAAGTCTATTCAAGCTGAAGCTACAGAGAAAGAATTGAGTGTGTGGAGAGAAAGTACGGGTAAAATGGATGCCAATGGTTGTTGGGTTGAATTGTCAGAGCATCAGAGATGGTTGCTACCCGATGCGTATGTGCTTGCAGTGGTTACAATGGCCCATGGAATGGCTCATATCAGTGTGAAAGGGATTTGTAAGTTGTTGGCTCCGGTATGGCAAAATGCTGGAATTCCTAAGTGTGCAGAGAATGTGGTCAAGAATTGCATGGTGTGTCTGAAATACAATCCTGGTAGGGGAACCCCAACCCCAGCTGGTCATTTTGCGCCTCCAACGTATCCGTTCGAGGTTTTGCAGCTAGATTTCATCCACATGGAAAGGTGCAACAATTTGAAATACGTACTCGTTGTTGTTTGTGCCTTTTCGAGATGGGTAGAAGCATATCCCCTGAAAGACAACACTGCCTTATCCACAGCTAAAGCCCTTGTGAAAGAGTTTTTCCCTAGATTTGGAATGCCGAGAATGGTCTGGAGTGACAATGGGAGTGAATTTGTGGGTCGAGTGATGAAGAAAGTATGCGAAGGGCTAGGAATCCAACAAAAATTCCACGCTGCAAATCACCCCCAATCAGCTGGACTAGTAGAATGCTACAATGGCACGCTAAAACTAAAATTAGCCAAGATTCAAGCGAGCTCTGGTCTTAAATGGCCTGACGCTCTGCCTTTAGCACTCCTATCAACAAGAATGACTGTGCATTCGCGAGTGTGACTTAGTCCCTATGAAATTGTGTTCGGCCGTCCGGCCAACATATGGGGAGTGCCAAGGCCGACAAAATTCAGTGAGATCGAACACCCTGTACTGCTTGACTATTTGTATGAATTGACGGCTAAATTGCTTGTTTTACACCAACAGGTTCACGATACTCTGCCTCAGGTCTCTGAAGCTCCAGGACATCCGATCGATCCTGGATCCTGGGTGCTGGTCAAGAATTTTCAGCGAACAAAGAATGACCAGCCCCGGTGGACCGGCCCCCATCTAGTTCTTCTCTCAACGAGATCAGCCGTTCGAGTGGAAGGAAAGAAGCACTGGATCCACGGTGTACACTGCAAGAGGGTACCTTTGCCTCTGCCGTACGACCGGTGGGTCCAGGAGGGTGTCGCTGACTCAGAGACTGAAACTGTGCCTCGTTTTCTGCCTTTCAGTGATGCATGTGTAAAAGGAACAATTTCTGAAAAAGAAAGTGACAATTGATCCAGCGGCCTATAGAAAATATATCATAAACAACGCTACCCAACTTCATAACCTATAAACAAAATTCTATACTAAATATGGACCCATTTATAAACCTGACATATTTTGGGCCTACTGAATCAGGTGGTCAAATTAAATCTATATACACATTATCTACAAACTATATACATTTTTATACATCTGCGAAAGGAATATTGTCATTAGAATAAAACTTAACCATTTAGATGACCACCATTGGCGACGTGATCTAGCTAATAGTAACCTACACTTCTGAATAAGCAAGACCAGCTTGTTTGTCAAAAGTAAGATTTTATTTACTAAATTATGGTATATAAGTTGATAGTTTTATAAATGAATTTTATTAGCATTGAAGCAAGCATGAATGTAAAGAAAAGTGAGAAAATACAATTTAAGTAAGTGAATCAAATTTAAAGTAAATATATAAAGTTTAACATTTCTAAAACCTAATTCCCTAACTGAGCTAAATAGATAGAAATTAAAGTAAAGATCTTTGAGGATTCTTACGTGCTCCACGCAAAGTCCGACAGCACATCACCCTCATCGGAAAGTCAGAAAGCAGCAGCCAGCCCATCCCTAAGGGCATGACTTTTTATACCTTTCTACGCTAACTAAACCACGCAAAGGAAAGTTTTCAGAAATCTTCGACGTCCCATTGGCTGAGAGTGACAAGTGACATGTCACCCACTTTCCAAAAGTTCCATTAGATCATGTTTCATAAAGACCATTGTCTCTTCCACGTGAAACCAGGAGCTTCCTGAGTTTGCAACAAATGTTCAAATTTGTTCTCACTACGTCCAAGCAACTTCCGCGGATGCCAAGTTAAGGCTGACAAAATGTTCACTTTCGACCTTGGCCATGTCCGACAGAATGATGACAGCACATCAGTTTTTGCTTTGTGAATGCAGCTTTGATAAACGCTTTAATTCAGAATGGACGTCTCGTGACTTTTGCAGAATTACAAGTCAGCTCTTTTCTGCGACTCAAGTGACTAGGCCCAAAAGCAGGCAACTTAAGCTTTCTAGTATAAAACAAACACAAGAAAAGTATTAATGTAAGAAATAATGTAGATTCTGTATCCACCCCAAGATTTACTAATTAATTAACCCACCCGATTAATCAAAATGTTACCTAGCCATTGCAAACAAATAAAGCAGCGTTTATATCTACCAGTCTCCGTTATTCCATGAGACTTATATGCACCTAGAATAGTAGAAATGACATCACACAGACAAGGAAAAGCAAAACAAGCATATGCTTCTTTTAAGTTTGCAGCAGTTAGTAATGACAAAAACGAAAACAATAAATTATTTTATTATTTTGCACGAACAGAAAGATGCAACAATTATGCACGTTTATGAGCACACATGTTAGTCCCCCCATGTGTAAAGTTTAATCTAAGTTGTATTAGTACGACATATCACAAATCATTAATATTATTATTCATGTTATGGAAATGTGACTTCGCGAGTTTAAACAAAATTTTGTTTTCTATCTCGCTCCATCACAATCTCTTGCAAGAAGCTGTGCCACCATCTATTCGATTGGACACTACAGAGCCTGAACTCCTGTTTCATGACCAGACAATACCTGGAAAGAAACGCTATAATCTGAGGCCGAGAAGTATGGACTAATAAAAATATTCCTTTTCTTTGCTAATTTTTGAAAGTGCAGCTCTCTCATCTGAGAAACTTTTTTTTATTTTTGTTTTTCGAACCACCATCCGGGTTCAGCTGTAGGGTCGCGGTTGCCCAAGTCTTTGGGGTGCAGCTGAAGACGTTAGGTCAACAGTTCTGGTTGGTCTAAGGGAGTTGCCCTGGACTGACAGAAGCATTCCTTAGCATAGAACACCCAACCATCGCGAGCAGCACTTAGAGAGGATGGAGTTTTTCGAGATGGAGAGACCTGCCAAACCAATGAACTTTAAAACCAGAATATGTAGATGATGACCAAGAAACGCTTTTTGATATTATGCATTTTTATGTAGTTCAGTGTAATGATGTTTTTAATAGGATATGTTTTATTCTCTTTTCGAGTGACATTTGCACCCACTACATCGCCCATACCTCCTCCTTCTACTGTTTCCTCACATTCCTTTCAACCTCTTCCTGAACATGAATCCGCTAGGAGATTAGAATTTATCAATAACTCCTTCTTTCAGCTTTTGCACCAACACCAATTGGTAGTGAACACAACTAACTGTTGGGTGTGTGGTCTTATGCCTCACACAACGGATAAAGGTATCCCTTATCTGGTCCTGCCTTTCAGCCATAATGGTTCTGTGTGGGAATACAGAACGATGTTCATCTACGCACATGAAATCTACCCCCTACGTTCTGTAAAAGGCAATCCTAAGAATAGTGCTCTAGTTAACGGTATAGTAGATATGATTAGGGAAGATATTTCCTATGAGACTATCCCGAGAGATGAGACACTAGTATATATAGGATGGAACGTGACCGGATATGGAGTTACTCTGAGTGAGAAACAGCAAGCTAAGAGATCTTCCCCAATTTGGATTGTACCCCATCAGGGTCACTTATGTCTGCAAGGAACTGGCAAAAATCCCAGAGCTCAGTTAGGGAAGAGTATCTGCACTGAAACTTATGTTTTTGCGTCCCAGACTTCCCCTTCATTCCTAGCAGCTAAGGGTACCTATTTCATCTGCCATGATAGAGCCTATACAGGGTTGCCCCCTGACTTTTCGGGCACATGCTTTGTTTCGTTCCTGTTGCCACCCACCTACACAGCTGCAGCAGATTACCATAAGACAAGGATAGTTAGAGGTGTCTTCAGTAAAGAAGACACTGCAGGACAAGAATTTGGAGACTTCGTAAAGGGTTTTCTGCCGTTCTGGGGACCCATGGTTAACAGCAGAAACATAAGGCAATTGACAAGGGTGGTTGAATCCACCGTAGTTGAAACTGCTGGTGCCCTTAGTAACTTGACTGCTGAGCTCCAGTCGGATCGTCTTATGACCCTTCAGAACAGAGTCGCGTTAGACGTCATACTTGCAGACCGAGGTGGGGTATGTAGAGTGATCCAATCAAGTTGCTGTGTTTTCATTCCAGATAACGCTCCAACAGTGTACCAGGCCATCTCCAAACTGCATAAGATTTCCGAATCTATTCATGTGGACAAAGGAGATTGGTCGTTGATGGGATGGCTCTGGGAACTGATATCCGCCTGGGGATGGAAAATTCTGATGGTCATTGGGATGATCTTGGCCATTCTTTTCCTGTTCTGTCTGTGCGTACAGTGTGCTCCTGCAATATGTGGCCTCTGTGCTACATCGTGTGTAAGGAAACCTGTATCAAGGGACGAGCTAAGTAATAGGATGATGCTACAGCAACATCTCAATGACTTTATGAATTTAGACCTGGACTCAGATTAGCGTGAGTATAGGTTTTTGCCTATGTAAGGGCAAAAGGAGGGTCTGTGGTACTTAAAATTCTGGACCCGTGTTATAAACATCATCGTATCATGACGATTTTGATATCAGCAGACCGAGAATGGCTAGTAGTCTATGCACAAGCATTTTCGTCATATTCGAGCGACGATTTCACCCTGAAACCGTAGTTTTCGTCCTGAACCCCCGGGTTCCATTTTGTGTACGGCAGCCATTTTGTGGGTTGCCCTCACATAGGCCGATGACTAAGGCCAAACATGATTCTGAAGGACACGTACACCTTTGCTGACTTCTCTGCTACCTGGGCAAGCTGACTCCACTGCCCAAGGCCAAACCTGTTCGGTCAGTTCCTCTCCCAGTGGCCGAATGAGATAGTATCAGGGCACAACATGTCATAAACCATTCATCGCACACAAACCACGCCTAATCTTGCACACACCTGTCCCTGTTTCCTACTTTATGACCTGCTTTATGAGGAGGAGGTGCCCGTTTATATTGGGGGTCCGTCGATATCTGATGAAA
This sequence comes from Lissotriton helveticus, assembly GCF_964261635.1. Classification (NCBI taxonomy): domain Eukaryota; kingdom Metazoa; phylum Chordata; class Amphibia; order Caudata; family Salamandridae; genus Lissotriton; species Lissotriton helveticus. The sequence continues at coordinate 890,447,263 of NC_136067.1, read as the reverse complement.
ATACTGGGCCTTGCCGGATAATTGATTGTGGGCTGGACAAACTGAAATATGGGCTTGTCATCATGACTCTGCTTTTTCTTTGTAGTGAAAATATGTGAATGATCAACTTTAAAACAAAGAATGTTTGCCTAAAGCGTAATATTTTGTATAAAAAGAGAAGGCTGGCTTTGTAAGAGTGAGCAGTCTCCTGAGAATATACACCGTGTTGTACTTCTAGGATACCTGTTTCTTGGTTGCAGCCAATAAATTCGATCCTTGACTTCACCTAGAAGACTCTGAGTTTCTATAGTCTGAAACAGGAAGGACCCGAACTCTTAGGGTGTACCCCTGGCACCGCTGGGTTCCGAAAAACCCAGTACTTCAGAATCCTGGAGCCCCAGCGGGACTGTCGACATAATGAAAGGGTCATGGGTGAGTTTTGGTGCAACTGCACCCTTACCAGACACAAAGCATAGAGGTCAGCGTGTAGGACGCGTTGCTCAGGAGAATAATCAGCAGCACCTTTTCTTCCTGGTTCCCTTTTATGTAAGTTTCATTTCCAGTGTCAAAACTGCTCATTCCCTGGCAAATGCGGTCACTTCCGCTTTGCCTTATGGGAACTGTAGTTCTTGTTTTGCTTCCTCCTTCGCTGCACATCGGTTTTTGACTGCACTGTGCGAAGAAGCCCTAATGACTCAAGGGGGCACCCACTCATCTCCACCACCCCACTAACCAGGAAAAAGCCCCTTCGCAGGGGGAAAAGGTAAGCAGTGAGTCAGGACCTGCCCGCCTGACAGATATATGGGTGTGTGTGGAGCTATGGAGACCGAATGTGTAACACTGGGGCAAACTTGTGCAAAGAGGTTCAGAGAGCATGTGTCAAGGTTCACCGTTAAATCCTCAGGTTTGCGCTGATGTTCAGAGGGGTCCACCTCTCGACTGCCCCAAGTCCAGAATAATAATCCTAACATGGACTAGTGAGATAGTCAAGCGAAGGAAGGAAAGGGTAGGAACTGCAGGGGAGGGAGATCTGAGAATGACAAGAAAGAGCTGTAAGCAATATTGTCCCTCAAAAATGTACACCTACAGGTCATACAATTACTAATCATTGGTGTATTTAGAATGTTAGTAAATGATACCTGTCAAGAAAATAAGTAATTCTATTCCAGGAGAGATGAAAGGGTGGTTTCAGGATACCAACACGAAACGAATACTGCCGTGAAGAAATACCAATCAAGGTGAGAACTTTTACATACCAATAACACCCCCTACGAAACTCGCCTCTAATCAAAATGAAAGAAGACACAAAGAGAAACACCACAGCTTAATTTCTCTTCCTTGAAATATTTTCATCTCCATGAGACTTCAAAGTCTTGTCATGATTATATTAACATGTTGAGGGGGTACCACATGATAATCCAATTGAAAGCAATTTAGAATATGACTGGAGTTTGGTCACTCCGCTCCCTTCTGGAAAAAATATACATAGAGTATTGTGCAATATACGTACTGCAAGCTCGCTGAGCTTCATATGGGGAAATAGTCACAACCATCCAATACGAAACCTCAATACCTCATAAGAATATTCCTGATGGCAAAACAACTCGCAATGTCTCTGCATGAGTCTTTCAACTAAGATAAGCAACTGAGATGAATCAGCGCACTCCACACTCTTTCATTAATGTAAGCGGGTACGCCCAACGAAGAATCGACAAAGGAATTGTCGCTATGTTCTTCCCTGCATGAGAGCAACGAAAATGCACATGTCGCCAACAGGGTAGAAACGAAACCAAGCATGCAAAGTTACAAACACTCTCTACAGCATGAGATCGCCACAACTGTGTATTTCGCCAACCGGAGAGAAAGGAACAAACCTATACAAGCTGCTGCGGTCCCACTCAATCAGAGCGGGGGTAAACAAATGATGGTGCTAAGAGCACCCTTACCAATACTTGTCCATTGCCAGGGAGTCCGAAGTCGAACCTGAATCCACAAAATATTCGGCGAGCACGACCCTCTGCTATATCCTCTATTCCTGATGTTACTTCTTGTTCATGTAAGACGTCAGAACCAGGAAGGATGACGGGAGTTGGAGTTCTCGCAGCCCAAAGCTCCTTTCTTACTTGGCTGCCGTCTGTCAGTGTACTCTGGGCTGGTGTGCCCTGATAGCATGAACAAAAACACTCCCTTCCTAAATTCCATACATGATTCCCTTCCAAGAGTTTATCACAGTTGCTTCCCTACCATCCATTTTTTCTAACTGGTCCTTACCGTACCACAACCTACAAGAAATTGCCTATCTTGATTTCTGGGAACCCTCCTTCTTCTCTCTAGACACAAATCCTTCAACTGATGTAAGGCAAGGTGTCAAGGTATAGTCCTACCAACGTTCTATCCACCATTACAATGTGCAGTTAATGTTGTGTTTAAGCAGAACTGATTGTCTGGTTTCAAAACAATTCGTACTGGAACTACCTGATCTCACATTACTTTGGACCAACTGTCAGACCCCGTTCTTGGGGACACTGAGCAGACAGGAACTGCTAGGATCCAACTGGCGTGGATGAGGTCATTTGGCATTGGTGTCCTGGAGTTTTATGGCTCTGCACGTTGGACCAAGTGCAACCCTTTTGTACTGTACCCTCGAGGTAGCATGGGCAAGAAGTTACAGGTTTCTCAGGAAGTGTGCAAACAAAGAACTTAAAGCTCAATAATCAACCAACAGACACAATAAAGTAATGTTCAGTCAGTGCTTTTCATTTGAGTAAACACGTATTTGAATGAAACAGCTTAACTCAATGCTACACCATTCAATTAGCGGGACATAATGCAGGGTAAAAATCTGATCAAGATTAGGCACTAAAGCCTTCTGTGCCTACTCCCACTAATGTATATTTCCCCCCATTTGTGATCCCTGGTGTTCAAATCCAGGACACAGAACTGGCTAGGCAGGCTGGAGACTGGGGGGATACTGGTTTGGTAGGTGTGGCTTTGTGGACAATCTTGACTTTCCAGTGATCTTCAGAGTCTCAGGAGCATGTGTATATCAAAACTATGTAGGTCATTTTTATTTGGTTAGTGTCCCCCCCAGGTGTTTAACTGGGTGCAATGTAGTTTAGAAACTGAAAGTGAAATGATAGCTTTTGCATTTGTCTTTTGTATTACCATTGTGCTGTTTAGAAACATACTAAAACCAGATACTTTTAACATTTGCACATCCAAAGGTTTTTAATGTTAGATGTCAGACCTCCTTCACCCTTAGCATGACGATTGTAATTTTTTTGCATTTCTTCCAAAACATATAGGGCAAGATTTAAAAAGAGTTCATTGCAGTTCAGCAAGTAAAGGTGCTTCATTGTGTTCTGTGGACCAGAGGGAGGAAAACTGCGCTGTATCTACTAAGAATTCAAACAGTTCTGCCCTCTCACTGCACTTTTGGCAGCCATTCGATAACACAGACACCATTGCAGCATAGTCAAGGGTGCATCATTGTGGTCGGCATAGTTTTTGTGTTGGAAATGGTCCCTTCCAGTACAAGTACTATGCTTTCAGGCACTTTCCTCTTTGCATGTGTGCTGTAAAATACAACATATGTGTGAAAAGGAAAAAACAGGAAGACAAATTAAAACATTTACTCTTCTTATGCCAGCGTCAGAGAGGTGCAGGATTCTGGCATAAATCTTTGTCTGTAATTCTTTGAGGATCAAAACACATGGGTGGTTGTGTGGGAACATTCATGTACCACCAGTAGCGTAATGAAACTTGAGGGGGCCCCCCTGCAAACAAATGTGCAAAACACATGGAGCCCCCCCCCCGGAGGCATAACCCTACCACTTTGCCGCACCGCCCAAAAATCTGGCATATTTTGATTTCAAACCTCCAACATTTAAATGAAATGCCGCTATATTGTCTTTCTCAAAGTTCTAATGAACAAGTGGGAAACCCTCTTCACATATAAGCTACGCCATTTATAACAATAATGTCAAAAGCAGATTATTTAACTGAGGCAGCAATCGGAACAATGCCAAGGAGTGATCCTATTGTCTCAGGAACAGCAGCAATCAGAACAATGCCAAGGAACAGTCCTATTGTCTCAGGACCGGCAGCAATCAGAACAATGCCAAAGAGTTGTTCTATTGTATCAGGAACTGCCTATTGCTGAAGAATAACTATGAAGGGTCTAATTAGAATTGACATTAAAGGACAATAACATGACACTTTGAAAGACAACCCCAAACCTACAATTCCATAAAAACTTGACTGAATCAATGGTGGCAGGTGACATTTGAAAATGGTGTGGCATAAACGTTCTGTGAGAGAGCACCATGGCCAGCGAGCGCAGCGAGCGAGCCCGAACAATTAAAGGAGGGTTGGGGGGGGGTTCCCCCCCCTCGAGAACATTTAAAAATAAGAGTGGGTCAATGGTGCATTTTCAAGCAAATTTGAGAAACAAGAAGGTTAATAAAGCAATTGTGAAAGTGCAGTTATTACATTAATAAAGGGACGTCATATAACCACAACATGGTGGCTGCTTATTCAGTATAACCACAGAGCTTCATAACAGACTTCAAGATACAATGCTGAGTACCTCACATATTTTTTTTATTTAAACTGAAAACAACTAAACAAGCAACTAAACAGGTCACAAACTAGCAGCATTCAAGACGAAATGTTATGATTAAGGTATAGTTCACTTTCTGTAGACAAAATCTAGAGAAGTAGACACTCTGCGCTTAAAAAAGTGTTAACGTTTATATAGCGGGAACGCGACCTGAAAGTATTAGCGCGGGTGGCATTACATGAGTGCGCCAGTAAGTACACAATTGGTATCAGTCAGTGTCCTCCCTCCAGTCCTCCTACACACATAGTCAAACACTGACTGGCGCACTCCCGCGGTATTCTAATCAGACAGATCTCTCATCATCGAATCTGAACTTCCCTTTTCAGAGAATGCACTTGCTTTCTCCACATAATCCATGACCTTCCTAACACAACATTCTAAGGCGAAACTGGCCACAACTTTTCTAATGCCTTTTGCTCTGAGATTTCAGTAGGGAGGCCTATTTTCAAATAGTGACCCAGAGTACACAAATACCACCCTTTGCTGAACTAATAACCTGCAGATGTGATGGTATGATAGAACAATTGTTTTTTTTTCAAATCTGCTGATGCACTTTTGAAATCGATGTTTATGCTCACATGCATCTCCGTGGCATATACTCATGCTTCACATGCTGTGAACACACTACCTACAAGAAGAATGTCACTGTTATTTACAATATATAATAATCCACATTGAACGTTTCTTCATACATATACCAACTATCTCTTCAGAGTGCAGTTGTCCGTTTCTGGCATCTAGGGGGAGAAGTACCCTTAAAAGTGATCTGTAGGGGTGCCTCCCTACTCCTTTACGTGTACACTGCTTGCCAGCATATCACATTAGACATCAAGCTCCCCGTCAAGGGGTAGCGAGACAGATAGCAATGATACCAAGGGAGCAGAAAGATACAAGTAAAAAATCAGTAAGTTCTCCTCAAAGATACATTGTAAATGTATATTCCTGATATACCCATGCCTCATTGCAACAACACCTTCAGAGAAAGTGTGATACACCCATCTGGGCAGTGACAGGAATCTGACACAAGTGCAACAGAGTGGAGCATTTTCAGAGGGAAACTCCCATAGATAGCTTCACTTGATCAGGGGCGAATGATTCAAAATAGGAGGGGGAAGGAGAGACTCACAAAGCAAGAATTACAGGAAGCCCAGGGGACCTCGCCTTATGGAGGAAGGAGAGTACTGGAACTGGAAGAGGGTTGGTGTAAAGACTGACTGTTTAAACAGGCAATCAAGAAAGCAGGGAAAGACCTTGCCAAACAGGAGCAATCCTAGCATTTTTGTCTCTCGTTCTACCTTCCCAGTCCACCAAGGCCTGATCCCTTCTTTCTGCTAGACATCTGCTATCCAGGATTGGTTGGACTTCATGTTCTTCTACTCATACTGGAGGGGACTTGTCTGGGCAAAGGGAAAGCACTTGGCTTCAAACAAGGGCCTCAGAAGAGATGCTTGGAATGCTGAAACTCGGCCTAACATATGCTGCCATGTCTCATTCACAGTTTTGCTGGTTAGTTTTTCAGCGACTAAAACCTTTTCATATAGCAATACCACTATCATTTTCACACGAAAATCCTAAATAGTGTCAGTTAAAAAAAGAAGAAAAAAATGCAAGGGCTTATAGAAATAATTATGAGAACGATCAGAAAGAGCATATACACAATAATGGAAAAATACTAGACAAGAAATGGACATAAAATGAGCAGAAAAACAAACAGCAGAAGAAGAATATTAATAATAATTCACAATGGACAAAATAAAGTTAATAGAAAATAAACATTTACATAACAAAAGACAGTATGAAAATAGCAAAACATCTCTCAAAAAGATCTGAATAAACAGGATTTAAACAAAGAGAAAGATAGCCATTTCAAGTAAAATCTTCTAAGTCAAACTGTTTTGGACAATAAGTCATACCATACACTTTCAACCGAAATGGGTATCTAGAGTACCGTGTTTTTATTTAGTTGACTAACTGTGGGTAAAACTGTATTATGTTCCACCTTATGGTGTACCATGGTGTATCGTCCTCAAAATCTGTCAAGCTTGAGCTCTATTAAACTATGAAACAAAATTGAAGAAAAAAAACTACTTTTATGTTAGTCTGGGTTTAAGCAAGGCACGTAAGACAGCTTCTGGAAAACGGAAATTGAATGAAGATGCTTATAAGAGTGGGTGGCTGGTGACTAGGACAAAGAAGAATAGTTTGACATGAAGCACAGAGCGAGAAATTAGATCAGGTTCTGTGATAGGGCAGACCAGCCAGCTTAACCTCTTTGCTTGACACTAGAGTTCATCTGTTGGCTGGTGTGAGTTTTGTCTCTTGGTCTTGAAGTGCTTTTGCTCTCACCTTGCAGTCTTTTGATCAGTGAAGGCTATCATAGTTTAGAAAAAGCAGTGTGGGAATTGTTAGGGGTGTTGGAATGCAGCTAGTGTACGTTTTTGTAATGCGCCCCTTTCAAGTAGGTGGTGTGAACAAGACTGTTTAGCAACCCTTCTTGGAGGCAGAGCTCCAATGTAGCCCTCAAGACATAGCAGCATACGTATGAAGGTTACAGACAGAATATCCGGTAACAGGAGAGGAACAGTGAAAGGAAGTTTGGAACACATGCACCCACAAATATTTCAATAATAGAAAACATAAATATGCCAGAACACAGCATTCTCCTAAACCGAGTTTGCCTTAGCTAGGGAAATCAATATCCAGTATTAAGCAACAATTAAAAAAATAATGCTCTTATAAAATAAAAAAATAGACAGTAAATAACCAACTAAAATCCTATGTAGAGGGTTAAGGCACTGTATTTTGAGTCACTTTCCCAAGTTACCGTTCTATCCTATCGTACTATATGATGGACAGTTTTCCCAGAGGAGGAGTGGGAGCAGAGCTGAATACCTACTTGTCACTGAGGCCGCAATAACAGCAGAAGTGGTCCAGTTTACCTAATGTCAGATGGTTTCATTCAAAAGGCGTCTTTTAATTTGCTTCCATATTTAGTCTGGTTTTCTGTGAATTTCCTGTGAGATACAAGCCTGGTGTTGGGGGCTGTATTACTATGGTCCACTTGATATAAAACATATTTTTTATTGAAGCTTGCATGTGCTAAAGAAAATCAAGCAATAAAACATAAATACAGTCCATTCTCTCTTTAATCGCCACCACCCCTAACTTCATCTTGGACTTGCTTTCAAGCTTACCTTCTTTCCAGTACTGGTGAGATTGGGGAAGCCGCACACTCACCGGGGCACGCGCCTGACCTAAGGGCTGGCCTACAGTTTCAGGGGCAGGAGCGAGCAGGCAGCAGAAGGCAGGTCAAGGCTAGCCAGGCAGGGGCTAGTAATAATATAAATTATGGCCGGTGACGGTGCTTCTCAGTCTCTGGCGCGTCCTAGTGTGGCTAGGTTCTGGGATGCCACACCAGGCTCACAAGTCTTAAGGCTCACGCGCACTTTTAATTGCAGGCTCTCCGCAAAGCGCGTGACAACAAACTCAATCTGGCATTGGTCACCAACCCTTGCCCCCACCCTGAAGACAACACATACGCGCAAGCGTGATGTGGAGACAACTGCGCGCCGCGCGCACCCAGCATTTAATTCCTGAAGAGCCTCTGAGGCAGGGCCGGGACCCAGGCGTGTGACGTGCGAGCGCACCATTTAATTTATTTGCGCACCATTTAATTGATGATGACGAGGCTTGCTGAGTGAGGGGGCCCCTGGAGCACGAGGGCCCCACCACAACGCCGGGGCCTGTGTTATGCTCCTGTGTACCACCCATGGAATTCTCCCTTGACAAAAAGTAACACAGGGCTGTGTGTTGCGCTGCCTTGCCTTATATTGGGTTATAACCCAACTCAATTTGTGATTTGCTTTGTATTTTAAATCCCAACCCAACACTTTGCACCGAGTCTGCATTAAAATCCATACCACATTCCCTCCATTCTCCCTAGCTTAGGAAGATTTCCCTGCCGAGGATCTGTAGTGTAGTTCCTATATTCCCAATAGGCTCTGCGCATTGGAATAATATAAACAGCTGTGTAGACGTAGGACTGGGGTCATCTAGGTCTCTACTGACTATATTAGACTTAAGGTTTGCCAGCTAGCTCAGAGGTCACTAGAAACTTTCTCGAATAAACAAGGAGGAGTTTAACTTCCCTGGATAGACAAGAAGGGATTAGCTTCTGACAACCATAAAACATGACAACTTTGCTCCCTCAGAATAAGAGTGTGTCTCTAGAGTCGTGTGAAAAAAATAGACAGCTATTTCACTCAGTCAAGTGTGCATACTTAGTTTCACCAGAGTGCAGAGAATAGAGAGACGGGCGTTTTCAATAAAAGGTGTTATTTATTGAGCAGTCTTCTTTCTCATGCAAGAGAAATGAATTGCCACAATTGCAATACTTATAGTAAAGTAAAGTGCGTACAGTAAAAGAAGTATTATAAAATAATACTGTAAAAGCATTGATATGGTTTCTTAGCCATATAATACTTTAAAATAGATAAAAATATATACATACAAATATACATTGACTAACGTACTCAACTGGTGCTTCTAAATACGCCTGACCTAAGCCTTATACGTGGGAAGGAGTAAGTGAGTAGCAGTTTAAGTTAAGTTGGTTTTGCCAAGAATCTGAATCAAGAATTCTCTTTAAGGGTTTAGTCAGCTCCGTACCTGGGTAATAGAAAGCAGGAGGTCTGGTATCTCTCTCTCAGGACTCGATATCCCAGTAACCCGGGAGGGTATCTGGAAACACCGGAGCTGGATTTCTTGGCAGGAGAAAAGACAGCGTCTCTCTCAGTGCGTCAAAAGGGAGGGGCGGCCTCCGTGGGCTCTCGCATCAGCTGGGCTCTCGGGCAAGTAGATAGCCGCTCTGCTCCAAAAAACCACCGTGTGTTTGCTTAAGGCAACGTTGGTATATTTATACCTGAAAGGTGCCGGGTTTGACGTAAGGTTGGACATAAGACGTCAATAAAGATGTCACTAAGAACTGGCCGTTCTTACAGTGCTCAGAGGAGTTCTTGGATGAATCAAAACAAAAGCCATGGGGATTTCCCAGGTTGCTGGAGGTTTGGTTTGTTTAGAGAACTCATTGTACTATCTAGGAGTCAGGGGAAGTAGCCTTGCTTAATGTGGGCTGCATGGGCTACGACTAAATATGGATATGATTCTTATGCCTTTATAAGGAATGTATTTATTATAACCACATAAGGGCATACATTAGGAATATCGAATTAGGGTCCTAGATAGAAACACAATAGATCAACACTCAACTTTAATGCTCAGAGTAACCAGAGGCTGGGGGTACCAGACATATATGGCTATTCTATGGATTCAAGGAACCCACAGGCAGGGTGCAACTAGACCCAAACTTCGGCGGGAGGGGGTTGTTAACGCTTCCAGCAATGGGGCAGCAAAAGCATTTCCAGAAATGGGGTCACAGCTAACCTTTAGCCATTATATGAGGAAAAAGAAGTGACTATGTGTGCAATTTCAACATATTGGACAAACCTGATATTACAACGAAGATATTTTGTATAGATTTGAACCTGTTCCTAGGCTTCAACACAATTTTTGTCCACAAAAATGCTCCTAACCCATTGTCGACTGAAGGCACACTATTAGTTTACTCAATGATTTATTGTAAAATATTCATGAGTGAGGCTGTCCTTATGTGCAGGTCTTAAAATATTATGCTTAGTGCCAGTAATTAATTTGCGCCGGTAGTCGCAGCTGGATCCCACTGGCACTCAGTTTTAGAGTCCTACACATATGTTTCCTCAGCAGACTTTGTTACAGAACAAGGGAAAGGAAATCACAAAAAGGAGACAGGTGGAAGAGAAAAATGGCAAAATTGTGACAAAGAAAGAAAGCAAAGATGAAAAATAACCTGCAAGAGTGAGATAAAAGGGCAGGGAGTGTCTGGTGGTAGATGTAAGTGGCACATAGCCGAAACTTGTCTAGGCAGTCCTAGTATTCAGCTCACACAAAATTTGAAATTACCAGGTATAGGCTCCTGAGCAAGACTTTGGGCTCTAGCATTTATTATTTTATAAATTAAGGACTGCTTAGTGGGTTACCACGTTGGGGGTTTATAAAATGTTAAGTCACAGACTCGATTGCTATAATACCACTCCTTCTTTCTGAGTTGTGTGTAAGGATTTGGTGATATTGCTGCCTATAAGTGCACTGCCAAACACCTGTGTCACATTACATAAAAATCAAATTATAGTTACCATGCCACATTGAGCAGTTCCCATAAATTAGCATATTGAGCCACATCAGTGCAAGAATGCACTAAGCTGTTATTGACGAGCTGGGAAAAAAATTGTCACGTTGAGAGTTTTATGGGCAGAGGTGTCAGCCTCAATGGTTGAGTGCTAGCTAGAATACAGATGCAAAGTTATTTGTTTAGGAAGATTGGTCCAAATCCCTGTAGAGATTAGAAGAATGAAAGGCAAAGGAGAGGTCAAGGATAGGCATTCTGGTTATCCATTTGAATCTATTGTAGTGTTTAAATCATCCCATGTGGAAATCAGTGCTACTTCTGTACTACATTGGTAATTTGAGAGAAGGTAACTTTCTTCGATGAATGTAGATAATGGTATTGAATTTTCAAAATATCTTTATAAAGCAATTTTTCCATTTTATCACACTGCCCTGAACCCACCCTACCCCACAAAATGTTTTTCCACAAAAAGAAAAGGCCCATCAACCATAATTCAGAGGAAGATATTCCCAATAACTTAAGCTTTAGTACAACACAAGCTCAGTAGAATGCATCATTTAACAAGCAATTTTAGGTGCAGAAGGTAGATTAATTAGGGATAAAATCAACACACTCATATCTTCCGGATGTGTATCAAAAAGATCCATAACGTGCACATGCAGTTTATACTTTCAGTTGTTCAACCCAATTAGAGAACTGTTTCCAAATGCTTAGTCCTTTTTTCCTGGCCCGGTAGCCCTTGCGAGTATATATAGCTTTTTCTAGATTATATACCATTAACAACCAGGCCTGCCATTGTTGAAAAGAAGGGGGGGGTTGAATCTAACCAGGCTGAAACAATACATAAGCTAAATATAGACATTGTAATACCCTCCCTCCTCCATACTGTCACTATTTGTTATTCCCAGTAAAATTAGCAGGGGAGTTATACCTATGTTCAGAAGCAATTTATTTCTTAAAAAACTACTAATTTCCTCGATTAGCGAAGAGAGAGATTTACAGGTTTCAAACATATGTACTACGTCTGCACTATAAATGGCACAGCATGGGCAATTCGTTCCTTTTCCATTACCCCATTTAGCAATTTGATGTGGGGTGATATAGCAAGAAGCAGGTCTTATAAAATTGAACCTGAACATTAGCGGACATTAAAACCATGTGTGCTACTGGTAAGGCTTGATGAAATACAGCATCAATAATATCTAATCTTGTTTGCCACTTCGCACAGCACTTTTCCATGTCATCTTTCATAATATTGTTCAGAAAGTTATATATGCTACCTATACGAGGGGAATTGAATTAGTCAAGCTCCCCCTAACCCTGCAAAAAATGTGTAATTTAAAGGAACTTAAAAAATTCTCTATTTGTGAGGTTAACGTTTAGTCTAAGATCACCTTAAGAAATAATGCCGGATGATGAATAAAAACACCCTATTTTATGAATTCCCGCCTTAAACCAGTTAATCATATATGGATCATCAAAAATCTCTGGCAGGTTCTTATTACCCTGGAGGGGAGTGTAAAAGTTCAATCTGCCTAGCCCCAATAAATGGCGTACAGAAGTCCAAACTTTAAAGGTGGCCAAAAGATCCTTGAAGCGTACCCTTTTATAGTAGTCCAGCTGTCGCCATAACAACCCCAGGTTTTGGGAGCAATTAATAATTCATATGGGGAGGGATACCTCTGCACCTCACTACTGGGACATTCCCATAATAGTGGTATACAGTGTGCTAGGGAAGTAGCCCAGTAATATAGTTTGAGATTGGGAAGGGCCATCCCTCCACGCTGTTTAGGGAGCGACAGGAATTTGAGTGACCTTCTTGGTCTTGAATAAGCCCAAATAAATTGCAATAAGATATTTTTCAATTTCTTTAGCCACTAGTTAGATAAGAAAAGGGGGATAGCCTCATAAGGTATAACATTTTAGAAAAAAAGATGCAGATTATCCATCCTGGCCAGGGCCTTGTTAGTTTCCTATAATAACACCTACATAGACTGCTCTCTCAACCCCTCAAAAGTCAACTAAGGATGCATACTCATTGATAATAATCTGTGCCTTGTTCTTATTCAAAGCATACCCTGATAACAACCCAAAGGTCACAGCTTCTTTTTCTATTGCCATTATACCCCACTCAGGGTTTAGGGATGACTAAGGCTATGTCACCAGCATAAGCTAATCCCTTAGTGCTATGCCCTTTCAATATCACAGTGAGGATATTCGAGTTTAAATACAAGCGTTTTAGAAATGGATCGATATATATCGCAAATAGTAGAGGAGATCATGGACAGCCTTGCAATGTCCCTCTTGAAATTTTAAATTGCTTGGTCATTTCCCCGTAAATATAAACACTGGCTGCTGGGTCTATAATAAAGCTTTGACTGCCCTGATATATTCAAGGCCTTTCCCCTTCCTTCGCATTGTAGCCCAGAGAAAATGCCAGGAGACCGTATTGAATTATTTTTCTGCATCAAGCATAATCACCACCGTAGGGCCTCCTGACACCTGTCCTGCACCGAACTTGGAAATAATCCTTCTAATATGGTATATCGTTCCCCTACCAGGAATAAATCAATATTGCCACTCTGATACAACTCTGTGAATCACCTGAGAAAAACGGGTAGCTAATACTTTTGAGAAGATTTTTGAATCCCCATTGATTAATGTAATCGGTCGGTAGAGACTGAGCTCCCGGACAGGTTTATTTTTTTTGGGGGGGGGGGGAGGGGTAAACAATCATTTTTGCCAAAGTCCAGGACTTAGGTGGAACGTCCCCTTTAACGATTTGTTTGAACAGAGTTGTCATAATATTTTTAACTGATCTACAAAAATCTTATAAGATTCAGTAGGGATTAAATCTTGACCAGCAGCTTTCTATTTGGACAAGCTTGGCATTGCCACAAAAATCTTATCCCAAGACAAAGAACAATTGAACTTCTCCTGTTTGTTCATAGTCGGTAATGCCGATATCATGGAGTCCAGATAGTTATTAATTAAGTCCTGCCTCTGTGCAGCCGAGTTCTCAGATTCTTCCTCGCATAAAGCCTGAAAGGCAGCTTGGTTTTTATTTGGCTCTGATCCGAAACTGAGTGTAGGATCTCTAATTGTGATCACCTCATTACGAATGACATCCTGCTGCATTCTCATAGCTAATTTGTGTCGTATCTTTTCACTACACTCATATATCTTTTCCCGCTGAGCTATTGCTTTATCTGCTGATTTTTTAACAAGAATTTCCCCAATTACACCTTTTGCCAAGACCACATCCGTCTGAGCCTCCTCTGCTCCTTTCTTCTGCTGTAATGCCATAACTAGATAATCTTCCAATCATGCTAACTTTAAACTGCTATCTTCTAAGCTGTGGTTTTTGTCCTTCTACTTTTTTAAGGGGAACTGAATGATTTTTCATGGAATTCCAGTCTGTACCTAAATGTGCAGTTCCTATATTCCTTTTCAAGAACTCCCGGCTCCACTCCTTCATATCTCTATAGTAATCATCATTATACAGTAATGCCCTCTCAAAGGTCGAAAAATAAGTATTTTTATCAACCCCATCTCTGACAATTCCAAGACTCATGGGTTATGATCAGATACAAATCTTGGGTAGTGTTCAATTCTACTATCCTGAATTAAAGGGGACATTTACAAAAAAAAATCCAGTCTTCCAGTCTGACATGCTTCTGATGTGGGGCGGAATAGAATGTAAACCCATGTTCCATTGATCTTAACTTAGACCATACATCACTTAGACCATGCGTATAGCAGAGATTAAGTAGAGATTGAAATACTTTCGGCTGCCTCACTGTGTATTTTTCACTCAAACCCCAATTACTTGGCAAGTTAATATGTAAATCGCCACAAAGAATTATACCGACCAGTGTGCTAGGTCATTAGATAGCCAGTAGAACACCCCTGGGTCATCTACATTAGTGCCATACATTGAGCATAGTATGAAGGCGGCAGAACCTGAGGACCTACACCCAGCAATAACCTATCGCCCCAATGATTCCACCCAAACTTGATTTAAATGTACTGCATTTCTGCAAGATAAAATTGCAACCCCACTTGTGCATGTCCTTTGAGTTGTTACCCCCACTACTCTATATCCTAGGTTGTTTCAAAGGCCTTTTTGTGCCTACTCTAGGTGAGTTTCTTTCAGGCACACAATGTCTTCCTGCAACATTTGGAGCCCTTGAAAGACCATTTGCCTTTTTTTTAGCATCATTCAGACCACAAACATTCAGTGTAGCTGTCATCAAAGCAGCCACAGTGCCTTCAACCCTGTACCGTATCTAATTCTGCAGAACATAATATTATCACTAGACAAGAAAAATACCCAATAAAACAGATGTGGCCCTTCATTCCAAATCCAACCCATGTGTGTGATCCAATTCCATCCTACCACCCCTCCCAACACCCTCCCCCGCAAAACAAGAAATAAGGCATAGCCTGAACGATAAACATTTGACCCGCTGTTGCACCGCCCCATCCTTCAGAAAAATATATCAATCTAATTACTTTGCTTGCCGACAGGCAATAGGCATAAAAAGAAAAGGAAAAAAAAAGTCACCCTGCAGTTCATTTTTATTTATTTATTTATTTTTGGGATTTATAAAGCGCATAGCTGCCTCAGTGACGAGGCGTCCCAGCCCTATCAGACACCTAGGAGCCAGAGCCAGGAGGAGCTGCGATACAGTACTTACTTGCGGGGAAAAAGCCAAGTTTTCACATTTTTGCGGAATGCCAGATGATTCGGTATTACTCTCATCGAGAGAGGTAGAGAATTCCAGAGTTTGGCGGCCAAGTGGCCAAAGGAGCGGCCGCCGGCCCTCGCTCTCCAAATACGGGGAGCGCGGGCTAAGGCAAGGTCTGCTGAGCGAAGTGTGCGGCCTGGCTTGTAGTACTCCAACAGATGGAATAACCCTGGCGGAGATTGGCGTGCCAGAATCTTATGGGAATAGCACAGTGCCTTGAACTCGATCCGCTGTTTGACTGGCAGCCAGTGTAGTCTGGGAAGGACCTGAGCCACTGAGTGCGATCTAGGCAGGGTGACCAGCAGCCGTGCCGCCGCGCTTTGTGCCCTTTGCAAACGTTGAATGCTCGCATTATTGGCACCCAGATAGAGGCAGTTTGCATAATCGAGTCTGGACACTACAGATGCCTGGATAATAGTCTGTCGCACCTTCGGGGGAAAGAATCCAAGCAAAGGTCTGAGACCGCGCAGAAGTCCAAAACAAGTCCCTGCGACGGCTTTTGACTGTTTGTCAAAGGACAGATTGTTATCAAACCATATGCCCAGATTTTTTACAGCCTCCTTGGGGGAAGGGGCGGGCTTAAGGCGATCTGGCCAGCACTGATCGCACCACAGCTCGCGATCCCTGCCGAAGAGAAGAATCTCGGACTTTCTGGCATTCAGCTGTAGGTAGTTGGCCGCCATCCATTTCGAGATTGCCAGGAGGTCGTCCTTAAACTTAATCAGGTTGTTATCACACCTCTCTGAGAAGGCGAACACCAGTTGGGTGTCATCGGCGTAAGACACCAATGACAGCCCCCTGCTCCTGGCCACTTCGGCCAGGGGTCTCACATACAGGTTGAACAACAGCGGACTCAGGACAGAGCCCTGCGGGACACCTCGATGTAGAGCGGCCTCCCGTGAGTGGTATGGGGGCACAGAGACCTGAAAGGACCTGTCCTCAAGGAAGGACCGAAGCCAGGCCAGTGCCCGGTCCCTCGGTCCAGCGTCTCCAAGACGGTTCAAGAGGATCTCGTGGGAGACCGTATCAAAGGCGGCACTAAGGTCCAGGAGGACCAGTGCCGCAGAGTCCCCAATGTCCAGGCTCCCTCGGATGCTCTCTGATACGGTAAGTAAGGCAGACTCAGTACTATGCCGTGGCCGGAAACCGTGCTGGGTGATGTCAGGGCTCGCATTCACCTCAAGAAATTCGGTCAGGATTGCATTGACATGGGATTCTGCCAACTTTGCCAGGAAAGGAAGCTGGGAAATTGGTTGATAATTTCCAGAGTCGCTCGGATCCAAAGAGGGCTTTTTTAATATTGGGATCACTTTGGCGTGCTTCCAGGCCCGGGGGACGGACGCTGAGCTCAAAGATAGATTAATTAGCTCAAGGCAGACCGGGGAGATAGAGGGGCAGAGTTGGTGAAGAAGGGCAGGTGGCAGAGGATCTGCCGTGGAGCCGGATCTGATTTTTGAGCACAAGGTCTCAAAACCTGACAGAGTCAGGGGAGGAAATGAGACCAGACTGGTTGACCCGAAGAGGCCAGGCGAGCCTGGCGACCCGACAACAGATGAGGAGAGCGTCGTCGGTAGCCCCTGGTAGATCAACTCCACTTTATTTAGGAAGAACTGGGCTAGCTTGTCGCATTTTTGGTTAGAGTTAATGGAGGAGGTCCTCTTAACCCCTGCACTCTTCATATCATTAAGCAGTGCAAAGATGGTTGTGGCCTGATTGGTGCTGGATAGTATTTTACTGGCCACATAGTCAGCCCTGGCTCTACGAATACTTTTGTGGTATTGTTTAGTAGCTGCCCGATATACTGACTTGGCTAACGGCTCATAAGAGCGTCTCCATGCACGTTCTAGCTGCTTACACTGCTTTTTTTCCAGTGTAAGAGAGTCAGAGAACCAGGGATTGGTAGGCCCACAGCTCTTTCCCCCTCTTTTGGCTGGGATACAGCTGTCTATCCCTGTTGTCCACCATTCTTGAAGGCACAAATTGGCCTCTTCTGCCTCCCACGGAAGTTGCGGCTGGTGCTCGGTTAACCAGCCGGAGAAATGGTCTAGGTCCAGTCTGTGCCAAGGACGTTTAAGAGCTCGGTTTACAGATGGCTCATTTGGTTTGCCCTGAGATAAAAGGGAAAAGGAAACCAAAAAGTGATCTGTCCAGGCCTGAGGGGCTGGTGGGTAAACAGTCAGGGAGCTGAGATTGGAGAAGATAGGGTCTAACAGATGGCCAGCCACATGGGTGGCATCAGTGACATGTTGCACCAGCTGGAAAGCTTCTACGTCCGCCAGAGAGTTACTACCACCATTCCCCGTCTAATCTTTTTTAGGTATTCTTGAACTTTGATCTCGGAGGTGAAGCTATGAGTGGATCCTTCAAAAATTATCTTAAGTCTGGCAGGATTTTGGCGATAGACCACTGCCCTAATTTTTTAGAAAGGAGCAAACAACTGGCTGAGACGCCATCTTCGCTCGACAGTTGCATGCACAAAGTCGGGTTTGGTAAAAAACAATACCCCATCAAATGATTTTTAGGCATTTCGACAAGCCTGATCGTAATCAAATTGCCTTAGCAAAAGTTGACAAAATACACCAACATTGCTCTGAGCCTTTTAGGCTCACTCCACAACTGTTTCTTCCGCATTAAAGGAAATCGATGGGCTCGATGAATTTCTAGATCTCAGTCCCATTTAGACTTATCCAGGAATGCATCTTTCAGTAGGTCCACCGTAAAGGTTCTGGGGTTACTTCCCTCCACTCCTTCTGGGATCCAGAGAAAGCTTACATTGATCCTCCGCTGATGATTTTCTTATTCCTCCAGCTTAAACATTACGTTGGACATGACTGTTCCCTGAGATGTATTTTGCAATTTCAAAGAGTCAACCTCCACTTCTAGAGATTATGTTTGAGCTTCCATAGTTGTTAGTTAGTCAGCAATCTCTTCACAGGTTTTATTTAATTATCAGTTCCCCTCTTGAAGCTTTTTAGAGGCAAGTCTTGCCCTATAACTTTCATTCTGTGTTTCCACTTGCATCTGCTTGATAGACAGAAAGATGATAGTGAGTGAGGGTTCTTTAGCCTCAATAGGTGTCCCAGTATTCTGAGTATCATCACAGTTAAGCCATGCTCCTTAAATGCTATCTTGGTATCTGAGTAGTCCTCTTTCAACTGCTCCTGGCTAACCCCCATTTTACTCCATCTCCTCTTTTTCTTTGAGGACTTCTTCCTTTGAGTCATCATTGCTTATGGATGTACTATCTTGCTTTGAGGAATCCGAGTCATCTGTTAGAGAAAAAATACTTTTCTTCGGGAAATCAGGAGAAAGGCCCCCCTATGCTGATGGCTGGTGCTGAGTGGCCCAGAACTTAGACTTCAATATATCATTGTCCATAGACTCCCTTCCATCCAGCTCCTTGCATTTTAGGATCGCCAAATATCCCTTTGATACAATTCATGGATTTATTCAAATTCGGCCCAAATATCCCAGGGTTCGGGGAAACTGTTGAGGTAAGAGGGTTGGTACTTATGATAGTGCTGCTATGGTCATTCCCCACACCTTCGCTAATTGAACTAATTTCACTGGGTTCCGTCAGTGGAATCTCCTCTACCTTTGATGTACCTTTTTGATGGTCCACCACCAGGGCCGGACTGGCAAGGCCGGGCACCGGGCAATCCCCCGGTCGGCTGCCAGGGGTGGGGGCCGGTTTTTTGGCCAGGGGCCGGTTTTGTTGCTGGGGGCCGATTTGTGGTCT
Organism: Lissotriton helveticus; assembly: GCF_964261635.1. Classification (NCBI taxonomy): domain Eukaryota; kingdom Metazoa; phylum Chordata; class Amphibia; order Caudata; family Salamandridae; genus Lissotriton; species Lissotriton helveticus. The sequence goes on along the minus strand of NC_136067.1, from coordinate 890,427,950 downwards.
GGCGAAAATCAGACAAGTTCACTCACAGTAATCACTCATCATTACTCCTCGTGTCGCGCTCCGTGAGGGCATAAAAAAGCACAACTATCACCAATCTCTGCGGAGTGGATTCTGTACTTCAATAATTCATAAAGATATGCATTGGAGAACCAACTGTGCAACGTTACGTTTAATAGGTGCGTGCCCAGCGCGCAGACGTCTCTGCCACCGTGGCTCGCGCAATAAAACGTGCGCGTGACCCCTGAGCCCAGGGCAGGTCGAGAGGAGCAATCCAGAACTTAGCCAGAGTCTAAAACGAGTCGAGGTCAGGCAGCACCCCTTAATTTTATTATTTCTAGCCTTGGCCTCTGCCTGTCCCTGCTGCCGCCCGACGCAATCAGATTCCTGATGGCAATGTGGACCGGGGTCAGGTGGACCGGGGCGGGCCGGGATTAAACAAAATCCCCCCCCCCCCCCCGCAGCGCTGTCCCGATTACTCAGACGAGGCTCCTAATATGCTTCTTGTGCCTGTGCAAAGTCGGCCTGTGCATCGGAGCTACAAGTGAAAGCGCTGCACATTAACGGTAACATCATTCAGTGCTGTGTGATATCTTTTTGGCATCCCGTGAAGCTGACAAGCAGGAGCAGCAGAGGCACGGGGATGAAATCGCAAACGAGGCCGCTGCATCGAATGTACTTTGACTTTCTCATAAGGTATGACAGTGCCAATGTCAAATACATTTGTTATTACAGTGATGAAGATGATTTGAGGAAACGGCCCTGGGGTTAACAGGCACAGCCTGTAAGTAAGAAAAGACAGGGATAGGACGTTATCTCTTTTAACATCAAGTACATTTTTAAAAAAGAGTAATTTAAAAGCGTAAGAAAAAAATACTAATTCCCAGCCCAGGGCCTTGGCCTATACCTTTTTGTTTAACCCCCAGCCCGGTTCGGAGCAGACAGCACAGCGCACTTCTAGCACCCTGGCCCCCTGAGTGTGACTTCACAAATTTCAGAATAAAGCTGAAATCTGTGAGCTCAATCATTTCAGTGCAGCTAGTTCTGCATGATTATTATTTCAGCGAGTCGCCTCTTTCTCCATTTTAAATATTTTGCCATAAATATATTGGGAAACGTCATGCTACTGTGCTGATTAAAGACTGTAGCGTTGATAAATATCGCACAGTTTGTCTGGGAACTAAAATCAACCCTAGCAAATATGTTTAAATCAATTGCACCAGGCCAGGGACCGCAGAGTTAGCTTGAGCAACATTTTCCGGAAAGTTTGGGTGGGTTCTCCACATTAAAAATGGGCATAGTGATGTTTTACAAAAAACTTTGTTGTTCACCTTAAATGGATACAAATATACAGAATTTGTAGCCAGATCTACAGAGAAGCCTATGACATTTCCAAAAGTGCAGAGTCCACTACTTTATTATATGGGAGCTATATTTATCCAAAGCAGGAAGTCTCGTGTGGGTGCACCATTGAGAAAATAAAATTGGCAGGTGAAATTGAACTGAATGCACAGAAGGCAAATATTAATGGCCCAGGAGATGCGATCCCCGTTTGTTGCACTGTTTCCTAATGAAAATATCATTATAGAACAATCTACACTGAAAGAAAAAGCACGAGCTTTAAATTGTGTCAGGACACAAGGCCCATCAGTGTGCCTGTGCCTAAAGAGACCAGTCACCTTTGCGTTAATAATATGATCACAAACATGCCAGCGTTTCAGGGGCTCCCACCTGTCAGGCGTGATCACTGACTCGCAAAACGATCAGTGCTGCCCACTGTGGCACAAGAGACAGCTCACGTTGCCAGGGTGCTGGTCAGAGTGCCATGGTTGTTGTTCGCAATGCTAGGTCTGGCCGAGGTTATTCATTATAGAGGCAAACTCTCATATAGTTAGCAATTACGTTAAATGTATTCACATGATGCAATGATCTACAATTTCACAGTATGGAAAGCAGATATTGCACTGACAGTTTACTACGTTCATGCCAGCAATCACATTGTAGGGTTTGTAAAGCACCATTGACAAGCCATTATCCACATTGCCAGCATATGAAAAGTACCAGTGCCATGCCAGACATATTCCATATAGGACCTGCTTCATTTTGGTTCTCCATGGTCTCCCCTTCCAGTCCACAGGCCTTTACAATCCATTATGGACTGTGGTGGGACTCGGTTTACCTGGGGGCTCTTGAGCTCCAAGGGGGAAAATAAGGCATGCTTATTATGGCTGGTCTGTGAACATGCCCCACTGACTGGCATGTTCCCTAGACCATCTGTCCATTTTGAGGGGGTGGTGCGGGCTGCAACCAAGTTGCTACAGTGCTGAAACTGATCTGTAGTAATTTGTTTGTCTGATTAGACACCCTTCATTGAGGAGATTGCTGTGCCTTTGCCATCTTGGAAACGGACTGCAGCATGTGCTTTGGGGGAGACCATGACCACAAAGTTGTTCTTGTTGCAGGAAATGGCTAGAATATTCATTTAAGGTCTATTTTTCATATTTATTAAACAGCAAATTAGTTAGTAAAATTTGATTTGCAGAAGATATTTAGGTAATGTAAGTGTCTGTAGTTTCTGGAGGCTAATTTTCATTAGCTTGCCAGCAACTGCCCAGTAAGTGCATCACCTTAATGAGGTGTGTAAACGTTTCCCAGAGCCAAACACTTGCTTAGGACTAGTGACAGGATAGACTGAATGTGAGACATTTGTTGATGAAGGACAGTAGGGGTGGACGCAGGAACGTTACTAACTTGCAAGGGATAGAGATTAGGTCTCTACATTCATAGTTTAGTGTATGGAGAGAGAAGGGAAAGACTATATCTTTACGACCCTCACTAACCAGGCTGGCTCTGAATCAGTTGGTAGGGAAGGTGCCCCCGAGAACTGGTTTGGAGTAGATTCTAGGATGGTGGCTTCTCATTTCCCTCGCCGCATCTCTGGGTGGACACAAGAGCTCTGTAAAAGGGAGAAAGGGTTACCCCATTTGGATTTTAGGATTAAGGGCCATTGTGGGAATGTTTGCAGTAGGGCAAACAAGTACTGCTGGTGGGTAGGTTTGTCCCTGGGAACGTTTTCCCTGTTGGTTAGTAAGCCCAGGATTCTCCCCTACCTACTGGCTAGTGTGAATCGTAATAGTGGCACCCTAAGCAGCCCTCCTCAGACCATGTTTTGGACCTGTGGAAGATCAGTGGAGGACTGGACCTACTGTCTGTAATCTGAAAGAAGCCCTGAAGGGCTAGACCTTATCCCGCCTGTAAAAAGGTCAAAGAAGCAGATGCCAAAGGTTTATGAGGTTGACTTCTATGTTCTCGGACATTACAAGCTGCAAGAGGCCTTTTTTCAAGGTGTGACCATTTGGCCAGTACCAACTGGATATGGACTGGACCTTGTTAGTGGCCTCTGTTGAAGTGATTCCTGGCCCCAAATTGCTGTCCTTTAGGTAAGCAGAGCCTTAGAGGTGACCTAGAGGAGCTTCTCCAGAAACCCTGCAAAGTTGGGCCTCTGAAAATGTTTGGACTTCCAAGACCTCTAGATCTGTTGGGGGGTCCTCATAGTAAAGCTGTCCATTTTATTGCACCTGCCTCTGGTAGGGTTTCAGGCTTGCCCTGCTGGAGGATTTAGAGCTCCATAAATAGTCAGAAGTCAGGCGGTAAAACTTTTGACCTGGATGAAGTAGCTTGGTGTATCTGACCAACGCTCCATCGTGGTCTCCCCGATATCACGTCTAGGTCGACCACTTCTATAAGCTATCATGGGTGTTTTGTACTTTTAGGTACTATTTTTACTTATCCTCTTCGCCGCGGCGGACTTAAAAAAACGTACACTTGCGCGGTTTGGACAGCCCCCGGCCGTCCTCAGCACAATTATATTCTGAATGTTTGTGTTAGCCGTCCATGAAGTAGTGGATGATTTTATTAGTGTCTATCAGAGCTAGAATCTTCAAATGATACTGTAAAATGTATAGTTTAATTCATTGTTTTGCATACTGTCTCATGGATAGACCCACCTCCCTTCAACCTTTTGACCTTTGTGGCAGTCAGGCTTACCTTCTTCCTTTAACTCAGTGCGGTGCGGGCAGGATTTTCATGCGACAGCTGTTTGAATGTTCTCCATCTGCCACCGCTCTATTGACATTTTACTGTTTATAAGATGTGTTATTCACAATGGCAAAGAGACAGATACCTGATAGTGCATACACTGCTAAGCTCACTCTCAGTATACCATTGCAGCTGCAGATAACTGTATATTCTCATCAAAGACTGAGGGCCACACTTATCAAGGTTTTGTGTCGCCCTTTTTTTAGAGTTGTATATAGCACAAACTCAACTTGAAGGCATCAGAGAGCTTTACATGAGCACCAGTTGTGTTGCAGACATACACATTCATTTTGTTAGGCACGGGGAGATTATATGATTTGCCCAGAATCCCAGGATGCTGAGCAATGGCACTGGCAACCCTTTGGTTCCTCCTCTCATGGCCCTTGGGCCGCCGCCCCAGCAGTGCAGCACTGACCTCAAACATGATCTCAGGTCAGATTCTGTATAAATGGGTTTTCTTTTTGTCAGGTGGAGTTTGTGTGTGTGTCCAACTCCGAGCAGGGTCAGGCCAGCTGAAATATTCAGAGCCAGCAGGCAGGATATGTGTGCTGCTCCTTTGGTGGCGCTGTGCTGCTTGACTCTTGGGGGCTGGAACTGGGGCGAAGGTTGGAGTCAGCAAGTCTGCTTAAAATATATTTTTCAGCACAAGGCTTGCGCTGAAAAATATATTTTAAGCAAACAACAGGGCTTTCTAGTGTGTTTTTCTTTGTTTAACACAACTGAGTCCTTTTGTTTTGTTTGCCACTGTTGTTGATGCCACTGGCACTTGCCACTTAGGCTAACATGTACATTTCTGGGAGCCCTCAGCGAGGTACCTTGACACTAGCTCAGTTGGTTCGTAACCTCTATATTTTTTTTAATTGTCTGGATTTCAGTCCGGATTTCACATGAAAGGTGTTTGCGCTGTTAAAATGTTCACACTTTGGTGTTCAGAGGATGGTTCATTTCTAAAAGATGCAATCGGGCCACAGTGATGGTACAGTAGCTGCAGTTCCCAGTGTGCAGTCTGACAGAAGTTTTCGAAAGAGACTTGCTGTTTCATAATACCCAATTCGTGTGTGTTCTATGATGTTTTGTTTTCAATGTCTAAGGAACAGATTATCCAGCTGAATAGTATTAGTGTTATTTGGCCAAAGAAAGCTGAAAAGGCTGGGTCTGGTTTGCATCGATTACAATCTGTAATAAATTAGCTTCACAGAGTTCTCTACAGAAGGCGCAGTGTTAGGCAAATGACATCACCAATCCTATGATGACATCACGGAGTTGATCTCTGATCCCAGCCCAAGCCCTTCAACAGCCTCCTAGTCCTACTTGCACCTAAGGGCCCAGAGGCAGCAAGGGCAAGATGTGGAAGCTAGAACCTCACACGGTGTGTGTGTGTGTCTATTGGCTCCCTTCACACGGTCACCTGGGAAAGAGCTATTCTCATAGTGCTAGGCAAGGTGAGCTTGAAACCCTTGCACAGAGCAGCCTTCCAGCTTGTGTGTGGAGGCTCTGCATTGCTGACGTCCATAAAGCGGGTTGCAATCAACCTCCCTAGGTAATTAGTGGTAGCCTCTGAAGCTTTTGCTAGAGTTTTTAGGATAGAGAGTGGTGTGGATCTCAGGCTACTCGCTAGCCATACCTCTCCTTGTTTATGCCATTCTCCTCCTCTCTCTTATAGTGAAAAGTTTTATAAGTTTTCAGGTATGGGACACTTCACACACTACAAGGTCCTTTAAAACATTCCTTAGTTTCTCTTTCTGCTCCTGCCTTCTTCATTACGCCTGGTGCAGGGGTAGAAACCAACAAAGGCAGTGCCACACTATGAGTACCCAAGGGCAAGCCAGGGGTGGGAGCTGCTACTCCTGGACAATGGCCACCCCTAACTGAGTTTCATTCTTACCAGCCAGAGTCTCTGAGATAAGGTACTTATATTAATTCACCTGAAAACGTATGGTGGAGATCAGCGCAATGACACCATTCAAATCATTGTGTTTTGTGCTAAAATACCAAGCTCATAACAGCAAATCTCCCAGTGACTGCCATGCAGCAAATGAACTCGAGTTCTGAATAGTGTTTAATTACCAACACTGCATTTAAGATTTAATAATACTGTGCTTTCAAAGTTAATTGGCATAAATCTTAATTGAGTGACTTTAGCCATAAGCATATATTCTGCATCTAAATTTCATAAAGTTACTTGGTTGGCTCATCTGAAAAAAATGCAATTGAAGATGTGAAAGGAGATGTATTATAATCAACAGTTAAGGCTTTCTGTTTAAATAAAGGCAGGAAGGAGTGGAATTGCAAGTGAACTTTGTCAGAGCCTTTCTCGCACAGCCTTTGGGTACTAAGGCATTGTAGCACACAGAGCATAGAAGAAAAACAATTGGGAGCCAGACGAGGAACAAATTGTGGTGCAGTGATGAGGCACAGTGACTTAAGAATCATGGGTGGTTCTGGTGTACAATGGCACATGGATATGATTTTTAAAACATGGCACATGGTTTAATAGACTTAATATTCAAACTGAGAATGTTGCCAAATTTGTACATATTCTTTCCAGCTGCCAATTTAAAGTTGTATGGAGAAGGAAGCTTTACATTAACCATCAAAAACACTACGTCTATTATTACAAAGGGGAGTAGGTCAAGTTTCAGTATGGTCCGAGTAAGAGGGAAGAACTGATTATATGCTCAAGGTCTGTTGGGTGCTTTGTTTTTACCCCGACTACTGTATTAACGATGTATAATGAATTAACAAGGATGGCATGAGTAATTTGCATTAGATTTAACACATAGATCCAGAAATATCTGCTTTATAAGAGCGCCTGAGTAGTTCTTCTGTGCACCAAAATATATGTTGGACTCGGGCTGCCACTTTCTGGTAAAAAAACCCCCCATAAATTAAGACACTCTGTCATATTTTCTTCATGGACTGAAAAACAATGTAAGTAATTAATCCCATGATTGAACTTGGAAAGGACACTAACTGATGATAAATGCCTCCATTCTAAACTGCATCCTTTTCATCAGGTACCCAAGGAGATATAGAAGGAAGCTATCTCAGAAAAAGTTCCAGCACTATTAGCACATGTAAAATGTTTTTTAGATACATATTGTTCATACTGACTGCTGAGACATGGTTAGATAAGTCCTTGTCGGCCTCAGATGCCTCCAAATTAAAATCCTGTTTGATCTGCTTTATTACATCAAAAAAGGCAATTTTTGTTGGCTCTTAGGGCTCAGTGAACTTTACCACCACTAACCAGTGCTAAAGTGCTTGCGCTCTCCTTCAAACATGGTAAAATTGGCTTACACCGAATTGGCAAGTTCAACACCCCAAACTCCCCCTAGTAGTGGTTGCTCACTGCACTTGCTTGCTACACACCATGTGGGGCTAGTCTCACTTTTACTTTGTTCTCTCTGATTCACCAAGTGTGTCTATTTTTGGTGCTCTCTGAAACAATGTCTATGGGTGCATATGACTGGGTGGGTAACCTGGTGCTCCTTAAGGTCATCATCTACTATTTACTGTGCTTTGAAAGTTTATACAATTGAATATGTAATGTAAAATGTGCTGTAAAATTCACCATTTTGGTCTGTCGTTTTTCAAAATTTTCTTGGGGGGAGAAGCCCCCCAAACCCTCCTAGTTGCAGTCTGGCTCGCTCGCTGCGCTCGCTCGCTACGCGCCGGACAGGGGCTGGTCTGGCAAAATTTGCCAGGGCTGCTTTCAGTTCCCAGTCCGGCCCTGTCCACCACTGAGGGTAGAGCAAACAGAGAAGCTACAGAGGGTTATCTGGACCCACCTTCTGACAGTGCCGGACAGTGTATTGCCCTCAGCAGCGCCTTCTTTCTTCCAGTTTCCCATTTAGCTTTACAGAGACCCTCGCGTTGTTTCACTTCCTTGCTTGGATCATAAGTAATTTCAGAAGAGTTTCCTCCCAAGGCAGCTGCGTTACCAACAGTGGGTGGTCCTGCAGCTTGTGTCTTCACTACCTTTCCTCCTCGACCAGTCATTGGTGCAGCAAAGTGTACGCTTCCGTTCTACAGTGGCCACAAACCAAAGTCGGCTGAGAAGCAACACAGCCAGGAAACACAAGCACTAATCCAGCTGAGCCGGCACGAATGCTCAGACCATAGAAACCAGTCATCGAGGCTCAGAGAGATGCAGCAGGTTAGTCAAGTGCCATTCGTGCTCACCCGTAGATAATTATCTTGCAGCAGATCTTTCAATATTTTGCCAAGAAACATTTGGTTATTGACCAGAAGTTAAAAGGAGAATTTGTTTGAAGTCCTCTTTGTTTTAGGGAATTCAGTTGGAAATATTCTTTTAGCCAAGCCAAGGATTGTTCAACTATCTGGCTGGAATAGCTGCAGAGCTATTAATGAGGTTAGTCTTGCATATATGAGCAAGACATAGGTCTGCCAGTGATTGTGCTAGCCTACAAGCTTTTGAAGTCTTAATTAAGTCCTGTGTCTTCACAGGACTAAAGGTAACTGTTGTTTTCATGATTCGAATTATAGATAACTGCACAGCACTGCTGGAGTTTTGATTGAGCAATGGAGATGAAAGCAGATGGTCTAAAATGATTTGGAGGGTTGAAAGGAATGTGTGGGAGGGATTCAGCTGTGCTGCCAAGGCATTAGAATGTCCTAAATGTAGCATCCTCCCCAGCCCGGTAGCATGCAAATTAATACACCATACAGGGAGCTCAGCAGTTCACATCTTTATTCTTCAGAGTGCAACAAAAGTGCCTGCATGACATACACAGCCATACATCACAATACCTCGAGATACCTGGCCCAAAAACTGGTGTTATCTTGTGGAAATAGATTCTGTAGAAGTTCCAACAATCTTCTTCTGAAACCACAACGCTTTACCAAAAAGAAAACGTCTAACCGTGCCTTCTCTGGAATCGCTCCTAGGATTTGGGACGCACTGCCACCTGAAACTAGACGGAACACTTCTCTCATCTCTTTTAAAAAAGTAGTAAAATCCCTACTTTTAAAGAAATTCTCATGAATCCTGGTACATCTGAATCTACGCAACTGAGATCCATATGTCAAGTCTTGTACACTTGTAGCTACGCAACTGAGATCTGTATCTCAATTTTCTAACTATGTATTCATACATTCCTTTTGTTCCTAATTTAGACCTATGTCAAGTCTTGCACACTTGGATCCACGCAACTAAGACCTATATTTTAATTCTTACCTATGTTTTCATATGTTCCTTTTGTTCCCTACGCACTACTCTTGTAAAGCGCTCTGATACCCGTATAGGTCAAGTTCGCGCTACATAAAACCTTCAAAATAAAATAAATAAAATAGTTAAGTAGCAAATGCATGACCAGCTTTATTTAACCTCACCCTGACACTTACGTCATTCCTACGGAGTCCTTCGGGTACCACAAGGGGGCCGCTAAACAAATATATACAATACACTAAATCTCTCCCTTTGTTAAATAAATACAAAAAAATTACATAATTACATCATAGGTCCACAATGAGTCATGGAGGCACTTAAATTAGTCTTCCAAGTCTCATTGTGGGTGGTTGTGGAGGCGAAGGAGAGATGCCTGCCTTGGGTACAAGTGATGCAGTGGCAGATGCATGAGTTTTTTTATTTTTTATTTGTTTATTGGCATTTCAACGAATTACAATCAAATAATGCAAACTTGGCGCATGTGAGACGATAGTAATACAGTAACTTTGTGACATGTACACATTGTTCAAAGGCAACAGTACCGCCCCAGCCCCAGACAGTATTATAAACACATACACAGTATATCACCACCTTTCTGACTTTATTGATGTTATCAGTACTCACTCCTTCTGCCTCATCGTCAGTTGCCAGGACCCAATCTAAATTACCTAAGGCAATGTGTCTTCGTCAGCTTGTAGTGGTGCTTCCTCTCGTGTGCTGTCTGTCTCTATGATTGAGTGTGCTTCGCTCGAATCGTCATCACCTCGTGTAGGCCTCCTCTCCAGGTACAACGCCCAGTAATTCTTAGGTCGGTTTCAGGAAGGGAGTTATTCGCTGTACAGTCCCGTTTGCGTACAGCAATATAACATGTCATTAGTCCATCTAGCTATCGTTGGGGACGGGCCTCGCATCCACATGAGCGCAACGCATCGTTTGGCAATTAAAAAGGCCATATCTACCAGTCTCCGTATTGCCGGCGCAATTTCCTTAGAATATCCCAATATGGCCAGTAGCGGGGAGGGGGTCAACGACAGACCAGTGATTTCAGTCACTTTGTTGTACACCGCCAGCCAAAAGTCCGCTACCTTCGGGCAAAGCCAGGCCAGATGCAAAAAGTCGGCTGATGGAGCTCTGCACCTCTCGCAGCCGGGGCTCTCCCGTAAGCCGTATCGAAACAGTCGCTCAGGGGTATAATAGACCCTGTTAAGGAACTTGAAGTGTAATAGGCAGTGGCGGCCATTGAGTGATACTCTCCTCACACTAGCACAGCAATATCTCCATTTGTCCTCAGGAAGGTCAGTGTTTAAATCTGTCTGCCACGCCAAACGTGGTTTCGAGTAGTGCGTTGTCCGCTCTGCTAGCGTGATGAGATAAAGACGCTATATTAATTGGGCTGGTGTCTTGGCAGAGACTATAAAGGCGTACGTCAGGACCACTTGCGGCTCCGTCATATCCTCCCCCAGCAACTCCCGCGAGGCATGTCTCACCCTATGGAACTGAAAGCGAGGGAGAAGCGTCTTCCGTATCTATGTCCTCCCCGGTGTGAGCCGTGCCACCGACGAAGAGGTCACCCATGGTAGTGAGATTCATGTTCTTCCATGGTGCCGCCCAAAGCTTCTAGGCCTGCGTCGTGCGATGCATTCCGAGTTTCCCTGCGCCAGTCCTTCATGGCTTTCTGCAGTGCTCTCGGGTCCGTGAAGATCGTAGATCGTCCCTGTCTGTTAACTCTCAATTTGGCCGGGTACAGCATCGCATAATCGATGCCAAGGTCCCGTAGTTGACGCTTCATGTGGACAAACTGGCGCCTCGCTTCTTGTACTTTGGCTGTAAAATCCGGGAACAGTGATAGTGTACTACCTTCGTAGTTTAGCGGTTGTTTCTCAGGAGCAAGCTTCAGTGCGGTGTTGCGATCCCTATAATTAAGAAGCTTGGCCACATTGGGATGCGGTGGGGCCCCCGGCTTAGGTCTCGGGCCAAGGGTGCGGTGAGCTTGTCCAATAACAAACATTTCTGAGAAGGCGGTGTCTCCCAGCAGTTTTTTGAGGATCGATTCCACGAAGTGAAGTGCATTCAGCACGTTTATAGAACATAAGGAAATTGCACTTTTTCAAGATTTTAATGTACATCTCGTTGTGAATTTCACTTATCCCTGATGAAGGGCCCTTGAGGCTTGAAATGCATTGGATACCAATAAAACTGCTACTGATGAAAATTGCTTTTGTACGTGTTATTGAAGAAGAGGTTCGGATGGCCCACTTTAACATGAGAAACTTTGGGAAATTGCAGATACTTGCATGAGGATGAAATAATCAAAGGGGAAGAGCGAATTAAACATGGAATTGAAAGAGTGAACATGAGAAAAAAGTAAAAAGGAAAATGAACATTTGCAAATGCAGTATAGGCTGTGCCACTGATTTTGGAGTTAAAAGATACCCCCATTATGATGGTGTTTAGTAATAACGTGCAGTTGGGGCTAGGTACGTCACCAGAGCGCACGCACAGAGGAGGAATTTTGAAAATATGAGAAACTTCAACATTAAAAATTGGTGCGCTACCCGATTCATGTATGATACTTTCTGGAAGGCCCGTAATACGGAGGTTGCATCTGCGCGACCGCGCCTCCAAATCTTCAGCCTTGTCCTGTAAGAGTTGGATCACCTTGCCAAGCTGCTTATGTTCCGAGTCCAGGGTCGTCTGCGCCTCCTCAACCTCTCCAATTCTGCGCTCCAACATATCTAGGCGTTTGGCATGTTTGTCCAGCCGTTCCGCCATCCGATCCATGCGGTACGTGAGAGCGTCCATTTTAGTTCCTAGAGAAGTGATGCCTCCTTGCAAGTTCTTTTTCATAGCCAGCAATATGCAGCGAATGTCTGGTTCAGTTGCATCTCCTTCCCCCAGGTTCCCTGCTCCATTGGTCGCCTCACTTGGCGGAGGGTCCGTGGCTTTGGATTTTTTGTTAGTATCAAATGACAATTTAGGCTGCGTGCGATCCGGGCGGCCCATGGTGGTGCAGGCAGCCCTCTCCTCAGCCAGGACCGGTCACCAGGTCCACGTGTGTGCCTCGCGTACCAAAACGGGGGCAGGCGGTGTGAGCGCGGTCAGCGCAGGTCTTATCGCTGTGCTAAAAGTGACATCTTTCAGGTAGCCGTACGCGCACCGCAGCGTGGCTTGCCTGTTCCCCCGGTCCGTCGGCTGTCAGGCACACATCAGTATCGCTTCGCCAGTGGGTGGAGGATCCGTACTAGAGAGCGCGTACTGAAGTTGGAGGCTCGGGGGTCGCAGGCCCGCCAGTACTTTCGCGCGGTGTGTCCCCGTCAATAGGTTACCACGGGGAGGACGAGAAGGCCCCCTATCAAATTGAGCAACTCTGCTTCCGGCGTGGTTCCCACGCGACGGTTAATCGGGTATCGCTCGAGTCTAAACGCAATTGCCACCAATCACTGCCAATAGAATGTATCGGCCCTGCAGATTCAAGATGGCGAGAAAGGATAGGTAAGTGTCCACTGTACCTCCTAGGCGTCTCGCGTTCCGTCCCCGCAGTTTGCAGACTGTATTGTCAGGCTTCAACCGCCTTCCAGGAGGGGGAGGGTATGGCAACAGGTTTCTGTACAATTGTGCTCCCTCCGCTGCGCCAGCCCAGGGGGACAGGTTCCGGGCCCACAGCGATGTAATGAGGCAGCTAGTCAGCTCAAATCCGATGTGCCCAGTCAGCGGCATCTCAGATAGTGAAAGCCTCTATCACCAAGCAATGTCAGGCACTCCGGTGAGGCGCTGCAGCCGCCGAAGCGCACCCAGGCGGCACAGCGCCCTCAGCGCGGCTCCCTCGTCCACCGCTTTTCTCCAAGTCTGGGCCCGTCTGCACTCTCCGCAGCTCTGGTTGAGGTTAGCAAACACCAACGCTATTTCCCCTGCAGCGCAGAGGCTGGGCTGTCTTCAAGCTCTCACATGTGTAGGGGCAGGTTTCGAGGCCATGCAGTCCCAGCGTTTCCCCCTCTCCGGTGCCACGGGGGTTGTAAGGCCCAGCAAAAGCCGGGCACTCGAGTGAGCCGTTGCGGCCGGCATAGGCCTACAAGACAGCGCGGCTCATTCAGCGCTGTCCCCCCGCTCACCGCTCCTCGTCTAGTCCGGTTCCGTCAGCTCTCCTCACAGCTCCGGCACGGTGTTCTCCTCCCGAAGTCGTTCCGAGGCGCCGCAGGCGGAAGGCTCACACAGGGTAGTCTCCACTATTGCCGCTGTTCCCAGGAGGCCGCGTCGCCGCGTATCTCGGCCCTCAGCAAGGCAGGTCAATAACAGCGCTTCCCGCTGCCAGCCACGGGCAAAATTCACACAGTGTGTGCCCCCACTGCTCCGAAGCTGTTTTTCGGCTTTTTGGTGGTCGGAGGGCACTGTTACCTTCAGGATAGGTTATCGGATCGTTATTTCGGCGGAGGAGCCGACGGCTTAGGTGGCCATCTCTGTTGCAGGCTAGCTCCGCCCCCAGATGCAGGAGTTGGGCTGTCTGGATTCACAGGTCCACATACCTCAATTCTGATAGCTGGAGCCAACAAACATCTAGTCAGGAGCATGAAGTGTAATGAGTCTCTTGTGGTGGATTTCCTGGAACATTGGGTGGTCACAATATGTCCTTTACTCACATGACCCACAGCGGCATAGAATGGAGCATCAGATTTGTTTTTCTGTTTTTGCTTGACCAGAACTCGGTCTCCCTCTGCGAAAACCGTGACCCGAGTACCTCAGCTTTTGTCAGCATATACTTTCATCTTGGACTTATTCAAAGAGTCTGTTTCAGGGATCTCATCAGCATTGGTCTATCTCGTTTGGTCCTTTGTGGCAGTTTTGTTACCATGGCTCTTGCAAACACCAAGGTGGCAGGGCTTTCATCCATTCTGGAGAGGGGGGTGGACCTTTAATCACGAAGGGCTGAACATATGACAATTCTGAGGTCACCTTATTTCCAGTGCAGCATGCTGAACCACTCTCTTTCGGGAGCCCATGAATCGTTCAGCAAACTTTATGATGGTTAACATTCTGGCTTGTGAGGAAATCTTGAAATTCTCAACTGTTGGAAGGTGGGCCATTGTTGGACTTAAGAAAGGACAGCTCACCCCATATTGCAAAAACATCAAACAATTTCCTAATTACTTTATCATGTGTAGTCGATAACATGTCTTCCACAAAGGGAAACTTGTATTATTCATTAACGATTACCATGAGATGATGTTCATTGTTAAAGAGAACAAAGAAATCAACCGCAATCCTCTCCCACTCTTGCTTAAGAAGATCAAACATGGTCCGCGGGTGCTGCATTGTCTTTGGAGACAGACAGTTACAAAATTAAAGGCCTTCAATTCCCTTTCAACACTTTCATTGAGGCGAGGAAACCACACTTAGTTTCGGAGAGTCGCTTAGTGGTTTCAATGCCACAATGTTCTTTGTAAGCTAAATGGAATCATCGAACTTCTCAATCTTGGCAGTCCATCTGGTGCCAAGTTTTTGGCTGTGGCAAACGGTAGTGGCAGTTTCAGGAAGGCGGTGGTGCCATATGTGGCGATATTTTCCACAGCCTTTATTTATTTAATTTTTTAAGTTTGTATAGTGCGATCATGAACCAAGCGGGTATTAGAGCACTTTACATACGAGATGAGGATGACATAGGTAAGTAGCTGTTGGAGAAAAAGCATAAAAATATATCAGGAGAACAATAGTATATTGGCAGGCACACTGAGATCAAGCATATGCCACGTAGCGTGTTAAGCAGCAAAACAAGAGGGGAGACAAGAGGAGCAAAATTTCTAGTTCAGCGCAGAGTTCAAAAGTAAGGTTTTCACTTCTATTTGAAGGCAAATGTTGAGGGAATCAGTCTTGTTTCCACAGGTAGGGAGTGCCATATTCTCGGGGCAATTCCAGAGAATGTACAATTGTAGATTTTCATTTTTTTACATTTCATTGGCTTGAGCAGAAGTGTGCTGGTGCTCCTAGAGGGCCGGGAAGCTCTTGATAGTTTAAGCTTATTTGCCAGGTAAAGGGGAGTGTTGTCGTGTATCGCTCTATGAGTCATACATGCAATTTTTAACTGGATCCTTGAGTCAAACGGAAGTCAGTTGAGCGATTTCAGGTCCGGAGAGATGTGGTTGGTTTTCCTAGAAACAGTGATGAGTCTAGTTGCAGCATTTAGCGATGCTCTAATGGGGGCTAAGCTGTGTTTCGGAAGCCCGCATAGACTAGCACTGCCGTCTGGAGATGACTAATGCTTGCACCACAGATATGAGGTAATCTTGGGGAAGGTAGGGTTTGAGTTTTCTTAGAATGCTCAATTGGTAGTTAGCTCCTTTGGGAGATGCTCTGATGTGATCCTGCATGTTTAGGTTCTTATCGAGCACAATTCCTAGTATTTTAGTGGAATCAATGATGTGATGTGTGCAGTTCAGAGCTGAGAGGTTTTTAAGATATTTCTCAATAATCGTGGCTTGCTTAGCGGGAGAAATGAGGAGAAATTCTGTTTTAAGGGCATTTAGTTTGAGGTGGTTGGATGTTAGCCAATTAAGAGTTTTGAGCAGGGTTCCGTTGACTGACTTGATATCTTCAGGGGAGGCGATTTTCATGTACAGTTGGGTGTCGTCCATATTCATGTGATATTGGATGTTTGAGTCTTTGAGGATTACAGTGAGAGATCCATGAAAAGGTTGTAGAGCTTGGGGAGAGCGAGGATCCCTGGGGGACACCCAGCGAGCAGGGACTGGAGTTGGATAGTGTTTGATTGAATTTGATTCTCTGAGTTCTATTGTTGAGAAAAGAGGCAAATCATTTTAGGACAGTGCATGAGAGCCCCATACTACATTCCAATAGGCTCAATAGATTGTCATGTTTGACAGTGTCAAATGCTGATGAGAGATCAAGTAGTATGAGTAGGCATGACTCATTCTGGTCAAACAGGGTGAACGCGTCGTCTACTATATGAGTGATGGCTGTTTCTGTGCTGTGGCTGGGACGGAAGACCGATTGGAATTGGTTGAGCAGTTGAAATTGCTCAATGTGTTTGCGCAGTTGTTCGTGTACACATTTCTCAAGTAGTTTTGCCAGGGTGGGGATGTTTGTGATTGGCCGATAGTTATTCAAGTCCTCAGGGTCTGCTGTGGGTTTTTTGAGAATGGGGAGAACTAGGCCCACCTTTAGGTAGGCAGGGATCACACCTTCCAGGAGAGACGCTTTGATGATCTTGGACCAGAGTGGGACCAGTGATCCTATCATTTCTTTAAAGAAGTTGGAGGGGAGGGGATCATTGAAGTGATTTGATGGTTTCAGGGTTGAGAGGATGCTGAAGATGGCAGCGTCGTTGATGGGTGTGAATTGACTCCAAGAGGCACTGTTTTTAGCAGAGAGAAAAGGCGGAATAGGAGGGGACGAGTGTAAGAAGAAGTCAAGAGAGGGTGAGAGATCAATCAGGGCAGACTTTGGTTCTGATTTAATCTTTCTCGCCCTTTCAAGGAAAAGTCGGCAACATCATTGCAGTTAGGCTGAGGGCAGGAGATGAGAGGGGATTGATTTGGAGTGGTATTGGATTGTGACTTAATCAGCTCAAATAACCTTTTCAGACGATTTTTGGCTTTGTCCAGTTGTGATTTGAAAAAGGTTGCTTTCGCCTTTCTGATGAGTTTGTTGTATCTTCTCCTTTTTAGCCTAAGGCCTTAGGATTTTTAGTGGATCAATGGATGGAGTGGACCTCCAAGCGCATTGTGCCAGTCTCGTGCTGCGTCTGTCAGCGTTTAGGCTGTCGTTGAACCAAGGTTTGGAGTCTTTGATGGCTTTTCTTTTTAGTTTACAGAGGGGCAGTTGCATTCAGGGAAGACAACATGGAGTTGTTATAGTGGGTTGTGAGGACATGCTCGTCAGCCATGTTTGCAGGCGTGTTTGCAGCCCTTCAGTTCTTGAACACCTTTCAATTTCACTTACGGTGCCCAATGCTCAGTGCGGATGACTCTTGTTACTCTGGGGCTCTAGTGAGCACACTTGCAATGTTCGCACCTGGTTTCCATGTGTGAATGATGGCTCTGTGTTAAGCCATGACACAGTATGTCTTCTTTCAGCCTTACCAGCAGGTTCCTAAATGCCTGCAATTGAACGTTCCTTGCGCTAGGGGCCTTGCTAGATTTAGGAATAGTATACTTTACTATTCCTACTCCAGTTTGTGCAATAGCCGGGAAGGTGTTGGATTGTAAATCCAACACCAGTGTGCCCCCTACAGCAAGTGGTTGAAACAACTTGCAATGTATGGGCTCGCGTTGTAATAACGCGGTCGTTGTAACAACTGCATTGTAAAAGCATGTGATGTAATGCATGCAATGTGATCGCTGTTTCCCGTTGTTAGTTGTAGTGTTCTCCCCAGCCTGGTAGAATGCAAATGAATACACTACACACGGAGCTCAGCAATAAACATCTTTATTCTTCAGAGTACAACTGTTAACTAATTTGCAAATACAACACCCAGACACACCCCAAAGCTTACGTCATTATGACAGAGTCCTTCAAGGACCAGAAGGGTCCCTCTTTACAAATATAAACAAGACACTACTCTAACGTACTGCTACTTTAGTTAATGTGGTTGGATGACTCTTTTCCTGTGAATTCTTCTAGCAGGTCTGTTTCTGTGACCTTGAGGCCTATGATCAGCTCTCCCTGCTCATATTTCCTGTCTCATGTGAAGGTCTCTTGACCACGGTCTACTTTTCAGGCTGCAGGTTAGCTTTCCTGGACGTAGGACAGGTTACTCTGAAGGTTACTCTAAAGTAAGGCAGGCATCAGGTCTCATGGCATTTTCTGGCTCCAGTCAGGTTTTCCTGCAACTTAATCTTGGGTTGTTCTTCAGAAGAAAAAATAAATAAACATCCATGTTGCTCACTATTTAAAGGTTTACAGTGGATATTCCTGTAGGTGTATGCTACACAGACATGGGCAATTGTTGGAAAGAATACATATTTTGTTCAATGATTACACACTGCGACACAAATATGCATCAGTTTAGTATCCATATAATGACACATTTAACAGAGTCCACTAAACATATGAGTGAACAAACCATAAAAGAGTCCATATTAATTTAGGAAAAATATAACGTTGCATGAATATGCTCTACTTGAAAGGATACACAGTCCAGCAGGAAACCTGTGCACTGCTCACTACCTAGCGCCTTGTAGTCACTGTCATTGACTTACTAAGATTTCAATTAGTCAAATGCACAGTGGGTACAGATAGGAACTGTGCAAGTTTATTTGGAATAAATAAAAACAATGTGATTTTGAATAAAACAGAGTGTTATAAAAATCACTGCACTGCTTCAATGGGAAGATTCCTTTACCATGTACTGATAGTATTGGCTAATAATATACTAAAAGCATTAAAAACATGTACACTGTGTGCATTTACTACACTGTGGACCAAGTTTTTATTGATAGGCTAATCCTATTGGTGAATAGAGGTTTTCATTAAAATGTTCCCCCATTCAAACTGGCTGTGTCATCTACATTAGTGCTGCAAAGGCAGCTATGCACGATTTATTTCTTCCCTGTTTTTTGTTTGAGCTGAGAAGGATAAGAGATTTGTTCTGGCCTTCCATCTCAGTACTTCAACTGTTACTACAGCTCCAACATACCTCATGCTCATCCTTCCTGCTGCATCAATGCACTGTCTATTTCCCTCCCCAGCTTCAGCAGCCCACACACGGGAAGCTCCCATAAGCCATGGGAGCCAGGTTATTAGTTATTGGGATAGCTCTGATCACATGGCTCAATTCTGACTATAAATTGGGAAAATTATAGGTATGTTAAGAAAGTGATATGCTTAGACACCTTTTAAATGTAAGCACATATCCATTTTACAATCAGACAATGCTATTATTTAGTTGCAAAATCTCTGCTCCTCTCCTTTCTGCAGAGACAGTGTGCACTCTACTCTTAACGTGTCCACTCTATACCCTGAAAATTCTGCTCACTAGTTCAGGCTCAGGATCTATGTAAATGGTAGGGTGTGATACGTCCCCCAAAGTCCAGCAAGCATAACAAGTAAACATATTTATTGTAGTGGTTTTAGGGAATGGGAGCTTCTCCCCTGAGAACATTTTGAAACTTTTGAATTTTTGGGGGGCCAAATTAGTTAAACCGACACAGACCCTCAAAGAGCATTAATGAATATTCCAGTACGTTCCTGGTAAACCAAGGAAGCCTGGCTTTTCGCAAGAGTAGATCCCATTTTTCCAACTCACATTAGTCAGAAATTGCTTTACCTATAGCAGGGTCCGTTTTTTTCATGGGGGAGTCGCTTATTCCATGGAGTACATACAACATGACAGTGACAGAAATTTGCCATGGATACTTCAGCCATAGCCATGTGTACCTCTAAAAATTTCCTCCAGTAAATATGTATCAACATTTTGCCATTTACACCCACTATACAATACAAGATCTTGTATGACAAGAATGACCTCAAATGTCAGTTCCATTTTGATATGGATTTATCCCATATGGTAAGAATTACGTGCATCATGCCAAAGCCTTAGGCCAGGTGTGGTGGTGCATGTTCTGTCTCCCTGTCGCAAGGTATGGCTGGACTAGCTGCTTTCTCAGTTAGACGGTTCGAGTCCCCACCGTCAATGATGGGGTCTTAATAGCAGCATGTCAGGACCTGCAGTTTGCCATAGGAAACACCTCTCATTGATATGCTATTAGTGTCCATGTCCATAAGACAAAAATAATCCAGTATGCCACAGCAGCACCACACTTGCAAGGATAACTCACATTCACTCACACACAAATTCATACACATACATTCTCTCACACTCATTCTCTCACACTCAGTGTCACACATTCTCATTCATTGTCACTTTATCTCTTGCACTCTTTTGTACATTTGTATTCTGTTACACATGCACTGCCACTCACACTTTCATTAGTCTATCTGCTTTTATTGTGTTAGAAAAGCTTGCCCGCTTCTTCTGTTATACCTGTCTTGCCTTTTAGTGAAGCTTAAAAATAACATATTCTCGATACACTATTAAAAAAATTAACATATGGCCTTGTCAGTATGTGTTACAAGTCTGAGGAGAATGAAAAGTTCATTTCCTTAAAATAGTTGTACAAGGCTTATATTTTGTTTCACATGTGGATTAACTGTGGATTTTATCCAGTAACACTTTATATTTTGATATTTTCAGACCCAATTAACAATGTAAACAAAAAAAACTACATGTCTCGGAATGAAGCATTGTGGTGAATGGAATGCCAGTTCTGGCTGAAGGTATCACACAATCCTCAATCCAGCACCATACCCCAAAGCCTCAGCCCTATTCACCCTCCTTGCACCATCCCACATCCTCAGTCCACTTTCTCCTCAGACCACTCATGACTCTTAATCGTGCCCCATTTTTAAAGATGGAATCAAGTAGACATCCAGTACTATGAAAAGAGCAGGTATTCTGTGGGTGCCATTGTAGAAATATATGTATTCATTAGAGTTGTGTGATTTTTATATGTGGAGCATAAGAGATGTGCTCAAGTAAGTGCTGTATGATGGGGAATAGTGTGAGTGAGTGAAGACTGAGTGGTGCAAGGGTAGGGTGAAAAATGTGCTGATAGGGTGAGTTACATGAATGCAATGTGAGACAAGGGCCCTGTAATGACCTACTTCTCTGTATGTTTTGGTGCTTCTGTCGGTCACCAGGTCATTACTTACCACATCCTTTCTCAGGTTCCAGAAAGACACCACATTTCACAATACTTACCCAAGAAAGGAATAAACACTGACAACATATAAGACCATTGCTGAGGAGCTCGCAAATAACAACAAGTCACAACACCTCCCCATCCGAGAGGGTACGCAGAGCAAGTCACAACACCTCTCTATCTGAGAGGGTACACAGCACATGCTCCTCCTAGCAATGTAATTTAGACATCCCTGATGGGAGCCGATTTCCCTCCCATATCAACAATTACCCATTAGAGGGGAATCGCCCATCCCTCTGTAAGTACTTGGTAAAAAAAGGGTCCCGACCTTCCCTCACAAGGAATAAAGACAAATTATATTCTCCAAGGATTCTTTATTACATGATAATAGGATGACAAAAGAAAGAAATGACTAAACATCACAGTAAACATTAGTAGCAATCATCAACACATACATAAACATAGAACCTGAAAATAAAAGCATAGTTACAAACAATAAGTACACTTGGATTACCTCACCGTAATCTGAGGCATCTTGTCATCTGAAGAAGGGTCCTTCTCTCTTTCCTTCTCTGGTTGGGTCAGGACTCTCTGTTGCACAAACACGTCTGCACGTCTGCACCGTGATGTATCACCAGACCGCCAAAACACCAGACCAGCATCTCAGCTCAGCAGCTCAGCATCTCTCAGCATCTCTCTGCCTCTCAGAATCTCAGAATTTCAGAATCTCTCCCTCTCTCGGACCCCCTTTCTCTAATATAGAACTCTATCCTCTATCAAAGCTTCTGGAAGAACCCGCCTACCTTTCTCACAAGATTCCTGTACTTTTCCACACCAAGCACCCAACAGCAGCTGGCCAAGCGTTTTGTTATGGCGCCAATGGTCTGCTCTGGTTCACTGCCGGTGAACAACACATGTAATCTCAAATATCACCTCTCACCTACAGAGGCTCAGAAGATGGCTGCAGTTTAGAATATGAAGTTGCTCAAGCATAGGCCTCTACTACTTGGAAAGCAGAATAATATTAGACCACGTCAAAGCCAATAGGCTAAAGTCATAATTCACCTAACTCAAATAACACTATGCACTTAATCCCTCAGTATCCACTATGGAGCACATGTGTGCACCATCACCAAGAACTCTGCACCTCGACATCCCACACCTTCTATTCTTTGGCAAGATTATTCTAATGCAAGACCATCCTACATTAAGGCTAAAGTAACATAGCACACTAAAATCAGTACACAATGGTGGTGATTGAGGGTCATCACAGATCATCAGACCACTAAAGTGGCTCATTCACTACAGGCCCATGTGAGGGTCAGGTGATAGGAGTGCGTGCAGAGCGAGAGGAGTGATTGTATTGTCGTTTGAGATGTGTAAATGCTGGGTGAGTGGTGTGCCTGTGTGTGAATGCAGTGTGAGAGGTGAGAGTGAAGGGTGAGCTGTGAGTGCATGGTGAGAGGACTTAATACAGGTGTGCACCACAGAGCAATAATGTGCAAGAATGCAGGCATATTTCTGTTTCCGAACTACACCCTTGCTGTACAATGCCTCTTATATAGTATAAAGCAAATAACTAACTAAGTAAATGACTTAGGTTATCAGAAGAAAAATAATGATGGTAAAAGTGCATCAGATGATTCTCTTTAACCAGCATGAGTAACCTAACTTTCCCTAAACTACCTTAATAAGGGCATCCCTAAATTAGAGCATTAGGTAGGGACATAATCCTATAAGGAAAAAGAAAGGTGCAAGTCATTAGAGTCTTAAGTACCCACCAGCCAAATGGACATACATGAGGCATTTATTGCTTATTACTGTGCCCTTAATAGCGGACAGTCAAATTCAGATCAGGGAGTTCCTCAGAAAGGTCACATTACCCTTTACTGACCCACCAGATAGAGAGGAGTTAAATGCCACCAACACAGAGCAGAAAATCCGGTTAGCTATTTGGAGGGGGGCTACAAGTAAGACCCCGAGATTGGAGAGACTTTCCATTGAATTTTATAATGCGTATGAAGGCCTCTGGATCCCCAAGTTGTTAGAGTTATACAAGCCTGCTGTTCTGGAGGGACTGCTTCCGCCAACGCTTAGCTTGGTGTTACTGGTCTCACTCCAAAGTCAGGTAGGTACCTCATGGAGATGGTGTTGTACCATCCCCTGTACATGCTTGGAACAGTTTTTAAAATACTAAGCAAGATCGTTGCAGTGCAGCTGCTGGAACATCTCCCTTGCCTGGTCCATCCTGACCAAAACAGTTTTATACCGGGCAGGTCAACCACCCTTAATATACGAAGTTTCCATAAAGTGCTGGAGTTGGCTCCTGCCCAATGGCCTTATGCAGCTTGTGTGATGTTGGACTTAGAGCAAGCATTCAACACCATTATGGGGATACATGTTCCCTGCATTAATGCCTACGGGCATAGATAGCAGGTTACAGAGACTCATCAGGCTCTTCTATTCAGAACCCACGTCCCAGGTGAAGATAGGACAGTGTGTTTCTGCCCATTTTCCAGTGAGTAGGGGTAAGCCCCAAGTGTGCCCTGTCTCCCTGCTCCTTTTCGCTCTGGGGATGGAGGAGCTGGAACAGAGGCTTAGACATTAGGGCCAGGCACGGGGCTTTCTGTTGGAGGGGTGACACAAGTTGTCTCCCTACATATGGATGACATTCTGACATATGTCTAGGTCATACATGAGGGTATTACTGAGATAAATTACATCTTGTCAGATGTCCAGGTTGCCTCAGGGCTGGGGGTGGACTGGTCAAAGGCTTGCCTATTCCCGATACACCCAGAGTGCTCACTGCGGCAATTAATAGTGGACACGCACCCACTCCGTTGGTAGCCGGACACCTTCAAGTACTTGGGTATCAGCATATGTCATGCCTCCCTGTATCTTATAGATGGCAACTTCATGAGAGCTAATGCCTCCCCTGTACACAATTGGTGTTCTGGATCATGCTCCTGCTCTCAGTGCAAGGCAGAGTGTCCCTGACAAAATGTGCTTGTTTGTGTGGTGTGAGTGCAGGGGGAGTTGTATGCCCATGGGAGTGAAAGGTGATCTGTGTGAGTGACAGGAGTGCCTATGTGAGCAATTTACCAGTGTGTGAGTAGGGTGAGAGGAATGACTATAGGGTGAGTGATCTTACCATATGGGTTTGGATGTGGGTGAAAGTTCAGAGTAGGAGTAATGAATGCACAGTGAGTGGTGTGCTTGATTGACTGAGATTGCAGAGTGAGCAGTGAGAGTGACAAATGAGTGAAATGTAACATGAGTGAGTGCAGGAGGAACAGTGTACTTGTGTGACTTCATGGTGAGTGCAGGGTGGAACAGCGTGAGTGCATGAGGAGCAGTGCAGTGTGAGTGGTCTGCTTCTTTAACCACAGGTTAAGTGGAGGGAGAACAGAGTGAGTTCATAGCGAGTGGCGCAAGTGCAGTGTGGCCGCTGTGATTGCAGGGTGAGCAGTGTGCTCATGTGACTGTAGGGTTTTGGAGGGACATAATCTACAATGTAGTTGCTATGAGTGCTTATGCGAGTGCAGGTAAGAGGATTGTAGGAGAGTAGGGTCTGCTATCCAATGGTCACCCCAAATTTTTGCTTTTTGCTTCACTGGTTTATGACTTAATGTGGCTGTGGGCCTGCTAATCAGACCCACAGCCCGCTGTTCTCTCTCTAAATTAATGCCAATGCACTTTAGGTGCATTACGAAGTTGGAACTGGTTCACCTTATTGACCCCTGTAACAGTGTACCCAGGTACCCAGGGCATAGGTGCTTCCAAGGCCTACCAGGGGCTGCAGCACGTATTGTGCCACCCCTGGCCTGGCCTCCATATTTGACACAACTGGCTGATCACTCAGCTGGGGCAAGTTGGTATAATCACCTCTTGCTTAGGTATAGTATCCCTATATCTAACTTAAAATGGGCACATATGTTCCTATCAGCCACTCCTATGGAAGGCCTCATCAATCCTGGAGGCAGAGTGCTTGGAAATATGTGAGATGGTGCTCTAGCATGAGCTGAGCCTGTCTGCAGCTTTCGGAACCACGTCCTTTAGCTGTTCCATGATACTGCCATACCATATACTCTTAAGTACATTATGAACCTCGCGGTTAAATGCTATCTTTGGTTTGGCTTTATCAAAACATGTCGAGTAAGGTGTCATACGAATTGGAATACTACCCCGCCGCCAGTTCTGGCGACGGGGGTAGCATTCCACCCTTCTAGAGGGACACGACATGTACCTAACCTGAACCCCGGTTAAAGTTAAACAGAGCCTCAGCATCCCAAAATGGATGCTGCCACCACAGACACAAGTCTGACCTCCTGCTGCTGGGAGTCCTTCCAGCGGGGGCGGCTTGGACAAAGGGTTTCCTGCCTTGGGAGGTGCTAGCACCACCCCAGACAGGATTTTGTGTATTGGGTAGGACAGGGCTGAATAGAATCAGACATGCCTGGGGCACACAAGGTGTCCCTGTGCATTTGCCAGTTCAAACCGGTACTGGGGCTCTCCAGCCCCAGTCTTGGCGCAAAGCTGCACAAAGGAAAGGGGGTGTAACCACCCCCCTTCCTGGTCCCACCCAGAGGAGGGACCTAGTAGGTGATCCGGCCCCCAGATTTGGAATAAGAGTAGGAGCTGTGTCCTGAGACTTCAGATCATCCTGAACTCGACTTAAACTAAGAAGAAGACTGGACTTCGACATTCTGCTGCACAGAAGACGGAAGAGAATCTCCCTTGTGGCCAAGGAGTGACCACCCTGTGAATACAGGCACCAACCAGCAACTCGACGTCTGCTTTGCCGCCGCCTCCCGCCAGAGCCCGAGCCCAGAGCCCGACAAGACCTGGATTCCCAGACATCTCACAGCCCGATCCACAGTCCCTGAAAAGAAGAGACCCGTGGAGGCATCGAGAGATGTGGGACCGGACCTCTTGGAAGACCCCCGAAAAGCTGACTGTGCAGCACCCGAGGCACCCTCGACGCTGTACTTTGGGGTTTGAGAAGCCCCAACACCGAGCAGCATTTGCACCGAAGATCAGCCCCCCAGCATCTTCACGATCTGCGTGGGGCCCTTTTGCACTTTGCCACTCGATGCGCGGCTAGTGGCCATCTTGGCGACGAAAACTACGACTTACACCACTGGTCTGGTTGCTCCAGACTGGCCCTTGCTCCCCTGAAAAGGAGCACCCGCTCTGACCTTGCTGGTCCGAGTGAGAAGCTTGCATCGATTCCTGCGTGGCTTGCTTTAGCCAAGGCCTGTTTGCTCCAATCAAGGTTCCGACACCGCCATCAGCGAGACCCTTTGTGGGACAGCTCGTGATCGACTCCTGGACGTCCTTGACCTCTTCGTGTCCACGTGGCTGCAGAGGCAATCTTCACTTCATCACCTGTTTGCACCCGACATCGCCTGGTTCCTTCCTGGTTCCACGGTAGTCACTGGCTAGTGACTTTGAACATTGTCCCCTCTGCTTTCAGGTCTTCACCTCTTCAGATCCACCCTTGGATCCACCGGAACTCTTCACGACGACCCGCCTGCAGCATCTTCAGCTCCAAGCACCATCGACCTGCGTGACGAAACCCGACACTACTTCGCACCTGTGCACCCGCTTCCTGTGGGTGAGGTAACTCAGCAACGCCGGTGTTCCCACACTGGTATACACCTCTAGTGCCTGTGTCTAAAGTTTTATCCTTGTAGGTCCATCGGAAGGTTCTTAAAACACTAACTTTGTAACTTTTACGCACCATTGACATTGCATTGGTGCATGCGTGCGCTTTCCGCACTGCACCCGAGTCCCGCGGGCCTTTCCCGACTTCATCACTGCTAGTCTTGAACAGCTCCAGCGAATCCCCAGGCCCTAGGCCTCTTCACTTTCCCGATAGTGGTTCTTATACCACTATTTTAGTATATGGTTTAGGTGGCCCCTAGGGCTCATCCATATTCGTGCAACTTTTGTATATTTAAACTGTGTTTTGTTTTAACGCATTTGCTTCTGTGCTCATAAAGAGTATAGGGGATATTTGTAGAAATAAATCTATATATATTTTCAATATATATCTGTGTGGTGTCCTTTCATTTGGTATTCAAGGGGATTGTGTATGGTAAAACAGCTTGCTTCACATGCCTTTACAGAGTTTAGCCTAAGACTGCTTAGTCCATGCTACCCCTAGGACAGCTTGTCTACAAGGTTGACTTACAACCAATCATCATAAGGGTTGCTTGGCATGGTACAAGGTGATCACTAGAACTAGTGAGCATCATATACCAGGTCAACTTCTCACAAGGATGATGAACATGTGAGTGCAGGGTAACAGTGTGAGTGCATGCTGAGCAGTGTGAGTGCAGTGTGATCTCTGTAAGTGTAGAGTGAGTGTGAAAGTGAAGGGTGATTGGTGAGAATGAGGAGCGAATTTCCTGAACGCAGGATGTATTCTCAGGCACTTGGAGTAATGCAGTATGTTACTGACGGCTGGTGAGTAGAGCTTCACATATAAGTTAAACTATTGCTATTATGGCATCATTCAAGGATGGATGGTGGAGGCAATAAATCATTTGCTGATCCTGTAATAAACTTTCAGTCTTGTGATAAGGGGTGCCAGCTGACTGGATTTTTACCAGCACCACCAATATTTTGATGTCCTGGCCAATATAAAAATTAAGCAAAATCACAAAACTACTTTATTTTTATTTTGTTTGATAAGCAACTTTATTCATTTTTAAAGATAGAGGTAGCAGCTGGGCACATTTGAGCATTGTTTCATAGCATCACAGATTACCTTTGCAATGATTAGAAACAGGTAAGCGCCCAGGTGCACAACCATGACATATAAACATTACAGTTGTATACATAGGTGGGTTCAATTATAATCAGTCTAGTTGATTCATCCATTTACCCCACACTCTGTGATTTAGTGGGGCAACCCCGGCCCTCAAATAGGGGTTTGCTCTTGTGCAACACACCAGTCTACTTCTTGGCGCCATCTAGCTATACTTGGGGGTGTGGGTTGTGCTCATGTTGTGGCAATATCGCGTGTAGCTCCGGCAATGGCTGTCCCAAGTAACACCGTCTGATCGTGCCCTGTCAAGGCCGTCCATTACTCCTAGAAAGAGTTGTGTGGGATTGTGGGGAACCTGCCAGCCCAGGATATGTATGAGCTCTGACTCTATTGCAGCCGAGTTTGAGGCCAGGCGCTGACAGATCCAGGTCATGTGGTAAAAATCTGCCGGTTTGTGACTGCAACGCGTGCAATTTTGAGAGGCGCGTGAGCCCACTTTGTAAAGGCATTCTTGGGTGAGATAAGCAGTATGTAAGTAGTATAATTGAATTAGGCGGAGTCTGGCTGAGGTTATAATGGCTTTGGGGGCCATGAGGGCCTCACACCAGTCCTCTTCCTCCAGGGGACCAAGCCATCCATCCCACCGGGTCCTGAGTGGGGTGAGCGTTGTTGGGCTATTATTAATCAGGTTACGGTATATCCGAGATACTCTCCTTTCCCCAGTTTTCCCATCAGGACCTGAGCCTCTAGTGGGCTAAATTTGGGAAGTGTTGTACCCGTGGAAATGTGCGTGCCGAGGGTATGATGTAGCTGCAGGTACTTAAAGAATTGTGAAGTATGAAGAGTGTAGCGTCCTTGCAGGTCGTGGAACGTTCTAATGTTGTCTCCCACCCAGACATCGCCCAGTAGTGATATGCCAATACAATCCCATCCCATGAGTGCCGTTACCTCTCCCAGCCACCTGCCTTTCCAGAGAGGTGTTTGTTGGCTTTGTTTTCGGTCCCAACATGTGTGTCTCAGGGCCGTGCGCCGGGCTATCAGTATCGCCCTAGTGATCGATGGCATTGCTGCGGGTATTGGGCTTCCATATAGGAATGCTTGAATCTGGGGAAATTCCAGGTCTTTGAGTTCTGTTCTACAGGCTAGGTCAGACCTGCCCCAAGTGAGCCAGTCATGTAGGACCAAAAGCTGGTTAGCTATGTAATATAAGTGTAGGTCAGTCATGCTCATGCCACCAGCAAAGGGCGGAATCCAACACTGGGCAAGGGCAATGTGTCGTCTCACCCCCTCCCAGAGGAATTTCACGGCCACACCATCCGTCTCCTTAAACCAGCTACGTGGGAAGTGTAAAGAGGTGTTCTGGATAACATAATGCCTTTATCTTTAACCTTTATCTGTACATACTTCAAGCAACAAATATAAATAGAAAACACTTTTCGACGTGTTTTAGGGCTGAAATAATGATCCATCAATGATAGTTAAAATAAACAAAGAATAGTCAGGCTACAAATGAATATAGATGATTTTGTTTACAGTCCTTTTTAGGCCTTTACAGACTCTTGAAACTACATCAAATGTCCTGTATTTTTCTTTTGGAAAGGTGACAACCCTACTTGTGATATACCTTTTCACAAAATGCATTGTCCCACTTTGGCAGTAGTATTAAAACACAAATGCATGGAATAGGCAGAGTGTGGGCCCAGGAGATACTGGATCCAGTGAAAAAACAAAGCTTTGTTAACCAGTTCATAAAACATGTACATGGTCTTTTAAATACCTCTGAAATACTCAGGTGAGGCTGAGATAAGACAAACAAAGGGGGGCGGCTAAAGCCCTTTAAGCCCTATTGGCTCTGCTCGACTGCCCAAATGCATTAAATTGAGTGCAGCACACATGGAAAATTTGGGAAGCAACTGAGAGTGAAGTGCCTGTTTAGGGAATTTGTGTTTGTGATTAGAGGTATAACCCAGGACTGTATGGAGAAATACCAAAATCATATATTTTCAAAATCCTCAAATCCTTCGGTTTCTATTGCTGGGTAGTAGATCTCTTTCACCTTGATTGGCTGGACAGGAAATGCCTTGAACATGTTTGTCAGATTTTCTTCAACTTTCCTCCCCAGATATATTAATTCCCTTCAGTCTTCCTTGTACAGGACGATAGCCATGCCAAGGCATGAACTATATCTGTGTCCTTCGTAGCCTCCAAGGGTTGAGGCACCAGTCATGCAAATGATTTAAATGGATTTGAGCAGGGATCCTCTCATTTAAGACCCTGGGCACAAGACCGGTCAATCAATGGAAACACACAGGGATGTTACTGGTGATGACTGTGCAAATTCTGGATAATAAAGTGTTTATTTTTAATAAAGAAGAGTACCGACATATACAGGATGTAGCCATGGGCTCCTGAGTTTAATAGGGGAGGGCAATGTATGCAGTATGCTAGTAAAGATTTTGGTTGATTTCATACGGGACAGAATTGCAATTGGAATTAAGGTAGGCAGTAACTTACAGTGGTGATTCAATGCCGCCCTTAAGTGTTGTTTAATTCGTTGCTCAAGGTGACTCCCGAAAGGATTGAGTTGTTACAGAGACTTCACTGAACATACAGGTATGGTGCATATATGCTCATGGTGATAGTTTTATGGTTTGGATAACTGGAGCACAGTATGGTGCACTGGTATAGTTTTATACTTTGAAAACTGGAGCACCCACTCACGGTTTTGGACTTTTCTGTCCATTATGATAAACACACCCCACATGTGAGGTACTGTTTTCATCATAGACAGAAGTGTGAAGTCTCTGGGCGATGGGACGTTTGCACGAATCCCAAAATGTTCAGCACAGAAATATGAGGAAATGTAGGGGCTTATTTTCAAATCCCTTGAGACATATTTCCACAGCTGGAGCGTCATTTTTGTGATGCTCCGGAGGCGGCGTGTGCAGACCCATGTCTAAGAGGCCATAAAAAGCCAGTTTGCGTGGCTTTTCATGGCCCAGTAGAAATGGAGTACGGCAAAGCAGCGCAAGTTGCTGCCTTGCCTTACTCTGCGTCAAAGAGGTGTTCCATGGGGGTTGCGGTGGGTGGTCCCACACAAAACCCACGGACTTTGAGGCTACCCTAGATTTACAATATCACATAAACCTGGGGCAGCGCCAAAAGCTTGTGCCTGCCTAGGGCATGCGCAATGAGGAGAAAAGTTTACATTTCTCCTTGTTTTTTCCTTTTTCCATCTGTAGCACACATAGAATGAGGAAAACGCCTCTTTTGATTGTTTTTGTGCAAGAAGGTGGCCCTTCCTGCACAAAATAAATCATGCCAACATCACAGACACCCTGTGTTGACACTTGGCTGCAAATTATGCATCAGTGCTGGCTAAAAGGACAGGAATGCACTGTATCTTGTAAATACGGTGCATTGCTGCCCTTTTGAATTGGTGTAGGGCAACGCAGCAAAATGACTTGCAGTGCTGCCCGACGCCAATATTTTTTAAATAAGCCCCTTGGTTTTATTAACAAAAGTTTGAACTTTGCTGGGCATTTTAGGAAAGAGAATGGTAGCATCCAGAGAAGCCACACCTCAGAGGTCTCCACCAGGTGTGTAGTTTTCAGTGTCTGGGATTGGTATGCTCCCCTTGGTGCTGACCAACCCCCGGTCCAAATGTTGCAGTTACTGACATCCCAAAATCATCCTAATTCCCAACAAGACCCACCTCTACTTATTGCATATAGTTTTAATTGAGAAAAGTGTGGGAGTGCATGATGGTAGGATATTTTCTATTATCTAGTGAGTGTCCCAATTTGTATGACTTCCTGTTGCATGTCAGTATTTTGAAAACACTTTTCCAAGCATTTCACGAGAATTGCCTAATGTTATGGGTAATCCAGAATACGGAGTTGATCCAAATATGCTCTATGTCTATAGTCAGACTTTTGGGGACTTTTCAAACACATTTAAAGGAACATAAGGCCAGATGTGCAACTGTTTTTAGCAGTCACAAATTGGAAATCCGCCTGTCTACAACCACTAAAAAGGGTTCTAGCACGTACCAAACTTATTTTGCTAGTCAGTAACATGTTACCGGCTCGGGAAATAGGTTTCGAAACTCGCTATTAGGATGGGGCGTGCTAAGGGCATCCCTTCCTAATAGCGAGTTGCAGGGGACTATAAGTTTGTTTTACGACCGCAAATGTGGTCTCAAAACAATCGCATTTCAACATTCCTAAACATAGACTGTCTCTGTCACTTGTAGACCGGTGACGGTGGCATCAACAGTAATTGATTTACTCATTCACCACGCTGTAAATTAGTGAGTAGGGTAACTGACCCCATTGTTTAAATAGTATTCCTACACTGTATATTTTGGTGAAGAAGGTTACCAACCCTACTCCCCACCATTATTCACTATTCCACAGATCTAATACCTCTTCCACTTATTAGGATCTACGGTAACAGTACATTACAACAATACTGCCTGAAATCAAAGAGAGTCTATTCATCAAAAGGGTAAGCTTTCCCAAGAGCACTTTATTCACTCATGCCATTAGAATACATCATCCCTGGTGTTGATATTCATTCTTACACATGTCTTTGACCAAATTACCAGGGATACAACCAAGAAGTACTCTGAACTGTAATAGAAAGATTAATTTTTCCACCTCAGGGACTTTCATAGTGCCGCCAGGTAAGCAAGACAACCCCTCTCACTCACAGCCCACGGACCTAAATTTTAATTACTACTCACATTAATATTATGTCCTACTTCTAGTCCCCAGAATCCCCATCCTGAAGAGACTACGTATCAAGGAGAGGGTCCAAACGTCGTCGACAACTGCAAAGGCAGAGCCCCAGCAAACTAGAAGTTACTTATGAACACATGATTGTATAAGATATTCAAAGGGATTCCCTTTAATTATCAATAACCATCGCCTCCTTTCTTACTAGTGCTACGTATATTGCACTGTTCTGGTTCTGGTCACTTCACTGGGGTCACAAAGTCATGTCTGAATGTGTAAATGTATATAGTGTGAATACACATTTGGAAATTATGTTTATGTCTTTTTACTCTAAATATTGTCTGTGGGGGGCGTGGCCAAGATGGCGGCTTGAATAGACGTGAATCGAGAGGCTCCCCGGCCCAAAGCCCCATTATCACGTTATTTCCAGCTACCACCCCCTGTGATTCTGCCCAAATCAAGCTCGAACCTTTCTGCTGCCTTGGAGCGCTACCGGTTGGATTTTTCTGGGCTATTGATCGCCTGTGGCCCCGCATTCCCAGCCGCCGGAGAGGACAGCGCAATGGCGACGAAGGTTTGAGCCCTTCCGCCGCGCGGTCGCACTGCAGTGACTGCACGCACTAGACCGGAGTGCCGTGGAAGCGCACACCGGAACACAGAGAGGCGACCTCGGCGGCTGCGTGTGATAGCTGGGGGAGGCGGTGCGCCCCGACCCCCCCGGACACAGTGCGTCGCGCCGGAGGACCCCCCGGCAAATCCAGGCCCCGGCGTGGGCCTACCAGACGACCGGACGGGACCAGCCCCGGCGGACCCACAGCGCCCACACCCTGCGCATACCAACCCTGCTCCACTGGGGGACCGCCGGCTAGAGCTTTGTGCGCCGACGGACACTGGCGACCCGCAGCTTCCGCTGTTGACGCGACCGGTGCAACGGCGAAGAAGGTTAGAGCCCTTCCGCCGCGCGCCTACGCCTCGGCGGCTGCGGGCGTAGACAGGATTGCTAGGCCTGCGAGAGGCTGCCCACGAAGAGGAGCCCGGGGCATCCAGCGACCGAATACCTGAGGGGTCGGTGCTCCTGGCCTTTCCCGGGCGGGCCGTGCCCCGTCAGCAGCCAACCAACGACTCCAGGCCCCGGCGTGGGCCTCCAGACACATACCCGCGCCTTCTCTTGGCGGGCCTACAGAACCTTGGGCTGCGCGGAGCACCGGCCTCCGGTCTTGTGCGCTCCCGCTGGTCCTCCCCCACCTCATCGGCGGCCTCTGGGGAGGACGCGCTGGGATCAGCGGCTCCGCTCCATCGGAGCCTCGTGCACTCCAGCGGGAGCCCATTGGACAATTTAGACCCCGGCGTGGGCCTACCGGGTGGCGGCATAGAACATAGCCTACTCACCCCGGCCTCTCCGAGAACTGCGAGCCCCACCGGAGGCCTCCGTCCACCGCGCCACCCACGGCGGCCATCTTACTAAGCGGCATCGGCCCGCCGCCGGGGGAGTCCCAGAGCCCCCCCGCCCCCTGGCCTACCGGCGAAGAGACACACCGGCGACGTGGGAAGCCACCCAGCAGCACACCCCCGCATTGATAACGGCCCCCTGGACGGGGGGCATAAGGTGAGTGGCGCCCAGCGACCTGGACTACCGAACACTCTCCCCCCCCCGGGTCCCTGCACTCTCTGTTGGATGACCCTCAACTGCTGAGGTCGGTGACGCAGCCCTGCTGGACGCTATCCACGGCCCCATCTCGCCAGGGCCGTCAGTCCCGACCTCCTCCCTGTTGCCTGCTGTCCGCCGTCCACCGGGTCCCCCACTCAGACACTGGGGCCGTCCGTGGACCTCTCCGCGACATCCAGTCCACGAGATCTTCCTCCAGCTGCTCCCGAGGCGCTGCTCCCCTGCCTGGCGCCTAAGCACTCTTCCTAGGCCTACGTTGCTCTTCCTCTATCAAGCATAACCTTGCTCGGCGCGGCACGGTGGCCCCAGCCGGACTAATCTGGTCATCTCTACCCCCACTACCTCACTAGCCACTACACACTCTGAGCGCCGCCCTTGCAGCGCCCCACGAAAGAATCTTCCGCCCCCGGAGTGGCTTGCGGAGCTTCTTCTTGGACCGCCGTTCCTTGACCCTTCGCAGGGCCCAGAACTGGCTCTGATTCGTCCGCTACCCGTCACGGTTCGTTTCGTTGCTGGGCGATCACTCGACAGCTCCCGACGATACCCATCGGCTGGCCCATCACCCTGTTCTTGACATCATGACGCACTCTAATCGCAAAGGGACCCGGAATGTTGTGGAACTCATGCATAAAGCAGCGTCGAAAGGAGACAAGAACCAGCCACAGTCGTCCCCGAAACCCCCCGCGAGCCCTCAGCCGCAGGACGAAGACTCCGCTCCGATCACGAAAGCCTTCCTGGCCTCCCTCTTCAACACACTGCGAGAGGACTTCCAGACTCTGAAACAGGACTTGGCTGGGGAACAACGCAAACTCCGTCGTGACATTGATGGCCTGGGTGAGCGAGTTGCCTCTCTGGAGGACGCTGATCGGTCCCGCAGTGGGGAGGTGGAGAGACTCCAGCAGGAAATCCTGCGACTTCAGGATCAACAGGTGGATTTACAGTCGCACTCTGAAGACTTGGAGAACCGCTCCAGGCGGAATAACATACGGGTCAGGGGTGTTCCGTTGAAGGCTGAAAAGGACAATGTGACCAACTACCTTCAAGACCTATTCAGAGACATCCTGGGAGAGCCAAGCGACTTTGAGATCCGAATCGACAGGGCGCACAGGGTGGGCATGCCACGCAGAGCACCTGCACCACCTCCGGACATTCTAGCGTTCCTCCCGGACTTCCCCCTGAAGGAACGCATCCTTAGAGAGGCCAGGAAAGCACAGCCCATCAGATTTCGCGATGACCCTGTAGCCCTTTTTCAGGATCTCTCTAACATCACCCTACAAAAGCGTAAATCCTTCAGACCTGCGACGAACTTCCTGCGGGATGCCGGGATACCCTACTCTTGGGGCCACCCGTTCCGTTTGATCTTTAAGTGGAACGGCTCCCTCCACCAGCTTAGATCACTCCGCGACACCTGCTCCCTGCTTGGGATCGACATGCCGGAAAGTTCAACCTCCAGAGACGCCTCTCCGTCCCGGTCGCAAGAGGACCCACCTCGCCCTACAAGAGACGGCTGGCAGACGGTCCGCAGGAGGAGAACGCCGAGAACCATCCCGAAACCCGACCCGATCACGGTCGCCCAGGAACGAGAGGCGGCAGTACAGGAAGTGGCAGATAACACAGCACCCGATCTGTAGAACATTGACCTTTTGAACCTTGACCAATTTGGGGGTGTTCTCTCACTCGCACATGGCTTAACTGGGGTCTGGGCCGGGGAGCCGCCAACTGGGCTGCAACCATGGTACCCCTTTCTTTGACTTTCTACGGACCTGTGCCCTGCACGACTAGGCCCGAGACTTTTACCGGTTTCTGTTGGGGGGCTGTTCTGGGAGGGGGTGGGGAATTTGGGGAATGGGGGTTCAGTACTTGAGGGGGGTTTGGCTGGTCCACTCTGTTGGGGTTAGGGTGGTCACGGGGGGGAGGGGATTATTGGGGGGGACCAGTACGCCGTGGGATCTTTACACACACCAGGGTTTGCCCATGTTTTCCACCATTGCGCAGCGTCTTGCACTACTGCCCCCGTTCGCCCCTGTGTGCCCCGGCGATGGCTGATACGCTCAAAATCCTGTCTCTTAACGTCAAGGGACTCAATAACCCGATTAAGCGCAGGGCTATCATCTCCTACCTAGAGAACTCTGAGGCCGACGTCTGCCTGCTGCAAGAAACCCACCTCTTGGCTAAGGACTGGCACCGGCTGCGCTCCCGCGCTTTCCCACAGCAACTCTTCTCCTCTCTCCCATCAAAGAAAGCTGGGGTGGCTATACTCATATCACGGCGCTTCAAAGGCAAGGTAGGGGCCAAAATAGGGGAAATTAAGGGACGCCTTCTAGCCCACGCTTTCCAGATAGGCAACACCACCTACGCGATAGGCTCCATCTATTCCCCCAATACAGGTCAGGAACCCTTCTTACTATCCGCAATCTCAGAAACGCTTCAAGCACCTCACACCTACATGCTCCTAGGGGGGGACCTTAACCTCGTCATGGATACAGTCAAGGATAGATTGGGGCACCGTTACGGAGACACAGGGGCGATTTCGCAGAAGGGCACCACTTGGCTGCATGATAGAGACATCTCGGACCTTTGGAGACACGCACACCCACTTACAACGCAGTACACATTCTACTCACACGTACACCACACTTACGCACGCATAGACCACTTCATGGGCTCATCGACCTTCATTCCCCACATCGCCACAGTGTCAATTGTCCCGGCTGCCCTCTCCGACCATCAAGCAGTGGAACTGACGCTTAACGTGCCCAGTTCGCCGCGCACTCCGGGGTCGTGGAGGCTTAACGAAACCCTCTTACAAAAACCGGCGGTAACCCGCCAACTTCATAAATGCATCTCAGACTACTTGGCCACCAACGACACCTCTGATGTGTCGATGTCGTCCTTATGGGGAGCTTTGAAAGCTGTCGTTAGGGGGGAGCTGATAGCGATATCAGCTGCAGACGCCAAACTTCGCAAAGAAAAGAGGAGCGACCTCTCCGACAAAGTCGCGGAGTTGGAGAGAGTTCACAGCCGCACTGGCGCCCCGAGAATTTGGCGCCAACTTAAGGCCGCCCGGGCTCAGTTGGCTAGCCTCGACACCGACAGGGCAGAATTTGCTGCTCTTCGCCTCCGTCACACGTACTACGTGGGGGGCAACCGCACCGGCCGGCTCCTGGCCAGCGCCTTGAAAGCCAAACTCCAACGCTCCAAAATCACGACGCTGCTAGACGACGCCGGCTATGCAGTTACTGAGGACGCACAGATCGCCTCGGCCTTTCGCTCCTACTATGCCTCTCTATATAGCACGGATAAGGCGTCGCCGACAGCCATTGACACCTACTTGCAATCGGCCGATATTACGCCGT
Organism: Lissotriton helveticus; assembly: GCF_964261635.1. NCBI lineage: Eukaryota > Metazoa > Chordata > Amphibia > Caudata > Salamandridae > Lissotriton > Lissotriton helveticus. The sequence continues at coordinate 890,390,417 of NC_136067.1, read as the reverse complement.
TATGTTCGGCGAGCGTGGAAACCCTTGATGCCCCCATTCGCCCCGACGAGATCCTCGCTGCCATTGCACGCCTCCGTCCGCTTAAATCCCCGGGCCCTGACGGCTTCTCATCGGGCTTTTATAAATCCTTCGGCCATGTCCTAGCGCCTATCCTCGCCAGGCTATTTAATTCCTTTGAAGGGCCGAGTTCCATCCCACCCGATATGCTTGCAGCCGACATTGTGGTCCTGCCTAAGCCGGGCAAACCCCCAACGCACTGCTCCGCATTCCGCCCCATCTCCTTACTCAATCTAGATCTGAAGCTGTTTACGGGGGTACTGGCGGCTCGCCTAGGCCCCTGCCTCCCGGGCATCCTCGAACCGGACCAATCGGGCTTTGTCCCGAACCGCCAGTGCAGTGACAATACCAAAAGACTCCTGCACCTCGTGGACAAAGCTCATTTTCAGGTCTCCGACTCTGCCCTATTAGCCATCGATGCAGAGAAGGCTTTCGACCGTGTCGACTGGACCTACTTGCAGGCTGTGCTGCGGCGCTACCACCTGGGCGACCGGTTTCAGGCCTGGATCGCGAGCTGCTACCACCGTCCCTTGGCACGTGTCCGGCTGGGTGGCCTCAAGTCCGACCCCTTCGAGATACAGAGGGGAACCCGCCAGGGGTGTCCCCTCTCACCCCTCCTATTTGCTCTATACGTGGAGCCCTTAGCGCAGAAGATCCGCGATAATCCCCACATTATAGGAATGTCTTTCGGCAACGAACCCCACGTGGTGGGACTGTACGCAGACGACATAATCGCCGCTTTGGACCGCCCATCTAGCTCCATACCAGCGCTTTTGGCGGAGCTGGAACAATTCGGCGCGGTGTCAGGTTTCAAGGTCAACCAGGGGAAGTCCCTGATACTGCCCCTTGGCAGCCATGCTCTTCCCAATAACCCACCGCCCACCTTTGGGTGCCAACTGCGGTCCACCACTCGACTGCCATACCTGGGGATTACCCTGACCTCCTCCACGGTCTCGACGGTTAATCACAACTACTCTACCTTATCATCCCAGATCCGGGCTGATCTCGCGCGTTGGTCAAAGCAACCCCTCTCCTTACTTGGGAGGATCGCGGCGGTAAAGATGTCGGTCCTACCCAAAATATTATACATCTTTCAGACCCTCCCGGTGTCGCCGCCAATGGGAATGCTAGCTGACCTCCAACATGATCTTCACCAATTTGTGTGGGAGAGGAAACGCGCCAGGCTACATCGACGAGTAGCGCACAGGACTGTAGACGAGGGCGGCCTCGGGGTCCCAAACTTGCTGCAATACTTCCAGGCCTCGTAAATTCGATATCTAGTGGAGTGGTACCGGCCCGAATCAGAGAAGAGATGGCTCTTTCAGGACAGGGCCATGGCACAGACCTCCCTGTGGAAGATACCGTTTCTTGCTCGCCAGCACAGGCCACGTTATCTCCTCCGCTCCCCTATTACTCTGACCACTATGGCGACCTGGGACATGGTAGCGGTCAAACGGGGCCTCACGACCTTCCCGTCCCCACTTACCCCGCTCTTTGACAACCCCGCATTCCCACCCGGCACGGACACTCGAGCTTTCCTGCAATGGCGTGACACGCCTTGCCGATCAGCTGGGCACCTCTTTGATATGGAGGGGTTCCTCTCTCTCGCCGACATCTCGCGAGACTATGGAGTGGATAACCCTCACATGTTTCAATATTTCCAAATCCGCCACTGGCTCTTGAGCCCGGACGTTGCCCCTCTGGCAAATGACACCGTTCGAGCGCTGGCTCGTGTCCAAGGACTCAGATAAACATCTTATCTCAGACCTCTATCGGATGCTCTCCCCTGCTGCCGACCCTGCTAAGACCGCTGGACAGCGGCGATGGGAAGCAGAATTTGGAAGACCTCTTTCCTCAATAGAATGGAACCACATATATTACAGGGCCGCCCACACTACCCGCAATACCAAAGCCAGGGAATCGGCGATAAAATTGGCTATCTATTGGCACCTTACCCCAGCGAGACTCAATCAAGGCAACCCGACCCGTAGCGCGCTGTGTTGGAGAGGATGTGGCAGCCGGAGTACACTGACTCACCTCCTGTGGGAATGTCCCGCCTTGCAGGAGTACTGGAAGGTCGTCCTGGACGATATTGATTCCACGTTCGACACTGAGATCCCACGTTTCCCAGCATACACACTCCTAGGGCTTCCCAATGCACTTACATTCCCCCTGAGATCAGCTCGCGGCAAACAGATGGGCATCGCTATGCAGGCAGCATCGCAACACGTCCTGTCGCTCTGGGGCTCCACTATCCCACCCACCCACACTGGCTGGCTACACAAGCTGTGGTTCACGTTGGGCATGGAACGGATCCAGGCCACACTCACACATACCACTGACGCATTCCGCACCACTTGGCAGCCGCTCCTGACGTTGCTCTCCAGGGAATTCCACGAAATCACCTGCCCGAAGAACCTTCGTATCCTACGACTCACGGACTGCATGGTGGACCGAACGCGACCAGAGGCACCCTGATACATTTAGACTAGCTATAACTCACACGATTACTATGGAAGACTGGCGTACTGGTGGGGTGGGGGGGGCGTTAGAGTTGGGTGTTAGGGGGGGAGGCGGGTTCTTAGGGCTGGCTTGTTTACTTGTTGCCCCGACTAGGGGCTTCTCTCGACCTCCGGGCACCACCTTTCCATCTGGGCATGCTCATCCTGCTCACCTAACGCTTATTAGAGAAGACGTGTCTGTCTGTCTCGCTTGCCTAACTTGCCTGTTGATTGTCCATTGCTATGCCATGCCTTTTTTTTCTGTTCTAAAACTCAATAAACATACTTTGAAATTAAATATTGTCTGTGCAAAATAAATAATACTCACTTCGGCTGAAGTGAGTACAGCAAAATTTGTTTTTTCTATGACTTTTCTACAAAAGATTTTTATAAAAGTGATACACCTAATTTAAATATGGTTTGATTCTCTATTTTGTTTTCTCTGTTTAAATATTGCAAGAAATACTATTCCTTGCAAAAAATATTATTAATTGGTTCAAATTAGTTCCTTGTGAACATTGTTTCTGCTTAAATAGCAATACCCAGTTTGCAAAGTATTATGGGTTGCTCTTGTTGTTTGTGCTAATCATAAATACTTTGTGGCAGATCCTTTGTGACTCATATGAGAATCACAAACAGAGCCTCAGACACTGTTGCACATCAGTGTTTGCAAAAAAATTGCAAATTGGAAGTCTCAAACACTGAAGGTCGAACATCTGGTCCATACACTTTTATTCACCCCCAATTCATATTCATGTTAATTTATATTAGCAAGGAATCCTTCTCATTGCCCAATGGAAAAAACATTGTAGACTACAGTTCGATTGCTGGCTCTGGGAATCATGGGATTTTGCACAAACTACAAATATATGTCTGTTTACTGGTTATGTCTAGGCCATATACACAATTTCTCCTTAGAGAGGATAGGTCTTTCTAGTAGAGTGAACGGTGAAACAAATCAAATCACCGGTTATCATTTCACAACAGTGCAATCAATGTGGCTACCAATTAATCCACTTGACTCTTTGTAGGTTTAATTAAAAGTTCAGAAATAATTAAATGTAGATCATTCTCAATAAAATCGTATAAAAGTACAAAAAGATCCGAGTGTGTCTAAATCTCCTCAAGAGATATGTCTTATATAGTACAAAGCAAACTAAGAAAATGATTAAATTGCATCAGATGATTCTCTTTAACGAGCATGAGTAACCTAACTTTCCCTACACTAACCTAACAAGGGCAACTCTATATTAGAGCATTAAGTAGGGACATAATCAAATAATTAAAAAGAAGGGTGTCATTCCTCAGAGTCTTCAGTAAAACACTCTGATGATGGATCAAGTAGCACAAAGCCACTCAAGCAGCAGTATAAGTCTGCTCCTTAAGGAAACCTAAAATGGACTCTCTCCCTAACTAGACGCAGCACATAATATCATCTGCGTCGACATAACACTCTCAGGTCTCTTCTCCTTGGGAAATGTCCATAGCTCTGGTACAACTGGATACTTCAGCACCTTTTCTCAGCCAGATAACAATTTATCTACCCTCATCCTTGGCCATTCCTTGCCCATGAGATCTCCACTCCTCCCATGTTACTGCTATTCCCTTGGCAGACTGCTCCTTCCCATGCTTTGCTACTATTTACACAAAACTTCTATATTCTAAATAATGAGGCTTATTCACACCTGCAGTAGAAACAATTCACCAGCATACATTCCATGCTTGATGGCTAAATGTGAATTTCAAATCTTAATGTGAGCAGCAACTGAACAAATCTCTCCTTGAGGCTCGTGAGTCCTGGTTTTGCTAAGTTGACGTGTGCACAGGGTTACAGAACATGTGGACCTTTCTACACATTAAATATCTGCAACTGCTTAGGGCACTAATAAATGCAATGAATCATTAAACGTCTCAGTGTAAATTCATTTGCACATGATTAATTTAAATTACACGTATAACGTTAAACATTAGTTGCACACATCCAAATCAAATATCTCACAATACGACATTTCAGACAATTTCCTCCTGTCCCTATAATACCTAAATTGTAACATTACTTTATTATTCACATTCTAAATATATATTTCATGCAAAATACCCTTTAGTACAAAATCTCCCACCCCTTTTAGCACATTAGTACTGACAGAATATTTTTAAGTGCTGACTGTGTGTGAGTATGATGCATTCCTACATTATCTACAGATGGGATCAAGATTACACTTCTTCATTATCAAAAGAATATATCAGGTATCATGTATCCTAGAAAGGGCTCCACTGTGTGTCAGGGGACCAAAAAGGGGCAAGCACTTTTGGATTTATCTTAGAGGAAAAAAACACACAGCTTCTGGCTTCTTGATGTGGCGTGGAATGTGTGCTGGCGCCTCAGCAAGGAACCAGATATTGATTGGATTTTTTGCTAAATGAACAAAAAGTCCAAAGAGCACCTGGCTCCTTGTTGTGGAATAGACAGGTGTGTTCATCCCCAGAAAGAAGATAGATGCTGTTTGGACATTTCTTGGCCTAAGAAAAAAATCAAACCCGCATTTAGCTCCTTGGTGGGCCAAATGTGTGTGCGTGTGTGTGTACGTGTGTGTGCCCCAACAACAAGCTATTTGAGTTGAATTTTTGCTTGAGCTATAAAAAAATCCATTCATTGTCTAGCTCTTTGTCAGGACACATGTGTATGTCATTTTATGATGTTTTATATATGTTATTAGACAGCCAAAGTGCTAAATGTAAATTACTTCTAAATTTCTCTATGTGGAAAGTCAAGAAGTTGACGTTGTTTCCTACAAAGCTTAACACACTTTCTATATAAGCTGGAACACATTAACCAGGACATGTGTTCTTCATTCTGCAATAAAGGCTTTCACTCTTCAGAAATAAGTGTGTTGTGCTGTGTGAAGGAGCCATTTCAGATCAAATAGTAATTGATTGAAGTTGTGATTCATATTTCATACCGCTGTTCAACAATTTCGTTATTGCAGTGCATGGTCTTGTTCCTTGCAAGTTTAATGAAAGCTCTAAAATTGCTGCAATTTTCACAGGTTTATTGTATGAGTTTCCAGTTTACCCTCTCCATAGTCCAAGGTTGAAAGGAGTTTCTCTAAACTATATGTTTTTCTAAAGGCACTCGCATTTTCTGTGTTTTTCCAGGTCTTTTAATTCAATGTCTGAAACCGCCTCTGCAAGTTTAATGGGTGACAATGCATTATCTTATCTCCTATCGAGCCTTAATTCTATATTTACAACTATTTCAGGACCTTAAAAGCGCTGTGCTGAAGATATGTGACTTTTTGGAGAAGGAGCTGACTGAGGACGCAGTGAATGTTGTTGTGCAACGTGCTACTTTCAAGACAATGGCTACGGAGAAAGGGGCAAACTATGAATCTTTAAAAGAAAATATATTAGAAACCAGCCAAGGGCGATTCCTTCGCAAAGGTATTGATAGAGTGAACTCACTTAATGAAGAAAAATGTGTTTCCTTGTTATAAATGGCTTAACGTTAATTAATTGGATTGTCATTTGTATATTAGTGGAAGAACACCAGCCTTTATTTCCTTCGCTTCTCACAGTCTGGCAAAAGGCTATCCTTCCAATACAGAGATACCCAAGACTTAGAGTATTTGTTTTCACAAAAGTACTCAAGAGCTAGAACCTCTTTAATCAAAGCTGTAATGCCGTGCAGCTGCCATGTCATGTTGGCTAAAAAAAAATCAATGGCCCCCAATGCACGGAGTTTTTATATTTTCGTGCCCTGAGCCACCATGCCTCATGTTGGGACTCATGCACTCAAAATAGACATCGGAAGGTCCTCCCTAAATAGGTTTGCCATTTCAGTGCATAGACTCTTTAGCACTCTGACAGATGGGATGCCGGGGTCAAAGGTTTCCAATGAAAGAGGTAGTGGAGGCTCAGTCACCAAATACAAAGCAGTTCTCACCTCTCTAATTTAGTGAGGGAACTATGGTTTGTTGGGGTGGCAGCCTCACCTATTGACTGCAGGTCTTTCACAATGACCAACTCTAAACGAGGACCTCTAAAACAGGGTTATCACTAGGGAACAGAGTTCAGTTGCAAGACGACTGGAATTACTAAGGGGGCCTCAGTAAAGTACGATCTCTGCCATTTGCACGGCCTTTTGGTACTGGAGGATGTTAGTGATTTGTGGCCTCTCCATCCAAAGTCGCCACCCATTTCCTGATTTACAAAAACAAAAACATTTGTAGGTGGGCCTATTGCCTGAAACTGGAAAAGGCCCACTGTTGAACATATGAAGACTACTTTGACAGCATACTTCACTCACTCACAGTTTTAGCCTTTTCCTATCCATTAAGACAAGCACACCCTCACATGTAAAGTTCTGTTCTTTTTGGCAAAAGTGTTAGATCACTGGTTAGTGGGTAATGAGACTTTTACACAAATTTCAAAATATTCAGCACAGAAATATGAGGAGATTCGGCTTTTTGAACATGTTTAGCATTTGCTGGGTATTTTAGGTAAGAGGATGCATAGCATACAGGCAAACCACACTGCAGAGGACTACACCTGGTGTATTGTTTTCAGAAGTGTTTTGGATTGGTATGTACCCCTTGGTGTTGGCCATACCCTGGTCCAATTATTGAAGTTACTGACATCCCAGAAATCAACCATATTCCCAACAAGGCCCACCCACACTTGTGGCGTATAGTTTTAAATGGACAAAGTGTGGGAGGACATAATGGTAAGATTTTTGCTATTATCTATTGATTTTCCCAATTTTATCATGGCTTCCTATTGTTTGTCAGTCTTTCCAAAACACTTTTGTAAATGCTTCATGAGAATTACCTGATTTTATGGTTAATCTAGAATGCAGAGTTGATCATTTATGTTAGTGATTTGAGGACTTTAGCTCTGACCAAAGGCTTTTGCTGGTGTCAGAGAACCCATGTGCCCTAGTTCAGGTTACTGTGTCTAAACCTCTGGTCTGTGTCCCAGTACCCTAGCCTTAAAGTACCTGTTCATGTGTCCCAGTTCCAATTCTCATGTTGGGATTTCCGAGAATGTGCTGAGTCCATGTCTTTCTTTTTTATTTTTATTTTTATTGAGAGTTCATAGACATTACAACATACAATAATATCATATATAAATACATATTTCAAAATATTGAGGAGAGAGAAAAGTGGTTTAAGTCTACACTACAAAATTTTACGGTATTATAGATATTCATTTCCAAATACTCAGCAGTGCAATCACAATATTCCTATAGTACAAAAATATTATAATCAGTTAAAGTGCAAAGTGCAAAATCAGAACATATACATACATGTGTACCCTTTTGCTTTATACCAAATGTAACAAGAGAGCAGAAAGAGCTCCCATTAAAGTAAAGTGCAGAGTGCTATATCCGAACATGTACCTACATATATGTTCTATCCTTTATATCAACTATAAGATGTTTTCCTATGTTTCAAACACACTCCAATATTTCGGTGGAAATAAGAAGAACCCCAGACAAGGAAAAGAAACTGGAAAATCCAACTAGCATTATTGATTCGAATCTGTCGCGACGTATGAAGAAAAAGCAAAAAAACAGTTAAAGCGCCAAAAGTCCATACAAATCAGAAGGAGCTGGGGTCAGTCTACATATGTCTCCACAGAAGCCACTAGCAACGACCCGTTAATCCAGGAAAGGCAACCATCAAATAAACTATATCCAATATTCATTAAGAGCCAACAACAAAATAAATCTCTGGGTGATGATGCACATACCACTAATACCACGGTACAGGAATCAATCTCCACTGAAACTTGTGGAAAAGTAAAGAAAACGGTGCAAATAGTAAATGAAACTGTTAAGGACAAAAATGAATGTGGATTGCTTAACGGTATAGTGGGAGAGGGCTCAAAAACCAAAACATTGTGCGTACCAACTTTGATAACGCACTAGGAGAGATGCACTGTAAAAAAACTCTACACCCTGAACCCTTGTTCGGTACAACAACAACTTCTGCCCAAACCAGAAATATGTGCAAAACAATTCTCAAACCACAGTATAAATCAAAGGGTAGACACGATACATTAAACAGGGGGAATTTACTACGGCTCCTTCAACATATACCTTCGTTGACTCACATAAAGAGTGAAGACATAGGTTGTGTTCAGTTTGAACCAAAAGAGGGAGACATCTGCAAAGAAGATACTGTAGTGACCTGGTCAAACCATCATACGTCTGAAGCAGTCCTTAGAGCAAAAGATATTTTTAGAGACTGGGGGATTGCAGTAAGTGCACCGGGACAAGAAAAGTATCCATCAATTCTTCTAGAGCCTGCAAATTTAAATTATACAACAACAAATAGACAGTACCTAGAGGGGATACTGCGAGGTACAACAAATATATGTTTAGATAAAAACTATAAGAAACTAACCATACTAGTAAGCAGACAGGAAGACAAAACCATAAGTAGGACAGTAAAAGACGAAGGGCCACTGAAAATTCAATGGAATGATCAATTCAGTAGGACAGGCCGAGAGTCACAACTCGACACTCTTTATTCCTGATGACCAAGCTGCCCTATTAGATACCCTATGGAATCGACAAGGGTCGCCCACTGCTAAAGCCATATTATCGGAAACAGCAAGTCTACCTTACATGAATCATAAATCATCTTTTAATTTCAAAATCAATTCATGGAACGTGGTAGGAATACATAAAGCACTCAAACACGAAACAGTAATCAAGTCACTGCAAGAGGGAGACATAGTATGCCTACAAGAAACCTGGGCTACAGAGCATGTCCAACTCGAAGGCTATGCCGGTTTCCATACACTGGCAACTAAACACAATTGGTTTGGTAGACCATCAGGAGGAATTTCGATTTACATAAAACATCTAAAACAGATAAAAGTAAAAAGGATTCAAATAGAGTCAGAAGTGTTACAGGCGCTCTTAATAGAGGGAAGTAGGGACAGAGATGTACGTGTTGCAATCCTAGTTATAAACATATACTTAAACGCATATGGCCAGAAAAAGTTGGAAGTTACAAAAAACACCATAACTTTAATACAGGAAATTCTACACGCAAATGCACTAGTGCCCAAAGTGATAGTAGGAGACTTTAATCTCCACCACCTGGGAACAAAAAATGGCATGTCACGTCCAGCCAGCTCTGAAAGAATTTTCAATGCATTTCTGAAAAACTATGACCTAAAGTCTGCCAATGAAACCTGGAAAAGTTTAGATCTCAAATATTCAGGTACTGCCACTTTTAAGAACTGCTCTATAATTGACTACATCTTCTTATGTAACCTCCTCACCCAGAAATTAGTCAATTTCGAAGTAAAATCATATGAAACTAGCGATCACAAACTGTTGCAGGTGGACTTAAATTCCAGTATTATACAGAGGGAACAGTCGGTTGTAGTATCCCATTCAACAGGGATTGAAGACCATACATTAGTCAGAAGGTTAAAATGGAACAAGTATCATGCTACGTTATTTAATGTATGGAAAAATAAACAAGAGTACAAAGGGAAGCCTCTTGGAAAACAACCTAGTGTGGTCAATTTGACAAGTTGGATTTGTGCCTTAAAAACTATACTTGCCAACAATGACAAAGACATCCCACACGGAAATACAACATCCACTTCACATTTTAAACACAACAATAAAATACTATGAACAACAATAAGTAAGCTTAAGAGGGCTAAAAGAGCACATAGGATTGCAGGAACGGAAGAAACAAGGGAAATGTGCAAAGATCTATCCAAAAAGCGCAGACACCAGTTATGGTCTCTGAATTTTTTTTTTTTATAAAAGACTGGATAACAATACACAAGCTCTCAAAACCAAACAAACAACGTCAGCTCTGGCAATTTATAGCTAGCTTGGAGAAAGGTAAAGTAGACAGGCGCAATTCTGTACATGCAGACGCCTGGCTCAGACATGTCGCCACAATTTACATTGAAAAGGAGGGTATTACAATCCCAGGAAGCCCTGAAACTTGTTCCTCGGCCAGCGTAATAACAGAGGAGGACGTCTCAGTGGAATTTTTGGGCAAAGAACAAGACCGTATGGCAGTCGAAAAGGTAATAAAAAAGATAAGAAAGGACGGGGCACCCGGGCCGAACGGTCTTCCAGGAGCCATCTTTAGAGAAGATCCGGTATATTGGGGCAAAATTTTATCCAATCTGTTCATTGAATGTCGATTGAAAGCAAAGGTGCCGGATTCATGGCGAGGGTCTTTTTTACATCCCATCTTCAAAAAAGGAGATAATACAGACCCAAAAAATTATAGATTAATCGCCCTTTTGGATGTCGAAGGAAAAGCCTATGCCAGCACCTTATTGAATTAATTAAATAGTTGGATCAAAGAGAACTAAATCCTCCCCCCCAATCCAGACCGGATTCCGCAAAGGCTGCTCCACAATCGATAATATCGTGGCCATGTCGTATCTGAACCAGCAAGCAAATGGCAAAAATAATACCAATCTTTGCATGCTTCGTTGACTACTCAGCTGCCTTTGATGGAGTGCCTCGACACAAGCTTTGGAATAAGTAGCGCAACTGGCATATCCCAGTAGGTCTTCTTAGCACCATTATTTCATTGTACAGCAACACCTGGATCAAAGTGAAGCTAGCAGATAATACCACAACGAAGAAGTGTTGGACAAACCGTGGCCTAAAACAGGGATGTGTCCTTGCCCTCACATTGTTTAATTTATACACGGCTGACTTGAGGAAGAAGCTTCAAAATGCCAGTCTTGTAAGCCAACAAACTGCAAATATTACAGTATGCAGATGACTTAGTGGTAATGGATCACACACAAATCGGGCTACAAAGAGGCCTAGATGCCCTCAATAACTACAATGAAAGAAATGAACTTATAATAAATGCCTAATTGAACTGGCATGTCGGCAAAGAAATCATCGTCACAGCAAAATACTATAACTACCTAGGGTGCTGGCTAAGTGAAACCGGTAAAGCAACAATACATCTGCATAAAATGAAGGCTAAAGCACAGTCAACAATTCATGCCCTATGCAAACTAAATGAGATAATGCAAAGCCCAACAACTGTTCCGATCAGGAAAGTAATACAAGCAAAAATCAGGGCAATTGCAGGGTATGCACAGCAGGCATTCCCGGGTAAAATTGAATCAATGTTAGACAAAGCACAATGCCATGCCTACAAACGCATTTTCAAACTGCCTAAATATACACGCAAAAGCCTAATTCGTTTAGAATTCGGTCTGAAGCAACAAAGTAAAGAATGCTTGGGAATGCACGTGAAATACTACTACCAAGTCCTAACAGCTCCAGCCAGAAGCCTAAAGAGCATGCTGAAGCCAATTTACGGCGGGTCAATTAACCCGTGGCATCGTTACACAGAGGAAGCAGTGGAAACGCTGGGATTAGCACTGGAAAATTGGGATCAGGGGACGGTAAACTGCCTGGCCATCAAAAATTCAATTAATAAACAATGTTATCAACTGTCGCACCGAAGTGATCTAGCAGACTACGCAACAGGAAGAGGCTCACCGTGGCTGATCAAATCGTTTGCCGGGAGTAAAATCCAGCCATATCTCAAGCAAGCTCTGGGAAGGAAAGCAGTAAAACATTGTATGGGCCAGACTTGTGCCCCTCCCCATTAAATAATTAAATCCCGGGCGGAGATCTCTAGAACATAAAATCAGATGCAGAATCTGTGACTTTAAATTTGAATCTTTGCTACATTTGATTTGTTGTTGTCCCTGTATGTTGCAGTCCTGTCAGAACCTTTTAAAACTTCGGTTTTCTTTTCCTGCACTACAACACAGGACTTGGCCAGATTTGGGAGATACATGGCCGAGTTGCGTCTTAGGCTTATGGAAGAAGAGGGGCCAGACAACATAAAAGGCAACCTGGTCTGTTAAATAAGTATTCTCCAACAAGGCTGAACTGACAATCACTTTCCGATTTATAAATGTACATAATATATCTTCTTACTCGGTATTGATACGGTTGTATGTAAATCCATTGCTTTTTAAAAGAATGTCTTTTTTAAACAATTGTTCTAATTTGCTTTTAAAATTGCATGTAAGTCATTTTGCAAATGGTTTTAAGTAACTGTGCAATACAAAAAATAAAATACATACATACACTCCAATATTTCTCATACTTTCTTTTTGCTCCTGATCTTATTGCATATTTCTTTTCTAATTCTTGTATTCTGGACAGTTTTGCCCTCCACGTGTTAAAAATAGGCACTTTCTCTGTTCTCCAGAGTTGTAGGATTAGAGATCTTGCTATTAAAGCTACAATAAACAACGCTTCCTCGTGAACGGAGTTAGCAGGAGAGCAGCCCAAAACTGCAATGGATTTGTCAAGCAGGATGAGGGGATCGATTGTAAGTTTGAGATATTTCTTGATCTCCTCCCAGAAACTCTGGATTTTTGGGCACTCCGAAATGATATGTGTCCAGGTTCCTTTCTCTGCACAGTGAAAGCATGTGTCTTCATGTGTCTTCTATTTGTGGGTATATTTTATGAAGAAAAGAGGGTGTTCTATATATCAACCATTTTGAGTAGTATTGCATACGTTTAAAGTTTGCCCCTTATTAAGCCTATTCCAGGTTGGTTTAAGGATCTGTATACCTTCCCTTTTCTTCATCAATCCCTAACTTTTTCGTATAAAGAGGAAGACTTATTATCATCGAAAACTTTAATCCAGTTACTGATCTTCTGCTGCGTGGGGGAATTAAGGGCTTCACTGAGAATAGTTTTATAACGCAGGTTCTCCATGTCTAGCTTTTCCAATATGGGATTTAATCTAATAAATGACCACTTCAAAATTGTACTTGAATATTGAAGCCCCGTTTCAATCTCCGCCTAAGTTTTCCAACAATTCCCCTTGGCGAAATCCTGGATCTGAACATATCAATTTTTTCCCACAATCTTAGAATGTTGTTCTCTAACAAACCTATTTCCCCCGTATATAAATTCGAAAGCCTGGTTGAAATATTGATTCTTAGAATGTCGTAGTGTGCTAAAAGCTGAGATTTTTGTTTAAACAGTCTTTGTAAGGTCTTGTAATGCACTTTTTTAGGGTACTTGGTAACTCTTGTGGGATCTATTATGTTATGTTCCCTTAGAAACTTTTTCATAAAAAAATTATCTGCCTCTTGAGGATCTAAAACAAAAAATCTAAAACTATGATGTGCAAATGTTGCATAATAATAATTTCTGATATTTGGTAAAGATAATCCTCCCTCTGCGACAGGATGATTTAAAGTGCTGAGTGCCAATCTTGGTACCTTATTTGTCCATAGGAAAGAGGAGAACATACTGTCTATTTCTTTAAAGAAAGAAGTCTGTATTGCACTGGGAGCTGCACTAAAAAGAAAATGAAACAACGGAAGAATAGACATCCGAATTAACGCAACTCGACCTATTATTGATAACGGCAGCTGGTTCCATCGTGTTAACTGAGAGCGCACTTTTTTCGACAATGGAATATAATTTAGGAGAAAAAGGTCTTCTACTTTCTCAGTTACATAGATACCTAGATACCTCTTTGGACGGGTGTTGTATGTCTTTCTAAATTCTAATAAGAGAGAATTCACCCCGCAATTGCATAATATAATTTCTGTTTTGGTCTTATTTATCTTATAACCCCCTATTCTTTCGAAGTCTGCAAAGACTCTCATAACTTCTGTCTGGGTATCCTTCTTTGTGTCCAAAAAAATAACGATGTCATCAGCATATAATTTTATGTTCATCATTCCTTGTACCCGGACCGTATGAGCTCTTTTTTCCCAAATTGCAATTGCTAATGGCTCTATAAATAGAGTAAATACAATCGGGGTAAGGGGACAGCCTTGTCTGGTACCTCAATTTATTTGGCATGTCCCTATGTTAACAGAATTAATTAAAATTTGTGCTTGAGAATTCATATAGAGTCATTCAAATAAAATTATGAACTCATTTGGGAAGCCAAACTTTTCTAAAATTGTAAAAAAACGGTTCCAAGAAACAAGATCGAATGCTTTTTCGGCATCTAAAAACCAGATCTGTGCCTCGAACTTATTAATATTAAAGAAATCACGTGCCTCTAATAAATAATTTGTATTAGTATAAAGCTGTCTCCCCGATACAAAAACGCACTGATCTATACCAATAAGTGAACCCACCATCTTATTTAGCCTATTGGCAACAAGTTTAGTAAAAATGTTATAATCAGTATTTAAAAGGCTTATTGGCCTATAAGAGTTCACATTTTCACTGTCTTTTTTTTAAAATGCTAACTACTACTGCCGTGCGAAAAGATACAGTTGGGTCACCTCCTTGTAATAAATAATTTGCTAGTCTTAAAAATTCGGGGCAGAGTACTGTAGAAAATACTTAAAATAATTCTACAGGAATGCCGTCCTCTCCAGTAGCTTTACAGTTGGGCAAAGAGCTGATAACCGCATCTAGTTCTTCCTTTGTAAATTCGGCTAGCCGCAGCTCTTTAAAAGTATTTCCCAAAGTTGGAATTGGCAATCCCTGTAAAAATGTGTTAATTGTTTCTAAGGAGACCTGGTGAGATGCCTGATAGATATCTTTATAGTGTCTAAGGAACACCTCGCCTATTAGTGACGTAGTCTTTACGCAAGTTTTAGTTACTTTATCCTGAATGCACTTGATTCTATTTCGAACTTGCTTTTCCTTTGCTTGCCAGGCTAGCAATCTTCCTGTGTATTTGCTATCTTCATAGCTTGTCTGAAGATATAACCTACTTACCATGTCTCCCAACTCATAATAGAATTCCTTCATTTTTGTTTTTGCATTTAGTACTTCTTGTCTGTTATCCGAGGTCCTATTTCTAAAATATTCTTGATTTGCATGGGCCGGATTGTTTTCTAATACCATTCTCTCCTCCTTCTTAGCCTTTTGCTTTGGTATGTCTTTTGAGGTGATTACGCCTCACAGCGTAGCCTCAAAAGCATCCCATATTATGTTAATTGGGGCAGAATCCTTATTTATCAGGAAAAATAAACTAATCTCCTTCTCTAGTTCTGCACACCATTGCTTGTCTGCTAGGTTGAGTCTTCATCTTTCTTCCCTAGAAGGGTTTCCATTTTAGTGAGGGCATGATCTGAGAAGGCATTTGCTATATGTTCATATTTACTGATTTCCAGATTATAGGAGGTAAGAAAAAAGTCTAGTCTCGATGATTAGTCATATTTCGCCGAATAGCAAGAGTATTCACGTTTGGTTGAATTATTGAGCCGCCAATTATCTAGGATATCTAAATCTGTTTTACTGCTCCACAGAGCAGCGGCTACTTGTGGTTTATTTTGCCTTCGGTCTTTTTTTGTTGAATCAACCACAGAGTTTTGCAAACAATTAAAATCACCTCCCCATATGATCTGACCAGGTATACCTGACAGTCCTTGCTTCAACTGTAAAATGGAGAGCGGGTCATCCATAACTGGTGCATAGATTGTAGCAAGTATCGGGCTTGTGTGATTTATTATCCCATGCAAGAATGTCCATCTACCACTCGTATCTGAATGTGATGCTTCAACATGAAAATGGATATGCTTGCCTATATAGATGCTCACCCCCCCTCTGAGCTATCCCCGACACCGATGAAAAAAAAAACCCGCCCAATTTATAAACATTGATTTTACTAGCGTCTGCTAAGGCTCGGAAGTGTGTCTCTTGTATAAAGATCATAACTCACACAAGAGGGGAGAGGGTAAAAAAAATTCTCTACTACCCCGAACCCCCTAATGTAACTTATTAACACACGGGGGGTAGGGGGAAACCATCCGACGCAGACGAAATAATAAGTGTATAGTGACAAAACTAATATGTTTTGAAAACTGCCCTCACTCACACACAAATGTGTGTGACATGCTTCATCATCGGGTCTGCTTACAAAACGCCCTGGCGTAGCCACGCACAGGACGGAGCATAGGGGAGGGGAAACAAAAACATACACAACACAGACGTGACAGATCAATGATAACACAGTGAGTATCACCCTGTGACTGGGTACCATGATAGAACAAAGTACAGCATAAGAAAGTGCTTTATGGCTCATGGATACCTTCAGGACCTTTATTCATAGGTTCCACGACCAGGAATAAAATAGTGAAGGACGGGTAGTGTTTAAAGGGAATGTTAAGTTCCCAAAACACCCCTCCTTAAACTGCCAGTGCCAACATGTTTCGACCATCTTACTGTGCCCCTTTTAGCCAGCTCTCTATTGCACAAGCTTTACGTCTATTGTTTAAACCGTTAACATTCAAAGACAGGATTAATAGTTTATTCCTATTGATTATATATTTTAAAAACGGGAAAGTATAGCCTGTTTTATCCACAGGCCCCAAGTCATCCCATCTGAAGTGCAATTTGTGCTATCCGTGCAAAAATGCATTTCTAAAGTACAACTTGTGCAAAATGTGCAAAACGCATATTTGTGCAAACTGTGCAAATACACCACTTCTGCCATGAAAATTGTGCAAATCAGACAATAAAGTGCCAATTACGCTTTGATTGTTGAATAATTTCTCCCAATAAAACAGTAGCGACTAGGTTATACTCTAAAAACACAGGCCATTTATGCAAACTGCAAATATACCACATCCACTATGACAGTTATGCAATCATACAATAAAGTGCAAATCACGCATTTAGACCGGAATACTACAGTACAGTTTGTATCAATTAAGCAAAAGATTATTAAAGTGCAAAACATGCAACCATAGGACCAATTGGACAAAAATGGTACAATCCAAGTTGTATTAATTATGCAAGATAAACACTAAAGTGCAGTATTCGATGTTCAATATTTCAATTATATAAGACAGCATATTTCCATTGTGACATTACTCATCCTCTTATTTAACTTATTCAAGTAAAGAAAACAATTTCTGTCTATGAATTCTCTTTTTCTGACTGCTTCACCCCCATCACCGCCCCTCCATCCCACCCTCCCCGAAAGAAGGAAAACCCCAGCTTGTCCCACTATCCTTCCCTATTCCTCCCTTTTTTTGTTGTATGCCATCTTGTTGCATCTTTTTGCGTCCCCTGGTTTACCTCACACCAGCCCCTCCAAAAAAACGTATAAATGTTTCTCATGCCACTGGTACCTAAAAAGAAAAAAGAGAAGAAAAAAAAACAACACTATATATGTGTATATTACAGCTCAGACTTATAGCCAGAGAGTCTCCTTTTTCCTTTCCTAATGCAGCTTTAAAAACTTCCAAAAGGTCTTGAGCTTCTAATGTGTCCGTAAAAATGAAAAAATTTCCTTTGGCTATGACTTTTAATTTGGACTGCTGTACAATCATCGCCTG
Organism: Lissotriton helveticus; assembly: GCF_964261635.1. NCBI lineage: Eukaryota > Metazoa > Chordata > Amphibia > Caudata > Salamandridae > Lissotriton > Lissotriton helveticus. The sequence continues at coordinate 890,372,551 of NC_136067.1, read as the reverse complement.
CTCCCCTTTAGCTTTAAAAGAGTCAATCATTTTGACAAAGTCTTTCCGTTTATGTGCAGAGGCTGCTGACATGTCGGAGAAGATATTAAAATTTTTAATTTCATCAGTGGTAAATGATCTTTTTGATATTGCGGTTTTTAAGATTTGCTCTTTAATTCTATAATCTGAAAAATGTATTAGGATGGTTCGTGGGTATTTGGGAATCGCAGGTTTATGTGCAGGTACCCTATGAGCTCTGGTTATTGTGAGGTCTCCTTGTAATTTAGGTATTGCCTTTTTCAGCAGAGACTCAGTCCATTTTACCATCTCTGCACTTTCCAGGCCCTCCGATATTCCCACGAGGCGCAGGTTGGATCTCCTATTATAGTTCTCTAAATCTTGTAACTTCGATTCCATCTGGCTATTGTTCTTTTGCAACACCTGGAGATCTTTTTGCATGGTAATAATGTTATCTTCTAGGACTGAGACGCGAGCCTCCACCTCTGTAACCCTTCCGGGTAATTGCCTAGACTCTCCTCCATCTTTGTCAACCTATTATGCAGCTGTGATATTTCGAATGCTTGCGAGGTCTTCAAGTCTCGCAATTCCTGCAAGATAGTTATCAACATTTCTTGTATTGAAGCGTCTTGTTATGGTCTGTTAATACCAAGGGTTTTGTTAATTCTCGAGGTGAGGAGTGTCCCCCTTTCTTTTTCTGTTTCTGACTCTAATTGTAGTTTTTGTTCAGACGCGGAATCCTACTTATCTATTAGTGTCTCTGTCTCTGCTTCCTTTTGAAGTGTCTGCAGAGGTATTTGCGCTTCTTTGATCAATGGCTGGTTAGTCAGAGGTGATTCCCTATGAGCGACGGTGCTTGTTTCTACAGGATCTAACACTGTGTACAATTTCAATGTGGGCTGTGGTTGTGTGACTTGGGCTGACAGGACATGGACAGGGGTAAATAGCATTTTCTGGACTTGCGTATCATGTAGGCCTATCTGATCTGCCGCCTTTTGCTCCTCCCTGTTCATTTGCAGTGTACCAGTAGGTTTCCCTCATGTGGCAAGGGGCTTACAAAAGAGGGGATACTGTTTAGTATTCACTGAATTATCGTTCTCTCCGCTCGTTGTTCCCCCTACTTCTTCTGCCCCTCCTCCTCCTTCCTCCTCTTCCCCCTCCACAACCAACATACTTAAGTCTGCTGAGAGTTCAGATAGGGTCTCCTCTTCCTCTTCCTCCAGGGTTTTGTCAAAGGCATTCTGTCCAAGCTGCTTGTTTTTTTCAGCCAGTGCCACCACCTTAGCTTTTAATTCCATTCTTTGTTGGGCATTTCTTCTCCCTCTTCTAGCACCTTTAGACGCTAAGACTGGTGTTGATGGCGATTGGCCAGATTTTAGAAAGTCCTTTCCTGCCCCAGCTTTAAGATGTTTATTTCGCAGTTTTGCCGCTGCCTTTGAAACTACTGACACCTTCTCTCTTTAATTCTTTATTTTCCTTTCTTTCCCCCTTGAACTGCTTTACTTATCGCAGAATATCACAGAGTATCGCAGTACATCAGAACGCTTGGTATATGGGGAATATATTGAACAGAAGACGAGCCAAACAACAGATCTGAGAGCACAGGATGCAGAGCGCAGAGATTATATAGACACGACCTTTGGGGGGTCTTTGAAAGTCTCATGCATGCATTATAAAAATATGTAGACCTGCTTCATGCAACTTCAGTCCATGTGTGTATTTAGAGAGTTGAGAGAGGCTATGAAAGTACATGTCCCCCTCAAAATATGCCAGTGGGGACCTTTTCCAGTGCTCCTCCGCCTAGTGTTCAGCTTCAGCCCCAGGTTTAAACGATCAACATTTCCAGCAGGGAGAGGCCACATTTAACCACCAGTTGCACCCTAACTGCAATGCTGCAAATGTGGCTTTTCCCCGAAGCTTAATGTAGCGCTAGAGTCTTTCCCCCGGCGATGCCAATATCACCGTGCACCCTCTCCTCACTTGCTCTGCAGCACCGGGACCCCCGCGCAGAGCCCCAAGGCTTACCGCAATCCTCGGGGCCTTAACGGCGTCCTCACAAGACAGCCTCAGCGTCCTGGGCAAAACAATCGGAGCAAAGGTCAGCAAGAGAGAGCGGCAGGCGCTGAGCACCGGTGAATACCGCAGAGTCACCGTGCTGCACTGCGGCGAGAGAAACTGGCGGGTAGAAGGCGGGTGGAGGGCATGTAGATAGCTCAAGCAGACAATGGCTACCGGCGGTCAAGAGCGGAGACGGCAGAGACGGCGGCCATCATCCAGCAGCTTCTCTAGTAGGCGGGGGCGGAGCATCGGCAGACCTGGGGACGCGTGGTTCACATTTGCCGCATTCCGCAGAATCACCAGGAGTCCATGTCTTTCTTGTCCCTGGGTATGTTGGTGTCTATGGTGGCGTGTCAGCCATGTTTTGTTTGAAGATCCTCTGGGTCGTTTGTGTGTGCTTGAGTGCACGTGTTTGTGTGTATCCCATTTGCTTGTACCCTATTGGCTCAGTGTCATGCGTGTTCATGTGACTTCCATTACAGAATTTCACTCTAGGCTTGAGAATTGCCCAATGTTCTTTCTCTGTTTTAAAGGCATGTATGTATTTACTTGTATTACAGACCTGTTCCTAAAATGAATACAAATATTGTGGGTAACTTTTAGCACTAGACACTGATCCATGACACATTCAAGTCAGTGGTAGGACCAAAGATCAGAGTGTGCTACTACTGAACTGATAAAAGACAGGTAAAACATATCATTTATGAATACGGTGAGCCCTAATAACCATTAGGCCCAATTCACAAACTGTATTTTATAGTATTTTTGTACTCATGTACTACTTCAGATCTGCATGGAATTTGACAGGCACTGTTTCACTTACTCTTGATATATTGTGTTTCATGAAAATCCATTAAGGAGGGGTGGGTGAAAAAATTGTTAATTTACTAATAACGTTGGTGCTTGTTAATGAGTTTGCATGATATCTGACAAGTTGTTAACAAGTTAACCACAGTGTCAGCATCTCAGGGTTCAAGCAGATTTGACAAATGCGTCAAAGATAAAGGGTGGGCTCAAAAAAACTTTTATTTGCTAATATCCTTGTTGCCATATCTCAGCCAAGCTCAAATTTTGGGAGACCATTTGTGTGCTTAGCTTACCCAAATTAACTTTTATGCAAATGGAGGGCACAGTTCCAGGGTGGCCAAAACAGTGTTGATTTGTTAATAATTAATAACCCATTGTGGCTGGCCTTCAAACCTGCTTAGAATGGTTTGGCCATGGGGCCTGGTCAGGCATTTTGTTTTTTACATTGTTATGGATTCATGGACCCCGTTTCAAGGGGACGAGGGATCAGACATTGGTACAAGGAACAGGATTTGAAAGCTACCTTCTTCGGTATGTTTTATTTTAAAATCTCGGTCCAAGGACAGTCTGCAAATCTGATATTAGGAGCCGTCTCCAACTAACAGTGCAGATATAACTAAATTTTAACGCTTTCCAGTCCACTGACAGATTATTCTTTTGATAATATCTTGAACACTGTAGAACAGATGTACACCAAACATGCAATGGCACTTCCCTGAGTAACATTTTAGGTTCACACCAACTTTGCCATGATTCAATTCAGGGTTTCTTTCTGTGGTGGAGAGCAAAGGTTCATATGGGAAAAGATTCCTATTAGAATTAGGAACCCCCACACTTAATGGGTTTGCATGAAAGACAAAATATCATGAGTAAGCTATACATGGCATCTCAAGTGTTGGGCAGGTCTGTAACAATGTGCCAAAGTTGTTAGCTAGTAAATTATTTTGTGGCCTTCTTATTTAACTTTGCCCTTCTTTCTTATAGCTATATCACACCTGAGGTTCCTGCAGTGGGTTTAACATGCTAACATCCAGCCAAATTTCATGCAGATTTGTTATAAGCAACAGAGTTCTTAGCACATGGCATGCCATGCTCCCTTCCTTGATGGATCTGCATGAAACTTGCCATACCCAAGACAGAAGACTAAATATGCTAAATCTCTGCCACATATCTTGTGAATTTGTCAAAATATGCAATTTTTATTAGGAAATCAATGCTTTATTGACACCCATTATTGAATGTTCCTGGAGTTGATGAATGTGCTCATGTTGAAACATATCAGGAGTAAACTAACTCACTGAGCATTATCCAAATAGCATGCAGATTCATCAAACACAACTAAAGTTATAGGTAAATCAAAAATGTACCATTTCCAAATGTCAAGATATCTCTAAACTTTGATCTCTTCCTGCCCAGACCGGAATACGTTTTGAACGCTAATTTCTTGAACATTTTCTTGAAAAACACTGAACCAGGCAAAGGTACTTCCTTGAATAAAGTTCTGCTTACATGTCAAGTTTGGTGTAATTCTGTTCAGCAGTTTTTTTCTGGACCGAGGAACACAGAATACTCTTTTACTATTTTAGTGAACCTTACCTGAATAATTAAAATATACGTTTACACTTTTATGAAAAAATTATAAATAAGTAAAACATAATTCCTAACAATATTTACCAAATGAAAATGAAAATTTCAGTAAGGGTGGGTCATTTTTTTTATTATTGTTTTAAAATTAAATTGCTATTTAAAAAATGGAACTAGTATATTATATTTCGTATATTATTATTTAATGTGATGAGGTATTGTGCTGGTTTATTTTATAAGTTCTAGGTCAATAATAAATATGTTGAATTAAATTACATTTATTTTATACATTAAAATATTAGATTTTTTTTTTTTAGAACGATGAACTTTAGTAATTTCCGTATACTTTCTCATAGGGAGATTTCCACCATGGTGGAGGGAATCTCCACAAACAGGTAAAGATTTTCTAGTAGTAAGTTCATACTTCGGCTACATGAGGCTCCACCCTTTGATTTGAGGGGGTGATGACCTATAAGTGTACACCAAGATATAATCTTCTCTTGGGAATGGTGAATAGTAGAAAGTAGAGATATACACTTTGGTATAGTGGTAAATGTACATTTATAAATATTAACATGTATCTATACCTTTGTCAATCGGACCCCAACCATTTTGCATTGATTATTCCCCCTTTTTCCATCAATCTCCATTGACCCTCAAGCATGTACTACTGAATCCTGCATCTGTGTGTGCGCAGATCTCTTTGGATAACTCTCTACCAAAAAGATAGGCAATGAGGAGGTGGAGATCTCCTATTGGAGGTTTGTGAATTGTATTTTGGAGTACATAAATTTCTATTACTATATTTACTCGAAAATGTCTTTTTTAAATAGGCCTCATAAATGTACTTTTGTGAATAGGGCCCTTCAAGTTTATTTTGCAGGTTTGGTTTGCATTAGAATATACTTTTTGCTGTTTATGTTTTATTCTGTAGGAGAAAATTTTTTATTTATTTTTAAGATTGTATTTCTTACTATATTTTATGTGTCTTAAAGTAACACTAGGTCTTTTATCAAGTATATTCTGTGAATTGTTGTGGCCATCGTAGCCAACAGCAGTAATATTTCAATGAGAATTTAAATTGAATTGAGTAAGTAGGAGGGAGTGGCAAAAAGGCAGATAATATTTCCTTAAACACCATCCAGTTCATAAAGCCAGTTAAATATTTTGGTGCATAAATAGCTTTATATTCACAAACAATAGCCTCTATCATGGCAGTGGTACAGTATCCCACAAACAACATTCAACTGTTACTTTGTGATAACTACATAATCAACTGCAGGTAAAATAGATTTCCAAACTTCCACTAAAGTATTGTAACTGATTGAAGCACAGAGTTACCCATAGGATGCAAGAATTACAAATGGCACTGCACGTCTATGAATTGTGCTGTGCCAAGCAATATTGCAGTGGCTCTAGCCAAATCAAAGAATATGGATATCAAGAAGGGTGTCTATGCCCGCAAACTTTCCATGCTCCAACGTTACTTTCTCCTAGTTAGTAAATCTTTTTTACGACAGTGTGTTTCCGGACAATGTTCTAATTTATATCACTGGAGCTACCATAAGCCACAGGGCATTTCAAATATGACAGCAATCATTTATGCACATTTACTAATTCCCCCACCATTTTACATGCAATAAATGTGGGACAATGTTAATAAGATATGAAATATGAAAGCAACACAATAATACACTCTCCATTACTGTTACTATATTGTGTCCACTGATAACTATTTTACACTGTCACCTGAAGGGCATATACATATATGTATTTTACTAATTATGTTCAGTAATGCTATTACCATTGTGAAGGAACAAAGAATGCTTTCAATATCCTCTTGGTGCCCCTGTGACAGTCTCTCTCTCTCATGGCATCATAACAGCCTCACCCTCAATTCGCCCCAAGGTTCTAATACCCATGGGCTGGTCTGGACTGGACAGTTTACATTCCCTTTTCCCTCCTTCACGTCATACCCATGCTTCAAAGGTAATCAAAGTGAGAAAACATAACATACTCTTTCTGCATAACGTTCTCAAGAACACTCTTTAAGAAGAACTCATTAACTTCTGAACCCACCTGCCTACATCAAATGTAAAAATTATTTTTGGCGTATACAACAGCACTATGGAAATTCACATGGAACCTTAATATAGGAATCAAACCTCAATTTTCCCAATGCAACCCATCAGCCCTACAGTATACACAGGAACTCTGAAAACGAACATGAAACAAAAAGGCGAAAAGAAATGATGATGGACCAGTGCCCATGACAAACTTCAATGGTCATACAATACATAAAAATCATCAAACTTTCCACACTACATCAAAGAACCTTCTCATGGGACCCCAAAATTTGACAGCTCCTTATCCTTCTGATGAAATTTGCAATGACCCAGAAGAATTTGCAAATTGCAGCCCCATTACCCACCTAGATCTGATTGAAAATGTTATTGAGAAAACATTTTCTGTTATGTTCTAAAAATCAAGTGGTGTGAAGGTGGAACATAAGCTTTATTCTAAATTCTGAACACCACAAAAGATCAGCTCCATCCCCATCCGCCTCTTCCCTACACCTGCCACGGCACTAGATCCCACATTCTATTCTAGAATTGGGAGCTTGTGCCATGACAATACAAACCGTTAAAGTACCAACACAACACATTCCCTTCCATTAGAACATAACAAAACAATGTAAAATAATGTATACAGTATGCCTAACTCCAGAAACATACGCAAACAATATTCTAACCAAGTGAATAAAAGTAACAAATAACAATGTACGAAATAAGGCATACATCCATTTACATGCAGGCATAAAACTGAAACAAAAAATATCAATAAGTACGGAAAAACATTCTAATACCTAACCAAAAAATATGAAACATAAGAACTAAAATACACCAAATAATATGAAACCTTTAAGAAAACATTAACCATCCTCCTCACATACACAATCAAACTTCCACATTGGTTTCTTTTGAATCCTCTTTTTTTCTGGGGACACGCGTGCCCTGTTTCTCTCAAGACTATCCTCCTCATTTGTGTGGCAATTCACAACCTTTATATCTTCCTCGAGGATCACATTGTTTTCCATTCCTTCATGTTCCTATAACATTCCCTCACCCTGCAAATATCCACCAGAAAGAACATCTCTTGTTTATATACTTGTTGTTTACCTTTAAGTACAGAAATTCTCTAGATGTTCCATACTTTCACATCATTTAACTTCACAGCATTCTTCAAACTCGTTATTGCCTCCAATGTTCCTGAAAACTGACTTTCACCTTTTCATACCTTCCGCAGGTTTCTTTTACCTTAACCCACATTCCTACCTCAATGTCAGCATCACCAACAGATACATTCTTGAACCCCTACATTAGTTTATACTTTGCATGCGTATATCCAATCTTCTGTCTTAAAACTTCCATTTCCACATTACAAGTGGTATATTTCACAAGCCATGCTGGATTGCTTCTGGTACTGAGAATTGTGCCTCTCATAATTTAATTTTAAAGGGTGAATGGCCTGTCATGTCATTCTCTGTAGTCCTATACATCCATACAGAGTTTTGAAACTGTAACTCCCACACTTCATTATTGCTCCCAGCCAACTGGATGGCCCCTTTAAGCACTCAATTGAACCTCTCAATTATTCCATTACCACTGGGATTTTGAAGAGAAGTGGACTGATGCTTAATGCCAACCCTCTTGAAATTATCTTTGGCCTTACCAGACACAAACTGTACTTCGCTTTCTGTAATGATTTGAACCGGTAAACCCTTATGTGTGAACTCTTTGCCTAGTAAAACCAAACACTGTGTCTGTGTCGACTTCGTCTACTACTGTTCCCCTAGGCCACCTTGAAAAAACATCAATAATTGCAATGATGCACTGAGACTGGACCCCAATGGGACCCATTATGTCTACAGCAATGGTTTTCCAATGCGCTTCAGGAATAGAGGGCTCACTCATGCTGGGTCTCACAATTCCTGACCAATCTTTGTACGAAAGTCGCTATTCCTGGACACCAGTATCATTTTTTACTGATTGTTTTGTTCCCACAATCCCACCATGACCTTCATGACCCTGCATGGTTATGGCATGCCTTAAAGTAACCAATGGAATCACTCTGTTTCCTCTCCAGATTATACCGTTCATGGACGAATAATTCATCTCTAAATTTTCCCAGAAACTTCTTAATTCTAACATTTGTGCCCCTTTGGTAGGCTAACCACCGACCATATGTCTTAACACTTCCTGCAGCAAAGTATTTTTATGTATTCTTCCAATCAAACTTCTTTATCTATGGCAGGAATACCTTGATCATCTTTTAAAGCTATATGATAGTCACCCCACTCAACACTCAACTCTTCTTTAATTTGTAACAGTATCCTAGATAAAAAAATCTGTGGTTAAATTGTGTTTTCCTGGCACATAGGTAATTTAATAAATAAAATCCTGATGTCTCATAGACATTCTAGCAATGCGTGCAAATGCTTTAACCATACCGTCTGTGGTGAGCACTCTGACCAGAGGGATGTAGCCACTTCTCAACAACACTGCTTTTCTCACACAAAGGATCTAAAATGTTCCAATGTCCACACACAAGCCAGGGTTTCTCTTTCGATAACTGAGTATTTTTCCCAGGAAGGTGTTAAAGCCCTCAAAGCATGAGCAATGAATACTTCTTCTCTCTTCTCCTTTATTTGAGACAAGACAGCACCTAGCCCTTTGCAATTTGCATTTGTAGTAATTATACTCAGCAGGTTGGGATCAAAACTACATAAAGCTGTGTCCTGGCAATTGCTGTCTTGACGACTTCAAACTCACTTTGTCTCTCCACTCAATTTACACTTGCTTTGTTTAGTAATTGGTGAATGTAAAAGTTCTGCCAGAAACGTTTGAGCATATTTAGCATAACATTCTGTAAGACCTACAAAGGATCTCACATTATCCTTACTCAATCGTTCAGTGGCTAATAGGATTGCTTCCACCAACATAGGTTTAGGTTTCATTCCATCCTTATTTAAAACAAGGCCCAAATAGGTCCCAGACTTCACAGCAAACTTGCACTTTTTAAAATTCTACAGTTAAACCCTTTTCATTCATTCAATGTTCTTTAAAATTTAGTCATGTTCTTCCTTGTCCTTGCCATAATTAAAAACGGCATCTTGAAAACCTTTGACATTAGTTATTTTGCAGAGATATTAATGCATTAACCGCTGAAAAACTGCTGCAGCCAATGCAAGGCCAAACAGCATTCTCTTGTACTGTTACCTGCCGATAGAAGTGACAAAAACTGTGGAATGTTTGCAATCGCCATGCAAAGCAATATGGTGATAGGCGGCAGAAACGTCTAATATAGAAAATAAACCTGTGTTTTTACAAGGGCCAACATTTCTGAAATACTAGGCAGTAGAAATTGATATTATTGTTTAAATGACGTAAGTCAATGCATAGTCTAATTTTCCCGTTACTATGCCTGGCCAAAACAATAGAAGGAATCCAGTCAAAAGACTTAACCCTTTCAATATTATCATCTGTTTCTAGTTTCTCAAGCTCGTTTTCTACTTCATCTCTGAGTAGTATAGGAATTTTTCTAGCTTTGTGTATCTTTGGAGAAGCATCATTTTTTGAAAAACAATTTCATGTTTGAAACCATTCAAATGTCCAATGTTGCGACTAAACACATTGGTCCATCTACTTAACATGACCCTTCCAGTACTTTCTCCTACATCCACAATCATCACTGGCTCAGGACTATTAGGATTCAACATCATGTGCAAATTGCCTTGATCATACCACTCATGCACTGAAGGCCCCCTTTTTGCAACAAATAGTTTCCCTGCATCTTTACGAATCTTAAACCTTGAAGTGAGTATCCTATAGCACTAGCATCTCAATTTTCTCACCAGAATAGCCTTCTGGTCTGATATTAGGTTGAACCAATTCACAACCCAATCTGTAGGCAAATTTGGACTTCCATATGTTTTAATTGACATTAGTATATGGAGAACCCGAATCTGCATATATTTGAATGCTCACTCCTCCAATCATCATATAACATGAAAGGATTTTTCTTCATCATTTGATTATCAATATTAAAAACTATTGCATCACAGTCATTAATATGCGAGACAAATTTGCTAGTACCCTCTTTTTCTGTACTACTGAGTGTAGATTCCACTCAACTTGAACTCACCTCATCCACACATTTTACTCTCAGATTTTTCTCCTTTTTGTAAACCTTCTAAAAATGACCAGGCAACCCACAATTAGAACACTTTTGCTTTAACTCTGGACAAGATTTGCTATTTGCAAGATGCGATTTGCTGGCACAAAAATAGCATTTTACACATTTTAAACCTTTTCTATTTCTTTGTGACTGCTTGCTATAAGTTTTTTGATTTCTTAAGTTTCTTTGTGATGGTGTATTTATTATCTTTTTCACACACACATCATGCTTCACCCACATTTCTGCCTGAACTACATTAGCACTCCTACTGGACAGCTCTTCTTTCCTATTACTAGAATATCTTTCAAACTAGCATTCCCATTGGCCTATAATCTTTCTTGAAGAGCAGGGTCTTTAACGTGAATTATCACTTGTCTCCTGATTAATTCTTCCTGTAGACCTCCAAATTTGCAATCAAGAGACAATGATCTAAGGGCAGCCAATTAATCATCTATAGGTTAATTAATTTCCTGTATTCTTTGAAAGAATTTGTATCTCCTAATTCCAATGCAAACACTATGAGAAAAGTAGTGGAAAAAATCAGCAAAAGAGCTTTCAAAAACATTATTATCCCTACCCCCTTCCCTAGTCATTAGTTCAAATACTTTTAACCCTTCTGGCCCATATGAGTGTAGAACAATATGATTTTTCCTTTCAGGTTATAATTTTCCTTCTTCATCAATGATGGCCATATAATTTAATAAATAAGCTCGCCATTCTGGCCAGTTCATATAAGGAGTGCCTCCTGCTGCCCAAAATGGTTGTGGAGATAAAGATAAAATGTTGCACAGTCATATAAGTGATGACAGGTGAGAGAAAGTCTGAGGGACTAGTTCACTGCATGTAAGGTGAACACAGCATCCATCTTCACCCACCCCAAATAGTAATACCAAAGGCAATACACACACTTTCCCTCACCACAAGGGACTAGTTCACTGTGTGAATCCAAAACAGTGTCCTTTCTTTGCCTTGGTGCATAAAGCAATTGGCCATGAAATAAATAATGAAAGGAGTAAAATTGGAAAGAAAACAAAGATTTACCATAGCTTGTAAGTACTTGTAAAGCTCCACAAAGCACAAACCTTGAAGTGATTAGCGCAAAATAAATGCCTATTGCCAACAGCAGATTCTTCTAAAAATAAATTGTGTGTGTAACTGCATGCTTTTGATGGGGAATAGTGTGGGTGTACCTCAAGCTACTAAAAAAATGGAAGAAACCACATACCCAAGATGGCAGCGCGTTCCTTGATGTATGCTACGTCTGAAAGTCTGTTTTCCCAAGATGGCGGCACATCAGGCCTCATAAGGGCACCAATCCCAGGGTACCATACAGGAGGAACAGAACATCCCACTTTCGTCACACTGCCCAGGCACAACTCGAATGCAGGGAGCGCGAGATGTCTTACAGCACGAGCATGGGGATTCAAACGATGCCCGCAACTGCTAGGGATACTTAATCTGCAAATTGTAAAATATTTTTCTCTGTTTACCAGGGCAGCAATTCTTTGTGCATCAAGAAGCATTTAATCAGCTTACGATCAGCTAATTTACGACAGTTCAGCCTTAAGTAATCCGCGATGCTGTAAAATAGTGGTGGCAAGGCTCCATAACCGATAACACAAGTTTATCGAAGATGTAGTGATCAGTACAACAGGTCCTTTGTCATCATTTGTTATGGTCCAAAAACTGAGACGAGTGAAGGTGAAATATAAGTTTTATTCCAATTTCAGAACACCAAAAAAGATAAGCTCCTTCCCTATTTACCTCCTCCCCGCAACTGCCACGGCACTAGCTCCCACATTCTGCTCTACAATAGTGAGCTCGCACCATGCCAATTGAAGCCCTTAAAGTACCAACACAACAGTTTCCTCCTCATTACAGGAGCAGGTAGCCAAGATCAGCATTATACTGGATGACCAATCTGGCATCAGAACATACTGCAGGACAGAAACAAATAACTTTGACAACACCCTCCTCATCAAGGACAAAATGAATTCTGCCTCCATATTCTACTCAACTTCTGAACAGCCTTTAACACTGAGGACTACAAAGCATTGTTTTACATCTTGGAATCATTTATGAGTTTCACTGACATGGTATTCTGTTGTCTTATCTAACCACCAGCCACTAAGTCATTCTGATGGGCGCCTTAAGATACATGAAACTGCATGTTTTTAGTGGTGTACCTAAGGGGATCGGTCACTGACTCCTAATTTTCAATATACAAATGGAACTCTTAGGCTCCATACCCACTAATAACTTCAAGATTTATCAATATGCTGACAATACCTAGCTGTATCTCAAAAATCCCCTCCTCTCACAACATTTAACTTAACACAACATGCCTCAAGCTATTACTAAATTGCATTTTAAATACCTATTTAAAGCTCAACCCTGCACACATTTGTCTTATTCAGCTACAACACAAACAAGCCACAGATTTAATCCCTATCTTCAGCCAGTGCAGACATTTTTTATTGACATGGATCTCTCCTTCAAAGAAGACATTAATCAAAAAAAGAGGACTTCATAGTACTATCTCATTTTTCTTTAAAAATGAGAAGCCCGTCTTACTTAAAAATGGATTTAGAACAGCAGTACATGCCGTTCCCCTCTCCCACCTTGATGGAGGAAATACTGTTGTGAAAGACCTTGCAGAAGCAGACAGTTGCCACTGAAAGGCATCTTATGCACTAGAGCTAATTTTACAACGACTTGAAGAAATTCATCCACATTACTAAAACGGAAGGAACTACATTGGCTTCCTGTCCAAATATGCAGATCTTTAAGATAAACTACATCACTTATAAGGTCATAGGAAATCGCCTGTCTGTCTGCAGTGTCATCTTAAGGATTTTGAGAGCCCTGGACAAGACATATTTCATAGGCCCTGTGTGGAACAAATTTTAATTATATTCCCCATTTCCTATTGTTTCAATGTCACATGATGCTAAACATTAATAAATATAATGAACTTTAACGAGGTCCCACAAAATCAGTGGAAGTATGTATTGCTTGGGACAACAAAAATGCTTAAAATGACACAAGGTAGAGAGATAGAGTCAAAGGTAGAGGAAGGGTGAGAGGGAGATAGGTATAGATAGAGAAATAGAATAGCCAGAGGTCAAATAAAGAGGACATTCGCTTTCTGAGGGGGCCCTTGGAAGGTGGGGGCCCTGGGCAATTAACCACTTTGCAAAATGTTTTTCTCAGTCTGAGGAACTCTCACTTAAGACAGACGGCAGAAAATGTTTCACCAAATGATGACAAGAATACAGTCCAGGAACTTAATATGAAGGACCACCTTCAATAGTAGAAAAGCCAGGATGGCTTGGATTGTTTGAAGCCGTAGCTGGAATTCTAGAAGGGCATCAAGCAAACCTCGTTGAGTGTGAAAAAAAGGGTTAACCTCAGTTGCCTTAACTACCTGAGGGAACTGAAAGAGATTAAAACAAAAAAGAAGCAGGGAACACAAACAGTAGAAACCATGAGACCAATCAACATTCAGTGCCAGGAAAAGTGTAACTTTGTGACTGGTACTCAAATCTTTTAAGATTAGAGTTTCTGGAACATTCGGAAACCTGGAAATATCTGGAACTTTTCACTGACCTGAAAATATCTGGAAAGTTCTGGCTTCATCCAGAATGTTTTAGCTCTTCCAGAATGTTCTTGTTTTTTTCAGCTTGGCTTGGAAATGCTGAACTGCTTTACCTTTTGACTCTGTCCACTTTCACCTCCCCAAATACCACTGGGCCATCTGCCACAGTCTCTAAGGATGGCTCCATAGACGTCATTTGGCAGTAATAAGAGGTTGCACCTGTGACCGCTAGCTTGCTCCCTGCTAATCCTGGCACTTCCTATGAAACCCCTGGCGCCAGAGGGGGCAAAATGTTTGCCTCTTCTGAGGCCAGGAGTTGCAAAGAAAGTGCCAGGAGCAGCAGGGTACAAGCTAGAGGTCACAGCTGCGACACCTGACTACTCTCAAATGACCTCCATGGATAGCACCTAGCAAGCTTGTATTGTGCAATTCGAGAAAGGTTGATGTTGCATTCTTGCTTTTCCTGTGCTTGTTTGTTATCTGTGATTTACCCCATTGTGCTGGAACCTGGAATGTGTGATGCGTGCTTGCATCCTACATTCTTGGTTCCAGATTCTATTCCAACTGATTTATCTCCTGCATCTTCAGCCTAACAGATGTGCTGTGCTTCTTCTATTCAACTTCAAATAAATTACTATTTTTATACAAAGGAGCTCCTTACTTTTTTACACTGGCGACAGAGGGACCCTTATCTATTTTCTGCCACATCACTTCGAAGCACAGGAGCAGAAATATAAAGAATCCACGTTATCATCATCAGATGTTGATCTGTCTATTTCAGGAAGGAAACGGAGCATTTCCTAATCATTTTGCTGTTACCCCGGTGAAGCTGCGCTAAGTATTCAACTTTTTGTTGATTTATTCGTGTTTTCTTTGTGTTTTCCTCTCTCCTCTTCATAAAAACGGCAACTGCGCTACGTCAGCAAACACCGACGCTTGGGCCAATCAGCATCGTGCAGTGTTTGTTACTCCTGATTGGCTATTGGAAACAAGCCTCTGTGAGTCATCGTACATCATCGCGCATTGTATCTCAAGCCTTTGCGCAGCACGCAGACCTGCCGTGTTTGTTGCCATAGCAACCAAATCACCGAGTGTGTGTCACACGAAGGATTACTTCAACTTCACCGGGCAAGCACGTTTTAATCATTTTCCTCGAACCAAAAGGATAAAGGTACTGTTTTACACGCACTCTATCATTGCGTGTGTTCCTATATTTATTTATTTTAGAAATAATTTTATAGACAAAAATTTTTATGGACATGACATTTTTCCTCATCAAAACTGTTTTGGGAAAATTAATTCAGTGACTCAAATTATTACTACTGGGCTCCAAACTGCTTCTATATTCCAAGTTTTATTCAGAAATTTTGTGGAATACTCAGTGGAAGTTTGTACTTCTTTTATTATACTGCCATCTACTGGATATTTTTAGTAAAAAATTTCGTTTCAATTCTGTTAGTGTTATTTTCAGACAGTCATCTTGACAATTTTTTCTTCCTACTTCCAACATGCAATTTGATCCGCCACAAAATTTTTTACAGTCTAAGGGTGATCCACCTATTCCATGGACAAGATGGAAAGAGGAATTTTTCACATATCTCAAAGCCATGGATGGAGAACGCATGTCTGCGGAGAGAAAGAAAAACATATTTCTACAATGTCTCGGCTCAGAAGGACAATTAGTTTTTAGAACTTTACCTCATGTAAGATCTGGGGGTGATAGCAATGTTTATGACGAGGCAGTTTCTAGGATTGAAGGGAGATTTAAGCCTATTACTAGTGTCGCACTAAATAGGTTTAAGGTTTATACCAGGGTTCAAGATGAAAAAGAATGTTTTGATGATTTTCTTACAGCTTTACGTGCATTATCTTTACATTGTAACTTTGGCCTTATGACGGACGAAATGATCAGAGATCAGATCATTGTACATGTAAAGAGTAAGAAGGTTCAAGAGCAGTTGTGGATCTTGGGTGATCCTAGTTTGGAAATAGCGATTAGTACTGCTAAAGCTCTTGAACAATCTGATAAATGGATAAAAACACTAGATAAAGCATCTACTGCTTCCAACTCTTTGAGTAATTCTACCTCTTCTAGCGAAGTTAGTGTAGTTAAACCCCAAGAAATGAGAAATGTTGTACCTGCCAACAGGAATGATGGGAGGACTAGGCAAATCTATTGCTTCAGATGTGGTAATCCTGACCATGTTGCTTCTTTTCCACATTGTCCAGCCATTACTAGACAATGTAATAAATGTGGACGCTCTGGACATTTTTCCAAAATGTGTAAGACTCCCACAAGAACATTCCAAGACACTAAAAGGTCTTCCTTTCCTACATATAAACGTCCTTCTGGAAATGTATCATATGTCAATGACGAAGCTTGTAATGATTCAGATATTAAGGAGTTTGGTATTGTTGTTTCTGTACAGGAATTAATAGACTTATCTCAAACAGACACACTATCTTCTCCTAAGAGTCCAGTTACCATTTTGGGCAAAATATTAGAGCTTATGGTGGACTCTTGTTCTCCTTGGACCATTATCACACATGAGTATTGTATAAAGTCCTTTGGGGATTTAATTGATATTGATTCTTTATCGAAACCTGATATAGGTGGTTTTAATTTTGATGGGTCCAGGATCAATTTTATTGGTTTTAAGGAAGTAGTGCTTACAATCAAAAGTAATTCTGCTTGTATAAAACTTTATATTGCATGGAAAGGAGTGAATGTATTGGGATGGAGGGATCAAGCAAAACTTGGTGTTTCCTTAAACCCTAGACTTAAAGATCCTGTGTTAGTTCTAGCTATATCTGATGGAGATTCTACTGAATCACCTGAGTTCACAGAGATCTCTAGTAGTTTTCCTAAAGTATTTTCAGACAAATTAGGCAAATTGAATGGATTTAGTCACAGGATCAAAGTCAAACCCAATTCTGTACCTGTTAAACAGATATTAAGAGGAGTACCGATTAGTATTAGGGACGAACTTAGAAACATGCTTGATTCCATGGTGAGGGTGAAAAAACCTGGATTTCTGGTTAAAGGATCTTCTAAATTTTTCCCTCCTATTAAGGTGGTCAAAGTGTTCAAAAACAGTATTGCCACACAAGATGGTAGAGTTTGGAATGTTCGTAGGGTGGCAAGATGTCCCAATTCCTCTAACTATTTTCCATCACCATCTAGTGCGCAGGTTAATGTAGCTCCTCATGTGAAAGTTAATGGATCTTCCCAAAGTTTTCCCCATAAAGATTTATCCGTTGCTTCTAGGGTCAAATCTGATGTTAGACCTAAAAATATACCTAGTAGGTATCTGTGCTAAATTTTCTTTTATAGGGATAAGATGTGTTGCATTCTTGCTTTTCCTGTGCTTGTTTGTTATCTGTGATTTACCCCATTGTGCTGGAACCTGGAATGTGTGATGCGTGCTTGCATCCTACATCCTTGGTTCCAGATTCTATTCCAACTGATTTATCTCCTGCATCTTTAGCCTAACAGATGTGCTGTGCTTCTTCTATTCAACTTCAAATAAATTACTATTTTTATACAAAGGAGCTCCTTACTTTTTTACAGTTGACCATGTCCCAGAGGCGCTCGACATGATCTCTGGAGATCATGAACCCCAGGAAACCTTACAGATTAGGAAAAAACAGACGTTATGCTCACATAACCAGCACTGATCATTGTTCTCAAATTCATTTATTGTAAATTCACAGAAGCCAACAGGCTTTTACAATGTTGCCTGATCTTGCTTATGCTACCAGCTTTGATTAGTATTTAAACTTAATTTCTCTCACTTGGCATATATGTCTGTTTCTTCCACTGATCCTATGGTGATTGCACCCTTTTGGATTAGCTACACTGTCACTCGGAGTAGGTTTGTATGACACAAAGGTGCTGGAAAGAGGATTTTTAAACTATGGGAGACGAAAGGCCACAGTTTTGCCATTGTGACTAAATCAGTAGTCACTGATTCAATAAAATGTAATTTCTATCAAATAACCATATTCGTGTGAGGTATCATTAGCTTATCATTTGTAGGTTGGCACTTGAAATAATGTCTGTCTCCGAGAAAATCGCCTTTGTCAACTAAACCAAAACCACAATGCAGTTAAAAAATAAGCGAAGTACGATTGCCAAATAATGGGTTAAAACAAAACCAAATGTAATGAATATTACAATAAATTATGAAAAATACACACTTAACTGACTCACACACCGTTTTTGAAAACTATTATTTTGAAGGTAACAAATGTACCCTAGAAAACACTAGTTTCCAGAAATGTTGTGAAAGTCAGTAAAGTGTGGCTCATCATGAGTTTGACGCTCCTCTTCACAAGGACAAGTCTTTAACCTGAGGCTAAGTAGAACTCTATAAGTCTGAAAATTCCTTGGTATGTTCCCCAGGTAGCTCCTGGTGCTGCCTTGTTCCAGAAGTCCAAAAATGGAAATGTTCAAAATCTGCCAATTCAGAAAGGTTCTGGAACTATGTCTGGGGTGTTCAAAGTGTCCATATAGCATGTACAGGCAACCTCTAACCCTTTTAGGGATCACTGAATCTAGTAATCTGGATGTTCAAGTGTTCCCAACGGAGAAATCCTTTTTGATGTTTTTGTAGGCCTTCACCCACTCTATCAGTGCTATGCTTCCTCAGATGTCATCCTGGTCCCTATGACTCAGGATGGGCTCAATCATATTCCAGGGAGCATTGATGATAATTTATCAAATGGGGTGTTTGAATTAAAAAAATTAAAAAAATACATAAGGGAGAATCCAGTATCTCTTTAATAATGAGTGCCCTTGAATTGGTAAAATAGTATAAGCGGGTGTTCTGGGGATTTAACACTCCTACATTCTGAGAAAATTACCGCCACGTGTAACACACTAAATCCTACAGGCTATATGGTCTCTATTAGTTTAGTCATATAATATACTAGATAACATGCAAATGACATATTTGCCCATTTCTCAAAAGCATCTATTAATACAGAATGTACATAGGTGATCACATGACATGAGGGAGCAATTCTTATATCTGCATACAAAATATGACTGTTTTGGCAATGTGATGGCGACAAACATAGCACAACAAACCAGCATGCATACCATGCATGAGTATGTTTCAAGCAATGTAGAACCTATATGCATTTTTTGAGACTTAGACACAAACGTTCACAGGTAAATAGGCCAAAAGCTCTATTTGGCACACTGCACAGTGCAATGCAAGGTGATCAGTAAAGGCGGGTTTTCTAGGGATTATAGATAATTCCATAGTTTCCTACCCTGCGTCAGTATATATTAATGCTTCATAAGAACAGGTGGAGGCACGCCCATATATAGTCAGACTCTGTCACAATTCCATAATGATGAATCCAAAGTGATGTTGTAGCCAAAAAAGAAAGATTAAAATAAAAGTCTATAAGAGCCCACTCCCAATGTTATTGTCATGTTGATTGGTATTAGAAGGCCACTCACCACGTCAAGGGAACCAGCCAGCAATTGTACCAAGATAATGCCCGCTCGGTTCTTATCTGGATGGCACCTTTGCTATGGAGTTTCCTTTTATCTCTCCATCAGCTCCATCAGCTACGTGTTTCTTTGCGTGGGTGGGCAGGACCCAATGCATCAGTGCATGACTCAGGCTAATCACAGAGATTCCATATGTCCCTACACTTTCAGAAAAGACTTCATGGACACCTTGCAAATGGCCCAAATTGGACAAGATGCTTCTTACATTTTCCTTTCCGGTTGATAACGAAGGGCCTCATTCCCTATGGGCGGCGTTTTACGATGTCCGGATAATGATGTTGGTTTCCAGCAGGGTTTCCATGCTGGGCTTTCCAACATGGAAACCCTGTCGGAAAGAGACTTAGTGGGCCCCTAACACGGTACCCTTCAGCCAGTGGCCTCTAGTTGGAGGCCGAGGGGGCACCTATGAGGTGAGGTGCCTGCCACGGTTTTCGACTGCAGCACAAGCTCCCATACAGAAAAGGGAGCTTGCGACCGCACCATGTGTGATTGCCTTGAAATTCAGTGGTTGGACCGCCAACTGGAGGTCGGTCGGACCCGTATCGCTGTGGTAAATAAATAAATAATACCCTATTTTTGAATGTATAAATGAATAACAGATAGCTCAATAAATAAGAGTCAAGATTCGAGGTAGTAGGAGTTTCGCAGGTTTATTACAGCATAAAGGACAGGAACAGGACAACCTGCATAGGAATAGGATGGCAGGGCCCAGCAGCTGCCGGGGCTGGATCTGGGATGAGCGCGCTAGCATTTAATAACAATACACAAGCATATATAGTAAAACAGTTGCATTACAGTACATATGATAGGCGGAGCAGTGGGTGGAGCAAAGGGTGTGACGCGTAGCAGTCGCGAAAGATAAGGGTGAAAGTGGGTGTAACAGGGCGTATACATAGACATGTGATGCAAACGTAACAGAATATGTCATGAATGGGGCGGAAACCATGGAGGGGGCTACCTAAGGAGCCGGGACCTCTAACCTGGTGGTGCGCGCAAGCTGGCAATGACGTATCACTAGGAGAAGCTGGGGGCTATGAACTCTGTGCTAGGAGCAGAGACTGAAGTCTGGAGAGTCAGGGCGACATGTACCTAAGCAGTATCTAGTATCTGATGTTTAGAGAACATGTTGATATAAACTAGAAGTCAGGAGGGGAAAGGCTAACTTGATTCTAAGACTGGACCATGCATTATTCTACATGTAGTGCGTGATGAAGAATATTAAATGACCATTAAATGCAGTATTTCTCTTACATGGAGCCGGAAAGGCTAGACAATGACGGAAACTATTGATGCAGTTCAGTAGCTTAGGAATGCAGAGAAGGAGGACTGAACTGATAACTGAAACTATAACATACTCTTGGCAGACTCAGAGGCAGAGCCAGGGTGAACCGGGCACTGCGAAAAGAAAGTAAGTGAAGGGTCGAGGATACAGGTGGGGGCTGTATCGCTCCTCAGCGAGGTTTCAGGAGACAGGAGCTGAATCTGGTGTCCAGGCCCTTTTGAGGCCTAGAAACGGGGACTTTACAATGAAGTAACGTGCACACTGAGAGACGTGGCAACGTAGCTTTACATAGGCCTGATATTCGTAGTATTCACGAGGACTGGAAACTGACATACTAGAGGTGGACACAACTATAATTGCGTCTTGAATCGAACATAGGGAATACATATGCATATTAATCATGCACACATAACATATGATGGATGACACGTAGGGACACAGAACATGGCAGAATTTACTTTTCCACATTCCCTCCTTGTCACTACGTTTCCATCAGGAAACATCAATATTCATGATACCATCTATCATTTCATACAGTATCATTTGCTCGTCTCGAATTATCCTGGAACGGGATTTAGAACGGGGCTTGGGACTAGGAATACAAGAGGTAGCACAAATGCCGCAAATCGCAGGGCCACATTGTATACAGAGACAGCAGCTGAATATGATCGCTACTGCAATACCTAGGAAGGACAATATTTTCCATCCCCATGCGGAAATTATATTCCAGAACCAACCGGACCATGTCCAGGTGCCTGGATCTTGGTGTAACAGATGGGCAATTTTATGGAGTCTGGTTATAGCTGAATAAACAGACGGCGCGTTATTTGGAATGAAAATGCAGCAACTAGATCCGATGACTCTACAGGCCCCGCCCCTATCGGCCAGTATGACGTCAAGGACGAGACGATTCTGTAAAACGACAAATCTCATAGCAGATTGCTCTTCGGTTAAGTTACCTAGAGCAGAGGCAGTCTCATTTACTACAGCTTCGAGGGTTCTGGTTAACCTACGGATCAGTTTACTATTCTGGATAGGTCCTATAAAGAAGAAGAAACCTCTATTGAAATCTGTATACTGTTCTAGAGCAGTTTCAGTATAATCGACAATTGGGGACTCCCTTCTATGTCTAATGTGTACTAGATGTGTGTTTCTATGATAATCAGATGGGGCTAGGAAAACTAGTGGCAGTAGGAAGGCAATGTAACAGGTTCCCTCCCAATCGAGGGGCAGACGAACATATGCAGTTTGACCACAAATAAAATAAGAATGACGTGAAGCTTTGAAAATAGATTTCCCACTGTCACTATACTTGACAATAGTAGTACAATCACTATGTCCTACATGTACGGAACCATAATTTCGGACACATAATTCACCTTTGACTGGCAGTACTGAAATAGCAGGTAAGTCTGGAGTAGTATCAGACTGAACATTCAGGACCATGAAATTCGAAGAATAGTTACCTAAATTATACACTTCATTTTCTAGATCTAAACCTGTTCTGTGGGGGAGACCTTGCTTGTCTGGGAAACATGTACTGTTAAGAAAAGACATATCTGTTGAGGATGACGTTAACGTGGACCATGCTCCACACGAACCATTATGTGAAAATGGATAAGGAAAAAGTGGCAGAACTCCCTTCGGTGTCTGGAAAGGGGGGAGTCGACCACACACCCAACAATTAGTGGCATTGCTGGTCTGGTGTGAGTAATGTAACATGCGGATAAAGGAATTATTTCGCATAGCGAGGCGGTAAGAGAGTTCATGGGGAGGTAGGTCACTAAACATGTGCTCTACAGTAGCATTAGAAGACATATTTACATGAGGAACTGGAAGATACAGGTAAAATGCATAACTGGTGCAGGAAATCATAATGCTGAGAAATAATATGAAACTTAGAAAAACGATACATCGGATTGAGTTTTGACTGACTCTCTCACTATGGGGGTCTATTTTATACATGTCAGAAACAGTCTAACCGTTTCACCTAGGGGAGGACTTAGACAATCAAACTGACTGACTTATTTTACTAGACCGGAGTTTTAACTTATACTCCTGTTGCGGAGTTTTCTCTAACAGGGGGGGTGTAGTAACATTGTCTTTTGCGGGACAGTCCTTAAAAATGGTGCTTTGGCAATCCTTCAAATCCTGGGAAATGTTCTTTAAAACGGGTTTCAGTCCATAAAACTTTTTATATGAGAAAGGTGCACCCAGCCTTTGCGACCTTCCAACTTCACGGCTGTACGGGTGGTGAGGAGGACCTGTCGGGGCTCCTTCCAGCGAGGCTCCAGCGGACTTGATCTGTCAAAATTCCTCACCAACACCATGGATCCTGGAACGATTTCATGCGGTGCCACCTCGGTATTGTCTGGAAATGCGGCGGCAACCTGTGAACGACATGAGTTGAGGGCAGACATCAAGGAAGCTAGGTAATCTGTCAGCATATTACTTGAAACATCGGTAATACTTCGGGGTCTAGGAGTACCCCACATATTTGGGGGGCGGCCGAATACGACCTCATACGGGGACAGACCTGATCTGGAATGTGCGACCATGCGCATATAAAATAAAGCAACTGGTAGAGCTACTAGCCAGTCCACACCTTTCTCTTTACATACTTTAGCGATGCGGATTTTCAGAGTCTGATTATGTCTCTCTACGAGACCGGCTGCTTCAGGATGGCGTACACAATGAAACTTCCACTGGTACCCCAACAAAAGGGAAACATGCTTCATCAACTCAGATGAGAATGGCTGACCGTTGTCAGAATATACGACTCTAGGGAGTCCATAACGGGGGAAGAACTCACGAACCAACTGCTTGGCAGTGGTCGCGGCTGTGTAATCTGGGACTGGATATGCTTCTGTCCACCTGGACAAAGCGCATACAACTACAAGGACATACTTGAAACCTCGACATCGCTCCATCTGAATATAATCCATCTGGAGGACTTCAAAAGGGTGGTCAGGGGGCTGGAATCCACCTTGTTCCACCGGGACACTTTTACCTGGATTAAACTGACAACATATCATACAGGTACGGACTTTCTGCTTGGCTGCAGCTCGTAAATGTTTGTTGAACCAAATATTCTGGATACTGTCTAACATAGCTTTTTCTCCTAAATGTGCAGGACTATGTGCGGTATTAATAATGACTTGAACCATAGAGTCGGGGAGAAACCATGTGGCTCTACCCTTCGTTAACCATCCTTGATCTGTCTGGACCCCTCCTTGTTCGGACCATTTCTTGATTTCTTCGGGAGTAGCATGTAACTGTATGTCTATGACATCTTGTGTAGGGTCCTTAACTGTCATGCATGTAGTCGGATCTGGAGTGTGTGTCATGTTAACTGGAATGTCTAGAGTCTGTGCTGTAAGCTTGGCTGTGCGATCTGCTAGATCATTACCTTGGGAAATAATGTCAGTAACTTTCGTATGTGCTTTGCATTTCATGATAGCGATAGATGTCGGTAAGTGTATGGCATCTAACAGAGCTTGAATAAGGAGACCATGCTGAATCTTGGTTCCATGAGAAGTCATGAAACCTCTCTCCTGCCAGAGCACTCCGAAGTCGTGTACGACTCCAAATGCGTAACGTGAATCCGTGTAAACATTAACTTTCAAGTTCTTGGCGTGTATGCAGGCTTGTGTCAGAGCAACTAGCTCTGCTGCTTGAGCGGACAGGGTGTCAATACGGTGTGTCTCAATAACTTCAGTGTCAGTAGTCACTGCATACGCGGCGACTAGTTCTCCTGTACTAGTTCTCATGCATGAACCATCCACATAAAGTGTCAGGTCGGGATCTGGTAACGGAGTATCTGTCAGATCTTGTCTTGGCTTTGTCGTAATGTTAACTACTTCCACGCAATCATGTGTGGCAGAATTCGAAGTAACTGATGGTAACAGTGTAGCAGGGTTCAGGATGTTGCAGCGTCTGATTTCTATGTGTGGCTGGAACAGTGTCAATTCATAACCTGTTAAACGTGCAATTGTCAAGTGCTGAGTTTGTGTTCGGTTTAAAAGAACTTCTACAGAGTGTGGAACCTGTACTGTCAGGAAATGTCCTAAGACTATGGAATCACTTTGTCTGATAGCTAGTGCTGTGGCTGCAACTGACTTGAGGCACGCAGGCAGAGCCTGGGCTACAGGATCTAATGTGCTCGAGAAATAAGCACATGGCTTGTATTGTCCTGCTTGATCTTGTGTGAGAACAGATAATGCTGTACCTTCGCGTTCAGTAACGAAAAGTGTAAAAGGCTTACTGTAGTTCGGTGTCGCTAGAACTGGAGCTTGGCATAAAGCTTTCTTTAACTCATTGAAACTAAGTGTATGTTCAGATGTCCAAGGGAGAACAGTCGATACGGCTGCCTCCTGTGTCGTTAACTGTATCAGTGGTTTGGCTAGAAATGCATACTGAGGAATCCATTGTCTGCAATAAGAAGTAAGGCCAATAAAAGCACGTACCTCCTTCTGGGTCTTGGGCTGAGGAAGACTCGCTATTAACTGGATACGGTCTGGTGTCAACTGCCTACCCCTCTTGGACAGTAAGTGTCCTAAGTATACCACTTGCTGGACACAGAATTGAAGCTTAGAAGGGGACACCTTGTGCCCCATCTCGGCTAGGAAATACAAGACTGTAAGGGATGCTTGCTCGCAAGCACGTTCAGAACGGGCTGTGATCAGTAGATCATCGACATACTGGAGCAGGGCAGTGTCAGTTGGCATGTGAATGTTGTCTAGTTGTCTCTTAAGTGCTTGACTGTAAATACTAGGACTTTCTGTGAAACCTTGAGGAGCTCGTGTGAACTTATAGCTCCTTCCATTTAAACAAAATCCGAAAAGGAACTGGCTGTCTGGATGAATGGGAACACTAAAAAACGCGTTCTTGAGGTCGATTACAGTAAAGAACGTGGCTTTGGAATCAATGGCTGTTAATAGGGAAGAGATGTCTGGGACAACTGGGTACTGAGGAATAATACACTTATTAAGTTCTCGTAGGTCAATCACTAATCGATATACTGGGGGTGCATTTGGATCAGTACGTTTCATGACTGGAATGATCGGAGAATTGCATACGTTGGACTCAGTTTCTACAACCACTCCTTGAGCAATAAGCTCGTCAATAATTTTGGATAAGGCTGCTACAGCCTCAGGTGGCAATCTGTACTGTCTGATTCGTGGTAACACTACACCTGGCTTGAGAGTCACACGATAGGGTGTGATTTGCATGTAACCTACATCAGTTGGACCTTGCGCCCATAGATGCTGCGGAACATTAGACAATCTTGAATCAAAATCTCGTAATACATAGTGACCCTTAAAGTCACGTAGGAACAATCGTATTCCCTCTGGGGAACAGCATATAACTGCACCTAACTCTTTCAGTGTCTTAATGCCTAATAGATTTTCTGGACATGACTTAGTAAGTAACAGATCAGTAGTGCAGGACAATGGACCTACTTCTAGAGAAACTGGCTTTGAGATCTCATTTACGATAGGCTTTCCTGAAAATCCAAGGGAAACATTTCTTGAGCCTGAGAGCGGAGCCCCTGGAACTTCGGCGTGACTAATTGTGGTCCTACTTGCCCCTGTATCGATCAAAAACTTTCTGTCTTTCCCTAATACTTGACTATGAACATAGGGACCTTCTTGATCTACAGGTATCTCGATGAGAGGCAAGCCTACCTCCCTCTCTAGGCTGTTTCATGAATACTGTTGGTACTCTGGATACTCAGACTGTGCATACTGGTACATCTGCTGTGTGACATGCTGTGTTGCAGCGATAGGCTGCGGTGCTGTAACTGTCTGTGGTGCATTCTGTAACTGAGGAGTCTGTGAAACTTGTTCTTGTCTAGGCGGACGTGGTCTTTCTTTAGTCTTACCAGTAGCTATGTTGTGTTTCAGAACTGCACACTCGTTTATAAAATGACCTGGCTGTTTACAATAATTGCAATTCCCTTTAACGGGAGCTGCAGGATGACTGGCTTGATTCTGACCCCTCTTCTGACTGTCTTGAGGAACAGATTGTGCAACTAGTACTTTCATTTTCGTGTCTTTCATACGTTTTCTTTCATGTTCTTGCTCTTCTCTGATTCTATTCTGGTGGTATTGGAGCATCTGCAACATCTGGGACGGGGTATTAGCTTGCCAGGTACTTTCGACTTTCAGAACTCGATTTTTAATTGGTGAACTTGAATTCTCGACTAATTTAGTAACAAAAAGGTGAGGGTATGACTCACTACTTGTCTTGAGGCCACTGTTGATGCTAAAACATTTCTCGAATCTAGAATAAAAATCACTAATATCTTCGTCTTGTTTCTGTTTACAGGCTGAGATTGCATCCCAGTCTTCCTTTTTAGTTGTTAATAATCTGGGTAAAACTTGAATCAATAATTCAGGTAATTCTTTACATTTATCTCCGAGACCGGTACCTGGTACTCGTATCTTATCTTCAGCTTCTAGGACTGCCCAATCGATCTTTTTCTCTCCCACCTCCCAGTCTTTTTTCCTTGAGCTTTTCATACACCCCTGCGGGCAACAGAACCTTTAACATTTTAATTATATCTGGATACGTGTATTCTCCCATACGGAGCATGTCTTTTAATTCTCTATGGAACCCTGCTGGATCTTTATCATGACAGGGAATTAATTTCTTCATCTCCGGAAGTTCCATCTTTGTGATCGGAGTGTATACAAACACTCGCTGCATTTCGCCACCCGTTCCTCTAACTGGGTGGACTTCTCGTAACGGATTCTGTCTGTCTATGTAAAATGGTTTACTTTCTGGGGGTGAGACATGAACAAAATGCGGGTTCAGAAACGTTCTATATTTGTGGCGCTGTTCTAGAATGACACTAATTAAATCGGTACCTAGACCTCTCCATCTATACTGGAGTAACTCGTTCAGGATATCATGTAACGGACCTGGATCAGAATGTTGACCCTCATACAGAGTAATGAGGTGCTGAATCATATACATACCCACCAGTCGCTGCTCGGCTGGGGGCATTTTCAGAAACATTTGTGCCACTATTTCGTCTGGAAAAGTGGTAGAATCAGTAATCCATCGGACTGCTGATCGGGCTAGTTCTTGTTCATGCATAGTACTTAACTCACTATAACCGATTCGTAATTTCAGAATGCGATCGGTAGCTTGAAATACTTGTTCTAGAGAACCTTGGTCTGGTACTGGATGATGGAACGTAGACTTGGGTTCTAGACGTAAATGGCGATCTGGAAATCTAGATTTTCCTACATACGCTATTCTGTCAGGATTCTCGTCGTCTAACTCTTCAGTATCAGAGTTACTTTCTTTCTCGTTTACTTGTGCTGCTTTACGTTGTTCGTGTAACTTTATTATTTCTTTACGGATTTTCTTGTACATACTCTCCATAGCACCGATAGTCTTGTGCTTACCCTCGGCTATACTATTACTCCACTTCATCAGGGCTTTCATTTCGGCCTGATTTTTGGACGGGTAATCTTGTTCTCTTATTAGACAATTAATCAGAAACTTTAATATCATGAGCTGGGTCTCAGCTTTCCTTTGGGACATGACATCACTAATACTTTCTGGATCTTCCCCTGTACGGATGAAACGATATATTCTGTCTAGATCTTCCTTCATATCTGGTAGGGTGACTAGATACTCGGCCACATTTCTTACGCGTAATGAATATAAAACCATATCATCTTCGCCTGGGACTGGGTCATAGCAGCATTCGGCAAGGGATTTTCTTATTTCTGCAACAGACAGTCTGGGCGTACGTTGTGACGCTTGCATATGTAATTCGGCTGCCGTTAAACGCTTATGTGGCGGCGGGGTTCGAGGAGGACCTCCTCCTGCGGCCCCTAGACTAGAATCATCAACTGATGCTTTTCGTCCTGGCAGGGTGGGAAATTGGAATGCGGGCTGGACTTGTATGGCGGGCTGGACCGGGGGGACCGTAGCAGGTGCTGCAAAGGGTGCCCCGGTGTCTGGAGGAACGGGAAGTGCCTGATTTACAGGGACTGGTGGAGCGGGAACAGGATTTGCATATTCTGGGACTGTGTCGTCCAAATAGGACGAGATGAAAATATCAGCTGCGGTTGGTTTGTGACGTAACTTGATCGGAACTAGTGGTGGCGGAAAATTACTGGATGCCTCCGGGGTCGCTTTTGGCAAGCCCTCGGCAAGAAGAGGGTACATACCCTTAATGAGGGCATTCCTCTGTCTGTTTGACTGTTCGGCCTTGACTTGTTCACCTATCTCGATTAGTTCTTTTTCTTGTGCTCGTTCCGAGGATTCTCTACTTAATTCTGACTTTCTGATTTCTTTTTCGGTTCTTTTATGAGCTTCTTTACGCCATAGCTCGATGGCATCTTTCTGTGATTGTCTGGCTTTCTTTTTCCATAATGCCTCTTCTACTCGCATGATGCACTCGGCATCCCATGTACCCGATACGGGCCATCTATACTTTTCTTCTAACTGTTTTGTATACTCTACCCATAAATCTAGATATAGTATGGCACTTATGCCATGCTTCTGATACATAAAATGACCTGGACTGTCCCTAGGCGGGACTGGAACTGCTTCCTCTAACAAACCCTTTCTAGTTTTTAACTGACGTAACTTTGAAAACAGCGGCATGACTGAACTATAATCTGGACACAATACAATACACAATGAACACGAAAATCACTTCTCACTCATACCACAACATCAAGATACATGAAGAACATTATGAATAACAGTTCGAACAGAATACCACCTGGAATACTGGCTACAGGAAAACAGAATGCATGAATTTCTCTCGAGAACTGAACTGACTAGAACAGAAACTAGATGCACTGCTGAAACAGTACGAAACTTACCGGTCTCATAAAGAGACACGTCAGGACCCGTATCCACCGAAGTGGACACTTCGTTTGTGTGTCTGGGTACCACCAACCCACGGACCAGAGTCAATTAGATTGACCCTGTCTAGATACTACCCCAGTAATGGTACTCACCGGGCAGCAAGAACGGAAGGCCTCGGACTGGACTGGACTGCTTCGACGACGGACAACGAACTTCGGACTTAAGTTACGGGTGGACCTCCGGATACCTCGGACCTTGGACTCTTGGCTTGGGCTCTGGTCGGGACTCGCCGCATTCCTCCACCGCCTCGTCTGGATGCTGGACCGCCTCCTCCGTTTCCTCCGTGGGCCTGAGGGATACTTGAAGCAGAAATATCTGCACGTGCACGGTATGGTTCCGTCACGGCTGCAGAGGGTCAGGGGGCCGGCGTGGCTTCACCGGCGCGTGGGGAAAGGGCAAGTCCCTGTTCGGGCGCCATTATGTGGTAAATAAATAAATAATACCCTATTTTTGAATGTATAAATGAATAACAGATAGCTCAATAAATAAGAGTCAAGATTCGAGGTAGTAGGAGTTTCGCAGGTTTATTACAGCATAAAGGACAGGAACAGGACAACCTGCATAGGAATAGGATGGCAGGGCCCAGCAGCTGCCGGGGCTGGATCTGGGATGAGCGCGCTAGCATTTAATAACAATACACAAGCATATATAGTAAAACAGTTGCATTACAGTACATATGATAGGCGGAGCAGTGGGTGGAGCAAAGGGTGTGACGCGTAGCAGTCGCGAAAGATAAGGGTGAAAGTGGGTGTAACAGGGCGTATACATAGACATGTGATGCAAACGTAACAGAATATGTCATGAATGGGGCGGAAACCATGGAGGGGGCTACCTAAGGAGCCGGGACCTCTAACCTGGTGGTGCGCGCAAGCTGGCAATGACGTATCACTAGGAGAAGCTGGGGGCTATGAACTCTGTGCTAGGAGCAGAGACTGAAGTCTGGAGAGTCAGGGCGACATGTACCTAAGCAGTATCTAGTATCTGATGTTTAGAGAACATGTTGATATAAACTAGAAGTCAGGAGGGGAAAGGCTAACTTGATTCTAAGACTGGACCATGCATTATTCTACATGTAGTGCGTGATGAAGAATATTAAATGACCATTAAATGCAGTATTTCTCTTACATGGAGCCGGAAAGGCTAGACAATGACGGAAACTATTGATGCAGTTCAGTAGCTTAGGAATGCAGAGAAGGAGGACTGAACTGATAACTGAAACTATAACATACTCTTGGCAGACTCAGAGGCAGAGCCAGGGTGAACCGGGCACTGCGAAAAGGAAGTAAGTGAAGGGTCGAGGATACAGGTGGGGGCTGTATCGCTCCTCAGCGAGGTTTCAGGAGACAGGAGCTGAATCTGGTGTCCAGGCCCTTTTGAGGCCTAGAAACGGGGACTTTACAATGAAGTAACGTGCACACTGAGAGACGTGGCAACGTAGCTTTACATAGGCCTGATATTCGTAGTATTCACGAGGACTGGAAACTGACATACTAGAGGTGGACACAACTATAATTGCGTCTTGAATCGAACATAGGGAATACATATGCATATTAATCATGCACACATAACATATGATGGATGACACGTAGGGACACAGAACATGGCAGAATGTACTTTTCCACATCGCAACAATGCATCCGCCCCTCATCGAAATAAGGCCCTAAATGTCCAGTTGCAAATGATGTGCTCATCTTCTTTCAGATGGACACTGTTCCATCCGTCTGGAGGAAGGTTTTGCACCCTCTAACCATAATAGAGAAGTTCTAAAAACAGACTCTTTTGGCCTTGTGCATAAATAAGAAGTTATTATTCCTAGCCCTTGAAGCAACCTTCATGTTCCAGAGATCCAGGGTCAAACTGGGACAATTTATCTACAGCCCCTAACTAAGTAGATGGAAATACATTTCACATGTGAGTGGCCTTCCCACCTTCCCTCTTCTTTGATTATCTCTCTTTTGTATGAGTATTTTTCAGCTGTTTTTAAGGTCTGAGCGTAGCTCCGATATGTGTAGAGAATCAAAGAAAAAGCCAGCCCTATTTAGATACATCTGCTCCCGCTTCATGTTGTTAAGTGCTACTCCAAGTCAATGACTGCATACAGTGAACATCTCTAATGTTTTCTTCATAATTGCCATAAAAAGGTCAATTCTGACAATCGGGCACGGTGCAACTCAGCATTTAAAACGCATACAAACTGTAAGTCACACCTCCTTAAGAGGGCTCAATTTAGGAGAAGAAACCCAAAGAGCAGAAAAAATCTCTTTGGTAAGAAGGATCGTTCTTGATTGAAGATGAGGAGCTATACAGGAGATAGGAAGCAATACCCCAAAACTACCCTGAGACAGAGTAGAGAAAGAATCTATCATAATCACCCAGACTGAATAATCCAACTGGGAAAAATGATTGCAGAAAAATGGAGCATAAATCATTTGACAAAAACTATATAACATGGGTGATAAAAGTGGAGGAGTGTGGCTCAATGGTTAGAGCGGCAGACCCTGATGCAGAGCTCTGGCCCGGGACCAGGGTTCAATTCCCGCCTCGGCGGGTCTTGGGCTCAATTTCCTCGGACCTGACAATTCTCGCCTCGGTGCCTATTCTAATCATGGGCCCCACGCTGCAATTCTGGGCAATAGCTTGCTTAACCTCCACACCGGCCCCAACAGCGCTAGGATGCCTGGCTTCACCCTGGGGGTCCCCAGTAGTGGACACTTCACAGGGAAAGCCAGGAAGGGTTCCACAGCGGTATGAGTAATAGCGCCAGGAAACTGCTTGGTGACAGTGCGCTCTACATATACCTTGACATTTACATTTATAAATATGAAAAAAATAGGGAAATCAAGAGCGTTATCAAAAAAGGGAAAAAGTAGAATATCATCTTGAACAGAGAAGCTCTAACAGCACACAATGGTAGGCTACGATCTTGCTTTATTAATTTAATGCTAACCACACCCACAGTAACAGAACAATTGTGTCATGATTGTAGGGCCCATGCCCTTGATCTCGCCCTGATCTTACATATAACTGGAATTCCTCTGAACTCTTAGTTTGGCACCCCAAACAGCACAAATAAGACTTCACTGTCTGTGAAGCATCCTACGCACACCGCCTACCTGTCAGTGGATGGCAAGCCAAATCCACTTTCCTGCAGTTGTGGCCAGCATGGCTCGCCGGTGGGGGGGCGGGAGTGAGGGGAGTTCACAGGGCTCGCGTGCTGGCGGAACATAATTTACAAAAAAAGAAAAAAGTAAACTTACCTCGAGGCCAGATCCTCTGCCCTCTTTGCTCCTGCTCTCCTGCCTCCAACAGGAACAGGAAGCAGGAAGCAGGCAGCCAGGCTCCCTCCCCTAACCCAATCACAATGCTGCAATTTACCTTTGTGATTGGTCTGAGCGCCATGACACAGTGCTCAGCAAGGGGCTGGAGAGGTGGCCATGCAGGCTGCAATGAGAGGGCCGACCAAACAGTCATTGTGCACTCAGGAGGGCAAACCACTCCTCCCCTGCCCTGCTCCGTAAGCAGAGCGGCGTTGCCCACCCACCTGCAGGCACAGGAAACATAAAATGGTAATAACTAAAATTTATTATCATTTTATGTTTTTGCTTCTCACACTGCGAGAAAGCAGTGGGGTGACGATTCACCACCCTAGTGGAGGTGCCGCCCCTGGTGGCAAAGAACACAATCATCTTACCCAGCAAAAACGAAATCCAGCACAGAATCAAAAATACAGGAGGTAGAGGTAAAACGTTAGGGGAAAAGCATTAAGATATTTGTTCACACTGGCTACAATTTCAAGCTGAGTGAGTGACAACTTTTTAAACGTCATTTTATCAGTGCAGATACCAAAAATTCAATCTTTTTATTAATGTATTTATACTGTTTACCTGCTCTGTCCAAACATATAGAGTTTATCTATTTACAAACAGCTACACGTGAAAAGGGATTCTCACAAAATGTGACCTCTACGCTCTTGTTAGAAAAACTTCTGTTTTTCACGATTTTCTTTTTAAGCCGCTTAACTGTTTTATGTGATTGGCAGCTGAGTTACAAGTGTGTGAAATCTGGCACCTTAATTGCAAAACAGCTTTCTGTTAAACACATTCCCATTTTAAAGCATGTGTTGTAGTTGTGCTCTAGATGTAATTCAGTGAACTTCTTTCGCAGGTTTTAAACTGGAATTTGACTTTTGTGCTGCCTGTCCCTTCCTTGCATAATTTACAGCTGAATTAGCAAAAGGATAAAGTATGCCAATTTAATTGCATAATTATTATTTTATCATTTTTTATGGATGGGCAAAGGTAATTTATTTTTGAGCTGTTCAGCAAGCCCCAGCTATTTAGGGGTGAGTATTTAAGATCTTCATGAAAAATGGGATAGCTTGCCAAAAGATGGATTTCAAACAAGACACACGTTAGCAATGTAGTAAGGCACAAAACAACATTTAACTGTGCACATTTAACGGGCTTAATTTTCTACAGGGAACACAGCACATATATATTTAACATAGATGTCTATCACCTTGATCTCAACAAAGCTTCCCACCTTGAAAGACAGCACAATAATACCAATAAAACGAATTGAACAGAATTTGCAACCACGACATTTGGAACAAAGTCCAAATGTGACATAAAATCTGCTATACTCATATTCAGTGGTGATCAACACCTCCAGCAAACACCAGGCACGCACACACATATATCTACATCCGCACGTTATTGGGAATGTCTTTCAGCCTAGAGTAGGTGTAATTGTTTGGCAAAATCCTCTTGCCATAAACCATAAGCAAACCGCTCATGTACCCACAGCTTATTGATTAGAACAGCCATAATTACCATTCTGTCACACTTCTGTTTAATTCATCTTTTGCCAAAATGAAAGTATCTTTCTGTTTTAACATAACCACTTGTGTAAAAAATAAACAAAAAATATAAACCAGTAGTGTTTACTTCTGCTGAGTGTCGGCTATATCTGGTTCTGACTAGTGACTAAACGGGTTTGTGTCCTTTTTTACATTTAGGTAAAATTGGAGACTGGAAAAATACGATGACTGTGGCTCAGAATGAAAAATTTGACAAAGTGTTTCAGGAGAAAATGAAGGATCTTCAGCACCTGCCAATCAAACTTATCTGGGATGATAATGAGATTTGTGATGCAAAAGATGTTTAGCTTGATCAGTGCTTAGAGGATGCGCCAACATAAACCGAGTCTTGCAGAAAATGCTGGGTGGCCTTTGGAGTTTGTGTTTCTTTGGATGGCTGGACTACAAACCAACCAACTATGGAGAACTTTATTCCTTTTTGTACCTAAACTTAAATGTCCTTGGTCAGGCATACGTCTGTTAATTTTTGTGTGCATGGATTAGTTACAATACAAACTGGTAAGAGTTAACTGTAGCTATGTAAAGCTATTGTAACACGTGAAAGCCTGCATTGCCTGATTAAAAATCTAAAATTCTACCCTTATTTTAATCTAGCGGTTGCAAAACTACATACATCAAAGAAGAAGAGATATAACAACTTTACTGTATTCTTGTATTGATGTATAGAGGAACTTCTTGATTCCGAGGGGGTCGGACTTTTCTGACCCCTGAACAGACTCCAGGTTGCGCAGTGCTCACAATTTCGAGTTCTATGAGTTTTACCTCACCCGGTAATAGCTTAATGCAAACAAGTCTTCAGCTTTTGTTAAATTTCAGCAGATAATACCTGACAGAATTTAAAAGAGAACGGTACTTACAATGACAAATGGATTTTAGTACTGGTGGGTAAGCAATAAAATCCATACGGTATTCCCCAAAAGCTCAGAATAGGTGCAATTTATCACACCAGATTTCGGGGAGTTTACAGGGTGTGATAAATTGCATTTTCCCTTCGATCCTGGTGTCCTAACGCCTTCTTCATGTGCCTATACACTTTGTAACGAGCAACTCACTGAGCAGGAAACGAGCTGCCCCATAAACATATAGGCCCAGATGTAGGTAAATGTCATTTACCGATTCTTAAATACCGAATTTTACCGATTCGGTATTCAAAAATCGGTAAATGAGATGTAGGTAAAAAATCAGTAAATATTACCGAATCGGTAAAAGTCGGTATCGGACTTTCTGTAATTACCGAATCGGTAATTACCGAATCGGTAATGGCCATACAACCCTATGGGCCAAAAGGCCCATAGAAATGCATTGAAAATACCGATTCGGTAAATACCGATTCGGTAAATACCGAATTGGTAAATGCCGATTCGGGAAGCTAGCAAAACTGAAACTAATGAAAACAGCCAATCAGGTGCTACCACCCTCTCCCTCCCAACCAGGAAGTGGCTACCCAGGCAGCTGCAACTCATTAGAAGGTTCTGGAGAGGCAGTCAGAGCAGAGCAGAGAGACAGAGCAGCAGGGAGAGATTTGTTTGCAGTGAAAGAGAGTAAGAATGGCAAGTAGCACAGAGAGCCAGAAGGCTGAAAGAAAACGAAAATTAAAGTTTAGCAGCATGGAGCTGCAGGTACTGGTTGAGGAAGTGGTGAGGGTCCACAAACAGCTTTTTGGCAGGCTCTCCCTCACTGTACCAGAGTCAGCCAAAAGAAAGCTGTGGCTTGCCATAGGGGAGAAGGTGAATGCTGTGGGTGTGACCAGCAGGAGCCAAGATGACCTGAAGAAAAGGTTTTACGACCTCAGGAGCCTCACCAAAAAATAAATGGCAGAGATCCACAAGCAGGCTGGTGTGACCGGTGGAGGCAGGAACCCTGCGCCCCCCTGACTGACCTTGAGGAACTGGTGGCCTCCACCATCGAGCCTGACAGTGTCGTGGGAGTAGGAGATGTGCACAGCTCAGCCAGAGCTACTACGAAAGGTAAGAGGCCTGCGCAGCATGACACCCCAAACCAAACTGTTTCCCTTTAGCCTTTGTGTACAGCCCAACCCCAGTCCAGTACTGCTAGCACTATACATGAGCAATGCATTATGGGAAATGTAGGCAGCAAATGTAGGACCACATGTAAGTGCACAGAAAACAGCAATGCATTGAAAGCCAATCAGAGTAATGAAAGTGAAATGTGCAATGCATTTATTGTAGTGACTGTAAGACAATAGCACTCAGTGTACATACGCTTCTTTATACCTAGGGCAAGCATCAGGCAGTGGACCATCTGCCTCACAAGGAACTGCGCCAGCGAGGGAGGAGAGTGTTGAGGCAGGGCCAAGCACCGCAGAAGCCTCGCAGGAGGAGGAAGACGCCACTGCCCTCTCCCATGAGGATGACACTGTTCGTCCCCTTGTGTTTCCCCACTCCCCACACGTTTCCCAACCCCCCCATTGGTGTTCTCACCTGAGAACTCCCCATCACGGTCCCTGACAACACCTGCTACCTGACCAGCCAGGAGAAGATATGTGGCCCCACTGAGAGTCATGGCGGGAGGTGAGGGTGAGGCTCCAGCAACCATAGAAGTCACTCCTACTGCACAGGTGTCCACACATCAGTCCAGCAGCACTCGCAGCCGCCAACGCACTCCCAGCAGTGCAGGTCCCCCTGGAGAGGGCACTGTGTTCCGTGGCCTTGAGGGGAGCATGGTGCGCATCCAGCGCATGCAGGGGAAATCGATTCAGGCCTGCCACCGCCAGTTTAGGATCCTAAATCAGCAAATGGGAGACATGGGCAAGGGCATCAGTGCTCTAGTGGAAACCAACAGGGAGGTTGCAAAGACCAACACTGACATGACCACCGCCATCAACCAACTGTGCTCAAAAATGGAAGCCCAGGAACAAACAAGGCGCAGGGATGCGCGTGTGCACAACAGGGCCATGCACCGGCTGGCCTCGGCAACATCCCAGCTATGCCGTAGGAGCGCCAACATGCAAGAAAGCCTCACGCAGAACACCGCGGAGGTAACCAGGGGCATGGCCTGGATTACTAGTGCCCTGGAGGCCATGATCACCTCCCATACTGCTGCGAATCCTGCCCTGGACATGGCTGAGGCATACGACAGCAGCAGCCGCAGCAGCCCGGCTAGCGCAGTTGTTGAGCCACGCCGGAGCACCAGGCGCTCAGCAGAGCCGGCAGGCCATGCCGAAGGGAGTGAACCACACCCCAGTGGGTCTGCGAAGCGCGCCCGTAAATGACATTTACATTGTGTGTGAGGCAACCTGGGACATTAGCAGTCCCCACGTACAAATACTCATTATTTGTTCCACATCAGTGCATTAACGTTGTGGCAACATTAAAAAACTTTTTTTCACATTCACAAGCTGTCTGTGTCTCTTTACTCACTCAGAAATAGTTGTCTGTTATCTCCTCACGTCTGTATCTGCCATCACT
Source organism: Lissotriton helveticus (assembly GCF_964261635.1). NCBI lineage: Eukaryota > Metazoa > Chordata > Amphibia > Caudata > Salamandridae > Lissotriton > Lissotriton helveticus. Next base: position 890,334,253 of record NC_136067.1, on the reverse strand, counting down.
AGGTGTTGACACTCCAGCAGGTTGTCTGTCAGGCACAGCATTGTCGTCGTCATGATCCTCGTAGTCAGAAAGTTCCACCTCAGTACCCTTCCTCACAGCCAAGTTGTGCAACATGGCACAGGCAGCAATAATCTTGCAGCAGGTGATGGGGGTATACTGCCTTGCACCTCCACTCTTGTGAAGGCATCTAAATCTGCTCTTCCAGATGCCAAAGGTCCGTTCTACCACATTCCGTGTACTTTTGTGGGCCCGGTTATACCTCCTTTGGCTGGGTGTGATGGGGTTGAGGTAGGGAGTGAGGATAAATGAACGTAGGGCATATGCACTGTCTCCTAAAAGGGAAATGGGAATACATTACTCACATGCATACTTGTAATTTTTACTGAAATAGGTGTTGGAGGGGTCGCACACTGTGTCTTACCTAGGAGGTATCCTGCGCCAAATTCCCCTGCAGACAGCCGTGGATAGATGCCGCTGTTCTGAAAAATATAGGAGTCGTGGGTACTCCCAGGGAATTTCGCAACAAGGTCTGTGATGACGAACTTTGCATTGCAAATCACCTGTACATTGAGGGTGTGGGTGGACTTCCTATTCCGGTAGAGGTATTCTGTGGCAGCAGGGGGACAAATGGGGATGTGCGTACCATCAATGCAGCCGATGATATGGGGAAATCTAGCCATCTGGTAGAACTCAGATTTGGTTTGAAGCAGTTCAGCATGGGTGGATGGAAAAGAAATGTAATGCTCCATCCTATGCAACATGGCGTCAAGGAATTTTTGAAAAAACCTTGAGAGGCTGCTCTGGGTCACCCCACCCACCGCAGCAACCACGCTCTGGTAGCTCCCTGACACCAGCAGGTGGAGGGTGCACAGCACCTGTACATGGGGTGGAATTGCATGTGCTCTTGGGGTGGTGTGCTGCAACAGTGGTTGTAGGTCCCTGATGAGCTCCAAGATGGTGTCTGGACCCAACCTGTACCTCTGCAGTATCTCTTCCTCTGTGAGCATGAACAGGGTCACCCTCTGCTTGTAAACCTGCTCCTGTCTCAGCCATTCCCTCTCTCCTTCCTCCTGTAGCCGTAGCCGTCTTGTGATGACATAAAATGCCGCCATTGTGCAAACAGCATTGCATTTTGGGTCAATTTTTATAGGCTGCACCTGGTTACCACCTGATTTGAATCCATGGTAAATACCGACTCTTAAATACCGAATTTGAAGCAAATCGGTATTTCAGAACCTCCCTACATCTCAATCTTCAATTTTACCTATTCTTAATTACCGAATCGGTATTTTACCGATTCGGTATTGTACCGATTCGGTAAGTTTACCGAATCGGTAAATATTCCGAGTCGGTATTTTACCGATTCGGTAAGTTTACCGATTCAGGAATTATTCCGATTCGGTATTTTACCGATTCGGTATATTTTCCGATTCGGTAAATTTACCGATTCGGCCTAATTTCTATCACCTACATACTGATCGCTCAATACCGGTCGGTAACGGCCGAAAATACCGATTTTCGTCCGTTACCGACCGACCTACGTCTGGCCCTAAGGCTTTTCAAAGCTTCTTTTGCTAACCACTGAGTCCCTGGAAATTCAGTCTTAGGTCAAAAGGAGATTTTTAAGGCAATAGGATCATTGCAATGCTAGAGTTCACTTCTCTGTGCTACACATTTTTTTATCATTAAAGAAATACTTAAATGTGGCACATTCATCATAATTTTATGTTTATTTCCACTGTACAAGTTGTCTTCTTCTGGGCTGCGCAGGAGGCTATATTTTAAAGAGGCTTCGGGGGTGAGAATAGCTAAAAAAATACAGAAAATAAAGTAATAGGTGTTAAGAAAAGTATTAAATCATGTTTACATGCACACATTTACATGAGAAGACCTACAAACACCCATGCTCCCATAGAACACAATTATAAACACAGGTCCACACTCTAAGACACACAGGTAGTCATGTACACAGATCAGTGGCGTAACGAACCTTAACAGATCCAAGCAGTCTTCGAAGATTATTGCATGAAGGAGTGCATTTTAAGGAAAGTACTGATGATTACTACCTATTGGTAAAGTATGAATGTTCACGTCTTTTTTAGTAGTTTACTATAAGATCTTGAGGGCACAATGTTCATCAACAGAGAGGGAGCTTTTGAAGTAAAGAATTCATTATAGTTTGAATAAAATGGAATATCAATTAGGAACTTCATACTTTATTATTTGTTTGCATGAAAAATCAAAATATTTATATGCATGATTGCAGTACTGTTAGACACAACAATAAATGGAAGTCCATCCCTAAATATTCAGTCGGCCCTCCGGGACCGGTTTGGAGACCCCTGCTTTAAAGCATTTAAAATGTTCATGCACACTGGAACAATGTGTTATTGTAGGCGAGAATAATACAAAAATCAGGGTTTGGGCAGAATGTAGTTCATATTCTTTATGAACATATATCTGAGGTACTGAATAAGTCACATCTTAAGGGAATGCGAGCAAACATTACATGCTCATGGTCCATGTAAGTCTACCTAGCACAGCAGACATACACGTCTCTTATAAGGCAAACACCCCCAGCTTGCAGTTCAAGATCTACTATGGAAGCTCTTTGATCACAAATTCGTATGCAATCTACGTAGTTTAGATTGTAATAAATTGACCAAATATGGCTGATTTTATTTGATCACTACGGATTCTCCTGATATTGTGATTATTTAATAGTCAGTTGATGCTCTGTATCTTGAGTGAAACTATAGCTCTTCATAGGTTTCTTGGTAAATATAGTATAGCACTCATATTCCTGAAGAATCTTTTGAAGGGTATAGCTTTCTATTGTAGTGGGCCTAGTTTCTCTCTGGACTAAGTTTTGTAAGGGGTTTAGAAGTGAATGATGGATTCAATGGGCCCATGTCAAGGTTGCTCCTAAATTGTGAGCACATAGTCTAATCCAGGGGCGGCTGGTGACATTTGAAATTGGTGGGGCATAAAAGTTGATAAGTGTTATGTGGATAGCAAGCAAGCCGACGATCATAGGAAGGACTCGAGGGGAGAGGGACTTGCAAAGTGTGTGCAAATTTGAGAGGGCAAGAATGTTTATAAAACAATTCTGAAAGTGTAGACTTGAAATATGCAAATACATTACAAAATACCCAATATCTTACAGCACTAAACAAGCATTCTCTGCCTTAAGTGTCTCACCTGCCCTCCACGCCTCCTCTGCCTTACGTTCCTCTTCTACCCTCCGTACTTCCTCTGCTCTCCACGCCTCCTCTGCCTTACGTTCCTCTTCTACCCTCCGTGCTTCCTCTGCTCTCCACGCCTCCTCTGCTTTCCGTGCCTCATCTACCCTCCGTACCTCCTCTGCCTTACGTACCTCCTCAGCTTTACGTACCTCTTCCGCCCTCTGATCCTCTCTTGCCTTATCCTCCTCTTCTACACTCTGATGCACCCCGCCTACGCTCTACCCTGTGATCTTCTTCTGCCCTCTTCACCTCTTCTGTCCCTTTCCCAGCCTCCTCTCCCTGCGCCTCTCCCGTGGCCGCTTCGTGTGTCTTCTTCTCCTCCTCTTAAATCCCTCACATCACAATGGCACGTGAGAGCCTAGTACTAAACCAGTCAATGTACCTGTGCTTTGTGGATGTCCTGTCGCTTTGAAGGAATCCATACTATATGCTGGTTTGTGTGCACTCTGCAAGCTCCTCGGCACGACGTCATGCGGACTGCCGGGGGCAGATACACATAACAGCCCCATCCCACTGCTTGTTGCCCGGCCCTGTCATTATACCCCTCTCTCCCGCCCAGGTGCTTGTTTTCAGGTAGAAGTGGGTTTCGCAGCCTATTCAAAAGTTTAGTCTCTCACAGCTGTGCGTTTTCGCTGAGGCCCTGCTCCTCTTCCTCCGACCCCCATGTTCCTGCTGATTTTACGAACTCAGAGATCGCATGACTGTGCAACCCCTCCGGCTCTTCACTGGTAAACGATCCCGGCCGTGTAGAAATACCGCCCCCTTCGAATTGGCACGTACTCTGTCTGGGTTTTCTAGGAAGTTGGAATAACAGACGCTCACTCATCAACATTTCCTGGTCATTTAAATACCACGCCAATAAGCACTTTTCCTTGCGCGCACTACACTTCATGTTTCCTACCAATAGATGCGATATTGGAACAGGATCCTAAATCACAATACTACCACAGCCTTCCTTGAGAAACATGATATTTTCCACACAAAACGTGTTGTTTCTCCCGATCTAGGCACGGAATGGGCACGACAAGCACTGCCGTCTGCCAATTGTGATAGAACCTCAGGTAGAAACCACTGGACAGATCACTCACTTTGAAACGACAATTCGTAAGGCTTGCCCGCACCTTTTTATTCTAATACATAGCATTGACTAAGAAAGTGTAACCAACGCCCAAGTTTGATTCAACTGATAACTAAAGAGTTGCGCGGCCTCACTTTCCGCCAGACATTCCTCCCAGGATGTTGAGAACCTTTATGCACAAGCCTTCACACCGCTACACAGTCTACTCTTACCTGAAGCCAGTCGCGGCTAACGGGGAGGGGTGTCGCGCAGGGGGAGGGGGGAATTATATAAAACAAAAGAAACTTACCTCACCGGCCGCCGGTCCGGGTCCGCGCCACCTGCTCTGCTCCCCTTCTTGGCGCCTTCACTTCACAAATGGCACTGCCCCTTTCAGCCAATCCTGGCGCTGCTGTAGCGCCAGGATTGGCTTGGGGCACAGGTTACTTTTCACCCGCAGCACGCCCATTAGGAGATTGAAGGGCTCCTAATGGGCATGCGCCAAAAAGCGCAAACACAAGTGCGCATGAGTGGGCACTGGTCAAAAATTCACCCTTGGTCCCCACTCATGCGCACTTGTGTTGCTGCCTGCTGGTGCTGGCCCTGGTGACAGCAATCATGTCAATTAACATGACGCCAGACCACCCACCCCCTTCAGACTCTGAAGGGGGTGGGAGGTCTGACGTCATGCTGACTGACATGATTGTCAGTCCCTCTGCCTCTCTGAACGGTACAGAAACGCCGAGGGAGCTGCGGGTGGCGAGGCTACGCCCCCACCCCCTAATGGATGCACAGCCCCTGTTCCAGACCAGTGTTTTGCACACCTGAGGTTCACGTAGGTGCACAAACAGTGGGCATAATGTGTCCCTTTTGGAGAGTAAGAAACATTTGGGGCATCATTCACAACTTCTTGTGGCGCTGCCCTGTGTCAAAAGGAAAGGGCAGAAATGCACCGTATTAATGATATATGGTGCATTCTTGTCCTTTCTGCCTTTGCCAGTGCACAAATTGGTGCCTAGCACGAACGCAGGGGGTGCAAGGGTGTTTGCATTGTTGGTACAAAAACAATCAGTGGAGGTGTTCTCCACTTTCTATGTGTGCTTCAAAATGCAGCACACATAGAAAGAGGAAATAAACGAAGAGAAATAACATTATTTCTCCCTGTTACGCTTCTCCTAGGCAGGTGCACAGTTTTGATGCATTTCCAGGTTTACAGATCCTTGTATATCTGGGAATGTGTCAAAATCCATGTCTGTTGGTGGGAAAGTCCAGAGCAACGCCCATGGAACCCCACCTTGATGAAGAGTAAGTAATTTACTCCGTATCTATGGGGTCATGCAAAGCCCCACAGGGTGACTTTGCATTGATTCATAGATATGTCTAGGAGGCCAACCCCCCTGAGTGTTGTAAATGAGGCCCCAGGTGGGTATGCCTCTAAAATGGAAAAGACATTCGCGTCTCATGTGTTGTCCTCTGCTGAAATATTCCGCGACATCCACATTGTGAAATGCAGACCTATACAAACGTTTGGATATGTTTTGCTATTGTTTTATTTGATTAAAACTGTATTTGCCATCGAACTTGTAATTCTACTGTCTCACACATGATCAATAAAACAATTGCTCATAATTACGAATTTCATAGATGGATTGCTACATGGATTCGTTTGTCTCCACACAACAAAGCTGAACAATGCTAACAACAAAACAAAAAGCTAAATCAACAAATTAACCAATACCCAACCCTTGATAAAGGTACCTGACTTCATGTTTACTGGAGTCTTTTTAAATATTTTTTTACCATTTACCAGCGTCATTGTAAAGTTCATTAACAAGACAGTTAACTTACTTCTGCAGGATCCAGTTACCTCCAAAGCAAAGCAGATTATTGTGATTCTGCAACAGCATAGCTCTTCATTTTAATGCAGACCAAACGAAATAAAAACACCCTGGCATCGATTAAGTAAATCAGTTTTAGTGCTTCAAGCTGTTTTCCCTAATGGAATAATTTTTTTCAAGAGAGTTTGGAAACTTGTTTTAGTGGTTGATTGTGAAATATTTAAGGAGTTACAATGTGCAATTATGCAAAGAGAGAGAGTCTGAGCATCGCAGTGTAGAATACACCTATAAGGACATCTACTCTGGAATATATGTCTTTACTACACATGCCTAACATCGCATTACCTCTACGTCCTTTGTCCTCGACCCAGTCATCACATATGAGGTATTCCACACGACAGGAAACAAAACAGGAAATGCTTTCTGACTCCACCCACCCTCCTGTCAGGTGCTATAATACACCTCACCACCAGAAGCAAATCCTGTTTTGTTTCCTGTCAGTTGGAATTCTGATGGGTGACGCTTGGGTGAGTGCCGGGCACTTACCTGCTACGACTGTCCTGTGGTTTCCTCCTTTGCTGGGCCTTGGGGGTGCTCGTGGACCTTCGTGGGACTTTGGAAGACGGGCTGCTGGGCTTCCTGTGCTTTCCTCGTAGCGGGGACCCTGGGTTGCGGGGCTTCTCGGGTCCCCGTCCTTTCGGCGTGCTCCTGGATTCCTGGACTCTTTGCTGGTTCGAGTGCTGGTGGGGCGCCCCGGGGCTTTATTGTTCGTTTGACGGCTTGCCCCGGTGGCCTGGCTGCTGCTTGGACAAGCGCGCTGCTGCCCCACGCGTCCTGCCCTTGCCGGTTCTGGTTGGCGGGGCGTGCTCACCTCCATGACTCCGGGGACGTCCTCCCTTCCGTTTTGGTTTCCCCTGGATTGTGGGGGCCGTTTCTTCAGTGGTTCCCGGGGGGGCTGTGTTGTCGGACGTCGGCTGGATGCTGTTCCCGGCTTCAGCTCCTCATTTTTGCCTGTGCGGACACCCGGGTGGACTCCAGGTTCCCTGCCTTCCTCTCCTGATTGGCTGGCCGGCTCGTGGCGATGACGTCATCGTCTTCTTTCAGCTTTGGTGACTCGGGGTGTTTCCTTCGGCGGCTGCTCCTGGGAGGCTCGTTTTCTGCCCCTCCTTCATCCTCATCGGTTTTCGAAGGGCTACAGCTGTGGGGTGAGTGTTTTCCTCCTATTTATGGCGGGAATCGGGTGTTCTTTGCTCTTGTGTCTCTTGTGGAATTGCTGTGCGTACCGTGTTGCTTTGCTGGTTTTCTGTGTCTGGATTGCTGTTTGAAATGGGGAAACACCACAGGAAGAGAAAGCATGTCTCTCCTGTTAGGTCGTCCTCCTCCTCTTCCGACAGTAGTGATTTTGCCCCTGCTGATCGGAGTGCTGGTCTGGGTGGCTCTAAGCGGCTGAAGCGCCTGATTTTGGAGACGCTGTCCAGTCTCAAGGCTTCCAGAAAGGGTGCGGGGGGTCGCTCTGAGACGGCTGCCCCCCTATATTCGGATATTTCTTCCTCTGCTTCCTCTGATGAATCCACTTTGGGTGCGGTGGATCTGCAGGGCAAGTACATTTAGAGGGACCTGATGCCTGATCTTCTTTGCCATGTTCGGGAGAATATGGGTTTCCCTGTGGATTCTGTGCCCAGTACCTCCCAGGCCACAGTTTCGGAAGCCTGTGTCTTCTTCCATGCGCATCCACCCCTTTGTCATGGATGTCCTCCTCAAGGAGTGGAAGGACCTGGACCATATTTCTATGCCCAGGTTCATGTCTAAACTGTATCCCTTACAGGATATGGAGGTTTCCCTGCCTGATTCGGTGCAGGTGGATTCTGTGGTTGCTTCTCTGGTTGGTAGGCCTTCCATGGCGGTTGATAATATCCTGAGGGATGGGGTTGATAAAAAGATTGACTCTGCTCTGAAGAAATCTTATGCGGGCTCTCACCTGGCTCTGAGGTCTGGGGTGTATGGTGCCGTTTTCTGGTACTCATCTTTTTGGGGACGCCCTGGAGGACAAGCTCCATAAGGTCTTCAAGGAGAGGAAGCATTCGTTGTCTTTCCGTCATACTCCTGCTCTTAATGGTTCCTCCTTCTCGAATGCCAGGTCCTTTCGCCAGCCTTCCAGGTTCCAGCAGTCCAAGTTTAAGGGCCAGCGTGGTGCCCATAGGTCCTTTTCTAGGAGATTCCAGAAGAAGCCCCCGCCGGCTGGTGGTTCATGCGCTCCTCGTTCCTGACTACGCCATTCCGGTGCCCGGTCTCGCTGGTGGTCGGCCTGCGGTTGGTGGGAGACTGAGGCTGTTCCTCCCTGCTTGGCTGCTGACGACCTCCGACCAGTGGGTGCTGGATGTTGTGTCCAGGGGTTACCGGATGGAGTTCCTGTCTCCCCCGCCTCTCTCGGGTGTTGTGGTGACCCCCTTGCCTTCGGACCCGTCTCGCCGTCTGGCTTTGCTGGAGGGTGTCCAAGTTCTGTTCAGCAAGCTGGCGATTGTGCCGGTCCCCCCACGGGAGCGTGGACTGGGGACTTATTCCATTGTTTTTGTGGTCCCGAAGATCGCGGGGGATTTCCGTGTTGTCATCAATCTTCGGGCCCTGAACTTGTTTGTGCGCAAAATCCCGTTCAAGATGGAGACTCTGCAGAGGGTGATCCCCTTGATCCAGGAGGGCTGGGTGTTCCCCTCGCTGGATCTCCAGGACGCGTACCTCCATGTTCCGATGGCGTTGGAGGATCAGCAGTTCCTGTGCTTTTGCCTGGGGGGTCGTCACTGGCAGTTCTGCGTCCTTCCCTTTGGTCTCCGGTCCGCCCCCAGGGTGTTCAGCAAGGTGGCGGCTCCCTTGGTGGCTCATCTCCATCTCCTGGGGGGGTCCGTTTTTCCGTACCTGGATGACTGGTTGCTGCAGGCTCCTTCTCCGGTGGTCATGTCTCGCCACCTTTCCCTGACCATGCGTACACTAGGAGCTCATGGGTTCCTGGTCAATCTGCCGAAAAGTCACCTGGAGCCTGCCACTCGGAGGACCTTCATAGGGGCTGTGTTCGACTCAGTTCTGGGCAAGGTCTTTCTCCCGGAGTCGAGGATTCTGCGTCTTCAGTCGTTGCTGAGGGCTTTGCTTGCCTGGGACTCGGCTCCTCTCCTGCAATGGCTGGTGGTTCAGGGCCACATGTCTGCCACTGTGTTCACGGTGCCCTGGGCTAGGGTTAATCTTCGGCCTCTCTTGTGGCATGTTCAGCGTTGGGTGCCCTTCCCTGTCCAGGACTTCTCGATTCCTGTGCCGATGTCTCCGGAGTTGGTGTCTGCTCTACAGTGGTGGCTGGATTCTTCGAATCTGTCGAAGGGTCTGTGGTTCCATCCCCCGCCCCCCTTGGTGTTGACAACGGATGCCAGCGCTTCCGGCTGGGGTGCGACTGTGGGCCCTTGGGAGGTGCAGGCGCGTTGGCTCCCCTCGGAGTCGCGCCGGTCTTCGAATTGGAAGGAGCTGTCTGCTGTGGAGAGGGCGCTTCGCCTTTTCAAGGATCGTCTTCTGGGGTGCAACGTGTTGGTGAGGTCAGACAACACTGTGACCGTGGCCTACATCAACCACCAGGGCAGTACCCGCTGCCTTTCCCTGAACTTGGTGGCGTGTGCAATTGCGAGTTGGGCCGAGCGTCATCTGGTGGCCCTATCTGCTTTGCACATTCGGGGTGTGGACAACGTGGTTGCAGATTCCTTGAGTCGGAGGTTCCCGTCCTCTCTCTCCCTGTGTCTGGCCCCACGGATTTTCCGGTTGCTCTGCCGGAGATTCGGGACTCCGGTGCTGGACCTGTTTGCATCACGGACCGATGCCCTGCTTCCCCTGTTCTGCTCCAGGGCTCCGGAGTTGGGGGCTTGGGGGGGTGGATGCCTTATCTGTCCTTTGGCCCCCTTGGTTCCTCTATGCGTTTCCCCCCTTCCCTCTGATCCCTGCCTTCTTGTTGAAGGTTCAGCGGGTGGGTTCTCCCTTACTGGCCTCGCCACTCGTGGTTTCCTCTGCTGCTGGGTCTGGCGGTGGGCCCTCCGTGGATCCTGCCCCGCTACCCGTCTCCTCTGAGTTCCCTGTCTCCCTCCCTGTTGGTTCCTCTCGCCTTGGCGGTCCGGAGGTTGAACGGCTGTCTCTTGGCGTCTGGGGTCTGCCGGATCACCTCATCACTGTGATGCAGGCTTCTCGTAGGAAGTCGACTCTGTCCTCCTATTCCAAGCACTGGGCTTCCTTTTCTTCTTGGTGTGTTGCCCTGGGCCTGTCTCCTGCCTCCTGTGCTGTTTCCTCTGTTCTGCAGTTTTTTTTGGAGGGCTTTCAGAAGAGTTATGCGCCATCCACTTTGAAGGGTCAGTGGGCTGCTATCCGGGCCTTTAGGTATCCGGCTTCTCTTCTGCCTTTGGACGGGTTGTTGGTTTCCCGTCTGTTTAGGAGTTTCTCTCTTTCTGCTCCTTCTGTCCGCTCTCCGGTTCCTCCTTGGGATCTGTCTTTGGTTTTGTGTGCCTTGCAATCCCCTCCCTTTGAGCCCTTGGAGTCCGTGGAGTTGAAGTTCCTGTCTTTCAAGGTTGCCTTTCTGGTGGCGGTTACTTCTGCTCGGACGTTGGGGGAGCTTACGGCGTTGCGCTATTCTCCCCCCTTTTTGCGGTTTCTGGACGATGCGGTGGTCTTTTCTTTGGACCCTGGGTTTTTGCCAAAAATTCGTTCCCGTTCCCATTCCTCCCAGGAGTTTGTTCTTCCTTCCCTCTGTCCTTCTCCTTCCTCTCCTTCTGACGTCTTGCTTCATTCTTTGGATGTTCGGCGGGCCCTGTCTGTCTATGTGGCCCGTTCTGCTGGGTTTCGGTCTTCTGACTCCCTCTTTATGACCTTTGGTTTGGCTGGTAGAGGTAAGGCTACCTCCCGTCTTACTTTGGGTCGCTGGATCAAGGCTGTGATCTCTTTGGCTTACCAGGGCTCTGGTTTGCCTTGTCCGTCTGGGGTTCAGGCGAGGTCTACCAGGGGTGTGTCTGCTTCTTGGGCCGCTTTCCATGGTGTTCCCCTTGAGGAGATTTGTAGGGCGGGGACCTGGGCGTCCGAGTCTACCTTTGTGCGGCATTATCTCTTGAATTGTGCTCTGTCTGGCCGCCTTAATTTTGGTTCTGGTGTGTTGCGAGCTGTGGGGGTTCCCCCCCTGTATGATTTATTTGTTGCCTTTTTTGTTAATAAAGGTCTGTCTTGCTGCACTCCTTGGTGTCTGCTCTGTTTTGTTTGTGGTGTGCCAAAGGCCTTTGTGGCGTTGCTTTGGTATGCCTCATATGTGATGACTGGGTCGAGGACGAGGGACGTAGAGGTAATGCTTTGATTACTGGGGGTAATCCCCATTACTCTTAGTCCCACTCATCCTCGACCCAGTCATACATCCCGCCCGCCCTCCCTTTCCAGGCCTTGCTTGGTACATCAGGATTTGCTTCTGGTGGTGAGGTGTATTATAGCACCTGACAGGAGGGTGGGTGGAGTCAGAAAGCGTTTCCTGTTTGTTTCCTGTCGTGTGGAATACCTCATATGTGATGACTGGGTCGAGGACGAGTAGGACTAAGAGTAATGGGAATTACCCCCAGTAATCAAAGCATGCCATTACACTGCTGTCGTTACTACGACCTCGTTGTTACATCACGAACCATTACATGGCAAGTCGTTACAACGACTTGCTGTAAGGGGCATGTTGGACTTAGGAATAGTATAATTTACTATTCCTACTCTGGTTTGTGCAACAGCAGGGAAGGTGTTGGATTGTAAATCCAACACTTTCTGCCCCCTACAGGAAGTCATTGTAACGACTTGCGATGTAATGGCATGCGATGTAAAGCATGCTTAGTAAACGCTGTTTCCCTTACTCTGTACCTCCATACACGCTATTTATTAGTTCAATGGTAACTACAATTCTGATCAGTCATTCTGCAGTAATTATCAATTTTGCCACGCTATTAACGTGGAGTAGTGTGGCTCACTGGTTAGAGGCGGCAGACCCGAGAGCAGAAGTCGGCCCGGGACCAGGGTTCGATTCCCGACGCGGCAGGGTCGTGGACCTTGGCCAGCGGACTCGATAATTCTCGCTTCGGTGCTTACTCTAATCAGGGATCACACTCGGCAACTCTGGGCATTAGCTTGCCTAATCTCCACAACGGCCCCACCAATTCCGGGGATGCCTGGCTCCACCTTGGGGACTCCCAGCAGGAACCATCCCACAGGGAAAGCCAGGACGGGTTCCCCAGAGTTATACAGCGCCGGGACGCCCCGTTGCTGGGGCAGCTGTGCGCTTTACAAGTATACTACATTTACATTTACATTTACATTAATGTAGCTTGATGCTGAAGACGAGACTTAGAGCCTGATTACGGATTTGGGGGTCTCACCGCTGTACCACCTCGGCATGTGGTCCCAAGAAGACCGCCGCCTCTGCCATCTCACCCCCACCGTATTACGATGTTCCCAGTGCGCTGGCAGTTTCTTAGCAGCGGTGTCCCGCCGGAGTGATATTTCACTTCTGGAGAGATAGGTAAGTACAACATCATGTGTATTTCTGAAACACATATATATTTTGTGTATGTGTCATAATATATATGTAGGTCATGTGTACTGTATGTTTTGTTGCATGTTAAATACAACAAACTGTTACAATGCACTATATAGGAGAAGTCACGTTTAAGCCTACCTTTGCATCCGGAGACAACATGGTTGCAGAGCGTCATGATCTGGTAGCAGCAGGACAGGAGGGGCTTAGGCAATGGTGTCTGACACAGAATCCAAAGTAAGACCCCAATAAAAGGTGAGTTTTCACCTCTTTTTTGTGTCTTTCCACCGACTTTCACATGGCGGTGTCCCCATCAGGAAAAGCTCGAAGGAAGGGCAGATCGTAATCCAGTTCTGCCTCTGGCTTTCCTGCCATCAACGCAGAAGCAGGAGTCTCGGTGGTAGCGGCGGTCCAGAGGCTGTTTTGTAGCAGTGTTCCCAACAGGATCGTAAATGGGCAGTCGGACCACCAAGGCTGCGTGGGGAAGACCGCCAAAAAAGCAACAATGATACATTTCAGCTAAGCTCCTAATCAGGCCCTTAGAACTGGAACAAGGAGAAAGTTGGATAATCGTCCTCTTGAAATGGCCATTATAATTGCAAACGCCATGCATCCTTTCTGCTAAACTAATGTGGTGCACAAACGATATCATGTGCACATTTGTTTTCTGTTCATATATATCATACAAGACACAAGTGCCTTCCTTTGCTTTGATCATATTAAAATCTCTGCATCCTTCAGAATTTCAAAGAAGAAAACAAAAATGCCTTATTTTCTCTTAACTTCTCTGATAAATTTCGAAATATATTTAAAGTTCAGTTACAAGTATTTCAAATTTGTTGTGCGTAGAAAACATTTGCATTACTGCAGCCTCCTCCTCCACACACTCTGTACCCACTGCTAAATTAGCTCACATGGCAGTAAGAGAAAGGAACAGTAATCACCAGTGCCCATGTTAAAAATCAGAATAAGAATCAATATGTTAGAAGACAGTGCCTGGCATTTGACGTGTCTTTAAATACAAAGCTAATGCTGCAAGATAGAAACAAAATTGATAGACCACTTTATTGATCATTCTGCTTTTGAACTCTTGGATGCACCCATAGTTCCAGCACCCCATGTATTATGGAGACCCAAATTGTGCAGCAAATTATCTGAATTATGCAGCAAAAAAAACAAATTCCAGCAGTATTCGTTGCACTCATTTGCTAGAAACAGAGGGGCATATTTACAAGCCCTGAGCACCATCTGAATGTCACTTTTTGTGATGTTCCGGTGGCACACAGAGCTTAGTTATATCAACAAGGCCATCGCTTTGATATGCCTCTATATTCCGGATGCTAGCGTACCGTACGCTGGCGTCTGGAATATAGAGGCATATCAAAGCCGATGGGAACTTTTCCCTTTATAACTTGATGGACCTGCATGAGGACATTTTTTTATTTTAGAGTGTCGATTCCATTCTCAAAACGAGGGATGTCATGGAAATATACCATCCCTTCATAGGATTGAATTTAACCAGCCAAGGAAGCCTATTAATCTTTTGCTTTTTTGGCAACCCTATATTGATATAAGTATTTTCTGTGCGAGGATCCATCTACACATCTGATGGTCTTCTCTATTTTCTACAGCGTCTTTGCACAAGATATTCACTGTGGGAACCTCGACTTGGAATCGACCATATTTCTTCAGGAACATTCTTGAGACTGACCCTTTTATGCACCGTACATAAACGGCGTTTCACGATCTTTAGCCCTGATGAAGTTCTCGGATGGAGAACGAAGCACGTTAGTTGGTTGGATTGTAAAGAATTCTCATTATTGAAAAAGAAATAAAAGAAACTTTATCAAAATCTACCTGGTAATCTCTGGACTTCTTTCCCTTACGCACGCCTATATAACTATAGTCTGAAGGATCTGGAGCACAGTGGCAACAACAGACGGTTGAGGCCAGGGCTGCTTGCATGGGACATTGGATTTCAGAACTGGCACGAGAGGCAGAACCATATAGTCAACCGTCTTTTCTCTTCTTTGTATACCTTCAAGACAAATGTATGGAACATTTTCCTGTTTGTGGCGCTTCTTGAAATTTCTTTTGCGGTATCACCTTAAGGATATTCCTTGCATCATTGAAATTATTCAGCCTCTCTCAGCACTGTCTTCAGAGGCCTTAGGTTAGTGATAGCCAGGGAGAGTTAGATACTACTTGTGTGGATTAAGGAACTCCTGATGGGCCCTGTACTATCTCTTGCAATTAGGTACAGGGATTTTGGCCCACCGAAATAGTTCTGTACTAATTATGTCTTGGACCCCCACAGTGTCATATACAACCCTGTCTGAACCTTTGTTTCAGATCGGTATTTAAAGCTTTGGAGCACTAACGACTGATACGAGAAATGGATCAGACTCAAACTAGTTATTATAATGATATATTGAATATTAGTTCTCAGACTATGCTGAAGCCCTCAGAAAAGGGTATTAATGGCAAGGGACAACTCAGGGGCAAGCCATGAATCATCGCCTTAGTCGCTTGCCCGTACACTATCGTTCTTGGCCAGCTTTTGTGCCCCCTTCCATTAATTGGTTGTTCTGGAACCACCTCTGGCAGTGTATGCTCTTTAAAATGCAGCAAGCTAATTTATTACATTTTCCTTAGCCTGACTTTTCCGTTACAGCTTTGGCCTCCCTTTGACCATGAGTAGTTTACATAACATTCGTGCAGTAGACTCCTGAACTTCCTGTGCCCCCAAGCTATTAGAACCCAGATCTTGCAAGAGTTCTAGCTCTCGCAGGGTTTGAAAGTCTCTGCAGCATTTTAGAACCCAGCATACATATTGGACACACCTCGCATTCTCGAGGTTTTGCATTGAGAATTTGAGGGGATCGGTCAGGAACGCATCACTGTTGAGAGCTCTGAGAGACCACTTGCCACAGCCCAATTCCAACTTTGATATGTGGCGCATAACTGGGCTTGTAATAAGTGTTCTGGTTTGTATGTGGGCTCATCAAATCTTTTTGGAACTGTATCGGGAAATTTGAAAGGCACAAGTTGGTGCACAGAAAGGCCAGGGATACTATTCAAACACATAGTG
The DNA here is from genome assembly GCF_964261635.1 of Lissotriton helveticus. Lineage (NCBI taxonomy): Eukaryota > Metazoa > Chordata > Amphibia > Caudata > Salamandridae > Lissotriton > Lissotriton helveticus. The sequence goes on along the minus strand of NC_136067.1, from coordinate 890,318,454 downwards.
TGTACAAATATTGAGGGGCAATCTTCTCGCAATCATGGGTGTTTGGCACCAGAAACCTTGGAAACATGGTCAGCATGCATGCAATAATTCTTTGTTTTCTGGAATATGTTTTTGTATGTGGTTCATACTTAGACCTTGATAGAGACTTGAATACAATTTTTGTTTGGAGTACTTGGGTCCAAAAACGGCGCTTGGACATAAATTGATTAAAACTTTAAACTGTTTAAGGTGCAAATAGTGGGGTGTGCAGATTAACGGCTTACAGCCTAATCTGAAAAACTCATTCACTCCTTTTAAGAAGGGAGAGATGCTGGAGCCAAAATCTAAGGTTCAAATATAACGCATAGTCATTGTAAAACCCATGGTGAGAAATCAGATGTACCCAGGCCTTGAAAACTCCTAGAAAATAGGCTAATCATACTTCTTTCTTGACAGGCTCTCAATATTTGTATGGATAGAGCAGAACCTCCTTCCTTCACCTGCAAGGTAGTGGTTAAAATCTCCATGGATAAGGTAGGACTCTTTTTGTGGATTAAAAGTGAGTTTAAGAAGACAGAGCATTCAATATACAGTACAGTTAGACAGAGTAATCTCTGCCTTTCTCCTTCAGGGACGTGCAACCTGTCCTGTGTCTGTCTATTGTGTTAGTGTGTTATTTTGTCCCACACCCCTTCCCTTGGGGCCAACCCTCCACCACTGCATAATATGCTAAAACCAGAACCAGCTGAATGGTCACGAGGGTTCACGCTGTCTCCACACTGCCAAAGAGTCTAAAACAAATTGGCACGGTGATAGAATGGAAAGTCCTTAATATGGTTACTAGACAGCATGGCTTCGGGTACCCAACCAGCTATTTCTTTGAACAACGTTGTGCAAGAAGTGCAGTGGAAAATCAGACTTTACGTCACCAGATAGTGGGCCTTACCTACCAGATTGATCATCATTTTTTTACATTCTCATTTCACTTCATCCATGTGTTCTGGCCAGCATCAGACGGAGTCAGGCTACAGGAAGGCCTCCTTTAAGCATATTCTCTCCAACCAGTGCAGCCCAACAATTGGAAATCCTGTTAGCTCCACCTGAGCTCTTTCCAGGGGGCTCCCAAAGCTTGAATTTGTTCCCTATCAAATACTGGTTGCACTTCCTTTGACGGCCACCTGCTTTCCCTACCCCAGAGTCATGCATTGTATTTGTTTTGTCACATTTCTCTCAAGATGTGGCCTCATGGTCCTTACCTTTGGTGTCAGGAAATAGCCACATTTTGTTTCACCTTAACATTTTTGAAAGAGAGTTAAGATGGATCTTTGATAGATGAACCATTCCCAAAAAAAGTGGACAGTAAGTTACTGGAAACTAGACAGGTGAGCAGAGACGTACTGAATTAGTTGCCCATTCAGTCATCTTGTTGTAGAGGATACATGGCCTCAACTTAAGTATGCTCCACTGTTCTATAGGGGCATTAAAGATTAATTAAAGGTCACACATTGGCCCAGGTTTTGAATAGACCAGCTAATTGTGATGTCTTGATTGACCTAGTTTTGCAGCTTGATCATAGTCTCTTCGAAAGCAAAGGTGTGAGGAGAAAGGCTGACTACAAGGCAACCCTCAAACCAACTCGCCAAGCCCATCTCTGGATTGAGGGGAGCCTATGGAGATTGGCACTATTTAACCTCCACTTTTCAAACAGGAAAAGGAGAAAAGGCGACAGGCCATTCAATGCCTATTCTGTGTCAAGGATTAACATTTCGTTATAGACTGCATTACATTAGAAAACCTAAGCAAAGCTGGGAAATTTCTCCAATCAAAAAGGGCGTTTCCACAGGGAAAGAGATCAGAAAAATGACTTAAGCTACTAACCAGATACTCGCCATGGATGCCTCCTTATTAGTTCCCACTTTTCCTTGTATATCTGTCATGGTGGTGATTGATTCTGGGGTGACAGGTATGTTTTGTGAACTGCAGTTTGCTCATCAGCATCAAAATCCTGTGGAAAAGAAACAAACCCTAGCACCCATTAGTGTAGTTGGCACATCACAATTGTCCTCAAGACCAATCACTCAACAGACAATCATGAGGAAAATGTTCACAGCATCTCAGCTCAAGGAAAATATGTATGTTTTAACCAGGAGTTAGAAAGATTCCTACATAGTTTCATGAAAGGCCGTAAGACTTTGGTTGAGAAAATGTGTCTGCCAACTACATTTTCTCAACCAAAGTTTCATGGCCTTTCAGGAAACTGTCATCATTCATCAGACAATCATGGTGAAAACCTTTCCAGCATGTCAGCACAAGGAGAATATGTACTTTAATCTCATAGACACACCTATGTATGAGCTGATTCTTGGCTTGCCCTAGCTCAGAAAACTCAACCCCACCATCAACTGGAAAACCCTATTATTTTTCCGTCCTCATACTGTCACCAACAATGCCTGCCCTCAACTACTAAACCAGGGCAACAACAATTTGTGACTGCAATTTCTGGGCTCCCTTTATTGTACTAAGAATTTTCTGATGTCTTCAGTGGGACAATGGTGGATGCTTTGCCCCCACATAGAAAATGTGACTGCCAGATAGATCTGTAGTCAGTAGCCAAGCCACCTTGCAGTCACACTTATGCTCTTACTGATAAGGAAAAAAATCATTTGATGGAGTACCTGCACAAATATTTAGTGAGTAGTTTTGTACAGCACTCCAAATCCCCAATCTCCCAACCTCTGTGTTTTGTCCCCAAGAAAAACAGGAACTGAGGGCTCGCATAAATTATAGGGCATTGAATAACATCACTGTCAAAAACTGCTATTCCGTTTCCTTAGTTCCTGAATAATTGGATTTTTTTTAAGTTTAAGTTTAAGAGGGCTACGATTTTTGCAAGCTCAATTTGTGGGTGGCTTACCACTTAGTGCGAGTAAGGGAAGGGGAAGAATGGAAAACTGTGTTTTGTTTGAAACCTATTTACTGGCATTTCATAAACAAACAAATACATGGAGACATGAAGACCAAAGCCATCGTAGCTGTATGCATTCAATCATAGGAGTGCAAAAGTGCAAGAATCAGCAGGGCATTAAAACCAACATGCATTGTGTCAAGTGTAGAATACAGGCCCCTCAAAAAGGACACATTAAGGCTAGGTTTATGAGGAATCTTGGCAGCTAAATTCAGCGTTGGAGAGGAGTGAAAGAATGCTCTTTTCAGAGAGGAAGGTAACATAGGAACAGAACAAACCTAAACAGAGGTAGGGTTGTCATGAAATTTGCGTGTAAAGATGCCTTGTCAGGGAGGTCAGTGTGCACAGGCTACTCAGTTTAGGGTGTTGAGAATGATCAGGATGTGACTGGGTTGGTACTAGTTGGATGGGGGGGGCATAGGTTCAATGCATGTTAGTGGGCATCTCTTCAATGAAGGTGTTTAGTCAAATAGGTTTGGACTTTGAGTCTAGAAGGAGTAAATCACAAGTGTTCCAAGCAGGTGAAGTACATTATCAGGGGCTGCCATGTGGGTGTATATTTCTTGTCAGAGTGGGTCACTCTATGGAACAGCAGTTCCATGGCCAGTGCATTCCAGGGGCATTGGAACCACTAGGCTATCATCGGGTCGAGGTGTTCTGCCAGTGGAGGGCTATTAGCTGTCTGACTGCCCCGAGCATGTGATCTATGAGCTGCCAATTGGTGTATGCTGTGACTTGTAGTGTCAGAGGGCAGATGCCTAGGATCACTGTATTGAATGAATCAGGGAGTGGCTCAATATCCCCTTCCAATAGGTTGCTATAATGAGGCCTGACCACCAGATGTGGAGGACATCACCAGTCACCAAACTGCACAGCCAGCATAGCGTGAGAGGCCATTGGGTAGATGGTGCGCAAGCAAGCCGGGGTGTAGTACCACTGTGTCATCAGTTTATGTGCAGTCTCACTTTGGGGTATGCTCCTATACAGTTTGGGGATATCTTGCCAAAGGTGGTCCCACTGCTTTTGCGAGATAACCTCAGTAGTATCTGCACGCCATTAGGTTTGGTAGGGGTGTGTCTTGGGTGGAAGTTAGTGTTGGAGTACTTTATAGGTAAATAAGATCAAGCCTCTTGTTCTGCTGGAGGAACAAATCATGGTCTTGAAGGACTTGAGGGTCCGCATGCCCCCCTGGGAGGAGTGCCCAGTGTCTCTGTTGGTAGTATTGTAGTCGAGCTGACTCTTGGGTCTTGATATTGAGATGGAGCTGATGCAAAAATCTTAGGAAAATGCTTTTTGTACTGTATTTGGCGTTTCTGAATACCAAGTAATGCCCTTTTGTGTATGCAACACTCTAGCAGTCATCCAGCAGTTTGTGAATTGTCTCCTAAGAGAATTAATAGACATTGTTGCTGTTATTTACATTGATGATATTTTTATCTATTCTAACTCAGAAGAAGAGCATATAATCCACTTTAGGAAGATCTTGCAGGCCCTCCAAGAGCACCACCTCTATGCTTAGGCGGAAAAATGTCAGTTCCTTGTGTTCACAAACCAATTTGTGGGATTCATCATTTCCCCCTCAGGTCTGATTATGGACAATTCAAAAGCTGAAACTGTGTTCCTGTGGTTTACACTTAATTCGGTCAAATAAGTACAAAAATGCATTGGGTAGCATACGTTTATAGGTACTTTAACCCAAACCTTTTGCAAATTGTACTTTCAATAGCTTCCCTACTGTGAAAGGGTAAGGAATTTGCTTGTGCTACCTCTGCTAATCAAGCCTTTGCTGCCTTAAAAAAGGCTTTTACCTCAGCACCCATCCCTTTGCGCCTGACATCACCCAGCCCTTTTTCATCGAAGCAGATGCTTCCAATGTGGCACCAGGAGCACTGCTCTCTCAAAGACATCCTCAAACAGAGAAGATGCATCCATGGTCATTTACTCAAGAAAAATCATTTAGGTTTAGCATAACTACTCCATATTTGATAAAGAGCTCCTGGGCATTACAGTCACTTTTGTAGAATGGAGGAACTTTTTAATGGGAGCTCAGCATTCCATTGCAGTTCATACGGACCACCAAAATCTCCAATTTATTATAATGTTGAAAGCCTTGACCCAAGACAGGTTAAGTGGTCATTATTCTTCGCCGACTATAACTTTGTAATAACTTTTCGCCCAGGAAGGAGAAATGGTCTAGACTGACAGAAGGCAATCAGATAGATCTCCTGCCATCAGTAAGGTCAGTCATAGAGGAAAATAGTTGTACCTCTCTCAAATGCTCTTTAGCAGTATCTTGATAATGACAGATCCTCCAAGAACAAACCAGTATAGATATTCATTCCTGGCTTTCCAAGCCAAAATCAAGTGAAATAATGCTTATTATTTCATCAGGGGAAACTATTTTTACCTACTCAGGAGTTACAGACACAGACATTGATATGGTGTCATGACTAGCCTGTAGCAGGGCACAAATTAATTTCAAAGACATATGAGTTACTGTCTCGATCCCACTGGTGGCAGTCTATGTTAGAAGATTGCCAACATTTCATAGCCACTTTCAGGTACATGCTCAGACCAAGGCAGCTAATCAAAAACCGAACCAATCTATTTCAGCCTCTCCTGAGTCTACTTGAACTTTGGCATACCATGTATGTGGATCTGAAAGTAGATTTATTTAACAACCAAAACTGTAACACCAAATTGGTTGTTCTAGACATTCTGACTAAAATGAGTCATCATATTCCCACATGCGAGGTACCATGAGCTCCAGAGTTAGCAAATTTGTCCATGCAACATGTTGTATAACTCCCTGGGTTACCGTCACAAACTATTCTGGATCACAGGACACAATTTGTATTTTGCTTCTGAAATGAATCATATTTTCAACAACTTATCACCTTGAATCTGATGGCCAAACTGAATGTTTTAACCAGGAGTTGGAAACTTTCCTACATAGTTTCCTCAAAGACCAGGAATTTTTGGTGGTGAACCTAGGGTTGGCAGAATTCTGTCCTAACAACACAATAAGCACCCCACCCATTATTCACCATTTTTACATTGTATTGTTTCCACACTCATTGTGAACCCCATTTCAAATAAGGTCATCTGAATACCTCTCTCTAGCAGAGCAACATAACACTGTAAGGTCGGCCTGAAAGCCCCTCAGGCATCATCTCACTAGAGCCAAAAACTCATGCAAGCTCTATGCAGATAAAAATGAAGAAGGCCTCCCAAGTATGAGGTGGGGGATCAAATTTGCCTATGTGCCAAGCGTCTTTAATTAGCCAGAAAGAAAAACCTACAACCATGTTTCATTGGTCCTTTTCCTATGCAGCAAGTTTTAGGAGAAAATAGAGTTCACCTGCACGTGCCTCCATGCATGAGAATTCACCCAACCTTCCAAGTTTGCCTTTTAAAACCACTGAAACCCAATACTAATTTGCCACAACTTCCTCATCCCATGCTTCTACATGGCGAAGAGGAATATGAAGTCTGGGCCATCCTAACCCCCCTGAGGATTCAAAGGAACCCTCTGGTTAATGACTGTAAAGGTTTTGTTCATTTAGAAAGTTACTGGGAACCCATTAATAACATTCATGTCCCTCGCTAATATGTTAATTCATTATCCATCACCCTCTCAAACCTGGTCCTCACCCTGGGTCAGGGCTAACACGGGGATGGGGGGTACTGTCATGAAGCTACCCAAAAAGAGTACTAAGGGCAAGGGACCACCCAGGGGCAAGGCATGAATCATCGCCTTAGCCATTTACCCGGAGCACTATTGTTCTTGGTCAGCTCACATCTCCTTTCCACTCTTCTGTAGTCCTGGAACAACCTCTGGCATTGAATGCTCTCCAGACCACAGTAAGTTAATTTATTACATTTTCCCTCGCCTGAGTTTAACATGACAGCTTCCGCAGTTCTCAGAACTGGAGTAGTTTACCTAACACCAGAGCACTGGACTCTTAACTTTCCTTCACATCCCATGCTTCTAGATCCAGAATCTCATGGGAGTTCAGCTCTTGGGAGGTGTGGAATTTGCAGTGCCCATTTTGGGACCACACATTATGATACCACGCCCCTCAGTGTCTCAATGCTGCACAGTGAGAATTCGAGTGGATCAGTCAGAAAGACGCATCGCTTCTGAGAGGTTCAAGGGACCACTTGCCAGATCTCGACTCGAACTCCAGCTCAGTGAAATTGGCACATAGCTGGGCCTATAACTGTGATCCTGGGAGGGAGGTGCACTGATCAAATCTGGTGGGAACTGTTTCAGAGAATTTGAAGAAGACAAGTTGGTGTGCAAAAAATCTGAGATACTATTTGATGACATAATGTGTACAAATGTCCAGAGGCAATCTTTTGGCAAATGTGTGTTTGGCACGAGAAACCTTGTTAGCATGCTTGCAATAACTCTTTGTTTTCTGGCATATGTTTTTGGGTTACAGTTTAAGATCTGAGTTAGGAGTTATGAGCGCATGCCTGTTCTTACACCTTTGATAAAGACTTAAAGAAAACTCCTGTTTAGAGAACTTGGTTAAAAAAAATAGAGCACGGACATCCAGTGATTAAAACTGGGATCTGGTTAAGGTGCAACTAATACAGTGTGCAGATCAACACATCGCAGCATGATCTCTATAATTCAAGCACAATGCTGAAGGTTTTCGGAGAAAAGTCATTTCAACCCCTTTCCTTCGAAGGAAGAGCAAGAAAAATGAGGAGAGATCCTAGTCTCAAAAGCTAAGATAAAAACATAGGGCTTGATTCACAAAGGTAAACTTATACTTTTGTGTATATTTGTGATTCTTTGTTATTCACAAAGTGAATTACGAGTAGTCTTTTTACGAGTGCGGAGTCTCAGCATATAAAAGATTGAATATGGGGCTTTTAGTCCCATCTTTTTTGCATGATGTTCCCCCAGACGATTGCCCTATCTGCTTTCTATGGTTCTAAAACTCTGTGTACATTACATGTGGTGACCAGAGGTAAGGTGCCTGTGCACTCCCTTTAAACATGGTTACATGAGGTATTCCTAATTGGCAAATTTAACTTGCCTATAAGTCTCTAATATATGCTGTAGAAAGTGCAGTCAGGGCTTGGAAGTTAAATATCACTTGTGGACAGCAGCACCTATTGTGCCATCTACTACAGTGGCATGGTAAACATGGTTGTAGGCCTACCCAGTGTATCCTGTGTACATCAATGTGAAATCTATTATGCAACCTGTCAAAGTAACCCTTTTTTAACTGGAGAAAACCTTCATTTTAAATATGAATAAGATACCCCTATGTAGGGCTTGCATCCCATAAGGCAGGGTGCATTGTACTTAAAAGTAGGACTTGCAGAAATGTAAAGTTAATATGTCTTTACAGTGATTAGCACCCAAAAGCTATATATAATATTTAGTAGAAGCCCAACCTTATAGTGGTCAGATTTTTATTACATATCAGGAAAGGTAACTTTTAGAAAGTTGCCATTTCCCTGCCTGAAGCTCCTGGAGGGTAAACTGTATAACCTATCTAGCAGTTGTCCAGTCGGTCATTAGCCCCGAAGAGGTGTGAAAACTGCTCTGAAATCATGGGGGCGGAGCTTGCCAGCAACCGTAATGGCTGCCTAAGCCTCGAGCTCCGTCCAGTTGCGCCCAATATTCGTAATTTATCCTGCATTGCAATGTGAAAAAACGGTACGCTGGCTCCCCCACAGCTAGTGGGAACCCACGGCGGCTTGTGGAGAGCTGGCGCTCTAAGCGGAGGCCCCGGAGATTGGAACAATCGGCGCTGGTGGAGTGGTGGACTGGCGGGCCTTGCAACCGCAGGCCTGCGTGCTCCTTTAGGCCAACCAGCGTCACTGTGCATGCGGCTCCCGAGGCTGGGACTGCTGCGGACAGATCGGGAGGAGCGGCTCCGTGGCTGGCCGGGTACCGAGGAGGAAGGCGAAAGGTGCAGCGCCCCCACCCCCGGCGACGGAGGGGCTGAAACGGCCCGATAGAAGCCATCCTGAGGCGGAAGCGTGCTGACGGGGGGTGAGGTGGAAATTGCGAGACCTGCGGCCTGACGGATGCTGGGGGCCCCGCGAGGGTGAGAGCAGCGGCCGTGAGAGCGTGGAAGCCATCCTAAACACCCAGAGAGTCTTGCAACATACCTCTATGTGCAGTGAGGAGGGCCCAGGGGCTGATTTCGGCAAGGCGTTGAGCACGTGAGCCACGCTCTAAATTCGCCTACGGAGAAGCGGCCTGTCTAGCTGAGCAGCGGAGCGGGGTGACAAGGGGTCACCGGGCTGGGGGCACCCGGGGAAGAGCATCAACATCTCACACGATCGAGAGGACCCGCCCTCATACCCTCCAGTGGCAGTAGTCGAGGCCTGATTGAGGTGGCGTGTCACCCCGGGAAGCTACGCAACAGTAGGAGGCGCACAGTGTTGCAGGAGGCTTCCCTGTCTTGAAGGGATAGAGTGCGGCGGCCTGCCCGGCGGGGGCTGTGGCCAGCAGTGTGGCCCTTGAGGAGAGCGGTGCCCTATGCCCTGTCTACAGCAGGCAGGAGGTGACTGTGGCTGGCGAGGTAGCTACATAGTTGGGGCTCCGCGTGTCCCCGCAGTCTTTCTTGAGGACACCTGAGGATGCTGGAAGTGGACGTTGGACCATAGATTCGTGACCTGCTGACCACGCCGATGTCTGCCGCGCCGGGGACCCCGGGAAACATGGGTCGAGGGGACAAGACTCAGAGCAAGCTTTCCTTTGACCAGAGACGCTCGAAGTCGCAAGACACTGCGGGTGAGGACAGAACCGATACGCAGCCTGGCGGGGAGGCTGGGGCAGGCACGGACCTACGTAATTTGCTTCTTGCAATGGAAAAAGGCCTCCAGAACATCATGGCGACATTAGGCTCGAAAATAGATGCCCTCACCTATAGAATGGACAGGATGGCGGAAAGGATAGATAAGCATGCGGAAAGACTGGATATGTCTGAAAGGCGTCTCACAGAAGTCGAAGAGGCGCATACGGAGCTAGACACGGGCCACAAGAAACTCGGGAGACTAATGCAGGTGCTACAAGATAAAACTGAGGATTTGGAGCCCCGGTCGCGCCGCTGTAACCTGCGCACCACGGGCCTTCCGGAGACGACGCAGACGGGCAATATGGAGCTGTTCGTTGAAAAACTGCTGGTGACTTTGCTTGGGGAGGGAGTGTTCTCCCCGATGTTCGTGGTGGAACGAGCGCACCATTCGCTGGGCCCCAGGGCACTTCCTGAGAGCAGACGCGCAGCGGACTTTAGCGCTGACACGGAGCTCAGGTTAATTTTGCCGCCATCTCCCCGGGCCTCGCACAAGCCACGCCCACTCTTGCGAGGCCACGCCCCTTTCTCTACCATACTTAAACCGTGCTGACTACGAGCGCGCCAGAGACCTTCCACACTCCTGAGGCGGAAAGCCGGGAGAATCGTGCTATTGTTGTTGTTTTTACTTGTGTCAAAAATTGTTCTATTTTAATCTCACCACTTCCCCCTGAGCACTCATACCTGTGACAGGGCACTTCCTGAGAGCAGACGCGCAGCGGACTTTAGCGCTGACACGGAGCTCAGGTTAATTTTGCCGCCATCTCCCCTGCCCACGCACAAGCCACGCCCACTCTTGCGAGGCCACGCCCCTTTCTCTGCCGTACTTAAACCGCGTTGACTACGAGCGCGCCAGAGACCTTCCACACTCCTGAGCGGAAAGCCGGGAGAATCGTGCTATTGTTGTTGTTTTTACTTGTGTCAAAAATTGTTCTATTTTAATCTCACCACTTCCCCCTGAGCACTCATACCTGTGACAGGGCACTTCCTGAGAGCAGACGCGCAGTGGACTTTAGCGCTGACACGGAGCTCAGGTTAATTTTGCCGCCATCTCCCCGGGCCACGCACAAGCCACGCCCACTCTTGCGAGGCCACGCCCCTATTCTCCTACTCACCTCCATATAATCATGTGCCTCTCAAGGACGCGCAGCGGACGAGCGCAGCGGGCGCGCCGTTTGCGCGCCTAAGGCAAGCCTGTCTGCGCCCGTCCGCGCCTGGACGGGCCAAGGGACTAGGCAGAATGGAGAAATTACCAGGTACACCTCCCTTGAACTTCGCTCTTTTCAAAATTCTGGCCTTTCCTCTCTTGATCCCACTACATGTGCCCGCTTAAAGGCCAATAACATCTATCCCCCCATTTTATGAAGGAGCCATCTTCTACCATACCTCAAAGCTCTAATTCCACTAGCTTTTCTTTAAGTCCTAATACCCTGTCCCTCCGCTGTCTATATCTTAATACCAGATCTCTGGTAAAACATCAATTAGACATCTTTCTACTGCTCAAATCGGATAGACCTGACATACTGTTTGTCTCCGAAACCTTGCTTACACCAGACTCCTTACCGGATATTCTTACAGCCTTACCGGCAGACTATTACATTCTGTCAGTGAACAGAAAACCAGGAAAACCTGGTGGTGGCGTTGCCGCCATCATTCATAAAGATCATACGTTCACCACTTTATCTTCTCTGGACCTCCCAGACACCGAAAATGTAGTAATTAAATCTGATACTGACAAAGGAACTATGGTTCTGGTGTTGATTTATCGTCCACCTATAACTATGCCTACATTTCCAGTCTCTCTGTCTGAGCAACTGGCTGGTCTAGTCGTTGATTATGATAAAGTCATGTTAATAGGGGATTTAAATTACTGGTATAACAACTTGGAAGCAGGACCCCATGCCATAGAACTTTTTGAGCTTCTCTCTAATCTGAACTTCCTTCAATATGTCCTGACTCCTACCCATGAAAAAGGACAGATTTTGGACCAGATTTGGTCATATAATATCCCTATTTCCATTCCCACGGCCTTACCTTGCATATGGTCTGATCACCATCTATTGCAATTTTCCATCACCTTTCAGGGTAATTTAAAAAAGCCTGTGCCCATGGGAGGGTTAGTCAGGAAATGGAGATCTTTAAACACCCAAGATTTTCTGTCTACCTTGGCTAACTCTCTTCCGACTTCCGCCCCTGATATTAATCTGATGGACAAAGCACTCACTGATTGGCTCTTAGCGGCCTGTAACGTGCATGTTCCTTTAACCAAGTTCTCTCGTGCTCGTCGTATGGATGCCCACAGGTGGTTTTCTACAGACCTAAAAAATCAAAGATTAGAACTCCGCCAACTGGAAAGCAAATGGAGACACGGGTATCTTGACAAAGATAGATTGTTATATACGGCAGCCCGCAGGAATTACAAGAGTTCCATTTTATCTGCTAAACAGCCTTTTTCTCAGAAAAAATTTCCAACGCCCAAAATAAATCGAGAGAAATTTTCAGAGTCGTAAACAATCTATGTAACGATGTCAGAACCTCTCCTTCTCAACCTCCGACTCAATTGATGTGTAATCAGCTTAATGATTTCTTTAAGGAGAAGATTGCCATCATAAAGGATAGTATTCAAACCACCTCTATCACTGTGGTTAGTGCGGAAATCTGTAGAAACTCCCATAAACTTCAGGCTATTCCTCCTATTGATCTACCCAAATTAGTGGAGCTGATGAACCGTGTAAAGTCCGGGTCCCCCAATGACCCTTGTCCTCCGCATATACTGAAGGAAGTTTATTCAACACTCCCTCAAGGAATACTTCCCCTCTTGAACGAGTCCTTATCACAGGGAATAGTTCCCAATTCATTTAAAAACGCTATGTTAGTTCCATTAATCAAGAAACCTGGTGCAGAGTCATCCAATTTATCAAATTATCGTCCCATATCTCTCCTCCCGTATGGTGCTAAGCTGCTCGAAGCCCATGTGGCTAGCTGCATTTCCAATTTTATAGAGACATCTGATTACCTGGAGCCCAACCAAGCCGGATTCCGCCAGGCACATTTCACGGAGGCGGTGATCCTCGCTGTCCAGGATACTCTAAGGTCCAACGCCGATAATGGCATACATCAGGCCCTTGTACTCCTGGACCTGTCGGCTGCGTTCGACACGGTGGATCATACCATCTTATTACACCGTGTCGAACAAGCCGGCCTTAGCGGCTCGGCTCTTGGCTGGGTTAAGTCCTTTTTGAAGGACCGATCCCAGGCAGTCAAGCTAGAGAACTTTATGGCACCCAAACTTTCTACCACCTGCGGTGTCCCGCAGGGTTCTTCATTATCCCCCCTCCTATTTAATTTGTATCTTAAACCGCTGCTGCAATCCCTAAAAAATAGGAAGGTCACTATCTACAATTATGCGGACGACCTGCAGCTGGTATTCCCACTAAATTCAACGGACTCTGTCGAGGAATTCCAAATGACTATGTTGCACATTCAGGGGTGGATGGACCAGAACCACCTAAAGCTCAATCCTGGAAAGACTGAGTTGGTACTCCCAGGCAAAAGTGCAATGAGCTGGGGACCTCATTTTTGGCCGACTTCAATGGGATCTCCCCCATCTCCTTCTCAGTCGGTGAAGAGCCTCGGGGTTACCCTCAGCTCCGACCTCTCACTGAAAAGTCAGGTGGGAACGGTGATCTCTTCCAGCTTTTTCCAGTTGCGAAAGATCAAGAAAATTGCTCATCTGCTCACACACTCTGCCCTTATCCAGGTAGTAATTGCCTTGGTCCTCTCCCGTTTAGACTTCTCGAATTCCATTTATTTAGGTCTCCCTCTGGCTCTTTCTAAACGCCTGCAGATCGTACAAAATCAGGCTGCCAGATTAATATTTAAAAGCAATGGCAGGAATTCGGCGAAACCACTGTTAGCCACTCTTCATTGGCTTCCCATAGCCCACCGGGTTACTTTTAAAGTAGGCTGCCTGATCTTCAAAGCCCTTCATGGCAAAAGTCCTAGGTTCATCAATTATCTGATAAACAAATACGAACCGACCCGCAACCTCCGCTCTGCCCACTTGTCCCTCCTTACCTTGCCTTTGTTAAAAAAGAAACGATTTGGCGGATGCCGATTCGCCTATCTGGCCCCTAAGACCTGGAACTCTTTTCCCCTGTCTCTCCGGAGCTGCATTAAGCTGGCGGAGTTCAGGGGCGCTTTGAAGACCTGGTTATTCAAGCAAGCGCACGGTTAGGGTACTGTACACCATCTGTCTCACCTTAGCGCCATGAAACCCCTGGGTGACCGTGCGCTTGACAAATTTTGAATAACATAACATAACATAATCGCCAAGCTACTCAACTACAGGGACATGGACGTAGCGCTGCGCCTGGCTAGAGACAAGAAGTCGCTACAGTTCGAGGGCTCGGAGATCTCGCTTTACCCCGACTTTACAGCCAGTGTACAGGAGGCCCGCAAACATTTTGCTCCCTTCAAGAGGCAGCTGAGAGAAATGGGCCTGGACTACGCAATGTTGTACCCTGCAAGACAGCGAGTCAATCGTCAGGGGCAATCTTACCTGTTCACCGATCTGAAGGCCCTACAGCAAGCGCTGAAAAGTTGGTCGAGGGCGCACCACACGGACTTGAACAGGCCCTGGGACGGCGAAGAGCAGAGCAGCCAGTTGGACAAGCAGGAGTGGACATGTGCCTTTGAGGTGCTACCTGCTGACAGTAGTAGATGTGGGGCAAGGAGTGCGGTGAGGCATGGGACTTCAAAACATTATAATAACTGCACTGGAGGTTTGTGGGTCGGAGGGAAGTGATGCCTGTAAGTGAGATTAGGCGGCTGGGAACCTCACTCCGGGCGCACTGCGGACTGGGACCTATATTTTTAAGGTGTACGTGAGGTTCTTAGCAAAGCACTTCTGTGTGTAGATCCGCGCTGCCCACTGACGACTGTTGTTTGGAAGATCCGCTTGTGGGGGGAGACCTCAAGTTCAAGTGACTATGCTCCGTGCTTTTGATGAAAAATTCTAAGTGGGGTGTGCATAATTGTGACCTGAAACCAATGCAAGAGATTTGGCGCACTGGCGGGAGGGAGGAGGGCGATTGGTGTATTGTGCAGACACAGTAGCGGTTGGTTGTGCGGCAACCTCGGCCCCAGTGTGCTATGCACCCAGTTGACTCCCAGGGGTCAAACAGTATGGGGAGTTGGTTGTGGGGAGGGGGGTGCAGGGGGACTCTGCAAGGCCAGGTTGGGGGCGGTCTTCTGTGGGAGGGGGTGGGGGTGTATGAGTGTTTGGGTTGGATGTTGGTTGGTTTGGGGGTACAGTTTTGGTTTTTGAGCATACGACACAGCACGAACACACTTAAGGTACACACATGCCAGATACTTAGATTAGCAGACAATGACGAATCGGGCTGATCCAGTGAGACCTGAACCTGTGGACTCGATCAGGGAGCTCACATGGAATGTTAGAGGTCTTAATCACTACAGACGCTGCGCAACGTTTTGGGTTACCTACAGAGACACCAGGTTGATGAGACACACCTGCCGCAATCGAGCAGGATGCTACACAGCAGAGGTTTGGAAGGGAATATCGCCTCAGCTGGTTTTACAACACATGATTGTTGGGATCGAAATTTTATAACATGCATTATTGGCCTAATATATTCAATATAATCTCGTAGTTATATTATTATGTATCTAGAGTACACTATGGTCACTTATCGACTAACGATTCACTGTTTATTTGTTTGCTCCTATTGGTATAACCGGAGCCATTTTGTTTCGTTTCTTCCATGTACAAAAACTGTTTCCCGGAAATCACGTGATTATGCTCTCTGCTCGAAACCACGGTGGCAGCCAAACTGCCTACGATAGTTGTTAGCCGGTAGCACAAGGAAACCTCAAGGTCACACCTGCCCTTCTTGTGGGATGCGCACATTCTAGCAGAGCCCGTTCCTGTACTCCCCGGGCTCCAGATAGACAGGGAGGCCCCTTACTGACCTGCCCACGGAATAGCTTAGGCCTAGGCTACTAGCGAATCAATTGTGCCTTATATGGGTATTCCTCTTGGCTGACTGACAAGTTGTGTTTTTCCTTGTAGGGTGTCATCTTGAACACATGAAACGTATATATGCTTTGTATTTTGAACATGTAGTCAGTCTCCTCTGCGCACCTCCGAGGGTAGTGTAGACTGAGGCTCCCCTGTCAGGGTTTGTATTTGAAGAATAAATGATTGAACCTTCTCCATTGCCGACTGAATTATTATAATGATTATTGGTATATGGGTTATTGGTAAGTGTAGCCCGATAGATTTATTTTGAATCCTTCAGTTGGCGACTCCGCCGGGACTCCGCGATAGGGTCGTCCCCTCCTGTAAACAGGAGTAACGGGACAAGGAGGAGTGCTGGTCGAGTGGGTGGACAGAAAGAGGATCCTGATTTGAGACACCCGTTTGTGGTATGAAAACAAGCCGTTCCACTCTCGAGCCCAGTATCCCTCCCAGCTACTGAAGACCCTACGCCGGAGTCCTACGGGCTTAACCCGAGAGAAGAACAGACTGTGCCTGTCTGTTTAGGTGACGGCAGTGGAGAACTCGCAATCGACCTGAGTGCACCAGTGAGTGATATTTGTGATTGAATTGGGTAAAGGATCACCCCGAGGGAGTGTTTCCTTTTTGAATAACAGTTAACTGTCTTGGTTGGAAAGTGGCCGGAGAAGCCGGACCGCGAGGGAATCTGGGGATCTACCGTTGCGGCGAAGGGGCTGCACGGGTGGAGACCCCCACGGACTTGTTTGGTGAATAATTGAGGCAACATCTGATTCCCTAGCAGAGTACGGCGTTGCTCGCTCGGTCAAATTCTCTCCGGGAAAGTCCTGGGAGCAACTGGGTAAGCTAGGGTTCTGGAGACGTGTCCAGATGCCCGGCCCAACCAGAACAGGACCATGGGACGGCCTGTGAGAGAATTCGTGGTTCGCCTATCAGGTGTTCTCAGAACAGTCTGATGACTGTTCCTTTCTGGTGAAATTTTGTTGGTCTGGAATTCTTTTTGAATCGATTCCCCGAACAGGAGTCGACGGGCTCTGTTCGTATTTGAAGACGTCATTTGCATTGAATAGGTTCTGAGAAGTATTTGCCTTGCACTGTTTTACAGCACTTTATTGTGATGATTGAATGAAGAATGTATGAGAGACCGGTGAGAAGGGACGCGTCCAAATGAGTGTGTGTGTGTTGTGACGTTGTATAAACAAAACGAGTAAAATAAACATAATGCCTTGTTTTAGTAAAATATGTTTTGGGTGCTGCTGCAGGCGAGGTACACGGCTGGAAGAACGACAGCCGGCCCCTCCTGAGGGCAGTCCCAGTTTCGATATGTATGTCAAACATGGTCTACAACCGATTTTGTTTAATACCCTTTGGAACAAATATACAAAGGATAATTTGGAGTTGCAATGGCCTCTTACGGGGTCTTTTGATGAGAAAAAGATTAATTATATACAGAATAAATTATTCATGAAGAAAAGCCGTCAGTCAATGTTTGATTCCTTGAACTTATGTTTAAAGGAGGCAAAGAGACGACGGATCAGAGAGGAGAAGTTG
Organism: Lissotriton helveticus; assembly: GCF_964261635.1. Taxonomy (NCBI): domain Eukaryota; kingdom Metazoa; phylum Chordata; class Amphibia; order Caudata; family Salamandridae; genus Lissotriton; species Lissotriton helveticus. The sequence goes on along the minus strand of NC_136067.1, from coordinate 890,301,089 downwards.
GGGAGGCTGAAAAGTGGGCAGACGATTACTCAGAAGGCAGTAGGATATGATAAGGGAAAGGTGGAAGAGAATATTGAAAGAATGGATAGGCAGTTTCGATTAGAGACTAATAAAAGCTATGTGGCTAGACCAGAGACAGGAGATGAATTAGAGGAATTACTAGAAGCCCGACCACCTCCCCCTTATGCTCCACAAGGCTTGTATCCAGCCGTACCTGTGTTATGAGCTGACCAGGCGGGAGTCGTTTCGGCCGCCAAACCACAGATAGGGGTGGTCGCCACGGCCCCCGCTGGTGGATCGGGACATGATGCACAGTTGTCCCCTCCTTCTCTTCGATTAACTACCTCACCCCTAATATCCCTTTGGCCGGACGCGGCTGTCCCTTCTCCCTTGCACCCTGTATTTCTCTCCCCTCTGACTCAGACTACCTCAGATCTCGGGAATACAATTAGTCCGGGTGCTACGCCCAAACGACCGATGTCAGACTTGAGTGATCAGCGAGCTTTCACTCGGTCGTTGTTGGGACAGGAGGAGAGGAGAGCTATTATAGTTCAGGCATCTCAGTGGATGCGGAATCCTATTTATACTTTGGAGGATATTTGGAGCACTATGAAGGATTTTGAACCCGTTGCACAACAGCTGGCTTTAGAAAGCATGGCGATTCGATTGATTTCCTTATGGGAACAGCATTTTGAGGAAGGACTTCCGCCTCAAATATTACGTGATATAAGGGATCACGCTCATAAATTCCATCTCCAAATTGAGGAAGTCTATCAGAATGTGACAACACTTTTGAATTATCGGGAACGGATGCATCGGAAGAGTGCCGAATGGGGAGTTCAGCACCCCATGAGGGAGGTGCATCCTCTCTTTTTCCCGGAAGTGCCTGAGGTAAGAGATAATGGGGGTAATGTCACTAGAGCACGTGTGGACGCTTGGCTTCAGGAACAATGGGTTTACACCCCTTGGAAACGAAGTGAGGTCCTTACGCTAAAAGCCCAGCTCCCTGACCCCCGTAAAAATCCTACAGCTTATTACAAAGAATTGACCGAAGCTGCCAATTCCGCCATCATAACCATAGCTGATATCGAGCTATTTTTTGGTCTCCTGATTCCGGTGGATATCTGGAGACAGATACATGATACAGACCATGCTCCCGAATTAGGAGGAACATGGGACCAATTAAAGAATTGGGATAAGGAACGAAAGCCAGGGGAAAAACCCCGGGATTAAATATTAGCAGTACCCGATAAAATTGTTACATATATGAAGACCCTTCTCCCTCCCAGGAAAGTAGATTGGGATAAATTAACAGCGTGTAAACAGAAGAAGGACGAAAGTGTGTCCGATTTCTTCACTCGGTTTGTGAAAGTTTTCATAGATTTCAGTGGCCAGGACCTCTCTACTGAGGGAGGAATTCGATTATTTGTGAATAGATTTGTCACAAATTTGCTCCCGGAGGTTATGTCCCGTCTCCAATCGGCTGAGAGCACGTGGACTATGGCTGCACCATCTGTTATCCTTAGTATGGCCCAATATTATGAACATCGTGAGAACGAGAGTAAGGAAAGATCAGAGAAGAAGACTAAGGATCTAAAAACAAGAGTACTACTGCAGCAAATCAGTAGAGGGCAAAATTCAGGACGGGGAGTGCAAGGCTCGTTCCAGAGAGGCCAGATGACAGGAAGAGGTAGAGGAGGCCCTCTGAATGTTGGGATAAACCAATGTTCCTACTGCAAGGAGGAAGAACATTGGAGGGTGGATTGCCCGCTGTTGCTGGCAAGAAATGGACCTAGTAGAGGACGAGGAAGAGGTCAGGGGAACATAGTTCGAAATAGTATGAGAAGGGAGGAGTCACAGCGGTAGGGCTCTCGTAAGAATCATTTTGATGACCATCAGAACAGGCAATACTACAACGAGACTTATCAAGATGACGGATATGATGAACGAGACTACGCATGAGACAGCCAAGGACAGAGCGGGGGCCATATTACAGTACCAGTTGAACAAGAGGGACCTTATGTAAAAGGAGAACTGTTGGGTGCATCGGGGAAGTTTTTAGTGGATACTGGGGCGATGAGTAGTTCAGTCGCCCATACACTGGTCCCAGGGGCAGCTCTGTCTGGCCAAAATAATGTATCAGTAGGATTCTCTGGAATACCGGTAGTGAGCCCCATTTCAAAACCTCTGCCTTTTACGATCGGTCCCATCTCCATGCACACACCCTTTTTTCTCGCTTCTAATTGTGGTGAAAACCTTTTAGGGTTGGATATCTTGAAAAGATTACATGCACGAATGTATTGTACCCCTGATGGTGTTTTTCTAACAATGCAGAAACCGCCAGTAGAGATGACCCAATATTTCGCTAAGAATGAGACCTTGCCTCCTGAATTCTCTACCATTCCTCAGACATTATGGGCGACAGGGGACACCGATGTTGGTCTGTTAAGAATAGCCTCTGTGTCAATAACCGTGAAACCGCATGCACAGATGCCCCGCATTCCACAGTATAAAATTTCACCAGAAGGTGAACAAGCCTTGTTGCATATCATTCGTGACCTCATTGACAAGGGGGTAGTGGAAGAAACAGCTGCTAATGTCTGTAATAGTCCAATTTTGCCGATTCTGAAGAAGACACCGATTGATGGTGCCCCTGATTATAAGTCCGCATATCGTTTGTGATTGACCTTCGAGCAGTCAATAAAATAGTAGTCCCTCAATACCCAGTGGTACCAGATATTACAGCGATTCTTACAATGATTCCCCCTACTGCACAATATTTTTCTGTAATAGATTTAAAGAACGCCTTCTTTAGCATCCCAATTCACCCTGATAGCAGACATATCTTCGGATTCTCATTAGGAGGATGAAGCTTTAGATTTACGCGTGCACCCCAAGGCTATACAGGAAGCCCTAGCATATATAGCCAGGCTTTGAAGGCAGTCCTGGATGAATTAATTTTGCCTGCAGGTAATGCGATCATCCAATATGTGGATGATATTTTGGTGACCTCCGATACAGAGGAAGGCTGCAAGGAAGCAACTGTGAAATTGTTACATCATTTGGCTGATAAAGGGAATAAAGTCTCCCTCTCCAAATTTCAATATTGTCGACAGGAAGTGACCTACCTTGGCCACTTACTGTCAAAAGCGGGGAGACGACTAACACCAGAACGAATATCCGTGATTACTAATATGTCTGTACCTCGTACTCAACGTGATGTCCGTGCTTTTCTTGGCATAACCTCTTACTGTCGCCAATGGATTCCTAACTATTCACTCCTCTCTAAACCCTTGTTGTATTTGACTACCAAAGATGTGCATGAACCCCTACCCTGGACTGATGAATGCCAAGACGCCTTTGACTCTTTGAAATCTGCTTTGTGTTCTGCACCTGTCGTGGGTACCCCGGATTACCGGAAGCCTTTTTCACTTTATGTGCACGAGGTGGACGGTTGTTCCCTTTCAGTATTAACACAGGGTTTTGGCAGAAAACAGAGACCCTGTGCCTTCTTTTCATCAGTACTGGTTGCACAAGCCCTTCCTAGTTGTCTGAGGGCCAAGGCGGCGGTAGCGGTGGCCATCCGACAATCAGAAGGTATAGTTTTGAATACAGATCTCACAGTGATGGTACCGCATGCTGTGGATATTCTGTTAAATAGAACTAAAACCCAGCACCTTACGAGTGCTCGTTTAACAGGATACGAACTGACATTGTTTGCACCCCACATTACGATTAAAAGATGTGCTACATTGAATCCAACAACACTTTTGCCTCTCCCTTCCAATGATAAAAAGGACGATATCCATGATTGCATATTTAGAACTGAAGAGGAAACAAAAGGGCGTGTAGATCTTACCGACACCCCTTTACCAGAACCCCAAGGAGAATTGTATGTTGATGGTTCTTGTTTTAAATTACCAGATGGAACTGCAACAGCTGCGTATGCTATTACGACCCTGAAAATGGTGGTGGAAACCGCTAGGATTTCACATCACTCAGCCCAGGCAGCTGAATTAATAGCTTTGTTACGAGCATGTGAAATCAGTAAAGGCCTGAGAGTAAATATTTATACAGACAGCCAGTACGCCTTCGGCGTTGCCCATAGCTTTGGGAGGCTATGGAGGGAAAGGGGTTTCTTTACCACACATGGCCAGAAAATTCAACATGGTCCTTTAATTGACCGATTGTTACTTGCCTTGACACTACCAGATAAAGTTGCCATCATCAAATGCAGTGCTCATAAGAAATTCATTGATTCCACAGGGAAGGGAAATGCTTATGCTGACTCAGTAGCCAAGGAAACAGCACAAACTAAGATGACTCCTATGTTTCCTAGTGCTTCAGGCCGGTGGGTGGCAGAAACGTCGGTATTCGACAATACCATTGACAGTGTAAAGGAGTTACAGAAAGAAGCTACCATACAGGAGGCACAAAGATGGGAACAGGAGGTGGGACAATTGGACAAGAATGAATGTTGGATAGATCGAACTGAGAAACAGCATTGGTTACTTCCTAATGCATTGGTATATGCTGTAGTGACCATGGCTCATGGTCCAGCACACATAGGAGCAAAAGGTATTTGTGCAGTGTTAGACCCAGACTGGAATAACCCAAATATTCCCAAAACCGCAGTACATGTGGTCAAGTATTGTCCTGTGTGTTTACGTTATAACTCAGGGGGTAGAGAATCCGTCCTGAGTGGAAATTTTGCACCGCCAACCATGCCATTTGAAGTTATACAAATAGGTTACATACAAATGGAGAGAGTGAACAATTTGAAATATGTCTTGGTGGTGGTTTGTGCTTTCAGTAAATGGGTTGAAGACTACCCCACCAAGGAAGCCACTGCAGTTGCAACTGCCAAAGCTCTGGTGAAGGAATATTTCCCCAGATATTGCGTGCCCCGGATTATCTGGTCTGATAACGGGACGCATTTCAATTCCTCGTTGGTTCAGAGTGTTTGTGATGGTTTACAAATTAGGCAGAAATTTCATGCAGCCAGACATCCCCAGTCAGCTGGTCTAGTTGAAAAATATAATGGTATATTAAATGAAGATGGCAAAAATTTGTGCCAGTACTGAATTAAAATGGCCCGATGGCCTCCCTTTAGCATTATTGTCTCTGAGAACAACACAACACAAGAGAACGGGGTTATCTCCTTACGAGGTAATTTTTGGACGTCCTGCTAATGTGTGGGGCGTCCCTAGGCCTAGGTCCTTTAGAGATATTGATTATCCTTTGATGACAGACTACTTGTATGCCTTGACTAAAGATCTGCGTTCTATTCATCAACAGGTATCCGAAACATTGCGGCCGCTACCAGAGGGTCCTGGACATCGATTGGAACCATGCCAGTGGGTTTTGGTGAAGAACTGTCAATGGAAATCGAGTTTGGAACCGAAGTGGTCTGAACCCTACCAGATCATACTAGCCACAAGGTCGGCCGTGAAGGTGCATGGGTGCAAACACTGGATCCATGCGAGCCATCTGAAGCGCCTGCCGCTCCCTTTGCCCTTTGATTTGCAAAACCGCGAAGGAATCCCAAGCCAAGAAGGAGAGTCGCTTCAGAGTCTTGTACCCTTTTCAGACGCCCGAGAGGAGGGGCAGCCAAGTGAAGCGTTGCCCCCAGGAGACAGGGCGGCGACTCAACCAGCGAAGGCCGTTGTTTCTGGTACATCACAGGATTCGAATGCATCTGATGCCAGTGCAACTGACTTATTCGTTGATCAAGAGTGACCTGGTCGCTGTAACTACGACCTGCGGCCCCGAAAACAGCGCGGTACCCCAGATTCTCATGGTAGGAGTTATGGAAAGACTTGAGTTGAGAAGCATTGGATAGACGTACTGGGGTACTGAGCGAGACACTGGACTGAACCCGTTGAGAGCTTGGAACACTGTGCTAAATAGCTCTGTTCAGGAAGAAAGACTAAGTGGGGGGCTGCGGTTGTTCCACAGAACAAAGGAGTTGTTTGCTGTCTCTGTCTCTCTGATGGATGACAAGAGTCTGCCTGTGAGGCTCTAAACGGACACAGGAAGAAGAACCCCTCTGGTGGCGTGTGTGCTTTGTGGATACAAAGATAATTTTTTGGACTTATAGAGAGGGACCGAGTTAGATTTGGACTTATAGAGAGCATGTTTCCTTTTGCTCGATTTGCAATGGAGGATGAAAGGCCATTAGCCCCTCAGCGATATGTGGATAATATGCATTTATTTTCCGGATGGTCCACCAGAGTGAAGGTGGCATTCATTGCTTTTATCGTCAGCATTACAATGATTATGATGTGTGCATTTGTATACTTAGAGTTTCAGCATCCTGTTCAGAAGCTGTTAGGAACTACTGTGACCCCAGAAGAACATATCTTCTATTCTTTGCCCCCTCATTTTTTTTTTTTGTAAATATGTTTTTATTGCAGGAAACAAATATAATCACATTATTGGCACCTGGTAAATGATCTAAAGCAATGTCGACGTTAGTGGTGTAATCTCTATACACGGCCATTCAGCCCACAACCCGGGGGTCGGGCGGCGCGTGCCACTAGTTTGCAATGAATATCCCCCCGTTCTAGCAGGGTATAACAGGTGAGAAGAATAAGTGTCTTCTGCTTTTACAAACAACCCAAATGAAACACCCTCCCCTCCCTACCCAGTCCTTCCCCCCAGAGGAGTGAATTGTCAGTCTCAATGGTACAGCATTCCAAAGCTTGTTGGAAGGGAATGGCGCTCCTATTCCTCAATCCCTCTCCCACCTCCCCTCTCGTCATCGGCAGTACATTGTATGGTCGAATAGTATGTGATAAGAGACTTAGTTCTTCTTATTGGGTATAACTCACCAATAGCATGTTATTGGGATCTAGGCTGTTCCTCATCGGCACTATCTGAGTCAGTATGAGTGTTATGGTCGCGCAGGGCCTGCACCAATGTCTCCCATGCTTGCACCGCCTCTATAGCTCGCTCATCCCGCCGTCGCCTCGCCTGTTGGTATCTCAACGTGCTCTTACTCCCCGCCCACTTGAGAAGTTCATTGCGCCACTTAGTGCCTGTTGGACCAGCCCGCGCCTTCCAGTGTCTGGTGATTTCTCGTTTGGCCAGGAGCAACCCTAAATGGATGAATTTACTAGTAATCTTATTTTTAGGGGTATGTGGAAACCAATGTAGAATCCCTACAGCTGCATCTATCTGCAACGATCTTCCAGTCACTTCGGACAGCGTGTCTCCCACATACAACCAGTAGGAGGTCAGCATAGAACAGGACCATAGCATGTGAAAAAGGTCCGCTCCGGTTGTCCTACACCTAGGGCAGGCTGCCGTTTCCAGGTCGAAATATTTCTGTAGTTTCTCAGGGGTCAAATAGGCTCGATGCAATATATAGAAGTGAACCAGTTGGAATCGGGCACTGCGCGTGCCCTTCTAGGCCCGGCGCAGTAGTTGGGCCCACGTGGCCTCCGGGATTTCCTTCCCTATGGCGATTTCCCATCGGGTCATAAGAACCGCTAGGGGGGTCAGTCTCTCAGCGATCATCCTGGAATATAAGCATGTCACTGCTTTAACCGTTCCCGCGGACATCATGACGTACTGACACACCTCCGACAGCTGTGGTTCCTCATGGCCAGTTCTCCAGTGTGCCTGGAGAGCCCTTGTGACTGCCGCGTGGAGCAAAAAATCGCCATCGAGGGACGTCGTAGCGGTCCAGAAGCGCCTGGAAGGGCAGCAACGCCCCGTTCTCGTAGAGGTCACCCAGGGTCTGTACACCCACTTCCTCCCAAACTCCCAGTCGAGACCAGTCGCCGCCATGGGGCAATGCAGTGATCATTCCCAGCGGGATCTCCGGGGCATAAGGTCGCGGCCTTCCCAGTTTGCGATGCACCCGGTTCCAACACGAGCGTATGGTGCGTTCCTCCTGGGTGAGGCCTCTCAATTCGAGCCTCTGACATGTCTGGGTATGCCACTGCCCTGTGTCTCTTCCGGGCCCGAAACTCACGCGCCACCTTCTGGGTATAGGTCTGTAGCTGGGCAGCCAAATAGTACGTCTCAAAGTCGGGCGCCGCCAGCCCCCCCTCCGCCTTAGGTCTCAATAAAGTCCTGAGCGCCACTCTGCGGCGGCCCGAGCCCCACAGGAACGCCACTATCATAGAGTCTAGGCCCTGGAAGTTAGATCTAGGGATCCAGATCGGAAGTGACCTGAAGTAGTATAGCAGGCGGGGTAGTGCCACCATCTTCAGTAGTGCTATTCGTCCTACCACCGAGAGGGGTAGGGTGGACCAAAAGGCCATGCTACCCTTAAGCGCCCGGATGCCTCTAGAGATGTTACCTTCTAGTGTGTCAGCAGGGCAATGGTATACATACACCCCCAGGTATTTAAAACAAAGAGGCGCCCATCGGATCTCTCTGTGAGTGTCCGGCTGGGGACTTTCACTGTGGACCGGAAACAGGCAGGTCTTAGCCCAGTTTACCTGGAGTCCCGACATTTTACCAAAAGCCGTGAGCACTGAATCTGCTCCGGCCAGGGCCGTCTTAGCGTCTGCCAGAAAAAGCAGTAGGTCGTCAGCATATAGGGAAATGTATTGGTGACCCGACGGAGATTGCAACCCCCTGTAATGGGCCCCCGTGCGGATCGATATAGCCAGCGGTTCTACCGCCAGGGCGAATAACAATGGGGATAGCGAGCAGCCTTGTCTCGCGCCCCGTTCTACGGGGTATCGTTGAGAAATCAGCTGGCCCGATTTCACCCTAGCCACCGCCGAGGCATACAATACCGTGGTCCATCTCAGAAATCCCTCACCCAGGCCAAACCGCTCGAGGACCCTGTGGAGATAAATCCACTCCAGGCTGTCAAAGGCTTTCTCTAGGTCTATCGAGAGGATCATGGGATCGGGAGCATTTGTGTGATCACCCTCTAATAATCGTAACAAGCGTCGGATGTTCATCGTAGTGTTACGCCTGGGGATGAAGCCCGCCTGGTCTGTATGTACTAGAGAGCTCATGTGCTCCAACAGTCGTGCGGCTAAAATGCTGCTCAAGATCTTATAGTCGACCGAGAGCATTGAGAGTGGTCTATAAGATGCTGGCTTCGCGCCCTCTCGATCGGGTTTGAGTAGGGGTATCACCAGGGCTTCTCGCATCGAGCTCGGTAGGCGTCCCAAAGTCTTCGCTTCCTTGTAAAGCTGCAGGAGTTTGGGGGCCAGGAGTTCTATGTACGTGGAATAAAACTCCACTGGGAGTCCATCCAGGCCCGGCGTTTTATTTCGCGCCATTTTCTTTATGGCGCTTCTGATCTCTCCCAGCTCCACATCTCGTCCCAGGGCTTTCGCCTGTTCCGGTTCCAGAATGGGGATCGGCAGATCGTGCAGGAAGGTGTCCGTCAGAGTAGTATCCGGCGGTAAGCGGCTGCGATACAGCCTCTCATAGTATCTCCAGAAGCAGATAAGGATCTCGGGCTGAGTGTAGACCTCCCTGTCCTCCGCAGTTCGCATGGCCACAATGGGCGACGTACGTCTCGCTGGGTTGGCAAGCCAAGCCAGTAGCGTACCCGATTTGTCGCCCTCAGTCAACGATCTAGTCAGGTAAGCTTTGTGGTCATAACTTCGCAGTCGCTCAACCTCTACGGCCACCGCCTCTTTCGCCGCCAGGGTCTGTTGTTGGAGTTCCGGGCGGCCAGGGCGGGTAATTTCCAGTTCGCGGAGGACTCGATCAGCTCTAGCCAGATCTTCTAGGAGTACGTGGCGCACGCCAACTCTCTGCGTTATACAATAGCCTCTAACCACAACCTTAAAGGGCGTCCCATTCCGTGGCTCTCTCAGAAGTCGTGCCCTCGTTCATCTCAAAGTATCCCGCGATCTTGCCCTCCAGGTCATTGCAGAACACCTGGTCCTCCAGCAGTTCGGGTCGCAATTTCCAGGTTGGCACACAGGGGGTGCCCTGGAGCCACCGGAGATCTATCAATAACGGATTGTGGTCGGAGATAGTCCTCGTCAGGTATTCAGATCGCACAGCCGAAGAAGCCACTTCTCCCGACCCCAGCAGGCTATTTAGTCGCACATGCAACTCGTGCATGCCAGAAAAATGGGAGTAGTCCCGGGCGTGTGGGTGTTGGGCCCGCCAGACATCCGTCAGTCCCCACTTAGTCTGCCAGTCTAACCTGCCCCTGGCCACCCGATGTGTCGGGGAGTCCGGCAGAGGAGGATGAGATCTGTCCAGGTTAATGTCGAGCACCGAATTAAAGTCGCCCCCTAATAGGACGGGTCCCGAGAGGTAGCGGGCCAAAGAGCCCGATAACGCAGTCAGAAAGGCGAGCTGGTCCGTATTAGGCGCGTAAATGCAGCAAATGTTCACATCTCTTCCCCCTAATCTCCCCGCTATTGCAACGTATCTCCCCTCTGGATCCACAGTGTGACTATCTACTTGAAAGGGTACCCCCGCTTTTATCCATATTAGCGCGCCTCTTGCATAAGCCGAGTACGTGGTGTTGTACAGTTGCCCTTGCCATCTACGCTGTAGCGCTAGTCCCTCAGATTTGGTAAGGTGTGTTTCCTGCAGCAGTGCAATCTGTACACCTCTGCGCACTAGATAAGCGTGGACCTTATGTCGCCTGGACATGGTGTGCAGACCCCGCACATTCCAGGTGATGCATTTCAGAGTGGAGAGATCAGCCATTGTCCCATGTCGTGTCTTCCTGTCTCTCCGAACATACTACAGGCATGTGCAAGCACCCAGTGAAATCCGTACCGATGACGAGTACCCCCCTCAACAACAATAAATCAACTTTCAAACATGAATCCCTCATCCACCCCCCCAGAACAGGTTCCAAATAGTACCATCTAGTCCCCATCCAAACTGTACCCTCAAAAAATCCCCTCCCTACTAACCTGACGGTAGCCACCGCAGGTGTGCCTTAAGGGCAATACGGGGGCCGAGCGTCGACGTGGGGTCCCCCCACTGCTAGCTGCATTGCGACCGAGCCCTATGTCATCAGGGTCTATGTAGGGAATTCCCGCAACCCTCCACCCAGTCCGTAAACTAACAGTTCCCCTGACGAGTCCCATCTCCCCCATTCATTCATTTGCTCACCACCATCCCCCCAACCAGAACCGGCTCACCCGAAAGTTTCATTGTTCATCAAGTAGGTCTGCTGCTATCCCTGGGGTGACCACCGGGAGCTTCACGCTATCTGTCTCAGATCCCTCCATGTCCGAGTGGCCCCCACTCTCTCCAGGTTCCGATTGTGCAGTCCCATGTTCTCCCTGAGGGCCAGAAATGGAAGAGACCATCTCCAGCGCACCACGCCGCTCCGCCCCAGTCTCTATCGTAGAGGGACGAGTAGTCCTTCCTCTGCGATGTCTGAACCTCTTAGGTTTCCGCTGTAGAATGTCCTCCATAGTGGATTGGGAAGAGGTTCCAAAACCATCCTTGCCAGCCCTGTATAATTCAAGCCAACTACACGCATCGTCTGGGGTGTCAAAAAACTTGGTGGAATCATCTATGATGATGCGGAGTCGTGCCGGAAAGAGTAGGGAGTACTGGATGCCCTCAGCACGTAGTTCTCGTTTGACGGCCAGGAAGGAGGACCGACGTCTCTGCGTATCGTAAGTATAGTCCGGGAAAATGTTCACACGACTGTTGTCCACCTGATAAGGTCCCCTCTGCCTGGCGGCCTGCAGCAGGAAGTCTCTGTCGTGAAAATGGAGCAGCCGCGCCACCACCGGACGGGGGGGTCGGCCCTGCAACGGCGGTTTGGCCGGCATTCTGTGTGCCCGTTCCAATGTATAGAAGGGGGACAGCCCCTCCGACGCCACCGTCGTCCGTAGCCAATCTTCCAGAAACGTCACCATGTCCGCACCTTAAATTTTTTCCGGAAGGCCTACGATCCGAATGTTATTTCTCCTGTTGCGCCCCTCCGCATCCTCCGCACGTTTCTCCAGGGCTTCTATTCGGGACAGAGCGTCCTTCACCGTGGCGTCCAAAGTTTTCTGCGCCGGTTCTAGGTGTCTCACCGAACCTTCTACCTCTTTCACCCTGTCCGAGAGCTTACCGTGGTCAGCTCTAAGCAAACCCAAGCCCGTCGCAACTTGACCGATGTCTTCTCGGAGGGCCGATCTAGTCTCAGTGATCGCCAGCAGGATTTTGTCAAGTTGCTCCTGAATATGCGGGTTCCCAGGTCCTTCTAGGTGTAGGCGCTCTTCGTTGTCAGGCGGCTCCACGTCAGAGGCAGTCTGGGCGCCTCCCTTAGGTCCCCTCGGTTTACCCATGGTTTTCAGGGTCTGCGGGAGGGTCGCAGCAGCGGCGGGGGATGGTCAAGCCGGGGGTCGTCGTCGGTGTGGCGCGGCTGCCCGAAACGGCGTCACTCCGTAGTCTGTTCCCCCTCGGCTATTAGCAGGCCCCCGAGGAGAGTAGGTCCCCAGGCGGCAGTCAAGATGAGTGTCCGGCGGTAGGGCAGTCCGGGTCGAAAGGGCAGAGCGCAACGTCCGCGGTCTGAGTGCTCCCCTCCGCTTCAGTGTGCTGAGCAGATGTATGCTCCCAGCCCCAGTGCCAGGGGCAGGGGAGGTCCTGGATAGGTGCGGAGAAAGCTCGGGGAGCAGCGTGTCCTCAGAGTGCCCCCGGTCTCCAGCTTGGTATTCGACGTCTCATGTGAGTGACACGGCGCCACGCAGTGTGTCCGTACAACTTGGGGTGATGGGGGCGCACCACAGAGCTCAGCAGCGACCCAAAAGCAGTCCGCCTTCCACCCAACTAGGGGCTAGAGCTAGAGCGGCGGGCCGCCTCGGCGACCTCCACACGGCAAGGAAAGAGCCGCCTCACCTCCTCTCCACGCAGCACCCCAGCATCGTCGTGAGGCAGCGGATCGGGGTCGCCCACGGCCGGTCGCTGGGCATCTCCAGTCCCCCCAGGGGGCGTTCCTCATTGGAGCGCCCTGGCGCCATGCAGCGCGTCCGCGCCTCAGGGGGCGGCGAGGGCACTCCACAGTTTTCCCCCAACGTCTCTAGAGCGATCCGCTCTTTTTCAATCTGGGAGCCAGGTCCAGTGCCACGGGCCACCGCGGCAGCCCCGTATGGCAACGAAGAGGCCGATCCGCCCCTCCCCCACGCAGCTCCTCAACAGCGTCTCGCGGCAGCGGGCCGGGGCACACCCCGTCTGACCCCCGGACGTCTTCAGTCCCCCCAGGGGTCGTCAGGGGGCAGGTCGCCAGGTGTCCCCTCAGTGGGGGAAGGATCGCCCGTCCCGCTGGGGGTGTCGGGACGTCTGTCGCCTTTAGGTCCCCGGCTGTCTCCGAGGCTGTTAAAGTGAAGCGGGCGCCATCTTGGCCTCCGCCGCGTAGTTCTCTCACTCCGTCTTTTCTCTGTCCCAGAGACCGCCGCGGGCCTCCTACCGCAGTGAAAGGTGTCCGGGCTAGAGGGGGTTTCTTTGTGGAGTTCGGGATTCCCAGGGAGCCCCCAGGAGCAGGATTAATGATGGCTCGATCTCGGAGCCGAGCTGCTAGGCGACCTCCGCCATCGGCGCTCAAGCCACGCCCCCTCTTTGCCCCCTCATAAGGCAAGACATAGAGAAACGTATATGAAAAACGCTTTAATTGAAATGTTGCATCAGACTCACAGCACCACAAACAAAACAAATTGCTGGGTATGCGGGTTACTTCCCTCAGTCATGCATCAGCATGAACTATTCATTTCCTTGCCAATGTCTTACTTAGCTAGCTGTGAAGCCTGGTTCCAATTATTGTCTTTGATGTATTCACATTATGTAGCTGAACCGAAAATTTATACCGAAAAAGATTATGAGGCCATCTTGAAGTATATAGAACAACATCAAGGATTTAACGCAGAAGGAAATGGTGGAGAAGGCTCTTTAGACCCCAATGCCTGCATGAATGTATATACAGATTATAAGAATATAACATGGTTGATGGAGGAAATGCAGGATTTTGAACTTTTTAATGACACTATGTATTTCCAGCATTTTAAGGAACGAAACGTTACGAATGACAAAGCATTGCCAATCCCTATTATCAATACTACCTCTCCCTTTTGCATACAGGGACGAGGCCATGTTAAGGTAGGAAAGAGTAGATGTAATTATACCTACACTCTACAGGTATATAGTACCCCACCTACAATTACACCCCCGATGTGTATTTTGTCTGTGGTGAAAATGCATATACATGGCTCCCACGGGGATGGGCAGGAAGTTGTTATCTTTCATTTCTGTACCCTCCTGTATATATTGCTCCACCAGATTATCATCAAACTCATCATTTAGTTCAGAAAGGGACAGTGGTTAGCCGAAATATTAGGAGCTTTGACACCGACAGTACTAATCAGACAGACACTTCTCTGCAGCAGTTTGAGGATTTTGCCAAAGGTCTCACCCCCTTTTGGGGACCTATATTCAATAGCCGCAGTATACGACGCTTGTCCCGAATAGTTGAGAACGTGGTTCAGACCACCACTGGGATCTTAACTAACATTACCGTAGAGCTTCAGGCGACGAGGCTTGTTTCGCTTCAGAACCGGATGGTTCTTGAGGTCATCCTCGCCGATAGGGGAGGAGCCTGTCGTGTGATCGGCAGCTATTGCTGTGTGTTTATTCCTGATTCAGCCCCTACCATTCACCTGGCCATTCAAAAACTACACAGACTAGCCAGCGAAGCATATGTAGATAACGGCACCTGGTCCCTTAGCAGTTGGTTTTGGGGTCTCTTAGCTACTTGGGGTTGGAAGATATTTATAGTACTAGCTGGAGCTTTTGGAGTGATATTTACGTGTTGCCTGTGTCTCCAATGTGGCCCAGCCTGCTTCTCATTCTGTGCAGCAAGAATCACATCTGCTTTGAATTTTTCTCATCAAGCAAAGGCCGAGAAGCAGATGATCCAAAAGGAGGTGTCAGATCTCATGCAGATTGATGAAGGAGTTTTCGTAGAATAAAATCTAGTTATATTGGCTACAGTAGGCCAAAAGGGCCGTCTGTTGGAATCGAAATTTGATAACATGCATTATTGGGCTAATATATTCAATATAACCTCGTAGTTATATTATTAGGTATCTAGAGTTCACTATGGTCGCTTATCGACTAACGATTCACTGTTTATTTGTTTGCTCCTATTGGTATAACCAGAGCCATTTTGTTTCGTTTCTTCCATGTGCAAAAACTGTTTCCCAGAAATCACGTGATTATGCTCTCTGCTCGAAACCACGGTGGCAGCCAAACTGCCTACGATAGTTGTTAGCCGGTAGCACAAGGAAACCTCAAGGTCACACCTGCCCTTCTTGTGGGATGCGCACATTCTAGCAGAGCCCGTTCCTGTACTCCCCGGGCTCCAGATAGACAGGGAGGCCCCTTTCTGACCTGCCCCCGGATTAGCTTAGCCCTAGGCTACTAGCGAATCAATTGTGCCTTATATGGGTATTCCTCTTGGCTTACTGACAAGTTGTGTTTTTCCTTGTAGGGTGTCATCTTGAACACATGAAACGTATATATGCTTTGTATTTTTAACATGTAGTCAGTCTCCTCTGCGCACCTCCGAGGGTCGTGTAGACTGAGGCTCCCCTGTCAGGGTTTGTATTTGAAGAATAAACGATTGTACCTTCTCCATTGCCGACTGAATTACTATAATGATTATTGGTATATGGGTTATTGGTAAGTGTAGCCCGATAGATTTATTTTGAATCCTTCATGCTAGGGGTGTATTGACTTGGGTAAACCCTAGATCGAAGTTAACACAGGTCCTCTTGAGGTCCGACCCTGAAGGCCGCTTTGTAATTTCACAATGTGGCAGGGGGTTGGACCTGGTACTGGTGAATGTGTATGGCCCTAACTTTGACTCCCCAGATTTTTATAAGACACTGGCAGCGGTGACTGGCGATTTCTCCCCGGCCCAGTTCCTAAGTGGTAGAGACTTTAACCTGGTGCTAGACCCTGCCCTGGATAGATCAGCAGGCCCTGCCCGTAGGCCTTCAGCCTCTGCGCAAATGCTTTGCAGTGTGATTTCCAGCCTAGACTTAGATGATGTGTGGAGAGTGCGACATGCAGCGCAGGGGGGATACACGCACTATTCGGCCCATCATGACATCCATACCCGTATTGATTATTGGCTCGCGTCCTCTTCGCTGCCGGGACAGATACGTGACTGCAAGCTCTTACTGCGTACCCTATCTGACCATTCTCCAATACTTTTAGTAGTGGCTACGCCTAAAAAAATGATCCCACCATTTACGTGGCGATTCCCGCCCTACTCGCTCCTTGACCCAGTCTTTAGAGGGGAACTAGCGGAAGCAATTGAGATTTTCTTTGAGATTAACATAGGTTCTGTGGACAGCTTCCAGTCAGTATGGGAGGCATTTAAGGTCTACATAAGGGGCATCGCCATGTCTAAACGCTCCGGAGTCCTCAAGTCGATTAGGCTCAGATTGACGGAACTGGAGCACCAATTAGCTCGTCTGGAGGAGCGCCAGAGGACTGCTCACGACGCGGCGGTAGATGAGGAAATTCAGACTCTGCTGACAGAGTATCACGAGGAGGCAGACAGAGAAGTAAAACATATGGGAAAGTACGCTTCAGCTCGCACGTATGGAGAGGGTGAGAGGCCGAGTTCTGTTCTAGCTAGAGTGTTGAAGGGGAAAAGGGGTAAACCTCAGGTCACAGAGGTAAGGTCGGAAGGGGGCGAGACTTTATCCGAAGAGGCGGACATAGCGCAGAGGTTCCGAAGCTATTACACCGACCTATACGCTTCAAAAAGCGGGGTCCTTGACGAGGAGATCCTGGACTACCTGGAACATATAGAGCTACCCACACTTACCACAGCACCAAGGGAATTTCTGATGCAGCCTATTGAGAAGGATGAAATTGTTGAAGCTCTTGCGGGGATGAGGTCGGGCAGTGCCCCTGGAGCGGACGGACTCACAGTTGTATTTTTTAAGGCTTTCCAGGATCTACTGCTTCCGCATTTGTCGACGCTATTTGACGACATTTGCGTAGAAGGCTGAATGCCACAATCAATGAGGGAGGTGCTAATGGTCACAATACTTAAGCCAGGTAAGGCACCCGATGAGTGCGGCTCCTATAGGCCCCTCTCCCTCCTAAATGCGGTCACCAAAATATATGCCAAGGTGTTGGCGAATCGTCTGGCGCTCTTGGCCCCACTGCTGGTCTCTCCCGAACAAGCGGGATTTATTCCAAGCAGGAATCTCACGTACAATATTCGCACTGTAATAGGCACTATGCAGCACATAAAACAGGACACAAAGGCGATTGCTGTGTTTCTTGACATGGAAAAGGCCTTTGACTCTGTGGAATGGCCATTCATGCGACAAGTGGTGCAAAGGATGGGATTGGGATCGCCCTTACTGCAAATGATAGGATCACTGTACAACAAACCGAAGGCCAGGATACGGTTCGGAGACCTGGTAACTGACTCCTTTCCCATCAATAGGGGGACCAGGCAGGGATGCCCACTCTCCCCGCTGCTTTATCCTCTGGTGGCAGAGCCGTTGGCGTGTGCGTTGCGAGAATACCATGCTAACGAGGGTATTGGCTTTCGAACATACAGGATAGTTGTCTCTATGTATGCAGATGACACCTTGCTCTATGTTCGTGACCCGGAAAATAATCTATTGTCAATGCTCAGAGAGGTGGTCCGCTATGGTGCCCTGTCCGGACTAAGGTTTAACTGGGCTAAGTCGCTCGCATTTTCCCCTTACACAGGTAACACAGCAGTTTGACATGGAGTTCCCGCTCCAGTGGACCCCAGACTCGATTAGATACTTGGGGATCCGGTTGCACACCGATCACGAGATAGTGTTCAGAGAAAACTACGAGGTGGCTTTCAGTAAGCTAGAAGATGACGTTGAGGCCTGGTGACAGCTCCCGCTTTCGCTCCTGGGTCGCATCTCAATTATGAAAATGGTAGTACTCCCCAGAATGCTATTCTTGTTTGCCAACCTCCCGATGATCTTGCCCCGAGTTTTTTTCCAAAGATTTACGCAACTCATGATCAGGCTTGCTTGGGCGGGTAAGCAGCCCCGGATAAGTTGGAGTATTTCCCCTTGCAGAGAGAGAAGAGTGATTGATTCCTTACATCAACTGAAGCTCGAGTTCGCGGGCGATCTCTTCTAGGACGAGAAGGTAAAAACCTGGGACCAAGTTGCGGAGGGCAGAGGGGGAGACACCCTGTTATTACGCTTTCAATATCACAGAATACGCAGTGCTCTGCTGGAGCAATTGGGGGATGACTTGGCTGAGCCTCCCGAGGTCCCTGAACTCACTTATGTTGTGCAGACGCAGACTCCTCGTAAACTGCTGACGAATTTGTACAAATTGTCGATGTCACACAGAGAGCATTAGTGTACGGCGGCGAAGCTGGCATGGCAAAGAGCTTTGCAGACCACAATTGAGGACGCTACTGCTGCAATAACACCAAACGAATTTCTTTGAATGGTAGGCACAGATTGGTGCATTTCAAATTCATTAATAGAGTGTATTACACCCCTGAGCGACTGCACCGGTACGGCCTTCACCAGTCAGCAGATTGTGAGAGGTGCCGTGCGCCGGAGGCGGATTTCCTGCATATGGCATGGCAATGTCTGGAAGTCAGGGCGTACTGGGATTCCATATTCATGGAACTGAATAGAATAGTGGAGATCGAGTTGGTCCCGGATCCTGCACTTGCGCTGTTGGGTCACTCTAGGAGGCTGCCGGTGGCGGTCTGTAGACTGGTGGACCTGGGGTTGCTCATTGCCAAGCGGGTGGTGGCCCTGTGCTGGATGAGAGGGACGGTACCCACGGTTAAACGCTTGGTGAACAGCATGTTGTACTGTTGCACACAGTCTGTACACTATAGCGAGCTGCTTCCTCCCACTAGCCGTCCGAAGAACTTTTGGGGGTTGTACCAGGCATACTTAAGCGACAGGGGTACTGACTATGTATCGGAGGGCACACACTCTGGCAGGGTTAAGACTACACACTGCAAACACACGGAGCGGGCCTGCAGCTCGGAGTGCAGAGATAGCGCTGGGGAGGGATGGACGGCATGGGACAGCATTTGATGGTGCCGGCGGGGGGGGGGGGGGGCTTTGGCTGCAGCTGAGACTTCAGATTAGTTGCCTGCAATTCTGGGTTGTTTGGGTCGAGAAGTGTGTGAAGACTGCCGCCTGCCCTCTGACAGGTTGTTGGCTAAACGGCTTTCTATACTACAAAGAGGGGTTTCTATAGAGAATTATTGTACTTTTACATACTGAATGCTCTTTTGGGGGGAGGGGGAGTTATTTGCTGTTTGTGATTTTGTGCCGTAAATTTCAATAAAACACTTCACAAAAAACCCAAAAAAACTGCTCTGAAATCATCGACAATAGCCTGGGCTTGGAGATGTATTCTTCTTGCAAAAACAACAGTTGATGGACAGAATGCAGAATAATGACATACATTAACCCCAGTGCAAAGACCTGGGCCTAAATCCATCGTTTTTTTGCACTCCACACCACCCCAGTTCAGACATGGCCATATGCAAATCAGCCATGACCCTGTGCCTCATGGGAACAGTCCAGCCCGAACTACCAAGCCATGGCTTCCCTGGACCGGAATCAAGCACCCTTGGACCGGTTTCTGGCTATTAGCCATCATCAGCCAGGATAGCTTGACTCCAGTGGTGTGAAGAGCACGGGACTCCCGTCTGAGCATACCCTTCCCACTCGTGGTGACAAATGCACAAACAACAGTTGATGGACAGAATGCAGAACAATGTCATACATTCACCCCAGTACAGAGATCTAGGTCTAAATCCATTGTTTTTTTGCACCTCCACACCACCCCAGTTCAGACATGGCCATATGCAAATCAGCCTTGACCCTGTGCCTCATGGGAACAGTCCAGCCCGAACTGCCAAGCCATGGCTTCCCTGGACCGGAATCAAGCATCATAGGACCGGTTTCAGGCTATCAGCCGTCATCAGCCAGTTTTTCACTACTGCAAGGCCTATCTCTCCTATTGGATAGCATTGGAATTACCTTATTACATCTTGTGAAATTCCCAGTTTCGAACAGTAAGACTTTTCAAGTTTGGTGTCACTGGACTCGTGATTTAAAATGATAACTTATTGTGCAGCTGGATTTTAGGTCACAGGTCAAAAAATGCCACTTTTAGAAAGTTGGCATTTTCTTACTCCATCAAAAATAAAAATGTATCCTCTGGTGGACCGTATATAGCTCACTGTTCACATTCATCCAAATCACAAATACCACTCAATACAAAAGAACACTGAGGGAGGGGTATCGGTCTCTTCTCAAAATAGTGTGCCGACACTCAAATAGAATTTGTACATATCAATTTATTAAAATCATTTGTCATAATAAAAACCAAATGTCACAGGAAATCTAATCACATATATTTCCTATCTATACAAGATAGTACTAATAGCCTGGAGCAATTGTATTGCCACAAGACTAAACGTAAAGAGATGGATAAAACAGGTAATGAAAGGGGAGAGAGGAGAGAATCTAAAAGACAATACACTTTGCCATCAACAAGCCATATCCTTGTTCAAATAGCGTTAGGGCTGGAACTCAATATAATGTAAGTTATTTGATATCTATTGTGGCAACCCACAACACAGATTAGGTATCACAGCCTCGACACGTTTCGCTGGTATTGTCCTGGTTAAACCATCTTTATCAAGACTCTACATTTAACTCTCAAGATTCATATATGGGATCAACCAATGCGGTACACCTGTATTTAAAAAAAAATGTCAAATTACTACAAGAATTCAGTTTAAAACATTATTTGTACAAGTTTTAAAAAAGATTTGTTTTTTACAACCATTATTTCTCCATTTAAAGATACAAGTTCTTTACATTAAATTCCATGTCCCACATTATGCGTGAAAGGCATCACTAGCTGGAAAAATAGTCATGGACTCCCTTTTATTCTAAACATGAATACATCCACACACATACTCAATCTTCTTATTCTCTCAATCACATATTATTGTATTTAATTTAATCTCATTTATTGTTTCTTGCTTTAGATATTTGGGGCCAGATGTACAAACCAGCTGATTATAACTATTGGTGGTGCTGGGTGAGGCTGCTCACAACTGCAGAACCTTGCACCGCTAATAGCCACTGCCGCACACCCGACAGATTGCTAGTTATTCTCATGTCTGGCAGGCTTTATTTTATGTTCCCGCGGCATTGCCCCAGAAAATTGGCACTGCAATGTCAACGCTAAAAACAGTACTGAATGGATTATAAAGCCCATTCTGTACAGGTACTGGGGCGCATGCACACAGGGGGGCACATGTTGTGCCCCCTGCATGTATCTCCAGGCTGAGAGTGTACAGGGGGCTCTGTAGGGCCCCCTATGTTTTGGCACCGCCAGCCTTTTCATGGAGGAAAGACCTCCATGAAAATGCTGGCAGTGGGGGCGTGGCTTGGCCAGCAGTGATGGCAGAGGCATGAGAAGAGAGCTCCGCGTCAGCCTCAGCACTATCCTGATCTTACACGTGTCCGAGGCTGAATTTCGTGACACTGGAGCCCTTTGAGGAGGGCTGTGACCTAGCAGAAAGGTTCGGAAGGAGCGGAGGGGGCCGGCTGACCGAGATCTAGTGGAGGCCGAGCAGTAGCCCTACGAGGCAGGGAGATCACTAAATGGCGGCGGAGATGACGAGGCCGTCTGAGGCAGCGTCACCGATGCTGTGAGCGTGGATCAAGTGAGCAGAGGACCCTGCGGGCTCTCTCGACCGGGTGCTGGGGTATAATCAATCAATCAATCATATCATTTGTAAAGCTCACTACTCACCCATGAGGGCCTCAAGGCGCTGGAGTGGGGAATGCTGCTACTGCTCGAAAAGTCAGGTCTTGAGGAGTTTTCTGAAGGTCAGCAGGTCTTGGGTCATGGAGAGGGTGCGTGGTCGGTGGGTGTTGGGGCGGTTCCCACTTCGATTGGCCACCAGGAGTCCTCCAAGGCTGATGGGGTGGATCCGAGGATGAGGACCTCCGTCTTGTCCGAGTTCAGTTTCAGTCGGCTGTTCCTCATCCATTCAGCGACGGCCTTCATTCCTTCGTGAAGGTTGGTTTTGGCGGTGTGGGGGTCCTTGGTGAGGGAGAGGATCAGCTGGGTGTCATGGGCGTAGGAGATCATGTTGAGGTTGTGGGGACGGGCGACATGGGCGAGTGGTGCCATGTAGATGTTAAACAGAGTTGGGCTGAGGGATGAGCCCTGGGATACACCACAGATGATCTCGGTGGCTTCGGAGCGGAAGGGGGGGAGGCGGACACTCTGTGCTCTGCCGGAGAGGAATGAGGTGGTCCAGTCCAGGGCCTTCTCTTGGATCCCGGCGTTGTTGAGGTGTGTTCATAGTGTGTGGTGGCAGACCGTGTCAAAGGCGGCTGACAGGTCCAGGAGGATGAGGGCCGCCATTTCTCTGTTGTCCAGCAGGGACTTGATGTCATCAGTGGTGGCGATGAGGGCAGTCTCGGTGCTGTGGTTGCTGCGGAACCCCGACTGGCAAGGGTCCAGGATGTTGTTCTCCTCGAGGTAGCGGGTCAGTTGTTCGTTGAAGGTCTTCTCGATGACCTTTGCCCGGAACGGGAGCAGGGAGATGGGTCGGAAGTTCTAGAGGTCTGCCTTGGGTTTCTTGAGTAAGACGTTGATCTCGGCGTGCTTCCAGCTCTCCGGGAAGGTTGCTGTCTCGAAGGAGGTGTTGATAACTTTCCAGAGATGGGGTGCGATGGCTGTGCTGGCTTTGTTGAAGATGTGGTGTGGGCATGGGTTTGACGGAGATCCGGAGTGGATGGTGCTCATGATCTTGATGGTGTCGTTGTCGTTGATGTTGGTCAAGGAGAGCAGGCGTTTGGTGTGGATGGTGGTCGTGGGGGTGGAGGTCTCAGTGGTTGTCGGGCGGTCGTGGCATTGAAGCTATTGTGGATGTCTGCAATCTTGCGGTGGAAGAAGGTGGCCAGCGAGTCGCACAGGTATTGCGAGGGTGGGACGTCGTTGGTGTTGGAGCTGGGGTTGGAGAGTTCCTTCACGATGTTAAAGAGCTCTTTGCTGTTGTGCGCGTTGTTGACTAGGCGGTCTTTAAAGGAGGCCCTTTTGGTGGCTCCGATGAGGTGATGGTGTCTGCGGGTGGCATTCTTGTGGGCTGCGTGGCTGTCCGGTCTTCGTTCACGGAGCCAGATCTTCTCCAGCTTTCGGCAGGTTTGCTTGGAGGCCCGGAGGTCTTCAGTGAACAGATACACTTTCTTGTTGGTGTATCTGTTGGAGGGTTCTTGATCGGGTCGAGGGTGTTGGCGCAGTCGTTGATCCACTGTCTGAGGTTGAGGGCGGCGGTGTCGGGGTTGGTGGGTGGGCTCTGGGCAAGGGTGGTGGTTAGCTGCTGTTCGCTGACTTTGCTTCAGCAGCGGCGAGGCATCTGTTGGGTGCAGTGGTGCGTGGTATTTTTTTTTAAATTGAAGTGGATGCAGCAATGGTCGGTCCAGTGGAGTGCGGTGGTGTGGTTGAAGGAGATGTGGGGGCTTGTGGAGAAGATGGGGTCAAGCGTGTGACCGGCGGAGTGGGTGGATGTTGTGATGAGTTGTCTGAGTCCGAGGTTGGCTAGGTTGTCGATCAGGGTGGTGGAGTTGGTGTTGTTTTTGTTCTCGAGGCAGAAGTTCAGGTCCCCAAGGAGGATGTAGTCCGTGGAGGCGAGGGCGTGTGTGTTGGTGAAGTCGGCGATTGAGTCGCTGAACTGAGATTGGGTCCAGGGGGTCTGTAGATGAGGGCTCCTCTGAGGGTGGTGTTGGGGTCGGTGTGGATCAGGAAGTGCAGGTGTTCGGCGGTGCTGAGGGTGTCGTCGGTGTTGGTTGAGACTCTGAGAGTGTTCCTGTGGACGATGGCGATTCCTTCTCCTGCTTCATTGGTGCGGTCCCTGCAGTTGATCTTGTAGCCTTCCGGGATGGCTATGTCGGGTGCCGAGGTGGGGTTCAGCCAGGTCTCTGTCAGGAAGGCGACGTCTGGGGAGGTTGAGTTGAGTAGGTCCCAGAGTTCAACGGCTTGTTTGGGGGTGGGCGGGTGTTGAGAAGGATGCATCGGAGGTGGTTGGGTTCTTTCCTGGTCGGCAGCATGGTGGGGCGGATGCTTGCAAAGCTGCATTCTCAGCAGGTGAAAGCTCCGTGGGTGCGCTTCGGGCGGCCAGGAAGCAGGTGTGTGATCGTCCGGTGTTGAGTGCGTGGAGGGTTCTGGCATTGTAGCGGTTTCAGGCGTAGTGGTGTTCGCGGTGTCCAGGGGTCCTGGCGCTGGGCGCGGTCCAGGGGCAGATGGGCATGCCTTAGGCGCGGCCTCCATATGAGGGGATGTGGGAGGGAGGAGGAGCTGGGCGTGAATGGGATTGCAGGGGGGCGGGCCGCATTGACGCTGCCGTGGGAAAAACGGGCGGGGTCCGCGGGAGAACTGGGAACAGGAAGGAAAAACAAGTTTAGGCAAGAAAACAAGTACAGGCACAGAGGAATAAAAACAAGTCTGGGCAAGAAAGCAAGTACAGGCACAGAGGAATAAAAACAAGTCTGGCCAAGAGAGCAAGGAAAAGGCACAGAGGAATAAAAACAAGTCTGGACAAGAAAGCAAGTACAGGCACAGAGCAATAAAAACAAGTCTGAGCAAGAAAGCAAGTATGGGCACAGAGGAATAAAAACAAGTCTGGGCAAGAAAGCAGGTTAGGCACAGGGGAAAAATAGAAGATTAGGCAAAAACAATGCAGGTAGAGCCGTGCAGCAACGTGAGGAGCGACCTGCTTGCGAGCAGGGTCAGATGATGGCGGCTGGCAGTCTGACAGAGAGAGGGTCAGGGCATTGCAGCCCTTTTTGTTTACCCTAGCACACCGTGGAGGACTCCCTGCCAACTGGAGGGGATCGAAGAGCGGTTTGCTGTTGGCAGCGAGAGAGGAGCACGCCAAGCAGTGACAAGTGACTAGCACAGCTGCGTGAGCCTCCTTGACTCCTGAAAGAAGCACTGGAGTTGCCTCGTGTCTGTGATTACTGGCCTGGTGTGTTGGTGGTGCAGAGTGAGCGGACAGCTTGCCGAAGGTATGCAGGGCAGGGAGGTCTGAGAACTGGGATGGGACTCCCTGACCCGGCCCGAGTAGCGGCAGTGCCCTCCGGACTGGAATTGGCGGTGGACTCCCCTCCGCCGCATAACAATCCCCCCCAGGAAGGCATTGGGGATGAAGAGGCTGAGGGCCCACTGGGAGCCTGGAGCCGCTGCAAAGATTCGAGGAGGCCCAGAAGAGAGTGCTTGACCACCTGGAGGGGTCCCCGGGTGCGGGTGAACCCCAGTATCAATCAGGGTTCTATCTACTGCCTGGTCCGCTGCACTGCAAGCCGCGGAGGCCCCTGTTGCAGATGGGTGGATTTGCTGGCAGAGCGGCTGCCCTGGCCACAGAGTGGGCACTGAGCGCTTGGGGGCGCAGGTACATGCTGGTACCCCAGTGGCGGCAATGAGAGGAGCAGAGCCCTCTGGCTAATGAACTGTGGATGAGGGGTGATTGGAGAACGGACTGGCCCACGACCTGTCCTATAGCCCCCAATACAGGCCCGAGACTGTCACGCCCGATCCCTTGCTACAGGTAACAGGACGGTAGCCCCCATTGGGTAGAAGAGAGAACTAATGCAGACCCTTCAGAGTACTCAGCATAAGGTGAGGAGTGTGATGCCGTGAGCGGGAGGTGTCCTAGCAGCTATGGGCAAACCAAGAGGCCGCCAGGCTGGGGTGCCCCAGGACCAGGAGGAAGAATTGCAGGGTCCAGCGAGCAGAACCTCAGATGACCCAGTGCAAAGACAGTTACAGCAGATCCTGGTTGCTATGGCAGACACAAGGCGACCTTTCACCAGGACATTAGCACGGTTGCAATGGGGCTTGGCCTATTGCGGAATGAGCACAAGAAACTCTCTGAGAGGGTCAAGAAAGCTGAACTGGACTTCGTGGAAATAGCACCAGCGCACACAGATGTGGTGCAGCAAGTGCAAGCCTTAACAGATAGGGTGTTGACACTAGAACGCAGAGCTGAAGATGCAGAAGGATGCAATCGGAGGAAAAACGTACGGGTCGTGGGACTTCCGGAAGGATCAGAAGGGGGCGATATGGTGTCATTCCTGGAAACTTGGTTTAGAAATGTGATCGCACTGGAACGATTAAAATCCTTTTATACGCGAGAGAGCCCACAGAGTGCCAGCCTGACCACTGGCCCTAGGGAGGCCCCCAAGACCAGTGGCGGCCCGCCTGCTTCATTATAGAGATAGAGACCAACTCTTACAAAAGGCGAGAGCAGACGGCCCCTTCACAGTGGACAATGCCAAAGTCACTTTGTTTCCTGACTATACGATGGAGGTGCAAAGGAGGCACGCTTCTTACTTAGCGGTCAAGAAGGCTTTGAGGGATGAGGGCCTCCAGTATTCCCTGATGTTCCCAGCCCGGTTGCGTATTATTCTGGACAGAAATACTCACTATGTTGAGAGATGGGGCACTGGGAGAGATGCGAGGCCGGGGGCCCAATAGGCCTGCACAACAGCGACGCAGCATGCACAATAGAACTCAGTAGAAGCCCACGCTTACACAGACGGTTTGTGAGCGGACAGCGGCACTGCGGCAGTGGTGGAATTAGTATATGTAAAGTAACGCTCCCAGGCATATACTTAAAGCACTTACACAATAGATTAAACAAACAAACTAGTTCAGTTTAGAAAATATACATTTTTAATTTGGTTAAAAAAGCAATAATAAAAGTCAGTGCATTGATCAGGCTTGATAAAATAACAATATAATGATACATGTGTATTCACAAAAGAATTAAAAAGAGGTTAGATGGCATCCGGTCGACGCGTTTCGACATAAAGAATATGCCTTCATCAGGACTTTAACCATCAAATTTCCCTAAGGAATTAGGATACGTTCTTCATCTGGGGTCTTTTTATCGGTGTGGCAACACGACTATACACTGATGTGTAGGATAGAGTCCTAAATATCATAGAACGCTGTTTATTAGTGGTGCCAGTCCTTCCACGTGGTTAGGTTTAAAAATATATACGGCGAGGCGTCGTGTTTTCTATTCTATTCTACTGCCGTTCGCACATGCTCCTAATTCTAATAGAACGCTGTTTACTAGCATTGCCGTTCTCCCCTCGTGATCAGGTTTTTGAGTATACGGCGGTGGCGTCGTGATATCTATTCTTTTTTAGTGCCGGGCGCACGTTACTCCTGGAGAACTTCACGAGGGTACAGCTGATTACGGATACACTGCCGGTGGGTCAGGTTTCAAAAAGAGGTTGCTCTATTTTTAAACCTAACCACGTGGAAGGACTGGCACCACTAATAAACAGCGTTCTATGATATTTAGGACTCTATCCTACACATCAGTGTATAGTCGTGTTGCCACACCGATAAAAAGACCCCAGATGAAGAACGTATCCTAATTCCTTAGGGAAATTTGATGGTTAAAGTCCTGATGAAGGCATATTCTTTATGTCGAAACGCGTCGCCCGGATGCCATCTAACCTCTTTTTAATTCTTTTGTGAATACACATGTATCATTATATTGTTATTTTATCAAGCCTGATCAATGCACTGACTTTTATTATTGCTTTTTTAACCAAATTAAAAATGTATATTTTCTAAACTGAATTAGTTTGTTTGTTTAATCTATTGTGTAAGTGCTTTAAGTATATGCCTGGGAGCGTTACTTTACATATGCTGTTTACCCTGTCCCAGGATATTGATCCGTATCAGGGGGTCCTTGTTGCTAACACAGTGGTGGAATTAGTGCAAGTCCAAGCTCTTACATTGTATGAAGAGAAGGGCAATACCACTAACGCTCTGTCGGGCAGGGCTCAGACTCATCTTTAACTGGCGAGGAGCAGATGCCTGTGGTGACACCGCAGACGGCGGATAACATAGCCTGAAGCAGACAGCCGCAGGATTGTGGCAAGCTAGAAACCGGCGGATTGGTACTGCTAGCGAGGGAATGGTTGAAAGCCCGGACTGGTGTCAACAATTTGAGGCTGATGTGTGTTTTTTGGGATTTATCTGGGCCAGTTGCAACCCCCAGCACCTCTGAATCTCTCAGAGGACATTTGAGTGTGTTATTTTCATGGTTTGGATGGGCACTAGTGTTGTAGTAGCTGTCCTGGAGTGGGGGAGTTGGGGTTGTTTTTTAGTATTAGGGGTTAACAGGGCCAGGCTTGTCACTAACCTAGCTTACAGAGTTGCTTTCCGGACGCAGTTGGGATGGGTTCTACAAATGATCTGAAATGTATATCCTGGAATGAGTGGGGCATGCATACTATGTGGCGTTGACAAAAGCTTCATGCGTATTTAGTGCAGAGAGGTGTTCCTATTGTGCTGTTACAGGAAACTCATTTGAAGGTGCAGGAGGGGGCATCATACCAGCGGCGCTGGCAGGGTCAATTGTACTACACGGCCTATTCTGCCTTTGACTGGGGAGTGTTGGTTTGGGTAAGAGCGGGGTCCCTTTCAAAGGCCGGGAAAAGCTCATTGATTCAGAGGGCAGATTTGTTGAGGTCCTTGGGAAACTAGATGGGCGCGAAATTGCTCTGGGTATTATCTATGCTCCCAATATGGAGCAGCCCGCCTTTTTTGCACAATTATCCACGAAGTTGGCACCGTATCTTATCGGCTCATTGTTACTGGGTGGAGATTTTAATTGTATAACCGATGTGACTTTGGACCGCTCCCACCCCCCGCTGGTAGCGGAAGCCAGGCGGAACTGGCAGGCCGGGATTATCCCTATTTCTCGGCATTGCACGACCTTCAGGTGCGCTTGGATGCATTGTTATGCACTCTGGAAATACATGCTGGCGTGCAAAGTAGTGAATATCTTGCCAGAACATTATCGGATCACAATCCTGTATTCCTCCGGATGCACTGGTCGTGAACCTGGGCCCGGATACCCACCTGACGGCTCCGCCCAGAGGCAATGGGGGACCAAGTGTTTAGGGAATCGGTGGGCACGTCCATCGCCCAATATTTTGGGGATTATGATGGAACTGCCTCCACGCCGCTAGTGGAATGGGACGCCTTTAAGGCAGTGCTTCGAGGGCACTGCATATCTGAAATGGTGGGAGTGCACACAGTGCTGCTGGTGGAGGTAGACAAGGCTGAAAAACGCTTGCAAGACGTTAAGAAAATGCGCCCTGAAAGACCTGATAGACAGCAGGATTTGGTAGAGGCAAGAGAGGCAGTGGCAGGTCAGGTGGAGTCCCTACGATGTTTTGATCGCAAGGCATATATTACACGCACTCATGTTGAGGGGGATACATCGGGAGTCTTGCTGGCCTGGTTGGCCAATCCATTGCTCAGGGGATCGCCGATATTGGGGATCCAAAACACCCAGGGAGGCGCCTTCTTCATTCAGGGAAGAATAATCAAGTTTTTTTATGACTTCTATAAGGAGTTATACAGGAGCAAGACATTCAAGATCGGGGATGAATTAGAGGGATTTACGCACGAGCTCCAGCTCCCACAAATGGAGGCTGATCAGGCTGAGGCGATCGGCGGGATATTGATTTAAGAGAAGTGTGGTCGGCTATTAAGCACATGGCGCGGAACAAAACACCGGGCACAGACGGGCTCCCAATTGAGTTTCATGCTACTTACTCTGAGCAATTGGCGCCACGGCTGGTGGCTTTGTATAATAGGGCGAGACACTTGGGCCATCTCCCCGTGTCCACGAGAGGCAATTATTATCCCGCTCCTGAAACCTGGTAAGCCGACATGGGACAGGACGGAATATCGTACCCTATCCATGCTTAACACGGACTATAAGATATTAAGCCGTATCCTAGCCACCCGTCTGTTGCCCTACATGTCAACCATAATCCATCGCGATCAGTCCGGCTTTATTCCTACTCAGAATACAGCCCTAAACGTTCGGAGATTGCATCAAATACTCGAAGTGAACTCTTACCCCAAAGCCACTGCTGCGATATTTGCCATTGATATAGAGAAGGCTTTCGACAGTTTGGAATGGCCTTATCTCTTTCATGTCATGGCCCGATTTGGGTTGGGGGAAGGCTTCATAGCATGGACGGCTTTACTTTATAAATCCTCTACAGCGCGGGTCCGGACAGGAGGGGTGATATCCGAAGCTTGCGAGGTGACCAGGGGCACAAAGCAGGGATGCTCCCTTTCTCCTGCTTTGTTCGCATTGCCTATGGAGCCATTGGCAGCGAAAGTTAGAACTGGGAGATATTTTAAGGGTCTACGGGTACAGGATCAAATTAATCATATAGCCCTATATGCGGATGACCTGCTTTTGGTCCTAGAAAACACGGGGAGGGAATTATTGGGAGCGAAGGCGGTACTGCATGAACTAGGGGAGATGTCTGGCCTTAGAGTTAATTGGGCTAAGTCATGCTTGTTCCCCACAGAGAGCAATAGAAGTGACTTGCAGGATATAGCGGGAGTGAGATGGGAATGTAGGTGCCTCCCCTATCTGGGGGTCCAGATATATAATTCTTGATCAGATATTCTGGATGGCAACATCGTTCGAGCAGTAAGAGGGATTGGTGGGCAGCTTTGATTTTTGGGGAACACTGCTGTTGTCGGTAGCTGGGCAGGTGTTTTACTTCAAATGGTGGCACTTCCCCGACTGTTGTACTATTTTGGAACCCTGTCAGTTTGGATACCTGCATGCATATTCAAACAACTCACGTCCATGACCACGGGGTTTGTATGGGGAGCTGGGAGACGGAGGGTTGCCCTGAAAGTACTGATGCGCCAACGGTCAGCGGGTAGATGGGCCGTGCCTGACTTCAAAACGTATTATTTAGCTGCACAGTTGCGGTGGTTGACGCAGCGAGTGGCGATGAGACTGCGAGGAGCAGAGGAGGAGAGAGAAGGACCCCCAGAACTGCAGCAGCTCTCTCAAATAGTATTGGAACTTCCTGTATGAATGGGTGCCCTCCCTGAGGACCTTAAAACAGCATGACAATGTTGGAGGCGTCGCCTCAAGAGGGCAGGTTTGAAAGTGCCGTACGCCCCTGATATACCGCTCTCTATGTGCAAGGCGCTTCCCCACGGGGATTCTTGGTGGGAGCTAAATGACTGGGATGAGAGGGGTTGCCTTCTATTGGGGATTTATATGAGGAAGGGATTATGCTGCCCTTTGGTGTTTTACAGGAGCGATTCGATCTAAGAGGGGGGACTTCTTGCTCCATGCAGCGCTCACTGCGGCTATTCGTGCGCACTGGAAAGAGGGCCAAACTGAACCTAAGGTTTCTTTAGGGTGTCAATATTTAGTGACAGCAGCAGGAAAGGTTAAGGCGATCACATGTCTGTACAGTGTATGACTCTTGAAAAGTTGCCCCCTGTGGTCGTACTACAGTGAAAGTGGGAAGCAGATGTGTGAGGAGAGATACCGGAAAAGGCTTGGGCTGGAGTGGTAGACCAAGCATGGAAAAGCACCAGGAACGCCAGCTTTCTATTGCTTCATTTCTATATTTTGCATCGTGCCACCCTCACACCGGCGAAAATCAAAACAGATTTCAACACTGATTCAGACGAATGTCCAAGGTGTCGAGGAGAAGGGGCGGACTTCCCCCACATGATTTGGAAGTGTCCGCCTCTAGCTGGTAATTGGAATGAAGTAATTGCACTATTGAAGGAGGTGACGGAAAGAGAACTAGATCTAGCATTGGGGACTTGTATACTGCATTGGTTCCCCCACACGGCTAAGACTAAGATCACCAGCAAGTTTATAGATATGGGATTGGTGCTTGCCAAGAGGGAAATTAAAATGCACTGGAAGGCGAGCGGGCCCAAGCTTAGACCGATGGAAGAGAGTGTTTATTAAATGGGCAGAATGTGATGGAATAATTAGACTACAGCTAGCCAAGAGGATGGGGAATGAGAGGGCGCTTGAGGCGGCCAGAGCGTGGAAACACTTGGTGGGAATATTAAAAGAACCGGACACTACGAGCGACGACGACACTGCCCCGGGAGAGCCGGAAACAGAGTTGGCACTATACACCGAATTGATGTAATCATACAACCGCATTAAATATATATACAATGAGTGAGTCCATAGTGGTAGTCTATACAAGCCCGTGCTGATTGAACATTGGAGACCACCAATTGCGTACTGTTAATGGCTATTGATCAGTACAGAGTAGCATGGGATGTGACATGCCTAGAGGGAGGGGAGGGATTAGAATTAGGTTAGGTTTATTAGGGATAGCGCTGAACTTTTGGATGGGCCCCATTGCATATGGCAGATTACTCCCCTTGTTACGTTGTTCTTATAACTCAGAGTTACAGCAGAGAAATGACTTAGGAAATGTACCAAAGATCCTATGCTCGTATGATTGTTCAGCTCAGAGGGGAGGGCGACTAAATTTACGTTTTGTAGTCTGTAAATGTCATGATTGAAAAACCTAATAAAGTTTGTTTAACAAAAAAAATGCTGGCAGTCCTGAAACTTGTAGTATGCATGGCGGTGCTGCAGCGGCACAGCCTTCATCATACAATGGCCCTGACCACTGCACCACCACCAAAAAACAGCAGTTCCCTGGCACAGCCTGCAGTCCAATTAAGGTCGGACTTAACAACTGGCAATAGGGCAGTCAGACCGCCGTTGCAGGACACCGCCCCATCACCTCAAATCTGACCTCGGACCGCCAAACTCTAAATTGGGCCAGAAGCATTTTTATGTTTGCAAATCAGTTGTTTGCAAACACAAAAGTCTTTTTGAAATGAGAAATTCCTATTTGCAATTTTGTAACCTATTACAAAAACTTCAAATTGGGTTTGCGATTCGGTATTAGGAAGGGGCATGTTTACGACTTCCCTTCCTAATACCAAATCTCAGTGGTATGTGTGAATGTTTTGCAACTGAAATGCGGTCACAAAACATTTGAATTTAACAGCCTACTTCAAGTAAGTGGTAACCCATTCACAAATGGAAAGGAGTCCCCAAGGGACCCCATTTCTCTTTGTGAATGTTTGTTAAATCATTTTTTAAGAAATGAAAACTTTTCATTTTTCTTTTTGAAACACAGCCTGTTTTCCTTTAAGGACTGCATGAAAAAAAATTGCTTTATTTAAAAGCAATCACTAGCATAGTGGTCTGCTGACCCCAGCAGGCCACAATCCCTGTGACCTACCTCATTAATAATCATGAGGTAGGTCTATTTGCAACCCATTGGGAATTGCAGAATGTGTAAACCACACATTTTTACATGTGTGTTGACGATTACCACATAGCAAAAATTTGCTATTTGGTAATCTCAAATGATTACCTATGTACATCTGGCCCTTGGTGCCTGCTGTCTGTCTTTGTTCAGTCTAGGTTGGGTGACAGCTGTTCTTTGCATATTCCCTCTAGACAGCCACACACAAAGGAAGCTTAGGTGTGTTTTGATGGGAGGGAGGAGCTGGGCACAGTCTGAGACTTACATCTAAATAAGCTGTGTCCTGTACCCACACAAAGGGCTGTATACCCCCTGTAGTGAGCCTGAAGACAGGGCAGGAAGGGAGGACCTCTTTTCACTTCAAAACTTTCTTTGTCTCCCCCACTTCAAAAGCACAACTGGGCATAAGCAGTGAACCACTGAAACCATAACTTGAGTACACTTCTGGACCTGTGACCACTCTACAAGAAAGAGGACTGCTGTGCTACTGAAAGGACTACCACTGTGCTGGACTGCTGCTGAGATGGATTTTTGCCTTGATGTTCTCCTGGCAGGGTGAGAATGACTGGACCGGCATCATTTGAATCCAGAGTAACTCCAAGAGCTTGCAGGCTTGCCTCCTGCTCAGGGATACCAAAGATTTCAACCATCTGCATCTGCATCTGGACACAGAGCAAGCTGTGAGTCTTCCTGGCCAAGTAGTGCCACCCCAGTCCTGGACTCTTGGAAGTGAGGACCAATGTGTTTCTAGATCCGGGACTCATGCAACCTCATCAGAACCAGTGCATCTTCGCCTGGGCATGAGTCATAACCAGTGCATCCTTGTCTTTGCATGGAGCTACCCAGCACATCTCCTCTGGGACCAGCACATTACCTTCAGAATTGACTTATTGCCTACTGTGGGAGCAGCAACTGCGCATCGCATTCGTAACCAGCCCTCCGCACTCCAAAGCGACTCATCACCCCAGTTGATTGGTGAAAATCGATGCACCTCGCCACTGCATGGCTCGAACCCGACACACAGCTGATCAAGGTACTTTGGTTCAGTAGGCCCTAGTGGGCACCTGTATCCGGCACACTCTCATCCCGGTCAGCCTGAACTTTTAACTGTGCCCCAGTCGAGTGCGACCAGATAAACTATTTAAGCGCTTATGAGGGACGATATAACACTACCAGCGGAAAACACAAAACACCCCAAAAAATTGTCTTTTAAATGTATGCAGTGAAGAAATATTTACCATGCTATTAAATGTATGCAGTGAATACACCACATTGCCCAAGTGTAAAAAATGTTTTAAAAAAAAAGTAAATTAATGTGAACAATAGTCATTTAACTATATACTCTGCAGACACCAATTCAAAACACATTAAAAGTAAAACAAAGTAATAAAACAAATACAAATATATTATTATAAAGCAATGGTCTAATAACTAACTGAAAACATAACAGATATATGAATATACAGTGAAAATTAGAGTTGTGTATATTGTTAATAAATTATTAAAAACAGGACTTGCCTCGCATATGTACTAATCTTCGTGCACTCAGACACATCTTGTAACACTGCATCTCCCAAACAATCTCTCTCTCTCTCTCTCACACACACACACACACACACAACTCACCTGTAGCTGGTGTCTGATTCCACAATATATCGCAGCACTGGGGGAAGTTATTCCAGTAGTAACATTTGTCTGGTATGTATCACTTTCCGCAAGTGATGCCCGTTTCCCTATTGTTTTTAATTGATTGTTCTTAACATCTAAAATGCGCCGATAAACTTACCAGAAGTAAGTTAAGTTAGGGTTGCACTATGAGCTGTGTAAGTCCCCAACCCCTCATGTAATTAGCATAAATCTCAGACAGTTAATGTTAGATATGGGGGTCTCAAGTTGGCACAGTTAGGTACCTGTGACAAATAGGGACCCTTGCCGCTAGTCAGGGTAAGGGGGTACACTCCTAAAATAATCCCTGCTCACCCCCTTGGTAGCTTGGCACGAGCAGACAGGCTTATTTCAGAGGCAGTGTGTAAAGTATATGTGACCACATACCAAGTGATAATACTACAGATGGACACCACACATTTGTATATTAAAAATAAGTATTATTTATATAGACTTATCACAAGGCCACAAATGACAAAAATCCACAATACTGTACTTAAAATGGTAGAATTAGCTTAGTTCTCTTTAGATCTTAAAATGCGACACTTTGCGTCAATGTACCTTATGATGCGTCGTGCTTCCACAACAGAAATGTTGCAGCGATGGAAATGCGGCAAAGTTCCGGTGCAAAGAAATAAAGATGCGCTCTCTCCTTGATGCGACATACTTCCCGGTGATGCGGCGGCGTCTGCTGCGACGTCGGTCCTCTTCTCAGGCGATGCGAGATACTTTACATGATGCGAGCCGCGACAGGCCCTGAGACAAGCTTCCCAGTGATGCGGCGGCGTCTGCAGCAACGTCGATCCTCTTTCCTGGCGATGTGAGTTGCTTCCACAGCGATGCGTGCCACGACAGACCCTGCGACACTCTTCCCGGTGATGCGGTGGCGTCTGCGGCGACGTCGATCCTCTTCTCCGGCGATGAGCCGCGACAGGCCCTGCAACACGCTTCTCAGAGATGCGGCAGCGTCTGACGTGACGTCGATCCTTCTCTCCTGCGACACGCTTCCCGGTGATGCGTCGGCGTCTGCTGCGGCATCGATTCTCTTCTCCGGTGATGTGGGGCGCTTCATTTTGTGAAGCGGTAGCGGCAGTTCGGCGACACGCATCTTGATCTTGAGTTGCGCTTCCAGCTCCTTGTGACACCCACAAAGTCCAGCACAGCTGCCGGCACTTCAGGAAGAATCTTGGG
Organism: Lissotriton helveticus; assembly: GCF_964261635.1. NCBI lineage: Eukaryota > Metazoa > Chordata > Amphibia > Caudata > Salamandridae > Lissotriton > Lissotriton helveticus. Next base: position 890,265,075 of record NC_136067.1, on the reverse strand, counting down.
GAGCTGGTTGGTGAAGTCTGTTGTCCCTGAGACTTCAGCAGGAGGCAAGCTCTGTTTCAAGCCCTTGGAGATCCCTCACAAGTTGAAAGCTAAGCACACAAAGTTCTTTCTCCTTTCTTTGGCAGTCAGGCAACCACTGCAGGCCAATCCCCCAAGCAGCACTTCAGCTTAGTGATAGTCTCTCCTCAGTTTCTTCAGGTTCCTTTCCTCGGCGAAGGTTTCTTCTTGTAGTCCAAAAGTGATCTAATTTCTTGGGATCAGGGTCCCAATATTTATACCCCAAAATCATTTGTCCACTGAGGGCAGAGGGGCCTTTGCCCAGTCCAAACCAGTTCTGAAGCACTCTGTTTAAAAGACTCCTTCTTTTCTTTCACAGTGCAGGGCAGAAACATCAGACACCCCACAGGAGGTGGAGCCAGCATTTTGAAGGAAATCACAGCCCTGGAGCACTTTGTTGACATCATTCCTTCTCTTCTTCCACAGTGTAGGGCAGAGACATCAGCCGCACCACAGGAGGTGGAGCCAGCATTGTGGAAGGCAGGCACAGCCCTATTCAGGTCCCAGGTGCAATTCCTCCCACCCATCTAGATGCAGATCTCTCTATTCACCACTGGGCTGACTCAGTGGCGTACCAAAACTTGAGGGTGCCCCTCTGCAAAGTTCATGGAGCCCCCCCCCCGGCGGCGTGGCCCACCATGTACCACTTTGCCCTATCACCCAGAAATGTAGCATATTTTGATTTGAAACCTCCAACATTTAAATGAAATGCCTCTATATTGTCTTTCTGTAAGTTCTAGTGAGAAAGTGGGAAACACTCTTAAAATACACGCTATGCCATTTGCAACAATACTGTCAAAAGCAGATTATTTAACTGAGGCAGCAATCAGAACAATGCCAAGGAGTGATCCTATTATCTCAGGAACTGCCTATGGCTGAAGAACAAAGAACAACTATGAAGGGTCTGATATAGAATTGACAATAACTTGAAACTTTGAAAGAGAAACCAAACCTGCAATTCCATAAAAACTCGACTGACAATATACATGAGAAGTACACAAGCTATAACTCAGTGTCTTGCGAAAGTCAAGAGAAATAGACTGTTGAATTATCTGCATGCTACACACTAGTGACTGTCAAGGGTTGTGCATGATAATGTGAACTGAGGAAGCAATTTCAGTCATAATGTCTTTATTAGTAAGCACTGCAAAACAGGCAGGCAAACAAGGCTGAGGAAGTAAACTGTTTGGATGCTTCAGAACACTGATGCAGATGTTTGTTTTAATTTATCGTTTCTGTAGTGTAAACAATGCAAAATACAAGATTTAAGGTACACGTATTACAGACAAGTGCAAGCAACACCATAAATAACACTGTATGTAGAATAAAAACAAACCATATCAGCAAGTAGCTAATGACAATCTATACAAACTGTAGTTGGTAAAGGAAAAGAAAAAGTGCAAATACTTTCAAAGTGCAAAATAAAGCAATCGCCAGTCCAGCAATATACAAAAATCAAGCATGTTTGGTAAAACAATCCAACTTTCTTCTTGCATCAAGGTGAAAATACTTTCAAAGGGCATGGTAAAAACAAGTCCAGCAGTATGCAAAAATGAAGCCAGGTTAGTCAAACAATTCCCCGTTTGGTGTTTGCATAAAGGCACATATATTTCAAAGCAACTGATAAACAACAACTACAGCACATTCAATAATCAAACCAGTTTAAACTAACAATTCCCTTTTTGAAGGCTCAAATATTTCAAGGTGACTAGCAAAACAGTAACAAGTACAGCAGACAGCAGAGCAGCATACATAAATCAAACCTATTTAGTCAGACTAATCCCCTTTGTTTGTGCATGAAGGCATAAATATTTCAAAGTGCCTGGTAAAGTAATAACAATTTAGCAGCATAAACATCTAACCCATCCAGTCAAACAATGCCCCTTTTATTTTTGCATAAAGGTGCAAATATTTCAACGTAAGTGATAAAAATAACAACAAGTTTAGGAGCATAAACATTAAACCAGTTTCAACAAAGTATGCCCCTTTCGTTTGGGCATAAAGGCGTAAATATTTAAGGGACAGGCAAAACAATAAAAAGTTCAACAGCAAAATAAACAAAGCTATTTACTCAAATAATGATCCTTTTGTCTGTGCAAAAAAAGAAAAGTGTCAAGGGGGTGCATATATGTCAGGTTAAACTGAATACATTTCTTCTTGCCTGTATAAACACATGTTCAGAATATTGAGGTAGCCTATATATAAGTGAACAATATTTAAAGTATGATATACTGACAGAATACCATATTACTTACTGCTTCCTCATGGGACTCACAGGACAGATACATGAAGTAGGAACAGTAATAGCAGTCGCGGCTGGTGACATTTGAAAGTGGCGGGTCGTAAAAGTTGTGGACGGCGCACTGTGGCGAGCAAGCGCAGCCAGCAAGCATGAACGCATCAAGGGTGCACCTCGCATTTCTTCACATGGCCCTTCTCCTGATGCCTGGTGGGACAGACACATTAAACAGACTCAAAATATCCTCGAAATAAAGCCTTGACTTGGAAATGTATATCGGTGATCTATAAAGGCAGAGACCTGGGCGCCAGGCATGAACAAGACTGGGACTGTAATCACGAATATGGTTTGCCAGTCATGCTTGATAGCACGACGCGACACTCAATACAAAATCAGGCAGCTGTATTTTTCCTTTTTCAAAAATAAATCCCGGCATGGCACACATTGTTTTCTGTATATATTTATATGTAAATCGCAGAAACAAAACCACGGAAAACTTGAAGCCTTAATCACATCAATTCACACTCCGTACACAGACACGGTCTTACTGTGAACAACAAGGACCTTGATTCTCCACAATAGGTCTGAACTTTTTCCTTTGCAATGTGCGCACCTAGGAACCGAGGGAATTATCATTTTGCCAATATTTTATTACTAATGCAAAAAAGTGTAAGCATTATTATTGCAATTCCTATGGGCTGGGCGGTCTAGTGAGGTACAGAGCGGAGGATTGAGAGGTGATCTCGAGCCTCCATCCGTTTACCCCTGGATATGGTGCAAGAAGGGAGTGCATTGTGCGTGCTCGTGTGAATGATGCCGGGAGGTAGTCGAGACATCTATGTGCCGCTCTAGAGCTTTCACTATCCTCACAGTAAAATGTCACAAGCTCTTTACCAGAGAGAGACCTATGGGAAGTAGACACTTTCAATACATGTTAGCCCCCTGTTAGTGAATTTGTCAATTTTACTAAGTATGGGCAAATTTTGCGAATTCGCGATTCACGAATTTGCGTATTTACGAATTCGCAATCCGCAAAATTCGCGAACTTTCTCGAATTTGCAGATTTTCTTGTTTTTTTGTGTTTGCAAGGGTTTCTGCCAGTTCGCGAGGGTTTTTTACCAGTTCGCAAACGCGAACTTACTTGTCGGGTCGCACCGGTCGCGACCATGTTGTTTCTACGTCTGGTTCATCACAGCACCCTCTGTTTCACCACTGCCACCCTCTGGTTCACCCACTCTGCCCCACTCGTTGTTGTGCCCTTTCTGCCCTCTGCCCCACTCACTCATTTTTGTGCCATTCTGCCCTCTGCCCCACTCGTTGTTGTGCCCTTCTGCCCCTTGCCCCACTCATTTTTGTGCCATTCTGCCCTCTGCCCCACTCGTTGTTGTGCCCTTTCTGCCCTCTACCCCACTCTTTGTTGTGCCCTTCTGCCCTCTGCCCCACTTGTTGTTGTGCCATTCTGCCCTCTGCCCCACTCGTTGTTGTGCCATTCTGCCCTCTGCCCCACTCGTTGTTGTGCCCTTTCTGCCCTCTGCCCCACTCGTTGTTGTGCCCTTCTGCCCTCTGCCACACTAGTTGTTGTGACCTTCTGCCCTCTGCCCCACTCCTGTTTTATTTTAGAATGGCTCCGGCAAGCTGCCAGCGCCATTCTAAAATAGTTACTAAGTTAGCTTCATCAGGAAGCACTAATAGATAAAATAAAGCAGGTGCTCGAGTTGAAGCTCGAATTCAGTTAAACTCGAGCACCTGCTTCATTTTATCTATTAGTGCTTCCTGTTGATGCTAACTTAGTAACTATTTTAGAATGGCTCTGGCAGATTGCCGGCGCCATTCTAAAATAGTTACAAGCTTGAAGCTTGAACTTTTGCCCCCAGATCCGTTCCGCTCGCGGATTTGCGGATTTTCGGCAAATTCACAGGAATTCGGGGATTGCGAATTTGCCGAAAATCGGCAAAATCCGCGAGCGGAACGGATTTTGCACCCATGCTTAAATTTTACCACACAAACAGTCGCGGCCGGCAATACGGGTGGGGGGGTGTAAATGGTGTTGTCGCGCTGCTGAGGGGAGGGATGGGGGGAAGTAGGATAATTTTAAATAAAATAATAATACAACAAAGTCAATAAAGTTAACTTACCTTACCTTCCCGCTGGCGCCTTCAAGTTAGTTCCGACTCCCGCCTTGCTGTTCTTGAATTCGCTGTCACGCAGGAAGCCAGGCAGCCTCCCTCCCCTCCACCACTGCACAGCGCTGTGATTGGTTCGGCCGGCTGCCCCAACACCACGTCATTTCTCTGTATGCTGCAGCATACAGACAACAGGGAGAGTGGGAGGGGTTACTCGAGGGCAGGGGGGAGCGGCTTGCTCGCTGTTATTAATACAGTTAATACTGTCTGTTTGGACAGCCTCTCAGGCTGCCCAAACAGACAGTATTAACAACAGTGGGGAAAGCCACTCCCCCCTGCCCTCGAATAACCCCTCCCACTCTCTCAAGCAGGAACTTCTGCTTTCTCGCCGTGCGAGAAGGCAGAAACAAATGGTCTCTACTATTTGTTTCTGCCTTCTCGCACGGCGAGAAAGCAGTGGGGCGGTGCCCAAACGCCCCTATGGAGGATCTGCCACTGAGTATTTGCAAGAGCCTGATGAAATGTATTGCAGAGTTTGAAGGGTGATACAGCAGAAAACAATACTTAGAGTGAACACAAGGCTGAAGACTGCTTACACCAGGAAGAGTGACTGGCAAATTAGACCGGTGGCTGAAGGCTACTACTGCTTGGTTCACTGAACTGGAGAGATGTACTTGACTGAAAGAATGTTTGCCTCTTGGCCTTTCTTCGTGCAAAGTCTTCTGTTAAAGCTTTCACATTTATTTTTTTTGCTCGATCGCTCTCGATGCTTAAAGGTCCAAGCCCGGACAGCCTTTCCTGCGTCATTGTGCTTCGGAGATCGTTTTTGAATATTTTTAACTTTGAAAATGACCTTTCTGCACTGGCTACTGTAACTGGAATGGTTAGAAAAAGTTTCAGTGCTGTTGCAACATCCAAAACACTGGGCAGAATTGCATGGTTTCTCAAAAATAAAAGGTCAGCCAGATCCTTTATTGTGCCACCTGAGATAAGTTTTATTTGTTCTTTCAACACTGCCTTGAAAGCGATGAGTTGTTGTGGAAACTCTAGGGACAAGTCTTTTTCGTAATGAGTTGCCAGGGTCATGGCTGCTTCAAACAACTCCTCCTCACTATCTCTGAGGATTTCTGAAGGCATCATAAAATGCAAGCATTGGATTATTGTGTTCATACCAGCAAAACGAGTTTTTATCTGAGTTACAACAATATCTATGTTAGCATAAAACACAGACACCTTAAAATTGTCTTCAGGATTGCACAGCCTTTGGTCTTCACAGAGTTCATCAACATTGCGTCGTGGTCGTTTTTGTGTAAAATGCAACTGAATTCCCCATGCAGCTGCAAGTAAAGATGCCCGAGCTTTTAACATCGTCAAACTGTTCTCTGAAACTGGCAAACGTATTCGCTGCACTACTTAACATATTTGATGCCTGTAAAAGGTCCGGATCTTTAGACTGAAGCAGTTTGGACACAATATTTATTGTCTCCAGCACTTTGGACTGGATTAAAACGATTATCACAAACTCAAAACTCTCCATGCACTTCCTAAGACCCTGAGCTTCGGTGCGCTCCTCAACCTTTTTAGACTGAAGTAAAACAATAGCGTAGAGCAGGGAGAGCATCATGTCTGGATGCCCAGCGTGTTGGACAGAGTCTCTTCAGTGTTGGCTTTGAATGAGTTGTGCTCTCTTTTGTAATCGTAAGAAGTTCCCACAGTTTGATGCTTTGGCTGAAAAAAAAAACACGTTCTGTATAATATCATAAAATTCTGAAATTTCAGGAAAGTGCATGCAGGCATCATTCAACACTAAATTTAGTGTACATAGACAGCATTGGGTTCTTTCTTTCGTATTCTGGTTTGCACTCCACTATATATACCACTCATTGTGCTGGCACCATCATGTATGTGTGTATGTGTCTTGTAAAGCGCACTGCTGCCCTGAGGCGTCATGGCGCTGTAGACCGATGGGGAACCCGTCCTGGCTATCCCTGTGAGATGGTCCCTACTGGGTATCTCCAAGGTGAAGCCAGGCATCCCCGTCGAATGTGGGGGGCCGTTGTAGAGATGAGGCAAGCTAATGCCCAGAGTTGCCGAGTGTGATCCCTGGTTAGAGTAGGCATCGAGGCGAGAATTATCGAGTCCGCTGACTCTGGTCCACGACCCTGCCGCGTCGGGAATTGAACCCTGGTCCCGGGCCGTTCTCTGCTTCCGGGTCTGCCGCCTCTAACCAGTGAGCCACACCACTCCACTTATCCCTGACCTCTACATTTATTAAGCATTAGGCCTTTGTCCTCTATAAGGTTTACAAGTTCTGCTGCTATCCCCTCAGCACTTTGGTCTGTAATTTTATAGAAACCAACAAAGCTTTCATTAATTTTGATTTCCGTTGGAATTTCCTCAGAGTTAAGTCACAGTGTCACATATCAGATGACCAGGCTTAACTGGTCTTCTTTTTTAATGTCCTGCGTTGTGTCCATTATAACAGAGTAAAATGGTGCATTTTTTATTTCACTTACTATCTCATTTTGCACTTTATTTGAACGCATTTCAATCAGCTCATTTTGAATAGCAGGACTCAAGTATTTAACTCTACTCTCTGTTGTAATCAGATGGTTTAAAACAGGATCATATTTGGCCAAAAGTTCAATGACTGCCAGAAAGTTCCCAATATCTTTTTTCTTTCAGTTTTTCTCTATGTCCTCTGAAAGGTAAATTGCATGTTGACAACAGAAGTGTAACATCAATGATCCTAGTCAGAATTTGTGTCCAATAGTTCACCTGCTCTTTTTAGTCCGATTCCAGTTGTGTATCGATTGTCTCATCCTGCCTCCATCTTCCATGTACAGCACAAGCCGCTAAATGTGAGCGCGTCATTTCATGTTCTTTAATTTTTAGAGACATGCCTTGCCAATCTTTTATACCATTAGCCCATTCTTGCTGATAGGATGAAAGTTTTCTATCTCCAAAAAGCCAACAAGGTTCACAGTATGCACTGTCCATTTTTAAAGAGTAGCACAACCACAGTCTTAGAGTCTTATCTCCAGTCCTATTTCCCTTGTAGTAGTAGTTTGTGGAAAAGCACCTGTTTTTATTATCTCGTGGGAAGGGTCCTCTAGGCTTGCATGGGCCACTTCTAATGACAAACCTTCGTAACTCGGTATCATGCCAAGGTTTGTCTAAAAAGTTCCCTCTATCACTCGGGTACAGATCCTGGCAAAACGGGGTACTGCTTGATTCTACTTCTTCTAAGTGTAATTCCACATCCTTACTCATAAGGTCTTCAGTTTCTTCTTCAATGTTTGGCAATACTTCAGAAACAAGTAGCACATTTGAAGGTTCTTCACTTTCTTTAGCCACTGTTAGCAGCAGTGATACATCTGGTGCACTTACAATTTCAGCACTTCCTTCACTTGTTTGTAATATTAGACACAGAGATTTGTCTGCTGATGGTGTATTCTCAGTCTCCTAGCTTCCTTCAGTCACTGGTAGCAGTGTAGGCCTAGTTGGTGTACCAGCAATTTCTCCGACTCCTTCTGTAATAGATTGAGGCACTGCTGACACAGCTTTTTTACTTTTGCTTTCTATGTTCCTGATAGTAGTTGTTGTTGCCTGCACTGCTGCCACAATTGGTGCTTCAATGCTAAAAGGTACATCTGTGGTTTGATCAGAGCACTGTAATGTTTTGTCATGTGGTGTGACCAATTGGGAATGTGGCAATGCTGCTTTGTCTCCTGTTGTGAAGCAGCTGCTTCGTCTTCTGATAATGATGCATGAGATGATGATGCGTCATGATCACTTGGAGACCTAAACATAGAGTCAATTTCCATAAATTTGCCTTTAAACTGCTCTTGTTTTGATTTAATTTTCCGCTTTTGAGCACCGCTTAAATACTTTCTTGTCTGTTTGCTCATTTCTTTGATTAAAATGAAATTGTAGAAAGTCAATGTAGTAGTAGAGTCCACGAATATGAAGGTAGCAGTAACAATATTTTGTGTACACCACAAAGATTTTAATTGTGGGTTTTGTTCCACCAATACTGCCTAAAAGGAAGGAAAATGCAAAGCATTATTATTAAACACTACGGTAGCTTAACCATACTAACTATTGACGTAGAGAGTTTAGTAAGGGATACTTGAAGGCAAGCACTGGAGGAATGGATGCAAGAAGGGGCGTACTCAGGGGAGAGATACAACAGAGGAGAGGAGTTGGCCTAACGGCTAGGCTGGTCGACCTTGAATCTGGGGAACTGGGTTTGAGTCTAGGCAATGACAGTTAACATCCTGTGAAAATCGCTTATTCTCCCCAAGCCTAACAAAAATGAATGTGTCCTCATGTAATGCAACTGGTGTGATGTAAAGCGCTCTGATACGAGATACCTAAGGGTCAAGTTTGTGCTATATAAAACTTAGTAAAATAACCGGAAAAAAACCAAGAAGAAAATAGCAGAAGGGATGGGATTGAGGAGGTAATCACTCAACAGTTGGATGAGGATGGTGAGCGCGAAGAATGCAGGAGTTGAAGGCAGATGCAAGTAGGCATTAACTGAATGGATGGCTGCAAGGCGGCAGGAGCTAAAGGACAGAGCCAAGAAGACAGGGGATGGAGCGGTTTTGAATGTATTGTATTGTTATATGTATAGAGGGTCTACTACCCCTATGTGGAGCTCTGAAGCGCTTGCCTACACGAGTAGCAAGATACAATATGCATAGGGTGTGTGGCTGGAAGGGCGTTGTATTGGTTTTGAATTTGATGCTATGTTAGAAGTGTTCTCATTCCATATTGTCCTTGAGGACCACGGCTGGGGTGCATGCAGCTTATTCTGCAACAGGATGCAGGGATTAGCAATGGCTTAAGAGTTGAGAGATGTGTACACTATTTTATTTTTCATCTCTGCAGGTTCCTTTATGGTATATATTTTGTTCATAATCCCACCTTGGTGATTACTGCACGGAGTCGTCCATCTGAAACTACTATGCCTAATGCCTAGTGTTTAAAGTTAATGGTCCTGAGTAGGCATAGAATAAATAGTACACAGGAGTGATGCAACAGTGTGAGAATAGGGTAATAGGAATGACTGCAGGGTCAGTGAGGTGATCATATGTAAATGCAGAGTTGGACGAAAGAATGCATGGTTACTGATGGGCTTATTTGCGTGAGATTGCAGATTGAGCAGTGAGGGGGACAGGTGAGTGAAGTGTGACATGAGTGCAGGGTGAGTAGTGTGCTTGTGTGACTGCAGGGTGAGGTACAGGTTAAACAGAGCATGTGCATTGCGAGTGCAGAGTGAGGACTGTGAGTGCAGGATGAGCGGGTGAATGGTGTGAGTGCGCTTTACATAAGAACCAGTTGCAAAACATAAGGACATAGGATTAAATGCGTTACATAAAAGATACAAACAAAAAAAATGGCAAATGTACAAGATGTAAAGTCCCACAAGGAAGAGATACAAATGGATATACTCTAAGAGTCACGGTTACACCAACCCCAGATTCAGGAACGGGCAGTTTTGGGGGCAGAGAACTTGAATGATATTTTAAGGTGTTACATTACTCAAACACTGAGGTCAAAGTAAAGTATTAAATGACTGCACCACTGCTTTTCAAGAGGACCAGGAGTCTGGTACACATACATCCAACCCGAATAATAGCTAACAAGGGACAGTAGAACTAACGAGGAGGTAAGCAGCGGCAGGGCTCCAAGTCCACTGTAAGTTTGTGATATGCCCCAGTATATCTTTTGTAACTAGATAGCTTGTTCTGACTGGTGAAGCTTAAAAATGGATTCTTACAACAATACCAATGAAAGATGATCTTATTTATGCAGAGGAGGCAAGCGTTTTAAAACTACTAAGCTTCAAACTAATCAGGCAAATGCTTAATTCCAGAGACCGTTACCATATTTGTGGATAAGGAAAACCTGCCATTGGAAAATCTGTAGTAAACGTAGCCTTCTTAGAATTAATATTGCAGTAATCAGAAGCTAAATACTAATAATTATTGAACTTACTGTTCAATTCCGTTCTTAACTGCGGAGGCTGACAGCAAATGGTGGAACTGCCCCATTGGAAATATAGGGATGTACCAGTATTGTTCTACAAAACTAATGCAACCTAGCTGTGAAGTCCCAGATCTGGCTCATAAAACATCACCAGCCTTGATTAGAAGTTCGGTTTCTGTCCCATTTAAAGAAAAGCAGATTTGCTGGAACGTTTTGGTACTGCCTCATAATGTATTGCAGCCCCAGTGCGAAACTTTGACGTGGACCCATTGAAAGTATTGTAAATCTGGTGAAAAGTGACAGCACTGCCTGTTAAAGGTATGACAGACCTACGGAGAAGTGTTGTCAGTTTTCCATGGCTATACACATAACCTACTTAAGACTTTAAAAAGTCTCTGCCCCCTCTACTACTGTGCCAACAAGCGGCAGTTCCCTTTTCATATCACAGTGTCACAAAACTGTACAAACATGCAGCTCCATTCATACTGAACATGCAAAATAGATCTCTATAACTAAAAGTATTTTTCTGGCAGTCATTTACATGAATGGGGAGCATAGAGGGTGCCAAGCCAGTGTCTTCACACCGTTTCCTTGTATTACTGATGCAGCGCACAGGATACAAACTGAGCCGAAAAGTGCACAGGTCTCTCGCCCCGGTACCTTTCCTTTAAATACCAGCATCCGTCAATCTACTTATCTCTGTGCAAGTTTACAACCAGGGTGATGCTGAGCCCTTTGAGATCTTCACCTCCAGAGATGCTCTTCTGTTGCCACCGGTGGCTCTCGGAGGGGCTGAGGTTACCTGGGATGCTCTCATGTGGCGGAGCGTGACACTTTACCTGTCCGGAATGTGGCAACCCACGAACAACGTTGATTTGTGGGTCGAAATCAACAGGGATGACCATCGAGATGGGAGGAAATGTGAAAGGGCAGAAACACTTTTCATACCATATTGGCAAGGGTGCCAAAGGCCCTAATGCAAGCAAAAAAAAACATCTTTACCCTATGGTTGAGTAGCAAAAGCTAGTTATCTTCATGATGCAAGGGGGCTTTCCCTCATGGGCTTCAGTGCTAAGGCACCTTCCTCACAACTAAAACCTATGCCCCGTGCACTGACTTAATGGCCGTGGTTTAGACACTCATGACTAGTTCATTAAGATATCAAGTTCTTTGGAGTTTCGCAAAGTTTTTAAGATCCTTATTTCTGTACACCTGAAAACGATTAAGTGCTTGTATGGAAATGTGCTGTGCTCTTTCAAGGCGGCTTCTGGCTGGCTGGGAAGAGTACTTTACCAATGAAAGAAGTTTTTATGAATCCATTTAAACCATCCTGGTTGTCCTGGATTCAGAGGAGTCGATTGCTTGGGGCAGAGGTCTAAAGTTTTCAATATGAGTGAGAGCTAATAAGCATATTAATGACATCACACACAAATTAAACCAAAGTCCAAGTACATATCCAATGTGTTTCAGTGCATACCCCTTTCTCACACTAACCCATCACTCAAGACTTTCCACCTCTGCACCAACAATATCCATCAGCATTCCTGATTTACACCCGCCAGCATTTTTTTAATGACTTTTGAAGACTACACCCTGCTGTGGGTCCAAACATTCCCTCCTTCCACCACCTCCAACTGGACACAGCTGTAATACTTCTGATTTCCTTTCCTGTCCCCTTTCAGCAGTTGTATCCTTACTTCATTACCTACCACCACCAGAAATTGCCTTTCATTTTTACTCTCATCACGTCTCTGCTCACCTTACGTTTAGACTGTTTGTCATCCACACCTCTCATATTTTCTTCTACTACATGTACTTCTATAGCACCATCCTGGATTAAGTCTAGAATTTAATTTAGGTCCACTAAGATCCTCAAATAATGAACAAACTGAGATGGTATTAGGACCTAATCTGTCATTCTTAATCATACTATCAAAACTCTACTCGTTACACTGAATATATTTTTCTATTAAACCATGGAGATTCTTTTTAAGGATTTCAATTCTAAGTGAAATCAGCATTATTAAGTTAAACACTGACTTTCTGACAGCAAACAGGCCCAGTCTTTACCAGGAAGAATTGCCCGCTAGTTCGCCTGGAGGAACCAGTAGAGGAAAGAGCAATACCAATAGCTTGAAGAAGTCAGTTCACCAGGCTACTTGCCACTCCAATCAGGCAAACTTCAATTCACCCAGAAGGCACATTTTTCCTAAACCGGAAGAGTCACCCAGTAAGGCCAGAGAAATATTCATCCATGCATATCTGTACAAAGCTGAGGTGAATGACTTGCACAGACTAGGGAGGCTAAAAAGAAGCCAAGGAGCAGCGAGCAGGCAGGGAGGAGATGAGACACACTCACTATATTTATTTTTAGGTTTATTGCCGATTGGGCGGGCCCCACAATGATGCCCCCCCTCCCGGATACCAGACCAGTCCAACCAACCCGCCACCGTGACCGCCACCCACTGAGACAGACTCGTCTCCGTCTCCGACGGTCCTCGCCACCACCCGAACAACTCCTCCAGCGTCCTTTCACAGGTCACTTTTCAGCCATCTGCCACAAATTACTTTCACACATGTGCCTTTCTCTGAATCTCTCTACAAGTTTGTTCCATTTACATATAGTAAGCAAAGGATTTAAGTATCCATTTGTACCCTTGTACCCTCCTTTGGCTGTATACTTCACTGATCTCCCTCACAATTTGCATCACAAAACAGGCTTGATATTGGAAAGCGAGAGATGGACGCTCTGCAACAGTGACAGAGACGGTGACCCTCTGCAATGGTGACAAACCCATGTCATACCTCAACATCTTTGAACCGCGGTCTAAAGCCACTACCTATATCGTCCCCCAGCACCTCGAATTATGATCAAGTTATCCTGGTGCCCTAAATACACATATTAATGATATTGACTGACTCCACTGTCTTCCCAACCCTTTTGGTTTGGTGAGAGCTGAGTATCGTTAAATCACTGAGCTCACCCAGGCCTGTTCATGTCCTGTACTCCAGTCTGGCGAATTATGAGATGGCCACAGAGCTATATCTTTATGAGTTTGTTTTTGTGTGCAAACGCTATATTCTATAGGTAACGCATGTTACATTAGGTGCCATGTGCGCCCACATCTCTATGATGATAGCTGCTCTCTGTACTACAATCACTACTACATCAAAGCTATACAAGTGTGTAAAATAATCCCGAGGTTTCGTGTCCATTGCCCACACGGCTTTCAGAATATTTGTAAAAATGTATGCCATAACCCCCCCGACCCCCACCCCCCCAGGATCGGCCCACTGCTAATGACGCCCACTACTGTCATTGGCAGACACACTACAGTCTGTGTGAACGCGCACCAGAACACTCTCCTGCCTACTAGGCTTGGGACCGGGTCGGTCAGACGGCAGACGCAGACTCCTCTGACTCACTCACTCACGGTACTCACCTCCTCACCTGACAATGAGAGCTGGGCCTGGCCTGCAGCAGCTCAGTGTTAGGCGCTAGTTTTGTGGGCAGCGGCAGAAGGCAGGGGCCGGCTGAGGGCAGCGCAAGCCTAGCCAGCAGGTAGGGGCCGGGTAATTTAAATTATGGCTAATAAAGGCCCCTCGGTGACGGACTTCGTTCGGACAGTTCTGACCTGGTAGGAGCATGGCTTCTTTGTCTTCTCTTACGCGCACCCCTGATGCTTGCCACACCTTACTCTAACGTGCATCCTGGTGAGCTCATTGCGCATGTGTTGTCACGAGTCACGACAAATGTAATCAGGACAATGGTCACCAGCCCTGCCCCCACCCCCCACCCTGTATAACGCGCATACGCGTCCCGGAACTTGGAGGAGTAAAGAAGTGCGCGCCACGCCCGCGCGCACCCACCCTGTCCCGCCGCCATTTATATAAGCCTGCTTACACCATTTTTCGAGCCTCAGGGCCCCGAGGCACTTAATGTATTGTATCACTATCAGTTAATGTATATCACAGTTGATTATACCGCTCGAAAAGGGTATTGGCAGGAGCTGCTTTGTTGTTAATAAGGTAACTGTAACTGAACAATTTACCAAAAGTTAATGGAGGTTTTTGCAACAGGCGGTACGGCTGTTGACAGCAAATGAGATGAGTTACATGGTGCGACTGCGGGCCCCCGAGACTCTAGAAATGGAGTTAGACGGTCGGTGGTGGTGCGGGACAGCAGGGACCCCGGCCGGGGCCCCTGAGCAGTTATAAATGGTGCGTGGGCCCAGTCTTCAAGAGCCTCAGGGCCCTGGCCGGGGCCCACACCATTATAAGTGCCTCACGGGTACCTGCCGAGGCCCCGCACCATTTCTAGGACTCTCAGGGGCCCCGGCCCTGGCCCGCGCACCATTTTGTCAGAGCTTGGCTTGCGCGGCACCACACCCTGATGACCATTCAATTTATTAAAGAGGCTTAGGCGTGCCGTGCGCAGTGCGCACAGCGAACCATAATGCATTAAAATCACTCACTGCAGGATGTATTTGTGAGTCAAGTGAGGGCCCGGCCCCGGGGCCCCCTGGAGCGTGGGCCCCCCCCCCGCAACGCGGTGGCTGCGGAGGCCTGTGTTACGCCCTGGGCTGACTCATTCTGTCTCCTGGAATCTCCCAGCCCTGTCACTCAAACTCCAGACAAGGAATACACAACCTAGCAGAGGCAGGCTTTGGATAGTTAGACAAGAAAATACCTATTTTCTAAAAGTGGTATTTTCAAACACAGAATGTTAAAAGCAACTTCGCTAAAAGATGTATTTTCAGGCATACTAAACTCGAATTCCTACCATGTTCCCTGAGTCAGTTAGGATTATAAGAAGGTAATAATCTAACTGCCCAATCTGGCCTATGGAGAACAGGTAGCTTTGCAATAGTGAAAAACAGAAATGGCTGTAATTCACTATTAGAACATGCCACACATATCAGTGCTTGTCCTACCCTATACTTACAATGCACCCTGCCCTTGGGCCTACCATAGGGGTGTCTGATATGAAGAAAGGGGAAAGTTTAGGAACTGGCAAGTGGGTGCACTTGCCCAGTCAGCATGGCAGTACCAGACTGCACACCGGCTCTGCGATGGCAGGCCTTATACACACTTTTACAGGCTGCTTCTGTGTGTGGCACAACCAGTGCTGCAAGCCCACTAGCGGTACAAAAGGGGGTGGTGATGGACGGAGCATCTGAATCAATCAAACACTCACACCCAGTCAAAAGATCTGGGTTTAATCCATCACCGTTCTTTAGCCCACTCTGCCACCCCAGTTCAGACATGACTATATGCAAATCAGTCTGACCCTGTGCCTCATGGGAACAGTCCAGCCCGAACTGCCAAGCCATGTCTTCCCTGGACTGGAAACAAGCTTCCGAGGACCGGTTTCTAGCATTCCAGCCGTCTTCAGCCCGGCTTGCTTGAATCCAGTGGCAAAGTGAGCAAGGGACTCACGTCTGAGCATACCCTGCCACACTTATGGCGGCCAAAAGCGGTACAAAAGGGGGTGGTGATGTGGCAGGGTATGCTCAGGGTATGCTCAGACGTGAGTCCCTTGCTCACTTTGCCGCTGGATTCAAGCAAGCCGGGCTGAAGACGGCTGGAATGCCAGAAACCGGTCCTCCGAAGCTTGTTTCCGGTCCAGGGAAGACATGGCTTGGCAGTCCGGGCTGTACTGTTCCCATGAGGCACAGGGTCAGACTGATTTGCATATAGCCATGTCTGAACTGGGGTGGCAGAATGGGCTAAAGAACGGTGATGGATTAAACCCAGATCTTTTGACTGGGTGTGAGTATTTGATTGATTCAGATGCTCCGTCCATCACCACCCCCTTTTGTACCGCTTTTGGCCACCATAAGTGTGGCAGGGTATGCTCAGACGTGAGTCCCTTGCTCACTTTGCCACTGGATTCAAGCAAGCCGGGCTGAAGACGGCTGGAATGCCAGAAACCGGTCCTCGGAAGCTTGTTTCCGGTCCAGGGAAGACATGGCTTGGCAGTTCGGGCTGTACTGTTCCCATGAGGCACAGGGTCAGACTGATTTGCATATAGCCATGTCTGAACTGGGGTGGCAGAGTGGGCTAAAGAACGGTGATGGATTAAACCCAGATCTTTTGACTGGGTGTGAGTATTTGATTGATTCAGATGCTCCGTCCATCACCACCCCCTTTTGTACCGCTTTTGGCCACCATAAGTGTGGCAGGGTATGCTCAGACGTGAGTCCCTTGCTCACTTTGCCACTGGATTCAAGCAAGCCGGGCTGAAGACGGCTGGAATGCCAGAAACCGGTCCTCAGAAGCTTGTTTCCGGTCCAGGGAAGACATGGCTTGGCAGTTCGGGCTGTACTGTTCCCATGATGCACAGGGTCAGACTGATTTGCATATAGCCATGTCTGAACTGGAGTGGCAGAGTGGGCTAAAGAACGGTGATGGATTAAACCCAGATCTTTTGACTGGGTGTGAGTATTTGATTGATTCAGATGCTCCGTCCATCACCACCCCCTTTTGTACCGCAAGCCCACTAGCAGCATTTGGATTACCAGCCCTGGGCACTCCTGGTGCACTGTACTAGGGTCTGACAAGTAAACCAAACCAGCCAATCATGGAATCACTAATTCATACATTAATTTATAATAGGGAGAGCATATGCACTTTCGCACTGATCAGTAGTGGTAAAGTGCCCAGAGTCATAAAACAGTCAACAACAGGTCAGAAAAAATAGAGGAGGAAGGCAAAAGGTTCAGGGATGACCCTGCCAAAAGGGCCAAGTCCAACAGTTAATGAAATGCATTGAGACAAGATTAACACCTAGGTATAAAGCTACATGTGCAGAAATGTACACTACAGAATTGGAAAACTTTGCAAACTGGGTCATTTGGTTATTCAGGGCGAATCAACAAGCAAAAGTTGAGGGAAAAAATTGTTGTTTATTCTCATATGCACACTCTTTTCGGGTCAAGACAGCATGAGAATGTAAAAGTAAGCAGTGCTAGTGCCAAACCTCGAGGCGCATGTTTGAAAGCCGAAGTGACTTAGAAGAGGAAACATGTGGGCCTATTTTGAAAAAAGCACGCCAAGAATCTGCTGGAACACTGGCAGGCAAAAAGAAGAATCGCATAGAGAAACAGCCCCCTACAGTGTTCAATGACTTGCTCATTATTTCAAGACCGGGACATCTATTGGGCAATCTGAAGCTTGAAAGTATTTCATTCCGTTTCTTAAAATTAAAGGACAGGCCAGTATTATTCTGTGAAAATATAGAATAGAAATGTAATGAAGTCGGCGTGGGGTTTGACTGTATTTATTACTACAGATCTATCAAGTAACAGCAGAATTATCAACACACCTCCATGTTAGTGGTCATTTTAGATCACAGAACATGATGTTTCAAACAAATCTAATCCTATGCTTGCTTTATGGAGCAGAACTCAAACGCTTTTAGGTGTCTCTGTCCAGGTGAACCACTGGTTACTAAAATAAAGTCAGAATTTCAGGGTATCACAAATGAATATGTATGAGGAATGAGGAACAGGGCTTTAAGTGGGCCGGGTTCTTAAAGGCAGGTGCCGAAACGGGTCTCTATCAGGCTCTCCATTTTTGCCCTCACCCTCCGGATGAAAAATAAATCTCAACACTGCCCTTCACTGCCTTTGAGGTAACTTCAAAGAGACTCCTTATAGTTCTTTAACAGTCTCATAATTTCAAAACGGAAGTATTGTCTATATTATATACAACAAAGCCATAGTTGTTGCTTATGTATCTTATGCAACTAACAGCCATTGACAAAGCCAATAGTCCAGGCTTGTTGTAGGTACTCTTACTTATTGTATTATATATCTGGATTGAAGCACAGAATTTTGGTTTACTGTGTTTTAAGCCACACCCTTAACTATATCAGGCACGCCCATTTGAGAGAGCCCGCACCCCCAGTTTTTTCATCCCACTTAAAGCCCCGATGAGGAAGATCTACATGTAATACGATTTAGTGGATAATTTTTGCATTTTCATTGGTCATTCTGATTAGCAGACTACATTTTACTCTTCTGTGGGTCTTCTGCAAAGTCCGGGTAAATAAACTGCATGTCTTTTTCTTCAAAGTGAACGTCTGTTTCTATACAAGCGACTCACCCAGTCAGTTCCAATCCAGTAATAACGATCTGCTTCTTTCATGTAAATTAAAAGTCAATGGATGGTTTTACAGTTTGATAACAGAAATAATTGCCGAGAATGTGTTCTTCAGTCTTTCATAGTTACTGGGCCTGATTCACAGAGTTCTCTCAATGGATAGTTGCATAATAAGCTCGTCTTAACCTTGTATTACTTCTCTATAGTCAGGCCTGGCTCAGGAAGCATCTTGTGTAAGCGGTAATGTCTTATGGTGGGCTTGGGTGTGACTTAGTATCAGTGGCGAAATTACACCTTAGGGGGCTCGTTCAAGGTACTATGAGGAGCACCTCATCCGGCGTGCACCCAACCGACAATATATCAACAGGATTTTCACTGATACAGTTAGCTTCAAGGGCATCAACATGCTTTGCAGCCCGGGAGACATCAGGGCATATCAGCAACGGATGACAGTGTTTTTGATTAACACAGTGGAGGTTGGTGCTCCAAAAGGTGAATTTCTTGGCGACGTGGAGAGGTCATAGGGCACAGATATATGATTTTGAGCATATGTGTGGGCTCTGTGTAAGTGATTCCAGTAGTAACATTTGTCTGGTATGTATCACTTCCTCAAGTGATGCCTGTTTTCAGATTCTTTTCAATTAATTGTTGTGAACACTAAAATACACCAAGAAAGGTACTAGTCGTAAGAGTAACCTTACGGTTGCACTTTGACTTGCATGTGTACCCACCCCCTCATGTAATAGGCGTAAATCTCAAACGGTTAATGAAACGCATTTAGACGAAGATTAACTTCAAGGCCTAGGGATAAAACGACATGTGGAGAAATGTACACCAACAGATTTGAAAAACTTTGTAAAGTAAACTGGGTCACTGAGTTATTCAGGGTATATCAAGGCAGCATAATTTGAAAAAACAAAAGATATTGTTTCTTCTCATATGCACACTTCCTTCGGGTCAAGGCAGCATGAGGAGATAAAAGTATGCAGTGTTAGTGCCAAACCTCGAGCAGAATGATTCAAAGCCGATGTTACTTAGAAAAGGAAACATCTGTGGCCATCTTGAAAAAAGCATACAAAGAATCTAATAGAACACTGGCAGGCCACAAGAAGAACCGCATACATAGCAACACCCCACCCCCTAGAGTGCTCAATGACTTGCTCATTATTACCAAAACCTGGATCTATTAACCAATCTGGAGCTTGAATGTATTTCATTCCGTTTCTGAAAATCAAAGAACAAACCAATAGTAGTCTGTGAAATTATCGAATGGAAATTTAATGAAGTTGGCGTGTGGCTTTCAATGTATTTGTTACTCCCATTTGCTTCAAGAGTGACACAAAAAAAATACAAGAAATGTAAGAGGTAGCGAAAGCCAAATACTTCTGGAGCGCATCCATAAATATAACATGTTATTGCACTGCTCTAATCTAATAACTATCTTATGACAACTGCAGATCTTTTCAGAGACCATAAACATTATTAATACAGATTTATCAACAAACCTCCATGTCAGTAGTAAGTTTAGATAACAGAACATGATTTTTAAAAGAAATCTAATTCTATGCTTGCTTTCTAGAGCAGAACGAAATTCTATTGAGGGTTCAATCTAAGGGGCCTATTAGCAAAGCGGGCGGATCGCCACAGCAGGCCCGGCAGTGGTTACCCATCTTCACCCCGCCATATTAGCATGATGAGGGACACCGCGGTGAACGGAAAGACCGTCCAACGCTTTACCGTCGGTTGGATTCCCAGCCGGGTGGAAAAGTCCTTCAATCTCGTGACGGTGCCTTGTAAGCACCGCCATCCAATTAGGTTGTGCCATTTTCAGGGCCTTTCCATGTCGGAGACTCCGCCTTGGAACGGCATGTGGATTTTACTTTGGGGGCCCATTGCGGGCCCCCGGGTGGTGGGGTGGTGTGGGGCTGCACTTGGGGGGTACCCATGATACCCCCCAACATTGGCATACACAAAGTGGCAGGCACCGCACGGTGCCTGTCACGTTGTGCATGCCATGGTGGGATGCCGCACCTCTGGCGGTAGGTCCCGTGTACTGTTACGCTGGCGGGCACATTGCAATGGACCCCTAAGTGAATCATTGGATACTAAAATGAAGTCAGAATTTCAGGATTTCCCAAGCTTTGGAACGCTCTCTCACAGAACATAAAGCAAACCAAGTCAGATTCAACATTCAGAAAACAGCTAAAAGCAGCTATTTTGTAGTCTTTTGTGATCAACAATGAAACAGCACCTTTATCTGTCATAGTGCTGGGAGGCCCTTCTGCGTAGCCGTGCACTTTAGAAATGCCCAAATTTATGAGGAAGAATTACATATAATGAAATTTAGTGGATGATATTTGCATATTCATAGGCAATTCTGATTATCAGACTAGATTTTATTATTCTATTGGTCTTCTGCAAGGCCCACAGTGAAGAAATGTCATGTATTTTTCTTCAAAGTGAACGTCTGTTTCTATACAAGTGCTGGTGCGGGAATCAATTAAAATAGGGCAATATAACATCACTATCTCACATCAACATCACAATGATTTCCTTCATTTCCCAGTGACAGACCTTTGTGTTTATGAAAAGATCAGGATCTGGAGCTATACATCACATAGATTACAATCCCAATACTATCTATAAATTCAATCAATAACAAGAATTCGGTGTCAGTTTTAAGAGTGTTATTTTCAATAAAAAGGTTTAAGAAGTTTCTATTTCTTTTTTCAATTAGTTACGTATAAGTCAGATTACAGAACTGATCATAAAATAATTGCTTAGAGCAATCATAACAAATAATGCATCAAGCATGTTCCATAAAGGAAATAAATCCCTATTCTAGAGAATGGAGTGATAATGGTGTTAGCATAATTAACCCATACAGAATTCAAATTTGAGAAGCAAGAGTGAGATATAGCAGAAAGCTCAAATTCAATCAGTCAATAATGGCTCAACTTCCCATAAAGAGAGGTTTACCAACTTAATAAGTCTAAGTGATGAAGCAAAATAATCATGCAGTAGCAATAGCAACTGCATTGAACAATCAGGTAGGGAAAAGGTAGCAATATCAGTGTTCAGTTCTTTAACATAAAGCAGTCAGCATACACCATAAAGAGTATGGATTGAGGATCTAGGAAATAGGTAAGGCAATGGCATGGCAAAGCATAGCATGGTATACACCTACTCTAGGAACAGGCAATAATATAAACAGTCAAAAAGAAATGTTGTAGTTTGTGTATCATCTTCTTCTCTTCTCCAATTATGGTCCAATTCTTCTTGAGAACAGATTCTTCTCCTCCTTTCCCACCTTCGCACACAATAGGCTGACTAAGACTTATCATGAAGTATGAAGCATTTATTAAACTATGTCTATTTATGGGGCTTTTTTGATTCTTAGACCACCTTTCCCCTGGGTATTAGAATATTCTTATCCTTCTAATGAAACTACTACCTGTTAGGCTAAACAATCGGCTAAGTAAATTAGAGACATCTACTGTGAAGAATATTATTGAGCACCACATTTCTATACTATAAATTAAGGAAAATTGAGTTAAAAGATCAATATTTGCTATTCATGCATTGTATTTTTTGTGTGAAATAATATGACTTTGTTCTATTCAATGATAAAGTGTTTCTAGCAAAGCATTTTAAAACAATATTTTATTCAAAATCATTCTCGTTATGTGATGTGAAGCCTTTTTTTAGAAAATGTGAGGGTAAGGTAAATACTTAGGCATTTTATGCATGTCTCAGCACATTTAACTTTGCTGCAGGAAAAATGAAGCTTGCTCCAAACATTTTGAGACTTAGTACTAATAGATATAGTAATCTACTGCAGTATTGCACATTTAAATGTCATGTTAGTTAAATATCAATTTGCACGTTAGCATTGCACATATCTCTTTAAAATATTATTTTGCATTTTATTAAAAATGTTCTCTCAAATCCCCCATTTGATCATTATCTTAGCCATCACAAATGTGTACGTAATGTCTACTCAGGGACATAGGGGGAGACCCAAGAGGTATGCACAGTGCAGATGGCACCGATGCGTGCCCACTGTAGGTGGCACCTTTGTGCGAGCCATACCCATTCAGTCAATGGGAGAGCATGTACGCGTCGTACAACCGGCTCCCATTGACCTTTATGGGAGTCCGACCGAACCGAGTCCGGCAGCATGCAGCTGCATTATACTCGGTTGGAAAACACTCCAGATCCGGCCCGGTCAGAGAGCTTTCTGGCCCAGATCGGAATCGGGCCCTCAGAGTGCACTTTCACCTTAGCTGAGTTTTGCTTTTTCTTTTTAAGCTGTTTTAGCTTTTGAGTTGTAATGATCTTCTATACTCATTATAGACATTTATTTAATGTTTATTCCTTTTCCATTCTCTTGCTCATTTACCTGCGCTTTTCTTTTATTAATGTAATATGTATGGCATTTTAATAACGCAAATAATAAAAGTAAACAGAAGTCCTATTATTAGTATTGACAACAACATATCTGCCAGTTGTGCATATTCCCATTCCAAAATGTTCTAAATTACTGGGTGCTTCTAACACTTCTAACTCAGGTTTCAGGTCTGAAATGTTCCTTGCAAATTCTTATATTTTCTCACTTTTGTCAGGTATGTATGAGAAGCAATGCTGAGTTTTCAGCATTTTGCAGACTCCGCCTTTTTCTTCAAATAAACTGTCTAAAGCTAAGCAATTTTACAAAACCATGGATCTAATTGCTAAAAGCTCTGTGTTTATAACTATTAAAGCTCCAGAAGTACTTGTTGCCAGCTGGTTGACAACTTTTGGCAGTTTTATAATCTTCTCTCCATTCTGAATGACTCCTACAGGTAGAATGATTGCACCAAAAATATCTCCCACTAGCTGTTTTTCATTTTCAGTACTATGAGCATGTCTGTGTTCTGCTGTCAATGTTAATGCATCTAGACTACACACATGATACCTCTTTGGAAACAATATAGCTAAGTAGCAAATACTCTCCCAATCAGCAGGTAACTGAAACAAAGCATCTTGTCCACAAAGAAATTAAATTCCTGAAATTGAGATTGTTTTCCTCCTACAAAATTTGCCATGTCCCTCCTATTAATTTAGATGTGTGCTCACAGCTACTGATTTACACATGTCTGGTTCCTGTGTGTATTCTCGTTTTATAAACACATATTTTCCCTTTATGTCATCTGTTTAAATTCAGCTTTGGGTAAAGCATTTTCTTTTAAATCATTTTCCTCCTTCTTCCAAACATTTTTCAGAACATCATTTTCTCAATCCTTACTATGTGAAATGTTAGTGTTTTTTTATTCTAATGTCACAATAAAGACTTTCTCTTGGGGTCTCATTAAACAGGTTAGGTTATTCTGATAGGCCTTTGCACTATCTATGGGTATGGACGGTCTAAAATAATGCCAAGCTCTGTGCATTTTTTGGCTAGTGGGTGTAAATTAATGAGTTGTACTAATGGTACTCTGGAAAGTATTAGATCATATGTAGAATATAAATATTCAAAATGTGTGTGCCTATATACTAATGTACGCAGTATACTACTTGAGATTGCATATTATAATGGAATGGGATGGTAAGTCACTTTTTCTGCTGCTGATGAAGGTAAGTGGGAGCAAACATAGCGATCTTTTGCATCCATAGCTGTGTGTACCCTTGCACTAACCTAGCATAAACATGTGTAGTGTAATTATCACTTTGTATCTTCAAAATGATGCTTCCAATTGCTCTTCATCTGTGGTGTGTGCAAATGTGGTAGCTGCATTGGCAGACCTAATGTATTTCTCAGGTGTTAAATCGAACGCTACCAGCACTATTATAATAGTTAGTACTGCTAATACAGAAATTGAGCGCATTATAATTTTGCATCTATTTCTACCCAACACATGTTTGTCTAAAATCAGATAATTTCAAGCAAAGTATTTAGCAACAGCTCAACAGTTCAAGTTCGATTTCTCTCAAATATGCTTCTTGCAAAGCTTTCGAACAGTTTCTTGTTCACAACGCCTTTTTAATCCAGAATCTTCATATACGCAATCCTTAGCCCTACTCCACGTTCCTCTAAAATGCTAAAATATGGGTATTTTGTTTTAGTCTTTTAGCACTTTTCAAACAGTTTGAGTCATTTTAACATCTCTCAGTCTTCACCAGAAACTTTAGGTAACTTTACCCAAGTGTAAATGAAGTGATGTCATGGAAGTTTAAGCAGTTCTGTTTTCACATTACACAGTTCATTAAACCATACATTCAGTACCTTGGGTCACATAGTATGTCCACTCAGATGCAGAATACCTTCAACAAGGCACTCTTGCTCTTTTTTATCTCTTCAGTCATTGTTGATCTTTCTCTGTGTCACTTTCACCACTCAACTCTGTCTCCTCAGTGATAGTCGGTGGGATTCAATCAACTGATACACTTGTTTTTTAATTTTCTTTGATTACTGTTCTGTGGCCATTCAATCTTCCGGGTGACTCTTCCTGTTTCCGCACTTCTACCTTCACCTAGATCCTCTGTTCATAATGATGCTGTAGATTTCTCAACTTGAGTGTTAGTCTTGTCTTCATCAGAGACCTCAATGCCACTCTGTGTGATGACAGGCACTTGATTTGGTGTATCAGTTTGCAGTTCTTCATCCCTTTCTTTTCCTTGTTTTTGTTTCCATCTTGGTATTACTTCTCTTGTTGAAGTTCAGCTTGTGGTTGTGCAGCCACCAGTGCTCTTCATTCAGGCTCAAAGAAAGCAATTTCTTCTTCCAGATTTCTCACTCTTCTGGTGTGAGGTGCATGCAGCCAGTTTGGAACTCCAACAACTTTCCATCTCAGTTCCAAACAAGTCTTCCGAATGTGCCTCTTGATCACGACTCAGCACCCTGGATTAAGGTCGAATTGTATACCAGCTGCAACCTGGTGAGAGACAGAACGCATCACATCCTTATCTGTAATCGCTTATCATATCTTCTGTGATGCTCACACGCATGTTGTAGATACAGCTGGCAGTCTCTTGGCACATCCCATTAGAATCTCATGTGGTGATACCCCAGTTCTCCTATCCGGAAAACTTTGAATACTCATCAGTACCAAAGTCAAAGAATCATGCCACTTCAGTGATGTAGAGGCACAAACCTTAGCCAATCAAGACTTAATAGTGCCATTTAGCTGCACTACAATGCCAGGAGGTTGAGGTTGATAGCTACAGTGCAATTATTGTTAAATCTTTAGTGCTGATATATTGTATCGTGGAATCAATTCTCTCAACAATAGTTTTACTACAGTGAGGCTGTCATTTATCTGGTTGTGTAGGCTTCCACCCATCACGAAAAGATACATACAATGACTAGGACACAGCTCAACCCATTACAAATAAGCATCTCTATAAAGTCCACCTGTATTCTGTTCATGAGACCACCTGATGTGGCTCAGTGTAACAGGAGATCTTTTCCCTACAATCATTTGTTGACATGTCAAGCAACAATGGCACAATTCTTCTGCAACCATCAAAAACCTGAGATTGAACCAATTTTGTCTGACTAGTCTTGTCATTGCGTCCCTTCATAAATGTGTGTATCCATGGAAGTGTCACATCATTGGAAACAATCAACTGTCAGGCAACATTGGTCTCCCATCAGCTGACATCCAAATATCATGTGCATTTTTCTTACATCCTGCTCTGAACCAATCTTGCTGTTGTGCTCCTGAAACATTTTTAGACCACTTTTAATTCTTCTCATGTGTCAGTTATTGACATCAACATACGCAACCTGTTTCTCCTCAGTTTCACATGCGAAAGGTCCATTAGATGTGCAGGCCACTAGCGCATAATACCATGCAACCTCATCAGCATATCTGTTACTGACAGCAATGTAACCTTCGCCACTCTAATGTGCTGCACATTTAACCACAGCAATTTCAGCAGGCTCCAAAAGCTTTTTCACATGCTCCCCGTTCCTGATAGAGGTTCCAGTGAGGTCACGAAACCTCTTTGTGACCGCCAAAACCATACTGACTATCTGTAAATATAATCACTTTCAATTGGGTCATCAGAAAGCAAGCTCTTTTAAAGGCAATTAATGCTGGAACTTGTGCTGGGGTAATACCTCAAAGCCAGGAAGATTCCACAGCATCATTGATTGTACAGACAGCATAAGCTGCTCTCAGGATACCTTAATTGTTTCTTGAATATGAACTATCAACAAAAATCATATAATTGGGCTGATTCAGAGGATAATAATTAATGTTGGGTCTTGGTTTTGTGCATAAATCTGAAACATCTAGGCAATCACGTTCAACTTCATTACAAACACCTTCGGTTATAGGCAACAAATTTGATGGGTTCAAAATCTGGCAGTGCTTCAAAGGCCCATTTTCAGCAGCTAGTATTTGTAGTTCATACTTTGTGAGTGTATTATGGGTTATGTACTGAGTTTTTGTTCAGGTGAGCATCATTTTCACAGAGTGTGAGACCATTACCGTTAGAGAATGTCCCATCACTAAGATTTCACTCCTCTTGATGCTAACACCCACGGCAGTGACTGCTTTAAGGCAGCTAGGCAGTCCTGCAGCTACAGGGTCGAAGGTTGTCGAAAAGTATGCCACATGTTTTCGAGCATCCCTCCCTCACACTGTAAAATAGTGCAATTATTTTACTGTAATCAGACTTTCCTGGTACTGGGGTATGACAGAGACTTCCTTTCAGCTCTAGAAAAGCTTTGAAGCAATGTTATCCCAAGGAAGTGGATCAGGCACATCTTTGTGTGTGAGCCTCAGTAAAGGCTTAGCCACTAAGGAAAAATTAGTATCCACTGTCTACAACCATTTCCTAAAACATCCTGACCTCTGCTTGGGCCTGATTCACAAAGGTAAGCTTACACTTTTGTGCATGTTCACTACTTTTCAGTATTCACAAAAGTAAACTTAGACCAAAAGTTTAAGGGCCATATTTACAATTAAAGTGACTCAGTGGGTGCCGCAGGCCATTTGGCTGCGCCGCACTGAGTCACTTTCAAAGCACAGGGATGCAAGATGCAACATATTTACAACAATATATCGCATCCCTGTGCTTACCCCTTCACGGGTGCACAATCGGCTGCCATGCGCCAGTGCAGGCATCCTTGCACCATGGTGCAAGGATGCCTGCTTCGTGAGGAGATTGTTTTTGTGCAGGAAGGGACGCCTTCTTGCACAAAAACCATCAATTGAGGTCATTTCCTCTTTCCATGCATGCTGTAGAATGCAAGAGACACACAAATGATGGACGGAATGCAGAACAAATCATAACATCGAGATTTTTTTTTAATCCATGGTTCTTTAGCTCACCATGCAATCTCTGTTTAGAACCAGCCATATGCAAATCAGTCTTGACCCTGTGCCTCATGGGAACAGTCCAGCCCAAAAGGCCAAGCCAGATCCTCCCTGGACCAGAAACAAGCATCCTAGGACCTGTTTCAGGGTTTCACCCCTCATCAGTAAAGCTAGCCTGAATTCAGTAGCACAGTGAGCCCGGGACCCCGGTCTGGGCATACTCGGCGCACTTAGTGCGAGAAAACAAAAGAAACACAAATGATGGAAAGATAGTAGAACAAATCAAAACATTTACCCCCCCCCCCCCAGTCAAGAGATCTGGGTTAAATCCATTTTGTTTGCTGCCCATGCCACCCCAGTTTAGACCCAGCCATATGCAATTTAGTCTTGACCATGTGCCTCATGGGAACAGTCCAGTCCGAACTTCCAAGCCCAGTCCTCCTTAGACCGGAACCAAGCATCCTAGGACCAGTTTCAGAAGGTAGAATGCAGCACCCATTGAAAGAGGAAAAAAGGAGGAGAATTGTAAACGTTTCTCCTTGTTGCACCTTGTGGACACCACCCCTGGGGTGGCATAGCATTCAGGCGCATTTCCAGGTTTACGATTTCTTGTAAATCTGGAAATGCATCAGAATGCTTGGATATTACGTGGGATGTCATGCCCCTTACAAGCCAAGTGTTGCATGAGAAGGGGAGATATTTACAAGCAAATGTAAAGCCACGCAAGGTGGCTTTACGTGTCCTGTAATTTACGTGCAGCAGGTTGCGATGCCAGTGCTTTGCACAACATGACCTACTGGCAGCGCAAGGGGCTTGTAAATAAGCCCCAGGTTTACGACTTTCGGTATTCACAAAGGGCATTTACAAGTAGTATTTTTATGTCAGCACTCAGGGAATCTCCACTGTTCAGATGGAATCTCTCTATTGGGGCGGAGTTTCCACATTCAGGCTGGAATCGCTGTACTCAGGGCAAAATCTCCACATTCTTAGCAGAGGAAGTTTGCTTTCATCTTGACACACCTGTATCAGTACCTACCATCCCCTCAACCAGCTCCAGAAGAAACTCCTCAGCCCAGCAGCCAATCCCAACCTTGCACTCGGGCCAGAGCACACCTAATTGCATACACCTGCAAACTACAAACTATTAACACCAAAAAAGAGAAAGAACAGAGAGGCAACAAACAATCAAGTACGGTACATCAAAATAATTTTTTTCAAGCGAAATGTTCATAAGCGTTCACAAAAGAGTAGTAGTCCTTCATTGATGGTCTTCAGATATTTTATTGCAATCTTCATAAAGTATCTTGAGATCAATACAGCCAACGCGTTTCGCCCAGATCGGGCTTCCTCAGGGCTGTAAGTATAACCATACAGTAATCAGGATAAATGCATCCATAATTAAAACACAATACATTAAGACATCACAGTGGTACCAAGGCAATCTACTAACAAAAATGTCCTATATATACATGCGGCCCAATTCACTTCATATTTGGATATGAAGTGAATTGGGCCACAGGACTGACAATACAGGAAGTGGTTTGGGTCTCACATGAGGGGCGAGGGTATCGGTTGCAGAGATTTCCCTCCGTTCATCTGGGTAGCTGCTTGAAGAGGGACTAGTGGCAGGGGATGCAGCTGGAGGCCCCAACAGAATTGGGGCCTCAAGAGGTAGGGAGGGGTCAGTGGCAGGCCCAGGTGGATATAGGACTTGCTCTGGGGACACCTTAGCTTTGTCAAGCTCTTGTGAGTCACATCCTATCCCCTGTGAGTTGTCCTAATCGGTGCCCCCACCTACAGTGTCTTCAGTCTCCACCGGGTCTGTTGCAGGTTTTGTAGGCTCTGTCCAGGCGGGTGCCCTAACCCTGCCTGCTAATGTTTCAGGCCCCTCCACCTCATCCTCTTCACTGGCAGAAAGAGAATGTGGCCGCCGCCGCCCCAAGGATGTCCTGCTCTGCCCAGGTCCTGTTCCTCATTTTCTTGACCAGCCAGGTCCACTAACCTAAAAGGCAAACCATTATGTAGTAGGTGTACAAGTCATAACAAAGTGCGTAACTACATGAAGCAAGTGCACACTTTGTTCTCCTTTGAACTCACTAACTTAGATGTGTCTTGAAGCCAAAAGTATGTATACCTTCACTGTGTTGTCCTGAACTCACTCACATATTGACATCTTTCACAATTTTGGACGGTACACACTTCCGTACTGACCAACCTCACCTTCAGCATTATTGCAATCAGTGTTTCCTGACATTTCAACATAGTCATCTTCCCATTTCAGTCTACAAGTGGAGATGAGACAGAGTCTGGATGGATATATCCACACCTAAGCATGGATCAATATTTATCCAGTAATGTGCAGTCTCAACAGTCTTACACATACTATCAAATGTCACCTCAGTGTAGCATTGTCTAACACAACGTAAATGCTGTTTTGGGTGGAAATATACAAACAAGGCCTTGGATATGACCTTTGCTCATATGTGAATCTTAGCATTTAAATATCTCATGACAGCATCAGACACTCCACATGGCAAGTGCCACATTTAGCATGTCAACACTGCTTTGTTGGTGCAGTACACTGGTTAGCACATGTGCATAACGAGTACATCTACCTAGACATTGCAAATGACATACAAACCACTGTTGGGAAGAAGTGTGTATTTTGTCCTCCTTTGAAATGTTAGTATCGTTTTGAGTGACATATGTACCACAAAGTCAGCCTTAACTTCATGGCACAAAATAATATATTTCTCCTGAAAACACACACACAAAAGACATGGATGTTACAACATCCAACAACCAAAGGCCTCTCCTCCCCACACCAGACATTGTCTGGGCCATTCCTTTGCACAGGGCAGTCATAAGGTCCTTGGTTCACCAGTCATGGTGTTGGCAGTGCATTTATTCATTCAAATGCAACATGTGACGGTCATTTCCCCAGTTATGTTCACAACACTACAAGTCCCAGAATGCTATGGTTAGTGCATTCAATGTGACCCAATGAGGTATTGGCCTTTTAACTACTGCAGCAATTGCTCAGATTACATGAACGGTGACATACGACACATGATGGTACTGCTCTATTACCACTCACAACATACTACCAGACACATAATGCAGTTCATGCGCTTACTAGGGCTCCACTACTCATACTCCTCCAGCTGAGTCTGGAGGGTCGGCCAGGCTGCCTTCTGGACTCTCCTGTATAGTGGCATACGGCGGGGTAGGCGCACCTGGGGCTGGGAGGACAGGCCCAATAATTCCTGGGCCTTTATTCGGGAACAGCATTTCAGGTCCTCCCAGCGCTTGTGGCATGATCTGGCCCAGAGTCTTGCATGTGCTGCATTGCTCAGCTGGTCCTTTGACACCCGGTAAAGCTGAGGTTACTTATCGAGCAGCCTCTCAGCCAATATGGTCAATTTGCCTTTACTGAAAGGGGGTGCCTTCTCATCAAGTCCCTCAGCCATGTTGTTGGAAGTTTGGATAACGAGAGCAGCAGGATGGCAGAGAATCTTATTTGACGGTGAGGATGACTCAGAATGACCATAAAATGGCAGTCTGCAAATTGCTGTCAAGAACTTCCTGACTTGGGTTTCCTGCTTGTAATTTCTTGTATTAAAACATTGGATTCTGGCTCGCTTTGGGCGTCTCCTGCCCAATTGCGCGCATTTCTACAGCGCGACCTGTAAGTTTGACCTGCAAGCTGTGTTCTGTTGTTTTTAACACACTCCCCAGCACTTATTTTTTAAAACGTGTAAAATTCACTGGCAGCGCTATCTCCTCGCTTCAAACACCCCGGTCCACCGCAAGTGATAGGCTTGATTGTTGTGGAGGGTGTAGGGCGTTGTCTGTTTCTTCAGGGGACCTACGCTATTGGGCCAGAAAGTAGAGGCGGAGCCCCGACGGTCACCTGACCTAGAGCCCTTCCTCCACTTTAATCTGATGTCTGGCAACCCGCGCAGTGGACGCGCGCATTTCTACAGCGCGACCTGTAAGTTTGACCTGCAAGCTGTGTGCTGTTGTTTTTAACACACTCCCCAGTACTTCATTTTTAAAACGTGTAAAACTCACTAGCAGCGATATCTCCTCGCTTCAAACACCCCGGTCCACCGCAAGTGCTAGGCTTGATTGTTGTGGAAGGTGTAGGGCGGTGTCTGTTTCTCCAGGGGACCTACGCTATTGGGCCAGAAAGTAGAGGCGGAGCCCCGACGGTTACCTGACCTAGAGCCCGTCCTCTACTTTAATCTGATGTCAGGCAACCCGCACAGCGGACGCGCGCAGCGGTCGCACCGACGTCGCACCGAAGACGAGCCAAGACCAGCCCGTCTGTGCCCGTCCGAGCCCGGACGGGACCAGGGCCTAGGACCCCTGCTCCAACAATTCCAAACATACAGGTATTCTCATCTGAACAACTGTTGGCACTTTGTCCCCCTAGATTAGAAGGATGTATAACACTAAAGGCTAAACAAGCAGGTAGTGTTGCATGTCCTAACTGTAACTTTTTGCTCTTGAACTTCCAACCATATCCCCCTATTACTAAAAATTGCACTTCGCATACCCCTCAAATTGCTCCTGTCGCTGACAACTTTCTGTTTTTCAGTCTAAATTGTCGCTCACTTCCCAAACATAAACTTGACATCTTTAACCTCATTTGTGAAGAACAGTCAGATGCTCTCTTTCTGACTGAAATGTAGCTGCATGATAGCGCCGGCCCTGACATAGCCACAGCTCTCCCCACCAATTATGCCATCATGCGGAGAGATAGAGCACTGAAAACAGGAGGTGGTATTGCAATTATTTTTAAAAATCATCTGCAATGTAGTTTTGACCATTGAAAATCCTGGAGTGCGAAGCTGCCGCTTTTAAATTAACTCTGACCCCTAATTTCACTCTATCGGGCATGCTGGTTTATCGTCCTCCAGGAAACCCAACACAGTGGGCTACCACCTTCGCTAACCACATTACCCCGCTTCATCTCGGTTCTAAGAACTGCTCTCTCATTGAAGACTTCGATCTTTCTAACAATATTTGCAATAACCTGATAGATGACCTTGCAGCCCTTAACATCAAGCTTCTTAATTCTGGCCCCACACACAAAGCAGGACATCTACTAGATCCTATATTTTCTAGCCTCTCTGAGTTGGTATGCTATCCTGCCATTCCTATATGTTGGTCAGATCATTTTTTATCTAAATTCACTCTTGGACTATCCGTCCCAATCACCCCTCTTTTCTCCCCCCAGGTAACATCGAGAAGGAACTGGAAAAAACTTGACCTTTCTGCTTTAAGTAAGGCTCTCTGTGGTAATTCCCCCCAGATGGTCTTGAAATGGAAATTGCAGCTGAGACCACACAATCCTGGCTTTAGCCGTTGATTTATATCTGCCCACATCTCACAAAAAACGTAATAATCATCGCCCCCCCAGCTCCATGGTTTAATGACTTACTCAAAATTGAAAAATCCAAATGTAAAGCACTAGAGAGGAAATGGCGCAAACATTACTCACCCGAGCAAAAAATTATATATACTATGGCTAGAAATAATTATCATACCTCCTGTATAAAAACGAAAGCCATTTATGTTTCTAAAACTATCAACGAAGCCACCAACCGTTCCAAAACTCTGTTTAACATGGTCAAAGAACTGGCGGGATCCCAAACAGTTGCAACTCTTCGGCCTTTAAACGACTTACAGTGCGATAATCTCGCTCAATTTTTCACCGGGAAAATTGAAAATATAATCCTGGAAATGAGCAGCTCCAACCCTGACAACACCATTTCCAGTAATCAAGGGGACATTGTAATTGCCTCTGCCTCTATGGGCACTTTAGACTGTTGGCCTCCCATTAGTATGGGCGATTTTAAAACTATCCTTGAAAGTATTAAATCAGGTTCACCTAATGATCCCGTTCCCATCAATATCTTGAAACAACTTGATAGCCCTCATTTGAAGGTGATTCTTAATACTCATAATACCTCACTTCTACAATCCATTGTACCTGCTCTCTGGAAACATGCAATGGTGACCCCCTTCTAAAAAAAACTATGGCTGACTCGGAGGTACTGTCCAATTATAGACCCATTTCCCTCTTACCAGTCTTTTCGAAAATCCTGGAAAGACATGTTCACTCACTTCTAACACATTTCACGGAAAACAATAACTCTCTCCATCCTTCTCAATCCGGTTTTCGGGCCGGCTACTCCACGGAGACAGCACTACTGGGCATCACCGAAAAGCTCCGTAAACTTCTAGATGAAGGTCAAACAGTCGCACTTATTTTATTAGACCTTAGTGCGGCTTTTGATACCATCTCGCACAAACGGCTAATACATATCCTTAAAAACATCGGCATATGCGGTGCGGCACTGGAGTGGATCTTTTCCTTTCTAGAAAATCGTATGTTCCAAATCATGTCAACCTCAGCCTGCTCTAAAATGTATACTTCACCTCACGGAGTACCCCAGGGCTCAATCCTTAGTCCACTGCTATTCAACCTTTACGTTAGACCTTTAGCGGATATAGCAGATCAAGCCGGACTAGCTCTGTTTACCTATGCAGATGATTCCCAAATTATCTTTTCCCTTTCTGACTCTAACCCGCTAGCGCCCTCTCATCTCAAACAGGGCATCACCAACATTTCCAACTGGATGACTAAAAACCAGTTAAAACTAAATGGTGACAAGACTGCGGTTCTCATCTTAGATAAACTAAAAGACCTCTGGAAGCTTTCCCACTGGCCTACTCAAATCGGTAATCTCCCTGAACCTATCAGCCATGTTCGGAACTTGGGTGTCATTGTAGACAACACACTGTCTATGCACCAACAAACTGTTAAGGTAGCTGCACTATGTTTCACCATGTTAAAATGGCTCAAGAAGATTTTATGGATGTTGCCCTTTTCCACCCAAAAGACCTTAGTCAATGCTCTCATTACTTCAAGACTTGACTACGGCAACATCCTCTATCTTGGGTCAAACAAGGCCGTGGTCCGTAGACTGCAGCTAATCCAGAATACTGCTGCCAAACTGCTTTATAGGATTCCAAAGACCTCCAGCATTTCGGATATCTACGTGACCTACATTGGCTCAGGGTGGAGAACCGTATTAAGTTCAAAGCCCTGAGCTATATGTTTAGGATAAAAGCAGGTACTGCTCCCAAATATCTCCAAGCACTAGTACGTCCTTACGTACCTGCCCGCCATTTAAGATCTGAAACCTTGGGAAACTTTTGTGTGCCCAGGTTTAAACTTTCCAGAATGGGAGGGAGGTCATTCTCCTATCTGGGCCCCTCTATCTGGAATACTCTTCCTACCTCCATCCGTAAAGAAACTAATTACATGCGTTTTCAAAAAAATCTCAAAACCTGGCTGTTTGATCGTAACACCTACTGAAGGTCCTGCTTTAATGCCAATGTTCCGTCTTGGTTCCGGGAAACCCTTTTTGGGTAGCTGAGCCTTACAAACTTAACAAATAAATAAATAAATAAATTGCGGAATTTTCACATCCGGGATGGACTTTCTGCACTCGGGTCGGAGACTCCAAAAACGGACCTCAAAACAAGGTCTTTGTACCAGAAATTGAAAAAAAGTGTGAAAGGGGAGCAGGAAGTTATATTCAGGAAGCGTTGCGGGTTCGGGTGCACTCTATAGCACATCCCAGTACAGTTTGTCACTTGGATTATGGTACAAGTGGTCCACGTTTTGCACTTATATCAAAGTTGACTGCGGTGTTTCACCAAAGTTGGGGCAGGTAGGGCTGTTTATCCCTTGACACATAAGGCCTGAATCACAAAGGGACTCCCTACTCGTGACGGACGCCCCTCAGTCATGGGGAAGTCTTTGCACTCAGAGTAGAAGCTCAACAATGAGAATTCCGAATTTGGGGTCCTTTGTGAATAGGCGCTATACATGTGTTTCTAGATTTCATATTTCATCAGTAGAGAGCATCACTCCCAACCCCCTTCAATACAGGGAGGTGCAGACAGCCATTTTGTATGGTAATTTTGAGTAATTCACACCTCCAAGCAAGATCCTCTGCCATCCTGCTGCACCTTTGAACCCACTTCCCCCAGCATATTTGATGGAGTGGAGGACAAGGCACCCACATGCTCTGTGATACTGATATGACCATACTTACTGAGGGGCTGCTTGATAGATACCCTCTGCATTTTGTAGTGCCAGGGAATGAGATGAGTGCTGCATTGCACAATGAGATCGGGTCAATTCGCTGCGTACTGCAGGGTATTCTGTCTTTGTACCTGTGAAGGGCCTAGATGTGCCGTAAGAGCAGTGGGTGTGTGTTAGTACAACATTACCAGCACAGACAGTGGCAGTCACTCTATGTAATTTATATTACAAGGTACCTGTTAAGTTAACATGAGACAGTGACATACCATCATAGAGGTACATTAGACCTGCGTTTGTGATGCATTCTGCATTACACACAATACAAAATGCTAAGCCATTTTTGAATGGGGCCAGTAAAGTTAGTCAGATTCATGAGGGAGACCGTATCTAATCACACAGCCCTGTCAAGTTTCCCAGATTCATTCATGATATGCTGATCCAGCCTAGATGATCACATTGAATTCTGGTACCTGTAGACTTTTTCATTCCATAATAAAACAGAAACACAAGTCACAGTTTCCACAAAAATTACCAACAAGCCTGGAGTGGCACATCACACATGGAGCTGTCAAACAT
The DNA here is from genome assembly GCF_964261635.1 of Lissotriton helveticus. Taxonomy (NCBI): domain Eukaryota; kingdom Metazoa; phylum Chordata; class Amphibia; order Caudata; family Salamandridae; genus Lissotriton; species Lissotriton helveticus. The sequence continues at coordinate 890,228,541 of NC_136067.1, read as the reverse complement.
GGTAGCTACGAGCATGGACTGCCCATGTAGTTACACAGGTCCCCTTGAACCATGGCGTACATGTGACAGACATATGGTCACACTGCCACTTAAGTTGCAGCACACACACATATATATATATACAAGTGGCCTGATTTACAAATGTTCTCTGCCCTCATGACGGAGGCCCCCCAGTGGTGGGGGGGTCTCCGCACTTGGGGCAGGATATCTGCACTGCGAAATCTCATTGTAGCAATTCTGCCTTGATTATGGAGACTCCCCCACAACTAAGGCACCTCGACCCTGAGGGCAGAAACCCTTTGTGAATTAAGCCCCTACTGTCAACCTGTCAAGGGAGGTCTCACACATTGCACTGACATGTAATCCCCTGAGGCAACGGAGTCCTTAGAGAAATTGTCCGCCTTAATCACTGACATGTGCACATAAAGTATTGCATGGCCAATCTTTTGACTCTTGACAACGGCTGTTGTTTACAGACATTATGTATGGTTTAAAAGTAGTCTCTGGATGGAATTTATGGACAGAGTGTTACATGTCCAACTATCTTCCTAAACAACAGACTGCAAACCACATGAAGGCCGTAACACAACAGGTTGCTCAGGAGGAAAAAAAGTCAAACAGTTGGTTATGCACCTGCACACCCTGCCCTCTGTTTTGTACAATGGCCTGGTTGCAGGATTCAGACCTATCTGAAGGTCCAGAGGTATATGTAAACAATTATTTAATGCTACATTGTGCAAGACACATCAGGCTACTATAATCTTGCATACAACTTCAGGAGAGTACAGCATCACTCCTGTGTACGGTCAAGACATCTGAATCACGACTTCAGAAGATCAATAGTGCGCTCTACGATGGCTTGTGTATGTATGTGTGCCCTATTGTAGTCCTGCTGAGGTAAAGTGGTTTCACGTCTGTATTGTGTGAGATGAGAGGAGAGTGCCTGTGCAGCATCACCAGGAGAGAACAAGCATTTACAATGCAATGGTTTTGCCTTTGTTAAAGTTAGAGCTATTGGCATTGCTCTTGACATTTTTATTTATGTATTTTTTAACATAAATAAATGGCATTGTCATTTACAATGCCAATAGCCTAATCTCTGACTTACTGTGTATCTCGAACGTTGAGGGCACAGTGACCTCTGACCCACTGTAGGTATGGCAGCGACTTTAGTCACGGTGTGCACGTGCCATCTTAAAAAGTCACTCGAGGACGTAGCTGGCGGAGGGACGAATTGAAACGTGTCTGTATGACAACCCTCTTGCACACGTATGACACCACTACCTGCACCAAGCCTATGGGTATCTGCATTTTTACTCGCGCCGTTTCCACATGTCATTTTTCCCCCTCATAAAGTTGACTTCCGGAGAAATAACAGGAGTACAAAAATTAATTGGCTTGAAAACGCTTCATTTATTGTCTTTGCCTTCAAGAATATACACTCATCTACAAGATGAGACAGAGAGAAAAGGAAACAGGGTGTTAAGGAAAAAACAAAACGTCTAGCAGTTTAATTTTCCACTTAATGTGTAGTGCCGAACAGCAGTGCCTAGAAGTATGTGCCATCTGGGGCAGCAGTGTGAGAGGCCATTTACCCTACGCTTTCCTCTTCTCCCAGGCATCTTGGCTGGCTCTTCCCTATTGAGTGCAGCGGAAGCAGTTCATTGGATAAATGGCGGAGGACTGACAAAGGACACCGAGCAACCCCCATCTCCCCTCTCCCTCCCCCACAGGCACATAGACCAGCTCCGCGACTCCTCCGCGGCGCTGCACACAGACTATATGCCACAGTCGACTGGTCCAATAACACGTTATTTAGAGCAAGTGCACTAAAGATGCATTTCCAGGTATTCATTACTACAATACAAAGCTCAAATTCCATGGTATTCCCCACAGTACAGCGAAAATGAATGAGAAAAATGCTCCCAGTAGTCACAAGGCCGTAAACAAAAACACTTGCACCCTGGTGTGATTAAATACAATTTATAAAACAAATGCACATAAAAATACAAAGTCACAAACCTTATCAGGAGAGAGTTATGTGCTGTTTTTTTACCAATGCTGAAGGAGGGGAGGGATGTGACATCACAACCAACTTGAGGCTCAGTGGCGTAACATTAGGACCTGCTGCCCCGGGGTGAGGTGGGGTCCTTGAGCCCAAGGGGCCCTCTCCGGCATTATGCATGGCCCGGACCCGAGAGCTCCTGACTGGGTCTGGAGTGGGGGGTCCTTCATGTGCTTTAAAGGGAGCCCCTTCAAGATTCGTTACGTCACTGCTGAGGCTTAGCATCTCAAGAATCATGGATGAGTCTTCCCACACTCAACAATGATAATGAATGTCATATTACACGCTGCACCCTAGATAGATAGACACACTCACACACACGCACACATTCACACACTGAGTGCAATATACTATTAATTACATCAGCATTTAATGTATAGATGTACCTTGTTTCCACCCACTGGAAAGTGTTTGATTTTGCTAATTTTGGTTAAAGCAAGTGCGACTCCAAGTAAATGAAAGAGTTGCTCTGTTGAAAAACATCTTGTAATACAACCGCTTCTTAATTGGAGACCCCCAGATCCAAACACTCGGGACGAATACCAAATGACGCCGCTCCTCCCGCCCCCATCACTGAGGCACTGCTGACAGTGAGTGCGCTGGTTCACATGCACGCTGCTATCTCCGCACCACCCCCTCACCACTCCAAAAGAAAGATGCCAAGTCCGCATAAGTGGGCTTGACTTCTGCCATCAAAAGCAAAAAGAAGTCTAGGCTCAACAGTCACACTGCCAGAGGAAGAGAAAGTACCGGCAGCCTTGGAAAAAGAAGTCACTGCGACAAACCACTGCTGTCATCAGGTTAAACAATTCAGAACGCAACACCAACCACTAAAGTAACTGCAATAGCTCCCTGAAATCACTGTCCTGGTTGAAAACGGAAAACAATACGACTGTGAAAGAAGGAGCTTAAGAACAAGCAAGCACTGCTCTCGTCATCAGTGCTGACACTCGGAGGAAAACATAAGAAACAGCAAACAAGCTGCCAGCAGCACAGACAGCGGTGGGAACGCGGAGATCTGCGGGGTTTTTAAATCCCAGCAGCAGAGCAACCAGCCAGCCGGAGAGAGCACGGGCAGCAGCCAGCACAGGGCATGTGAAGAGGCCCCGAACCAGGGACTGTCTGGGGGGACGTGCCCTGAATTCCCGAAAAATCCTCCTAGTGACACAATGAAAACCCAGCGTCCCTCCCCGCCGCAACCCCTGACTGGCCCGTGTGCCCCGACTAATGACAACGTCCCAGAGATCAGACAAAGAACAACCTCCCCTCCAAACACAGCCAGCGCAGTGCCCATCCTTTTTTGGGCTGCTTGCACTACTTAAAACGTTCACCAAACCAAAACAAAGGTCCACATACAACCAAAAAATAGTCCAAATACTGGCCTATCAAACCAGGACTTCTGGCACTGCCAAGACTGTCCGACCCTGAACCAGGTAACAATTCCATCAAAGCCTGTGACCACCTTAGCTGACTCCAAAACCTACTTACTCAGATAAACATGTATGTGTTCATTCTGCCGATTTTACGCTGGTTGGTTCGATGTTATCACTAAGTGATGTCATCACAAGATGTGAGGCTTCTAAGAGCCTCTGACTTTTACGTCTTTTCATCCTTCCGAATATTTTTTACCCCCGTTTTATGTTTCTCTTAGACTGGGCGATTCATCTGGTATAAGAAAATACACCTCTGTGGCCTCCCCGTTGATGCAAGGTGATAAAAGACACGCTTTTTCACGAACCAGGCAAGCAGGGTGGCTGCGTGAGTTTAACGTGTGTGGCAGGCACTGATGAATAGGACCCCAGTTTGAGCTCTCACGAGAACTCAGCGTTCAGACCTTCCAAGGTCGGTAAATTCAGTGCGATAAAGAAGGTAGTTTTATACCGGTTATTTATAGCACTTGGAAATTGTTATTATTACTTGGACTGGTGATTGTTCTCCACTTGCATTTTTTGTCAGTGCTCTGTTGTTTCTCAGCTAATTTCACGCTCAACGCCTACTCATACACAGAGGTGCTCATTAAATGCACCCAAAAGTGCCCCCTGTCAGAACACAGTCTTCCTGTGTGAAACTTCCAACCTCTCCCCGTGTCCTGTTGAGCGCTGTATATTTAATGTTTAGGTTCTAAACGAACCCTCCATTACGAAGGAATAATGCCTGTAATGTAGGGTGTGGGTGTGGCGCAGCGCCAGAGCAGCCGGGGATCCGGTTTGAGTCTTGGCGTCGGCCCAGCCTCCCGTGATTCTCGGCAAATCACTTAATCTCCCCGTGAACATGGACAGCGCTTAGACACCCCAGAGGTGATTTGATAAACTGCGCTATATAAATCTACAAAGTAACTCGTTCCCTCGGCGTGTGTGGCGGTCCCACCCAGAACGAACCACAGGGTTGGAAACAAGAAAGGCGTCCCCGCTGCCGAAGATGACTGAATGGAACACTTGATGGCTATTCTCTGTGTAAGATATCACCGCACGCGCTACTAGCATTCGGAAACAAAATATCGCCGTGATCAAATGAAAGACTGGCCTTAGCGTGGATGTTACACTTTGTGAAAATGTGACTAAGTTCAAGAAGTGCGTGAAGACCAAAGAGTCCACAGACTCGTGAAAGGTTCGAAAAGCGCACGTGCGTGTGTGTATAAAATGTGCAAAGGAATACATAAGCAGTTAGCACCGACGCGAGGAGCTTGTGTTGGTGTAAACAAGTTGCAGACTACTGAAATACACCAGAGCCTCTGAAATGCTGGGGACAGCGCTGCGCTAGAGCTGCTGAGCCCGGGCCGATGACAGGGAGGGAGAGCTGCGGGGTCCTAGCGCCGGGTACTTCCGTCCGAGGGATGGGGCATTCCAGCAAAGAGCAAGCACTGCCGACCACCAGAGAGCCGGGCCTCCACTGGAAGCTGGCCTGAGTCGGGGCGAGGCTGCAGACGACGACAGCCGAGCTACGCCAGCCTGCAGCAATGAGGCGTGGGCACGGAGGGCTGCGAGCAGAGCGAGGAATGAGGGAGCAGCGTCTGGCAGGCAGGGTGACCATGCCGGACCAGATTCGGGGGCGTTCCCGGCTTTTGGCTGACGTCGCGTGACGTAGCCAAAAGGGAAAAATTCTCGGGAACGCCCCCGAATCTGGTTTGGGATTGACAGACAGAGCCCTCTACCAATGGCTAGCCTCCATTTATGGAGCTAGCCAATGGGAGGAGGGGGCGGATACCCGACCCGACATAGAGATCTCATTAGATTTTGCTAGCGCATGCGTACTTCGTACGCATTGCGTAGGCAAAACCTAAAAAGAAGGGAATATTTATACATGTCCCTCTGTGGCAATTGAGAAACAACAACCAATTTTAAGGGCATACAGGTGTGTCTTTCTCTGCCCGTGCTCTTCATCTTTAGGGCTGGGCTTGGTCCTTTCTGGTATCCTTGCATTGGCCGTCCCTCAGAGAAAGAAAAGAGACCTTAGTTTTCGTGGGGGAATTAGGAGTCGAGGGAGGTTTACTAAGTACCCGGTTTCCGTCACCAGTCTCGCGCTATATGCCAGCTTCTCATGCCGCCGGTCTATACTACTACGCAGATTTACGCGGGTCACGGCACAGTTTCCACCATGAATGTACATCAACCCCCTCCCTTCTCAGTCACAGAGGCGCTATCGTCTAAGGATCCCTTCCCGAACAGGCCTCTGCGGCGACAACGTACCTCAGAAAGCCACGCTCCTCTGGGAGCGGGCGGGACAGCTTGTGGCGCTGGATTGGGTCCAGCTCCCTCCTTGGCTCTGTTGCTGGAGTCTTTGGTCTGACCTCCTTCTGCTGCTGGGAATCCTTTCTGGACGTGTGAATTCCTTCTCTCTCGACATCAATCTCAGGGCTTCTATCGGCATCTGCTTGCGAGTACTCCTCCAGGCACAACTGGTTGCCATCCTTACAGTGGGGAAAGCTGCCTATTAAGCTGGGCGCGGCATCAGCAGGGATTCCAATTGGCTCATGTGACCTCGTCATGTGTGCCGTAGGGGTGTCCAGGAAGTCCAGTGTCTTAAAGGTGCCCTCCAGGTCCTGAATGCATGAATCCAACAGAGACTGGAAACAGAGGAGAGGAGAGACATAAGGGGGGAATACATCCTCATTGTGCCCTTCACTCTCGACATGTCCAGGTACGTTGTGACACCTTCTTGCATCTGTAGAGTACATGATGTAAGAATGGTACATACTGTGTCGGTTGGGAGCATGTAGGTGGCATGAGGAATAGTGCTTTGTGATGATTGTGTATATTAAAAAACAATCATACATATCAGACATATGTGGTTCTTGGTATTTACTCAGAAGCCACATGTTGCCGAAATCTACCGCTGCAATCTGCTAGGTGAGGTGACCTACGGAAAACATAGCTCCCATGGGTGTTGCCTAGAAAGACAGCGTGCACATCAACTACGCTACCACCGGCATCACAGATATGTTATGTTATGTTATGTTATTTATATTTTTAAAGCGCACTGATACCCCAGCAAAGGGATACCCTGCAAGTTAATAGAGTGCCAGCGTTGTCTGTTGCAGAAAATGTGTGCATTGTGGTGAGGTGGGTGAAGAGCTCCATCGATGTAATCAATTGCACCTAGCGCACGTGTGAAGCAGGAAAAGAGGTAGAAATCCATAGCTAGCCTTTGCCTTCTGTCCAGTGTATGGGTCATTCATACGTGGAGATTGGCTCGCCTATTGATGCAAATCAGTACCTGATGCAAGCATTGGGACTGGCAAGCCTCAGCGATGGCCACAAGGTCATCAGCGACCCTAAGGAATGATCCTATAGCAATAAAACGGAGAGCTGCTAGATTCTTGACTTAGCCTGGGATGGCGCAGCAGGTCACCGAGTTGAAAACGTGCTCCCACTCACAAACCATCTCAAAGATGACATCTGGAGCAAATGGTATCTGGCCATGACATCTTGGCTGGATACCCCAAATGAGGTTTATCCTTTGTCTAAAATATCCTCTCTACTCTCCTCCGCCTCCTCCTTCTTTTCAAATCGTCCTGTCGTATGGCAGGGGGCAAACCAACAAACACATTCAGCGACATATTGAAATGTCTGAAAGGGTTTGTTTGTGGCAGCTCTGCTTTTATGTTTGCAGCAAGGCATGGACTGGCTGTTCAGCTAAGACGTTTTCACTGGAACTGGTTGGGGGATGACAGGCATTGACACAGGTGCGTCAGGAAAAAAGCAAACTTCCTCCATGCCTAGTGTGGAGATTCAGCCCCGAGTGGGCAGATTCCGGCCCCAGTGCGGAAAATCTGCATGAGTGATGAGATTGCGACCCAAGTGCAACTCGTAAATGTCATTTGTGAATACTGACTGTGATAAACTTAGATTTTTGGTCAAAGTTTACCTTTGTGAGTACAGAAAAGTAGTAAACTTACACAAACATGTAGGTGGATTAATTTGAAGAACTGCTTCTACTCTCTCTGGTGACGCCTTTTTTGCTCCTTTCTCAATGTTGTGTCCCAGATACTAAACTACTTTTTTACAGTAGTACAACTTTCCTGGATACACGTTGAGCCCGACTCACAAAGGTAAACATAGATGTTTGGTATAAACTTAGATCAAAGGTCTAAGTTTACAACTTTGGGGATTCATAAAGGGAATTTACAAGTACAATCTTTATGTGAGCACTAGAGGCAGATCTCCGAGGTGATATGAGGCGATCATTCACCCCACCTTCTATGAATGCACCACTCTGGTCTACCTCCAAGACTGCACCAACCACACAATGTTCCTCCCCCTCAGGCACCATCATTGGGAATTATAGGAGTCAAAACTGTCAAAACTGTCATTATCAAATACAGGAAATTGATGATATGTGTTCTAATTTTGGTTCAGATAGGGGTTTAAGTTTGTCTTAGGCAACTCGTTAAAATTAAATCTAGGGTTTCTCATATTTTGTGAGACCATCTGGGCTTGTGGGACTTGCATCATTTGGGACCTGTTTCTGCATGGGTACTTGTATCTTCTGGAAAGACACATTTTGTATTTGGTTACCTCCCTGTCTTTGTCCATTTCCATAGATTCTATCAGGTTTGAGCCTAAACTCCCTCTTTCAATGCCCAATCTTGTTACAATAGTGACAGGGAGTCATATTCTTCACAGTCAATAATCCATACCAGAATTCAGATCAACCGGAACACCTCTATAGAAACTTCCTTGAGTACCTTGTACTCCTGCTTGTGCAGCAACAACTTGCATACTACTTTGGTTTCCTACAAAAGACTGGTTCTGAAAACCTCTGAGCAAACTTTGTCTGGGCCAACATGAACTTCTCCTTAAGTTTCTTCTGCATAATTTCTTGTTCATCACTACTGTGAGAAGTTGGCCTAGTATATGTTGTCCACTAATTAAAGTGGGCACTGTGCACCAGTCCAAACAAACCTTATGGTGATTCAAGAGGTCAAACATAATATTAGAAAGCTATACACGTGGTAGCTGTGAAGAGCAGCCTTCAGGCTTACTCTTGAAGGAATCTTAAGCAGCTTGTTTTACCATAATGCAACCTTATTGTATTGGTTACATGAAAGAACCACCCAGTAGTTAGAAAAATATGTATTTACTATTATAACACACTCTAAATACCTCACAGTGTCTGCTACACACAGATAATCACAAAGCACACAATACTGTAGTAAGTGGCACTAATACACAGTGGGCTCCATGGGGAGACCAAACCATATACTAAAAAGTGGCAGATTACTTTCCCTCCTGAGGCGGAAGCCGGGAGGTCTCATTTCTTTACTTTGCGCTCAGCGCTCTCAGCGTTTTTAACCATTTTAAATTGCTCGCATTTTGCACTTTGCACACTTGATTTAAAAGTGGGCAGAGACTTCCCTTGTTACAACCCTCACTCTCTGTACCTCTCCCCCCTTCCGCTGCCTCCTGACAGCCCTCGGTCAAGTGTAGACGCCGAGGGCTGGTGATTACAACTTTGGCGGCCATATTGGGTGAGGGTTGGTGAGTGACGCGCTCTAGCAGCGCGTATAAAGGGTCCCAGAGGCAGAGCTCGTGTCAGCTACCTGCAGATTACTTTCCCTCCTGAGGCGGAAGCCGGGAGGTCTCATTTCTTTACTTTGCGCTCAGCGCTCTCAGCGTTTTTAACCATTTTAAATTGCTCGCATTTTGCACTTTGCACACTTGATTTAAAAGTGGGCAGAGACTTCCCTTGTTACAGCCCTCACTCTCTGTACCTCTCCCCCCTTTCACTGCCTGCTGACAGCCCTCGGTCGAGTGTAGACGCCGAGGGCTGGTGATTACAACTTTGGCGGCCATATTGGGTGAGGGTTGGTGAGTGACGCGCTCTAGCAGCGGGTATAAAGGGTCCCAGAGGCAGAGCTCGTGTCAGCTACCTGCAGATTACTTTCCCTCCTGAGGCGGAAGCCGGGAGGTCTCATTTCTTTACTTTGCGCTCAGCGCTCTCAGCGTTTTTAACCATTTTAAATTGCTCGCATTTTGCACTTTGCACACTTGATTTAAAAGTGGGCAGAGACTTCCCTTGTTACACCCCTCACTCTCTGTACCTCTCCCCCCTTCCGCTGCCTCCTGACAGCCCTCGGTCGAGTGTAGACGCCGAGGGCTGGTGATTACAAATTTGGCGGCCATATTGGGTGAGGGTTGGTGAGTGGCGTGCTCTAGCAGCGCGTATAAAGGGTCCCAGAGGCAGAGCTCGTGTCAGCTACCTGCAGATTACTTTCCCTCCTGAGGCGGAAGCCGGGAGGTCTCATTTCTTTACTTTGCGCTCAGCGCTCTCAGCGTTTTTAACCATTTTAAATTGCTCGCATTTTGCACTTTGCACACTTGATTTAAAAGTGGGCAGAGACTTCCCTTGTTACACCCCTCACTCTCTGTACCTCTCCCCCCTTCCGCTGCCTCCTGACAGCCCTCGGTCGAGTGTAGACGCCGAGGGCTGGTGATTACAACTTTGGCGGCCATATTGGGTGAGGGTTGGTGAGTGACGCGCTCTAGCAGCGCGTATAAAGGGAGTCATGACTCCGCGCAGCGGATGCGCAGTGTGGACGCGCCGGACCTGCGCCGGAGTCGTGCCAGAGTCATGCCCGTCTGCGCCCGTCTGAGCCCAGACGAGCCTAGGGCCAGTGACTCTGCCGGCTTCATTAAACCCTGTGCTCACTTATTTGCGTGGCGATCTACTTCGATCGCGCTCCCTACAACCGTCGCACTGCTCACTTATACAGAGGGATACCGTACCTTTTACCTATTGTGGATTATGTCAACCCCCTGATCAAGCAGAGGCAAAACACACACTTCGGTCTGCTCTCCTTAATTGCAGGTCTCTCCCAAAGCACTCCCTGGAGATCAACCTCCTTATTTTGGATCACAAGCTAGATATTCTGTTTCTAACAGAAACATGGCTTACGCAAGGCTCGGAGGCGGATATAGTGAACGCCCTTCCCCCGGGCTTTCTCATTCACATACAGAACAGACCGCTGGGTCGAGGGGGAGGTGTGGCCATTCTTTATAAGAACTCGTTGGTATGCAGGGCCCAAAACGGGGAGGTGGAAGATTGTGAGAGCTGTAAGTTCTCCCTCCAAATCTCTCCCACTGTGGCGATGTCGGGGCTACTTGTTTATCGCCCCCCCGGAAGCACCGGCAACTTCCTCGGCTCATTTATGGAAACGGTAATGGTCTGTGCCGCGTCCACTACAAATTTTATCACTCTGGGAGACTTAAATCTCCATTTCGACGACCAGGAAAATCAGGCGGCGGTAGCCCTTCAAAGTGACCTTAAAACCTGTGGGGTCAACCTCATAAATATGGAGGTGACCCATAACAAGGGCCACTTGTTGGACCCTATTTTCTCAAATATTCCCTCCATGAAAGCAGCCCTCCCGATCCCTCTGCCATGGACGGATCACTTTATGATCCCTTTTGCCTGGCAGACTGAGGCGGAGAGTTCTACCGCTACCAGTGTTGGTGCACCAGAAAGACCCTGGGCCAGGCTATCAGTGGAAAATTTTTCATGTAGTCTGGAGACCTCGCGCCCTCTTTTAGCGCAGGACCCTGTCTTGGCAGAGGCAGACTTCTGCAGATGGATGTCGAACACTCTCGACACCATTCTCCCTGTAAGATCAGCAGGGAGAAAGGAGAAAAGATTACGCACCGCTCCCTGGTATACGCCAGAGTTGAGGGTAATGCGCAGAGCCTGTAAAAAACTCGAACGTGCCTGGAGGAAGAACTGGGAAGTAGCTTGTAAGACTGAATACCGAGTGGCAATAAGGAATTACAAGCTCTCCATCCGGTGCGCCAAAACCCAATTCTTGGAAGAGAGAATCAGTAATGCCTCCAGCTCTTCCAGAGAAACATTCCTGGTGGTCAAAGAACTTCTGAGGGTTCCTCCACCTCCCGCCCCCCGGAGAATCTGGAAAACAAATGTAATAATCTTGCAGAGTATTTCCATACCAAAATTGAAAAAATCCTGATCACCTTGCCCCAAATTAACATAGGAGCTGAGCCCCTAGAGGTTGAGGGTTCACCTTTGAGAACCTTGGACACCTTCGGACAAGTTACCAAAGACCAAGTCCTCTAAGTTTTATTGTCCATTAAGAGTGGCTCTCCCCGGGACGTGGTCCCCATGAGGATTCTTAAACTAGTTGCCCCTTCCATTGTGGAGCCTATTACGGAGGTCATTAACTCCTCATTAGGCGTTGGTGTAGTCCCACCCAATTGGAAGGGTGCAATAGTAAAAGCCCTACTAAAAAAAACCAGTTTAGATCCGCTTGACATGGCGAACTACAGGCCCATCTCGCTTCTTCCGGGACTAAGTAAAATCACGGAAAAATTGGTCAATTTCCAGCTGTCCAATTTCCTTGAGTCCAACGGTGTGCTGAGAAACTCACAAACTGGCTTTCGTCCGGGCCAAGGCACCGACACCGCCTTGCTGGCAGTCACGGAGGAGGTACGTTGCATCTTGGATTCAGGAGGATCAGTGGCAGTGATCCTCCTGGACCTCAGTGCAGCGTTTGACACTGTTAACCACCGAGTGCTCCTTCAACGACTGTCAGATGCCGGTGTGAGGGGGACAGCGCTGCAATGGCTGAGGTCATTCCTCAGCGAACGCACCTTTCAGGTCTGGGAAGGGGGTGCACGATCGGCATCCACCCACCTCCATTGTGGTGTACCTCAGGGCTCCTCCCTGAGCCCTACATTATTTAATGTATACATGGCCCCCCTGGAGGATGTGGTGGCTCCTTTCAACATCAAGATTGTGAGCTACGCCAACGATACTCAGTTGGTGTTCGCCCTCTCACAGACCAAGGATAATTCCCAGGTGCTGTATTCCTGTCTATCCAACGTCCACTCATGGATGGGGGACTCAGCACTCAAGCTTAATGGCTCTAAAACGGAGATAATGCTGATGGGAATGAAAAACCCCTCACTCCCCCGCGCGGCCTGGCCCAGCTGCCTGGGATCCCCTCCCATACCCAAGACCGAGATTAAGAGCCTGGGTATTTGGCTGGAGCAAGACCTCTCCTTTAGGACCCAGGCATCCAAACTAGCTGGTGTCTGTTTTGGTCTCCTCCGATCGGTGCGCAAAGTGCTGCCACTGATTCCTTTTTCATCTCGAAAGCTTCTAATCCAGGGTCTGATCATATCTAGATTAGACTTTAGTAATGCAATCTACCTGGGGGCTCCTGTGATGACTCTGAACAAACTCCAGCAAGTTCAGAATGCGGCGGCACGAATGCTTTACAGCATCCCAATGTCACGATCGGCCAAACCAGCACTGAGGGCATTGCACTGGTTGCCAGTGCGAGAAAGGGTCAAATTTAAATCTCTCTGCCTTGCACATAAAATCCTGCAAGGCAAAGGCCCGCCCGCCCTCCAAAAGATGGTGACCCCATATAAAGCGAGCAGAACTCTTTGCTCTGATCAACAACACCTAATTGTGGCCCCTAGGGTCAAAAAGGCCCGATCAGGAGGAAGAAGATTCTCCGTAAATGTTGCTACCCTCTGGAACTCACTCCCCCTAGGTTTACGTTCGGAGCCTTGTCTCCTACGTTTTCGTAAAAAACTGAAAACTCTTCTTTTCTGCTAAACTATCGGACTTTATTTCTCAGCTATGTTACTCTACTTGGTAAAAGTGCTGGGATGATCCAGGGTAACTATGCGCTGTACAAGACCGTTATAATAATAATAATAATAAGAATGACTCGAGTCAAGACAGTGTCTAGAGGATGTAGAATCGCTGGGACCCCAAGGAACCACCCAAGGTGTGTAAGTAGGGACCCCAAGAAAGATGGGTGCAGTGTGGGAACACGACTGCGTGAGCCCTACAATTCTATAGGAGAGTGGCAGTTGCAGTTTTAAAGATTAAGGACCCTTCCTAGTGGATTACGAGGAAGCCCTTTGGCTCATAGGAGGATGAAGAGCCACCCCACCCATGGCTACCAATATACCAGAGTTACCTATCCCAGGGAAGGCGGGTGAATAGGGCTGAAGCGGTGTCAGAAACTGCCATGGATCTCAATGGAGGACTTCAAGAAAATGTCACTGCTGGAAACAAGAACAGTGTCCGATGGAATCCAAATGTGGATTCTAGATTAAGAGTACCTGAAAGCAGGGGGGACAGAGTCTGGGTCATTCAGGAGTGAACAGGGGCTCGGTAGACAAATGCCACCGATGTTGGGTGCTTCAGGTGCATATAGGGGTTCTTGACTCTGCAGCCACTGGGACTAGGAGACGTTGAGGGCGACCAGTAGCCGGATAAGAGCTGTCCCACGAAAGATGCCGCGTGCTAAGGGGTCAGTGTCCGGCTGGAGCACCAACAAGCCTAGGCAGTGGCAACCCACAAAGATGGTCAAGCCAGGTCACGGTTTGGACCAGCAAGGTCCAGGAGACTCATCACACACAGGGGAGTTGGGGCAAGCCTGGAGCAACCTGGGGAGCCCAAGAAAAGCAGGGTTGACCTTCAAGAGGACCCACAGTCCTGAGGTACAGGAGTCACGAGGGGACCTCGAGCAGAATTAAAAAGCAATAGCCCACGGAGCACTCAGTGCGAGGAGGCTGAAGTTCTTAGCTGGAAATGGTGCCGGGGTCGGGGTTACTCAGAGCCCAGTTCACTTGTTTTGGGAACGCCAACAAGAATATGCACTTGCAAAAGCATGCAGTGCACAGGGCTACGGGTATTGCAGCCTACACGAGGGATTCTGACCTCAAACTTGATGAGAGGGCAGCTCAGACCTCGAGGGACTTGGAAACCCACCTACTGTGCTGCTGGAGCCTTCGGAGCCTGTAGGACCTCAGGAGCAGCAAACCAGTCAATCCTGATGTGGAGCCTGCGGTTGCAGTGGAGTGGCTCCTTCACTCTAAGGGAGATGTCTTTGGTTGTCCTTGATGCTCCACAGGTCCTACACGGAGCCTGTATGGTGCACGGGCACAGACGATGCTTCAAAAGGAGAGGGAGACCAGGTCGGGCCCAAACGAAGTCCAGAGTGTCCAGACGGTCGAAGTTCGGTGCATTCTGGGTGAGAATCTTGTCCAAGTCGAATCTAGGGTCCTACAACTAGGTAATCCCTTTTGTGCCCAAGGAAGAGGTTTGGACAGATTCAGGGGACCCTCCCAGGGGAGGGTCAGGACAGTGAGGAGGTTACTCCCATGTCCTTTTTCCAATTTCTCACCAGAGCAGGAGCCATCGGCTCCCAGGACTGGTTTGAACTGGACTATGCACAAGGACACCAAAGTGTCTCTCATATAGACTTTCAGTCGCTGGCAAGCACACCCACCCAGTCCTAATGCACTAAATCGTGTCTGGGAGGTGGTCACACCTCCCTGTGACATGATACCTATTGTTCTGCCTTCCCCTGCTCATGCTTGGCTCAGCAGCAGGAGGACAGAATAGTGTCTCTGATCGGCAGCAACCATTTAGGGCTGCCTAGGACTAGAAGGCTGGTACCGGGAACACCGCGTACCTCACAAAGCTCGCTTCTGAAGGGTGGGCTCATACCTCCCACACCGGTACGGTGTAAGGATATGATTCCACAATATTTGACACCTAACATGATTGGATTACCTTCAACCGCTTTAGAGTTGGTCATCACACAGTTGCCTAATGCCACTCTATATGTCGTACATGGCTGAAGCACTAACAACCATGGGAGAATGGACTCCGTAGGCTGCAGGAGTGTCCTGTTCTCGCAATGGCACTCTCTTACTTAGAACTAAGAACCCTGCCTTCAGGATTGTCAAGGCCTGCTATAGGGGTGACTTATAGGTTTTAAGTGCAGTGACCCTTAGTTATAGTAAACCTATATCTTTAGTAAGTGGTGCATGCACCAACTTACACAAGCTGCAATGGCAGGCCTGTAGATCCATTTTGCATGGCCTCTCATGGGTGGCATAATATATGCCTCAGCTCATGGGAGGCCTCTGGGATACCTATGGCCTGGGTACATGGGTATCATTTACTAGGGACTGACAAGGGTACGCCAAGATCCAATCTGGTGTGTACCTAAGTACATGATATACCATTTTAGGTAGAAAGCAGATAGACTGGGGTCCTGATTAGCAGGACCCCAGTCAGACTCGTCAAAAACAGTGTAAGATGAAGCTAAAAGTGGGGGTAACCATAAGAAGCAGATCCTTCTTTCCTACAACTACAATATTTTTCATATAGCAGGATGTCTTCAAGTGACTTATTCTACCAGTGTACAACACTTTCTTGTTTATGCCCACTGATCTCTGGTCTTAATCCAATAACAAACTGAGATACAAATAATCCCATATCACTGACATCAGGATATTCTCTTCATTTGTGTTGTTGAAACACCTAAAGCAATCGCTCATGGTAATCATGCAATGATTCTTTTGGCTCTTGTCAAGTTCCTTCAATCTTCACTCGATCCAGATCTTTCAGAGAAACATTGGCTTTCAAGAATCTTATCACCGCTTCATGCTTCTCCGTAACTATAGGATATGGTGCATTAGTGTGTGCATCTCTTGTTGGCTCTTCACGTGGCCATTGTACAACTTTACTTTCAATCCACAAATCATTTGGCACCACAATGTCAAAGAATGTATTCAAATCAATCCTCAAAACTTTTGACATTTTGACAAATCTATCAACTTGTACCGCTGCCCAGGTTTATCTCTCAATTTTGGAAAATTGTTTGTAAATGCTGCTAGATTACCTCTGCTCCTTGGCACATGTACATATACTTCAGCCGCGGTTTCTCTTAGTGGAAAAGCTGAAGCTTCTACCCCCTTTTGGGAAACCAGTTGTTCACTTTTTATTTTCCCAATCTACTTCTGGTTGTTTCTTTTTTCTTTCATACTTCTTGGACCATTTCATTTCTAACCTATTAAAATCACTCAATTTACAGATGCATTTCACCAATTCAGTTATGTGTAATTGAATTCCTAAAGAAGGTGTTGCCTCAATTGCTCCATCATCTAACTGATCCCTGTAACTTCTCTGCAAAGCAAAACATTCTGAAAGTTCAACTTCATATTTTCGGGCAAAATCAATCCATTTATCATGTGTGCACGTCTTGTAATTTCCTTACTCAGATAAATTAATGATTTTTCTTGATAGTGGTTCAAATGATCAAGTTCAAAACATCCACATATGATTTCTTGAAGTTTGACCTTTTGTTTTGAAACTTTCAGTGATCTTTCTGTTTCAGGCCTGGGGTAACTCGTCGCTCTGCACTTTCTGTCTTTCTAAGTCCTGCTGATTCCTCAAACCACAGCAGGAAATTCCCATCTTCAACTAAATTTGCCTTTCCCTTCATTATCTGGATAGTAAACACAATCCTTTCATTATCTCTCAATGACAGAATAGTTTACAGTGGTTTCCAGGCAACAATATGTGAATTGTGGGATGTCGATACACACTCTGATGTAACCAATCCTCCTAGTGCTCCATGAGCTTCTGGAATCAGGACATGTTTGCTGGGGCAGTCACACATGGGGCAGTTACAATCAGGGTAGTCGCAAGTGATGAGGGCATTGTGTGTACATTTGCAATTTGTAGTAATTGGACCAGAACAGAAATTATTGAAGCAGTAACTCTAGATGCACTATCTGTTGCTGTCTGAAAAAGAGGTGGTGGGGAAATTTAGGAAGTTGCAATGGTCACTCAATCTGTACTATACTTGGTTCAAAAGGAGCAGTAGCCTTTGTAGTATTCGTAGTTAGATTATTACCGGCACTAGTGTTGGGGTTCGGCATAATGATGCATTGCTCTTTTAGACGTACCGTGGTATTAATCTCTTTCTTTGTCTTGTGCTACCTTCTCCCACATATTTAATGTTTCATATTGCCTGGGTCTAGGGGGTGGCATAATTTAGTTCAGATTCTCCTTCAATCTTTCACCAATTCTAAGCTGAAAAATACCATAGGAAACTAAATAGACCCTCCTTTTCAGTAATCTTGCACCACTGGTGAAGCTATAAACATGTATGTAATCCCAATTCAATCGTCATATAATGAGCAGGTGTGCCCTCGGGAGGTGCCTTTTCACCTACCAGTATCGGAATTGTACAATCACCTCTCAAAGAGCTCTTACATTCTTTAAGACATTTCATGGTTTTTGCAAAAGTCAACAATGATCAGTTCAAATAATTTAATTCAATTCAATGTTTTGATATGGTTCCATAAACATCAAGTCTTATTCCTCCAATCCTGCCAGAGTCTGTATTCTGGAAGACCTGTTAACCAATCTCAAAGCAGTATTCACACAACAACTGGTCAGCGTTGCGCTTTGTGCCGTCATCAACCAATCACAGCTCGACAATACACTAATCAACCTATCCCGGTACAGCACACTATGACATAAGATCTCGCTCCTTGCAGCAGTTCACCCTTCTTTACAGTTTCTCTAGTGCACACAATTCCACAACTTTAGACAGAACAAAAAGAAACAAATGTTGTCTTCTCCACTTAGGAAATCAAACAGCAATTCACCAATCTTAATATTAAGATTTTTATATCTTCTGACCTTTCACACAAAAAGAGTTTTACCTTTGCGAGTAAGATCTTGACCAGCGAAAAATCACCCAAATCAACATAGATTCACCCTTTGTGCAATCAGGTTCTGCCAACATCAATCAATATTAGTACAATAACAACAGTTTATTATTGTCCCTATCTCAATTTATGTAGTCAACAGTACCTCACAATCTACACCACAAACCTTTAGCAGACAAGAAAACCATTACCCAAAAATGGAAGTGTCTTCTATACTTATGTCAATATGCTTTTACCTATCCTGGGATCTTAGGCTATGTCACGCCTGATAACTCTTCAAATTCTTCACAAATTATAATGAACATATAAATTCATCAAAACATTTAATTCTCATCCTCCAAATTGCTTCTCAATAGACACAATATTAATCACAATGCATCTCTCTATTAATACTCACACCTTCAAAACAGCAATAGCCTTGGAAAATTGTACCTTATGAATCTTCAAGTTCGGAGCACTGGGCTTTGGGATTCCGGCATTGTTCTAACTTGGGCAGGTACTTTTATAGCTCCTCTTCACAAGACGTTAACCGTCACTCTGCTACCAGAACTTAGTGAAGAGGAAATCAATTTAAATAAAATGGTATAACATCACTATCTCACACCAACAGGGTTAATCCCCGCTCGCATGGTTTCCTTTTACTTCTTGGCAACAGACCTTTGTCATTATTTATAAGAAAATAGGAGCTATACATCACATTGATTAAAACCCACAAAGTTAAATCAATAACAAGAGTTAGGTGTACGTTTTAAGGGTTTTATTTTGATTAAATGGGTTTAATACGTTTATTTTTCTTTATTTCTTTATTCAATTAGGTAAGTATCAGTAAGATTACAGAACTGGCCATAAAAAACATGGTTAGATCAATCATGACAAATAATGTATCAAAACTGTTCCATAAAGGAAAGAATTCCCCATTTCAAGAATGGGGTGAAAATGGTGATCATATAAACCCATAAAGAGTTCAGTTGAAAAGAAATGTTGCAGTTCGTGTATCATCTTCTTCTCTTCTCGTCCAATAATTTTTTGATTCTGCTTGAGAACAGATTCTTCTCCTCCTCTTTCACATATGCACATAATAGGTTTAATAAGACATCACGAAATATGAACATTTATTAAACTATGTCTGCGTATGAGGCTTTTTCGTTTATTAGACCTTCTTTCCCATGAGTATGAGACTATTCTTAACCTTCTAATGAAACAAAAACATGTTAGGCTAAAAAATATGCTTTGTAAAATCGAAACATCTACTTAGAAGAATATTATTCAGCACCACATTTCTTTATTACAAAACAAGGAAAATGATATTAAAATATCAACATTTTCTATTCATGCCTTGTACTTTTGGGGTGAAATAATATGAAGTAATTCTATTCAATGAGAAAGTGTGTCTAGCAAAGCATTTCAAAATGGTATTTTATTCAAAGGCATTCTTGCAAGGTGATGTGAAGCTTTTAAAAAAAGAAAATATCAGGGTAAAGTCAGTGTTAAGTGTTTTGTGCACATGTGAGCAAATGTAACTTTGCCTCCGGAAAAATGACGATTACTCGAAAGATTTTGAGGCCTAATACTTATAGATATAGTTATCTACTGCGGTTTTCACATTTAAATGTGTGTCAGTTCAATATCAATTTGCACGTTAACATTGCATGTTTCTTTAACTAAATATTATTTTGCCTTTAATTAAACCTTTTCCCTCACAATCTACTCATCCAGTCAGTTCCAATCCAGTAATAATTATCTGCTTCTTTCATGTAAATTAAAAGTCAAATGCTGTTTTTTCAGTTTAATAACAGAAATAATTGCCGTGAATTTGTTCTACACTCTTTCATAGTTATGGACCCTGATTCACAGAGCTCTCTCAATGAATAGTCACATCTTAAACTAGCCTTGGCAATGTATTACTTATCAATATTTAGGCCTGGTTCAGGAAGCATTTTGGGTGAGTGGCTGTGTCTTACGGTGGGCTTGGATCATGAGACTTACTGTCAGTGACGAACTGACACATTATGGGTCTCATTCAAGGTACTGTGAAGGATACCTCACCCGTGCACCCAATCTACAATATATTCAGAGGATGGATTTTCCGTGACACCGTTAGCTTCAAGCGGTCAACTTGCTTTGCAGTCCTGGAGACATCAGGTCATTTAAAAAATATTTTTCAGTGTTCTTGATTTAAGCTATAGAGGTTTACGTGCTCCAAAAGTAGAAATGTGTGATGATGTTGAGAGACTATAGGGCACAGAAATAAGATTATGAGCATATCAAAGATGACAGTGAGCATAAATGATGCATGTGTGCTACTGAAAAGTCAATCTACAATGATCAATGGACCTTATTACTCGTCCTTTATACCTGTCACATTTCTGAGTTTGCCTCTCATCGCAGCTCCCATTCAGCACCTTTTCTGATTCAAGTATATCAGCCAGTCTATCATTGGTACACCAATTCTAACTATTTATAACCCTCACCAATTTATTAGGTCCCCTCTCACTGTCTTTCCCTCTCCCAGTTCCTCTCTTGACTCCACCTCTTTCAACCTATTAAATACATTTCTTCTTCACCATAAAATGCATGTCTCTCATTCTCATGACTTTATCATGTTCCATAACACCTCCACATCTTGCTCTTTCGAATCGGTAACAGCTGTGGCCGCTCCTCTGTTTCTGTGGGGTTCCTTTCAACGCAAACCCTAATTACAACACTCTATCCCTTCCACTTGAAGACAACCTTCCGCTTTCTACAACTCTTATGTTCCAAATTTTGTCTCTTCCTATCTCACAGCAAGCCCTTTCTCGTCCAGTTTCATTTTCATCCTTCACTCATTCGCCCCACAATCCTCCCATTTTTTGTCACACTATACACTTCCTTTTCTTTAATTCATATACTATCAACTCTCCCTTTCACATTCAGTCTTAGCTTTGAACATTAAATATCACTATCTCTTGCTTCTAGCCTTATATCTCTCATTCTCTCACAACCACCACCCAATGCTACTTTGACCACCATCTCTATTTTTGTAATCTTTTCACTTTTGCATCCCTAGTTTTCCGCCTAACGCCACCCAATCCAATCGTTCTCATTTTCAAATTTCTATCACATTGGTTTCCTCTTCTACCGCTCTCATCCCTCACATTTACCTTCCAGCTTTGCAGGTTCCTTATATTTTCATCATTCCTAATTTTCCTTGCAGCTCACTCAACCTCGTGCTTCTTCCACTCCTTTCCCTTTAGAATTCTACATTTTCACCTGTGTCGTCTCTTTCCCATTCTATCACATCACTATTGATTACATCCATGGCATGTCACTTTTCAATGGCCAACTTCATCTTTCTCCCTTTCTGTCTTCCACTCTTGCACCGTCTCTCACTCTTGGTCTCTTGCTCAAGCACTCTTTGCACTCTGGAAGTCTCCTTCATAAAACAGAAAACGTACAGGAAACAAGGAGCATCGCAATTATTCATGTCAAAAGCGAGAATCCCTGGAAAACAAGGAGAAACAAGAGTTTCTCTCTACAGTATGGGTGGCTGCTGTGTAAGCACCTAAACAGATAAGACTAAAACAGCAGCAGAGCAAGCCCAGATTACAAAATAGTGATACATGAGCAGAGAGAAGCGATGGGTATACACAGCTGCTAGGTGGCAATATGTCATGTGTGACAACCCCAGCCTGTCTGGCTTTCAATCAAAAGGCACTGTGTAAATGGGAACTTTAAATCCCATGTTTTAAAAGGTAAACATGAAACTGCAAGTACCAGAATGCACAGTGATGGACAACAAGCTAGGACAAGCTGGAGGTTCATATTTGACATGGAGCTGAGCGGGTGAGTGAGTGAACGTCTGTGTATTTGTGGGTACATCACTCCATCATAAGTGGCAGGAATTAATCATAGCAGTAAATCTGAGTGTGGCATCAGGTGCAGCTATTTATGCACCTCAAAGAAGATGGTTTTTAATCTGGCAGCAGAGCTGTGACAGCTGTATTATATAGATTTCTGACATATCTAGAGAACCAAAGATGTTTTTTCAAGATCAGTTATTGCATTTTATTTATCTGATGGGTACGATTGAATTATAGTGCATGCCTAGGCCCCCTTTGGATAAGATGTAGTAGGTGCTTAAGTACTGTATTTCCCGAATCAAGGCATCTGAAACAAATAAATGTAAAAAAAAAAACAACTAACACTTTGCAGAATTCACAGTGATCTTATCAAAGTCATTCATGGGTCTAAGGAGCGCCATGCGAAAGGGGCTGTTGACGATTCACTGTAACTATGGCCCACTTTCTGAGTCTTGGGAAGGCTACATAAGCACCCTCTGTTCCCCTCTAGTTCAATTTCTTCTCTGGTTGGATCAGAGGTCCTGCACGTGTGAACTGAAGGAGCAGGGAGAGCAAAGTGAAACTAACTCTTGCTGGCAGTGGACTATTGGGCGCCCACACCCACACAACAGAGAATCTCTCCTTCCCTTGAGATGCAGTAGAAGGAAAAGGGCCCATTCACTTCTGGCACATTCACTCGGAACAATTGAAGAGCTCCATTTCAGTCTTTATTTTTTCATTTAAAATGTAATGCCAGTTTAGCAGGCGGTCCCTAGTGAAGTGCCCCCATGGATGCCCTGCTGCTCTTTTCTTTACACCCCTATTAGAGCAAATGTGCCTCAACTGGCCTCTTATTCCATCCAATGGTTAAGATGCTTTTCTAAATTTCCTTCAGAGCATCCCAGCATGAGCCCCCTCTGACAAACACAATTTCAGGGCCCCCCTGCACTGCTGGGATTGCGAGTCCCACTTTTACACCCTTAACTATTCGGCAATCACAAGAAAACATAATTAAACCTAGGAATACAGCTTCGTGATTTATACAACGTTTTTTGTGAGTAAACATATCCTAATTATCGAGGTAAGTCACAGATGAGCCTGGAGTAAAACAAGACTAAAGACCTGAGTGACAGGTTTTCTTGTGACTTACACCTGTCATATTCATGGCTTACTTCTGAATGCCAGGAGTGAGTCTTGAGTACCCATGGCTTACTCCTGGAATTCAGAAGGAAACCTGGAGCGGATAAGCCAATACTACGCCATACGTAGGCATAACAAAATCCTTGCGAAATGAGCCCTAAATATCAGCTTAAGCCATTGGTTCGATATTACTTTATAGTACATGGAAGCCAGCAATTGCAGTATTTCTGGTTTCCTTATTATAATTGACTTGTGAAATCTCTAAACACTTGTAATAAGAAAATGACATAGCTGCTCAAGAGTAATATCTTACAGCAGTTGAGATGCGAAGTCAATGCCTGCTGCCACAGCTAGCAGTCAAGAAGAAAGGCAGGTCACTTAGCATCATTGCAGCTGTAATTTAACCAAGAAAAACAACAGCCGGCTTTTTGTTTTTATGATAAGCTTTTCTAAAATGAACACTGATAAGCAGAAAGTAGAGATTTTTGATAACATGTATATTTTTTGCACATAGTTCATTAAAGTAAAAAAAGGATCTCTCTGCATGTTCGTACTCATTTCGAGCTAAAGCCTTTGTTAATATGATTTACATTAAACGCACTACAGATTCAGCTTTGATTCTTTATGTCTACACCCATACTTCTTCTCTCATATGAGGGAGAAGGATGCCAATGATTTGAGACGTTTGTGGGAAGGATGATGGTGTGATCATGTATTATAAGGAATGAAATATCCTCTGCTGTACGTTAAAAGAATATTGAGTGTCACCCCAAAGTTCCATGACCCTATGCAGGAACTCGATGTGCATCAGGGCTTACTTCATCCAATATATAAAAAAGCTATTTTAAATGTAATTATGTATTCCAAAAATAACTATGCTGAATGTAGGGGGAGCGTGAGGAAGTGTGTTGGTCTGATTAGTACATCAAACCTCCACATTTTGAAACGTAACTCATACCACAATTGTTGTGAATATTTTGATTACAAATCTACTAACTAAAACAGTCTAAAAAATGAATTAGAATGCACATTTATCATTATTTATAACCTACAAATCCTATTGAACAAGAACATGATTTAGAAATGTACCCACAGTTCTCTGGGTCACAGTTTACTTCAATAAACATGTCCTTCTGCATTTGTTTGTGTGATTTAGCGATTAGGTTGCAAAAAGAAAACATTGACAATGGCTTGATTGACAAGACAAAGTATGTATTGTAACTTTATGCCTGGTTTTCCCTCGGAATGTCAAAAATAAATTTGATTGGTAGATCTCCCATTTTCTCCTGGTAAATCTTGTCAATCATCTCACTCTGTGCTACGGTCATTATATTTTTCCAGTCTCCAATGGTGCCTGTAGAAAGCAATTTAGAAAGAACAATGGTGATAATTAATAAATGCAGCCAAACAGATACATAGCAATAACAATTAACAGTTTTGGATGCTCAGAGAATCCACAAGATAAAGCTACTTTCTTTGTGACTGATGAATTACATTTGAAATGGTGGTTTTCAGCTAATTCAGAAACAAGTCTATGCACCAAAGTTAAACATAGAAATGCAACTATCCTCTTTTCAGGTTGTAAATTCATATTTTCTTTTCATATTACCTACATTTACATATGAAAAGTCGAATCCTCACTCTCAATATGGCTGAAGACCTGTAACGTTCGTGGTTTGCTACAGTTACCAATGGAATTTGAAAATTATTGGAAATTTACTCAAACGTTTACCACAAAATTAAATATGTATTTCTCATGGGTCTGTCTGCGTTTTATATATTTGTGACATTAAAACCGTAATTCTAAACATAGCTCCTAGAGAGCATCACATTTGATCATAAACCACATGTAACAATAAACTTCTCCTCTAGAGGGTGTTGTACAACATGTATATTTCTTTAGCCACCTTCAAGTCACTATAACTGCAGCCATAACCTTACCCCATGAAGGGCGTTGTACTCCTAGCTGAAGAGCACATGCTCCAGCCTTAGGAATTCTTAAAAACTTGAAAGAAATCCTAGGTTAGTCATTTTTTCTGTGACCCTTCTAACTTAGGGTCAGTATTTTTTAAAACATCTCCTTGGCCCATGGGGGGAAGGGGGGTGGCAAAACTCTTCAGCTCCCTTGCACTATTTTTTATCTTCTTGGTGGTGACCCTCCTGGGGCCCCCACAAGAGCAGAATTGACATACAACCTACACACAGGTGATATTACCAAGGAAAATGGATAACACTAAACAGGACACGTGTCACACGTCCAAACAAACTGAGGCTGAGTTCTGTCGCATGGTATGGAGCTGCATGCACATCGCTTGATATTGGAAAGTAATGTGGAATCAGTTGGAGGTGGCAGTAGGAATAAAGGTACAAAATACACCTGATTGAAGCATTAAAATGTTTAAATCTAAACGAAAAAGAAAGTAATGCTGCTAGTGCTGGTATTAGAGAAGCATAGACTAGCTATCAATTGCATGTGTGCAGAATCACCAACTGTATAAGAACGGATGAGAGACTTTATTGAATGGGCTAGGATGCAGAGATAAGTAAGACCTGTGTGTATGAAAAGGAGATAAACGGTCAGGTGACTTGCAAACGTGGAAGACATTTCGAAAGATTTTCACGATATGGCAGACCATTCTATAGTGATCCATACGAAAATGCACTTTAATAAAGATGAAAGGAACGATATTTACAAAATCCATTTATGATAATAAGGTTATAGTGAATAGAGATCTCGCTAAGAGAAGTAACATGATGATCCGTATAACCAATGAACACCTTAAGACAAAAATGTAAGGTGCACTGACTCAACTACTATTTAGCGAATACTTTGTCACTGGGAATATTATATGTCAGTAACGTTTACAAAGTAAGATAAAAACAGAAAACGAGTTACTGTATGATGGATTGTGATAACACGAACTGAAACTACAAAAAATATACTTCAAATATGCAACTGTCTTGCGGTATCATGTTATTCTCTGCCAGATACAACAACGATTAATTAAAAAGTTGTATAATAAAATACTTAAAGTTAAAAGAAATCACAGGTGCAAATGCGGTTTTCCTTCTAGAAATATAGTTACTCAACTAATTAACATTTAAGCTTTCGAAATACCATTTGTAGAATTTAGCAACATTCAGACATTCTGCTCCTGGCTCACATACAAATGGAAACATGCCAATGATTCCTAACTTTAAATTAACCTACAATAAAAAAAAAACTTGGCTTCCACACTCAGTATTTCAATTATCCTATTACACTATCTACAAAGATAAACATTCCCACTATTTTCACCAGTAGTATGCCCAATCTAAGGTACATCATTATTCAACATAATTTCGGATTGATAAACTCAAGTAAATATTGTTGCAGATGTAAATAATGTATTAGTGTTATATAATCGGCATGATTAATTTTACTTTATAGAGAGGGCTATTCATTAACGTAGGAAAAAGCAGAACCCTCTGCCAGAATATTACATTCAAAATGTATTATTGTTATCATCAAGTTTAAACGATTCATAAGGTTTTACATATACATTCGGTACAAGTGAGCCATAATATTCTACCACTTATGAAAACTCAGCAGAGGTTTCTTCACTAAGAGGGCGGAGAACCTTTGCAAAATCTTAAGAGGTGTTGAAGGATGAATTTCTTGCGAATAATAACGTATTTTGCCCAGTTCCATCCGACCCTGGAATATATGGTTCTTTAAATTCAAATTAAAATGAGCTTACTCTAACATTCACTAACTTCCCAAGAAAGGGAAACATAAGTTACATAAAAGATCTAACTTCACTGGAATTGCTTTCAGCAAATGAGGTAACGAACACACACCTGACCACTTTTTACAAGTCCTTTTTGTTTCAAGCCCTCATTGTAATTCTTATCTGGCTCTCACATTTTGTGAATAAAGCGAGTACCTGCTGATAGTACTTAGACACCCAGATACTGATATGTGCTCGAACACTGAACAGAACCCTCCAGTGACCTTGAAAAGTACGTTTATAGATTTCAAAAATACTGACAATACATTAGCTTAATTGTAATTTTTTGATGCATTTAATTTTGAAGGTAATGGGTGTCTATGAGAGAGGATTCTTCATTCCCTTTTATCAAAAGATCCATCTTCTGTTAAGTTTCATAGGGGATGTTGGTAACTCAACAAGAACAAGGTAACCTCTCCTAGAAAACTCTTAATCTGTAGGTAATATATCCATTAATTTCTATATATTAATATTGTCCCACACAAGAGCATTTATTTGAAAAACATATCACTTTTTTATTTTTTGTCCAACAATGGTGACTTTTGCATAAAAATATATACAGTATAATTCAATAAAATAAACATATCATGCAGCCCCCAACCAACCTCAAGCAACCAGGCATCCTCACAAACAACCACACCACAATAACAAAACCATATACAAGTGTAACAATTTACACTACAGAAATACAAAAAACAAAGACAGAAATAAATGCAGGCAAAGAGCGCCGACGCGTGTTTCGGAAAGGACCAGTGTCCACAAATCCTTCGTCAGGGCGCAAAAAATATAAACAATCTCTTCAAAGACGTAAAATTCTTCAGTATTCAAATAATCAATACAAACAGTAGATATATAAACAACCAGGGCTGTCTCTTCATAAATGATACATGTAACTTTGTAATATATCACTGGGTCCACAACGGAGCAGCACTACTACACCACGTCCATAATTCGTCTGGCAGAAACACACCACAATGTAAGGGCAAGATCGCCCTCCAAGACTAGATCCCACGAAAACGGGTGGCCCAAGGTTGGCTAGAATAAGAGTAACAGATAACTCAAAAAGAGTAAGGTGCGATGTTAATACAAATCTCCGTGCTAGAAAAATAGGATCCTCCCTCGGGTATAGCAGTGTAGATCCCCGGGGTCCCAGTATTGACGTGTTCCCTCCGAGGAAACAGGGGCTCAAGTCCGGATGATAGAATGCTCCCTTTAATAGTGCAGAGTAAGTCGGGGGTCCCGTCTCATTGCAAAGTCGCTTCCAGGATACCAGATGGTTAAGGGTTAATTCATGGCACTTCCTGTGATGTCATATGTAAATTAGAGGGGGCTCTCAGATTCTCTTTCTGCCCAGGGCCTGAAAATTCCTACAACTGGCCCTGACCGGGGAAGTTTGGAATAGCTATTACAACAGTGTGCAAGGAAGAGGAAGAGATTGTAATACCTCCTGGAATTAGTTTAAAAGCTCCCTAGTGCTGTTGTTTTGTCCTTTTCCATCTGTGTTGACACTTTTAGAATTTAAGTTGTAATATTGCCTTGCAGTTTTCCCCCTTGCTAAATCCTATATATAGTTCTGAAGTTAAGTTGCTCCCACACATACCCAAACATAACCAAATTATAGCCATATTGGGCATCTTACAGAATACAGAGTGCAACAGAGGTAGGAAAGCAGGAACAGCCTTGTTCAGATCCTCAGGTTGCAGCTACCACTGAGGGGCACGGCAGACTGGGACAGTAAATAGGCCTAGGCAAACAAAAAAAATGCAGCCCTCATTAGGAAATCAGATAGATAAGAAGGTGGCCCACCTTTGCCGAATAGGGCAGTCTTGAATTTGTAATGACACTTTGTATAGATGTTTAGTATACAAAAAAGTGATGGATGGAATGCTTGAGTAAGCATGGGTGTAAAATCCGTTCCGCTCACGGATTTTGCGGATTTTCGGCAAATTCGCAATCCGCGAATTCTCGCGAACTTGCCGAAAATTCGTAAAATCCGTGCGAAGCGGATTTTTTGCTTGGTCGCACTTGCCAACTAGAATACCATACAATTTCGCGGGAGTAAACACTTGCGAACACGTAGATGCGGCGGGCAGCGACAATCTCGCAATTGCGAGATTGCAAAATTTGCAATTTCGCACAAGAAATCCACCAGCAGGCAGCATAAACCTTGAAAATTATGATTTTTATCAGAATAACTCCTCAGGTTGACATTTGCCTGCACTTTTTCTTTGCAAGGAGTCCATTTTGGGGGGGGTGGGAGGAAGGAAGTTCCCCACAGTCTCCAACTGCCTGTTCCTGTCCAGCAGGCTCCTCCCAGTGCTTTCTTCATTTGCTGGTCACTTTGATTTAGATCTTGACCTGGAAGGGTTACTTTTTGTGGATGCTGCTGGATATTTGGATTTTTGCAAAACTGAAAGCACTCAGCAGGTGCAAAAGTTCAATCTTATCATTAGTAACCTTTCCCTGTAGTGCTTCCTGAGGGGCCCCTTCAGAGTTCATTTGCCTACTTGCAACTATTCTATGACCCTGCTCTGACCCTCACAGCAGGCTCAGAGAATAGCTACAAGTATACAACAAAGGTCCTGTTAAAAAATTACACTGCAACAGAAAGCAATTACAGACAAAACTGAAAGCACTCAGCAGGTGCAAAAGTTCAATCTTATCATTAGTAACCATTCCCTGTAGTGCTTCCTGAGGGGCCCCTTCAGAGTTCAGTTGCCTACTTGCAACTATTCAATGACCCTGCTCTGACCCTCACAGCAGGCTCAGAGAATAGCTACAAGTAGGCCACAAAGGTCCCGTGAAAAAAAATTGCACTGCAACAGAAAGCAAATTACAGATAAGGAAGCAGGTGCCAGCCAGACTGGAAGTTTAAATTCAGTGACACATTAATCAACCCCAAATTAATTCATGTCAGTTGAAGCAGGGCAGGTGTGCTTGCTTTTTTTCACCCCCATAATCTACAGTGATAAACCAACCAGAGGGTGGCAGTGATGTACCAGAGGGTGGCATGGGTGTACCAGAGGGTGGCAGTGGTGAAACAGAGGGTGCTGTGAACCTGTGATGATGAACCAGACCTAGAAACAACATAGTCGCGGCCGTTGCGAGCCGACAAGTAAGTTCGCAATTGCGAACTGGTACACAACCCTCGCGAACTGGCAGAAACCCTTGCGAACACAAAAAAAATCCGCAAATTCGCGAGAGTTCGCGGATTTTGCGGATTGCGAATCCGTAAATACGCAAGTTCGCGGATTGCCAATTCGCAAAATTCGCCCATGCTTATGCTTGAGTTAATCTCACCCACTGATAATTACTCGGGCCACATCCCAATCCATTGCTATTTTGCACACCATGCAACCACAGTTTGAACCCAGCTAATCGCTCTTCACCCTGCTCCAATGTGACCAGTTCAGCCATAACTGTCAAGCCAGGTCCTCCCTGAACCGGAACACATGCAACCCAGGACCAGTTTCGCCCTTGCTATGGGCTCATCAGATGGGTATGAATTGGTTCCAGTGACACAGTGTGAACTGGACCCACAACTGGGCAGATAATGTTGCCAGGTTAACAGATGATTTTATTACCCTTTAAGTAACCAGGGGCATAACGTAGGTCCTTGCAGCCCCTGCTTGCATGGACTGCAGTCCCAACCCTTCAGGGATCCCCAACCATTCATGGGGCCGCCATTTAGTCCGGGACCTCAACACCGTCAGCAGCTACAGACCTATCTCTCTCCTGCCTTTTCCAGCTAGTGATTATGAAAGCCATCAATCCCCAACTTGCAGACCACCTAGAACTCCATCATCTCATTGGTAGCTCTCGATCAGGCTTTTGCACCAAACACTGCACAGAGACAGTCCTTATTGTGGCAACCGATTACATTAGAAGCATCCTCGACTGAGGAGAAACTGCTGCACTCATCCTCCTCAACCTCTCCACAGCTTTCAATATGCTCTCCCAAGTTACTCATTAGAAAGCTTCAGCGCTTGGGTGACTGCAGACTCAAGTGAATATCCTACTTCCTCTAAGACAGAAATTAACTACTTAGACTTTCCCCTACACCTCAGAATTCAAGAAACTAATCTGAGGATTTTGTCAAGGATCATCGCTCAGCCCAACACTCTTCAACATCTACATGAAGCCCCTTGCTGATATTGTCAGAGCCCACAGCATCAACATAGTATCCTATGCTGACCACACACAGCTCATCCTCTCCCTTACCAACTCAACCAGCACTGCCAAAGCAAACTTTGCCAACTGCATAAGCAACGTTGCTGCTTGGATGAAAAACAACTTCCTCCAGCTCAACACCGACAAGACCGAAATCCTAATCCTCTGCAACAACCACTCCCCCAGGAATGTCTGCTGTGTTGGTGGCCCTCCAAACTAGGTCCCCCACCCACCCCTGAGGACCATACCAAGTACTTTGGGATCATCCTGGACACCAACTACTCCATGAGCAGTCAGATCAATGCGTCTCCTCATTATACTTCCACAACCTGCAACTGCTAGGCAAGATTTCCAAGTGGATCCCAATGAATACCAGACGAACAGTTGCCTAGGCGCTTATCACAAGCAGACTTGATTACGAAAAATGCCCTCTGCATCGGAATCCCAGCGCATGTCCTACGCCGACTCCAAATAACCCAGAAAACTGCCACCAGACTTCATCCTGAACATCCAGCAAAATAACCACATCTGTCCTCACCTCAACAATCTCTCCCAGTCCAGGAAAGATGTAAGTTCAAGCTACTCACCCACGCTGAGAAAGGTCTCCACCACACTGGTCCAGCTTACCTCCCCACCTCCTCAACTTCTACCAACCCATGAGACACCTTCGATCTGCATCTCAGGCAAGAGCACATATCCCTCACATCAACAAGACCAGAAGCGGAGGACACTGTTTCTCATACCTCGCATATAAGACCTGGAACAACTTTCCGAAACACCTCAAAACCTCACCCTCCCTCATGGACCGCTGAAGGACCCTCAAGACGTGGCTCTTATAGGCAAAACAGGCATGATCTCTTCCTCCCCCCTCAAGTCGGCCCTACTCAGCGCCTGAATTCCCTCACGGGTGATTAGCTGAGCTCTACAAATTCACATAACATAACAACATAACAAGGTCAGTGAATATCTGTGTAAATCTTAGGCGGCCCTCATCACATTTTGCAGGCAGGCCCCATTATTCTACTTATGCCACTGCAAGTAACCCATTTCTGCATCTGACGCCCAAACCTCTGAACTAGCTTATGGCCACTGGAAACCA
This sequence comes from Lissotriton helveticus, assembly GCF_964261635.1. Classification (NCBI taxonomy): domain Eukaryota; kingdom Metazoa; phylum Chordata; class Amphibia; order Caudata; family Salamandridae; genus Lissotriton; species Lissotriton helveticus. The sequence goes on along the minus strand of NC_136067.1, from coordinate 890,196,475 downwards.
GACACAGCATGTTTACGTAGTTTTGCTACAGTAAATTATTCATCCCACATGGAGAAGCATATACAGCGATTGGAAACTCTGACTGGCGATGTGGTGAGACACGACTGTGCAGCAGATAAAATGCCCACATAGCTATCTTGCCAGACTCAACCACAAACAAGTCCTCTCACCGTCCCTCAGTGTGGAGAAGGCAGCGGGTTACAGTACTCTCAACACTACCTCGCCCATGGCGTGTGCAAATGTCAACTGTGCTTCGTATAGCGCCTTCGTTATCACCTCTGGCTTCTACAGTACTTCACGCTCACGAAACCACGTTTGTCCTATCAGGGGGGGCTGAGGCTCTAAGGCCTACTCCATGCCCCGAAGCTCTAGGCTGGCATATATATGCCTAAGTAACTCTCCTTACCTAGAGGCGAAGACTCCACTACAGGCTTAGCAGGCGGAGCGCCTTCTCCGCTCCAGCCCTGGCTGCATTCTCGCGCCTGATCTTCAGCAGCAAGAAAGAAAGGACAAGCCTCAAGCCGCACACCCTCTTACATTGCAGGTGATTGGGTGAATAAGCCATAGCAGAAGGTTTCCAACTCTTGCAGCAGCATACAAAGCATTTGCAAGTCCAATAGAGTTAGCCCAGGCGTATTTATCTGGTCTGCAGCAGGGCACAAGTCCTAAGAAAGAAGTGGGGGGACTAACCTAATTAAACAGTGCAGGACCTCAAGCTGCTCCTAAAGGTCTCTAGTGTGCAAGGCACCAGCACTGCATGTCTCGGTGAGGTAACACAAGCTACTCTTAGAGGTCACTAATGAGCAAGGAACCAGCACTGCATGGCTACAAAGTTGGATTTATTGGCATTATAATTGGCAATGTTTTTTACCTAGCCATTATGCAGGGTGCAGTATTATATGAGGCCAAAAGGTGACCTCTTTTGGTCACATATGGTACTGCACCCTGCAGAAAATAAGGCAAATCCACTGTACCCATAATGCATTGTATTCAAGACAGTACTATGAGTACATTCAAATAGCTATGTACATATATACATTTAGTAGCTTTGGAATGTGACAAAAGAATTACATTAATTTTGGATTAGATTGTACTCTGTGTGGAGATGATGAAGAGAAATGTATAGACCGTCTCATATAAATGTGAGATGCCTAGTGAGTGAAGTACCACTGCCAGCCTAGCTTAGGACCAAGTGTGTGTCCTGTCTGAAGCCTTGTAAGAAAATAGTGCCTTGAGACTGTAATTAAAACCTAGGGAGTAACACCATATGTACCAGGGGGTGTTGTCATGGAAGGTTACAAGAAGAGACAAGGCGGTATTAAGGAGGGACTACTAAGCCTGTTCACCATAGAAAAGCCACCATTTACAAGGGACAGGAGCCCATCTTTTTAAAAAGATGGGCGGAAAGTGGGCGGAGCTTTGTGCCCATATCCTGAATACAGCATGTCTTGCGAGACCTAAAAAAAAAAACACTGCACTACCCTATATTTCCCCTTAAAAGCCAGAATGCAGACTAAGGGCCCGATTTAAATCCTGGTGGATGGCCTGTTGGACCGCCTGGGCAACTGAATAAAAATTACTCCATCGCCCTGGTGGAAGGACCGCCTACCAGATTTATAAATGACCACCAGACAGGTAGTCATTTATAAAAGCATTGCCAAGATCTGAAGTGGCAGTATTCCTATCAATGCAATCAGCAGGATGCAGCACTGGAGCACAAGTATTTTATTTTTATTTTTTAAAAGAAAACGTCTAATGCTGCCCTCGCCATGGGAGGCTTCGCCCATGTGTGAGGAGTATTATGATGATTTTACTGTTCCTCATCTGAGAAACAGTAAAACTACATGTCCGCCCACCCACATTGGGTGGGCTGAGATGTAGCCATTTCTATGACAGAGCTTACTGCTCAGGGCTGTCAGAGAAGTTTGGCCATGGCGGAGACAGAGTAGTTTCCACCGTGAAAAACTGAAGGTCCACCTGCATTTAAATCGGGTGGGCTGACCTTTATAATGATGACTGAGTATACATATGGGCAATATATAAATCGGGTCTTACGTGCGGTCTTAACAATATGGCTGCCTTTAAATTTTGTAAGGGTGAAATATAATTTTGACCACACTTAGTCAGTATTCTGGATTTTAGGGTGAAATATAGTATACTACCATATATTTTGAATTCTGTACATCTTTCTTTTAATTTCTGTAAGTACAGCAGTATCTTCTGGGTAGCTCCACAGTACTCCGCTAACAATAAAACTACTTTTGCCTACCTTTACACACTTACATAAACTGCCACATCCCTTTCTATCCAGTTAATTAACATTTGTACACTATATTTACACTTAAAACCCAGAACTCTGACTAAGTGTGGCCTAAACAACATGGCTGCCTGTCTTAAATTGTAAGTGCTTTCATTATGCAATCATATTTAGTTTTGTCATTGCGATGAACCATAGTATACCGCGAAATATACAGCGGCACAATATATCACTACGTTTTTGTGCGTTATGTGCCTGATTCACAATGGTAAACTTACCATATTGTGTATGTTTACCATTGGTTGCTATTCACAAAGGAATTTTACTAGTAATAGCTTTATGACTGTGGAGTCGCCGCACATGCAGAGATAGGACTGTCCTATATTTTTAGTTGTCTCCACAGTCGTAAAGATACTACTTGTAAAATACCTTTGAGAACAGCAAACAATGGTAAATTACACAAAAGTTTAGGTTTACCTTTGTGAATCACCCCCTATGAATATAAAACTACTGAACCAATTCAAACTAATACCAAAAAGGACCCTTTACACCCCAAATTCATGCAAAACTTCAGCTAAATTCATTCATCCTTTTTCATGCTACATCTATTTAAACTACACTCCACGCACACCACTCCAGTCTACTGTGCGACATGCCACTCCACTCTACAACATGCCACTCCACTCTACAACAGTCCACTCCACTCTAAGACACTGTACCACATGCCACTGTACCACATGCCACTCCACTCCACCCTATGCTACTCCACCCTATGCTACTCCACTCTATGCCACTCCACTCTATGCTATTCCACAACCACTCTATGCCACTCCACAGTAATCCACTCTATGCCACTCAGCTCTACGCCACTCCATTTTATGCCATAACAATCTATGACATGACATTCTATGCGATAACACTGTATGGCATGCAACTCTACGCCACTCCACTCTACACTGCTTCACTGTACACCACTCCACTAAATGCCACTCCAATCTATGCCACTACACTCTACGCCACTCCATTTTATGCTATTCCACTCTACACCACTCCAGTCTACTCCACTGAATTCTACACTACTCCACTCTACGTCACTCCAATCTACACCACTCCACTCTATTCGCCTCTACGCAATTCCACTGTCCCCCATTCCACTCTATTCCACTCCATGCCAATGAGCTCTACGCTATTCCACTCTACTCCAATCCACCCGATGCTATTCTACACAACTCTACAGCACCCTATTATATGCCACACCATTATATGCTGTTCCTCTCTACGCCACTTGACTCCATGCCAAGCACATCACTCTACACTATTCCACTATATGCCACTCCACTCTACACCACTCTACCCGACTCCACTCTGTGTCACTGAACTCTATGCCACTCCACTCTAAGTGACTCTACACCACTTTACTTTACGCTGCTCTAGTCTACCCTATTCCACTCTATGCCATTGCACTGTACGCCACTCCACACCATGCCACTCTACTCCACTCTCTCTAGTCGACTCTACACCACTCCATGCTACACTACTCTATTGTACACCACTCCACTCCATACCTCTTCCCTCTACACTAGTCCATTATATGTCAATCAACTGTATGCCACTCCACTCTGTCCAACTCCACTCTACAATACTCCACTCTATGCTATTTGACTCTACGCCACTTGACTCTAGTGTACTCATTCTACTATATGCCACTCCTCTCTACACTACCCCACTCCATCCCACTCAGCTCTATGCCACTCTACACCACTCCATTCTACTGTACTCCACTCTACGTCACTCCACAGCACGCTATTCCACTGTACTGTTCGCTACTCTGCTCTACGCTACACCAGTGTACTCTAGTCCACTCTACGCCACTCCACTCTACATCACTCTACTGTATGTCACTGTATGCCACTCAAGTCTACACCACTCGGTTGTATATTATTACACTCTATGCCACTCCACTGAAAGGTATAGTGAGCAAAAAAACGATGAATTTAGGCCCAGTGTTCAAGCTGGAATGGCAAGGTGAGCAACAAAAGCGATGGAATTAGGCCCAGTTCAAACTGGAATGGCATGGTGAGCAAAAAAACTATGGATTTAGGCCCAGGTTCAAACTGGAATGGCATGGTGAGCAAAATAAAACATGGATTTAGGCCCAGATCTCTGTACTGGGGTGAATGTATGACATTGTTCAGCATTCTGTCCATCAACTGTTGTTTTTGCATTCGTCACCCCGAGTGGGACGGTGTGCTCAGACATGAGTTCTGTGCTCTTCATTCCACTGGAATCAAGCTATCATGGCTGATGAAGGCCCGAAACCACTCCTAGGATGCTGGTTTCCAGTCCAGGGAGGACCTGGCTTGGCAGTTCGAGCTGGACTGTTCCCATGGGCACAGGTTCAAGACTGATTGGCATATGGTTGGGTTCAAACTGGAATGGCATGGTGAGAAAAAAAACAATGGATTTAGGCCCAGATCTCTATACTGGAGTGAATGTATGACATTGTTCTGCATTCTATCCATCAACTGTTGTTTTTGGATTGCACTCTAAGGCACTCACTCTAAGCTGCTCCACTGCATGCCAATCCACTATGGGCCACTCCATTCTACGCCACTCTACTCTGCGCTACTGCTCTCTACGATACTCCACTGAACAACACTACACTCTATGACAGTCTCTTCTACTGCACTGTATGAAACTTCACTTCATGACAGTCCACTCGACAAGGCTCCACTACACGATATCAAGCAGTTTTTTATTAAAAAAGGAAAATCATTGAAATGTAATGAAAAAAAAAGGATAAACTTAGCTATAGTAAGGAAAACGTTCTATCCCATGTAAACTTTACTAGACAAACATTGGACATTCCAAAGGTATAATTATACCGTACATATATAATTTGTGCACTGCCTTCAAATTACTATGGGCCATATGTATTAAGCAAAATTGCATTCACAAACGCCGAAATTCGCATTTGCCAAATGGTTTGTATTAAGGCAAAATAAGGAATAGCAAAATTTGCGATTCCTTATTTTGCGATTGCATTTCAGGAATCTCAAATTTTGCGATTCCTTAAATGCAATGTAAGAAGCACCAAAACTTCAAGTTGGTGGTAATTTGCGATTTCTTTAAAAAATGCACTTTTTTGCATTTTTCAAAGAGCAATGTGAAGCACATACATGCCCTTGTATGTGCGCCACATGTGCATCCATGCTTATTTCAGGGGTGCAACAGGGTGTCCTTTTGACAACCCTGCACCCTTGAAATTTCATTGCAGATTGAGAATGTCTTCCCAGTCATTCCTATGGGACTCTAGGCTCATAGGAATGAATGGGGAGGTATTCCTCAATTAAGGAATATGTAGGATTCGCAAAATGTACTGCTAATCCTACATACATAGCATTTTGCGATTCTCAAATAGCGATTTGCAAAAAATCGCTATTTGAGAATCGCAAAATGACTTTTTGATACATATGGCCCTATAACTTTATTTATTCTTTCTATACAAAAAACTTTAGATTTCACAAGCATTAGAAATTCTAAAGTTATAGTTATACCTTAAATTTATAATGTACTCACCACCTTCCAAATACTATTCATGCACACTGCATTAACTATAACTCACACCTTTAGGATTCACTGATTATACCATTTCATATTACATCACTTATACAATGTGAAATTATAGCATTCATAACAACACTTATCACATCTCAAATGAAATCATTTCTGAGAACACTGTTTAAGATTCAGTTTAAGTGCAATAAGTCAAAACCTAAAAACACTGACTGAGGCCAGTTATGGTTCAGTAAACTAGTCATGTCTTTGCACTGCTTATGACCTGATGTAATTTAAAATGTCTTGAGTGATGTAATATACGATCTCATAAGCAGTGCATGATGGAGATGAAAGTTATGGGTAGTTTACTGAACCATAACTGGAGAATTGCATTGTTTTTGTAGATTCTGTAACCATAACAGCACATTAACTGCATTTTTTTAAACAGACATTATGGTGTTATGAGCAAACCTAACCATACCTACATTTTAACCTTTGTTTTTTCTCAGTGCATAATATGTATTAATTTACTTACAACTTAAGCACTGTTTAGGAATCTGCAGGAAAACTGGCAGCCGTTTAGCATGTTTAGGTCACTATTAAACGTATTGATATTAGCGTTGATTCTTCAAGAGAGGGCACATTTAACAGTTTAGTCTAAAAAAGTGTTTATTTACTAAAAACTGTGCTGTTACACAATTCAGCATGATATTTGGCAAACCTTTAGCATGTTTATTTTTCTCTTGATATATTAAGTTTTATGTAGGTCTATCAAAGGGAACCAACTTTAAAGGTGGGCTTTTACAAAATCTTCGACATGGTAATTGCTTTGGTGCCTTACCCCAGATCAACAAGAAATACGGTAGGTACATACTACATTCTGCTTACTCCTGATTGGGCCCGGGCAGAATTATAATTCAGATAGTGGAATTGGCGGACTTTGGTAACTCTGCGCTACAAGCCAACTCAGCCATTCAGCACAAGGCATAATTATTCTGCCGTTCGAGCCGCACGATGTTCACGAGAACAATGTGAGGCTCCATCAACTCGTGATTGGAAGCGCGAGCGAGATTTGCCTGACCCTGGCACCATTTCCAGCTGGCAGAAGCAGCTATATCAACTCAAAAATACCTTTCTGAGTGGCAATTCTATTCAAATGGGCAGTTCAGGTAGTTTTATAGCGCGAAGCACACTTTTTTTACTTTACTCTATTTCTTTAGCAGGAAGGAAGTGTCACATGGACTGAAACTTCATCTTCCTGTCCAGAAGGTTAGTCTGGGTGCTTTGTCCATCACCTGGTCCCTTTGGATTTTGAGGTGAAAGTATCACTCTCTGTCTGCAATTCCTGGTGCATATACCATTGGATTTGAAGGACTTTGTTTTAAGTTGCGACATCACAACAAGTAGGTTAAAAAACATGTGGATAAGGGTGTTGTTTGCTAGAGGGCATGCACCATTATATATTTGTACCATTTATTCAATTTTTAAATTTGATTGTGGTTGTGGTGGGTGGCCTGGAGAGCGCAGTTGGGTCCTCTTTTTTGCATTAAATGTTATTTAGCTTTTATGAGGGAAAACGTTTGCACAGTTAAGTATTTTTCTCCATGCTTCCGAAATTTGCACTATTCCTTCATTTTACCATGTGGCCTAGTCTGCCCATGGACTATCAAGCCAGCACTAGGCATTGGTTATAATGAAATAACTATTTCTGCGGTATATGTTGTTTCAAACGATCTATGTTTTAGCAATGGCATTGGATGAAATGCAAAGTGTTTTTTTTTTTTTACTTTTTTCTTCTAATAGGCGAAAATATGTTGATGGATTGGGAGGTTATCTGTTGTTGGAAAACCTTTAAAGCCAACTTAATTTTTGTTTTTGGCACTGCTGAATGGTAATGTTTTCTTCTTTCTTTACCGTGCATCCTTTGCTTGCTGGTCAAGTTGCCTTTTTGTCTAGGGTGGGGATGGGTTTGTATGTGTGTGTGTGTGTGTGTTTGTTTGCCATAGGTCACCACTTTGTCTTGATTCTCCATGTCATGTGGCCGGAGGCTGTTTTGTGTAGTCAGTGTGCATAAGCCTGCATGTGTTCTTTGTTGTTCATACCTCCTTGCTTGTTGTTGTTTAAAAAGTGGCCGGCGACCATTTTCTGTAGTAGTCCGTACGTTTTTTCCATAGGTTTGCATATGTTCTTTTCCTTCTAGCTTGTTGTTGTTGTATTTTGCCATAGTTGCTGTTCCACCAGTCCATCCTGATGTTTCGCAACTGGTTGGCCAAGCTATGCAGCAAAGTGCTTCTCACACTATCCATCTGATGACAGATGTGTGGACCAATTGTCAAGCAACTGATTACATGTGAATCATTGCATATTAGATCATTTTGTGGGTTTTAAGAAATAGCTAGCTGAAGGTCTCAGCACTTACGAAGGTTTTGAGGGTGTTCAGTGGCATGCAACAGTAGCGTTGTTCACCAAGGAGAAATCCCATACAGCTGCAAACATCTTGGAAGACTTTAACAGCAAGGTTTTCTGAAAATCTTTAACGTAGAGGTCTCACAATTCGATTTGCTGCAATGGACAATGGCAGTGATGTACTCAAAACAATGACCAATGGTGAATATTTCATGGTCCTTTGTTTGGCGCGTTGCAGCAACCTGATTGCGCAGGAAGCTAAAAAAGACATACTACATGCTGCAATATCTATTTGAACAGTAAAGACTGACCACCGACTATGTCCTTCAAAGAGGAGACAATGCAACTGGGAAACTGACCATGGAGATGAACAAATGGAGGCTAGTGACATGCCTGACACTAATGCTGCTTCCTTTTGAGATTTTCAAACCTAAGTCAGCAAAGAGGACAGTACAATGAGCCAAGCAATTCTGTTGTTGCATCTGATACAGGACCAGTTAAAAGAGGTGTTGCAAACATTCACAGTGCAGAATCCACTCCCTGAGTCTTATTAGACCTTGGGGATCACATCCCAGAGGGCTGTTTAAATTAAAGGGGAAGAGGCCATGTGGCTCCCCTGACCAAGCCTTATTAGGCCTTGGGGACCCCATTCCCCATGGTCACTACTCAAAATAAAGGAGCCTTGAGGACCCATGTCCTGCGGCACACATTACTTAAAGGTGGGTGCCCTGGTGCCCACCCATGGCACCCAAAATACACTCATAGCGGGCTGCAAGGGGTGCCCCACATGCAGCCAGAGCTGGCATTTCTCCCATCCACAGGGAGCAGCTACTTAAGCTGCTTCCTCTGGGTGGGAGGAATATTTGTTTCCCTGGCTCAGTGCAGACAGGGAAAGAGATCACAAGTCTGCTCCCAGGTGGTGGGTGATCTGAAAATTCTACGGAGGTGGCCGGGGGTGGATTCTTGGGACACAGCATGTGAGCCGGCCTTGGGAGGTGTGGTCCCGGGCCATTACTGACTCAGGGAGTGGGGCAGCGTACCCCCCTCCCTTTTTTTAATGGGTTATAGCCAAAGGGAATGGTGACCGTGGAGCTTCTTTAAGGCTATTGGAGGGGGGGTGAATCCCCCCCCCCCCTTTCTGGCATATTTTGGCACTGGGGATAGGCTCCCCAGGGCCTTTAATTGCCTAAGGAAGGGAGGACCTTGAGGGCCGCTACCTGTTTCAAATGCATTACGGTCCAGAGCGATGGGGTCCCCAGGGCCTTTCTGAGGCTTAGAGAGGAGGGTCACAGGCCCTCTCCCCTTTAACTTACATTTCGGCCCCAAGGGTTGGTGTTGCCCAGGCCACATTAGGCTTCTGGAGGGGGCCGTGAGCCCCGTCCCTTATTATTTTGTCTCGGTCCCATGGGATGGGGTTCCATTGGGCTGCTCAGATGTGTCACCTTAATAAGCAAGCATGGGGGCTTGTGCTTGTCTTTTTAAAGTTTAGCTACACATTTGGGGATCCTCTGTAAATTCACAACAAAATAAAAAAAATGTTTTTGACGCCACCAGGCCTAGTGGGTCAGGCTATCCCTACACTGCCCGCACGTTTTTTAAAGAAAACTTTTTAAGAACTCAGTACTGAATGCTGAGTCCTAAGATGGCTGCCACCACTTCTCAGTTGAGGTGGTGGATGGCAATCAGATCTCAGCAGGAGATCTGTTGGATCCACGGTATACTTATTAACCAGTGTGAAATATATTTTATTTTTACAATAAGAAAAGAAAACATATATCCTAATTCTCATTATGTTATCTTAACTTACCTATGAGTGTGAGCATGCAGTTTGAACAGAAAAGTTAGATTTTTTAGAAAACAAAAATAAATATGACTCACTGTCGCACAGACCCGACACTTAGCAGGTCCTGCTCCCAGATCTATGATGTTGGCAGTGCGTCAAAAGCTGCAGTGTTTGATGAACCCCTGTGCTGAGGCACACACCGCCGCACTCCCCCCAAGAGCAGCCGAAGCTCCCGCAGGGACTAATCCTTGCTGGGCCTTTTGCCTGCTATCAACACGCAGGGAAGGTGATGATAAAGATTACTGTGGTCAACTACACCTTGTTAAAATGGGGGGGCTGCCCCTCTTCACGCTTGTGGCACCTACAGAGGGTGCGGATGCCACTGCCACCAGTTCTGCCTGCTTCTGCCATAGCAGAAAAAGGAACAGAAGGTGTAGGATAGAAGGAAAGGAAAACAAAAACCAAAGTACGAAAAAGTCTCGAAAAACACAGAAAAAAACATACATACACCCACGGAAAGGCACAGTGATACAAATAAGTAAATGACAGATGGGATTAAAATTGGGGTGATCAGATTATGATTAGTCAAGATTAGATACCAGTGGAAATTGATTGCATTTGAACAGGCTGTCTACAAGGAGATGGAAGAAACCACAGAGAAAGAAACCTTCAAGAACCTGTCTAGAATGGAATGGGAAGGCATGCGCAGCCTCCAGAACAACCCCATCATCAAACCTGCTGATAAGGGTGGAGGCATAGTCCTACAAGATAAAGAGGACTACACACCGAAAGAGTGCAGACGCCTCCTCAACAACAACCAGAATTACAGACAACTCAAAGAAGATCCAACTGAAACTCTGAAGAACACCATCCACATAATAGTGGAAGCAGCAGAAGCTAGAAACCATATCTCCAAACAAGAAGCAGACTATCTGTGAACCAAAAAGGCCAAAACCCTGTACTTCTATACAGTACCTAAAAATCCACAAGGAAACCAGGCCACCACCGGGTCGCCCCATCGTGTCTGGCATCACGTCACTACTGGAGCCACTTTCACGTTTCTGTGATTTCTTTTTGAACCTACTGGTGCAAAAATCATCTAACTATCTTAAAGATACAAAGCACCTGCTCAACCTCATTAAAGATATACCTTTTGACCCACAAACCCACTTACTAGTGGGTCTTGACATAGAGAGCCTGTAAATAAGCCTAGCCCAGGATGACACCCTGTGTTTAATCAAAGAAACACTAGAAAACAGCACATTGGAGTTCAATACACCTAGGGACTTCATCATGCAGTGCGCAACCCTTGCCCTTAAGGAGAACTACTTTGAATTTAAGGGGGACTACTTCCTCCAAACAAACTGAACATCAATGGGCAGCACATTCGCCCCTAGTGTGGCTGGCTTGTACGTGTACCATTTTGAGACCACCCACATCCTCCCCCCCAAAATCCTTTCACCACCAATATAATATTTTAGAGTCATTACATTGACGACATCTTGATCGTTTGGGCAGGCAAGGAGTGCACCCTCTCAACGTTCATGACATGGCTTAACGGCTGTGACTCATACCTGCGATTTACAAGTATGGCAGACAATATGAAGTTATATATAAGGGGGTGGTCCCAGTATTTATAACATCAGAATGTGTTAGTGGTCAAGGCAAATTAGAAAATAAATAGTCGAGACAGATCAAAGTAAATTTCAAAGCTCAGTGTTAATTAATCACACTGACATTGTTGAAAGGTTATTCCAAACCATAGGAAACAATCATTAAATGCACAATTGACGACATTGCAGTGCCCAGGGAGTAAGGGTGGGGAAGGTATGTGATTGTGATGAGGTAGTGGGATGGAAGAGAGTGTGAATCACATATATTACAGGCAGCAGTTAATAATATGCCAAAAAACATGAATCAAAAACAACATAATAGTAAAAGTACATAATGTCTGTACTGGTATGCCATGTGACATTCAAAAGCTCAGTAATTCAAGTACAGTAGGTTAGACTGGCATCGGACAGTTGTCGACGTTTCGACCCCCTAGAAGGTGTAGGCCTTGATGGAAGCCTTACAATTGGGGGCTTCTTCAGGACAGTGTGTGGGTGAAGTGAAGTAACGGGGCACCGTGAGTGGGGAAGTCAAGTATCTCACACATCAATTAAGGAGATAGACATGGCGCTGGGGGCTCATGGAAGGGAGAGAGCGAAGAAACACCTCGAGAGTGGAGTTAATCCTTGCACTGCCCGAATGGATCAAGCGGGCGAAATTAGGGGTCAAATCCACTATTAAACCAACATCAAGAACCCGAATAAATCAGGGGACCAGTCTGGTGGCAGGACCTCTGAGGATGAACGAGCTTTGAAATTTACTTTGATCTGTCTCGACTATTTATTTTCTAATTTGCCTTGACCACTAACACGTTCTGATGTTATAAATACTGGGACCACCCCCTTCTATATACTGTCTAGTAGCTAGGTCCCAGTGATCCCGGGTTTACCCTTTTTGTATAATCGACAATATGAAGTTAGCATTCCTGATCTTAACAATTAAAGCAAAAAAAGTCTCTTACAGACCACTACCTTCTACAAACCTACGACCAGGAATTTGCTACTCAAATTCGATAGCTTCCACCCACGCGCACTCAGGGAGAACCTTCACTACGGCCAGTTCCTTCGAATCAGAAGGAACTGTAGCAGGATTAAAGATTTTCATTGACAATCGTCAGACCTAGTGCAGAAACTCGAAACAAGAGGCTACTCCAATAAAATCATCTGTTCCTCAAAAAAGAGAGCACAGAAATAGAACAGAGAATCCTTACCAGAAGAAACCCAACGAATGGACACCACTATACCTCTCACATGCATCACTACATACAATATCGCCTCAAACCGAATAACCAAAATAATCAAAAAGAACTGGCGATTTCTGAACACTGGAAATGACAGAACATTACATCATAAAGGGGCACACATCTAACGATGCAAGATGGGTGATAATCAAACAAATCGAAATCACCACCTGAACGGATGATAATCTTTTGTTACAGAAAGAACAACGTTGGATCTATCGATTATTAACCCATAAGACTGGGTTAAACGACAATATTCCTTGGAATGCGCTTAGTCACCGTTAATTTTTCACCCATTCCTTGCAATATGATCTTCTGACGCTGTACATATAGGGAAACTCCAATATCCATACCCCGACACCCTATTGTCATACCCACCGGTACAGTGAGGGATCCTACCAACCCGCACCCTTTCCAAAGGGCACACACTTAACAAGGGGGACCACGCCACAACATTATGTGGTACCCTTAACGTGGACCCGTATGCCCTCGGGTCCCCACAACCCCACAGGTCCGCACCATTAACCATGGTATACCCCAATCTGCACTGGACATCCTTTCCCCAGCATGTGGATCGCCCATATAAACTATCTCTAATAATTAGACACAGTAGTTCTGTTTTTTACCTCCATATCTGTGAATTACCAGTAGACACGCATTAATTTCATTTTAATATCACCCATCACTATGGGGTCAGTTTTACACACTACCCGGGACAGAAAACATAGTCTGTTTTCCCTGCCTCTGATGCAGTCCTGGGCCTAGGGCCACGTCTGACGCCATGACGCCTTCGCAGCATGACGCGCTCACTGCCAGTTATCAGCCAACCCGGCAGGAGTTTACACTTCAAATAACAGCCTCTCGGAACAGCTCTCCATCCACGGAATCCTGATTGCAAGGCAGCAACAGGTGTGAGAAGAGGGCAGACGACCTTGACGAAGTAAATATGGCCTGCAGAACTAATTCTATTTGAAGGGTCCTAATTGGAATCATAACCCTCACAGTAATGGGCAGTACCTCTCTAACTCTTTAACCCTTTACCTTCTACTTTCTCAGAGTGTGACTACAGGTCCTGCCCCCTTGCTGGATTCATGCTGCTTGTGATGAATTTAACACCGTAAGCCACAATTTCCATAAATATCGAAACCGCTATAGATACGGATATAATCACCATAATCACGGTAACGCATATTTCCAAGTAGCAAACGCCATACAAGCACAAGTGACACCTATTATCACTTCCACATTATTCGTAATATGGTTTAACATGGCGCATAGGTTATGGTTGTCACAGATGGTTACGGTATAATCACACTATATGTTATGTTATGTTAATCAGAGTTTTATTGAGGGCCCAGCTACTCATGCAGAGTGTCCCGGCGCTATCAGACTATATGTTTATGTATATTTTTTGTTCTTGTTGTGTTCCGTCTGTTCCATTCCTAGAGGTATTAAGCAGCGCAAGAAGGCAATCATTATCCTCTCTCATCCCACCTTAGCGCGGGCAAAACTCGAATAAGTAAAGCACCACACACTTGAACTTCACGTAACCACGAGCACATAGGTCCTGAAGAAAGCTAGCATACGCAGCAACCTGGTTGAAACATGTAGACCTGACCTTTTTAATATAGGATATTAAGAGACATTTCCTCGACACATATCCGAATCCTGCACCAATTTTTAACACTGCCAGAGGGACCACCATTAAAAAAAATCTTTAGTTAAAAGGGATCCAATAGACAGTTTTTAAACTTCCCCTTCACAGCACCACCCTGGACTTACACAATAACTGCTCCGCTGTAATTCAGGCGTCGGAGCACCCGCGTGGTGCACTCGGCACCTTGGGTGGGACCCGATGATGAAACATGCCACCAACTAGTGTTGTATTTCTATCTAGGACCCTAATTCGATATTCCCGATTTATGCCCTTATGTGGTTATAATAAATAGTATCCTTATAAAGGCATAAGAATGATATCCATATTTAGTAATAGCCCATGCAGTCCAAATACGGCAAGGCTACTCCCGTAGACTCCTAGAAAGTAAAACGCGTTCTTTAAACAAACCAAGCCTCCAGCAGCCCGGGAATTCCCCCTGCTTTTGTTTTGATTTGCATAAGAACTCCTGGAGACAAGAAAGAACTGTTAGTTCTTAGTGACGTCTTATGTCCAACCTTACGTCAAACCCGGCACCTTTCAGGTATAAATATACCAACGTTGCCTTAAGCAAACACACGGTGGTTTGGAGTAGAGCGGCTATCTACTTGCCCGACGCCCAGCTGATGCGAGAGCCGAAGGAAGCCGACCCTCCCTTGACACACTGAGAAAGACGCTGTCTTTTTCTCCAGCCGAGAAATTCCAGCTCCAGTGTTTCCAGTCACCCTTGCGGGTTGCTGGGAGATCGAGTCCTGAGAGAGAGATACAAGACCTCCTACATTCTATTATCAAGGTACGGAGCTGACTAAACCCGTAAGAGATTTCTTGATTCAGTTTCTTGGCAAAAACCAACTTAACGTAAACTGCAACTTACTTACTCCTTCCCACGTATTAGGCTTAGTTCAGGTACACCGGGGTAGGCATATCTTAGAAGCACCAGTTGAGTACGTTAGTCAATGTTTTTATGTGTGTATATATTTAATCAGTTTTAAAGTATCATATGGCTAAGAAACCATATCAATGCTTTTACAGTATTATTTCATAATACTCCTTTTACTGTACGCACTTTACTTCATGATAAGTATTGCAATTGTGGCAATTCATTTCTCTTGCATGAGAAAGAAGACTGCTCAATAAATAACACCTTTAATTGAAAACGCCCGTCTCTCTATTTCTCTGCACTCTGGTGAAACTAAGTATGCACGATTGACTGAGTGAAATAGCTGTCTATTGTTTTCACACGACTCTAGAGATACACTCTTTATTCTGAGGGAGCAAAGTTATCATGTTTATGCGGCTGTCAGAAGCTAATCCCTTCTTGTCTAAATCAGGAGAGTTAACTCTTTCCTGAACATTCGAGAAAGTTTCTAGTGACCTCTGAGCTAGCTGGCAAAACTAATTAAGTCTAATATAGTCAGTAGAGACCTAAATGACCTCAGTCCTACGTCTACACTGCTGTTTATATTATTCCAATGCGCAGAGCCTTGGGAATATAGGAACTACACTACATGGCACCCAACGTTTGGTAAGGCGATAATCTAACGCAAGACATTAGAATAACTCAGTCGTGCTTTTTCACACAGACCCCTTTTCCCGCAAAAACTCCATTAGACGTCTGGAGTGGGTAAAAGGTTAATATCCGCCGGAACTTGGTAGGAAGAGATTCCTATGTATTAGTTTTGGTTTAGTCAACGTTGAAGGATACAGTGTTCCAAAATATTCTGCACCTAATCTTTGTTTCCTTGAAACTTGCTCTGCAAAGCAAAAATAACTTTCTGTCAGTAAAATGCCGGAAGGTGACAAAGAAAGAGATGCTTTAGCAGCTTATCTCCTAGCGGATGACACAAGTCTCCGAGAAGAAGACCCGAATAACATAATCATTCCGGTAAACGTAAGAAGAACCATAACTATTAAACTTATAGAAAATGGACTGTCACCGAGAGGTGGTACAGTCATATTCGTGGTAGAGGCCCATGAATATCAGCAGACAGAGGTATTCTATTCATGGATACATTTTCCAGCAGCACACGCTTTGACACAATATTTCCACTATTACAAATTAGAGGAACCTCCGGATGAATACGCTCCTTTCGAGGACGTTGAAATCCCACTAACTTACCAAGAGCACCTGCTCTGGTTTAAGGGCGCCCTAAAACATCAAAATCACATCACCAGGCTAGGTCCACTAGGTAGACCAGGAACCACGTGGCCGGTTCTAGCCAGCTACACACCACATCCCGACATTGAAAAGATGTCAGACCAAGAACTTTTAGCTCAGCTAAAAATACTCATTAAAATACATAGACAATTGGTCCAATATGTCATGCGGACTTCAACAGTCCAACCAGCAATAAAAATTCCACAGACCACCCCGCAGCAGGGGAACACAAATAAAATCACACCACAGAATATACAATCAGCCATTGGCAAAATACCCGCAAAACGGGAACAGATTCCATTCTGGTTAGCCCAGAAAATCACTCAAATAGAGGCGGTATTTCCGGATACTACACCTCATGAGAAACACAGAATTCTGACTCTCTGTCTTCCAATGGGGATCGCACCACATGTGGAGGACTGTGACACTTGGGGCACAGTCTTTGCTTCGATTTACACAAAAACACATGGTGTTCCGTCCATGGCGGTTATACCAGACGTACTAAGACAGATTCAAACTGAATACGGTCCAGAACCTGCTTTAACTCTGGGTATGAAATTACTGAAAGACTTCAAGCAGGTCTCGGCTATATTATTAGCCAACATAAAAGGAGAAGCAGCATCTGTGGCGATCCGCCAGAAATTGAAAGAAACAGATATAGCAGAACAACCTTTTGAACTTGCCAGAATCATAGAAAAATCCTATGAAGAACTAGGTAGAGATAGTTTGGGTGGAAAACCAGTAAAACCCCAACTAATTGAAAATCCTGAAAAAACAATCATTAAAAATGACCTAAGAACTCCAAAAAAGAGTTGGGATGGAAATAAACAATCCACTCCCAAAGAAAAACGATTCCAGTCCAGAGGAAGGTCTCCTCAACGGAGAGATAGGTCTCCAGACCGAGGTGGCAAGTCTCCCCAGAGGGAGCCCTCTGAGAAAAGATACAATCTTAGAGATAGGGATAAATTAAGAAAACCTGACAGATATCAAGATATTGATACACGTCCCTCTCGATCTTTTCAGACTTCCTCACATAAATCGGAAAGAAGAGGACGGTCAGAACACAAAGAAGAGCACATCAAGTCCAAAGACAAGGAACCTGCTCATCAAAGTAAAAAATTACAATTTCCAAAGAAGAAGGTAGCTAGTATTAGAATAAAACATGCCGAGGATACTGAGGACACAACTTAAAAACGGAGAGTGGGCCCAGACAATGCTAGACAGCGCAGCAGAAGTAACCATAGCTCGCAAGATCCTGATGAATCTTCTGGAGACAGTGGACAAGAATGAATACATTCAAGTGGAAACTGCAGACACCAGAGTTAGCAAACCCCATAAATTATACGAAATAACATTGCGTATAGAGGGGGACAAAACTAGGAAATTAAGGGGTCTCTTTTGGGATAACCTTTCTAAAGGCTATGACATCCTGTTAGCTGAGAAAGACTGGCCACGAGAGTTTGTCAGGGAGTGCCCTCATGGCGAAGAAATGATTATGCCTGCCTTCTCAAATCATATTCCAATTCATAAAAATATACATTTGCAAGAAAATGGGCAGTGGCCCAAGCTCCTGCATTATATAAAAATCATGTAGGATGGGATGAGGATTCTCCTCCTCACAAAATCCAGTTAAAAAATCAACCCACTGCACAAAGGCAGTACCCAGTTAAACAAGAAGCTAAAAAACAAGTCAGGGAGATCTTAGATCAACTTGAATATCAGGGGGTGATTGAAACATGCACCTCACAAATGAACAATCCTTTGTTTCCTGTCTCAAAGCCAGACGATTCATATCGTCTAGTTTTGGACTACAGACACCTAAACTCCAGCTGCAAAACATTTGCAGTACAAAACTCACACAGTGCAGCACTAATGAATAACATCGTGCGTAAAAAGTATAAAACAACATTAGATATCTCTAATGGATTCTTTTGTCAAAACATTGCACCTGAAAGCAGGTATTTGACCGCTTTCTCAATAATGGGGTCGCAAAAACAATTCTGTCGATTCCCACAGGGATTTATGAACAGCCCAGGGTTATTCTCAGCAAGGGTAACAGAGTTACTACAAATATATGATGATGAGGCATTATCTTATGTCGATGACATCTATGTCACAGATGATGACCTGAAGACTCACTTGAAAAGAGTGAACACCATAATACTTGGGTTCGCAGCTAAGGGGTACAAATTCAACTTTAAAAAGTCACAAATTGCTCACCTAACTGTCCTGTTTTTAGGATATGAATTATCAAGTGAAGGCAAAAGCCTAGCAGACAACTTCTTAGAGAAGTGTCCTGTACTCCAAGCTCCAAAAACGCTGAAGAATTTACAATCTATACTAGGATTCCTGAATTTCGGAAGAACATACATTCTAAATTATGCAGAGAGGGTTAAACCTCTCTATGAATTAATAAAACCTGATTTCAAACCAATCAATTGGACTCAGAAACACACAGACATTTTAAGATCATTACAAACAGACATGTTAACTAAAACAAAACTGCAAACACGCGAAAACGTACGCAACCTTGTAATCCGAGTCATCCCAGGAAGATGCGGATTCAAGTACCTAACCTCTAACGAGGGAGAAACGGTACCAATAGCTTACAAATCACATTTGTACACACAAGCTGAAATGAAATTCAGTTCTACTGAAAAACATCTAATAGCGGTTCAAACTGCTGTAGCAAAAGAAAGAACCCAAGCCAGAGGCAGGAAGATATCTGTTTTAACAGCAGAATCAGCACTTGAGGCATTAACAAGCCCACGCAATCTAAATGCAGTGGCATTAGATCCAAAATGGATACAATGGGAAAATTCTCTTGCGGCAGAAGACGTAAAGCACTATTTTGACCCGAAAATGAAAAAACTAGAAAATCTAGAATATGAAGAAGAATATCCTCTGCCAATCAAAATTCTGCCTCTCGAACAGTACACATGTGTAATCTACATGGACAGATTTGCACAACACTACGATGTAGAGGAAAAATCCTACAACGCAGAGTGCGCGATTGTTAAAGGTCGCTGGCGCTTAGGTAAATTCAGACCAATAATCACAAAAACTGAATCACTCAGAAACTGTACAGCTCAGCGAGCTGAAAAAAGATCTTTAAAGATGGCGCTTGAAAATGCCGATCGTGAATTCACAACACTAATAGTGTGCGATTCGCCTTTCTGCGTCAGCTCTTACAATAATGACATGCAGACATGGATCAAAAACGGTTACAAAGATGACACATGTGCCACAATAAAGCATAAAAAGCTCTGGGAACAAGTAGTTCTTTTGCAGAAAGAACTACGAAAGACTCACGTGATACATACACTGAGTCATCAACGTGATTGCGTTCACGTTGCAGGGAATTCATTGGCTAACAGAACCACAGCGGAAGCGGTTCAACCGGCTTCCGTAGCCACAAAAAAGCGTTCTAAAAAACATATAGACGGAGAAACCATGCTGGCCCTAAAAGCCTCATTAAAAGGCGACTATGCAGCATTACCTCTCGGCTATCCACTCAGTAATACATACATAATTGATGCAAACTCCGTTCCTTTTGCTCAAATCCCTGGAGTGGAGGACAGAGTAATTCCAAACACGAACCGGAGAGTCTTACTAATAGCAGACGCACATATGGGATTGAGTCTAAGGCACCAAGAGATCGTGAAATTACAAATTTGCAAAGGATTGTCCAGACTGCAACCGAGATCGCAGTCGTGAACCGGACCAGACTACTGCCAGGACACCTCTATTAGAAAGCATAAGGCTATCTATTCGCAAAAATCCAGCAGGAGAAATGCGATCCCATAAATATTAAGACTAGATTCACTTAAAATGCAGACACCATCTCTCGGCTGACGCCAGAACTGTTATAAAAGATTTGCGAGACTTTATCGGGACATACGCAATTGGCATGCTACATTCTGATCAGGGTCCTGCGTTTAGCTCTCGAGCTTACAAAGAGGCCATGACCAGCAAGGGCATTGCATTGTGGTACTCTTCTCCCTTCCATCCTGAGGGAAATGCGGTAGTGGAAAGAAAAAACCGGGACATAAAGCAATCTATAACGGCGAGGGTATTAGTTTCGGGTGATGGGTGGGTCAAACATTTAACAAGTGTCCAACGTAGTCTTAACAATCTGCCAAGAAACTCTCTAAAAGGTCTCACTCCCTAGGAACTATTGTTCGGTACTAGAATGCACATTCAGGACTTAGATAGTCACACTTCAGTGGTAGAAGAAAAAGCTTTTGATATCAAAGACCGTTTGGCTGTTTTACAAGACTTAAATGAAACAAGAAGAAGTCTTAGTAACACAAAGTTACAGCCAACAGCCACTGAAGAGAAACCACCTGTCCCAGCAAGACCTGTCTGGATTCCAAAGATTGGGGATCTAGTCAGAGAGAAGATCGCGGTGAAGAAGGAATTTGGGCCTTCTTACAGAAAAGCAGTACCTGTCTTAGCTGTCAGCGGAACAAGATCAGTGTACTACCGCCCCTTGCTGGTAAAAAGGAGAACCGAGTTGTATCCATCGACCTGGTAAAACCACAATCATGTGGCCAATAATAAGTAGTAGGCCCAGTGGACTCCCAAGAAATAGCAGAAGACCAAATCTTGCTACAATCCAAGAGGTTCAAACTGAAAGACTAATCACATTTGATAAACCTGCAGTGAATAATAAAGGACCATGCAACAAAGCAATGGAACTTGTGCCTCTTGAAACCCAAATTGCAACAGTTCGTCAAGAAATACCTGTCTACAACGATGTAGCCTGAGACTATGCTAATGAAACAAAGAAAAATCAAAAAGCAAATGAAAATCCGGAAGCAATTCCAACAATTGACAGAACTGCATCTGGCTACTTCATCAATTTTGATGACTTTTCTGAAGATCCAAGCGAGCCTGAAGAAACGCCAGCAACAAAAACTTTCAAAGACAAAGTAACTGAACTTTTTCACCAACTAAAAGAAACATGTCTGATTTCACCATGGATTGAATTTTGGATTGTGTTAGGTGTACTTTTCCTCCCGCTTTGGCTCATCATGGTTTTATGTTTGGGTAGATTTATTGATGGAAAATATAGTACAATGGACACAGAAAGTCAGAACATCAACTTGGTCCTAAAGCCTCACACATCCTCTCACATCGAGAAAAGAGAACTATCATTAGTGAACATCACAGCCAATCCAATACCCGGTGGGGTAACATGGGACAAAACTGATTATGACATTTTTGGCCCGATTGAGCTCTTGAAATATTCACACCAACTTAAGGTTTCCTTAAGTGACTTTGTGACACCAAGTACTTTCTCTGATGATTGGGACTTTGAAAATATTAATAATATGATGTCAGATTTAGTAATGTCAGCCAAATTTACAGAACATGATTACTTGCAGGGTTCATCAAACTATGAAGAAATGTACTGTTATAATCATTATGGTCATCACTATTTGCATAAATCTGCTCAACAAGTTCAAGTTCAAGTTGAATATTTGTATAGCGCACTACTCACCCAGAGGGTCTCAAGGCGCTTGAGGGAGGGGGGTATGTTACTTATCGAATATCCAGGTTTTTAGTTGTTTTCTAAAGGAGAGGTGGTTCTGTGTAAGGCGGAGGTGGATGGGGAGAGAATTCTCGGTTTTGGCCGCTAAGTAGGAGAAGGATCTTCCACCCATGGTGGATCTTTGGATGCGTGGAATCGCGGCGAGGGCTTGATTGGATGATCGAAGTTGGCGGGTGGGGGTGTAAAAGGTCAGGCGCGTGTTGAGGTATTCGGGTCCTAGGTCGTAAAGGGCTCTGTGTGCGTAAGTGAGGAGACGGAACATTATTCTCTTGTTGATGGGGAGCCAGTGGAGGTCCCTCAGGTGGCCGGAGATGTGAGCTTGGCGGGGGATGTCTAGGATGAGTCGAGCGGAGGCGCTCTGAATGCGTTGGAGTTTTTTCTGTAGTTTGGCTGTGGTTCCGGCGTAAAGGGTGTTTCCGTAGTCCAGTCGGCTTGTGACTAGTGCATGGGTGACCGTCTTTCGTGTTTCGATGGGGATCCAGCGGAAGATTTTTTTGAGCATACGTAGGGTGTTGAAGCATGATGATGAGACGGCGTTGACTTGTCTGGTCATCGAGAGGGAGGAGTCTAGGATGAAGCCCAGGTTACGTGCGTGGTCCGTTGGTTTGGGTGCATTTCCCAGGGCCGGTGGCCACCATGAGTCGTCCCAAGCGGAGGGGGATGATCCTAGGATGAGGCCTTCCGTTTTGTCCGAGTTCAGTTTTAAACGGCTGTTCTTCATCCACTCGGCCACTTCTTTCATCCCATCGTGTAGGTTGGTTTTGGCGGAGTTTGGGTCTTTGGTGAGGGAGAGGATCAGCTGGGTGTCGTCTGCGTAGGAGATGATGTTGAGGTTGTGTTGGCGCGCGATGGATGCGAGGGGGCTCATGTATACGTTGAAGAGGGTGGGACTGAGTGATGATCCTTGTGGAATGCCGCAGATGACTTCAGTGGCTTCCGATTTGAAAGGGGGGAGGCGGACTCTCAGGGTTCTTCCGGCGAGGAACAAGATGATCCAGTCCAATGCTTTTCCTTGTATTCCGACGTTGCTGAGGCGTTGTATAAGGGTGCTATGACAGATGGTGTCGAAGGCTGCGGAGAGGTCAAGTAGGATGAGGGCAGCTGTTTCTCCGTTGTCCAGTAGAGTTTGAATGTCGTCTGTTGCTGCGATGAGGGCGGTCTCGGTGCTGTGTTTGGCTTGGAAGCCGGACTGTGAAGAGTCGAGGGAGCGTTTGGATTCGAGGAAGGCGGCGAGCTGGCTGTTGACGGTTTTCTCAATGACTTTGGCCGGGAATGGGAGGAGCGAGATGGGGGCGGTAGTTCTTAAGTTCGGTGGGGTCTGCTGTAGGTTTCTTCAGGAGGGCACTGAGTTCGGCATGTTTCCAGCTTTCCAGGAAGGTGGCGGAGTTGAGGGAGCAGTTGATGACATCGCGGAGATGGGGTGCGATGATGGAGTCTGCTTTGTTGAAAATGTGGTGGGGACATGGGTCAGTTGGCGATCCTGAGTGGATGGAGTTCATCAAGCAGATGGTGTCTTCAGTGGTGATTGGGTTCCAGGCGCAAAGGTTGTTGGTGGGGGGTTTTTGTTCGGAGGTGGGTGGGGTGGGCTGGTCGCCGAAGCTGTTATGTATGTCAGCGATTTTGTTGTGGAAGAACGAGGCTAGAGAGTCGCAGAGGTCTTGAGAGGGAGTGATGTCGTTGGTGCCGGCGGTGGGGTTGGTAAACTATCTGACGATGTTGAATAGTTCTTTGCTGTTGTGGGCGTTGTTGTCGAGTCGATCCTTGAATGCTGATTTCTTGGTGGATCTGATCAGTTGGTGGTGTTTGTGGGTGGCGTTCTTGAGGGTGGTCATGTTGTCTGTGGTTGGGTTTTTTCGCCATGTTTTCTCGAGGGTGCGACAGATCTTCTTGGATTTCTTAAGGTCATCATTGAACCAGGGGGCTTTTTTACTACCTTGTTTGATTTGATGGTTTTTCAAGGGAGCTAATTCAACAGCGCTGTGGGTGATCCATTGTGTGAGGTTGATGGCTGCTTGATTTGGGTCCAGTGATTTGGCAGGAGGGTTTTGGTGAAGCGATGTGAAGAGCTGGTCGATGGTAATTTTGTTCCAGTTTCTGCGGGGAATTGGTTGTGGGTGGTTGTGGGTCGTGGTCTTTTTGTAGTTGAAGTGAACGCAGATGTGGTCCGTCCAATGGAGTCCTGTGGCGTGGTTGAAGGAGATGTGTTTGCTGGAGGTGAAGATTGGGTCGAGCGTGTGACTGGCATAGTGGGTGGGTGTTTCAACAAGTTGTTTGAGTCCGAGATTGGCGAGGTTGTCCAGAAGGGTGGTGGTGTTGCTGTCGTTGTTCTTTTCCAGGTGGAAGTTGCGGTATCCCAGTAGAAAGTATTCCTCGGAGGGAAGGGCGTGTGGGCTGATGAAGTCAGTGATGTCTTCGCTGAATTGTGTACAGGGTCCTGGTGGCCTGTAGATGAGGGTGCCTCTGAGTGTGGTCTTGGGGTCGATGTGAATCTGGAAGTGAAGGTGTTCGTCAGCTGCAAGGGTGTCGTCAGAACTGGTCGTGATTCGGATGGTGTTCTTATGGACGATGGCGATGCCTCCACCTGTTTGGGGATGCGGTCCTTTCGGATGATCTTGTAGCCGTCCGGGATGGCTATGGCGATGTCGGGCGCTGATGAGGCGTTCATCCAGGTTTCTGTAAGAAATGCGACGTTGGGTGATGTGGTGTCTAGTAGGTTCCATAGTTCAGTTGCGTGTTT
This sequence comes from Lissotriton helveticus, assembly GCF_964261635.1. Lineage (NCBI taxonomy): Eukaryota > Metazoa > Chordata > Amphibia > Caudata > Salamandridae > Lissotriton > Lissotriton helveticus. Next base: position 890,171,514 of record NC_136067.1, on the reverse strand, counting down.
GTGAACTGAGCGGGTATTGAGCAGGATACACTTCACGTGGTTAGTTACGGAGCTCTGTTTGGAGTTTGTGAATTTGGTGTGGGTTCTGATGCAGTCGTACTTGCAGGAGTGGCAGGTGAAGGGTCCATGGGAGTGTCCTGGGGCGGCTTGGTAGCAGTCTGGGAGACGGCCGGGGTTGAGTGCTGAGAGGGTTGCGGCGTCGTACGTAATGCAGGAGGAGTGGATTTTGCGGGGGCCAGGGGGTTTGGCGCTGGGCGCGGTCCAGGCGCGGACGGGCGTAGACGGGCTTACCTTTCGCGCGCCTTCAGCGTGCATGGGGCGCGTCCGCTGCGCGTGAACGCTGCGCGTAGGCTGTTCTGACATAAGTGGATAGTGGAGGGGGGCGGAGCGAGGGAGGAGCAGCTGGGAGGCGGGAGCGGGGGGAGAGCCGGGCTGGGAGGCACAACAAACAAACAACAAAATGGCAGCAAGCCAAAAGCGAACAGCAATGCGCAATAGCTCTAAATGGCAATGAGCAGTCTGGCAGTATAGCACTACGATACCTAATTATTCAGCAGGGAGCAGCGTGGGGAGCGACCGCTTCTGAGGAACTCAGGACGGTCACAGCACTAGATCGAGCGGGTAGAGCCTAAACTTTCAGTGGGAGGGAGGAGCAGCTGGGAGGCGGGAGCGGGCTGGAGAGCCGGGCTGGGAGGCACAACAAACAAACAACAAAATGGCAGCAAGCCAAAAGCGAAACAGGATTGGGGCACAACCTTAATAAACGCTATGAAATGGGCAGTGGCACCGGCACAATCAGGCACCAATAGTATAAGCAGGCAAAACGAGCAATACACAATGGAATAATAAGTAAAGAACAGTCTAGCAGTATAGCGCTACGATATCAGTATAATCAGGCACAAATAATTATAGTAAGCAGTGCGAGCAATGCGCAATAGCTCTAAATGGCAATGAGCAGTCTGAGAGTATAGCGCTACGATACCAACTTATTCAGCAGGGAGCAGCGTGGGGAGCGACCGCTTCTGAGGAACTCAGGACGGTCACAGCGCTACATCGAGCGGGTAGAGCCTAAACTTTCAGTGGGAGGGAGGAGCAGCTGGGAGGCGGGAGCGGGGTGGAGAACCGGGCTGGGAGGCACAACAAACAAACAACAAAATGCAAGCAAGCTAAAAGCGAAACAGGATTGGGGCACAACCTTAATAAACGCTATGAAATGGGCAGTGGCACCGGCACAATCAGGCACCAATAGTATAAGCAGGCAAAACGAGCAATACACAATGGAATAATAAGTAAAGAACAGTCTAGCAGTATAGCGCTACGATATCAGTATAATCAGGCACAAATAATTATAGTAAGCAGTGCGAGCAATGCGCAATAGCTCTAAATGGCAATGAGCAGTCTGGCAGTATAGCGCTACGATACCAAATTATTCAGCAGGGAGCAGCGTGGGGAGCGACCGCTTCTGAGGAACTAGAAATGTTTTAAATTATAATCAATGGGAACATTGTCCAACACCGCCTAAAGGCAGTTCGAAAACATTTTATGAGAAATTCACATACTTCTCAGGGTTTAACACAAGTGATGCAGAAACGTTTTATTTTAGAATGTTAAATAAGACATGAATTAAATTTTTTTGACAAATACTAAATTGATTTATTCAGAAAAATTTTATGAGAAAATGTCTACATTTGGTTTTGAATTTTGGAAAAACAACATTGAAACAAAAACCATCTGGGGTTCAAAAGACTGGCAGGTACAAGGTCTAGAAGCATTGTTTAGAGCCTGCATGACCCCAGAACAAATAATATTCTTGAATGACACAATTCAACAGACAACCTGTCTTGGTTTAGCCAAGATAAAAGACTTAAACAAACCGTCTATTCCGAAGCCCATGCCTGATAGTAATAGCACTACAGATGTGGAGATAGACGTATCCCATATTTTACACCAAAACAGAACATATCCTGATTAGAAAAAATGGTTGATCTGGCCCACAGACACAAATAATTGACCCATGGCCAGGGTTGGTCTTCACACCATTCTAGGTAAATATAGTGCTGAACTCTACACTGCACCTTTCTATTTTTTCCTGTCTTTTGCTTTAATAAAGACATAACTTGCATATATTGATTTTCCATGCTTTTTCGCAAACTACTGAGTGAAAAGTTCATACATTATTGTTGTTATCTAGCATGTTCCTATCTTTCCCTTTCCTTAAAGTACATTTTTCTCAAATACCCTTCATGAAATATAGATGTGTCTGATCTTTACCTTTAAGCTGACTCAATGATGGTTCTGAAATTCTAGTATGTTCCACTTCTTCCCCTCCCATAGGTATATGGTATTTTAGAGCTCTAGTAATTCAAAAATTCAAAGTTCTTTCACATTTCCATTTTTCCCAGGTATAGGTTTTCACTTTTGACATTACAGTATGTTCTAAATCTTTATCGTATTTAGTATTCCCGGTTAAGGATTAATGCTGAGATTTCTGATTAAGCAGTTTCCCTGTTCTTAATTTTCCTGATACTCATATATGATTAGCTTGATCTATTTCCTTTATGGATATGTACTCTTTATTATCTTGGTTATTGATTGTTTACTTGTTATAAATCTCATGTTTTCCGCATCTGAAATCTAGATAAAATCTTTAAAACTTCCCCGGAGTCTGTGGTCTTTATGAAATACAGAAGGATATAAAGTTGGTATAGTGTTTGTTTGCCTTTTCTTCACAGCTAGCTCCCTGATTCATCGTGGTCATTAGGTACCCGTAACGGTGGATTGGTAAATTGGGTACAAGAGAAATATATAGGAAGGAACTGGGATACTGGTAGTAGAGCGTAAGGTCACCTGATTAATGAATATGGTGAAATAAGTGAAATATATGGGCCCGAAACGTATATGGTAAATTTGGTTGGTCGGGTGACCTGCGCGCTCTATCAATCACACCTCCATGTGACAGGAAAACCATTGTCCAGCCTCCCCTGCCAGAGTTTCATCCAGCAGCAGGAGGGCAGACTCGTGTCTGTGGCTGGCAGCATCCATCTTGTAATGTGGGGCCGGGTAGCCCGGTGCCCCACATTAGTGGTTCTACAAGGGAGGAATTATACCTCCCACACCAGTTACTGGTGTGGAGGTGTGATTCCAAGGTGTTTGACAACAAACACAACGTGTTTCTGTGTTGCCATTTTAAAGTTAGCATTTACTGCTAGGTTAAAATGCACTTAAGAGTATATGGTCTGGCTGCATCACTAACAACCACGGAGGATAGATTCCGAAGGCTGCAGAGGGGCTCTGCTCATGCATGGGCACCCTCTCACACAAAACTCAGCACCCTGCCTTCAGGATGGATAAGGTCTGCCATAGGGGTGACTGATAGGTTTATATGTGCAGTCATATAAGGGAGATATAGTGAACCTATATCTCAGTAAAGGGTGCATGCACCACCTTACACAGGCTGCAGTAGCAGACCTGTGGTGTCAGTTTGAGTTGTCTCTCAGGGGTGACACAACACATGCTGCAGCCCCTGGGAGGCCTCTGGGGTACCTATGCCCTGGGTACATAGTATACCATATACTGGGGACTTATAAGGGTACCCCAGTATCCAATCTGGAGTTTACCTAAAGTACATGCAATCAATTTAGAGGAGAAAGCAGCTAGGCTGGGGTCCTGGACAGCAGGATACCAGACAGTCTAAGTCGAAAACAGTCAAATATCAGCAAAAAGTGGGGATAACTATAAGAAGCAGATCCCACTCGCCTACACAACCCTGCCCCCAAAACATCAGGACATTAAACTAACCTTGACCAGGTGAGTCTTCATGTTCTAGGTGGAAGTATCTGAAGAGCCCGTCTGCATTGTCATGGTTACTCCCAGGTCTATGTTTCACTGTATAGTCCATCCCCTGAAGAGAAACGGACCACTTCAAAAGTTTGGGGTTTTCACCCTTCATCTGTTTTAGCCATAAGAGGGGCTAATGGTCGGTCTGAACAATGAAGTGAGTGCCAAACAAGTATGGCCTCAGCTTCTTCAGAGCCCAACAGATTCCTGAACAAAACACAGGGGTTCAAACTGACCAGGCCAGACCTTAGATACCCCTAGAGACAACATCCAGGGATAGTTACAACATACAGTGTAGGGAAACTCTGCCACGAATGGCTACAGAAATCCACACTGGCTGAAATTAAGCAACACTTGACTTTACTTAAAGACGGTGCTGACTTGCGTGATTTCATACTGGGACCACGCAAACAGCGTCAAAAACGTTTCATAGACGCCTGTATATACGCTGCTTACAACGAAGCTTGGAAAGTAACACAAATTGAAACAGCAGAAAAAATACGAGAAATTGATCGTATAAATTTGGAAAAATCACTTTCTGTTGTGGACAATGGGTTAACGACTCTGTCCTCCAGAATATATTCACTGGACGGTAGTGTATCATCTGCTATTGATATAATAGAGCAGGACTTGCTAATGTTACAACATGGTCAGTCCCAATTACGTTCTATTGTACAGCTAGGCTGGACGTTGCAAAACCTGCGTTCAGGCTACGTGCCATGGCGTTTAATCAACGCAACGTCATTATTCTCTATCTTTAACCTTACTGATAAACAAATCAGTTTGGCACAAAAAGGAGCAGACTATACGATTCTGAGCATTGAAAAACTTGAGAGATTACCGTTGACAATGTCAGAGAGACCTGTCATTGAATGGATAATACATGAAACGATTACAATCCCAATAACAACTTTCCAGTTTAAGTATTGCCAAAAATATATACCAGCAGGCCTGCATGAAAGGTTGGGTAAAGGATACATCAAGTCAACATGGAATTTACCTTATACACACAAATGTTATAGTGAAGGGAAAAAAGAGGTATTCCTTAGTGGTAACAATTGTAAAAAATCACTAAGTGGTACACTCCTGTGTCAAGGTATTAACCTGCATGGAGCCTGCGAAGGGTCTTCAAATAACCTTTCATGTCACCTGCATGGCACTCCTGCAACACAGATAGAGCCATTTTTTAGACAACTTTCCAACGGCAGTTATGTTCTAATAAGTGACCACAGCTGTTTTGGCATGGTGCCAGGAAAATCCTATCTCGTGAGCGTTAGTTCCATGGTCACTTGCTGTATGCAAGTATTGTATCCAAACAGCAATCCAGACATGGAGGCGGCAATATGGCCTTCTTTGAATATCTCTTCTATTCGAATTGATACTTTAAGCAGAATGAAGTCCATTCTTTTACAGACAACTGTGCCTTTAACCTCGTCCAAAGAGACTTATGATCTGCAAGTTGCAAGGACAGCAGCAGAGATACATTCCCTATTATCAACAAATTGCCCCGTGCATTTCTAAGAAATGTTAGGTCAAATCTTAAACATGTCTGATACCAGTGGCATCGCACATGTATTTAGGACAATTTTTTCGGGACTGTTAGCACCCTTTGAAACAGTTCTGGACATTTTCCCGAATTTTGTCCATTCCTTTTTCGGCGGCCTGCCTCTTCTTTTGGGACTTGTAGCAGGAATTTTATTTTTGATCCTTCTGCTCCGATATGGCAAGCCTAGCCACCGACAAAACTCCAGCTACGATGGAAGAAACGATCTTAGCAATACGCTACCGAGACCAAATCACTAGAGTCCTCAGATTGGCCCGGCTAAGAGATCTGAGTGCAACCTGGTTTCTTTCATTCAGACCAATCTGGCAAGATTGCATCTTACCTGTGCTTCCATGTCTGCTATGTGGAGAAGAATGCGTGTTAGACGTCTGTCTTACACTACCATCAGCAGTACCAATGGATATCGATACTTTGCTAGGTCCGGTAACGACTCATGCAACGTGTTGTCCCCAGCGGCTACCTATTCTGATGACTGCAGTCATTGAGACTTCACCACTACGAGTAGGTGGCGGAGAAGTACGAGAGGAAAGCAGCACCTTCTGTGAGCATTGCTGATCCCGACATCGATGATAGCAATCATTCTCACATATGCACAATTTCAGCTTTTTCAAACTTGGTCGAATTTTCACCTGATGTTGTAGACCAATTTTTTGCAAGCCTGTCTGATATGATGTTCTCCCCTGAACAACAAGACTAACTTTTCAAAACAACGAGCACACAGCGTTCCCTGAACTCTGAATTTGGCCTTCAATTGTGATAAACAAAGCCACTGAAAACATTTGGAACTATTCTTTCCCCTGAAAACGAAATAATTTTTTCCACTTCCAAAATATTTACTTTTTTTTGGCACACAGTAATCTGCTTAAAGTAGAACTATTCTTAGAGAACAGAGCTTCTATTTTTAGAGATACTAGAGACAATATTTTACCTCAGCCTCTAGCACATGTACAGTATTGTATAAATATGTGATGATATGATGAAATGGTCTCGACCTTCTTTTCTGTATTCAGAGCCATTTCATGTGTAATTTTCGCAATTCATTCAGCTAATATATATATGCATTTCACTGAATGATACCACTGCTTGAAAAACGTACAGTACCAGTACTCATTTTTTCGTGTATTTACCATATACCATTTCAAATGCAAATTTTGTATTTTGGGGTGGGCTGTTAAACACACATGCATCGTTATATGTTTAATATTGCTTCGTTTTTTAGTAATGATGGACATTAATTCGTGGAGTGGGTGTTGTGTTTCTATCTAGGACCCTAATTCGATATTCCCGATTTATGCCCTTATGTGGTTATAATAAATAGTATCCTTATAAAGGTATAAGAATCATATCCATATTTAGTAATAGCCCATGCAGTCCAAATACGGCAAGGCTACTCCCCTAGACTCCTAGAAAGTACAACGCGTTCTTTAAACAAACCAAGCCTCCAGCAGCCCGGGAATTCCCCCTGCTTTTGTTTTGATTTGCACAAGAACTCCTGGAGTCCAGAAAGAACTGTTAGTTCTTAGTGACGTCTTATGTCCAACCTTACGTCAAACCCGGCACCTTTTTTTTTCATTTTATTTATTGAAGCTTGCATAGTAAAATACAGCACTTTCATAGTACATTGACATATTCATGTCCGATATAACCAGGCGTCATTATCAACATTGTTGTACATCGAGGAAGGATAATATTTTTTTGAAACAATTAACAAAGTAGGCTAACGTCAGTGCAGGCACTAAACAAGTTTGATAGTTTAACACCCCTGTAGGAAAGTAGGAGAAAGGAAACATATCATAAAGAGTCAGTATACTTATGGTAAACAAATGACATATCCCAACATTTGGGCACAGGAGACTTTCCATAACAGCTAATATCATCGCTAGGCTTAAACGGCAAGTGTAACATACCCAGTCGTGATGCAACCCATTGTGTTACCCCTGTGGTACAAAAGTGGTACAGTCACTCAGACATCGTTGATAGGCAAACCCAGCATATCATTAGGGAATTCCTCTCCCAGACTATCAGGCGCAGCCGGGGGGGATTCCGCTCTGCCCTGAGACCACTTTAAAAAGGGCTCCCAAATATCCCTCGGCCGCGAGGCAGCTAGTATCAGATCCCAATATGCATCAAGTTGTGTGTGTCCATAAGTCACATCCGATAGCCAGTCTGTGAATTTGGGTCGGACTCTGCGGCCCCATTTCATAGCCACCTGCCTCTTAGCATATAATAACAGTAGGGCATGTAGCTTCCGACTTTTGGGCTCAGTTTGTGCCACCCACCCTAGGAGTCCAAGGAGCGGGGAAGGAGCGTCCGTTCTATGTAGAATTTGATTAATAGCAACAAAAACGTCTGACCAGTAGTCAAACAGGGCCGAGCAGTTCCAAGCTATGTGCAGAAAGGAAGCACCCTCCTCCCCACATTTCCAGCATTTGTCATCCTCTCTAATACCCATTCGGTGAAGCGCTAGTGGGGTATGGTAGAACCTATGGAGGAACTTAAAGTGTATAAGTCGAAGTTTGTAGTTTGGGGAAAGTTCTAACAGCTGCCTACAACAGAACGACCACTGCTCGTCAGTCAGGGGCGTCACCAAGTCATCGTTCCACAATTTCAGAGATTTAGGCACCACAATAGGGGATTGCTCTTGCATGGAATTGTATAAGCGTGATACCAGTTTCCACCGGGATGCCCCCGCTAATATGTTTTGTAGTGCATGTAGGTGTGGCGTCTCCTCAGGGAATTTGTCCCACATTGCTTTACATGCAGATTTGAGTTTATGGTGTGCAAACTTGTCTCTAAAAGACAAAGGCTGGTCCTCCTCCACAGGCTGTAGATCTAGGAACGTGACATCCGGATAGAGATCCGCAAATGTGTGTAGCTTGGATCTAGCAATAGTAATGTCGCCACCGCCCTCTTCCAGGCACGGGAGCATGGGATTTTGTCGAAGTGGGATCGCAGGCGCGTACAATAGGGGCAGGGCAGCTCGCTTTTGCAACTCTCGCCACGTCCAGCAGAGCATGTTGGCCGAGTCAATGTCGTGTGCTGGCCTGGGAGTTTTACAATATAGGGCCACACTCAGGGGTAGCGGAGCCACCATGTCTAGCTCAACCGCCACGTGTGGTTGATAAGGCGTAGGATAGGTCCAGAAGTGGAGAAATTGTGCCTGCGCGCATAGTGCGTATAACTGCATGTCTGGTGCGCCCATGCCCCTCTGTCTTAGTGGCAGTGTTAGCAATGCCCATGAGATTCTAGCTTGACTCCCAGCCCATACCAGCGTCAACAAATGCGAGCGCAAACAGGTTAAGAAGTGCTGAGTCAGTGGGATAGGTATGTTTGTAAATAGATAAAGGAATTTAGGCAGTACAATCATTTTCGTAAGTGCAATTCTACCAGCCAGAGAGAGAGGGAGTTTCGACCAAATAGCCACTTTACTTTCGAGCCAGGACACCGCTCTACCATAATTCAGAGTCCAAACGTCTTGGAGCTTGCGGCTAATCCAAACGCCTAGGTATTTGACCTCATCAGTCTTCCAGCGTAGTGGGTAATCAGAATGTACCTCCGAAGTGTTATCGGTTAGTGGAAACATTACTGATTTAGACCAATTTATTGAGACACCCGATAGGCCCCCAAATTTAACAAATTCTCTCAAAAGTGGATTTAGGTTCTCAGTCAGGTTATTCACATATAGAGTGACGTCGTCAGCATAGAGCGAAATTAACAAACTACGGGAGCTGAAGCTTATACCGCTGGCAGTATGGTGTTGCCTGATTCTGGCCGCTAATGGCTCCATGGCAATTGCGAAAAGCAGTGGGGATAGCGGACATCCCTGCCTTGTACCTCTAGAGATCGCAAATGGGTCCAATATCATGCCATTCACTCTCACCCGGGCCTTAGGGGCAATGTAGAGCAATCGAATTTGATTTATGAACAACGGGCTAAATCCCATGCGCTCCAGTATGATAAAAAGGTACGGCCATTCAAGAGAGTCAAATGCCTTTGTGGCATCTAAAAATATCAATGCGGCCTGTACGTCAGGATGCAAATAGTGTAGCACTGAGAACACAGTTCTCAAGTTATGCGTGGTTGCACGGCCAGGTATGAATCCTGACTGGTCCGGGATGGCCACCAAGGGAAGCAGAGGCTGGAGACGATCCGCTATTATTTTCGCATAGATTTTGACGTCTACATTTATTAGCGACAAGGGTCTGTATGAATCTAGGCACTGACTGTCTTTATCCGGTTTCCGCAGAGTTATAATAAGGGCCTCCCTCATTGACTCAGGCAGTATACCCACCTCCAGAGCCTCCGCAAACACTGCGTGCATCCGTGGGGCAAGCTCTTCTGCATATGTTTTATAGAATGCCGCCGTAAGACCATCCGGTCCCGGAGCTTTGTTCAACGGGAGGGCTTTAATTGTTTTGACGATGTCTTGCACCGTAACAGGTTGTTCCATATATGTCCTATGTGCGTTATTGTACCAAACAAGCGCTATGGACTCCAGAAATGACATAAGATCGTCCTTCGAAGCAACCTTTGTGGACGTGTATAAAGTTCGAGTAGTATGTAGCAAACGCTTGTAATATTTCACTTTGTCCCGTTGTCACAACCCCATCAGAATCAATGAGTGTGTGTACATGTGCGGGTGGTGCAGTTGTTTTTATCATCCTAGCTAAGGTTCGACTGGGTCTGTCCCCCTCCCCATATCTCCTGGCCTCAGCCTGCTTGCCCAGGAATTTTAGCTCGCGCTGGGCCTCCTCCACGAAGTTTAGCAATTTAGCTTTTATCTGAGAGGCTAAATCTGGGGTAGGGTCAGCGCAAAAGAGTTGCTCAAGTGTCTTGATCTCTCTCTTTATTTCAGCAATGGTATTTCTGATAGCCTTCAAAACCCCTGCCCTACGCGCTTTGCACTGCCCTCTTATGACCACCTTAAAGGCGTCCCACAAAACTGAATCAGTAGTAACAGAGCCTTCATTGTTAGCAAAGTAGTCTGTTATGTCTCGCCTTCTTTCTTTGGTAAAGGCTGCATCTTGAAGCGCATGTGGCGGGGGCGCCAAGTAAAGGCCCTAGTAGGGGCCCCCGGAATGTCTAATTCTAAAAGGCAGGGAGCATGGTCTGAAAGGGAACTGGCCATAATCCCAACACCAACAGTCTAGGTGGCCTTATCCTGAGATACCAGCCAAAAATCTAATCTGGACCATGCAGAGTGATGTGCAGAAATGCATGTTCCTACTCTTGTGTTCGTGTTTCGGGATCTCCATATATCAATCAGTGAGCCCTCACCAATTATGTCTTTTAATGCCTGGCTGGCTCGTGGGTGTAACTGCCGGGATATGCCTTTCCTATCCAAGGAATCATCTAAGACCACGTTGAAATCACGACCCCAAATAACCGTGGGGCAGTCCAGAATCACAATTTGTGCCCACACTTCCCTGAAGAATTCCGGGTCGTCAACATTCGGCCCGTAGATAGCAGCGAGTATTACATTCTTGCCCAGCAGGGTGCCATGCAGTACCACATATCTGCCCTCTTTATCACTTATCACTGTATGTTCCTTCCAGTCGAGGCCTCGATGTACAAGTATAGTGACACCTCTAGCATAATTAGAAAAAATAGCTGAATATGCAGACCCCCATCTTGAATGCTTGAGTCTGGGTGAGCATGTGAAATTAATGTGTGTTTCTTGCAGGAAACAGATGTCTATGTGGTGCCTGAGTAGGTAGCTGTGCATCAATCTGGATTTCCTGCCATCATTCAAGCCTCGTATGTTCCAGGTAAGAACCTTGGTCCCTCCCATTACCCGTTGACATAGCACTGCCGCCTTACCAACCAACCCCATTCCCAACTCCACCCCCCACCCACACCAACCCCCCAATCAGGTTGTGTCAAGACCCCCCCTAACACGCCGAAGGCGTTTGAACAGTAGAACTTTTGAATTGCGGGAGACACCCCTCGGAGGCGCGGCATCTCGAGCGTACACCCCCGTTCTTACAGGGTGGCTGCACTGATTCAGGCTGTGTCGCTAATATAAAAATCGAAGCGACTCACAACTAAGGCACCCGTGGCAATAGAAATCTCCAGCAATGGCTGTCAGAGAGAGACACAATATACATCCCATGAGCTAAACCAGGTTGGAAATCCACAGCACAGTAATGTGAGCACATCAACAGATTAAGTATTAATATGACATTAACATCAGTAACAGGTGTACCACATCCAGAGCTAGAGACCCATCAGAGCATCTAAACCTCAGTCATTGTCACTCAACTGGCATCCGGCGTCAACTTCGGTTTGAGCTTTCCTTTTGGACCTGGACCCACTTATATGCTTCGCAAATGTGCCTTCGTGGACGACCCTTAGTTTGGCAGGGTACATGAGGGAGTACGGGATGTCCGCTAGGAGCAGCAGTTTTTTGGCAGGCAGAAATTCTTTGCGGGCAGCCTGCACCTGCGGGGTGAAATCTGGATAAAAGGAGACGTTGTTCCCTTTATGTGTTATTTTCCCTTTCTCCCTCGCCAAACGTAATATTAAGTCTCTGTCTTGGTAATTAAGGAGTTTCACTAGGATCGGTCTTGGCGGGGCCCCAACCGGTGGCTTTTTTCCCAATGACCTGTGAGTCCGTTCTACAGTGAACACCGGAGAAAGGTTTGGGTCAAAAATGTCATGAAGCAGTTCCGTTATGAAGACCTCCATTTTCCCCATCGCCGTGGTCTCCGGAATACCTGTGACCCGAACATTACATCTCCGAGAGCGTGCTTCCAAGTCGTCCGCCTTGGCACACAGCGCCTCAATTTTCTTTTCCATATTGGTGATGTGTGACTTGGTCGCCTGTTGGAACTCGCAGCACTCCGTGTGTCTATTTTTAAGGCTGTCGAGGCGTGTTTCGTGCGTGGCAACCTGAGAGGGTACATTTTCCAGCTGGGCAGTCATGGCATCCAGCTTGGCATCTATACTTTTTAAGCTTGAGCGTACCTCTAACAGTAGCGCAGTAACATCCACTTCCTGAGGAACCTCTTGGGACGATCCCCTTGCAGCCATGGAGTCTTGTTCCAATTGTTTAGACTGTTTATTCTGCTCAAAGGTGAGCCTCGGCTGCCTGGGGTTGCCTTTCCCCATGATCTGTTATCTGGAGCAGACGCTTGTCGTAGTGAGCTGCGCAGTCGTGATGCGTAACCCAGGTGTCCTTGTGGCCTAGGGATCGCAGCAGGCGGCACCGCACGCAGCCGGCGTTCAATTTTCGCTGGACACCCACCTCGGCCTACCGGCAGTAGCTCCCTATGTGCAGCAAGATGCCAGAACTGGAAACCACAAACAAGTCTTTCTGCTATACCAAGGCAGCCCGCAACCTCCGCCGTGGTCTGGTATCCGGAGAGACCGGCAAACGCACACAGGATATCACCAAGGTCTCGGATCCGTGACTTTCTCACCATCAGTAGCTGTCCACAACGGAGTCTCTCACCAGCGTGTGCTTTTGGCCGTCTCGCCACTCGGTGTGCCAGGACCACACATCAGCGTCCTCGATTTTCGCCAGCCGCCCGCGCCGACTTCCAGCGCCGTCGGGTCTCAGCACGACCCCGCCACGGGTCGGACAGCCAGGGCTCAACGATGCGGTTCCGCTTATGTAATACCGCCGAGATTGCAGTCGATGATGCCTCAGGTCATCCGAAAGTGCAGCGTTTCGGTTGTGAGTTGTTAGGAACAGAAACAGCCAGGATTTTGAAAGGATTTATGCCGCAGCCGGCGGAGCTCGCTAGTTAGGCGGCCATCTCGCTGCTCGTTCGGCCATGCCCCCCCAAACCCGGCACCTTTCAGGTATAAATATACCAACGTTGCCTTAAGCAAACACACAGTGGTTTGGAGCAGAGCGGCTATCTACTTGCCCGACACCCAGCTGATGCGAGAGCCGAAGGAAGCCGACCCTCCCTTGACGCTCTGAGAAAGACGCCGTCTTTTTCTCCAGCCGAGAAATTCCAGCTCCAGTGTTTTCAGTCACCCTTGCGGGTTGCTGGGAGATCGAGTCCTGAGAGAGAGATACAAGACCTCCTACATTCTATTATCAAGGTACGGAGCTGAGTAAACCCTTAAGAGATTTCTTGATTCAGATTCTTGGCAAAAAACACAACTTAACTTAAATTACAACTTACTTACTCCTTCCCACGTATTAGGCTTAGGTCAGGTACACCGGGGTAGGCATATCTTAGAAGCACCAGTTGAGTACGTTAGTCAATGTTTTTATGTATGTATATATTTTATCCGTTTTAAAGTATCAGATGGCTAAGAAACCATATCAATGCTTTTACAGTATTATTTCATAATACTCCTTTTACTGTACGCACTTTACTTCATGATAAGTATTGCAATTGTGGCAATTCATTTCTCTTGCATGAGAAAGAAGACTGCTCAATAAATAACACCTTTTATTGAAAACGCCCGTCTCTCTATTTCTCTGCACTCTGGTGAAACTAAGTATTCAAGATTGACTGAGTGAAATAGCTGTCTATTGTTTTCACACGACTCTAGAGATACACTCTTTATTCTGAGGGAGCAAAGTTGTCATGTTTATGCGGTTGTCAGAAGCTAATTCCTTCTTGTCTAAATCAGGAGAGTTAACTCTTTCCTGAACATTCGAGAAAGTTTCTAGTGACCTCTGAGCTAGCTGGCAACACTAATTAGGTCTAATATAGTCAGTAGAGACCTAGATGACCTCAGTCCTACGTCTACACTGCTGTTTATATTATTCCAATGCGCAGAGCCTATTGGGAATATAGGAACTACACTACACTAGGTTGGTAGGTGAGGGTTTGGGTTTTTATTAAAAACCAAATGGTTTTCCACACATAGAATTTGAATTTTGAATTTAAAAAGCTTGTATAGCGCATCATACACCATAACGGTTTCTTGGCGCTTTTAGCGGCATGCAGAGCAAGAATGAAGGGAATCGTTAGTGTGGGAAGGCCTGAACAAACAAGAAGGTTTTCAGGCCCTTGCGGAAAAGGGAGTATTGTTTTATCGCTCGTAGGTGGTCAGGAAGGGAGTTCCAAAATACGGGGGCCAAGACTGAGAAATTGGAACCTCCCCATTTTTTGACATAGGCATTCTAGATCCTAATTTTGTGAGCCAGTTCATCTTGATAGCTCCAGCATTACTTTAGGGGAAGTGAACTAGCCCCCACATTGACTCCTCTCTCTTTTTGATTGCCAGGATCTTAAGTAGGCCAGGAGGAGAAGCAGAAGCAGGTAAAAGAAAATGGGCACACCCATGCACCCTGCGTAGTGCCGTTCACGTTTATTTTTGGTGCAGAATGTGCTTTCAGCATGAACAAAATAGCACGTAAGGTAGAAAGAGCATTTTTACGCCCCTTTGGCAGAATCCCACAGAATTTCACGGAGCTATTTGGTAACTTCATGGAATTCCGCAGAGTGAATTTCTCTGAGTGGGGGCCAAGGATTATTTTATTTACTAATATGTGATTTAGCACAACTTAGCATGTATACTTTTCCCTTATTATATGGCGTTTCATATAAATTCATGAAGATGGGGCACAGTTCGGATAGTGGGTTGCACAGCCATCACACATGAGTAGCACTGGTTGGTCTTTGGACCTGACCTGTAGCCTGGCTGGGTATTTTATTTGTGTATCCTGATTTAATGGGGTTCACAACCAAATTTTGGGACCGCAGACATGAAATAGATAACAGGAGCAAAAAGCTTCTTTGTCATATGGGGGCTTTCATTTTAAAATAGATCCACAGAAAGTCAACACCCCCGGCTTCGAGGATTGTCTGCACAATAATGGTCCAACTATCTCTACCTTTCAAACCCACTGACACATTATTGTAATGCTGATTTCCTGCAAAATAATGAACATATTTGTTCAGGGTACTTCCCAAAATAAAGCTGTAGGGCCCGATTACGATGTCGGCCGGACCGCCACAGACGGCCTGTCAGCTGGGGTCCATCCGACTTCTGTTGCTGCGGTCCGCGTTCACATTATGATGTGGGCAGTCGGAGGCAGCGGGCAGAGGGACCGACAGTCAGAGCGTAATACCCTCCAATAGGGGTGGTGCCTGCTCAGGCTGTAGGAATTACAATGTCCCTTACCAACAGCTTTTCCATGGCGTTCCGACTGGATATCTGCTAAGGGTCCAGGGGGCACTCTTGGTGCCCCCAAATCATCCCTGCATCCTGTGCCAGGCACAAACATGTCTTTTTGCATTAAGGGTTATGCTGCAGCCCTTTTCTGGGCCACAGCATAAGCCTCAATGCGAAAAGGCATGTTTCCGACCGCCTACACGGCAGTCGATCATAATTTGGAGGTGGGAACTGCTGCATACTCGTCCCGATGCCAAAACAATGTCCGTCAGATGCTCGTCTAACCAAGTTCTATAATTCCCTCCAGCAAAGATTCCTGTGCAAGTTAAAATGGGAACCACTGCCTTTTTTTACCATACCTGTAAGTGTACAAACCCTGCATTCAGTTTACATGAAAACTTAAGATAACACAAATAATGACTCCTGATATAATTATCTGTGAAGTAATGACTGGATGTAATGGTGAAAATATAAATGAATTAAAGGATGGATGAACAGCTGTAAAGGATAAAAGGGTAAAATGGTGAATGATAGCAAAAGAGGGTGAATCTATACATGGGTCGATGGAAAGGTGAACAGAACTTCTCCCGGAATGGCTGGAATCACTTGGTCTTGCTTTGCTGCTACCAGATGCTTCACCAAAGTTTTATAGAGCTTGTCAGGCTAAGCACAGAAAAACTAACCAAAGCAATGGTGTGAATTCACGCACGTGTGCTGCATTAAAGCCTTTCACTCTGATCAGTTCATTTACTTTAACCTGTTTAAATACAATTTCACATGTAATAAATGTTGATTTATTTGTTATTGGTTACAGATTACGCACCAGAATAAAATATCCCGCAAGCTGAATGTTCAATCAATCAATTACTCAATCAATCATATCATTTGTAAAGCGCACTACTCACCTGTGAGGGTCTCAAGGCGCTGGGGTGGGGAATGCTTCTACTGCTCGAAAAGCCAGGTCTTGAGGAGTTTTCTGAAGGTCAGCAGGTCTTGGGTGTGCCGTAGGTGGATGGGGGGGGGGTGTTCCAGGTCTTGGCGGCGAGGTGGGAGAACGATCTGCTACTGCAAGTCGCTCTTTGGAAGAGGGGGACTGTGGCGAGGGCGAGGTCGGCGGAGCGGAGCTGGCGGGTGGGGGGTGTAGAAGCTGAGTTGTCCTTGTGTGCGTGGGTGAGGAGTTTGAAGGTTATCCTCTTGTTGACCGGGAGCCAGTGCAGGTCTCTCAAGTGGGGTGTAATGTGGCTGCGGCGAGGGATGTTGATGATCAGGCGTGCAGAGGCGTTCTGGATGTGTACGAGCCGTCACAGGAGTTTGGCCGAGGCTCCTGCGTAGAGGACGTTTCCGTGGTCCAACCTGCTGCTGACGACGGCCTGGGTGACCGTTCTTCTTGTTTCAGTGTGGATCCACTTGTAATCCTGCGAGCATACGGAGGGTGTTGAAGCAGGAGGAGGAGACGGCGTTGACCTGTTTAGTCATGGAGAGGGTGGAGTCGAGGATGACCCCTAGGGTGCGTGTGTGGTCGGTGGTGTTGGGGCGGTTCCCAGTGCGGTCGGCCACCAGGAGTCATCCCAGGCTGAAGGGGTGGATCCGAGGATGAGGACCTCCGTCTTGTCCGAGTTCAGCTTCAGTCAGCTGTTCCTCATCTATTAAGCGACGGCCTTCATTCCTTTGTGAAGGTTGGTTTTGGCGGTGTGGGGGTCCTTGGTGAGGCAGAGGATCAGCTGGGTGTCATCGGCATAGGAGATGATGTTGAGGTCGTGCCGACGGGTGACGTGGGCGAGCGGTGCCATATAGATTTTAAACAGAGTTGGTCTGAGGGATGAGCCCTGGGGTACGCCACAGATGATCTCGTTGGCTTCGGAGCGGAAGGGGGGAAGGCGGACGCTCTGTGTTCTGCCGGAGAGGAAGGAGGTGGTCCAGTCCAGGGCCTTCTCTTGGATCCCGGCGTTGTGGAGGCGTGTTCGTAGTATGTGGTGGCAGACCATGTCGAAGGCGGCTGACAGGACCAGGAAGATGAGGACCGCCGTTTCTCTGTTGTCCAGCAGAGACTTAATGTCATCGTGGCAGCGATGAGGGCAGTCTGAGTGCTGTGGTTGCTGCGGAACCCGCACTGGGAAGGGTCCACGATGTTGTCCTCCTCGAAGTAGAGAGTCAGTTGTTCGTTGACGGTCTTCTCAATGACCTTTGCTGGGAAAGGGAGCAGGGATATGGGCCGGAGGTTCTTGAGGTCCTTGGGGTCTGCCTTGGGTTTCTTGAGTAAGGCGTTGATCTCAGCTTGCTTCCAGCTCTCCGGGAAAGTTGCTGTCTTGAAGGAGGTGTTGATGACTTTCTGGAGACGGGGTGCGATGGCTGTGCTGGCTTTGTTGAAGATGTGGTGTGAGCATTGGTCTGACGGAGATCCAGAGTGGATGGTGTTCATGATCTTGATGGTGTCCTCATTGATGTTGGTCCAGGAGAGCAGGCGGTTGGTGCGGTTGGTGGTCATAGGGGTGGAGGTCTCAGTGGTTGTTGGGGCGGTTGTGGCATTGAAGCTGTCGTTGATGTCTGCGATCTTGCGGTGGAAGAAGGTGGCCAGCGAGTCGCACAGGTCTTGTGAGGGTGGGAATGTCGTTGGTATTGGAGAGTTCCTTCACGATGTTGAAGAGTTCTTTGCTGTTGTGCGCGTTGTTGTCTAGGTGGTCTTTGAAGGAGGCTCTTTTGGAAGATCTGATAAGGTGATGGTGTCTGCTGGTGGCGTTCTTGTGGGCTGCATGGCTGTCCGATGTTCGTTCACGGACCCAGATCTACTCCAGCCTTCGGCAGGTTTGCTTGGAGGCCCAGAGGTCTTCAGTGAACCAACTGGCTTTCTTGTTGGAGGGTTTATTGATCGGGGTGTGGTTGTTGGCGCAGTTGTCGATCCACTGTCTGAGGTTGCGGGTGTCGGGGTCAGTGGGGTCGGCGGGTGGGCTCTGGGCGAGGGTGGTGGCTAGCTGGTCTTCGGTCACTTTGCTCCAGCAGCAGCGAGGCATCTGTTGGGTGCGGTGGTGCATAGTGGGTTTCTTGAAGGTGAAGAGAATGCAGTGATGGTCAGTCCAGTGGAGTTTGGTGGTTTGGTTGAAGGAGACGTGGGGGCTTGCGGAGAAGATGGTGTCAAGCGTGTGACCGGCGGAGAGGGTGGCTGTTGTCTGAGTCCAAGGTTGGCTAGGTTGTCGATCAGGGTGGTGGAGTTGGTGTCGTTGTTCTTGAGGTGGAAGTTCAGGTCCTCGAGGAGGATGTAGTCCGTGGATGTGAGGGCGTTTGTGCTGACCAAGTCGGCGATGGAGTAGCTGAACTTTGGCCAGGGTCCAGGGGGTCTGTAGATGAGGGTTCCTCTGTGGGTGGTGTTGGGGTCGGTATGGATCTGAAAGTGCAGGTGTTCGGCGGTGCTGAGGGTGTCGTCGGTGTTGGTCGAGACTCTGAGAGTATTCCTGTGGACGATTCCTCCTCCTACTTCGTTGGTGCAGTCCCTGCGGGTGATCTTGTAGCGTTCCAGGACGGCTTTGGCTATGTCGGGTGCCGAGGTGGGGTTCAGCCAGGTCTCCGTCAGGAATGCGACATCTGGGGAGGTTGAGTCGAATAGGTCCCAGAGTTCAACAGTGTGTTTGCGGGCAGAGCGGGTGTTGAGAATGATGCATCTGAGGTGGTTGGGTTCTTTCCTGGTCGGCGGCATGGTGGGGCGGATGCTTGTGAAGCTGCAGTTCTGGCAGGTGAAAGCTCCGTGAGTGCACATCGGGCAGCCAGGTAGCAGGTGAGTGATCGTCTGGTGTTGAGTGCGTGGAGGGTTCTGGCATCGTAGCGGTGTAGGGCGTCGTGGTGTTCGCAGGGTCCAGGGGTCCTGCCACTGGGCGCGGTCCAGGCGCAGAAGGGCTTGCCCTTAGGTGCGCCTTCGGCATGCCAGCGGCACGCCCGCTGCGCGGTCTCCATATGAGGGGATGTGGGAGGGAGGAGCAGCTGGGAGGCAGGAGCGGGGCAGCAAATGGGATTGCAGTGGGGGCGGGGACACAGGGACACAGCTGCGGGAAAAACGGGTATGGGCAGCGGGAGAACTGGGCACATGAAGGAAAAACAAGTTTAGGCAAGAAAACAAGTACAGGCACAGGGGAATAAAAACAAGTCTCGACAAGAAAGCAAGTACAGGCACAGAGAAATAAAAACAAGTCTGGGCATGAAAGAAAGTACAGGCACAGAGGAATAAAAAAAGTCTGGGCAAGAAAGCAAGTACAGGCACAGAGGAATAAAAACAAGTCTGGGCAAGAAAGCAAGTTAGGCACAGGGGAAAAATACAAGATTAGGCAAAAACATTGCAGGGAGAGCCGTGCAGCAGCGTGGGGAGTGACCTGTCTGAGAGCAGGGTCAGATGTCGTAATAGCAACATACCTAATTGATTTGGCTCTTGAAATGTTATGGCAAGACCGGAGGCATGCATTATGCATAAACCTTTTCATCACTCCTTCTGAGCAACAGCCATATAAGCTTCCAAATCAGAACTTCAAAATAACCCATAACAATGTAATTTAGAACTTTCTGTCCCATAAATACTCCATGTCCACCATCTTCTTCCTCTTCTGTTTGCTGCTTCTGCGCAGATAGGTATATAGAGCTTTGCTTAGAGTGTTTTTTAATGACTGATTACAAGCTGATGTATGCAGGAGATTCATTTTTCCCAATTTATGGGTATTTTTGGGGTAGATTGTCCTCATTTGTGGCATGTTAGCTAAGGGACTGTTTTGTTATGTTTAACAATTATATTTTGAATATATTTATTGAGTTTAACCATAACTGCTAAACGATTTATAATATTTTTTTATTGATGGTTATGAGTGAGTAGTAAATGTTTTTTGCACGTACTTATTATGTTGATAATGTTCTTGGTCTTGCGCTGAGCTACCAGTTGGCTTAAGTACAGAGAACCGTTTATTTCACCTCAGAGGGTGCTTGCTCCATAAGTGTCAGAGCGTGGAGCACTTTACTGTATAACCGCTCAATGTTGTTAATGGTGCATAGCTGTTTTCTTGAGGAAGTTGGGCATTGTTTTGCGTCTCGGCCTGTTTCTAATAGAATTCTATTACAGGATCGGAGGCTTCAGATTATGCTTCTCTTTCTTTACTGTAATTTTCACAGCAGCCAATAAACATTCAGTTTAATAAAAATAAACTACAGAGGCCATGATGCTTAGCCTTAGCCACGCCTCTATGAACCCTATAAGAGTCCTGGTAACATTCCCAGCATCCTCTTTCTTTGCTGCTCACACAGCAAGAGATAAGTGATATGCTCCTTATACTACCTTTGTATTGAATGCTTATTAATTGTTAATATACTATTGAGGCAGTGTCTATGACCTGTTTATCAGCGCGCTCGCTGTGAATTTCTAGGTTGTATTGTTTTTTAATAGTCTTTATTCCATTTTTTCATCGGGGCTCGCGGGTGCTTCCCACGTCGGAAGGAGCCGCCTACGCGGCTTGCTAGCAGCGCTCCAGAGCGCATACACGGAGCTCTGCTCCGATTTCATTTCTGACTTGTTCCCGCTCAGCGCTTAACACGCGCCAGTACCGGACCGCTTCGCGGTCAGTTTCCTCACCTCTGGTGGCTTCAAATTGCTGGCGCTTTAAGTTCCCTCCTGTCTGCGTCCGCGCAGGACCATGCCTATCCGGCAGGTGGCAAGGCTACCAGCAAACAACATTATGTAGACACGGACACCACTACTACCACTGGTACTGACACCACTGATACGGATGAGGAACAGCCACCGAAGAAGAAGACTAAGAAGGACGTCGCTTCGGCGTCAGGCCCTCCTCCTAATACTCCCTTTACCTTCAACCCCTCTGACATTATTCATCCTAGATTGTCAGATTGGGTTCCAGCCCCGGCGGTGGCTGAGTACCTTCACCAAAATATTAGGAAGGGATTTGATAAGGAGGTTCGGAACCGCCTTAGATCAGAATGCCCTCGTCCCGACCTTGCCCATAAGGTGGCGGAGACTCCTGAGATAGACCCTAGCCTTCTTACATTCCTCAAGAAGTTCGCTAAGGACCCAAAAAAGGGGTTAGACCGAGCCTGGCGAGGTTGCCAGGACTAAATGCTGGAAGTCGTTGACCCTCTGGCCATGGCCCTGCAGTCAAAGGAATCCAATGTACCAGTTGACCCTGATATCTTGGCTGGTTGGGCAATGCTAATTGTGCAGTGTCCACAGAGCGGCGCAAGTCTCTTTTGATGAGAATGGATTCTAATCTGAAGGAACTTGCGACAGCGGAACCTGGTCCCCTGGCAGAGGGCAACCTTTTTGGCGACCGTTTCGTGAAGGATGTCTCCAAGTACTTTGGCACCTTCACTTCGCTGGATAAAGCTCAATCCGGCATCAAACGTGTGCTTCAGCAGCACCTTTTTAACAGGGCCGGACGAGGTCGGGGACGCTCGCCAGGCCGCTTCACCAATCAAGGTCCCCCCAGAGGTGACTTCGGACGAGGTCGAGGAGACTGGGACTCGACCAGAGGTAGCACATTCTATACCACGCGACGTCCATACTCCAAAGGCAGATACCAAGGAGAGGTAACCGGGCAGGGTTCCATGCCCAGAATTCCTCAGGTGAGCACAATAGATTGTTTCCATATGCCATTGGGGGGTCGCACCATTCACTTCCATCACACTTGGAGTCTCCTGACTCAGGACGTTTGGGTCCTTCAAACGATTCAGGGGTTTCAGCTGGAGTTTTACGAGACACCGAGACAGGTACATCACCCGAGGGTTCTCCATTTTTCCCAACCAGAGAAGATTTGTATAGACAAAGAGATGGAAGAATTGCTTTGCAAACAGGCCGTGGCCGAGTGCGAGTACAGCCCACACGGGTTTTGCAGCAATATCTTCCTGGTGCAGAAAAGGGGTGGTGGTCACAGACTAGTGTTGAATTTACGGGACTTCAACTATTTTATGGTCTACAATCATTTCAAGATGGAGGGGATCCATCTGTTGACAGATCTATTACAGCCGAACGATTGGATGGTGCGCTTGGATCTCAAAGACGCCTATCTTTCGATTCCCATCTACCCTCCTCATCGCCGTTTCCTTCAGTTTCAGTGGAACAGACGGTGGTTCGAATACTCAGCCCTTCCTTTTGGGCTTTCCTCGGCTCCTTGGTGCTCCACCAAGGTGATGAAGCCGGTGGTCGCGCACCTGCGGGAGCAGGGAGTGCGCATGATAATATATCTCGACGACATCCTGATCATGGCCCAGAGCCCAGATCTAGTATCTTCAGATGACCATTTCACTGCTCCAATCTCTGGGGTTTGTGATCAACCAAGCCAAGTCGGCTTTGAACCCATCTCAGTCGATGGATTTTCTGGGGTTTGTGATCGACTCCCAGAGGGCGCAACTCAGTGTGCCGCAGTCCAAATTGAAGGACCTGAAGAAGGAGATTGTATCCCTTCTCAGCAAACACATGATCTCGCTCAGGACGATTGCCAGAGTTGTGGGTTTATTGGCATCGTCCGTTCAGGCGATATTTCCGGGCCCTCTACATTACAGGGCCCTGCAGAGACTCAAAATTCAACATCTCCTGAGAGGTCTGGCTTATTCGGACCTGGTCCCTCTGTCTCAGGAGGTGAGAGACGAGATGCGTTGGTGGTTGAGCCACGTGGAAGCGTGGAACGGCAGAGCCATCTTCGGCTCGCTGCCCGAGATAGTCATCGAGTCCGACGCCAGCCGTTGGGGCTGGGGGGCACGCTGTGGCGATGTTTCCACAGGCGGAAGGTAGTCTCAGCAAGAGCTAGAACTTCATATAAATTGCCTGGAGCTCCTCGCGGGCTCCTTCGCCATCAAGACTCTCTCGCCGCATCGGACCTCTTGTTGCATCCTCCTTCGGATGGACAATGTCTCGGCGGTACGTTACATAAACAAGCTAGGGGGGACGAGATTGTCCATGTTGGTGGAGATAGCCAAGGATTTTTGGCATTATTGTCTCGATCATCAGATCACGATTATTGCAGAGTATATTCCGGGTCAGTCCAACGTGATAGCGAACTGGAACTCGAGACATCTTCGGGATTACAGCGATTGGCAGCTGCTTCCCAGAATGTTCAACTGGCTTCAGGATCTATGGGGTCCATGTCAGATCGACTTATTCGCATCCAGGCTGAACTGGCAGCTTCCCAGGTTCTTCAGCTGGAGGCCAGATCCAGCGGCGGAAGCAATGGATGCCTTTCTACAGAACTGGTCGGGGACGGTGAACGATGCGTTCCCCCCTTTCTTCTGATTCCACGAGTGGCCTCACACATTGTCAAACAAAAAGCGGAGGTGGTCTTAGTGATGCCTCTGTGGAGATCGCAGCCTGGTTCCCGATGTTATGGGGGATGTGCTGCGACCTACTCAGGAT
Source organism: Lissotriton helveticus (assembly GCF_964261635.1). Lineage (NCBI taxonomy): Eukaryota > Metazoa > Chordata > Amphibia > Caudata > Salamandridae > Lissotriton > Lissotriton helveticus. The sequence continues at coordinate 890,147,644 of NC_136067.1, read as the reverse complement.
GCTCCCGTGGTCCGAGAATCTCCTCCTAGGACCTCTGCGGGAACAGCATCCGTTGATCCTATCTCGACGGATTTCGCTGATGGCATGGAGGCTTTCAGGCAACAATGGAGTTTGCCTGGAGTTTCAGGAACGGCTAACGACTTTATCAAACAGGCCTGGGCCCCTTCCACGAGAAAACGGTACTCTTCGGCCTGGAAGGGTTGGTTATGTTGGTGCGTGGAACGGGATTTGGATCCCGTGGGGGCAGGACTTTCACACGTAATAAATTTTTTGTCGGACAAAGCAGCTAGTGGTTTGGCCTATAGATCCGTGAACAACTTCCGGTCGGCCATTTCCGCGGGGCACGCCCACATTGACGGGAAACCGGTGGGTATGCACCCTTTGGTTTGCAAACTTCTCAAGGGCATACGTGTCGCAAATCCTCCCAAGCCCAAGTATTCTGGGCTATGGGACGTTTCTCTGGTTATCAAACTCCTTGATAGTTGGCCTACTAACGACTCGCTTGCCAGAAAACAGTTATCTGCGAAGCTAGCCATGCTATTATGTCTGTCAGCTTGCAGAACATCGTCGGATGTACGCGCCTTGGATGTTACAGGTAGAGTATTTACTCCGGAAGGAGTTTCTTTTACCATTACAGGTCGTACGAAGACCCTTTTTAGACAAGTTGATTATACTGCTTTCCCTATTAATTCCAAATTATGTGTGGTCCAATGCTTGAAAGCTTACGAGGAGTGTACTCAATCTTTGAGACAAGCTGGTGTCACACAGCTTTTGATTGCTGTTCAAAAGCCATTTAAACCTGTGTCCTCCGCTACTATTGCAAGATGGCTTAAGTTTATCATGAAGGAAGCTGGTGTTGATGTTCAACTGTTTGGGGCGCACTCTGTGCGTGGTGACATGGCTTCGAAGTCATATTTATTGGGAGCTAACATTCACGATATCATGCATTGTGCTGATTGGTCGTCTGAATCGACATTCAAACAGTTTTATTATAAGCCGGTGGGAGACATTGCTTCTGTTGTTTTTGATACAGCGTTAAACTAGCATAATCTGAAGCCTCCGGTCCTGTAATAGAATCAAAAATTAGCTAGCATTCGCGCCAAGAATTTTCAATTCTATTAAGGACACGGAGGCGAGGATTATGTTCAAATGTATGATCATGCTTACCCACCCATTTTGATATGTTTCAGGCTGTTTTATACAGGAATTACGGGTTGTTATTTTTCCCTTTTTCCTAGGCAAAGACAAGAAGTCCGAATGAAGCATCTTCCATTGAAGAATGAAGTTGGAACGATGTTCCCTGTTATTCCATGTTGGAGAATATTATAGACTTTTGGTTGTTGGACTTATTCTGCAAGTTCGTGCAAAGAAAGAGGATGCTGGGAATGTTACCAGGACTCTTATAGGGTTCATAGATGCGTGGCTAAGGCTAAGCATCATGGCCTCTGTAGTTTATTTTTTATTAAACTGTATGGTTATTGGCTGCTGTGAAAATTACAGTAAAGAAAGAGAAGCATAATCCTCGCCTCCGTGTCCTTAATAGAATTGAAAATTCTTGGCGCGAACGCTAGCTAAGTTTTGATTCAGCATGCAAAACGGTTTCCATAACAGTGAAACACCTAATCGGAGCATTCGTTGTCAGGAAAGGTCGACAGTGCTTTGTTTTTACTGAGGGAGAGTTATGTTCTCGAAAAACAAGGGTAAAAAAACAAGAGATTACTGTAAAGTAAATAGGAAAGATTATAGAATTTATATATAAAAAGTGGGTGAAGTGAAAGAAAAGACAATGTCTACCTGTAAGTTGGAAATAAATATGACTGAAAATCAGAATGAGGGCTCCAGTTAGGAGAAAGTATTAAGGAGAATGGTGAGTAAGGAGTTGCAAGCAGCTGTACGGAAGACAGGTTCTGGGCAAGAGAGATAGGCGAAAAGTGGATGAGGAGGAATATTTTTCCGTATCTGATGATGAAGACCTGAATAGAGGTCCTGGTGGAAAGTGCCTCAGGAAAAGGAGACATATGGAGCCCAAAGCGGTTCACAGAGATCAGGTGTCTGAAGTGGCACACAGAAAGGTCAGTTTCACACTGAGAGAGGAGTTGGAGATACAAGGAGAAAGATCAAATGATGATCTAGATAAGCATAATCTAGATTTAGAATATAAGGATGTGTTGGATGAGGAAAGTGACATAAGCATTAAACAGAGGATGAAACATATGACAATGGTGGTTTATCTGTTTGGAGAAAAATTATTTCACCCAAGGTATACTAGACATCCCAGGGGCAAAGACTGGTGGCCTTGGACCATGTGTCAGAATACATTAAGCCCACATTACGCAAGTCCTTGAATTAGGACAAAGGAAATATTATGCAGGCAGAGTGTTCAAGGCCTGTAACAGATTAGATGATTACTCTGACACCAAATTTGGACCCTGAGTTAATTACTTATATGTTCAAATTGGGTAAAGATTCCAAAAAGAGGCTAGGAAAATCACTAAAAGTTTGCCAGGATAACGTGTTGGACACATCCTGGGGCCCTTAGCAATGATTTTCAATGCTGTGGAGGAAGGGTACTAATTTGGATCTCACTCTGTTAAGAAGGCGGTGTCAGCGTGCAGTTTGTTTTTTAGACAACGCAAACGCAGGCCCTTTGGTAGAGAGGCATAAGACGCTGCTTATGCGTATTCATCCGAAGCTGAGTGAGTCGGCTAGGAAAGAGTCTAATGAGGACCCAAAAAAAAGGCTCGTTATTCGGGGTTGGGATCGTGAAGTCCCTAACCATATACGTGAAAATATTCTTGAGTTTAGACGCAGTATTCTGTGAGCAGGGTGTTCTCAAACAGTTGTTTTTATGGTAGGACTTGTAGGAGAGGGACCCTCCCGGTCCAACAAATTACAGAGCCCATTATCAAAATTCGACATACCAAGGATATCCCATGGAGGAAACCCATTTTACCCCCAGATGGGCAGAGAACAAGGTCAAAGTAGCAGAGCAGAGGAATAGGACAAAATTCAAGATCAAGAACAAGGTTAGAACGAGGACTGTTTCTGGTTTTATCACAAAAAGTGTGGGAGGAAGGTTAAGATATTATAAGGAGCAATGGGATTCAATTACAAAGGATAGTTGGGTGTTACAAACAATGGCAGGCTATTAAATAGAGTACGATTTGGAACTTACCAGTTGAAGGAACCAAACAAGTTGCTGTTCCAGAGAAATCTAAAGAACTTCATTTAAAAGGAAGGGTTGCAAATGTTAGAGAAGAATGCAATAGCGAAGGTAGGAGAGAAGGAAAAGAAATTTGAAAATTTGAATAAAGACATTTATAAAAATGGCTCCTCTTAGCGAACCACAAAGCTAAAATAGTGGACACATTTGCAAATCAGGCCAGGTTTGAACTTATGATGATATACTGTAAGGGTATTATGCACGGTATGGGAGATTGCACTCATTTGTGTATGCTGCATGGAGATCAACAGTATAAACAAGCATTGCCGATGCCAATAGGTATGGCTTTACAAAAAATGTTGTATATCATTGTAAAGCATAACAAATAAATACCATGGGAACAAGTAAAGGTTTTTGTGGAAGGAAAGAACTGTAGAATTGAATTGGTGTAGGTTAAAAGGTCAGGTGCCAAGGCGCACAAACGCCAAAACTTTCTGCCCCCATCCGCGACTGGACCACGTTTATTTAAAAAAAAAAATTGTGGTGGGTGTCACACTGGACCTGGGGCTCCCATGGACACTTCTTTATTTTTAGTGCCCGGGTTGGCTAGATCGTGGGGCATGCGGCTGTACATATTTTAAACAAATGGGGGGGTTCTTGAGGACCCCTGTGCCACGGCAACTGCCAACATCCTAGGGCTTATTCAAAATTATTGGGGTGGTCTTGTAGACCCCCCCACTGCTCCGGGGACTGCGATGTCTACGGGGGGAATTTCTGAAATGAGTGCAAGGGGTAACCATAAGGCTTCCCAGGTATCCCGGGGACCGCCACCTCCCCGGGGCTAAGGAAAATGAATTTGGGGGGCCTCATGGACCCACCCTGCCCCAGGGACCACCTCCTCCCCGAGGCCATCTTATTTTTAAAGAAATGGGAAGGGGCCCGCGTGGCCCCCTCTCCCGGGCATTCCCGGCCCTGGGACTGCCACCTCACCAGGCTGGCTTTACAAGTAAGAAAGGAGGGTGGCCTGAGATAAGGCAAGGGAATTTCAGCAAGCCTGAGATAAGGCAGGCAAAGCATGAATCCAACCATAGAGACTAACAAACTTTTTTTTGCCAACGCCATTCATAGAGTCAAACTAGCATTTTCAAATCGTTCACTTTCGCCAAGTCAGCCACTAAATCATATGGAACAATTATCCCTACGACAGGCCCCACGCCTCCTGAGGGAATGCAGCTGACCAACTTTGATGCGCCATGCCCGCACACATTATGTTCAGTGTATACATCTGGGTTCCCTTTACGGCAATGCAGCAACAGCCAATCATTTATTCCACTCTAATTAGCACACAAATAGGCTCTCTCCCTGCAAATGAAAGAAGTGCAGGCTTGAACCATGCAAATCAAAGAAGTACAGACTCTCCCCCTGCAAATCAAAGAAGTGCAGGCTATATGTTGTCAAAGGAAAGCAGTGCCTCACAGTTGTCCACCACTGAGCACATGCAGCACAGGAAAGCTTACAGTGCTGTCTTCTTCCACAAAAATGAGTACATGCATCACACCTCGTCCTTTAACAATAATAAGTACACCACCGTGCAGCTGAGCACTGCATGTTTCCTGGATCGGCTTGCAGTGTAGTGTAGGGCAGTCAGTGCAGCCTTCTGTTACACTGAGCTCAGGCCACTGTAAAGCCAATAAATTCAGCACCGAGAGCCGGTGCAGCGCGAGATGTGCAAACCCTCTAGGCCAGCCCGCACACTCAGTACACATTGTCAACACCCCCTTACTTCTGCCCGTGCCCCTCCAGCGCCCTGCTCTAGGGCACTCCAGCTCTTCCCAGCTCAGTGTGTCCTGGGGCACCCAGGCCAGTAGTGCCAGTACTGCCCAGCTCAGTGACGTAGCGAGGGTTCCACGGTCCGGACCCCGGTGCTACAGGACCTGCTGCCCCATCCATAGCTGCTTCCCTGGCTCTGACACAGAATTAAGGGGCATATTAGCAAGAACCTCATTAAAATTATCGCCGTATTAGTGGCAGGAAGCTGCCGCTAAAACGGAGATAATGGGCTTGCTAATATGCATTATAGAATTCCAATAGAAGCCCAGATTAGATGTCCTGCACATCTAACCTGGGCTTCTATTGGAATTCTATAACACATATTAGCAAGTCCATTATTGCCGTTTTAGCGGCAGTTTCCTGCCGCTAAAACTGCGATAATTTTAACAAGGTTCTTGCTAGTATGCCCTTCAGTGTCTTACAACTTTCCACGCCTGGGTGTCGTCCCCTCTCCTGCCGGCCCTGGTAGGAAGAGTTCCCCTTCAGCCCTGCAGCAAAGCTGACCCTGCTTTGAAGGTTGACTGAATCACCCGTGGCGAGGGCTTTGAAGTTGCGAGTCCCAGTATGCACTGCACGGGTGGAGAAAGTGAGACGACTGGCACAGCTCGAAAGTGAAGTGTACACACCAGGCTGTCGGGTGCTGACAGCCGATACACCCGATAAGGGAAGGTCCACGCCGCTCACATATTACCGAAACAGAATAAAATATGAAGAAAAAAAAACAAAACAGAAAAGTCACATCAGATCAAAACAAAATAAATCACAAGTGGCGATGCCTTTTAAAGTAATTGAATCACAATGTAAGGCATTTGCTGGAAGTTGTAGCTAAATGACCACAACGAGTTGACAGTTCAAGGACTCTATCACAGAGACGTTTGTTTGATTAAATGACTGCATTTATTAACGCCAAAGGGGCTAGATGATAGATTGGAAGACAGATGCTTCTTGTAAAGACTACAAGTAGCAAAGTGGAAAGACTCAGGTTTTCTGTCATGTGACCCAGGGAACGCACACCTGAACCATTGGTAAGATCAGGTTATAAAGGTGTTTGGTAAAAACTACAACCAACACAGTAGAAAAAGACCTTGACTTCCTGACGTGATTAAACACGAGGAGTGACTTTTTGAACTAATAACAAGAGAAAGGTTGTCAAACATCTGTTGGAGGGTTTGGGATTTAAATTTCGAATTTGTTCATTTGCCGACTTGGTGGGTTCATTTAAGATGATTACATGTTGTCAGTGCGGCACTGCACATTAGTTTACATATATGTTTCACAAAACAGTTTACAGCTGTCAACAATTTAAACGTCAGTTTAACTATAAGGGCCCTGTGTTTTAATGTAAGTATGTTTTTGTTTTCCTTTTCCAAATAATGTAATAATTTAGTAAACCGTACTAATAGCTTGCTCATGGTAAGTGCAAACACATGCACGAAATGCCCTTGAGTTTACAACAGCGGATGACCGCCATGTATACGTGACTGAATTTAGATGTACACATGGTGATGAGGCCGGACAGAGCACATCAGAGATAACACCGAGCCAGGCCCAGGCCTAATCAGGCTTCCACACAAAATACACTAAGAATGCTCCCTCATGACCTATATTTCTTTGCTACAATTCAACTATGAATTCGACATGGGCTGTACATACAATTAAACCCTAACAAAATCCCAAAACATATACCTATTTGTAATTCTTAACTCTGTTTATTCATTTTCTTTCTTTTATGCGTGACCGTCTCCCCACCATGGTGCCACTAGAGGGTTTGGGCTGACTAAAGAAGCCTTGCTGGACACAGTTTTAAGGCGTTTCTTGGCTCAACTTTAATTCAAGATGCCGCCCTAATGGATTGGTGAAATATTATTTAAACAAAACTGGAGGAAGCTAATTAAAGAGAATGTTAGATTTAGCAAAAGAAATGTGGGGATTTTGCTTGGGGCACAAAATAGATTTGAAAGCAGACTTTTTGCCTGGAAGTCAAAATGTGAAAGCGGATTGGAGTTCAGGAAATGTGATAGATTACAGGGATTGTAAATTAAGAAAGGATCTTTTTTAAAGGAATTTGAGGTTGACAGGACCATTAGAGATAGACCTGTTTGCTCCAAGACTGACTTTTCAGTTGCAAAGTTAAGTCAGTTGAATACCAGTTCTGGGAGCAGCGGCTGTAGATGCTTTTATGAATTTTCCCCATTCTAAATGATTCAGAGTATTGGTACAGGTGAGGAGACAGAGATGGCCGCTAAATCAACACCCAACTCGCTACCTTCATCAAAGAGCACAACATCCTCAACTCCTCCCAGTCCGGCTTCAGAAAAAAACACAACACAGAAGCCACCCTCCTTGCCGCAACAGATGACATCTGCTACCTACTGGACAGAAGAGAAGCAGTAGCCGTCATCCTCCTCAACCTCTCAGCGGCATTCGACACAGTCTCTAACCGCACCCTAATACGCAGACTCCATGACGCAGAATTCACTTCTCCCTCTCTGGCAGAATGCAGCGGGTAAGACTCCCCCCATTCCTCTCGGACCCTACACCAACCACCTGCGGAGTTCCCCAGTGGTCCTCCCTCAGACCCACGCTCTTCAATGTCTACATGGACCCGCTCGCTCCCATCGTCTGAACCTATGGACTCAACATTGTGTCATAGGCAGATGACACCCAACTCATTCTCTCCTTATCCAATTAACCCAAAACCGCCAGACACAACTTTCAAGAAGCCATGGAAGCCGTCGCAAAATGGATGAAAAACACCTCCCTACAACTCAACACCAACAAAACAGAAGTACTTATCATGGGCCCAAACCCTGATGCTTGGAATGACACCTGGTGGCCCCCCGCCCTCGGAAGCCCACTCACCCCCACGGACCACACATGCAACCTTGGAATCATCCTGGACTCAGAGCTCAAAATGAACCGCCAGATCAACTCCGTAGAATCCTCCTGCTTCCACACTCTCCGCCTCCTACGTAAGATCTTCAAATGGATCCCCCTCAAGCACAGAAAGACCATCACTCACGCCCTCATCACCAGCAGATTCGACTACGGCAACACAGTCTATGCCGGAATAAACAAAAACCTTACCCGCAAGCTACAAAACATCCAGAACGCCGCCGAAAGACTGGTCCTCAACCTGCCAAGACACTGCCACATCTCGCAGCACTTGCGCACACTCCACTGGCTCTTCATCGAGGCTTGAATCACCTTCAAGATTCTCATCCACGCACACAAGGCCCTCCACGACATCGGACCAGCATAACTGAACAGCGGACTCAAATTCCACGTACCCCAAAGGACCCTACGATCAGCCCAGCTCTCCTACACCATGGTCCCCCGCACCAGAAAGAAAAGATCAGGAGGTCGCTACTTTTCCTTTCTCATGGCCAGAGCCTGGAACGCACTTCCGCTCCACCTCAGACAGACAACATCGCCCCCCATCTTCGCGAGAAACCTCAAAACCTGGCTCTTTGACAGACCCCCTCCTTGATGGACTGGAACCTGCACCCCCCCCCCCCCACCCCCACAGCACCTTGAGACCCTTACAGGTGAGTAGTCGTGCTTAACAAACACCTGATTGATTGATTGCTAGAACTAGTAACTCCTTTTTGGAAAACTCAGCCTTGGTTTCCAACAGTGATGGAATTAGAGATAGAGGAACCGTATTTAATAATGTCATGCAAAGGTTTTTTTATCAGGCATAGAAAACAAAGAGCAACCTTTGGTAAAGTCAGGTTCTCTCATCCTTCTACTTTAGAGGAAATCAGGCATTCAGGAAGATTCATAGGACCTTAGAATTCAGCTTAATCAATGAGTCATGGGCTCCAGGTACAAGGAAGCAGTATAGTGGCGCATGGAAGGTATGGTTACATTGGTGCATGAAAAGAGATTTGAATGCCATGGAAGAGGATGATGTAGAGATGGCAACTATTTTTGCAGATTGATTTAAGAAAGGGATTGCTACAGATTGGCTGTAGCAGCTGGTCATTCTCTACTGCTAGACTTATCTGTAGGTAGGAGTTCTTTGATCTGCAAAGTGAAGAAGGGGACTTGGTTGAAGAGACCTCCTAAAGCTGAAGAATCATACTTTGTGGAATGCGACTCTAGTGTTACATTTATTTTTTAATTTGCCATATAACAAATATTTGGAAGTTAGTGACATTATTATGTCTCATCTCATTCAGTAGAGCTTTAGATGTTTGAGCATTAGAAGTTTCTCATATCTTTTTTCAGCCAGACGGTGTCATTTTTTACATTTTTAAGAGTACAAAATCGATTTCAGGGTCAATTTCTTACCATAGTTTTGGTAATTCGCCAGATTTGTGTGTTGTGTGATGTTTAAAGAAATATGAATAAAAAATACTAGTTAAGAGACGTGCAGGGGTAGAACAGTTGTTAATATCTTATGTTAAACTGTTTACAGCTGTTACAAGTGCACCTATAGCCAGATGGGTAAAGGCTGCAATGAAGGAGATGGGTGTGGATATGTCAAAAGTTACAGTTCATTCTGTCAGGGGTGCTATGGCAAGTAAAGTTTGTATGATGGGAAGATGATTGGAGGACCTCATGAAGGCAGCAGATTGGTCTTCTGTTAAAACATTTCAGAGGTTTTATTTCAAAGTGATAGAACATGTTTCAAGCTGAGTTTTGAAAGGCTTTGAACATGCATAATGCTATTGTCCTTCTTGTCATAAAACAATAATTCTTATAGTTTTATTGAATAAAGAATTGTGTTTTGATTCAAGACAAGGATGCTGGCATTATACCACCCATCATTCCCCTGTAGGAAGTTGAGTGGGTAGGGAATTCTTAAGAGTTGTTACTGTATGTTAATTTAATGAATTGTAATTTGTTTTCAGTAGATTTATATGTTGTTAGTTAAGGCATGGTAGTATGTGTTTTGATTTCTTTTGCAGATATTTAGAAGTGGTTACGTTTGCGGATTGCAGAAGAAATATGGAAGAAGAATTTGAGGGTAGAGAAAAACAGAGTAGGAAGAAGATGGTGGACATGGAGTATTTATGGGACTGAAAGTTCTAAATTACATTGTGATTTTTATTTTTTTAAGTTATGTTTTAGAAACTTTTATGGTTGCTGCTCAGAAGGAAAAAATAAAAGGCTTATGCATAATGCTAGCCTCCTTGTCTTTAATAAAATAATAACTCTTTATTCAGTAAACGTTTAAAAATCATCATTCTCTATTGATTTTGACACTGCGGATATCAGTCTGTATTTTGGTTAAACTGAAAGAGTACGTGCAATGAAAATAGAGCAGAAGCCGATTGTTTTACGTTACCTCTTCGGAAGAAATTTTCCTTGTCTTTTTTAAAAAAATCAACTGGCATGGCATTGGTTTTTGAGTCCACCTTCATGCTTTTGAATGTCGACTGTTTCACAACTTTGTCCAGTTCCTGATCACCCAGCTGCTTTCCCAGGAACTTGCATATCTTGATTACTGCAGATCGCAAGTCCTGAAACAATGTTTTGGCTAAAATATTAATGTGCATCATCAGCTATGAAAACAAATTCACTATCAAATGACAGAACTTAGTGCCATATTTATCACTGGACTGGTCAAAAAAACTCGTCGCACTTTGTGCCCAACATTTATTTGATCAGTGTGGAATTTTGTGGACCAACCTAGGTACTAATAGGTTGGTTCACAAATTTCTTAAAAAGAATTGATTTCCAATTTGACATACCGGATTAATAGAATGCAAATTGTGATTCAACGAGATTGCCCACAGTTACACGAATGGTGCCCTGCATGGGAAAGCAGATCATCATCTCTGTGATTGTTTTTAAACAAAGATTTTTTTTAAACTAATCAGGTTTCCTTAAAAGAACCAAGGCTGCTTCTTTTTAAAATCTCTAAGAAAATTTTTTTTACAATCCCAAAGGAGAAGGGGGTTTAACAGGTAAATATTTACAGACTCCTAAAATGGGATCTGCACATAGGAATAACTTATTTTGCTTTCACAATTGCTATTTTCAAATCAGAGCGTCTACAACCACAAAATAGGTTAGTACATCTGGTGCCATATTATACAAGTGCCCCGGTGTTGCAATGGCGTTGGTGCCTGCTTTGCGTGTCCCCGGAAACATTGGCATTAGGTTCCCTTCTGTAATCCAGATAGCGCACATAAAGCACAAGTGCTATATTCAGAGGGCTTTCCCTCATTTACATGGGGGCATACTAGATCTCAGGAGGCACACTGTCAATGCGCCCCTGATGGCAGCTGTAGGAGAGTAGGGTCTGCAATCCTATGATCACCCAGATTTTTGCTTTTTGCTGCACTGGTTTACGACTTTCCCTGGCTGTGGGCCTGCTAATCAGACCCACAGCCTAGCTGTTCTCTCTATCCAAATTGTACTCAGGTACTGAATTGGCACTGGGCCCTCTCCAAGTCCCTGTACCCAGGGCTGAGGTGCACCCAGAAGTCTCCCAGGGGCTGAAGCATGTATTATGCCACCCCTGGATTGACTAACCAAAACTGACACAACTGGCTGCACGACAGCTGGGGCAAGGTGGTGTACTCACCCTTTGCTTTAGATATAGTATACCTATATCTAACCCTAAAAATGGACACACAGATCTCCTATCAGTCACTCCTATAGCCGGCCTTAACAATCCTGAAGGCAGAGTGCTTGGAATCGTGTGAGATGGTGCTCTAGCATGAGCTGAGCCTGTCTGCGGCTTTCGGGATCCATCCCTTAGCCGTTTCCATGATATCGCATACCATATACTCTTAAGTGCATTATAATCCTCGCGGTTATGTGCCAACTCTGGTATCGCTTTATCAAAACATGTCGAGTAAGGTGTCATACGAATCGGAATACTAACCCCTCGCCAATTCTGGCGACGGGGTTAGCATTCCACCCTTCTAGAGGGACACGACATGCCTGTAACCTATAACCCGGTTAAAAGTCAGACAGAGCCTTAGCATCCACAAAATGGATGCTGCCACCGAGACACAAGTCTGCCCTCCTGCTGCTGGGAGTCCTCCCAGAGCAGGAGATAAGGACAAAGGGTTTCCTGCCAGGGGCGGTGCCAGCACCGTCCCAGACAGGGTTTTGTGTATTGTAGGTAGGCAGGGCTTTAGAGGAAGGTGACTGCACGTGGCACCCCGGTGCTCACTGTGCATAGGCCGGCTTGAACCAGTTCCAGGGTCACTCCAGACCCTGTGCTGGGGAAAAGCCCGCCAAGGAAGTGGGTGTAACCACCCCCCTCCTAGTCCCACCCATAGGGCAGGACTTAGTCGCGTGCCAGCCCCTTTTTACAGGATAAAGGTAGAGACTGGCCCCCTTCCAAATCAGATTATCTTTGAATCCTGAAACTACTTTCCACGAAAGGAACTCAAGACTTCTTCCTAAGATTTCTCCCTTGTGACTAAGGAGTAGTCACCCTGCATCCGCAGGCACCATCTAAGAACACTGCGGTCTGCTGTAAGTCCTTCCTCCGGAATCCGACTGCCCAGCTCGACGAGAACCGGCTTCCCTGGCACCTCTGACCTCTACCCACCTCTACAGCCCAGCTGAGAACCGTGGGTGCGACGAGACCTCAAGGGACCGGCCATCTGCAAGACTGCACGACTTCTTTCCAGCAAGCCCGCCGAGTAATCTACTGGTGAGTGCTTTGGGGTCCGAGAAGCCCCGACTCTGAGCAGCTCCAGCTCCGAAGTGCAGCCCCCCAGCATCTCCACGATCTGCGTGGGGCCCTTCTGCTTTCCACTGCTCACCGCGTTGTTTGGCTACTAGCCCGTTGGCTTGTGGCCTTCCTGACGACGCCCGACGACATTTCTGCTGCTGGTCTGGTTGCTCCAGACTGGCCCTTGCTCCCTTCCAGAAGAGGAGCACCCCGGACCCCCCTGGTCCACTCAAGACGCCATTTTGAGTCCACCGCGTGGGCTTGAATTAGCCAAGGCTTGTTGCCCACTCCTGGGTAACTTCGACGCCGACGACTTCATCCTTCGTGGGACAGCTCGCACCTCCATCCTGGTCGCCGACAACGCCTCCTGGTCCGAGAGACTGCAGAGCCCAGCAGCGCCCACTCACCTGACTGCGGTGACTTCGCCCGGTGCCATCCTGGTGCCCACTTAATCACTGGCTAGTGATTCAAGAACTTGGTCCCCTCTGCTTTCAGGTTTTCTTCTCCCTTGATCCAGGCTTGGATCCATCGAACTTTTCTTCACTGGTCGCCTGCCAGCAACTTCTTCCTTCCAGGCTCCTGGTCCGGCAACGAGATCCCCGACGTCTTTTCAGACCTATGCAGCTGCAGCCCCTGGGCTAGGTAACTTCGGCACTCCGGTGTCCCAGCATAGCCTCACTATCCAAGGGTCAGGATCCACTGTCGTTTTCTCCCTACCAGGTCGGGTTCGCCCGTGAACACTAACTTTGTGAATTCTAGCTTCCATAGACTTTGTCCCGCATCCCGCGTGAGAGTGCACACTCTGCACCCGAGTCTCCTGGGTCTCCTAGTAGTAATCTAACGATTCCCTAGTCCAGTCCTAGCGATTCCAAAGCCTATTAGAACTGTTACTTACCTGCTAGTAATTCGCATTCCACTTTTAGTGTATATGGTTTTTCGTGCCCCTCGGGCATTTGTGTAACGTGCTAACTTAAAAGTATTTTCGTAAGAGTTTTGTTGTGTGCCTAGCACCCTGTCCTCATAAAGAGTACAGGGTTGTTGTGATTCTAATAAATACACTGTTTATTTTCATAACACTTGTGTGGTGTCCTTTCACTGGGTGTTCAAGGGGTAATGTGATGGTAAAACAGCTGGCTTAACGCGCCCTCTAGAGTCTTAGCCTTAGACTGCTCGTATCCATGCTACTAGGATAGCTGGTCTATAAGGTTGACTTACAACCAATCATCAATAAGGGTTGTTTGGACTGATATATAGTGATCACTAGAATAGTGAACACTGCACATCAGGCCAACTTCTCACAGCAGCCATCTGAAGGGAGTAAAGGGGGTCCCACGGACCCCCCAGACATCCCAATGCAAGTGGAGGCAGTCACTCACTGCACCCACCTGCAAGGTGATCTCCATTCGCCCTTCAAAGTGCAGGCGGGTTGCCGTCTGCACTGTGAAAACACGGAGTGGCTACAAAGCAGCAAGTTTGCTGCTGCCCTGGGGGAAGGGCATTCACCATAAATGCGTGTGCATTTTTTTGTATTTAAAGGTGCGCCGGACACAAACAATGAAAATGCGCCATTTACAACATACGGGCAGTGGCCCTTGGTTTTATGTTTAACATTTTGGGCCTGGTTCCCACAGCTTTTACTATAATTAGATGTGACTTACTCCAGGCTTGAGTGTGAGATAAACTTCAATATAAAAAATGTATTCACCAATTTTATTTCTACAAGTATGTATGTTAAGCTTGACTTGTAAGTGCATTTTCAGCATTAAGAGACAGTTATTTATGGTTTCCATGAGAAGCATGTCTTACTCTTATAAACTATGCACAGAAAATGCTTTCTGAATGTTAATCACACCTGAATATGTGTGTATATTTCCCAGATGACACGAGGAGGGTACTACTCATTGAAAAGTATTTTGTGAATCAAGATATTCATTTCTCACTAGATCTTCTGCAAGGATTTGAATGTCTCTAGAAGATGTAAATGTAAATGTAAATGTATGTGTCTTGTAAAGCGCACAGCTGCCCTGAGGCGTCGTGGCGCTGTAGACCGCTGGGGAACCCGTCCTGGCTATCCCTGTGAGATGGTCCTTACTGGGTATCTCCAAGGTGAAACCAGGCATCCCCGGCGAATGTGGGGGGCCGTTGTAGAGATGAGGCAAGCTAATGCCCAGAGTTGCCGAGTGTGATCCCTGGTTAGAGTAGACACCGAGGTGAGAATTATCGAGTCCGCTGACCCTGGTCCACAACCCTGTCGCGTCGGGAATTGAACCCTGGTCACGGGCTGTTCTCTGTTTCCGGGTCTGCTGCCTCTAACCAGTGAGCCACACCACTCCACTTTTAAGATCCACTTTTAATGAACCATCCAGTGTAGTCTTTAAACAGTCTTTACACAGTCCTGTACATCTAAAGGCATTCTAGAATGTGTGTTTGCTTGATGGCGTCAGCTGGTGTGTCGAGATCTAATGTGACTTTTCTTCACCGGATGCTGCTTTAATCTGCTTTTTCTACTTTCAAATCAAATTTAGGATTCCAAAATATAGCTTTATAGGATTTATGGTTTAACAAATGCATAATTTTGCTGAATCTCTCAACACCAGTGATTCTTAAGCGTGTGATATCTGTGGACCCCCACTTAAGCATTACTGGAGTCTGTGAACCTCCAATTAATCATTATCACAATTTGGGACACTCCCACTGAGTTACTGTTGGATTCAGGGGACCGGGGCATAAGCAATTTTGATGATTTGAGTAGCAAAACAATACACAAAAATACAGAAACATGCACTCACCAAACAAATACACATATGAATAAATATTGTATTTAACTCACAAACAAATATAAACATTCACATTTTTGTTTTAATGGGAAGATAGGAGCTTTTCTAGATTAAATTGAACCAATCCATCAATCATATTATAGTTTATCGGATGCACGTGCAATGCTCCCAGGAATCAGTCGTGAATACCAAGTTAAATTTTAGTCTCCAATTTCAAATGTCTTCATATTTTCAGAACGCTTTAAAAAATGTCACTTTATATTCTGTTCCTTTATTTATATGCACTTTATTAATCTGTTAATGTTATTTAATTTTTTTAATTGCAGCGGACCACCTGAGTAAGCTTCGCAGACCACAGGTAAATGGCCACTGCTCTAAATTGTCCTGGATCTGTCATTGCAGTTCCAAAGATGTGGCCTTCAGCACTCAACACTACAAAGGTTTAACAATAAAGTATTTTTCCCAACATTGATTACACTCTCTTGTTGGTTGTAGTCTAATTTGTAATACTTTGAGGTCCATACATGAAGATCTTTACCCAGTTTGATGCCTTTTTCAGTATGAACTTCTCCCCAGAGTTTCTTCCATTACCTTCATGATGTTAAGTTGTCTTCCTTAAATAATATTAGCCAGCTAACGTTCTGCCAGTGGACCTTTTTAAATCATAGGATCTTACCTTCCCCTTCAAATAATTAATTCCTGAGAAAGGTCTTTGTGCCCTTTTAAAAAGGACAATCACACTCTTCCAGTAAAACTACCGTCTCCTTTTTTTTTAAGTACTGACCAGAATCTTGTGCACCTAACATAGAAATAGCCAGTAATTAGGAGCCATTTTCTGGGTCTTTTTGAGTAATTTACTAATCTAAATTTTCCGCGGTAACAAAATATGTTAACATCTTGGATTTCCATCTAAATCACCAGAACTCATAAACCTGCCTCCTAACCAGGTGGGTGGGCATTATGGTTAAGTTTTCCGGTGTGTGGTTCATAATCATAACATTTCCCAAACACAACATTTTTTAATGAGGGAGGTAAGTATTCATATTTCAGATGTTTGCAATGAAAACAACATACCATCAAAAAGAGAGTTTTAGGTTTACAAAATGTTGGTATTTTATACCTCAGGTAAGAGACTCACATGCAATATTGAAGAACAAGGAAGATAGAGGACATCCTTGTTTCGTTATTTTAGAGAGCCCGTATATCAAGCAAGTCATTTGTATAAATTCTAAGTTTTCACTCAGAATAGTAGGCCTTTAATGCAGTGCAAAACCCCTAACAGTATTTCATATATAATAGCTCACACAGATGTTATGAACTGCAAAGTATGCACTACTTGCATTATTTCATCAGACCCTTTCCTATGCTTTATACACCCATTCTGATGCCTGCCTATCGGTACTGACATAACTACGTTTTTGGTAATGTATTAGCATCTACCTTTATCAGACAGCCATGCCTATCATTTGCAAAGAAGTGTGGATACTTAACTGGCTCAGGAATCAAGATTGGACTGTGCATGGGCAGGGGAAACGTGAACCAATTGCTTCTTTTATACTTCCATCAATCAAGGAGGCAGCTCATCATCTTTTTTACTTTAAAGTTTTTTTATTTTTAACCATCAGTATTTCATAAATCATTGCCAAAAAAGACCATACAATATTATACAGGATTACTTTACACCAAAAGAGAAAATCGAAGGGAAAATAAAAGAGTAAGACAGGAAACAAGCTCAAACAAGCCGTCTAATGGCTATGTCTTCAGCAAGACGACCACAGAATACATAATACATTAAAACTTTAACATTATACCGGCCCCCCACTCAATAAAAAGTAAAAGAGCTGACAAAATGATTACAGATACAATTTTTACACAGTTTGTAACCAAGAAATATGGCCAGGGTCGCTCCAATCTGGCCAAATAAGTTTCCTCAATTTCATAGCCTTCCACCCTTTCTTCTCGTAAAAGCCTTTTTCAAGACTGTAAATGGCTAAAAGGCGTGATACCCATTGTTGGAAGGTAGGAGGGTTAGGATCTTTCCAGACAACTGCCACACAGATCCTAACAACCGCCATGGCGAGGAATAATAATTCATGGTGCGCTTCTTGAGCTCCATCCCTGCCCACACCTAAAACCACTAATTCATTAGTTAATTTTATTTGAATCCTCAAAGTTTGTCCCATAAAGTGCTCAATTGCCCTTTTCAAATGATCCAACATAGGGCAAGAAGCAAACATGTACTCCGTATCAACCTCCGTGCTGCAACAGCGCGGGCAGCAAATGCCCATTGTCCCTCCCTATTGGGCTATTCTGGCGGGGTGTAATAAAGTTCAAAAAGGGTTTTAAGGTGTTGAGCTTGTAGATTAGCTACCTTCAATATTGTACATCCTAGCTTAAGCGAGGCTATAAACTCACTCCCTTTGATGCCGAGCTTCCCCGCCATTTCTCTGAATATTTTTCAAGATCATCGTTTTGGTGTTGGTTTAGCTCGCTATAAATCCTGGCGATAGAGCACCCTTCAGGATTTTGCACCCTTTCCATAACTGTGTCTCTGTCGAAAGCTCTTGCTCCCCCACTTTTCTTTATGAGGACTGACCAGATCTGTAAAAAAATTTAAAATTCCCTTCGCTCCAAATTAAACAGGTTTGGGCTCTTTCAAGTGTAATTATACCATCAGAATCTATTATATGTCCAACTGTTTTAACACCCAACCCATCCCACCGCCTCATTACGATATCATGAAAAACCTCAGGCAAGGTTGGATTCCTAAATAGGGGAGTATAACGATTCATTCTGCCCAATCCCAGCCTTTTCGGACAGACAACCAAACCGATATTGCAGCTCCTAAGGTCTTAAATTGAACTTTTTAATAGTAGCTGGCCTGGCTAAAACTCAGAAGCCAATTTCGTGCTTCACCATTTATAAGTAGATCGTATACATCAGGTACAGCATCATCATCCCTTCACCTATCAGAAACAATGCCTCCCAGCAGCCCACGCACATACTTTAATACTGTGGTCCAATAATATTCTTTTAAGTCAGGCACTGCCCAGCCCCCTCTCTCCCTGAAGAGGGTCATAAACTTAAGTGCCCATCTCGTCTTCCCGTGTGCCCAAATAAACCTGTTTATCATTCTTTCCAATTCTTTAAACCAAGAGTTATCAAACTTCAGAGGTATCGTTCTGAACAGATATAAAACTTTTGGGAGGAATATCATTTTAATAATGTTACATCTTCCCACAATCAGAAGTGAAAATTATTCAGCCTATCAAGATCCCTCCTTTATTTCAGGATCACTGGTGCAAGATTCTTTTCAACAAACTTAGTTAAATCCGATGTAATGACAACCCCTAAGTAGGTGGCCGACTCAGTCACACGTGTGTCTACCAAGTTGGTCTTCTCATTAACAACAATTTGCGTCTTCGCCAGTTGAGTCTATAACCGCCTAATGCTACAGTGGGGTTAGTGGCCGTAATTGCCAGGTTGTCTGCATACCCCAAGATCTTTGTTTCAAATACCTTAAGCCTTATAGGGAAAATGCCTCTGTTTAACTCTATTCTCCTGATAAAAGGGTCAATATAAAAAGCAAAGCGGAGGGGTGAACACGGGCTCCCCTGCCTAGTTTCTCGCTTGATATCTATTGGGTCGCTCTGTCCTCCCATAACACGGAGTCAAATCTTAAGGTTCTTATACAGAGCCTGAATGGCTCTTATGCACCCCTTACCAATATTTACATTCTCCAGTACCGACCAGAGGAAGCCCCACGAGACCCTATCAAACGCCTTCTCTGCATCAAGCAGTATAAGCACCATCGGGTCTTGTGTGACAGAAGTACCGTCAAACAAGGCGCAGACTCTCCTGATATGTATCGCAGTTCCCCTACCAATCTTTGCATCGCTATTCATTAGGCTGATTGGCCTATAAGATTTAGGTTCATTAGGGGGTTTGCCTTTCTTTAAAAAAATAATCATACTAGCTTCTCCCCATGACTGCGGAGGTGTTTGTCCATTCTGAACCTGGCATATTATCCATACTAATATTATAAAGAAAGAGCCCAAACCTTTGAGGCGGGTAATCTCAGTAACCACAGCACCAATCACAACACCCAATACAGCGTTGGAAAGGGCAGTTGCAGCAGAAGGACATAGGCTATGCAGACGGCCACCAAATACTTTTTTTTAAATTGTTTTTATTAGCTTTTTAAGAAACAGTGGTTTTCATCACAATTATACAGTGCAAGACATACAATTGTACCGTAGGACACCACATACATTTAAAAGGTAAAAGAACCGTGCCAGCAAAGTAGTCCCCTGTGGGCGTGTCTGTGTTGTGCTGTGGGCGTGTGCTGAGGGCGTGACAAACGCTGGGGGCGTGTGTCCGCCCTTCATGCCATGTGAGTCGTACAAGCGCCAATTACGTTGCTGTGCAGCATCAAGTGGCACGCTGGGGGAGTGACAAAGGCGGGGGGCGTGTATCTGATCTTCATGCCATGTTAACGCAATTGCGCCACATGAAGGGGCACGCTGGGGGCGTGAGAAACGCTGGGGGCGTGTGCTACGTTCCGCCCTGTGGGTCGTACATTAATCAGAAGATCGTCTGCTGTGGCCGTGTGCTGGGGGCATGACAAACGGGTTCAGCTGGAGGCCTGGTAAGTAACATTACTGCAGGCTCTCCTGCGCGCTGTTACTGAACTCTCTCATTCAACCAAATTAGACGCGCCTGCTACCATCAACCAGGGCTCTAGCCGGGCTCAGGAGGCGGATCAGTACACTAATTACACGCGCCTGATAACATCAAGCAGAGCTGCAGCTGGGCCCCAAACGGGGGAGCACGCGCCTGCTAACATCAACCAGGCCTGCATCTGGGCCTCAAGCGGGGGAACACGCAAATGAGCGTGTCTGCGGGGACAATTACTGCAGCCTCTCCTACTCGCTGTCACTGAACTCTCTCATTAAACGGATTTACCCGCAGCTGATAACTCTCTCAATTAACGACATTACTTGTGCCTGCTAACATCAACCAGGGCTGTAGCCGGGCTCAGGCGGCGGATCACTACACCAATTACACGCGCCTGCTAACATCAACCAGGGCTGCAGCTGGGCCTTCTCCGTCCCTATTCTAATGAAACAAAAAATGTTGTCTACCGCGAGATTTTAAAATAAATTGCCCTTGCCAAATACACACATTATACACATTCTATTTCATACCTGGACAACGTCGGGACGGGCTGCTAGTAAAACATAAAACGTCCCTCAATTTTGAAATAAAAATCTAATGGAATAAGATCAGGGCCTACCGCATTGCCCAACGGTAAATCTTTAATGGCTCCCTGGATTTCTTCATCCAAAAAGTTAACCTCCATGGCTGTGGAATCTTTAATTGAGAATACCTCGAAGGGGGCTAACTCTAAAGAAGGCCTTATAACTTTAGGATCCCTAACAATGTCCTCACTATATAGATTTTGATAAAACCCATGGAATGCTGTGCAAATATCCTTAGCGGTGGTAGCAACCGTCCCATCTGATGTTTTAATCCCCCCTAGTGGCTATCTGTATAGTCCTTACTGCTAAAATGTGCCCAACTTGCTCGCTAAAGTCATGGTGGGTTTGTTTCCATGCCATGAATTTACCAGCTACTTTAGCGGTAGCCTTTGCGAGTGCCAGTTTCTGTAAAATCTCATCGATATTAAGGCTGGAGCCAATTGCTCTAACCAGTTCTTCTAGGTCCGCAATTAGTCTCTGTATGGCCTCCCTCTCCAATTTTTCCATCTTATTCTGTTTCAAAGAATAACTCATAGTTACCTCTTAATGCCTGCCTTAAGAGCGTCCCAAACTACCCCGAGCTCAGCGCTCCCCATTTTAATCTCAAGAAATTCTTTAAGCCATTTATTCATAAGTTCAATGTATTTTACATCCTGCAGTAAGGCTCGCTCAAAAGTCCAACTTGCTACTTGTGTAATCACTGCAGAATTTTGAATCTCTAAAACAGGGGGTTGTGATCGGAAACCACTTGTGGTAATTTTTTGATTTTACAAAGGAAGAGGAGAGAAGAGGAGAGGTAGCTAAGAAATAATCTAGACGAGCTACGGCCCTATGAGGCGCTGAATAATACGTGCTGCCCGTCCCCAAGGGATTTGACTGCTCTCATACATCCGTAAGCCCGTTATCCTGCATCAATAGGATTACGGCTCTGTGGCATTTCTTTTTAGGGCCTACAACGTTAGCTGGGTCCCCTTTCTACAGCCCATTTATGCCATTAATATTGAGATCCCCACACACAATAATCGGGAGCGGCCAATTAGCCAATTGCATATTGACATGAATAAACATCCCGGCATCATCCGCCGTGGGTCCGTAGACTGAAAAGAGCGTTAAGTAAATCCTTGCATTTGACACTCAATCAATCAATCAATCAAGGCATTTATAGAGCGCACTACTTACCCGTAGGGTCTCAAGGCGCTTAGGGGGGGGGGTGCCGTTACTGCTCGAACAGCCAGGTCTTGAGCTTCTTCCTGAAGGAGAAGTGGTCTTGGGTCAGGCGCAGGTCGGCCGGGAGGGAGTTCCAGGTCTTGGCGGCCAGGTAGGAGAAAGACCTTCCTCCTGTGGTCGCTCTACGGATGCGTGGGACGGCGGCGAGGGCGTGGCTGGCTGATCGGAGGTGGCGTTTGGGAGCGTAGAAGTTGATTCGGTTGTTGAGGTAGCTCGGGCCTTGATCGTGTAGGGCTTTGTGTGCGTGGGTGAGGAGACGGAAGGTGATTCTTTTGTTGACGGGGAGCCAATGCAGGTCTCTCAGGTGTCCGGAGATGTGGCTGTTTCGTGGGATGTCGAGGATGAGTCTGGCTGAGGTGTTCTGGATCCGCTGGAGTCTCTTCTGGAGCTTGGCGGTGGTTCCGGCGTAGAGGGCGTTGCCGTAGTCCAGTCGGCTGGTGACGAGGGCCTGGGTGACGGTCTTCCTGGTCTCCGTGGGGATCCACCAGAAGATCTTCCGTAGCATGCGCAGGATGTTGAAGCACGACGAGGAGACGGCGTTGACTTGTCTGGTCATAGAGAGGGAGGAGTCCAGGATGAAGCCCAGGTTGCGTGCGTGGTTCGTCGGTTTGGGTGCGGTGCCCAGGGCGGGGGGCCACCAGGAGTCGTCCCAGGCGGAGGGCGAGGAGCCCAGGATGAGGACCTCCGTCTTGTCTGAGTTCAGTTTCAGGCGGCTGGTCGTCATCCACTCGGCTACCTCTTTCATCCCTTCGTGCAGGTTGGCTCTGGTGGCGGCGGGGTCGTTGGTCAGGGAGAGGATCAGCTGGGTGTCGTCGGCGTAGGAGATTATGTTGAGGTTGTGTTGGCGTACGATGGCCGCGAGGGGGCTCATGTAGACGTTGAAGAGGGTAGGGCTCAGCGAGGATCCTTGAGGGACGCCGCAGATGACTTCGGTGGCCTCTGACTTGTACGGTGGTAGGCGGACTCTCTGTGTTCTTCCGTCGAGAAAGGAGACGATCCATTCCAGTGCCTTCTCCTGGATTCCGACGTTGCTTAGGCGCTGCACTAGGGTGCGGTGGCAGACAGTGTCGAAGGCCGCGGAGAGGTCTAGGAGGATGAGGGCCGCTGTTTCTCCGTTGTCCATCAGGGCTCGGATGTCGTCGGTGGCGGCGATGAGGGCGGTCTCGGTGCTGTGGTTGGCTCGGAAGCCGGACTGTGAGGGGTCGAGGGATCCGTTCGTCTCGAGGAAGGCGGCCAGCTGTTTGTTGACGGTCTTCTCGATGACTTTGGCTGGAAACGGGAGTAGCGAGATGGGGCGGTAATTTTTGAGTTCGGTGGGGTCTGCTGTAGGTTTCTTGAGTAGAGCGCTGAGTTCGGCGTGCTTCCAGCTCTCGGGGAAGGTGGCGGTGTCGAAGGAGGTGTTGATGATGTCCCGCAGGTGGGGTGCGATGACAGCGTCGGCCTTGTTGAAGACGTGGTGAGGGCAGGGGTCGGTCGGAGATCCGGAGTGGACGGAGTTCATCATGCGGACGGTGTCTTCGGTGCTGATCGGGGTCCAGGCTCGGAGGGTGGTGGTGGGCGGCGTTGCTGTGGTCGTGACGTGCGTCGGTTGAGTGCTGAAGCTGTTGTGTATGTCCGTGATCTTGTTGTGGAAGTAGGAGGCGAGGGAGTTGCAGAGGTCTTGTGAAGGGGTGATGTCGTTGTTTCCGGCGTTGGGGTTGGGGAGCTCTTTCACGATGTTGAAGAGTTCCTTGCAGTTGTGTGCGTTGTTGTCCAGCCGGTCCTGGAATGCAGTTTTCTTGGCGGCGCGGATCAGTTGGTGGTGCTTCCGGGTGGCGAGCTTGAGGGTGGTCATGTTGTCCGATGTAGGTTCCTTTCTCCAGACTTTCTCGAGGGCTCGGCAGTTCTTCTTGGAGCTCTTGAGTTCGTCGGTGAACCATGGGGCTTTCTTGCTGCCGGGTCTGCTGGGCGGGGTCCTCAGAGGGGCGAGTTCGTCCGCGCAGTTGCTGATCCACTTCGTGAGGTTGTCGGCGGCCTGGCTGGGGTTCGCTGAGCTGGCAGGAGGGTGCTGGCTCAGGGAGGCGGCGAGCTGGTCGGCTGTGATCATGTTCCAGCTTCTACGGGCAACCTGTTGCTGGTGGTGGTGGATCGTCGTTGTTTCGAAGGTGAAGTGGACACAGCTGTGGTCCGTCCAGTGGAGTTCTGTGGCGTGGCTGAAGGCGATGTCTTTGCTGGATGAGAAGACGGCGTCGAGTGTGTGTCCGGCGAGGTGGGTGGGGGTGTTCACCAGTTGCTTGAGTCCAAGGTTGGCGAGGTTGTCGAGCAGGGTGCTGGTGTTGCGGTCGTTGTTGTTCTCCAGGTGGAAGTTGAGGTCCCCTAGGAGGATGTAGTCAGCGGAGGGGAGGGCGTGCGGGCTGACGAAGTCGGCGATGTCCTCGCTGAATTGAGTGCGTGGTCCCGGGGGTCGGTAGATCAGGGTGCCTCTGAGGGTGGTCTTCGGGTCGGTGTGGATCTGGAAATGCAGGTGTTCGGCGGTGGTTAGGGTGTTGTCGGTGCTAGTCGTGATACGGATGGTGTTCCTGTGGATGATGGCGATGCCTCCTCCCATCTGGTTGGCGGTGCGGTCCCTCCGGGTGATCTTGTAGCCCTCTGGGATGGCGATGGCGATGTCGGGTCACTCCACAATTACCCATCAGCCATACTTAATAGACAGACATTTTTTGACCGTTATCCCACTTCTTTTAGCCAGTATTGCCACCCCCGAGTCCTGGTCCCTTGCGGGGTACATGCTATTAAGTGAAATCCCAGCTGATCTAAAAGAATCTTTGCCGACCCCTCAATATGCGTCTCCTGTAATCAGACTATATCAACCCACAGGGTCTTGAGATATTCCCTTACCATCCTTCTTTTAGCGGCATCATTTAAGCAACATACATTAATAGTTACTATTCGCATATTATATATAATTTATCATACTGTCTATTGCCTAGTGCTTGGTGTACCGTCCCTGTTCCCTTTTTTTTGATTGTCTGGATTCCGAAGTTACTTTCCTTACTAGATGGTGAATTTTTTCCCCAGTATTCCCCTCCCTGAGCCCCCCTCTTAACCACCCCTGCCGTCCCTGTCTCCAAACCCGGCCCCCTCCCTCCTCCCCCACCTATAGTGTGAAGCAAACAGACTTAAGGTCTCTGTGATGGAGCCTGAAAGTCAACCCCCCCTTGCTGCTCTCCTGTCTATTTCCTGGATAACCAACATTTCATCACTGTCGTCCTTTTATCTATTCTTATTGGACTCCCCCCGTCTCCCCGTTCTCGCACCCACCGGGTTTCCCCCTTTAGCTATCTATTAATTTACTTTTTTGTTGAAGTTTTTATTTTTAAACAGTGCTTCCCCAGTGATTCAAGTGACCCAATTAGAACCCCTCCCATGGTCCCAGCAATGAAATACCCAATTAAGGTTCACTTTAAGATTTCAAGGAGTTCATATAAGCTTTAGCTTGAACCTCCGAGGTAAAAACTTTGGATGTGTTATTATCAATAATCTTTAGCCTCGCAGGGTTCATAAAGTATGCTTGCGCTCCCATGGCTTGACACGGTTGGATCAACTCTCTTAATCGCCAACGTCATTCCACGGGGACGTGGCAGTAATCTGGCCTCACGAAGAAAAAACGATTCTCAAAAACCTGTTTGCCATTTGGGCGCGCTTTAGCGTCAATCTATTCGCGAAGCAAAAAGTTTCCAAAATAAATTAAGATTGCTCTTGGCATTGCGGTTGGATGCAGAGATTTCTTAAGCATCATGGGAAAGCAGTGAACACGCTGAATCTCGATCTCCCAATTCCAATGCTGAAGTTCTGGAAAGGCACCCTTCATCAGCCTCAAAATGTAGGCCCTCATGTCGTCACCGTCTACGCCTTCTTCAATACCAAGAATGCGGAGGTTGTTGCATCTTTGCCTATTCTCAAAGTCCTCCATTTTCTATTGGAGATCTATAAGCTTCTTATCCTATGATTCAGCCTGTAGCTGAACTTTCTCCATATTATCTTCTAGTGTACTTGTACGTTTTTCTACATGGGTCAGCCTTACATTTGTATCTGTACAAGCTTCAGCCGTTTTTCTTACTGCACCTTGAAGCTTCTTCGTTGCCAGCCTGTTTTCTTTCCATCCATACAGGTATCCTCCTGCAGTTGTTTGATTGAAACAAAATCATTTGTAGAGAGGGTGCAGACTCGTCTTCTTCGTCACCCCCTGTCCTATATGGTCCAGATAGATACTCCTGGTGGCAGGATAATCCCATTTCAGAGTGGGGTCCATACTTCCTCTACTTTCTCTGCAGTAGCCTTCTCCGCTTTTCTCCAAAGCTTGGCCATCTCTCTGTTTCTTCATGAGTTTCTTTTTTCTGGCCACTGTATCTTTCTGTGGAGTGCCCGGGCTGGTAGTAGAGCTGGAGAGCTGAATGTTGCTTTTCTCTTCAGCTTCAGAAGGGCTAACCTCGGAGCCATCAGTCACTGAGAAAAATGTATCCCCTAGATCTAGATCTAGTGTGTCTTCTGGGTCATTACTTACTCTGATCCCTTCTATTAGTTTACTCGTATTCATCTGATCCTTAACGACTGCAGGAACTTCCAGCACAGGGGTTGGGCCAGAAGTAATGTCTTATTGTGTTTTCTCCGTCAGCCGAGCATGGCCCAGATCATGGTTTTCAGGCGGGCTACCGCTTCAGCTAGTTTGGCTGATCTCAACCGCAAGATCGTCTTGGATCACATTCACGGAGGTAGTTGCAGGGTATGTGTCAGAAATAGAGTCAGTGTGACAAAGTAGCAACTGATCTTGTGTGTCGTTATTTAACTCACTTGCCTCGATTTGCCTATTTTCTCCCGAGGTAGGGGTACCATTTCTAAGAGCAGGCGGAGTACTATGCAGTTGCGCCTTCCCAAGTCCCTTAAGCCCGGTTCTTGTCCCTTTAGCCCCCCTGCCTCTGCCACTTATTTCCCCTTTTTTATAAGTATCAGCACTCTCCCTTTCTTGAAGCAGTCCTGGGAGACCGAGCCTTTTGCACTGGCAGGGCCCGTTGCTCTGCCTCCCTTAGGGACCACTATCCCCGCGTTATCCCGGGCTTCTGCGCTTGCCTGTGCGTCCGGAGCTTTCCCACGGGCTCCTCGGTTAGACTTTGGGGGGCATTTTTCCTGCTTTGATTCGTTAGGTGCACTGTGCCGCTGCAAGCCGCACGGCCTCTCCAGACGGATCCGCCCCTCCTCCTTCGCTGTCGGACGCAATCCAGCGAAGCTCCGCGAGAAACAGCCGGGCAGATACCAGCACCGCCGTCAAAAGTTCCTCCGCAATGCAAGGAGGCCAACCTCGCCCTTCCATCGGTAAGTCATAAGGGGAGCATCCAATCCTTTATTACGGTGGATTTAGGCTGTTCGGCAATCAATATCCAGCCGGAAGAGGTACTCTGGGAGAAAGGGGTGATCACCGCAGCTGTCAGTCAGGCGCCATCTTGCCAGCGGGGGCAGCTCATCTTCATCTAAAATCTTCCTACGAATCAGTCTTCAGCCCAACTTAGTCTAGTGATTTACTCATAGTCATTTTTAAACACCTTAGTAACTTTTAGTAATGAAATAAATGTCCTCAATCACTTTCCACTCTTCCTCCAAAGTATCTTCACTGTATTTGTTCCCACAAAATAAAAGTACTCTGTACCCTATCAACAAAAATACTGTACTATATAAAGCAGTATAAGTATGGTATAGCTGTTTAGTAGTAAACGCATGCCAGCATTAAAGAATCTAGAAGCTGATCATAGGGTGTGCTAATAACCTCTGCAGCTACTACGAAGATAAATAAGGTGATAATACGTCTGGCTATATTACTTCAAGCACATCAGCAAAGGGATGCCTGGTCTCAAGTCTAAAACTGAACGCATTGGGGTGTATTTTCACAGAGAAACAACCCACTGTGCTTTTTTTATTTTTATTTTTTATTCCTCATATACCATTGATGGGTATTCTGGATAGGGTATCTCCACCTCTCCAAGTTACGATATGCCAACCTCCAGGATCAAATCCAAGGAATTTAATCAAGGGTAGGAGAGGAAAGAGAATACCCCTCCAGGCTCAACTGTTTGCTAAGTCCACTCCATACCCTTTAATCTGAACAGCCCTCGGTTGGGTTGGAGACCAAGCACCAACAGTACCCTGGTGAAATCATAGGAATATTTCTCAACAGTTCCGCCAAGCCACTAAGGCCGCCCAGGTCTTAACAAGGCTAGAAATATCAGATGCGATGTCGGAGTCACTAATATATATAATATAACTAAGGCAGTCAGCAAAAATTGGGGCATTCTCTGACTTCCAAAACTTACATATTTCTCGTCTTGCTAAAATCATTACATAAAATATGAATTTAGTCCTCATCTCCTTAAGCTGGTACCCTATCTCTAGGCCAAAAAGAATGATCATAGGAGTGATAACAAAATGTATATCTAATACTTCCTTTATAAATTCTTCAATCTTAGACCAGTAGAGAGATAGTCTTGGACACTCAACAAACATGTGCAAATCATCGGCAGCAGGAGACTTACAACGTGGACAACAATATTCGAGATTTGTAAACTTAACCAATTTCTTAGGGGATATGTATACTCTGTATAAGGTGAACAGATGATTTCGTTTTAAAGGGGCTGGTTTCACCACTGTATACAATAATTTGAAAGAATCTCCCCAAAGAGCTAGTATATTATCACATTGTCCTGCTGCCACTTCCCCCCATAATTTATTAAGCTCAAGTTCTGTGACTTCATCTTTCTCGTTTAGTGCCTCATACCAAAAGGAAATCTCTTTTTCCCAGCGCCCTTTTTTCTTTACAAATTCAAACTTGGAATTGCTTGTAGGGCCCCAAGATATGGTGCTGCACCATCTAGAGAGCTGATAAAATTTGAACCTAGTGAGAGTTACGTTTGTCAGCCGAGAAAGTGAATCCCACCCCAATAATTCTGAGCCATCGAGAATATCCTGACATTGCATGATACCAGCTGTTTTAAGGGGAAGTGATAATTGATCTCTGAGACATTCGGGTGTTCCCGGGGAATCCCAAATTGGAGCAAGAGGTGAATAATAAGGGATGCCTAATTGTTTTCTTACAAACACCCAGTTTCTCAGAGCCGTGCCCAAGACCTTTAGTCTATCTTCTTGTAGAACTTTGGGTCCCCAAACTTAAATAAAAAAGATTCATGACCCAGAGGGATATTATGTAATAGCGCCTGAAATAACAAACCCAAACAAGATGTATCAGCTTTATCAGCCAATAACCTAAAGTCTTTAAAATGAAATGCATGGCAATAATGAAGAATGTCCGGCATAGCGAGTCCACCTGTCCTCATTTTCCTTCTCAGTTTTTTCAGGGAAATCCTGGGCGATTTGGAATTCCAGATGAAAGATCCTACTCGTCCCTGCAACTTGGCTATATCCTTGGAATTGAATGATAATGGTATCGAGTTAAAAAGGAAGGTGATCTTTGGCAAAATGACCATTTTCACTAGGTTCACCCTCCCAAAAATGTTCAATGGTAGACCCGACCAACGATGTAAGAGTACATTGATGTCCTTATATACTCTGTCTAGGTTTACTTTAGATGTCTCTGAAATGTTCTGAACAAGATGTATACCTAGATACCTCATCCGAGACTTTGATCCAGGGAATTGATCCTCCTGATTCCATTGCATGACCTCGGTTTTTTCTTTGTTAATTTTATATCCTGAGACCTCTCCGAACACTTCTGCATGATGAAATAGTTGAGGGATTGATATTTCAGGATTAGATGTAAACATTAAAAGGTCATCCGCATATAAGGCAAATTTTAAATCTACTTCATTCATGCGGAAAGGTTCAATTAGAGCATCCGATCTTAGCTGTATAACTAGGGGCTCTAGATATAAATTAAACAATAGGGGGGAGAGGGGACATCCCTGTCTGGTGCCGCGTGTAATTTGGACCCAATCTGTAAGTAAGTTATTTACAAGAAACTTGGCTCTAGGATGGAGATATAATGCTTTCACGGATGTTATGAAATTAGTTGGTATACCAAACTTTAACAAAGCTTCCCATAAATACAACCAATTAACTTGGTCGAAAGCCTTGGCGGCATCAATAGCCACAATAGTTAATGGGGATTTTTCAACTGTAGCAAAGTCGATAGCCGCAATTGCCTGGAAGGTCAATTCATTCAATTGTCTGCCAGGCATGAAGCCCCTCTGGTCTTCATGAACTAAAGACTTAATTACTTTGGCCAATCTCGCTGCCAACACGCCCGCAAAGATTTTATAGTCTGTATTTAGCAGCGAGATTGGCCGATATGACTCGACTATTGTAGGGTCTTTATTTGGCTTCAGAACCAAGGTGACCGTAGCCTCAGACCAGGTCGGGGGAGTAGACAATCCTGCTAGGTGTATTTTATTAAATAAGGCCGTGAGAATGGGAACTAAAATATCAGACCCCATTTGATATATTTCTGCCGGAAGCCCATCTGGGCCGGCTGCCTTTCCCCTAGCCATTCTCTTCAGTTGGTCATAGACCTCCCCCTCTTTGATCAAAGAACTCAAAAACAGGCTATCTGTCTCAGTTAAATGTGGAAGGTTAGTCCCTCCAACCAGTGAACAGCATCTTCAGTTGATGTTTTATCGACATTGCCCTTATATAAATTCTGCATATATGTTGTAACTTCTTCCAAAATCTCACAATTATCAAAGGATATGTCCCCGGAGCTCAGTATTCTCAATCTACTTATCTAATTCCTAGTACGATCGGATCTAGCCTTCCAAGCCACAATTCGGACACATTTCTCTCCATAGGAGAAGTTTTGCAGCCTGCTTGTATCCCATCTCTCCTTGATGATTTTATCTAGATTAGCCTGATATTTAGCTTTTAAACTCTCCAACTCCTTCTGTATTGATATCAGGTTAATCTGCTGTTCTAAGGAGGCTTTCTGTAGTTCTTGTTATTTTTGCTTTATTTTAGATACGGAGTCCTCCTCTAACTTCTTCCTAATTTTATTTCTTCTTATCATTTTAGCTGTAAGTATCCCCCTTAGGAATGACTTGAAGGCTTCCCATATTATTTGATCTGATGCAGTCGCCTTATTAAATTCAAAGTACTCCACCATAAAAATCAATAGATCATTCTTTAGCTCTTCCTGTAATAATAAGGATCTATCTAGGGTCCATCGCCTAACTTGATTATTTTGTGGAAGTTTAGCTGTCAACTCTACCAAGGAATGATCAGATAATATTGCCGAGATATAAGAGGTAGACAAAACCTCAGAGAGCAGACTTTGATCAATAAGGAAGAAGTCTATGCGTGAGTGATGTCTGTGTCTATAGCTATAGAATGAATAGTCTCTGATGTTCTGATTCTTGACCCTCCAGACATCTAGTAAATTAAAATCCCTCATGATATTTCTAAGCTCTCTTTTAGATCTAGGTAGAGGGGGCGAAGCCACCTTGGAAGTACGGTCTAATCTTGGATCAAGAACAAGATTAAAATCACCACCTAGGATGATGGGAGCATTTAATTCAATCAGACTGGTTTTCATGCTAATCAAAGCCTCCGGGGAATCCTGATTTGGTCCATAATAGACTACACATGTCAGTTTTGTGTTTTTTATGGCTAATGATGCAGTCAGCCATCTACCTTAGGATCAGTTTCATACTTTTCAACTCTTATCCCGCTATTGATTCTAGTGATTATCGCCACTCCTCTGGTGTTACCACTCTGTTGAGAGCAAAGAAGGTCCTGTATCCATTTTTGATTTGTAAAAGCTATCCTACATTCCTGCTGTTCAAGGTGGGTTTCTTCTAAGAAGAGGATATGGGCCCCAGACTTATTTAGGAATTCACAGATTCTACCAAGTTTTTTACTCTCCCTTAACCCGTTAACATTCCAATTTATTATTTTTATTTTATTCTCCATATTTCTTATTTATCACGGAGAAAACATATCGGTTGTATAGTTGTATAGTTATATAGTTAACATCAATATCTACTCCGGTGTCTACTCTAAACACAAATTGGCTCATACCCATCTCATCATTCTAGATATATGAGGAAATTGTTTTTTCTTTTGTGCCCCCACCTACCACCCACCTCCCCCCATGAGGAACCACCCCTTATTACCTTTGGCGATTGTATCGCCATTGGGGCCCTTCCCCCCGATCCGGATTCTGGTCCTTTCTGTGCCCACTATATATAGACCCACTGTGCTTCAAAGTGCAGATAAAGCGCTCTTTATTTAGGCAGAGAGAGAGATTAGATTGATTCTTTTAATTCATGATAGTGTGGTAATTAGTCACAGAACTTGCACATGCACATGTTTATACAACAATTTTATGGGCGGGGATTTTAACATCACCAAATGCACCCTAGATGGGGAATGTAGAAAGAAATTATGGGGAATCCCTGGACAAGCTGATTCGATCCCTCAACCTAACTTTCTCAGCTAACTTTCAGACAAGTGGGAAAGGAATCTTACCTATATTTACGGGAAGGGGAAAGAGAAGTATCATTGACTATGTTCTGCTATCCAGGGATTTAGGGCAGCATCTTGAGGGCTATGAGGTGTGCCCGCTCCTGTATAGTGACCATAACCCCATTCTTTTAAAATTCGAATTCCCTTTTTGCAGATCTCCAGGTGATAAGACTATTACTCAAGTCATCTATTCTGTAAATAAAGGGGTCCATCTAAGATGGACCTCTTTTGACCCCAAAAAGGTTTTTGAGAATTTGGTCACAACTCATTTTAATGAGTTATTGGGCTGTCTTTCTAAGGCAGATGACTGAGCGAAAATTCTGGATAGCTTTTCAGGGATCTGTAGAGCTGTCTCTAGTGGGCTTACTCTGGGGAAACCTAAAGAATATAGTGGACACTCACGGTTTAGCTCAGAGTGCAATATTGCACTCACAGTATTAAAGCTGGCCTCAAATGTTATCCCCTGTAACACTCTGGTACTTAGGGAAGCTAGATCTAAGTATAAGCATGTGTTACAACTTAGGAAAAGGTTTATCAGGGCTCAGGCATGAGAGGACCTCACCAGAGCGTCACAGTTAAAAGACAGTAAAGTTAGGTAGTTTCCCTTGGTCAAATTACTGGGAGAATATGCCCAATTGTATTGTTCTTAGGGTGAGTTGGGTTATTCGATTGTACAATGAGGGGCGTCGACGCGTTTCGATGGGCTCTTTCAGTAATATGCCATCTTTTTCAAGACTTTAAACATATGTGTCTCTCCTATTCTGGCACTGGAGAACAAGAACAATACAATAAGACGAGTCTAGGATTGAGTTATAACGAGGGTTTTGATGTGCACATTTGAATGACAAATTGTTTATGTCTATGTTTGTCTCTCTTTCCCCTATATATTTTTTGGTTAATCAGACAACTGGTTAAAATAGATGAGTTTTCTTTGTAACTTGGTTGACTACAGTATGATGATGCACTGCTCCTTGTATGTATTGTGAAGGAGTTTTTAACTGCAAAAAACATTTCAAGGAACAAGATTGTTTTTTTAAATTTGTTTTTATGGTTTGTTTTAATAAAATTTGTACATTTTATACACAAAACTGTTTATGTTGATGCTAAATTGAGCTTTCTGTCCAAGACCAATATTTGGGCATATTCTCCCAGTAATTTGACCAAGGGAAACTACCTAACTTTACTGTTTACAAGTACCCTACTCCCCTGGTTCCTAAGGGGTCTCTCTCAATCCTTTTACAGTTTATCTGCAGAGATAGATTGCAACATTTTAAAACAAGATTGGGTCAATCATTATGCTTTCGTTTTTAACCCAGATAAGCTAGAGAACCAGGCAGATAGGGATAATAGATGGGAGTTTTGTCCTATCAATTACCATTGGATTGCTGACCTATTAGACCTCCCCTTTGTAATTGAAGCGATAATGATGGCCGCAAATGGGTAGGCCCCAGGCCCTGATGTGGTACCAATTGAACTGTTTAAGTCAAATTTTGAGTTCTGAGTCCCATTGATAACTAATGTTTTGAGAGCAGCAGTGAAAGGAGATCAGACTGATTCATGGACAGAGTCTATAATTGTACCAATGTTTTAAAAGAGTAATAGGAACCTACCTTCAGGGTACCATCTAATATCTTTATTAGACTCGACAGTAAAAATATTAGGTTGTGTTATCCTCGGTAAACTGGAGACCTGGGCAGAGTCTGTCTTTCTTTTCTCCAGTCTAGTTTGGCTTTCGGCCAGGGCTAAGGGCTGTAGAACAAACCCTCAACCTCATTGTAAGTGAATATGTCAAGACAACAAGTGGCTTTTATGGACTTCTCCTGTGCATTTGACTTTGTAAATAGGGATCTATAATGGGATATGATAGAAGAGGCTGGAATTGACCACCACCTGCTTGAACGTATAAGGTGCTTCCACTGGGACACTGCAACTTCAGAAAGGTACACAAGGACTGGCGGTTGCACTGCCCCAATAGAGGTTGTAAGAGGGCAAGCCTGCATTTTAGCCCCCTTTCTTTTCCTTTTTACAATAACTCTCTGGACTTGGCATTCAAATCAGGTAGCAAAGAATTTCCTAGAATTGGTTCTCAGGTGATACCGGTACTGCTATATGCAGATGATGCAGTCCTTTTAGCTCGGACAGGCAATAGTCTCCAGAAACTCTTATTAAACGGTTTTAATGATTTTATGCTAGGTCTTAAACTTAAAGTGAACCAACAAAAGCCTTTTATCATGTCATGTGGCCCCAGATGTATAAAATCAAAAACTCTTTTTTTTATAGGGGGTACCCCCCCCCCATTGTTTATCTTCTGTCAAATTTGTACAGCTGTCCTAAACAATATTATTACCGCTATTAAAATAAGGAAAAACTATGCACTTTAACAGCTGGCTAGGTTTGAACTGTTTAAGTAATTTTTTGTTTCAGTTTGTCTTTTAAAGGATTTTATATATCCCAATAATAATCTTTGTTTTATTGCTTTTATTTACCGAAATGTAAAATGTCTTTTTGTGTGCTTTTATGGTCATATTTATTGGTCGAATAAAGATACTTTGACTTGACTAATTCATAGTAAATCACTAAGAATTCTCTCCCACCCATCAAACAATGCCAAAGTCCCTACAAAGTCTGATTAAGGTCGTCTTTTGCATTGTTTTCTGCAAAAGTATCTAGGTTTTTCCATTTGTATTCAGCAGAATATTTCAGTATGGAAACCCATTTCCTGAGTGTCACAATTATGAGTGTAAGTAAGTAATCCCTCTGAGTTTTCCACAATTGTTTAAAGAGGGAAGAAGTAGAAAATACAGAGAAATGTTAATTTAGGTGCCGAATGTACCAAAATGTGCATGTTATAACTCATTTCAATGTGTCTACTCATACCTGGAGTTATTTATTGCATCCAATAGTTAATGAACCCCAGGGTATTGTTATTTATATGTGCATAAAAAACACCCAAACACTGAAGAGTCCCTCATATTCGTCACCAGAAGGGCCTACTTACCCCTTGGTGAGCTGTTTTCTGAGGGATACCCTGCTAGACTGACAGACTAGAGCTCATCCTAGTTAGAGATCTCCACCAGGGAGACAGAGGGCCCGATTCACAGAATGAACTTAAGACTAAATCCTAAATTTACTACTATTTGGTATTCAGAGAATGCAAGGCGGAGCTTCTGGCTTGGGGCGGAGCTTGCGGCCCGAAGGCGGAGCTTCCGGCTCAGAGGTGGGGATTTAGCCATGGCTGAAATCTCCACCTCTGGGCCGCAAGCTCCGCCTCTGGGCTGGAAGCTCCGCCTCCGGGCCGCAAACTCCACCTCCGGGCCGGAATTTCCAGCCCGAGTGCGGACGTAAAGTTAGTAGTCTTAAATCTATTCTGTGAATCCTGAAAGTAGTAAATTCACTCTGTGAATCCCAAAAGTAGTAAGTGCATTCTGTGAATACCAAATAGTAGTAAGTTTAGGGTTTAGTCTTAAGTTCATTCTGTGAATCGGGCCGAGAGATCTCTGTGCATTCAGAGAAGTTGCTACCATGGTGAATCCTTTAAAGGCACTGAAGCTCTGCTATTCAGGCTCTATGTTGTGGAATGCTCCACCTGAATCTCTTAGAGGCTGCATCTCCTTATCCACCTTCCACAAGCCCTCAAGGCTGTGAAACATGCTCCAAAGTACTGGGAAACCCTATGGGTAGCTACACGCTATTTAAGATCTTAATAAAAATGTTCAATGCACCCACAAGCAATTTAAAAAAAACTGCCAAAGCTGGAGTTTATTTATGAAAAACGAAAAACGAATGCCAATAACACATAGTTTTTTTCCAAGCGCATTGGGGCCATTTATTTGTATTCCTGGCTTTCGCTAGTATCCTCAAATAGGAAATAATTACATTGGAATGTCTATCCTAAAGAGGGCAGATGGTCTGAGGTACTTTAACTGAGAGCCCAAAGTCAGTTGGGCAGTCGGTCAAAGGTTTTCACTGGTGGATCCAGCACAGTCTCAACTGTTGGAAAAATGGTTGTACACCTTAGTTTAAAGAGAGTAGGGAACCACTACTTTGTCAGACCGGATTTGTCCACCACTTTTTACCCTTTCTCCTTAACTTACAATAAGCCTCATTGTCATGCTGTCTGAGGCAGTAGATTGCACAAGTCAGGTTCAATAGTAAGCCATATATGTGTACAGGATTAATTGAAGCTCTCCCTAGACCGTCAGGTGCATATGCACACAAAGCCAATTATGAGGCAGGCTGGATGAAGTAAAGAAGCCGTAAACTCTAAAGCCTTGTGTGCGTGCTCTCTTTCTGTCTGGAGCGAGAGTGGTTATGATTATATATATATGCAGGCATCACAACGAGAAACAGACTCTTCAATACGCTGATTTCTTCTTGTCAGGATATCAGTTTTATTATTGACATATTTAGCGGTGCAAAGTGGGCATAACGTGTTTTGGCCAACGCAGTGGCCTTGATCATATATCTATACTACTATAATAAAGGAAGAACTTTCAGCATTTGAGGCGGGTAAACTCGGGAACCACAGCGCCAATCCACACACCCGATACACCATTGGAATTGTCAGGGTGTGCAGATGGTCATAGGCTATATAAATTTTTTAAAAAACGTGATTTACAGTAAAAAAAAAGTAGTCCCTCCGAAGTAGCGCCGGCCGCGACGTGCGTGCTCTCGTCAGGAGCGCGGGGAGGAGCGGCGGACATGGCGCGGGGGAGGAGCGGTGACGTGAGGAGCAGCGGACAGGCCAGCAGCGGTGCGAGCAGCGGACAGGCTGGAGGAGCGGCGGCTGAGGTAAGGGAGCGGCGGACATGGCGCGGGGGAGGAGCGGTGACGTGAGGAGCAGCGGACGGGCCAGCGGCGGTGCAAGCAGCGGACAGGCGGGAGGAGCGGCGGCTCAGGTAAGGGGACCCATGTCGGGGCAGGCGGGGGTCGGGGCCGGGCCGAGCGGGGGTCCGGGCTGCTGCACAATGTCGGGGCGGGCGGGGGTCGGGGAATCCTGTTGCACCCGGACAAGGTCGGGACGGGCTGCTAGTATATATATATATATATATATATATTATACACAATAAGGCAAGTGGATGTGTGGAATTCACCTCATTACTTGCAGTCATTGGTTCCAAATGGAGGTCTATGTAGCATGAATCTATGTGCAAAATTGTTGGGGCTACAGATCTATGTTTGGCAACATAGATATTCAACCAAGTAAGCGTTAGGGAAAGATATAAGGCCAATGCCAGAGCACTCTACAAATGCTAGCATTTATGGGCCACTGTTTAGGCTGTTTGTGGTGGTAGAGCAACAGAAATTTGAACATATTAAGACGTTTATAAGGCACATTACCTGGGGATCAGTTTTTGTGTGTTACAAAACTATTATCATAGGAAGAGACAGAATGCAGGCTATCTAATGACCCAATCTCAGCAAGCCATTGTCTATCATACAAGCGCACACATCTGAGCATATCAGCTGATAGCTTGACTGCTAAGCTCACTTTAGTTAGTCCTCCTAGATCGCCTCTTTTGTTACTGCAAGAGGTTTTTATGGAACTATACTAGGCATTCTGGTGTGGGGAAACAATACTCTCTCTCTAGCCAAGGAACTGGTTTCCAGAGAGGTTCTGTTGTAGAACATTTGAGAGCAGGAATTTTATAATGGACTGCACTAGGAAGTTTTTACTGCATTTATACTCCTTATAGCAGCTGAATATAATAATTAATAATTTGTGATTGGAAAAGCATTGCATACATCTTACTGTATGCAGCACAATCTAATATTGTATTTCCTGGTCTGCCCTTACACAGTCAATTTCCAACCTCTGCCTGACAACAACCAAAACAACTAACTGCCCCATTTCCATCATAAATACCTGCTTGTAGACAATGAACTTCCCTACACATGTATCCACACTTCTGGTCTCATTATTAAGTTTTATCCTAATTATTATTTGCAGATCAATGGAATAAAGGGACCCTACCCAAGTATGTGAAAACTAACCTAAGTGATTGTCACTCACTTGGGACAGCACCGATTCTTGATTCCTGTTCTTACTCAATGCAATTTTTATTATTCCTTGTCCCCAGCACTTGAGATTTCCTTACTACCCATTTGCTCGTCATCATGCCCCCAGCATTTACAATGATAAGTGGTTCTGGCACAAACAGCACTGAGGCCACCATATGTAATGTTTTTGCTGCACAAATTCTATTCCTTATTTTTACATTGATGTATTTACGGATTTCCTGGGTAGAAAGTGTAGTATTCTCATGTTATATGTATGTACTTATATCCAGCTGCTCAGCCCAGTGTGTGTATTCTTATTGGAATCTTAGTGTGGGTGGAATGTTGGATGCATCAGAGCTACAGTTGAGGATGGGCTGAGCGGCCAGTAGGCTGCTCCTGATGGGGCTGTAATCTTGACTATGACTTCTGCTTAATAAACACCTTCTACAAGTACCTGATGTGGTCTACGGTGTCTACATATCTACACCAGAACCTGTGGGACATACCCACTACAGAAAGTTATCCCAACCTATCCAGCTTTTTATTGGATTTTATCCACCCAAAAACTAAACTAGTGTCTAATTTTTTTTAAATAATATACTACTTCAACAGTCCCCTCCACTCCTGATAAAGACCCCTGTATTTATCACACCATTTGGACAGATTATCTACTAAAATGCATCTTTTTTTCAAACGTTTTTCAAATTATGACCCGAACCAGTCACGTTGATCATCCTTACTAGCGAATCTGTTTCACAGCCAGATATTGTTTTTGTGCAACCTGCAAGTCTTGACCAGTGTCTGATCACCTCAAGTATCACTTCAAAACCTGAAATATTGTTTAACAATATATTGTACGCAAATGATTAGATAAGCAGATATAGTCTGAATTAAGTAAACGTCCAGTTTAACCCTATTATTGCAAATTGTGTAATATTTTCTGAGAAATGCCAAGTTGCTTTTTGCATATCCCGGATATGGGCCTATTCTTTGTCACTCAGTGCATTATACAAAACAAGTAACTAGAAAATTGAACAGCAGGATGAGTTGTTTACTATAAACTTTATTCACGAAGCATAATCACAATGTTTATAATTGTGCCATTCCATCTTCAGCTCAGTTCTTCTATTAGTAATCGATTTGCCATAATTGGCACTGAAAACAGCAATAAAGTGATTTTTTTTAGGAGCAAGCATTTCACTTTTACCTGAAGTAGCAAATAAAAAGTAAGGTGTGAACTAAGTATGATCCTGAAATGCATTTCGACACAGCAACAATGTAAAGGTATTGTGAGCTTTACTTTTATCATTAGTTTATTTGATAAAAACAAAAACATGTATTCTTACCAGAATTAACTCCTCATAGGTAATGAAGAGAAAATTAAAATCCTCCTTGTTGGTATACCAGCCTCTGACATGATCAAACCAGGTCCCAGCAAACACTGCACACAAAGCAGATTATTATGTTATGATGGTAGAGAATGACCCCTATCGTTTCATCAAAAATAATAGAGAACTTAAAATAGAAGCCCTTAAGGACTAATGTTAAATTAAATTAACTTATTTTAACTTACAAAATTATTTAATGTTCTAAAAAATATATAAATAAATTCTAATAGTTTATTAAAAAATATTTTAATAACCAAGAGCGGTCAACCTCGAAGCTGGGAAACCAGGTTTGAGTCCCCGCAGGTACGCTCAACATCTTGTGATTCTGGGCAAATCACTTAACCTCCCCGGGCCTAATAAAATTCAAGTGTCCTTCTGTAATGCAACTGGTGTTCTATTAAAGTGATCTGATACTTTCGGGTCGAGTTTGCGCTATATATAAAAAAAAGTCGAAATTAATGTAATTTAATT
Source organism: Lissotriton helveticus (assembly GCF_964261635.1). NCBI lineage: Eukaryota > Metazoa > Chordata > Amphibia > Caudata > Salamandridae > Lissotriton > Lissotriton helveticus. The sequence goes on along the minus strand of NC_136067.1, from coordinate 890,107,382 downwards.
ATATTAAGTTCAACTACATCTATACTAATATAATAAAGAGAGAGCCCAAACCTTTGAGGCGGGTAATCTCAGGAACCACAGCACCAATCACAACACCCAATATAACGTTGGAAAGGGCAGTTGCAGCAGAAGGACATAGGCAATGCAGCCGCCTACCATATACATTTAAAAGGTAAAAGAACCGTGCCAGCAAAGTAGTCCCTTGTGGGCGTGTCTGCGTTGTGCTGTGGGCATGTGCTGGGGGCGTGACAAACGCTGGGGGCGTGTGGTACGTTCCGCCCTTCATGCCATGTCTCATATCGTGTGCTAATCCCACCTGCTCCCTTTAAATACCCCTGCACCCCATAATCATAACCCACCCTTACTCCTTAAAATACCCCAACACCCTTAAACACTAACCCATCTTAACCCTATAAATATACCCTGTACCCCAAAACCCAAACCTATTCCTAAACCATAAAAATACCCCTGTACCCCAAAACCCAAACCTAGCCCTGAACCCTATAAATACCCCTGTACCTCAAAACCCAAACCTACCCCTGAACCCTAAAAATACCCCTGTACCCCAAAACCCAAACCTAGCCCTGAACCCTAAAAATACCACTGTACCCCAAAACCCAAACCTACCCCTGAACCCTAAAATACCCCTGTACCCCAAAACCCAAGCCTAGCCCTGAACCCTTAAAATACCCTTGTACCCCAAAACCCAAACCTACCCCTGACCCCTAAAAATACCTCTGTACCCCAAAACCCAAACCTAGCCCTGAACCCTCAAAATAACCCTGTACCCCAAAACCCAAACCTAGCCCTGAACTCTAAAAATACCCCTGTACCCCAAAACCCAAACCTAGCCCTAAACCCTAAAATACCCCTGTACCCCAAAACCCAAACCTACCGCTGAACCCTAAAAATACCCCTATACCCCAAAACCCAACCCTAGCCCTGAACCCTAAACATACCCCTGTTCCCCAAAACCCTTACCTATACCTAAACCCTAAAACTACCCCTGTACCCCATAACCCAAAAGTATATCTGAACCCTTAAAATACGCAAACACCCCAAAACATATACCTCAGTACCCCAAAACATATACCCCTATACCCATATTTACCTTATCCAAACATTTTTAAAAAACATGCTTTTACCATTCATGCATTTACAACGAATTTCGTTGTAAATGTATGCGTGGTAAAAGCATATAAAATGTAATGCCATGCGTTATAATGGCATTGCGGAGTCATGGTACTTTCGTAATGAAAGTATGCGGAGTGATGGTATGCGGAAAGTAAGTTGCGGAATAATGGGTGTTTACCCTCCCCCGGTAAGTACATTGATGGCACGGCCGCCCACATCTCCAGCAACATACTCATATTTTTGCACCACCCATTTCAAAAATGCACAGGTCTCTCTCATTGATGGCCAGCACCGACATACACTTTTAGACACACCTACCGCCACAAGTTCTAGAATTGCGAACGTTAGAGCTGGGGAGCTACGTTTGAATCTCGGCATCAGCTTAACATCCTGTGATTCCAGGCAAATCGCTTTGTCTCCCTGTGCCTACCACAAATGAATGTGTTCTTCTGTAATGTAAATTGTGCTCATGCCATGTTGTCGAATTCGCGCTATATAATATTGAAAGGAAAAATAAAGTAGGGAAACTCGAGTTCACACACTACTGAACGCGCACTCTTAAGTGCATCAGCAGTGCACTGTGAATTGGAGCGTTTCACAGGTCTGTCATAGATAAGAAATGCTATCAAAACGAAATCCTACAAAACAATATACTACTGGCCGGCAGCAATTCATACCCGGACAACGTCGGGAGGGGCTGCTAGTAACAAATAAATATGAACGTTATAATTTAGGTGGTGTGTTTTCCAATAATAAGAAACATTTTTTAATTTAATAAATTCAAAATAATTTAATGTTAAATTCAATATTAAATTAATAATGTTGTAATTTTTTTTATTTTGTTCTACATTTTAAATAACTGTTACATGAATTAAAATTCATATTTATCCTAAAAAAATATTTACTAAGTATCATTAAACAATAATAAACTTTTCAAATGTTTCCCTGTACCTGACCATAGAGATATATATACACCCTGGTGAATACGATCTCTCACTATGTGGGAAAAGTAACAAGTAGTAACTTTAGCTTTGTAAATTAGGATCCAATCTCGGAATTAAGGGGGAGAGGCATGTAAGTCTACATTTTTTAAGTAAATTTACACTCGTTAAAGGGGACTACCCTAAAGTAGTACATTCAACACAAAGTGTAAGTGTAAACTATATCCCTAAAAAGTGCAAGTTATTTGGGGTAAACGGAAGCCTTCTGCATTTACTCACAGGTCACAGCTATTCCCACTATGATGTTTAACACAAAGGTTTTAGTAAGGCAGTTATTGTTCTTTGCCTTTTTGCACACTTAAATTTAGTCTCATGAAATACACAACCAATAAGGCAATTGGTGAACAGATTTGAAAAATAGTTATGAAACCTTGTGTTGGGCTTTAGATTAGAATAATCCAACAGAAATTATTGTCTGGCTTAACTTTAAACAAATCAAAGTCTACCACTGAAATGTAAAGAGCATCAATTGAAGCACAGAGAGGACTTGGTCATATAATAGCCTGCACAAATGTCACTCTTGGCTCCTTTTGTGATAGCGAATGCTCTAGCACCGTTCCAGTACCCCAATGTTCTAATGGGATGCATCCTCTAACTTGCATGAGTGTGTGGCTCATCGTTATGGGGTGGAGAATAATTAACAATTCCCTCGGGTGGGCCTTTTCAAGTGGGCATAAATCGATATAGGAGCCGCATGGGACTTCTTAACACCATCCACAGTGGGGTCAAGTGTGCACAAGGGTAGAACTCAATGGCTTTGTGTGCATATGCTTCCCACATCTGTCCTCTGAAGGAAAGGTATAGGTCGATAGCAGGGTAGGTTCTTTACAGTACTGAGCTCATCCATATGACAGCCTTAAGGAACTAATGGAAAGTCAAGAATCCTACTAAGCTCTTCCCACCAGTCTCACTGAACCAGCGTGTTTTCTCATTAACCAAAATACGTATAACCGTATTCTGTACCAACACTGCTGCCATCCAATAGCACAGGTTTTTTAGGACAACCAACTAATAGACTAATACACATTCTATCTTGTGTGCCCTCCAGTTCCTTTGATCACAGGGACACATTCATGAAAGCAAATCGATACATAACTAAAGTATCTGAATAACAACAATTAACATACTTTCTTCTAGACTAGGAACTGCATGCGGTATACCAACTCTAGTGTAAGACTAATTGCAACACATATCTAGCACTACAACTTCTCTCTGGATTCATAGGAATGGCATGCTACCCTTCTGAAAAATTACTTTAATACCTCTTCAGAAGTATTAGGCACTATATAAATCTGCAACACAATGTTTACGACATTCTTCCATATGAAAGGCTGCATCTAGAAACACACACACTGAGATTGTGAATGTCCACAGGAGACTGCTGCAGTACAGTAATATAGCGCATGGTACAGTTGGTGTGTGCTTAAATAAGAACAAACCAGCTGCTGTTTACAAAGTCAGGCCCATTGGGTGCACAAACTAATAAGAAGTGGATGATTGAGTATGGGATCATTTTCATTTCTCAAAGTCTGCTGGACTGATACTAGGCTCTGCGGAAATATTTCAACTAGACTAAAAGGAAACATGTGAAATTACTAGGACACGGCTAGCCATCTTGCCTGGATTCCAATGAGTCTCTTCTTAGGTTAGAGCCTGTTCCCGTCTCATCCAGAGCTGTATCAATGGGTCTGGGGTATGTAATACAGAAGGATCTACCTATCTGTATCTCCATGGTGATCATTGGTTCGAGCGAAGAGTATTTTGCCTCTGTAACCAATTTATCTTTGCATGCCTCAAGCTTAACTGTAGTCATTTCTAAAATTGTGATTTCTCCAATGAGCAATATATTATGAACTGCTTAAAAGCTATGACAGGGTTCCCTTCCCAGACACCTCTCAGTTTGGAGATAATGATTAAGTCCAAGGACGGAAGCGCTCTAGCCATGGCACCTATTGTAGCAATTTCCTGTGCCAAGGCAGGGTCTCACAGAGAAAAAGAGTGGTGAATGTAAGGAGATAGATAAAGCAAGAGATAAGTGAGGTACAGAAATATAGGTAGGTAGAAAGGTAGAGTGGCGAGTTAGGAATAGGTAGAGAAAGAAGAGATAGGCAGAGAGAGGTGGGGATTAAGAAACACAGGAGGACTCGGGGGGAAAAGGAGATGGAAGAGAGCAAGAGTGGGAAAACAGAGGGAGAGAGAGCTTCTGACTGTTTTAACCGTTTTTCCAGGAGCCCACTGGGAGGTGGGTGCACTGGGCAATCACCCGTTTTGCCCAGGCCTTAAAATGTCTAAAAATGTAGGATAACCCTACCACTGGACACACCATAGTGCTCAGTGCCCACAATTATGTGAATTCTATGTGGTCGGAGTAGGTATTGTAGTTTTACAGGACCATGTAGCAAATGTAGTATCCTGTGTCGCTCTTGAAGCAGCAGTTCTAATCTGACACTGGGGTCATCCCGATCCTCAAAAATCCAATCGCTAGTGTTGCTCAATAAAATAGAGTAATGTCTACTAGTTCCAAGTCACAATAATATGGTGACAGTATGTGATAGCTCACCCACCCAAAGGAAGTTTCGAGTTGAGGACTGAAAATTTTTGAGAGAGTTTAGGGGGAATGTCATAGGGAAATAATGCATCAAACATGGAAGGTGTGAAAGTAATTATGTTAAATAATGAGCCATGTCATGCTGTTGATAGCGGCAACCTAACCCAGGCTCCCTGTATCGTGTCGCTTTCATTGAAACAGCAGATTATATTTTGGTCTCTGATTTCTTGTTCATCACATGTAATGTGCATAAGCAGGTATCTGAAGAGTTAGAAAGCCCATTTGACTTTGGAGTTAGTTGGGCTCTTATTATGATAGCCCATAACAGGGCATATGCATCTTCCCCAATTTACCCCGAGACCAGAAGTGGCACAATATATTTGCAACATCTGAATTACCATTGTTATTGAACTCTCTGGGTCTTGAATGTATAGGAGCATGTCCTACACACAGAGGAATAGTCTTCTTCACATCCAATAACCAATTTGAAATCTCTGATCTGTACATTCTTTCTAACCCACTCTGCAAGTGGCCCGATCATTAAAGTGAAGATCCCTGCATGATTGAGAAAGGTGGGGAAGCTACCTGTTTACTCACACTTGTGCCCACAAAGCCAAGTAGATGTGAAAAAAGTTTATAAAAACTAGGGGGCTGTTTTTCATGTGGATCAGCGACCTAGAACATGAAAGGACACTAGACTGAGTAGAAAGTCATATAAATGACCACAAGAAGAAGGGTGCAGGGTTTATTGACGTCCTCATCCCAGGCTAATGTGACATTCAGGCATCACAGCAAATGGTGTGAGCTCCTTCAAGGTATGTAAGCAAAACACAAACAAATGGTGGACAGAATGCGGAACAAATCAAACATTTAACCCCCGGGACAAGAGATCTGGTTTAAACCCATTGTTCCCATATGATTTATTATTACACGTCCCTGGGCTCCAAACACTACTATCCTACTCCTTCTCAATCAGGAATTATACTTAATAGATGTTTTAGGTAATTCCCAATGTTAGCCTACGAGAGGGGTAGGCCTCACTAGAGTGAAAAACGAACTAGAGAGATTTTCACTATCAGGACATGTAAAAATAAAAAGTATATGTCCTGCCTTTTATTTACACAGCGCCCTGTCCTATGGGCTACCTAGGATATGCCGTAGGTGCGACATATGTATGAAAAGGGGAGATTAAGCCTTGGTAAAGAGTTTTACATTACAAATCGACATGGCAGTGAAACTGCTCATACAGGGTCTGAAGTGGCAGACCTGAGACATGTTTGAAGGGCAAATTAAGTTGGTGGCACAATCACTGCTGCAGGCCCAGTAGTAGCCTTTAATTTATAGGCCCTAAGGCACATATAGGGCGTCATTACGATGTCAGTCAGAAAGGCTCGAACGGCATTCAGTTTATCTGAATCCATTATGGAACCTGCGCTTCCGACCGACTCGGAAACATTACGATGTCGGATTCGGACAGTCTTTCCAACTCAGTTTGTCCGACATGGATCAGCTGTTGGAAACCAAATTTGGGGGCCCTTAGCAGGCTGGAGCCTGTGGGGATACCCATGGGCCCCTTTTTGCAACCATGCACAGTGTGGCAGCCACCATAGGGTGCTCACCACAGGGTTTGCGGTTTTTCACAACAACCCGATTTTTCAATGGGAGCCTGTGTTGTCGGTCAGAACACAGGCTCCCATTTACTAGGGATTTAATAATAAATCAAATATGACGATTGTGGACTCACCAATGTTACCATGTTTTAGGGGAGTGAGCACATGCACCTTAGCACTGGTAAGCAGTTGTAAAGTGCCCAGAGTCCGAAGGCCACCAAAACAGAATGGCAAAAAGTGAGGCAAAGCAGGCAAAAGATATGGGAGAAGACCATCCCAAGGCTGACAGGTCTAACAGGTAAGCTTCAAAAGACATCCACTCTAGTAATTGCAGTCTCCTTTTGGATGTTTGATGTTCATGTTTGCATTACTTACCCTGTATATTCTGCCACATTGCATTTATCATGTGGTTACTGCTTCATTTAAGTGCAGATACAGCTCTGATATTTCCCTATATATACATCCAGCCATTTCTTTACACTTCCAACACCTGAGCTAATCAACTGTCCTTGTTGAAAAAGTGGTCTAGCAGTAGCTTGGCAGTGGACAGACTGTTGTCCTGATTCTAGGGTGTATCAAAAAATACCTTATGTAGCACTATCTGACATGCAAATAATTATGTTTATTTCTACAGTATTGATTTGTCTGAGCGCAGGCTATCTAAGAAGTCTAATCTATCTCCCTAAATCCCTGCAAGAAATGTTGACATTGACCTAAAACATCCCATTGCCCCATCTCATACTTCTTTGAATGACCCTCTCCTTGCTTTCCAGTCTCTGCATGCGTACAGCCTACTCTAAGTCATGTGCATTTTTTGCATTAACCTCTACTATTATATTTCTACAAATTAATCCCATATTGTCTCAGCTCATCTCAAAGATCATCACCTGTCCTCCTTTGAAAGCCATACCCTGAAACCTAACAACACTTAATCTTTGCTACCTTGTCTGTTAATCCTACCAAACAGGTGCATGAACTCACATAATAATAATATCGGCATTTATATAGCGCAACAGCTACCTCAAACAGAGGTGTCCCTGTGCTCAGCAGGAAAGCAGTAGAGAAGGATTACCAAGATTCTAGCTTTGGCTAAAAAGCCAAGTCTTCAAAGTCTTTCTAAATTCACGTTAGGATTGGATCAGGCGCAAGTTGGTAGGCAGGGAATTTCACAATCTGGGTGTCACCACTGTGAAAGATCTGCCCCCTATGCGTGACTTCGCATAGCGAGGTTCACAGAGCAGGTGCTGAGAGTTTGACCTTAATTACCAATTTCGTTGGTAGAGGCATAACTGATGCTTAACGTAACTAGGACATCTGCCTCGCAATGCCCGGAAGGCTTTGGTCAGGGCGTTGAACATACTCCCTACTAATTTAATATCCCACAAAGACACTGGAGGAAATGCATGGAATGGTCTCCTTCATAGCACAAGACTAATCCCAATAATCAATAATAACCTCCTTCAGAGCACAAGACTAATCCCAATAATCAATAATAACAAATAACCATGGCTAACCACTGGATTAACCATTAACTGTGGATTCAGGAGCAGCTTGCTACCCAGCATAGGGCATGTCAATTCCTCATTAGAGGTAGCAACACAATTCAACCATTGTAGCACCAGAATTAAAACATAGTTATTTATTGTTCTGACATCAGAGCAGTGAACAAACAGGCGCTGTAGCCAATGCTCAGTTTGATGCTGATCCGTCATTTATTTCAGATCTTCGGGTTTTTGATGGAGATTGTGGCATAGCAGATTATCATCTCCTGCCATTATTTTCTTCTGCCTAGCTCAGGCCTCAACAAATATAACAAAGATATGGCACTGGTTTAGGAGATTCAGGGAAGGCCCAATGGATGGTGGGGGAAAATGGCAGAATACCAAGTATTAAAATTTAAAAAATCGATTAAACAATATGGCAAGATGGTGTAGCAAGTTAAACACTCACCACTGACCCTGACATCTGTGTGTGATTCTGGAGGTCCTGTAAACCAGGGGAGAGAGAGTGAGATGTCTCTTCAACAACAAGAACAAGCTAGTTACCATGTCCTACAGCCCACTTCTATTGTGCATTCTGTAGTCTCTCTGGATAGAAAAACCAAATCGTTTTTTTAAAGAACCCACAACCACCAACCTTGTTGGTGGCATGCTGCGTCATCGGGTTCCTACCTAGGTGGGAACCCGATGATAAAGCATGGTACTGACGTAGCGGAGAGACTCAGTCCCTACATTCTGACATCCTGTTCTCCCAAGCCACAGTTCTGTTTCCAAACAGAATCCCTGCAACAATTTTCATTTCCAATAAGGTAAACTCAGCCCTCCATCCTTTTATAATCAGACAATTGACAATCATTTATAGTGCATTAATACAGCCATAAAAAGCCATATACAAATAATGAATCATTACAATAAAATAACGAGACGGAAAGTTAGAGTGAGGTAGGGAATGGAGGGTGTAGACCACTTTGTAAGCATGAGAAAGGATGTCTGAAAGAGGTGGGTTTTGTTGGGTGGTCACTGAACAACTACTCTGTCTCTGCATAGACACTCCACAGGATCATCTAAGACGAGTGTGTTAGTGTTAATGGGTCACATGGAATACACAATGTAAATTTGTAGGTTGATTAAATATACAGTGAATGTACCACCTTAAGGTATGTGTTCCACTTTAAGGTTCCAAGTGACATCGTAGACCATTTCACCTTCAACTATCTGACCACATTGAGGGAAAGAACTGCTTCATACAGTCAACTTAGTCTGGTTGCAGGTGGTCTTGGACTGCCGGTTCAACCTGGACAGTTTCTATTGGAGTAGGACCATGACTGCATTCCATACAAATGGGTCAAAAAAGTTGGCATGATGAGAATAACGTTGACTGCTGAAATATAAAGTTGCCTATATATATTAAAATGTATTTTAGGTGTGCACCCTTTTGATTATCATTTGGTCTTCCAAATGAAAAGCAATGTCCCCTTGGTATGTCCCACACTTGTAAATTGGTAAGTGCTCTGTGGAGTAACCAAACGATGAAGTCACGTGGATTGTCGCCTTGTGTACTCTTCTCAATGCCCAATACTCAAAGATTATTGTGTTCCATATGATTTTCCATGAACTCCATTTTGACCAATATCTTGTTGGTTTGCTCTGCCTTTCTTGAGATTTCATTTCATAGAGGTGTCTATGAAAGACATATCCTTGGAAATCTTGCACACAGCCATACTTTTAGGTTGGCCAACTGTAGGACAGCTAGGTCTTTGATATATTCTCCATGATGGGTGCTTACTAACTTTTATATTGTGATTACGGAGGGTTCATTGTTGCTGTGCTTAGGTGGAGTTTCTGTGCAGCATTTGTCTTTCAGTAAAGGTCATATTTAGGCCTTTATTGGTGTGACTGGCATGAAAAATAATTGCCTCAGCAGAAGGTGTGAACTGATGTGCAGTATGATCCTGTACATTCATTAATATTGTCATCTTCTTCATCTTTTTCCCCGTTGTATCATTAGAAGGTAGTCCCCAAAGTTTGATTCATTTACCCCATTCTCTGCTTCTCAATTAGTTTGTCCTAGTACAACTTTTGTTTATCAGGATTGTCAAAGCCATCTAGTTCAATATAAGAGTCTGCAATGGGTAATATATCAGTTTCATCTGAAATATGTAAAACGTTCTAAAATGTTGCCACAGCTTGCCTTGAAAATCTTGCCCAATCACTTTTAGCACATGCACTGATCTGATTAATTATTTCAGTCCACATGTTCAGTCCTATTGTGTCAGAGTAAGCTGCATTTAATAGTAGTCGTGAGGGGAACAGAGCTAACAAAGGGGTTTTTGAGGGGCAGAAACTGAGACTAAGAGAAGACCATCCCAAAGCCTGGCGCCTCTACTATTTAAGTTTGAAGTATTATCAGTGCTCTTCTTGTTTGCGTCATTAGTAATAGTTACACTCAATCAACCAATCAATCAATCAATCAATCAATCAGGGAATTGTAAGTGCACTAAGCACCTGCAAGAATCTCAAGGCTCGGTAGGGGGGAGGGGGGGCAGAGGTGGGGGAGGGGTCAGCAGCTCGGTTCAGTCAAAGAACCAGGTTTTGAGGGCCTTCCTGAAGGCATTCAGGGAGGGGGCGCATCTGATGCCAATCAGGAGCTCATTCCAGGTCTTGGCCGGGATGTAGGAGAAGGCTCTTCCCCCTATTCTGGCTCTGTTAGGGCGAGGTTTGCGGATCGGAGGTTTCTTTTGGGTACGTGGAAGGCGATTCTCTTGTTAAGGTATTGGGGTCCGGTGCTGTGGAGGCATTTGTAGGCATGGGTGCGTGTCTTGAAAGTGATTCTCTTCTCGACGGGGAGCCAGTGGAGATTTTGTAGGTGTTGGCTGATGTGCTTGTGTAGGGGGATGTCGAGGACGAGTCTGGTGGTGGTGGTCTGTATCATCTGGAGCTTGCGGAGTAGAGACTTGTTGATGCCGGTGTAGAGGGTATTTCCGTAGTTCAGTCTGCTGGTTATGAGTACGTCAGTGACTGTTTTCCTTGACTCAGGAGGGTTTCATTTGAAAGTCTTACAGAGGATACAGAGGGGGATGTATGACATTACAACGCATGCTTTTACCACGCATGCCTTTACAACGCGGTTTTTACAACGCATGCCTTTACAACGCATAGTGCTTTGGGGCGCTGGATTTTAATTTACTATTCCAACTCCAGTCCCCGTGGATAGTAGGGAAGGTGTTGGATAGTACATTAAACCTATTCCCTATCCTAGAGCGCCCCCCAGCGCAATGCGTTGTAATGGTTTGCGTTGTAAAAGTTGCGTCGTAAAGGCACTGCGTGGTAAAAGTTGCGTTGTAAAGGAGGTTTCCCTACAGAGGGTGTTGAAGAAGCTGGAGGTGATGGCGTTGACCTGTCAATTCATTGAGAGGGAGGAGTTGAGTACGATGCCGAGGTTGCTGGCGTGGTCCGTGGGGGGCGGAGGGCTGCCTAGGGAGGTGGGCCACCGTGTATTGTTTCATGCCAATGGGGTGGTTCCGAGGATGAGGACTTCTGTCTTATCCGAGTTGAGCTTCAGCCAGCTGTTGCTCATCCAGGATGTGACTTCCTGCATCCCTTCCTGGAAGTTGAGTCGGTGGTGGTGGGGTTCTTGGTGATGGAGGGGATGAGCTGGGTGTCGTTGGCGTAGGATACTATGCTGAGGCCGTACTGTCTAATGATGGTGGCAAGGGAGGCGTGTAGATGTTGAAGAGGGTTGAGCTTTGCGATGATCCCTGGGCTACTCCGCTGTTGACTTCCGTTGGTTCGGAGATGAACGGTGGCAGTCTGATTCTTTGGCTTCTGCTGGTGAGGAACGAGCGGGTCCAGTTGAGGGCGTTCCTTGTATGCCGGCGCCGTGAGTCTGGTGGCGAGTGTGTGGTGGGAGACAGTATTGAATGCCGCTGAGAGGTTGAGTAGGATCAGGGCTGCTGTGTGGCCTTGGTCAAGGAGAGTGCAGATAACATCTGTAGGCGGTCTTGGTGCTGTGGTTGCGGCGGAATCCAAATTGGGAGGGGATCGAGTAGTCTTCGATGAAACTTGTTAGCTGTTAGTTGACGGTCTTCTCTGCGACTTTTGCCGCAAATGGGAGGCGAGAGATGGGCCGGTAGTTCTTGAGATCCGTGGGAACTGATGAGGGCTTCTTGAAGCAGGGTTCTGACTTCTGCGTGTTACCAGTTGACGGGGTAAGTGCCGGTCCTGAAGGTGGTGTTGATGGTGCGTTGCGGTTCTGGCACACTCAGATGGAGTCGCGAAGTGGGGGAGCTTGTCTGCGCAGTTGGAGATCCTTGTGTGGATTTCCCTGGCTGCGAGGTTGGCGTCTGTCGCATCAGTGTGGATGTCACTCTTGATGGTAGAGTTGAGCTGATCCTCTGTGATTCTGCTCCAGTTCCTTTACGGAGGGTGCGGGGCAGGTTTGGATGGCTTGGGTTTATCAACAAAGAAGTGTACTCAGTGGTGGTCCGTCCATGGGGTTTGCGTGGTGTGGCTGAAGTTGTTATGGTTTTCTCCTGCGAAGATGGGGTTGAGGGTGTGTCAGGCTTTGTGGGTAGGCATGCTGACGAGTTATTCCAGCCCACTTTGCCCATGCCTTAAAACATCTCTATATCTTCTCTATGTTTTTTTTGTACTAAAAAGGGAGCAAGCTGTAAATATTTGTAAAGTATAGGGCTAAGACGTAAATCATAGTTCCGAATAACTATGCTATTCTGTTAATTCTGCGGGATTTCTGCTATATACCATGGACAGTAGTTCTTGAGGTCCGTGGGAACTGATGAGGGCTTCTTGAAGCAGGGTTCTGACTTCTGCGTGTTTCCAGTTGACAGGGAAAGTGCCGGTCCTGAAGGTGGTGTTGATGGTGTGTTGTAGTTCTGGTGCAATGGCAGTGGTGGCTCTGTGGTAGATGTGCGGTGGGCAGGGGTCTGTGGGGGCCCCAGAGTGGATGCCATTCATTGGTGAGTCAGTCTCTTCAGTCGTGACCAGGGTCCAGGAGGAGATGGTGGGCTGGCTGGCGTTGCCGGAGGAGGGAGCAGTTACGGAGTCTTGTGTTTGTGTTGAAGTTGTAGAGATTTTTGATTTTCAGATGGAAGTATGATCGGAGCCAGTTGCAGGGGTCCTGGGAGGGTGTGGTGTCTGTGGTTTTGCTGGGGGGCTTGGTGAATTCCTGGATGATGCTGAAGAGTTCCTTGGAGTTGCTGGAGTTGGCAAGGATTTTGTGGTGGATGAGGGTTCTTTTGGTGGTTCTGATGTGTTGGTGGTATTCCATCATGGCGTTCTTGTAGTTGGTGTGGTTTTCAGGCGTTTTGCTATTTCTCTAGTTCTTCTTGAAGGCTCAGCAGGTGCGTCTGACTTCTTGAGGGTCGGCAGTGAACCAGGGGCTTTTCCTGCGGCACTGTCTGATGGAGTTGCGTAGTGGGTGAGCTTGTCTGCGCAATTGGAGATCCATGTGTGGAGTTCCCTGGCTGCGAGGTTGGTGTCTGTCGCATCAGTGGGGATGTCACTCTTGGTAGAGTTGAGCTGATCCTCTGTGATTCTGCTCCAGTTCCTTCAAGGAGGGTGCGGGGCAGGTTTGGGTGGCTTGGGTTTATCGACGAGGAAGTGTACTCAGTGGTGGTCCGTCCATGGGGGTTGCGTGGTGTGGCTGAAGTTGTTATGGTTTTCTCCTGCGAAGATGGGGTTGAGGGTGTGTCAGGCTTTGTGGGTAGGCATGCTGACGAGTTATTCCAGCCCACTTTGCCCATGCCTTAAAACATCTCTATATCTTCTCTATGGTTTTTTTGTACTAAAAAGGGAGCAAGCTGTAAATATTTGTAGAGTATAGGGCTAAGACGTAAATCATAGTTCCGAATAACTATGCTATTCTGTTAATTCTGCGGGATTTCTGCTATATACCATGGACAGTAGTTCTTGAGGTCCGTGGGAACTGATGAGGGCTTCTTGAAGCAGGGTTCTGACTTCTGCGTGTTTCCAGTTGACGGGGAAAGTGCCGGTCCTGAAGGTGGTGTTGATGGTGTGTTGTAGTTCTGGTGCAATGGCAGTGGTGGCTCTGTGGTAGATGTGCGGTGGGCAGGGGTCTGTGGGGGCCCCAGAGTGGATGCCATTCATTGGTGAGGCAGTCTCTTCAGTCATGACCAGGGTCCAGGAGGAGATGGTGGGCTGGCTGGCGTTGCCGGAGGAGGGAGCAGTTACGGAGTCTTGTGTTTGTGTTGAAGTTGTAGAGATTTTTGATTTTCAGATGGAAGTATGATCGGAGCTAGTTGCAGGGGTCCTGGGAGGGTGTGGTGTCTGTGGTTTTGCTGGGGGGCTTGGTGAATTCCTGGATGATGCTGAAGAGTTCCTTGGAGTTGCTGGAGTTGGCAAGGATTTTGTGGTGGATGAGGGTTCTTTTGGTGGTTCTGATGTGTTGGTGGTATTCCATCATGGCGTTCGTGTAGTTGGTGTGGTTTTCAGGCGTTTTGCTATTTCTCTAGTTCTTCTTGAAGGTTCAGCAGGTGCGTCTGACTTCTTGAGGGTCGGCAGTGAACCAGGGGCTTTTCCTGCGGCACTGTCTGATGGAGTTGCGTAGTGGGTGAGCTTGTCTGCGCAATTGGAGATCCATGTGTGGAGTTCCCTGGCTGCGAGGTTGGCGTCTGTCGCATCAGTGGGGATGTCACTCTTGGTAGAGTTGAGCTGATCCTCTGTGATTCTGCTCCAGTTCCTTCAAGGAGGGTGCGGGGCAGGTTTGGGTGGCTTGGGTTTATCGACGAGGAAGTGTACTCAGTGGTGGTCCGTCCATGGGGGTTGCGTGGTGTGACTGTAGTTGTTATGGTTTTCTCCTGCGAAAATGGGGTTGAGGGTGTGTTCGGCTTTGTGGGTATCATTAACAAGCTACTGGGGCTCTCCAACAACCCTGAACCAGGGACAGACGATTATAACACCTAACAGAATGTTCAGGTGAAGAAGTCAAATTAAAAAATCTAACTTCATACATACATTCGAAATCAAAAACAGAAAAAAGAAAAAGAAGAAGCCTGTATATACAGAATCAATTAGAAAAGCAATTATAATTTATTATATATATTAAAATTCAAGAAGAAAACAATTGCGCTCAAGAAAGGGTGCTGGTATACAGAAAAAAAACCAACTCACAAACCAAACATGTGGCTAACAAACAAACATTACATGTTCAGAGGAACAACAAAGACAAAATAATGTGTCCTTCAAAATTATGGCCACAAAAAGCGTCAATGGCGGTTCAACCGCTGGGTTACTATGCGGTCATCATCAGGACTTGGGATAGCTTGAGCGTTATATTGCTTTATACAAGACTGGCCAATCACCAAGTTTGATGGCTGTCAAGAATAGTTCAGCTTTAAGGAGATTAATTCCTCAGAGAGCAACACAGAATGTCCAGAGTTTGATACACTCAAGGGATGGCGTATAAATTACATTCACGTGTGCGCCCAGTCAATCGGCGGAGTCCAACGATATTAGTCGGCTCACGAGTGAAAGTAGCCTCAACGGGTAGCCTGTGGGTAGGCATGCTGAAGAGATATTCCAGCCCACTTTCCCCATGCCTTAAAACATCTCTATTTCTTCTATATCTTCTCTATGGTTTTTTTTGTACTAAAAAGGGAGCTAGCTGTAAATATTTGTAGAGCATAGGGCTAAGAAGTAAATCATAGTTCCAAATAACCATGCTATTCTGTTAATTCTGGGGGATTTCTGCTATATACCATGGACAGAATTTGCCATGAACTTTGTCTTCTGCTCACTATGGCAGCAAGTTCAGGTCTCCGATGAGTATGTATTCAATGGAGTTACGCTGAGGTCTGTGATGATGTTGGCAAAATGGGTGCGGTCGGGGTGTCTGTAGGCGAGGATGCCGCGAGTGTGGAGTTAGGGCTGGTCTGGACCTGGAAGTGCATTAGTTCGGGGGTGGAGAATACGTTGCTCGAGGTGGAGACGCGAAGGGGTTTTGCGATGGCGAGTCCTCCTCCCAGGTGGTTGGGGCGGTCCTTCCTCTGGATCTTGTATCCATCTGGGATGGCGTAAGTGACGTTGAGGGCGGAGGAGGCGTTGGTCCAGGTTTCTGTAAAGAAGGTGACGTCTCATGGAAGGGTGACTAGGAGGTTCCAGATCTCCACGGCGTGCCTGTGCATGGAGCGCACGTTTCGGAGGATGCACCTCAGGGCGTCGGTGGTGTTGGCAACGTGGGTGGTGGTGAAAGTCTGGCAGCAGTGACGGCAGGAAAACTGGCCGTGGGTTTTGCTTGGTGCGAACTTCCGGGGTTGAGTAGGAGGAGGGCCGCTACATCTGAGCGGTGGATGATTACGGACGGGCGCTTGCCTTTGGCGTGGCTTTGGTGCTTGATGAGCGCGTTTACTGCGCGGCCACTATTTGATAGGGGACAGGGGGAGGGAAGAGCAGCTGGAAGCGGGAAAACCAGTGGGAAGGAGGGGCAGCGGGGCAGCAGCGGCGAGAAAACGTGAGAGGAAAATACACTCAGTAAAAGGCAGGAAAATAGAAGAGGCAACAATAAACAAAAACGAAATGAAAAACACTGATACAACACTGCAAGTCAGCAGTGGCAAGCCGGCATGCAACCGGGACACGAGGACAGCAGCCTCGAACCGCTGCCTTGCACAGAGGAGGCAGGGGCAGCAACGGGGTGAGTCAGCGAGCAGAGCTGCTCGGGCAGAGAGCTAGGTCACTGACCAGGATCTCAGAGTCCCCCTTACTAGCTGGGTTTAAGCAGACAGAGTGAGTCAGAATGAGTGGGGCTAAGTGACAATGAGTGAGATTGAGTTAGACTAGGAGAGTCAGAGTGAGATTGAGTGAGGAGTGGGGCAGAGTGAGAATGAATGAGATTGGGTGAGACTGAGTTAGAGTGACTGAGAATGAGTAAGGAAAAGTGAGTGAGTCAGAGTGAGAATGAGACCAAATGAAATAGAGTGAGACCGTGTGAATTTGAGTCGGGCTTAGACAGTGAGCCGAGAAGTCAGGCTTGCTCATTGGAATTCAGGGCAAAGGTCATGCCCGACCACTTTTAGAAGTCACCAGCCATCACTGGCTCTGATGTCCCCGTATGTGAAGAAGTGAGGGGTCCATCATCATATTTTGATTAACAGACGGAATTGACCAAAGTATATGTTTATATATTACTTCAGAACTTTTAGAAAACATACATGTTCTTCGCAGTAGAGATGTAAGGCTATTAAACTCTTTGAATGTTGTGTGAACTGAAACTTTAACTGTTTGGATCATCTTAACTTTTCTTTTCATTTTCTTTGATTTAAATAAAGAATTAATGATCCTTAAAAATTATTAAAAAACATGCAAAACAATGAAGCACTGACAAAGCCTATAGACTAGCAGCCAAAGAAGGTTCTTTTAGCTTTGCCAATACTTCTTCAGAAGAGAAATTAGCGGTTGCAAACTGAGGCAAAATTGGTCTATGACATTTTAGACTGATTTATTAACTAGTGCCTTCAAGTCTCTGGCAAGATTCCAAAACGCTAGTTTCAAAATCAGCCCGAAACTGAATACAAGATATGGTTAGTTAGTTTAAACAGGTCAGTAAGTCACACATTGTATGAGGTTTTCTGTAGAAAACATTTGAAAAGGTTCCTTTTCATCTGATAACTCTGTATTTTGTAGATGGAGGCTCTGCAAAAATAGTTTTACAGAAGCCAAACAACCAAAATAGAGAAAAATTTATAAACATGAATACTTATGAAAACACGATGTCACCACTTGATTTATTATCTTACATTTTCGGGATCTGCCTGATTAAAAAGCTATTCCACCTGTGGCCCACACGTCATAAAACGTAAAGATCTACAGCTCCTATTAGTATAACAGGAACACAGGCCTCACTCAGGCTTTAAAAGCTGCTATTTCAAAGACACACCAGCTCAATAAAATCCTTCTTTGATGGAACTTAATAAACCCTAATCAAAAATCGTGGGAGGCAGAAATATTGCACTAGTCAAAAATGTACCTTCAGGAATGGGATATTACTGTGGGACTCTGGGTTTCTGTAATGATTTGCGCATTTAATGCCAACATTCAGGGTCTTTTTCCATTGATATGGCCTTATAAGAAGTACGATTGTAACACCCCGGAGATGTGAAATAACCGCACATCTTATAATCACGATTTAGACAGAAAAAGATAGATAGCAAGATTCTCAAAATGAGGGCATGTGTCTATTCTGCAGTGCATATTGCTCTTCCAAGAACATTCTCTTTCAATGATTGAATACATAATTGGAAATAGAGGGCTGAGCATACATTATAGAACTTATATACCCACTGCCTATACTGAATAGTTTTCTGTGCTTCTGTGCTTCGTGGAGGCTCTGTGAGGAAGTATTGTGGTGGCGAGGCACTCGGAGTCCCTGGAATCCGGTCTCGGTTCAGGAGGAGGAGCCTGCAACCAGCTGCTCCATGACGCAAGTTGAAAAGCGCTGATTTCCTCCTGTGGCGTAGGCTGCAGTGCGGGCCACACCTGGGCCAAGAGCGGACCCGTCCGTGCCCGACAGAGACCAGAGGAGGCTGGCCTTGGACGCCCTCTTGATTCTCTGGCTTTAGGTGGCCAGGTTACCGGCTGTTATCCATCACCTCCTGAATAACTAATTTTCCCACCTGCCTGAGCAGCAGGCACAGGAAAGTCTTTCTCCTCGAGTGGAGGACAAGGTAATTACACATCAAGGGCAGTGAAAACCTTTGAGGCACTTGCCATATTGGGAGGGAGGAGGTGTGACCTCTTTCCTGCCCAAGCCTTTGTCTACATGGTACCATAATGGAGCTGGCTAACTCGAGTTTGCTCTGTAGCCAGCCCATCTTTCTCTATGGACCAACAGTTACTCAAAGTAATCCTTGCTTTACAGGGTTACTGAAGGGATACATTTGTCTGAACATATATATCCACACCTTCAAAAAGAATGCACGCTGTCTCCTGGGCTATAGGAGGCCTAACTTACAGGTGAAATACTTACAGGCAGTAATGATGGAACAAATACACTTCAAGATCCAGACCAACCCTACCACCACCCTCCGAGGTACCCTCATCTACCGATCCCCTGGACCCCATGGACTGTTCACCAACTCCATCATGGACATCATCTCCCCGCATGCCATCGCAGCCACCAACTACACCCTGCTGGGAGACCTCAACTTCCACATCGACAACGAACTGGACCCCAACACCACACCCCTCCTGGACAACCTCCACACCATCGGACTCCGCCAAATCGTCACTGAACCCACGCACTCAGCAGGACACACCCTCGACCCCCTCTTCACAAAAGGATACTCGATCACCTTCATCCACACCTCCGAACTCCCAATGACTGACCACTGATGCGTAAACTTCACCTTCAGAACACCCATCATCCACCAGCACCTGCTCCCACAAAGAAACTGGACCAGAATCACTGACAACCAGCTTACCTCTTCACTCAGTAACTCCACCTCAACCATGCGGAAAACGACGACCCCAACATAGCAGCCCAAACCCTGCACAGATGGATCTCCGACAGCGCTAACACCAAAGCCCCCCTCAAGAAAAACAACAACACCCATGCCAAGAAAGCCAGATGGTTCACCACTGAGCTTCGAGAGTCCAGACGCACCTGCCGCCGCCTCGAAAAGGCGTGGAGGAACACCAAATCCACAGAATCTCACAACTTCAGAGCTACTACCAACACCCACCACCAACTCATCAGAAAAACAAGGAAAAAAGCGATTGAAAACAGAATCGCCACACACACACAACAGCAAAAAACTCTACAACATCATCAAGGAGTACGCCCAACCCACCAATGAGTTGACTGACATCCCTCTCTCACAAAACCTCTGCGACAAACTTATCACCTACTTTCACCATAAAATCAAGAGCATCTACGACACCTTTGATGAAGACAACCAACACACGGAACCCCCCACAAGTACCCCGACACCCTGAAGCCAACGATTGACAGTTGGACAGCCCTCACCACCAAAGACACACTGAGGACGATGAAGTCAATCCACTCCGGGCCCCCCACAGACCCCTGCTCCCACCATATCTTCAACAGAGCCGCAGACATCATTGCATCCATGCTTCGGCACACCATCAACCGCTCCCTGGCAACCGCCTCGTTCCCCGATGACCGGAAACACACCGAGTTAAACCCCCTCCTGAAGAAACCCTTAGCTGACCCCACCGACCTAAAAAACTACAGACCCTTCTGCTTTCTTCCATTCCCTGTGAACGTTATCGAGAAAGCCATCAACAGCCGACTCGCCACATTCATCGAAGAGCACAACATCCTCAACTCCTCCCAATCCGGCTTCAGGCAAAAGCATAGTACGGAAACCACCCTCCTCGACTTAATATACGACATCCGCACCCTACTGGACACAGAAGTAACAGTAGCCCTCATCCTACTCGACCTCTCAGCAGCCTTTGACACAGTCTCCCACCGCACCCTAATACGCAGACTTCACCATGCAGGGATCCAGGACAAGGCCCTTGACTGGATCAGCTCCTTCCTCTCTGGCAGAACGCAGCGAGTCAGACTCCCTCCTTGCCTCTCGGACCCTACACCAATCACCGCGGAGTCCCTCAGGGGTCCTCCCTCAGCCCGCCACTCTTCAACGTCTAGATGGCTCGGCTTGCCCCCATCGTCAAAATCTACGGACTCAACATTGTTTCATACGCAGACGACACCCAACTCATCCTCTCCCTAGCCAACAAACCGAACACCGCCAGACAAAACTTTCGAGAAGGCATGGAAGCCGTCGCCAAATGGATGAAAAACAGCTGCCTACAACTAAACACCAACAAGACGAAAGTACTCATGTGCACAAACCCCGACGCCTGGAACGACACTTGGTGGCCCCCCGCTCTCGGACACCCGCCCACTCTAACGTACAACGGACGCAACCTGGGACTCATCCTGGACTCCGAGCTCAAAATGGACCGCCAGATCAATTCAGTCTCATCCTCCTGCTTCCACACTCTCCGCCTCCTACATAAGACCTTCAAATAGATCCCCCTTGAACACAGAAAGACCATCACTCACACCTTGGTCACCAGCAGACTCAACTACAGCAACACACTATACGCCGGAATAAACAAAAACCTCACCCGCAAGCTACAGAACATCCAGAACACCGTCACAAGACTGGTCCTCAACCTGCCAAAACACTGCCACATCTCCCAGCACCTGGGCACACCCCACTGGCTCCCCATCAAGGCAAGAGTCACCTTCAAGATGCTCACCCACGCACACAAGCCACTCCACGACACCGGACCTGGATACCTGAACAACCAACTCAAATTCCATGCACCTCAAAGTAGTCTACGATTAGCCCAGCTCTCCTACGTCATGGTCCCACGCATCAGAAAAACCAGATCAGGAGGCCGCTCCCTCTCCTTCCTCGCGGCCAAGGCCTGGAACGCCCTTCCGCTCCACCTCAGATAGACAATACTGCTTCCCATCTTCGTAAGAGACCTCAAGATCTGACTCTTCGACGGACCCCCTCCTTAATGGACTGGAACCTGCACACCCCCACCCCCTGTGCCTTGAGACCCTTTTGGGTGAGTAGTCAACATTAACAAATGCTTGATTGATTGATTTGTATTAGTGACCCTGCTACACGTAGTGTGTGCAGGGTCTCGTTCAAGCAGAAAGGCTTATTGTGCAGACCTGCAGACACACATTTACTTGGGTCACACAGGGTGGCACAATACAGTGTTGCAGCCCCGGTGAACCATTTACCAACCTTGCCCTGGGTACCACTGGTACCATATACCAAGGACTTATAAGGGGAATAAGTACCATGACAATTGGGTGTACCAATTCACATTATTTTTAGGGGAAAGAGCCCTGTCACGGAGGCCTGGTTAGCAGGTCCCGGGGCACTATAGGAGTCAAAAACCAGCATTTAGCAGTTAAAATTGGGGCAAAAAGGGGGCATCTGCAAAGAAGCCCACTTTTCAACATGTAGCATCAAGTACTTCTGTTCTTAGACTACAAATGTGATATGACGTGGCTTATCAATGAGAGCCAGTGTGGGCTGTGTTATGTATTATTCACTTGGTGACACAACACCATTTGAATAGTCGATTTATGGCTTTTTCTTTTAGGGAGTAAGTGCAGTTTGGCTTCCTTAACATATTATGAAGGCAAAATGGTACTGAATCATTGTCTATGCCCATTCATTTGTTTTACGTTGCTGTCATAGTAACAAGTCATTGGATGTACAGCTTTTATTGCTTACAAAATAGAGACATGTGCACCTATAGGAAGTATTAAAGAAGCAACTCAAGTGCTGGTCTACTATCAAAAGTATCTGGGTCTGCTTTGCTATATTTTTCTGTGTATGCCTTTTATATTTACCATTTACAACACAAATGTCATCTTCTGACTCCCTTTAATAACACTGTTTTTGCTTCTTTATGGGGTTTTCGTTCGGGCCAACATTGCCCAGCAATTACCGGACAGTTTTCGTGGCCTACTGCCTTTGCAAAGCTTGTTTAAAATGGATGTCTGAAACTGTGTTCTATTTCTCTAGAGAGTGAATGTAGTGTATATGGAAATATTAAAAAATGACAATTAATAATAATGCATGATAGATAAGATTGATAACACAGATGTCCAAAGACCAGTTTTCAATGAAAGAGGTAAAAAAATAAGTAATATACTTAACAATATCTGATACATAAGAAAACACATTATTACCATGTCCAGCTAAATACTTCTTCAAAAAATGTTCAAAATTGGGTGACTCTTGAGCCATCCTGATCATGTGTTCGAAATGGTAGAACGAAGCCATAACATCTTTCGGATTTCTAGCTACATAGATAACCTGTAGAAAAATATAAAAGACAAGAACTGTTTAACACAGAACAAACAAAACTTGCATGTTATTAAGGTTTTTGTTCTATATGCCAAATAAACCCCTTAAGCACTGAATTGTCTATGAGTGTAGGTTACTAAATGGCTTTTTTCCTTATACTTCTACTGCCTACTCCCATTTAATTGCTGTTTAAAGCGTATCAATACTTGGACTCTTCAATAGTAAATTAGAATCTTTGACTGAGTGAATCATCTCCTAGATGAAGACCTAGATGAAGACCTGTCTTGGGACAAAGTCATATTTAAGCACATTTGAGGTCACAATAAAGTGAGAACAAGAGAATTTAAGGCATGATTTAGAGTCTGTTAGTTCAGTACTCCGCTTTAAGTCCATTTAGAAGTCACCAAAGGTGGAGGCATGGCCAAGATGGCAGCCGTATAAGACACACTCTAGTGAGCTCGGTCCTAGGCCAACTAAGAATCCTGTTTTAATCACGGAACCTGGTCCATAATGACCCCATATTGTGTGGGGACCCTTTCTGTGGCACATCTGAAAGCCACAGCCGTCCAAGATCGAGAGTTCCAGTGTGGCGGGACGTAGGCTGCGTGTGTGGAGGCAGGGCTGAACCACCGTGGAGCCCTGGGCTTGTGGGCAGGAGACTGGCGAGAGACAACTTTGTGGCACGTTGGAACTAGAGGGAACTCAGTGTGGGTCTCTGTGCACTTGAGGACTCTGACCTCGAAGGGGAGTGGAATAACTTGCACGGTCGAGATTCAACTGTGACTCATCATCAATTACTGCCCGGGGTGAATTTCCTACGGGAAGACACAGACTGTAATGGAAATGCACAAGTGCTATCACTATTTCTCTGCCCTAGACATGGGGAGTGCTGCTCGAGGGTGAGACCTAGAACACGATCCTTTTTCAGCGCGGCCCGGTCAGAGGGCGTGTACCACGATAGGAGGCTATGGTGCATGGAGAGAAACACCTGAGAGCGGAGGGGGCATGTGAACTCAGACAGCCTGCCTGGAGTGTAAATAGAACACGAAAGAACAACCCTGCCCATATGATATAATGGTCCCAGAGGGGATCCAACAAATTTTAAAGGGGTGATTTATCTAGGAGCCAGCACTGCACGAAACAAGAGTCAATTCAGTCTAGATATACTCAGAGAGAATATATTCTTTTTAAATACATACATTTATTTATTCTTTTTCTTGAAGTTTTTTTGCATCAAACGGTGCAAGTATAGTTTACATTGTTTAAATCCACATTATATATACAGCATACAATCCACATGATAGGTATCAAAAAGATAAAATAGACAGGAATGGTCCTACACCTGTAGCATGGCCTACCCAGTAACATACCACACAGCATTCATTCTCTTATATTCACTCATTCCAGTTCAATCACTCTAGTGTTCTTTCATTCAACTTTCATTCACTAATATGGACCTGGTGCTTGCAACATGAAGATGTTTAAGTTTGTTGCATAGGTCAGGGTATTTTTCCAGGGAACAGACGACATAAAGAGATCCTGATGAATGTGGATCAGTGTGTCGTTTTCCTGGAAACACAAGCCGACGCGCGTTTCGGTGATAGGCCGGGGGGCCACACCTTCGTCAGGGCTAGAAGTTGTTAGCTGGGAGGGGGGCAGGCATGAAATCTAGAGATAAAAACAGTGTCTTAGATCTTCATTCAAAGTACAGGTTCAAAACATACATGTATACATTTTCTGTTTATTTAGCGAAGATCAATAACATTAAAAATGTCCTTTTTACTTTCTGCTTTTAACCAAACATTATTTCTAAGTGGATGGGTCTATAGTTAACTTCTTGTGACTGTGCAGAGCTGGGCTGCCTATAAGCACT
The DNA here is from genome assembly GCF_964261635.1 of Lissotriton helveticus. Classification (NCBI taxonomy): domain Eukaryota; kingdom Metazoa; phylum Chordata; class Amphibia; order Caudata; family Salamandridae; genus Lissotriton; species Lissotriton helveticus. Next base: position 890,082,865 of record NC_136067.1, on the reverse strand, counting down.
CTCTGGAGTGCTCTGGAGAGCTGATTGCTGCCCCTTATGTGGAATTTCCTACTCTGCTGAGCCTTGAGCATCATAAAGATCAGTGAGTGTACATGTAAGTGAGCGGGCCCCCCCTTGCAACTGTTCACATCAACAGGAAACCTGTGGGTCAGCACACTAATTATAATTATACCTCAAATTATCAACAGTAATAGTAAATATTATATACAGTGTTTAGTAAAAATCAGCGATAGCAGAATCAGTGGCGTTTGCAGTGCATTCTTTATTTTTTCTTCAGAAAAAAGACTGTAGCCGTAGCCAGCGCGTTTCGTCCTTCACGGACTTCTTTAGGGCAGAAATTGTAGTTGTTTTATATTTTTATCATATATTTTCAGTATATCCCCAATCAGATTCAGCTTGATCTCAAATTGCCTTAAAAGTATTTCTTTCTTTTATATTCATAACAAGTGTGATGAGTGGCTCTTGCACCAAATAGTCAGTCCTGATTGACCGTTTCAATTCCTAATGCATTCAAGAACAGGTTTGGGCCGGCTCCATGGCGTGGCGTCAATCAATCAATCAATCAGTGACACTTATAGAGCGCGCTACATACCCGTAGGGTCTCAAGGCGCTGGGGGGGGGCCGCTACTGCTCGAACAGCCAGGTCTTCAGCTTCTTCCTGAAGGAGAGGTGGTCTTGGGTCAGGCGCAGGTCGGTCGGGAGGGAGTTCCAGGTCTTGGCGGCCAGGTAGGAGAAGGACCTTCCTCCTGTAGTCGCTCTTCGGACGCGGGGGACGGCGGCGAGGGCGTGGTTGGCTGATCGGAGGTGGCGTTTGGGAGCGTAGAAGTTGACTCGGCTGTTGAGGTAGCTCGGGCCTTGGTCGTGTAGGGCTTTGTGTGCGTGGGTGAGGAGGCGGAAGGTGATTCTTTTGTTGACGGGGAGCCAGTGAAGGTCTCTCAGATGTCCGGAGATGTGGCTGGTTCGTGGGATGTCGAGGATGAGTCTGGCTGAGGCGTTCTGGATCCGCTGGAGTCTCTTCTGGAGCTTGGCGGTGGTACCGGCGTATAGGGCGTTGCCGTAGTCCAGACGGCTGGTGACGAGGGCCTGGGTGACGGTCTTCCTGGTCTCGGTGGGGATCCACCAGAAGATCTTCCGTAGCATGCGTAGGATGTTGAAGCACGCAGAGGAGACGTTGTTAACTTGCCTGGTCATGGAGAGGGAGGAGTCCAGGATGAAGCCCAGGTTGCGTGCATGGTCTGTCGGTTTGGGTGCGGTGCCCAGGGCGGGAGGCCACCAGGAGTCGTCCCAGGCGGAGGGTGAGGAGCCCAGGATGAGGACCTCCGTCTTGTCCGAGTTCAGTTTCAGGCGGCTGATCGTCATCCACTCGGCTACCTCTTTCATCCCTTCGTGCAGGTTGGCTCTGGCGGCGGCGGGGTCGTTGGTCAGGGAGAGGATCAGCTGGGTGTCGTCGGCGTAGGAGATTATGCTGAGGTTGTGTTTGCGTACGATGGCCGCGAGGGGGCGTCCTTCGTAGTCGACTACTTTTGAAAATTTGAGGTATAATTATAATTAGTGTGCTAGGCCATTGTGTGCTGTATTTTGAGAGGAAGACAACCTTTGTCTTAGGAGATTTAGGGGCCTTTGAATCTCCGATCCGTGGCACCTAAACATTTAAACAAAGCAGTACTAAGGAAAGGTGCAATTGTGCTTGACCCCATTCCCCGTTCTACTTTTGCAATAGGAAACCTGTGGGTGCCGAGAAACAGCGGCATACTACTGGGGCTGGCCTAGTATGGAGGAGGCCTTGCCATGCATCATTGAAGAGGTGCAAGCACCCGCGCTACACGGGGACGTGCAACAACGCATCGATAAGCCACCGGCCTGTGGAGGAGTCAGGGGTATGCATGGCACTGGCGGACTATCATGCCATTCCTCATCTTTGGCCCCCCCGAGAGTGCCACCCCACACAGTGGACCCACTGCCGCCCTGTGTTCGGCCTGCCATCTAGCAGCCTGTACTTTGTCCTAATGAGGTCAGAATACATAATAGATCTACCTGCTTATGGTTTCTCCCAAGGGTCCTGGCTACCTGGAGCTGGCCATGTATTGGACACCTGCAGAGCCCTGAACAAGTTAAAGCTACAAACTGTTGCTCTCAGTACCTATTTTCTGCTCAAAATTAATGATCCTTGCCTGTTACACCTCACTCTTGAGCATATATCCCCTGTAGTGACTACCCTCTGTGGCCAGTAATCATACACTCTGCGTATTCAACCCAGTAGGGTCCCTGAGTTGCTGGTAACCTGACAGGGGGCAGAATGTTTGGACAACGCTAATACTGGATGGTTATTGCCCTTACTGTGTTGCCTAATATTTTGAGACCCTCTGATACTGGTCAGCATCCCCGCTCGCACAGATAGGTTAATTATGAAAATCAGCTGATCATATAAAAGAACTAATGCTTGAATCACAGAGGTGCAGGGACTGCTTTGTCTTAGTTTTAAACATTATCGAATAGAGTACTAAAAAACTGAACATATATCACACACAATGGTAAACCCGAAGACCCACAAAACCCCACTGATAACAGCTGACACCCAGGAGGGGTGAAGAAACCTTGTTTGTTACTGAAGCTACGGGCTCATCCCTTGTGGCCATGCTCTCTAGGGAACCCCCTCCCATTTGGTGAACTCTTGCCTTAAGCATAGACATGGGCCTTCTCAAAGGAGATCATAAGAAACTGAAAGACTGTGTGGAAAACACGGAATCAACGTTGGCAGCTTTGATGCCCACAGTAGCAGACTTTGACAAGCACCTTTGGGACATGCAGAAAGAGCTAGAATCTCTCTGTAAAAGGGTGAATGATCAAAAGGGTAGATCAAGGCTGAACAATGTGAGGATTGTGGGCCTCCCGGAACGGGCAGAGGGCCCAAATATCGAACCGTACCTTGAGGACTGTTTTGCAAATATGATATTGCAGGGAAGACAGTTATCCTTCTTTTCTGTCAAACATCTCCTAGAGTACTTGGGAGACCTCTCCCTTCGGATGCCTCCCCATGGCCAGTAGTTGCCAGCCTCTGTAACTACAGAGACAGGGATCATATCCTGCAAGTAACAAGGTCCAGGGGTCAGTGTACTGTTGAAAATGCTTACATTCACATTTACTCTGATTACACGTAAGAGGGTCAACACCACAGGTTCTCCTTCATAGCAGTAAAGAAATGCATCCGTGAACATGGCATTAAATATGCTTATCCAATAGGTCAATATTGTGCTTCCAAGCTTGGTTGCATCCCTATTAGGGCACACCTTTGGTTCCTCATAATAAGAAGGACTCCACTTTTTCTTTAAAAGTTGTAATTTATTTTGTTTGAATACTTATTTCATATTTTTGGAATATTTCTCATTCCTTTTAAATCATGTACTTTTTCATTCAGAAACATTCAATGGGCTCCAATGCATTTCGGGCTGTCACGCCCTTCTTCTGGGAGCTTATCTAAAAAATACCAAGGACATAGCTGCTATACGTAATCATGTGAAACAACAAATTCAATACATTGTACACATTTCATCTTTTTGTGTGTCATTGTCAAACGAATCTACCTGTGAGCCGAACGTGAGGTGGTGCAAAAAAAAATGGATCGGGCGGAAAAAGTGACAGTAAAACCGAGCATAAAGTGAGGACAAACGTGCTTGTGAAATCTTGTAAACACGGTAGAGTGAAACAAACTTACATTCGGAGTCACCGTTGTGAGCCTGTACATGAACTGTGAATATAAGCAAAAGCATCGTGAGGGAAATGACAATGTGCTCTTGAGTTCAGTATTCTGGCCGTTTAGAAAATGCCATTACACTAGACTTACGGTTTGTGAGCGCCCCTGTAGAGTGCTACTCGGTTTGCAATGGAGATCAGCTTATGCTCTGACGGTCTGTATGCGGCTTCTGTAACTCTCGTTTGATTCTATTAGCTCGTGTGCGGTTGATATGGATGACGGACTGTGATTATGAGACCCGATGTGGCGGCCATTTCTAAGTGGTTGCTAAATGTATGTGCAGGCTGTTTATTGCCTATTTCAGTGTATGTAGAGGGCTGAAACTGGAGATAAAGTTAGAGGATGATAAAGATAGAAGAATAACAATGTAAATGAGAATGAAAATAGAAACAGAGTTTCGATTGAAATGTGTTTTAGTGTGCTCAACATGTGATTGTAACAATATGGGAAACACAGATAGCACTGCAGAACGAAAAAACCTCTATGGGCCAAATTGGCCTTTCATAAGGTGTGATTATTTATATTAGAGGTAGCATGCAAACTCCATACGGTCATTTATTCCATTTGGTTTCATGGAGTTCAGTCTTTGTATCCAGAAATTCTCTCTGCGTAGTAGGTGTTTGTTATTGTCTCTACCTTCCATTTTTGTGATTGTTTCTAAAACCAGGAATTTCAGTTGTGAAACATGATGTTTTTGTTCACTAAAGTGTGAAGCAACAGCTGATTTTTCATTGTGCGTTCTAATGTTTGACTTGTGTTCATTGATGCAGATTTTTCTTTTTCTTTCGGTTTTTCCAACATATACTTTACCGCAGAGACACTTGAAAAGGTATATTACATTAGATGTATCACACGCTGCTGATGTCTTCAGTTTGATGTTGAAACCTTTCATGGGGTGTGTTATTGTATTGCCTCTTATCACAGTATTGCAATTGTTGCAGTTTGTAGAGGCGCTGGTGCCTTTTGCTGTTGTTTGTGGTGGTATATTTTTCTTCAATAGTTCCCCCAGATTGTTATTCCTTGAGTATGCGAATATGGGTGGTTGTGTAAATAAAGATTTGAAGTCTGCTTCCATACTTAACACCTTTGCTGCGACGGCAATTCCGCCGCAGCGCTAGGGTCGAGGGGGCTCGCGCGGCGCTCCCATGCTCTTGACGGATCCGCTCCGTCACGAGCCTCGGGCACGCTGTGCTTGTGATGGAGCGGTTCCGTCACGGCCCCGCCCGCTCAATAGAACGCGCCACGCAGGCGCGCCGAGCGGGCTGTGACGGAACCGCTCCGTCACCAGCAGAGCGCGACCGATGCTGGTGACGGAGCGGTTCCGTCACCAGCATGGAAGGGGTTAAAATTGGCCAGTGTTTCATGACGATCCTTTTATAAGCTGGACTCAATGTTGAATGTTTCGAGACCATTACTAGTCTATTAGTCTTTTGTTTTACAGTTTTTCCCAACAGGTTTCTCCTTGGGATCTGAGATACCCGTTGTTTCGCTTGCTCTATGATGTTTTTCAGATAGCCTCTGTCTTCAAATCTTTGTCCAATTTCATCAATTCTTTGAATTGCTTTCTCCTCGTTTGATGTTATCCTCTTTGCTCTTGTCAGGTGGTTTTTTAGTGATGTTTGGTGGAAGCTGGTGTAGTGTAAAGTATTGTTTCGGTCCGTCTGTTTCCTGAATAGGTCTGTTTCCAGACCTGTGCTGGTTAGAGAAATTTCAACATCCAGGAACGTGATCTTTTCTTTTTGTATTTCCCAGGTAAATTGGATTCTATCATCAATATTGTTTAAAGATGTTAGTGCCTGTTGCAACTTCTCTTGTGTATTGTTCCATAGTATAAAAACATCATCAATATATCTGACTAAAAGCTTGGTATTGGCTGTCCATGTCTGGTTTGCGAAAATGTGAGTGTCTTCATATTGTTTCATGTAGAGATTGGCATATATCGGCGCAGCGCAAGTCCCCATAGAGGTACCAGACAATTGAATAAACCATTCATCCTTATATTCGAAATAACTTTGGTATAGAGTGAAGTAATCGAGCTCCATTAGGAACTTTTGCATTGAATGGTCTATGTCTGTGTTTAAGATTGCAGACTCCATGGCTTCAATACCCCCTGCATGGGGTATAGAGGTGTATAGCGACTTTACGTCTGCCGTGCACATTAGGAGGTTGTCATCATCCTTGATTTCAATAGCCTTCTAACCATAGGTGTGCCCTAATAGGGATGCAACCAACTTTGGAAGCACAATATTGACCTATTTAAGTATGGTGTTGACCCAGGACGGAAACTTTACCTAAGGAGCACTCAAACTTAATATTTCTTTATGACTAAATACAACAATTTGGTTTTCCGTACATAAACACCAGAGGCTGTGCACCCACCACCAGATTCTTATATCATTAAATATGCTTTGCAATTCCCTGCCACACTCAAGATTGTTCATGAGGGACCCACTTCCTTGCTCGGCACCAGAAGATGCCAAGTCTTGTTTGGAATGCAGAGGCATCACATCCTCTTCTGGGGTTAAGATAGACCCACCTCCTGATTGCAAAGTACAAAGCCACCATAAACAACGCAACAGGCGCCATCCTTGTGATCCAACTATGGAACAGGTGGCTAAGGAGAAGGCTCAGGTTGTAGACGATATGGAGCGACGCCTGGCGGTCTCATTCCCCACTGGAGCTGAAACTGAGAATCAACCAGATAAATCCCTCGAAGTGTCTGCCTTTTTAGATTGCTGAACTGTTGGGGGCGGCCCACTCACAACACCTCAATCAGCTGAGGACTTGATAAAGGCTGCAGTTCCGGATTTGGTAAAAATATTTCACACTTATGGTTGCTGTTGACTGGGTATGCAAAGGTAATGTTGATGCGCTGGCTGTGGACTGAGTGCATGCTTACGCTGGGCCACTGCTATGATCATTTAGCTACCCTCATATGTGAAATACACTGTTATAGAAAGTTATATAACTTTGTTCATATTGCATTAAAGAGCTAATGACTATTCGCTCATTGGTCTACTGGCCTGGGAACTTGAGTTGGGAATTGGAATTTTCCTATACATTTTGTCACTTATTTTTCATATAGTCTTTTATTATGCGTGACATGTGGTGAGACATGGAGGAGGTGAAGATTGGGTAGTGGCATTGGAGTGATCAACACATACGCATCACAATGGCCACCAAAGTGGTAACGGCTACAAACCCATTTCTGTTGATGTCCTGGAATGTACGTGGGCTGGCAGGTTACAAAAAACTATACGGTGTGTCTCAATACTTACAAAGACCCCGGATTCCAATAGCGCTCTTCCAGGAGACACACCTGACTGCCCCTGACCTAACTGCAAAACTCAAGCATTGGAGGGGCACACTGATAGGGACCACATACTCTACATTCATTAGCGAAGTTCTAACCTGGGTGGTGCCTGGAGTGCCACTCGAGGTGGTACATACCAACATCGATACATATGGAAGTTACGTGGTGTTTGAGGCACTGCTGGATGGTCTACCCATATCCTGCATATTGCTGTATGCCCCCAACACCAAGCAGGCCCCTTTTTTACACTCTTTGACTCCAGCAATATTAAACAAAACTCTGGCACCCAGTTGCTAGATTGGGGACTTCAACTGCACCCCAGACTTAGACTATGACTGCTCAAGCCCCCCAATACCGGGGGTGCAATCAATACCCCTTACACAACATCTACAAAGGTGAACCACCAATGCTCAGGTACGGGATGCCACATGAACCCTGTGCCCAGGGAGTACTCATATTACTCAGGTTTTCATGACCTACACACTATTATAGATCTCTTTTACTGTAGTTAAGATGCCCTTTCTAAAGTAACATGCAACGAATAGCTCAGATGCACTCTTTCAGTCCACTGTACCCTGGAGCTAGTGTTGCATAGGGGTAGAGAACGACCAAAAATACTCACATGGTGCCTTCTCTCAGAGGCACTCTGTGATACTGCATTCCGTTCTGCTCTTTCTACTTTAAGAATAACGAGGGCTCAGCTTCGGGAACTGATATTGCATGGGATGTCTTCAAAGCAATACTTCGCTGCTACACATTCAAGGCAGTATACGGCACCAAGCTGACCCTTCGTAGGGAACTCAGTACCCTGGAAAGGGACACACGGCTTTATGAACAATTATTTACCACAGACCAGCCGATTGTGGCCCCGCTAGCACAACCCAGACTCGCACATAGATCCACTCTAGAGAAGCTGGGTGCTCTAGACTACAGGGAACACTTGACAAGTAAACAAGTAGAGGGTCGTAAGATAAGTAGACTTTGGCGTGGCTTCTCCGCTCTGATTCATCAAGGATCCCGATCACTTTCATAAGAGATAATTGCAGAATTATTCTTTATTCTCAAGACGGAATTAACGCTGCTTTTTGTACATACTACACTAACTTATACAGGGCCCTACAAGGGGAAAACTTGGCATTGATACAATTATTTTTTAGATGGAGTGGCTTTACCATGTATACAGGTCTCTTACGAAGCGGATCTGGAAGCTCCACGTACTGAAATCGAAATCTCTGAGGTGGTCAAACAAATGGCACAGGGTATTACCCAAGGGGCATATGGCTGGCCATTGTAGTTTTACTCCACTTTTATATCACAACTCTTCCCACATGTATTTAAGGTTCACACAATGTCGTACGCCAAAGGTATTCTCCCCCTACCCTCAGCGAGGTAGTGCTGGTAGTGCTAACCAAACCGGACAGAAAACAATTGCCCTTGGGGGTCATACTGTCCACTATCTCTCCTAAATTCTGACTAAAAGATGTAAAGTAAAGTACTAGCTAACAGATTAATTCCGATAGAGCAGCATGTAGTACATCAAAACAATATCATGCCTGGCAGGAATACGTTCTTGAATCTGTGTTGGCTTTTTAAGATGATGTCATGGGCTCACAAGAGGGGTACACACCTTTGGGTCGCAGCCCTCAACACTGAGAAGGGATTTGACACCCTGGGTCGGGTCTACCTGATGGAGGTTTTTGGAAAGCTCAGAATGGGGCCTAAATTCCTCAAGTGACCCTCTCTGCTATATAACTCACCTATGGCTCGAGTAAAAACCGGATCCAAATTCTCTGATCTATTCAGCATTGGACGCGGCACCCGCCAGGGTTGCCCCCTATCCCCAATTATTTTTGCGCTTGCATTGGAGCCACTGACTTGCGCACCTCGACAACATGCCGCAAGTTGGGAGATACTGGATGGCAGCCAATGGTATTAATGACTATGTATGCGAACGGTGCCCTGGTGTATCTTCGTAAAGATGCCACGGTGCTTCTGAGTCTCATGGAGCTACTGGGACAATTCAGAGATGCCTCTGGTTTAAAGGTGAATTGGAAAAAAATCCCAATTATTCCCGCTGACATTTCTTTCTCCATCACAATGATGGGAACTTCCAAATACTATACTTCATTGGACATGTGATATCTTTAAATATTTGGGGATCCGGGTCTATCATTCTGAAAGGGATTTACTGGATGGTAACATAGGTAAGGCCATTACTAATGCAAGATCATCCCTTCCATTCTTGTCTGCACTGCTGCCCTCCCCTACGGGTCACATAGCAATCTTGAAAATGCTCCTTTTCTCCAGTTTATTATATTTTGTCTCTGCTCTTCCTATTCTGTTCCTCAAAATTGTTTTAAAGACTTACACACACTCCTGATTGTATTAACTGAGGGTAATTGCAGAAAGTGAGTGGCAATTGATAAATGAATAAAACATATGGCCCTCTAGGGCACCCTGGGTTTCCTGAATTATTACTATTATTATGGGGCTGCCCAGTTACAGTGTCCTACTCATTGGCTGGCTGGACAGAATATGGCAGAACTTGGTCACTGGTCAGATGGGATGTGCCCAGCTGCAGTGCTGGAATGGTTGCTGGGTTCGGATGAGGTGATCCCCAGAAGAGCCGATAATATTCTCATGCGTATAGCCTGCATGTGCTGGAGCACCTATCTGCTTAAGAAGCGACCTCACTCTCCATATTCCCTTAAATTGCCTCTCTGGGCAATGCCGGGCTGTGCGAAACTGCATTCCAGGTTAGAGGCAGCCGCATGGATGAACTCGGGTCCCACAACATGAACCTCTTTACCAATAAAATTCTGAGTACGTTTGAAAATCTGGTGGATAAATATGGTATACCACCACGTTTTTTCCTCCTTTATGCCTCACTAACCCACTATTTACACAGGAGAGATGAACGTCCCTTGCTGCTCTTCGTGCCTACTGGGACGAGGTGCTAGCCACAAAACTAATAGATAAACAACGGACACGGTGTTTCGGGGTTTCAAAGTGCATTTGCATGACTGCCAGACTCAAATATACTCAGTTTAATTATTTTCACCATACTTATCCTACTCCACATAGACTTGCACTTCTACATCAAGGGACCTCGGGATCCAGCCCACGCTGTCAAGACACTGAGGCCAATTTTATCCACATTATACTGAAGTGTGCCCAATTGACTCTCTACTAGAATGAGATTACTGAAGTACATTCTGAGGCCCTTGATACTACACTACAAATAGATGGCCTCCATATTTTAGGGATAACCTCCCGTATGGCAGTGCGCAAAGCCACTGAACAATTTCTTGACCTGGCACTGATTTTAGCCAAGTGTAGAATAGCAATGTGCTGGAAATCGGCAGCGCCACCTCCAACTTGACTATGGCTCTCTGATCTGCGTGCTGGCATCATGGCACAAAAGACAGCTCTACACACTGCAGGGACAGGCCAACTGACTTCATCCCACCCACAAGACTGGCAAAGATATCTGGAGGTAGTGGAGACTAGATTTGTGGGTGCTCTGCTCTTAGCATGTTTGGAATACCGGGCCAAACTGGAAGGCGGCGGCATGGCTTTCTCGAGACCCCACCCTTCATGCCAGGTAAATCCCCCCTATACACAAAGATAAAATACACATATCAAGGATTCTGTACAGTCAACCTCCTCCTCTCCTTCAATCTACTTTTTGACATACCAAGACACACCTAGCAATCATCGCATGATTATTTACTCATGTTTGGAATTGTTCTTATAATGTTTAGTAACGTGTTCTAAATTAGGCAATAGTCTTTGATTTTGCTACAACCTGAATACATAGATACATTGCAGAATTGTAAGCGGCCTATGTATAATGCACATATATAAACCCTTTGAGCGAATGTACATATGTCTTTCCAGTAATGGTACTAAAATATACATCGGTACTATTCCTTGTCAAATACTTTGTCGATCATAATATCAATATAGAAATATTCCACACAAAAAAAATCACAAAAGGGAACGAGAGGACCATGGTGAGGAGAGCTAACCTAAGAATTGTTAGGATTTCAGAAGAAGCTGAGGGGGGCACACATATCAACATGGTTACAGGGTCAGTACGATTATACCACAATATTTGATTCCTCTAAATCATTCTATTACATGTGTTTGCTCTCCCTTGCTCAATGCAGGTAACAATCCTCAAAACTAAGGGCAACAAAGTCCGCCCGCCATCCCATCGTACAGAGGGACCGCCCGTCATAAGGGCGGGGGTCCCGTGCCTGCTATTAGGATGCGCCCACAACAGTGGTGGGCGCATCAAGCATTCCTGACATTGTGGCGGGCGGTGCACACAGCACCGCCCGCCACAATGCCAGGAAGGCATGTTGTGCACTTCCATGCACAACATGGCAGGCACCGCGCGGTGCCTGTCATGTTGTGCATGGAACTGCTGCACCCCCCACACCCCCCCGGAGTCCCCCGGGGGGGTGGGATTGCCCCCGGCCTGGCAGGGGAAATCCGCCCGCCATCCTAATGGGGCCCTAAGGTTCTATATTTCCAAAGTTTCAATGTAAAGGAAACATATTAGCTGTTGAAAGGGATAATAGGTCTATAGACACATAATATGTGCATTATTTTTCTGTCTTCTCAGATTTGGCCTTTGAGACAGCAACACAGCAAAGACCAATAAGATGGCTCCTTCCTGAACACAAATCCTTGCAATTCCAGCATCAACAGTCTCCATGTTAAAAATAAAGACGAGCTGGCAAATCTCCTTCCAGCTTTTTAATGGAGGTTAAACGAGATCACTTTTTGGCAGAGAGATGATGAAAATGGTTGGTGTTGTAAATAGGAAATAAGGAACATTGAATTATTGACTGTTTAAACCATACTAAGATTTGAAATTTTAGGGAAGGGCAATTGGATTGATGTCGTATTGTAGATGTGTGAGTTCTGGTAGCCTTTGGGTAGGGAGGAAAGTGGCCCTGCATTCCCTGTGTTTTCTGTCTTATCAACATGAAAGCCTGTGCATTTTCAGTTTATCAGCAAGGTCTTGTGGATATGACACCACCCCATTCATGTTGAAGGTGGGTGGTAATTTACAGGCTCATAGTATAAAATCTCACATGATTCACCTATTTTTGTATTGTTTGTTTAATCTCAGTTTTTCCTGTGCTTGACTTTTGTCATGTTAAATGTCAATGGTCTATATGTTTCTCAAACCACAGAGGGAGTGCAGGAAGCGTGGGTCACAGCACCCCTGAACACAGAAAAAAACAAAATATATATTGGGATCTTGGCTAAAAGATGTGTAGTTTGTGACTGCTTCAAATCTGTGGTTAGGGATACTTTAGCTATACACAGTGCAACCGGGAGCCCTAAACTAAGATTACACCCCTACTCAACCAACTGTAAGAAGAGCACAGGGCAAGAACAAGTACAGTTTTATAGGGAGAATAGATCAGAATATGAGAAAGAGTCAGTCTTGAATCAGGCTTTATGACAGCAGAGGTTATATAAAGAAGGGATCAAAGTGGGGAAATCACAGGCCAAGCAAGCCTTAAGGAAAAATGAAAAATCAGAAATTGAAGACCCTGAAAGTCAACAGGTTGTCATAGGACAATTTGCAGTGGGCTGTGTGGACAAACTAGTAGTGTGGAAGAGTTGGCTACAGTACAACATACCCTATTGCTTGGCTTGAACTCACTAGTTTGGAGTTCAAGCAGCTGAGTACACATGCTGAGTGATGAAGTGTTAAGCACCATAATCCCTAATAAACCTTTTAGATCCTGAAGCCATTAGCGGTACACTCGATCCATAACAATCACTAACAGCACTTCCCGCTTAAACACTTTGTCCAAGAACTCCACAACCTGTGGTGTAGTATGAAACTGAATAAATGCTACTGCTACCGACCTTTAACTGTAATTTTGCTGATGTCAAAGCAAAATAAGATAGGCTCCCTCAATAAAGTAGGTAGAGGCCTCATCGGAATTATTAGGTTTTTGTTTACATTTAGTCCAATATTTCTGCTGCTCAAAGCAGCGCAAAACCATTTATGAAAGAGTGGCCCAACCTAAGGTATTACCAGGGGAACCGGCCCGAACATTCCAATATTCCCCTTGTAATTCTGCATCTCTTACTGGACCCTCAAAGGTCACCTCATAATTGGCTCGATGTGACCCACGCAAAAAGAACAATTGATGGACAGAACGCAGAACAATGTCATACATTCACCCCAGTACAGAGATCTGGGCCTAAATTAATCGTGTGTTTGCTCACCATGCCATTCCAGTGTGAACCCAGCCATATGCAAGTCAGGCTTGCCCCTGTGACCCACCCCTGCGGTTACCATTACCTCAGGTATCATGAACTCTGGGGATGGGGAAAACCTGGCCCATTTACTAGCGGGCCTGTGTTTGTAATCTTTTAAGTGGCCCCATCACATCAAAGGTAACACATTGTCTGTCCCTCTCCGGGCTTCTACTGGTTTGATTTCTGCATGCTAAGACTTCAAAACACAGTTTGAATAACCATGAACAGCGCATTTCCTCCCTCCTCATGTAAGACAACAACAGTAATTTCTTTTTTTGTGCTACATATACATAAATGGCCCGGATGTGCCAGTGTCACAATCCCCATTCTTACATTTCGGTGAAAGCATACAGTACTTTATAACAAATAAGTGGCCTTGCTAATGCACTTCATGTTACACCTGTATAGGAGGATGCAGAATCTTCTGTCTTCATTTTCTTCCAACTATGCAAAACATTCACTTTACCTTCTCCAGCACTTTATGCTGCCCCTCAGCCACTCTCCACTTCTATTCCTTCACTGCTAGTGCCTGAGCTGGCTCATCTTTTATGGTTGTTATCACTGCTTTGTCCTCCCCCCAACCCCCCTCTGCTTGACTAGCTGGTAAACTTGATAAGCAATCATTAATAGGATTGTACCACCCAGATGCATAACATACCTATAAACTGTACTACGGCAGATTGAAAATAAGTTAAGCCATTTGAACTTTGAAATTCCTCCTGCCAAGAGCCGACACTTATGTCCGCATATACTTTAAAACACACACATCATGTGAAATGTCTAAAAGGTTGCACCACCCACACCTCTGCTAACAGCTCCAACCATATTTTGGAACCCGCCTCTAAAGCGATGTCAATGCTGTTAGAAGCGAAGGCTACACTGTGCAATTTATCTTCAAACTCTTCGACTTAAGTAGCTTCAAAATCGCATTCACTTAGACCAATCATTATTACAATATTACAATTTCCTTTTCTAATCGAACGATCTTTGAGCGGGTGTCTTTATAATACTATGTTTTACATTCTTACATTAATTCTATTGTTCATCACCCAACACATACTACACACACTTCAGCATTTTTTAATAAATCCATATGATTTGTCAATTGACACACAAAATTCCATAAGTACTCTCACATTCTACAAAAAGACATACAATGCTCTTTGTCTACCAGCACATATGCTTCCTCAGAGTCTCTAACCATAGAATATTGGGCTCTTGCACCCTTTTTTGAGATACAGTCCCCCCAAGTAATCAACTTGCTCTTTGTAGAACTTACCCTTATTATCACACTATTCTGGTTTAGCTGCAAAGTACGTCCTTCAACATTTCTAAGTGGTAGTATCGTCCAGTGAAAATACCTAGATTTCATCCTGGGCACCTTACATACTCCACCAAACTTTCAAACATCCTGCCATTTCTATCTGAAAAATAAACCATGCAGCTTTCAGCCCAAAAGCAATACGTTTGCATTGTTCACCAATGCATACAATTGTAGATGAAGTTTGAGTTGATAGTGAACCACGTCTCCCAACATTGCCACCATTTCGTTAGTGTTAAGTATAGGATAAGCACCAATCAAAATATTTGAGTTCAAGCTTCTTAAATGAATGCACCTCCTGAACCTTTGGTCTAGCTAGTGTCAGAACAGTGCAACAAACCAATTCTGAGCAGTGAGCCTCCTTAAATATTGTTTACTCACAGAGCTGTTTTACCACTTTCTTTAAGTCCTCCCTTACTGACTCCAGAATCCTGAATCCAGAATCCTGTGCATTCCATGCCTCTTGAGTGACACTCTTTTTAAGCATATGTTGTGACTACAGGTTTTCAGTTTACCAATTCTGGTACACAACACTACTGGAGTTTCTTCATTAGTTTCTAAATGTTTTCTGAATTGGAATCCTTCTGGCTACGCATGCTGCCTCACCAGGATAAAAGTTCAACTTGAAATTCCATTTTCCCATTCATGACAGCTATGTACTGGCACCCCATGTTTTACTAAGCACATTTTAGTATGTGCAGTATTCTCCCCTTCAAGTAACCCTGCTCTAATAAATAATCTTGCGTTCAAATTTCCTCACAAATAAACCCTTTGGTCCTTCAGTCAGAAGGTACAAAAACCTTTCTTTTCAGTCAAGTGTTTTCTTGGCAGAGAACTTTCTATAAAATAGTCCATGGAGTTCCAGAATCAGCTATCAATCCCACCTAGAATTCAAATTCGTCTCCTCCTACTTACCCACCACACGCTCATTTTGTCCACAGTTTCAACAGCAAACGTTTTTTTGATGTGAGCTCCTTCCTTTTCTTTTCTTTGCACATCCTTGAAAAAACATGTCCTTTTATCTCATACTCAGAACAAGTCTTCTTTCCCCAGTGTAGGATAATATTTAGACATTCCTAGTGGTGATGTTGCACAAGAAATTACATACTTCTTTACTTTTCTCCCTTTTTTCTTTTTATCTAGCTCTACCACGAAAACGTCCTCTTCCACTTTACTTTTTTTCTCTTTAGTTATCTACTTACTAGTTCTATGGTGCTCTCCATTGCATTTCCTGTGCTAATAGTATTACTCAGGCTAGGGACCTGTATTACCTATAAGCTTTGTTAACTCTTTTTACTCCATATATGCACCATAACCTGATCTAGTAGTATAGACAGACCCAACCAAAGTTGTATGCTACTGCTAGCCCTCTCAAGGAAACAACAAGCTCATAGATGGATTCTTATTCAGTCTAACCACATGTGTAGAATTTGTGACACTAAAACACCACTATTTCCTCTTCCCTTCTTTTTCCTCACAACCCCTTCAATGCTAAACCTTCAGTCGCCTAAATCCCAAGGCGCGTAGTAAAATGGCTTTTTGTATTCAGACTTTATTCTTCAAAATCAACTGGTTTCTTTGGATTACTTCCTTTGGCACACGCACTTAGTTTCCTTGCACTTTCATACTTGTCAACAGCATTGATCACTTTCCTTTTTCACACTTTACTCAGTTGCAGTGTTGTCTCTCATGGTGTCTCCTGCAGCGACATTCTCTTCTGTGGTACAACACTATTCTCATGGTGTGATGTGAGGAGTTTTCTCTCCTACATCAATAATGCCTCCTCACACTTCTTCTGTAAACACAGTACAGCCCCAAGAGACATGTTTGGTCCTTCACCCCACAATCCTTGTAGAAAGAAAAAAGCAACCGGAAACGTTGAGGTGAAAATGTAGAATTTATTAAGTATACCAAAGGAGCAACACCAAAACCAATCTCAATAACCATTATGTCTAATCCCAACTGACTTTTTACCCTGCACTACATTTTAATATAGAAGATGTAGGTGACAGAGCAAACACTCTAAAATGGAACTCTACAATGGAACAAAAAAACGAAAAATGTCATTAGATGCTTATGGAACAATGCAGGTAAATAGCTTTTTAAAATTTGAGCCGTCAGAGAGTATCAAAGTACATTTCAAGCATTAATTATCATAAGGAATTTAAAATAGGTCCTTAGTTTATAATTAAAACCTGAATATTTGGAAATCAAGCAAAGACTATCTCAATGTTACATCCAATGTTCATCCACCCATACTAATACACCCCCTTTGGCTCCGCCATGGCTATAGTACAGCAAAAGTAGAATATACATCTAATTCATGAGTATTTTGTTCCCAGATGTCATGTAATGAAACGATATTGTATGTTTTAAAAACATTCCCAGAATAATCATAATTCATTTTAGAAAAAATACAAGCATTTTAAGTCATGTGCAATAATAGCCCTCCGTCATATCACTGTTAGATCTGGGGGTCTCTAGTAGGCAATGGTATTCACCTTTGTCCAAATAGAGACTCTTACTTCTAAGTCAGGATAAGGGGATTACACTCCTAAATAACCCCTGCTCACCCTCTTGGTAGCTTGGCACGAGCAGACAGGCTTATTTCAGAGGCAGTGTGTTGAGCAATTGTGATTATACAACGCAATACAGTGAAAACACTACAGATGGACACAACACAGGTTTTATAAAAATAAGTATTCTTTATATAGACTTAATGCAAGACCACAAATGACAAAAATCCACAATACTATACTTAAAGTTGACTTAAAGATGATTAAAAGTTGCTTAATTCAAGTTGATGATAAATGCGACAAAATTCTCAACAAAGTACCTGTATGAGTAACACAAAGTGAACAAAAGGCTTGCAAGACGGGAGATGCGTCGGTTTCGTGATCCGGGGGAAAGGATGCATCATGCCTCAATGCTTGCGCAGAGTAGGGGATGCGTCATGATCCTTACCGGTGCGGAGGTGATGCGTAGCTACTCGGCCTGCTGGCCTGTTGCAATGCGCAAGATGGTGCCTTGATGCGAAGTGATGATCCGGTTGCGATGGGAAAAGATGGCGCTCTTGATGCGACGATGCGATGACGATGCGTGGACGCCCTGGCAGCTTTGCTTCGACTCTGTACCTTGGAGCCACGAGCGGCCCTGCGACACGCTCTTCCGGTGATGCAATGGCGACTCTCTCGATGGCATCACGCTTCTCCGGTGATGTCACAGCAGGCAGCTTTGACAAAGACACGTTTCCAGGGTGATGCAGTGGCGGCACGCTTCCCCGGCGATGCGTTGCGCTTCCAGCTCCCGGCGACACACAAATGTCTGTAGAGAGAATTCCCAGCAAGGAAATTCACAGGGGGAGCTGGTAGTGAAGTCTTTTGTCCCTGAGACTTCAGCTGGAGGCAAGCATAAGTTCAAGCCCTTGGAGGATATTCTGTAAGATGATGAAAGTCCTTAAAAAGTTCCTTCTCCTTTACTTGGCAATGAAGCAACCACTGCAGGCCAACCCAGCAAACAGCACACTGGCAGAGCGGCAGTCCAAACTCCTGCAGCTTCCTTTGGTTCTTCTCCTTGGCAAAAGGTTTCTTGTTCAAGATGTGATCTAAAGTTCTTGGGACTGGGTCCCAATATTTATACCCCAAAATCCTTTGTTCTCTGAAGGCGGAGAGGTCTCTGCCTAGTCCAAACCAGTTCCTGAGTACTTTGTTCACATGACTCCTTCCTTCTATTCACAGTGCAGGGCAGAGACATCAGACGCCCCATAGGAGGTGGAGCCAGCACAGGGGAGGGAATGCACACCCCTGGAGCACTTTGTTGAAATGATTTCTTCTCTCCTTTCACAGTGCAGGGCGGAAACATCAGACAAACCACAGGAGGTGGAGCCAAAATTGTGGAGGGAAGGCCCAGCCCTATTCAAGTCCCAGGTGCAACACCTCCCTCCCATCTAGATGCAGATCTCTCTATTCACCACTGGGCTGCCCCAGCCTGTCTTCTGGAATCCCCTAGCCTTGTCGCTCACAAACTCCAGACAAGGAATCCACAACCAAGCAAAGACAGGCCTGGACAGTTAGGCAAGAAAATACCTACTTTCTAAAAGTTGTATTTTCAAACACAGAATGTTAAAACCAACTTTACTAAAAGATGTATTTTATCATTCTGAGTTCAGGCATATTAAATTCAGATTTCTACCATGTTCCCTGAGTCAGTTAGGATTATAAGATGTAATAATCAAACTTCCCATTCTAGCCTATGGAGAACAGGTAGCCTTGCAATAGTGAAAAATGAAAATGGCTGTAGTTCACTATTAGGATATGCTACAGTCACCAGAGCATGTCCTACCTTATACTTACAATGCACCTTTGCCCTTGGGCCTACCATGGGGGTGTCTGATATGAAGCAAAGGGAAGGTTCAGGGACTGGCAAGTGGGTGCACTTGCCAAGTCGACATGGCAGTACAGACTGCACACAAGCCTTGCAATTGCAGGCCTGAGACACACTTTACAAGCTGCTTCTGTGGGTGGCACAACCAGTGCTGCAAGCCCACCCGCAGCATTTGATTTACAAGCCCTGGGAACACATGGTGCACTGTACTAGGGTCTGACAAGTAAATCAAATAACCCAATCATGGAATCACTAATCAGTACATCACTTTAACATAGGGAGCACTTGCACTGTAGCACTGAATAGCAGTGTCACAGTGCCCAAAGCATATAACTAGCAAAAACATATCAAAAACAGAGTAGGCAATCAGTAAAAATAGAAGGGAGACTCACGCCGATGATGCCAGGTCTAACACATGTCCCCTCCAGCTGAAATGTGGGGAGAACTACCCTTCCCCTTGGTAGTTCTCTTCACTAAGGCGGAAACATCTGGACAGACAATCAGCATTGGCGTGTTCTGTACCAGGGGGGTGTTGCACCGTAAAGTCCATACCCTGTAGGGAAATGGACCACCTCAACAGCTTTGGGTTCTCACCCCTCATCTGCATCAGCCATCTGAGGGGCCGTTGGTCAGTCTGAACCAGGAAGTGATTCCCAAACAAGTGTGGTCTCAACTTCTTCAGTGCCCATACCACAGCAAATGCCTCACGCTCAATTGCACTCCACCTCTGTTCCCGTGGAAGTAACCTCCTACTGATGAAGGCTACAGCTTGGTCTAGGCCCTCTTCATTAATATGATATAGAACAGCCCCCACACCATGGTCTGAAGCGTCTGTCTGAACAATGAATTCTTTTAAGAAGTTGTGCGCATGAAGTACGGGTGCGGTGCCCATGGCAGTCTTCAGGGCGTCAAAAGCCTTCTGACAGGTGTCAGTCCAGTTCACTTTCTTGGGCTGCTTCCTGGAAGTCTGCTCAGTCAAGGGTGCAACAATGTTGGCATACCCCTTGACAAACCTCCTGTAGTACCCCGTGAATCCTAAAAAGGCTCTCACCTGTGTCTGAGTCTTTGGGGGTTCCCATGCCAGGATGGTATCAATCTTGGGTTGCAGGGGCGCCAACTGGCCGCTCCCTACCTGGTGACCCAAGTACACCAGAGCACCCTGCCCGATTTGGCACTTACTCGCCTTGATTGTCAAGCCTGCCTTGCGCAGTGCCATCAACACTTCCCAGAGGTGGTGCAGCTGTTCTTCCCAACTGGCGCTGAACACTGCAATGTCATCCAGGTAGGCAGCACTGAAATCTTCGAGTCCAGCCAACACCAGGTTGACCAACCTCTGAAAGGTGGCAGTGGGATTCTTCATCCCAAAGGGCATAACCCGGAATTGGTAGTGCCCATCTGGTGTGGAGAATGATGACCTCTCTTTAGCCCCATCAGTCAAGGTTTTCTGCCAGTACCCAGACCACAAATCAAATGTGCTTAGGTACCGTGTAGCCCCTAACCTATCAATGAACTCATCAGCTCTGGGGATGGGGTACGCGTCACTCCTGGTGACTGAATTGTGCCCTCAGTAGTACACACAGACCCGGAGTTCGGGTGTGGCACCAGGCGCGGCAGGCTTTAGGACCAAAACCACTGGGCTGGCCCAAGGACTGCTAGAGGACTCAATCACCCCTAAGGCAAACATTTTGGAGACTTCCTCCTTAATGTAAGCTCTGACCGTGTCAGTCACTCTGTAAGCCATGTGCTTCACAGGAGGACTGTCTCCAGGGTCCACATCATGGACGCACCACTCAGTGACACCAGGAACCAAGGAAAATAGATCAGAAAATTGCCCCAACAGTTGGCGACAATTTTGCTGCTGATCAGGGGTCAGTGTGGCAGAGAGGCTGACACCATTCACTGACCGATCTTGCTCTGTTGCAGACAGGAGGTCAGGAAGAGGATCTGTCTCCTCCCCCATTCCATTATCTGTCGCTAGCAGCATGTCCACTTCGGACCTTTCTAAGTAGGGCTTTAGGCGGTTAACATGCAGGACCCTCAAAGGGTTCATGGGAGACTGCAAGTTCACCAGATAGGTGACATCACTCTTGCGCTCAACCACCTCAAATGGACCGGTCCACCTGTCCTGGAGCGCACAAGTCTCTACAGGGGCCAAACTTTCTGTCCAGGTTGAAGCTCAATCAGAGTGGCATTCTGATCGTACCACTGCTTCATCTCTTCCTGGCTGTCTTCCAGATTCGCCCGAGCGAGATCTCTGAAACGCGGAGTCTGGTTCCTGAAGGCCAGCATGTAACTGTATACATCCTGGGGAGGTTTCTTGGGAGATTGCTCCCAGCCTTCCTTGACCAGACTCAAAGGTCCTCTTACTGGGTGACCATACAACTGTTCAAATGGACTGAACCCTAGGGACTTTCGTGGCACCTCACGGTAAGCAAACAGAAGGCATGGCAAAAGGACGTCCCACTTAAGCCTCATTGGTTCTTCAAGACCCATGATCATGCCTTTAAGGGTCCAGTTGAATCTCTTAAACAGCCCATTACCTTGTGGGTGATAAGGAGTGGTGAACTTGTAGGTAACACAACACTCCTTCCACAGAGACTTCATATAATTGGAAATTAAGTTTGTACCTCGGTCAGACACCACCTCTCTGAGGAACCCCACACAGGAGAAAACCCCCATCAGTGCAGGTCCCACCATGGGGGCCATCACTGTCCTGAGCGGGATGGCTTCCGGGTACCGGGTAGCATGGTCCACCAAGACCAGGATAAACCTGTTGCCCA
Organism: Lissotriton helveticus; assembly: GCF_964261635.1. Classification (NCBI taxonomy): domain Eukaryota; kingdom Metazoa; phylum Chordata; class Amphibia; order Caudata; family Salamandridae; genus Lissotriton; species Lissotriton helveticus. The sequence goes on along the minus strand of NC_136067.1, from coordinate 890,061,020 downwards.
TGGCTGTCTTGGGGTCCAGTGGCCCCACAATGTCAATGCCCACCCGTTCAAAGGGGGTACTGACTACAGGGAAAGGTTGGAGAGGGGCCTTGTGCCTCCTTCTGCTTTTCCCACTTGCCTGGCAAGTTTGACAAGTTCTACAATGAGTATCTGTACTCTTCCACATCTGGGGCCAATAAAAGTGGGAGACAAGCCTTTCAAAGGTCTTGTTCTGCCCCAGATGTCCAGCTAAAGGAACGTCATGAGCCAACCCCATTAGGAAGGCTCTGAAGCGCTGGGGTACCACCAGCACACGGGCTGACCCAGACTCAGCAACCTTAGGCTCGCTATACAGGAGGCCGTTCTCCCAGTAGATCCAATGTGATCCAGACTGATCACCTGCTGCCTGGTTTGTGGCCTGTTGCCTCAAACCATCAAGAGAAGGGCACTTCTCTGGCTCTGCACAAAATTCCTCGCTGGAGGGCCCCCCTTCTTGCTGCCAATAGGTCAGCTCAGGTAGGTTCTCCAGTTCAGAAACTTGCTCCCCTTTAGGTTCTAGGGCATTCCCCTCAAGGTCTGTCTGCTCCTGGACCCGAGGAACAATGGGGCTGGTTTACCTCTTCTCTTCAAGGCAGGTCCCTGGGCCATACTTTCAGGCTCCAGGATCTCTTGAACACCCTTGGCTGCCATAGACCGAGTGGTTACACATGCCCACTCAAGCAGACCCAACATCTCTAAATGTGCCTTCTTCTCCACCTTAGCCCAAGGAGAGGTTTCAAAACCATTGCCTTACAGACAATCAAAAGACATGGCTGGCCTCACAGCTACTTGAAGAGTACCAGAGACCCCCCACTCAAAGGGAACTTGCGCCACATTACAATGGCTCTCTGTGTTGTCAGCAGCAACAACTGGGAAGAATGCATTGGGGACCACCTGCTCTTCAGACACCAAGTGACACTTGACAGCTGTCACACTGGCTCCGGTGTCTCTAAGAACCTCCACTCTATGGCCATTGATGGTCACCCACTGCCTGTACTTCTTAGTGTTATCAGGCAGCTGAGTTTTAGGGACCATCTCAAAGTCTTCTAATGAGACAAGGGACATTTCTGCGGGACACCACCCACCTTTGGCACCCATCTCCTCCCCACCCAGGGCTACCTTGGCCATCTGACGGGGTGGTGCACGGGGTGGCACATACTGACCCTTTTGGGGACAGTGGGAATCATACCAATGGTGTCCCACCTGCCTACACTGAAAGCAGGTAACAGGCCCCCTAAGAACAGGGTTACCTGTCGAGGATCCTGACTTCTTCTCAGGGGAGGCTGGAAACCCTTACTTTGGTCCCCTTGTGAATTACTTTGGGACCCTTTCCGGAACTCCCTCTGTTTACCTTTGTCCCCTAAAATATTCTGCTGGGGACCCTGCCCACCTTTCGCTGAGTCTCCCACAAGAACCTTGTAGACCCTGGTACTGACCCAGCGGTCTGCCTCCTCAGCAAGCTTCCTAGGGTTAGTCAACTTGCTATCAATAAGGTGCTGGCGTAGCTCTGGAAAACATTTAGCAGGCAAGTGCTCCCTGGCAATCAAATCATAGAGCGCTTACAAATTATCCACATTGCTATCCCTCAACCAACCATCCATAGCTCTGCAAAAGAAAGACACATATTCTACCCAAGTGGGTCCCTCCAACTTCTTACATTTCCTGAACCTCTCTCTATGGAGTTCTGGAGTCAACCCATATCTTGTCATCAGTGCTTCTTTCATGTGAGCATTAGATATCCTATTCTCACTGGGCAGGTCTAACAAAGTATCCCTCCCTTCAGTCAAAAAGCGGCCCCACAACCCGGCTCCCCAATCCTTCTCGGGGACCCGATGGGCCAACATTTCCATCTCATAGGCTGCAAACCACTGCCCAGTATCTTCACTTTTGTGAAAATTTTTGATGACATCCTTGGGAATATGTACCCTGCCTTCTGAAGGCACAGATGGTGCGCTGCCACCAGAGGGATTGATTTCTAAGCACTTGCCTTTGATCTCTAACTCCCTCAACATCCTCTCATGTTCCATTCTCATTCTCTCTCTCCAAGGACAATCTGTTATTCTCTGTTTCCCTCTGTCTCTCCATCTTAAGCTTAGCCATCTCCAGCTTCTGTGCCCTACTTCTCTCCCTGTCTTCTAACTCTCTGGGTGACAGGTCTTTGGAAGAAATACTGCTGCCAGGTGGGGACGGTACCCCTCCCCTGGCTGGAAACATTGGCCTATCCAGTTGCCCATCTGCATCCCATACTGGCTCCACCACATGATAAGGGGCATTTCTTGCTTCTACCCAGGCCCTCAGGGCCTTTTGGTAGTCATCCTTTTTAGAAATGCCTGGTGTAGCAACTTTAAATTTCCTGCAGAGATACGTGAGCTGTTTCAAAGTTTAGGTTTCCAACCTCTCTTCCTCAATATCAAGATCCATAGATGCAACAGATGTTGGTTTACTCATGGTAGTAAGAATTGGGAGTTTTCAGGAAAAATACCACTCCAAGGAAAAAAGTCTACCAAAAGAAAAGTATGTGGTTGCGTTTGGTCTGCACTCACTAGTAGTGTACACCAATTGCTGTATATGAAACACAATGCAGGTCCAAATCCTCACCGCTGACCACAAATGTTAGATCTGGGGGTCTCTAGTTGGCAATGGTATTCACCTTTGTCCAAATAGGGACCCATACTTCTAAGTCATGATATGGGGATTACACTCCTAAATAACCCCTGCTCACCGCCTTGGTAGCTTGGCACGAGCAGACAGGCTTATCTCAGAGGCAGTGTGTTAAGCATTTGTGAATATTCACAGCAATACAGTGAAAACACTACAGATGGACACAACACAACACAGGTTTATAAAAATAAGTATTCTTTATATAGACTTAACACAAGACCACAAACGACAAAAGTCCTCAATACTATACTTAAAGTTGACGTAAAGATGATTAAAAGTTGTTTAATTCAAGTTGATGATAAATGCGACAAAGTTCTCAACAGTGAACAAAGTGGCTCGCAAGAGGGGCGATGCGTCGGTTCCGTGATCCGGGGGAAAGGATGTGTCATGCCTCAATGCTTGCGCAGAGTAGGGGATGCGTCGTGATCCTTACTAGTGCGAAGGTGATGCGTAGATTCTCGGCTTGCGGGCCCACTGCGATGCGCAAGATGGCGCCATGATGTGATGCGATGATCCGGTTGCGATGCAAAAAGATGGCGCCCTTGATGCGACAATGCTGCGATGATGCCCTGGCAGCCTTGTGACGACTCTGTACTTTGGAGCCGCGACAGGCCCTGCGACATGCTCCTCCGGTGATGCGATTGTGACTCTCTCGATGACATCACGCTTCGCCGGTGATGCGACAGCAGGCAGCTTTGACGAAGACACGCTTCCAGGGAGATGCGGCAGCAGCACGCTTCTCCGGTGATGCGACGATCTAAGCTGCGGCGGCGGCACGCTTCCTCTCGATTCATCGCGCTTCCAGCTCCCGGCGACATGCAAATGTCTGTAGATAGAATTCCCAGCAAGGAAATTCACAGGGGAGCTGGTAGTGAGGTCTTTTGTCCCTGAAACTTCAGCAGGAGGCAAGCACAAGTTCAAGCCCTTGGAGGATATTCTGTAAGATGATGAAAGTCCTTAAAAAGTTCCTTCTCCTTTACTTGGCAATGAAGCAACCACTGCAGGCCAACCCTGCAAACAGCACACTGGCAGGGCGGCAGTCCAAACTCCTGCAGCTTCCTTTGGTTCTTCTCCTTGGCAAAAGATTTCTTGTTCAAGAAGTGATCTAAAGTTCTTGGTACTGGGTCCCAATATTCATACCCCAAAATCATTTGTTCTCTCAAGGCAGAGGCTCCTCTGCCTAGTCCAAACCAGTCCCTGAGCACTTTGTTTACATGACTCCTTCCTTCTATTCACTGTGCAGGGCAGAGACATCAGACGCCCCACATGAGGTGGAGCTAGCACAAGGGAGGGAAGGCACAGCCCTGGAGCACTTTGTTGACATGATTCCTTCTCTCCTTTCACAGTGCAGGGCGGAGACATCAGACAAACCACAGGAGGTGGAGCCAGCATTGTGGAGGGAAGGCCCAGCCCTATTTAGGTCCCAGGTGCAACTCCTCTCTCCTATCTAGATGCAGATCTCTATATTCAACACTGGGCTGCCCCAGCCTGTCTCCCCGATTCCCCCAGCCCTGTCACTCACAAACTGCCGGGACAGTTAGGCAAGAAAATACCTACTTTCTAAAAGTGGTATTTTCAAACACAGAATGTTAAAACCAACTTTACTAAAAGATGTTTTTTATCATTTTGAGTTCAGGCATATTAAATTCGAATTTCCACCATGTTCCCTGATTCAGTTAGGATTATAAGATGTAATAATCTAACTGCCCATTCTAGCCTATGGAGAACAGGTAGCCTTGAAATAGTGAAAAACGAAAATGGCTGTAGTTCACTATTAGGACATGCTACAGACACCAGAGAATGTCCTAACTTATACTTACAATGCACCCTGCCTTCGGGCCTACCATAGGGGTGTCTGATATGAAGCAAAGGGAAGGTTTAAGGACTGGCAAGTGGGTGCACTTGCCGAGTCGACATGGCAATACCAGACTGAACACAGGCCTTGCAATGGCAAGCCTGAGACACACTTTACAAGCTGCTTCTGTGGGTGGCACAAGCAGTGCTGCAGGCCCACCAGTGAATGCAAAAACAACAGCAGCATTTGATTTACAAGCCCTTGGCTCACATGGTGCACTGTACTAGGGTCTGACAAGTAAATCAAATAACCCAATCATGGAATCACTAATAAGTACATCAATTTAACATAGGGAGCACTTGCACTGTGGCACTGAATAGCAGTGACACAGTGCCCAAAGCATGTAACCAGCAAAAACATATCAAAAACAGAGGAGGCAATCAGTAAAAATGGAAGGGTGACTCACGCCAATGATGCCAGGTCTAACAATCACGATGTATAGGACTCTTCTGTTGGAGCAAGTCATAAATAGTTAATACTTCAACACTCTCAACACAACTACAATTAGTAGTCATCCACATGATTATTTTTCCCAAATCAACCATTGTCTCCAATGAATACAAAACGAGAAATGTTTTATATGTGGGGCGGATGTGATTTGAACAGGTTGACTAGATGAAACATTACAAGTCCTTGACTTTGTTTGTGCTTCCCTCAGAGTCCCGAGGGCTTATTTGTGAGAGACCCTGCACTGCCGAAGCGCCGCTTTTTTGATGCTCAGGTAGCGCAAGCCTCTCAAGCATATCTATGAGGCCACACAAAGCCACTTTGCGTGGCTTTACATGGCCTCATAGATATGGAGTAAGACAAAGCAGAGAAAGTCCCTGCGCTGTCTTACTCTGCACCAGGAAGGCGTAACATGGGCATTGAGCTGTTATTTCCCATGCAACATCCATGGATTTCGATGCTGCCCCAAATTTACTTACTCGCGTAAACCTGGGGCAGCGCGAAATCCTTACACCTCCCCAGACCAGGCGTAACGAGGAGACATATTTTTATTTCTCCACATTTTTTCCTCTTCCACAGCACACACAGAATGAGGAAAACACCTCTCAGGATTGTTTTTGTGCAGGAAGGTGCCCCTTTCGGCACAAAAACCATTCTGCATGCAACACAGACACCCTTGCATCCTAGTGCAAGAGTGCCTGTGTTGACTCTAGGCAGCAAATTGCATACCACCTCAGGAGGAAAGGACAGGAATGCACCGTATTTCATAATACGGCGCATTCCTGTCCTTTCACATTGATGTTGCAGAGAAAATACAGTGGTGGATAAAGGAAGGATAGAATGAATGGATAGAGAGATGGACAGGTCGCAAAAAGGAAGGAGAGATGACAGAAACAATGTACAGTAGGAAAAACTCCAAAACGTTTCAGTATGGACTGAAAGAAAAAAGGATAGAGAAAAGGAAGGATAGTTGGCAAAAAGAAAGATGAACCAACAGAAAAAAGTGCATAAAGGAATGTATGATGGAAAAAAAGTTACATAGAAAAATAAAGAAGGATGGAGTGAAGGAAGGGCATAAGACTGAAAGATCGATGGAGAGAAGGAAGGGCAAAAAACTGAAAAAGGATGGAGAGAAGGAAGGGCAAACAACTGAAAGAAGGATGGAGAGAAGGAAGCCCAATAAACTGAAAGAAGGATGGAGAGAAGGAAGGGCAAAATACTGAAAGAAGCATGGAAAGAAGGAATTAAGGAAATTTAGGAATCTCAGAATTCAGGGTGAGCAATCTTCTGAATGACTGCTAGGTTCGTTTGGCTCATCCGCTCACTCAGAAATCACATTCAGAGTTGCACGCCCAGCTACAACCTGATGTAGTTAATTCTGGGTGGTTACTGATCTTGGTAGAGAACCTTAATTTCCACTATGCAATAAACGTTTAGAACTCTCAGCAGAACCCAAAGATGGCATTATCACACCATAATGCATACATTACTTTCATTCTTATTGGTTGAAATGACTGAAAACATAGAATGACACAATTCACAAAAAAGTATGGATTCTGAAAACACTGATGTGAGTACTGTAAGTATGTTTTATGTTTTTCAATGTGCCATTGCAAGAGTCTTTTTCCAGTTGACAATGTAACTGAAAGAACATCAGTAATATATTTCTCAATTATAACTTTGTGTTCATATGCAAAAATAAAAACATATGACTTGATCTACCTTTCCTCGTCTGTTTCTGAGATCCTTCGGAACAAGGTAATATGGCAGGTGAGAAGTGAAGAGACGTGGAGAGGGTCTCTTGCTATGATCTTGATTACTAAAGTTGGATTCAATCCACGGTGATCGAGCAGCATTTGTAGTATCTTCTATTCCATTCCGATAATTTTCATTACAAATAAGACTTACGATCTGCTGCATCCAAATTGTGCCTAGGATACAAATGCATGTGGGTTAACAGCTATTCTATAAATACATACTATGAGTGTTACGAATGGCACTTTGATCCATTGTTATACTCTACAAGATCTACACAGCTACCACCCAACCTATCCACTCATCCACACACGCCTGTAATGAGAAACGTATATAGTAAGGCTTTTTAGAGGAAAATAGGTGCATGTAGGAGAACAGGAGTATTTTATTCTGTTAAATAACTAATTGCATACAGTCTCTCAAGGAAGAGTGGAGACTTGTAGTGGGGAGGGGATAGTGATTAGGTTTTGCCCGCACAGCGCTTGTGCTGTGCTTGAGAAATCTATTGTTATATTTTCATAAAGTTTTGCCTTTTACTCTTGTAGCATAATCATAGAACAATTTATCACCCAGAGAGCTTAAGTGATATTCATAGTATCACAGAATGTTACACGGTGCCGCCGAGACCCAAACCGGGATCCCCAGCTCTCGAGTCAGCAGCTCTGGCCACTGCGCCACACCCTCTTAGCTCCCTTGTTATCTGCCAGGGAGCTCTTTCCTTCGCCCGGAAGATGATTGATGAAAACAGCTCTTTAATCATTAAACAGGCAAAACCGATGCATTACAATGCTTGTTCTGATTTGTAATTCATTGACCTTAGTGGAGTGACAGCTAGCAACAGATATACTAACTCAGTAGAATTGCAGATTGTTCTGGTAGGATACAGTGCAAAGAAAACTGATGCTTAGGAAGGTCACCGTTAATTTGTTGTTCAACACCTGATTTATAATTAAGATTCAATGGAGAGCCTTCTGATTTCTCGAGGAAGTGCAGGATCACACCCCATATAACTGGGGACTCTCAGGATGTTATCGAGGAACATGCAAAGGAATCACGAAAGGCAAGGATGGGTTGGAGACTGGACAACTCCCTCTTGGAGTTTGGCCCACAGAGTAATGGTCGAGAACAGACATTTTCAGGTCAAGGCCAGTAGAGGGTGCACAGCACCTCCTGGTCACAAAAAGGAGCTACAAATTAGCAATAAGGTGCCTGGCAACTTTGCCTTTTTTGTATTGCTCCAGCTCGTGTTTAGTTTATCACAGTATTGCATTTCCTCCACTGCTGTTTCGTTCTTCCCTTCCCTAGTTTGTGTGTTTCCTTTTCCTAAATTGTCTTACCTCTTTTTCTACTACATTTCTGTGATTCATGATCCTTAATTGTTTTCGTCCTGTTGCTATGGCTACTTTGCCTCTTTGCTGGACAGTCCTCTGGGTGTTTCCTCGTGCATTCAGGGCTCAATACCGCCATGCCTCATCCTCTCATGATATAAATATAGAGGGCCATAACATGGATGCAGAATTGCATGTTCATCTGCACCACGTCATGAGTGATGTAATATGTGAGGTCACAAGCAGTGCACTGCAGGGGCGCACGTTATAGTTAGCTCAGCTAACTATTACTGCTTAATTTCTATGGATTTGTTTGAGTGAAATCTGAGCCTAACTATAACGTCCCTGTAACCTTGTTTTTTTTTTCACTGATTGTCTAAGGTTTTACAATTTCTATTTCCTAACTGTAATGTCTCTATAACCTTTGGTATTTCAATGAATTTCTATGGTTTTGTTTTAATTCTATTTCCTACCTGAACCTTTGAGAGTGAGTATGTGAGTGAGTGCATGAGTGTCCGAGTGGTTGTGTGAGTAAGCATCTCACTGGGTGTATGAGTGCGTGCATGAGTGTGTGAGTAGATGTATGAGTGTCTGAGTGGGTCTTGAGTGGATGTGTGAGTGTCTGAGTGGGTATTGAGAGGATGCATGAGTATCTAAGTGGGTCTGTGAGTGGGTGTCTGAGTGTCTGTGTGGGTCTGTGAGTGGGTAAGTGGGTCTGTGAGTGGGCGTGTGAGTGACCAGGCCACATTTGAATAGGGGTGGGGTTCTGATTTTGGCCCTGGGTACCCCATCCCCCTGGTCCCACCATAATTCAATGGGCAAAATGACAGGGCCACCCCCTCCCCAGGTGGACTACGGCCCAGGGATCCCATTCCCTGGCCACAATAGAATAGGGTATAGGGGTTATGCAACCCCCCCCCCTCCCAGGGCCAAATTGGCCTTGGGGCTCCCCTCCTACCTCCAAATCTATTTTTGCCCCGGGGAGGGGGTGGTCCCCAGGGAGTCCATGCGCCCCCGCACTATAGTCAAATTTGCCCTAGGGAGGTGATGGTCACCGGGGTATGGGGTTCCAGGCAGGCTGCCCTATATTATTTAATGTTTTTGCACTGGAGAGGTGGTCGTCCCCGGGATGCGGGGGTCTGTGTGGCCACCCCATATTTTTCATGTTTTTTGCCCTGGGGACGTGGTGGTCTCCTGGGCTTCCAACAGCCTAGAGGTGGTAGTGCCTGGGGCTCATTTGAGCCAATGGAGGAGGATCCACGCGCCCTACTCCTATATTAATAAAAAGCCAGGGGAGGTGGTGGTCCTCAGGCCCACAGAGCAACAGGAGAGGGGCCCCATGCGCCCTCCTTTTTTTTTAGAAAATTCCCTCTGGACTGGCCCACCGGTAAGCCCTGTCCAAAACAAGTGCGGGAGCCCCCACATAATATTTTCTTTTACATTTTTGCTGCAAATTTGCAAATTTCTTGAATTAGCGACAAATATATATATATATATATATATATATATATATATATATATATATATATATATATATATAATATATATATATATATATATATATATATATTTATTTATTTATATTCAAGCAGGTTCCCGGGTGTCTCTCGCACTCGCACTTCCAGCTGGTCAATGCAATGCTTCAGAGAAAAAGGGGAATACGGACACCAATTGTCATGGTATTGCAGGTCTTTATTTTTCAAAGCCTCGTCAACGCGTTTTGGATATATATATATATATATATATTTTCACTGAAAAAACCATAGGTTAAAGGGTTGCTATATTTAGGCTCAGATTTCATTTGTACAAAACCAACTCAGCAGTTATAGTTATATGAGCTAACTATACGTTACACACCCACATTGCACTACTTATGAGCTCACATATTACATCACTCATGACATGGTCAGTGACATTACCGATGACATTTGTAATGACATCTCAAATGACATCACTGATTTCATCAACAGAAACACTCACACAACCCCACACACCCCCATACAACCCTCATACACCCACTCACAAACCCACACAACCACTCACATACCCATTCACAGACGCATACAACTATTGACACACACACTCACTCACTCATACAGCTACTCAAATAACAAATCATTCACTCATTCAGCCACAGATAAAATAAAGGTTAAAGTGATGTTATAGTTAGATATTGAAATGAGATAAGCACTAATGCTAAAAAATATAAAAACATGCTCAAATACATCAGTTATAGATAAGAGAACTATAGCTTGTACCTCCATCATGAAATGTCTATTACTTCACATATTACATCACTAATGATATTTTAAATGGTGTAATTGATGACATCACTGATGATATCTCAATTTGTTATAAACACACTCACATAAATGCACTGGCCACCATAACTGTCTATTTTTGTTTGTATAAACAGTGTATTCATGAAAGGTAAACAAAATCTTAACATTGTGATTCCAATCAGGGACCTGTTAACAGAACTTGTAGAAAACAGCTTTTTCAAGCTAAACTCTTGCTTCAACACCCTCTGCATGCTCTGCAGGATCTACAAGTGGATCCCTACTGAAACATAAAGAATGGTCACCTAGGCCCTCGTCAGCAGCAGGTTGGACTACGGAAACGCCCTCTACGCAGGAGCCTCGGCCAAACTCCTGAGACGTTTCCAACGCATCCAGAACGCCTCTGCACGCCTGATCCTCGATATCCCTCGCCGCAACCACATCACACCCCACCTGAGAGACCTGCACTGGCTCCCGGTCAACAAGAGGATAACCTTCAAGCTCCTCACCTACGCACTCCACAACACCGGACCAACGTACCTCAACAGGCGACTCAACTTCTACACCCCCACCCGCCAGCTGCGCTCCACCACCCTCGCTCTTGCCACTGTACCCCGCTTCCAAAGAGCTTCCTACGGCAGCAGATCGTTCTCCCACCTCACCTCCAAGACCTGGAACACCGTCCCCATCCACCTATGGCAGTCCCAAGACCTGCTGACCTTCAGAAAACTCCTCAAGACCTGGTTTTTCGAGCAGTGGCAGCATTACCCACCCCAGCGCCTTGAGACCCTCACGGGTGAGTAGTGTGCTTTACAAATGATATGATTGATTGAAATGTTTGATTTAAAAAGTAAACATGTAGCATAAATATACATCATGGGTAGAGTGGATAATATGCTTTAAGAATGCCATGTTGGGGTTCTAGTGCATTTGCAATTGCAAACTAATCTTGGATTTGCCTATCCTCCTCATGAAGAATAAATAAATGCACACACAGAAGTCTGCAAACATTGCAAACAGAAACTGAGCCCTGGAAATACTGGAACATATTTTGGGGGGACAACAAACCTGTCTGGACACTTCATAACCAAGCACAACATCAGCCTTGCAAGGAGAAAAACACAGAGGCAGAGTAAAAGGCAGCCAGCTCTTAAGCTCCAATCATCTTACCAGAAACATTACTGCAGGAAGCATACTAATAGGTGGATTCAGAAATGGGGAGAATGGATGTGAACAAAATGCAAGTGAGCCCCGGAAGCTTGTACATGAAACAAGCAAGTTTCATACATAGTCATTTGTACCCTCTTTGGGTTTTCTTTTTAACCATTTTTGTGTTCTGGATTAAATAGCTATTTCTCACTTTTATCTGTTCCACAAAACCTATAAAATATATATATGAAAAGTAAAAAAACAAAGGAGAACAGATTATCTACCTTTGGTAACACTCTTTCTTGTGGCTGCTCCAACCATAGATTCCTAATCTCCGGAACCGTCCTAGGCACCACACAAGATCTGAAAACTATTTCATGCAATAGTTCCAGCACACTGACAGTTGGTGCCATGGGACTCCATTCCACCTCCATGACCCCATGGAGTTATATATGTCTCATCCTTGTGGCCTGATGTCCGTTTATTAGCCTCTACTTATGCACTGTTAGATGCAGAGTGACTGACAAACTGGAATCTTGACAATGTAATATCTCTAAATTGGTACCTTCTGACATACTAGGGGCCCACTGCAGCAAATAGGAAAGTGGGTGTTAGTTAGGAAACTGCAGTTAGAACGACCATACAACAGAAAGAGAGTTACCAAAGGTAGTTAACTTGTTATTCAATTCCTCACCTCTTAAATCAATTCCAAATAATTACTCTCCAAAAGGGGATAGGTCTCAGAAGTGGACTCACACCAGAACTTTCTACGGGACTAAGTTGGAAAATTGACCCTCCCAGTGAACTTGAGGGCTGATAATGTAGTGACTGGGAAAGTATGGACAGGTGCCCATGTAGTAGCTTGGAAAATATCCAGAACTGGAACACACATAGCTGAAGCCATAGTGACAATTTTCATACCAGTGAATGAGCACATAGACCATATGCAGATCTTTCTTGGCCAGATTGTAGCACATCTTGACACAAAAGATAATCCCCCTCTTAAGGTCTGTTTTCTGACTGCTTTTCCTGTATTTTGCACCAGTGAGCCCGACAAAGAGCTAATCATCCACTTGCTGCTTCTTAATTGTTAGTGTAGAAACCAAGAGCCCATTTTTGATCCAACTGATGAAGCCTCTCCTTCGCCTTAGAGGAATATGGTGTGGAGAAAAACAATGAGATGGACTACTCAGACAATAATTTGGGTTGCTGCCATGAAAGACATAACTCATCAACTAAATGCACTGCTGCTGACTTCTAACAATGATGTGGCAGATTAAATGCCTGTGATATTGATCTCTGGTGACATTATACAACCTGTCCACTGATCTTATGGATGGCATCTCTATGGATAGATTATCATTTGTTTGTTTGGATTATTGTTGTTATTTATTGATGTTAGGTTTTACATTTATGTTATTTATGGGTATAAATATTGTGAGGCAGAACACATGAGCTAGTTAATGTGTTCCTGGCAAGGTGCGATTTATGATTTCTGTAATTCACCATTACAGGCTAATTGTGGTTTTTCAGGTGTATTTCATAACAATAACTGCAACTTAACTATGTTTTAATTAAGGGTCACAAAAGTACAAGTACAAGTATTTGTATTTATGAAAATTCAGTAAGATCCATATTCAGTTTCTAGAGTCGCTTTTAGGATTGGCAAGAATGAAAGTTGGAAACTCCTAGTTTCTCTAAATTTAGTTGGGGTCACAGCCAACATGGGCTTTCTCAAGGCTGAAGTGAAAAACAAGACAAGACAAAAATTTCCCTATTCCCAAATTGTGATATATGCAGCATTGCAGTAGTCAAACAGTGTGAAGAACAGAGTTGAAAAATTGAAAAGTAGGCACAAAGTCAAAGAAAAATAAAAGGAAAGAAAGGAAGAAAAAGGTGATAGGGCAGAACAAGTAGGAGGGATAGGGGAAAGGAGAAGAAAGGGGGGGACAGGACGAGGATTGGGAGAATATTTCTTTTTTTTTTAAATGGTATGAGGAAGAGAATCAGTATCAAAACCAAGGTGAGGTGTAGCGAGCAAGAGAGAAAGGAAGGGGAAAGGCAAGGGAAGAAAGGCATTACAATAGATTAATATACATTAATCACCGCACAAGATAATAAGATTTGTAAAAAGGAATCAACATTGAATATTAAACATTTTTAGAAGTATCCAAATCAGAACAGAGGTTGCAATATTGCCCGGATTTCCAAACATTATAATTCATGCAGGGCATCAGGACACTGGTTTCCAACAGTGAAATTGCCGCCAGTGATTGGTTAAGGCACCATAGTTAAACTACATTACATACAGCAGGTCAGGTACGGTGGTAAAATACATACATTCAATAGTGCGGTTCAGATATCATCAACCATCATAGATTAAGGAGTGGTCAATAGTAAGGCAGAGAGAAAGAGCAGAAAACAAAGATGGACAAAGTACTGTACGTTAATAATTCCTCATAGAATATCTTTCCCATCACCGTCAACAACCTTCCACAGTATGAATAGGATACGGAATATGATATAGAGAGTGCTTGTGCTCAGGTCATACCATATGATTATATATCTGTGTCTCACAAACAGGCAAGGTTGCTGGATGTTGTGCGTGGAGTTTAATTTCTGAATAACACATCCAAAACCAGTTACGACTACCACCAAGTGTTTCATATGTAAGTTGCCTGTGGACAGTGTGAACCTAAGGGGTCCCCTTACCCTTGATCTATGAAGTTCAGTCTTACCGTTAAAATAAATTTGTTATACGAGTGCCACAGGATGTCAAGCATCTAATATAGTTCTGTAATACAGCAGGAAGGCGGGGGAAAGGCCCAAAACACACTTTTTTCTTCTTTTGCCTTTCAAACGGATCTCGCTGTGCAATTAATCCTTGCAATCTCGACCATAGGTATGGCATCACTTCTGATTTTTTGCGCAAAATACTACGGTTGACTAACTTTGAGGAGACATATACATAATATATTACCAGGTGAGAAAAGAGGGTCTAACGGAAGTTTAAAGACCTGCGCGGATAAATCCCCTAACCATATTTAACAACAGCAAAGAATCTGCCGGTCTTCAGGAGGAATATATAAACAGACGTATGGGCAGTATACACCCCAGGAGAGCACAAACAGAGGGGAGTCTCAATTAAGAGGACGGAATCCCATCATCCACCAAAGTGGCATGCTTCATCATTTGGGATCTCCTCTTGGGTGCACACTAGTGTAACCAAGGAGCTACAACTCCCTGCTAGTGTAAAGGAGGAGCTTGCGGATGTTTTGATGTAATCCGGAACTAGATCACCTAAGATCGATGAAGCATAATGCAGTGTGGTGAGAATACGTGATGCAGGGTGTGTAATAAGTGTGTAAAAAATTGACTACCAAGAGAGAAAAAGTTTCTTGGGTATCTCGTAGTGAAAAGGGTTAAAAAGCAGTAAGGGCGCGATCTGAATAAATGTGCGAGCGTGCTAGTGAGGAGGTCTACATGTTTCAGCCAACCTGGATCTTACTTTGATTGTGGCTTTCTTCAGGACCTAGTTGTAACTACTGCACTCTAAATATGAAAAAATTAACACAAACTTTTAGGAACGATACAACCATATACCTGTGTAATACTTTATTGAGAGAGCTAATTAACAAGTATGCACAAGACATTACAATGAAAAATAAATAGGGAGTCTTGTAGTTGGTTTTAAGACGTGCTCACGGCATCATATATTTTGAAAAAGAAATCAATAATTGTAGAAACAATTGGGAACAGTTGTATCAGCACTGTAAGCAATGATTGCAGGGGTAACCCAAAGACTTTGTGCACGCAAATGCTCGTGACCCTCAAAGGTGAATGGTGCAGGTGACAAGTGAGAAAAACAGCGGCGGCGCAACGTGAAAAGGTGACTGATATGTACAAGAATATATGGTTCATGAAAGGTTATTTACAATGATTGAACATATTCTTTAGACATTTTGAACGAATCATTGTTGTAAAAGGCGCCGCAAATCGTGCTGGTATGTCGACGGCATTTATATTCAAGTCAGTTAGGATCATCAGGACCAGGTTGCCATTTGAAGGTGCTGTACAAGGGAGGAAAGGGAAATGAGATAGGGGATGGGAATGCGCGAGAAAGCATCAGGGCCGTTGGAGAAGCGGATTAGTGAGGCGTACCTGTTAGAGGTAACGATGAAGGTGGGGCAGCGGGGCTTGCTGGCACTAGTGGCCATTGTGTCCACGAGGTGTGGTCCTGTGGAGTGAAAGGAGCGAAAGGGTGAGAGAAAGGCCTCAAGGGGCCGAGAGGAGAGTACAGGAGTAAGGTGAAAGCCTTACCAAGGTGAAGCGCAATTACACTTGGTGCGCAATAAGTTCACCTGGGGAAAGTGGGGCCCGGAAGGCCCGGTCATTCCAATATGAGGAATCGGGATGAGGCTAGAGCCGGTTGGGGCGATCCGGAGTAGCAAGGGACCTAGAAAGAAATAGGTGCATAAATATAAGGGTGGTGGTCAGGGCTGAGAGCCTGATGTAGTCCGGTGGTAAGGCAGGAGCAATCCTAACTTACCCAGCAAAGCAGCGCAAGCCTAGCGATGAGGCTGTAGACGGGGTCGGAGCCCCGATCCACTGTCAGCATTCTGAGAGTTGGTGTGCTTGGAAGCTGGCCGTCTAATAGGTCCGTCCTGTTTAAACGGAAACAAACAGGAGTAATCAAAGGCTGGGTAACCGGCGCCCTGCTGGGCATGGTCAAAAACCGATGGTTCTGACTAAGGGGCTTACCGTGAGGAGAAAAGTGCCTGGAATCTATCATAGGAAACAACGTGGTCGATTTAATTCACGATCTCAATGAAGCCGCCACGGTCCTAATTGGCAGGCCGGAGTCCAAGACAGCAATGCAAACCGGCCGTATATGTGAGGGAATTTAAGCTCCTGTTTGCAGCGTGGACATAACCACGCAAGTGTTAGTGTGGAGTGCGTCACTGCGAAGTGCGCGTGCCAGTCAGGTATCAGCACGGTCGTCAAGGGGACAGCCAAACGCTGGTAGTCAATTGGTAAAGGGAATAAGGAGGGTGCCGTCTCGAAGGTGGTTTCAACGTGCAGGCGTGGGAGGGCGTATACCCCCGTGGATGTAAATGTGGTCATCACAGCGACCAGGCAAGTGTTGCAAAGGAGATGTGCAAGCTGTCAATCAAGTCAGGGGGTGGGAGTGCATGGGATGGGGATGGGTAAGGGAGAAAGGATAAAAGTTGCTCATGGAAACTACATTAAAGCAGTAGGAAACATGATCTAGTTATATACACATATGTATAGCCCAAGATGATGGTGATTAATTATAGTTTTTGTTGGGCACATAAACCATCAATGCTGGCAATTCATCCAGGTTAAATAGGTTCAAGTTAGAATTTTTTGCCAGTACACTGTGACGAAATTAGAGTGGGCAGAATAGGGATCATTTAGTTCAATTTAATTTATTCAGCCACATTCTATCCTCTGAAGAAACTACACTCTTGAGTAGAGGCCTTAGCTTTGTGGCCACAGAATCAAGCAATTTCTTTTACCTCCAAGAAAATGTACTTCAGTTCTTTAGATAGAGCAGGCTACAACAGTCCTTTTTTGACAGACCACAGTCAGTATTGACGACCCGAAACCCCTTCCACCCACCCTCCACCTTCAACCCTCCATTGGCCTCCTTGCCCCTGGAAATACTCTCATTTGAATGCCTGGTCCTCCGTGAAGTAGCTGACCTCAAGAATCTATTTGATTATATTCCGTACAGCCATCCCTGGCCTGAAAAACAAGCGCTACTTAACTTGAAAGAGAAAAAGGAGCTGATCATTAAACCTGCTGACAAGGGCGGAGGGATTGTGGTTAATGACATTGATAAATACGATCAAGAAATCAAGAGGAAACTTGCCTATGGTTGCCACTCCAGCCCACTCACCAAAGAGCCTTTGCCAAATCTGAAACCCAAAATCCAAAGATTAACCAGCCAAGCAAGATCACAGGACATCATTTCACCTAAACAGTTTGCATTCTTGAACAACCAACACCCTTGTATGCTGGGTATCTATGTATTGCCCAAGATACATAAAGATAGTACCAACTCACCCCGCCGTCCAGTTGTCTCTGGATGTGGTTCTGTCTTGGAAACCTGGGCAAATACATTGATGCCGTCATTAAAGAATTTGTACCCATGACTGAAACATACATATGTGACAGCATGGACCTCATAAATACCATCGATGACAGACCTTTTGACACCATCACCAAACTCATGGCGGGACTCGACTTAGAATCTCTGTACACCAACATTCCCCATGAGGAAGGCCTAATGGTGATCCAGGAGCTACTTGAAGCCAGGCCGGCCTTGAGCCCTACAGACTTTATCAAGGACTTACTTAGAATTGCCTTGAAGAATAATTACTTTCTATACAGTGATACTTACTACCTAAAAATCAAAGGAGTACCTATGGGCACATGCTTTGCCCCCAACTTTGCCATCTTGTTCATCTACAACCTTGCAAGACACACATACGTACACCTTACAATCCCTTCCATCACCAGATTTTGCTTTGGCGACGCTACATAGATGACATTCTCCTACTGTGGAAGTGCCCGACCAACACCTTAGATTCCTTCATGACTTGGCTGAATCAGTCGCAACCCCATCTAGAGTTTACCTCAGATTGAAAATCCAATGATCTTCCTTTTCTGGACATCACCTAGCACGCTGAGGATGGCACAATTGGTACCACCCTATATAGGAAGCTCACCGAACGCAGAACCTTGTTACACTACTCCAGTTACCATCCTCGCAGTCTCCGGGATGGCTTTCCTTACGGCCAGTTTCTTCGCATCAGAAGAAATTGTAAATGGCGTAAAGACTACTTCCGGGAAGCAGCCGTCCTTTCAAACAAACTCATCCAAAGAGGATACCTACCATGCTTGGTCTCCAGGGTGCGTAAACGAGCATAGTATTGCCACCGGGAACAGCTCCAGACACCCCAGAACAGACAAGCCAACACTCGGATTCCTTTTGTCACCAAGTTTAGCCCCTGCAGTAATCAAGTCAGCAAAATCATTAAGACAAATTGGTCTATACTAAGAACACATGAACCATTTCTACAACCTCTGCTCTTTTACTATAAAAGAGGCGACAACCTCTCCAATGTCTTGGTTCATGCAATCACATGGCCCACGAAGCCAGGCCCACAGGAATCTATCACTGCTACGTGGGGTTTTCCGCCCATCATTGGGCACCACAGATGCGAGAACTGTGAGGTATGTTGCCTCAAATCAAACACCAAGGAATTTTACACCAACAACAAGACTTACAAACAAAAAAACCCTCACCAATTGACGCTCCAGCAACGTAATCTATGCCATCCGATGCCCCTGTGACCTAATCTACATTGGCCAAACAACCCAAATGGTCAAACAGAGGATAATTCAACACAGAAGCCGCATTTATAGTAAGGTGTGACCGCCTCCTTGGTGTCCCACTACATTGAGAAACAACACAGCAAACTAGAAATGACGTGGCAGGTCATTGATCAACCCTTACTACCAACTATAGGGGGCAACCTTCAACTGTTACTGAACAAAAGCAAATGCAAATGGATCACTAGATGCAATTTGGTACACCTTGGACGCAACACCATTGATGAATGGAACAGTAGTGTGCAATTGTAACTCTGCTTTACACTTCTCCATCTGGGCTTCCCACGCCCACTTAGCATTCTGCTCCGGGTGCCCCCTGCGGTCTCCCCCTCATTGGACTACATGATCCCTATTCTGCCCACTCTAATTTCGTCACATTGTACTGGCAAAAAATTCCAACTGAACCTATTTAACCTGCATGAATTGCCAGCATTGATGGTTTATGTGCCCAACGAAAAGTATAACTAATCACCATCATCTTTGGCTATACATATGTCTATATATCTAGATCACGTTTTCCTACTGCTTCAATGTAGTTTCCATGAACGACCATTTTCCCTTCTCCCTTACCCATCCCCATCCCATGCGCTCCCACCCCCTGTCTTGATTGGCAGCTTCCACATCTCCTTTGCAACGCTTGCCGGGTCACTGTGACAACCACATTTACATCCATCCGGGTATACGCCCTCCCACGCTGGCACGTCGAAACCACCATCGAAAAGGCGCCCTCCCTATTCCTTTAACCAATTGACTTCCGGCATTTGGCTGTCCCCTTGATGACCATGCTGATACCTGACAGGCACACCCACTCGCGACGTGATGCACTCACCACTAACACTTGCGCAATTACGTCCATGCTGCAATCAGGAGCCCAAATACCCCCACATATACGGTTGGTTTGCATTGCTGTCATGGACTCCGGCCTGCCCATCACGACTGTGGCGGCTCCATGGAGACCATGATTTAAATTGACCACATTGTTTCCTAAGATTGATTCCAGGCACCGTTCTCCTCACGGTAAGCCCTTAGTCAGAACCACAGTTTTTTGCCCACACACGGCATGCCGCCGGTTAGCCAGCCTTTGATTACTCCTGTTTGTTTCTGTTTAAACAGGACAGCCCTATTAGACGGCCAGCATCCCAGCACACCAACTCTCAGCAGTTGATCGGGGCTCCGAACCCTGTCTACAGCCTCATCGCTAGGGGATCACTGACAAAACATCGGCCTTCAACATATCGACCTACAGGAACATCGATGCTGAAATATCGAAGGCAAGAATATGGACATCCCATCTACAACATGGTAAGTACAAAAATATCAGAAAAAATATAGATGTTAAAAATATCGTTTTTTTTCCTGTAAAAATATAAATGTAAAATAAAGTAAATAACACTAATAAATAAAAAAATAGTTAAAAATATCTAATAATGTTTCAAATCAATAAATAATACATATATAATAATAATACATTGATTAAACATATACAAACAATATATAATATATACTTACTTAACAATAAGTGTTAATAATTATTTTAATCATTTATAAATTAACAAATATTATAAATTACAAATACATTTACGAACATAAAACAAAAACATAAATAAAAAGTAAATGATTATTTTTAATAAATTAAAAAAATTAAAAATACTTTTCATATATTTAAAATTATATACTACATTATCCAAAATTATACAAAAAATATCGAATAGCTAAATAAATAAAAATACTATTCAAAACCCATAACTATAAAAAATACAGTAATAAAAACGTTGTGTAGCATAGAACTTAAAATTACCATTCCCACTCCAAAGAGCGCAACAGTGGAGAAAGCATTGGATAGCGTAGAGTTAAAATTACTATTCCAACTCCAGAGAGTGCAACAGTAGGGAAAGCGTTGGATAGCGTAGGGGTAAAAATTACTATTCCAACTCCAGAGAGTGAACAGTAGAGAAAGCGTTGGATAGCGTAGGGGTAAAAATTACTATTCCCACTCCAGAGAGTGCAATAGTAGGGAAAGTGTTTGATAGCGTAGGGGTAAAAATTACTATTCCCACTCCAGAGAGTGCAACAGTAGGGAAAGCGTTGGATAGCGTAGGGGTAAAAATTACTATTCCCACTCCAGAGAGTGCAACAGTAGGGAAAGCGTTGGATAGCGTGGGGGTAAAAATTACTATTCTAACTCCAGAGAGTGCAACAGTAGGGAAAGTGCTGGATAGCGTAGATGTAAAAATTACTATTCCAACTCCATGGAGTGCAACAGTAGGGAAATTGTTGGATAGCGTAGAAGTTAAATATAACAATCTTATAAATATTTGTTGTAAATAAAATAATTAATAATTAAATTTTTTTTAAACTCTACATCATTTGCAAATACCCATTAATAATTATTAAAACATAATTACAATTGAATAATCAATTAACAATAAATGAACAATATATACCAATAAATATTCATTAATAAATATTAGTTACCAAATAATAAATATTGAACACTAAAATATTTTTCAAAACAAAAAACATATTAATAATTACAAATTAATTAACAATTAAAATATAGTTAACAATACATTTATTTTTAAATCAAAAAATATTTTAAATGAAACAATAATTACCAATTAATAAAAATGTATTTCCAATAAATAAAAAGTAATTAACGATTAAAAATCTGAATTACCAATTAAAATAATTAATTACCAATTAAAAAAAATAAATGCCAATTATAAAATGTAATTACCAAATACAAACATTAATTACCAATTAAAAAATTAATTACCAATTAAAATAATTAATTACCAATTAATCATTAATTAAAAATAAAATAAAAACGAATTCCAATAAAAAAATCCTTACTTAATTACAATTAAATTACTTCCCACCCAATTCCCCTATAAAACCACAACCCGCTACAGAACTTCAACACAAAAATGAATTAAAATTAATTTACAATTACTAAAAATTAATAATTAATTTACTATAATTAAATTACTTCCCATACTATTCCCCTATAAACCCACAACCCGCTCCAGTACTAAAACATAAAATTTACTTAAAATTAACATTATTAATATATAAAAAATAGTACACACATAATTTAAAACAAATAAAATACTTAACAAAAAACATATAACACATACATATAAAATACATAATAAAATACATAACAATAAACAAATATCGATATTAGTAACATCGAAATTAGTAACATCGATATATTTGATATCGATATTACTAACTTCGATATTACTTACATCGATATAAAAAAAATCGATGTTACTTACCTTAGGGTCGAAATTCTTTCCAACGATATTCTTGACCTAGATATTGTCCACCTTCAATATTTCCAACTCGATATTACTGTAAGTCGTAATTTAGGAATCGATATTTAGACTGTGCACCTCGCTAGGCTTGCGCTGCTTTGCTGGGTAAGTTAGAATCGCTCCTGGCTTACCTCCGGCCTACATCAGGCTCTCAGCCCTGACAGCTACCCATATATTTATGCGCACTTTTCTTTCTAGGTCCCTTGCTACTCTGGATTGCCCCGACCGGCACTAGCCTCATCCCGATACCTCACATTGGAAGGACCCCTACTTTCCCCGGGTGAACTTATTGCGCACTAATTGTAATTGCGCTTCACCTTCGTAAGCCTTTCACCTTACTCCTGTACTCTCCTTCCAGCCCCCTGAGGCCGTTCTCTCACCCTTTCGCTCCACAGGTCCCCACCTCGTGGACACATTTGCCAGTGGTGCAGGGCAAGCCCCGCTGCCCCATCTTAATCCTTACCTCTAACAATTCCTCAGGTGCACCTCACTAACCCGCTTGTCCCGTGCCCCTGAAGCTTTTTCGTGCATTCCCATCCCCCATCTCATTTTCCCTTTCCTCCCTTGTACAGCACCTTCAAATGACAACCTGGTCCTGATGATGATCCTAACTGACTAGTATCGAAACACCGTTGACATACCCACGCAATTTGTGAGGCCTTTTTCTACTATGGTTCATTCAAAATGTCTAAAGAATATGATCAATCCTTTGTAAGTAATGTTTTGTGAATAATATATTCTTGTCCATATAAGTCACCTTTTCATGTTGCGCCCCTGCTGTTTTTCTCACTTTTCACCTGCGCCGTTCACCTTTGAGGGTCACAAGCACTTGCGTGCACAAAGTCTTTGGGTTGCCCCTGCAATCATTGCTTACAGTGCTGTTACAACTGTTCCCAATTGTTTCTACAATTATTGTTTTCTTTTTAAAAATATATAATGCCTTGAGCACATTTTAAAAGTAACTACGAGTCTCCCTATTTCTTTTTTCATTGTAATGTCTTGTACATACATGTTAATTAGCTCTCTCACTAATACCAGTTGATACATTGTTGTTGTTCTACACTTCCTTTCCCAGATCTTAACCTGGTCTATGGGTTTTACTCCTGTTGTCCTTTACTACACTATCATAGCAAAGTGGGTTAGGCAGCCTGGGACAGACCGCCCAGACTTAAATACACCGATTAGTTTAGAGATACGATTGTACCTCTAAATAAACGTGTAGAAATGTCAGAGGGGTGCAGTTCCAGAGCCTTAATGGAGAAACCACACATGGGTCCTACTTCGACGATCTGAACACATTTCAAAATGGAAAAGGCAAGCTAAATATGTTAAAGGGACCACCTGGATTTTAAGGCAAATGCTTACTAATTTAATCGGCACAAAAAAATACAGACAAAAGTAAATGACACATGCATTTCATACGTGTATATTACATTTAACATTTATTATTTTTATTGTCTTCAGTAGTTTTTCTTGTTCTCCAGCTTCTTATTCACGTTGTCTAGTTCAGAAACCTTGATGTGATCTTGAGCAGTAAGTATTACTACTCCAGATCGCATCAAGGACTGCTGAAGGACAGGTTTCATTACTGGACCTCAAACTAAAACGGAATGCATGTCTTATCACAGAAAATACACAGTTGGTCATTTCACCTACTACACGCTACAAGACCATCATAACTTAGCCATCTGCACTGTCCCAGATTTAACCAAACTCGAGCACAACATTGACAGCTTAGGTGAACACTTCTACAATAGACCAGATTAAACTCAGTAACCTAGAGCACATAATGCCTGTCCACATGACTCAATATATCACCTTATGACCCCTTAATTTCATTTGATCAGGCTCAAGGGCCTGCAACTGCAAAGCTTTGTCAAACAATGCAATTAACCCCTTTAGTGCTGCTGTCGGCCGTTGGACGTTGCGAGCACTACCTCCGTAGTGCTGCGCACGTCCAACGGCCGACGCGGCCCCACCCGTTTCTTAGAACGTTCAGCACTGGCGCTGAACGTTCGACGCATGAAATGGGTTAAGGAAATAAAAAAAGGATTTTCAATAGAAAGCAAACTATAATCTTGAGAGAGAGAGGGAGAGTGTGAGGTTGTGTGTGTGTATGTATGTATGACTGGGTGTGTGTGCACACATGTGTGTGTGTGTGTGGGTGTGTGGCCTTTACCTTGTCCCCAGCCACCTTTCAAGTAGAGACCCAAGATGGCTAGTACTTTTTTGCTCCGACTAACAATAAGAAGAACCTCGCTCAATGAAAGACCAGGCAGCCTATGTACTAGAAACAACACATTTCTCATTTCTGAACTAGATCCCATTCAGAGGTCACATAATCAATAAGCAATCATTCTACCACATTATCATATGTCAGAATTTGTCTAAGTAATAATCAACAGTGTATTTTTTTTATTTTTGAAAAGAGCAAAATAATGTAAAAGCTTGTCTCTTGTTCCAATATACATATAAACATTTAGGGGGTCATTAGGATTGCGGGCGAACTTTGCCCGCCCGCCATCCTCGTGCAAAACGTGACCGCCCGCCATAGGAGCGGCGGTTCCGCCTTGAGCATTAGGATGCACCCGCCACACAGGCGGGCGCATCCTGTATTTTTATCGTTGCGGCGGGCGGTGCAGAAAGCACCACCAGCCGCAATGGTAAAAATGCACGTTGTGCATTTCAAAGCACAACATGACAGGCACCTGCCATGTTGCACTTTGAAATGCGGGGGGGGTACAATAGATACACTCCCATGTGCACCCCTCACCCCCCGGACTCCCAGGGGGCCCGCAACGGGCCCCCGCAGGGAGTCTCCGCATGCCTTTCCGTGGCGGCATTGCCGCCACGGAAAAGAATGTCAGGAAGGGCATCCTAATATGGCTGGCGGTGTCGGATAGACACAGCCACCATATTATTCCTTTTCCGCCCTAGCCGCAAGGCGACCGGGGCGGGAAAGCGGCGGATGGTCTTTCCGTCCGCCGAGGTCCCCCGCCATGGCGGGGGGTCTTTAGTGCAACGATGTCAGGCTGTGCCAGCCTGGCGGGGGCAATCCACCCGACATCGTAATGGGCCCCTAAGGTTTTTAAAATATTTATTTAAATGTATATACATATAACAATTACCCATACAGAAACATACCGAAGTCAAAACTATCTGTATTTAAGTAAGACTATAAGGGCTGTATGAAGCCTATTGCATAGAGTAATTGGTAATGTTCTTGGCTGTGTTGTCCAACAAACATACAGCTACAATTGAAAGTATTGTTGATGCAATTGTTTGACTGGGCAAGTCTGATTGATTGCAGACCATTACAGGGCAGCAATATGTCATCAATTGAGAAGTTCCTGACTAGCCACAAAATTAGAAGAATGATACAGCACTTTGTTTACCTATTTTTAAGATATAAACACCAATACATATTTTATTTCATTTCTGCTAAAAATATAATTATTTATTAGAGTATATACTTATACTTTTAATTACAATCAGAGTTAAAAGAAAAACTCCTCAAGGTTAATGAAATGGCAGAACATGTCAAGATAACACCAGAATCACACAGACAGTCACTAATCCCCCAGGGCGTGGATGTGGGATACCTCAAGTTTCTGACATCAATCTTTGTGTATGCCGCAATAACCAAAGATAGACCAGAGGAGAGAATCAATTGCAGACACTGCCAGAGTCTTCCTGTGCTGGTCATACCCTAACTGCAGGAAGATGTTGTGGCTGCCTTAACTGATCTGGGACAAACTTTGTTGCTATCTGCCTTCTCTGTTTTAGATCCCTAGCAGGAAATGAGTGGAATGGCTCCAGGGGCCGAACAAGAGTCATTGTGGACCCGAAAAAAATCAAAGAGCCACAAAGAGCAAAAAGAAGCATGGACTAATGGTGAGTGAACAATCTGTTTTCCTAAATCCCTGACACCTTCCGAGCTGGGAATGATTTCTTCGCAACAGCCCAAAAAAGAGATCCAATCCAAAGCAGACATTTGCTCAGGCCATCACCAGTTCAAAAGACCAACAAAGACAAAAGACTAGGGTCTACTCTTGGTAACTCAACCTCATGAGAAAAACTGTAAATGTCTCAAGAATACTTTTCAATGACCAATTTAGGTACCCAAACGTAATACATCTTGACAGGGGTAACTTAGACCATGCGGAGGCCAGCAAGTGAGGCACAAAGGACCCAAGGACATCAATGCTGGATGGGGCAAGGACGGATTATCAGAGGAACACACAGATTGGGAATAGAAAGAAGAGAGTGCATGGAACTGTACTCTCTACAGCATCTTGCTTACAAGGAAGTCACTTTTCTGAAAAACAAGTGCTAGACCCCTGAAACTCACCCAGTTTATTCCGTCCTCATACATCTACAGAGTTTGGGCCTTTTACTATGTGTATATCTGGGAACAATTGACCTGTTTTAGGCCAGAAAGGTTATATCATGTATAATTGATGTATATATGTCACGCTACCTCTTCCCTGTCGTCCACCCACATGTAGTCACTTGATCCCCAACCCACAAACCTCCCTTTTCCCACACTAAGAGCACTGTAAATACTTATCGCACCATTATATGTTTGAGCAACTGTGTTGCCGAAAATAATCAATGCTTTGAATTAAAATCGCATTAAATGCTGATGACTCATACAATAAATTGCATTTGTGCATTTCATGTAAACAAGGCTTCGTCAATGCTAATATATTTGTTGTTCGTGTACAAGTGTTGCTACCGGGACCATTTACTTACTGTACTGTTTTACTACACGACTAGCATCAAACAAATTAATCAGGTTCAGAGCTGTCCCAAGAGAGGCATACCATAGGAATTTATAAATAAGACAGAGTCAGAGACTATAAAATAGCAGGCTGGGTGGTAACAAGTGGTTATTGCTGTTGACAGGAAGGGAGAATTAATGATATGATATCTGATGGAAACAGTTTGCAATGGGCATGAAGACTGAGTTCTCCTGCATCTGTGAAGGGGGCTCATAACAGGATACTAGTAGCAGGAAGAAATAATGACAGGCGTCTATTTTCGTTGACTTTATTTCTACAATTAATAAAGCGTTTTATCAGCTGATGAGCTTACATCACATCAACTGCATTTCTGTACACCTGGGATGGAGAAGGTTCACAGCTACCACAAAGAGTTAATTGAGTGAAGAATGTTAAACAGTTTCAGGAAAAGCACATAAAAACTTACCAGACTTTGGATATGCAACTTGGAATATATCGCTGTCTCTTACTTCAAATTTCTCCAACAAATCTACATCTTCTGGATTAAACATGTCCTTTACAAAAGTGAATCCTTTATATTGGCAGAGGTAAGGATCATCTGCCACAGGTAAAATCTCAGCCATTATCAGGGTGCCTGAAACTGGAAACATATGACAAATTGAAATATTATACAGATATTATATAGTAGATTTTAGAGATTGCTAAAACAAGTCTTCCTTATTGAGACATCAAACAGAGAATCTTCTCCTATGCTGAGAGGGGGAGAGTTTTCTTGTGGTCTGATTCACGAACATAGGTTTGAAATCTTCTCATCATAGGATTCCCTCATCAATTAGACTAGACATCTGATATCCAACTCAGTTACACCCGTATTGCAACTTTTTAAGAGGCTTACTGATAAGTGTAATTGAGGAGGAAAGGTTCTTAACTCACTTAACAGAGTTGGTGGAGTGACTCTGGAATGTTGGCAGTAAGGCATGTGTGTGCTGGTAACGATCACAGAGTGTCCAAGGACTGAATGGTAAGCAAAGTTAACTCGTTCTCCATCAAAAAGTATTTATAGGGTTTCAGTTGTTGAACTTCAGAACATTAACACTGTTACGAATCCAACGATCATAAATAAGGCTTTTTGGTTGAAACCAAAAACTAGTGTTGCTTGTCTCCAGAAGATGAGAAAGGCATAGAAAAGAAGCAAGGCAGGAATGAAATCAGAGTGTTAAGTCCCTCCTCCACCAGCACTGCTTGTGTTACAGTTGTACACAGGACAGAAAGGTGGTGTTGTGCTGTTCGCTGTTAGCCCTAAAAGCCACTGGCCACTGGCTCCTGCTGGCACCAGCCTGTTTGTCCAGTAGACACCACTGGAAAAGAGCCTGAGCTGAAACAAACACAGGCTTGTAATGCATGCACTGAACCTGACCATTCTGACTGCTGGCTGAGGGTCACATCAGGCATCAGAACCCCTAGCCCTCTGAGCCTGCTCATTCCACACCTAATCTCTGTCAGGCGTTGAATCACAGACGCCACTTTACCTTTTAGTGATTAGAGGCCCACCAGATCTCAGCCCTGGCTTCACATGCTAACACATACGTAATGATTCCAAGGCACGGTTGTCTGAGTAAGCAGCATAGCTTTTTAATGGGAGACCACACCAGTCTTCCGTATTCTGTCGCATAAAGTGTTCTGTCTCTCCCAAAACAGTCTATGATCCACTACATACGGGCATGGATATGTAGTATCCTAGTTTCCTTTTCATGTTTATGTATGCCATTTTCCACCACATGCTCAGCTAGTAGAATGTTACAGTGATGACGTATTACGGAATGTTAGGAATCTGTGAAGAAAAACCACAGTTGAGAGGGGCTGAACAGCATGCTGGCTGCTCCTGGTGGGGCTTGTTCAGGACTGGTACTTGACTTATCTATCTAACCTACATATCTACAATAAATCATCCTGAACTATATCAATCTTCGAAGACTCAGTTACTACATTTATTTGGCGACAAGCTTGAAGAGAACCTGCGTGTACCATCTGTTACTGAAATTTTGTATCCTGAAGAAACTCCAAGGTAAAGAACCTTTTTAAACTAAAGCTATGTTTCTAAAGCAAACTGGCACCCCTGAGTTCCACCAGTGACCTTGACATTGGTCGCCCACAAGCCAAGTGTGGCAGTTCTTGCTGTTTCTACAATGGGAAAGTACAATAGTCCCTTACTGAGGGAGGTGTTTCCCTTACACCAACGGCATTGAGGGAGAGATTTCCTTCTCACCAATGACATTGAGGGAGGAGTTTTCCCTGTTTGCGTGGGGTAGTGTGCACTTTAATGATATGCTTCATACTCTGCTATGAGCGAGTGCACGTAACGATTGCGTAGATGTTCTAAGTGCCACACAGGATCAACATTGCACAGGACAAGTTTTCGTTTTGGGGAACCATTTTGACATGTTACTATGTTCTTCATCTGCTCGCTAACATAACAACAGTGTTGTTGTTTGCTGAAGTCCCCAGTGTTTACAGCGTCTCTGTTCTAGCCACAGTGGTGGCAGTTTGTTTTGGCAGCGTTTGGTGCCATGAGTTGCGAGACAACTATTGTATTTTGCATGCTAGGAGATGTTGTTGGACACTTTTGTCTCTCATTGGTGGTGTCCGCTGAGACATCAAAACTGTAGGCGTTGGTCAACCACTGTATTATGATTCAAAAGTCAGATGCACGAGTCATGAACTGTGTGTGCAAACTTACCTGTTGTTCCTTCATGGGATCTTGCATCCTGTGGAGTCTCCATGGATCCTTAGTGACGTTGCTCCATCGATGTTCTACTGGTTCTGGACATCGCATGCGTGTACGTGCCGTGAACCATCAGGGGGGACGTTTGCAACGTGCCGCCATCTTGTGTTTGGTGTGACTACCTGCTTTACCTAGTTTGACCTGTTTTTTTTTTCTATGCCAACCACGTTGTCTCTAGCTTGCGGAAATAAAATTTCAACAAAACTTGAAGTAGTATCACGACAACGCAGTGTCTTTATGACCAAAAGAAGAAGCAATTCTGTGCTGTCGTGGTGTGACCTCAAACGGAAACTGCATCTTGAGGACTCTTATGTTGTTCAATTTTATACACCATTGAGGTGCTTTTCGTGGACTCTAATGTTTTTCCATTGTATGCTCCATCGAGGTGCCTTTGAGGTACTGTTTTCCGCAAGAGGTTTTTTTTTATCAGTCTTCCTGATGGAGCCACATTTCTCACTTGGACACACGTTACACTGCTGAATGTTTTCTACACTGTGTTTGTTATCCAAGCATTACCATGATGTCTTCTTGAGTTGTTTATTTATGGGGGTTCACATTCTGCTTTGCGATTTTATACTCATGTAGTTTTGTTGTCACCATTGTAAGTATTTGCCCTTTTTGCTGTCTATTCTATTCACAGTTATCGTGTCTACAGGCAAGGAAGTGGCATACAGCCTATCTGCATGTATTGAGCATTGTGTCACTTAACATATAGTGAGAATGTGTTTTTGGGTTAAGTGTGTCGCTTAGGGGGGGCGTGGCCAGGTGCCGACGAACATGGCCGCCTGAAGCCCGAGCTCCGCCGGGACCGCTGTTGTCCCCATCAAATCTGGCGCAATATCCTCGCTGGGGCGCACTGCCATCGGCGCCCCAGCTCCCTCAGGCAAAGCACTTCATCGTCGATCTTGCAACGGAGACCAGGGACCAAGCGGGAGCTCAGCACCGCGTCCGAAGCTTCGTCGGCTCGGCTGTGTGGAGATCCGGAGCCTCGAGCGCCGCCAGCCACCCTAATCGAGGCCCAGGTCTGTGGCCTACATCGGGAGCGTGGCCTGCGTGACGGGGCAAGCGGCCGGAGGCGTGGCTGCGCCAGGCGTGCAGCGCGGGGGCTGCGGCCCAGGTAGGAATCGGCGCGGCGCCTGGAGCCGGCATTTACTGAGGTGAGGAGCCTGCTACCCAAGGGGGGGCTGAGATCCGGTGCCGTGCACGTGTAGCGGACCGCGAAGGTCGCCGCGGTCCCACGCGGACGCCATTGGAACTTAGGGTGCAGCCAGGTGACACACCACTAGCCCGGCAAGTGCAGTTGGACATATCAGCCCTATAAAGAGCGGTGGGGCACCCTGTTGGACACGTGGCAGCTGGCTATAGCGACGTACAGGCCCCCAGTAAACCCGAGGTTGGCGCATGGCGCATGCGGCCATGACGGGTGACAGACAAGGGCCCAGAACATTAACCGGCGCAACCGGGCCCTGAGTGATCGGACCTCCGGCAGCACCGGGCAGCTCTACCCCGGGGGGCACGGACCAGAGCACCGCTAAACATCCGTGGGCATACCCCGGCCCGGGGAGACTCCCGGTGTGAACCACGTGGCGACGGCGGCTGCCGGCCACAATACAGTGAGACACCTGCATCGGCACGGACCCATAAACATCCACTGCCCCGAACTAGAGACACTAATCAATCAATCAATTATACCATTTGTATAGCGCACTACTCACCCGGGAGGGTCACAAGGCGCTTGGGGAAGGGGTATGCTACTGCTCGAACAGCCAGGTCTTGAGTTGTCTCCTGAAGGCGAGATGGTCCTGGGTCAGCCGAAGGTGGATGGGGAGGGAGTTCCATGTCTTGGCAGCCAGGTAAGAGAAGGATCTTCCTCCGGCGGTGGCTCTTCGGATGCGTGGTACGGCTGCGAGGGCGAGGCTGGTGGACCGTAGCTGGCGGGTGGGCGTGTAGAAGGTCATGCGGTCGTTGAGGTACTTGGGGCCCAGGTCGTGGAGAGACTTGTGTGCGTGGGTAAGGAGCCGGAACGTGATCCTCTTGTCGACGGGGAGCCAGTGCAGGTTCCTCAGGTGGCTGGAGATGTGGCTGCGTCGGGGGACATCCAGGATGAGTCGGGCGGAGTCGTTAACACTGGACATGGCTGTGCTCTGCTCCGCCATGCACCCCAAGAGGGGAGCGGTGACCCAAACCAACAAGCTAGACCAATACGCAGTGCCGAGGGCGCAGCCGCAGCTCGGTGGGGCGGCAAAGGATGGAGGGCACCAGGCGGAGCCCTCACTGACCTCCATAATGACCGCAATCCAGACTCTTGGCACCAACCTCGAGACTAAAATGGACAAAATATCTATCGAGGTGAACCTGCTCCGCGCAGACTTGGGGAAAACCACAGAGAGGTCCAAGACCAACACAGCAGACATCAAAGAGCTACAAGCCTCCGAGAAACTACTGGAGGGCAGGGTGAACGAGCTTGTCCACCAACACCGACAGAGGGCCTTGAGGCTGGAGGATCAGGAAGGGAGGGCCCGGAGGAGCAATATACGCGTGGTGGGTGTACCGGGAAGAATGGAAGGGGATAGTATGGAGCTATTTCTTGAAGACCTCATCCTCCATCACCTAAAACCCAAGAGACTATCGAAGATCTTCACCATCGAATGGGCTCACCGAGCACCGGTCCCTCCACCCAAACCTGGGGCCCCACCGAGAACCATTATTGCGAAAGTCCTAAATTACAGGGATCGTGATGCTATCCTTCAGGCGGCGAGACAACAGGGAGACATGCAGTATGAAGGAGCTACGGTCAGGTTCTTCCCGGACTTCACGCTGCAGGTCCAGCGGGAGCGGCGCTCCTTCCAGGGGGTCAAGGCGATGCTCCGGGAACGTGGATTCAAATAAATGATGTTCTTCCCAGCCAAGCTGAAAATAATCTCTGGAGGTAAATCCCTCTTCTTCACGTCGCCAACAGCAGTCCAGGAATGGTTGGACACTACGGCACCGGAAGCACAGGCGGGACGAGAGAATGGCAACTGGAGAGACACCAGGGCCTCCTCCCCTGGTTCGGCGGCGGATAAACCGGACGGAGATGCGCAGAGTCAGCGATCCTGGCGCTCCAGATCGAATAGTCCCCGCTGGGACTCGGACCGGAACAATACAGCACGCTGAAGACGATAATATTCGTGCCAGACTTCTTCTAACAGTAACGTATACAATTGTCATGGTAATGTTGGGGGCTTGACCAGATGGGTATCATACAGGCCCGCCCAGGGTCTCCGAGACTTCCTACCAGTGGTTAAAGGTGCGGTAGACCTGAGGGACATAACGATTGGGACACTGCGGGTATGGCGGCCTGGGTTGGGTCCGGCCCGCACTTCCCGCACCAAGGTTCCTCGGAGGGGGTCTTCTCTCTTCGGGGTGGGATTGGGCGACAGGCGCTCTGCTAATTGGGGTGGTGGGTAGTATGAAGCCCACGGAGCAGGGAGCAGGGTGGGGGGGTTTGTTTCACAGGGGCGGGAGGGTATGCTGTGCGATTTCGAGGGAGTGGAAGGGGGGATTCATGACTACAGTAATGAGCTATGTTTGTGTTGAATACGGTTGCTGGGGGGGCAATAGGGGGGGTAGGGGAGTTGGGGAGGTTCTACGGCCAAGTAAATTGTATACAGACATGATCGATAAGGGCTCCAGGGTACTGAAACAGGTCATCTCACTCAGCAATGGTTATGGTTAAGAGATGGGAAAAAAGTCTTAAAGTTCTGAGCTGGAATGTTAACGGGCTAGGGGATAGACTCAAACGCACCATAGTCTTACAGTTCATTAAACAACACCAGCCAGACGCAGTCCTGTTACAAGAGACACATCTCATGGGGAACACTTGTCAGGCCCTCAACAGATGGGGATACACTCTTGCGACACATTCCGGCTTTACCTCCGGTTCCAGGGGCATAGGGATTTTGTTGCGTCGCTCGCTGCCAATACACATAGATCGCGCTGAGTCCGACCCGTTGGGCCGGTTTGCAGCAGTGTCCGGCAGATGGGAAGGTCACACACTGAACCTCATTTCTGTATACATTCCACCTGGCCTTCAAACTCAAGCATTCACAGATTTGGGCAAACTACTGCTCTCACTTCCCGACGGTCAACTGGTCATGGGAGGAGATTACAACGGGGTAGTGTCAGGGACCCTAGACAGAAGTCCACCCAGAGACATACCACAGGGACAGAAATGGCTAGCTGACTTCATGAAGGCCTTCGGACTCACAGACGTCTGGCGGTTATTGCACCCAGTGGACAACCACTTCACCTTCTTCTCCGGCCCACACCATTCCCTCTCACGCCTAGATTACATCCTCACCCTGCTACAACACGACACGACCGTGCAAGAAGCAACGCACCTAACCCGTGGCATATCGGACCATTCACCGGTCTTTTCACACATAACATTCGGGACGCGGCGGGAGGGCTGTGTCGCGCCAATAAGTGCCTTGCATTTGAGGAATGAGAAGATTAGGAGGAAGCTCACAAGGTCCATCACCCAATATTTCGACAGCAATGTCGGATCGGTTGATTCCCCTGTCACCCTATGGGAAGCCTTTAAGACCGTGATCAGGGGGGAGGCACTATTGGCCGTTGCAGGCCAGCGGAAGGACAGAGAAGCACAGATTGCTTCAGTAGAGGCAGACATCGCGGCGCTGGAGAAGGAGTTGCATGGAGACAGGGCCGCAGATGTGCACCATAGACTGCAGCTCAATACAGCAGAATATAGAGACCTGGCCACACAGGACGCCCAAACGGTTGCTCGACATAAGATGGGTAGGCTATACGACCAGGGGGACAAAGCTGGGAAGCTTATTGCATGGCTTGATAAAAAGCAACAGGCCGATAAAGTAGTGCCAGAAATACACACAGCTTCAGGGACTGCTGTCACTGAACCCCGGGAAATAGTAGCTGAATTTGCGCGCCACTATCAAAAGTTTACAGCCGAGAGTCGGACCGTCCTGAGGAGGACTCGGTAGACCTCCTTAAAGATATCCGACTGCCATGCTTATCCGCTGAGGATCGGGAAGTCCTCGATAGCCCACTGGACGTAGCTGAGCTTCGGCGGGCAATAGCAGACCTCTGCCCGGGCAAAGCCCTGGGGCCCAATGGCCTCCCAATAGAGCTCTACAAGTTAAAGGCGGACGCCTTCAGTGTACACCTCAAACACATGTTTGAAGAAAGCAGAGAGGCGGGACTACTGCCACTAGACCAACGCCTCGCAACCATAGTGGCTATTCCGAAGGAAGGGAAACCTAGACAGTCTTGTGCCTTGTACAGACCGATCTCGCTGCTGAACGCGGGGCCTAAAATCTTAGCCAAAACGCTCGCAAATCGGCTACAATCGGTCCTGCCCACTCTGGTCCACCCAGACCAGTCGGGGTTCATGCCCCACCGAAACACCGCACTTAACATCCGCCGCCTCAACGGAGTAATTGGGCAACGCCATAGGTTACAAGAAGATGCGGTAGTGGTCTCGCTTGACGCCACTATGGCGTTTGACACTTTGGAGTGGCCCTACATGATGGCAGTGCTTCGGAAGTTTGGCTTCGGACCCAATTTCACAGCCTGGGTCCGTCTTCTCTACACTGCACCCCTAGCTCAGACTAGACAGGGCTGCCCTCTCTCCCCCTCCTATTCGCGCTCTCCCTCGAGCCGCTCGCAGCCTGGATAAGGCAGGATATCTACCTTAAGGGTATAGCCTGGGCGGAGGGATGGGAAGACAAGATCTCCCTGTACGCCGACGATATCCTCCTCTACCTCTCTAGGCCGCGAAGATCTATCATGGCGGCGCTGGATATTTTCACGAGCTTCGGACGTAATTCCGGATTTCGCATCAACTGGAGCAAATATCACATGTACGTACTCCATGGAGACCCCCCAAGACTCCCAGCCACTTGCCCAATCACAGTGGCGGAGGACGGTTTCAAATATCTAGGAGTCTTTGTCTCCACACATAAAACCCGGATGTACGAGAGGAACCTACTTCCGCCCCTAAAGCGGCTCCAAAGTGACGCTAAATCCTGGCAGAAACTTCCGCTGTCCTTGCTGGGCAGAGCCGCCCTTTTCAAAATGTTGGCACTGCCACGATTTCTTTACGCCTTACAGAACTACCCTGATCTGGTGCCAAATTCGTATTTTGTAGCAATTGAAGCGGCGCAGCGTGACCTCCTCTGGGCCGGGGCGCCTAGGATCGCACTGCGCAAACTCACACTGGGATGGTACGACGGGGGGATAGCCCTCCCGGACATCCATAAATATTACTGGGCCGCACACCTCTCAGCGATTAACCAAGGGACATACAGTGACGGGAACGACCCCGGTTATGGGATGGACAGGTATTTACTACCAGGGGGGAACTATGAGGTTGCACTTTACTCCAAACCCGGTAAACACCTACTCACGGGGCCGACAAAGCCCTCCGTACAGATATGGCACATTGCTCAGCAGAAACTCGGGTGGGCGGGTACCCTCACTATGGCAACTCCCCTCTGGGCCTCGGAAAAACTTGGGAATTTGGGACACACTAAGGGATTCCACAAATGGGACCTGATAGGAATATCACAAATCAGAGACATCTGGGGCCCTAAAGGGATGTACACGTTTGCCCAACTGCAGGAGACACACGAGCTCGCGCACACCGAATACTACAGATACATGCAAGTGCAACACTCCCTGCAGGCGAACATACCTCCGGGGACGACAATACCTCAGGCCTCTCCACTCGAGGACAGACTATTAGGTGGACACATGCCACAACACGCCATTTCTCTCACTTACAAAAAATTGATTAACAGTTCCCCGGACACGCTCCTTCCCCTGAAAGAGAAGTGGGTCGCTGACGGGCTTGAGATAGACGAGGAAGAATGGTCATATGCTCTGGCTTCCCCACGGGAGGCGGCGTTATCTGCTCGCCTGCGACTCATCCAACTCAAAATATTGCACAGAGTTTATATTTCATGTACACGATTACAGGCGATGGGGAGGGGTAGAGAAGGGTTATGCAGGAGGGGATGTGGTGGGACGGGAACCTTTTTCCATATACTATGGGACTGCCCAAAGGTACAGGGATACTGGAGACGAGTGGTACAGTGTATGCAGGAAGTGTGGGAGGTCGAGATTCGCCCAGAGGCTAAGAGATGTCTCCTGCACATCTGGGAGCCAACGGACCTGTCTCCGAGGGGGAAGATCTGGGTAACACTTGGGCAAATGGTGGCAAAGAGGAACATTGCTAGACTGTGGGGTGCCCCCAATCCACCTAAGCTGACGGACTGGCGAAGCGACATGGATTGCTGTATGTTGCAAGAAAAGACTGTATACACAGCAAGAGGGTGCCCTCGAAAATGGGGGGAAATATGGACAAACTGGAATGAGTTTAGAGGAAACATCTGCAAGCCCCCACAGGCCCCACAGACTGGCTCGGAAGACATAGACTAAAAATGATCCTTTTAAGCTTTTAATGTGAGAAATGTACTAAACTGTCGATGTACTATGGATGCCACAGATTTTTTTTTGAATAATGTACCTTACTGGCCTCGTTTGTTTTAATGTTTAATAAAACAGAATTTTAAAAATAAAAAATAAAAAATAAAAAAGTGTGTCGCTTAGAAGTTCTAAGCTACTTCGGTGAGAAGTCGCTCACCGGTGTGACATGTGCTTTCTGTTACATTGTTTGGTTTGTGTCACATGGATACGGTGACACATACTCATTCTCACGTGCTCAACAACGGTTGCAAATTAAATGTTATTTTATCTTCTAATTTAGGCCTGTTCTATTAGTGGCTGTGTCTTAGCTGTAAACATCTATATTTTGGCTAGTAATGCATTTCATTATGTTATTGTTTTTTCAAGTCTTATCCTTCATAGGATTGTGTGATTGTATGAAGTTCAACAATCTACATACATGCACACTGGGTACTTATTGTTAAGAGCTCATTATTTCATTCTACATGTAGTACTTCTCTTCATAGGGATAGCGAAGGGGTTGTAGTCCCATTTGCCCTCAATACTCTTGCTGTTTTGAACTATTAATGGTTTCCATTCCTTTTAAGAGCATTGATGCATGGGTGTTAGTCTTTTTTGCATTACTTACACATCTCTATTCTTAGAGACATGTTATGAATTCGGACTCATATACACTTGTTAACTATATCTAACCTCCCTTACGTTCGGGGTAGGTTTCAAGTTTCAATTCTATTATTATTTACACTGATTGTTTATACTGTTACCCCACTTAGGGGGGTGTTGTATGGGTTATAGTCCCATTACTACAATGACAATGACAATGACAATGACACTTTATTTGGGTGATTAATAAAAACCAATACAAAAAAAGAAACAATCAATATAAAAGGGATGGTTAAAATTGAATAATATCATGATATATACACACGGCTTAGTCCTTAAACCACCA
This sequence comes from Lissotriton helveticus, assembly GCF_964261635.1. Lineage (NCBI taxonomy): Eukaryota > Metazoa > Chordata > Amphibia > Caudata > Salamandridae > Lissotriton > Lissotriton helveticus. The sequence goes on along the minus strand of NC_136067.1, from coordinate 890,022,822 downwards.
TTGGGTGTTTTGTTTTCTAAGATGCAATAAATATTATTCCTTTAGGTGCACTGGGCAAGTTTTTAGTGGGAAACAGACTGCATAGGACCTTCCTCCAGATGGATTCCATGCAGTGCCATGGTTGACCTGTCCGTTAAGTCTTCGCGGGCATGATAGATGAACTTAGCAAAATTGGCCATATGCTTCACTGTGTCCAGCAAGTATAACTGAAGAACAGCCTCCTTTGCCGTCCGCGTGCCCAGTTGGAGGAGAATGGGCCTTAGATGGATTCGGCGGACTGGCATTAGGGCGGGACAGCACAGTAAGATGTGGACCAGTGATTCACGCTTGTAATGGCAGAGGCGACACTCCGTAATCGCTGGTCTTACTTTCACTGAAGGATAAAGGAAGCACGTGCAGTCTGGCTGCAAGAATCCTTTGTAGGGCTTGCCTCCCCACCGGCTGTGTGAGGTGTGGTTTGAGGCCATATGAAGTGTGAGGGGAACTTTGGGTCTCATGGAAGCCTCTAGCTGTCAAAGCTTCAATATCCAGTTTACGAGAGCATGATCTTACTTGCTTTTTTATTGATGTTTTAATAGTAGTATACTTATTGATGTTTTAATAGTAGTATACTTAATTATATTAGGGTCCCAGTTCCCTGTAGCTAGGTTCAAGAGATCTTTGGCTGAGGCAAGACCAGTTGACCACGGGTTGCCTGGATTTTTAAATATTTTGTTTATAACAAACTTCATTGAATTCTCTGGGGCCACAGTGGTTAAATAAAAGTATTTTGCCAGACTTGCCAGTTCTTCCAAAGATTGTCGATTAAGGTTAAATTCCAGGCAAATTAGAGTGTTCCTTGTGCACGTTGGAAGACAAAATAGCTTTTTGTAGGCTGCACCATGGATCTTTTCAAGGTCTTGCACAAATCTGCCTGGGAACGCCTGTAATTTTGCTCTCAGGACTCGTTGAATACCCGTGGTCGTTGGACTTTCCAAGGTGGTGTTAAGTTTACAGATGGGGTAAGTAACCATTTTGCTTTTCTGCAGAAGCTTGTGGCGATGAGCCTGTGGCCGGCCAGTTTCACAGAACCAGACTCCGAGGTAATTGTATGATTGTGTACTGGTCAATGTTAATGGTCCCAAACTCCATTTCATAAGCTTCTTTTTCGGATGGCGGCCAAAGATCACTATCTTAGATTTCTTTGGGTTTGCAACCAGCTTGTTTTTGGCATTATACTCAGCGAGTGCTGTTAGGGCTTTTGGAAGGTGTGAGAAAGTGCCATCTTTCTTGCCTTGGTATGCCCCCACTTTTTTCTGAACTGCTGATGTACTTTGACTGAGTGTGCCCTGGGTCCCTGCCAATCAGGTACCCAGGGCCTGTGTTCCTTCCCTACAAAGAAAAGCTATGCTGAAACAAAAATACCCAATTGGCATCTCTGGGTCCTGTCAGCCCCTAGTAAATGGTACCCTAGGTACCCAGGGCATGGTGACCAGAGAAGACACCTGAGGGCTGCAGCACTTATTGTGCCACCCCCAGGGGCCCTGTACCATGGCTCCCACGCACTGCCTTTGCAGGCTGAGTGCCTAGGTACAGAAATAAAGCAAGAGTCGACATGGCACACATCCCTGTGTGCCATGCCCACAGAACCCACTGCCCGGGCATACTTCAGTCACCCCTCTAGCTGGGTGCCCTATGCCGGAGGTGAGGGCCCAGGTGCATGAGCCCTGTGCCCCTAAAGTACCCAGGGCCATTCCTGGGCACTGTAAGTGCAGTGTTGCCATGTAAGAGTATATGGTGCTGGTTTTCCTTTAGCCATTCTTTTCAACTGATTGTGGACCTCCCCCTCTTTAATGACAGAACCCAAAAGCAAACTATCTGCCTTAGTTAACTGTGGAAGGCAGAGCCCCTCTAGCCAATTAACTGCACCTTCGGTTGTTTTATCATTATTCCCTGTGTATAGATTCTGCACATATATTTTGACTTCTTCAGAGATCACATCATTATCATATGATATATCTCCAGAACTCTGTATCTTTAATCCACTGATTTGATTTCTTGCTCTATCAGATCTAGCGTTCCATGCCAAAAGGCATCCACATTTTTTTCCGTAGGAGAAATTCTGCAGTCTACTTGCATTCCACCTGTCTTTAATGATTTTATCCAGGTTAGCCTGATATTTAGCTTTTAAGCTCTCTAACTCTTTCTGTATGGCAACCAGATTAGCCTGCTGTTCTAATGAGGCCTTCTGTAGCTGTTGCTCTTTTTGTTTTATTTTGAATACGGATCTTCCTCTATCTTCCTCCTAGTCTTATTTCTCTTTATGCTCCCCGCTTCCCGCCGCCGTCCAAGTGGCCACGCCCCCTTTACATTTTGTGCCCTCCCCGCTCCCGCCTCCCAGCTGCTCCTCCCTCCCTCCCACTTGGCCATAAATGGCGACCGCGCAGCGCAGGTGAGTGTGACCTGTTCTCAGGACACCCCCGCGCCGCACGGCCACCAGCTGTGTGTGTGCCCCCGCCTCGCTGCTGCCCGCAGCCTCGCTGTGTCTGCCTCTCTGCTCCCTGCACCTCCGCCGCTTCTAGCGTGCGTGTGTTGTTGCCAACTGTATTTAACTTTTATTATATCCTTTGCTAACTGTTTATTCCTTTTTGTATCTCCCCGCCCCTTCACCGCTTCCAGCGTGCGTGTGTTTTTGCCAACTGTATTTAAGTTCTATTTCTTTCCTTTTGTAACTGTTTATTTCCTTTTTATCTCGTCTCTGCTGTCCCCTGCACGCTGTTGTGTAGGCTTCGTTGTTGTTCCCCTGTGCCCACCCCGCTTCCCGCCGCCTTCCAAGCGGCCACGCCCACTTTTCGTTCTGTGCCCTCCCCGCTCCCGCCTCCCAGCTGCTCCTCCCTCCCTCCCACTTGGCCATAAATGGCGACCGCGTGGCGCAGGTGAGTGTGACCTGTTCTCAGGACACCCCCGCGCCGCACGGCCACCAGCTGTGTGTGTGCCCCCGCCTCGCTGCTGCCCGCAGCCTCGCTGTGTCTGCCTCTCTGCTCCCTGGCCCTCCGCCGCTTCTAGCGTGCGTGTGTTGTTGCCAACTGTATTTAACTTTATTTTATCCTTTGCTAACTGTTTATTCCTTTTTGTATCTCCCCGCCCCTCCGCCGCTTCCAGTGTGCGTGTGTTTTTGCCAACTGTATTTAAGTTCTATTTCTTTCCTTTTGTAACTGTTTATTTCCTTGTTATCTCGTCTCTGCTGTCCCCTGCACGCTGTTGTGTAGGCTTCGTTGTTGTTCCCCTGTGCCCGCCCCGTTCCCCGCTGCCGTCCAAGCGGCCACGCCCCCTTTTCGTTCTGTGCCCTCCCCGCTCCCGCCTCCCAGCTGCTCCTCCCTCCCTCCCACTTGGCCATAAATGGCGACCACGCAGCGCAGGTGAGTGTGACCTGTTCTCAGGACACCCCGCACCGCACGGCCACCAGCTGTGTGTGTGCCCCCCGCCTCGCTGCTGCCCGCAGCCTCGCTGTGTCTGCCTCTCTGCTCTCTGCCCCTCCGCCGCTTCTAGCGTGCGTGTGTTGTTGCCAACTGTATTTAACTTTTATTTTATCCTTTGCTAACTGTTTATTCCTTTTTGTATCTCCCCGCCCCTCCGCCGCTTCCAGCGTGCGTGTGTTTTTGCCAACTGTATTTAAGTTCTATTTCTTTCCTTTTGTAACTGTTTATTTCCTTTTTAGCTCGTCTCTGCTGTCCCCTGCACGCTGTTGTGTAGGCTTCGTTGTCGTTCCCCTGTGCCCGCCCCGCTCCCCGCCGCCGTCCAAGCGGCCATGCCCCCTTTTCGTTCTGTGCCCTCCCCGCTCCCGCCTCCCAGCTGCTCCTCCCTCCCTCCCACTTGGCCATAAATGGCGACCGCGCGTACGCGCAGCGGCCACGCGCAGCGGGCGCGCCGATTGTGCGCCAAAGGCGCGCCAAAGGCAAGCCCGTCTGCGCACGTCCGCGCTTGGACCGCGCCCAGCGCCAGGACCCCTGGTCCCCAGCGATCCAAGACCAACCGACGAACCTACGACGCCGCCACCCTCAACGCACTCAATGCCGGCCGGAACCCTGCCTGCTGCCGTGCCGCCCCAAGACGCACCCACGGACCCTTCTCCTGCCAAGCCTGCCAATTCACCTGCCTCTGGACCTGCTCCACCCCCGCCAAATCGAGCACCAGCAGTAACAACCTGAAGTGCATCCTACTGAACACCCGCTCCGTCCACAGGCACGCCGTGCAACTCTAGGACCTGCTCGACGCACCAGCACCGGATGTCGCGTTCCTCACCGAAACCTGGATGAACGCCTCCTCAGCGCCCGACATCGCCATAGCCATCCCGGACGGATACAAGATCACCCGGAAGGACCGCGTCAACCAGACGGGAGGAGGCATCGCCATCGTACACAAGAACACCATCCGCATCTCGACCAACTCCGACAACATCTTCACCGCCGCCGAACACCTGCACTTCCAGATACACACTGACCCCAAGACCACCCTCCGAGGCACCCTCATCTACAGAGCCCCGGGACCACGCACACAATTCAGCGAAGACATCGTAGACTTCGTCAGCCCGCACGCCCTGCCCTCCGCCGACTACATCCTCCTAGGGGACCTCAACTTCCACCTGGAGAACAACAACGACAGAAACACCACCGCCCTGCTGGACAACCTCGCCAACCTCGGACTCAAGCAACTGGTGAACACTCTCACCACTACGCCGGCCACACGCTTGACCCCGTCTTCTCATCCAGCAAGCACATCTCCTTCAGTCACGCCACCGGACTCCACTGGACCAACCACAGCTGCGTCCACTTCAGCTTCAGAAAAACTGCGACCCACCACCACCCGCAACAGGTTCCCCGCCGGAGCTGGAGCAAGATCACCGCCGAGCAGCTCATCGCCTGCCTCAGCCAGAACACCCCCACCAACACAACGGACCCCAACGAAGCAGCCAGCAACCTCACCAAGTGGCTGACCACCTGCGCCGACGACATTGCACCACTAAAGAACCCCCCCAGCAGACCCGCCAGCAAGAAAACCCCCTGGTTCACCGGCGAACTCAAGGAATCCAAGAAGACCTGCCGCACCCTGGAGAAAGCCTGGCGGCTCAACCAAACCACAGACAACATGACCGCCCTCAAGCATGCCACCCTCAAACACCATCAGCTGATCGGCACTCAAAGAACGACTGGACAACAACGCCCACGACAGCAAGGAACTTTTCAGCATCGTCAAAGAGTTCTCCAAACCCAGCGCCGGAAACAACGACATGAACCCCTCGCAAGACCTCTGCAAATCACTCGCCGCGTTCTTCCACCGCAAGATCGCCGACATACACAACAGCTTCAACGCACAGACAACGCACCCTATCACCGAACCAACGCCCGCCACCACCACCCTCTGCAACTGGACCCCGATCAGCACCGAAGACACCACCCGCACGATGAACTCCATCCACTCCGGATCACCAACCGACCCCTGCCCACACCACGTCTTCAACAAAGCCGACGCCATCATCGCACCCCATCTCCGGAACATCATCAACTCCTCCTTCCACACCGCCACCTGCCCGGAAAGCTGGAAGCACGCCGAGCTGACCGCCCTCCTGAAGAAACCAACGGCGGACCCCACCGACCTCAAGAACTACCGTCCCATCTCGCTCCTTCCCTTTCCGGCCAAAGTCATCGAGAAGACCGTCAACAGACAGCTTGCCGCCTTCCTTGAGACAAACGGATCCCTCAACCCCTCGCAGTCCGGGTTCCGGGCCAACCACAGCACTGAGACCGCCCTAATCGCAGCCACCGACGACATAGAACCCTGATCGACAACGGGGAAACAGCGGCCCTCATCCTCCTGGACCTCTCTGCGGCGTTCGACACCGTCTGCCACCACACACTAGTGAAGCGCCTCTGCAACATCGGGATCCGAGAGAAAGCACTGGAGTGGATCATCTCGTTCCTCGCCGGAAGAACCCAGAGAGTCCGCCTCCCCCCGTTCAGATCCGAGGCCACCGAAGTCATCTGCGGCGTACCACAAGGATCTTCCCTCAGCCCAACCCTCTTCAACGTCTACATGAGCCCCCTCGCAGCCATCGCACGCCAACACAACCTCAACATCATCTCCTACGCCGACGACACCCAGTTGATCCTCTTCCTCACCAACGACCCCACCACCGCCAGAGCCAACCTACACGAAGGGATGAAAGACGTCGCCGACTGGATGAGGAACAGCCGCCTCAAACTGAACTCAGACAAAACGGAAGTCCTCATCCTGGGATCATCACCCTCCGCCTGGGACGACTCCTGGTGGCCCCCGGCCCCGCTCCCAAGCCAACAGACCACGCACGCAACCTGGGCTTCATCCTGGACTCCTCCCTGTCTATGACCAGACAAGTCAACGCCGTCTCATCTTCATGCTTCAACACCCTGCGCATGCTCCGCAAGATCTTCCGATGGATCCCCACTGAAACCAGGAAGACCGTCACCCAGGCACTCGTCACCAGCCGCCTGGACTACGGGAACACCCTTTACGCCGGAACCACAGCCAAACTTCAAAAAAGACTCCAGCGCATCCAGAACGCCTCCGCACGACTCATCCTGGACATCCCACGGCACAGCCACATTACCGGACACCTGAGAGACCTGCACTGGCTCCCCGTCAGCAAGAGGATCATGTTCAGACTCCTCACCCACGCACACAAGGCTCTCCACGACCTGGGCCCCAAGTACCTCAACGACCGCATGACCTTCTACACGCCCACCTGCCAGCTACGATCGACCAGCCACGCCATCGCCACCATACCACGCATCCGCAAAGCCACCGCCGGAGGAAGATCCTTCTCCTACCTGGCAGCCAAGACCTGGAACACCCTCCCCACCCACCTTCGGCGAACCCAGGACCATCTCTTCTTCAGAAGGCAGCTCAAGACCTGGCTGTTCGAGCAGTAGCGGTCCCCCTCCCCCAGCGCCTTGAGACCCCCCGGGTGAGTAGCGCGCTTTATAAATGCTGTGATTGATTGATTGATTGATTTATCATTATGATGGTGAATACCCCCCTTAAATAAGACTTAAAGCCATCCCATACAGTTTGATCGGATGCAGTAGCACTATTAAACTTAAAATACTCAACCATTTGCTTCAGCAGATCATTTTTTAACCCTTCTTGTAGGAGTAAGGATCTATCTAAGGTCCACCGTCTAACTTGTATACCCTGCGAAAGTTTGACCGTTAGTTCTACCATCGAATGGTCAGATAATATGGCCGGAATATAAGAAGTGGACATGGTCTCAGAAAGTAAACCTTGATCAATAAGGAAGAAATCAATACGCGAGTGATGTCTATGTCTGTGGCTATAAAATGAATAATCTATATTTTTATGATTCTTAACCCTCCAGACATCCAATAAATTGAAGTCCCTCATTATATTTCTGAGCTCTCTTTGATTTATGTAATGGGGGGGAAGCAACCCTGGAGGTGCAATCCAAACTTGGATCAAATACCAAATTAAAATCACCACCTAAAATAATAGGAGCATTCAAGTCAAGAAAGCTCGTTTTTAGGCTTATCAGGGCCTCTGGAGAATCCTGGTTTGGCCCGTAATATATTGCACATGTCAACCGTGTATTTTTTATGACTAAGGATGCAGTCAGACATTTGCCTGTATGATCAGTTTTGTATTTCTCGACTCTTATCCCACTATTGACTCGAATAATTATAGCCACTCCTCTGGTGCTGCCACTTTGTTTAGAGCAAAGGAGATCCTGTACCCACTTTTGGTTCTTAAAAGCAGTCTTACATTCCTGCTGCTCAAGGTGGGTTTCTTCTAGAAGTAAAATATGAGCCTCTGATTTATTCAAAAATTCGCAAATTCTATTGAACTTCCTGCCCTCCCTCAACCCGTTAACATTCCAACTTATTATTTTTATTTTATTCGCCATATTAGTCATACTGGGGAGAAGGATATCTAATAACCAGTTTGGCACCAATCCTAATATGTACTCTATTTAAAACTTGATTCATGTCTGTCTCAGCTTTCATGGATATATGAGGAAAAAAATTTCTCTTTACCAGCCCCACCCCCCACCTCCCCCCTCCCCCCTTGAGGAACCCCCCCTTTTGAGCCTTGGCGATTGTATCGCCATTTGAAAGCCCTATCCCTAATCCGTATTCTACCCCTAGTAAGTGTCTGCTATGTGATATAGTATACCTGCACCCAATTTTCATCCCCGTGGAAGTATACCAAATAGGAGATATCGTTGTCCCTGTCCTTACGTCCTTATTCAACAAAATACATCAGGAAGGAGAGCCTATTCCACAAACCTGGTTGGAGGCCACAGTCACGTTGGTTCTGAAGCCTAATAAGGACCCCCTGATCGTCGAGTCCTATAGGCCAATCTCGCTGCTAAATACTGACTATAAAATCTTTGCAGGTGTTCTGGCGGCGAGATTGGCCAAAGTAATTAAGTCTGTGGTCCACGAGGATCAGAGGGGTTTTATGCCAGGTAGGCAGCTGAATGAGCTGACTTTCCAGGCTATTGCTGCAATCGATTTAGCTACTGAGGGGAAATTCCCTTTAACTATCATAGCAATCGACGCTGCCAAGGCCTTCAACCAAGTTAATTGACTGTATTTGTGGGAAGCGCAATCGAGATTTGGTATCCCAACAAATTTTATAGCATCTATAAAAGCACTATACCTTAATCCTAAGGCCAAGATTCTTGTCAACAATTTACTTACAGATTGGGTTCAAATAACACGTGGCACTAGACAAGGGTGCCCCCTCTCCCCCTTATTGTTTAATTTATATATACAGCCCTTAGTTATTCAGTTAAGATCGGATGTTTTAATTAAACCTTTCTCCATGACTGAATTAGATTTAAAATTTGTTTTATACGCGGATGATCTTTTAATGTTTACTTCCAATCCGGAGGTAGCAATCCCCCGACTTTTTGATCAAGCAGAAGCCTTTGGAGAGGTTTCGAGATATAGAATTAATAAAGAAAAAACGGAGATCATGCAGTGGAACCAGGAGGATCTATTCCCCGAAGCGAAGCCCCAGATGAGATATCTTGGAATACTCCTGGTTCAGAACATCTCTGAGACATCTAAAGTAAATCTGGATAGAGTCTACAAGGACATCTGTGGGCTCGTGCATCGTTGGTCTGAACTGCCACTAAACATGATCGGGAGAGTGAACCTGGTAAAGATGGTTATTTTGCCGAAGGTTACTTTCCTGTTTAATTCAATACCCTTGACATTCAGTCCAAAAGATATAGCCAAATTACAGGGAAAGATTGGATCATTCATCTGAAACTCAAAATCGGCCAGAATCTCTTTGAAAAAATTGAGAAGAAAACTGAAAACAGGCGGACTTGCTATGCCAGACATACTTCACTATTGCCATTCCTTTCATTTAAAAAATGTCAGACTAATGGCTGATAAAGCCGAGACGTCTTTTTTGGGCCGTCTATTTCAGGCATTACTACATGGTATTCCCCTAGGACATGAATTCTTCTTATTTAAATTTGGGGACCCTGGATTTTACAAGAAGGTTAGATTAAAGGTGTTAGGTGCGGCTCTGAGAAATTGGGTGCTCATAAGAAAAAAGCTAGGAATCCCGTATTACACACCTCAGGCCCCTATATGGGATTCCCCGGGGACACCGGAATGCCTCAGAGACCAATTATCGCTTCCCCTCAAACCAGCTGCTATTATGCAGTGGCAGGATCTACTTGATAACTCACAGCTATTGGGGTGGGACTCCCTTTTCAGGCTGACAAATGGAACTCTCACCAGGTTCAAATACTACCAGTTATCTGGCTGGTGGACTACCATATCAAGGGATTTAACAGCTAACCCTAAGTTTGACCTGGTAAAGAGAAAGGGGAGCTGGAAAAAGGAGATCTCCTTCTGGTATGAGGCCCTAAATGAGAAAGATGAAGTTACAGAACTTGAACTTAATAAGCTGTGGGGAGGAGCAGAAGGTTCGCAATGTGATAATTTATCAGTCCTATGGAGAGATTCTTTTAAAATGCTAAATACAGTAGTGAAATCGACTCCCCTAAAACGGAACCATTTGTTCACTCTGTATAGAGCTTATATATCTCCGAAAAAATTGGTACAGATCACGAGCCTTGAATATTGTTGCCCACGCTGCACAGCTCCCGCCGCTGATGATTTGCACATGTTTGTAGAGTGCCCAAGATTGTTACCCTTTTGGTCTAAATTTGAAGAATTTATAATAGAAGTTTTGGGTGTACATCTTGTGATTACACCAAGGATGATTCTTTTTGGTCTGGATGTAGAGTATCACCTTAATGGTATGAGGACCAAATTCATTTTTTATGTAATGATTTTAGCTAGGCGGGAAATATGCAAGGCTTGGAAGTCAGAAAATGCTACTTTTTCTGACTGTCTGAAATATATTATATATATACTAGTGAGTCTGATATAGCGTGCAATAGCCCTAGCCAGGATAAGATCTGGGCGGCCCTTGTGGTTTGGCGGAATAGATGAGAGTATTCCGATGATTTCACCTGGGTACTGTTGCCGCTTGGTCTCCAACCTAACCAAGAGCTTCCCAGTTTAAAGGGTATGGAGTGGATAAAGCAAACAGCTAAGTCTAGAGGGGTTTTCCTTCTCCTCTCTTATTTTGGGATCAAATTCTTGATGCTGGAACATCGTGACGTGGAGCCAAAAGGAGAGGAGGAGATTCCCTATCTAGAATACCCGCTATTGGTGTATGAGGAATACAAAAATTTTAAAAAAGAGTATATGATGCTGGGAGGTTGTCATTCACGGACTCCACAGCACCATAATGGCTTCACTGAAGACTGACAAGTTTGGTACCAAACTTCTCAGCACATTAAACCCGCACTGATGCCAGTGTGGGATTTAATGTAACATGCACGAGAGGGCATCTTAGAGATGCCCTCCAAAAACCCGAACCTACAATCCACGTCTGGGCTGAGTGGCTGCAGAGGCTGCCACCCAGCAGACATGTAGCTGGACCCTTCGATGGAGAGCCCCCCGCTCTCCTGGGTCTGCAACAAAGCACATCCTGGGCGAGGTGCTATGTCACCTCCCCCAGGATGGACAGGGGGAAGCTTCAAAGGCATACCGCCTCTGAGAGCTTCTCCAGACCATTTGCTATACCCAGCAACCAGCCCCCCACCAGGCTTACCCCCACTCTGGTGGGAAGACTGGCGGGAAAAACTACGTCAGAAAGGGGGGTGTGCCAACCTGTTCCAACTCCACCCCTCAGGTGGAGGTGGCGAGGTGAAGCAGACCCTGGACCCCAGCCATCTTGTAGATGGGGAGTCCTGCCCAATCCCAGCTAGGCTCCTTCCCCCTCCCACAGGAGAGGGGCAGGCTAGGGGGTGTACTCACCCCAGGACAGGGACCCATTGGTCCCTGCCCTTGCCCTACCTGTAACACCCCTAAATTTAGTATTTAGGGGCTCCCTGAACCTTCCTTCCTCAGATCCCGATATCAAAAAGAAGAAAGAAGATCAAGAAGAAGAAGACCCGCCGTGCAGCTGCTAACACCAGGACAACAACTGACTTGTCCCCAGCCCTACCGGCCTGTTGCTCCTGGAACCTGCTCCTGCCTAAACCCGGTGATCTCCGCAGACAGAAACCTTGGGACACCCAGAGGACCTGTCTGCCTTGACCCTCTCGACGATTGGGACTCCCATCAGCAGAGGCTCTGCTGCAACAACCCACCTGGTGCCCACCAGGAAGCTCCGGACCAGCCCACTCTGGGCCAGCCGAGCCCGGGCCGGGCCAACCCGATCCAAGACCACGAGGACGTCCCCCTGGCGACTGGCCGACGCCTGCAGACTCAGAACCCGGGGCCACCCCAACCGCGACCAGCCGAGGGTAAGCTTTTCTGACATCTAAAGACACCCCTGCACCCGGCGCCCTACAGCCCCCTGTGCCTCCCTTTGGAGTACCTACCTGTGCTCCAGCATCCCAACTTACCTCTCGAAGTGCTGGTCGCCCCTGGAGAGTCACCGTCCCCGAGCCTGCCGCCTTTGTTCCTTTCTCAAGATCCTCATTGGATAACATTGAGCGCCCGACGGCTCAAAAGCACCCTGCACCCAGCCGCCCGAGTGCCGCAAGCTGTGACCTCTTGGCCCAATCCTACTTCCCCCCTTGCCCAGAGCAAGTGACCAGGAGCCCAGCCCCCAGAGCCGTGTGGCCTGCTAGCCAGCAGCCACCAACCGAGGGCCCCTTTCCCTCATTGGATAACATAGGGCCTACCTACCTCTGCACCCGGCCGCCCCTGCGCCGCTGGGGCTGAACTAACTGTACTCACCTGACCCTGGGGGATCCCTGAGTCTATGCCCAGAACCCTAACTTCACCAACCAAGTACTCACCTGGAAACCGGTAATTCACTTACCTGCCATTGGATAACACTGACCCATTTTTGACTCGAAAATTTGAAAACTGAAAATATTCCTATAAAATCAGCCAAAGTCCGAATTCAAAAATACTCACCTGTGATCAAGTGAGAAGCCAGTACTGTACCTTTCAGCCCAGTACTGAACCACAAAAGTAATCCCTAGCGGGTTTACTAGTAACCTGTATTTTCTCCATAGGAACCCATTGTCTGATTTTCTATGAAATTTCTTCTAAGTATCTACTTTTGAAAACTGCAAATATTCTTTAAAAATCGTACAAAATACTGATACGCAATTACCTATCTGTTTTGAGCTAAGCCCCCAGTGCTGGCACTGGGAGACTAGTGCTGGGTTACAAAAGTAACGCGATCGTACTGTACCTGTAACCTGACTTTCCTCCCATTGGATAACATTGTGAGAATCACCTCGAAAAGTTTCTAAGTGGGAACTTTTAAAACAGCTTTATATTCATGAATAATCATCACTGTAACTAAAACGTTTTTGCTAATCTGGTTTCAGCTTAGACCCCAGGACTGAATCCAAGATCTAGTCCTGGAACTACCAAAGTATTCCATAAAGTAATCAACTGTGCTTTCCTATAAAAACCCATTGAGCTCAATGCAAGAGTGTGTTGCAGAACTGTATTGCTTCATAGCTAACCTGCGATTATTGTGTGTGCCAACTTGTTGCTCCACTGCAAAGTATTTACAGGAGAGTACTCGTAATGTGAAAAATATATTTTTATAACTGTTGGTTCTAAAAATAAAACATCCATATCTTTGGATATACAAACGATTAGCCTGGAGTTCAGTCCTTGAGTGTGTGAAACCTTTTGCTGACTGAGTGTGTGCATCAAATGCTTTACACTGTCCTCTGGTACTGCCTTACTGCTCGACCAAGCTATCACTTTGGAGAGTAAGGTCAGTTCTGACTTTAACCTCTGTTATACCTCTGGGGTTGGAGGACTCTATACACACTGTACTTCCTTATAGTCCAGTATATATAGAGCCACTTTCTCACAGAAGGCCAACTTTGGTATGGTCAAAAGGACCAGGTCGTTTGCATATTGTATCAACTGGATTCTGGTTCCCCCAATCCTGGGAATCGCCAGAGTTGCTCCATGCAGTGCGCTACCCAGATCTGCTGTGTATAGGTTAAAGAGCAGCGGGGCAAGTACACAGTCCTGCTTTAACCCATGATCTGTGCTGATTTTTCCTGTAGCTCTTTCGCACGAGAGTTTAACACTTACCCAAGTTTGCGTATACAACGATCTGATGTCTTATAGCAGTTTCTGGCAGATATTCCAACAGGCCAATTTCTTCCTTAGGATGTTGCGGTCTACCCCGTCAAATGCTGCTGTATAATCAATAAAACAAGCAAAAAGCGGCTGGTTGCCACGAGCCATTGTTTGGTGTACTAAGTATGAAGGGGCAATGATAATATCTAAGGTAGAGCCTCCTGGATGAAACCCGGTCTGATAGGAAGGAAGCAGATCCTCCTTACTGAACCAGTCTACTAGTTCCGTCAGGAGAGTATTGCATAAGCCTTGCCCTCAATGTCCAATAAGGCAATCATGCAGTTGTTCCTAGGGTCCGTGCTTGGCACTTTTGTATAGGTTGGATGTAGTAGTGATCCCCTCCAGGAATCTGGGACGTCCTCCAAGAACCTGCACTCCGCGTACAACTGTCCCAAACTCTCAGCCCAAAAGTTGATGTCCTCTCTGAAGAGGGAGCCAGGCAGGCCATTTGGTCCATGGGCTCCATTGTGGCGTATGTTTTTCAAAATAGTTCGTATTGCCTGTGTTTCAGAGAGGGTGGAATCGGCCAAGGGATCCACAGATTCAATTGTTGTTTTACTTAGGTGTTCCCCGAAAGTTGTTGTTTCAATTGGGTTTTTCTTCAGTCGTTGGTGTAGAGTGTTTTTACATGGGCTGACCAAGTGCTTGCATCAAGTGAGTTCTCTCTGTTAGAAGTTTCATGGATTACCTTGTTTATATATTGCCAAAATTCTTGGGATTTACTGGGGGCATGCAGCTCAAAAATCTTCAGCCATTTTTCCTCTGTAAGTTTGCGTTTTAGTTGCCAGACCACTGTTGCATGACTCTTGGCCGCTTGTTTTAGTTCTTTTTTTGCAGACTCCGATCTAGTTGCTCGATAGGCTCTACGTTTAGAGTTAAATTCTCTTGAGCATTTCTTAATTGCTGGTTGGTGTCCCAATTTGTAAGCAGAGTTAACATGGGTTCTTTGAATGTCGCTCTCTCGGAGCTGGTGGGCTAAGTCATATGCAAGTGAGCCCCATTCTCCTATTCTGCCCTGAAGAACATAGAAACCTTCTCAGGGGTCTCACTGATAAACATGGTTCTTTAAACCAACATAGAAGAGATTGGCACAGAAGCTTAAATATAAAAGTCACATCTTTAATAACCTCAGATGAGGGAGACTACGTCACACAGTACCCTCAGAAACGGTATGAGGCAGTCTACGGAGTACAGAAAACAGGGGCCTTATATATGCTTAGGGTTACATAGTCAGCATAAAACCAAGGGGAGGTCCTGGCTCATGTAAGCATGCAAAATGCCTATTATGGGCATGCAAGATCTGCTTGCTCAACAAAGTGGGAGGAGAGTTACTTCTCCATACATCAGTAAAAATAGCCTGACAGTTATATACTAGGATCAGGTGCATTCTACTAGCTTTTTAAGAAATTCCACCTACAACTCGGGGCCCAATACAGAGCGGTGGTGGAGGAGGCAAGGGAGCGCGGTAGTCTGCCCCACGACTGGAGGCATGCTGAGGTTGTGGTATTTCACAAACCTGGCCGGCCACCGGAGCAACATGCCTCGTACCGTTCAATCTACCTTTTAAACATGGAGGCCAAAGTTTTGGCCAAGGCGTTGGCTAATCAGCTGCTGCCATACATTACGGATCTCATACACCCGGACCAGGCGGGAATCATGCCCCGTCGGGCGACGCGACATAACATTAGGCGGGCTCATGTTGCGGTGGCGGCGATTCGCTCCACTGGGGAGCAGGCGGCACTTTTCCTGGCTCACATGGACAGGGTGTTTGACCCGACTGAATCTGGGTCCCGTTTTCGTGTCCTATGTGCGGTTGCTGTACACAAACTTGATGGCCTCGGTTCGCGTGGCGGGGGTGTCATCCCCGAGCTTCGCTATAGGGAGGGGGACCAGGCAGGGCTGCCCCCTCTCGCCCTACTTATTCGCCTTGGCTATGGAGCCGCTAGCTGCGTGGGTCCGGATGGATGCGCAGATGTGGGGGTTTGAGTGGGAGCGTGGTCTGACAGATAGTCCTGTTCTTCTTAACAGACCTTAATAGGTCGGGCCCCGCCTTATGCGTATCCTACAAATTTTCGGCGAGACGTCGGGCCTGTCTGTCAATCCGCGCAAATCTACCCTTTGGGTACTGGGTGATGGCCCGGCAGTTGGCGACTGGGCATCGGCCCTTCAGATCGCAGTAGGTGGCATTAAATACCTTGGGGTGTTCCTGTCGGAGATCCCTGCGGTATCCTGGGAGCGCAACGTGGCGCCGGTTTAGGAGTGCACCCGGGCTGATAGCAAAGTGTGGTCCCGCATGCCACTGACGATCTATGGTAGGTCGGCCATCTTTAAAATGGTGGCTCTGCCTAGACTTCTTTATCAGTTGCAAAATCATCCCTATCCTATCTCAGCCTCATGGTTTAAGCAAGTAGACTCGACTCTGGGACAATTCCTATGGGTGGATGGCGCGATCCGGGTAGCACTTCGCACATGCTTCCGATCGACATATAGTGGGGGCTTGGCAACTTCTGATGTTCGCTCATACTATCAGGCCTCGCATCTCCTTGTATTGAACGAATGGTGGTATGTACACAGGGGGGACCCGGCCTATGCGCTGGAGCGGTCCCTTATGGAGCCCCACAAGCTCCATACATTGCTATATGCAACACAGAGGCGTAGGGCACTGCCGTCAGTGACGCAGGTGATAATTAATGTTTGGCGGCAAGCCCTACGGCGAATGGGTTGGTGGCAGACTTTGACGGAAGAAACTCCTCTCTGGTGAAACGGCCACCTCCCCGACCTAGCAGCCCTTCAGGGCTTTGCGGGGTGGGATGCTATTGGAATCTCTAGACTGGGAGATGTCATGGTAGGGACGTCGCTTAAGTCGTTTTGGGACTTGACCGCTGAATACCATATGCCACGCACTCAGTTCTTCCGATATGTACAATTCCGACATGCAATTACCCCCTATATAGAGGGGTTGACATCTCTCCCTGAATTTAGTCTGCTGGAGGCTCGGGTGTTTATGGGGGACATTGAGACCAAAAAAATATCACGAATATACCAATCCCTGATTATACACTGCTCTTCTGATCTGCAGAAACTTAAAGGGACCTGGGAGGCTGATGTGGGGGAGTTGGAAGAGGAAGACTGGAATGAGGCACTGGCTGGCCCCAGAGGAGCGGCCATCTCTGTCCGCCTGAGACTGATTCAGTTTAAACACTTGCATAGGGTGTATTTCACTCGGCGGAGGCTGTGGCAGGCGGGCCTCATTGCATTCCCAATCTGCACTAGGTGTGGATGTGAGGAGGGTACATTCCTTGACACAGTGTGGAGTTGCAGCCACTTAGATAGGTTCTTGAATGGGGTCAGGAACGGTTTGGATGAGGCCCTAGGATGGGTGCTTCCTCGCACGCCGCGCCTGGGACTATTGCATGTGTTGGATGGAGTGGGGGGTAACCGCTACAAGAGGCATTTGTTGTTGCTGGGCCTCACGATTGCCAAAAGAGATATAGCGAAAGCATGGACAGTCCTGAGGGCTCCGATGTTAGTGGCGTGGAAGAGGGGGCTTGATTTCTGTATGGGGATGGAGAAGCCCATATTTCTTGCTCGGGGCTGCCCTCGGAAACATTATAAAATCTGGATACGTTGGGCTGATTTCAGGGGTATCTGGCTTGAGCCTCCGCTGGAACAGGACCCAGTACTGGATGCTTGAGCGTGCTGTGCCAGTGGATACGTGTACACAAAATGTTAACATTGAATGGAACCATGCCGAGGGGGGATCCGGGAGGGTTGGGGGTGGGAAGGGAGTTTGGGGGGGCGGGAGGGAAGGTGGTTAATTGCATTCTTTTCCTACTTATATTTGATGTAAAAGACATGATGTATTGCAATGCGTTATGTACGTTCAAATGCTTTGGCAGTCGCCTCTGGGGAACAGAGCTCTGCGATTTCAACGTGATCTATCAATAAAATTTGTTTTTTTAAAAAAAAGCATTAGCGCTGTATATATATGGCAAAGTGCACATATACCATTATATTGCTGTTTTATTCATATCAGTGCATCCCTGTCGTCTTTCAAAAAGTTTCAGAGGTCAAAATGTTAAAGCAAACCTTGCTCTGGGAGCCATGCTACGCTTCTAAATATGGAACCGATCTTTAACCCATAAGCAGCTGTTCCATTTTGTGTGCAAGGGTTACCATGCGACTTTCTGTAATTCAAAGTCACCCTAGAGACAGAGCTGAAAAGCAGAACCATTCCCGTTTGTAAAGTTAGAGTTAAGAGAATAACTTCTGTTGTGTTTTATACATATTTTCAATTATAAGCAGTGTGCAGTATATTTTTCTAGCAATATAGAAGTTAGCTGTTTGTGTTATACCTAAATGTGTGCATTTACAGAAGCCTAAGGCAGTTTAAAAGCTGCTCTAAATGGCAGAACTGCATTTTAAATAGTGAATTTTACCCAATTTCGACTTTGGTGTTTGGGGCGGTTAAAAATGAATATCCTATAATATTTTTGCATAATAGTCATCCTCAAAATGTTCCCTACATAGCCCAGGAATGGGAAATCAGAACTGTATGACATATATCCTTATAAAAATACGTTTTTTACGCCTGCGAAGAGTGATATTTCACATGCAAGTTTCCTCATCATGCGGTACAACACAACTTAAATTTAATTTTAATGCTAGGAGGTCACAGTATGAGTATTAAGATTTATAAATATTAAAAAATGAATTTAAAAGCACTTATTTTCAATAATATTTTTTTCTTCATATAATTATTTTTTTTTTTTTTTATAAAACCAATCATTTTGATAATTCCACATATTAAAGCAAGCTTCATTCCTTGCCTATCATATTTAAATGTATTCATTCATAAGCCTAAGCAAAGAAACCTAACTTGAAACATGAAACATTTTGTGCCACTTCTTAAAGGACAGTCATTATTTAACATCAGAACCATGAATGTGCTTATGTAAAAAGGCATTGACAGAAAAGCCTTACTCTAAATGTTTTCCTGTTATCCAAAATAATGAACGTGATTTTTGTAACTTTTTAAAACAGCAGTCTGAAATGCAGGGTTTTTTACACCATGTTTGCACTGAAAAAATCCTAGCTGAGTCAGCATCCATTTCTCTCCTTGGTCTACAATCAAAACAACAGCTGTTTCTCAGCGACAGTTAAAACACAGCTTATGGAAAGCTTTTTTTAGTGTTCAAATGTAAGCATACACTCAGAACATACAATACAGCTTGCTTAAGGCTAGCCATTCTTTCACAAAGAGCGCAATCGCTATTTACTCACAGAAGTACCACTAATGTGAAACCACGAACCACATAGACATTTAAACACATATTTAACCCACAGATCAACACTTAGGAAAGAAAGAAAGGACAGCCTACAGACTGTACTTAAACCAAACCATTTGTAAATACTAGTTGTAAGTCATATTTACTAGAAGAGCTTTTCAATAGTATTCCAAAAGACTACACAAAACAGCCCAACAGACTGTTTTATTTTCAAGAAGCCAAAATACACTCAATTCGCTAGCGTTGGCTGGCAGAACACCAACAAATCACTCTGCATATCTCCATTTATAAAAGGGCACAGAATAGGATCCTTCTTTGGTTTATGTTCATATTTTAATTCCATTGGGGTACAGAGTCACCAAGGAAGAAATATGTTTTTAACCTAAACCTATTTAGGTATTCCCTCTAGGGGAGCCGGCTAATTCACTTCACATCTCACTATGGTACCTCCAAAAAGCAACACATTCTTCGATGTGTGCTTGAAAGAGGCATGCCAAAAATATTAAAACATATGCAAATATTATACGCAAAGTAGCAATTAAAGTACGCTTGTACGTTGTGCCGTTCAAATCTTATACAAAGTAGAGAAAAGTCTCCTCATTACTTGCCTACACAAATTGCAATTTATATATTCTCAATTACAGATTTCAAAATTGGCCAATACAAATTCCAAACCAACAGTAAGCCGCATCAAATGATCTTATCAAAGGAACAGCAAGTGTCGCATCAAAACGACCCTTACCAATCCCTGGTGTCCAGATTCTAACTGCCAGGTTCTGAATGACCTAACGGTCGTTTTTTAGAATACTCACGCCAAAAAGGTTCTCAGTCAGGAGTGGTAAACATGTGGAGGATCAAAATCAGGAAGACCAGAAATATACTGGGCTGCAGGGACAGAGAATCCCCAGAATCTCCGTGCACAGAGTACCTCCTTAGTAGAGTCCTGTCCTGTCCTCCTCAGTAGATTCCTGTCTCCTGTCAAGATCACTCCCTTTGATAGCCACTTCTCTGATGAGCCCCACGTTGGAGCGCCATTTGAACAAAATAGAAACATCCTCAGGAGTCTCACTGATAAACCTGGTTCTTTTTAACCAACAAAGAAGAGATTGGCACAGAAGCTGAAATATAAAAGTAACATCTTTAATAACCTCAGATGAGCGAGACTACGTCACACAGTACCCTCAGAAACTGTATGAGGCAGTCTAAGGGGTACAGAAAACAGGGGCCTTATATATGCTTAGGGTTACATAGTCAGCATAAAACCAAGGGGAGGTCCTGGCTCATGTAAGCATGCAAAATGCCTATAATGGGCATGCAAGATCTGCTTGCTCAACAAAGTGGGAGGAGAGTTACTTCTCCATACATCAGTAAAAATAGCCTGACAGTTATATACTAGGAGCAGGTGCATTCTACTAGGCCTCTCTGAGCATGTGCAAGGCTCTGAAGAGGGAAAAAGCACATGGCTAACTAAAATGGCTGCCAAGTACAAAAATGGCTTTCAGCTCATGCTAACAAATCCCTGCAATCTTTAACAGTCCTTGTCATTATGGCCAGTCTGCCGGCCTTTCCATGTTAGTTTCCATGAGGTAAACTTATGGCTTGGAAATGGCCCCCATATAATTCTTCTAAGTAGTCTATATAACTCTTCCCCCTTTGTGGCTCCAATACAGCGAAGAGTATAATGGATTTTCGCAGTAATGGACAACTCTAAGGTAAGAGCAGCTTGGTCACTTTCAATCCGGTGGTGGACTTTGTAAATTGACATGTGTTTTTGTAAACTCTCACTTTGTAGAATATAATCTATTGTTGTCTGGTTGTTGTAAGTGGGTACTATCAATGCTGTTGGGTTGACTTTTGTAGTTAAACAGTGTGTCGTTGCTAGCTTATATACCCGCATTAGGGCATTGAATCTTCCGGTGCTTCCATTGCGGTGATTTTCAGGGGTCTTTTGCCCTTTGTCATGCATGTTAAAATCACTAAGAATAATGGAATCCATGCCTGCATACCGTAATAATAGAGTTTCAATCTCGTTTAATAGCTGGTTAAGTTTGTCATTTGAACCCGGCCCATGGCGGTTGAAATAGACATTGATTAGGAGTATTGATGTTGGGCCAGCTGTCGTGATGAAGCCTTTCAAAATGGAAGCCAGAAAACATGTCTGATGTATTCTGTATTACTGATAAAGTTTACTTTCAGCGCATGCTTGACGTATATTGAGATGCCCCCTGGCGGTCTCCGAAAATATTGGCTTTTATTGCGGGTTTGAAATATTCAGCATAGTCCCCTATTGGTGTTGAGGAAGTAGCCCATGTTTCCTGTACACAGATTATACCTGCTCCTGCTAGAAATGTGATTGCCGCTGGACTTTGCAAAACTTTATGTATCCCTGCAACGTTCCAGGACATTATATTGATTGTTCGATTACTCGCAGTGGAGCTATTGTGCTGGGTGTGGCCGGAGGTGATCTTTGATGGTACCGGATGATTACCCAACAAATAGCTGATATTAGGAGTTAGAATGTAAGGCCAGAGGGAGCCAGGTCAAATTTTCGGTACTGTGTCCCTTGGTTAAGCCGGAGCAATTACCTCCGTCTATATGTTTGATGATTTAGATTGAATTGTTGCTCCGCTGTATTGCATGTGTGCCACCTATAGAGCCGTGTAAGAACGATCCGGTGGCAGGTGAAGTTAGGTGTTTGCTGTTCGTCCTTTTCTGTCCCTTCAGGTCTTGATCTCCCAGTTGGGCGTTTGGCCCTTTATTTTTCAGAATCTCTGGGTATTTGGTAACAAGTGGAGGCTTAATTTTTATGCCCCAGTTGTCCAGTTGTGTTTTTTATCCTTTCAGAGCATTTGCCATGATCTGGTTGGAGAAGGTTATCTCAGTTGTTTCGTTTAATTCGCTCGGCCCTGGGCCGGAAAAAGCCACCCACTTAATATCCGTTGTTTTGATATTCTCCAGACCTGGAATGCTTTCACAGAGCTTCAGAAGGTTCCGTCTGTTGAGAATGTCCCAGCTCCCCTGCGAAGTGTATTCGGGATATAACAAGACTTTCGGATTTTCACGGTCTATGCCAAGGGTCTGGTGGGGTTGGAAAGTTGGAAAGAGCCTTGGTAGTTTCCAAAGGCTCACTTAAATTTCGAGTTGAATTATCGCAACAAGCAGATCCCGCCGCCCCCTGGTCCAATTTGTATTCGCGATACGGATTTGTGAGTCAATCCTAAAGGTGACAGTGCGGTCCGGGGCAGATTGACAGTCTTTAAGACTTACTTGGACGATGTTCCTCTCCCGTTGGACGTTAAATGTATTTTCAATTTAGGGCTCAGGAAGGTGGTTTTGGGTCATCAGGTTTTCCAGGACTGTTATCGGTTATGTGGCAAGGTTATAGTTTTGACTGTGAATTTGAATTTGAAACCAATGTCTTAATGCTCGATTGGCATTTGGTGTCGTTATTATCGTTGCTAAGAGTTTCCTGCATTTTCCCTAGGCTATCCTGATTATACTGTAACCACTGATGTGGGTCCAATGAGGATTGCGTATCACTTATACTTATTTTGTTAGTTTGCTCTCCCATTAGCCCTAGTGGTGCGTGCATGGCTTTTATCGTATTTTTTTTTTATATGTGGTCTTTGCACTTGGGCTCTGAGTTGAGTTGTGGAGAGAGGAACGTGATGTATTGCTCATCCATCGGTTCGCCTCACACTTAAGATCTGTAACTGGTGTGCTCATTATTTCTGGGAGTTTTCCGAAGGTCTGCAGTATTGGGGAGCACCAGCAATCTTCTGGTTTTACCTTTACTTCTGTGTTCACCTATGCTCTACGTATCAGGGAGTTTAAATGTTCCAATTTTAAGTCCACTCCAGAGATCAGGTTGTCTACTGATTGCAGTATATTTATTTGGGTGTCTAATTTATCTGTGTGCATTATAACTGCGTTTGACATTGAAATCAAAGCTTCATTGATCAATGCAAGATGATTTTCTATTTTTTGTCTGCCAAACTAGGGGGTCGATTAGGATGGCGGACGGACAAAGTCCGTCCGCCATCCTATCTGGGGCAGGTACCGTCCGCCACAAGGGCGGGTGCATCCCGCATTTTTAACATTACGGCGGACTGTGCGTAAAGCACCGTCCGCCGCAATGTCAAAAATGCATGTTGTGCGTTTCACATCACAACATGACAGGCACCGCGCGGTGCCTGCCATGTTGCACTATGAAACGCAGGGGGGTACCATAGGTACCCCCCATGTGCACCCCCCACCCCCCTTCACCCTGGGGGCCCGCAACGGGCCCCCAAAGCAAGAACCGTATGTGGAAAGGCATTCCACTCAGCTCATCCTAATATGGCTGGCGGTGTCTGATAGACACTGCCACCATATTAGACCTTTTCCGCGGTCTTCCCCCCCACCATGGTCCCCCCCGCCATTGTAATATGGCGGACGGGAAATAGGTGGCGGATGGGCAAGGATGGCGGACGGATCGCCACCGCCTGCATGGCGGTGGCGATCGGTCCGCCATTCTACAGGGCCCCTTGGTTCCATTTCGGTTTTATGCAAGTCGAACGGCTGTGGTCCATTTTCGTTTACTGGACCTTGCTCTAAGTCTAGGTCAGGATTTTCATTTAATGATAGGCCCTCGTCCTCTTCACCAGATTTAATGGGCATAAACGGAAAGGTCAGGGGGTGCAACTGGGATTTGGAAAGTATAGAGAATGGAGTTCCTTATTAGTCTCACTTTCCTCTAGAGCAGAGGTGAGTGGAGCTTCCGCGAGATCATTATCCAAGTTTGTGGGCACCAATGTAATGATTCCTGAGTAGTTGAAGCGAAACAAGCTGTGATTGATTGAGTGTTCTTCACTATGGAAACTTTTGGTGAAAGAGGTACAGTCAATAAAAAGTTTTGATTCAAAGTTTTGTTTTTAGCAGCACATGGTGGTGTGTTGGCAATAGTTCCGTTGGTTTCCGTGCTAGTTGCATAGAAAGATGTATCAACTGTTTTTCCACAGACTGTGGAGTTCCCTTGTTTAGACAATTGTTGGAAATAATTTCTGATATCGTTGTTGCCTTTAGGGCTGTTACTATTACTAATGCTGATGCTGTTTCTGTTGTCAGTTTCAACATGTTCACTCAGGTTTTAGGTTATATTTGTATTTATATTTGTATTTGTGTTCCTGGTATTTATCCTTGATGCTAAGGGAGAGTTTATTTGTTACTCTCCTAATTGTTTCCCATCCTGTGAGGTCCTGTCCTGTAAGGTTGGATCGTATCTTGCACTGTCTTTACCAAGGGGATATAACATCTTAGCTTTTTGGTGTCTTGCAGATTTATGAGGGCGGTAGTTGGGCTGGGGCTGGGTCAGTCCCGCATTCCTTGTCTGCATGGTTGTTCTGCGTTCTGTACGATGAATGTCTGGCAAACGCCTGGTCTTTAAACTTTGGTTGATGGGCCAGAAGATTCAAAGGCTAAGTTGAAGTTGAAGATTACAGTGTCTGCGGTCCCTGATGAACGTGGGAGAACACAGGAAGGTGTGGAGCACAAAGGGGTAGGAGGCCGGTGACAGATTGCTAGAGGAGCAGGACTCAGAAAGTGGGAGAGGAGAGGAGTGGAGTGGAGTGGGGTCGGCGAGAGAGGGGTTGGAGGAATGTGGCCCCCAACCCCGATGTCTCTCAACTTCCTTTAACCCCTCTGGTCACCGCTCCCCGCTCTACTGCTCTACCCTACTCAACTTGCTAGGGTGTCCTTTAGTGTCCTTATGTGACATTCTCCGGGGGTGAGGCTGTCCTAATGCCCTGGTGCCCCCTGTTTCTAAGTCTCTATGGGGGGTGTGGTCGTAAGCACTGAACAGGGGAACTGTCCTGGTGCCCTGGTGCCCCCCTTTATTCACCTCTGTGGGGGAGCGTGGGCTCAAACCCTGCCTGGGTTATTCGAGGTGCTGGAGGCCCGAGGAGGCACCTCTTCCACTCCACTTAACCCCCACATCCAGTCTCCACTTGTTGCCCAAGTTAGCCAACGAACTGCAGCAACAACAGCAGGTGGCGAAGGGAGTCAGCAGTCGGGATCAGGATTGCGGTGTGGGGGAGGAGGGCAGGGGAGCAGCGAGGATTGCAGACACGAGACAGACATGGCACAGGGTGCGGGTACAAGGCGCGAAATAGCCTACACGTCACGCCAAAGCTGCTCGGCACACCTCCCCACAACTCACCTCTGGCTCCGATACCCAGACTTTTCGCTCCGACCCGAATTGAGCCGGCTCAGTCCCGGGTCATACCACAGTGAATCCAGCGCAGGTCAAAGTTTCCTGCTGCTCAAGTTGGCCAGCCGAAGCGGCCACCCCACAATCTCTCCATGGCTCTCGAGCACTCTCGAGCACAACACGGCTCCGCAACGCGAAGCGAGGCAAGCAGGGGTTGGAGACGGAGTAGCGGTAGCATGCAAGCTCAGCGGGCTTGGGCTCAAAATATTGCCTCTACACGAGGTTGTACTATCAGGGACCATTTATACTTTTACCCTATGCCAGTTGTGTCGTATGGGTTATAGTCCCATTACTACAGTGCACAACATATAGCCTCTACACAAGGTTGTCCTTTCAGGGATCATTTATACTGTTACCCTACGCAGGGTGTGTTATATGGGTTGTAGTCCCATTACTACAGTTCACAGCATGTGACCTCTACGTAGGGTTGTCTTTACACAGACTTTTTTCCATTTCACATATGTTGAGTACATCTTTACCCTCTCTTAGGGTGTGTTTTGTGGGTCTCAGCCCCATTTGTGTTGTTTTTTTCAACGTTTAGCTTTCTTTGCATTACATTGTCAAGTTTTGCAACTTAAAGTTATTTTATTAAATTATTTTGTCAATATGGTAATAGGGTTTGGATGAGAGATCATATTGTATTTTTCTCTCCTCTTCCTCGTTTCTTTCGCAAGTTCAGTTTTCCTCATGACGCCTTTTCTTCTTGTCATCTGTGAATTCTGGACTTTATCCTTGTTGTCAATCTTTCTTTAATTTCTGTCGTTCTCTTATCCTAGTGAGTTCTTCTTTCCACCTGAAGTTACTCTTCCTTTCCCGCTTTGTGTGTATCTGGATGTTGTCCAATGTTTTGTTCTGTTGTGTTATGCTTTGCCTCATCACATGTCTGCCTAGCCAGTAGGTGTGTTTGGGGGGCAGTGATTGGTGCTTTCACATCTATTCATTTCCTCATTGTCTTCTTTCGCTGTATCTTTCTCTTCTTTCTTTCTTGCAGTTCATTTCTTTGCTTTGTTTACCTGTTTCTCCATTTTTAAGTCTTTCCTCATTTATGGTTCTCCCTTTTGGTTTCCATCTTAATTGTTTTTTTTTGTTATATATGAAAGGGGGATGTTTGTAGTATCCTAGTTTCCTGTTCATGTTTTTTTATGCCATTTTCCACCACATGCTCAGCCAGTGGAATGTTACAGTGATGATGTATTACGGAATGTTGGGAATCTGTGAAGAAAAGCCACAGTTGAGAGGGGCTGAGCAGCATGCTGGCTGCTCCTGGTGGGGCTTGTTCAGGACCTGTACTTGGCTTATCTATCTCACCTACATATCTACAATAAATCATCCTGAACTACATCAATCTTCGTGGACTCAGTTACTACAGGATGGTAAAGGAACATCACTCTAGGTTGGACAAAACAGGAAAGCAATGCAGATGTTTGTATGAGCAGGGCATGGCATCGTATATCTTAAGCTACCCATTGAATATTAAACAAGGTGTCTTCAGAATACACAATGTTGCACTGTTAAAAACATCTGAGAGGTACTCTAGAGCACAATGTACATTAGGTTTCTGAGATTTAAAACAATTCTAGTTGCACGTGATCTTGAATTTCCTCTGTCCAAATCTCCCCATTCTTAGGGCGTCATTACTTGTGCCACTGTTTTGAGTGCAATTTTCATCCCACACAATAAAATCTTACTCCAAGGCGGATGTATTTTGACATGTTCAATAATAATCGCCTATTGGAACTTTTGACAGCCAAATGTGGCATAACATGTAGATTTGCTACCCCACCAACATCTGCATGTGCCAGTATTTTACAGTATTTGTCAGGTTTCTTCTGGCATAATATATCTGGAGCATTCGGAGCGAGAAAATCTTGAAGCTCATAATTCCAATATGTGCAGTAAAGAAGCAACCGCATATATCAGAATTATATAAAGCATTTGTAACGATGCCCTTCATGTTACTTAAAGTCCCTATATAGCAATGCTTACTTGTCTATCATCTTGTTGTATGCGCCTATTACAGAAGATGTGTGCCTAAGTATGTCTGAACTTTATAATAAGGGTTCGCGTCAAGTCAAGACATCTCTACACTAATGTACATTTGTAGTTTTAATGCATTTATTACATTTTACTAGACTGACTCAAATGTAAGTGGTGACCTAAGTGTGGCAAAGTGAACCCAAATTCTTTAAGTTCACAAATGATATGAGCGAAATCATTTTTCAAAAAATGAAAAAAAGAGAAAAGGTTATAGTAAAATATTTAGGGCCATATTCACAAGGACTTATCTCCAATTTATCTCCAAATTGGCATAAAAAATAGAGATATATGTAACACTCCATTCACAAGCCGGTGTAAACTGCAGACCGCCAGTATTCCCGCGTTAACAACCCCAAAATGTATCTCCATGGTGGACACCACCAACTAACACTAATGAGATGCAGAGTAGGTGTTCCCGTGCAAAAACACATGAAAAAACCACAACACCACTTTCACAACAAACTGCCAGATCCGCAAAGCGAACCAAAAATAGGTGATAAGCCGTGTTAGCGCCAAGGGTTTTACACCTGTCTTTTGATGATGCTAAGCAGGACGACTACCTACAGCATGAAAGGGAACCCAGCCAAGAGCCACATCTGAGGACGCACATATGCCATGGAGACAATGATCATGCAGCTCCGATACCCATGAGGGCCACAACACCCACCGCCCCCACCCTACACATACCGGCACTGGTTGACGCCGAAGCTACAACACGGACCTCCACTGAAAAACATGGAAATCAGAGAATATCCCAATGTATTGCATTTCAGGTGAAACTTGACCAGGCTGGAAATGTGGGAATAAAAACCCGCCTACCATTAAAGAGCAAGCAGGCATCCCTGAGCCGGAACCGGGCTTGTTTATTGTGACCGACATTCCTACCCATTTCCTCAAAGAACCTCTCTGTGCTGCTGTCAGGGGAAGTCTATTCCTACCGGACCTAGAGCAGCGATCCTGCCCTCCTGCCCTTTCCCTGCCGCCTGACTGCGAAGATCCACTTTGATGCCAACACTTGGTGTGAATTGAATATGAAGTCAGATGGCGGTACCTGGAAAGGTCGCAAGCCTAGAATGTTAGTGGAAATAGTGAGGGGCATATTCTCATGGCAACATCACCTAGATGAAGATGGTACTTTTCTGGCGCTGCTATGCCAATCCCCAGGTATCGCCGGCTAATGCCGGAATTACTATCGCCATCGCAATAATATTATCGGCTGTTTTCTCCGCAGTTCCCTGTTTTTATCGCCATGTAGCGTGGGCTTGATAATTCCACGCTAACATGGCGATGGAATACAGGGTTAGGCGGCATTAACTTTTCTGGTGAAGACTGATGTTGGTGATAGTTATCGCACGTTCTTGTGAATATACCCCTTAGAATATCCTAACCCCATCCTTGAGTGGACCCTACTGTGCAGAGTCTCTGCAACCCTATAGTTAGCAATAAGAGAAGCTAGCTAGAAATACCAGAACACAGGGCGCAACTAGACCCCAATTTCAGGGGATAGGAGGGGAGGCTAATGCTTAGGGGCAATGGGGCAGAAAAAGCATTTTCAGAATTAGGTCGGATCTATCCTTGTAGACAATATGAGAAAAAGCAAACTAAGCAATTTAAACATTGTGGACAAACCAATTATTATAACAAACACGATTTTGTACATTTGACAGCGTTCCTAGGCTACTCACAGTGATCGTTAAAATGCAGATTGAATGTACTGCCAATTAAAAAATGGCTTGTAGACTTTAATCCCAAGGAACTAAGACAAGTTATCACAAACCTTCTTCAAGACAACACTCTTTTTATCAAATAACTGATCCCTTCTGTGGCAAGAAAATGTGCTTGTGAAATATTTATCTTTACAAGTCCAGAAAAAATATCCTGTCCGTTATTGACTGAAGGTACAATTTAGTTTACCCAGCTGGATATTGCAAAATAATAATGGGTGATGTTGCTCTTATGTACAGGTCTCAAAATATTAGGCTTGGTGGCAGTGCCCAAATGTTAGACATAATTTTGCTATGGATGCAAACCATATGCTAAAAATTAAGTGCAGCATATCCTAGCCTACATTCTGCCAGGGGTAACACTTCTCATTCGTAAACCGTTAGCGCCCTCATCCATAAGGCAAACATAACCTCCTGTATGGCAGACTGGCAGCAAACCTGCGAGCATTACACACACAATCACACAGAAACATGCACTCATTCACATAAATATTCTCTCACAGACATTCAGTAACTGACACACTCAGTTCCACACATTCAAGCTCATGCTCATTATATTTCTTGCACTTTTTCAGACATGTGTACTCTGTCATACTCTCACACACACACACAGAAACACATATATGTTGCCACTCACACTACCATCAGTCAAATCTGTTTGTATAGCGTTAGAAAGGCTTGCATAGTTGCTGCCCCTGCTACACTTGTCTTGCCTTTTAGTGAAGCTTAGTAAAAAACATTTCCTCTATACACTATTCATAATATAACATAAATGTTTTGTTTTCAGCCACACTGGCCATAACAATTAATATTACATTGAACAATTTAAGACATGATATCGTAACAGAAAATAGCAGTTAATTCTTAACATTTCCTCAATTAAAAATGGGACAGTACATCCAATAATCAGTCAAAACAATTACTTTTGATCATTGAATCAAATTGCAACATAGCATTTATTTTTTAAATCATTAATCTCAAATCAAACCGATTCATCTCGACTAGCGCAATCTCAATATTCATACAAGAAGTATGATGGCTAAGTATGGGCGGATTTTGCGGATTGGCAATCCGCGAACTTGCGTATTTACGGATTCGCAATCTGCAAAATCCGCGAACTCCCGCGAATTTGCGGATTTTTTTTTGTGTTCGCAAGGGTTTCTGCCAGTTCGCGAGGTTTGTGTACCAGTTCGCAATTGCGAACTTACTTGTCGGCTCGCAACGGCCGCGACTATGTTGTTTCTACGTCTGGTTCATCATCACAGGTTTGCGAAGTTACCCTAGCGGTCGTACATGGGCGCGGCCATCTTGTTTGCGTGACGTAATTCCGTTTCCGGGTGCTATGTGTAATCTTGCAAAGTGTGCGGCTTGCTAGTACAATTTCGCGTGTGATCGTGAGGAAAATCTCGCGCGAACTTACCCACGCGGTCGTGAACGGGCACGGCCATCTTGTTTCTCATTCATTGCTATGGTTCTGGGCATGCTTTCTGTATCCTCTCTGAATCTCTGCCATCCTTTGCTTGTTTGAAGTTTTTTTTAATCTATTTTACTTATTATCTATCCCTCTATTTTTCTAGCTCTATATTTTTGTGTTTTCTGCTACTTTTTGTTAATTTTAAACTACTTTTTTAAACTCTTTTCTTTTCTTCTTCCCTATTCTATTTCTTCTTTATTATTTAGCTTCCTTTCTGCCCAGACCATGGTAAAGGGAGTCGGGAAGCAGCCCGCGAAGGGGAAGGGTCCCGCACCCCGTGCCCGGCTCCCATGCGGGCGTTTGAGGGGGGAGAATGTCACGCCCCGGGAGATCTTCAGCGCGGAGGAGGTGGCCGCACTAGTTTTTTATGTTCAGTGCCGCCTCCCCAGGACCATCATGGCAGGCGGCAAGATCGCTAGCGGTTACGGGATCCGGGAGCGCCGGAAGCGGTGGGAGAAGGTGTGCCGGTCCATGTACCAACAATCTCGGGTCCGGCGCACCTACAACCAAGTCACCCACCGTTGGACGGATATCCTGGACCGGGAACGCGATCTGCTGGACCTGCTCGGCCTTGAGATCCCCAGGCTTGGTGAGTAGTAGTAGCTATTTCTTTACTACTCTGTTTTCTCCTGCTCTGTGTGTTATTATCTTGCAAATTTTTGTTTTTTACCAAGAGCAATAATGCTGCTGATTACATTGTAGGTAAATTATATTTCAAAATCTTCTGTGCATTTCAGGTGCACTGCTCTCCTTCTCAGTAGCTCTGCTACTATGCTTATTTGTTTTCGATTTTGAGTTCATTTCATTGGCCTGTGAAATTATGCATGAGTGTAGTTTAAAGAACTGTGTAATGCTAGACACTAAGGGTCAGATATTTAATTACCGGCGCATCCCTGCAAAGTAGCAGGGATGCGCCAGTAATTGTGCGCCACGCCACCACCACCCATGGTGCACCGTATTTACAATGCGGCGCACCATGTGCCCAAAACGTCACCGAAGCGTTACGCTTCTGTGCCGTAAAGGCGGCGCATTGCTGGAGTTGCGTCGCAACGATGGTGCAGCTCCAGCAATGCTCTGGGGTGCTCTATCTCCCCAATGCTGTGTCAAGCCGTACGTCTGCTTCAAGCAGGCGCAGGGTTTGAGTCACGCATCATTGTCCTCAAAGTGACCGATTAAAATCTTGTAGATGTCACTCAGCCACTTTTAGGATGCGTTCCAGCGCAGGAACGCCCTCCCTTGCGCCGGAACGCCCCCTGATGGCGCAGGGCTTTACAACGTGATGCATCTCCCATATGCGTCACGTTGTTAATATACGCCGCACCATGGCGCCTCTTTTGTCCTGCTGCTGCGTCACAAAAGTCACGCAACAATGGAGCAAAAGAGCCGCAAGGGGCTTCTAAATCAGCCCCTATAGACTCAAGTCCAGTCCTCCCTTTGTACACATGGCGATAAGAAGAAATAGTGGTGGAGGATTGATAGTTTGAGTATTTTAATGACTGGTTAATGTAGTAGGAAACGTTTTTAGTGTTGTCGCTGATCTGCAATCACGATGGACTTTGTCTGTCACTTTGCGTGCTGCGGACTGCTGCCTGCCAGTCCTAGGCGAACCTTTTTAGTAGTTTGTTTAGTGAGTTACATAAGAACTTTCCAAGTCGACGGTCCGCAAATCAAGCAATACTAATAACGTAGTAGAGCACATGAGATCCGTCAATATATCCCGTGGAATAGTTGTGTATTTGCTATTTCGCCAATATATTTTGTTATTGTTCTTTTGAAATGTTTGATTTGGTTGACAACAATCATCCATGTTTTCGTGTCTTTCTTTCTTTCATGTTGTACATCAGCTCCCCCCAGGGGCAAGAGGACAGAGGAGGAGGTGGTTGCTGCTGCTG
Organism: Lissotriton helveticus; assembly: GCF_964261635.1. NCBI lineage: Eukaryota > Metazoa > Chordata > Amphibia > Caudata > Salamandridae > Lissotriton > Lissotriton helveticus. The sequence goes on along the minus strand of NC_136067.1, from coordinate 889,990,463 downwards.
CTGTAGAAGGCCAGGATCGGCCAGGCGAGGGCTCCTTTGCTGGCCCCAGTAAGTTTTCATTTTAATATAGAGTACCTATTTTTTCCTAGCGTTCCTCATTCGATTTTCTCTAAATCGTCTTTGATCTTCTTGTAGACTGTATCTAAATTCTTATCCTGCCTCGACTATGACTCCCTGTGGTATTACTAGATTATTCTTATTAGTCTGTCTATGTAGCTAACTAAGATTGCACATTTGCCAATTCCATTGGACTCCCATTCTAGTCAGCAATAGCTCTATGCACTGAGCCTTCCCTGGAAAAAGGAACATTTTTACTTTAGATTAGACAGTCACAAATTATTACATTGTTTTCTGTTTTTTTCACATTTCTTTATTCCTAGACCAAATATTATATAGTAGTGAGTGGTGTATTCTAACAATCTTAAATGTACTTTGTAGGTGGAACATCTGGTGGCGGGGCCAGCGCGGAGGTGGTGGTACTGGATGAGGACACTTCTGGGGAGGAGGCGGTGCAAGTGCCGGACGACACCAATGTGCCTGTGAGGGTTCACACGGTGGTGGCGGGCAGAGGTAAGCTATATATTCCTTACTTATTGAGATTGAAGACTGCAGAGTGTGCTTTCTGCACGGGTGTATTATAAATCAACCAGGTAGTAGCCTCCTCTAAATGTACTTCGACTTAGCTGTGAAGTTTTTGGCGAGAAGAATCCCAATCAGATCTGAGATGAACTTGATGGATGGGATGAACGAAAAAGCGAAAGAAGGGTGTAAGTAAGTGTGGAAGGACGAGAAATGTAATGATGACTGGTAAAGAAGAATGATATGTGTTTGCTTGGTCCCCGAGGTGGCTGTGAAGGAAAGAACATGGTATGGTGCATGGCTGGGTGAATGATGAAGCAAGGATGGGTGGAAGGAGAACAGCCTTGGTGGGTGAAACAGAAACTGTATGTGTGCATATACTTTGAATGGATGGATGCCTGGATCATGGTACTATCTGACTCTTAGATAGCATATGTGTATCTAGAGAGAGTAGATGGTCACTGGATGAACTAAGTGTTACTTTGAAGAGCATGTAACACCGCACCCGCATGTCCGTTCCAGTGTAGGAAAGGCAAGGAAAAGGAGTTGTAATTTTGTCCAAATACTACCATGAATAGTAGCAGTAGTTTGTATTGCAACTGCAAGCACAGCATATATCCGGTTATTACGGTGGACACTCCCTACCTCTCTTAATAATTTTAGTTTAGTAGTAGTACGTCATTCATGTGTGGGTGTATCACTGTTCACTCAATAAAAAGCAAAGCACCTACAGTCATCCCATATGTAATCAAATACATCCCATGTGAAGTGATAGATAATCAGATTATTTAGTTTCTTCTTTTTCCTTCTCTAGTACTCATTTGCATTGTAGGGTGAAAGTTAAATTAATTAAGCAGTAGCCCTTTTAACAGAGTATTCTCAGTGCCACCTGTAATAGAAAAATATGAGCTTCACCACCTGCATGTACTGTACCGGTACAGTAACGCAAGTCTGTCTCACTCATCATGGTGTGCGCCTGTTTTTCTCGGGTGCAAGTTCACTGCGCTGGCATTATGCCGGCTTGCAGAAGATAATGTAACAATTTTCCTAAACAAGAGAGAAGAAGAAGAATAAGACTGGTGTACTGTCATAGTCGACTGTAATGGAAGTCCATAGTGCTCGTAGAATTTGTTCCTTAAACTCCCACTAATGTTAGAGCAAGAATGAAGAAGTGGGAGGTTAGATAGATACTGGCCTCAATAGTTATGTACTGTGCTTTCAAGTTGCTAGTTGTACTGTGACACAACTTTCTGCTCAATCATTTTGTGTTAATCTTAAGAGCATTGGTACAGACTATCAGCCTGATTCATGAAGCGAAATAGCGCCCGCAATGGCTGCGAAAAAGCAATTGCGAGTGCAAAACACGGAAACGGCATTCAAGTACGAAATAGCGAATTCGCAAAAAAATAATAGCGATTTAAATAGCGATTACGCTATAATAGTCGCAGACTCCGGGTAGTCGAGCATTAGCGATACGGAAATAGCGACCAACCACGGAATCTGCGAAATGAATAGCGAAACGCAATATTGTCTCAATCGGCATTCATGAAATAAATACATTAGCGAAAAAGCGCTAATTCGCACGTTTGCGCGGCGCAATTTAAGGACAACTCAAAGCAGGTGGTAACCATAAAAGCCATGATTAAGTAAAATTTGAAAAACTGTTGGCCAATCACCAACAGGTCCAGGCCTGACCAATCACACATAAGGACATTCAGCAGCAGCATTAGGCGTTCCACAATGCCTGGGATGTACATGGTGGTGAGGCGGCGAAGGCTACAGCGAGCAGCACGGAGGAGACGCATGAGGCAGGCAAGGATTTACCGGCAGCGGGTCACCTTGCTGGGCCAAACCAGAGAACAGATTTATGCTAAATACAGGCTGAATGGGGAAATGATCACCTGGCTGATACAAGAACTCGACCCCATCATGCAGCACCCAACAAGGCGAAACAATTCTGTGCCCACACATGTGCAGGTATTGTGCAGCCTGCACCTCCTGGCCTCCGGCAGTTTCCAGGGCATAGTAGCCGCTGCTGGGGGGATATCCCAGCCCACCATGTCACGCTGCCTCCACACTTTTGTTGACGCCATGCTCAGCCAGCTCCACCGGCACATCACATTTCCCACGAGCCAACAGGAATTGGACCTGACAAAACTACAATTTTATAATGTCGCCCATTTTCCCCATGTCCTCGGCTGCATAGACTGTACCCACGTCGCCATCTGCCCACCAGCTGCCACGGAGTATATGTACCGCAACAGGAAGTCCTACCACTCCCTCAACATACAGATGGTCTGCAATGCCAAGACCATCATCACTGACATTGTGGCCCAGTACCCAGGGAGTACCCATGACTCCTTTATCTTCAGGCACAGCGGACTCCACACATGACTGATCAGGGGAGAGTTTGGGGAAAGACACCTACTTGGTAAGTACACTTTGTCGACAATGTCACATTGCTATGAAGTAACTGCGCTGCACAGGCAATCAACATCTGCTCCTCTCATTCAGGTGACAGTGGCTACGCCCTACGGGAATACCTCCTGACCCCTTACCTCAACCCTGCCACACCTCAGCAACGGCGCTACAATGTTGCGCACATCCGGACAAGGAACTGTATAGAAATGACATTTGGCCTGCTCAAGAGCAGGTTCCGTATACTGCACAAGACAGGTGGGGCCATGTATTACAGTCCTGCAGCGTGCTGCCGCATTGTGGCTGTCTGTGCAATGCTTCATAACATTGCAACCAAGCGCCGGATACCTGTTGACATCTCAGGCAGTGAATCTGAGGGGGACGACCGGCCACCAGCACATGCGCACCATGCACGCGGGGAGAACCCAGCTGAAGGCCACAGACGTCGCAACCACATCACAGCTAACAATTTCTAGCCCACCCCCTTCCCCCACCCCACATATCACAATTGCATGCAAAATGTAATGATTACACAAGGCTAATGTGTGCAGTAAAATAAATGTATTTGTTTCATTCACAAGAAAAAGGTTATGGTTTCAACTATTTACAAATTACAGTATTCCTGCATACTGCATGTGAAGGTTCATGGCAGGCTTAGCGTCAGCCTGCGCCAGTGTCCCTCACACAGTGTCATTGGCGCCTCTGGCGCGTAATGCCCAGGTGCCGTTGAGGCTCATCCTCATCCTGGGCAGCTGTACCAGGCGTAGCCCTGGTGCTGCGCCTAGGTGGCGGGACCTGCGTGGCAGAGTGGCTGCTCACGCTGGAGGCACCCTCACTAGCATCGTCTCCCCCTACAATGGCCGGTAGCACAGGTGTATGAAGTGCCGTCACGGCGGTGGTCAGGTGCTCCAGCACCCTAGTGATGTCCTCGCAGCACTGGACCAGTTGGTGCTGCTGGGTGAGGGAGCGCCGCGACAGCTGGGTGGTGGCATTTGCTGCCACATAATTTGACCTACTATAGGCCGACAGCCGGCTCATCAGCTGGTGGTGGCGCCTGCTTGCAACACTGCGGTGTTTGAAGAGCGCAGCAGTGTTCTCCTCCATGGCCGTCGTCATGCGGTCCATGGCCGCCGTCATGCGGTCCATCCGCTCTCCAACTCCCTGGAGCTGGATGGCTCCTTGCTGCTGCGACTGGCGCTGGTGGATTCGGAGCATGCGCCGCTCCACGCTCATGCAGGCATGGAGATGCCCATTGCCCCTCCTGCTGTTCGGCCGCTGTGTTGCGGATGTGGCTGGCCCAGATCTGGTTGCACGAGCTGCAGGTGGTGTAGCAGCTGGTGTTGCTGGTGCGGCAGGAACTGGAGGCACATTGGTGGGGTGCCTGGCTCTGGCAGCCGGTTGGCCGGCAGATGTAGGAGCACGTACGGTGGGGGGCCTGGCCTTGGCAGCCGGTTGGCCGGAAGATGTAGGAGCAGGTACGGTGGGGGGCCTGGCTGCTGGTGTTGGTGCGGCTGCTGGTGTTGGTGCAGCGGCAGATGCAGGAGCAGGTACGGTGGGGGGCCTGGCTGCTGGTGTTGGTGCAGCGGCAGGGGCTGGTGGCTGGGTTTCGGGTACTGATTCCTCCTCCTGGGCCTCCTCATCAATCTGCAGCCACTCGCTGTCACTGCTATCATCGCCACCTGTGAGGGTAAGTGGATACTCATTAGGTGCATGTGACTGTCAGACGTGCAGATGTTACATGCATGCTGGGTGTCATTCCCTGGATGGCTGTGGATTTGCGCACTTTGGAACCTTTCTGGCCGCATTGTGGTACTACTACATTGTGGACATACTACATCTCCCACAATGCTTCAGGGCATTTCCTGATGCACAACATAGGCATGACTAAGGGCCAATGAGTGAGCCTATTTGGTCAGGGACGGTCATAGGGGACAGGGTCGCAGTCGCATGCCACTTACCTTGGGTGTCTTGGGTGGGGCGGGAGGAGTCCAGAGGGGTCACGCCAACACACGCCTCCCTCTCCAAGGTGTTCTCAACCTGGTCCTCCAGGGGTGTGTTGGGTGGGACAGTCGGTCCGCCACCTCCAGTGCCCGATGCCTCACCAAGGCGCTCCGCCACCCTCTCCTTGGCACGCCCTCGGAGGTCGTACCAGCGCTTCTTCCGCTCCTCCAACGACCTGTCCGCCACGCCCACCGAGTTTACGCTGGAGGCTATCCCCAGCCAGATCCTCCGCTTGTCCTGCTCTGGGACCTTTCTGGAGTTGGTACCAAACAGCCTGTCGTGGTTGGCCACCACCCCTTCAATCAGGTTCTCCAGCTCCTGCTCGGAGAACTTGAGCTTGCGCTTTCGTCCAGCGCTGTTGCTGGGGCCAGGGACAGGTTCCTCGGACATGGCGGTCGCTATTTCTGCCGTTTCTGAAGTCGCTAACGGTGCTTTAGCGTCTGCTTTCCGTCGTGCACACTCGAAGGATAGCGTCACTGTGGTGTTTGGGGGTGGGAACTGGCTGCTTCCTGGTTGTGATGTCATCACGGTGCTCGGAATGCGTCTTCCCGTTTTCCCGATCGCATGGGATTGCGACTCGCATTCCTGATCGCACGGGATTGCGAGTCGCAATCCCGTGCGATCGGGATTGCGAGTCGCAATCCCGTGCGATCGGGATTGCGAGTCGCAATCCCGATCGCAGGTAGCCGGGAATAGCGATTTTTCTGCGTTTTTTGTAGGTCGCTAACGCCTTTAGCGCCCGCGTGCGAGTCGCTATTTTTTCCCCGAAAAGTACATGAATGCCGTTTTGCGTTTCCTCAATAGCGAGTCGCTATTAATCGCTATTAGGGACACGCAAAACGGCCCGTACATGAATCAGGCTGTTAGTCTTTCTTTCTTTATATAGTTGCTCCTTCCAAATCCAACAAACCATCAAGGAAGGAGCAGGCTCGAATGGCCCGGCAACGGAGGCTGGATGCCACTGTCGCAGAATATCGGCGGCTGCTGGCCTTGGAGGAGGAGGACACGCAGTCTACTAGTACATCTACTGCGACAGCTGCATCCTCCTCCGGGCCCACACGGGCAGCCAGCCAGCGCAGTGCTCCAGCGGTACGGAGCCGGGCTACCAAAACCAACCGCCACCGCCGAGCAGCAAAGACATCAGATGCCCCCCACAGGAGTTGCAAGGCACGCCAGCGCCGCTTATGCCTCAGAGTGTCCTACCTGGAACAGGAGGTCTTAACTTATAAGAACTTGGTGTGGAGGGCCTCCGCTCCGACCATGCCACCCTCCGCAAGGAGTATGATGCCCTGGCCGCTACAGTGAACAGCATCCTGCCGTAGTGTCCCATGCCCCTTTTTTAGAAACTTTTGGGGGGTGGGAATTGGGAGTTGGGTTCTTTTTGGGACTTTTGAAGGACAATCGTTGGGGTTAGGGAGGGTCTTGCGGGAGATTATTTTGTTAGGGCTACAGAGCTACAGAAATATACTTTTTGAAACTTTATCTGAGCATACCTGTTTTTTACTGCTTTTGAGTCTGGTGGGTGGGGGTTTAACAGTAAGTTTGTTTTCCTGAAACTTAAGTCTGTGTCATTTTCTTCCTTTAAATGTCAATGGCTAAATGTTTTCAACACTAAGTGCCTCTCACAGAGTAAGTGATCCCCCCTTTCCCACCATGGATTTTCTTCAAATCACTTGCAACCAAAATTACACATTCCCACAAGTGCTCTAAGACCCCAGAACTCAGTTGCAAAAATCAAGAACACCCCGAAACACATGCAATCCTGCTGCTAGGGCTAACCCTAACGAACCCTGTTACAAAAAGTGCCAAAAGGCATTTCCTCATGGATGTTGTCCAAACCAGTTTTATCCGGTATTAGACCTTCCCAGCAATGGCCCCAGAGCCGTCAACCCAGGCGAAAACAAGTAGAAGACCCCCAACCAGCCAAAAAGCAAAAGTACTAAAATGTGGACCGTCACTTTCCTGAAAATTTGCAAAATCACTCAGTGCGCGCTCTGCAGCTAGGCCCTAACTCTCCTCTGCCTCCATGAATTCCCTTCAAACCTCTTGCTATCAAAACTATCCATACCCAGCGTTGCTCCCAGACCCTGAAACCCACCCACAAACACCAGGAAGCCCCCCAAACAGGCCCCCGAAAACGCTACATGGAGCGAAATGTCAGAAAATGAAAAAACTTTTTCCTCATGGATGTTGTCCAAACAAGTTTTATCCGGTATTAGACCTTCCCAGCAATGGCCCCAGAGCCGTCAACCCAGGCGAAAACAAGTACAAGACCCCCAAACAGCCAAAAAGCAAAAGTACAAAAATGTGGACTTTGTCACTTTCCTGAAAATTTGCAAAATCACTCAGTGCGCGCTCTGCAGCTAGGCCCTAACTCTCCTCTACCTCCATTGATTCCCTTCAAACCTCTTGCTATCAAAACTATCCATACCCAGCGTTGCTCCCAGACCCCAAAACCCACCCACAAACACCAGGAAGCCCCCAAACAGGCCCCCGAAAACGCTACATGGAGCGAAATGTCAGAAAATGCAAAAACTTTTTACTCATGGATGTTGTCCAAACCAGTTTTATCCGGTATTAGACCTTCCCAGCAATGGCCCCAGAGCCGTCAACCCAGGCGAAAACAAGTAGAAGACCCCCAAACAGCCAAAAAGCAAAAATACAGGTGATTAAAGTTTTAATTATATTAACTGTACAAAACAAAGAAAGACAGAAACACAGGAATAAAAGTGAATAAGTATGAAAAAGAAAGTTCTTGATTCATTGGCTCATTTTCAGGGCTCGGTGTCAGGGAAGAAGAGTTCGTCCTCATACTCTGCGAATTCAGGCAGGAGTAGGTCAGTGTCACCTAACACAGAAGAAATTCCCTCATCTAAGTTGCTGTCCTGCTCATCTTCTTCCGTCGTGTAATCTGGTACTTTTAATCTGGAGGTATGAGGTGCTCATTCATCTTGATCATTGTTAACCTCTCCACATTTTTGGGCGAGAGGCGGGTCCATTTGCAAGTTACAATGCCACCAGCAGCACTGAAAACACGTTCAGAAGACACGCTTGCGAGTGGGCAAGACAAGTAATTTATAGCCAGGTTGGTGATCTCTGGCCACAATTCTTTTTTCCCATGCCAATACGCCAATGGGTCAGCATTAACATAGACCTCTGCTGAGTCATTCAGATAGTCCTGCACCATCGACTCAAGGTTCTCCACGGTTCCTCCACTTTGCTTACTTTTTGCTCGGACCTTTTGAGAACCAAACCCAAGCTCAGCTAGCCAATCCTCTTCACTATCATCACCCGATATTTCTGTTGTGTCTGGTGCAGATGATCCGGTTGCCGGTGTCTTTAACGGCTGAGAGGTCACTTCTGCCACAGGTGCAGAAGTGGAGTCTTTTGACTGGGGATGGCCTGCTGATGCTGATGTACTGCCTTTTCCTTCAATTTTCTGCCGTTCTCTTTCAAACCTCATGGCTGACAAGGCTAGCCAATGTTTGTACTTTGTAACATCTTCATCACCAAAAGGAAATAATGCACTGCCTGCCAGCGCCTTTTTGTAGCGTGGATGCAGAATAGTAGCACAAATGTAATGCTGTTCTGAGTGGATCTTTTGAAGACGTTCATCGCCAAGTAGGCGCTCTAATAATTTCTCCGCCAAAACAAAAGCTTCTTGCTTGTCTTCATCTTTTTGAAACTTAGAAGACACCGCCTTCAGTTTGTCCTCTATCATGCGCAACAATGGGATAGCTTTTCCCAAATTACAGTCCTCCCTGCTAACTGCACGCGTGAAGACCTCAAAAGGACGAAGAATGTCTGTCAGGCTTTTAACTAGCTCCCATTGCTCCGCATGTAACCTCAGGTCCTTCACAGCTGTACCCAGTGTAAGGAAATACTGATCGAGTACCGTAAACTGCTCATACAGACGCTCAAGCATGTAGAAGGTTGAGTTCCAACTTGTTGGCACCTCCTGGATGAGTGCTTTCACTGGCATTCGACGTTCATGTAGCAGGCGCCTCTGATGCTTCCGGGCCTTAAAAGAATGGCTGAAATGGTTGCACATTTTTCGGCAGGTGACCACTAACTCGCATGCTGGACTGTCTTTATCCAAGAATTTTTTTACCACCAGGTTTATACAGTGCGCCAAACACGGCACTCTGAAATAGTTACCCAGATCCATGGCCTTAACTACATTGGCACCATTATCCGTGGAAACATAACCAATCTCGCGTTTTTTGGGGGACAGCCAGTGAAAGACCTTTGTGTTAAACTCATTTAAAATGTTTTTTGCTGTATGACGTTTCTCCAAGCCAAACATGGTTAGTGTTGCATGTTTCCGAGCAGCTTTAAAAACGTGGTCCAGGTCAACACCTGCGTTTAGCTTTGCTTTAACCCCTGAAAAAGAGACCCAGTGTGCAGTGATGCACATGTAATCAGTGCCTGCGCCACTGGTCCACATGTCTGTTGTCAGATGTATAGTGTGAACAGCACTCTTCTGCAAAGCTGCCCCAATCACCTCCAGCACATCTTGATGTAGAGCTGGAACCGCAACTTTGGCAAAATAGTACCGGCTAGAAACCTTCCATTTAGGACAGAGCGCTGCCACTAATTCTAGAAAACCAACACCTTCTACAAAAGAAAAAGGGAGAAGATCCAGCGCTAGCATTTTAGCCAGCTTAGTGTTATACAGACGCGCCGTTGGGTGGTTGCGTTCATATGGCGCGTCTGAAAACAACATGGTTTTAATGTTGCCCTGGACCATTTTACGGGATGATGATGATGACTTCTTCGACCCAGTTACGCTCGCTGATGAACTTTTTCGCCTTGGTGTCTCACTCTGTCCCACACTCTTAGGGCCTGATTAGGATTGCGGTTTTCCCGCATCCTCCGGGCCGACGGAAGCCACCGCCGGCCCGGAGGATGCGGGAAAACCGCTGCGGACTGAAAAAGACCCCCCGCCAGATTAGGATGGCTGGGGGATCGTATTTCAGTCCGCAGCTTTTCCGCCGCGGACGCCTTCCGTCCGCGGCGGAAAAGCTTTAACATGGCTGGCGGTGTCTATCAGACACAGCCAGCCATATTAGGATTTCTGCTGAAAGATGCCTTTACACGGCGGCATTTCCGCCGTGTAAAGGCATACGGATTTGTGTTTGGGGGCCCGTTGCGGGCCCCCAGGGGTGAAGGGGGTGCACATGGGGGGTACCTATGGTACCCCCCTGCATTTGCCTGCACAAAGCGGCAGGCACCGCGAGGTGCCTGCCGCTTTGTGCATGCAAATGCACAACATACATTTTTATCATTGCGGCGGGTGCTGCTTCAAGCAGCACCCGCCGCAATGATAACAATACAGGATGTGACCGCCAGGGTGGCGGTCACATCCTAATTAGCACGGAGGGACCGCCGCTGCCCCTGCGGACGGTCCCTCCTTCTCTATGGTGGCGGACGGACTCAGGTCCGTCCGCAATCATAATCGGCCTTTTAGTGTGGTTCACAGGGGTTGTGCTGACAGGGGTACTGGGTGTAAATGAAGTGTGTGACGCTTCTTCCTCCTCGTCATCATCAGATGGAACATCAATGTTTGCTCGACTTGCAATTCGGGCTTCCTTGATCTCCTCTAGGTGCGCAAACCATTAGACAGTGTGCTGTCTCTCAAGATGACCTCTCTGGCCTCCAGTCCCATAGTTGGTACCAAGCTTACCACGACTAACTGCAAGCTTACAAATGCTACAAATGGCTCGGTTTTCCTTTTTTGGGCAAATACTAAAGAAGTCCCAAACTGCGGACTTGAAATGTCTGGGGGGGCCGGAGGAGGCGATACTGGTGGTGGTCATGCTGCTAATGCCAGATGAAGTGGAGGATGCGTATTGATGAACTTTACTACGTTGTGCACTTTGCCCACCACTAATTGAGGTCGAGGTGGATGGAGGTCCCTTCTGGCGAGGAAGAAATATGGAAGCGGTAGGTGGTGGTGTACTAATTAACTTCAATGATTGTGGTGTTCCCATTGCCTCCTCGTCGACTTCATCATCACGCTCAGCAGCTTGTCGGGCTAGGGTCAAAATGTCTGTTCGCTGCATGCCCGCTGGGGCTTCAGTGACGTTAGTGATGACTGCGTCGTCATCGTGAGAGTCTTCAGCAGCAGGAGTATACGCCAATTCTTGTTGAGCGTCATCACACTCCATAACTATGAGAGTTTCGACGACCTTCCTTTTACGCTTAGCTACCTTTGTCAGATCATGGTGTGCCTCAGCCTCACTCTCAGACGGCAGTGGTGCTGGTTCCCAAGTAAGATCCATATCATCAGAAGGAGGTGGGCTTGAAGAAGATGTAGACACCACCACCCTTGATCTTTTCCTTGCTCGGGATGTGGAAGACAATGAATGATCATCAGGAGGAGTGGCTTCCTCGAATGATACCTCGGCTTGATTGTCGATTTCCAGATGTGCCCCTACTTCTGGAGGAACAACTACTGTGGGCACTTGTTGTACCCCTCCATGCACCTCTGCTTGCTCCTCTCCTTGCGCCGCCTCTCATTCCACATGTACTTGGGCTTGTACTTGCACATGTGGTTGTTGTTGCGGCTGTGGTTGTTCAACACTCGTCAGATGAGTTACAACAACCTGTGTTGATTGAGGGACATTGCTGCTACTTTCTTGCAATGAGCCAACATCACTGGTCGATGGTGATTGAACAAGTAGACTGGCTGCCTCTGCAGCACTCAAGGGCTTGGACTTAAGTTGGCGTGGGGGTGGTGGCACTGAGCCCAATGGAGCGGGGGTGCTGCTTCCAGCTTGGTCCCCAGCAGATCCCCCTGCTGCTGCAGGCGTACTTTTTATTTTTATTCCCAAAAAATGTGGCGGGTTGCACACCAGTTTGCTTGGTAACTTGCTTCTTCTGCTCCTTTCTGGCATCTTTCTTGCTAGAGGAGCTACAGGGAACTTTTTTTGGGGCCATCTTCTTCAGATGTCACTCAGAACAGCAGGCCGCAGTTGCACAAGTTGCAGAGTTGTCTGTGGCCACACGTGACGTTGTGCTGCACACACCGCAGCAGGACTTCTTCCTGGCACTGGTGGTTCTCTTGTGCACCTAAAAGCAATGGAAGACAGAGGAACATCAGTTATACACCCCAAAAAATCGACAAAAACCACAAAATTCAGCTCAATCCCAACCCACCCATGCCCTCAATGATGTTTAAATTCAAGAAGACACCCCACAGAAAGACTAGGCCCATGCACCACTCACTACCCCTGGGCATAATGGATGAAAGCTATGCAAAATGGGTGCACCCCAAGCACATGTTGCCTGTACAAGCACTCAAAATGGCCACCACCACCCACATGGCCAGTCCACATCAACAGTACACCCCAAAAAAAACGAAAAACACACAAAAATCACCACAATCCAATGCCATCCAGGATGTTTACATTAAAGAGACCCCACAGACAGACTCAGTCCATGCACCACTCACTACCCCTGGGCAAAAGGTCACAACAGCAGCCCCCAAAAAATCGACAAAAAACACAAAATTCAGCACAATCCCAGCCCACCCATGCCCTCAATGATGTTTAAATTCAAGAAGACACCCCACAGAAAGACTAGGCCCATGCACCACTCACTACCCCTGGGCATAATGGATGAAAGTTATGCAAAATGGGTGCACCCCAAGCACATGTTGCCTGTACCAGCACTCAAGATGGCCACCACCACCCACATGGCCAGTCCACATCAACAGTACACCCCCAAAAAAAAGAAAAACACACAAAAATTACCACAATCCAATGCCATCCAGGATGTTTACATTAAAGAGAGTGAGAGACCACAGGCAGACTCAGTCCATGCACCACTCACTACCCCTGGGCAAAAGGTCACAACAGCAGCCCCAAAAAAATCGACAAAAACCACAAAATTCAGCACAATCCCGGCCCACCCATGCCCTCAATGATGTTTAAATTCAAGAAGACACCCCACAGAAAGACTAGGCCCATGCACCACTCACTACCCCTGGGCATAATGGATGAAAGCTATGCAAAATGGGTGCAGGCCTCAGACACTGCCTGTCTTCAAAATGGCCCCTTGCACCCCAAGCACATGTGGAGGGCGTGCCTGTACCAGCACTCAAAATGGCCATCACCCACATGGCCAGTCCCCGTCAACAGTTGACCCCAAAAAAAATGAAAAACACACAAAAATCACCACAATCCAATGCCATCCAGGATGTTTACATTAAAGAGACCCCACAAGCAGACTCAGTCCATGCACCACTCACTACCCCTGGGCAAAAGGTCACAACAGCAGCCCCAAAAAAATCGACAAAAAACACAACATTCAGCACAATCCCAGCCCATCCATGGCCTCAATGATGTTTAAATGCAACAATACAGTTGTATCATGCAACCATAACTAACCCTGGTCCTACTGGATACTGTGGCTACCCACAACATATTTTATTTAATGTTCTGAAAAAGTTCCAAAATTGTAGTTGCAGCAACTGTAATGCCCCAAACAAACTTACTTGTGAAAGTTGATTTCTAATCCAAAAGTGATCCAAAGAAAGTCAAAAAGGCCTTAAATCCAAATATCCAGCAGCATCCACAAAGAGTAATCCTTCCAGGTCAAGGTCCAAATGAAAGTGACCAGCACATGAAGAAAGCACTGGGAGGAGCCTGCTGGACAGGAACAGGAAGTTGGAGACTGTGGGGCACTTCCTTCCAAAATGGACTCCTTGCTAAAAAAAAGTGCAGGCAAATGTCAACCTGAGGAGTGATTCTGATAAAAATCATCATTTTCTGAAGGTTTATGCTGTTTGCTGGTGGATTTCTTGTGCAGAATTGCAAAATCTGTATTTCGCAAATGCGAGATTGTTGCTGCCCGCCGCACCTACGTGTTCACAATTGCGAACTCTCGCGATGCGTGCTGTGCAAGGTGCAAGGCGCGATGACGTAATCGCGGTCGACAAACTCCCGCGGGATCCAGCAGCAAGATCCAAAATGGCGCAGCACTCGCAAAATATCGAGAAAAACAACTCTGCAAACGCTGAATGACGGTAAGTGAACGCCGCTCGCCGCAAAATTGTATCACCAAGAAAAAAAATCTGCCGCGTGCGGATTGACGGATTTTCGGCAAATTCGCTAGAGTTGGCGGATTGCGAATTTGTCGAAAATCCGCAAATTCCGAGAGCGGAACGGATTTTACGCCCATGCTTAGTGATGGCTATGTCGAGTAGAAAAGGAGTATAGCTGGCAAACATTCAAAGATCTCTGAATGCAAAGTGTGAGAAATCTTACGGCTAGATCTGTTGGAGAGGGTATAGTTGACTGGCTTTTAGAGCACGCTAAACATAGAGTGCTAGTTCGTATTGCCCATTCAGTGATGGACCGAACTGCAACTGCAACAGGACATAGGTTTATTGTACTTAAAGTAAAAGTGTGTCTGTGCATGCTCCAGTGATAGATTGTGCATCAGCCGCCGATAAACAAAGTATCACCCCACCTTTACAATAAAAATACACAAAAAGGAGAAGCTTTGAACGATCAAAGTCAGCTTGAAGGTATGCCTTACCTAAAATATAAATACATTTTAAAAGGACCACTAGGTGCATCTAAAACAACCTGCTTATGACGTTAAAACCAGTGCAACATAACACCTTTTATACCCCCGTCAGTATATTTCATCTAGTCTCTGAAATAACTTTATAAGGTGCTTGGATGCTATTTTACTTAATGTTGGATACGTGCTAATGTTTTTGCTGTAGGACATGTATCACAATTCAGTGTTCTATCAAGAAGAAAGGTGCAGTTACGCAATTTCTTGTAAAGCTTAAACTGGGAAAACGTAGTAAGCAACATACGATCGATTTACCCAGCCGTAGCTTTCTAGGCATTATCTATTTTCGTGCAACATTTTAATGCACTTTTACTCTTTGTTTTCAAAGTGCATAAATATAGGATGAAACAACTAGCACAATGTCTGTCGTCAGATCTCATGCACAGAGCCTCGGCCTCATTGTACTTTCTGACCTCCAATTTTAAGAAAAGTGGATGTAGTTATTGCTTACGAAGGCATAACGTAAAATGGCACAGCAGGAGGAAGTTATATAATGTTTCTCGGCCCTCCAAAGAACACAAACAATGATCTTATAGGCCAGTGTTGCTGACCCTACTGAGTGATTACCACAGTATTTTACAACTTTCAACACCACTCCAGCTTACTGGGCCAAGACGATAATACGTTTGGATTACTGCTGAGTCCACAAGAGTTTACCATCAAGGCGAATGCCCAAATAGTCGTGTGTAGAAACTTGATCCTGCGGTTTATTGTAGACTTAATAGTCGCTTACAGTTTCTGCTGTTGATTAAGAAACATATATTTTGTTTTCTTGGCATTGATGGTCAATCTTCTGGCGATGCAGAAAGACTCAAGCAATTCCAACAGATGTTGCATTGATATCATTGTTCTAGCCAAGAGCACTGCATCGTCGGCAAAAAGCACTATTGATATGCACTCGTTGCTTAATTTGGGTACATGGAGATTAATATCCTTCGAATTCTTTACAACATCATTTATGTAACAATTAGAAAGGGCTGGCGCTAAGACACAGCCTTGTTTTAGGCCTCGCTGTATTGGGATCTCAGTTGCATAATCACCTTTAGTGCTATATCTAATCCTTGTGGCATTACAAGAGTGCAATACAATTAGCAACTTCAGGATCTTTGCAGGGATGCTCATTTCCCTTAAGATTTGCCATAACAAAGGGCGGTCAGTGCTGTCAAAAGCTATTTGGAGGTTGATGAAAACCAAATAAAGCGATAACTTTTTTAGAAAAGCGTATTTAGAGCAGAAAAGTTCAGTCTGAATGCCTGATCTACTGAGCTCTGGCCCCTCCTGAAACCAGCTTGGTACGGTTAATTTAGATCCCTTTTTTCCAACCACTGTTCTAAGTGTGATAGCAACAGCTTTCCAAATATTTTGCCCACGCCTTCAAAATGCAAAATCGGCCGGTAATTGCACACAAGGGGCCACATGCATCATTGTAGGATTTTGCGATTCCTAAATTGCAAAAATTAAGGAATCGCAATTTAGGAATTGCAAAATCCTATGCATCAAGAAATTATACAAGTTTTAGCGATTCCTTAATTTTCTGTATTTGCGATTCCTTAATTGCGAATCGCAATTAAGGAATCGCATTACATTGAGTCCTATGGGCCTAGAGGCCCATAGGAATCAATGGCAAGGCATTCTCATTTTGCGAATTCGCAATTAAGCAATCGCAAAATGAGAATGCAATTTCAAGGGTGCAGGGGGGAGTCCAAAGGACCCCCCCCCTGCACCCCTGAAATGTCACGTAAGTACATTTTACTCACACACATGTCCCAAGGGCATGTGTGTGTGTAAAATAGAAGTTAAAAAAATGCACTTTTGAGCATTTTTAAAACTTTTCGCAAATTACCATGACGGTTGACTTCATGGTAATTTTCCCCTTCCTAATTGCGAATTCGCAATTTAAAAAAAATCATGCATAGCATTTAAGAAATCGCAAAATTAGCGATTTCTTAAATGCTATAGCAATTTAAGAAATCGCTAACAATTGCGATTTCTTAAATAGCGAAAAATGGAAAAAAATTATGCATCCCAAAAATGTTTTTAGCATTCGCAAACGGCCGATTTTTGCGATTCGCACCGTTTGCGAATGCAAAAACCAATGATGCATGTGCCCCAAGGTCTCTTGAGCCTTCTTTGTGTAGAGTCACAATTAAGGATTTTCTCCATGATGTAGGAATTTCTTCTAGAGATCAGATATTATTAAAAGTGCAAGTCAGAATAGATGACAATAGTATCAGCTGATTTCGGTAGACATCTGTAAGAATTTTGTCTAGACTAGCTGCCTTATGGGTTTTTTGAGCCATGATCGCTTGTAAAACTTCCTTTTCACTGAATTCATGCAGTTGCTATGGAGTCAATGGTTTGCCAGGGTTTGTAAAAACTATTGTAGAAAGTCCATGGTCTGAGGTGTACTGTTTTAGGCCTTAATGCTTATTAGTTGTTGACTTTGGGTCTAATTTCCCGCTATGATCTTCAAATTGGGGTGTCTCATTGGAGTTGATGTTACCCACAGTCATCACCTGATGTTGTGCTAGCTAGATAGAGTTGTGGGCTGATGTTCACCTTTAAATTCTTTGGAGTACTCCACAGCCCTATCTGAGGATCTCTCAGAATTCCCTTGGGTTTCGTGAGGATGTTACATCCAGCAGACCCTGCCATAGCTTATGCGAGTGATGCTTCTTTTTATATTTTAATAGCCCTTTATACTGCTTTCTTCTATCAAAGAATAGATGTTCTTTCGTTTGAACAAATGTCAGTTCTTTAGAGCTAGTGACAAATCTTTTTTTTAGTTTTGCCCACTTCTCATCAAACCAATCCTGTCCCCCCGGGGAAAGAATGTTCAGGGACAGTATTAGTTCTCTTTTTTCTTTACACACTTGTCTGTGACAGCAGCTCCTCAAACTTTTGCAACTTCTGCAGCTATTGCACCATATCATTTACAGGTAAGGTTAAGATTGTGGTATGTAATATTGACCATTTGTGTCTGATAGTATAGATTTTTGAGTCACAGTTATATTGTCAATGTTCTTTCTATTTGGCTTTAAGGCAATTTTAAGGCCACTTGCATTTCGGCAAGGAGTTGGCATCCAAAAGCCCAAATTTGGATGCTCCAAAACCAGAAGCAGTGGATCATGATAATCTCTCAGTCCTATTGATTACACCCTTATCAGTAATACGATGTAATGCTTCAATATTAATTGCCATACAATCAAAGATGCTTTGCCTACCACCAACTCAAAAGGTAGATATAGAGGGTTTATCTGATTTATTTCTGCTGTTCAGTAGGGCAGGCCTCCCTCAATTAGAGCTACGGAAATTAATTTGCCCATCATTGTGATCATGAAGCTCTCTGCTCACTATTAAAAAATCATAACATATGGCCTTGTCAATGCTTGTTACAAGTATATGAATGAAAAAGTGCACTTCCTTAAAATAGCTGTATGGGGTTTTTACTTGGTTTCAAATGTGAATCAAGCAGCAACATTATAGGAAACTAACTAATCCACTTTTTAAAAATCAATATTACAGCATTCAATTGATCAGGTTGACTCCTTGGCAAACATGTTTTTTTATCCAGTAATACTTTGCATATAGGGATTTTAACTCCCCACCTACCCTGCATAAAAAACTACACCTCCCAGAGTGAAGCATTGTGGTGAATGGAAAGCCAGGAATGACTGAAGGTGTCCATTAATACAATGGGCAATTAAGTAAAAAGTTTGAGGTTGTGACTTTTTTCAGTCTATATTTTTGGATACAATCAAAGAGTACTCAGCAAAGATGTGAAATGGCGAAGATTGCATTTCCTGTCCAGATGTTAGTATTGAATTGATAACTGTCGAACATTCAAACTTCTCCAGAGCGTTGAAGCTTGCTAAAAACGTGGCAGCTAACCACAATGACAGCCTGAGGGGCTCCAAGGCCAATATTCTAACATCACCTGCAACCTCGACCCCTCCTTTGGCCACACTGTGTAGCAGCTGCAACTGAACATATCTGAATTAAGAATTTGAACAGATAATCTCCACGTTGGCTCCTGTACAGAAGCCAGTCTTTGGTGTACTTTTATAAGCCACAGCCTCTCAGTTCAAATATTGTTGGGGCTTGTGCCCCAGTGTCCTACAGAATCTGGCGTCCATGACCATAGCCTCACACAGATCTCCACTGAGGTTACTGCCTCCACAGAGCACTGCCACCATTCAGGTCAATGGGGCCTAAAAGCTGAGTTATATCATGGGTTCAGCAGCAACGAAAACACCAGGCCCCTATGTAGGTCAAGGTGGCTCAGGTGAAGGATTAAAAAGTATCTCAGGAGCCAGTGCTACTTCTCCCACCCACAATGCACCTTTGATCTGAAGTCCTCACTTTATTCCCTCACAAGCCCACAGCTTTAGTTGTATTTTTTGTTCCTTAACTTGTTGCATCTATTCACCCTTTCTGCAGCCTTTGCCTGCTTGCTCCTCCTGTACCAGATAACCACTCATTAACCACTACTGTTCACGAACAACGACCACCTGACCCACGACTTACTAACTTACACACTTAAACACAAATCTTACACATAACCGGTATCTAATGCTAGGGAAAGAGATGGGTCTGTGTGAAAGTAGGGTGAGAGGAGTGAGTTCAGGGTGAGTGATGGGTCCATTTGACTTTGCGTGCGGGTGAAAGTGCAGAGTCGAAAGAATGATTGCATGGTGAATGATGTGATTGTTTAAGATTGAGTACGTGGTGAGACTGCTGGATGAGCAGTGAAAAAAATGAGAGGTGAGTGGAGTGTCATGTAAATGGTGTGCTCATGTGAGTGCAGGGTAGAAGAGTGACCTGTTAGATTGCAGGTTAAGTGGTGAGAGTGACAAGTGAGTGGAGTGTCATGTTCATGCAGAGTGAGGTTATGTGCTTGTGTAAGTGCAGGGTTAGAGGGGGTGAACATTGTGATTGCAGGGTAAACAATGTGAGTGGAGGGTGTGCGGTGTTAGTACAGTGTGATCTCTGTGCAAGCAGGGTTAGTGGTGAGATGCAGGGTGAGAGAGACAGGTGAGTGGAGTCCCATGTGAGTGCAGGGTGATCGGTGTGATTGTGTGAGTGCAGGGAAAGAGGAGGGTGAATTGCATGAGTGCATGGTGAGCATTGTACGTGCAGTGTGATCGGCCCTTTCAGCCCTATGGGCGTTGCACTCCTGCCTGATCCCCATACATGTACACATGTAGTTTTAAAAATTGCTTGCGTTTTTACATATACGTTTTGGAGCTCTGCGAATACCAACAAACTGTAGGTGTTTACATGTGCACAAGAAGACCTATAAGGGTATGAGCTCCAAAGACTGGGGGCCTGATTTAAAGTTTGGTTCAGTGGTAATCTATCCAAATGTGATGGACATCTGCGCCATTTGACAAGAGCCATAATATAATATACAACACACTTTAAATAAGGTGGACAGGATAGTAACCCATATGCCAAACTCGAAATCACACCCAGAATCTAAAGCCATGTTGGTAGAGAATGTTGATTCAGTATGTTAGTAAAATTGCCTTTCAGGGTTATGTGAAAAAGTGGATTATTAGTTGTGAAAACTCACCAAGAAATAATGTCACTATTCTGTATCAGGGCCAGTTAGGTTAATTTGATTCAAGCCTTAGCCCAGTAGCACAGATGCAGCACAGAGCAGTCAGACTTAACTTAAAGGAAAACATGTGTCAAGCAGTTATTAGTACCAAAACAGTTAATAAGTGGGAGACAGGACACAATAAAAACTCAATTCCAATGTATACACATTTTATATATATTTTTATCAATAAATACACACTATAATGACAAAAATCTGATGAAGGGTACCAAAGTTATGATTTTTTAGAGGTTTTCAGAAATCACTGCAATTTACTGAAAATGTTTCAGAAATCACTGCTTTTCACTAGTAGCTGTAGGCGAAGGTCCTGGCTCAAATAAAAATTTCAGGCTGACCATGATGTAGTCCAGTCTGCCTGAAACTGCAGTCAGATGCATGAGCTGGGGTTGGTCCCAGTCAAACCTTTACCTTTGCACGTGGAACTTTTCTGGTTCTATTTCTCATCAACAGGCTCATCGGTGTGGTCCTCTGCAGCTTGGATCTGGCGTTGGGCTCGACACTCAGCAGACAGGAGAAGTACTACAGTCCAGTATGAACCATGATTCTTGATGGATGTTATCTACAAACCAGCAAAGCTTCTCAGCAAGTACAGTCAACAGTCCAGGGAGGCTGTGACATTGACAGGGAGCTGAGTAGTGGTAGTGTTCGAGCCTTTGTTTTTTTGTTAAAAAACGTTAACTTTGAGCTTTAGACGCACCAGTTGTAGTGCTTTCAAGGAGAAAGAGTACAATCTAGCATCAGCCAAAGATTCAGGACTTGGGAGCACGTCTTGGGGGTAAGACTAGACCTCAATGGCTGCACAAATGGGGACTAGGGAAGACCCGTTTTAACTGGTCAGCTGAGCACTTTGCTGATGCAGGCCTTCTTTAGTTTTTGTGTTTCTGGAGCTAGCAAGACTAGCAAACTTGCCCTTGAAGTCCACTCTCCAGTCCTTGGCACAAGTGGGAGCATGCCCAGCCCTCTCCACAGCTTTAATAGCAGGAGCAGTCCTCTCTTCTAACATCCTATCTTGGTTCAACAGGTGCAATTTCTTGGTGCAGCCTTTCTTTCTGAGATCCACAGGTTAAGCAGGTGCAGTTCCTCTTCTGTTCCTTCAGAGTCCTGTAGTGTTCTGAGGCTGGTAACTTAGAGTGCTGCTTTTATGCCAGTTTCAAGTTTGTGGGTGGGGTGGGATTCCCTAGCCAATGAGGAGACAATTCCCATGGGCAACCCTACCCATTCTTGTATACCTTTCTGTGGGATCTGCATTAACAATCCAACAGTGCATCTGTCTGGCACTAAATACTCTCACCGTGCATCTCTATACCCAAATCCAAGATGTCAGAATCTTCCTTGCCTTAGTCAGAAGTATGGGCACACCACTGTCCAGTATAATGTGTAACTCGTCCTGAAAACCTTCTGGAGGACATTCCAGTTTATCTTTTAGACAAAGGAGAGGGCAGGCTAAAGTAAACTCACATGTGCCTGTAACAGGCAACTGTCCCTTTGAAGCTTGGCCATCTGCGGCCACAACCCTCTGGCCATCCTTTCAGGAGGTGGACACACCTCCTGGCAGGAGGGCAGGTGGCTTTCTCAGGTGAAAGGTAAAAGGTGCTTTTTAAAGTCACCTTTATATTGAGAGTTACTTTAAATCTGACTTTAGCACTATGTCAGGTGTAAATAAAAAATGTAATTGATACCATGAAGCACAGTATTTGGCGGTCCCTAATAGAAGTTAGAACTTAGTGGTTAGCTAGAGTAACCCCATGTTAGCTATTGGGGCTACCAGCCTTGCTAAAGTGTAAACAACAATGGTGAGTTTTCACTGTCACTCTAGAGACATGTAACAGGCATGTCCTTTTTAATATTCACACCCTGCCTTGTAGACTTTTAAGACCTACCTTAGGGGTGACTTATAAATATTAAAAAGAAAGGGCTGGACTTGCCCAAAAAGTTATTTTGCAATGCTAAGTTGCCAGTTTAAAAGCTGCTGGCTAGGCTGCAGTGGCAGACCTAGAGCTATGTTTTCACTTTGTCACTAAAATGTTGGCACAATACGTGCTGCGGTCCACTGGTGACACTTAATTAAAATCCTTTTAGTCAGGAAGATCAACAGTGGGAAAGTTTGCTAGGTCAGTACGCTGTTTAAGGGTTAAACTAACCCTAGTATCTGCTTCCTCAATAGTAGAATGCTCAGTAGCAGAGAGGTTTCTTTCATTACAAAGTGCAACTTCCACGGAAATGAGGTGCAGCCCCTTTAAAGAAGGTGCTGAAGCTGGAACAGCTACTACTCATTTGATATTATAGGAGTGGGCAATTCTATAACACTATCTACACCTGTGCACCACACATTCATTATACAAAACAACAACAGGCATGTCCATATGAATCCTTAAAGAGAATGGATGGCATTTGTTTCCTATATTAAATTCCACAATTCTCCACTGGCAATAAAGCTGTTAATATGTATATTTGTCATTGTAACATAAGGATATTGTTGAGGCATGGACAACACTTATTTTGCTGGACTTAGTCCAGCTGTAGATGTTTTTTTTTTAAGTACAAGCATGTAAAAAATTTGATAGGCAACCATCATGTTCTGTCAAACTATTAACACAGACATCTATAAATGCAGAGTATATATAAATATATATTTTCACTGAAAATCCAAAGGCTAAAGGGAAGTTACAGTTAGGTGAAAATGTCAGTTAAAACATACCATTCTAAAATAATATACCTGAAATTCAGCAGTTATAGTTATCTCAAGTAACTATAACTCATGCCCTAAACTAACTATAATTCATGCCCCTGCCATCTACAGTGTTGTTATCAATAATGTCAAGTTGCCGTCATGTTATCAATGTGTGATTGAACATGTGATGAGTGCAGTAATATTGGAGGTAATTAGCACTGCAGCCTGACTGAGATGTTACAATTTAAAAAGTGTGATTTTAGGAAAGGCAGACTTACCAACTTTGTCAAAGGGTCAGAACACCAAAATATAAAAAGAGGGCATATTTGCTTTTTCAACATATATATTGCAGACCTAACATCTCTGTCAAAAAATTACCAATATTTGTAAGCAAATGTATATTTAATTAATTCACATATTGCAATGTTTAAGAAAAGTGATTGTCTTAAAAAATAGTCTGCTTTGAAGCTATGTTTTGTGCGTTTCTTGAGGTCACATACTATGGCCTGGGACATTTCTGGGCATCTGTTCACACTCGTCGCTGGGTGAGATCGCCGCACCGCTCGCTTGCGGACCGCATCACGTCGCTGCGAGCATCGTCGCAGAATCAATGCATCGAGGAGCTGCGAGAGAGAGGATCCCCGCTGGACCGCGCATCGTCGCCCCAGAGATCGTCGCAGCCCTACGAGATCGTCGCATCGTGCCTTTGCGAGAACAGACTTCCTACGGAACCTACGCATCGGAATCCATACAAGTGGCCTTCCTCCCCATACAGACCGGATTCGTCGCAACACGCCCGCTGCTGCAGCGGGGCTGTCGCATCGCCTCCCCAGGGTCTCAGGAGCAACGCATCGCTTGTTTTCCACCGCACCAGCTTCTGCTTTTGGAACTTTGTTGCAACTAAAAGGTACTGTGAGTAAACGTGACGCAACTGTGAACTTTTCACGCATCAGTAGAGAATTCTATCGCAACGTAGAGAATTCTAACGCAACCTTAAGAACTCTTTTTGAAACCATATTCTTGAACTGTGTATGTTGGATTTTTGTCGTTTTGGTCTTGTGTAGTTTAGATTAAATACCTTTATTTTTCTAAACTGTTGTGGAGTCAGTTTGTGGTGTTTTCACTGTGTTACTGTGAGTGTTGGTACAAATACTTTACGCATTGCCTCTGGTTAGCCTAGATTGCTCGTGCCAAGCTACCTAGAGGGTGAGCAGGGGTTATCTCAGAGGGTTATCTCCTAGCCCTGACAAGAAGCAAGGGTCCCTATTTGGACAGTGGTACCTACCTCTGCCAACTAGAGACCCCCAGATCTAACAGAGGTCACGCAGTAGGCCTGATGCTGGCGCGCCTAATGCAAGTCCGTTTGCGCCCATCCGTGCCTGGACCGGCCAAGCGCCAGGACCCCTGGCCCCCGCGAACGCCATGACGCCCACCTCCGGTACGACTTCAGCACCCTCCACGCACTCAACACCAGACGATCACGCACCTGTTGCCTGGCCACCCCGAAGCGCACCCAAGGACCCGTCTCCTGCCGGAACTGCAGCTTCAACAGCATCCGGCCCGCCAGACCACCCACCGAAGAACCCAACTTCCTCAGATGCATCCTGCTGAACACCCGCTCATGCCGCCAAACTCTGGGACCTACTTGACACCAACGCCCCAGACGTCGCCTTCCTGACAGAGACCTTGCTGACCCCCTCCTCGGCACCTGACATCGCCAAAGCAATCCCGGAAGGCTACAAGTTCACCCGCAAGGACCGCACCAACGGAGCAGGAGAAGGAATTGCCATTGTCCACAGAAACACGCTCAAAATCTTGACAGACGCCGACGACACCCTCAGCACCGCCAAACACCTGCACTTCCAGATCCACACTGACCCCAACACCACTCTCAGAGGCACCCTCATCTACAAACCCCCCGGATCCTGGCCGCAGTTCAGCGACTCCATGGCCGATTTTATCAGCACACACGCCCTCGCCTCCACGAACTACATCATCCTCGGGGGACTGAACTTCCACCTCGAGAACAACAACGACTCCAAAACCTCCACCCTGATCGACAACATCGAAAATCTCGGACTCAGACAACTCGTCACAACACCCACCCACTCTGCCGGCCACATCCTTGACCCCATCCTATCAGCAAGCACCTACGTCTTCTTCAACCACACCACCGAACTCCACTGGACCGACCACCGCTGCATCCACTTCACCTTCCAGAAACCCACCACACACCACCACACCCAGCAGATGTCTCACCGCAGCTGGAGCAAGGTCACTGAGGACAAGCTAACCACTGCCCTCACCCGCAGCCCACCCGAAGACCCAACCGACAACGACGCCGCAGCCCCAGACTATGGATCGACAACTGCGCCAACACCCTCACCCCGCTCAAGAAACCCCCCAACACCCGCACCAGCAAGAGAGCCAGCTGGTTCACCGAAGACCTCCAGGCCTCTAAGCGAACCTGCCGAAAACTAGAAAAAAACTGGACACGCGAAAGAACACCCGAAAGCTACACAGTCCACAGGACCGCCACCCACCGACACCACCACCTCATCAGATCCGCCAAAAGGACCGCATTCAAAGACCGCCTAGACACCAACGCACACAACAGCAAAGAGCTCTTCAGCATCGTGAAGGAACACTCCAACCCCAGCTCCAACACCAACGACAACCCACCGTCACAAGACCTGTGCGACTCACTGGCCACCTTCTTCTATAAAGATCGCAGACATCCACGACAGCTTCGACATTGTCACCACCCCGGCAACCACCGACACCCCCGCTCCCACGAACACCACTCGCACCAACCGCCTGCTCGCCTGGACCAACATCAACGACGACAACACCATCAAGATCATGAACACCGTCCACTCCGGATCCCCGGAAGACTCCTGCCCCCACTCGCAGTTCGGGCTGGACTGTTCCCATGAGGCACAGGGTCAGACTGATTTGCATATAGCCATGTCTGAAATGGGGTGGCTGAGTGGGCTAAAGAATGGTGATGGAATAAACCCAGATCAGTTGACTGGGGGTGAGTGTTTGATTTGCTCAAACGCTCCGTCCATCATCCTCTTTTGTATCGCTTTGTTCGCCCTAAGTGTGGCAGGGTATGCTCAGACGTGAGTCCCTTGCTCACTTGGCCACTGGATTCAAGATAGCCTGGCTGATGAGTATTATGAATCCGAAACCGGTCACAGGATGCTTGTTTCCGGTCCATGGAAGACGTGTCTTGGCAGGTCGGGCTGGACTGTTCCCATGAGGCACAGGGTCAGACTGGTTTGCATATGGCCATGTCTGAACTGGGATGGAGGAGTGAGCTAAAGAGTGATGATGGATTAAACCCAGATCAGTTGACTGGGGGTGAGTGTTTGATTTGCTCAAACGCTCCATCCATAAATCCACTTCGATATCGCTTTGTTCGACACAGAAAGAGAGCAGGCGCCGCAGGACGCACCCGCGGTGCCAAAACGGCAATAGCGAGCCACCGCACAGCACCGTGACGCACCCGAAGAAAACAGAGAGGTGTCACGGGCTGTATTGCGGCCCGAGAGGAAGAAACGGGCAGTACCGTGGGTCTAATCACGGTCCGCGGTACAACAAGTAACGAGCTGAATATCTGGCAATGTGAGTACTGTGATGTATTCCTATAGGTTCTGAATCGATCCCCCTATTCCTGACCCTATTCTGGTTAAACAAACCAACAAGTTAACTAACAGTCAGCCCATGAGGCAGAAAACCCCCATGATGCAGATACCGTTATCTGACGCAGTCACACTACGGCACAGGAACGTGTTATCTGATTAGGTCATAACGCTTGCGATCTAATTAGACAAGCGATATTCCTCCAGCCCCTGATAAGGCATACGGAGTTCTCATAACAAATCAAACCTATGACAACCTGGGCAAAACCCTGCGGCCATTGTTTTGATTTCACCGAGAACTTCAGCAAAAGAATGTGCTAACGAGCAAGTCGTATGACATCCTTATTGACGTATCTATGTCCATCCTTACGTCAATCTCGGCACCTTAAAGGTATAAATATTACCGATATTGCCCTATGCAAACACACGCGGTGGTGACGAGACGGAGCAGCCATACTTGCCGAAGCCCAGAGCAGAGCAGACCCCGCTGGCACAGCCCCGCATTCCTGACGCGCTGAGAACGAGACGCGCTGCTTTCTCCTGCCGAGAGATCCAGCACCGGCGCTTCCGGGTAGCCCTCGCAGGCAGCCTGGAATATCGAGACCAGAGAAAGAGATACCTTAAACTGTAACTTTCTATTCCCGCCCACGTATTAGGCTTAGGTCAGGTACACGGGTAGGCGTATTTAGAAACACCAGTTGAGTACGTTTAGTCAAATGTATATGTGTATATAATATATTTTATTCATTTTAAAACATCTTATGGCTTAGAAACCATATCAATGTTTTTACAGTATTATTTTATACTTCTGCTTTTAATGTATGCACTTTACTTAACTATAAGTATTGCAATAATATCGATCCATTTCTCTTGTATGAGAAAAGAGACTGATCAATAAATAACACCTTTTTATTGAACACGCCCGTCTCTTCCTTTTCTCTACATTCTGATGAGACTAAGAATGCACGTACTGACTGAGTAAAATAAATTGCCTTTTGTTCACACGACTCTCGAGATACACTCTTGATTAGGGGAGAGCAAAGTTGTCATGTTCTATGGTTGTCAGAAACTAAATCCCTTCTTGTCTAATCAGGGAAGTTAATTCCTTCCTGAACATTCGAGAAAGTTTCTAGTGAACTCTGAGCTAGCTGGCAAACCCAAAACTTTAAGTCTAATATCGTCAGTAGTAGACCTAGTTAACGTCTGGTCTAGGCCTTTACTATTGAAGGTATTATTCCAATGCGCAGAGCCTATTGGGATAATAGGAACTACACTACATGGCGCCCAACGCGTTTGGAAAGGGCGATAAAACTAACGTAAGACATTTAAAGTAACTCAGTCGTGCTTTCTCACTCAGACCCCTTTCTCCCATAATACTCCAAAGACGTCTGGAGTGGGTGAAAGGTCATATCCGCCAGACCTCGCAGGAGGGAACTCCTATGTATGGTTCTTGGTATAGTCAACGTTGAAGGATACACTGTTCCAAAATATTGTGCATCTAATCTTTGTTTCCATAAGAAACCTGATCTGCAAACAAAAGAAATAACCATCCTGTCAGTAAAATGGTAGACAGTGATGAAGAAAGAGAGGCAGTTAGATTAGCAACTGAATTCGCAGCAGCTGATGCTACCATGCAAGACGCAGACCCGGATATAATACTCATCCCGGTCATTAAAAGGAAATCTATAACCATAAAACTTATAGAAAATGGACTGACACCTAGAGGTGGTACAGTCATATTCGTAATTGAGGCACACGAATATCGGCAGACAGAGGTATACTATTCATGGATACATTTTCCAGCAGCAAATCCTGTAACAAAGTACTTCCACTATTACAAAATAGAGGAACCTCCTGAAACGTACACTCCTTTCGAGGAGGTGGAAGTACCACTCAAATTTCAAGAGCATTTGCTCTTATTTGATGGCGCCCTAAAACATAATAATCACATCACCAGGCTCGGTCCTTTAGGTAGACCAGGAGCAACGTGGCCGGTCCTAGCCGGATACACACCACATCCAGACATCGACGGGATGTCTGCAGCTAACCTGTTAACACAGCTAAAACAATTAATAAAAATACATAGACAATTAGTCCAGTATGTGATGCGGACTTCAACAATTCAGCCAGCGATTAAACTCCCACAGCTGACCCCTCACCAGGGGAACACAAATAAAATTACACCACAGAACATCCAGTCCTGCCTAGGTAAAGTACCGGCTAAACGGGAACAAATACCATTCTGGCTAGCGCAGAAAATCACCCAAATAGAGGCGGTGTTTCCAGACACCACCCCGCTAGAAAAGCACAGGATTCTGACTATCTGTCTTCCAATGGGAATCGCACCACACATTGAGGACTGTGACACTTGGGGTACAGTCTTTGCTTCCATCTACACAAAAACGCACGGTGTTCCATCCATTTCGGTAATACCAGATGTGCTAAAACAAATTCAAGACGAATACGGTCCAGAACCCGCTTTAACTCTTGGTATGAAATTACTAAAAGACTTCAAGCAGGTCTCGGCTATATTATTAGCCAATATAAAGGGAGAAGCAGCAAACGTGGCGATCCGCCAGAGGTTAAAGGAAACAGATATAGCAGACCAACCAGCTGAAATTGCCAGAATCATAGAAAAATCCTATGAGGAACTAGGCAGAGATAGTTTAGGTGGAATACCAGTAAAACCACAACTAATTGAAAGTCCTGAAAAAATATTTTTTAATAATAATTCAACATCACAGAAAAAGAGCTGGGATGGAAACAAACAATCCAATCCCAAAGAAAAGAAATTCCAGGCCAGAGGAAGGTCTCCTAGGCGAAGAGAGAAATCTCCGAACCAAAGACACAGGTCACCCCAGAGTGCCCCCTCTGGGAAAAGATATAACCTTAGAAATAGGGATAATATAAAAAAGCCTGATAGATATCAAGACATTGATACACGTCCCTCTCAATCTTTTCAGACTTCCTCGCAGAAATCGGAAAGAAGAGGACGATCAGAACAAAGAGAAGAGCACGCCAAGTCCAAAGACAAGGAACCTGCTCAGCTAAAAAAGAAATTACAATTTCCAAAGAAGAAGGTAGCCAGCATTAAAATAGTTAACAATGCCGAGAATTCTGAGGACACAACTGAAAAACGGGGAATGGGCTCAGACAATGCTAGACAGCGCAGCAGAAGTGAGCATAGCTCGCAAAGTCCTTATGAATCATCTGGAGACAGTGGACACGAATGAATATCTTCAAGTGGAAACTGCAGACACCAGAGTTAGCAAACCTCACAAAATATACGAAATAACATTACGTATAGAGGGAGATAAGACTAGAAAAATAAGGGGACTATTTTGGGATAATCTCTCCAAGGGCTATGATATCCTTCTAGCTGAAAAAGACTGGCCACCAGAGTTTGTCAGGGATTGCCCTCATGGCGAAGAAGTAATTATGCCTGCCTTCTCAAATCATATCCCAATTCATAAAAAATACACACTTGCTAGAAAGTGGGCAGTGGCTCTAGCCCCTGCTTTATATAAAAATCACGTGGGATGGGATGAGGACTCTCCTCCTCACAAAATCCAGTTAAAATCACAACCTACTGCACAAAGGCAGTACCCAATTAAGCAAGAAGCTAAAAAACAGGTAAAAGAAATACTAGATCAGCTAGAATACCAGGGGGTGATTGAAACTTGCACCTCACAAATGAACAACCCTTTGTTTCCGGTCTCCAAACCAGACAATTCATATCGTCTAGTTTTGGATTACCGACACCTTAACACATGTTGCAAAACTTTTGCAGTGCAAAATTCGCATAGTGCTGCACTAATGAATAACATAGTGCGCAAAAAATACAAAACAACATTAGACATCTCTAATGGATTCTTTTGTCAAAACATAGCACCAGAGAGCAGATATTTGTCTGCGTTCTCAATAAATGGCACTCAAAAACAATTCTGTCGGTTAGCCCAGGGGTACAAGAACAGCCCGGGAGTATTCTCAGCGAGAGTAACAGAATTACTACAAATATATGATGATGAAGCATTATCTTATGTCGACGACATTTACTTAACAGATGATGACTTGGAGACTCACTTGAAGAGAGTGAACACCATAATACTTGGGTTCGCAGCAGAGGGTTACAAATTCAACTTTAAAAAATCCAGAATTGCCCATCTGACAGTCCTGTTCTTAGGATATGAATTATCAAGTGAAGGCAAAAGCCTGGCTGACAATTTCCTAGAGAAATGTGCCGTAATCCAAGCACCTAGAACACTAAAAAACCTACAGTCGATTCTAGGCTTCCTAAATTTCAGAACAACAAACTGAAATACTAGCATTGAAAATGGCGCTAGATAATGCGGATCGCGAATTCCCGACACTTATAGTGTCAGATTCATATTACTGCGTCAAATCATATAACAAGGATTTGCAGACATGGATTCAAAACGGTTACAAAGACGACACAGATGCACCAATAAAGCAGAAACTGCTCTGGGAACAAATAGCTCTTTTACAAAAAGAGCTACCAAAGGCTCACGTGACACACTCACTGAGTCATCAGCGTGATGACGTTCACGTTGCAGGGAATTCATTGGCTGAGACAGCCACAGCGGCAGCCACTAAATCGGCACCCGTAGTTCGAAAAAAGCGTACATTAAAATACATTGACGGTGAAACAGTGCTGGCGGTGAAAACGTCATCAAAAGGCGACTGCTCAGCGCTACCGATCAACTATCCACTCAATTATACATACATAATCGATGCAAACTCCGTCCCTTTTGCCCGAATCCCTGGAGTGGGGGATAGAGTGATTCCAAACATGGACAGGAAAAACTTGTTAATCGCAGACGCACATATGGGCGAGGGTCTCAGACACCTCAAACTAAAAGATTCTCTGGAAGAATTACAATCAAGGTACTGGTGGCCAGGCATGAGCCTGCGTCACACCATGTTTGTAAAAAACTGCCCAAACTGCAACAGAGATCGCAGTGGGGAGAGAAACAGTTTAATACCTCGTCGTTTCACTCCAGAAAAAATCAAGAGTAAAAAGCAAGGCTTGCGATTAACATATACAGGCTAGTTTCCACTTATAATGTAGATCACCAGCACTCGGCTGACGTCTGGACTGTTATACAAAGATTTGCGAGTCTAAATGGCATATACGCTAAGAGCATGCTACGTTTGATCATTGTTTTCACTCTAGCCTTCCAGCCTGATGGGGAACATGGCCAAATGAGCATAGCACAGCGGGAATCTTCTCACTTCCTTCCTGAGGGATACGGGATGGTGTAAAGAAAAAACCAAGGCATAAAGCAATCTATAACGGAAAGGATATTAGGTTCGGGAGCTGGGTGGGTCAAACATCTAATAAGTGTCCAACGTAGTCTAAATAACTTGCCAAGAAATTCTCTGAAGGGATTCAGTGCGTACGAATTATTATTTGGAACTAGGATGTTGATCTCTGACATTGATAGTCAGACTTCAGTGGTGAAAGAAAAAAGCTTTGATATCAAAGACCGGTTGGCTATTTTGCAGGACTTAAACAAAACAAGAAAAGACCTGAGCAACATAAAGTTGAAACAACAGCCAACAACCACTGAAGAACCACCACCTGTCCCAGCAAGACCTGTCTGGATTCCAAAAGTCGGGGATCTAGTCAGGGAAAAGATCGCGGTAAAGAAGGAATTTGGGCCTTCTTACAGGAAAGCAGTTCCTGTCTTGTCTATCAACGGGACAAGATCTGTTGTACTACCGCCACTTGCTGGTAAAAAGGAGAACCGAGTTGTATCCATCGACCTGGTAAAACCACAATCATGTGGCCGATAACAAACAGTAGGCCAAGTGGACTCCCAATAAGTAGCCGAACACCAAGGTTTGCTACCAGTACAGAGGTTCTAACAAAGAGGTTAATCACTTTCGAAACACCTACAGAAGAACAACAAGGACTATGCAACAATGCAATGGAACTTAGACCTCTGAAAACCCAAATAAAAACATTTAGCAGAGACACACCAATCTACAATGAAGTACCAAGCGAAAATGCAGGAAACAGTAATCCTGAAGTAATTGGAACAATTGACAGAACTGCATCCGGCTACTTCATAAACTTCGATGATTCCTCTGAAGGCTTCAGTGAATCAAAGACACAGACATCATCAAAAACCTTTAAAGATAAAGCTAAAGAACTTTTGAAACAACTGAAAGAAACATATCTGATTTCTCCATGGATCGAATTTTGGGTGGGTTTTGGTGCATTTATCCTCATACTTTGGCTCATCATGGTACTTACTTTGGGACGCTTCATTGAGGGAAAATATGCTAAAATGGACACAGCAAGTCAGAAAATCAACTTGATCCTCAAACCACACACATCGTCACACGTCGAGAAAAGAGAACTTTCTTCAGTCAACTTCACAGCCAATCCGATACCGGGTGGGGTAGCCTGGGACAACACTGACTATGAAATTTATGGTCCGGTCGAAATCCTGAAATATCCACACCAAATTAAGATCTCATTGAGTGACTTTGCAAAACCAAGCTCATTTGCTGATGATTGGGACTTTAGAGCATTAATAATATGATGTCTGACTTAGTAATGTCTGATAAATTTACCAAACATGATTATTTGCAGGGTTCTACAAATTATGATAGTATGTACTGTTATAACCACTATGGTAACCATTTTCTACATAGATCTGCACAACCTAGAAATGTTTTAAATTATAATCAATGGGAACATTGTGCAACCCCTCCAAAAGGAAGCTCAAGAACCTTCTATGACAAATATTCATACTTTTCAGGTTTTAACATAAGTAATGCTGAAGCATTTTATTTCAAATTGTCAAACAAGACAGGAACTAAGACCATGATAACAAACACAAAATTGATATATTCGGACTCATTTTTTGAACAAATGAATACTTTTGGTTTTGATTATTGGGACAAAAATGTGGAATTGAAAAGTGTTTGGGGTACAAAAGAATGGCAAGTACAGGGTATAGAATCTTTGTTTAGAGCCTGCATGATCCCAGAACAAATTATATTTTTAAATGACACTGTTCAACAAACTACCTGTCTTGGCCTAGCCAAAATTAAAGACTTAAATAAACCGTCTATTCCAAAACCAACAATGTACAGCAATAGCACTATAGATGAAGAGATAGACGTACATTATGTATTAAACCAAAACAGAACACATCCAGATTGGAAACAGTGGTTGATCTGGCCCACAGATACTAATAACTGATAAGACAGATTCCTGAACAAAACACAGGGGTTCAAAATGACCAGGCCAGACCCTAGATATCCCCAAAGACATCACCCAGGGATAATAACCACCTACAGTGTGGGCAAATTATGCCTTCAGTGGCTACAAACTTCCACACTGACAGAAATTAAGCAACACCTAACTTTACTTACTGATGGTGCTGACTTGCGTGATTTCATTTTGGGACCACGCAAACAGCGTCAGAAACGTTTCATAGCAGCCTCTGTATATGCAGCATACAATGAGGCCTGGAAGGTTACTCAAATTGAAACAGCAGAGAGAATACGTGAAATTGACCGTATTAATTTGGAAAAATCACTTTCTGTAGTGGACAATGGGTTAATGACTCTGTCCTCCAGAATTTTTTCTTTGGACAGCATTGTGTCTACAGCAATCGACATATTATCGCAAGACTTACTGTTATTACAACACGGTCAGTCTCAATTGCGTTCTATTGTACAGCTTGGCTGGACGTTACAAAATCTACGTTCAGGCTATGTGCCTTGGCGTTTAATCAACACAACGTCACTATTCCAAATCTTTAACCTTACTGATAGACAAATCAGTATGGCACAAAAGGGTGCTGATTATACAATCTTGAGCATTGAAAAACTCGAAAGATTACCAGTGACAATGTCAGAACGACCTGTCAGTGAATGGATAATACATGGGATAATAAATATTCCAATCTCAACCTTCAGGTTTCAATACTGCCAAAAATATATACTCCGTCTGGCATATAGGGTTGCCTTGGTACTCGCAGTTTAGGTGACAACTCCTCTGGTATACATGCCCTCACCACTGTGGACTCTCCTGGTATACGGGGCTGTCCCAGCATACAGAGTGGTAACAAGTCTCAAGGCTAAGGCAACAAATTTCAAGAGTGGTCACTTCCAGCTTACAGGGTTACCACAATAAGACGGTGTGGGCCTGGTGCTTCCAGCGCGGTGCTTGTGACTCGGCTCAGGTCACGGCGGCCCTCTCTTGGTGTATGGGAGTCACCAGATTATTTATGCACATGGATAACAACCAATCAGTGCACAGCCGTTCCCTCATAACTCGTTCAGGTAGTCCTCACTGTAGGGCTCCCAACTGGATCTTGCTCCCTCGAATGGACTCCTCTTCCTCACAGAACAGACTGGTCTTGGCATGCAGGCAAGCGCTGGTGCTCTGGCTCTAGGGCAGGTGATCTTGTCAAAAATCTGTTTATAGAGCATCTCTCAAACATATTAATAGAGGAAAAAAACTGTTGGGACGTGAAATCAAACCTCTATTGTGAGTTCAGTTTCAAGCGTCCCTCGGGTGAGGCACTTCCCCCCCCAGCCTTCCCATAGATGCTTTTTTATTATTCCGGCCCAACATGTCCAGAAACATTCGTCAAGCAATACAAACAAACCCTCTTCCCTCCTAACGCGGTCCCTGTCCCCCCTCCCCCACTCCTTCCCCGGTGGTGGTGAACATAAATCAAACAAAAAATGGCATCAGCAAGTACTCCGCCGACACCTTGCGTCCTCCACGCGGGTTTCCGCTTGCGGACGTCGATTGG
Source organism: Lissotriton helveticus (assembly GCF_964261635.1). Lineage (NCBI taxonomy): Eukaryota > Metazoa > Chordata > Amphibia > Caudata > Salamandridae > Lissotriton > Lissotriton helveticus. The sequence continues at coordinate 889,955,129 of NC_136067.1, read as the reverse complement.
CTAAAAGACCCCTAGGGTCTTCACGCTTGGGCTTTAAAACTGAAAGAGGTGCCTTGCCCTGGTCGAGGGTGGGCAAACTGCTGCCGGAAGGCCTTGTGAAAGGTACCTAACGAAAGCCCCCCATTTATGTTCAAAGGCTGTGTAGTTGTCCCTGAAAATATCCCCAAGTCTCTCCATGGAGAGTAGTCTACTCTCCACAAGCAGGCGTGCCAAAGTGAAACCGCTGGGGTACCAATTTTTTTCCACACCGCTGCTATAGTGAGTTTTGCCGCCCCCAGACAGGTCCACAAGATGACCTTTTCTGAGTTTGAAGTGTGCTCTAACTCTGGATCTCGGAGACCCAACAGTACGCCCCCAATATCTGTTGGAACTGGATATCTAAGTATCTCTTTGATATGGGAGAGGATTTGCTCCCAAAGAGGCCTGATACTGGTGCAATCCCACCAAGTGTGGCAAAAGTCCCCCTTCTCCCCGCACCCCCGCCAGCAAAGAACAGATGTGTCAAGGAAGATCTTATGGAGCTTAGTGGGGTATAAATACCAGTCCAGTAGTGTTTGGTAGTGGGCTTCTCTCAAGGCTACAGATTTGTTATGTCTGAAAAGATCCCCCCACAAGTGTTTCCATTCTTCCTCCGTGACATCCCGCCCCAATACCTGCTCCGAGAAGGACATGTAGCGGGCTTGTGGAGTATGTAATGTGCATAAAAGTAACATGTATAAAGCGGAGATAGCACCCTTCATAGAACCCGCCTTATATGTCGCCAATGACTCTATCGCCGTTAGCTCTCTTGTGGCGGCCTCTTTTATGTGGGGTTACGTGGCCCAGTGCTTAAGCTGAAGATAATGGTAGTACTTACTAGGGGGATCCCAAATTCCCGTTGGCACCTCTCAAAGGTCCACATATCAAAATTATGGAAGAGTTCCGCGAGTTTAAGACATCCACCCTCCCTCCAACAGTCGAAGGGCCCCTCCAGACTTGCTGGTGGAAACGTTGGGTTAAAGTGGATAGGGGTGAATGGTGAAGGGAAAGTAGTCCATCCCTCTCTCCTCGTGCCCTGATCCCAAAATAGTTAGCGTCAATCATGTGGGATTGCGCAGGTAGGCGTTCACAGGGCGGTCCCCCTTGGGCTTCCACAGGAGATCCCAAATGGATCGTCCCACAATTGAGCGGTCCTGAGTGCAGGAGGGGGGTCCACCTGGATGCGTTCTCTTCCTCCTTTGCCTCCTGCTCGCAGTTACAAGTGGGTCTGGTGCCTGAAGACGGACGCTGACTGTGGCTGCGCCAGCTCCTTAGGCTGGAATCCTGAAGGGATTTATTATTGAACGCCAGAGAGTTGCCCTGGGATAGAAAACACCGCGCAGGAGAGATGCTGCGTCCAGCATCGCAGAATGGCATTAATCAAACTATCTTCTTAAAACAATAACATGTGATAAGTATTACCTTGCATTTACATACTTATTAGATGGTACTCAGGGTAAGCATGTGGTAAACATACACAATCTTCAAGCTTGCAGTGGAAGGATACAACTCATCTAGTCAGAACACTGTGAGACCAAAATTCTACTGTGTGGAACAAACCCATGAACAGGATGGAAAGCCATGAAATTAATAGCAGACAACTGATATAAACAACAAAGTCACACAATCACGAGCAAGGAGATAAGAGCCATTCTAAATATATATTGTGCATTGAAAACAATAGGTCTGCCTATACACAGCTGTAGCTGTTTCTAGAGGAGAATAAAACAGTGTGTAGCAAAAAAAAGTAAGAACAGAAAACAAGCATGCTAGAAGGAGGAAGCAGAAAAATCAGGAAAAGAATAATCAATGCAGTGGTGGAATAGGCGAGGACAAAGAGCAACTCAGCAAAACAACATGAGCAGGATTCTAATGTTTTTTAAAGTCACTCGCCCCCCAAAAAAAAAAAGTTGGGAACTCAGAGGTCAGAGGAGGAATCAGTGACCTGGGTCTCTCTATTATAAGTAGTAAAAAATCGAACAAACAATGGCAAACCTAATAGGTCTCGCCTATGCGAGAGTTATTGGCTTTGGCAATGTGTTTTAGCCATGTTGTACACCACTGTGGCTGCTGTTCAACATGGTTAAATGTTAGTGGGATGGATTGGAGAGGAGTGGGGTAGACTGCAGTAGAGTGGAGCGGGGTAGATTGGAGTGGAGCGGGGTAGATTGGAGTTGCGTGGGGTAGATTGGAGTATGGCAGAGTGAGGTAGGTGGAAATGGAATAACGTGGAGTGGGGTAGATTGCAGTGGAGTGGGGTAGATTGGGATGAAGAGGGGTGGACTGGGAACGACTGGTTTGGGATGGAAGGGGTGGATTAGAGTATGGCAGATTCGAGTGGAGTTGGGCAGATTTGAGTGGCGTGACATGGGTTAGACAGGAGTGGAGAGGGGTAGACCGGAGTGGTGTAAATTGGAGTTGAGCGGGGTAGTTTGGCATGTTGTAGACTGAGTGGAGTGCCGTAGATTGGAATGGAGTGGGATAAATTGGAGAGGAGTTGGGTAGATTAGGATGGAGTCGGGTAGATTAGGGTGGAGTGGGATAGATTGGAGTGGAGTAGACCAGGGTGGAGTGGGGTCGACAGGGTGGATTAGAATGTGGTAGATTGAGGTAAATTTGAGTAGAGTGGAGTAGATTGGAAATGAACAGAGGAGTGGGATAAATTCGAAAGGGGTAGATTGCAGTGGACATCGGTAGCTTACGGTGAGGAAGAATGGGTTGGGCTAGATTAGGGTCGGGTAATATGGGGTTGGGTAGAGTGTTGTGGGGTGGAGTACATTGGGTACTTTGGAGTGGGGTAGATTAGAGTGGAGTGAGGTAGGTTGCGGTAGGGTAGACTGAAGTGGAGAGGGTAGAATGGCTTAGAGTGGAGTGGGGTCAATTGGGGTAGACTGGGGGGGTGGGGTATATTGGAATGGAGCCAATTGGGGTTGATTGAAGTGGGGTATACTGGGGTAGAGTATATTGGAGTGGGTGGGGTAGATAGAGTGGAGTAGATTAGGGTGGGGTAGATTGGAGGGGAGTGGGGTAGATTTGAGTGGAGTGTGTAGAGTGGGTTAGATTGAGAGGAGTTCTTTGGAGATGAGTGGTGTAGATTGGAGGAGAGTGGGGTAGATTAGAGTGAAGTGGGGTAGATTGTGTTAGCTTTGACCTGGGTAGATGGAGTGGGATATATCCGAGTTGTGTAGATTTCGGTAAATTGCTTGAGGTAGATTGGACAGGAGTGGACTAAAGTGGGTAGATTGGAGTGGAGTGGGGTAGATTGGAGAGGAGTGGGGTAGATTGAGTGGAGGGGTAGATTGCAGTGTAGAAGGTAGATTGCAGTGGAGAGGGGTAGATTCGAGTGGTGTAGATTTGGGTGGATGGGAGTGGGGTAAATTGGGGTAGAGTGGAATGGGGTAGATTGAGTGGAGGGGTAGATTACAGTGGAGTGGGGTAGATTGGAGAGGAGTGGGGTAGATTGGGGTGGAGTGGAGCAGATTCGAGTGGAATGGGATAGACTGGAGTGTACATTACAGTACCTAAAAAATTAGAGCAAAACATCTGCATGGTGAAATCACCTTAGTTGTTGGCACGTAATGCCAGCCTCAGTAAAGTATAGCTTCTAATGACCTTATGCTATCTCTGATATGTTTAAAATTCATAGCCATTAAAAACGTGTCTATCGAGAATCTGGAATGCATTCATTTTCAGCCCTGTAGTCCATTGCAACAAAATAGGCTAGCTGCTATTAAGAAGACAAGGTATGCTATAAGTTTTCACCTTCATCCTTGAGTCTTCAACTCCTGATGCAGGAAGGTGTTTACATAGGCCACAGATATAGCCCTGAGGGTAAGCATGGCCCCTGTCCACCTCAAATGAGCAGCTACCAATGGAAATGAGATTCAGTTGTGGTTATCAAGTACCTCTGCAAGCCTCTTGCTTCTGCCTGCCACTGCCCACTCACCTGACAGATCAACCTGAGAGGCCACTACCTCCCAATCCATCCTGCAAGCCCTATACCTCCTGGCCCAAAGGCATCAAACGATAATATCTGCTGTCTAGAAAAGACAGTCAGGATAGTACTAGGGGACTGGCCATCCTCTGGAACCCTGGTAAAGTTTCAGGGTTCATTCAGTCTGTTTTGTATGTTGATTTGTGCTATTGGTGATGGGGTTGCCGTGTGCGAGCATCATTGTATGAAGACAGCTCTGCTGTTCAGCGTCAGGACTACTTTTTCCAGTGATTGCGCCAGGTGTGCTAACCTAGTGCAGTGGTTCTGAGCCCTTTTTGCAATTTTCACCCCGAGTGGGCTGGGTATGCTCAGACGTGAGTCCCAGGCTCTCCACACCACTGGAGTCGAGCTATCCAGGCTGATGAAGGCTGATAGCCAGAAACCGGTCCTTGGATGCTTGATTCCGGTCTGGAAAAGACATGGCTTGGCAGTTCGGACTGGACTGTTCCCATGAGGCACAGGGTCAGAGCTGATTTGCATGTCGCCAATGTCTAACCCAGAGTGGTGTGGAGTGCAAAAAAACGATGGATTTAGGCCCAGATCTTTGTACTGGGGTGAATGTATGACATTGTGCTACATTCTGTCCATCAACTGTGTTTTTTGCAGTGGTTCTGAGCCCCACATTTGTGACTCAAAGCCTTCCTTGCAGCCCAGAGACTTCTTCAAATAATGCATTTATTGTCATCTTAGCCCCATCTCTTCATTGATAGGGGGCACGTCTACTTGCACTTTGCCATCTGTGGCCTAGGCAGGGTGACATTGTTTTCCTTCTGGAGACAGACCTACCTCACTGCATACCCCTATGTTTTGCATTGCACACTTTCCTTACTTCACCTTCACCAGTGTGTTAGAGTCATCCTTATCCTTTGTGTTCAGCAACGGTGCAGTGTGATCAACCAGCACACCAAGCATGCCACAGGTTTCATCTTTTTATAGTCTTTCTAGAAGGCACATTTTAACTGAGTTTTTGACAATGAGGGGACAGATATACTGTTTTTTGGTCAAAGAAAACTAGTCGCAATTTGTGACCAATATTTGTGCGACAAGTAAAGAATTTTACAGTCTGTCCTGTGTACTGATAGGTTGGTTAGTAAAATTCCAATTTGGAGTGGGTTGTAATTCGATCTATCTCATGAATATTAATAACCACTTGCATGCTAATGACAAGGTGAACTCGTCATGAGGCACACTGGATCTGTGCTCATGACAAGGTCAACTCGTCATGTATAATGGGATTCATAAATATGCAGCACAGGAGGGGAAAATCCCTTAGCAGCCAAGTGGTTTGGAAGTAGGTGGGAACTTGCGACTCTCTCCGATTGGAGGCCATCAGACCACAATGTCTGTCACCGTCTTTCAATAAAGTCATAATGTTTTATTGACGGAACCCATTTTCATTAGAGGAAACGGTGCTGCTTTTAAGTTTACTTTAAATGTATTTGATTACCGCCCTTTCCCCAACAAACTTCGGTTTAACATTTACAAAGGGAAAGGCCTTCCTTTTTGTGAATTAGTTTGCACAGCAACTTGGGAATTCTTAATTTTTAAATATTATGCGACTGGAATTCAGTCCCAAAACTTTGATACGTAAATCGGTATTTGGAAAGGACACCCAAACATCGATTCCGTATCCATTTCTAAGCACATTTAGCAATTCAGAAATAGTTTGTGAATTGTTCTAAGTTTTTTTACGTACTGAAAAGGGTTTTAGCGTTCACGAATCCACAGAATTACTGATTCTTAGGGTTTGGGAACAACAAGACCCCTTTGTACATCTGGCCTTAATTCATTACTTTCTGCTCGATGAGGCCAGTGTGTGTGTATATATACTGTCTAATCCCATTTTCGACTCTTTATTTACCATAATAACAAATATTTGCAGCTCTGAATGTGCATTCATATGGGTTTTTGTATGTATTGCTCCAATCTGTAGTATGATTTATGGTAATTTGCTGCATCTGGTGCACGTGAAAGGTATTGCTTTCTCTCTTGCAGATCCTGTGCCCAAAGCGCGGGACAACTGCTCCTATCCTTTCTATCTGTCTGAGTGTAATTTTTAACCACTATTTGCACTCACCCAATTTAGAAACCTAGGGTCGGGATTTTCGGTCTATAAACCTCCCTGGATGCACCTTCATTCTACACACCACCCCCAAACTCAAAATCAGGACATGAAGGCTTGCTTTAGAGAAGGGTTGGTAACAGGCTATCCCTTGAGAAGGAAGTGCTGTCCCTATGATAGAGGATTTTGAAATGGTAGATTCTCACCTATATTTAACACTCCCTTCCAAGGTGGGGGAATTTCATTACTGCTCAAATTTTAATTGGATCCCTGGTCCACTTTGGTCCTGTCACCCTAGGAGAAGCTACCTGAGGGACTCTTGTCACTTGTCAGGTCATTGAAATACCAGCCACCTGCTAAATAATATTATGTTTTTTTCTGACAAAGAAGTCAATGATCACTGGCAGGAAAGATGTCTGTGACAAGATTATTTCTTCTCTGCAATGCCTGGTTTCCTAGCAACTGCTGAAGCATCGCTTCGACGGTAAGACAGCCTCAGGGGTTGTGTTTGGCCTGTGGTCACACAGTATCTACTAGAAACAGACATATTGGTCTAATTGTTTATGTTAGTGTTTCCATATAAACATCCAGATGTAGCATTTCATTGTGTTTGTTGCAGTCCTGTAGTTTTGTGAAGAGATGACAAGGATACTGGTAAGGTGACAAGCTTCTCTTTAATGCGTCCAGTGTACAGCTCTCCCGGCAGCAACTGCCGTCTCGGGCATTCACACGTTCTGACCATTACATCACAGCACTACGAACACAAACCACAGAGTCCTCGTGGCATTTAAAGAAACAGGTAAGTTCCCAACACATCCCCCTCCCTTCATTTAAAACAAATACAAAATTAAATAATTAAATACAACCTACCTACCCCTTAAAACAACATAACCAAATCATAATAAACAAGAAATCAAGATAAAATTGTAGAAAAGAAAAATATATACATTCAATATGTGACAAAATCACGATATCTAGTAGGAACAGATCTAAATCTGGTAGAACAACGCTGAGGAGCAAAACTGTTGTTAATAGGAGACGCACTTGAACCTAGGCTGACAGTGGCGAAATCTGAGACCCTAGACTAAATTTGTTTTTTACAAATTCAACTTTGGGCTTAGGAACAATAGAAATACAAGACTTATTCCAAATCTTCCCATTAGTCAGTACCACAACATGATCTTTAACCTCTTTAACTTGCACAGGAGGGGAAAATCGAGCTTGACCCTTGCGCAAAAGCACAGGTTTTTTGATTCTCACCCAGTCCCCCCTACACACGGGTGATGATCTAATGCTCTTCTGAGCATATCTAGCCTGAGCAACGCCCCTCACATCAGCTACTCTGCCCATTTTGACTACATCCACCTCTTTCCTTAACATCCAGTTCTTATTAAGTTTGGAGCCAGCTACCCTGCCCCTGAGTACGGTAAATGGTGACACCCCCGTACTAGAATGAGGTGTAACCCTCATAGCCCACAGCATGTCAGATATCACCTTCTTCCAATTTAAACCATTAATAGAAGCCAACTGCAACTGATCCTTGACAACTCGGTTCAAACGTTCAACTAAACCATTGCTGGAGGGATGATAAAGAGAGGTAAGAATGTGTTTAATTCCATGAGTCTTAAAGAAATCTTGCATTTCAGCAGAGACTAATTGAGTACCATTATCAGATACCAATTCCTCCGGAAAACCTTCTCGCAAAAAAAATTCCTTGAAGAAATTGATAACAGTACTGGAATTAATACCATCAACAAATCTGACTTCTGGCCATTTTGACATGTAGTCAATTAAAACTAACGCGTACTTAGGAGTGGTCCCTATATCATTGAATGGACCAGCCACATCAAATGCCAATTTATGCCAAGGCAATTCTTTCACCTGAATGGGACTCACTGCGGAGGGACAAGTAACCTGAGATTTATCACTAAGAACGCAAGCACCACAGTCACAAACACAATGTTCAATAGCTCTGTCCACACCAGACCACCAAAAATCTTCACGTACTCTCCTTTTCATAGCACGAATGCCCAAGTGACCAACGTGAGCTAAGTCCAGGACTGTCTTGCAAAGTGATTTTGGAACCACTAACAAACCACCTCTGCGTAAAATTCCATCAATCAAAGATAATTCGTCACAGACTCTTTTGAAGGGAACTAATTCCGCAGGAAGGAATTTACTTTCAGGCCAGCCATGAGTAACAAAATCAATCACACTACACAACTCAACATCCTCAGATATCGCAAGTTTCCAATCTGTCTCTGATAATGCAGTACTAACCTCAGACACAGTGCTGACTGCACAAATCATTTCCAAGCGATCACAACAGAGTTCCAAATCATCTTGAGGATAAACAATCAGCTACACTGTTCCTTACCCCAGGAACATACTCCAGATGATAATTGAATTCAGCAAGTCTGTATTGCCATTTCGCTATACGAGGAGAAGCCCTCCCACCACCTTTAGTTGTAAAAAGGTCTACCAGAGGTTTGTGATCAGTTTTGAGAATTGTGATTGCCCCAAAGAAAATTTCTAAAATATTGTGCGCCCCACCACAAAGCTAAAGCCTCCTTTCCGATAGTTGAATAAGTTCCCTCGGCACCCCGAAGAGTTCTAGAAGCAAAAGCGATTACTTCTTCCCTATTGTCAGGTCTCCTCTACATTAGAACCGCCCCTAGACCCACATTGCTGGCATCAGTAATTACAATGCATTGATCATTAATATTAAAAAGCTTGAGAGGGCGTGCCTGCACAATTACATCCTTCAACAATTTAAAATCATTAGCACACTGCTGTGACCAGTTATATGTGACATTTTTTTTCAATAAATTGCGTAAAGATACAGTTTTATCAGAAAAATTTTGCACAAATTTTGCATAATATTCGATCAATCCTAAGAAAGAACGTAGTTGCTCTTTATTCTGGGGTTCTGGTGCATTCTGGATGGCATCTAATAATTTCATTTTAGGTTCGACTCCATTAGCTGAGATGTGATGTCCTAAATAATCAACACCATCTCTGAGGAATTTGCACTTGTCCTTTCTTAAGGTTAAACCATAATTCTTTATGATATCCAACACAGTTTTCACTCTTTCGTTATGTTCTTGGATTGTCTTACCATGAATAAGAATGTCATCCTGAAAGAAGACGACTCCTGCAGTGTCCTTAAAAAGATTTCCCATCAGACGTTGGAACACTGCAGAAGCCGACGCCAAACCGAATGGCATTCTTAAGTAACGAAAAGCACTCTCAGGTGTTACAAAAGACGTGAGATGCCTAGAATCTTTACTTAATTCGATCTGATGGTATGCCGAAAAAATATCTAGAGTGGAAAAATATCTGGCACCCTCCAAGGTAGATAACATCTCATTAATATTGGGCAATGGCTGTCGATCAACCCAAATACAAGCATTCAAATCGCGCAAATCTACACACATCCTAAGGGATTTATCTGGCTTACGCGCTAGAACAATGGGAGACAACCATTCTGACCCCTCAATTGGTTCAATCACACCCAACAGACGTAGTCTTTCCAGTTCACCTTTCAATTCGTTACGCATGCTTAGTGGTACCTTGCGAACCTTATGTGCAATTGCCTTAGCCCCTTCTTTCAAAACAATTTGATGTTGAAAACCTTTGAGTTTACCCAATTTGTCACAAAAAACTTCTGGGTAATTTTGTACCCACTCACTCTCACACGATGAGTTCAAGGAGTGTATAGACACACCATCAGGCAAAGTAGCATAATATTGTTTAGCTTCCCGCCTAGATAAAAGCATGTCCACATGGTTGGGATCAAGAATGATACTGAGCTCTCCTTGTTCATGCCAACCCAATAGATTGGTACCATCCTTTACAACATAGATTGTACAAGATGTGCAATCACCCTTAAATTCTAACTTGCCTATGAACTTCCCCAACACTTCTACCCTTTTACCCCCATAAGCAAACATCTTGATGAGAGACTGTGATAGGGAAATGTTACCTAAAGTATCAAAATCTTTGACATTAACTAGGGTAAATGGAGAACCTGAATCTGCAAGAAATTTGACACAAACACTATTTAAGTTAATGTAACAAGTGGGGGATTTTCTTCTTTGAGATCCATCAAGAGAAGCAATCTCTACTACACCATCAGCTTCCATAAGGGAAGCAGATAACATTAATAATTCATGACATGTGTCATCATCATCACATTCGAATTGGCGATCTTCAATATTCTTTACTATATACGATGGCCCCTTTTCTGCAATGGTAGCTTTGCACATTCATAAATGACCTTTCTTGCCACATTTAAAGCAAGATTGAGTAATGGCAAAACAACATTTAAAATTTCCCACACCGATAACATGACAACCCCTGAGTATCATTCCTTTTTTTTTTTTTTTTTAAATATTTTTTATTCGATTTTTCCCCACCCCTTTTATTGTACAGGGCACTGGGAAACATTCATCTGGTTTTAGCATACATATTTACAAAAAGGAAGAAACAATCATTTTATCTAACCATACAGGGTTACCACATTAGATATTATTACTGAACAAAAACAAAGACAAAGCAAGAGAACAAAAAAAAAATCATTAAACATCAATAAACATTTTCCGAACACCCTACCCCGGTTCTCTCTCCTTCCAGTTTTTTATCGGATCCCATATTTCCATACCAAATCTCTTCCCTCTTCTACCCCTCCTTGCATAAATTGCTTTCTCAAGATTATAAGCAGCCAAAAGTTTCGTTAACCATTGATGAAACGTGGGTGGGAGCTTATCCAACCAGGCTGTAGCGATACAGAGCCGTAACACCGCCATTGCCACAAAGATGAAGTATTCCTGGAGGTTTCGGCTAACATTATCTTCTACTCCAAGCAATACCACGACTGTGGATAGGGTGATATCAATCCTTAGTGATCTATTAAAAAATGTTTCAATTTCATCCCGGGTAGTTTTTAAATGAGTGCAAGTGGCAAACATATGGATCAAATCAGCCTCCGGACTATCACATCTTGGGCACGTAATCCCAGCTGACCCTCCCCATTGTGCTATCCTAGAGGGTGTGTGGTATAGGAAATATAGTGTCTTATAATGCTGCGCCTGGAGTGGTGCTGCACACAGAAGTTTCTGCCCAAGTTCTAATGACCTATAAAAACATATTCTTTCTAAACCCAGCTTCTGAATCCATTTTCCCTCATATTTTTCTAAATCATCTACTTGATGTTCTATGAGTTCAGAATAGAATCTCTTAATTGTACAGTCTGTGCCCCCCTGTATAATCTCCAAAATAGGGTTTGTCCCGAATCCCGCTGACCCACCCGTTTTCGCCAACATAAAACTCCTAATTTGTAAAAACTTAAAAAAATTAGATGATTCCAGTCCATATATTGCCTGAAGACTGCTAAACTGCATTACCCCCTGTGATCCTATCATATCACCCATTTTCGTAATCCCGAGATTTCCCCATTCAGCAAAAACCGCACCAGAAAATATATCCCCAGGAAGAGCAAGATTATTACTCAATGTGGTATATGCGTTATATCTACCTAGGCCAAATCTTTTAGCAAAGGCAGCCCAGATCTTATAGGCGGCCATGACTGTTTTAAATTTAGTTCTTTTATAATAACTATACTCAGTAAACTTCAAAAAAATGTTCTCAGCCTGGTCTCCTAATACTATTGCATATATAGCCACAGTTCCTAGTTCGTCTTGACGTTCCTTTTCTGCCCCTCCAAAAAGACCTGCCATATATTGAAGACATGCTGCCCAATAATACATTCTCTGGTCTGGTAGGGCCCACCCACCTCGCTCCCTTGGGAGTGCCATAAATCTCAATGCCCTTCGTGTCTTTCCGTGCGCCCACACGAATCAATTAATCATACATTCTAGCTCCTTAAACCACTTAGTTTCAAACAATAAGGGTATGGCCCTAAATAAATATAAAAACTTTGGCAAAAAAAATCATTTTAACTATGTTCGTTCGACCAACTATTGAAAAATGTATGTTTTGCAGCCTATCCAGGTCCTTCTTAGCTTTATTTATTACTGGTACGATATTTGACTCCACGAGTTTCTCTAGGTCTGCCTATATTATAATCCCTAAATACACTCCACTAGGAACCACCCGATGGTCTAGACAATCCACATTGTTGTTTTGAATAATCTGCGTTTTAGCTAAATTTAAAGCATAGCCAGATACTTCTCCAAAATGCTGTGCCTCCTCCTCCACAATACCAATAGCTTCTGACGGGCTAGGAGTGACAATAGCAACATCGTCAGCATAAGCCAAAATTTTACAATGCCCCCTATAAGTGTCTATTGGACATATATTGTTGTTCAACTCTATACGCCGTATGTATGGATCCATATAAAGAGCAAACAGGAGTGGGGAGCAGGGGCACCCCTGTCGTGTGCCCCTCTTGATCTGGAACGGCAGCGTATACCCAGTGTTTACTCGTATACGAGCGGTTGGTGCTGTATATAACACCTGCAGAGCTTTAACCAGACCCCGCCCAAACCCTACTCTCCTCAAAATAAACCAGAGAAAGTCCCAGGAGACCCGGTCAAAAGCTTTCTCAGCATCTAATAGCATTACTGCGAACGGGTCTCCTGCAACTTCTGCGGCATCCAAGAGGGTGATAACCTTTCGGGTATGGTGCGTAGTGCCCCTTCCTGGTATAAACCCGTGCTGATTAGTACTCACCAGGATATTGATTATTTTCGCAACTCTGAGCGCTAAGGCCTTAGAATAACTTTTAGTATCTGCGTTCATCAACGTTATCGGCCTATATGAACCCGGTTGGGTAGCTGGTTTGCCCTTTTTTAAAATTATTACGATGTCTGCCCCTGCCTAGCTACACGGTATTGAATCCCCTGTCTGCGCCTGCTGCATTGTGGTGCACAAATCCTGCTTAATTACATCCCAAAAGGTTTTGAAAAATTCCATAGGGATTTGGTCAGGACCTGCGGCCTTACCTGAAGGGAGACTAGTCAAAGCAAACAAAATTTCTTCCATAGTAAATGCTGCCTCCAGCTCTTTTGATTTACCCTCCATCAAGACGTCTACCGGAATATCTTGAAGGTAATTGCCTATCTTCAAAAAATCAGTTGGGATCTTTTGATCATATAATGAAATATAAAATTTCCTAAAAACTTCCCTTATGCCCTCTGGTTCATCACATATTGTACCGAACTCATCCTGTATTTCCCTGACATACCCTGTGGATACATTCTGTCTCGTACGAATAGCAAGAGTACGGCCCACCGATTCATTGAACTCATAACATCTTTCTCTGTTACCATCTGAAATTCAGAACGCTGAGAAAGCCCGCGCATTACAGCCTCTTTGCTGCAAGCTGCACAATTTAATTCTATTTTAATAGCCCCGTTTTCGTCATATTGGTTTAAAATTATTTTTTACCTTTTGCCTTGATTTTAATAAGGCCACTCGCTGACTCGCACTGCTGCCACCTTACCCCCACTCTAATTTGTAGATCACCGCGTTTCTTCGCGGATCCCTGCCCATTGCCTCGCTGTGGTGGCCATCTTGGGAGGGGGAACACTGCCGGCGGCGCGGTTAGCGCGATAGTCTCTAGGCGCTCGGCGTGCATAAAGGCAGGCGTCCTTCAGGTGAGCTCCCTTACCATCTGAAATTCAGAACGCTGAGAAAGCCCGCGCATTACAGCCTCTTTGCTGCAAGCTGCACAATTTAATTCTATTTTAATAGCCCCGTTTTCGTCATATTGTTTTAAAATTATTTTTTACCTTTTGCCTTGATTTTAATAAGGCCACTCGCTGACTCGCACTGCTGCCACCTTACCCCCACTCTAATTTGTAGATCACCGCGTTTCTTCGCGGATCCCTGCCCATTGCCTCGCTGTGGTGGCCATCTTGGGAGGGGGAACACTGCCGGCGGCGCGGTTAGCGCGATAGTCTCCAGGCGCTCGGCGTGCATAAAGGCAGGCGTCCTTCAGGTGAGCTCCCTTACCATCTGAAATTCAGAACGCTGAGAAAGCCCGCGCATTACAGCCTCTTTGCTGCAAGCTGCACAATTTAATTCTATTTTAATAGCCCCGTTTTCGTCATATTGTTTTTAAATTATTTTTTACCTTTTGCCTTGATTTTAATAAGGCCACTCGCTGACTCGCACTGCTGCCACCTTACCCCCACTCTAATTTGTAGATCACCGCGTTTCTTCGCGGATCCCTGCCCATTGCCTCGCTGTGGTGGCCATCTTGGGAGGGGGAACACTGCCGGTGGCGCGGTTAGCGCGATAGTCTCCAGGCGCTCGGCGTACATAAAGTCAGCCATGCCGACGCGCAGCGTCATCACGCAGCGTCATCACCGGAATATCGCCGGAGTTTCGCCAGAGTTAAGCCCGTCCGGGCCCAGACGGGCACAGGGCATGTTACTCTGCTTAACACCGTTGCCCAAATGGATTGTATACCCAGGTATTCTAGGGATACCCTGCTGTCGCTACGCACCCCCAGACACTCCAGTTGTAGCTATCAGTGGGTTGAAGGGACCCCTTATGATCAATGTTCTGTATGTGGCGCTAGCTATTCCTGTAAGGACCGGACTTCGCTGTCCATGGCTTTACTTAATTGCAGGTCTGTACCTTGTCATGCAACGGAAATTAACACCCTGATGCTAGATCACAATTTTGACGTCTTGTTCCTTACGGAAACTTGGCTAGCTCCCTGCTCTGACCCAGATATTGTTACAGCCCTTCCTTCGGGATACTCTATGTACCATCTGGATAGGCCGAGTGGGAGGGGGGGAGGAGTGGCCATAATGTATAGAGATGAATATGTTTGCAAAGCGGAAGATTGTGCCATTAATAACTCGGAAGGCTGTCAGTTTTCCCTACGCCTATCTCCTACTATCTCTTTATCTGGCCTTCTCGTGTATCGGCCTCCCGCAACGCTAGGTAATTTCGTTGATTCTTTTATCGAGGGAGTGATACCATTGGCTGCCGCATCCTCCAACTTTGTAGTCCTCGGGGACCTCAACCTACATTTTGATGATACCTTTGATGTAGTGGCGAGAGATCTACAAAGCATGCTGGCTGCACTTGATCTCCATCTTGTGAATGTCGGTACTACCCACAACAGGGGTCATCAGCTGGATGTTGCTTTTGCCAACTTTGAGAATCTGCAAGCCCTCCAACCGCTGGCGCTCCCCTGGACTGACCATTATCTAGTCCCTCTTACATGGCAGCTGGGGAAGTGGAGAGACCCCGCCCCTAGACAGCATACAATGGAACGACTCTGGTCAAGGTTGCCAGTGGATAATTGGGTGGCAGAGTTAGTAAGAACCCATCCCTCTCCTGTCACTGACCCTATTATTGCTGACCAGCATATAGGTAATTGGCTGACTAAATCCTTGGATTTATTTATTCCTAAAAAGAGAAGGCTTATTAGGGAAAGAAGAGTTGGCTCCGCTCCATGGTACACCCTAGAACTTAGGGGTCTTAGAACTCTATGCAAGAGATTGGAACGTGCATGGAGGAGAAAACAGACGGAAGACTGTCGATTAGACTATAAGAGAGCGATGAGGAAATATAAAAACGCGCTGAAGGATGCCAAAAGGAGCTTCTTCAGCGATAGGATTGAGAAGGCAAGCAATTCTTCAGGGGAATCCTTTAAAATTTTTAAGGAACTCCTGAAAGCCCCAGTCCCTCCAGTTGTGTACGACAACCCTCAGGAAAAATGCGAACAACTCGCGGACTTCTTCCACTCAAAAATTGAGAAGATCCTACTCTCGTTGCCGGCGACATCTCAGCTCCCTGAGTTGGACTCTAGCCCGGTATTATGCCCCGCCGAGCTGTCCTCCTTCGGCCCCTTTTCAGAGGAAGAGGTCAGACAGGTGTTGAAAGGGATGAAGAGTGGGTCTCCCAGTGACCCATTGCCCATGAAATATCTCAAACTAGTGGCAGATACTTTGTCCGCTCCACTTACCGACCTCATCAACCTTTCACTCTCCCAGGGCACAGTGCCCCAGAGGTGGAAAAAAGCGGTGGTAAAAGCATTACTGAAGAAACCAGCATTAGACTCTTCTAATTTGGCCAACTTTAGGCCTATTTCACTTTTGCCCGGCTTCTCCAAAGTCGCAGAAAAGTTGGTCAATCGCCAGCTTTCTTTCCATCTTGAGTCCCATCATCTGCTGGGAGACTCCTAAACGGGCTTCCGCCCCGGTCAAGGAACGGACACAGCCTTACTGGCAGTAGTGGAGGAAGCCAGGAGCATTCTAGATTCAGGAGGGTCAGTGGCAGTGATCCTCCTGGACTTGAGTGCTGCCTTTGACGCCGTAAGTCATCAGGTGCTCCTCCAACGTCTGTCAGAGGTGGGTGTGACAGGGCTGGCCTTGAAATGACTTGAATCCTTCCTTTCTAACCGTTGCTATCAAGTTTGGGAAGGGGTAGAGCAGTCGGCCTGGTTCCCTCTTCAAAGTGGAGTCCCGCAGGGCTCTTCTTTGAGCCCTACTTTATTTAATACCTATATGACTCCACTTGAAAGAGTGGTCGCCCCCTCTGGAGTGAAGCTCATTAGCTATGCTGATGACACTCAGCTGGTAGTGGGGCTCACTCAGTTGGCGGAGCAGCCAGAAGTCTTTCACGACTGTCTTGCTAACGTCCATCGTTGGATGTCCCACTCTGCCCTTAAGTTAAATGGGGAGAAAACTGAGCTGATGCTCATGGGAAAATCTAGTCCCTCAATAATTGCTAGCTGCTGGCCCCGGTCCTTGGGTAACCCTCCACCTCCCAAGAAGGAGATCAAGACCCTGGGAATATGGTTGAAGGAAGATCTCTCCTTTAGGACCCATGCCAGGAAGACCGCAGGGGTGTGTTTCGGCTTACTTCGGTCAGCTCGCAAGGTTCTCCCACTGCTCCCTGATCCAGCTAGGAAGCTCTTGATTCGTGGCCTTATCTTATCGAGGCTTGACTATGGGAACGCGGTGTTTCTGGGGGCTCCCGAAAATACGTTAAAAACCCTCCAACAGGTACAAAACGCAGCCGCTAGAGTACTGATGGATGTTCCCAGAAGACACTCAGCTGCCCCAGCCCTGAAAACACTTCACTGGCTCCCCATTAGGGAACGGGTGAAATTTAAGGCGTTGTGTACGGCTCATAAAATCTTGCATGGCAAGGGCCCGCCCAATCTTGCCCCTATGGCACGCCCCTATAAGCCCACTCGCCCACTGCGCTCGGATCAAAGACATCTCCTGCAGTCAGCTAGAGTAAAGAGAGCTCGCTCTGGGGGTAGGCGCTTCTCAGTGCAAGTGGCTGCACTGTGGAACTCCCTTCCCTTTAAGATCCGTTCAGAGCCCAAGATCCTGCCCTTTAGGAAACTTTTGAAGACCTATCTGTTTCCAGTGTAGTTGATTGTTTCGGTGCTTCTTTCTTGTGTCTGTACTGCGCCGGGATGCCCCGGGGTAACTGAGCGCATTATAAATTTCATAATAATAATAATAATAATAATAATCTGTTCATTAAATATGTTTTGGCAGCCTTGTTAGCTATGTGTTCCCCTGCCTCCATTCTTGCTTTAGCTATTTTAATTAAGACAAGATCCAAAGGGACCCCCCTCGCTACATTCTGTGTCAATTCCTCCTCTGCATCTATCACTGCGCTAGCGAGCTCTATCTCCCTCTGTCTTTCCCTCCTTCGCCTTGCCGCGCTGAAGCTAATTGTCTCCCCTCGTACGGCTGCCTTAAATGAATCCCACATATTCCCAACCGCAGTGCTACCTCTATTAATCTCCAGAAAGGACCTGATCCACTTAGTCATATGAACAATATAGGCTTCCTCCTTCAGCAGCACTCTCTCGAATGTCCAAACACGATCCGGGCATTTAGCTCTGCCAAAATTTACTGTTAGGATCAGAGGGTTATGGTCGGAAATAATCCTAGGATGCCTCTTGATTTTTATTCTAGATTGTAAAGAATGTGAAACAAAGAAGTAATCTAACCGAACACAAATCTTATGCGGGGCTGAATAATAAGTGAATCCCTGCTCGCCTGGCCTTAGAACTGACCATGCATCCAATAAAGCGTTATTTCTGGAAAGGCTGCATAGAGACCTCCAAACTCTCTTTTTCATACCCATGTACCCACCATTGAATGTCCCTCCCAGCCCGCCTGCCCCATTGATATTGAAATCCCCAGTGAGAATAATAGTTGGGGACCAGGTAGCCAACTCAACATCCAAAAAATCAAAAATATCAGGATCGTCCTCCGTTGAACCATATATACATCCTAAGGTAACCCACTCCTCGTTGATTCTGCATTCTAACAACACCCATCTACCCCATTGGTCTTCAAGTTTTCTCCTTATCAAAAGGTCTCTATGTTTTGATAAAATTGCAACCCCTCTAGTTTTAGACCCTTGCTTAGAATATACAAGTACCTTGAATCCCAACTGTTCGAGTAGATAACCTTGTTGCCCTTCTATGTGGGTTTCCTGGAGGCATACAAAATCCACATTTAAAGATCTTAACCATGTAGCAACCCGTTGCCTTTTGGTGCAATCATTTAAGCCACAAACATTTACCGTGATTATACGCACAGCCATTAAAGCACTCTGGTTAATTGTACCATCAAACTTCCATAGTTAAACAGTTTTTTATAATTTTCCCTTTTGCCATTCTTCCCTAACTGAAAAAACATCACCTGCTCATACTCCCTGAAATTTCCCATGTTCCCCTGCATGTAAGAGACCATCCGCAAATCAATGTGCCCTGTACTCCCTCCCCCCCTCCGACCCCCAAACCCCCCCCCCTTACAGGCAAATAGGTCAGGCCTGACCTATGCGTGGCAGCCGTGGCCTCAAGTGCCATCCGCTCCCCCTACCCCCGCTCCTGGCAATACCATCACCTGCCTCTATCGTACTCAGAAACTACCTAGTACTGCTGCCCCTGCTACCTCTCATTTTTATCCCACCATCACTGTTTTGACTGCCTTAGTGCAACCGTCATGGACTTTGATCCTCTCTTCCTATCTCTGATCTCATCGAGATAAGCCTGGGCCTTCACTTCGGAGAAGAAGATCTTGATCTGCCCATCCAAGATTACCTTTAGACGAGAAGGGAACATTAAATAAGCCTCACAGCCTACATTTCGAAAGGGGGTTATCATTTGCCTCATGCGCCAGCGTCTTTCCACCGTAACATGACAGAAATCTGGACGGGCAAAAAATGTCGTACCATCATATGCTCGTTTAGCTTCAGGTTTGGCTTTATCCATGATTTCCTGCCTTAACAGGTAGTTTCGTACATATAATAAGATTGCCCTAGGTTTGTCCGCTGCTGGCCCTTTTCTCTGCACCACGGGAAACCTGAGTATCATTCCTTGTCTTGTTGACAGATGTAAACGAGGGAGCACGAGGAATATTGGCATTCGCAATTTTGGGAGTCTTAATTGAGGATTTGGAGGTGACTGAATTAACTTCGGCAGGCTCCGATGAAGGAAAGGTAGTTGATGTTGGAGTACTTAATTCCTTCATACAAAACTGAGAATGTTCAACAGACTTTGCCAAAGTCAATGCTGTCTCTAAATCAGGATCATCGGAAGAGAAAAGTTTCTCACGCACTTTTCTGTCACATGTGCGTTCAATTAGTTCATCCCGGATGATTTAGTCTCTAAATTCCCTATAGTTGCAGTTCACCGCTAGAATTCTCAAAGCTGCAACGAAATCATCAATGGACTCACCAGGCATTTGTGAAGGTTGTAAAAATTTATGGCGTTCAAGAACAATGTTCCGTTTAGGATTTAACCTTTTATCGAGAGTTTTTATGAGTGAAGCATACTCATCAATGACTTGTGCATCACCATCGTCACTTGAAATAGAGATCCTTACTTGCTCAAGAGGTAATGTTTCAAGAATGGACCTGCCCTCAGCTCCCAAATTATACACCAACAGTGCTCTTTTCTTCTTTGCGGAAAAGTATCACCATCAATTGCATCAATGTAAGCCTCAAAAGTGGCTCTCCACTGCATCCAAGGCATGGGAGGAGGACCAGTAGACTGTAAAAAGGGAGGTGGCGTGGCTACCTTTTCCATATTTGCGTGGGTGAGTTGCTGCCCCTACAAAAGTTATGCTGCAAAATTGGCAATAGTTAAATATGATAGTAAAATGCTTAGAATTGCCAAAAGCTGTTTTTTTCTGTTAGCGTTACAACATCCGTTTAAAAATTCCAATGTGGTTAAGTGGTCTATTTTTGGCATTCATAGGATGATTTAAGCAAGAGGCGAATGTCAAAACAAAAGCGCTATGGCCAGATGCGCTGCAGTGCGCGGTAACAGTGAAGCGTTGTTATGAAAGCACCATGGCAACGAGCGTCACAAGGAACGGTGCGCAGGGAGATAATGACGTCGATTCGTGCGTGAGCTCGTGCACAGAAGGGCTCGCGCAATTTGAAATGCGCAATAGAACTTGGGCAGAACGGTTAAATAAAAAAAAATGTATACCCTCGATAGAGGAACTCACGAAGCAAAGAAGGTCTGAGGGTGCGTACGTCGCTCGATAAATCTGTCAGAATGAGACAGAACGATCTGCTTCTTTTCTTGACACGTCGTCGCGGTTGCCTCGTCGAGGAAAATTACTCCAGGACGTCCAACAACACTTGGAGAGAGGCAGACACTGGATCCTTGTCGCCAGTGAAGAGATGACAAGGATACTGGTAAGGTGACAAGCTTCTCTTTAATGCGTCCAGTGTACAGCTCTCCCGGCAGCAACTGCCGTCTCGGGCATTCACACGTTCTGACCATTACATCACAGTACTACGAACACAAACCAGAGTCCTCGTGGCATTTAAAGAAACAGGTATGTTCCCAACATTTTGTTAAAAAGGTCTCAAAGAAGAGGCATTTGAAAACGATAAAAAATCTGGCACAGCTTCAGAAATACCCACTTCTATCTAACTTCACCTCCCAAAAAATAATGTGCTGTATGGGATAATACACCTAATAACACACCAGCTGATAACAATAAATAATATGACAAACTTTCATATAAAAGATTGTTTAGCCCAAAATGATAAGATGGCGGCCGAGACTTCGGCCGAGTAGGCTGGTGCTACGCTCACCTGGATCACCTACCCCCTTGCTGACTGTTTAGCTCCTACCCCTGGCTGTGTGAAAATTTAAGTTCTCAAAAGCTCGCTCGATACAATCTTTCTCTTCTCACTGTATGGCGTTGATTCCTAGACTCGGACAAGTAAGAGCGGGACTCACCGAAAGGTGTTCTGGTTCTGGTGTATCACGGCTCGTTCCTGCTCCTGCCCGTCAACGTCCACGTCTGCGCTTAGGCAGGTCTACCTGAGCGATTCTCTGGCGGCTCAGGGCAGTTCCGCCATAGCCACAAGCATGCCCCCGAAGCCGGTAGTAAAGGGAGCCGTGGTGATACCAAAAACCCGCGGCTCCGCTCGGAACATTGCTACTGGCGAGGCAGCGGCAGAAGGGAAAGATCGCTTGGCTGCTCCTGGTGGGGCCAACGAAAAGAGGAGTGTCTCGGGCACATTGAAATCGACGCCTGCTTCTGCCATGACACCGAGAGGAGGACAGACACTCCCGGACTTGTTTAATCGACGGACCCTCAAGGAAAAAGCCCCTGCAGCAGCTAGCAGTGTAAAAACCGGTGAGAAGCAATTGGACTCTTTGAAAGGGGCGAACATCATTGCCGGTAAGGAGGGGGAGGCAGTTCTTGTTTCTTTGTCGCCACAACCGCCTCAAGTGCCACAAGTAACTCTTGGCCCAATTGATAATAGTGAGGGTGGTGGCGATAGTGGCAAGTTGGTCACTCTGCCAGATCCTTCTTCAATCTGTCTATCACCATTGCAAGCTGCAGCTGTCAGTTTAAAGGATAACGCAGTTCTGGTCGGAGGGAGCAGAGATTTGGGGACTTTACATGTACATGTATTGAGCGACTTGATCTCTACTGTTTCTGCCTCCCTTTCCCAAGGCACTCTGGGAAATGCAGTTCAGTCAGTCATCCAACCAACTGTTGTCCCGGAGTTGAATACTAAATTACTGCTTCCTCATTTCACGGACCTCCCTATGGAAGCCACTTCAGATACAAGGGAGTCTGAGAGTACTGAAGCTACTGATACATTTTATTCTATGTCGGACCGCTCTGCCTCATCGGCCGATGAGGGTGCTGAGTTAGAATGGTCAGACTTTGACAGCGAATATGGGGACTGGCGCCTCAGCGAGGCTTCTAAGGATGAGATTACAACTGGGTGTTTTGCTACGGTTCGTAAGGCTCTTAAATCTGAAGTTCTCTCTCTGCTGACAGCAAATGACAGGCTCAGTCTCAGTGGTACTGGACCAGCTTACAGCAAGGAATGTAGCTAATCCTGTCACCCTCCCAGATCATGTAATGGACTCTCCGGAGGTAGTCACTCTGTCTACAATCTATCAAACTATCATCACGCATAGAGAGGAAACGCGACAGGAGAATGCGCGTACACAAGGGGCTTGTCGCAGAATGCAAAACTCTCTTCGGAGGGTTGTGAAAACATGCACGGACATTGCTTCCAGGATGCAGTAGCAGCCCAGAAGGGACTCACAATTGAGATCAAGGAGCAACGCGAGGATATCCTCTGGAAACTTACGGATTTAGAAAATAGGGCCAGAAGAAATAATTTAAGGATCCTTGGAATTGATGAAGGCAAAGAAGGCGAGGAAGTTAGACAGTTTATAGTAGAACTATTTACTGAGGCCTTCCCAGAAGTCACACAATGGGATTGGAGTCTTGAAATACAGCGGGCACATCGGTTCCCATTTAAGAAGAGGCAGTCTTCTGGTCCTTCTTGCACAAATAACATCTTGCCACGAGCAATCCTGATTTGTTTTAATAATTTTCTAGCCCGTGAGAAAATATTTGATCTGGCCAGACCTGATAAGAAGCGGCTGGGGAAGGGATGTCAGTTTTTTGCTAGGCCTGATTTCTGCCCAGCAACAGTGGAACGAAGATGGCACCTTTGCCAGTTGATAGCATTGTTTCAGGCAAAGGGCGCACAGGCTTTTTTACTTTTCCCATCAAAGCTAAAAGTAATCTCTAAAGGTCAAACAAAGTACTTTTCGTCGGAGATACTGGCCAAGGAGTTTCTGGACTCTATCTAATCAGTATTGCTTTATATGATTGATTAATTGGGGGTAGGGCCTGTGTAGCTGAGTTATAGTAGAATAAGCTGACCCGACCAAAGGGATTTACTTTCAAATTTTTGGTTTTTTGGCTTGTTTAGTGTTTAGGGTCAGCCTTTCAATTTTGCAACAGGGGGATCCGGATCCAGGGGAACGGGGGTGATCACCAACCTAACCGTCACAAGGACCATGGTCCTGCTGCTCTACATGGGGGGTGAGGGGTTTGGGGTGGGGGGGCGGGTCTTGGTTGGGATGGGGGTAGGGGTTTGGGGGGTGCTGTGGTGGTGGGGGATGTTCAGGTGGCTGGTCTTGACGTCAGGATTACGGTCGAGTGGCGGAAACATGTTTTATGTTACACCGAACAGAATGCTTTGTGAATTCAGGCTCATTAGGTCGAATATTAGGCTTATCAGGATTTTGGGTCGTGGAGAGTGTTATCTTATGTTGCTTCTGAATGGGGGGGATAGATTGCGATGTGGCACATGGAATATCTGCGGGTTGAATGATGAGAAAAAGCCTAGTATTTTTTGTAAGATCCCCCAAATCATGCAGGTCGATTTAATGTGTCTGCAAGAGACCCACATTCCGTGGAGTAATCGCGGGCTTCTATGACTCCCTGGGTATGAGCTAGTGGCGTGTTCCCGTCAGACTTCCATGATTAGGGGCGTCGCTATTTTGTTAAAGAAAGGGGTTGGTTGTTTTAAAAGAGTTAAAGAGGACAATGTAGGCAGGTGGGCGATTGTTGAAATATTGGTATATAATTGCCCTCTTTCAGTCTGCTCAATATATGGTCCCAATCTAGACGATCCGGAGGTTCTCAGAAATTTAAATAAGGAACTAGTGGGATGGCCACGACCAATGATTTTTTGCGGGGATTTTAATATTAATTTAGCCAGTCAAACTAATCTGATAACTGATCGTAACTATTTAGGTAGGAAGCCTCGTGTGTTTAAGGCTCTGCAAGCACTAGTTGTGGAACATGGCCTGACGGATGTATGGCATTATCATTATCAAGATGAGGATGGATATACATTTCATTCTATTCCACATAATAAAATGGTCCGTCTTGATTATGTCTTTTTGTCTGATCAGTGTGTTGGGACTGTCAAAATCGAGGTGGCTCCAAGGACCCTATCCGATCATAATGCTATTACTGTTAACCTTTTATGGGATCGCCCCAGCAAACAGTTCAGGTCATGGACTTTCGAGAGGAAGCTTCTCTTAGATCAGCAATATCAGGATCATATGGCTTCCTTGATTTCAGAATTCATGGATATTAATAGGGGGACCGCCCTGGACTGTGTGGTTTGGGATGCATTTAAAGCTGCGCTGCGCGGAGAAACAAAAAGTTTTGCATCTTACCGCTGGAAGATCGCGCAGGGCCAGATTAAAAATAGTCTGGATGAGCTGCGATCAGCGGAACTTGAGCTGAGCACCAATATTCGGTTAGGCCATGAGCTGTCCCACAGTCAGAAGGGGGTTGCCATATTAAAATCTAATCTGCTCGATCCTCTCTAACAGGATCTTGCAGCCAAGTATATTCAATTTCGAACTTCAATGTACGAATTTGGTGAGAATTCTGGCAGGGTCTTGGCTAAGAGACTACAGCAAAAGGCTACGGCAAACCGGATTGTTCGAGTGAGGGATCAACAGGGCTGTATTCAGGAGACCCCAAGTGGTGTCATGGGTGTTTTCGTGAAATTCTATTCTAGTCTCTACACTGAGGAGCCTAGTATTATTCAAAACCAGGCTGGTTCGGAGGAATTTTTGCAGTCCATAGACACCTCTAGGGTAACTATAGAACAAAACGAAGCACTTTCGGTACCTATCATTTGGGAAAAGGTGGAAAACGCAATTAAATCTTTGGCTAATGGCAAGGCTGCCGGCCCTGATCTCATTCATCTAGAATTATATAAGACTTACTCGGTAGTATTGCGACAGAATCTGCTTGCTGTCTTCAGGGCTGCACAGGTCGGTGTTATTCCGGATTCCTGGCGACGGGCCACTGTTGTTTTATTTAAGAAGAAAGGCAAGGATAAGCTAAATCCCTCGTCATATCGGCCAATAGCACTTATTAACACCGATAGTAAAATCTACTCGAGGATCCTTGCTTTTAGATTAGTACAGGTTATAGCTCCCTTGGTTTCAATCCGCCAACACGGGTTCATTCCCGGCAGGGACACAACCGATCACATTCGGCGTGTTATCGCTTTACTTGACTGGGCGCCGGCCACGGGTTCCTCCCTCGGGGTGATCCTGTTGGACGCCGAGAAGGCGTTTGACAGGGTCTCCTGGGGGTTCCTGTGGGCCGTATTGCGCTGGAAAGGGTTCGCTGTTGAGTTCATCCAGGCCCTTCAAGCACTTTATATCTCCCCGGTTGCGGCAATTCGTATCTCAGGGAAAGAGTCAGGGTATTTTTCCATCAGCAGGGAAACCAGACAAGGTTGCCCCTGCTCCCCCCTGCTATTTGCCCTATTTATCGAGCCTTTTCTTAATATGATCGAAACATGCCAGGGTATCTCTCCAGTCAGGGTCCAGGGGGTGGAATATAAGGTATTGGCTTATGCCGATGATATCGTTGTACTAACTGATGATGTTGGACCCTCTTTCACAGCCCTAGAGATTATCGCCAGTCAATTCGGGGCCATGTCTGGTTACAAGCTGAACATAACAAAAACTCAAGTTATCCAGTCAGCTGGCATGCCCCCCTCGCAAGTCTCTGTTGCTACGGAAACTACCTATTTGGGGGTACAAATTTCCCCCGAGGTGGATCAGATTTCGGATTTAAACTATCTCCCTATTATCGATTTCCTGCATATTAAACTTGAGAGGTTGGATCACTTACGCTTGTCCCTCTATGGACAATGTAGCGTCCTGAAAATGATAGTTCTTCCAAAATGTATAACTTTTTAGGTCCATCCCTCTTTTGATCCCTCAGGTAACATTGATCAGAGCAGAAAGAATATGTCGGCGGTTTTTATGGGGCTACCGCAGGGCAAGAACAGCTGCGAAGTGGACCCATCTCCCTAGGGAACGAGGCGGTTGGTCAGTTTACTTGCTATATTATTATTGGGATGCCATGATACAACATTTTGGCTCACCTTTGGTGGGCGATAAGGCCGATATTCCTTTGTGCACCAGTCCATCCATCTACGACTTAGCTCTTGGTGATGCTGCTAAGGGAGTCCTAATGCGTGTTTTAGAACCAAGTTATTTTAAGAAAACTAAATTTAAGGTTTTGTTGGGCTCTGTTTTCTATCTGGCAGAAAATCCGTTCTCAGATGGCTATTTCAAAGCTCAGTGGCATCTAAGAACTAGGCCCCTTTTGAGAATTGGCTCTCGCACTAAAATTAATTTCCTTTTCCTTTTCTTTTTTTTTTCCCCTCCCCTGATAGGTAATTTTTCATGTTATCCATTGATCCGTAACCTCAATTTGATTTGCTTATTTTGTTGATTCACGCTTTGTATATTTATTCAATGTGTTCCCTCAAACTTGACATTCTATTCCATTGTCTCCTGATGTTTTTCCTGAAAATTATAAATAAAGTTTACATTAAAAAAAGTGATATTTTAAAATGTGAAGTGGTAGACTTTGCACATATATCTTTCAGCAAAGTGTTTTTTTTTTATTTCATATTTTATATCCGCTGCTGCCCAAGGCCATTTGGAGCCTACCCTCTTAATCCATTGATCTGCTATTGTGTCATTCACATTTTGAGTCTGCCCACCACAGCATATAGCATAGGGCAATGGGTCAGTGCACTTCAGCCACTGTCCAACTTCAGTGTGAGTGGTGCTATCTTCTCTTTCTGAAGAAGCACAACCACACACAAAGTAGTTCCCTTCAGTGCCAGGAACGTCTATGGCAATGTTTGCTCTTTGAGACCAAAAAAATATTTTTCCTTTCAGTCATGTTTTTGTTTAGATTGGTGAAGGCCTGTAGGCTTCCTCAACAATTATATTTGCAAAAACCATGTCAAAACAAAACAAGCATTCACAAAGCCAAAAGGCTGGCGACCAATTCCAGGCATATTGGCTTTGCCAATGCTTGTTTTCTATTGACAGCCACCTGTGCTAAGCAAATGAACTCTGGATGTAGCTGTTTTTGGCTATTAATGCTTTATATTAATACTGTTTATCATATGAATACTCTTTAAGATTATAACGTTTTCAAGCTTTATCGAACGGATGTTATCTTTGTAAAAAGCATTTTGCTGAGCAGATTATTGGCCCAATTACATACAAAGCTCCAATGGTATTGCTTAGCACAATGTTATCTATGGCGATGGTGTGTTGTTTCTTCCATTTATTTTTGTGATGACCAGTGCAGCAGCAAGAATCTAGTTTGTTATTGTCATAAATATTAAAACGCAGGCTTTGCTGTGGACCCAGTGAATTCATGGTCTATGGACTGTATTGACGCGTTATCAGACTCACAATTGATTCTGCAACATTATGCACATTGATTATAAAAGACTGACTTATTAAATGTATGATCCATCCTTTTCATCGTGTCTCGTAACAGAACTGATATGTCTGTTCTGGTATCTCCAGTTCTTGCAGAGGATCTAATGAATTGTGTTGTTCTAGTTATTGGCCTTGAAGAAGCAGAGGATCCTAGAAAGGTGTTGACTGTACAAACATAACCCATGCTCCCTTTCTTGACTTGCTTGATATCAAAGAGCAAATTCTTGTGTACATTGTCATGATTCACTTTTGGTAAAATAATATACTAACTTTATAAAAGATTTATTTTGTAGAACAACTCTTGCTTAAATAACCCTTTTATTGTGTCTAAAAACAATCTCAAATTTATGAGTGCTACCAACACACCACGTTTAGCAACTATGATTATGATTATTATTATTATTATTTTCAGGACAGGCAAAACACAGACATTTATTTTTGCTGCCACTAGGTACCACAAACCGCTGTTAAAAATTGGAGCAAAGTATCACATTATGTTATATGACGCCCACGGTTCCTCGAATTGCAGGATGTTTCCATGATCATTCTGAACCTCTGTAATGCGCACCTAATCGTTATATGGATGTTATTACGTTGCAGTAATAATCCGCAAAGCTGTTCCAGGGCAGTAGACCAAAATGTTACTGCTGCTTCGGAAAAGACTCGCAATAAAAAGGAGCTTTCCTCTCCACCTATACCACCATCGAGGGCCAGATGCAGCAGTCGTACCTCATATGGTCTCTTCTTGAAGTCTGTGACTGAAGTCTATGGTTTGGTGATTCCTTTCTGTAGGCAGTTTGTCAGTGCTTAATTTGTTTTTAAAAAAAAATTAAGTGTCATGGCCCTGGTCAGGGGGCCACAGCAGCTTGCAACACACATAGGCCCTGCCATGCTGCCAATGACAGAAACAACACAAATACCAACCATCACACTTCTACAAGTGTGACAATTCAGCTTACTTTAGGCCCCCAAAGCTATAAGAATGGTTTGGGGGGGGCAGTCAATAGTTATTTTTAGCAGTGACACCATGTGGCAGATGGGTACAAGCCCCGGTGATGACAATTTAGAGCCAGTGCTGAGCACCAGACACCACCGGCTCAAATTAAGCACTGCTTTAGTTGCAAGAAAGTACAGTGCTCCAAGCCAGTGAATGCCATCATAAAGATGTCACAAGCAGCAAGAGGGAAACGCTTTTAGGCATAAAAATCCTTCTGACAAACTGATGAGTATATGATATTTTAATAGCAAAAACTGATGCGCACTCTGTCCTGGCCCAGAAATCTAGACAGCAGTCAAAGGAACCAGCAGCATTATTCGCAAGAACCAACAAAGGCAGGATCCACAGTATCACTATATCCAAGAAATATTCGAATCCAAAAGCTTGAATCACCTTCAGCTATTATCATCTTAATTACATCTTCAAGACATGCAAGTGTTTTCAAATTGTACTTAGGAATGGTGCTATCATGAATATGTTTGTAGACAAGCCAGAGGCAGGAAAGGTAGCTGAACATAAAAAATTGACTAACAATAGTTTGGAATTCAAATGCCCTATGGGCAAGGGTACATTGATTCCATTGGAGAAAGACAAACAGAAGTGCCAGAAATTAATCAACAAGTGTACGTCGAACCTATCTGCAAAAGAACCTGTAGGCGTTGCAATGTAACACCTCCAAACATTGGTGAGCTGTCTTACATTTCTAAACGAGGAAGGTAAATAAAGCGATACCAGGGGATGCAAACCACAATCTTAGTTTGAGAAGCAGGCATTGGTAAATTGATAGAAGCCTCTTTTGGTTTGGGGGGAAGCCGCCATGGACTGGGCACTTTTACAAAAGGGAGGTCGGATAAGGGCGACAGTGAAGGGGAACTCAAGATCTGTGATCTGGGTCTCCTTCCCAGCCTTCAGGAAGACTGTGCAGCAGCTGCTGTTTGCCCCATGAATGTAAACACATTGCATGTGTGCAAAAGAATGAGACTTTTGATCTTATTATGTTGTACTGTGGAATTGTTTTCCAACAAAGATGATGATGAGTGGTTCCATGCTCATGCCCACAGAAAGAAATGAAATGAAATACCAGCATTTGTAAAGCGCACAGCTACCTCCGGAGAGATGTCCCAGCTCTGGAGGCCATCGGGAAGATTAAGCCAGCTATTGCCCAGAGTCGCATGGTGCTGGGCTAAACTGCCGCTGGCGCAGGGGATCAAACTGGGAACCCTGTGGTCCGGAGTCAGGCACCCTGGCCGCTGCGCCACACCTCTTCCACAATCCAGAAAAGACGTGTGACAGTTCGCTATACACCTTGGCACAACTTCCCACTGAAATTGCATGTGGCACAAACACAAAAATTATATGCTTTAGGGCAGGGATACTCAAAGTATGGCCCGGAGGCGCATGCAGCCCTCCTGACCTTTAATTGTGCCCCCCCCCTGGTGAAAAGCACTGGGCTGCTGTTCCCTGACAGAGCAGGAACATTAAGAAATCTGTGAAACGAAGAGGGAAGCCTTTATTGACACATTACGGTAAAGAAGAAAATATGGTGTCCTAGATAACTTATCTTTAGGAACGCCTTTAGTTTTAAAGACATCTTGCACTAAACATGTTAAAAACACGATACACTCGGCAAACCTCAAAAAGTGTATTTTATTAACATGCTTGAGTGTTTTACCTTAGTAGATCAGATTATATCACTGAATTGAGAGGCATATAAAAACAGTGATTGTTTTCAAACATGATTTTTGAAACATTCATGTCACCCCCCATTCTGAAAACAATGCCATTAGTGAACAAAGAGGCAAGTCATTTGTCAAGTGCACCTTTTGTGTACCCTTGGTTGTTATATAATTGGAACACAATTATAGTTTATTAATTGAAACAATAGAAGGTTTTTAACTCCTATATTTTATGGGGCTTTCATGTGTAGTAATGAACAAATAGGAGGCAAAGTGAAATTAACTATTTGCATAGGATCACACAATTTCGGCAAGTGTGGAAGTCAGGAGTGATACCAGCTTTCTTGTTTCACATTCTGCAATCCAGCCACCAGATGAGTATCCCTTTCCTTCTCACATTTTACTTTAGAAGTTAATGCTTTGACTTTAATTCTTGGTGGAGTATAGAGCATTGGTGGCAGACAGAAGTCATGTGAAGGTTTGGTTTGTTGTCGACACCATGCATCTGCTTTGCGTCCCCTACACCCACCTTTCATCACCCGAGACTCGCATCTCTGGGGGAAGACACAGACACAGATAGACAGACAGATAGACAGACAGACAGACAGACACACTCCCCCCCCAAAGTGATGACAGTTAAGGATTTACTTTATTACTTATGTCTAGAATTATTATTTGTCATCTAATTACAGGAGGGTTAATGCATATTTTTTCTCAGGGAGGGTAGGAGGAAGATTTTAGCAAATGTGTTTCTCCATTAAATAATATCACCCAGTACTTTATGACCCAGAGGGCATTTACAAGACGAACTAATGGAGGAACCTCATCCCGGTAACTTGACAGATTGATTACCGCCTCCGGTGTGTTGCATCCGCAGTCACTCAGAATTCCTTTCAGATCCGAGAGCGCACCTAAGTGGGTAACCTCATGGCAAGCCTTCCCACGCACTGGGCAGTTATATCAAAATAAAGTCTAGCCTGCCAACACGAGCCGCTGCACTCGAGGAGCACAAGGATGGAAAGAGTTACACAATCCCACAGCCTGGTGTTGGGTTTTCCCATATCAAGAGGCAAGAGTTGTGTTTCTGCTGAGGCCGTGTCTTCCAAGTGGTCTGGTGGCGTACATTGCTACAGAATTCACAGGAAAACCGGTCAATGATATCAAGCCACTGAGCCCATAAGTAGTACGTTGGCTCGAGGCCACCAACATATAAATACTCTTAAATGTACTGTGGACGTGTTCACTCTGTTCTTCGGAGTTGGACAGGTCCCAGGAAGGTACATTGGATCTTCTCGCTGGCTGCTGGCATGATATTGTAGGGGAATATGAATTGGTTTTTTAATCTTTTTTCCGTGTAGGAGCAAATCGAGCAAAGGTTTGCGTTTAATGATACCCCTGGGTGCCCTGGTGAGCACTGTTGTAGTTGTGTGATACGCAATCCAGCCAACCAAGGTATTTTTGTCTAGCGATATTTATAGCTAGGTGTATCGACTGAAAGACGCTAGATGTCTAACAAGCTTTGAAATTAAAAACATTACTATCTTTCACAACTTCTTCATTAAAGTCATCTTTGTGCAGCACCGGTTGTCCTTGCGTTAGTCTCTGCCAGCTTGTCTACCATTCATCACTTTCATTCTAGAGGTCAGTATACAGTTCTGGACCATCCCATTTTCCCAGGAGGCTTCCTCACATAGGTACCTACATTTACATGTTTCTGCGCCCTTTGCAGATCGAAAAAAGTCAAGAGCCCCTGGATGCAGAATGTTTGACTATATACTTGGATTCCAGCAGTGGAAGCAACTACCCTTTCCCTTTATCCTGCTGCCACCTCCGAGAGACAACTGAAATTCCGAATGAAAGGCTGGAAAGCAATATAGAGAAGCCAGTAGGTCTGGTGTTGACTTACAGCCATTTGGCGTTGTCAATGCTTTATTTGTCGTTTCATGTTTTTTGCAAAACATTATTGTTGGGAAGCTACCTGGCCCTCCATAACCTTAAAAATTTGAAAGTGTGGAGTTAAGGTTGGGAGGGTCCATAGGTGTTTATCATAGAGCACCGCTCGCTGTAAAAAGGATCATGGTTATAGTTGTTTGTCTCGGTAAATATGTATCTCTCCTACTGAAAAGAATAGACAGTTGTATTCTTTTTCAGGGCTTTGTGACTGGTTTACAGTCGGAGTTTATGTCTTGACAAAGTGCTAGCTCGGGAGGACAGAGAACCACCTGATTCTAAATCTCTATAGGGATTGTGAGCTGGTGGACGCTCCAATGTTGAATCCTCCTCCGGGTTGACATTTAGCTCTTTCCATTCCCACCCTGTCCTATACTAGTCTTTTGTATAACCATTGTCTCAGGAGACCTTCACAAGCCTGCCGGCCGCTACGGCATCACCTCACGTCCTTCGAGCCTTCACCTAGTACAAGAGACTGAGTCACCTCTTGCCTTTGTGACTCTGCCCCGATTTGTACTAAGCCAGAGCTGTGAATCTTTATGGGCTGAGTGGATCTGAGCTCTTTGCACAGTAAATACTGGAAGCACCACTAGCGTGGGTGGTGCTGGCATTTGTTATTGAAAGGGCTACAGAGCTACAAAGATGTTGCAGCCTCCTGTAAATGAACATCATTACAATATATTATTATTATTATGTGAGTGGTACGAATGAAGAAGCAGTACTCAATTCAATACAGGCGAATGATGACCTATGTGTGCCACTCCTAATGCATGCATCCACTTTGGTATGAAAATAATTGCATATGCATGTTGTATGCTAATCTCTTTAAATGCGAGCACTTTGGGGAAAATGGAATTACTGTTTTTTTCTAACATTCTTATTACTTTTTGCTGCAGTACACCATGTTGAGTGCTTGAACTGATCAAACCCTCAGTGTCTTTTGCACTGCACAGTTAGGACCATCTGGAGCAATCATAAAAGCAATATGTTTCTGATCCACATTTTCCTGGCGTAAATGTTTAATAGAAGTGGAATATACCGTAATCAGAACGAGCTCCAGAATAATTTGCATCCTCTGCTTTCAACTTGTGAGGCAAACCTGTGACACCGCTTCCAAAGTAGAAAATTATTAAGCACATTTAAGTATGCATGTTCTTTTTATATAGTGTGAACCCAGCCGAAAGGTAGCATATCCCGGTATGTGGTCAAAGGCAGATTCACAATCAGCGCCTGCATGGTGAGGTAGCTCGGTTCTTGGAACAGAAGTGGACTGTTCATGTATCCTGATGTACTCTTCTTCAAAGAGATGCTTCTTTACCGGTTTCCTAAATTGGAACATAGGTTTGGGTGGACTTGATGAAGACGGAGATCCTAGAGGTATAGATAGGTAACCATACAAATGCTGAGTAAGTAAAACTCCTCTTTTCCATCCAGTATGGTACCACACCTCGGTAGAGAAGTCTGGAGCTACAGTTAATTATGAGGGTAGCACACATTTCCCCCCTCGGTATGCCCTTGCCTTTCTCTGTGCCCACATTTCCAGTATTTATTGTTGGCTTTCTTGTATTTGCACACAAAAATGGCTGAGTGCACAGCAATGGTTCATAAAAGGTTTAGAGTTTTGGTACTGTTTGTTCCTAAAGTTTGGGTGCTCCAGCAAGTAGCGTAACCGACCAAGTACGCTGGATGAATAGATGCTTAATTAGCGCACTGACATTGTGAGTGCGTCCCTGTGGGCCCACCATGTGGTTCGTTATGAAGCACAGACTCCGTTGTCGTTTGTATGTTTGTTTATTCTTGATTACAAATTCGGCAGTTCATTTGTATCAGATTTCACTTCAAGGATATTGCATTTCATTTCCAATCCTGATTATGTTGTTAACAATATACATTTGTAAATGCAAACAAAAAACGCTCCAATGCATTTCGGGCGTGGCCCTTTCTCAAGGAGCTCTGTGAATGAAAATAAATAGCACTATTGATATTTGCGATAATTCAAAACGTTCATCACACAGCTTAAATGACACAGTAACATGCAAAAACATGCAACCTCAATCGGGAGGTGAGGGGAGTTTATGAGTGAACAGAGTACAAACGTGATGGCTACAAGCGTGTAACCAGAAAAAACCTAACGACTGTTTCTTGGTGGCGATTATAGGTTATGGAGATTGCTTGCGCTGTTGGAAAAAAAGAACGGGAGTTAAAAAAAATCTATCACGATGAAGCTCGCCACTGAAGCTAATGAACTTGGGATAGACTCGCGTCTAAACTTACTTCAATCCGAAGCTGAAAGATTGATGTACAGGTCTGAGGACTCCTCGGTTTCGAAAAACGTCGGGGAGACCGAAGCGTGGGTGTGTTTTCCGCGTTGATAGGGCATTTAAATCAGACAAGAACCCGAAAGGGTCACGTTGTCTATAGACATAGAAGATGGACTTTGGAACCTTAAAAAATTGTGGCGGCCATCTTGGCCTGGTTTTATGTGGTGAAAACAATGTAGGGGAAACTATAAAAAAACGGCAGTGGATGTGATATGAAGGAAAAACTTGTGATTGGGTGCATGAAACATGAAAAAATAAAATAAAATGAAACATAGTTTGTTAAATCAAAACCGTACATTTTTACAATGCGTAATGATATCAAATCGATCTTTACAAATAACTACATTCGATGCGGTCATTGAGGCCGAATGGTTTCAAAGATTGCAATCGATAAATCCAAGTTGTTTCACGTTGTAAGAGAATTCTATTGTTATCTTTGCCTTCTTTCTTTTCCACCAACTCTAGTACCATGTATTTCAATTGAGCTATGTTGTGCCTTTGTTCATGGAAGTGCATAGCTATGCTTGATCGTTCGTTTCTTGTCCGTATGTTAGATTTGTGCTCATTGAGTTGTGTCTTTATTTTCCTTTCTGTTTTCCCTATGTAGATTTTTCCACATGGGCATTTTAAAAGGTAGATAAGGTTCATGGAGTCACAAGTAGCATTGACATTGACCTGGATGTTGTGCCCCCTCATGGGGTGGCTTATGTTGTTTCCTCTTATGACGTTATTGCAACTATTGCAATTGTGACACGGAAGTGTACCGTTGTATGTGATACAAATGCCGAATTTGTAATCAAGAATAACCAAACATACAAACGACAACGGAGTCTGTGCTTCATAACGAACCACATGGTGGGCCCACAGGGACGCACTCACAATGTCAAGGCGCTAATTAAGCATCTTCTTGTATTTGCCACAGATAAAACTATGGGCCACATGCATCTAAGTCAGGATTTGCGAATCCTAAATAGCGAATTTTAAGAAATCGATATTTAGGACACCAAATCCCTATGCATGTAGGAATTGCAACAAAAAAAATTGCCCAAGGGCGTGTTTGTGTGTAACATGAAAGATCGAGAAATGCACTTTAGTGCATTTTTCATTGTTTTTGCAAATTACCATCAAGTTTAATTTGATGGTAATTTGTGATCCCTAATTGCAAATTTGCAATTTGAAATTGCATCATGCATTGCATTTAGGGAATCACAATTTGCGATTTCCTAAATGCATTTGCAATTTAAGTAATCACAAATTTTGTGATTGCTTAAAATGCGATTTTGCATTTGGGTTGATGCACCCCAAAGGCAAAAGTACCGGTCGCAAAGGGGCAGATTCTGCGGATTTGCCTGGTTGCGATCGGTATTTTAGTTGATGCATGTTCCCCTATGTCCATTAAAAAAAATGCCTTTGGAGAAGATTTATGACAGGAGTATCCAACCAATGGAATCCTTTTGAAGTGTCCCTAGAAAGCTGTTGCACTAATGTGGGTTCAAAATAAGAACCGAACCAGCAACTTGATAATAAATATGATTCAAAACTGACATTAAACTAGAATGTAACTCCTTGTAAAGGTATCATGCTCTTGGGACTTGAAGTACGCATTATCAGTGTATTCCCTGTGGTACATAAATGTGTCTTCATCTTGGAGAGCTTTCTTGCATATGAAGTCAGTCAATAACCTGTATTAATGAGCCGAGGACTCAGGGGTTATTCTCAAACCTGAGAGAATTTGTAGGCACTGTGGTTAAGAACTCAAATTAGCATATCACCGACAGGAATAGTGAAAGCAGCTTTTATTGATGAACTAAAGTTTTAAGTCAGATGTCACTGGTCAGAAAAGGGCCTTAATATTTGAATATTTTAACGATGCACATATGTTTTTATAAAATCCTATGCAATTGTACTGTGTAAGGTTGGCATTGTTTTGTAATATATTAAACAGGTCTCAGTGAACACCTTGCCATTGTAATGAGGGAAGAGGAGTTGGCCTAATGTTTGGGTCGGTCGACCTCAAATCTGGGGAACTGGGTTCGAGTCTTGGCAATGACGCTGAACATCCTGTGATTCTGAGCAAATCACTTAATCTCCCCGTGCCTAACAAAAATGAATGTGTCGTCATGTAATTCAACTGTTCCTATGTAAAGTGCTCTGATACCCGATTCGGGTCAAGTTCGCGCTATATAAAACTCTGTAAAAAAAAATAAAAAAATTGGAGAGTGGAGTAGCATGGCATGGGGTAGATTGGGGTGATGTGGGGTCAACTGGAGTGGAGTTGGGTAGACTGGAGTGTAGTGGGTTATATTGGGGTGTGGCGTATTAGGGTAGACTGGAATGCAGTGGAGTGTGGTAGATTGGAGTGTGGTGGATTGGAGGGAAGTGGAGTAGGGTAGATTGGGAAGGTGCAGAAAGGGGGTGAGTGTGATATATGGGGTGGACTGGGATTGACAGTAATGGTGTGAATTGGGGTAGATTGGAGTGGGGTAGACTGTAATGGGTAGAGAGCAGACTAGAGTAGTTTGGGATAGAGTAAGGTAGGGCAGAATAGAATGGACTGGGGTAGATTGGGATAGAGTAGAGTGCGGTAGATTAAAGTGGGTTGGGTAGCGGGTAAATCTGAAATATCAGCACTGTTCGATTTTGTTGTTTTGCTAGAAGAAAGCCTTTCGTTTCACAGCGACATTGTCACAAATTCAGAGCCGGCTTTAGCGCTGGTGGTGCTTAGTGTGAGAATGTTAGCTGGCACCACAAAATGACCACCTCTGTCTCACTGCCACCCTCTACAATGCCCCTCAAGTCTCCATATCCGCCCTCTCTCAGTTGCATTCAATTTGTTTTATAGCACCGCCGCCACTCGGGTGTCGGAGGACTTTACATCACACACACTACACAGAGACAATCAATCATAGGCATGTAAATCAGAGTATAGGAAATGCTACATAAGACAGAGGACTACAAGGTGTAAGAGTCACATGTCATCCATACTTGTAGGCTGGACAGTTTAAGAGCGCTTGGTCTAGAGAAGCACAAACTAAGAATGTGAAACTTAACACCATGGTTGGGGATTCTCTTTAACAATCAGAATTGAATTCTATCCAAATGAACCCCTTTTCCAACATTAGGATAACGAAAGACTGGGGAAAAAATCATAATGCTCTAATCTATAACTTGTAGTTTGCATGCAGCTCTTTGATGACAGTTAATAGCTCACTGTTCTATGTTAGGATTATAATTTATAAACTGTAAATAACAAAGGATGTCTCAGACAAAAGCTGCAACCCACTGATCTATTTACATTATATGCACTTTGTGATTTGAGCAGTACAAGTTGTTTGCAGCAGGCATATTAACCCTCTATACTACCTCACCAGGAGTCAAAATTTCCACTAGACAAACCATTCTATCTAGGAAGAAGATGAATCACCAGTTACCTTGACATTTGTATTGTTGCCTTATAGTGGCTGGAGGCTAGGAACTTGGCAGTAGGTGCTTTAAAACCATAATATATTTCAAACACGACGCCTCACCAGAAATCGGCGATCGGTGCGGCGCACCTGCATAAATTCTCTCACTTTGAAGACTTAGAGAAAAAAGTAAACACCAAACACCCTCAGAAGACAGAGCCTGACCTTTGACCTCTGTCTTTCAATGCACAGCAAATGTGCCAAGATAAGAACAAGGTTTAAAAGGCCTGGTTTCAGAAAATGAGTACTTGGAAGGATACAGTAAACAAACAATGCTCCACCGGACGGAAACACTCTAGCTGGACAGCCTAAAACAAATAAAGCCAGCAAATAAGCAAATGTGCGTTAGAAAGCCAATGGTCAGCAATGGGATGAACGCATTCCCAGGGAAGATTTCCGAAAGCTCACAAGATGTTATTAGCAAACCAGACAGCTGAGCAGTCTGGTAGGTTTCGACCTAAAAAGGTAAAGCCCTGTGGCTCTTGTTTCCAATTATTCTTGTTGATATAGAAGATGCCACCACGCTTGTAGGGTTTACAAAAAAAGTATGAATGGTTTGATTTAGTTATCAAAACTTATTGAGTTTCCTTCCTATAGCCCTGCTATGATTATCATTCCACCTTCCACTATCGACCTCTCCGTAAAACCCTACTACTTTCATAAATTTGCAGACCTGGCCACTGTCTGTAAAATATTTGTAAACTGTTTTACACTTACCTTTTACTGGGTCTGTAGTTTGTCCGTTTTATTTTTATCTCTGCTGCAAATGGGTCGGAATAGATTTGTCCTGGGTTTTCAAAACGGTGTTGTCAACATAAAGTGCAATGTTGATGAGCTTTAGCGCGAAGGTTGCTTTACTCCAGACCGTTAGTCAGTTATGCAACTGTAAGGCTTGACTTGGAAAGAAGCCTGCGTACACATCAAATTTCACAAAGCTGTTGCCAAGGCAACAATCAAAAGTGTAGAGAGCCAGAGAACAGAAGGGGGTTGAAACCATCCTTAAAGCAGGCAGTAGAAAGTATTACATTTATATGCAAATCTCACATTCCAAACTAAAGTTGGTGCTTACTGCTGACCAGCAAGACATCTTGTTGTGCAAATGCACACCTTTTTATTTCTTTATTTACAAACGAAAATCAATTTTGGCATGGAAGCCGAGCGCGTCGCGTACAGAAACCGGACGACGGTCATTAAGGCTTTTCCCACGGCAGGCTGGCAGTGAGTGTTTAATTCCTGAAAAATATGTGTTCTGGAGGCCAAAGTTTTTCAATCAAATCCACCGCTGGTGTACTCCCCCCAAACTAGATTCTAGTCTACAGACGTTCTCTACGATTAAGCGCATGCGTAGACGGAAGGGTGTGCTCAAACCAATGTAGTGGCTGGGCTATGCAAATTAGTAGCGCTACATTCCCACAGAGTTAAGAGTGCTCCTCACTTTCTCAGCCTTCCTCCTGCTTGCGTTCATGGCTCTGTACCGTCAGATACTTACTGGTTTATGACAGCTCGCAGTTTAAAGTAAAATTGGAGCTTTTACATAGATGCCTTGTTCTAAGAAATTAGTTGTTTCGCAACTAAGCTGATTCTCTATAGAGTATATTAGTGAGGAGGGAGAATATAAAACAATTCAGAATTTATTTTTCCAAAAAGCTTTGCAATGTAATTTTTTTTTAGTTCTAATAAGCACATTTTTTTTGCTGTTTATTATGTACTCAAAAAGGTGTGATTTTTTTCCCCAGTCTTAGATGGCGACCTTTATTCATAACAAATCCGAATATCTTGTTTAACTGGATTCCCTTTGTAGGTCGAGCCTAGAGCAGCGCATGAGTTGTTTGCTCGACTTTTAGCAAGGGGGTTTTCAAAGTGCTACCAGAGGCTTTTGCTGGCTTCAAGCTGGCAGTAATGCGCGCAGCTGCCATCTATCTTTTCTCCGTCACGGGTAATTATGTGCATCGCGATCACTTTCGGCAGTTAAGTGCATCGTGATGCACTTTCAGCACCCGTGCGGCCAGTGCTTTTTGCGCACGCTTGTTGTATAGGTTGAAATACTGACATCAGGCACATCTAACAATTCTTGGCAACTTCAATATTTATGTCATCACCACTAGCTCGATAACGATACAAAGTCTCTCAATACCGTCTCTTTGCCAAGTTACATCAACACTTTCTCCTAAACAGAAAGTCCACCGGGCTTTGCTGCTGAGGAGGTTATCGCTCCTACCTCTAATAAAATCTAAAATACACAAAACCCACCTCCATTATTCAGAAACTAAAATACCCGGTAGCAGCCTGTTTTGTTGCATGAGAACGCTGGAGATGATTCAAGACATCCTCAGCAGCAGTGGCTCTTGACACCAAGGAGACACTGAATCCATGACGTGTTGGCTCTGAACAGCAAATCCAAGGCACATGTCTGGTGAATGTGAAAGTCTTAAAATAATTTACACCGGGACATGGTACGAGAAAAGGCTTTCATGTCCTTCCCTGCTCTTAACATTAGTATAAAACTATTTCTGCACTGTGACCGAAGTGTAGGTAATACACAGTATAAAGCTGCTAATTAAAGAATTCCATTAATGTCTCAG
Organism: Lissotriton helveticus; assembly: GCF_964261635.1. Lineage (NCBI taxonomy): Eukaryota > Metazoa > Chordata > Amphibia > Caudata > Salamandridae > Lissotriton > Lissotriton helveticus. The sequence continues at coordinate 889,914,467 of NC_136067.1, read as the reverse complement.
GTGGAATACTTGTGCCTCAGGGTCAGACAAAGCCCTCAGTGACAATGAAACTGCAATTATAGAGCGTAGCCACCAATATACGAGAGACATGATGATATCTGGCAAACAGAACCCCTCAAACAAAACACATGAACTTCATGAAAACTACAATTGAAGGATCAATGATCTCATCAGCCCAGAACACAGACAACAAACACGTCAAGATGAGTTTTTAGACAGACTTACTTTGGAAGGCTGACCATGAGGACTCCCTTGCTCAGAAGCATTTATTCGCAATAAAACGGCACATATTTTACAGTTACTAACCAATGTTTTACCCACCCGAGAATAAACCCCTGGAAGAATAAACGGACAGTAAGTTGGATGGTGAAAGCTAATGTGTATAATTGGATTCGACTGCTCTTTGGTTTCCTGGCGTCCTGTTCTTTCCCCGCACCAGCTCCTTGAATATATCTAGACTGTTCTACCAAACTTCACCTCGAGGCCAAGCCCAACAATGGAACATTGACACTCGAGTAATACAGGACCAGTGGGAGGGTGGAGCAAATTCGTGCCCCTCATCGACAGCCGACAGATCACCCGTGAAGCTTGGATTATAGATTCTCACTGGGATACGAAGAAAACAAGCATTGGCATAGCCAATAGGTCTCGCCTTTGGGACCTTATAAGTATTTAATTATGCAGCAGAAGATCCTTGGTGCAACATCAACTGTTGCATGGCTAAACACTTATAATGTCCCAAAGGCGAGACCTATTGGCTATGCCAATGCTTGTTTACCTTGCAATATATTGGGAGATGCTTTCATTCTCCCTATCTCTTACTACAACCACTACACCCTCATGAAGTCTCTACAGCCTTCACCACACCCATGCAACCTATCATATTCCTACCATTACCCACCAGTCTCACCATTGCTATGGATCACATTATAAACATCACCAAAAATTCTCGCCCATGCTTTCTATGATAATTATCATTTCACCACTTCTATCTACTGCAACCTCACCTTCACCCACAAGTGTCATCATGGCTGTGAGAAAGTTGGTTATTAGCTGTGGTGGAAAGTAGTCCACCACAAGTAATAATTTATTAATTTGTGTCTGGTTCATTAAAATGTTCAGTATTTGAAACCTGAGCTCAACCCCTGGTAGCTATGGCACAGAGCAGACAGGCTTAACTTGAGAAAATGTGTAAAGCATTTAGATGTACCAAAACAGTGAAATATTGAAAACACAACACAATAAAATACCTCTCCAATTTATAAAAAGTGAATATTTTAATGAACATAATGATGCGAATAGCACGCAAATCCAATAAGTGGAACCAATATATGAATGTTTAAAGCATTAAATAAAAATAGCTTCAAAAAGCGCAAAGCAGCAACCATGGGCAACAGGTCGCACTAGACCGGGGAATGGGAAAGGTTTAAGGCTGACAGAAAAGGAGTGCAGGTTAGATTACACAGGCCAGATTGGTCCCAGTTGGAAAGTTACCTTCATACTTGAAAAATATTATAGACAGTAGAAGTCCTCAGCGAGGCAAGGCTGCAGGGGATATCCAAAATTAAGCTAGTCAACAATGGTTTGATGAACGAGGTGGTCTCAGTGAAGCGGTCGGCGAAGGGGGGGAAAAGCTCGGAGCAGCAAAAGTCCTGAGTTGGCACCCAGGAAGCCGTCAACTTCGATCAGGTGCTGCTCAGTGTCATGCCCAGTGAAGACTTGGACTATTTTCTGGAAGTTGTTTTGCCTCAGTGGGTAAGATGGCAAGCTGTAACTGTGGAGTTCTACATCATCAGATACCGGTCAGCTTCAGACCTGCTGGAATGGATTTACTGCTGCAGAGAACACCGTGGGAGATTCGGTGAAGTCAGGCCGACCAGCGGTGCATCCATGACTGATTGGCTGGCAGGGTGGTATTGGTCCTTTTGACGGGTCTCCAGGCAAAAAGTTAGCAAAACTTTTGTATGTTCTAGGTTCAGGCAGGAGTGAACTCAGACACCAGATAAGGGTACCAGGACCTGAGGGAAAGCACATCAACAGTCACTCCAACAGATGCCACCAGCAGGGTCCAGGACAGTTCAGTTGAAAATGGTCAGCTGGGCTCTTTCACAAAAGTGGGCTTCAACAGTTTTTGTGTCCCTGTAGCTTAACAGGAGGTTAGCCAACAGTCCCTTGGAGTCCATATCTTTGACCTGGGTACACTGTGTAAGCTATCGAGCCACAACGTCTGTGGTCACTTAATCCACAAAGGATGATCAAAAAGTTTCCTGCACACTAATGGCACATGCCTAGGGGCCAATATCTTATCACTGCTGTTGCATTCAATGCAATAATCTTTCAACTTCAGTATCAAACCCTGGCCCCCAAAAGCTAGACTTTAATCTCTCCTTTTTTTTTTTTTAAAGATACCGAGATGACCCACAAGGGCTAACTAAGTCAATCTGTTCCCGAGGCCTTCTGGTGGAATTATTCGAATACAGCGTAAAATAATGTCATTGTCTACAGCCAACTCTTCTTTTATCATAGACCAGGGTCTGCTCAGTGAATTGACCTTCCAACACTGTATTGCTTGTGAAACTTCTTGTAAAACACCATCCTTTCCTAACTCAGCTTTCCGTTCACTATCTGACACATCCCCAGATGTAACTTCACACACGTTCACTGCTTCCTCTGTCACATCATACTCATTTGCTTCAGAATTTTCCTTATTGATATCAACTAAACATGATAGACCATCATCAGACTAATGGTTGACTACAGGTTATATATATATTCAACAGTGAAAGGGAATTCTCGAAAAAAGATCCACCTTCTTATTCTTGATGAGATTGAAGCATGTCCCTTTTTCATAAAAACCTCCTTCAAAAGGTTATGACCAGATAGATCCTTAAAAGAAGTACCACCACACAAAAAGTCAGAATTTTTTCAGGCTCCAATATATAGCTAACACTTCTCTCTCAATTACTGAATAACTTTTCTCAAAGCTTTATGTTGAAATTAGACAGGACGCAGGTTCCTGAAGAGAAATCTTTATTGAACGTCTCCGCTGCTCCACAACACAGCAGCAGTCTCGCCTTAGCTGAGCATCGCCAACATTCCAAGGCAAGCTCACAGGTAACTGTCGGAATGTTCTAAAGAGAAAAGGGGGTACAGAGAGTATACTACAATAATAAAACAATATTACAACACAGTTTCCCTCCAAATGTTTAAAAAACATAAGACCCCAAGTAACTCCACTCTATAGACCTGAAAGAGGAAAGAAACTAAGCTATGTACTTGAGCAAAACACCACAGACAATATGTGAAGAGAATGAAGGGACATAATAGATGACTAGAAAAAGAACAATTCCTAAACCTCAGCTTATTTGCTCACTACAAAATCTTTATGCCATACAGGCGTGTTTGATTTGCCTTCTGGATGTTGTTCCTATGTGGACACCACTATCAACTTGCCTAGAGGTGCCTTCCACAGAGGATATAGCAGGAGTTCTGTTTCACCAAACTGTCCATGCTCCAGCCCTGCGCATTGTCCATTATGGCAACATAGTGTTTACAATATCCATTGGTTCAACGGAATCCTTCCCACCGTTTCTTTTAACATACACCCAGTCACCCGCTTTCCAAGGTAGATGTTTTGTGCCCTGTTTGATATCCTAATTACTCTTATATTTTGCTTGGTGAGGGCAATTGCGTTATTAACTAGTGATGGGTTATGTCCAACTCCACCTCCACCTCTACCTCCCAACCAAAAGTGAAATAGTTTGGTACTGGGTTTCCTGCACTTCAATGCGGAAAATGGAGATACATTGACAGAATTTGGGCTGGTATGGTATGCCCATAGCATATCCTAAATAACTTTCTCCACATTCAAGTGATTTATGCAAGCCAATTGGATACACTCTTTAACTATACGATTAACTCCCTCCACCATGACAGTGGCACATGGACAAAACAAAGCTGTTCTGAGATGAACAACGTTGAGATGAGAAAGGAAATCTGCCATTGCCTGAGATATAAGTTGTACCCCATTATCAGTAACAAGGGTAGCTGGTATGCCTTCCGTTGAAAATGTGTCTTTAAAAATTTAATAAGGGACTGTAGCAACTTGGTGGACCATCCTGGTGACCACTAAAGAGAATGTTAAATGACCAAAACAAATGCACAATGTTTTACCACAATTGTACGATTAATAGGACCAATTAGATCTAGAGCCAGTTTTTCCCCATGTGTTGTACCCTGCTTACTTTAAACGGAATACACCTTTTATTCGTCTTACATGAAGACCTTCATTTCATTTCTACATCAGTGTTAAAAAGTGGGTTGATGTAGAAATGAAGGTCTTCATGTAAGACGAATAAAAGGTTTATTCCATTTAAAGTAAGCAGGATACAACAGCTCACCCAGCCAACTGTCTCAAGCTCTCCTAAGACATTCATAAGAACATAGACTGAGTTCTACTCCCTCAGTTCTATTACAGAACATAACTATATCATAGACAGAGCCTGGCTAAGCAAGTAAATATATAAATAAAGATATCGCTACATGAAAATAACATGACAATATGACCAATAAGCAGATTACAACACCATGGTTTGTCTGGAATGGCTACAGGTGATATGGGACCTTTGTAGACAATTTTAGATTTATCACTACTTGCACAAATGGAGTAATCCTTCACTTTGACTTCAACAAAGGAATCCATATTAGAGAACCAGTAACACTTCCTAACACGTGGTTTGGTATGGCTCCTACCCAGATGACCTTTATGTGCAAGGTAGATCATTTTATTTCTCAAATTCATGGGAGGCATGATTCCGAAGGATGAAGTTATTTTCTTTGATTTCGTATCTAACTTCCCAATAACCTTTTCTGTCATAACCAACCTCACTTTTATTATTTGGCCAATGCTGCTGAGCATATATTGAGTTTGACCAATGCCTCACCCTATGAACTTGCTGCCATCCAATTATCATTGGTATTAGAAGTAGAATTGATCACAAGAAGAGGATACTCCGATGTTTCAAAGTCTTCCATTATTTCTAAAGGGGCTCTTGACAAAAAGTCAACAGCAGAATTTTGATTGCCATGTACATATTAAACTTTGTAACAGAAGCTTTCTAAACCCAGGACCCATCGGGCATGGAGTGGTGTCGAAAGTTGTGGAGTATCGTGGAGGGAGTAGAGTGTCGCAGAGTGGAACGGCAAAGAGTGAAATAGAGTATCAGAGTAAAGTGGAGTGGCATAGTGTGTCATGGAGTTTTGTAGAGCAGAATGGGTGGATGTAGAGGGTGTTGCGTTGAGTGGTGTAGAGTGGAGTAGATTGTTGTAGAGGGGTGTGGCATAGAGTGGATTAGTGAAGGAGAGGAATGGCAGAGTGGATTAGTGTTGTAGAATCAAGTAGCATAGAGTGAAGTGGTGCAGAGTAGAATGTAGGGGCGTAGAGTGAATTGTCTTATGGTTGAGTGGTGCTGAGAAGAATGCCGCAGAGTAGAATATAGTGGCCTAGAGTAGCATACACTGGTGCAGAGAAGTAGAGCACAATGGTGTAGAGTGGCATAGAGTGCAGTGGTATGGAGTGCAGTTTTGCAGAGTAGTGTCAGAGTGCAGTGACAGAGAGCAGAGGTGCAGAGTATAGTTGTGCAGAGGCATAGTGTATTGGTTTTGAGTAAGAGATGTAGAGCGCATTGGCATAGAGTGCAGCCAAGTAGAATTTAGGGGTGTGGAGGGTCATAGGGTAGATTTCATTGGTGTATAGTGGAGTGGCAGGCAGAGAGTGCAATGCAGCACCATAGAATAGATTGTTTTAGAGTAAAGTGCAATGGCATAGAGTGCAGTCTGGTACAGTGCAGAATGGAGTGGAGTGGCATAGAGTGGAACGATGCAGAGTAGAGTTGCACAGAGTGCAGTGGCATACAGTGTATTGGCGTAGAGTGCAGTAGAGTGTCAGAGTAGAGTGTTGCAGAGCAGAATAGGATGTAGAGGGTGTTGCGTTGAGTGGTGTAGAGTGGAGTAGATTGTCAGAGTGGTGTGGCATAGAGTGGATTAGTGAAGGAGAGTAGTGTTGTAGAATTGAATAGCATAGAGTGAAGTGGTGCAGAGTAAATTGGCTTATGGTAGATTGATGCAGAGAAGAATGCAGCAGAGTAGAATATAGTGGCCTGGAGTAGTATAGAGTGGTGCAGAGAAGTAGAGCACAATGGTGTAGAGTGGCATAGTGTGCATTGGTATAGAGTGCAGTTTTGCAGAGTAATGTCGGAGTGCAGTGACAGAGAGCAGTGGTGCAGAGGCGTAGTGTATTGGTTTTGAGTAAGTGATGTTGAGCACATTGGAGTAGAGTGCAGCCGCGTAGAATAAAGTGGTGTGGAGGGGCACAGGGTAGATTTCAGTGGTGTTGAGTGGAGTGGCAGGCGCAAAGTGGGATGGTGAAGAGTGGGATGGCGCAGAGTGGAATAGAGTGGTGTGGAATGAGGCGGCAAACAAATAGATTGTTTAAGAGTAGAGTGCAATGGCATAGAGTGCAGCCCGGTACAGTGCAGAGTGGATTGGCATAGAGTGCAGTGGCGTAGAGTGGAACGATGCATAGTTGAGTTGCACAGAGTGTAGTGGCATACCGTGTAATGGCATAGAGTGGCACAGAGTAGAGTGTTGCAGAGCAGAAGGTAGTGGCAGAGAGTTCAGTGTTTTAGAGTGGCATAGAGTGAAGTGGTGTCGGGTACAGTGGAGTGCCAGCCAGAGTCCAGTGGTGTAGAGTGCATTGGCATTGAGTAGTGCAGAGTAGACTTAAGTGGCATAGAGTAGAGTGGCGTAGAGTTTAGTAAGAGAGTGCAGTGTTGCAGAGTAGACTGTCGCGCAGTGGTGTATAGTAGAGGGGCGCAGAGTACATTGGCGAGGTGCAGAGTAGAGTGGTGTAGAGAGCAGTTGTGTAGAGTACAGTGGTGGGAAGTGGAATAAAGTGGCATAGAGTGCAGTGACGTAGAGTACAATGACGTAGTGTGCAGAGGCATATATTGCAGTGGAGTAAAGTGTTGTGGAGTATAGTGGTGTACAGTGCAGTGGCATAGAGTGGATTGGTTTTGAGTAAAGTGGTGTAAAGTGCAGTGGTGCTACATGGAGATGCACCAAGTAAAGAGGCATCGAGTAGATTGTTTCAGAGTAGAGTAGTGCAAGGTAGAGTACAGTGGCGTAGAGTGGTTTAGAGTGCAGTGTAGAGTAGAGTGGTGTACAGTGGATTGGCACAGAGTGCCCTGGCGTAGAGTGGAGTGGTACAGAGTAAAGTGCAGTGGCAAAGAGTGCAGTGTTGAAGGGGAGAGTGGCATCAGAGTGGCTTGGTGCAGAGTGGAGTGTTGTAGAGTGCAGTGGTGCATAATAGTAGTGTGGGGTAGAGTGCTTTGTCAGAGTAGAATGGTGTAGAGTAGAGAAGGATAGAGTAAACTCGAGTGGTGCAGAGTAAAGTGCAGTAATGTGGAGTGGCGCAGAGTAGAATGTAGTGGTGTGGAGTGGTGCAGAGTAGACTGGGGTAAACTGAAGTATGCATGGTGTGGTAACGTACTTCTATTACAGACAACACATCTTCAATTGAAATGACCATTACATTTGCACAGACATGGTTTTTCCAATAAAATTATATAGTACACAAACGATAATATGTGGAAAGGTCATCCCGTAGTGCCATTTATTTCTACCAACCATCTACTTGTTGGTACTTGACACTGCCACTAAGCTTGCAACTATGAAGGCCTCGAATCCCACCTATTCAGAGGGATCAATGCAGCCAACTGTGCTTACCTCACTTCAGAAGCCTCGGACTTCACCCTCAGCATAGCAGAGCAGGTCTCCCCACTGATGATAATATGGAAGTTTCCATTCATCCACCCTGGTCTCCACCATAGTTCCTCTCCTTCAAAGAAATGCCCTTCTCTTGCATGGAAATCTATTCTGAACCGATTATCGGCAGTTAGCCAGCTCATTCCCGGGGAGCAGGGTCTAGGTAGCCCATTCTGGAGGACTCATCAATTTCCCAGGTTACCAGTCACAAGAGGATTTGTTGGTACCTACCCCATATACTCTAAGAATGTTCCCCTTCTCCACTGGTGTCTGACCCCAAGCTTCTGGTCAGGAAATCTTAGCATCCAGACTTCCCCATCTTTATACCCATTTTCCAGACACACTTCGTGTATTCTAACAGTTCAGTTTTATGATCGGATCTGGGCAGTTCTCTTTTGTTATTCTGAAGCTGACTGGTCCAACAACGGTTGTTGTCAGCAGTGCGAGCATGATGATGGGATAGAGAAGGGATCCTCCCGGCAGGAAAACCCCAGTGCACAAAAGATATAGAGGTTGTCCCCTTCAACCACTTTAGGTGGGATAGAGGTGAGTGCTTAAAAATACTACAGCTGGCATTGGTAAATGTGGTTCAAGCTCTCCAGAGCCATGCAGGCAACCTTTCTCTGGCCCAACACCTGCCTACTAGGTTTTGCCCCATTAACATATTCACGATAAAGTTGTGGTTAACAGTCTGGTCCATCCTCTTTCTTTTTTCACCTGGGTAGTTTGGCAAAACAAAAAAATATGCTTGAATGGGTTTGGTGAAAGTCACATTTTGTATTCTTTTGTCTACTGGACATGGAAGCCCTGAGACAGGGTAGAGATGGTCATAGGACTCCAACTCTGAGGTGCGTTAACTTTTTTTGGATTAAATATTCGCCTCTCATTCCCTACTTCATCTGAAAAGTATCTTGAGTAAATGCTCTCAATCAGCGTCAAGGATCTCCAGGGAAGCCCCAAACAGCAAAAGTTCTATTATCGTCTCTTGCTTTGCTGTAGGGAGCAAATGGTCACATTTTCTCATTCTAGAAATCCAGTGAATTCCTCCTAATCATCCCAGATTTCATTTTATGAAAAAACCACTGAAGCAAGTCTCCACTCTATTCTTCCAGTATTTTTCACTTAAACTTTTTCCACCAAGCACCTTCATATTGCAATCCATTTTCACAATTCAAGTCTCCAGGACATCTGTTTTTATGAAGCCCACCTAAGGAATCAATTTACATTCAGGTCTGCGGAAAAAACCCTAGAGAATTATGTTGTTTCCCTCAGAGTTAACTTTTCTACTTAGTCCAGGCCAGAAAAGGAATACCTTTTGCTAATTCACTCATTATTCCCCCTGCAAGGCAGAGTTTGAGCCTCATTCATCAATGTTCATGATATGAGAATGCGTTGCAGGGTGCTTCCAAGAGAAGAGCAACAGCTGTAGGATCCAATAGTTTAGTGTAGTACATCTGCTGTCATGTGCTATTCCAGGGAGCCCTATTGCCCTTGATTTGCTATGACTGTTCCAGGAGTGACTAGCTTTCATTCCGTTTCTGTTGCTAAAAAAGTCCTTGTCTTGCCTTCTTCCTTCTTGTCATGCATTTAAGTAGCGCCTACGTGCCTGTTCGACATTCTTAGAAATCTTCAGCTTAAGCCTTTGTCATATTGGAATGAAACTGGATAGAGCAATAGGGGAAAAGGAGAGCTCTCGTATGGGTCCAGAAGGCATCTTATCAGAAAAAAATAGGATATTCATTCTTTGGTAGGGTACACCTCTTAATACGTATAACCCCTTCTTAACGGTGGAACTGGTATTTCAGTGCCTGAAGTGTTAATAAAAGGCTTAATCTGTTGTTTGAAAAAGTTTGTTGTATTAAGACCATCATAATAGAACATATTAGCATGCTTGTCAAGGGAAGGTGTAATCCATTGCATACAACAGAGCGCTTCCCTTTGCTCTTTTCCCCTTATACTCCTTTTGTATTTCAGACATATAAAGTTAAAAAATACAAAAATGTCTAATACAACAAGTTTAATATCCATTGTTTCCTATCCATTCTCTTGCCCACTAGTTGGGAGTTTAAACAGTGTAAAAGGGACGGATTGAACTGCTCTTGTTTATGTTCATTTTATGGCTGAAATTTACTATTACAGGATGGCGTATAATTTCGGGATTTAGGAAATGTATGGTAGAACTCAATTTAGATTTAAATGTATGAAAACGAGATGTGACAGTGTCTGAAGGAGTGCAAACATCTCAAATACTGTACCTTAACTGTAACTTATGAATAAAAATAATAAAAAGGAATAAAATAGGTTACACCAACACATTGAAAAAACATTGCTCGCAATTTTGCCTTTTAACTTTGGGGGTACACGTACATTTGGGCGAGCTGTGATATGAAAGTTGAGCCCGCGGGCGTGTTTCAGGAAGGCATGAATAGCTTCAGATATGTGGAGTTACACCATGAAGCAATTTACGGTTACGGGGATCAACATGAAGGTGATATGGCCATTCGGTTTACAGCTATGATAATCCATGAAAATATATCTGCCATGAGAACTCTCCACAAGCACCTTCTCCCCTCTATGAAGAGAATGTGTTAAAGAAAGTAACTACAAGTTTGACCTTTGGATGAACCACCTCACTGCCTTCAACTGCTCCCCCCTCATTGTTGACTCCGCCAAATCTCTCGGAAACACCCTACACAAGCATCTGAACATGAAAAATCATATCAGCAATGTGTGCAAGGGAGCTAATCACCTAATGAGGATACTCCGGAATCTCAAACCTTTCCTCCCACAAGCTGACTTGAAGTGAGTTGTCCAAGCGCTTGTTCTAACGAGGCTAGACTATGGCAGTGCTACGCTCTGTGGCCTCCCCAAATATACCTTGGCCCCAACTAAGGGCCTCACTGAATGCGGCGGTTAGATTGGTTACGGGTATCAAAAGAAACTAGCATATCTCACCAGTCTTAAAATCCCTAAATTGGCTGCCCTGTGAAGCAAGAATTCAGCTAAAGATGGCCTGTCTGTCTCACAATGCCCTCTATTTCAAACCCCCCAGTTATCTAGGGCAAAAGCTGGAATTATCCGGAGGGGGTAGACCTTCTCGGAGTGCTAACTCTCATCATGAGACCACATATCTTTCGTTAAAAGAGAACGTGTCGCTGAGTCTTCTCGGGCTCTGCGCCGAAGATCTGGAACTCTTTCCCACCAGAAATACGCAATATCTCCTCCAAGACAACCTTCAAATTGGAAGCAAAAAGATCCCTCATGAACAAGTTCCTACCGTAAAAGTTTTTAGATTGTCTACTCTGATGCTTTGGACCTTCACCCTAAGGCCTGCGTTTGATATTATTCTGCTCTAATATTCACTTGCTTCCCTTCCAGTTCGCTATGTTCCAATCATTTTACCCTTTGTTGTCCCTTCGATTGTAAACACATTGTTTGATGTGCATATTTGATTTGTTTGGGCTGTTATCCCTTTGATGATTGTACTGCAACTTCTACCTTCCTCAAATTGTAAAGCGCTCCGATATCCTTTGGGATCATTTTTGCGCTATATAAAACTTTATAAATAAAATAAATAAAAAGATAGAAGCCCTTGTGATTAAATACAAAGGGCCCGACTTGCTGAAAGAAATGGTAAAGCTCATTATTGGAGGAGTCTGGTTATAAACGTCATAGAACCGTTCATCAGCTTGATTTGAATGAGTTGTGTAGCTCCATCTACACCCTTTCATTAAATGACCCAGTTTGTGGACTCTGTTGTGATGGTTTTCATACATATTGTCATACCAACATTTGGAATGCTCTCTCGAAGATCATCAGGTTATAAACTGGTCTAATGAAATTTTGGAAATTGGTCCCAGCTCATTTATTTGGGCTTAAATTAGGAAATTATTCTTGAGCCTTAGTCCCAGACTTGCCAACTTCTAAACAAAAGGGGGGTGACCTTGGAGGGGCAGAGCCTCATGAGAGAGCTGCCTAAGCAGACTCTGCACTCGACCAATTCCCCCACACCCTCCCCACAAAAAATCACCAAAGGGTTGCCAGGTCACACCCCTTAATGGACATTGGCACTTAGTTTCCAAAGATCAGCTAGAAAGTCGCTTTGTGCAATGGTTTCCAGCTCTTGTTCTCTGCCACCGTGTGAGTTCATCTCCTCACAAGGTGATCGTGTGAAGGGAGCCGAAAACGTGTGACAGTGGCATCATGTGAGTTGGCAGGTCTGCAGTCCTGTAGGTCAACTCCTGCATTTTGCTTTCTTAAGTTTACCTTTGGAACCAGGGGAACTTCTCTGGAAGTAGCTATAAGTGTGTTCTATAAATACTATAAAAAAAAATGAAATCACATAGGTAGCATTACCCACATTCATGTAGAGTACTGGTCAATAATAGCAAAAGAGAAATTGTACAATTGTTAGCACTGTACACATTTTCTTGGGCACTGAGACACGCAGTTTATTGTGAGAGGAATGATATGCTGGAATCTTGTGTAATGTTCATTTACATATGGATCTGTGCTCTGACACATTGATATATTAACAATCACAAAATACATCTTAAATTATTTATTGCTCATGAGTTAAAATCTAGTAAAAAAAATATTGTGAGAGTCAATATATTACAAATCTGAACAAAAATTGTAACCGCCACAATTTATGATGTTGATAATCAAAGGAAGTTAATGGTTTCTCAAGGAACTCTTTCAGCTGTAAAGATTTTTGAAGCTTGTCGTCGAGCCTAAACAAAAAGAATTAACAATCGGTTATGTATGCAAGAAAAACAAAGTTCAAAGGATATATTAGGACAATGATTTGTGACACTTTCTCAACACATTAAAATGTATCTGTCTGTCCCATAACAATCTATCATGGCAGCTGCATAATATTATTTGCTGAATTTACAAAGTGTACACATCAATATTTCCTTTTATATAAGCTAGCACAGCAGATGAAATGTAATGCTGCCTGTAATAAAATCATTCAATTAATTCATCCACTGGTCCACACCATTCTAAATGCTCAGCCACAAGCAGACTCAATCTTTTTAACAAAACTAAACATGGAGGGGAACCTACACAGACCACAGAACTGAATGAAACGCCGCCCTATACTCTTTCGTCAACAAATACTCAGTTTCAGAGACACCAGCTCAGCACACAAGTAACCACTGCAGTGAGTTAAAGTCAATTCTGAACCAGAGAGGTAACGATTACAAGTTGCCTTGTACCTTTAACTATTTGGCTAGTTCAACTGTATCGAACATAGCAGCGGCACCCCGAGAAGGATTGAGGGGGGTAACACGAGAAACATAACACTTGCATATGCAGCAGATATGTATTAATTTAAAACACAATTTAAAAAGAATTGCCCATCGCTGCGCATGGCCAGCATTATGCACAGCTCTGCTAAAGGGACACCATACCAGTCAGTCTGTAGGTACAAGCGTCTGATTCGCTAGGCGGGCAATCGGGCATTACCCGAGGGGCCTGAGGCAAAGGTGGCGGGCCTTATTTTCTCCCATAGATAAAATCACATTTTCCTGGGCCGACTTGGCCGCTGGAGCTAAATCGCTGCTGTACCCTCACATCTAAGATCGGAACTCGTAACTAAATATAGAGAATAAACCAGTATTTGTAAAGCGCACAGCTACCCGTAGGCATCCCGCCGTCTGGAAGATTAAGCGAGCTATCGCCCAGAGTCACATGGTGCTGGCTGACCTGCCGTCGGTGCCGGGTACCGTGATCCCCAGCTTGGCTGGTTCATGGTCTTGTGCGATGGCCAAACTAAGCAGGCACAGTACGTGGTGGGTCTCCTTTTATTCACAGGCTCAGAGTGTGACAGTGAGGCTACTGGGAGTGGCTGAGCTCCTTTTGAGCATCACAGCCAGCACTAATGATACCTGGGGTGGGGTGAAAGGGGGCTGTGCAGGGAGAAAGATTAAGTGTGACCGCCTTCTAAAAGGTTCTTCTTTCGTTTCCAGCAGCAGCCCTCTACCACCTTGTTATCTGGGAGGGGACTTTGGTTCACTACTGAACAAAAATACAAAATAATGCAAGCAACCAAAATGAACAAAAAGAAAAATGTTTTTGACAACATAAATAGTTTTTTTTTTTTTAAACATCAGTGAAAAAACGTTTTTCTGGGCCAAAATGACAAAGGACAGTAACAAAAATAACTGAGCAAGGAGAGCAATGTGGAGAGAGACAAAAGGAAAAGTGAGACAGCAGAGTGGAGAAAAATGACAAATATGGGAAGAGGAATTCAATTGAGGAAGAAAGGAAAGGAGTAGGAGAGAGAGTAAGAGTGCTAGATATGCAGACAGATGGAGGAAGTGAGCGGGAAGAGATTAGGGAGAAGGTGATTAAAGTGGAGAGATGAGCAGAAATTGTTAAAGATGGAGAGAAAGCAGGAAAGTGTAAGGGGAGAAGAGGAAGGCAGAAAAGCGGTAGAGGATGTGGCGTAATAGCCAGAGCTGCAGACTTTGGAACTTAAGAACCAGGTTTGAGTCTCGGTGTTGGCTCAACATTCTGTGATTCTTGGAATATCACTAAATATCCCAGTGCCTAAAAAAATGAATGGTTACATGTAAAGCACTTCAATGCCTTTGGGAAGAGTGTGCATGATATAAAACTACAAAAAAGTGAATGGTGAAGGAAATGAAGGAGAGGAAAGCAGACGAGGGTGTCAAACATTTCCTGGTCTACGGGAAAAAAGGAGTGATGGTTACTACTCATATGCACTATCCTAATCCGTCTTCTAGGGCTTAGTTTAGAGGTAGTTTGGTGGTAGTGCTAAATGTAGATTACAATCCACCAGTGGAATTTCCTTCATCAAAGTAATGGATTGGTAAATTAAATTCTATATGTGGATTATCCTTTAGTTTAAACGCTGCCTCCAGGTACATGAGGACTTTCTGTTACTGTCTTCAGCAAAGCAATAAAGGGGACACATCGGAATATAACATTAAGTATAGTACAAAGAAGTTCAAGGGACAGAGGGACGTGAAAGAGGCTGACAGGAGAGAGCAAGACAGGGGAAGAAGTAAAGGTGTGCAAGACAGAAATGAAATAAAACTTCAAGGAGAGATACAAAATGACAGGAGGAATAAGCGCAGAGAGATATACAAATAACTGAAGAAAGAGACCACAGGGGAGTCAGGAGTGGTAGAAAGAGGGGGATTTGTAGAAAGATAGGAAGAGAGAGAGGGGAAATGCGAGGGACTGAGTGAAGCACATAGGTAGAATGAGAGACAGCAAGGAAAGAAAAATAAGTAAAGTATGAGAGAAAAAGTACTAGGAGATGGGTAAAAAGTAATAGGAAGAACAAGAGAGGTGCACACAGTAAGCAAGAAATGGAATTAGAGACAGAGTGAATGAATGGCTTTAGAGTGAATTCCTGCAACTTCTCCAGATTCAGATCAAGTCTCTACCAACAATGCAAAACACATCAAGTACGACAGTGCATGCGATCCCCCAAAGATATCTCTTGCAGAGAGTTTTTCTGAGTGGCAACCATAAGAGAAAGACCCCTGGTCCCTTGGAGTGGACAGAAGCCCCCAGACAGGGGAGATGCAGATGGTTCTCTGACTCATGGTCTGATATAATACAGGATATTGCGGGGGGGGGGGGGGGACAGACTAAGGGACTAATAGGTGACTAACACGTTCAGGCATGCAAAGTAGAGAAATGTATAGGCCTCAATAAAAGGTGAGACCACCTGTGGGTGAGTTGCAGTGGAACAATTGTATCAGATAGATATCCTCTCCTAACTTCCTCTTCCTATTGGCCTCTTTTTTAAGCTATATCTTTATTGATAGGGTTATTCCTTATAAGGATACCATGGTGTATATAAGTCATTCACGGTTTTGGCAAACCGCTCTCCATCTCCCAAACAGACCGATGTGCAGTCTGGATACTTCCCGAAGATATGAGAGAGGGGAAGGGGGGGGAAGGGGGGGGAGGAGAGACAGGGGAGGGTGGTAGGGTTGGGATCAGGGGTGGGGGAGGGACGATCTGGGGGTCAAGGGGTTTTGGGTCGTGGGGACAAAACAGGGTGAAAAAATTCAGAGATTATTGGTAAAAAATTCAAACAAAATTCTAAAATGTTAAGAACAATGACACAGATGGGAGTAAATTACTTCTACCTAGGTTTGTTTCTGGGTCAAAAGGAGGCAAGGGTTGAAAAAGAAAAAAAAGGGATATATATATTAGTCTAAATGGGTAAGATGACCATCTGCTCAGTTAATATAGGGGGCCTAGGGGATAGGAAAAAGTGAAAGCGGACCATAGAAATGCTAAAATTGATTAACTCAACATTGTCGCTCTTCAAGAAACACATATACCATGGGAAAAGAGGGGGTTAAATATGATAAAGGGCTATTCTTTAATGGCATGTTCTACACAAAACCTAGTGGGTCCACAACCTGGAGTCTTCCTACGTCGATAAAAATGAATTCTAATAATTTACGTTAAAAAAATCTATTATTCACAGCCATGATGACCCAAAGAGTGCACGTACACTCTACAAATACGCGTTATGTTATGAAACATTACAATATTTCAAAGCCAGCAATAATATAGAAGTACACAAGTTTCGATTCTGGCCCAAAGCCATGGAGAACAGGCACCAGAGGACCTGAGCAAGGGAGCGATATAAGTCACATCCTAACAAACATGTTATAATGCTGAGGAGCATGCTGTATGGATTACGCAAAGCCTCTGCAGACAGCTCTGTGCGTATGAGCTGGACTTTTGCTGCAGCTATTATATACTAATGAACATGTTTCCAACTTATTTTCTTTCACCTGACATGAGACGTGCTTAACTGTATTTTGTTTTTAACATTTTGCGAAGCACCCACATCTTGTTGCGGTGCATCATAAGGTGAGCGCTGTGCTTTGTCGGATTTCTGGGAGAGTTCTGTATATACAGTATGGGACAGTCTGGAACAGTGCGTTGTGCACCAGAAGAATGAGGTAGGACACACACAGATTTGTTGGCAGGACAGTGTGTGTGTGTGTGTGTGTGTGTGTGTGTGTCAGGTGGGCTTCACGCAATGCATAAAAGAACAAGTTACTTACCTTCAGTAACAATATATCTGTAAGAGACTTAGATTAGTTATAGATTCCTTACCTTAGAATTACCTCCAGGCGTCAGACTGGATCCGGAGAATTTTTTCGTAAGCAGTACCCCTGCGCGTCGAAAGGTGGCGTCGGTCGTCTCCGCATTCGCCATTGGCGTCATGGTTGCCGGAATGACATGGAGGTATCTGGATGCCACCCTCACGCGCAGACGTTAGTTCTTTCCTTTTCCGCTCCAGAGTGCAGATACAGAGAGAGCGGTACCTCCAGTCACTTTTTTGCAACTTTTGTCGACACAGTTTTTGAGTCTATTGACTCCTGGTGCACGTAGGGATGTCCGGTTTCAAGGCTTGGGGTTCCTGTCGAAAGCTGATGTCGGTGAGGACTCCGCACCGCGGGTGGCTGGAATGCAAGGTAGCAGAGAGGTACCTGGCAACGGAACAGCAGGTTAATATGATGGAGGAGGTACTGAATGCTCTTAAGACACTGGTCGTCAGCCTAACGGAGCAGATGCTGAAACTGAAAATGCACGCTGAGGACACAGAGGGGCGCTCCCGGAAGTTATACTCTGCGTTTCTTGGGATTTCCTGAGGGAGTGGAGGGCACGGCTCCGGAACAATTTCTGGTTCAGGTCTACGCTGCCGGAAGCTGAGTTGTCTCCACTATTTGTGGTAGAATGAGCCCACCAGAATCTGACGCCACCACCGACACCTGGAGGCCCGCCACGGTCACTCAGTGCAAAGATTTATCTATAGGGATAGAGATGTTATTCTTCAGGCCGTCGGGTGACAGGGGAACCCCACCTTCGAAAACCAAGTCATTGAGATCTTCCTAGACTATACACAACACATAGCTGCGACAAACATTTGGGGGAGTGAAAAAGAAGTTGAAGGCCATAGGAATCAAATATATGTAGCTATATCACACAAAGCTAAAAGTAGTACATGGAGGGCGCTCGCATTTTTTCATTAAACCTGAAGAGGTTTAAAACTGGCTGGAAGCGTGGGGGGGATTGCCGTATACCCGTGCCAGACCCTGGCGGGCCAGGGCCTGGTCCCGCGAGAATGCAATGGACCAAATAAGTGGGGAAGAGACGTGGCAGATGCTGGAGGCTTTCAGCGTTGAGAACCCGTGTGATTGTGTGGTAGGCTGGCACCCTCCCTTCCCCCCCGCTCATTGTTATATCATATGTTCCTATTCTCTCCTATCAACCACCTTTTTGTAGCTGGGATAGTGTGCGGGGAGTGGGTTGCGGGGTGAGGAAGAGGTGATTGATGTGTGGAGTGTGGTACCTGAAATTTGTAAGTAAGGCGGTGGTAGAGGAGGGCAGCTGGGGACAGAATGTGGGTCAGACCTGAGATGTAGCTTGCCCTCACGATATTCAGTTCTATAGGAGGTGTAGGGACGTGGCACTGCCACACACATTTAGGAGTCACACACATTTAGTTTAATATTTTCAGGAGGGAACGGCATTTGGTATGGGTGGGGAAGACACATTTTTTGTTAGTGTTTACCCGGAAAGGGGTGTGTAACTAAGGATGTTAGTGTTTGGTAAATGCAGTGTGATGTATCATCCCATTAGGGGAGCGTGGAGGTAATGTGGTGCTGTGGTTGGCTCGGGGGAAGAGCCTGAATGGGGCACCAGAGAGGAGTATCTTGTTTGACCTAATGCTGGAACATATACTTTGAGTCACCTGGAATGTGGGAGGGGCCGGAATTTCTTCGTCAAATGATACAAAATGAATGCAAACCTGAGATGACTGGTTGTCCACATCACAATGCTCCATTAGACATACCCAACAGAGGGGGAGGCACAGAAACTGTACAAGAAAATGAGGGGCCAGTTTTATTCCACTACCAATTCCAGTTATGCCAGGTGGGTCTTGATATGGATGGCGCCTCAAGTCTCATTCCAACTAAGCAGCTTCTAAGCTGATATTGAAGGATAAGTATTGGTGTATGATGTGATGGGCAGGGTGGAAGGAATAGGTTACTTACCCTGTAAGCATCCATTCGCAGCATGTAGTGCTGTAGATTCATAGGTTTAGCATACTCCTGCCATCTAGTGTTGAGCTTGGATATTTGCAACTTGTTTTTCTTCAAAGAAGTCTTTCGAGTCACAAGGTATGGTGACTCCTCCTATAGTCCGTATTGCACATAGTCATTGTCTCCTTTGTTAGATTGTTTTAGCTCATCGGGTGAACTTAGAATAGGAGCACTATAGTGTCAGGAAAAATGAGCATGCGAGTAAAGATAAGGGGGCATATTATCAAGGAGGGCGGTAAGAGATAATCGCCGCTTTAGCGGTCGTTTTAGGGCGCTAAGCGGCGATAATTCTATCGCCCTATTAGCAAGCTGTCGCTAACAGCAGTTAGCGACAGCTTGTAGGCAATAGCGAACGGTTTGGGGCCCGCTTTGCATGTCAGCGATATTTATCGCTATTGACATGCAAATCGGGCGTACCCAACCTGTTAGCGACTGAAAGCAGTCGTTAACATCGCTGTCGCCTATTACCAACGCAGGCGTAGCGATGGAAATATTTG
Source organism: Lissotriton helveticus (assembly GCF_964261635.1). Lineage (NCBI taxonomy): Eukaryota > Metazoa > Chordata > Amphibia > Caudata > Salamandridae > Lissotriton > Lissotriton helveticus. The sequence continues at coordinate 889,895,026 of NC_136067.1, read as the reverse complement.
CGCTAAGCGCGAATATCTCCAAAAGCTAACGCCTGCTCAGACCAGTTCTTAGCCATTATATCCAATTGGAGGTGGATATTATGGCTAAGACCTTATTGGCGTTAATGCGTGAATATTGCTTCAGAGATAAACGTTGCTAATAGCACGTTATCTCAGCGATAATATCCGGCGATGCTTGGCGATAAAAAAAAAACTCGCTAAGCCCATTTAGCGATAAATATCGCTAGTTGTTGGTAATGTGGCCCAAAGTGTTTTAGGAAATAAGTAAATATGTCAGCCAGTAGCGTCCGGGGAGGAGGGTGTATGCATACGACTGTACCACACTATAAGTGACGAGTAGACGCTTACAGGGTAAGTAACATATTCCATTGGTAGCATGTTTTGGCTGTAGATACATATGCTTAGCATAGAATGTAAAGCTTTACTTCCCAAAAGCCGTGGGTTAGCTATTGGTTGATGTAGATGTTGAAAAAAGTTTGTGATACAGCGTGACCCCACTCTAGCTTGTTGATTAGGGAAGACAATAGTGTTTTATGAATGTATGCGAGTTATTCCATGTAGCTGCTTTATAGATAACAGCGAATGGGATGTTTCCGAGAAAAGCCATTGAAGCTCCTTTTTAGCATGTGGAGTAAGCTCGTGGAGTTACATGTAGTAATCTCTTTGCAGTAGCAAGTTTGAATAAATGTTACAATCCAACTTGCCATTCCTTCGGATTTAAGGAAACTTTTTGGGGGGATTGAAAGTACAATACAAAGTTATGTTTTACGAAGCAGTTTAGTTTTCTCAATGTAATACATTAATGCTCTTTTAACATCAAGTGTGTGTACAGCTCTTTCTGCTACTGAATCTGGATTAGAGAAGAATACTGGCAGTTCTATTGTTTGATTTGCATAGAATGCGGAAACTACTTTAGGAAGGAACTTTGGATTAGTACGAAGTACCAATTTAGATGGATAGCTTTGGAAGAAAGACTTTCCCAAGTTGGCACTTAAAGTTCACCCCTAAGAGATGTGATAGCTACCAAAAAGGCTACTTTCCATGTGAAAAACTGTAAATCACAGGAATGTAGTGATTCAAAAGGTGGTCCCATGAGTCTAAGGAGAAGAATATTGAGGTTACAGATTGGTGCTGGCTGGTCGGAATAACTCTTTAGTCCTTCCATAAATGACTTGATCACTGGGACTTTAAAGAGTGAAATATGTTTGTCTGTTATGCATGTAAGCAGCGAGAGCTGCTAAGTGCAAATGAAAAAGATAACAAATAAGGTCTTGCACCGTGGGTAAAAATGTCTGGATTTGTTTAGCTAACCAGTAATCTACAAATCTTTTCCATTTGGTGCCTTAAAAGGCTCAAGTAGGTGCTCTGCGTGCTTGTATTGGAATGTCCTTGCATTCCTGTTGCTTTTCCACCACTGCAGAGAGCAAAGGGCCTATCCACACTAGATCCTGTAGATGCCCTCTGCTTGAGACCACTGCGATTGAAGAGTGCGTTGAAGGGCGCACACATGTAGTTGTGCGGTCAGTACTATGGACATACATGATGCCATCATTCTGAGAAAAGGCATGACTGTTTTCACTGTGACATAATGTGGCTGAAAAAGAGGTAATGTGAATTGAAACATTTGCACCCTGCCTGGACTGGGATAGGCTTTGGCTGTAACAGTTTTTTATGTTGCACCTAAGAACGGTTGTATTTGCAAAAGTTGGAGGTGAGATTTTGCTGTATTGTGTGTGTACAGCCTAATTTGTGTCAAAGGTTGATTACCCTTTGAGTGTCCTGCAGGCATTGCTGGTTGGTGGCACTCTTGATCAGTCAATAGTCTAGATATGGGAACCCATGAGTGCCCATCCTCTCCCCCCCCTTCTGAGATGAGCTGCTACCACTGTGAGACATTTTGTGAATACTCTTGGGGCAGTAGTTACTCTCAATGGCAACATCTTGAACTGGTAGCGCTGTCTATTTACTTGAAAACAGATACCAGCAATGCACTGGATGTACCTGAATGTGGAAGTAGGCGTCTTTGAGATCTATGGCCGTCATAAAATCTCCTTGCTGTAGCAATGGTATCACTTCCTACAGTGTCACCATATGAAAGTGCTCTGACAGGATTTATCTGTTGAGTGGCCCGAGGTATAGAATAGGCCTTAAAGTTCAATCCTTTTTGGGAATGAGGAAGTATAGGGAGTATATCCAGTGCATCTGGTGTTGTTCTGGGACAAGTTCTATAGCCCCTTTTTGAAGCAGAGCTTGGATCTTCTCTTGAAGAAGTGTAAGGTGTTCTAGAAACATTTTGTTTGTGGTGTGTGGTGGCATTGTGGGAGCTGTAAGTTCTAGGCAGTACCCATCCTTTATGACGGAAAAGGCCCACTGATTTGTTGTAATTTGTGCCCAGCATTGGTGGTATTTTTACAGCCGTCCCCCTACTGGGGCTAAATGTTGAAGGGGAGGATTAGTGGGTCACTGTTTAGTGGGAGTGGTGCTTTTAGAGCTGGATCCACGACCTCTGCCTCTGTATTTTTTTAATGTGATCTATAGTACGTCCCTCTGGTATATAGGGACTGGTAGGAACCTTGCTGCTTTTGAGCATTGCCTGTGTCTGCGGGTGTGCCAGATATTGATGCACCTCTACATTGTCCTCTCCAAAAGGAGCCCCCTTCGTTGAAAAGTCTGCAGTGGACCCATGGCTTTGGTCGTGATCTGTGTCCTTTTTGATTTTTTCCAACTTTTCATCTACCTGTTGTGTGAATGAATGTTCACCAACGAAAGGTAGATTAAGTAAATGAAGCCAGAGACTCTAAGGAATGCATAGCATATAATAACGATGCTTGTATTCCCCTTCCTTCCACTTGTATCAGCTGAATCTAGTACGCATGGTATGATGGAATTTGAAATAATTTTGCCTTCCTCCACTTGATGAGGCCCTATCTGCTGTTATGCTGGAGTAACTCTTGTATCTCGTCCCACTGGGTTCTATTATAGCGAGACAGCAAGCCTGCAGAATTGGCTATACGGAGATGGTTGGCGGCTTGTGCGGCGACAAGTTTTCCTGGTCATCATATTTTTTGCTCTAGTTATCTGCTGGAAGAGCATCTCAGGTGCCCTAAGAATTGTCCCTTATTGTGGCAGTATGAACCAGCAAAGAATCAGGGGGATTCTGACACTTGATGTAGGTAGGATCAGGGGTACAACACGCGTATTTTTTGTCCACCCTTTTGTTATTTCTCTAGACTGGACTGATTGCTTAAATATTTGCCTTCTGTACTTAAAATCCCATTTAGCCTGGGTAAGAACTATCCTGTTCTTTGAGACTTATTTAGTGTTTCTGCCAAGAAATCATCCTCATCCTCATCCTGCAACGTGTGGAAATCCGCCTTATGAAAATGTTCAGCCCTACTGAGGACCTCATGGAAGATTGTTGTATTATCTGGCGGTGAGAGTTTAGAGGGGTATAGGTCGGGATCAGTGTCATCCACAGGGTCTATGTCATATTGATCCATGGGTTATGGATAGTATCTGGGTCTCCCTGTGGGTCTGGAAAGTATGGAGTATCATCTCCTGTGTCAATTTCACCCATTAATAATGGTGCAGGTGATGTGTGCAATTATTATGAAAGAAGGTGTTCAGGTTATTGACTGATATTGCAGGTGGTGGCAATATAGGAAGGACAGGTAGAGGGAGAGAAGATCTGGGTACTGAATCGGGTGGCGGAGGTGGAGTAGGAGGAAAAATTACAGGGCTAGTGCCCCTGTCTTTATGCTTTTTTTCTTGGAGCCTTGTGTGGATTTGGGCCCATGATCTCTTCCTCCAAAGTCTTCTTCTATTTAGAAAGTGTGTCTGTTGGTGGGAGGGGGGATTTAGCCACTGCCCTGCCAGTGTCTGGATTAATAAACAGAGTCTTTTGTGTCTTATCAAGTCTGTCTTGGAATTTCTCCTGAATCGCTGTTTGGTCTCTTGACAATGTTTTTTGCTTTTTCAAAGCGGAGGACATTTTCAGCACTGTCGGGATTTTCGATGCCGATGGTTTCTCCTGCTGCTGATAGTGTTTTGGCTCCAAGATTGTCTTTGGATGCGAAGATGATATTTTCAGTTATGATGCCTTGTGGTGCTTTCCCGGCAAGGAAGCGGCCTTTTTCAACACCAGCACCGAGGCATCTTTTGATTGCAGACCAAGTGTTGATCCAGCCTGGAGTATCAGGCGTGGTACTTGGGACAGACTGAAAGGCGTCTTTTCAATCCCCGAGTCGTCAAGTGGAAGAAGGCGTTGGCAAAAACGGAAACCATAGTCAAACTGGGCCCAAGATCAGGTGGGCAGATCAAAATAGTTGAAGGAAATCAGGAGGTATTCATTGTCGTCTATTCTTCTGTCAGAGGATGATGAACCGGGGCTCTGGTAAGGCCTCATTGCAGGAATTGAAGCTTCGGTCACGGCGCTTCAAGGTCGACGTCCAAGCCCGATGAGGAAAATAACAATCTAATAAAGGAGCTGAAGACCTTGCACAATACAGACTATAGGAGGAGTCCCCACACCTCATGACTCAAAAGTCTTCTTCGAAGAAAGATAAGTTGCAAACATCTGAGCCTAACACTAGAGTACACTAGGCATATGTATCTATGACCAACATGCAATTGGCCATAGATAGGGAGAGGAGTTGGCCTAACGGCTAAGGCGCTCGACCTCGGACCTGGGGATCTGGGTTCGAGCCTCGGTAACGATGCCAAAAACCTCCTGTGATTCTGGGCAAATCACTTAATCTCCCCGTGCCTAAAATGAAAGTGTGTCCTCATGTAACGTAACTGGTGCTATGTAAAGCGCTTTGATACCCGATTCGGTTCGGGTCTAGTTCGCGCTATATAAAACTCTGCTAAAAAACCCCAAAAAAAACATGTGGATGAAAGGGAGCTCTTCAGAACGCTGCAGGGGACATGGTCCAAAATGTGGATATGTTAATTATGTGGGCTGGTGACATTCTGTCCTGGATGTCCTCCTGGATAGCTAATAGATCTGCTAGTTCCCACTAGCAGATCTATTGTCGTTGACGAGTGAGAAGATCTGCGATCTGATTGTCTTCTCCTGGGAGATGTTCTGCAAGGAGATACATCTTTTGAGGCATGGCCCACTTCCATATGCTTTGAGCTAGGTGTGAAAGCTGTAGAGAGTGGGCCCCCGCGTTTTTGTATGTAGTACAATGATGTCTTATTGCCTGTATGGACTAGGACAGCTTTGCCTACCATATGTAGTTGAAAGGATTTTACTGCCAGAAAAATTGCTAGCAGCTCCAGATGGTTTATGTGGAGTTGTTTTTGTTGTAGTGTCCACCTGCTCTGAATGGTATGCTTTTGAAGATGAGCTCCCCAACCAGTGAGCAATGAGTCTGCTGTTAGCACGATCTGTGGAACCGGCTCGAAGAATGGCTGCCCTTTGGAATGGTTTTATGGCTTCCACCACTGCAGAGACCGATGCGTGCGGCCGTCTACCAACACCAGATCAGTTAACTGACCTGGAGCCTGGTTCCACTGACGTGCTAAGCATTCCTGTAGCATTTGGAGTCTTGCGTAAGGAACAATTAGAATGCAGGAAACCATCATTCTGGTAATGAGTGTTGAGGCTGAAATTGTGATATCAGGATTCGCCTGTTGCGTATCTGGACTGGGTTGGGGAATGCTAGAGCTTTGCAAGTGTCTATTGTGGCTCTTAGGTACACTTGTGTGTTGGAGGGTTGGAGATGAGATTTGGTGAGGTTGACAGTGAATCTCAAGTCGTGAAGCAGCTGAACTGTTTTGTGAGTGTGGTGAATGCAGCTGTATTGTGACTTGGCTTTTACTAGCCAGTCGTCTAAGTAAGGAAAGACGTGAATGGGCTGTCTTCTTAAATGAGCTGCGACTACTGCCAGACACTTGGTGAAGACCCTGGGTGCTGTAGCAACCCCGAACGGAAGAACTTTGAATTGGTAATGTTGTTCATCCACAACAAACCAGAGATATTTCCTGTGCGGCGGGTGAATGGGAATATGGAAGTAGGTGTCCTTTAAATCCAGGGTGGAAAGAAAGTTGCCTTGTTGAAGCAATGGGAGCACCTGTTGTAGGGTGACCATGTGGAAGTGGTCCGATTGAATATAGAGGTTTAGCTGTCTGAGGTCCAGTATGGGCATCAGAGATCCATCCTTTTTTGGAATCAAAAAGTATACGGAGCACTCTCCTGTCCCTTGATGACATAATGGGACTGGTTCCATTTTATGTTTTTCTAACAGAGAGAGAACCTCTTTTTTTAAAAGGGTGAGATGTTGTGGTTACATTGCACGTTCTCTAGGAAGGATAGTTGGGGGAGTGCATGTAAGTTCCAGGCAATAACCATACTTGATAATTTGTATTACCCACTTGTCTGTGGTGAATGAATTCCAGACAGGTAGGAACTGTGAGAGACGTCCCCTGACAAGTGTGGGATGATCGGGGGTAGCGGAGGGAAGTCACTGTTAATTGGCAGGGGAAGTGCGGGTGGAGTTACCTCTGCCTCTTCCCTTATTATTATTTCCTCTTTAGCCTCCTCGAAAATAACCTCTAGAGGCGGTAGATTGGTTGTTATTTTTATACGAGGAGGAGGGATTCTCTGATGACACTGTCTTTGAGCCAACCCTATCAAAGGAGCGGCAAAAGACGCCTCTGTTAGAAGGCAACTGTAAGGCCCCCCATGGACTTAGTAATTTCGGTGTCTTTCTTCATTTTTTCTAGTGAAGTATCGACTGTTGGCCCGAAAAGATGTTTCTTATCAAAGGACTGATTAAGTATGGAGGATTGCACCTCCTGCTTGAATCCAGAGATTCGAAGCCAGGTGTGCCTGCACAGCAGTATGCTGGTGTTGATGGCCTGAGATGCTGTGTCTGCTACATATAGTGCACATTTTATGGACGTGTTGGTGATAAGTTTACCTTCTGAATGTGGTCGTTAGGTTTGGTCTTGTACTCATCAGGCAAGTGTTGTATGAGTTTTTCCAACTCATCATAGTGAGTCCTTTCGTAGCGTGCTAACAGGGCCTGAGCATTGGCAATATGCCAATGGTTAGCAGCCTGCAAAGCTACTCGTTTGCCTGAGGCATCAATAAGTTTCAACTCCTTATCAGGAGGAGGGGCGTCGCCTGTAGTTTGAGAGTTAGCTCCCTTGAGGGCATTAGGTACAACAAGGGATTCTAAGGGCAACTGGCCTTTTACATATGCAAGGTCTGTAGGAGCGGCTTGTATTTTTTATCCACTCTAGGTGTGAGTATTCTGGCTCTAACTGGGTCTTTGAATACCTACTCTGTGCGTTTCAACAAGCCCTTGAGCATTGGCCAAGGTTTAGTAGACCTTTGTGAGTGCATAAATGTTTCCACAAGGAAATCCTATTCTAGAGGGTCCGTATGTAGCTCCATCCTGTGATACTGAGCAGCCCTATTGATAAGCTGCGCAATACCAATATTGTCATCAGGGGAGGGGGTCTGGAGGAATACAGGTCAGGGTTGTTATTTAGATCTGGATCCTTATTGTAATCTTCCCAGGGGTCAGTGTCCTGTGGTACGTCATGTGGCATATCTCCATCTCCATCGGCGTCCTGCGGGTCAGGTGAAGGTGAAAGTGGAGGTGGTGGTGAATTTGATGGTGTAATCAGTAAATTGGCATTAAGAGGAGAAGAGGGAGGTAGGCAAGGTGGAGAAGGGGGAGTACCCATGTCTTTTTTCTTCAGAGGTATAGGAACTTCCTCTGATAGACCCAGCTTTCGTTTTTTAGGAAGAGTGGCCAGAAGGTGTCTGGTTTGAGGGTCAATACGAAGTCTCTTGTTATGGATCCAAAACTGTGTCTTCAGATGGAGGCTCCTTGGAAGGAGTATCTTTCTCTTTAGGAGTAGATTTCGTGGTGGAAGATTTGGGCTGAGAGTCTTTGTGCGCCGAATGTTTTGAAACAGTGTGCTGAGTTTTAGCCTGTTGAGGTTGTAGCTTTCGGAGTGGCTTGTTTCCGCTCCAAACTTTTCGGTACGGAGGGTGTCGGCTCCAAGCTTTTAGGTGTCGAGGATTTTTTGGACACTTTCGGGTCTGAAGCTTTTCACTTGGAGGATTTCAGGTCTGAAGCCTTCGGTTTCGAAGGTGTTTTTAGCACAGAAGGTGTATGGTCTGACACATATTGGGTTTTATGTTTCGGTGCCGAAGGTGTTGGTTCGGCACCGGAATTGGGCCGGCTCGAGCCCATGCCGGAAGGCTTGTCTTTACGTTTCATAGACAGGCTGGAGGATGGGGCACCTGAAACTTCCTGGCCCAACACCAGATGGCGATCTATGCTAAAGCATATGATCTACAGCTCATATGCCTCGAACCCATAGTTTTAAAACAGATATGTCCTGCCTGTAGTCTCTGGTCATACTCAAAAATAAGAGAGTTTCCCAGGCGTCAGAAAGGACCGGGTATCGACAGGTTAAATAAAAACTGAGAATCAAACAGTAATTACTTGCGTTGTGGAAAATTATATACGAGTGTCATAATTATGGTATAAAATGCTAACCATGATGTTTACGTAGACCCTTAGGTCACTTCTCTAAAGCCTATTAGTACAGAAAGGAATTTTTTGTTTAACCTGTCTCTGGTCATACACCCAATACCAAATCAATTTTTCGTTCTGAAAAGGACAAATTATCCTTTTTAATCTATTGCTTAGATTGCTGTTAGACGCCGGGCAACCACACTTTAACTATTACTGCTAAATGTAAGTCAAGTCCAAGTGCTTCTTAATTCCTGCTGCTAGTTGCAAGATTTTGCACAGGTACATTGTATCTATTGCACTTTAATCCTGGTTCTTTGATATATGTTTACTTTAAATTAGGGGTTCGGGCAGGTAGTTTCTTTGAGAAAGCTTTTACAATTTCTTCGGAGTAAAGATTTTTATGAGTGGTGCGAAATACGAAACCATTTTAGAAAGTTCGGAGGTTATTGGCAAAAAAATCAATTTTATGAGTTGTTTTTAAAGATGCGATAGCACATCAAATGAATCGGCGCGCTTTCATTATTGATCTTAGATGTAAACCACCGCACAAGTGCACTTTATAATGTACCTTAATATTATTTATGAATACCAAGTAGTAGAAGTGTTTTGCTGAACAATGATGTGATTCTAGTCAGTTCTAATTGATGTAACCCAAGTTCCTGTCACTACCTTAAGTGTTTTTAATCTAGTTTGTAATGATTTTTAGTAATCAACAAATAAAACATTTTCTACAATCATTTCTACACTTCAGAAAAAAACATATTTGACCTCTCAACAAACACCTGAACCCTCCCTTCTAAAAGAATTACCTTCCCTTGATACAATTCCCCTTTCCATCATCTTAGAGCTGAAACTTCACTACCGTTGGAAACAACTGTGCATCTGTTCCTCCTACCTCTGAAATAACCTACCAGCACTACCTCGAGACTATGTCCTTTCACAGCACCACTTTCTGTATATTACTTTGTACGCCTACTATTTTTCTCCGCATATGTATCCCTTGAAAATATTGCTGTGTAAACTCAGCAAATCACTCCGATGCCCGAAGGTCAATTTTCCACTAGAAAACTCAAAAAATAAAAAATAAAAAACCATGTCAGACTAGACCTTCTGGAAGATCAGGTTATGGCCTACATCAAGCAGTCACCTAAGAGATCAGAGATCTGGTTCTCCTGGTGGATACATAGACCCAGTGGTGGAATCAATCTTTTTCAACTAAGGATGTTCAGAGGAGCTTATCCATTTCTTTCTCATCCCACCAAACCTGTGGACTATAGAAATGTGGCATTTCTATAGCAACTGTGATCAGGTGCACAACGCCCATAGGACTCAAAGACATCCCCCCCACCCGGCGTGTGTGTGTCAGCCCAAGCAGAGACAGCTTCGGGGGCACATGCACAGACAGTCGTTGAGATGATTGCAGCCGTATAAGAGTTCTTCACAGGTCTTTAAAAGTCAATTTACGGGTCAACGATGATTTGGTGTTTTTTCACCCCTTCATCTCCACTATGCCCATTGCAAGAATTAGCCCCCCCCCCCCGAAATTGTTAGTAGCCCCACCTGAAATGTGGCTCTAGTTGCGCCTCCGACTGTGATACATCTAACATACCGATTTTTCGCCAGAGCGGATACCTTTGCATTCGCTAACTGCGCACAACTGAATCTTTCAAATCCTTGTATTTGGCTGTCACAGATTCATTTTCACTCTGCACCTTTCCATGCTCTAAATGATATAAATACAAACAACGGCACACATTAAGATTTTCAACTTGAAATGTTATTTCCATAGCTGCCAAGGTTTCAGATTGCTCTGTGTGACATTTTCACAATTTGAGTGTAATTATGAGTGACATTTCAACGACGATGAGTGACACTTTCATTTGATCAAAATTAAGCAATAAAGACTACGGAAACGTATAAATATCAGAAATTACACCCATTTGAGCAAAGAGAAACTCTTAAGAAGATCTTAAAACTGGTGCCAAGTGCCAGAAATGGAAGGGCGCTTCGGTGTGACTGTGGGAGGTGCTCTGCTTCTAAACGTCTGGCATCACACTGCCCCTGACGACCTCCAGCCCTCCGTGGATTCTGGGGAACTCTGTCCGCCCTATCTTGACTCTCTATAACTGCCATGTTTTCAGTTTGATTATGTGTGGTATTTCCATAATAGTATACGTAGGAGTGACATTCTAAGGCCAAATCATTGACACTTTGAGTGACCATTATCTACGACTATGCAACTTACAATGACTTGCATGTGCTTTCTCAGTCGCAGAAGCAGGGGATATCATAGCATTATAAATAGAGAAGTCACTATGCCCTGCTGCGCCAATCAGGATTCAATTATTTGTCTCTCCTTAAAAACAGACAGACATCTGCAGGAAGACTGAATTAACCAAGTGAGGTTTCACAATGTAAGAGTGAATTTCTCACTGATTACTTGACCTTGCATTTACAATTAATGTGCGTACTTTAGATATGTAAAAGGTGAAACACTAACGAAAATACATACAGAATAATGTCCTTTTTAACCACGCCTATGGCCCACGCTCACTGCCCCCATTACTGCTTGACTCACCTGTACATACCAGAAATGACCGGCAGGGAAGGCTGAGGCTGAGTCCCAGTAGATAAAATCACGTGCTGCAGTGCACCGAGAGACATAGTTTGTGTGCTGCCCTTGAGTGTCATGCTACACTGCAGGCTGTTTTGTAGAGTTGCTGCCAAGCTCCAGTGAAGTCACGGTAACTGCAGTGGCCGCTGCTTGAAAGATGATTTTAATCAGCTGAAGGCAGACTGGCTCTCCCAAGCGTGCCGCCACTGGCAAGGGATTGGACTACAAAGAGCCCACACGTGACTGGAGGCAGGGGGGCAGATGAGGCCTAACCTTCTCCTGCCCTCCTCATACACGATGGTGGTGCTGGGGGCTGTTCGGGCAGGCTGTGGCTAGAGGACTGTCTGGCGCAAGGCAACTGGCGGGTCCGCTGTGGCTGCAATCTTGTGCGTGAAATTTGCCGACCAGTTACTTTGTATCCTCTTGCAATCTTGATTATTCCCTGGACATCAACTGTGTACACACCTGCCATTGTGTGGTATGGTTGGGTTCAGTTGCAGCCGCCACCGGCGTGCAAGCAGCCGTGAGCTCTGCCATGATTATACATTAATTATGTTGCCATAATGGTACCTCTGAAATGCACAAGAAGGCCGATGGGGTCAGGTCTCTCTCGCGGGATCAGACACTGCCTCAGGGCAGCCTATCTGCAGTACGAGGGCACGGCCGAGCAGCAAGCTCCCGGCTCGGAAATACGTTTTCGCTGGCACTGCAGCCATATTCTTCCCCACAGAGTGGGCGGCCTGGCCATGCAGCAGCCAATGCGATCAGCGGCGTTGCAAGGCAGCTGAGTCCATGATTCCGGCGCCGCCCGCAGCCCTAACCATTGAGCAGCTGGCCTCCACATAATTTCATTAAAAGTAATTCCCGTAACGTCGCTTCCCCACATGGCGCCAGGGCAAAGTTACCACATTAACGTTAACGGCAGCAGGGCAGATATAATGTAACGTTGTGCGCCTCGGATCTTTAACTGTGACATACTGAGCCTGCTGCCAAGTGAAGTCTGCTGCGGCGGGGCCGGGCGTAGGGCACACAGGTGTCAGAGGCGCCCAAGCGTGCACTAGCACCTAGCATAGGCTAAGGCAGCCTTTCAGCGCTGTGAGGTCAGTGGCAAAAAAAATGCATGACAATGCATTTCAGTGCGGTGATGCGGGAACACCACACTGAAATGCGTTAGTGTCACGCCTAATGCGTGATACTTGACAGAACTGTATTTCGCAGGGTTTTTGAGATCTGAGACCCTTGCTACGGTGGAGTTCCACGCCTCCACGTAGCACCTGAGCACCTGGTTCCTTCGCTTCCCCCCCCCCCACACGGTTGATGGCGGTAGCAGCAGCAGGCAGTGGCGTCCTCTGCGTTCTCGGCGCCCTGTCTGATTAATTTCGAGCGGTTTGGAGAGCTTCCTGAAAGGCAGTGTAGCGTGTCTTTTGAGCGCTGGATTGTAAAGCAACAGAGCAGCGAGGGCACAGAGTCAGAGACACGGGCATGGGCGGATATGGGCTGTGATTTGCTTTAGAACTAATTTTGGCTTTCTTGGAAGGAGCTGGAGCTGCGACCTGGGTGAGTGACACTTCATTCGCTGCAGGCTTAAGCTTGGGCATTACCGGCCTCGTTGAAAAATTATTCCTTCCAATCTGCCGGTAATTGCCGGCTTCTCCGCTCCGGACTACAGTAACCAGAATCCTCGGTGCCTTTTAGTTTCTTTTGTTCTCTTCTGTTGTTCGGCATTCACGCGGAGATTGCTGATAAGAGATAGGAGATCTACAGAGACGGAGCTTGCTTTCACAGGGGGTGCGAGGTGAGAGGCGCTGGCCCGCCTTGTTGCTCTGTTGCGAGTTACCCGCTGAAACTGCATACAATCTAGCAGCACTACAGTTGGATTACCTGTTGGATTAACTCCGTGTTTTCAGCATACTCGGTGGCATTTGCAGCAGGCAATCATAGCCAGTAAGTACCTGGACTTTCTCTTCCTTGGTTTCCCCTTTCACTCGGCTCCACGAGGGTGAAGGCGTTGGAGGTGCCTCACGGCGTCCTTAGCAGTGGCCGGGGCATCTGAGCTGATTGAAGTGCAGAATAAGTGCTTGGGCGCTTGATGTGTTGGAATTACGCTGGAGTGATCGCAGCAGAAAAGCGGAGGTCACAGAGGCAGTAAAAGTATGAACGAAGAAGGACGTGCTTTCCTAAAGGATAAGTAGTCACCTGAAAGGTGCATGCAGTGGGGAGGTTGCGTGTTTATCGAGAGATACAATCTGCTAAACTGCGCTGAGAAAAGGCCTTTTCATGTCATTGGAATGAGAACTGTTGAGAATTGCTGAAATTTGTAAGTTAGCGCTGAGCTTGAGCTTGAGATTTTTCAGTGAGACCTGTGAACTGCGGTTTCTCTGGGAGGAGATGTTTTCTAGCGCTGCTACAGCTTAAGTTTTTGTTTGGAGGCTGGCTTGGAATACAGAATAATCTCAATATGGAGCTGTAAGGCATTTAGGCGCCGACGGGGGAAAACAAGAAAAAAAAAAAAAAAAAAACTACAAGTTCCAGTATCCCAGTGATTGGGGAAAGCTCTGCCCTGATCTGAAATGGATTGCTCTGCTCTGCCAGCTGCTTTCGTTTTACAAAAGGTGGTGAAATTGTCGCGCGGTGTCGCTGTGTGGTCAAGACTTTAATCAAATTGGTTGATTCTGCTTTAGTTGAAGATTGCAGGTCAGAGACTTCGAGGTGAGAATACTTCAGCTCGTTTTCTGATTATGGGCAAGCAATTGACGGCGAGGACCAGAGCGATAAAAAGACGACAACAGCTGAAAGATCAATCAGAAAAAGCTAAACAGGCAGGATCTGTTACTGAGAAGGAAAACTCTTCTGTTGAAAATTCGGAGAGCTCTGAAGAGGGAGAAAATAATCCCCCGAGTGATAACATAGTAATGGCTCATCAACAAGATTTTGGTAACCCCACTAGCAAGGGGAAGGAGGCAATAGAGTCACCTGTGGCTGGATTGGATATGGCCTTGTCAAGTTTAGCTGAAAAATCATCAGGAATGGTACAAGGTGTAAATTCTACAGGGGTACATGATCCACAGGTACCCAAAGATGCCCTGTTAATTTCCACTTCTAAAGTGTCTAAACAATTTCCGTTATTCGAGCGGAAGGGCACAGCTCATGTTACTACTAATGCAGTTGGGACCCGTGCAACTTCGTTAAGGGAATGTGAGCTGGGATTAGACCGGCGTGAGACAGGGGCCTCAGCCCCCTCAAATTCTATAGACTCAATGGCGTCAATGTTAACTAGTAACTTAGTCAATTTAGTAGACTCTTTATCTTTAGATACAAAAACTTTAACTTCAAGTGAAAATGAGGTCTCAACTTCTCCGTCCATGGCTGTTCCTCCTGTTATATCTTCTATCTTACCACAATCAAAATTAGATGTGAATGACGATGCTATGGCTCATGCAATGGTACAGAGCCCGATTCTGGAGATGGATACTAAGACCACTGGAGACTTTCAAATCTCAGTGAAAGACATGCTAAACCTGATATTAGGGGAAATACGAGAAATGAAGCAATTTCAAAAATCTGAATTGGCTGTAATTAGTTGGATAAAATATTAGATTTAATGGCTTCCTTTTCAACTCGATTCCATGAATCGGAGACTAGAATTTCAGGGTTGGAGGACAATATGACTGCTATGCAGAAGGAGGTGTCTACAATTGGCAAATCTTCAAAAGCCTTTGAAATCAAACTGGATGAGTTAGATAATTATAATAGAAGGTCAAACCTTCGAGTGGTGGGCGTGCCTGAGAATATTGAAGGCTTGGATATGATGCAATGGATTACTTCCTTTTTTTCTCAAGAGGTAATCCCTGAGTTTAAGGGAGACCTAACAATCACACGTGCACACCGAGTCCCAGCACGTCCATTTCTTAATTCTCCATTTCCTCGGACAATCATTGTTAACTTTGCTGATGTACGTGTCAAAGAGACAATTCTATCGCAGGCCTTCAAGAAAAGACAATTTAAGGCTAATCCGACTACTAAATGTCGTATTTTCTTCGATATGTCGGCTGCTGCTGCTAAACGGAGAAAAGAATTTGTAAAGATTCTGCAATTGTTTAAGGATAAGGGTGTTCAAGCTTCAATGGCCCAACAGGCAAAGTTAAAAGTTTTGATAAAAGGCAAATTCCATTTATTCACTGATGTAGATGAAGCTCGTGAGATGCTTAACCTGTTGCCGCAGAATTAAGCTTAAAATAGACATTGTAGATATGATTGTGGGGGGGAGGGTAAGTGAGGAACAGAGGGGTCACAGGGTTATAGGCGCAACAACAAGGTGCCTTCATGAGGGGGGTGAGTGTCAGGTGGCCAGCGTGGAGAGGAGGTGAAGGTGTAGTGCAGGGCCACAGGGCTAGGTGCTGGAGGGGAGCACCTGTTAAGGGGAGTGGGGTGGGGGAAAAAAATTGAAGTTCTTGTTTGATGTTAATGGGAAAAGAAGCTGGCAAGATGTGTCTCTTCGTATCAATGATGTATTTAGATGTCTATGGTTGGGCTTAGAGTGATCTCTTTCAATGTTAATGGGTTGAATAATCGAAAAAAATGAGAGCGATTGAACTCTGGACTTAGTCTGAGCGACCAGCTGTCTTATTACTTCAAGAAACTCATATCTCAACTGCCAAAATTGATTCTTTTTCTATGTTTAAAACTTGGTCGTCATATAGAGGGTTTTCATGCGCTCAAGAATCTAAAAGTGGGGTCGCCATTTTTCTAAATCAAAATTTAGATGCAGAAATTATTCAGTATGAAAATGGAGGGACAGGGAGGTGGTGCTGGGTCACATGCTTAATAAAAAATAGGAGAAGACCAATTACTTTCGTCAGTTTTTATGCCCCGGTGGAAGATCGTGCCTCAATCTATGATGAGTTATTTCAATCTTTGTTATTAGTTAGGGACGACAGAGTGATAGGGGGGGACTTTAATATCCTTATGGGTGTGAAATTAGACTCTACCGCTATGCCAAGGAAACAATCTAAACCTAAATCAAGAAGGACCATTATGCAGTATATATCATTATTAGACCTAGGTGACCCATGGAGTACCACATTTCCACAGAAAAAAGAATTCACTTGTTGGTCTGGGAGACATAGATCTTCGTCTCGACTAGATTTTTTTTTGGCCTCAAGGTTATTAAATTTTACTTATCAAAAATCTTTTCATAATGGGTTTTCAGACCATGCAATGTTGTTAATCGAATTTGAAGTAGGCGAAGAAATTAAGTCTTCTAAAAAATGGATTTTTAATAAAACGTACCTGCAAGATAATAATTGGATCTCTTTTTTAAAAATCGAAATTGTCGAGTTCATAACACGTAATTTAGATACAGCTCCACTTCATATTGTGTGGGACTCATTAAAAGCTTTTGTCCGTGGTATCATAATTAGTAAAGATGCAGAGGAATGGCGCACTATTAAACAAACTAAAACCACACTCTGCCAAAAAATTCATTCACTTACACTATTGCGCCAAGGTAATCCTTCTAGTTATGTACAAAAAAGATTAAATGAGGCTAAACGTGAACTTAATACGTTCATCTTCACACAGAGTGAACAGCAATTTTCAATAAAATCTCAGAGGATCTACGAGGAGAGTACTTTTTCTGGTAAACTTCTCGCATGGCAGGCAAAAGACCAGGTTGCCACAAATTTAATTCACTCTTTAAAGTGCCCTGTTACTCAGGCTGAAGTTTCACAGACGGACGCTATTGGCACTATCATGCTGTCCCATTATCAACAAATTTATAGTCAACAGCAAATAATAGATCACTCCAGGCTTTCAAATTTTTTATCTAGATATAATATGCCCTCGTTAACTTCAGTAGATAGTGATTCAATGAGACGTACATTTTCTAAATCAGAATTAGAATTTGTGGTTAAGAATATACCAAATCGGTAAAGCATGCGGCCCGGATATGCTTCTGGCGGAATTTTTTTAAATTTTCTTCAGTACCTTTTCTGATTTATTATTACAATTATTTAATTATGTTAATGGGGGGTCAAGCTCCGGATTCTTTTGGGGAGGGGATTGTTGTTAGTTTTCCAAAGAAAGGTAAAAATGTAAAAGCCCTAACTCGTACAGGCCTATCACACTACTTAATACCGATTATAAAATCCTCACTAAACTACTTGCAATACGTTTTAACTCGATTGCAGCGGATCTTTATCATTTAGATCAGAATGGTTTTGTGGCAGGCCGGCAGCAAGCTACCAACACCCATTTTCTCACGGAAGCGTTAGATTATTTTCAGGTTAAAAAAATCCCGGCCTTAATTTTATTATTAGATGCTGAGAAAGCTTTTGATTTGGTGGTGTGGACAACTTTATTTTCTATTTTAAAACACCTGGGTATCCCTTCACAAATTATTAGTTTAATTCAAAACTTATACACGGGTGCCAGAGCTAATATAGTTATTAATTCTGTTATGGTAGGCACAGTTTCGGTCCAACGGGGCACCAGGTAGGGCTGCCCCTTATCCCCTATTCTTTTTGCTTTTTTTATTGAACCGTTAGCCACAGCAATTCGTGAATCTGTAAATATTCCACCACCGATCTTATCTATGGCCAAAATTAAACTCTACGCCGATGATATCATGTTGATAATCAAGACGGATATCCAATCTCAGACTGCTGTTCTACAGCTTTTCGAAGAATTCGAGGCCTTAGGAGGTTACCGAATTAACAAAAAAAAAAAACTGAAATATTAGTGTGTGGTGGGGGAGGTGGATTTACATGCGGACTTAGTTGGATGTATTAGTTCAAGACCAAAACGGTATTTAGGGGTTATGTTTTCTAACTTGGTATCCGATTTAGTTAAGTTGAATTTTGACCCACTTCTACATAAGGTGCAATCCTTATTTACTAGATGGGAT
Source organism: Lissotriton helveticus (assembly GCF_964261635.1). Lineage (NCBI taxonomy): Eukaryota > Metazoa > Chordata > Amphibia > Caudata > Salamandridae > Lissotriton > Lissotriton helveticus. The sequence continues at coordinate 889,877,004 of NC_136067.1, read as the reverse complement.
CCACTGCCATTCACTATTATGGGTCGGGTGGCACTTATAAAGATGTCTATACTTCCACTTTTTAATTTTTTATTCTCAGCTATTCCGTGCTATTTACCTAGTAGTTTTTTTTCAAAAGCAGAATCACTATTCTCAAGTTTTATATGGGCTAAAAAACGCCCTAGGATTGCAATGAAGACACTATGTGGATATTGAATTGGGAGGCGTATCTGTTCCCAACCTTGGAGATTATTACAGTGGATATTTCGCCCAATATTCAGAACGATTTAAATTAGGAATGCAAAGTCCAAAATTATTTATTAAATTCTTTTTTGACCAAATCAGTCAAGAGGCTCAAACTCCAGTTCCTCTGCACATCCCTAAATGGCCAAAACTCACACGGTATAAAATGATGTATTGGTTTTTCAAACGTCGCGATGGTTTTCTAAAAAGGTATTCCCTTCCGCAGTTCAATTCTAGAACTCCTTTAAGGAACGCTCTTATTTTTATGGGAATTAAAGTCGGAGCAGATATTGTTTCTCAATGGGAACGGGCTGGGTTTCGTACTTTGTCAGACTTCTTAAGAGAAGGGGCCTGGCTGTCACCTGGAGAGATGCGGCGATTAATCCCAGGAAACTTTATGTTATTAAATTCTTATGTTTCAACTTTTAAAACCCTGGGACAAGTCGAGCCAAGAATGATTGACTCTCCCTCTCAGTTGAGGGACGATTTATTTTTGATTCCTCAGAGTAAGAAGCCAGGAGAATGGAGACGTTGTTTAGCTCAACATATTGAAACAGATCTTAGTATAAGAGTCATTAAAAAATGGTACGATCAAAAAAATCATGTTCTTACTTTGAATACCTGGAAATGTATCAATAAGATGAATTTTAGTGTTCTTCGAGGTTCTAATTGGAGGAGAATGATTATTTTTAGCAAATGGCTCCTCTATCGAACTCCTGCCGTCATCTCCAAAATGTTTGTAAATGTTAGTGCCACATGTTTTAGATATTTGCAATATAGTCCTGCTAATTGGTCTCACACTATAGCTCACTGTGTTAAAATTGTACCCTTCTGGAATGAAATTTTTGAATATTTACAAAAGTATTGTGGGATTCAGATTGTCTATAACGTTAAATTAATACTTTATGGATATGATTCGGATCTTGGAGTGCTAGAACAGATGGTAAAATGATTATTTATTATGATGGCAGTAGCGAGATCTCTGGTGCTCCAGAATTGGAAATTAACACAAGCTCCTACGTTTAATACCTGGCTTCAGAAAATGAGGAACGTTCGAATCAGTGAATTTCGTTATGCACAGCGAATTGGGGGGATAAGGAAATTTGATAAAATTTGGAAATCGTATTTTGAGTAATATTGGAAGATGCTTTCTGTAAACTATGATTTTGTACCCTCTGGCTGTTAATATTCATATTACCTTTTTTTATATGATACAAGAACTTCAATAATAAAAAGTTTTAAAAGTGAAAAAAAAACCCTGTATTTCGCAGTTCGGCTCTGAAATGCCCTCCAGGAATTCCCGCTGGCATAAACGGACTGCATAAAACTCAGAAAAGCTCTGAAGGCATCTTGTTTTACAGCCCACAATGAAAATACCAAATGCACCTAGTTTTGATTTGACAACACCAAGAAACTCCTTTGGGGGTGTCCGAGTACTCCAGAAAAGTTGTTAACGTGCCAAACTTCATAAAACTGTGGCAGTAATTTGACGTAAGTCATACATGCCCCCATAAATGAATCAGACCTCCAGGACTGACAACAATTATCACTGTAAACAACTCTATGACAAACCTTCTGATAGGTACCATACAATACAATCGCATTACAAAAAAACAAAACAAATAAAAAAAATAAAAAAACAGTCGCTGATAAAAGAGGTTAGGCTGGGGGGAAAAGGTGTTCAAATATCAACAAAAGGGGTAAAACAATACACAGAAAGATCTGGCACCACAAAGCGGACTTCACTTTAGGAAGTGCCTAACATGGTCTTGCATTAGCACCCGTAAGCCCAACAGTACCTTTGAATGAGTAACAATAGGTTTTTATCAGAGAGAGAGACAAAAACATTTTGACTGCTTGTGAAAACTGCTTTACAAGCACTGGGTTTTTATAGCACCCTTGCCGTGGATTAGGCTCTGGATTATCTGGATTTGTACAGGAAGGAGCACCGCAGAATTCACTACTGGATTTGAGACTGGAGTAAGCCAACATGTCAGAGGACAGAAAAGTACATCACTAGCAAATCAGTGGAGGAAGAATGTTGTAAGTAGGAAAATAAATGAACAGATGCCAACTAGAAAGGCTGATGCTCTCACAGCTAATCATTTCATTCCATTAATGCCAAATACGATGCTTTGGCTTGTCAACTTTCAGTCATTAGGATAAATAGATTGCATCCTCCACGGGAAGAAGTTCGGTCATATTCACAGAAATCAGGTAAAAAAAAGAAAATCACCTCCAACGCTTTATCCTAGCCTTCTACTGTTAGGCCTTCATAGTTACATATTGATATTGCAATGCACAGGGGATACAACAGTGGCATTCATTCCGCCAGAGTAATTTGCTTACCACATTGCTTGTGTCAAAATGTTTTAGGAAGCCACAGGATATGCAGAATATTGTAACTCCAATGACATAGCGCCAACTACCGCTGAGGCGTTAAAGCGCTTTTCGGCGAGTAGTACGCTACTGAGAAACAAAGTTAGATAAGTGGTGCATTAGTAGGGGGAGTGGTAGACATGTGAGTGAATGAACTATTCTCCAGGTTTTAAAACAGGAGAACCCAGACTCATTCCTTTTAATTTTGAATGCAGCTTGTCAATCTCCATTACTGTTCCCTTTCGGTTTACTTTTTGCACTTGTACGCATTCACCCTCTCCACCCTTAGTAGTTCGGCAGAAGAAACCCTACTTTCCACTGTCACTGCCAAAGGAAAGCACCTTTGGTTCCTTTAGTTTTGAAACGAAAAACGTTCACTAATATTTCAATGTGTTCTTCATTAATGGTAAAAAACAGATTTTAAAATGTGTGTAAAATTACGACCGTATAAATTAGACTAACGACCGGAGTCCATGTATTTGACAGGCTTTGCAGGCAGAGATTACTTACAGCCTTCTCATGTGGTTGAAGCACGCCCTCTACTGCTACTATTTGATACTGCTTGTGCTTCAAACTTCCAGGGAACCTGCGGAGCATTTTAAGATGCGATCCATTAATATCTTGTAGCAGCAACTTTTGCATGTCTTGGGAAGGACAACCAGGATCAAATACGAGTAGACAATGTGCTCCATTCTTCTTCTCTTCCATCCCAACAATTGTACGGCTGTGACCTGATGAGAAAAAAAATGTAAACATACTTATCGCATAATTGTGCAAGATAAAAAAAAAATGTCTCCAATTACGCTCTAAACTTCCACGAACAGTTATAACTACCGAACAGCTATGGGTATTGATTAGGTCCAGGCTGACAAGAGTACAAAACTCTAGGCGTATCATCCACCAACATATGCAATTTCGGCACTGGCTATAACCAACTTTGCTTATTGTGTCCACATCTGGGTCTATGGGGTGAAGCCCTCCCACCCGCTTATCACACCTTGCGTGTGGTCGGACCACCGCCTTATCGACACCACCATCTCTGTGGCTGGTCAGATTAGGATCCCTCCGCGGGAGGGTGGCATGGCTCGCAAGTGGAAGGCCGTTGATTCCTCCAAATTGTTAGCTCACCTGTCTCACACACGTCCCCCTTCCCTCAATAACCTTGACATTAATGAGCTAGATGGGCAAGTTTCCAGCTGGCTTATATCAGCCAGCGACATCTTTGCCCCACTAACTAAGTTCCCTCGCTCTCGCCATAACCATTCACATAAATGGTTCACTCCTCATCTCAAAACTTTACAGTTAGAACTTCGTCAAGCTGAACGCAGATGGAGAAGAGACTACTGCCCGTCAAGCAGAGATACTTATGTGGCAGCTCGCAATAGGTATAAATCCGCTATCTCTGCAGCCAAGAAAGCCTATGTCTCCGAGCGCATCCTGTCAGCCCCCTGTAAGTCGAAGGAGATCTTCAGAGTTCTGGACGAATTCACGTCTGACTCCAGAACGCTCCTGTCTCAGGCCCCTACCCAGGAATCTTGCAATGCACTTAGTACCTTTTTTTTTACAGAAGATTGTTTTGATTAAGGGCACTATCCCGGTCACCTCATTGGATGCTGATTCCGTCACATCCCCTCATAATGCTTTCTCTATTACTCAGCTCCCTTCACTAGACTCCATATCTCTAGCCAACCTGGCTGTCCGGATCAAGTCTGGCTCTCCTGACGACCACTGTCCACCTTCCATACTTCGTGACATCTGCCATTCCTTACCTGACTGCATCCTTCCTTTGCTTAATTCTGCTCTTCTTTCCGGGACGGTACCCAGCTCCTTCAAGGAGGCCGTCCTAGTGCCCCTGTTGAAGAAGCCTGGAGCCGACCCTGCCGTCCCGGCAAACTATCGTCCCATCTCTCTCCTACCCTTTTTCTCAAAAATCCTGGAAGCCCATGTCACTGCCTGCCTCTCGGGGTTCATCGAGAGTTCCACCTTTCTCGAGGCCAACCAGGCCGGCTTCCGTCCTTGTCATTCTACGGAGGCTGTGATCCTGGCTGTCCTAGACACCTTGAGAGACGGAGCTGACAAGGGTACCTCCCAGGCCCTGGTATTATTAGATCTGTCGGCCGCTTTCGACACGGTGGACCACAACATCCTTCTCCACCGTGTCGAACAGGCCGGCATCCAGGGCCTGGCGTTGGCATGGGTGAAATCTTTCCTTATGGGGAGATCTCAGTCTCTCAGCCTAGGTACATTCAGGGCCCCTAGGGAACATCTGCCTTGTGGGGTCCCCCAGGGCTCCTCTCTATCCCCTCTTCTTTTCAATCTTTATCTTCACCCTCTTCTTTCTTCTTTGAGGCAGTGGGACGTCCGCGTCTTTAATTACGCGGACGACCTACAACTCATTTTCTCTCTAAACTCTCCCTCTGCTATTCCTACCTTCCAGGCAGTTATGTCCCATATTTTTCAGTGGATGTGTCAGAACCAGTTGAAATTGAACCCAGGAAAGACGGAGCTCCTCCTGCCGGGTAAGAGCTCCGTCCACTGTGGTCCACACTTCTGGCCGGCAGAGCTTGGCTCCCCTCCCACCCCGGTAGCCTCGGTGAAAAGTCTTGGGGTCACTATTGACGCTGAGCTCTCTCTCGGGCCGCAGGTGGGGACGGTGGTTTCCTCCTGCATGTTCCAGCTACGCAGGATTAGGAAGGTGGCCTACCTCCTCACTCCCGATGCCTTGCTACAAGTCATGATGGCCCTTGTTCTCTCCCGCCTGGATTTTTCAAATTCCATCTATTATGGTTTGCCCAAATGTTCCATCAACAGGCTGCAAATCATTCAAAACCAGGCGGCGAGACTGGCCCTCGGGATTCCGAAGTGGCAGTCCGCCAAACCCCTCCTTGTCAAACTACATTGGCTCCCGGTCAGCCTAAGGGCCGCCTTTAAGGTTGGCTGTCTTATCTTTAAGTCTCTCTCTGGTTCTTGCCCCGCTTTTCTGAAATCCCTTATCTGACCCTACTGTCCTTCACGTAACCTTAGATCACTTCACTTACATCTTTTGGTGGTCCCCTCCTTTAAACTCTGTAGATCTGGGGGTCGAAGATTCGCCTTCCTCGGCCCCAAACTCTGGAACTCTCTCCCTCTCCCAGTTAGGACCTCCGGCACTCTTCCAATTCCGCAAATCACTAAAAACCTGGCTCTTCCCACAATCCTGCTAAATCCCCTCTTTTTCCTCAGCACCCTTTCAGCGCCATGATACCTCCGGTGACAGTGCGCTATACAAAATCCCCTTAACATAACATAACATAACATAACCTCACATGGTTGCATTATTGTGATGACAATTCAGATGAATACCAATGAGTCTGAAACATTTTCTTATGAGTCCCACTGCTTCATGACTCTCCTATCGCTATGGCCGACTATCCGCTGAGTCTCCAACTTCCCCTTGTAACTATGGGTGACCATTACCTGGGCTTCCAACTTCCACCCATAGCTATATGACCATTCCGACCGCGAGTTTTCAACTTCCCGCATAGCTATGGCTAACTTTCGCCTGAGACTCCAGCTTCCCCCTAAAGCTATGGCCGACTATCCTCCGGGTTTCAGTTCCAACTTCCAATATAGCTATGGACGACCAATCCCCACGTTTCCATTAACACTGAATAAATAAATAAAATGAACATTTCTATACTAACAATATCAGAGTGCGAACTTACTGCATTTACCAGGATGCAATGGGGTCAAACAGCACTGAGACGACAGCAGGGTGCTCCCGCCCCCCCTTTGCAATATCTGTAAAGTACCTAATCCTCAAAGAGAAATATTTAACACGCCATCTTTGACTAACAGAGGATTAGTCAGTCCTGGATTCATTCACAGGAGAAATGTGACGAGTTAAACACCTTCTTTATAGATAAAATCAGGAGGATTGGGATTCCATCAAGAGTAACCCCGAAATGGATTACAAATGGTCTGATTTAGGAAAATCTGGTTAAGTTAGTGTGGTATTTACCTATTTTATTGCCTTGTACGCTTCTGCTGTCTCCTATCTATTGAACGTGGAACACCCATGCACGCAGCTCTAGATTGTAGAATGTTCTTGGTGCCTACTACCAAGTCCTCTGTGTCATTTGCTGCTGGGTGCCCTGTGGGTAGGACGTGGCTGTATGATGAACCTAAAATAAAGAAGATCTTCCTGTCTCCCCTGCACTTCAAACTAGCGACGAGCGAAGAACAGTGAACCCTGCGAGACAAGAGAGTGAACTTCGTGGCTCACAAGGTATCCTGCGTGCCCTGAAAATCTACAGCTCCACAAGCGTCCTAACACAGATAAGTTCTGTTGCTCGAACTTGAGAGGGATGGGAGGGAAAGGGGCTAACATTGAGGTTCCTGAGGATCCTCAGTCAAGGGCCCTGCAGGATCTCAAATCAGCAAAAAGGAAAGCCAACTGTGATGTGAGGCACAGCCACACTTTTTGCATTCGGATTTCCTGTCTTCTTGGTTGCGCCGACACGCACAGCATTTCCAAGCTGGTCAACGTGCTGATGCCCTCAGCTTGTCCCACCATTCTGCGCTAATACGCATAGCTGACTAGGTTCAATTTTATTTGCGTGTTGGCTTCTACAATTTGACACATTTCTCTGCGCTGATACGCACAGCTGACAAAATTCAATCTTATTTGCACATCATTTCAAGGTATGATTTCTCGCTGATGTGCCCAGCTGTACATCCATTTTTTGACATCTTCTACTTACATTTGTTGTGTGCTGATTACGCTGACACACACAGCTTGAATTAAATATCTACTTATTGTATATTCCTTCGCTGATGCGCACAGCTGATCAAACATTACTTTACTCATTTACTACTAACTTTTGTTGCTTACCTACACTGACACTCAAAAGTATTCTTTAATGAGCTCTGCTTACTATGTTGCAAAAAGGAATCTCTGGCACATGCCTAAATATGGTGTAACTTCTATTTTACATCAACATGCAAAATGTAATGCCTCCACCCTTCTTTCTTTCCAACGCTGGCGATCCACTTTGCGCTGGTCAAAGTGGAAAAAAGTATTTCTAAACTATGCAAGGGTTTGTGATGTATCCTTAAGTGCTGAAAAAAACCCAGCACTATTATTACACTGTCTGGGGATGGAGGGTCAAGATGTGTTTGAACATCTTCCAGATTTGAACAACGGATAATCAGACCATCTCAATGAATTTGAAACTGTTCTTAAAAAAAAACTGGATAAACACTATCTCCCAACGCAACCACTTTGGGAAGCGAGTACAAAATCAGATGAGTCTGTTGAAACTTACATCACAGCTTTACGTAAAATAGGCGCAACCAGTAAATTCGATGGATCATTAGAAGAACGCATACGTGACCAGTTCATGCTTGGTTGCAACGTTGAAAAAAACCAAGGATGAACTGCGACAAAAAGATGATCCGAAACTTGATGAGGTCATTGTTCTAGCCAAAAGGATTAACCATTCTTTAGCTTGTGTGGAGGTATTAAAAAAGGAGAATGGGGCTTCTGAAGAGAAGGTTCACTCGGTTACCAAAAACCGTGTGAAGCCTGTTTGGAAGCAAGGTGAACTTGTTTGGAAGCCGCGCCTACCTAACAACATCTCTTCCAACTCCAGATAAAAAGAGAATGCCAGAGTGAAGTATTACTGTTGTGACCTGTTTGGTCACCTTGCTAATGACAAGTCATGCCCAGCACTCACTTCCAAGTGCCACAACTGTGGGAAAGTTGGACACATAGCCAAGGCTTGCAGAGCCAAGAAAATTAAGTCAAGTAGGCATGTCAAAGAAGCTCTCTTTGAGAGCGATGACTGACTGTGATCACAACACGCCGGACCGCGACAAATAACATGCGCGGCATCTCTGACTAGAGCTTTGATATATGTCAAACAGGAAATGTGAATTGAGACGGAGTATTCTGTGATTTCCTATCCATGCTGAGATTGGAATATTGGAGGTTCATGTTTGAATTTGGACATTGAAACCTAATTTGCATGAAGGACGTATTTATATGGAAAAGAATACCTTGTGCTAACTATATATGAATAAAGACTTGTCCAGGCCCTGAGGAAGTCTTTGGGTTACACCCTTTGACGAAACACGTGTTGGCTGTTTGTAGTACCAAGATTGCATCAAACAAGTCTTCTTGAACATCTTTGAATACGAAAATAAAGGACAAAGGACTGAGGACTACAAATTCTTATGGACACTTGATTTGAGCATAAATCTCTCGATTTACATATGTGAATAATTTTTAATTGCTCGGCGTTCCTCTTTGGGTTTTAAGTTATAATAACAATTAATCTTATTGTTATTTTTTTTACAGCGTTGGGTGGTCGCGGCTTTTGATTCCCCTCGATGCAACTCATGAATATATCTATCCTATATAGTCACTGCTTAGGTCATGCGCTGTCTGTACCTTACTACCTGTTTGTGTAAACTGTGATCACAATGACTTGCACTGTGGGGAGATTATGGCACCTGCTGAGAAAAACAAGAGTAGAGGTCTAATTGATGCAGTTCTAGTGAAGGACTGCAACATACGAATGCCCTTTGATTCTGGTGCAAAGATTTCTCTTATTCCCAAGAAATTCTTTGATTTGAAACTGCATGGGAAGGTAAAAATGTACAAGCCAGACATTAAACCATTAGCGTATGGTTGCCAGCCCATGAAGCTCTTTTGTTATTTCCTTGGCAACATTGAATTAAGACTAACTGCTGGGAAGATTCATGTATCATGCAGCGGCGACAGCATAATCAGCTGGTTTCACCAGGCTGATTTGGGGGTGTCTTTGGTTCCTGGGGGTGACCCCTGCAATGTTCTGAGAAACATCATCTCCCATTCGGTTCCCATAAATCATACTTTGTGTAACAAAGTTATCAATGATGTTTCAAGTGTGGGTGATTCCAGCTCTGCACTATGAGCTGAATTCAACTAAGTTTTTAGAGAAAGGTTAGGATGCCTTTCAGATTATATTCACAAAATTCCTTTAAAACCAGATTTTGTTCCTGTCACGTGTAAGGTGCGGAATGTGTCTTTGGCCATGAAAAAGTCCATGCATGCAGATCTTTAGAAACTAAAGGGTGATGGGAGTATCATTGAGACCGAGGCCTGTCTGTGGTTGGCTACAGTTCTTGCACGCAAGGCCTCAGGTGAAGTGCGCTTATGTGTGGACCTGCGCGCGCTCAACCATGCAGTTGTTGCGGACAGGTACCCTCTCCCTAACATTACTGAAATGCTAGCACAATCGAGGAATTCACGCATTTTCTCCACCCTGGACCTATGTGCTGCATATCATCAGGTCAAGATTGATGATAGTTCCATGGATCTGACTGCCTTCATTACCCCTTTTGGAACTTACAAGTTAACGCTTCTCCCTTTTGGCATAGTCACCGCAGCCTCTGTTTTTCAGAGGGCGATGGAAGACGTGTTGAGGGGTGTGGAGGGAGCCAAGATCTATCAAGACGACGTGTTGATCCATGGTTCTTCACAAGCTGAATACGATGCGAGACTGAGGTGTGTGCTTGAGCATTTTCGTATGAGAGGCTTAACTCTCCGTGAAAATAAATGCAAGTTTAATCTTCCCGAAATAGATTACCTGGGCCATCGCTTAACCTGTGATGGGGTCAGACCATAAGAGCGGTTAGTAAAAACAATAGATGAACTTCCAGTTCCACAATCCAGGGACGAACTGGTAACCTTCTTGGGTATGGCGAATACTATAATAAGTTTGTGCAACGCTTCGCATGCACATGGGTCTCTTGTAAAGAAGGGTGTAAAGTTTTCCTGGTCGCCCAAGTGTCAGTTGGAGTTTGAAGGAAAAAAAAAAAAGGATTATATACAATTCTAAAGAGAGGAGGTACTAAAAAAAACAGTTGGATAAGTATTTTTGAGAGACGGGGCAAGAAAAGATGATTTATTTGTGCCAAAAACTACCCAATTTCTACAGCTTTTTAGTAACTAAATGGTTATATGTGTAGTGTAGATTTTGAGTTAGTGTTTGTAGGCAGAATTTCTTACTAAAATTCACGCAAATTCAGAAAAGTTACTTTGCCAAGAAAACTAAATCCAGGTAAATTACTTAACAGTTTTCTTTGAACTAGGTGAGGAAATACCTAAGCGACATAAAAGGTTACAACTTTGCAAGAGTACCATTCATTTTCTTTCCAATTAAAAGGCACTTATTTTGAATCATACCTTGGTGCTGAAGGTAAATTGGAGACTTAGATGTACAGACTACCCTTTGACGGTCTCCATCAGAAGCGAAGTAATTCAATACCCACTGGAATAAGAGAGAATGTGTACCGCCAGGACCAGTGGGCTTGTGAAAGTCAACAATGCGGCACCTACAGAAAAAAATAGTTTATGAAAATAATCAAGCATATCAAAAATATAAAAATTGCAGAAACACAGATTTACCGTTTACGCATGAAAGGCAATCTTTCTTCAAGATTGCGACCTTTTCTGCAGCATGCTGTCCTTTTCTGCAGCATGCTGTTTGCCTTGTTCTTTTGGCACTGTTTGGCACTTTCCATTTTGCTTAGCATCTGCCAGTCCTCCTCAACCTAATAGAATTTAAAAGTATGCACGTCAATGGAAAGGCTATTTAGTAATTTGGCGTATTGCACCTACGCCAGTTTTCTTCCAGAAACATTTGGCTCCATTTTGAAGCTTTAACGACCTCAGCTCTGGGGTCAGAGCCTAGCCCAGGCAGCAGAGAACTATAAACGGTCAGTAGGTCCCGGGGGGGGGGGGGGGGGGGGGGGAGGGCACGGGGTAGCAATTTCCATAGAGCAAGAAAATGGATTGTTACTGCCTGATTTCAAGAACCTAGTTCAATAGTCTGGGGGCACAAAAAGCCTGATTGGCACTCCTGCTCCTCTTCGCTTTATGAATCTGTAGAAGAAGATAGGTTTTGTCTCTTCTCTTCCAGAGGTTTGCAACTTTTACTTAAACAGTTTTTTATTAAAGGTTGGACTTGCAATAATAACATGTACAGCATGACACATCCATGAGATAGCAGTTTCCGCCAGAGAATATTGAAACATAGGTACATCACACATCTGATATCCATCATACGGTTTATCATAAACAAACAATTTTTTATTTTTATAGATCATCATTTTCTGAAACTTGATTTACAGTCGGTGGGGTACAAATAACCCCCGAAGTGTGTTCCAATTACTCCACATTCTTTCACATTTTCAGAGGTTTGCAACTTGCCCCTAGGTTGTGATGGAACCCGAGAGCTGAGCTTTGTGGGTTAAGAAGGTCATTTGTGCCTTCAGCGGTAGGCATTGGAATTATTTCAGCAACAGTGGTGTGATCAGATTTTTCTGCTTTGGAGACTGAGAACGTTGTTATTGGTAGGGTAGCTCTGATAGATGTGATTAGGGATATGAGAAAGCTAGGTTGGAAAGTATTACCTCCATAGATTGGGTGCAGTTTTCGCCAGTCTACTGCTGTAACAAACCCAGAGATATGATGAATGGTACTCGCAGATATAGGGTGCAAACTCGTTTCAGAACAGGTGGAGGGGATAGTCTTTGGAACATGGAAGAAAGAATAAAGTCTTGTTTAGCTGCGGTTTTAGAAAGAAGACACCCAATTGATTAGTTTCTCTATACGTTTTTTGGGGATTGTTAACTTGGATGGATCGGCGGCTTTAAGGTGCAGCTGAGCATCTTCAGTGTACTGGAACATGGAAATATTATTGCCACGGATCAGTATACTCAAGAAGTTTGATCTAGAGGGTAATTAGATCCAAGCGAGAATTGAACCTTGAGGCGTGTCCCCTTTAAATTGCTTGTGATTGTATGATAGGCTTTTGTTTTCATGAATTTTCCTTCATAGTGGGAAGACTAACATTTCTAGGAGCATTACTGGAATTTCTTTATTACATCTAAACATGACAAGGAGTTAGGAAGCTGCTTGTTCAAACGGTATACCGTGTAGGTGTGTGACAAAGACTTAGAGAAGATGAAAAGCTTCACATTGAAGCAAAATCATCATTTTGACTAACTTCACTCAGGAACTCCTACCATATGTAGTGATTTTAATGCTAGATGTCCTAGTCAAATTTTAAAAACAGTTGTGGATCTTTATGAGACTTTAATTGACTTTAACCATCCTCAATGTGGTCCACATGTTTCAGCCTACTTGGTCCCCCTCCTTTCATAATATTTCTGCTTTAAGGCCAGCAATGATCGCTCAGCCTTATTAGTCTGAAGAGCCCTTACTTGATCCCTAGGTGTAGCCAGTTGCCGTTTGGTGCATCAAGATGGAGCAGAGTGGTTAAGGCATTCCAGGGCCTTAATGTCCGCTGTGAGAACTGTCTTGACCAGTCTGGCTTCCCGTGTGAAGGGTGATGGCAATAGAGGAGATGGTCTCCCGTATCGTGGCTTTGAAGCCATCCCAAAGGATGGATCCTGACATCTCGGAATGGGTATTAGTGTCAAAGTGCGCACCGATCTCTTCTGAATTTCAGCAACATCAACTGGATCACTGAGCAGATGGGGTGGGAAACACCACTGAGCATAAGCAGGTGCAGTAGATCCAGATTTAGCTAGGGTGACCTTTATGTGGGCGTGGTCGGAGATGGAAATATCTAAGAGGCAGGTAGAGTCTGTCCCGTAGCAGTGTGGGAGTGATTACGAAGTAATCGATACGCGAGTATGAGCAGTGGCCGTATGAATAGAAGGAGTAATCACCAACCCCAGGGATATTATATCTTCAGGCGTCCCACAGTTGGGGTCACGTTTTAGGGCAGTAGACATTGCACCCAAAGAAGCAGCATTACGATCCATTTTAGGATCCCACACTAGATTGAAGTCGCCCACCACGAGGTCCCCAATGACATGTGTCACATGAACTTATAGGGTGGTTCTAGGGTATGTGTCGAGGGCTTGATTAGGAGCCTAAATGTTCATTAGAGTAAGGGCCTGGTTCCCCGTTGGACAGTGAGTTTCAGGAAGCGGCCGTTATCCCACACAAGTTTTAGTATCTTCGAGCAAAAGAATGCCTTGCACAGGATAGCATCGCCAGCTGTTTTAGTCGTGACGTGTGCCAAATAACTAATCGGATATCTTGGGTGGAACATGTGGGGAGCGTCTTGGTGGGGTCAGTGAGTTTCTTGCAGGAGTAGAACATCGGGGTCCTGCATAAGGAGGTAGTGTCACCCCTGGTGCCTTTTGTTAGGTGCGTTTAGTCCTCGTGTAGTGAGGCACTTAACATGGCTGCTGCCAGCCATAGGAAAGAGAAGTGTTATGGGCCTTCAAAGGATGCAAGAGGTGTCACAGAGAGAAACGCAGACAGATGTCGGGCCCAAAACCCTTGTTGAAGACAGGGGTGGGTGTCCAATGTGGTCAAAAGGATGAGGGAAAGGAAGCAAACTTTTGCCAAGTGCCCTGTGGTGTAAGTATGAAGAGTTGGCATAGGAGGGTGGGTGTTGTATTGAGTCTCCCCAATGCACTCAATGACCTAAAAGGAATAAAAAGGAAGTTAGACAGCAAAACACTCGGTGGCTAACAGGGATGAACTGCTCCATTCAAGTCCTAGAACGGCCAATACTCTCGACGGGAGGCCATTCAAGAGAAGTCACTCCCCTACGGATTGAATCGAGGGGGGTCGTGAAGATGAGTGGAGGTTCAATGGCTCCTGGTCCTGCTGCATGCAACAGCTGGGCAGGAAGCAGCCCAGAAAGGGCAGTAGCAGCTCTGGGGTGTTAGGTTAGTTCGTTCTCCTCTGGGTCCGCCGCTGCCAAGACTAGCACAGAAGGCACAACGAGAACTCCTGGGGGCATGGAACGAGCCTCAAATGGCAACATAGTGTGTCTGGTCTTGAAATTCTTCAAGGGTGCAGACATGTGGCAGAGCAAGTCTGGAGAGGGCACCCCACTGGGAGATGCCAGGCAAGTATCGGCGGGAAATTTGGTCTAGACAGATCCAGGTGTCGAGGGGATGGGTGAGGGTCCTCTTTTCAGATTGCGAATGTGCTGGATGATACCCAGTTAGGCCTCTTGGGAGGCCTGTTCCCTCTTGTGTTTGTGGAAGAGTGAGGCCTGCATTGCAGCCCACTGTGGTTACAGAGGTGCCTGTTTGGGGAAGGAAGGTGTGTGCAGATTGTCCCCCTTCGAGTCGGGCACCAAGCACAGGTGTTTGGCCTTTCTCAAGGAGCAAAGGGCTCTGTACCTGTCCAACCAGGTGAAGATGATAGCGAAGGGGTGGCCCCACTGATATCAGATGTTAAGGTCTCTTCGTATGTCCGTGATGGGCTTGAAGCTCCTGCACCTCCACAATATGATTGGCACGATGTACTAGAATAATTGGACTGAGTGTCCTCGAAAGACTGTGTCTACCTTTTTCCTTGAGGCCTGGAGGATATCTTCTTTTTCAGCGAAATGCACTCTCGCCATAATGTTGGGGCAGCATCCGGGTGACCCGGAACTGGTGCCACCCGGTTGGCTCCATCTAGTGTCAGCAGGGAGGCATCATCATCGCCCCGGATCACATGTAGGAGGTCTGCAGTGAAGGCCATTAGGTCTGTGCCCTCCGCCCCTCGTGGGAAGGCCCCTAATGCAAATGTTGTTCCTCATATTCTCCAAGTCTTCCTGTTTCAATTTCAGTTCAATCTGCTGCTCCTCCAGAGCAGAGAATTCTTACCACAGTGTTTCCTGTTCCTCCGAGCATGCATCAACAGTACGCTGCAGGTTGTCTATGCCCCCAACTATTTCAGTGACCTCACATTTGAGCTTGTGCATGTAAGTCTTGACATCGGATTTGAGATAGCCTATTTCAGACCTTATTTCCTGCAAGAACTTGTCCACATAGGCACATGGATAGGTACAAAAAGAGCATTGTCAGAGCTTTTTCCTGAGGGGACATTGGAGGAATATTTGCAGAGGATGACTTCTACCACGGCAATGTAACCAGGTTGTCTCTGGTTTGGCTGCGGGAATTGTATTTGGAGGATCTGCCTCGAGTCATGTCAGTACAGAGTGAAGCACCTTGATTGGTCCAGAGCAGAAGATTTTAAATATTGTAGGAGAATATGGTGTTTGAGTCAAGGTGGTGTAACCATGGGTCTGTTCTAGGCCTCTCCGCAAGACGTGTGGCAAGTGAGGGAGATAATTCCCCATAGGATGCTTTAAATTCCTGTAGAGGAGGTATAGCGGGGCGCCAGGCACGACAGGGGGCTTCCCTTCATGAATGACCAGACCCTAAGTGTCCGGGACTATGGATGGCACAGGTCTAGAAAGAGGATGTGGGCAGGTCTGCGGTCCGGTGCCCGGACAAGGCACTCAGATCCTGACCCCAAAGTGGTTGCTTCAGCTAGTGGGTAGAGGAGTTGCAGAAGCGCATCCAACAAAATTAGGGTGGTTCTAAAGCAGGCAGGACATGCAGATCCGCACGTGGGTCCCAAACGGTGGGGGAGCGGGCAACTGCTCAGGGACGGTCTTGGTGGGTGGCAAGGCCTCAAGGGCCCCTCATGGGATATAAACGTCCGCCCACTTGCTAGTGAATGTAGCAGCCGGCCCTTAGGCAAAGGATAGGAACTCACCAGGCGTCTAGCAAGTGCACGCTGTTGAGATAGCATGTGGGGACCAAGTCGATGTTAGGGGCAGGTGCCGGTACCGGGGAGCCTTGCAGGCTGTAGGCAGCTTGTGGTGCAGACAGAGACGTGTACAACTCTATGGGTGGGGCAACGAGGCCACAAAAGACATTTCCCCCGGGGTGCAGTGCGAGGCCGCGATGGTGAGTTGACATTGTCCCAGGATGGCCAGGGGACCACCGTGGTACCAGTGCTTTAAGCTTCAACATCGGTGGGTATTAAATCACTGCATTGGCTTCCAGTACAGCAGCGTGTGGAGTTTAAGGCCTTGTGTTTGGTTCATAAAGCGCTGTATGGAGGTGGTTACATAGTTACATATACGCCCAGGTATCGAAATCCCACGACTCCATTTGTAATGGATAGGAGCTTGGGACAACTGGAGGTTCACCGCTAAGAACAACCAGCACTGATTTACCCCAATTAATGGCGAAGCCTGAATACCTTCCGAATACAGCCATTATATCAAGAAAACTGATCAGGGACTCTCTGGGGGACGTAAGATAGAGCAGAATATCATCCGCGTACAGAGAGATTTTATCCTTCCACTCAGAGGTCCATCTCAGCCCTAGAATCGTCCTATCCCAGCACACCCATGCGGCACGAGGCTCAAGTTTGTACGCAAACAGCAGCGGGGAAAGGGGACATCCCTGCCGAGTGCCCATTCCCAAAGGGAAATGATCCGATCTATGGTTGTTCACCACCACTCTGGCAAGAGGGCCCGAATATAAAAGGCGGACCCATTCGATGAACTCTTGCCCCTTTCAGGCACTCCCAGAATTCGAACATTATTCTGCCGCGCCCCACCTTCGAACTCAACCAGTTTACGATCCGCGAGAGTCCTCGAAGCCTTAAGATCACGTACCTCCTGCTGCAGTTGGTTGACATCGTCAATCAGGCTGGTCGGTTTAACCTCCAGCGACTTCCCTTTCTCACTAGTCTTTGTGAGATCCGCTCTAATCAGCCCCACCTCGAAGGTAAAAGTGTCAAGCTTGGTATCTAGGGCTTCCATTTTCTGGCACAGGGATGTCTGAACACCCGTTATAGCTGGCATGAGATCTGTGAGCGTTGGCTCCACCACTCCCCCTTGCGGCCTTTTGGCCTCCACCGGGGAGCCCCTCGGTAAGGTTTATCGGTCCAGTCTGTTGGACTGAACATTCCTGGACCCTTTAGTGTTCCGAGACAAAGCTCTATCTTGGTCCGTTTTAGTTGCCATTTTGCTCCTTTACCACCACCAACGCCTCAATTCTGGATGATCTCGTGCAGCGTGCCCCTAGCTCAGTATCTCCTAGAGGCGGACCTGCCAATACTCCACCGGGCAACCTACTGTCAGTGTGTCCCCTCTGGACTTGTCTGCTGCACCACCGACGGGAGCCGGGTCCGATCCTCCGGGAACCCACCACCGCACAGTCAAGAATTGCTGATTGTTCGGTGTCCTCAAACAGGTGCTACGTGACCACTTAATGTACAACTCCTACTGGCCCTCCGCACCATCCATGCCTTGCCCGGTCTCAGGCACCCTGCTGTGGGATCCGGGCATACTAAGGGTTATTTTGGCACCCCATTGATGTGTCCAGGGTCTCTCTCGCTGCTCCCGGGGCTCCCCCGTGATCACAAGCCTTGTCGTCACGTGCCCCTTCGTATGAGGGGGGTGCCATCCAGGGCACCAGTTCAGTTGGGCATCTCGCAGCGAGCTCCGCCGTGTCTGCCGGTTTTCCATGCCTTCGGGAGCGCCACACGTGCACGATCCCCAGTCTATGGTGCTTCTGGCCCCGGGAAGGTCATTCGGGGTAAGCCACTCGCTTCCCTAGTTGGAAAGCTCTTTCCACACCAAGGCGATACGATCCGCCACAATAACGGGCCTCTCTTGTTCTGGGGTCAGGCGCCCTGCGTTCTTCCGGCCGGTCCACCTCCCCGACGCTCGATCCCCATGGGCATCGCCACACAGCCCCCGGCGCTGTTAGGAGTCTCAGGCCACATGGTGTTCATTTATCTGACGATCGGGCGGGGTCGGGTCCACAGCGTCTTCCGGCCCCGCTGTTGACACACTTTGAGGCGGATCCCCCCCCCACTACGCGAGGCCCCGGTTTGACTGCCAGACCAGGCCTCAACCTTCCAGGCGACGCTGCTCCGTCACCGAGCCTCGGAGGATGCCCGTTCTTCCGCCGGCGGACACCGCTTCTCGTCGCACACACGGGGTAGGACTGGGGGACCAGGATCAATTCAGGATATTGCGGCGGGAGGGAGGGATCTGTGCAGCCGACCCTCTAGGCGGCCATCTTGGTAGCCTGCTTGGCTCCTCCCGTGGAAAGGATTTCTTAAATGAAAAATATAGCTGATTTTAAACAGACACATTTTATGAGCTAGTTACCACGGGCTGCCTATTTTCTTACTCTGCATACAAAAGTCTAATGGATATAGTTGGGGTTACTTTAATTCATCAGTGAATGGAGCAGAAATGTCACTTTTGTTTTGCATTTGTAAAAAGCACCTAAATCCCCGAGGCATTAAAGCGCTGAAAAGGTAGAGGGACAGTAAGGGGGGGGGTGCCTAACCAGAGTAAAACAATAACACAGACAACTTTCCATAACCAAAAGCAATGTTTTCACCTGCCTACGAAAAATATGCTGCGAGTTAAGGCTCCTAATGCATTCCGGGAGGGAATTCCACAACTGAGCAGCCACCACTGTTAAGACACGTTCGCCCATCTAACTTTCTGGGACCTGGGAATCATAACCTTATGCTGTCCTGCCGATCTAAGAGACCTAGTGGGAACACACCAGTTGAGAATGGATCTAAGGTAACAGGAACCTTGCTGATGTAGAGCCTTATGAACCATACACAGGGCTTTGAAGAACATCCGCTTCCTCACTAGTAACCAATTGAGAGTTCTCAAGCCCTCCTTGACAGAGAAGTGTTTTGGCAGACCTAGGACCGGTTGAGTTGCAGCATGTTGGATAATCTGGAGCTTAGTTAAAGAGTACTAATTCACATTTAGTTAAAGGGCATTACAGTAGTCCAATAGCAGTTTTAAAAACATTGTTCAGATATATGATGCTGAATAGATATGCTAAAGATTATATTTTTGTAATGAGGAGAGCCCGGCCAAGCAGTGGGCAGAACGACCAGAGAACTGGGGGAATGTGACAACCATCGTTTCCCCTCTTCTTTCTCAACAGCAGGATGAGTGGAATTGCCCAGACATACAAGTGTATGGCGAAGACGAAGAAAAGAGACACCGTCCCTTTAACTGGGAAGACTGGTCGGTAAACCATGCCCACAGTGATGACGACAAGGAGGCCTGGCCCACAAGAACAGGAAGAAGGCGGAAGTCAGAGTGTGGCATCACCGGAGGAGTCGAGGAAGCGAACTGAGTCGAGAGCAGAGTGAACCGGACGGTATCGAGAGAAGGAGAGGAGGCAGCGTGGTCGCGAGAAAACAGGGAGCCAGGAGGCCAACGGTCTCTTGATTCGCCCAGCCACGCTTCAGGAGGAGCGTGGGTCTCGCAGATACGCAAGCATTTTGCGGGCTGGGTGGGTAAAAAGGAGAGACCGGATACTTAAAACCAGGGGTCACCATTTCCAGGTGTTCCCTCCCTGAGCACTTTCCTCACCTATTTAGAAGTGCTGTTCACTGTGTGACCCCTCACCCCCCCCTCATCATGTAATAGCGCGCCATACTCATACCAAGTCCTCTTTTTGTTTTGTTTCCACGTTTCCTCGTCCGGACGGACTCGGGCTGGAGTGGAGGAGAAGAGGGAGGACCTCATCAAGGGACTGGGAATATAATGACAAGCCACCACTATCACCTATACCCTACTATAGACTGCTTACTCGAAGAAGGCGTGTGCTAAATCCAATAAAAACATCACTTTCACGACCTAGTCTCCCGTCCCTTCTTACAAACCCGCAACAATTTTATTCGGAAAATCTTGCCATCCATGGGAAAGTGAGAAACTAGTAGTACTTAGCAAAAGACAAAAAAGATTCCTCAATGGACAAGCAGAAATGACAATGAGCCCCCAGAATGCAGAGCAACAAAGGTGGCTTTGTGATAGAGTGTGAAAGGCAGTAATGTTTATGCATTTGTTCTGGCAAAGCCCCGTTGTTATGTGTTTTAGTAAAGCAGGATATTGGAGTCAAATGTTTCCCAGTGACAGAGTGCCATGAACTAACTAGAAATAAACATCCAAGTGTGGTATGATTCCACTCAGTCGCTTTTTTCTGTATTCGAGTGAAAATTTTCCTAAGGGAATTAAAATGGTAATCACACTTCTGGAACCCTGTCCCCCCCTCCCCCCTTTCTAGTCCCCGCTAGAAGGATTGGTGCTAAACTTTCCATGTAGGAGCCAAAGTGGATACACTTTTATTGTGCACGTTTCATTTACATTCAACAAATGGCTTCAAATTTATCAGCAAAACAAAAAAATGCCTTTCCTACGCTAACTCTGACCTAACTATAACTACACATTGGCAAAAGCATTGTGTAATATGGTTTACAAAATGCTGGGTGATTCAGCGAAAGGGGTCTGTCTCTACAACACACTTACAGAACAGTACTGCAGAGCAACAGAGCCAAAAGGTGGTTTGCAGTAGATAGTCGAAACAGATTTAAATGTTCTGAACTTGTGCATTCCACTTCAGAGAAAATTAGCCCTTTATATGCTGCAAAAACAGTAATCTTGAAGAAAGACATGCCAGACAAGAGCCAATTCTTCTGATTATGAACAGAATACCACAATTTTCAATTAACCTTCGCATTTAAAGAGAACTGAAGAGCCCACCATTCTATAGAACATTACAAAAGAGCACCAAATGTAATCATGAACTCTTCCCATGTCTTCGACAACGTACACTTTGCAGGGAGACTCGTATAAGCAATTTTCACAACACACGATAAATCAGTTCATGTGGTGGTTTCAAAAACAGAACCTGTAACGCCATAGGACTGAAGATGGCAGACAATAAAACAGAAAAACGTTACTTATAAATATTGAACTTACTTTAAGTTAAGAAACGTCAGGAGTGAATAGATTTCACATGCACCAATCCAGGCCTTTGTGCCATTTAATTTGTAATTAAAATGTGAAGCCCCATTAGGATCAAACCCTTCTTTCCAGGCACTTTCAATCATTGATTGAATTTTTGTAATACAGGGAACTGGCATTCCTGAACAGAAAAAGTATGGTACATTAAAGTTATATTGTGAAGGAAAAACAGAATCGAATAAAAATGCACAAAATAGTTTCTCAGTAATGTATAGTTATCTTACAATAACAAATTGTGAGACCAATTTTACAGAGTATGCTTCCAAACATAAGCAATACAAGCTTACGTGGTTAATGTTTACAATTTGGAGGTGTCATTAAGTTTGTCCACATAATGCAAACTAGACATACAATCATGATGTACTAATCAAGTTCTTGAAGTCTATTTTCATCCTAACAGTTTAAGAACTTGATTTTTATCACAGTCATTACTGGATCTTCTTGTATTTTGATACATGACCTTCAGTAAGCTCCCTTAGTTTCAACAAACAATACCAATCTGAGGATCTCGGAAGGGATTTACCAGGTCATAAAGTAGACTAAATTGAGCAAGGTCTGTGTTTGGAGCTTTAAGTATTAAAGCAGTTTCCTCAACATCTTAAGCCAGAATTACTTGAAGAGCAATCAGTTTTACCACCTGTAATTTCAAACGATCACCACGTGTAGGACGAGATGATATAAAACCTCTGGTAGCGTAGAGTCCCCGTGCCAGCAGCTCATTTGCAAGTTCTCAGGTACCAACTTCTTAGACATTTGGTTGGTAGTATATTGCAAATCAAAGTGGGGACTGTGCAAATGACTGAGTAAGTAAAGTAAACCTTGTTCAGAATGTTGAACTAGATTAAAATAATTCTAGAGGGAATATGGCCTGGGCGATGACCTGTTTATATGTGCCACAGCTGAGGTTCATCGTCATCTACTTTCCCCAGCAGCACACTAGCCCTTGTTCTCTTGTTAATTACCGTCATAAAAAGATTCCCTTTGGGTATCTAATTTTCAAAACACCAATAGTTACAACCACATAGACAGATATTATTATAACAAAACAACCTATCAATTGAAGCAATGCAAAAAATATTATAAAAAACTATAAACACTAATATATTCAGCCTGCACAGTTTATTCACATTAAAAAACAGTACAATTGAGACATAATTAAAATTGGGAACACAGACAATATGGAAAAGGGACACATTATATACAAACAAACAAACATTTCCTATTATTAAGAAAGAGGAGGTACACAAATAAGGAATAAATTCCGCTCCAGTCAGAATTATCCTTGATCAATATGTATTGTACTTCTCCCCTTGTTTCAACGCGTTTCGACGGACACTTAATGTATAGCCGCCTTCATCAGGAATATATTAACTGTCTTCCCAAAAGATTTCTGTAAAGCAGAACCGCTTTTACATTCAGAATATAGAGTCTCCTTATATGAACTAAAAGTCAGCTTCCAGCGAAACAACAGATTTCTGATAAAGCTGCTCAACAGATGGTCATGTAGGGGCTCCCATCAACCGCTTTCTGGGTTTCGTATATTTACATCCAAGGTGCAGAAAAAGATCTTTTCTCTTACTATTTAATACTCGTCCCATGTATTTCGGATTTTCTACGATGTCTGTAGATATGTATTAAAACGTATAAACGATTCAAGATATAACTGAAGTGCACGCGGTGGCCATAGCGAGAAACATGTGCGTGTAAGTTGTATATACACACGTCTTCTTATTCATAGAGCTATATTCAAAGTGCGCAATTGGCTCAGAGATTGAGAGCTATGTCCAGTCTCTCACACACTTCTTTTTAAGGGTGTATGTAGCCTCTTAAGTAAAAAAGCGCCAGCATCCCGCGTGCAAACCCGATGGCTCTACGGCTCTTGTTAATTACCCCTCAAGCAAAAACTACTATTTCGTTTTTCTTTTAGTTATATGACAAGTGCTTGGCTACTTTCTTTAAAACCAAATAAATAAGTCGCAGGAGCCCTCATCCGAATGGGAGGCAGATAGCGAATCAATCTGCAGATTCCTCACCGAGCCTATCAGAAATAACTGAAGGTAAATAACTTGCTCTTCTGATAGAAGCTTCTATCTGCAGATAACCTAACTCTTGAATAAACATCCAAGCTGTAGTGCACAGTAGTAATTCTGTCAGAGATAGCTTGTCAAAATGTCTGTCCCTGGACGATTTAGAGACCAGACTATAATGCCTGATCACAGACAATAATGCACAACACACTGTGGCCATCAAGTGTAATCAAGATCACTTACTCATGGTACTGACAGTTTTCTTAGAACCACAGGATGCAGATTAATGGACAGGAATGTGTACTGATGCTAGAAGTCCCAACTCAGGTGAAACAAGCCGTCCAAGGCCCCTCATAGCAAAAACTGGAGGGTGAAAAACAGGTTCAATAGGGTAGTCCCGAGAGTAGCAAAAACGTCCACGGGAGGGGTGCAGCAAAGGGGGAAGACAGACTGAACTATTACCTGATGGAAATGCATCTTGAAATTGGCAATATGGTGCTGAATGAGATGAAATGGCTGTACGCCAGGTAACCTGCCACATAATGAACCACCAGCCAGTCATTGTGATCTTGAGCTCAAAACAAATGGTTCACTGCCTTCAGACATGGGCATGAGCCCACACCACCCTGCCTGCTGGCATACCCTTTTGTAATTTCTCCAATGGACTTTAACTAACCCACGTCGGATAAGGGGCCAGGCGATGATAAACCGCTAGCCAGGAATTATGATCTGTGTGTAGTTCCTATATATCCTATACAGGATCTGAGCATTTGGATAAACTGTGGGATTGGTGGCAGACTGGTTCCGTGCACCCCCACCGGATATGTTAGCCTGTCTTTATCAGCTCGCTCACAGTGCCACTAGAATCTTCTTTTATTGGAGAGAGAATAGTTTCTGGCAACGTCAGAACAGGACAACCCTGATCCCCCCAGGATCGTGGAACTAATATTCCATTATTTCGCTCAGTCACTCGTGCTCACTTAGTTGGTCTCAGAGATACACAGAATAAACATACAGGGCGTTTGTCAATAAGAATTTATTGAACAGTTGTTATTCTAGTGTAGAATAGATGAGCTTAAACAACCATTAGACAGTAGCAGAGATATATGATTAGCAGTACTATGAAAGTAAAAGGATGGTACAGTTCCACCATTTTGCAGTAATCATGAATATATACAAGTACATAAAATACATGATAAAAAGTGCGTACTCCTACTATGCCTCTCTAACTAGATGTACCTAGCATTTGTGTAGGTGTTATGCCAAGAATCCCTCTAGGATCTAGTCAACCTCATTACCTGAGAATGAGAGAGTATGGGACCCCGTCCTGGTCTCGAGTTGGACGCCCCACGAGGGATGGTAGACCACTGCGAGATGGAGTGTCTGCATGCAGGAACCTCAGCGCCTCTGATCAGTGTGTCAGCCGGGAAGTCACGGTCTCCTCTGTCTTTCTAAAGCAAGATGTGATGTATAAGACCTCTGCACAATACTCTGTCTCCTCAGATACCGGCGATTACAAGACTACTGCTGTGAATATCAGATGATCTGAGTGGATGTGCAGAACTCAGTTTTAGAAGCAGTATTTCATACACATTTCTGCTAGTGACTTCTAAAGCTACTGTACAAAGAAAGACGTAGTTACCAGTTATATATTCTTATATTCCTAGTTAGTCTTTCCAATTGTTCGTACATGGGGGAATATGCCCTGCAATGTGTTCTGTACGAAGTCTATTCAGTCTAGTTCCTTCCATCTCCATCTAATCTCATCCCTTCTACTACCTCTTATTGTCCTTCGTATTGTCCCTAAATGATTATTGCACACTTTTCAATTCTAACCAGTGGAAGCCAGGTGAGAGCTGTGACTGTATTGGGTCTTGGTGGTACTGCTTTACTACAAATAAACATAATCGATTCATCCCCAGGGCCCAGAAGACTTCATTGTAACAGCTAGCTTTTTATCTTAATACCTTTTAAGCAGTCCTCAAACAAAGCATTCTTTAGAAGTGACGAAAGCAGCATTTGGAAATTTCTGTAGCCACATCCCCATCCTTTATCACCAAGAGAGTTGTAGAAGTGATCTAATGGTGAGCACAGCCATACACGTTTTACATCTTGTCCACAATTCAAGTAATACCTGGAAAGTACCTGAAGAACTCCTGAAACATTGAAAAAACACAAGAAGTTAGGCATCCGCTTTGAAAGAAGAATAAAATACCCTGCAAAATTGCTTTGGCTAGAAATGAAATTTACACCAGAAAAAATATCTACACATAATTATGTTTCTTGCCAAATGACGTTCGCTCCATTTATCAGCTATTTTATCTACTATTTATGATAGGCAGCAACAAAGGACACGTTCTTTTAAAGAAGAAATGTCAAATAACTATTCTCCTGCAAAAATGAATCCCAAGTCATGCAACAGCATTCTTTTCTTACATCGATTTTAAGCTTCTAAACACCGGGATAGGAGTTTGTGGTGGGGCATGCAAAACTTTAAGTGTGCTACAGTAGGCTCAACAAGATGGAGTCAAGGGGGAATAAGCCTCTACATCCTATGATACATCCAATGCTTCGACTATTCAGGGATTTCTGTAGGATAAGGTAGGGTAATGGTGCACTTTTGTGGAAACTTTATACAAGAAAAGAGACCCCCTGAGTAATGATGAGGCCCACGGGGCAGGGAATAACTGCTAAATCACTGAAATAGAAACCCCGTCTGACCTTACTACTTATTGTTGTACATCTACAATTTAGGGGAGGTGTTAGAGGCTCAATAGTGACTCAAATCGAGTTTGTTCTTCATTTATTTGCATATTCTTTGATATTACATCAATTTATTAATCATAATGTAGTCATTATAACTTTGCCATCGGATACAAAACTTGCCATGTGCCACTAAAAGATATTAAACATCTTTAAAAATATTCAACAGACCCACATACACCATTCTTTTTTCTACTCGCACATACTTTTCACTTACATATATAATTTTACAACTAACAATCAGAAAGTATTTTTACCACATTTGTATACATCTCAGGCTAATTGCTGCGAACTATCGTCACAATGTGTTCTTCACTTAGAATTTTTAGAGTTCTCTATAAATAAATTCAATGATACAATATGTTGACAATACATTGTAACTTCAACATTTCATTTCCATGACATTCCGATTCATGTCCTCATCACTTAAGACATTTTCATTAATTGTTATTCTCGGATGCGGTTTGGCCAGTTTTCCTCAATGCACGTTTTGTCGTTGCGCCTTCCTCAGGAGTGCCACAAGCAAAAGTCCCATGCATTATAGAAAGCAGTAAAAAATACCATACATTATTTCTCCACACTGGTAAAGACTCTTAGCCTGGAAATGAAGCTCTATTGTGGACTGCAGCAAGCTCTACCCCCTGGGAAATGTCATTTAGATATATTAAGTGGTTCCAAACATGAGAATCACATATTGCTGTATGCAGATTATATGAAAAATTACATGGTTAATCTGGTAATGTAAAAAAGTAGAGTGAATGATCATATTGAAGAATTCAGTTTGCAGTAATTGTCTGTGCCTTTAAGAATATTGTTAACTTGGTGATATGATTCTTTTTTCAATACAATAAGCCACATATACACTGATATACCGTCACTCCAAGAGGCAGACAGCTGCCATTCCTGCAACAGGACCACGATGTTTGTACAAACTGCGGAAGTGGAAGCATTGTACGCAAGTCATTGTTTGTGGGGGATATAGGGTCAAATGTTCTCTTTTCTAGATTCGGGGAATGCATCTGTTGGGTGAATTACTGCACACACCTTAGGAGGGCAACATGGGAGGGGGAGGTGTGCTACATGCATTTGTTTGGATAGTGGTGTACTATATGAGGGATTGTTAAAAATTAATCGATACAAGGATCCAATCAGGGCACCACTAGTACTTTACAAGGCAGAAAAACAAAAGATGAATAAAAATTTTCTTGTAAACATTCTTCTAAGCTCTTCTTTGATCTGTGGATGTGTTAGAGATCAAATGGCAAAAGTCTACTCCCGCACATGCATAGACTTGAAAGGCGTACACATGATGGGAGGAAATGTGATGTTTTCTGTGGCATGGTTGTGTGACCTCACCATGGGATACACTCACATTACCGATCTGGGTCCGTTCAGACTGGTTTGTTAAACCTTAGCCCAACCCTTGGTAGCTGTGGCT
This sequence comes from Lissotriton helveticus, assembly GCF_964261635.1. Lineage (NCBI taxonomy): Eukaryota > Metazoa > Chordata > Amphibia > Caudata > Salamandridae > Lissotriton > Lissotriton helveticus. The sequence continues at coordinate 889,849,507 of NC_136067.1, read as the reverse complement.
TTGAGCAGTCAGGCGTAAACAAAGGAACGTGTAAAGCATTTAGAAGTTCCAAAACAACAGAATAAGAATGTCACGCAACACAAAAGAAATTCAACATCAATTTATTCCAATATATTTTAGTTTCATGATTTTTTTTTCATTTTAAACACCGAAACCAAGAAAATCCAACTTAGGATTCCGGAGAGACATTTTTGATAAAAATCTACAAATCTTAACTTTTCACTCAAAAACCTGAAGAAGCTGCAAGTTTGAAATCTTTGTAAAACTTTTTTTTAAAGAGTTGTGTTTGACTACTGCGGCCTACATTTGGAGACCAAATCTGATAGGGAGAAGATTAGGGGGGCTAATGAGGAGTAGTAGGACCGTTACCATGGCAAAGCAAAGCAGTCTCAAGTCAAGTTTCAAGCTCTATGGGTGAACTACCATAGACTTCAATGGAGTAATCCTGATTTAGGAGATGCTTAAGATGATGTAAGATGCTGGGAATGCAGATCTTTGGCTTTCGGGGACCAATGTCCTTCGAAGTCCTCTTTAGTTCAGAAAAAGTCCAGTTGCCACTGGACTACTGGCCGGTCATAGTGAAACCAGGGGTTTCCTTTGGTGAAGGCTAGAGTCTGTCTTTAGCGACCAAACTGCACTCCGACTTCTCTCCCATCCCCAGCAAAATGGGGTGCAATTTGTGAGCATCGGGACTTGGTCGTCTGAGCAGCACATCGGCAATCAGTAGCGATCAGGCAGTTGTTGTTACTGACTGACCAAAACAGCCTTCCTCAGCGTTTATGGCCCTGGTGCTTTAACAGGAAGCCAACCAAGTGACTCTTGGAGTTGACCTCTTCTGTCCAGTGCTTGGGAGAGCCTTTGCCACAAGCCAGGCACCACAGGCACAATCTTCTTTGCTAGTCCCAGATCAGTAGGTGCAGTCCAGCAGTTGGTGCAGCCTCTCCTGCCAGAAGGGCAGTCCTCATTTCGTCCTCTCTCCAGTCCAGATGTGATCTGAGCTCTGCGGTGTCAGAGGTTTCATATAAATGCGTAGAAAGTGCCATCAAGAGAGGAAGCATTCACTAATCAATATTCTACTGGGCCCCTTTCTGCCTGGTGACTACTTCCTGCGATGTGTGGAATTATCTATCTCAGAGGGCACTATTCTGACCACTCCAAGATGGCATAAGCCGTCTATCTGTGTGGAGCATGGTAGTCTACCCTAGAGGTGTGGCTATCTGAAGGATACATGCCTTCGGAAAAAAAGTTTGGCAACTGGTTACCCTCTCTGCCCACGACGCCAACCTGTGTACCTAAACAAAAGAGCAGCCACTGTTGTATGTGTTCACCATTTGCCCTTCAAAGGTGGCTTCTCCTAAGAAGCTCACCTTTTGGGCTGACACTCAGTGTGGTTTCCTGCCAGGTACAGGTGACACCTCTTTCAACAGCAGACCTTTCTTGTTCATACTCCTGGGAGTCGTTCACATTTCTCTCCAGGAGGGCAGAAGGCCGCCTTGTGGCCAACATCTGCTAGTGGCCACAGAAAATTCTTTATGCGTTTCCTGTTGTGGAGACACAGTTATAAGTATTACCATGTGTATGTATTCTGGAGATAACACTTACATACAATTAGTGTGATTCTACTAGATATACCTACCTGTGAAAGATCCCTTTTCCGCTTAGGTATGTGTGAGAACAGTGAGCAGAATCAGTTGTATATATCTATGAGTAAGAGTAAATCATTAGGTATTTTCTATTTAGAACAACAGGACAGTATAGTTAAAGAGGATATGGTATAATAATCTAGGAGATGATCAGCTTGGACTCCAATTAAACCCCACCTTATTCATATCCATTTTATAACCAGGAAAACCCCCAAAACATTCTCCAGAATGGATAAGGATAGAGAAAAATATAAAAATACTCAAAAATGTGCATGGCCAAGGTACAACGAAAAATCAGTCTCTTAATTAATCAGGAGACTAACTTTATGTTTATACTTTTCTTACATCCATCAAGCAAAGTTAGTAAGGAAGCAGAATCTCCATACACTGTGCCAACTACATCGAGTAATTACTTTGCCTACTATTCAAATAAAAAACAAATGTTACCGCCTTAAGGAGCATGGATTCTTTGTGAACTGTTGTGTCTTTTACCTTTGTATCTTGCAGAAGTGATCGTGAAGGCCCCCGCGGTGCCAGGCGAGACGCTGATGTGCAGAAAAGTGAAGGCCAATGAGGAAACGTCAAACAGCCTGCCAGAAGAGCATGAAGGTCCCCGCGGAGCCAGACGAGCAAAAAAAGTCAGGAAGTGGAGCTCAAAGGGGGAAAACCACCTAGTGCCCGAGCAACCTGGAAAGAAATCGGGTAAGTGTGGAGAGGGTCAGGACGGAAGACCCGGAAGTGTCTATTAGAACGTGAAGCTCTCTTCTGCCTTGTTCGGCCTCTTTAATTCCTGCCTTGCTCTGCCCCGAAAAACAGAAAAAAACATTCTCCCGAAGTGGATAGGGATAGAGAAAAATTTAAAATACACAAAAATATGCAGGGCTGATGTAAAATGAAAAATCCCCTTAATTAATCAGGAGACAAATTTTATATTTTTTTTACAGCCATCAAACAATGTCAGCAAGGAATCAGAATCTCCATATACTATGGAGACTACATCAGATAAGTACTTTGCATACTATTCAAATCAAATGTTACCGCCTTAAGGAGCGTTGATTTAGTGAATTGTTATGTCAATTCAATTCAATTTATTTATTTAGTTTTGGAACTCCTACGGAGGTCCACAAAAAAACTTACAATTTAAAAAGACAAACATTGCCTACAGTACAAAAGTCCTTCCTTATACATTACTATAATATGATATCAAACGTAATGTGAAATGTGCAAATAATGCTATACTACGTAAAACAATCACATAACCTGCCAATAACATTTCTTATATACATACTAAGTAATGTGCAAATGATGCAATGAATACATGAGACAATTAAATAGCCAACCAGTTGATATTAAATCGTAGCCAGAGTACTACTGTTAGAAAAAATTCTGATAAGTAGGCAAAAATGTTCTAAAAAATTGGTATATCTTAAAACAAACCATTTCATTCGGGGGTGACAAAACCAGAGAACGTGCATCCTGAGCAGAGTGAATATTAAATACTGGTTTTAAAAACACTCGCCTGGCACTTTGCAGTTTTGAACATACAAATAAAACATGATTAAGATCTTGGATTTGCAACTGGCACAGTTCACAAATTCTCTTCTCTCTAGGTGTCTTATCCCAGATACCAGTGACGTCTCTTAAAGGCAGCAGATTAAATCTCAGTAGGTGTATCAGCCTTCTAATCCCATGAGGGATATTCCAAGTTAAATAAGGCTGTGGTTTATTCCCCAATGTACTCCCACTGACCGCCACGTTACTGGGCCTGGATTTACTTATAACAATTTCTCTAACTTAACTGATAGGGGATCTAGATTTCTTTAAGAACAGTTTCAAACCAGATTTAGGCATTGGAGAAGCTGGAGTTAAACTAAGACCAAAACTGTCAATTGCACATAAGAAGGACCTAAAAAACGTGGATTGTGCTTTTAGATTGCAAAAGATTTCTGTTCTCAGAGCAGCCCTAAGAGTACCCTCTTCCCCCAGGAAGAGAGAGTTACCCCACCTAAGAACTGCTGCCTGGGCTAGAATAAAGGATGAGACTAATCCAAATTCGAGGTGCAAAACATATGGGGCAGCCAGACAATTTAAATTACAGATTTGGTGCATAATTCGTCCTTCTGCCTTATCAAACATATGCCAATGATTCATGTCCACCACCTCGGCAGCATATATTAATGAGGGGGGGATTTTAACCTTAAAAACAGATAAGACATGGCTAAAATGGCGTCTCCCGCAGGTTTTATAGAATCTATTTAATGCACTTGCCTGGGAGACGGCTTTACTAATGCAATGTTTAGTATGTTCCAAGTCTCAACCTGTTTTGGAAAAAACTTTACCTAAATATACATATGAATCAACCAATTCCATTTTTTCAGAACCGAGCATCCATCTTAAACATCTCTTTATTCTGAGCCCCTTCTTACGAAAAACTAGGATCTTGCTTTTTGCAACGTTAATTTTAAAAAAATTGACCTCTGCATATTTGTTTAAAACCTCCAGACGGCGTTGCAGGCCAATAGGTGTTAAATCGAATATTGCAACATCGTCTGCATACAATAAAGACCCAACTGACATTCGACCAATTGTTATGTCTGTTTCCTTTTTATCTTTCAGAAGTCATCGGGGCGGCCCCCGCGGTGCCAGACGGGAAGCTGATACGCAGAAAAGTTTAGTCCGATGAGGGAACTTGGAACAGCTTGTCAGAGGCAGCCTAAAGTTCCCCACGGAGCCGGACGAGCAACTGAAGTCAGGAAATGGAGCTCGACGGGAGACCGCAGACAGCCTGTCAGGAGCAAAGTGAAGGTCCCTGCGGCACCGGACGAGCAACAGAAGTCGGGAAGTAGAGCTAGACAGGGGAACACCAACGAGAGCCCGAGCAACCATGAAGGGAATGAGGTAAGTGTGGAGAGAGGCAGGACGGAAGACCAGCATGTGTTAACTAGAACACAAAGCGCTCTTCCACCCTGCTCGGACTCTTTTCTCCCTGCCTTGCTCCCCCCTCGCACACAGGCAATCCTAAGCTGAGCAGGCCCGAAAAGAACTTGTCGATTGGTGACTGCCCAATTGTGAGTGCTATTTGGAGTACATTTTTAAGATTGCCTCCTTTCAATTCAACTTGCTTTACAATTGGACACCTCTGATTACTACAACTAAAATAATAACGTGCACCTGTTTTTTTTTTTATCCTTAACCAGAAAGTTTGCTTTACCTTCAAGTTTGTCTTAATGCCAATCACACCCATTTCTACACAGAGGTCAAATACTCTGTTGCAAATGTAACTCCTCTTTCACAGTCATTTCTTCTCAGTCTTTATACTACGCACATTCATCACAGCATCATCTGCACAATCATTCTGACACTTTCATAAACTAAGTTGTGACTAATGTTGAATAATCCACTTTTTTCATTACTGTACATCAGGACCATTAATACCATTTATTGACTTTTTACTGGAACACTGATTTTGAGTTGTTTTCTCTAGGAAAAATAACTTGTGTAACTAAACAATCCTGAGTGAGGAATGCTTTTTCACTTGTACTTGCCCCCAGAATAATGCAAAACTCTATAACGTACACTGAGAAAATAACTTTAGATCACAAACATACACCAGAAAGCCAGTCCCCAGACGCAAGTTTCCTATGTATGGGCTTTGAATGTGCACAGTAGGGAACAATAGGCACTGGGTTTAGATTCAACCCACGCCTAGTGGCCAGTCCTTTTGCCTCTGATGCAATCGTTTACTAATGTGTTGGAGACACTAGGACAGTTGTGTCTAGTTCCTCTGTCTCAAAAACAGGGCCAGTCATTCTTCTAGGTCTCCCTGACACCAGTGCATAGCCTCCAGCGAACAAACATTTGGATGTGAGCATTGGGTGCAGGATATGTCTTAAATCCATGCCCTACACTTTCTCCTATGGACTAGTCACTGCTTTGCAACTATCAAAATGGTTTTGTATTAGAATAAAAAAGTGAAGTGCATGTTTGTAAGCATATCTTCCATTTTGGAGTGATCACGATCTTTAAACAGCAGCTGCTTGCAAGAGATGTTTGCATCTCGCGATTCCAAACATATTTAATGCAAGTATCATATTTCAACCTTTTTAATAGTATTTCCTTTTCAGGTCGAGCCTGGCCAGCGCATGCGCTGCTCTGCGAGGCATGCTGTATTGAGGTGGGGACTTGAAGCTCCGCCCATATTTTTCATTGGCTTCTGTCATTGTCCACTGTAAATTGTGGCTGTTCACTAATCAAAAGGCTTAGTAGTACATCCGTAGTACGCTTTTTAGGTCTCGCCTGGCGTTAGCTCCATGCATGCGTTGCTCTTGCCATGCGAGGGCCTCTTGGAATCAAAGAGGTTTGCAATGGGTACTTGAAGCCCTGCCCCTTCTTTCCATTGACTTGCTTCATAGCGTATACTAAACGCAGCCTTTCTATTGTGAAGGAGGCTTTTTAATCCCGCATTGTTGCCGCTCTGTCCAATTTTAGCCCCGCCCACAAAGACTGGATCTTTTACTGGCGGCTGACACTCTGAAATGAAATCGGATTTGTATCGCGCTACTAAGCCCAATGGGCGTCAAGGCGCCTAACCAAAAAGAAGCTAGCTGGAGCAAATATACTCTCTTACTGGTAGGCCTTGATAAAGCACCAAGTTTTGAGCGCCTTTTTAAAGAGGGACAGAGTCGGTTAGGCCTTAATCTCCAGAGGGAGGGCATTCCACAACCGAGGGGCAATGATGGAAAAAGCTTGGCTGCCCCATCTAGCCTTTCTTGCGCGGGGAACTATAAGCAGATTCATCTCCGAAGATCTAAGGGTCCTGCTAGGAGCATAGCGAATTAAAAGAGAGCCCAAAGGGTCCAGAGGGCCAGCTAAAAGAGCTCTGTAGGCCAGACAAAGGATCTTAAATGAGATCCTATGTTGAATGGGAAGCCAGTGCAGGCTCTTCCTGGCCATTGTAGCAGAGGATGCATTAGGTAGAGCCAAAACAAATCTCGCAGCCGTGTTCTGCACGACCTGAAGGCGCTGGATAAGGCCCTTGTTGGAATCTGCATAAAGTGCATTACAGTAGTCCAACCTGGGGCCCACTAATGCAACAACCGTCTGCTTACGTGCTTGGGGAGAGAGATAGTGCAGAATTCTTTTAAGGATCTTAATGATCCCCAGCAGGTGGCCACCGTTCTGTTGACCTGAAGAGTCATGGACAGCGATGTGTCAAATATAACACCGAGATTTCTGGCTGATTGGGAAGGAGAGGGGCAGGTTCCCAAAGATGTAGGCCACCACTCCTTAGACCAAATGTCCTGGTCTGTTCTTCATTACTCCGTGTAGGCACTTTGTTTTTTCAGTACGGAGATAGCGCGATGTAAACAACCGTCTGCAATGCGCGAGACCTTGTTTTCTGAGCCCCACTGATCTTCAGGTATGGCCGAGACCATCGCTTCCTCCGACATGAATGTGCTGCGTCCTACCCTCTCATAAAAGGCGTAGGCGCAGCAGAGTAGAGTCTTCCATCCATAAATTTAGATGCATTGTGACCACTGTACTGGAGCGATCCACCGCCGAGAATGGGGGGCTACGGACAGATGCCGTTCTATTCCTGCTCCCGCCCAGGTTGAGAAAAACAAATACTTCGGGCTAACTGTCCCTGTTAAGTTAGTAATTGTAATTAATTTTCACACAGGATAAACGAGTGTTAACAATATAGAATAAGATTACAAAAAACAGCGGTGCACTTGACGAAAGCAGCGCCCCCTGGCCGTGTGTTCACAGTGCGCCGGTATCTGGTGCTGCATCTCACTAGTGCCAGGTCTCCGAGGAGGGCGCAGACACCGCTCTGTCCCTCACGAGCCTGGCGCATACCCAGCGCCGGGTCTTCCTGTGAATCATCAACGGGAGCACTAGAGGCAGCCGCTGGTGTTTGAGGGGGGTGGGGAGCTACAGGCAGAACGGCGAGGGGCTTTGCACTCCCACCTGCCCCAGTGAGTGGTATGTGCTGAGAACCCTCCTCCAAACCACCCCGTCAGCGCTCAGGTTTCCCAGGCCCATGTGCGAGTACCTCGTTCAGTCCGCGATATGTTTATATGTAGTCCCGATTAAATATTGGCATCAGCAAAACTACTAGTCCCACACTGCAAATTAAAACCCACATCAAATGATCACTGTTCGCCCTGGGAAGCCTGAGAGAAGGATCCGCCGGAGAAAGACAAAACAACTAACACCCACTTCAATGAACAGTGTGATATGTTATGTTAGTGATATGTTGTCAGGGCTCCCCGTTTCCTTTTTTATTGGGGGTGTTAGTGCAATTGGTTTATTCAAAGCGAACACGACTTCAACACCCAGAATGCATTATGGGACTAGACACAACGACCTCAGGTAGAGATGGCAGGAGTCAACCCAACAAGTTATCGCCAAATGTGCCTGTGGTTTGTGTCCGGCCGGCATCACTCAGGAGTACGCTCTAAGGGCCTAGAGTCTGAACAAGTCACATTTTCGCAAATTTACCGGTTTTCAGGGACAGTATAAATATATGCGGTTCTTTTGAGGAGTGTAGTAAAAGTTCTTAGTTTTTAAAATCGGGTGGGTACTAAATAGACGAGTACTTCCGAAGCCTGGTCGAACATGGAAATATGTTATGTTATGTTATGTTATGCTATGTTATGGGGGGTGCTTCTATAGCGCACGGCTACTCCGAAGAGTGTCCCGGCGCTGTCGGAGCCTCACAGGTCCAGAGTGGGAAAAATAAGGGCAAATGACAGGGGCGAAGCTCATAGGGTGGTATTATTGCAGGAAAAGCAGGGTCTTCAGATCTTTCCTGAAAGCCAGAAGAATTAGACTAGATCTGAGAGAGAGAGAGGGAGGTCGTTCCACAGCCGGGGGGCGAGATTCACGACGTATCATAGGAGTAACTGCCTTGGCCTGGGTTGAAGAGCGCAGGGATCTAGATGGCAAGTAGAAACTGATCCATTTCTGAAGGTAGCGGGCACCTATGCCATGAAGGGCTTTAAAAGCGATGGTCGGGGCCTTGAAAGAAATCCGCTTCTTCATGGGCAGCCAGTGGAGGGTTCTAAGGAGTTCACTGGCCCTGGCTCTCCTAGTGAGGCCGAAGATGGCACGGGCCGCCGAGTTCTGCACAACCTGGAGACGTGATAGAAGATATTCAGGCAGTCCTAGGTACAGGACGTTGGAGTAGTCCAGCCGCGATCCAATCAAGGCCTGGACGGTGGTCTTTCTGTGCTCCAAGGATAGGAGTGGTAGGAACTTTCTCAATATCTTCAGGATGGCAAAACATTTGCCGGCTAGGCCCGACACCTGAGCCCTGAAAGAGAGGCAGTTATCGACCTGAATACGCAGGTTTTTAGCAGCCCCTGAGTCGCTGACGGGAGGGAACATGGCTGACGGCCACCACTCCTTCCATTTGGGGTCAGCGGGGCCACCGAAGAAGAGCACCTCGGATTTATCAGAGTTGCACTTGAGGCTGTGACGACTAAACCAGTCGAACACAGGCCCAAGGCAACCCCGAATAGACGTCCCGTCAAAGTCATGACCCCTGTCGCATGTAAACAGGAGTTGAGTGTCGTCAGCGTATGACATAAATATCTTAACCGATCATTGGATCCAGTGTGTCCCAAGGGTTTTTCGCAGTGCTTCATGAATGAATGAGATATTTAGGACACATCACACCTGCTGTCTTTGCAGGGTTCATGCAGCTACAAGTCTTTGCCAGCCCACTAGGCACCTACACATCAGATGCAGCCAAGTGCTATGCAGACTGTTTCGTAGTTTTCATCCAACAACTGATTTCTCTAGGTGGTCTTTGATTTTACCTCTGAAGTCAGTCCTCACTTGTCAAGGCCGCGTGCCAATCCCCCATTCACGCAGACAGCTGCTGATAAAAAATGATGCACAGAAATGCATAAACACACTTTTCATTCTTGGAGGTTGTAATACCCCGGTTGATCCAGTTTCAGCGGATGTTCATAGGGGCAACTGAAACTACAAGTTCCAGCATGCTTTGTGCAGTTGGCTGACAGACATGAGATGGGGAAGAAAAAAAATCTCTCGTGATTGATAGTGTTGTCAGCTATATCACTACTAAAAATTATTATCCCAGAGGCTTAGCTGGTAACAGAGCAGCAGATGCAGCGGCACCGGACCCAGGGACCTTATGGTTAATGCACTATGCGTTTGCTAAGGATGCTGAAGGGTAATACTACTGGCTCATGCTACTGGCTCTCACTGTACAGGGGCACCTGCCCCTGTAAGAGCGCAGTCCGTAGCAGCAGAGCGCATCAATACTGTTGTGGCAGCGCTATGGCAACCCGGAGCCCGGCTCTCTATTTAACAGCTGCAGTTAATATATAATTTCAGGATAAAACTGCAAAAACAAGCAATTAAAATGCAATAGGTCTCGCCTTTCATTAAGTTAAAGCCATTTGCTTTGCTATACAATACCATCAGCAAAGCAAATGTCTTTAACTTAATCAAAGGCAAGACTTACTGCATTTTCAATGCGTGTTTTCATTTTGTAACCTCCCATGGCCACACACTGTTACATGTGTTATTACTCAGTAGACTTTAGTTACAGCCTGCAAGAACTATTTTCTAAAATAGCTTTGCACTGCCTGCTGTTGTAGGCAGGACACGCTCTCTCCTAACGCTTTTATTCTTAGAGCATGCATTTGTACTGCAATAGGTCTTGCACTTGTGAGAGCTTAAACTATTGGCATTGTAAAACAACTCCTAATTAAGAGGCGTTGTCATTAACAATGCCAATAACTAATTCTCCTATAAATGCGACATCTATTGCATTGCAAATGCTTATTTTTGTTAACGTGTCTGGAGACTGTGAACACTGGAGGACATAGAACAAACATAACGCACATTATTCCAGTCCCCCATTCTTTTTACTTTTTTTTTATTGTGCACTGCAAGTAAAATCAAGCAAGTCATCAGACCCTAAAGAACATTAGGAGTTCTTTTTTAAATTATAGTGGAAGGTAGGTAGTATTTTTTTATTGATCTTTTTGGTTTTAGTTAATGTATTAACTGTTGAAAAACCATGGTTGTGAAGCCTGCAGTGTTGCCTAACAATGCAATTACCTTTACAACCCCAGAAACATCCAATGCAGAGGAAGACACCTCCACTGTAACTCACCTACTAATGAAGCCTGACGGCTCTAATCTCGCCCCGCTTTCGCCCACCTTCATCCTTTTGTGAAAATGCCTTCCTGGAGGGGCAGGGAAGTAGAGAAATAGGTAGTAGAGTGATGTCAGATCCCTTCCATGTCTTGAGCAAGGCCAGTGGCAGAACTGAGGGATAGGGGAGAAAAGACTGGGGGCTTCAAAAGGGATGCTTAACACTTCCTTTGGAAATTCATGGTGAGGGACGAGCTGCATCACTCCAAAGATTATTGCAACACCTGGGATAGTTTGAAATGGTGTCTGTCAAATCCTTCCTAGCCCTTGCCTGGAGAGTGGGTGTGGATATCAAGGGGTGGAAAGAGTCGTTGGATTGGAATGACCAATCTTCCCAAACACACCCAAGATGCTGTCCCACAGTAGCTGTGGGTAGGCTACAGAAACAGGGGTGAAGCCTGTTCAGTCACACCCTAGTCATTATGACAGGAAGGGGAAGAAGCGTGAGGGGGCACTTTTGCATTTGGGAGACAGAATCTTAAACACATTTTAGAACTATCTCCCATTGATCACGATTAAAGCTGCCTGTTTTTCGTTTTTTCAGATAAATAGAGAGAGAAAACAATGTGTTTTCGGTCTGCCTTTAATTTTAAAAGTGGATAAGTACTGAAAATGTGCTTCTTTTAAGTGACTCTTCGTGGTGGCTTTCATGAATTATAGCCCAACAACTGAGCAGATGGATAGGGTGGGAAATTAAAAAACAGAATGACATTTCTTTAAATAATTGAATGTGTCAACATACAATTGTGGTAGAATGCCAATATTTGCTAGTGGGTGTACTGTTATGTAATATTTGGCAACTTAAATAGCTAAAACACTACAGACGGCAAAGCATGAGTGCACGTCTATCATTTAGATAAATATGGAGATGTACAGTTTTTCAATTATATTTATACGCAAAACACACAAAAAATATGAATACAGACGGAAATGTTAAAAAAATAAATACCATAAAACCCTAATGATGATCATTTTTTTAACGAATAAACAAATTACAAAGGGAAGTTGTTTATGCTCAGTTGGGAGAGTATGATTCATGCAGCAGTTCCTTATCATTTTGTCTACAGTGGATGAAATACTGCCTTAAATATTTTTCCCCTGGACATTAAGCAGCTGCAATCCTGTTCACAATTTCGATCGGGACATAACAGAAGAAAGGAGCTGCTGCATAACTGCATCTGCATTCATTTGTGTAAAAAGAAGCACTGTGGAAGCTGAACCTGAAAGAGTGGAAAAAGCCTCCTTCCCAGAGTACGGTTTGCAAACATTCAGAAATCATCACTGTAACACAGGCAAGGCCAGAGTGATGCAACAGGTAGTTGGTGACAACTATCTACAGATCATAGGATGGGTGCAGAGGGTGTTTTAGCTGCACCCAGACCTTGGTAAAAGTGGGGATGCATTTTAACTCCAACCCACCACTCCTGAGAAGGCTATGGGGATTTGGCGTGAAGCTCCTTTTAGTTCTAATTAGTACCTGGGTGCCAGGATAGGCTGAAGAAATCCCAGTAAAAATGTACTTATGCTGCCGTGGATCTTGTGCTGTGCAGCGGTTTCCTTTTTCTACCCAGTTTGCAAACATGAGGAGGGTTTTTTTAAGCTACGTGGACCTTGATCATCACAAAACATGAAAAGGTTATTCCATATCAACCAATTTGCAATGGTTTCATGTTTTACAAACCAACAGACTAATTCATTTCTTGCTTTCCCTTTCCTTCAGAAGTGAACATGTTAATGTTGGCTGTACTCTGAAAAAGCATTTCTAGTCACATTCATTCCAGGTAATACACTAAACATGAATTCGCTTTATACACCTAAATTCTTCCTAAAGTAAAAGAGAGTGGTTTCAAATCCTCCTCTTAACATTAGGTAATATTGTACAACATAACTATTCCGGTACACACTACAGAATTACCTGCAAATTACTTACATTAGTACATTTACCAAACAATAGTTAACCTGAAAAATTACTCTCGCATTTTTGTAGTTTTCACAACAGCAGTTTTAGCATAGTCAAGGATTAACATTGCTGTTTGAACATACAGCTTTGCTGACCTGAAGTTTTTGTTTTCCCGTTATCCAGACCAATGGCTAAAGATTCCATCATCTCAGCTTTTTTAACATGAAATTCGTAGGGCTGCATCCTGCCTTGAGCCACGGCTCGTTCCATGTTTTGCAGGGACTGCTTTTTGTATCCTCCCGAATTGTCCAACCCATATTGTTGCTGTTTACGTAGAAAAAAGTATTTTATTTAGGGGATTACAAGTTTCACTTACATCGGTTTCTTTTTTCTTTTTAGATCCAAATAAGAAATGCTTTATTTTAGGTCTAACAGAGATCATCAATATCATCTTGATTTTAAGACATGTTGGCTTGATGGCATCTAATCCAAGCGTAAACAGAAGTCTAGAGATTAAGGAAGAGGAAGAAAAACCACAGATCTTTAGAGGGAAATTTGAACGCTAAGAGGAAACCAAGGACTTGGTCTGAGGGGTAGTAGGGGGAGGGGTCATGGAGTAGAACCGAAGCCGGGGAAGAAAAACAGGAACTATGACAAATGGGTCATTTTAATTATAATACAATTATGTCAGAAGGGCGAAGAATCACAGGATTTTGGGTAAGGAAATGATGAGGACATAACGAGAAGTATCAGGAATACTGAGCCTTGAATACACACATTTACTTTAACACTGTCTGCTCATGAGGACTCTATGCCAACTTCAATGTGACTTCCTTTTCTATATACTATTATATGATTTAAGTGGCCCAGTTTATGTGATGAAAATTGAAAGTTCTAGTGCAATACTGATGTTGCATCTCTTTGTTGTGGAACTGTTCACCAGATTACTGATGCTGTGGGAAGATATATTAAACGGTGAGGTTGGAGAATGTGGATATAAATAAACACATTTTTCACTTGTGTCTAGAATGTGAGGAGAATAATTTGAATAATACCAAAATAGGCCAAATTGCGTCAAGGAATAAGCAGAAGTCAGTTATTATGAGCATTCAACATCAGATCTGGACGAGCTTAAATGTTATCTGGTATTGTGCATTTCAGATGATAAAAAAACCCAAACTAAAGGAAACAGCACGTGGGAGATGGTACAATCAAAACTAGCAGTTGAGGGTCATTTGTGGAAGAAACTTTATCTTGAATTTTACTATACTATTAATTGTATCAGAAGTGTAGGTGGTAAGCCCTGTAAGAATCTCCACAAATACTGTAGCATGCCCTCACAAAAATGTAAGGAAAACGCATGAATGTAGCTGAAGAACAAGTTACTTAACTTCGGTAACGATATATCTGTAAGAGAAATACATTAGTAATAGATTTCTTACCTTAGAATTACCCCCAGGCGTCAGACTGGGCCCAGGGATTTTTTTTAATAGCAGAATCCGAGCATGTCGGTGGGTGGCGTCAGTTGACTCTGCGTCGGTCGTCACCGGAATGATGCCGCGGTATCTACTTAGAGGCCGCCCCTGCGTGCTGACATCAGTTCTTTGTACACGGCTTTCCAAGCCAGAAGCACAGAGCCATGCAAGACACTGACAACTGGTACACAAACCTAGGGCCCTGAAGGAGAGTCCCTTACTTTAGAAGTCAGTTTGCAAAACAGGGAGGATGGGTGGGGCGGAAAGGAATCTACAATTAATATAGGTCTCTTACAGATATATCATTACAGAAGGTAAGTAACTTGGTCTTCTGAAAGAGACAATTAGTTATACATTCCTTACCTTAGAAGAGATACCCTAGCAATACCAACCCCTTATGTGGGTCTGCGAACCAAGTTCACGCCAGAAAGTCCTGGAGAAACGAACGCCCAAAAAAGCAGTCTCTCCTGACTTGAATTTCCAAGCAGTAATCCTTGGTGAGCGTGTGCAGTGATGCCCACGTGGCTGCCTGGCAGATGTCGATGAGGGGTACTCCACGTCCCAAAGCAGTAGTGGGTGCAGTCACCCTGTTGGAGTGGGCGCGCACGCCCACCGGAGGCTCTTTTTTCGCCAAGGAATAGCAAATTTTGAAGCAAAGAACGACCCGTCGAGAGAGGGTTAGTTTTTGCATGGCCCAACCTTTCTTTGCACCCGCATAACCCACGGAGAGTTGATCGTCCACCCGGAATTGTCATGTGCAATCAAGACAAAACAACAATGCACGTTTGGGATCCAGACGGTGGAGTCTCTCCACTTCCTTGGATGGATGCGGGGGCGGAAAGAAGGTGGGTAAAGTGATGGCCTGATCTATGTGGAAAGAGGTAACTACTTTGGGAAGGAATGAAGGTCTTGTGATGGACTGCAAGGAAATGAGGTGTAGGTGAGAGCTTGGAGCTCACTCACCCTGCGAGCAGAGGCAAGGGCAACCAGAATGTCAGTTTTATCGTTTTAGTGGGGGGGACACTTGGCTGCCAAGATTACATTACAGACTTCGGGAGTAAGGTTGAAAGCGGTCAACTGTCACAGCTCAATCTCCACACAAGTAGGTGGAGGCTGCACAGTTTAGGCTGGAGGACACTCCCCTGCTGCTGCGACAGAAGATCCTTCCGAAGAGGCAGTCTGATCAGAGGATTGATGACCATGTGTAAGAGCTCGGGATACCAGACTCTCCTTGCTCAGTCCGGCGCCACAAGAAAGACTTGGACCCGGTCGCACTTGATCTTCAGCACTCTGGGTAGAAGTGGAATAGGCAGACAAGCGTAAAGCGGACCGCAGCTCCACTCGTGACGAAAAGCATCACTGAGCGATTGCCGCCTTGGAAATTTAAACGCGCAGAACTGCTGACATTGCGTGTTCTCTTTGGTGGCAAATAGATCTAACCAAGACTCTCCCCACTGACGAAAGATACCTTGCACCACCTTCGAGTGAATACGCCATTCGTGATCCATTACGCATCAGTGGCTGAGTTTGTCCGCTCTGGCGTTCACAGAACCTGCCAGGTGTTGAACCACCAGGGACATGTCCTAATATTCCAGCCATGTCCAGAGGCGGCGAGCCTCTTGAAATAGGGTCTATGACCCCACCCTGCCCTGTTTGTTGCAGTACCACATGGCGGTGGTGTTGTCCGTGAATACCTGCACTACTCCTCCTCGGACAGAAGGAAGGAATGCCTTCAGTGCGAGACGGATCGCCCGTAGCTCCAGGTTGATGTGGAGCTAGGACTCCGCTGGAGACTAGAGGCCTCTGATCTTCGCCTTTCTCATGTGACCGCCCCATCCCAGAAGTGACGCATCTGTCACTACTGTGAATACTGGTTGGGGAAGGGAGGGGGATCTGCTGTTGACCCAACCTGGTTCGAAATCCACCACTGCAGTTGGTGTGCAGTGCTCTCCAAGATCTGGACACAATCGGGAATATTGCTTTGATGCTGCACCCACTGGAATTTCAGGTCCCACTGCAGAGCCCGCATATACCGTATGGAATGATCTACCAGCAGGATGCAGGAGGCCATGAGGCCCAGCAGCCTCAGGGTCATTCTCACAGAAAATCGGGATAAAGGCTGAAACATTTGTATCATAGCCCGAATATCCCGGACACGCTGCTCATGAGGATAGGCCCGAGACTGTGCTGTGTCCAGAACCTCTCCGATGAAAAGGAGCTTCTGAGAGGGAATCAGGTGTGACTTGGGCACGTTGATAGTGAACGCCAGCGCATCCAGTTTCCAGGGTCGAGGGCAGACAGGACCTGAGCCAGAGTCAACAACTTGAACTTCTCCTTCCGGAGGTAGCAGTTGACGTCCCTGAGGTCCAAGATCCTCAGACATGTGATGAAAGACTGGTGGCATGGATGGAAAGGAAGTCTCGAAGGGGAGGGAATAGCCCCTTCAGACTATTTGCAAAACCCACCTGTCCGACGTGATGGTGGACCAGTGGGGGAGGTGATGACGAATCCTGTCGCCCACTGGTCTTTGGTGGCCCTGAAGGGTCGAACTAGGAAGGTTTGGAGGCAGCAGCAGAGGAGGCAGTGTTGGACTGGCATGCCCTCTGGCCTCCCGACCCACGTCGCTGGGTCCCCGTCCCCAGCCATGTAGAGGCTGGTTAGTTTGCTCCAGCCTGTGGCTCCGGTTGGAACATGGTGGGGCATCCCTTCCGCAGCCACAAAAGGGCCAAAAGCAGACTGCAAGGAACGAGAGGACACTGTGAGGGCCAAGGACCTGGCCATAGCCTTAGAGTTCTTAAAACACTCGAGTGCGTGGTCTGCCTTGTCACCAAACAGGCGACGGCTATTAAAGGGCATGTCCAAAAGAGTAGATTGGACAGCCCCCAAAAAGCCAGATGTTCACAGCCAGGCGTAGCTTCGAAGTGCTACTGACGTTGAAACAGTCCTGCCTAGTGAGTCAGCGGTGTCCAGTCCACACCCCGGGATGGTGAACTTTGCTGCATCTCGACCCTCTGCAATGGCACGGGCGAGTACAGCCTGGGTGTCCTCCAGGCATTGTGGCAGCACTTGCGCAACCATGTCCCACACAGAGTGTTGGTAAAGGCCCAAGAGACATGCGGTGTTCACAGACCGCAGTCCTAAGCTGGCGAAAGAAAACATTTTCTTCCCAAGATGGTCTAGCTTCTTGGATTCCCTATCTTGTGGAGCTGTAGGGAACACGCTACCGTTCAAAGACGAGGCTTGAAGTACCAAGCTCTCGGGGGTAGGGTGTTGGGAGAGGAAAAGTGGGTCAGCCGGAGCAGGGCGTTGGCGATGTTTCTGTCCACAGGAGCCCCTGTGTTGGGCTTGGACCAGGAGCCCAAAACGACATCAGTGAGGGCTGTGTTAAATGGCAGCAAGGGCTCCGAAGAGGATGCTGTGGCTGAAGCACCTCAGTCAGGAGGTCATTCCCGACTGTCACCGAAGGAAGCTCAAACCCCAAGGCCTCAGCTGCCCTACACAACACCACTGTGTATGACGCTCCCTCCTCCGTAGTCATGGTAGGGGGGGGGAAAGCATACCAGGGTCTGGAGATGTATCAAGACCACTGGCATCACCCAGTTCCCCTCTCCAGTCCGGCTCCACCAGCTGGTCTGTTAGAGGGTCACCAGACCCCTTCCAGTCCTCATCATCCTCTGGCCGCCAGTCAGGGCGAAAGGGAATGCCAGGGAAGATTACGTGGCACAAAAGTACCCTCCGGCTCCAGTACCGGCATCGATCGACGTCGGTCCGGCTCTGTGTTCAAATGGGGCAGGAGGCTGGGATCAACGCCTGCTGGGGACACAATCGGCATCGTCTGAGTCGTCGATTGTCGAATCGGCGGCGGGGTAGGACCAGTGAGGTCTACCAGCAACGATTTGGATCCAGGCCTGGATCCATGGGGAACAGTCAGGTCGGAGCAGCCGGAGTCAAAGGCCTAGGCCACCCCCCAACCGAGTCCGCAGGCCCCAAGGATGCTCCAGCGTAGTCAGTCTGCGCAAAGATGGCATGCAACACTTCTTAAAACTGACTAAGCTGGGCAGGGGTCGCTCTGGCTCCCGGAAAGGGAGAGAAGGGCAGAGTCGACCCTGCAGGCTCCGCAGGCGGAGCCGGAGAGCGACGACCCTCCGCATCCGGCAGGGAGAAGGAGAAGAGCAACAATGCTTCTTCGCCTTCTTCTTGTGCTTTGACTTACCAGAGGAGTGCGAAGACTTCAATGACAAGTGGTGGTGGCTCCGCGACCGGTCCCACGACCTTCCTCTTGACCGGGACTTCAGACTGGGAGGAGCCAACTGCTGGGCCTCCAAAACCTTTCAGGACCGCTCCCGCAAAGACTTCGGGGCCATAGCCCAGCAGTGGGAGCACAACTTCACGTCGTGGTCGCGCTCCAGGCACCAGAAGCACGCGAGGTGCGGATCGGTAACGGACAGGAGTTACAACGTTTGAAGCCCGGACGATGAGACATCCCTTGCACACCAGGAGTCGATAGAAGACTCGAAATGAGGTCGACAAAAGCCCAAAAAGTTTTGTCCAAAAGTGACAAAAGGGGCAAGCTTCTCTCAGGATCTGCACTGGCTGGCAGCAAAAAAAGAAAGAACTGACATCAGCGTTCAGGTGCGGCGTCCAAGTAGATACCACGTTATCCAGGTGACCATGACACAGATGACGTACGAGGAATCGACCGACACCACCCACCAACGCACAGGGGTACTGCTAAGAAAATTTTTCTCCGGATCCAGTCTGACGCCTGAGGGTAATTCTAAGGTAAGGAATCTATAACTAATTGTCTCTTTCAGATGTCTGATATTTACAGGGCATTCTGTAAGAAAACGTAATGGGATACATGTAGGCCACACCACCCTGGATTTTCCTGGATCCACAGTTTTCAGAAATGGCCAGGGTTCTCTGGTTGCCGGGCTGACCCAAATAAAGTGGCCTTTCTGTATCACAAGTGAGAAGAAATTGGGAATTTGTTCCCTTTCTGGCCCAAATTTCAAAAATATGCACAAAATAATCAGAATTTCCTCTCCCTTGCCATGAGGATGGAGATTCTCTAGTATCCAAATCGGTACAAAAGAGGGTGGTGATGAACGGAGCATCTGCACCAATCAAACACTCACACCCAGTCAAAACGATCTGGGTTTGATCCATCACCGTTCTTTAGCCCACTCTGCCACCCAGGTTCAGGGACTCACGTCTGAGCATACCATCACCACCCCCTTTTGTACCGCTTTGGCCGCCATAAGTGTGGCAGGGTATGCTCAGACGTGAGCCCCTTGCTCACTTTGCCACTGGATTCAAGCACGCCGGGCTGAAAACGGCTGCAATGCCAGAAACCGGTCCTCGGAAGCTTGTTTCCGGTCGAGGAAAGGAATGGCTTGGCAGTTCGGGCTGGACTGTTCCTATGTCTGAACTGGGGTGGCAGAGTGGGCTAAAGAACGATGATGGATCAAACCCAGATCTTTTGACTGGGTTTGAATGTTTGATTGGTTCAGATGCTCCGTCCCTCACCACCTCCTTTTGTACCGCTAGGATCCAAATCGGCAGAAAAACAGTTGGAGTTTTAGGCCTGATGCCTGTATGAGCCACAAGTGTGTAGATAGCCCTAATGTTTAGCTGATTCTTCTACCCCCTCCCCCCCACCCGTCCCTTTCGAAAGACTGCTGGGCCAATTCTTGGTTGGAGGCAAGGCCTGAAGTCTGGGCATGCCAAACCTTAAACCCCTTTTTTTAATCTATTTTTCCCCTGGTGTCTAATGGGCTTTTGCCCCAAAACTCCCTTACACTACAGAAAGACTGCTGGGACTCTTTTGGGATGGGGCACACCCTCAACCCAGTACAATTTTTAAAATATTTTTTTAACAGTTCGTCCTAGTGTCTAATGGGATTTCTGCACCCCTCAGGTTTATAAAGTGGCTTGGGAAGGGGGAGCAGATGCCCATTTAGTGTGTGGGGAAGCACTGGTGGGCGGATTCCTGCTTGTGGATCGCTAACCTGCAGGGATTCACTAGGGAGATGTACCACTCAAAGGGGGTTTCTTTCCAGCTGTACATTTCCAGCACAGACCGGTGCTTGGGTGGCAAAATTATGCCCTCCACAAGCATGATCAAATATAAAGTAGACCATGTCTACAGGTGCCATTTGCTTTCATTTTCTTTACTGAGAGGTCCATGTTGTATGCGTTGGAAGAGATGTTCAGGTCATCCTCCCTGCAGAGGTAAAGCAGTAAACCTGAACGTCTCATCTACAAACTGTAGTATTTTTTTTTTTTTTTTAAGAATTTTATTGAAATTCAAACAACAAACAGCATTATACATTTCACAAGGCGGATATTCAATTCCGGGAAACATGAGGGGTGGGGATTAATTCCATAGCATATGCCTACAATATTTCAAACATCAATTCCGGGTTGAGGGGGGGGGCAGCGAGGAAACCGCGCAATATATTTATTTAGTTAAGGTAGGAGGACCAGGAATGCCATCTAGGGAGACAAGGGGATGTTAAGAGTAAAGTCTTGAGGGGGCGTACATACATTCCCACGATAAGCATTCCATTGAGACCAAATTCTAGTCCACTTCTTAGGTCTGCCCCATGACAAGTACACCGTCTTTTCTCTGAACATGCACCAGTCCATGTTTTCCTCCCAAGCCGATATTGTGGGCAGTCTGTGGGAACCCCATAACTGCGCAATGTCCCTTTTCGCGATCATGTTACCGAGGGTTGCCCAACAGGTCTGCGCCATGTTATAATAATTCGGTTCCCATACATTAAGGAGACAGCGTCTGGCCTCAGGCAGGAGTGTAACCCCCGTGACCCTTTCCATGGTGGTATGTACTCGGGACCAAAACGCAGCCACCTCAGGGCATTCCCACAGTATATGGAGGAAGGTACCAATCAACCCGCACCCACGTTTACACAGACCATCCACAGAGTACCCCATTTGTACCAGACGCGGACCAGTAACATACACGCGATGAAGGATCTTGAGCTGGACAAACCGAAGGCGGGCAGGGATGGCCACCCCCTTGGGAGAGGACACGGCCATTTGCCAGTCCTCATCGTCCAACTCCAGCCCATCAGCAGTCCATAAGGCCCTGAGGCGCACAAGCAAGTCGACTCTGTTGTTGATGAGCTTTTTATAGATCAGTGAAATTGTGCTATCAGGTACGTAGCCGTCAAGGATACGGTCCTCGAGAGGCGAGGAGTCAGGGACCTCCGTCCCCTTGGGGAAGACAGACAACAAGGCGTGCCGTACCTGAACATACCGAAAGAATTCCTTGTCTTCAAGCTCATATTCAATCTTAAGCGCCTCAAAAGTCTTAACATTCCCTTTAGACCAAAGATCATCAACCTTGCTTATACCCATCATGTCCCATTTATCAAAACCTTTCGTCTTCCACAAATTGCCCAAACCATCTGAATCATACAACGGAGTTGCACGGGACAATCTGTCACACCATCCCAGAGCAGCATTTGTTCACGCCACACTCGCACAGCAATTTTAGTGGGTCCAGCCAGAGTCTTATAGGGTCCCTTAGAGTATACTGCCCTGTTGAAATTCCCACCCGGCAAAAGATACTTACCCATTGCAAAAGATGGCGTTAGACCGGGGGCATAAGTTACATGATTGACTGCACTCAGCTGGGAGGCCCAATAATAATGTCTGATGTCTGGGAGGGCAATGCCGCCATCGTACCATGGAAGAGTGAGTTTGGAGAGGGCAATACGCGCACGCCCATCCCAAATCAGCCGTCTCTGAAGGCCCTCCACTTCACAAAAGTAACCAGGAGGAATAGGATCAAAGGAGTTCTGGAGTGCGTATAATCTGGGTAGCGACATCATCTTGAAGAGAGCCGCACGTCCCAAGGGTGACAGAGGCAGCCGGCGCCATCGTACAACATCAAGCTTGAGCCGCTGAAGAGGGGCCCGAAGGTTACGGTCGTATCGAGCGGCAGGATCCAAGGAAACATAAATACCCAAATACTTAAAGCCGGACGTAGCCAACTGAATCGGGAATCTACGGGGCAACGGAGGGAGCTCTCCGGCCAAAACATAGACACATGACTTGGTCCAATTGATGACAAGACCCGAGTTCTTCCCGAAGGAGGTCAGAACATCAAAAAGCACATTAAGGGACTTCCGAGGGGACGCGAGGTAAATGAGGATATCATCCGCATATAGCGAGATTCGGTCCTCAAAGTCGTGAGTCCACCGAATGCCCTTCAGCGAGGGCTCCCAACGAAGCCACTCGGCTAGCGGTTCCAAAGCAATGGCGAAAGGCAATGGGGACAATGGGCAGCCCTGCCGAGTACCTCGCCCAAGCGTGAACGTGCTTGAGACCCTCCCGTTAACAACCACCTGGGCCAGCGGCCTTTCGTATAGAAGCTTCACCCAGGCAATGAATGTCGGACCGAACCCAAACTTAGTGAGAGCAGCCCAAAGATACAGCCATTCTATGGCACCAAAAGCCATAGTGGCATCAAGGGAAGCTAAAATGGCCGGCTCAGTCAGAGTCCCAGCTCTCGCGAGAACTCCATGGAGCCTACGAAGATTAAGGGCGGTGATTGATCCGGATGAATCAAGTCACCGATCACCCCAATCAATCGAGTGGCTAACAATTTAGCAAGTATTTTGGGTTCGGCATTGAGTAACGAAATGGGCCTATACGAAGCACAACGATCACGCGGTTTACCCTCCTTGTGAATTACAACGATGGTAGCCAGACGCTGATCGACGGGGAGGACACCAGAATCAAGAGCCTCAAGGAACATGCCCCTTAAGTGAGGGGCCATTTTGTCAGGCCGCAGCTTATAGAGCTCAATGGGCAAACCGTTGGGGCCCATGGCCTTACCTGACCGGAGGGCACGGATGGAAGCTGCGACCTCGTCCACCGTGATAGGCGCATCCGTTAAGGCCCTATCCTCATCAGAGAGGCAGGGCAAGGCAATATCGCGCAACAACAGCAGAGAGTCACGTTCATCCCTTTCACTGACCGAGGCATACACCATCCGAAAATGACAATGAATGCCCACGAACCACAGTCTTGAAAGCCTCCCACAATGAGATAGAGGAAGAAACAGACCCCACATTCTCATTGAAGTAACAGTCAATAGCCTTTACCAGGTCGGAACGGGTCTTGGGATTCCGAAAGTACCACAGATTTATGGGAGCAACTCTACCCTCGCTACCCACTCCAGCCTCAACACTGAACCACAGGGGGGAATGATCAGAAATGCCCCTAGGAAGGTGATGGATCTCCCTGATGGAGGACGATTGCGCTGCAGGCATGAGGAAATAATCTAGTCTGGAAAGGCTACCATGGGCCCCGGAGTGGAACGTATAATGTAACTGTGTGGGATGCATGAGTCTCCAACCATCCGTTAGCCCAAAGGTTTCGATCAGCTCACTGAGACACATTTGTGATCTAGGTAAGTCCCGAGGGGGGTAACGATCAGAAGTGCCGGAAACCACAGAGTTAAAATCCCTGCCAAGAATCAGAAAACCTTCAGGTAGCCCCAGTATAAGCCGCCCGAGGTCAGCAAAGGTGGTGGCCTGTAGGCCCGGAGGGACATAGACTGTGACTACGGAAAGCGTCTTACCCTCCCATCTCCCAGAGAGCACAGCATAGCGACCCCTGTCATCGAGCATTATCTCGTCAATTTCGAGGGGGAGAGAGGATCTGATCAGAATGCCCACCCCTCTGGAGCCAGAGGTGCATCCGGCATGTGCGACTAGTCGATACCCACGTCTATTCAAAGCCTGGCAAGCATTGCCAATTAAATGCGTTTCTTGCAGTAGAACAACATCAGGGGAGTGGCGTCGAAGGAACTGCAGCACAACCCCTCGTTTTATTCTGTCTCCCAAACCATTGACATTCCAGGACAGCAGTCTCAACTCACTGCCCCCCATCCCGAGAAAGGACCAGAGCCCCGCCCCCATGAAGCCCCGCAGGAGAAGGAGCTAAGCAAACAATACGATGCCATGTGAAGGAAACAAAAAAAAAAAAAAACACTCCCCACCCCCACCCCCCAACGAGAACCCGTTAAAACCCCCCCCACCCTGCACCCCTGCATTCGAACTGGAAACCACCCCAACTTGCAGTGTGCCGGTTGCCCAATCATGAACCTAGTCTACACGAAGAACCCCGGAGGAGGAAGAGTCCCTTACACCCCTGCCACCCTTGGACCCATCAATAAACAATAGTAAAAAGAACAAATAGCAAAACTCAGCTGACAAACGATTAGAAAGAGCAGACGTCGGGAACCATAATGTCACTCTTGATCTGGCGTGCCCCCCTCGGCGCCACCGGGGTGCTCAGATCGATCATCCCTTTTCGGCAAGGAATCAAGCCAGTCACTGACACTGTCCGGACGGTCAAAGAGGAATGTTGGTTCCTCGTATTCGATCCACAGCCGGGCCGGAAACAACATAGCGTACTTGAGGCCCAGGTCTCGCAGCCGCTTCTTCACACCCTGAAATCCCAGTCTCTGTCTCTGGACCTGAGGAGTAAAGTCCGGATAAAAGTTCACGGTGGTATTATCGAACTTCAAGGGGCCATGCTCCCGAGAGGCTTGGAGAATAGCGTCTCTATCTCGAAAATGAAAAAGCCTAGCAACAATTGGTCTCGGGGGGGGGGGGGGGGGCAGGGGGGGGGCACCCGGCTTTACCTTCCCGCCCGGGAAACGGTATGCACGCTCGACCGCAAAGAATTTGCTGAGTCCGGCGGGAGCTAGATGGTTCAGGACCAGGTCCTCTACGAGGAGGTCGACAGCAGAGTTCTCAGGATTTTCCGGCACACCAATGAGGCGCACGTTATTGCGCCTGGCCCTGTTTTCATGCTCCTCAAGCCGACGGGCCATCAAGTCGTGTGATGATCTCAGGTTGCCGATCTCAGTCTGTGCGTCCGTAACATCAGTGATCAGGCTGGAGGTCTTCAAATCCAGCGCCTTCACCCTCTCATTAGTTTTGGCCATGTCCGCTCTAATCAGCGTGACATCCACGGCCACAGTGTCGATTTTAGATGCAAGAGCCTCGTATTGCTGTCCCATAGAGGCCTGCATACCCGTGATGGCACTCATGACTTCACGAAGAGAGACATCCGTAGGCGCGGTCGAGTCTGCCCTGGGGTCGTCAAGAATACGGCCGGTACCACCGGGGGTTCCCATCGGTTGGGTATCGGTCCATGACGTTGGTCTGGGTATGTCCCCCGCGGACCGGCGTCTTTGTCTTGCGCTTCTCGATTTCTGGTTTGGTGGCCATATTGGAAGCTGTGCCCTGAAGGGGCCCTCTAGACCTGTTAAAAATGGCCGATCTTGGTGGGGCCAAGAAAGACAAGAAATAGGCCAAAAATGGTGAAATGCCAATGGAGCAGGAAGCAAACACCCTCAGGAGGGGCAGAGCTCGACAGCAGGGCAAAGCCACGCCGAATCCGGGATAAGTCTGGGAGAGTGTCGGCCACTCGGGGCTCGAAGTAGAAAGCGAAACCGAAAGTGAGGATGAGGCCGACTGGGGAGATCCCTCCGGCCGTTGTTGTTCAACTACTCCCCGGCCCGTGAAGCAGCAGAGTCCCCCGGCCTCGTCCGGGGCAGGCCGAAAAAGGTGAAGTCGATGTAAAAACAGCTCCCGACGTCCAAATTCAATTCTGAAAAGGATGTTGAGGGCAGCAAGAGTTCGTCTTCAAAATCCCATATTCAGAATAAGGCTATGTTAAGGATATTTGCAGAAGGGCGGCGCGGGTCTCGGGAGCCCCCTGCTCACGCGAACATCTTGGATGCCCGCGTAGCTCCTCCCAAACTGTAGTAGTTATAGGTTTTTCAGTGGGAGACTATACAATCACATTACTACAGAATTAATGAGAAAAGCTAGAAAGAACTCCAGGAGTTTACAGCTCCTAAAAAAAAAAAATCTATTAAAGTGCAATTGCCATAGAGCATTAAAAAAACGTATTCTCGCCACACAATATTGAAGCAGAAAAAGTAAAATCATTTTAGACACTTTAAGATCTTGAGGTGTCTCAGGTTTTGTTTTTCCTTAATAAACATCCTTGGGTTTCCCTTAAAGTCGCTGTTTGTGGCAAGATTTCTCTGTGTACTTGTGGTTTCATCCTGACTTTCCACTTTTTGATAATAACTTGAAAGACAATTTAATGTTCCAATAATATCGAACATTTAGGTTCTACTGAGTTCATATTCTATTTAAAAATGCCTTTGAGGCATAATTAAAGGTTTAGCCTCAAACAGTGGGGGCTGAATCACTGTTCTTGGGCCTCAACCGGGTCACCCTTTAAAGTTGTCAAATGAGTTGCAGTTTGGAGATGCTAATTTCGGTCGTAGGTGAATTACACTAACTTTGCCTCCATGGGTACATACTATCTGGCACGTCTGCAAAAAACCCAGGATCCATACAGTTTTGACAGGCCACAAATCAACAAGCCCATTAAACGCCATTAAATTTTCCCCTTGGTATTCCCTGCAGAAAATAAAAACTTTTCTTCTCAGAATGAGAAAAAATTGAGAAAATGTGAATTAACTGCGTAGTCCCACACTGAACATATCACGACGAATGAAAAAAGGGTGAATAACGAGCCATGGTACTGTCATATACACAGTAAGTTAGTAGGTTGAATGGCTTCTGATGCGAAATGTGGTAATCTGCAGACCAGTATTTTAAATCCTGGCAAGCCTTCCAAGGTAAGTAAATGGAGTACCAATATGCTTAGAAACAGGAGAACTAAGGTATGAAGTGCTGTCTAACAAAAACTATTATTATTTCAAAAGGAAAGACTGATAACACTCCGAATTAAGTGCACACCTGCAATTGTTTGAACTGTTGCTGCTCATTCCTTGACTCTTCACATCTTCTTTGCCAGTCTGCCTCCTCTTGTAGTTGCTTTGCCAGTAGAAAATCTTTACAACTTCCATCTACATCTGAACCTGGATTAAGAAAATGTCAATTGTAATGAACTCATTTTTTCCCAATTGCAATCATTAACTGCGATCATTAACTGCAAATGTTTAGACATACAGAAGGCATTTGATACTTTAATGTGACCCTAAATAATGAGGCACTTTAGAAAACGGACATTGGACTGGAACTTCTGAAATGAGTGCATTTACAGTATAAAGTTTCACGAGCTGGATTGTGTACTGGCAATGTGATCTCGGAGCAGCTGAACATAGATAGAGGCACTAAATGGGTGCTCCCTGCCGACTACCATTTTTGTTATGGCCATGGAACCATTAGCACCTACACTAAGAAAAAGAGGTCAGGGTGGGGAATACAACAACATCAGATGCAATACTAGTTCCCTGTATAAAAACGATGCGCTTCTTTATCTGTAAGAAGGAAACGCCAGTCTGACGACAGTTATAGTGACAACAGATTTTTTCCAGAACTTAAAATAAACAAAGTGGGCTAAATCCTATTATCCCACTCAGATCTAATATGAGCAACTATTGACACTACTGCTCGCCGTCGAATATTCAATGTTTCAAATACGGTAGTTAGGCAGATGTAAACATCATATACAGATGGAATCAGTAAAGGTAACGGAATTATTGATTTACAGCGACCTATCCCATTCTAGATTAAACTCCCAATATTAACATTGGATAGAGTGGCTATAACCAAAAACGTTAATCATACTCTGGTTTAATATACTTCTTTGTTGCAATGCCAGTAATGCTCAGTAGGGCCTTCTTTGAAGAACTGCGGCACATTCTCTTCTGACTGATTTTTTTGTTTGAATTTGTTTATTGGGTTTTAGGTTGCATTTACATGAATAATACGACAGTGTTCAATCAAGATTAAACGAAGATTACAAAAAATTGCAGTCATAGAGATACAATTAGAGATGTGGATCCTGTTAGGCATTTCACAGTTCAGGGTCATTGTCAATCTAGTGTTCTTATCTGTGTGCCTCGGAGACTCGTACCACGTGGCTTCCCACCATTACTTCTGCATCCTCCATGAGCGGGACCATTCTGAACATGTTAGACTATCGGCTGCACCCGTGGGGGGTTGAGCTCGTGTCGTGTCAGGTACTGTGAGGGTGACGCTATGGGCATCAGGGATGTGGGTGTGATACGTGATAACATGTAATATCGTGGTGTCTCCATGCGTGAAGTCAATCAGCTAGTAATATGTACGAGTAGCATTCTGTCTAGTTCAAGCTTGCCTTCTTTCCCAGAAACTATGGGGGTGAACTGATGAACTTGGGGGTGGGGTGGGAGTGAGGGAAGGACAGGAGGGAGGGGTTTCTAGGTCACTTCGTCGAAGCACAGTATGTATATTTTCAAGTCGTGAGTGATAGGTCTATATCGAGTGTCAGTGGTTTGTGTCTGGGTTTCGGAGGGCCGTCGCTTGTGATCGCTCACAGCTGGTGTGTAGACTCCATGATATGTTTATGGGGGCACGGGGGTCGGCGTCGTCGGTCGTATCTGAGATTGTGTGGCTGCAGGGGACTCCTGAGGGCGTGCCGTCTGTGTGAAGGTGTATAGTAGTTGGGCCCACTCCTGGGATATGGGATGTTTGCGATGTCCCCGTACCTCCTCCTCCCGTAGTATCTCTTCCTCCGCCTTCCCCCATTTAAGTACCGCACCTACCCACGCCGCCTCCGGTGGTCCCGCCGGGGCTCTCCAGTGCATGGCGATACCGCGTTTTGCCAAGAGGATTGCTAGTGATAGGAATCGGTATTGTGTTTTCTCAGTTTTCCGTTTGCGGAAGATTCCGAGTGCGCATGCCTCCCACGTGTTCATGGTGGCAATGGTCGTGGCCTCTGCTAGGGTTCGGTGGATCGTGTCCCAGTACTGGCGGAGAACGGGGCAATCCCAAAACATGTGTCTGAAATCTGCACCCGGGGTTCGACATCGGGGACATTCAAAGTGAGTGTCCGGGAAGAATCGTTGGAGGCGGCTCGGTGTAAGATAGGCCCTGTGGAGGACGTTGAATTGTATGTTACGGAACCTTGCGTTCCTGGAGACTTTTTTGGGATATTCCAGGGCTGACCTCCATTCCCCGTCATGGACCACTCTGCCGAATTCCGTCTCCCACTTCTGGCGTAGAGACTGGAGGGATGGGAGAATTAACGAGCGCACCGCTTTGTAGAGCCACGTTACTAGGTGTCTCCCCACCCCCATGTGTAGGACCGTATGAATCACTGGATGTGTCGCTGGTTCGCCGGCCCCTAGGTTCCAGTGCGTACCGCTGCTATCCAGTAATTGCCTATGTAACAAAAACTGTCCAGGGGGTATGTCGTGACGATCCATCAGCTGTTCAAACGTCAGCAACTGCCCGTCGTCGAACAGAGATCCGATCTCCGTGACCTCCAGTTCTGTCCAAACCCGCAGCGTGCCCGGGGAATAATACGATTAACTGCGAGGAAAACCCACCAGTGGCAGCAATGGCGAATACGGTGGTTGTGTTTTGGACATGCGGTGTATCCGCATCATGCACGTTCGGGCAACGGCCACCTGCAGGGGACGAGTCCGCAGGGGTTTAGTGCCCGGTAACAAGAGTCTGACGATCGCGGCCTGCGAGAGAGGACCAGTAGTTGTGTTGGTCTCTCCTGTGTGGCGCCCCGCCGTCCAGTAGGACAGCCACTGGAGCTGGGCCGCTAGAAAGTATGCCTCAAAGGCCGGCGCTCCCAGTCCCCCCTCCGTGGTAGGCAGGTAGAGTGTGGCGAGCGCCACTCGTTTTCGCCCCACTCCCCATATCAAGTCTATCAGAAGAGTGTTCAGTTCTCCGAAGAATGATCGAGGTGGGATCACTGGGAGATTCGCGAAGCTATATAGTAGGCGGGGGAGCATGATCATTTTTGCCAGTGCCACTCTGCCTATGGGTGCCAGTGGGAGTGTCCTCCAGAAGTTGACCGCTGATCGAAGACCAGCTAGTGTCCTACGATGATTCCCTGTGTATAGGTCCTCCGGGGTGTGGTACAACCGTATTCCCAGGTATCGGGGGGCGTCGGCGTTCCAAACGAGTGATTGAGTACCCATTCGGATTTCGAAGGGGGCCATATGAGGGCTCAACGGGTATATGGAAGATTTCCCCCAGTTGACCCTTAGGCCTGACACTGTCGCAAACTCCTCTAGCGTTCTCCAGATGCACGCCAGGTCGCTCGTGGCATCCCTGACATAGATCAGGAGGTCATCTGCGTATAGAGATACGCAGTGCCACATATCTGCTAGGGGGATACCCCAGTCTGCGCCCTCTCGCCTCAGGCGTATCGCCAAAGGTTCAACCGCCAGAGCAAACAAGAGGGGCGACAACGGGCATCCTTGTCTGGTTCCTCTGCTTAAGGTGAATTCCGGGGAGGTATATGTGCCGATCCTGACCCTGGACCTAAGTTGTGTGTACAGGAGCTTAGTGTAAGCGATGAGTCGGGAATCAAAGTTGTTCTTGGTGATGACCGCGAACAATTATGGCCATAGGAGGGTGTCAAATGCTTTCTCGAGGTCTAGTATGAGGCAAGCTGCATTCGGGAACTGGGCTCGGGCCATGTCTTGGACGTGGAAGAGTCTACGGAGATTTTGGGACGTGTTGCGGTTTGGTACGAATCCGTTTTGGTCGGGGTGGACCAGTTGGGGTACGACTTGGGCATACCTCGTCGCTAACAGTTTACCCAGGATTTTACAGTCTGAGTTAAGTAATGTGATCGGCCTGTAGGACGATGGGAGTTGGGGGTCCCTGTGTGGTTTTAGGAACGACACTATTAATGATTCTCTGAGGGAGCGTGGGAGGATTCCCGCCTTTAATGCGTCTTCGAACATAACCGTTAGCCGCGGGGCGAGGTGAGCTACGAACGTCTAGTAATACTCGAGGGGGAAGCCGTCCATGCCTGGGGCCTTATTCCTGGCAAGCGTCCCCATCGCTGCTTTAATCTCGGTCTGCGTTAATTTCCTGTCTAGGTCCTTTCGGACCACTGGCGAGACCTGAGGGATTGGTAATGGGAGTAGGAAGTTGGACACCTCGAGGGCGTCGCCTTGGCTGGAAGTTTGGTATATGTGTGAGTAATATGTGTAGAAAACCTGCATGATCGCTACCTGGGAAGTCTGGAGGTGACCAGCTTGGTCTGTAATTTCCGTGATAGGTTTCAAGTCGGGGTCTTGTCGAGCTAACCATGCTAAGAGCGTGCCACCCCTATTGCCCTCCCGGTGTACTTTACTGGCATATTTTCTGAAATTGTATTTACGCAGGTCCCGCAATGTCTCAGCGTATTTTGTCTTAGCCTCTGCCATTTGTAGCTGTGTCACCTCGCCGCGGTCATCTGCTTGCAGCATGGTTGCTAGCTCCTGTTCTGTGGTGTGTAACGCGCGTTCTAGCACCTTTCGCACTCCTAATACTTGCTGAATGCAGTGTCCCCTCGCCACTACTTTGTGTGTATCCCACTCAACAAGACTAGAGGACGCCGAGCCCGCATTGAGTCTGAAGTGTTCCTGTAGGTGTTCCCCGTGATCATGTGTGAATGCCTGGTCTGTGAGGCACTCCCGAGGGAGCTTCCAGGTCGGTACTGGGGGGTGGGGCGGTTTCCATCGGAGGGTCAGGACATGGGCGTCATGATCCGATAGTACTCTGCCTAGGTAGTCTGTGTGTCTGGCTTTGGCGTGTATTGCAGGTGAGCATAGAAATCGGTCAAGTCTCACTCGAAGATCGTGTGGAATGGAGTGAAACGAGTACAGTTTCGTTGTGGGGTTCAGTGCTCTCCACGTGTCCGTCAGTGTCCAGTGTTGAACCCACTCATTGAAGAGTTCCGTCTGCCTGTAGATGGGTGACCGTGGTGGCGGGGGGCGGGACCGGTCGAGGGTCGTGTCTAAGACACTATTATAATCCCCTCCTAGTAGCCAAGGGGTGTGAGTGTGGTGCACCAGTGTGTTCGTGAGGCAAGCCCAAAAGGCGTTCTGTTCCACATTTGGGGCATAGATACTGCCTATCAGGATAGACTGTCCATCCAGTTGTCCTTCCAGTAATACATAGCGTCCCTCCTTATCTACCACCCTGGATTGTTCTCGAAAGGGGACTCCCGGCCTGACCCAGATAAGTGTGCCCCTGGCAAATGCGGAGTACCCTGTGGCACAGATCATACCCCTCCATTTCCTCTGCAGCTTACCGACCTCTGCCGTCGTCAAGTGAGTCTCTTGGAGGAGAGCTATATGCGCCTGCTGTCTCTTTAGATAGGCATAGACTGCATATCGTTTGCTTGCTGTGTGTAGCCCCCTGACGTTTAGTGTGATAAAGGTAAAGTCCGAGTTAGAGGGTTTTGTCATGTGAGGATGTCTATCGTGTTAGTCGGTGCACTCTTCACCTCTCGGTTATACCCAGGGCCACTCTCGCTCGCGTGACCTCCCTCCATATGTAGTATCGCCGTGACCAGAGTACTATCTCCCGTGTAGGCATCAGGGTTAAAGGGAAAAGGACGTAACATGGAAACAACACATGGGAAACAGTCCCAACTTAAGGGGCCCATTGCAAGGCATGATGAGCCCAAACTGTACATCTCGTACTGTCTCTAGTTTGTTTGGTGTGAGGGGGTGTTGAAGCGGTGGAACCCCGATCTCGGGTCAAAAGGCCACCCGCCGCATTGTGTCTCTGCGTGTGTGTATGCTACCACTCATACCTTAGGCATGGCTTCCCGGCGTCCCTCGCCGGCTGGCTGCTCCATCAGCTCAATCTTACCACTGAATGTGTCAGTCGCTATCAGATGAGTGTATCCGCCGTCTGTGGGGTCACCAGTGGCGGGGAGGCGGACCCATCTCTGGAGGTGCGGACGTCGCTCTGGCCCTCATCCTCGGATGTGAAGATGTGGGGGCCTCGATCCATCTCCCGTTCAGCGTCCAGTTGCCTGACCTCCGTCGCTGCCTGAATGGCTTTCCGTCGGTCTGCTATGATTTGTTCCAAATCAGGGGCACGCTTGACGCTGGGCGACGGTGGTCGATTCATCTGTGTGAGAGTGACTTTCCTGGCTCGAAGTCGCCGCCGTCTGTTGGACGCAGAGCTCGACGGCTTATCCTCGCGATCTGATCGGGGTTGACTGCGATGATCCAACCAGTGTCGTGCCTCCTCGGGGTCCGTGAAGAAGTGGGTTGTATCTTCATAGATGATTTTGAGGCGGGTCGGGAACAGGAGGGCATACTGTATCTTATGATGGCGCAGGGCTTGCTTTACTGCCAAGAACGTGGCGCGTTGGCGTTGCACTGCCTGAGAATAGTCCGGGAACACCATCACATTTTTGTCTTCCACCCTGAGCGCTTTCGCTTGCCTGGCCGCCCGTAGGATCGTGTCCCTGTCCTGATAGTGCAGAAGCTTCAGAAGGAATGGTCTGGGTGGGAAGCCAGCTCGAGGCCGTCCAGTCGGGACCCTGTGTGCCCTTTCTACTGAGAAGTACGGCGTTAGATCCTGGGTCCGGGCGAACGTTTTTATCCAGGTCTCTATAAATCGGATAGGGTCTTCCTTCTCCACTCCCTCCGGCAGATTGATCAGACGTATGTTGCTCCGGCGAGAGCGTCCTTCTAAGTCGTCCGTCTTGCGTTCCAGGAAAGTGACCTTCTCTTGTAGGTCCTTGATGGCTTTTTGGTTGAGTTGGACCTGGGGTTTCAGTTCTTGGAGCGTGTGGCTCTCTTGTTTCACCTTATCCGCCAGCTTCCTATGGTCGTCGCGTAGCAGGGTGATGTCCGAGGCCAGTTGCCCAAATTTAGTTTCCATGGAGACTCGTGAGTGCTCGATGGCCGCCAGGACTTTGTCTAGCTTCGTGGACATGTCCGATTCCTGTGGAGGACCTCCGGTCTTCGATCCGCGTGAGGGGCCCGGGGAAGGTGACCTTCTCTGTGCTGGCGCGGGCGTCACGGGCACCGTCCTCTGAGCTCGCCCCATGGGTGTCGTGGGTGACCTTTCGGTCCGCTCCGGCCTGCTAGATGTGGTTCAGGCCCCTGTCTGTAGCAACAGTGAGCAAACCGGGTCTCCGGGGTCTCCTCTGTCTAGTGTTGATCTTCCAGGCGTCTGGCTGCGAGGGGTCTGTGGTACGTCCTCGGTAGGGGAGGCGGAAGGCTCTCCGTGTGGATTCTCTCTGTCAGCACTGCCAGGGCCACCCGCCGTTCCCGATTTCCCCGCTGATTGCAGCCACAGTGAGTCAGTGTTTCTTAGAGGGCCTTGGGCCTGTCATTGGGGGCCCCTAGGCGGGCATCAGAGCTCACTCAGGGGCGTACGTATCGTTGCTCCCTGGTACTCTCCGCCGCGTGGTTCCCAGGCGGCAGTCAGTGGCGCTGGCTCTTGGGCATTGGAGTTTAGAAGCAGGAGTCTCCGCACCTCCCCTCACAAACATCGCTCCGGCGGCGCCATCTTGGATTGGGAACATCTCATGGCATCTGCGAGCGGCTTCCCCGGTGTCTAGCGCCGAGCGGCCGGCCCGCCGCAGTTCCCACGTGTGTTTGCCGCGGTGGGTTACCAGTAGTAGTACCTGTCTGGGTTCCCTGCATCATAGAAAGCGCACTCGGACCCTAGATCGCCACGTGTCCGCTGTGAGTCCGGGGTCCACAACTCTCCCCTGGACTCCGCTGCGCTTTGTGTTTGGTAGCGCACTCCGGGTGTCACAGCTTACCGGCGAGGTGTGTTGGGCGCTCCTGAGCCCGGCAACGGTGGGGACCTCTCCAGTCACTTGGGACCTCTCGCATCAGTCCCTGGGCGCCGCCATTTTAGGGGAGGATCTGCCGAGGTCGTCAGGGGCCGGTGCAGGTGCACCCCGGACACGTCATTTCTCTCCGAGGTCCCCCAGGCGGTCCCGGGAGTCACCCACAGCCGTTGGAGGTGTTAGTATTGCGTAGTGGTAGTTTTCATCGTCGGTACGACGGGCAGCCGACCGGAGCTCTAAGGGAGCCCGTCCGCCATCTTGGCCAGTTCAGCCACGCCCCCCTCTCTCTCTCTTCTGACTGATATGGAGAATTGTGAGAAAAAGGGGTGCCGTTGTCGTACTTAAAACCCAAAGACTTCTGAGTGAGGGAGGTCTAGTTGCACCAAATTACAAAGCTTAATAAGAAGCAGGCCAACTTAAGTCACCTATGCAATGGCTAGATGAAAATCCCGGCAATAGGTAATACACTAACTGTTAGACTCCACTAGAATATTAGACTTGATTATTGCCATTATGAAAAATCAACCCATTGGACTAAAGCTATTACGAGTAGCAAGACATTGCTGGCAAAGTCATACAGGGTTACGTGGTGCCATACTTTACTCTGCTGAAATACCCTTAAGGATGTTTGAGAGAGTTTCACGAGATACTCAACACACATGGCAACAGGCAATGGAAGGGGTCTGGCCGGGAGAATGTATGGAGATCCCTGTTTGGCAAATGTGCAAACTAGCCCATGCTTAATGTGAGTCAGATGTTCAGAATGCGGTGGGGGGGGGGGGGGGGGGGAAAGAGGGGGACAATTCTTGACATACAATGCACTCATCGGGGCAGTGGCTCTGGTGTGAGGACAGAGCCAACAAAATGAGATCTTCACCATCTTATACTGAGTAAGAAAGCTATTTAGCTACCATATGGAACATTATTCCAGCAATAAAGATAGAAAACCTCAGACTTAAAAAGGTAAGCACTTACACAGAGTGTGCCATCTTTCGCAACAGTAGATGCATTACACATCCAAAAATGCTTGTATATTAAATCAAATATTTGATCTGTAACGATCACTCTTTTTCGCTGGTTATCAAGTTTCTAGTGAACCTTTGGGTCTCAGTCCTCACAGCTGACAACCCCATCTCCTCTTTTCCTGACAATTATCTATCCAGGAAGTTTCCTATGTCGGATCGCAAGGGGAGTGCGTCACTTGTCTTGTTACACTGAATTAAGTTCAATATCCACATTTTTTCTGCCATGTGGACATTACAGTGCATGACCGTGGAAAAGGCATAGAATCTACTTTATAATAACATCTGACACCCCTGTGATGTATATATAAACCAAAGGACTACAAATGTGCCAAAATATTACATATACACTGAATAAATTTAAAATGAGACAGATGGTGACAGCTATTTATGGAGATATGTTTTAATTGAATGCAGAAAAAATGTTGATTGGTAATCAGTTAATTGGGAGCTCAGTTTTCCCCTGAACGAGAACAGACCCAATGAGGTTGTTGACCCCAGTTCTTTGGATAGAGACTTGGTAAGAAACTGCCCTTCGGACTAAAAATCTGTCATCAAGTTTAATGCCAGCCTTTCCAACAGAAGTTTGGTTGTGGTTTCTTTGGACAGTGGCAAACACAGATTATGTGTTGGTGGTAGTGATGGGGAGTAGTATAGCCTTAATCAAGTGTTTTGCACTGTACAATTCCACGTCCAATTGGTACACGCAACTAAGTTGATACAGGTAAGGGGCATATCAGTGCCACACTAAGGTGCTTGGTGAAGATACTCCCTCTGATTTGAGACATGAGGCTGACAATGTTGTGGGGAAAAACCAATGAAGTGGGAAAAACCAGTAAGGTGAATTTGTGCAATATAGCTCCAGATTCGGTACGCCATTCGTTGAGAATTAGCCTTTTCCAACCAACCCTGGGTAGTCTGCCTGCCTATATCAGTGTGATCAGCAAAGCACATAGCGTTCTAAAGAAGGCCTGGGATAGTAACAGGAATATGGAGG
The DNA here is from genome assembly GCF_964261635.1 of Lissotriton helveticus. Lineage (NCBI taxonomy): Eukaryota > Metazoa > Chordata > Amphibia > Caudata > Salamandridae > Lissotriton > Lissotriton helveticus. The sequence goes on along the minus strand of NC_136067.1, from coordinate 889,812,635 downwards.
AAATTAGGGAATACTACCATCTCAATCAATGCGATATACCTGCAATGGATAACAGCAGCTTAATCCATCTTTCCACAGTGTACCGCATGCTGGTGACTGCTTGGCCATAATTCCATAACTCCCCGTGTAGTACATGTAGCTTGCAATAGATTTGTATACTCAAGTACTGTACTATTTTCTTTCTACATTGCAAGACAAACTCAATGGGGTTAGTAGGAACATCGGAGATTTACCCCAGATTACCAAATTTGTTGTACTGTCTGAGCGATGAGTAATCTCATGAATCAGTGGGACAAGATTGGGATCAGGGTCTCATATAAAGAAGGACATTTTTGGCATAAACGTACGCTACCCGGTGCTGTCCTCCTTATCTCAAGCAAATGTTACCATGGTGTTCTCTCAATGTGTATGAAAGAGGTTCAATTGCTGTATTGTACAGCGATGGGCAGAGCGGGTAGCTCTGCCAAGTGTGTCTGGTTATTGTAATAGGATCTGAAACACTACCAGTCACACTCACTGGCAACCAAAAAAAAAAAAAAAAAAAAGAAAAAAAAGAAGAAGAGGGATATCTGGCTAAGAAATCATTCACCTAGGTTGCTACTCCAGAGCACCGTGAGCACGAAGTTCAACTCCTAAAGATCAACACCAGCAATGTCATATGCGTCCCTGTTATTAAGGGGATACCATTATGTAAGAAGAACACAGAGTATGCCATTTGCCTGGTTTTGGGAATATCAGAATAACAGTTTGAGGAGTATAGCTCCATATCCTCTATGCAACTCTGCTGTTAGCCATTTACTGCACAGGTATTTACATCCAGCCAAGGGTCTTATAGCATCGTGATCTCATGATCTCAACCAGTTGCAGCAAGCACTATGTCACAATCACATACCCATCATAACTTCATCTAAGTGTTGTTGCACAGCAACAGCGGAGATGGAAAGTTGGGACGTGGTCACTTAGACAGAATATGCTACAATATTAGCGCCACAACTGACTAGCTTACGTTCATCATCATCTAGCACAATCAACTCTTTGAGAGGCTGCTGCATGCAGGTTAGGTGGGTTGTTTTTAGGTTTCGACCTGGCGAGGGCACGAAGTGCCCCTCCCAGATCGAAAACTTTTGTCAACAGTATGGATGTCGGCACCGCCTCTGTTTCTCATTGGCTAGCTCCATAAATGGACGCTAGCCATTGGCAAACAGAGGCGTCCGTCAAATCCAGAGGCGACTCGTGGGCGTTCCTGGGATGTTTTTCTCATCCGGCCCCTTTGGAAACGTCAGTGCGGCGGTGGGCGGGGTTTACTTTTTTTTTTCTTTCCCTGTTGTTTTCGTCTTTACGGGAGTGTCTTCAGCCGGATTGGTGTTGTTTATATTTTCGTTCTTATACTTTATTTTATACTGTACTTCAGATCTTGTCGTGTTTCGAATTTTATCATTTGCGTTTGGGCAGAGTTCGAGAGAATAATACAAGCAACGATAACCTACGCTGTGTATTTTGCTCGTGGCTTACGGTGTCTCCTTAGGTACGTGCGACCCTTCGAACATAGCCCGTGTTTTCAATGTTTTGCTTTGTACTGTGTGCCTACCACCTCGCCCCGCTACGCGCGTAGGGCATCTCTCCACACAGTGCTGTGTACATGGCCTTCCACGCACTCCGCCCTCCATCCCCGCCCCTCCCCCACCGCCGCCCGCCCGCGTCTTGGGCAAGGACGTCGCGCGCGGTTCAGGCGCAGACTCACCATTTGTCCAGGCTGCCTCGGACTCCGGGAGCCGCACTGGCGAAGAGGGGGGTTCGGGGGCGGCAGACAAGGGGACGTCTGCGGTCGGACCCGGGAGCAGAGTGGCTCAGCAGTCCTGTGTCATTGGCATTCACCAGACGGGCAGAGCGGGCTCCACACAGCGGCTCCGAGACACCACTCTGCATGAGGAGAGAGCAGGCAGCGAGCGCTCAACACCACTGCCCCCCTCGCCCCCACCTTCTGGCTCCCGCGCAGCCCGCACCAGGCTTTATTCTCAACTGTTATATTCTGTGAGAAAGGGGGGCGCACGAGACTGTTGACAAGCACTGAAGCATGTCTACGACAGTCTTGACTGGGCTCCCTTCGCCATCACGTCCAGGTGATCAAGGGTACCTCAAGGGTGCCCATTCGTCAGCTCTGGTTCCCATCTCAGAGGGGGGCGTATTCTCTCCGACACGGCCGAGGTTCAAGGGCAATTGGGGGTTAGGGGCGGGAGCAAAGAGTGAAAAGGAAATTATGATATTCACTCTTCGGGGCGAGGGCTGATCCTGCTCAAGAGCAAGGCAAGCCTGACTCCACAAGGGACTGCCTTGCGGCAATAAATCAATGTAAGTACGCCGCTATTTACACAGCGCGTTTAGGGGGTCTTTGTCCAAGGCTAAGCCAATCCAGGAGGGATAGTGCACGGCTCTCCCGACACTGGATAAGTGCTATTTGCGGACCTGTTAAAGCCTTATACACCAAGCTCTGCTCGTCCCGCACCACTAAAAAATCCTTTGGGAGACAACCGGTGATTTCTTACAGTTAATTAGCATGTGTAGCGCACAATCCCCCATTACTATGGCATCGCAGCGCTTTTCGGTGATCCGGGTATGACTTGCTCGCCCAAAAATCATAAGCAGTACATTCTGGCGTTAGATCGTTCGGAAACCTTGCCCACATAGCGTAGCGCTCGTTCACAAAATAATGCATTGCACTTGCAAAGACGGGGCTCGTGAAAGACGAGGGGCAGAGTGCGAAGACTGAACCGCTATTAATACCGCAAAAAGGCATTGCTTTTCTTGCACATAAGGCATGCATTCTGTTCTGCACCCTTAGCTCTCTTCTGTAGTGCCGTCCCATCTCTACTCTTTACAGCCAGTTAGTACCTATGTACCCTCGCAGGTTAACACAATCAAAACACCACGACTCCCTTCACAACAATACACTCCCCCTTCCGTCCAGTCGGCTATGCTTTACTTCTCTCTACCTCTCCCCCAGAAACGATGTTAATACATCGATCAACCAATTCTCTGACCCCTAGCCAAACCACTATCTAACATCTTTCTTCAGTCAGTCACTCCACTTAGGTCCCAAGTCAGACGCCATACAGCGCACGTCCGGATCCTGTAATAATAATATAACAAAATTTTTTAAACTATCGCCATACAACTGCTGCCCAGTGCCTCAACTTCCCAACTTGTCCAAAACCACGCAGCAATTAACCATCAATTGACAGCTAGTTCACTTGAGTCCACCACAAAAACCTCGCCTCTACTGCCCTCCTTGAGGTATTTGCAATATTCAGCAGCCCACTACGGCTCCGTGCTTCCGATCAGCTTCTACCAAGGAATTTCAGGCATGGAACTGGAATGTTTATTGGCGCTCTTCTGCCTGTGCCACATCCCAATCAGGTGCAGTTAGGTCGCCACTCTTCTCTTTTACTATACAGCACCTCTTTCATCAACAATTCATCCAACCAAGGTGCTCCAGTGTGTGCGTGCATGTGACTGCTCCAGAGTGTGTGTGTGTGTGTGTGTGTGTGTGACTGCTCCAGTGTGTGTGTGTGTGTGTGTGTGTGTGTGTGTGTGTGTGTGTGACTGCTCCAGTGTGTGTGTGTGCGTGTGTGACTGCTCCAGTGTGTGCGTGCATGCGACTGCTCCAGAGTGTGCGTGACTGCTCCTGGATGGGTGTGTGTGTGTGACTGCTCCAGGGTGTGTGTATGTGACTGCTCCAGAGTGTGTGTGTATGTGACTGCTCCAGAGTGTGTGTGTGTGTGTGTGTGTGTGTGTGCGACTGCGCCTGGGTGTGTGTCTGTATGTGACTGTTCCAGAGTGTGTGTGTGTGTGTGTGTGACTGTTCCAGAGTGTGTGTGTGTGTGTGTGTGTGACTGCTCCAGTGTGTGTGTGTGTGTGACTGCTCCAGTGTGTGTGTGACTGCTCCAGTGTGTGTGTGTGTGTGTGTGACTGCTCCAGTGTGTGTGTGTGTGACTGCTCCAGTGTGTATGTGACTGCTCCAGAGTGTGTGTGTATGTGACTGCTCCAGAGTGTGTGTGTGTGTGACTGCTCCTGGGTGTGTGTGTGTGTGTGTATGTGACTGCTCCAGAGTGTGTGTGTGTGTGTGTGCGACTGCTCCAGAGTGTGTGTGTGTGTGTGTGCGACTGCTCCAGTGTGTGTGTGTGTGTGTGTGTGACTGCTCCAGTGTGTGTGTGACTGCTCCAGTGTGTGTGTGTGTGTGTGTGTGTGACTGCTCCAGTGTGTGTGTGACTGCTCCAGTGTGTGTGTGTGTGTGTGTGGGACTGCTCCTGTGTGTGTGTGTGTGTGTGTGTGTGTGTGTGTGTGTGTGTGTGTGTGTGACTGCTCCAGTGTGTGTGTGTGTGTGTGTGACTGCTCCAGGTGTGTGTGTATGTGACTGCTCTGGTTGTGTGTGTGGCTGGCTCTGGGTGTGTGTGTGGCTGGCTCTGGGTGTGTGTGTGGCTGGCTCTGGGTGTGTGTGTGGCTGGCTCTGGGTGTGTGTGTGGCTGGCTCTGGGTGTGTGTGGCTGGCTCTGGGTGTGTGTGGGTGGTAGTAATTGCTGTCTGCTGAGCTCGTCTGTAGGGTACAATAGTTCTCACATTTGCGAGAGATTAAGCTATTGGCAATGTAAATGACAATGCCATTTATTTATCTGTTTTCAAAACCAACACATACATACAAATTTTGTCATTTACAATGCCAATAGCTCTAACTTCTCCAAAGGCAAAACCGTTGCATTGTAAATGCTTGTTTCCCTGGTTATTCACCCTCATATCGACTGGTCACTGGGTATTTTTCAAGAACTTACATTTTTTGTCTGCAACCTCATTAAATTCTATCAAAAGTGCATTTGAATATCTCAAATGCCTTGGCGTTATGCATTAAAACATTTTTTAACTCTTCAAACTCGTTGCCGAAAACTACTTTAATGGATGTCAAAACTCACACATGTTTGGTATTGCACACTCCCCTTACGCATGCTTCCCACAGCATTCCTGTATTATCAACAGATGTTCAATTCCAACTACTCTGCAATTGCCTGTCTAACTTCTGTTTTGAAGAGTCCAAGAATGCTTTCCATGGGAAGTGCCTTATGTTTCTTCCGTCCCCTCCAAAGTATGAAAAACGAGTGAAGGAAACAATGAAGCATTTCAAATCCTCTACGGCAGATGCAGTTTCTCAACTCATCAATAATCTTTTTCTCTGCAGTACTATATTAATAACAGGGCCACACAGATTGAGATGGCAGAACGGAGACTGAGTGGAAAACAATCATTCACCATTGAAGGTTACCTGTAACTAAAAGTTAGTGAGAGGAACTTTGGCAACTGTGTAGCACTCAGAAATAACATTTCAAGTTTGCAGGTAGAAAGGGAGATAGTACATTGGGGGGACACATTTTGATGGTTTAAAGCTCATTTATGTTCACTTGCACTTTTGCTTTGAGTATGAAACGTACAAGGGAAACTGGGGAATTCCAAGTTTTGCATGGGGATTTATTTAAGGTAATAAGGCAAGGATATAACATGGCAAAATCCATACAAGAGAACTCCAATGGATAAAGTAGTAACCTACTTTGATGAAGCCGAGGATATAAGAGATCGATCAGGGGTGTCAAATTTAACAAAATAACTACTTGTCCATGGGGCAGGTTGCTTCATAAATCTACTTGTCCTGTAACAAAATCCACTTGTGCCCTATAATGCAGAGACAAATCATGCCTGCAATCTCATTATATAAGAGCTCTGATATAGCCTCTTGGATTATGCCACGACTCATACCATAGTAAGGTTTGAATACTAGCAATTCCCTTATGTTGCCACGTTTCTCCACAGATTTACATGATAGGGCTGAAGGTGGTGGAAAGCAATAGTTCCAGGGTTGGAATGCCCTTTCGAGTCTGTGCAAACCCCCTAACTTGCATTTTTTAAGGGTTTTCACCAACTCTTCTTTAATTTTTTCCCATTCTGAGAAAGGTTGGAAATTAACTCCAAACAATGGCAGGCGTAAAACTTTTCAGGTTTGGAAAAAAAGTGTTGGAGGGAAAGTGAAACACTCATTTTCGCATGAGTAAAATCAACACATGCGTATTTGCTAATGCTAAAATGCAGTACACAAATATTTTCTAGGAATACTATTTCTTGCCTACTTCTCTAAAGTCTTGTGAATTCACGAAAGCCGTATTTCTGCACATAATGCAAGGATATACACCATGGGTGCACTTTTGTGACTTTCTTTATTAATTGGGCCACTAATCAGGCCTAGCATTAAAACATGACGTTTTGTGTTTATTAAAATTCGGTGTCTCCCTCTCCATCGGCAAAAAAAAAACTTTGAACTTTGAATTGCATTTTTAAACTTATCCTACCTGCTTCTTGCTTTTCTGGGCACCAACTCCCACTTAGTCACTCCCGCGCAGCGGAGGCTAACGCTGCCGCGGGCGAGGGAAATCTTTCCTCGGCGCCATCAGCTGACCTGACCACAGGCCACGCCCACTCACGAGGCCTCGCCCCCGCCTTCTTAAGCCGGGCTGAATGAGAGCCCGAGCCTAGGACCCTGACACTCCTGAGGCACAGCCGGGAGCGAATGTATGTTGTTTTCCGTTTTAAAAAAAAAATTGGAACTTTGAATTGCATTTTTAAACTTATCCATACCTGCTTCTTGCTTTTCTGGGCACTAACTCCCACTTAGTCACTCCCGCGCAGCGGAGGTTAACGCTGCCGCGGGCGAGGGAAATCTTTCCTCGGTGCCATCAGCTGACCTGACCACAGGCCACGCCCACTCACACGAGGCCACGCCCCCACCATCCCCTATAAAAATGTGTACATCTCGGACGCACAGCGGACGCGCCTAAGGCAAGCCCGTCTGCGCCCGTCCGCGGCCGACCGAGGCACGGGGCATGTCCCCCTGCCGGTTTCATCAAATACACTACTGCTGACTTGATCCGCCTACACTCCTGCTACCCTACCCCTCAAGCACTTCCGTCTAGCCTTGAGCCACTGGGGATTTTCTGCGCCAGAGACACCTTTCCTGAGATAGAAACCCCTATACCCCCAGTCTCCCTGCCAGCCTCCAGTTTTCCCACTATTAATAGGCTTCTAAATCCCAACCTAAAAGTCATTTATCTTAATACACGCTCACTGGTAAAACACCAGTTGGAAATCTTTGCCCTGCTAGATTCTGAGAAACCGGACATATTACTACTAACAGAAACCTGGCTCAATGAGGAGTCTGCCCCTGATGTTCTTGCGGCAATCCCCACTGGTTGCTACATCATTCAAGCAAACAGGCCTTCGGGTAAATCAGGAGGTGGGGTTGCAGCGATTGTTAAGAACTCTATTAGATTCTCCGCCTTGACGGTAGTCGGTATTCCCTTGGTCGACCATCTCGTGCTGAGGCTTGATTCTCCAGTGACCCCGCTAATTTGCGTCCTAGTCTACCGTCCCCCTCAGTCCATGCCCAATTTTCCTACAATGTTCGGAGACATGATCTCCCAACTTGTCATTAACAACTCTAAACTTTTAATCTTAGGCGATTTTAATTATTGGCCCTTTGACGTCAAAGAGAGTGCCTGTTCTGCTACATTCTCCAACCTTCTTGTCAGCATGAACTGCCTCTCCCATATAAAATCAGCAACTCACATTAAAGGTCACACCCTAGACCAGATTTGGACCTCCAACCTGGACATAACCGCCCTCTCAATCTCACCCTGCCTATGGTCAGACCATTTTATGATTTCTTTTTCCCTCATGATTGCTCCCTGCCCTAGCAGAGTCCTGGAAGGCAACCTTTCGGCCCGAAATTGGAACAGGGACGATCTCAGTGAATTTGTCACATTACTCCGATCCTCCACCCCCCCCTATCTTTGATCCATCGATACCCAAGCCTCCGCCCTCACACACTGGCTAGAATCAGCAAGCGACACTGTGGCTCCACTCAGACAGATTAGAATTAAGCGCTTGCATGATGCTCAAAGGTGGTTCACTGAGGACCTCAAAGCCCTGAAATTGGGCCTCAGGCAGGCTGAGGTGCCGGTGGCGACGCGGCTACGCCCTCGACATGAAAATACGATTTACATCCCTGCATAAGGAATACAAATTAGCGGTCCTACAAGCCAAGACCACTTATTTCTCCCAAAAAATCGCTGACTCCTCCACTAGAACCAAGGATATTTTCTCCATCGTGGAGGAACTGTCAAACCCAGATAGGGTTACCATTAAACCCCTTCCTTCTCGTGCACTCTGATTCTTTAAATCGCTTTTTTGTGGAGAAAATCACCAATATCAAAAACAGCATTCTTTCCTCAACCCCGCCCCACCCTCCGGAGCTCGACCCTTCCTTGCTCTCTTCCAACTCCATGCAGCTGTCACAGATTCCTCCAATCTCGGAGACGGAGCTTCTCACCCTCTTAAAAAAGGTTACCTCCGGATCCCCCACGGACTGTTGCCCCCCCGATTCTCCGTGAGGCCTTTACAGCCTGCCCTTCCCCCCCTTTGGCGCTGCTGAACAACTCTCTCTCTTCTGGCCTAGTCCCTTGGTCGTTTAAAAGAGCAGAGGTTGTGCCCATTCTGAAAAAACCCACGGCAGACCCTACGGTTATGAGTAACTACCGTCCTATATCCCTCCTTCCCTACCTCAGTAAAGTCATGGAGTCTCATGTTACTAACATCCTGAGCACCTTCATTGAAGACTCTCACTTTCTTGATTCCCAACAAGCTGGATTTCGACCTAACCACTCTACCGAATCTGTTATACTTTCAGTTATGGAGGAGTTGCGGAGAGGGGCTGATTCCAACACCAGCCAGGCCTGGGTGGTCCTGGACTTGTCGGCCACCTTTGACACGGTCGACCATAACATCCTGGTCGACCGTGTCGAAGAGGCTGGCATCCGGGGCACCGCCCTTGACTGGGTTCGCTCCTTTCTGAGCAATCGCCGCCAAGCGGTTCGACTCTCAGTTTTCTGCCGACGAGGTCGAACTAACCTGCGGCGTCCCACAGGGCTCCTCCTTATCTCCCCTTCTTTTTAATTTATACCTCACTCCCCTCATTCGGTCCTTACGCGGCAGCGGTGTCACCGCGTTTAACTACGCGGACGACATTCAGTTGGTTTTCGATATCAGCTCCTCGGACCACTCCATCGACAACTTCCAAACCACCCTCTGTGACATCAGTGACTGGATGGGGGTGAACCATCTGAAACTCAACCCCGACAAGACAGAGTTACTGCTTGTCGGGGGAGTCTCTAAGCCCTGGAAATCCACCTTCTGGCCTGCGAGGCTGGGTCTTCCCCCCAGCCCTGTCAACTCAGTAAAGAGCCTTGGGATCATTGTCAGCAATGACCTCACCATGAAGCCCCAGATCAACGCGGTGGTCTCCTCTAGTTTTTTCCAGTTAAGGAAAATCCGAAAGATCGCACGCTTCCTGACCACCGAGGCTCTTACCCTGTTTTTGCTGGCCTTAGTCATCTCCAGGATAGACTATGCCAACTCCAGGATAGACTATGCCAACTCGCTTTATGTTGGCATTCCGGCCTATCAACTGAAAAGGTTACAACTCGTACAAAACCAGGCGGCACGGCTTATCTACCATCAGCCAAAACACCAACATGTCCGCCCCCTGTTGAAATCCCTCCACTGGCTCCCGGTATCTGAACGTTGTAAGTTCAAATTGGGGTGCATCACTTCCAAATCCCTTGCAGGCACAGGCCCTTCTTTCATTTCATCTCTACTACACCCATATGTCCCCTCCCTTAATCTTCGCTCTTCCCACCTGGTCTTACTCCGGACCCCGACCTTCAAACGTAAAAAACTGGGTGGACCAAGGTTCTCATACCTTGCCCAATTATACTGGAACGCCCTCCCGTTAGGCCTGAGACAAGCCCCCTCCTACATCCACTTTAGGTCCCTCCTTAAAACTCACCTGTTTTGTAATGCTTACAATTAACGCTTCTAGCCCCTCGGATTGTCTGCCTCCTTTTGCTTTAGCGCCAAGAAACCGTTGGGTGTTAGCTGCGCTTTATAAATTCTTTTTACAGTACATTACATTACATCGGCTGGCTTAGCGGCGAGTGACAGCATTCGGCTCTTTCACAAGGAGCATATCGGCACAAAAATTAGTTTTGTTCAGTGCCAAGAACTATTGTAACAATGTGTGATTTTTGAGACCAAAAACAATGTTTACTTCTGCCAATGTTTGTTATAATGGTGACGGCCCAGCAGGTCTCGCACCAATAACGCTTTACAAAAACGATGCCAAAACAAGTCACGCATTGACAAAACCTAAAGGCTGCCCACCAATTTCAGACCCACTAGCTTTGCCAATGCTGGTATTTTTTTAATATTTCCCACAATCTTTTTGAAACTGGTTACACGGACTTTCCATTATGTATATTTTTGGGAAATACTAGCATACATCAACACATTTTACTAAATGATGCTGCAAAGAAATGCTACCTAAAATTTTACTGTATATTTGCTAAATGTTTTTTTTCCTACTTGCATTTTTTTGTGAACATTTTAATTTGAAAGCAAATAATCCTCACTCTTGTGTTCAAGCTTCTGCAACTATTTGCATCTATTCAGAGAGCATTTTGGGACCATTATACATAGCCTCATTTTGCTAAACTTCGAAAAAGTGTCTACACATTTTTATACTGGAACCACTGTCAGTATTGCAATCCGAGCTTACAACATTTACTTAGAGCGCTCACCCTAATAATAAAGGTTTTGCATTTATGAACCGTAAATACAAGTTTGAACAACATTACCACATGGACAAAAATATTACCTTAAGTACAGAAAATGCCCTTCCTGGTCCATAATGTGGTACTGTAAACTGGCAGCCAAAGGGTTTGTGTTGTAGGGGTTGGGCCTACTTGCCCCAAGGAGGAATGAACATGAAAATGGGTTGCCCTTGGACCCAAACAGTATGTCCTGGGCATCAGGCAATAGGAATTCCACATCCTTGTTGGTAAAGTGGAATGGAGAAAACAATCCGTTGATTCAAGTATTTGTGAGACAATTAAGTCAAGTTTATTAGAAGCACCATTTCCCCCCTACATTAAAATGCCCAACAATCAGGATCTCATATGCAAATTTGATGTGAAGAGCAGGAATATACTGCCCGTATGTTTGAAAGTTCTGTGGTCACACACAATTATCAGACCTTCGAGAGAGAGAAATAAAGTACTCAAAAGGTATGGCAACATTTTGGATTTCTGAGACATTAACCAAGAGAGAAAGTAGGATTGCACTTACTCTGAGAAGGAATGCAAAATGTCTCTGCTTAGTGAAATGTTTATTTTGTTAGGATGCAAAATTGTAAGCTTATCTACAGTAATGTTAAACACGTAAGGTGAATATCTCGGGACCATGTAAAAAAACATAACCAATCATGGACGTATTTTTCAATGGTTCATTTAACAAATTTATTTAAATTCTACAATCTCTATTAGTTTGTGCAAGTACAGCGCAGATGCAAGCAAGCCCATACCCTTAATCCCTGTACAAAAACAACTCAAAAGCTACCATGTGCTAGCCATACCCTTAATCCCTGTACAAAAACAACTCAAAAGCTACCATGTGCTAGACATACCCTTAATCACTGTACAAAAACAACTCAAAACCTACCATGTGCTAGGTGGCTTTCTTCTAGTTGGTGAAGGTCAACATGCTCCTTCAGGATCTGACTACTTGAACAGACTAGTTGACAAAATGGACATTCGTACTGTTGTAGATCATTTCCTGAAAGACATTTTGGAAGTGAGAAAACAAATCATTTTGGACTTCACTGGTTGAGGAAAAGAGCAAACATTTAGTCACAAAAGATATTTAAATGAAGACTGCACAACAAATAATGCATACAAACCGCACAACAAATAATGCTTTAGTGTTTATTCATGTAAATCTACAAATATAATGCTCACTTTATTAATAAAGCAAAATTTGAATCTACACCAAATTAACAAATCATGTTCTCTGAACAACATTTCACCTTCATAAATTGGTTAACAGGACTATTGTTTGGGTTTATTCCATATAAACAAATATGGCATGGACTACACCCTAAAAAAGCCTAACGGTACAAAAGATGTACACCTATCTAGTTTAGCCACAGGAAAAAGTGTTCACCAAGTATGGAGTGGTAGTAGCAAATTAGGTCACTTAATCAAGTGCTTGTTGTTCAACTGTTTTCAGGTATTGCCATAAGTGGGTCTTTGGTCAATGGCAATTAGACAAGGGTGAGGTTGGGACAGGGTGAATGTGTGAGGAATGGCCGGTATGAAGACACACTCGGTTTGATGTATTTATGCATGACAATAAAAAGAGCTTAGAATTTGATGGGGAGCTGATAAAGCTATGGAGAGATGCAAGTTACGTGGCTCAATTCCTCACATGTTGTGAGTAATCAGCCTGTAGTGTTCAGATTCCTGAACGAGACAGTGTTGGTGAGAAGGGGACTACACTTCGGAAGACTCTTTAATCAGGAATTCCTGAAACGTTTAGAGTACCATGACTTGAACTATGTGTGGACTAGAGGATGTTAATCTAGGGATATCATTAGTGATATCATCGTTGATGTCAGTGACATCATCAATGATGCCATTGAAAATGTAATGAGTGATGTAATGCGTGAGATCGTAGGCAGTGCATGGTAGGGGAGGAAGGTAAACATTGTTTTTTATATTATTACAATACCCAACTAAAACATAACTTTAACCTTTGTTTTTTTGTTTTTTTTATTTGGGGGGGTTGGGGGGGGAGGGGGAGTGGATTGCTAAGCTTTTGCTTTTAACGTAAGCTAAAATGCTATTATCTTACCTAACTATAACATCCCTTTATCTTTTAGTTTTCTAAGTGACTTTCTGCGTTTTTTTAAAACACACAGTAAGCTCATATTACCATACCTAACCATTTCATTTTTACTTTTGTTTTTTTCAGTGAATTTCAGTTTTTTTTTTTATCTTATTCATCCAACTCCCTCACGGACGATAGCTCTAGGGTGTTCGAGGCGTGGGGGGGTTGGCCGCTGGGCATCAAAGTCCTTGTGGGTAGCCGGAACCCCCTGTCCCCACACCGTGCATAGCCTTTGACAACCCAAATCCTGTGAGCTGCCAACCCGTCATGGGCACCCACCCCACACTTTTCTCGGTTTTAATTTTTTCCACAGTACTTCGGTGGTATTGAAGCTCAAGCATCACCTGCGGTACCACGAAAGCCTCACTTATTGAAGCTTGAGTGGTCTTGTGGTGTCACAGCTCAGGCAGGAGAAGCCTGGGATCCATGGCACACTTTTTTGGCCCAGGGTTGGTCGGAAGGTTCAATCAAACATTTGTAAAGCATGGCACAGCACCTGTGAGGGTCTCGTGCTGCAAGAGCTATTTGCTGTTGCGTGGAGGTTGATCAGCCAGAACAAAGCAGTAAAAACAAGGCAAAAAGAAGGAGAAAGCACTCAGAAAAACGAGGGGAAAGGAAGGACAAGCATTGGCAAGGGTCAATTGGTCTCGAAAATGCAATTGTTGTTGGTGTTGTCAAAGTGAACTCCTTTCAATCACGCTAAGCCAAGTTACCGGACCAACAGGCAGTAAAATGTATATGTTAATCTGTCAGCGCCACTTAGGGGACGATAATTCGATTCATTTAGGTCATAGTCTGGAGTAGAGAAAGAAATGAAACCCAAACATGCTAGCCAACAATGAGCCTTGTTTGCGGGGTGCCACTACAGTAAACACCTAAGTGCTGGGGCAAGGGAGGCACACTCGAAACCCTCATGATGTACATCCCAGCCAGCATTTCTACCCGTTATACCTTATAATCTTTAATAAATCAGAGCCCCTAGAAGGCAGTGTCACTAGCCGTGCCATGACGTAAAGGAACTTAATTTTTTCCAGCTCCAACAAGGACAAAATACATTTATAAAAAAATAAAATCCTGGACAATGAGGGACATTACTCAATTTTGTTGATACAGGAGGCGTTTCTTTCCTTTCGGGCACCTGTCTTTATAGACTTACTTTATTTAATATATGAAGCCGGCTGCGATTTAGTAGTAAGTACAGAAATGCGGATGGTGTTTAATTCAATACATTAATTTTCTGTGGAGAAAAGGGCAAAACATTAGTACACCAACATTTGTAAACGAACAGCCAGGCTGAAAACATGGTGCCCCAGTTGAAAGACATAGCCACTGCTATTGGGCGATCTCAAGCTCCACTTGCCGGACAACTATTGTGAGCAAGGACGTGCCCAGTGTTCTTATTAGTGACTACTCTGTCCCCAGCATGTAGAAAATTTCAATTTTTCTCGGAGGGTCGGGGATGGCAAGAAAATCGGAAATAAGGTGACCACCACCCAGGAGGGCAGATTCTGGGCAGTGACTGTATAAATTAAGGAAAAATGGTCAGTTTTAAGTACACATCTGAGTAGGTCAAGAAGGGATATAAAAGTTAATAGATGTCGGACACAAATACATGTCAAAGTATATTTATGTTCTTTTAGTTTGTATACTACTGTGAGTTTTATACAAACATCCATATGTTACTGCGCTTGTTTAAAGCTATAAAACCTAACAAACATAACACTAAGTTGGCATACGGGACTATTTGCCACACAATGATGTCCATATGCCATGTACAAGACTCAGCAGAATTATTAATATTACATTGTGCAAAATATGTACAGTGCACCTAGTTTGTTCACACTCATGCATGTGTGCATCCATCCACCCAAGCATCAGTTCGCTTATCCATCCATTCACCTACCCAGAACCATGCATCCTTCCACTCAACCATCTGTACATCCATCCATTCCTGCACCCATCAAGATCAATTTCTCTTCTAAGCCAACACAGCCATCTCTCCATTCAACTACGTCTTCTCAGTTCATTCACACATTCTCCATCTATCAATCCATCCATGGAGCCATCCATAATTGTTTCCATCATTAATACCATCTACCCATCCATCTGTCCACCCATCCCAAACAAAACAAAAAAAGAAATATCAAAATAATAGACCATGCTCATCATAAAAAAAGTTTGCTATATGTGCAAAATGCTTAGTGCCCTTTACATGATAGGAAACAGTTAAAAGGGAAAATAAAATGAAAACCATTATACTACAAGATGGAAGAGAGATGAGCAGGAAACTGAATGAAGATTTCCAAATCCTGTTTGGCTGAAGATATTTCTGTTCTCTTTGATGTCTATTAAGAGGAAGGGTGACGTTTTTACTTTGGCACAATGCATTGGGCAACGTTGGATGCCTTGTCCATTTTCCTCAAGGGGGAAGTTCTTGACTTTGTCTAACTACCCAGGCATCAAAAAACCTTCTCCCAGCCAGAGTCAAAGTAAGATATAAATGTTTTAGGAGGTGTAAACTTGAAGGCATATTTGTTAGAATTTAACATGAGGTGTCTGGAGTTAGGTATGCTTAGAGGTATTGCAGACACGTTCATTGTGTGGATGCATGTGCACGTGGTTGTAGGTGGGGATGGGTGAGTGGCTGTGTGTGTCCTGAGTGTGAATATTGACATATTACCTACATTGCAATGCTAATCTGGTGTAAAGCAAATTGCACAAAGAGAACATATAGCTTACTTGCAGTGATAGGTTCACATAAAAACACCATACACTCCAGAGGTGCTCATTAACCTAGTTGCTGCTGTATCAGGGCTACAGGAACAGTAGAGCATTAAAGGCCAGAAGAGACTACTGCAACAGGCCGTCTAATTCCCAGAGTGCAAAACTAAGAACTGTCAGAAGGCCTCTCATTGTCTATGCGTTTTTAAGCAGTATACGTTGTTGTCCTTTACATTCACACCAGACAACATTATACAAGGTGAGATTCACTTATATATTTTTTAAGGAATGATTTAAGGGATTTGCCCAGAATTATAGGATACTGAGCTGACGCCGGACTCAAACTTGAATCGGACTCACTCGTTAGACCACATCTCCGATTATATACTGTAGTGACTACAGAACTCCAGGGTTTCCAGAGCCATCACGTGACTCAGAGTGCCTGACTCTGAGAAGTGGATTAGTGGTGAAATTACAGACAAATGTTGTCTCCTTTAAGTAGAAGCAGACCATGGAGGCTTTGAAGTGGGCTTCGGACACAAACCTTCAATGGCTCTTGTGAAGTACATGTAAGAGTCAAACAAACAAAAAAAATGAAGTGTATC
Source organism: Lissotriton helveticus (assembly GCF_964261635.1). NCBI lineage: Eukaryota > Metazoa > Chordata > Amphibia > Caudata > Salamandridae > Lissotriton > Lissotriton helveticus. Next base: position 889,796,440 of record NC_136067.1, on the reverse strand, counting down.
CAATGCCCCATTAGGACAGGAGTTTGGTGGACGGGGGAATCGCGTGTTGTGCCTTTTGTGTTCAGGTTTGAAATTTCAAAAAGTAGCCCTCATGCAATGCCCACAATGACCACTGCATAAGTGCAACAATAATTGGGGAGCTCGCTCGCGCAGGGCTGAAATCCAGAAAAGGCATGACTTATGCATGCCCTTGGCAAACGGGGACATTGTACAATGGAGCGATGACTGTTGAAGCCAGTGGCAAGCTAATCTGGTGTAAAGCAAATTGCACAAAGAGAACATATAGCTTACTTGCAGTGATAGGTTCACATAAAAACACCATACACTCCAGAGGTGCTCATTAACCTAGTTGCTGCTGTATCAGGGCTACAGGAACAGTAGAGCATTAAAGGCCAGAAGAGACTACTGCAACAGGCCGTCTAATTCCCAGAGTGCAAAACTAAGAACTGTCAGAAGGCCTCTCATTGTCTATGCGTTTTTAAGCAGTATACGTTGTTGTCCTTTACATTCACACCAGACAACATTATACAAGGTGAGATTCACTTATATATTTTTTAAGGAATGATTTAAGGGATTTGCCCAGAATTATAGGATACTGAGCTGACGCCGGACTCAAACTTGAATCGGACTCACTCGTTAGACCACATCTCCGATTATATACTGTAGTGACTACAGAACTCCAGGGTTTCCAGAGCCATCACGTGACTCAGAGTGCCTGACTCTGAGAAGTGGATTAGTGGTGAAATTACAGACAAATGTTGTCTCCTTTAAGTAGAAGCAGACCATGGAGGCTTTGAAGTGGGCTTCGGACACAAACCTTCAATGGCTCTTGTGAAGTACATGTAAGAGTCAAACAAACAAAAAAAATGAAGTGTATCCAATGCCCCATTAGGACAGGAGTTTGGTGGACGGGGGAATCGCGTGTTGTGCCTTTTGTGTTCAGGTTTGAAATTTCAAAAAGTAGCCCTCATGCAATGCCCACAATGACCACTGCATAAGTGCAACAATAATTGGGGAGCTCGCTCGCGCAGGGCTGAAATCCAGAAAAGGCATGACTTATGCATGCCCTTGGCAAACGGGGACATTGTACAATGGAGCGATGACTGTTGAAGCCAGTGGCAAGCCTATGGGTGGGCAGAAGCCCCTGGTGTAGCTACACATGGTCTCCATTCGAGACAGCGGATTTATGAATCCCACCCCAGGGCAGTAGAAAAGGGAGCTTTGTATTTTCTTCACGACAGCCAGCACACAACCATCACTATCTTCATCAGTACAAAAGTCCATCATTTTTTGCTCCCCATACCATTCCAGTTTGAACCCAGCCATATACAAATCAGTCTTGACCCTGCTCCTGCTGGGTGAGTAGTGCGCTATACAAATTCTTTACTTACTTACTTCCCATGGGAACAGTCCAGCCCGAGCTGCCAGGGCAGGTCCTCCCTGGACCAGAAACAATCATCCTGGGACCAGGTTAGGGGTTTCATCCCTTATCAGCCAGGCTAGCTTGCCTCCAGTGGTATGGAGAGCATGGGACCCACGCATGGGCATACCCATCCCACTCGGGGTGACAAATGCAAAAAGAACAATTGATGGAGAGAATGTTGAACAAGGTCATACATTCATCCCAGTACATAGATCTGGGCCTAAATCCATCCATTGTTCCTTTTACTTTTGTTGAAGGAAGTGGGAAGGGTATGCCCAGACGTGGGTCCCGTGCTCACTGCGCCACTGGATTCAAGCTACCCTGGCGGACGAGGGGTGATGCCGCAAAACCAGTCCCAGGATGCTTGTTCCTGGTTCAGGGAGGACCTGGCGTGGCATTTCGGGCTGAACTTTTCCCAGGAGGAACAGGGTCAAGACTTTACTATCTTAGTGTAACCGGTCTTCTTATTTTTAAAATCGTATTTTTTTTCTTTTTCAATGGTCTGTGTATCATAACCTCTTTTGGTGAATCGTTCTCCTATTTCTTGTATACAGGAAGAGCCATCAGAATGTATATAAACGCAGATGCAGTTGAGTGTCCTGTGTTGTGGCAGCCTCGAGGGAATGCACAAATATAACTGTCACCCAGCCCAGACGTGTATTGAAGACAGACTGCAAAGGGCACAGAGCAGTAAGTGCAAAGGAATGCCCACTTTCTAAAAGTGTCATTTCTAAAACAGTACGGTTGAATCCAACTTCACCTGTAAGGAGGATTTGTCATTACCAGTCCAAAGATATAAAACATGATAAAACAACTCCTCTCTGGTAAGGAATTACCAATTAAAAAGGTATAAGGGAATTCCCAATGCTAACCTATGAGAGAGGTAGGCCTCAAAGTAGTGAAAAACAAAATAGGATGCTTGTCACCACCAGGATATGCAAACCAAAACAGTGCATGTCTTACCTTTTACATACATATCAGCCTGCCCTTAGGCTACCTAGAACCTACCTTAGGGGTGGGTGACATATGTAATAAAAGGAGAGTTTAAGGTTTGTCAAGTAGTGTTCAATGCCTAGTTGAAGTGGCAGTAAACTGCACACCCAGGCGTTGCAGTGGTAGGCCTGGGACCCGTTGGAAAGGCTACTTCTGTGGGTGGCACCATCAGTGCAGCATCACACTATTAGCATTTAACTTACAGGCCCGAGTATGGTATGGCACTTACAAGTAAATTAAATGTGTCAATCAGGAATACATCAATTATAAACGTTTAGGGAAGAAGCACTTGAGCACAGATTATCAGTGCTAAAGTGCTTAGAGACCTACGGCCAACAAAAAGATACAGCAAAACATGGAGATAAAAAGCTAAAGGTATGGGGGAAGACCACCCTAAGTATACCACGTCTAAGTTTTATTTTAAACATTTGAAAGACAAAGACATTTCATGTATTTTTCAATTCATGGATGAGAACTGAATAGCTACTCGTTTGTTAACAGATGAAATACCACTTGCCTGATTCAATTTTATATGACTATAAATTGGATGTATTCCTCTCTCCAACTTTTGTTCCTCAAAATCTCTGATGTGTTCCAATTCTCTATTATCACTACTGATTGTGCATCTTGATAACATTATGAAAGGATACTTTCCCAAGGCTTCTTTTATTTACAAGACTTTATCATCTCCAACTTCACTTGGACCTAAAGTGTTTTGGAGCTTTTATGGGAAGAAGATTTAATTGCCTCTTTATCGCCTCAATTTTAGGACTATATATGGCTTAAATTATTTTAAACTTCTAAAGCAGCACATACTACACAGCCACTCTTATTTATAATAGAGCTGTTATTTCTATGCTACATGGTGCTAAATAGGATACTTCTACTTCTCCCCTGTGTTGGTCCTGTTCTGAACATACTGGATCCTTTGTCCACAGGCTTTAGGATGGTCACCATGGTAAAGGTGTTGGACTCGTGGAAACTGCCTGCAGCAAAAGCTCCCATTGAGAAATTAGAGTTTGTGAACATCCCTGCACCATGTGGCAGGCACCAAGAGGCCACATGGTGCAGGGATTTTCAGAGGGGGCACCCAGGTGCCCCCAAGCACAGGTGCAGAGAGACAGGGGGCCCTGCCAGGTGCTCTCAATGTCGCTTTCCGACAGCCTTCCCACGTCAGAAAGGGAGACATGGTGAGGCTGTCAGATCCGACATCATAATTACGACTGCGGAAACTGCGTCCTTAAGGGATTATGAAGCCTTTCCGACCGACGGGCTGTGTCAGTAGGTCCCTACAACTGCTGCCTTCAACCACACGCCATCATAATGCGTTGGTCAGAACGCAGCAGTAAATGCGATTCGGACTGCAACCGACGGCTTGTTTGTTGCGGTCTGAAATGCATCAAAATAAGACCCATAGTGTATCCTGTTAACTTTCTGTCTTTGCACTCATTGCATTCTTAATATAGTTTTCTTTCCTCTATTATCTTTTCTCCCCTTCTTGCTCCATCTTAATCTCTCGGTTTTTAATTTTTTAAACATGTGTAAAAAAAACTTTTTTTTTCTCAATCTTTGGATGCTTCTGTTTTACGATATTTTACTATTTAATAAATTATATTTTTTATAATATTGCTGTCGGAAATTGCCAATACACATTACTGAACATTTTTTCTTCTTAAACCGCATATCTCCAGGTCTTTTTTGGGGGATTTTTTTTTATTTTGGTGTCATTCGATTAAAATTTACCTTGTTTTCTAATTTGGTTTTGGATTTTCATTGTTTGGTGTTTATACTTTATTACCGCTATTATACTACATAATTACTTTACACACTGTCCTATATTAACCTGGTGCCCTGTGCCACAACCACTAGAGAGTCGAGCTCCAGTTAATTTAACCAGATGGCATATAATGTTCTTATTCCTTTGGGTTAGAGGACCACCCACCCCAACTAATATACTTTCTTACACCCTTGGTTTCAGACAAAATGTCAACAAATTGAATTCTGTAAACTAGCCACAATCTCAAATTATCTTGGATACCAAACATTCTGTGCACAAGGGTTCATCTTCTTCTGCCAGTTAATTACCTCCTGCTAAACTACTTGCCATTGTTTACACCAGATTGAATAGAAACAAGCATTGAAAATGCAACAGGTCTCGCCTTTGGTTAAATTAAAGCCATTTGCTTAGCTAATGGTATTGTATAGGAAAGCAAATGGCTTTAACATGAAACACTTGGCCATTGTATAAACTTATCTGTAGTGAAATACATGTTCATATTGCTTTTGGAAAACGGTATACAATTCCACATCACAATTATTTAGTACTATTTAAATAAGTCACAAACAAATTCCAAGTGGTGCAGATATAGGAAGACAAATTCGAAATGTACAACATATAAATGAACAGGACTTTGAAATTCAGTAAGTTAATATAGTGGTCCCTAATTACAATGAACGAACGGTTGTCTCGATGGGGGCGTGGCTAGCCAGCCAAGATGGTGGTCGGCTGAATCCCGAGCTCCGGTGCTGCCCAGGGGTAATCTCCTGATTTAGACCGTCTGGAGGTCCGGTATTGCCTGTCGAGGTACGTATCCTGCCGCAGGAACCCCCTGGGAACCTCTGTGTGGCACCGGCAGCCGCCACGGACAGCGGGGATCCCAGCGGAGGCCCGGGCCTATTGCGGCCTAGGTTTACGATAGCAGCCAGGGATCAAAGTGCGGGAGGAGCACGGCCCTGCCCGGGCACAAGAAAATCGAGGTGCCCAGTTTGGGGTCCAGCGGATGTCGGGGCGAGTCCTGATTGCCGGACAGCTGTTGCCACGTGTGGCGATGACCCGGGACACATGAGAAAGTGGTGACGGAGGAGAGCGTTGGCGCTGGACAGTTTGCCCCGTGTGACGAGGGGAGGCATCGTGCAGCCGATTGCACTGGGCCGGCTGGTGACTGGGACCAGCAGTGCTGTTGGAGGACCGAGGAGCGGGCTGAGGAGTGCGAGGCTACCACGCAGGGCGCTAAGCTGAGCGCGGACCCTGCACCTGAGGACAGTTGGTGAGGAGACCGATTTCACTGGACAGGGGGGTTGCTTACTCCTTTGCCCCCCCGCTTGTCCTCATCCCCTCCTCCTGTTTTCCTTCTCCCTCTACCCCCCGGCTAGGCCTGGGTGACGACCGGGACGAAGTGTGGTGAAAGCCCGGGGGGATCGGAGTAGAGAAACTAGGGCTTTGGTGGGGACGGATTACACCCCGAGGAGAGGCCTTCCCCTGATCTGCTACCGGCTGACGACGAGGACACTGGAGGGTGAGTCCTGGACTGGGGACTGCGGATGTAGGGCCCTGGAGATGAAGGGGAGCCGCGGGAGAGGGTGAGGAGGCCGACAAGGGGTAACTATCAGAGACTGCAGGAGGCCGGTCAGTTGTTGGTCTCTCTGGCCATGGTCCGCAAGGGGGTGAGGACACAAGACACTCGGGAAGACCCGGCTGCGGCACAACATGCCCCGCCCGCAGAGGACGGCGGGACCTTATCCGGACTGGGTGGGTTGAACAATGCTGGTGGGCAACAATCCGACAAACTGGATTTGATATTGCAAGAGATTAGAGACTCTAGGACGGCAATGGAGCGACAACTTGGGACCCTCACTACCAACAGGTCACTGTTGAAGGCTGACGACAGTAAATTGGCTGATAAGGTCAAAGATCATGGTCTTGCGATTGCTGACCTCACCCAGACGGTGGCGGACCACACGACGTCTATTCAGCAGCTGCAGCAGCAGGTAACATCACTAATAGACCGCGTGGAGGGGCGCAATCGGCGCAACAATATTTGCGTCATTGGCCTTTCGGAGCGATGTGAGGGGGGGTACATGCCGCAGACTTCATGGAGCAGTGGTTCCGGGACCATGTAGCTGCGGAGGATCTGTCCTCGCACTTTTGTGTGGAAAGAGCGCACCGCATCCCCACTGGGAGGACCTAGACCTGGCCGTCCACCTCGCCCCCTGATCGTCCGACTGTTAAATTACCGGGACAGGGACGCCCTCCTTCAGAGAGCAAGAGAGAAATCTCTAATACAATACGAGAACTGCCGCGTGTCTCTTTATCCGGATTACACCAACCTAGTACAGAAGCAACGTTCCTCATATCAGGATGTGAAGAAGAGGCTTCAAAAGGCCGAGTGGGGGCGTGGTCTAAGCGCCGACTGGGATGGCGGCGTGAGCCCGGAGCTCCGTCCCGGATCCCGCATTACTCCTGTTAATACCTGCTATAGGACCGACGAAACGTCCTGAGCTTTCGCCCTCCGCAGCGGACTGACGGGGGCGAGCATTATAGGACTGGATTCTGTCCTGAAGCGGTGCGGGGAGACAGAGCGGAGCTCTGGAGGAATTGTGCCTTGGGACCCAAGATGGCGGCGGTGGCGATGATCCGAGCTTGAGGGACGGAGCTCGGAGGGGCTGCCCGACCGCGGTGCACTGGGGGCGGCCGCCGCGTGCGGACTGCGGGAAAGTGACCCGACGGCATAGGAGGAGCAGGGGATGTCTGCGCTGCGGTGAGCGCTCGGCGGATCCGCGGTTGGCGGGCTGGTGGCCCCTCCCCCCACTGCTGCCCTGGTGGATTCGGGAGACCGGCTGCCCTGCACTGCAGCGCGCTGAGGGGTGAGGGATACGGACAGCCCTGGAAACACGGAGCGCCGGCGTTGTGCAGCGGGCCCCGAAGTGAAGGTGGATCGGCTGCTTAGTGGGAGGACCCGGGCACCGTCCTGACGCTTGCGGAGCCTGAGGGGGCGGCGGAGAGCGGAGTGCCGACGGTAGGGCTTCTCACGCTGGAGCGGCGCTGGGCGAGATACACATTATCCCCAACGTTAGGGGTGCTCTGCCCAGAAGGTCGTCGACGGACACGGCGCTGCGCAGCTGGGGGGCCCTGCACGGCCTGAGGAGGGGCATCGGATTGAGGAACCCGCGGAAGCAGTGGCGCAGCGAGCTCCTCTCCCCCATTTGGACTTCCGGCACCGACCTGAAACGGAGCACTGGGCAGCTGGGAAGCGTCGGCGTGGGAGTGGACATAGTGGGGTCCGGACCACTGCTCGAGTATCGTTAGGACCTGCCGCCCCCACAGAGGTGATTTGATCCTAGAGCGGCACGTGGTCTCAGCTCACTTTAATACCTAGTGTGCTCTCCCACGCGTCGGGCGACTCACAGTTGGGAGGGGGGCGCCCTCACCTGGCGCGTGGGCAGTGCTGGCAAGAACGGATAACCCTGCCCGAGGACTGCTGACATAGGCTGAACAGCTCGCCCTAGGTGCTGTGGTGAGCACCCGTGTGTTACTCCGGATGGCGGACGTGGATGGCGACATGGTGGCGGGACGGACTCAGACTTTGACGGCTGGGCCGGATATGGCTGGCGCTCTTCAGGAATGCCCGGAAGCGTCAGCGCAGGAACGCAGACTGAATGCACGCCTGGATAATATATTGGAGGCGATTGCGGCGACCAAAGAGTCATTGCACCAGGACATTGGGCAGGTGGCTACGGGGCTGGGCCTCCTGAGGGCGGATCACGCAAAACTCTCCGATAGAGTGAAAGACAACGAACTGCTGCTTCAGGAGCTAAAACCTGCGGTGGTCACCACGGAACATAAACTGTCCGATGTCCTGTCCCGATTGGCCGCGCTGGAGAGACGAGCAGAGGATTCCGAAAGTCGCAACCGCCGGAACAACGTACGGGTGGTGGGCTTGCCGGAAAAAATTGAAGGGGACGATGCAGTGACGTATTTGGAGAACTGGTTCAGATCCACCGTTGCTCCTGAAGGCTTGTCTCCGTTCTTTTCAATAGAAAGGGCGCATAGGGTTCCATCTCGTCTGCCCCAGCAGGGTCGTCCCCCCAGACCGATGGTGGCCAGGCTCTTGCATTTCAAGGACCGTGACTTGTTGATACAGAGGGCAAGATCGGCGGGACCCTTCCAGGTGGAGAATAGTCAAGTCACACTCTTCCCGGACTATACTCAGGAAGTTCAGAGGAACAGGGCAACGTTCCTCGCGGTCAAGAAAGAGCTCAGGGAGGAGGGTATCCAATACTCGTTACTCTTCCCAGCCCGGCTGAGAGTGATCCTGGACGGAACGACCCACTTTTTCCACTCGCCTGACGAGGCCTGGTCGTGGCTAGAATCGTACAGGGCGGGGACTGACCGGCAGCACAAAGATGGGAAGGAGAAGAAGAGACCGGTCCAGATCCGAAAGTCACAACGGATCCGTAAGCGCGACAGGCTCAAGCAAGCGATGAGAGAGGACCTGTTGGCGGCGGAACGGAGGGGAGCATTGGCTGCCACGGCAACTATCACGGGCTCGCAGCGAGGAGAGTTGGAGGAGGACTCGGAATCGGAAGGTGGAGGGCGCAAATCAGGTGGAGAACTTTCGGAAGCTGACAGCTCTGCAGGACCGACGGTCACGCTTCAAATGGCGGATGGCCTGTTTAATGACTAATACGGGGGTATGATGATGGTTCTTCACTGCTGTACGTTTATCCTGCTGGTCGGCGTTTAGCAGGTACTCTGTTGTGATTTTCTCATGGGATCATGGGCTTGGGGTGAGGGTTGGCCCGTCACGGGTTGGTGCTGGAGTACCCCCCTATTGCCCTTAAGGCTCCCTGTGGGGATTACCACAGGTTAGTAGGAGGAGTGTGATGTTATGCGTTTGGATGGGGGCTGGAGCAGTGCTGTTAGGTCCTGTAGAGTGGGGTTGGGGAAGTTTGTTGGGGTGTTTGGGGGGGAGGGTACGGCTGCTATGATGTGGTGGGTTGGTTGACACTGGTGGGGTGGAGGAGAGACGGCAGCGATGGGGTCATCACCTGATGTAAAGTGTCTCACATGGAATGTTCGGGGTCTTAGAACAATGCCGAAGAGGTACAAAGTGCATGCCTACCTGGTGAGAAGGGGGGTTCAAATTGCCATGTTGCAGGAAACTCACTTGACCAAACTAGAGTGTGATGCATTGCAGAAAAGGTGGCGTGGCCAAGTGTTTGGAACCTCTTATTCGGCGTTTGCGAGGGGGGTGCTCATATGGGTCAGAGCGGGGGTTACCTTCCAGGTTACGGAGCAGGTGGTGGACCCTGGAGGCAGATTTGTGGCGGTGGGGGGGAGGCTGCATGGCACTGAGGTGGTCTTATGTAGCGTTTATGCCCCCAACGTGGACCAGGCCCGTTATTTTGATGTTCTCTCGGGCTCATTGGCCCACTTTTTGGCAGGCCCCATTATCCTAGGGGGAGACTTTAATTCCATCACAGATATAGTGTGGGATAGATCCCATCCACCGTTAGCTGACTCCCCGGTGCGTAAGCTGTCGGAACGTAGGAGATACTGGCAGGAACGGTGGGGTCTGCTGGATGTGTGGAGGACACAGCACCCGACCGATAGGGATTACTCCTTTCACTCGACACTGCACGCTCTACATGTCAGAATAGATTCCATACTGTGTAGCGCCCCCATAGCTGCCATGGTAACACACACTGAATATCTTGCTAGGACCATCTCAGACCATAATCCCTTGTTGATGGCGGTCAGATGGCAGAGAGCGAGATCTGTGATCCCGACCTGGAGGCTGCGGCCAGACACTCTAGAGGACTTGGTGTTTGGGGACAGGGTTGGCCAGAGTATAACGCTTTATTTTGAAGAGAATGAGGGATTGACTGCCACTAGATCAATGGAGTGGGACGCGATGAAGGTGGTGGTGCGAGGGGTGTGCATGGGTAACTTCTCGAATGTCCGGACGACTGTCCTGGCGGATTTGGAGAAAGCGGAAGGTGTGCGGAGAGGGATTGAGCGGAGTAGGCCTAAATGCCCGGATTTGCAGGGGCGACTGGTGGAAGCGAGAGAGACGGAGAGACTGAGATGTTATGATTATAAACTGTACCTCTTGAAAGTCCATGCGGAGAGAGATAAGGTGGGCACTCTGCTGGCGAGGCTTGCTAACCCGGTACCGAAGAGTGGCCCAATTATGTGCATTAGAACCGACACAGGAGAGGTGGTCCATTCACAAACGGCCATTCTGGAGTGGTTTCAGTCGTACTATACGGACCTTTATGATACTCAGCTGGAGGCGGGACCTTCGACCATAGGTGATTACTTACGCGCGGTGCAACTCCCGGTACTAGACGAGGAGCCAGCAAAGGATCTGGGCGGCCCGATTTCACTAATGGAGATCCGAGGGGCTATTAAGCAGATGGCCAGGAATAAGACGCCGGGGGTGGATGGCCTGCCTATCGAGTTTTATGCGAAATATGTGGATGTACTGGCACCCAGATTGCTGGCAGTGTACTCGGAGGCGATGACGCTGGGGAGCCTTCCCGTTTCCATGAGGGAGGCGCTGGTGGTTCCGCTTCTGAAGCCAGGTAGGGATGCGCTGGAGGTGACGTCGTACAGACCCCTCTCCATGCTAACGGTAGACTACAAGATCTTGAGCCGCATTTTGGCCACCAGACTGCTCCCTCATATGACCAGGTTGGTGCACGATGACCAAGCAGGGTTCATCCCTACAAGGAACACGGCCATTAACACACGCAGGCTGATCGGTATACTGCAGGGTGCCTTGGGTTCGGACGGTGCGTCGGCTGTTTTATCGGTGGATATTGAAAAGGCTTTTGACAGCCTTGAATGGTGTTACCTAGATGGGGTACTGGAGAGGTTCGGACTCGGTGAGGGGTTTGCGCGCTGGACGACGGTCCTATATTCATTGGCCACAGCTAGAGTGCGATCACTCATATCATCCGCTTATCCGGTACGCAGAGGGACTAGGCAGGGTTGCTCGCTCTCTCCCCTTCTGTTCGCTCTCGCGATGGAACCACTGGCGGCACTGGCCAGGGCGGGGGACTCCTTTATGGGAGTCCGCTGCGGAGAGAGTATTCACTACATCTCATTGTATGCCGACGACCTGTTGCTGTATTTGGAGGATACGAAGGATGCCTTAAGCGGAGCTGTGGGGCTGCTCTCCTCCTTCGGCGAATTGTCGGGACTTAGGGTGAATTGGGATAAGACCTGTGTCTTCCCACTGCGAGCGGATACCCAGCGCCCCCCCCCCCTTACGGTAAATGTGCTCTGGGCTGACAGGTGCTTCACGTACCTGGGAGTCCGAATCTACCATGATGCGGCGAGCCTCCTGGAGGGAAATATCGGGCGGTGCATCAGGGGATTACGTGGCTGCATGTCCTTTTGGGCATCTCTCCCTTTGTCGGTGCAAGGGCGAGTGGCGCTGTTGAAAATGGTGGCACTCCCTCGACTGCTATATTATTTCAGAACTCTGCCTATTTGGATCCCGCAGCGGATCTTTAGGGACCTGCGGTCGATGGTTATTGAGTTCATCTGGGGGCATGGCAGGCGTAGGGTGGCGTTGCACACCATGATTCGACCCAAACTTGAGGGGGGGTGGCGGTGCCGGATTTTGAGTAATATTACCTGGCAGCCCAGCTTCAGATTCTGACACAGAACGTGGCCAGGGAGTTTAGAGGTCCTGATCAGCTCCGAGGGATGGGTATCCAGAGACATGTCCTTTCCTATATTGTTATGCAGCAGAGGTTGGTGTTGAGGGAGGTCACCCTAGAGGAAACGACCCTCCGGCTATGCTGGAACAGGAGCCTGAGGCGGGCGCGGGCAGTGAGACCATATGCCCCGGAGATCCCTATAGGGATGCTGACGGCGCTGCCACATGGGGGAGATTGGTGTCCGCTGGCGGAATGGGAGGAGCTGGGTTTGCATGTTGTGGGTGATCTGTTTATAGAAGGAGTGTTGGCCCCGTTTGCGGTACTTCGGGAGCAATTTGGCCTTCCAGATGGGGATTATCTCCTGCATGCGGCGATATCTGCTGCAATGCAGAAACACTGGAAGGTGGGATTGGCGGAACCGGACACGACCGCGGCCTGTCAGTACGTGATGATGGCCGCGGGTACGATCAAGGCGGTGACATGTCTTCAATCACGGATGTTGCACGACGGGCTGGAGCCGCTCGCGGCGTTGAAAGCCAGATGGGAGGACAGTGTAGGCAAGCCTATTCCGGACGCAGAATGGGGCCACATCCTGAAAAGGACGTGGAAGGGTAGCAGGAATGCTAGGTTCCAACAAATACATTTCTTCCTTATACATAGAGCATATCTGACCCCGGGGAAGCTCCGCCGGCACTTCCAGGTGCAGGATGCGGCATGCCCGAGGTGCTCGGCACCGGAGGTTGAACTGGACCACATGATGTGGGGTTGCCCGAAGTTGGATACGTATTGGCCCGAGGTGGGCGCCCTTCTGAACGCGGTCACGGATAGGGAGGTGGAATTTGATATGGCGGCGTGCCTCTTACTGTGGTTTCCCCACACAGCGAAAACGAAAATCACGAGCAAGTTCATTGATTTGGGGCTTATGTTAGCACAGAGGGAGATCACCTGGCGCTGGAAAACCAAGGAAGGACCTGTGATGGGCAGATGGACGAATGAGCTGTTGAAGTGGTCGAGATGCGAGAGTGTACTGAGGATGCGGCAGGCCACCAGATTGGGGAATGAGAGGGGCATAGAGGCAGCTAGGGCCTGGGAGACGATTGTGCAGGCTTTGTGTGATTATTTGACGGACGATACAGAGGAGGGATCTTCGGAAACTGAGTTCCAAGAGACTAGAAACACGGACATTTAATCATTGATGCCGACGCACCCGTCTGTCCAACACACGTCGCCGCCACCCACATCAGCAGCAACTAGGGGGGGGGGGGGGGGAATAGAGGAGTTCGTGGACTGCCCCGTTAGAGCTAGCAGGTAGGCACCCAGAGTATGAACCGGGTGAGTCCTTACGCTGATACATAGGCGGGACCATGCTCTGTAAACTCAGTAAGCTTCAGTGTGACCTGTATGGTAAGCACGACCCTTCAGGGGGTATCTAGGGGGGGGGGGGGGGAAGTTGTTGTTGTGGGGATATAAAATGCGGAAACAGGATTATATTTGTGACCAGTCACCCCTACGTAACATACTAGGAACCTTGTTGGACATTGACCTTGCGCCGCCCGGCCTCCGGGATGTGGGCTGATGGGCTGTGTACATTCCAGGAAACATGTGGTGCCTTGTATGGAGGGGGAGCTAATGGTTGCTTTTCTCGATGTTTTGTTCATAATTCTGCAATAAAAATATACTTTCCAAAAAAAAAAAAAAAAGAGGCTTCAAATGGCCAAGTTGACTTATGCGCTATTGTTCCCAGCCCGATTGAAGATTGTATATGAAAAAAAAACATTTCTTCGAGAGCCCTGCAGATGCGGAGGAATGGCTGGACGTAGTGGGCATTGATGGTAGCCAAGAGGCCACCCGGGACAGAAACTCCGGTGGCTCAGAGAGGAGTTCGGATCAAACTGGTGGGGGCACCCCTGCCCAGGGAAGGAGACGCGGGAATCGCGGCGCGTCAAGGGAGAAACAGCGGGAGGAACAGCTGGACATGGTGGAACTGGTGGGTTGCTTTCGAGAGGATCAGGAGAAAATTAACACGGACACAGAGGACAGTACGATTCACTCTGACTCGGAGCACAGTATGGTCCTGTTCCCCACAGTCACACCCAGGGCCGCAGATGATTTGTTGGACAACTAAGAAGATGCAGGGTCCGGTTTGTATCGGACAGATCACTTGATGACATTTGATATCCTTTTGGTGAAAATAAACTCTACTTGTAACCTTAACGTGCAGAGGGATCCTAGGGGGGATGGGGAACTGTATTTATCTGCTTCTGGGGGGTGGGGCCACAGGGAGGGCTCCCCTCTTAGTGGCGTAGGGCCGGGTGCGGGGCCTCCTAGTTTGTTCCACCCTGATCGGCTCATGTACCCCCCCCTTTTTCAGGACCTCCAGATGGTAAAGAAGAACAGACTCCTGGAATTACTGCCTCTGGGCTGGTTCACTGTAGAGCCCGCGGCAACCGGTAGGGCAACTAAGATGACTAGAGCGGCGCTAGGCCACACCCCACTGGCAACTGCAATTGTGTTTTGTTTATTACGTTAATAATTTGCTCATTCGGCTCAGCACTGTTACACTGCTGCGCCAAGTTAGTTCTGTTCAGGGGAGGGAACACAGCGGTCTCCAGGTTGACACTCACAATATGGGCTAGGAAAGTCCTGCTAACTCTCCGGGATCAGATAGGAGGAGAGAATGGTTGAAAAACAAGGTTCCTATAGATTTGCCACCTGGAATGTGCGTGGGCTTGGTGCCATTCAGAAAAGGCACCGGGTCCATGCGTTTTTACTGAGGCAATGCTAGATGGAACATTGTTAGTCATAGGCAGTATATACGCCCCAAACTTCGACCAGGAGGTATATCTGGGTAAGGTGAGCAGAGTGTTATCCGATTGGGCTGATATTCCCTGGATACTGGGAGGTGACTGGAACATGATCTTAGACGTGGACCTGGATAGGTCGCACCCCCCTACAATTGGCTGGGGTCACAAAATTGACTGAGGTGTTTACGGCCTGGGCGGAGGGCTGGAGACTAGTAGATGCATGACGTGAGTTACACCCGACCCATAAGGAGTATTCGTATTATTCCCCCGTGCATAACTTGCACACAAGGATAGATAGGTTTTTGTGCTCCAGCTCCATAATGACGAAGATTGGCGGTATGGAATATTTAGCCAAACCTTCTCGGACCATAGACCACTGACACTTGACCTATGGGGCAGGATACCGTCCCCAGTGCCCACCTGGAGACTTAATCCGCTTCTCCTGGAAGATGGCCCCTTTCGTGCATCACTTTCTGATGCTCTGACAAATTACTTTCTCGAAAACTGGGACTCCGCAACGTCCAACCTAGTGGTGCGGGATGCCATGAAGGTGGTAGTAAGGGGCGTCGCCATTGGACAGCTAGTGGGAGCTCGACAAGAAACCCATAGGCGACTATGCGATGTGGAAAACCGACTGAAAATACTAGAGAGGGAGGCAAGTATAGACCAACAAAAACAGGGCAATTTACAGGCAGAGAATATTGCCCATGCAGAGGTACTGGAAACCCTGCGAGTCATTGATTATAAAGAATATCTGCGCCGGCATCATGCTGAGGCTGACAGGTCGGGTGCCTTATTGGCCCGCCTGATACGAGACCATCCGGATCCCCCGGTGATCACTCGGATTTGTGATAGTCCACACACAGTCTGAGGTTAACGGGGCGTTCTGTGCCCACTTACAGGCCCTGTATACCCCTTTCCCCTTGGAGGACCCAGACCGAATAGAGGACTTTCTCCGTGATCTGCCATTTCCGGCTCTGTCTGCGGTGGCCCAGAAAGAAGTTGGAGGCCCCATGACAGAAGGGGAAATCTGGGCTGCCATTCGGTCCCTCAACCGAAATAAGACGCCGGGGATGGATGGGCTACCGGTGGAATTTTACCAGACCTACTCTGAAACCCTAGTCCCCATTCTGCAGAAGGTATATAAGGAGGTGTATGAGGGAGGAAGACTGCCTACCTGAACGATGCAGGCCCTGGTCATATCCATACCCAAGCCGGGGAGGGATACACTTGAATTGTCCAACTACAGGCCCCTATCAATGCTCTCTACGGAGAACAAGATCCTGAGTAAGGCTATTGCCTTATGGATACAGCCCCATCTCTCTGCCTTGGTCCACCCAGACTAGTGTGGTTTTCTACCGGGAAGAAGTACATCCCAGAATATGCGGCAATTGCATGCCCTTATGACTGCCACCCCGCAGGACAGCCCCCGGGCAGGTTGTGTTGCTCTGGACATGAAACAGGCATTCGACTCCCTGTCCTGGACATATATGTTTGAGACCTTGAGACGCTTTGGCTTCCCGGACTCCCTGCTGAAATGGGTGAGATTACTATACACGGACCCAACGGCCCGTGCACGCACCGGTCGGTACACCTCAGATAGCTACCCAATCTACAGGGGCACCGGCAGGGTTGTCCTCTAACTCCTATGCGGTTTGTGCTGGCTCTGGAGCCTCTGGCCTTGATCCTTCGGGCCCGGGAAGAACGGATGGGTATCTCGATAGGGGGCACGCACCATCTAATCTCTATATAAGCAGATGACATTCTATTATACTTTCAGGACCAAGAGGCTGACCTTTCGAATATAGATGGACTTTTTAGCCAATTTGAGGAGGTGTCTGGTTTAGCAATTAACCCAGAAAAGTCCACCGGATTTTATTTCATAGACCTACCACACCCTCCCTCTCTCCGATTCAGGAGGTATCGGATTCCGGTAACCCAAACAACGTTCAGATACCTGGGCATTCAAGTGTATAGGCGACCAGATGACCAGATAGAAGGTAATGTCAAGAGAGCAATCACGGGTCTCCGTAGTAGTGTAGGATTTCGGACGGCCCTGCCCCCATCAGTCATGGGCAGAATCGCCATTTCCAAAATGGTCCTGCTTCCCCGTATGCTATATTATTTTGTTAACCTGCCGATCATTCTTCCACAGTCAATATTCAATACACTGAACACGATTCTGATACGTCTGCGGCCAGAACCCCAGATCAGAGTTATCAGCCTCCGAAAGCTCCAATTAGGGACTAAACTGGGCGGACTTGGGGGGCCCGATCTTAGGGGGTATTACTACGCCAGTCAACTTCAGTGGTTGGCAAGATGGGTGGCAGGCAGGAACTTGCATGAAATTGACTTCACAGCCGACCGATTAGCACGGGGCGAATTGCACTCACTGTTGTTGCCCGGGAGCAGGATCCCCCAGGGTTGCCATCCTCTCTTGAGCACGGCCCTGATCTGTTGGAGGAAGGCATTGGCGTATACGTCCAACACAATACCCTTTGCGGAGAATGTCCCCCTGTTAGGTATCCCAACGCCCCAGGGTAGTCTCACACAGCGCAGATTGCGACCCTGGGGTAGAAGAAGTGGGCGTGTTCTTTGGGGATGATACCCTGCTGGATCATGACACCTTCCTGCAGGTCACGGGGGCCCCCCCAGAGGCTGTATCTACTACACGCTGTGGTGTCTCACTACATTAAAAACAAATGGGCCCCTCAGCGACTTAAACCTACGAACCATGAATTGGTCCACATGCTTTATTATATGGGAACAGGGGGTCACTTAGTGCGGTGGTTATACGCAGGGATTAGGGAACACTCAGCGATTCCTCTCACTACACTCAGATTCATGGATACAGGACACGGGAGGGGTACTGTCGGACAAGGATTGGCAAATGGTAATTGAACATCCAAAGAGAGTGTCCAGGAAAGCTACATTTAAATTCATTCAGGTCATGGTGCTTCATAGGGCGTACATTAACCCACAGAGATTGCATAGAATGTTCCCTGATTCCCCCCACTGCTGTCCACGCTGCAAAGCGGACGAAGCTGGTTTTCTCCATGTGGTGTGGGCATGCCCATGGCTACGCAGTTACTGGGGAGAGGTCTGCCAGATGCTACGTACAGTGACCTCACTGCCGGTACCAGTAGATGCCCTATATTGTCTGGTAGGATCCCGTAAACAACCTAGAAAACAGAAAGCTAAACTGAAGTTCTTGGACCTGGCCGTGCTACTAGCAATTAGGGCTATAAGGATGCAATGGAAGTCACCTAGGGTGGCCAGGATATCAGCGTGGCAGTCTGAGCTAGTGAAATGGGGCAGAACGGAGGGCATAGAGTTGAGACAAGAGGAGGAGAAGGGACAAAGAAAATATCCCATAGCGCAAGACTGGGAGGTAATGCTGTTAGAATTGGAGGGGATGGAGATAACAACGCCACAGGCAGATGGGTTGTAAATGGAAAAAAAATACGTAGCTTGTAGGTATGTGAGGCGCAAAAGTATTGAAGCCTGCGGATGTATGGGTCTGGCTTCTGTACATTTATCCTACACTAAATTACTTTGCTAGCACTGGTACGGAGTGTCTTGTACAGGAATTATTGTGAGTAGGAGACGTACGGGGTTCGGGTGGGAGTGGTAAGGGGGGAGGGAGGATAAGGAGTTGTGATCCTATATGTGGTTGGTTGCTGGACCTGATAATAATATGATGTATAACGTACTGATGCATAAGAAAGTGCCCCAAAAGAACAGCATGTTGGAAACAGGAGGATTTTATATACTCATGATTTATGGCCAGATGTTATACGCAACAGGATGTAACTGCAACAGAACGACATGTTTGGTTGGGGAGAAAACGAGAAAAGAACTGTACGACATAATAAGTATTTACGATGTAATGTCATTAACATGGTGCAGTTGCGAATAAAGTTTTTTAAAAAAAGGAACGGTTGTCTCAGCTATAACTATTGGGGTTTGAACTCATCATTACTGCTAAGCGTTTTTGTGAAATGATTTGGTAGTCAAGGGCAAATTGGCGATGCCACTCTAACGGACCCACCATCAGTGTACATCATATTGTGTGTCTCCACCTTGCAAAAAAACGTAAAAACTTCCAGCTTGAAACTTAATATTTGCACAAGTGTGGAACCCAGACACATTTCCTGGCTTATCATAGTGGCTGCATTGCAATACAAAATATACAGGATCCTCTACTTCTGCAACCGCAGAACTGGGAGGTCACGTCTAACCTTTTTTTTCTATCCCCCAGGGGAAATGTATTATTCTAGGATGATCAACGATTAAGCAATTTAACAGTGCAATGGAATCATGCTTGTTGGCATGCTCCAATTAACAGAATATTTACAGCAGCACGTAAAATATTGTTTAAAACTGACACTTCCAGCCACAAGATAACGGTCAGCTAAAGCCAGGTATTAATAATAGCGCGGACACCATTTTATTTTGTCATGGATTTTTAAATTGCTGATCTACTATGCCAAACACAGTATATTGTGTTTAAATACAATAAATACTGCAGACTCAGACTTAAAATACAATTCCTTAGGCAGTCACAGAAAATAATAAACAGCCTGACATTTAGTATATTATGGGAACCAAAAGTCGTTTCATTGCTTTCAAGAGCGGTCATAGAGCTCCTGTTGGCTTGATTTTAATTTTAGGACTCTTTAGCTAACAAAACCAAAGTCTTTACCTAGGGAGAAACTGGGATATTTGCAAAGAAAATCCCAATTGTTGACTAGCCACTACACTTTATACTTTATACTTGGTGCATCTGTTAATTTCCTCATTCCAGTGATAACCACCACATATTGGCCATTTTCTAAACTGATGCCTCAGACGGCCCAATCTTAATAAATGACACATATAATTTCTACAGGTTGCCCACCAGCCTTAAAGTACATACATATTTATACAAAGACACACACCTCACCATCCGTTAGTAGACAGCACCCTCCATTCGCCATATTTCACAATTGTGCAAACTAACCCCTACTAATGATATACTTAACTCTGCGTCTGCAAAGGGACCATAATGCCCCTTAGGTAGACTCACAAACATACACCTGCAGACCGTTCCCTGGTCGTAAATGTGTATATAAATGCACAGCAAAATTAACTCAGCGGGCTAACACGTTCTTAATAGGTACCACTGTACGCTCCCATCCCACAGACACACGCTGCCGCATTTTTCAAGTAAACTGGCATAGATTTGCACACTGTGTCCCCTAGGTCCCCCCACTGTTAAGACAATAAACATCTTTCAGCAAAACTGCCTCCTTTGTCGTTAGTAATCAACAGCGCTGAGCACTGCTCTACATTCCTATAACGCTTTAGCAGCAGCCCTCCATCGGCTGTCTACTTTTTATATATAAACCCCTGCTGACTAACATATCTTTAATCGGATTCCGATATTAACTCTACAGCCAGATGCATTTTCTTTTTATAGCCCAGCATACTTCTGCCACTGCCCCATTGCAGATACATTCCTCGACAGTCGCCACACATCAGGAGACTTGCCCCTAATGTTATAAACATGCCAAGCATCTCTCAGCTGTATTGTTCCATTGACTTGTAGGTATTGCTATTCGCCTTCTTAGCAAACACAGCTCTTATTTAAGAGGTAGTACCGCAAACATGAAATCAAACTACCACTTTACCTGGTGTGGGGTATGCTACCACCAGAGACACACCAGGTGCAAAGGCTATAATACCCAAGCTATAGGCCTTTTCAGCTCTTGAATCATTTTCACTCAGGTGCCCGTTTAGAGTGCAATTCCTCTAAGAGAGGTGGCTCTGCACTCTCCACCAGTCAAGCACTCTCACCTGGTGCAGCCCGTCCACATAGGCAATGTCTACCCCACGAGCCAAGAGCCGCGTCACCTCCTCGGTATCCCCACTGGAACAGGCAGCTAGATATACAGCGCCGTCCTCAAAACGCACCCAGGGCCGCCGCTCCGCGCTCTCCTCCGGGGTAGCCGACGCTGCCTCAGAGCCCCGGCGGCGCCGCAGATGCTCGGCACGGCGAGTCCGTGCAGACTCGGCCCGCCGTACCCCCAGCTCTGACATTCTGGGAGCCGCGACTCATGAACCGTTCGACTGACACTCAGAGCTCCCCAGCTGCCATCTTAGTGTTCCCGAAGCATCTCGGGATGCCGCCTGACGCCATCTTACTATTCCTGATGTACCTCAGGAAATCAGAGACGGTTAGTTTACTATTGCCAATGTCATCGGACTCCAACAAACACAGTCCTACAGCTAACAGGGTACACCGGAAAACATCACAATCTTGCTTCTATTTTGGTTCCATTTGGGAAACAAATGAGAACTGCAGAAAACGAACGTTGCAATAATTGCAAGCGCCCGCCATGACGTTGACATGTCTCTCCATTTCTGCGGTCCCACTTGGACGGGCTCGGCTGGACTTCCTGCTGGCGTAAAAGGTTTAGTATCTTCTTTATGGGGCCATCTGTTTGGACCCATATAGAAGATAAACCTTATGCCAGCAGGAAGTCAGGGCAGTACGTCCAAGTGGGACGGCAGAAAAAGAGAAAAGAATACGTCACCATGACCTCTTTCCCAATGGCTGGCCACCGTTTAGCATAAACTGTGACGCCGGTCAATGGGAAAGAGGGGCGGGGCTTAAAGCCCCCTAGTGAATCTCCCCAATATCACTAAATCTCGCCAGCGAGACTGCGCATGTGCGCAGTCTTTCGCTAGGCTTCGACCTAAAAAGCATGTTCACCGAACTATTTTTCATCGGGAGTGTTTGACACAGAGCAATAGAGAAACACTCCTCAGAGAAAGAAGGAGGAAGAGAAAAAAATTGACAAAGGGGTGAAAAAGCAGGGGTAAAGAAGAATCTACAAAAAAGAGATGAAGAAAAAGGAAGTGTAGGGAAGGGAAGAAAGAGAAATAGAATGGTGGAATGCAGCTTGTCTAGCTTTATTTTTGTAAAACCTCCATCAAACTCACAGATACATTACTAAAAGACATACATAACAAATGTTCAGATAAGGAACATGGTCTCCTCGAAAGCTGAAGGAAAATCCTTAAGATGATGCTGGGTGGAATTCAACCTTTCCTTTTGCCTACTGCTCCCTTTAACCACTACTGTGCATATGTACAATCATGTCCAGAACTGATTAACAAATCAGGCTTCAACTTCTAGATACTACATCTTACAGGCCAACAACTAGACCAAGGAACTCTTAAAAATCTACAAGGAGTTCTTCCTCTCCCTCCACCATTCTTAATGTGGTTTAAACTATACTATGTTGTACCTACCTACCTTAATTTTGTAGCATAATCAACACGTGGCACAAATACCTCCCCATCTGAATTCACCAGCTTAAAACTGACATAGGCAAGCCCTCATACACATCTTAATCAACACTATTGCGACCATGTGTTCCCTAAACCTTTTCAAGCTGCAGAGGTCCGTATCAGAAAGATTCTCTTAGCCCAACTGAATATCAATATCAGGCCTGACCTAGGATGTGAGGTTATTGAAAATGTGTTAAAAGCACCTTTCCCTGCTCATTTAACACAGAACCTTCTCAAATGAACTTTCCGTCACTTGACTGGAATCAATCAATCAATTATTTGTTTTTAGACCGCACTTTATTGCCATGGAGATACTGCGAACAAGAGTGGGGCTCTATTTTTGCAAAATTTAAATATCTCCAGATACAAAGCTGGGCAATTGGCAAAGAACATTTAATTGGGCAATATAACGAGTTTGAAGAAAAATTGGCATCGGAGATTCCGCTTAAAAAAGAAGTGGCGATGTGGTATTGGGCTTTAGTCGAAATGGAGGATGGAGAGTTCACATTGCCGGAGAACCTGTGGGGAGAGTGCTTGCCGAGGATCGCCACAAAAGACCAATGGCAAGTAACTATGTTGATTCTATATAAGGTGGTAAAACCAGCGAATTTAAGAAGGAATCACTTGTTTACTCTCCACAGGGCGTATTGGTCTCCAAAAAAATTGGCGAAATTTAAAGACGGAGGAATTGTGAGATGCCCTAAATGCAGTAGCCCAAACGAGGATGATATGCACATGTTCATTACTTGCCCAGCGATAAAAGTTTTTTGGGATGATGTAAGTAGATGCTTGTCAACTGTACTGGCCCAACATATTGAGGTAAGCCCTGAACTTGTTATCACAGGAAGAGCAGATCTACAAGGTAAGAGCATTGATGATAAAGTAAAATTGGTGTTCTATGCTATATTGTTGGCCCGGAGGGAAATCTGCAAGCTTTGGGTCTCTGCTGATTCTCCGTCAGATCTGTCTTGGATACGAGCCATGAGGGCTGTAGCAAAACTGGATATGGTCAGTCAGTACAAGAAGAGATATAGATTCTGGACTCCTTTTCTAAATTGTTACGGGTGAAGGTTATGGGAATGTTGGTGAAAGCAAAGGTGGAAGAAAGTCCTATGATTAAGTCTCTCCAAATCTTGGTGGAAATACGCTCTCTCGTAGGTCAGTTTTTTAGGGAGTGTACTCCCTCCCAAGAGAGTTAAAATTTCCTATTATATGAGATGAAACCACCCTAGGGTGCCATCGTAAGAGAAAAGGGTGAAAAAAAAGTAAAAAAACCAGAAAAAAAAAGGAAAAAAAAAATCAATTATTTGTAAAGCGCACCACATATCCGTGAGGGTCTCAAGGCGCTTGGGGAGCTACTGAACGAACAGCCAGGTCTTGAGTATCCCCCTGAAGGTAAGCAGGTCTTGGGTATGTCGTAGGCTCAGTGGGGGGTTGTTCCATATCTTGGCGGCGAGGTGGGAGAAGAATCTTCCACCGGTGGTTGTTCTTCAGATGCGGGGGGCGGTGGCGAGTGAGAGGTCGGCGGAGCATAGCTGGCGGTTGGGGATTTAGAAGGAGAGACGTCTGTTGAGGTAGGCTGAGCCGGTCTTGTGGAGTGCCTTGTGTGCGTGGGTGAGGAGCTTGAAGGATATCTTCTTGTTGACGGGGAGCCAGTGCAGGTTTCTCAGGTGGGGGGTGATGTGGCTGTGGCGTGGTACGTCGAGGATCAGTCACGCTGAGGCGTTTTGGATGCGTTGTAGTCGTTTGATGAGCTTGGTCGGGGCTCCCACGTAGAGGGCGTTTCCGTTGTCGAAACTGCTGCTGACGAGGGCCTGGGTAACTGTCTTTCTTGTATCTGTCGGGATCCATCTGTAGATCTTGTGGAGCATGCGGAGGGTGTTGAAGCTGGAGGAGGAGACTGCGTTGACTTTCTTGGTCATTGAGAGCGTTGAGTCGAGGATGATTCCCAGCTTGCGTGCGTGTTCGGTTGGTGTCGGGGCTGCCCCCAGTGCCGTCGGCCATCAGGAGTCGTCCCAGGCTGAAAGGTTGGAGCCGAGGATGAGGATCTCCGTCTTATCTGAATTCAACTTCAGACGGCTGGTCTTCATCCAGTCGGCAACGGCCTTCATTCCTTTGTGGAGGTTGACTTTGGTGGTGATGGGGTCCTTGGTGAGGGAGAGGATCAGCTGAGTGTCGTTGGCATAGGAGATTATGTTGAGGTTACGCTGTCGTGCTACGTGTGCGAGAGGGGCTGAGAGAGGATCCCTCGGGTATGCCGCAGATGATATCTCAGAGGCTTTGGAACTGAATGGGGGGGGGGGGGGGGGAGGCGGACGCTCTGGATTCTGCCGGAGAGGAAGGAGGTGTTCCAATCCAGAGCCTTGTCTCAGATCCCTGTGCCGTGGAGGCGTGCGCGTAGTGTGCAGTGGCAGATGGTGTTGAAGGCGG
Source organism: Lissotriton helveticus (assembly GCF_964261635.1). Taxonomy (NCBI): domain Eukaryota; kingdom Metazoa; phylum Chordata; class Amphibia; order Caudata; family Salamandridae; genus Lissotriton; species Lissotriton helveticus. Next base: position 889,771,999 of record NC_136067.1, on the reverse strand, counting down.
CTGAGAGGTCTAGGAGGATGAGTGCTGCTGTCTCGCCGTTGTCCAGCAGGGTGGCGACGATGAGGGCAGTCTTGGTGCTGTGGTTGCTGCGTAACCCTGACTGGGATGGGTCCTGGATTCTGTTTTCTTCTAGGTATTGGGTTAGCTGTATGCGGACGGTTTTCTCGATGACCTTGGCCGGGAAGGGGTGCAGAGAATGGGCCGGAAGTTCTTGAGGTCTCTTGGGTCTGCCTTAAGTTTTTTGAGTAGGGCGTTGATCTTCTTTTCTCATCTAGCCACAAAACACGCAAATGTCATTTCACCCTAATTGCACTAAATCTCTAATCAGGTGTCTTTTTTGTCAACATCTTAACAACTACATGTTTTGTCTATCCTTTTTTTTAAAAAACTTTCAGCAGATGTATTATCTCTAAACCCTTGAGTGCCAGGGTACTCCACGGTACAGGTGTAACTCCAGAAATATACAAATAAATAAAGACATCGCCTTACTTAAAACCAATCCAGAATTGCCTACACTGTCGTGGAAAGTTGCAGTCATTTTAGGGACTGTGACTTACTTTACATTGACTGCCTTCACCAACAGAAAGAGAGAAACAGTCATCAAAGAAGGGGGCAGACAAAAACAAAATGGTGATAAAAGGAGAAAGAAGTGAGGAAGAGGAAGAACCTGCAAAAGTGAGATGAAGGAATTGCACGGTGTTATAATGGGGTGGAATGAAGTTTGCACAGCCTTATTTTTCGAAAATCCCAGCATTTGGCAGATGTGCCATTACAAACAATCTTTGAGACCCTGAACTTTAGGGGGGGGGTCACACACACATTTGGCAGATGTGTAATTACAATCTTCGAGACCCTGAATCACACACACACACACACAATAAGCACTTCTCCCTTTACCAATTCACTTGTAACATTCTTTCGGCCCTTCTATGTACTGTCGAGATGCTGCGAGGAAGCACAAGTGTGAAATTACAAAACGAGCAATCATTAATTGCACAATGGGTCCTTAACTCTTTGTAGGACCAAGTCCTCACCTTTCTTTTGTGTTTTCAAGAGATCGACGTGCTGTGTTTCTACGTGAAGTTGGAGGTCTTGAAAGGTGTTCTTTTCCACGCTACAGAACGGACATTGCAAGAGGTCAAGGTCTAACTGGCTGTCCGCACGAGATAGAAAGCAGTCGTTCTTTTGCTTTTCTTCTGTTAAACTTCGTGAGTGGTCCATAGTTTTCGCACAGTAAATAGCATCCATTGAGTGGGGTCTGTGATCAAAAAGGTCTGGACTGCGCGCAGGCTGCTGCAAATAGTTGTCTTGCAGGTCTTTCTCCATGGAGGAACTGCACCTTTTAGGAATGGTTTTCTTCATGTCGGAAGCGGTTTACGAGCACTCGGGTCACGTTCGTTAGAAAGAAGTGCAGGTTTGCTGTTTAGACGCTTAACTAGGTGCTCGCCCCATTCCACCGCTCTCCCTCCCCTCTCATGTTCAGTTTCTATACTGAATGGAAAGTCCCGACTCCCGATTCCCGTGGAGGACGTAATGAGGACGTGTTGACGTCACACGCCGTAAGACGCCGGAGAGAGTGCAAGAACACGAATTTCGTCTTCCGGTGACAGGTAGAGTATAGTAAAGATTTGTATTCTAAATATTCAGTTTTCACAATTTGAGCATTATAAATACGCACAACAATAAAAAAAAAGACTTTAAACCAAACGCTATAAGATATTAAAGTTGGTAAAAAGCCTCAGCGTGTTCAGAAATATTTTAAAAGGATGTCAGACAAATCGGTCACTTAAACGATATAATACTGTATTCCTTCTGAATCCTGGACACTACTGCAAGTTGGCAGCCTCCTTTCCTCCAATAAACTGAGGGCAACTGCTGCGCCCACCCCCTCGCCTGCCACCACGCCCCCATAATACACCATCTGCTGCCTGCGCTGAGAGGAGGGCAACTGCGGTCCTAAAGACAGGGGAAGGCCACATACCCTATGGTAAGAGCCGAAGCCAGCAACGACCGATATCCTATAGCCCACCTCCCGACCCATGATCACGCAGCTGTGAGTGCTGCCGAAGTCACCTTTGCGCCTGTATCAGCAATCATCTCTATTGCGCTTTAAGCTTCTGTCTCTGTAGATGAATAGGTTCTGTGAAAAAATAGTTGAAGTTGATTTAGTCTTGGACATCACTTGCTGCACTAGGGTAAACATGTCAGAACCAGGAGCTGCTGCAAGTACCTGCCTTTGGCGGTCAGACGATGCATTGAACTGCTCATTTGAGTTGTCAACTTATTTAGTTAGCATCTGATTCATAGGCTGAAGTCAGCGTGTGATTGTGTTCAGACATTTTTTATATAAAATATACTGAGCAGTTATTCAGTCGTTTTCATAAACTGAGATATGACAACTTCTACAGTACGGAAATGTGTTTAAACAGTGTTCGCATACGTTTGCAAGAACATTTATAATGGTTTGTGGGCACGCGTTCGTAGAGACCATTGTTGCAATAGTTATGCAGGTTCAGGTTTTAAAGTCTTTATTTCGATTTTTTGACAAATCATAAAAGACACAAATATAACTAAAGCAAATCCAAAAAACAATAAAAGAGATAGTTATGCATATTTATTGGAGGCAGTGACCAAAGAAGGCTGATGGATACGAGTAGACAATAATGAACAACCATTTGTAGTCATGCAGTAAGAATTTACGAGCATCTAAAATGTGTAATGTATAATTCATTCAATTAGACGAGGATCTGCATACTTCCTTAAGGAGTGAGTTCTGGCTCACTTGTTCGGATGCTAGTAGCAAGGCAAAAAGAAACAGTTTGTGGTGTGCACCATGCAAAACGGCAGTAACATGACAATGTATTCAAACAGCTCCAAATTAAACACTGTTCGGGGTATTTTACATTGTGTACACTAGAATCTGTTTAATCTCTGCAGTACTGTATTTTTGAAAATAAGGACATAAGGCACTGTTATGTGAAGTGAATTGCCTAGGGTCGCAAACTTTGATGAAATGGTGACCTAGCGACCAAACTCTGATCTTCTTGGTGTCATATTCTAATGCACATAGCACACACATTTGTATGCAGTTTTATAATGCATTGTACATAATCTTTGAAGAAAATTACCTCATATTTATTTGATGGTATTAATATTTATATTCAATAGTTTTTTAGGTCAATCAATCAATCAAAGGGTTTGTAAAGCGCAGCTACTCACCCCAAGGGTCTCAAGGTGTTGGGGGCGGGGGGTGCATCTACCGGAAGTTCATGTAGCTACGTCGAAGAGCCACGTCTTGAGGTCCTTCAAGAACTTGGAGAGTGATGGCGTCTGTTGGAGGTGGAGAGAGAGGGAGTGCCATGCTTTGGCAGTGAGGAGGGAGAAGGAGCGTCCTCCTGATCTGGTCTTCTTGATGCGTGGTCCGGTCGTGAGGGAGAGCTGGGCACAGCAGAGGGATGGTTGGGGTGCGAGGAACATGTGGAGGTGGTTCATGTAGGCGGGTCCGGTGTTGTGAAGTGCCTTGTGAGCGTGAGTGAGAAGCTTGAAGGTGATTATTTTCTAGACGGGGAGCCAATGTAGTGTCCGTAGGTGATGGCTGACGTGGCAGTGGTGTGGTAGGTTGAGTACTAGTCTGGCGGCAGCGGTCTGGAGTTTGCGGGTGAGGTTCTTGTTGATCCCGGCGTATAGTGCGTTGCAGTAGTCCAGTCTGCTGCTAATGAATGCATGAGTGATGGTTTTCCTGTGTTCGAGGGGAATGGGCTGCATTGAGAAACAGAACGTTTAAATTGGGCATATATATTTTTGAGCGTGTCCTTTTATTTACAATATTTCTACAGCTATTTAAGAAGTTGAAATCACAGATTACAATACATTTACACTGCCTAACTAAATAAACATAACTGTTTCATGAGTTTCTTAGAGCATTGGCATCTACTTTGTTAAATGGAGTTGCGAAAGACTGATTACATTTCCACCAAAGCCTAGCTGATACCCTCACTTGATGATACAGTTGAGATGTAAGTGAAAGTTGATGTTTGATTTTCGTCATTAGTGATTAGCCCTGTGAGTGAATTCATGAGTAAGACGAAGCCAGAACAAAGCGTCAATAGTACTTGCAAAACCTTAAAAATGTGAAGTTTTTTTTCAGTTTGAAAGGCTTTACCTTGACGTGGTCTACTTTTATGGAACTACAAAATTAATAGAGACAGGAAGCAGTTAGATTTCTAACATATCTTATTGTTCAACAGCTGCAAGGGGCCAGGGTGGACTAGACTACCCAATACAGAAGTTGCATGTGATTTTTATAGATTACTGAGATGTGCCACAAATAATACACTGCCAATGTGAGACAATTGCTTGACAAAACAGTATGGGGTTCCCACTCATTAATTAGAATAAGGTACTTCGCTATACATGGGCATTCAATTATGAAATCAGCAAGAGAAGCATAGCAACAGCTTGTCACTTATACTTGTTACTTGGTCATTTCTCAAGGCCTTGCAGTTACATCAAAAGTATAGAATGTTCAAGTTCACTTAGACGCCAAAGGCTGTCGCCTTTTGCATGCTTGCTCCTATTGGGTGTCACAGAATGGAACCTGATATAAAATGGATTCCTCATTCCCTGCTCTGAGACTCAATAGTGTCATTTAATCAAGTTTAATAGCCATCATTTTCCTTGTTTCCTGCTCAGTAGGAAGCTCTGTGCTTCCAGGGCTTACACATTTTAGTGGGGATACATTGTGGTACAGCTCTGCTTTATTATGCAAAGAAGTACCAAGATACCAAGTCCTATCAATATTGCTTCCAATATGCATGTTTCCTATTCTCCCAACTGGGCACCCATGAATCCCATAATCTTCCATTCTGTATATTTCTTTCTTCCTCACTTATCTGATAGAGCCTATTTATTGTCTATCTAATGTTGCCACTGTTTTCTGATATCTAAGCACAACACTTTTGGCCAACTACCTGACATATTCTGCCTTCGTTACCAAGAAAAATATCGAATTAAATTTTGTTCTGCATAAGTGCGTCCTCATTCCAGTAATTTCTTCTGTGATATTTCCTAGGGCAGCTGAGGTGTCATCGACAAGTCCTCAAGCAACCTTTCTACCTCATTTATCCTATGGTTACTATGAGACGTTCCTATTGGTAGTGTTCTTAATAGGCATGTGAGAATGCTACTAACCCAATTGGCCACTCTCCTGTGCCTCATCATTCCCTTGCTTGCTACAGGCCTTACTTCAGGCCAATGTTGAACATGGAACATCCTGGGTGTAACAAAAGATAGTTAACAACTTCTATACCAACCCCTGGGCAGTGACAATTAAGCCGATTTCCCACGTGCAAATACATCCCTTTAAATCCAGTTACCCCTGGGGACAGCTCCTCCACATTTCCTTCCTTCCCATTGGAGGTCTGTATATTTATGTAATTTTGGCAGGTACTATTTCCCATGTATCTATTTCTATCCGGGAGTTTCTTTCAGGTTAAGTGCATCAAGTAATCAGTAAGATTGCATTTCTCCTCTTGCAAGGGAGATAGGTGATGAATGGGGTAGCTTGGTTGCATAGTGGCGCTACTTCTTCCAGTTTTATCCTCACTTTGGGAATCTCATGTTTGTTCTCTGGTGCCTCTAACACCCCCAGGATACTGTTTCTCATTCCTATCCTTTGAATTCTGTTATATAGTTTTATTAGTGTTACTACTTCTGGTTTGGTATCCCTTGTTATGCTAGAGATTATATTTATTTACTTACATGGTCCCCTTTTAGCATCTCCCTGATGTGCTTTCGCTGATATGTTATACTGCCCTAGACCAGGAAGCATTTTCTGATAAAAAAAAAATCCTCAAAGCTCTTGTTAAAGGCATTACGTTATATGTCATTTCATCTTCAGTGCTGAAAGGGAGATGTATGCAAATATAAGATTTTGAAACATTGAGGACTGCAACATATTTTTCTAACATACTTCTTTCCATCATATTTCTGTCTCACCTAAGCCCATCCCTGCAAAATGTCATATGATATTTGAAAGACACTCAAAATGTCTTTGCTGTCACCAATCTCTGGGCCCTTTATATGAGCTTTGATAACAATGACTAGCGCTGTTGTTATTATTGCTGGCAAAAGGGTGCATAAGGCGGCACTAGCCAAAGCCACTTTCTGGCATGCCTTGCAGCTATTACATACCTCGGAAGTTACCAGCACTTGTACGCACACTCTATTGTAATCTTATCCGATCGTTGATTGCTAAAGAATAGGATTTCCAGACCTTATGTTGTAACCTCTTTTGTGGCTAAAGCAACAGACAACTCTTCCTTGAAATTGTCAGTCTGTTGTTGCTGTACCAATTGAACAGTGCCCCCAAGCAGACTGGCAGGACCTGCAACACCAGGCGATGAAGACTAAACAGTACATATGTTCTTTGAGGTACTGTGGCAGCAGCGCATCAATCAGTAATGGTAATTGAGCCTCAATTTGATTTTTCAATCAGGATACGTCTTATTGCCAGCAAAGTTAATGGAAGTAAATGAACTAAAAAAAGGTAAGGCAGTTACCTTTCTACTGCACCCAATACAGGTGGGAGATGGGCAGAGTGGAGCTTCTGAATCACCCCCAACCATCTGCAGATGGGAAGCAATTACAGCGTGACAGAAGGTATTTATTCTTGTGTGTGTAAATGAAGTACTTGGCCATTGAGGTCTTAGCTTTCATAAACAATGGTAATTGAGCTCCAGCCTGTTCAAAGTGAGACAGTATTTTGTATGGCTCCCATTTGTGCAACTGGTGTGCAGTAAAATGAAACCCATTCGAGGACAAGTGATACTTATTAGGCATGTTCTGGTCTCTAAGGCTACCTTCTAACCACACGCCTGAGACTCTGATGTAGTGGTCATAGAGACCTTAAAAAAAGAAGAGTCTTCATCTGCAGAATCACGCACGAGAAGCAACAATTCAGCTCGCTGGTTTCGAAAACCCACAGATGAGGGCCATTGCAAAACTTTAACTTGTGAATCAGTTAATTTATCTAGCAGTTCTGCACTTTCACTTGTGACATTACTGGTAAGTATTTGTAGGGGTGGAGGCTTTGCAATCTCCTTCTGGTCCCTTTTATTATGTCGAGCCTCTTTTAACTCCTGGAATAAATTGTACTGATGTGTACCCCACACTCGCACTTTAGTAGCCATATCTAATATGAGACAATTAAGTACAGGGGCTGTCATGGTGGCTTGGAAATAAGGAATATATTTCTGAGTTCAGACATTCCCATGTGTCATACAGCAGGGAACTACTCCGCTTTCTTTGGAACACTGATGAATAATATTGTAAAGATCTTGATGAACATTTGTCAAGTTGCAATAGGCAGTCTGAAATATGTTGTACAATGTACCCTTATGCATTAGAAGCTGAAAATCAAAGTTTACAAGCTATTTATCCTCTAATTGAGAACACATATTTTCTAGATTCATTTCTGGCACCCTAGCATATTTCTTTACAGTTTTGGAATTTTCTGTTAATCATATGAACAGTGTGCAGTGTTTTTTAGAAAATGAGCCTGTATAATTTGACCAGCAGCTAACTCACCCAGCAGCTTAAACAATCGGTTACCCTCGCATGAAGGTGCTGGACAGTCCTTGCAACTATTTCCAGGGTTCCTTCCTGACAGTCATTTAGACTGTATCTTTAATTGTCCTTCCAACCATGTAGTTCCCTCTCTGCCCATGCCCTGAGTGTATCACTCCAGGTTTCCCTGTTAGTCGAACAAATATTTCTTGTCCTGTCCCTCCTCCACTCCCCTGACTTTGGCCAGGAAACATTCCAGGCTTAATATAAGCTTCCTCATTGTGGCCCCTGTTTCACACCTCCCCCCAGTAATTTGAAATCCTGACATTAATACACTTCCTTCCTAGTTGATTGGATCGTCTGCTCTCTCGACACAGTGGTGCAGCTTCAAAAGCTCTTTTCACGCATATCTGTCTTGTCCGGAACATGTTACTTGTCCGGAACATGTTACATCAAAGAACTTGCAGTGGCTAAACTTCACACCAAAAAACTAAAAAGTGGAGACAGTATTATCTCAACCCTGACAGGACCATCCATTTTACAGCTTTAAGATCCTACAAAGCTTAAATTAAGGAAGCACCCTCCAAGTATATTGTTTTTTTTTCTGTAAATTCATTAAAAAATAAATTATTATACGACTTGTGATACCATCTCAAAAAGAGTGAGTTACTGATACACAAAATGTTCCAGCTTTACACCATGACTGAGTTCTATGGTATCCATGCCCAACTCCTTCATAATTGCCTTCGACAATTTCACCGACATTTCGTACTGTGTTTTTTCAGCTGTCATCTGATATAAGATCTCCCGGTGCCGGTGTACAGATATTGCCCCTAAATTTGTTCCATCCTCTCCACACCTGCTCCCGTTTTTTAGGACAACCTCTATTTACGTAGACTGCTTTTTCAGCCACCATTGCTCAGTCCATTTAACAACACTTACTGGTAATAATGTAAGGGGAGCGCACCTCAAGCACATAAGAAATCATATTGGGTCAAAAAGTATAATATTCAAAGTCAGTAAATCTCAAAGTATCATTTTGGAGTTGGTGCCACTCAGGATAAATATGCACCCTACTACCTAGATGCTAAAGTCCACAGGTCCTGTCAAAGCATTTACCGTGAGGCACAATATTTTTGTACAGATATCCCGGCACTCAAAAGTAACTTTTCTTATCTATATTTGATCAAAGCAAAATACTTTGTATATTCTCCAAATATCACTGGCAGTAAAGAAGTTTAGGTTCCCAAAATTGAATGATGTTTAATTCAAAGCTATAATTAAAACATCACAATTCTGAAGATTTCAAACATACAGTTTTGAAAGATTTCAGAAACATGGACCAAGGCAGGACAAGTATCCTCCAATGAGGAACAACATTCAAAAGACTAAGATAGGTGGTTGTGTCCTCTTCTTCTTGGTCCAGATGAGCGACAGCCGACACGTGTTTCGTCACATCAAGTGACTTTCTCAAGGCTTTATCCCTAATTCAGAAGGGTATCGGATGCAACGTATTTACTAAATTCGCGAAGTCTTCAATCATGTGCGACAGTAATTAAGGATTTTTCAATTACACATACAGGATCCACCCAATTTATCGTAAAAGTGCCTGCACAGTGGGTCCGATAAGCCTCACATCATTAACTGCCGCTCATTGTCAAAAAACAAAGATCACATCTTCGACCTCCTTACCTCCGCCCAGCCAGATGCTCTGTTCTTAACAGAAACCTGGCTTCATGCCAGTTCTGGGCCGGATGTGGCCAGTGCCTTACCCCCCGGCTATGTTATTGTTAGACAAGATAGAGGCACTGGGAAAGGTGGAGGGATAGCAATAGTTTTTAAGGCTATCCACTCCTGTCACCTAGAAGCTCTCCCTTTTCCTGACTGCAAAGCCGCTCTATCAGGTATGTTGATTTATCGCCCCCCCAACAAACCTACCCAGTGGCTATCAACATTTGCGGAGCTAGCAGCCCCATTTGCTCTGAAGTCAGCCAATTTCACTATTTTGGGGGATTTGAACCTTCATTTAGAAGACACCCAAAACAGCGTTAGCAGCATGCTTCTATCTGACTGTGAGGCCATCAACTTAATACTTTGCAATCAAGGCCCAACCCACCAGGCTGGACACTTACTTGACCCCATTATTTCTAACATCTCGTTCGACTGTAGTGTCCCCGCTCTCCCCCTTGACTGGTCAGACCACTTCGCTATTCATTTCAGCTTGGCTGTTGAGAGTGCCAAGAAAGCGACTTTTTCCGGCGCTTTGGGTAGCTACAGGGCCTGGGCCAAGCTGAACATTCCTGCGTTTAACGCCTCACTATCGGCTAGCCGCCCTGACACCAAGCTGAAGTGCACTTCTTTGAATCAGGAAGTTTTGCATTGGCTATCCTCTAACATTAACCGTCATCTGCCACTATGCTCTAGACGTCCCATCATCATCTCCCTCCAGCCCCGTGGTTTACAGATGCCCTGAAAAAACTGAAGTCCAAATGTAAACATCAGGAGAGAACCTGGAGGAAAACAAACTCCCCAAGTGATAAACTGAAATATCGCTCAACGCTCAGGCAGTACCTTCCAGCCTGCAGAAAGGCGAAAGCCCTATATGTTTCGGAGTCCATTAACAGTGCCACTAGTCGGCCGAAAGCCCTCTTTTCAATGGTGAAGAAGCTGGCGGGCTCAAATACCTCCCCAACCCCCCCCGGTTTTGGGGGAAATTCAATGTAACGAAATCGCTGACTTTTTTATATCTAAAGTCGATACAATCTATAATTCCCTTTCGTCCGCCCCCACCATGATACCTCAGGATCCTCCCATTTCGGGAACACGTGGATCTCCATTATTTATGACACAGGTTATGGAGTGGCCCCAGTTAGATCAGAGCTCGCTTCGCGATTGTATGGCCAAGGTAAACTCAGGCTCTCCCTTGGATCCAATCCCTATTGATATTCTTAGACAGCTATCGCCTGATCTACTTTTGGTCATTCAAGAGCTCCTTAATTCCTCATTACGGGAATCCATCGTCCCGGATGAATGGAAAAGAGCCATGGTGGTTCCGCTCCTGAAAAAACCCGGCGCAGATCCTAAGACGTTTTCTAACTACCGCCCCGTCTCTTTGTTGCCAATGTTCTCAAAGATCTTGGAGAGACACATTAACACACATCTAACCTCCCACGTGGAGATTACAGGATTTCGGCATCCGTCCCAATCTGGGTTCCGCACCCGTTTCTCCACGGAGACCACTCTTCTGGGGGTTACCGAGAGCCTACACTCTCGCCTCGATCAGGGCGAAACCTCGGCGCTTATACTTTTAGACTTAAGCGCCGCATTTGATACGGTCTCGCACCTTGTCCTCTTGAACGCACTAAAGGTGGCCTGGGTGACTGGCTCTGCGCTTGCCTGGCTGTCCTCTTTCTTGAGTGGCCGATCACTTCAGGTTGCTTCCTCTAACTCCTCTTCCTCTGTCCGTTCGTCTGCGCATGGTGTACCCCAGGGGTCCTCACTGAGCCCTATGCTCTTTAACATCTATGTGAGACCCCTGGCAACCATCGTGGAAGACGCTGGACTCTCCCTCTACTCCTACGCAGACGACACTCAAATTATCTTCTCCCTTTCCTCGGGCGAGCCTAGTGCTCCATCTGCTCTCAAACAGGGACTCAGCCGAGTGGCAGAGTGGATGCAGGCGAATCTCCTGAAATTGAACGGCGATAAGATGGAGGTGGTCATCCTGGGCAAGCATAAACATCTCTGGTGCCCCCAACATTGGCCCCCGGAAATGGGCCCCTTACCCCTGCCTGTCGCGCAGGTGCGAAACCTTGGCTTTGTTTTGGACGATTCGCTCTCTATGCGGCACCAAGTGGTCTGGCAGCCACCTGTTTTTCCATCTTAGGGTGGCTCCGGAAAATCCTCTGGATGCTCCCGGACTCGACAAGGCGCACTGTAGTCCAGGCTTTGGTCACCGCTCGCCTGGACTACGGTAATGTTCTTTACCTTGGAGCTACCGTGGAAATCCAGAGGAAACTCCAGCTTGTCCAAAACTCAGCCGCACGCCTTCTTTGTAATGTCCCCTGGAGATCCTCTATTTCCCCTTATCTAAAAGACTTACACTGGCTTCGCATTGAAAGCCTAAGATCAAGCAGGGGTCTGCTCCGGCGTACCTCCAGTCTCTGGTCCAACAATACTCTCCACCTCGCCTCCTAAGATCTTCATCCCTAGGGAATTTTCGGATTCCACGTTTTAAACTGACGAGAATGGGCGGACGCTCCTTCTCTTGTCTGGCTCCTAAACTGTGGAATTCTCTCCCTGCCGCGCTGAAACTCGAACCATCTTGGATGAAATTTCGAAGAGATCTTAAAACGTGGCTCTTCCCTCAGTGATAGTTGTTGGGTTTTCAGTGCCACCTCAAGCGGCGCCGGGAGACCCCATGCGGGTAGCTGAGCGCCTTATAAGTCTAACTACAAATACAAATACAAATACATCAGAGGATTCTGTATGCTGACACGTAATTAATAGCAGTGTATTTGGTGATAGAGCCAATAGTTTAAAGGCTTGATATGGTTAACACATTGTGAAAATGTTTCATACGAGTAGAGAAGATTATCCTGTTTGTATTTCTTGTGCAACATCTGGCTACGTTGGACGTGTCCTGGGGAGTCCACGCCGTTCGTTCTTCGGAAGGAGAAGATACGAGGCCTATCATAGTCAGCCTGGTTTTTATACACGTTAGATGTTGCACAAGAAGTACAAACAGGATAATCTTCTCTACTCGTATGAAACATTTTCACAATGTATTAACCATGGCGACACATTGGAATAGCCTTTAAACTATTGGCTCTATCACCAATTACACTACTATTAACTACGTGTCAGCATACAGATTCCTCTGATGTGAGGCTTATCGGACCCACTGTGCAGGCACTTTTACGATAAATTGGGTTGGATCCTGTATGTGTAATTGACAAATCCTTGGTTGCTGTCGGACATGATTGAAGACTTTGCGAATTTAGTAAATACGTTGCATCCGATACCCTTCTTAATTAGGGATAAAGCCTTGATAAAGTCACTTGACGTGACGAAACACTTGTCGGCTGTCGCTCATCTGGACCAAGAAGAAGAGGACACATCCACCGATCTTAGTCTTTTGAATGTTAGTCCTCATTGGGGGATACATGTCCTTCCTTGGTCCATGTTTCTGAAATCTTTCGAAACTGTATGTTTGAAATCTTTGGAATTGTGATGTTTTAAATATAGCTTTGAATTAAACATCATTCAATTTTGAGAACCTAAACTTGTTTACTGCCAGTGATATTTGGAGAATATACAAAGTATTTTGCTTTGATCAAATATAGAAAAGAAAAGTAACTTTTGAGTTCCGGGATATCTGTACAAAAATATTGCTCAGTCCATGTCATTGGACCATTCTGCATATGCTGGCATTGTCTGTGCCCCCCAGTGTTTGCCTATATTGCATTTTGCTATAATCATACCCAGCGTTGCCCTGTCTTGGACCTTGCGAATAAGGTCTGTGGCCTCCAGTATGTTTAGGGGACATCGTTTGGGTTCTGGTGGTACTGTAGCTCCTCTGACCTGTCTTATTGTGGTCATGATTGTTTCCCAGTATGTTTGAATCCTTCGGCATTCCCATAGTGTATGATAGAATTTACCCACAGCTCCACATTTTCGCAGACAGGACTGGGTATCAGTCCTCCCTATTTTGGCTAATACTACCCTGGATAGATATGTTCCGTGGAGCACCTTGAGCTGCACCAACCATAGTCTTGAGGGATTGCCACTTCTCGTGGTGAGTCTAGTGCTTCTGGCCAATCAGTGTCATCTAGTTCTCCGATATTGGCCTGCCATTGTTCACGGAGACTCTATGTTGGGTCCGGCTGGTTGTTAATTAATTTACGGTAGGTTAGTGATATGGCTCTTTTATCGATGCGGTCCGTTAGCAGCCTATCCTCCAGTGGGGAGGCCTCTGAGAGGGCAGTGCCCGGTTTAATGGTGGCCTTGGGTGCATGTCTAATTTGAAGATAGCGGAACTGCTATGTGGGTGCCATATCATATTTGTCTTGAAGTTGTACAAATGTGATGACTTTCCCCTTGATCCAGAGGTCACCTACACCTTGAGATTCCTATCAAATCCCACTGTTGGACAGCTGCTCAGTCTACCCAACTTTCCAGTCTCCCAGAGTGGAGTGAATTGTGTCAGTGTGTCATCTCACCCCAGTTTCCTGAACACTGTGTCCCATATATGGACAGTGTGTGCAGTAGGTCACATGAGGTCAGCCCTTCAGGTTTTGTTGTGGAGGGCCCTCATGACCCCTCCCTCTCCCAAAACATGTCTATCCATATGGAATGCGGGTTCAATCTGGGGGTGTCCAAGTATATTGTTGATCACATTACCTCAGCTACTCAGTATTCTGAAGGGCTCTTTGAAAAAGCAAAGGTATTTTCTGCCCCTTAAGTCTTCTAAAACAGCCAAGACCCAACAATTGGACCTTTGTTCCAGCCTCTACTCACTTCTCTGAAAGAATTGTCATACTCTTCTCTTCGATGCTCATTTTCTCTCGTTTTGATCTGCCGAACATTGGATTAGAATATTTTCATGCATTAAAGCTTAAGTAAAACTGTTATCAGTGCTTTCTCTTGATTTCGCAGTAGAAGACATTGGGGATGTGTATTTCTGATGCTTGTAGAGAATTTATATGACTGTTCATTTACTGCAGCAGCATTCCATGATGCATACAGGACATGCTCTTTGATGGTTAATTTCCCTGTGGGGCAATCCTTTTTAACTTTCAGGGTACATGCTGGAATCCTAATAACATGTAGAGCGGTAGGTTGAAGTATTTTATGGTCATATCCATTTGTAAGCTTCAGGCTATACGTTCCTACACTAGTAACTGTTCAGTGGGTTATGCTCCTCCTGCAAACATCTACATATAATCAGCAAAACCTATGTTTGATTACCTCAACTTATAACTGTGTTGGTCACACAAAGAGTATGTCAGTAGTCCTAGCTAAGAGAGCAGAGGTCAGTGTACATCCTTTGACAATAGCCTCCTATTTTTTCCTCGAATGAGGATTAGATGCATCCGAATGATTAGGTGATGGTGGATCTGGCAGTCTGTCATATCCTCTATTTGTTAGATATTTTTAACTATCCTTGAGCCCTAGGCTAATTTGGCGACTTATATTACCTCTTTTCAGAGTTCCAAAGTGAGAAATGCTGCCAAAACAACTATTCATGCTTTGCAATTGGTTCATATCTGGCAAGTATGCCATATTTTCATTGCAGTACACCATTTATTTATTGAGGCATGGGTCTATTCTAGGAGTAAGTTCTTGCTTTACACGTCATTCGCTGACAATGTGTGTTTTGGTCATTAGAACACAAGACTTATTGTTGGTTAGACTACTTGTCAATTGAGATGGTTCTGAATATTAATCTGGGTGTCCGTCCATCTGATGCAGACTGACCATGACTGGAAAAATATTAATGACAGAGGGCTTCATTTATTAACAAAGTTGGAGGTTTATTCAGGTGCCTTTCTCTCTTTGGCTGCTCTAGGGCACTTTTAAAACATTTAGTGGCTAGGTAACAACATCCTCATAGCGTTCAACCAGTAGCTGGAAAAAGTGTGTTTGTTCCACTGGCAAGTCAACAATTTGAAAACCTTTCTGGTAGCGGATTCTTTTTTCTAACTTTGCTAAAAAAGGATGTAATCTTAATAGCATGAGAGAGGTGGTAGTGAATTTGTGTAATTTTTAAAGGTTATTGAAATTATGCTTCTATGATTAAGTTGCATGGGTACAGGGAGAGGTGTGGAAATAGTCCTGTATGAATGCAATGACCAGACACACTTGCAGTATACGCATAGAAATTCTGGACCCAAAATAATAATTACCTAACTAGCTAAACTTTGTATGTTTTGGTTTGTATACTACGATCTGTATAGCGTTTGTGTTTTCTACAAGAATGTCAGAATCTCCAACAATTTCAGATGAAACTGTTTGATGCCTGGTTTCTGCAATTACCCCAGAGGAAGTCAGGGTTGTTCTTAGGTACTTGAAGACAAGGACAAGAAAAACATTTTGGGGCAAGATGTGATGATCTGGGTGGAACCATGTCACGGATGTTGTGAGCGCCTTTTGGCAAAGTTATGTAGTGAGGTTATCAATGGCCAACAGACTACAAATTCATGGGAAGTGACTACCATAGCCCTAATTTTAAAACATAGTAAAGACGGACTGTAGTGCTGCTGATGCAGCCCAATTTCTTTTTTTGATATTGAGGAAAATATTCGTAGACGTTCTTCATTGTAGACCTTCAGTCCTACCTTAGTCCACTGTTGTAATAGCTTTGTGAGAGGCCGATCTCTGTCAGGCTACTCTCTGCTGTTCTGGGTTCTGTAGAACGAGTTGTATGCTCCTGGGTGTTAGACTTGGCATCATTGGCATGAGTCTCCCTTCCATTTTTACTGATTGCCTCCTCCGTTTTTTATATGTTTTGCTGGTTATATGCTTTGGGCACTGTGCCACTGCTATTCAGTGCCACAGTGCAAGTGCTCCCTATGTTAAATTGATGTACTGATTAGTGACTCCATGATTGGGTTATTTGATTTACTTGTCAGCCCTACTACGGTGCACCATGTGTGCCCAGGGCTTGTAAATCAAATGCTGCTAATGGGCTTGCAGCACTGGCTGTGCCACCCACCGGAGTAGCTTGTAAAGTGTGTCTCAGGCCTGCCATTGCAAGGCCTGTGTGCAGTATGTGACTGCCATCTCAACTTGGCAAGTGCACCCACTTGCCAGTCCCTAAACCTTCCCTTTGCTTCATATCAGACACCCCTATGGTAGGCCCAAGGGCAGGGTGCATTGTAATCATAAGGTAGGACATGCCCTGGTGTGTGTAGCATGTCCTAATAGTGAATTACAGCCATTTTGGTTCCTCACTATTGCAAGGCTACCTGTTCTCCATAGGCCAGAATGGGCAGTTAGATTATTACATCTTATAATCCTAACTAACTCAGGGAACACGGTAGAAAATCGAGTTTAGTATGCCTGAACTCAGAATGATAAAATAAATCTTTTAGTAAAGTTGGTTTTAACATTCTGTGTTTGAAAATACCACTTTTAGAATGTAGGTATTTTCTTGCCTCACTGTCCAGGCCTGCCTCAGCTAGATTGTGTATTCCTTGTCTGGTGTTTTGAGTGACAGGGCTGGGGGATTCCAGAAGAAAGGCTGGGGCAGCCCAGTGGTGAATAGAGAGATCTGCATCTGGATGGGAGGGAGGAGTTGTACCTGGGACCGGAATAGGACAGTGCCTACCCCCCACAGTGCTTGCTTTACCCCCTGTAGTGTGCCTGATGTCTCTGCCATGCACTGAGAAAGGAGAGAAGAAATCATGTCAACAAAGTGTTCCAGGGCTGTGCCTTCCCTCCCCTGTGCAAGCCCCACCTCCTGTCTCTGCCCTGCACTGTGAAAGGAATGAAGGAAGGAGTCCTGTAAACAAAGTGCTCAGGACCTGGTTTGGACTAGGCAGAGGCCTTTCTGCCTTCAGAGAACAAAGGATTTTGGGGTATAAATATTGGGACCCAGTCCCAAGAACTTTAGATCACTTCTGGAAACAAGACAAACCTTTTGCCAAAGAGAAGAACCAATGAAGCTGCATGCGTTTTGACTGCCCCTCTGCCAGTGTACTGGTTGCTGGGTTGGCCTGCAGTGGCTTCTTCATTGCCAAGGAAAGGAGAAGGAACTTTTTAAGGACTTTCATCATCTTACAGAATATTCTCCAAGGGCTTGAACTTGTGCTTGCCCCCTGCTGAAGTCTCAGGGACAAAATACTTCTTCTCCAGCTCCCCTCAGCGTTTCCTTGCTGGGAATTCTGTTTGCCAAAGCCTGCGTGCCGCTGGGAGCTGGAAGCGTAATGCATCGAGAAGAAGCGTGACGCCGCCGCAGCTGAAATCGTCGCATCACCGGAGAAGCGTGAGCCATTGAGAGGGTCGCCATTGCATCACCCACCGGAGAAGCGTGTCGCAGGGCCTGTCGCAGCTCCAAAGTACAGAGTCGTCGTAAGGCTGCCAGGGCATCTACGCATCGTCGTCGCATCAAGGGCTTCGCACCAGGATTATCGCATCGCATCGAGGTGCCATCTTGCGCATCGCAACCGGACCGCAAGCCGAGAACCTACGCACCATCCCTGCACCGATAAGGATCACAACGCATCCCCTACTCTGCGCAAGCATCTCCCCCGGATCAGGGAACCGACGCATCTCTCCTTTTGCAACCCGTTTATTAATTTTGCGTTACGCATCCAGGTACTTTGTTGAGAACTTTGTCGCATTTATCATCAACTTGAACTAAGCAACTTTTATCATCTTTAAGTTAACTTTAAATACAGTATTGTGGATTTTTGTCAGTTGTGGTCTTGTGTTGTCTATATAAAGAATACTTATTTTTATAAAACCTGTGTTGTGTCCATCTGTAGTGTTTTCACTGTGTATATTCGCAAATGCTTAACACACTGCCTCTGCGCTAAGCCTGTCCGCTCGTGCCAAGCTACCAAGGGGGTGAGCAGGGGTTATTTAGGAGTGTAATCCCCTTATCCTGACTTAGAAGTAAGGGTCCCTATTTGGACAAATGTGAATACCATTGCCAACTAGAGACCCCCAGTTCTAACATTGTTGGTCAGCGGTGAGTATTTGCACCTGCATTTGTGTTTCATATACAGTAATTGGTGTACACTACTAGTGAGTGCAGACCAAATGCAACCACATACATTTTTGGTAGAATTAATTTTTTCCTTGGACTGTTATTTTTTCCTGAAAACTCCCAATTCTTCTACCATGACTAGACCAGCATCTGTTGCATCTATGGATCTTGATTTTGAGGAAGAGAGGTTGGAAACCTACACTTTGAAACAGCTCCAGAATCTCTGCAAGAAATTGAAAGTTGCTACACCAGGCATTTCTAAAAAGGATGACTACCAAAAGGCGCTGAGGGCCTGGGTAGAAGCAAGAAATGCCCCAGATCTTGTGGTTGAACCAGTTGGGGATGCAGATGGGCAACTGGATAGGCCAGTGTTTCCAGCCAGGGGAGGGGTACCGTTCCCACCTGGCAGTAGTATCTCTTCCAAAGACCTGTCCCCCAGAGACAGGGAGAGAAATAGGGCACACAAGCTGGAGATGACTAAGCTTAAGATGGAGAGTCAGAGTGAAGCAGATAATAACAGATTGTCCTTGGAGAGAGGGAGAATGAGAGGATGTTGAGAGAGTTAGAGATCAAGGCCAAGGGCTTAGAAATCAATCCCTCTGGTGGGAGCGCACCATCTGTGCCTTCAGAAGGAAGGGTATATATTCCCAAGGATGTCATCAAAGATTTCCATAAAAGTGAAGATATTGGGCAGTGGTTTGCAGCCTATGAGATAGCAATGTTGGCCCACCGGGTCCCTGAGAAGGATGGGGGAGCTGGGTTGTGGGGCCGCTTTGTGACTGAGGGGAGGGATACTTTGTTAGACCTGCCCAGTGAGAGTAGGATGTCTTATGCCCACATGAAGGAAGCTCTGATAGCAAAATATGGTTTGACTCCAGAATTCTATAGACAGAGGTTCAGGAATTGTAAGAAGCTGGAGGGAACCACTTGGGTAGAATATGTATCTTTCTTTTGCAGAGCTATGGATGGTTGGGTGGGGGGTAGCAAAGTGGATAATTTTGGAGCTCTCCATGATTTGATTGCAAGGGTGCACTTGTCTGCTAATTGTTTTCCAGAGCTACGCCAGCACCTTATTGATAGCAAGTTGACTAACCCTAGGAAGCTTGCTGAGGAGGCAGACCGCTGGGTCAGTACCAGGGTCCACAAGGGTCTTCTGGGAGACTCCGCCAAAGGTGGGCAGGGTCCTAAGCAGAAGAGTGGAGGGACAAGGGTAAAGAGGGAGTTCCAGAAAGGGTCCCAAGGGAACCAAGGTAAGGGTTCCCAGCCTCCCCCTGAGAAGAAGTCAGAACCCCGACAGGTAAACTTGTTCATAGGGGGCCTGTTACCTGCTTTCAGTGTAAGCAGGTGGGACACCGTTGGTATGATCCCCAGTGTCCCCAAAAGGGTCAGTATGTGCCACCCCATGCACCACCCCGTCAGATGGCCAGTGTAGCCCTGGGTGGCGAGGAGATGGGTGCCCAAGGTGGGTGGGGTCCCGCAGAAATGTTCCTTGTCCCATTAGGAGACTTTGAGATGGTCCCTAAAACTCAGCTGCCTGATAACACTAAAAAATACAGGCAGTGGGTGACCATCAATGGCCATAGAGTGGAGGCTCTTAGAGACACCGGAGCCAGTGTGACAGCTGTCAAATGTCACTTGGTGTCTGAAGATCAGGTGGTCCCCAATGCATTCTACCCAGTTGTTGCCGCTGACAACACAGAGAGCCATTGCAAAGTGGCTCAAGTTCCCTTTGAGTGGGGGTGGAGGGTCTCTGGTACTCTTCAAGTACCTGTGAGACCAGCCATGCCTGTTGATTGTCTGTTAGGCAATGATTTGGAAAGCTCCCCTTGGGCTAAGGTGGAGAAAAGGGCTCATTTAGAGATGTTGGGTCTGCCTGAGTGGGCATGTGTGACCACTCGGTCTATGGCAGCCAAGAGTGTTCAAGAGATCCTGGAGCCGGAAAGTATGGCCCAGGAACCTGCCTTAAAGAGAAGAGGTAGGGGGCACGGGAAACCCGCCCCTATTGTTCCCACGGTCCAGGAGGAGGCAGACCTTGAGGGGGATTGCCTGGAACCTACAGAAGAGCAAATTGCTGAACTGGGGGACCTGCCTGAGGTGACCCATTGGAAGCAAGAAGGAGGGCCCTCCAGGGAGGAATTTTGTGCAGAACAGAAGAAGTGCCCTTCTCTTGTGGGTTTGAGGCAACAGGCCAAAAACCAGGCAGCAGGTGATCAGTCTGGATCACATTGGATCTACTGGGAGAACAACCTCCTGTATTACGAGCCTAAGTTTGCTGAGCCTGGGTCAGCTCGTGTGCTGGTGGTAACCCAGCGCTTCAGAGCCTTCCTACTGGGTTTGGCTCATGATGTACCTTTAGCTGGACATCTGGGACAGGACAAGATCTTTGAAAGGATTGTCTCCCACTTTTATTGGCCCCAGATGCAGAAGAGTTCAGATACTCATTGTAGGACTTGTCAAACTTGCTAGGCAGTGGGAAAAGTGGAAGGAAGCAGAAGGCTCCTCTCCAACCTTTCCCTGTGGTCAGTACCCCCTTTGAACGGGTGGGCATTAATATTGTGGGGCCACTGAACCCCAAGACAGCCATGGGCAACAGGTTTATCGTTGTCTTGGTGTACCATGCTACCCGGTAACCGGAAGCCATCCCAATCAGGACAGTGACGGCCCCCGTGGTGGGACGTGCACTGATGGGGATTTTCTCTCGTGAGGGGTTCCCCAGAGAGGTGGTGTCTGACCGAGGTACAAACTTAATTTCCAGTTATATGAAGTCTGTGTGGAAGGAGTGTGGTGGTGCTGGTTGAGAGATTCAACCGGACCCTTAAAGGCATGATCATGGGTCTTGAGGAACCAATGAGGCGTAAGTGGGACGTCCTCTTGCCATGCCTTCTGTTTGCATACCGTGAGGTGCCACAAAAGTCCCTAGGGTTCAGCCCCTTTGAACTGTTGTATAGACACCCGGTACGAGGACCTTTGAGTCTGGTCAAGGAAGGCTGGGAGCAATCTCACAGGAAACCTCCCCAGGATGTATACATTTACATGCTGGCCTTCAGGAACCAGACTCGGTGATTCAGAGATCTCGCTCAGGCAAATCTGGAAGCCAGCCAGAAAGAGATGAATCGGTGGTACAATCAGAATGCCACTCTGAATGAGCTTCAGCCTGGACAGAAAGTTTGGGTCATGGCCCCTGTAGAGCCTTGTGTGCTCCAGGACAGGTGGGCCGGTCCATTTGAGGTGGTAGAGCGCAAGAGTGATGTCACCTATCTGGTGAACTTCCAGTCTCCCAGGAACCCTTTGAGGGTCCTGCATGTTAACTGCCTGAAGCCCCACTTAGAAAGGTCCGAAGTGGGCATACTCCTAGCGACAGATGATGGAATGGAAGAGGAGACAGAGCCTCTGCCTGACCTCCTGTCTGCAACGGAGCAAGATGGGTCAGTGGATGGTGTCAGCCTCTCTGCCCCACTGTCCCCTGATCAGCAGCAAGATTGTCCCCAACTGTTGGCTCAATTCTCTGATCTATTTTCCTTGATTCCTGGTGTCACAGAGTGGTGCGTCCATGATGTGGACACAGGAGACAGTCCGCCTGTGAAGCACAAGGCTTACAGAGTAACTGACAAGGTCAGAGCTTACATTAAGGAGGAAGTCTCCAAGATGTTTGCATTAGGGGTGATTGAGTCCTCTAGCAGTCCTTGGGCCAGCACAGTGGTTTTGGTCCCAAAGGCTGCCGCGCCTGGTGCCACACCTGAACTCCGGTTCTGTGTGGACTACCGAGGGCTCAATTCAGTCACCAGGACTGACATGCACCCCATCCCCAGAGCTGATGAGCTCCTTGATCGGTTAGGGGCTGCACGGTACCTCAGCACGTTTGACTTGACGTCTGGGTACTGGCAGATCTCTTTGACTGATGGGGCCAAAGAAAGGTCAGCATTCTCCACACCAGATGGGCACTACCAATTCCGGGTTATGCCCTTTGGGATGAAGAATGTCCCTGCCACCTTTCAGAGGTTGGTCAACCAGGTGTTGGCTGGACTGGAGGATTTCAGTGCCGCCTACCTGGATGACATTGCAGTGTTCAGCACCAGTTGGGAAGAACATCTGCGCCACCTCTGGGAAGTGTTAATGGCACTGCGCAAGGTAGGCCTCACGATCAAGGCGAGTAAGTGCCAGATCGGGCAGGGTTCCGTGGTGTACTTGGGACACCAGGTAAGGAGCGGCCAGGTGGCGCCCCTGCAACCCAAGAATGATACCCTCCTGGCCTGGGAACCCCCAAAGACTCAGACACAGGTGAGAGCCTTTTTAGGACTCAAGGGGTACTACAGGAGGTTTGTCAAGGGGTATGGCAACATTGTTGCCCCCTTGACTGAGCTCACTTACAGGAAGCAGCCCAAGAAAGTGAACTGGACGGACACCTGTCAGAAGGCTTCTGACGCCCTGAAGACTGCCATGTGCACAGCACCCGTGCTTCAGGTGTCCAACTTCTCAAAATAATTCATTGTTCAAACAGATGCTTCAGAGCATGGTGTGGGGGCTGTTCTATCACAGATTAATGGAGAGGGCATAGACCAACCTGTAGCCTTCATCAGTAGAAGGTTACTTCCACGGGAACAGAGGTGGAGTGCATTTGAGCTTGAGGCATTTGCTGTGGTCTGGGCACTGAAGAAGGTGAGACCATACTTGTTTGGGACTCACGTCCTGGTTCAGATAGACCACAGACCCCTCAGATGGCTGATGCAGATGAGGGGTGAGAACCCAAAGTTGTTGAGGTGGTCCATTTCCCTACAGTGTATGGACTTTACGGTGGAACACCGCCCTGGTACAGAACACGCTAATGCTGATGGAATGTACAGATTTTTCCGCCTTAGTGAAGAGAACTCCCAAGGGGAAGGATAGTTCTCCCCACATTTCAGCTGGAGGGACATGAGTTAGACTTGGCATAATTGGCGTGAGTCTCCCTTCCATTTTTACTGATTGTCTCTTCTGTTTTTTATATCTTTTGCTGGTTATATGCTTTGGGCACTGTGCCACTGCTATTTAGTGCCACAGTGCAAGTGCTCACTATGTTAAATTGATGTACTGATTAGTGACTCCATGATTGGGCTATTTGATTAACTTGTCAGCCCCTAGTACAGTGCACCATGTGTGCCCAGGGCTTGTAAATCAAATGCTGATGGTTGGCTTGCAGCACTGGTTGTGCCACCCACAGAAGCAGCTTGTAAAGTGTGTCTCAGGCCTGCCATTGCAAGGCCTGTGTGTAGTCTCTGACTGCCATGTCGACTTGGCAAGTGCACCCACTTGCCAGTCCCTAAACCTTCCCTTTGCTTCATATCAGACACCCCTATGGTAGGACCACGGGCAGGGTGCATTGTAAGTATAAGGTAGGAAATGCCCTGGTGTGTGTAGCATGTCCTAATAGTGAATTACAGCCATTTTCGTTCTTCACTATTGCAAGGCTACCTGTTCTCCATAGGCCAGAATGGGCAGTTAGAATATTACATTTATAATCCTAACTGACTCAGGGAACATGGTAGAAATTTGAATTTAATATGCCATTCTGTGTTTGAAAGTACCACTTTTAGAAAGTAGGTATTGTTTTGCCTAACTGTCTAGGCCTGCAACTGCTAGGTTGTGTATTCCTTGTCTGGACTTTTGAGTGACAGCGCTGGGGATTCAAGGAGACAGGCTGGGGCAGCCCAGTGGTGAATAGGGAGATCTGCATCTAGATGGGAGGGAGGAGTTGCACCTGGGACCTGAATAGGGCTGGGCCTTCCCTCCACAATGCTGACTCCACCTCCTGTGATGTGTCTGATGTCTCTGCCCTGCACTGTGAAAGAAGAGAAGGAATCATGTCAACAAAGTGCTCCAGGGCTGTGCCTTCCCTCCCCTGTGCTAGCTCCACCTCCTGTGGGGCATCTGATGTCTCTGTCCTGCACTGTGAAAGGAAGGAAGGAAGGAAGGAAGGAGCCCTGTAAACAAAGTGCTCAGGAACTGGTTTGGACTAGGCAGAGGCCTCTCTGCCTTCAGAGAACAAAGGATTTTGGGGTATAAATATTGGGACCCAGTCCCAAGAACTTAAGATCCCTTCTGGCAACAAGACAAACCTTTTGCCAAGGAGAAGAACCAAGGAAGCTGCAGGAGTTTTGACTGCCCCTCTGCCAGTGTGCTGTCTGCAGTGGCTTCTTCATTGCCAAGGAAAGGAGAAGGAACTTTTTAATGACTTTCATAATTTTACGGAATATTCTCCAAGGGCTTGAACTTGTGCTTGCCCCCTGCTGAAGTCTCAGGGACAAAAGACTTCATCTCTAGCTCCCCTCAGAGATTCCTTGCTGGGAATTCAGTTTGCCAAAGCCTGCGTGTCGCTGGTTGCCGGAAGCACGACGCATTGAGAAGTGTGCCGTCGCCGCCTCATCTCCCAAGAAGCTTGTCTTCGTCAAAGCTGCCTGCTGTCGCATCACCGGAGAAGAGTGACACCATCGAGAGGGTCTCCATTGCCTCACCGGAGAAGCGTGTCGCAGGGCCTGTCGCAGCTCCAAAGTACAGAGTCGTCGCAAGGCTGCCAGGGCGTCTACGCATCATCATCGCATCGTCGCATCAAGGGCACCATCTTCTCGCATCGCACCAGGATTATCGCATTGCATCGAGGTGCCATCTTGCGCATCGCAACCGGACCGCAAGCTGAGAACCTACGCATCTTCCCCGCACCGGTAGGGATCACAACGTATTCCCTACTCTTCGCAAGCATTAAGGCGCGATGCATCATCTAACCCGTATCACGGAACCGACGCATCTCCCCTTTTGCGGGCCTTTTGTTCATTTTGCATTACGCATCCAGGTACTTTGTTGAGAACTTTGTCGCATTTATCATCAACTTGAACTAAGCAACTTTTATCATCTTGAAGTCAACTTTAAATACAGTATTGTGGATTTTTGTTGTTTGTGGTCTTGTGTTAAGTCTATATAAAGAATACTTCTTTTTATAAAATCTGTCTTGTGTCCATCTGTAGTGTTTTCACTGTATTACTGTGTATATTCACAAATGCTTAACACACTGCCTCTGAGATAAGCTTGTCTGCTCGTGCCAAGCTACCAAATGGGTGAGCATGGGTTATTTAGGAGTGTAATCCCTTATCCTGACTTAGAAGTAAGGGTCCCTATTGGGACAAAGATGAATACCATTGCCAACTTGAGACCCCCAGATCTAACACTGGGAAGCACAGGCAGGTATAGTTCTAAATTGGGGTAAAAGGTGTTTGACCGCATGAGATTATATTTTATTCATGTGTCTCAAGAGAGTCCTCCTTTTTTTTTTTTACTTCATCATTTTAGCACGTTACTATGATACAAACATGAGTGCTCACTGTAATTGTTGCATTAACTGGATAATACATAGATGCAGACCATATAAAAGCCATAGTGTCAAGAAACAAAAGGAAAAAGAAGCAAAGAATAATGTTTTCAAATATAGTCCCGAAGTCCTGGTTGCGCCATTCAGTGGTCGCCTCTATCAGCCCACAACCCAGCCCTCCCGCTTAGAGAACAAATCCAAACACCCTCATACCATCAAGAAAACCCACTGCAGAAGTGTGCCTGTAGGCATTTGTAGACATGTAATTGTGATGTGTAAAGTGGCTACCCCACCCCGGCTGGGACAATGCCCTGTTCAAGCTGGGATTCGGTGGTTTGACGACCAGCCTCCGTATAAGCCCTGAATGGCCCCCATATGTGTTAGGGATGGGAGGCTCGAGGTAAC
The DNA here is from genome assembly GCF_964261635.1 of Lissotriton helveticus. Taxonomy (NCBI): domain Eukaryota; kingdom Metazoa; phylum Chordata; class Amphibia; order Caudata; family Salamandridae; genus Lissotriton; species Lissotriton helveticus. Next base: position 889,745,978 of record NC_136067.1, on the reverse strand, counting down.
ATGGTGGAATATATTTCACTATTGGTATTACAGAATGCTAGGCTGTTTAGCCAACCCTGTAATGTGGGAACAGTTTTGCCGCCCCAGTGTAATGCGATTTCCCTTTTGGCCAGAAGCTAACTAAGAGGGGCGAATCTCCAAATGTTTTTGGGGAAGCGTACTGTTGCAGGGTTTCTGTACTCACACAGAACTGTGCACAGAGGAGTGGAACCTCGGCAAATTAGGGTGTCCCAAAACTTACCTTAGCAACCAACTCACCCCTTACCGAGCTAGCTACAGTGTCTCATTGGACATATCAAACTCCCAATGTTTAGACAAACCAGAACATGAACTTACAGTACCTCAGGGTACGTGGGACTCATGAACACTCTTTCGTTATATTATCATTACAAACCAGAACATGGAGTAAAGAAGACACATGTGCATTTGAAATGTTTATTTACTAATGCCGTCTTCTCAGGCGCAGTATCTTAGATAATACAAGTATACTTATTATCAGTATCAAAATTATCAGCATAGTTACTAAGACATAAAAAGCGAATGGTGACAGCATGTTAACATGCTGTAATGAATAAGAGTTAACAACACTTATATCTCACCCTCCCTAACACATATATTATATTATTAGCTAAGAAGGTCTCTTTGGGTTGTTTTAGGGCGGGCCCATACCTTAGTGTCCTAGCATGAAGGAATCACATCAGCATACACCAGCTCTCTCTGCATGTGCACCGCATCAAGTGTGTTAACAATTCTCGTGCAAAGCAATATCAATCCCGCCTCAAGCCCAAGTTGGCAAAGGCTGCACTTGTGTTATGACTATGAAGGCGTGGAGATCAGACCTCATAACAATACCATATCGTGTTGCTCCTGAAACTTCAGCACTCTCCGTGCAGACATGGTTTATTAAACAAAACTGATATCAGAGCAATAACATATTATTCTCACATACACCACGGCAAACCACTAGGTTGAAAGCTAAGTCAACAATTAAGGGTCGTGTGCAGAAGTTGCAAGAAAGGAAAAATGGCGTTTAAATCTCAAATGTACCTATGCTAACTTAACACGATATAAGGATATATAGGAGCTATACAACACCCCCCCATGATCCGAGAACGGACTAAATAAGATAACAGAAGTGCCATCACATGAGAGCAGAATCCAACAATAAACGAGCATGAATAAAAATTCAATTAAAAAAATTAATGCTAAAAAATAGCCCACAAGTATAATGTGGCTCAAGCCAATAGGCAAGCAAAAATAAAATTTCTTGACCAAAAGTCAATAAAATCAAGAAAATGCTATCAATCAGCATGTCCATTTGAGGCAGTGTCTATGATAAGACTGTATATGAAAAGTAAGCTGCAACAGCCTCCAGGAGGAAGTCACTGTCCTCATCCGAAAACAGTTCAGCCATCCAATTTAAAAGATGAAAGGAACATACGTGATCTTCCAGCACCGGATCCTCTATAACCATCAGAGGACAGCTCGGTGGGTTTTCAAGAAAACTTTGTTCCAAGAAATTTTGCGCTGCCGACAACATATCCCAGGGACCCATTAGTCCATGTGCCACCGCCAAGGCCATAATCCTTTCGTCAGAACAAACCAACTCGTGAGCAATGATAGGACTCATCAGTTGATCAAAATCGACGTCAGAAGATATTGGTCCGCAGAGACACAAATCAATGGCCCAAAGGAAATCACAGGTCAGGCAGCGAAATACAGGCTGGACACAGGTGAAATAGGAGAACCGAAAAGATAATCCAAACGCCGTGCTTAGAGTCGCCAACGGCAGTGTGCCATAATAATCAAGCATGCGGTTGCGAAACCGCGTCAGTAGCAGCTGAGCGTGGTCTTGCACAGGAAGGGCATCCATATTTAAAAAGGCAGATAACCACCAATGCGCCAGCCGCTAATGCAAGTAAAAACGGGAACCCTCCAAATAAGGATGAAAAAATAGAATGGAAGAAGGCAGGGATGACTCCAAAAATCTTCTCAAAGGAAGTCACGAGACCACCGCTAACAACTTTAAAAAAATGCGCTAGGCCCGTTGTGGAGGATGCGTTAAAGATAGAACGGACCATGGCTCCGAAATGCAAAGGCAAATCAGTGTTTAAAAGAGCCTGAACCTCCGTACGGGTGTTAGCAATGTGAAGCACGAAAGTTTCACGGGCCGAGCTCAAGGCCACCTCTTTCTGGGACAATAGAGCTCTTATTCTAGCCATGCCGCTGAATTCTGCTCCCAAGGTCGGTATCTGTGGCCAAATGGAAGACTCCCTATGTTCACGTGTGGGAGGATAAAGAACATTTCTGCAGCAAATAACTCGCTCACTAACTGTTACTATGAAAGCTATACCTTTAATTAAACCACAACAGTTTTCATTATTGAGCATTAAATAACTACCATTCTCTAACAATTTAAACGTGGGGATGATAGCAGGAACTGGCGTGCCCTGTAAAACGCAAGCCATATTCGGTCGGTCCTTGTTACATGAACCGTGTAACTGTATGTGTCTGCACATTAAAGAATGATCTGGCGTCTCAGTACACTCATCCCCCGTTAGATAAACTTCTTGTTCATCCTTGAAACATCTGTATGTGTATGGGAGTGACCAGACCTCATGAAGAAAACCGCTACCTAAGGGTTCAAAACGACCTATTGGCACATATTTCATACAATTTGAAAACTTATATAAAGCAAAAGGCAGTGTTATTAAACCGTGGATAAGCCACGTAGCAGTAGTGGCTTCTGCCACAGAAAAAGGTAAAGATTCCAACCTTTCAATATGGAGCATAGAAAAGGAAGCATCACGCATTGAAAGCAAGCGTTGTTTATCTGTCAAATTAAACGGTGAAAATAAAGAGGAAACGTTCATGTATCCCCAGGGAACTTTACCCATTTTCAGAGTCTGAAGTGTCCATGCAAACTGCATGATTGACCGTAATTGATTTTGACCATGGTATAATACTGACACTTCATCATGCACAATATCAACAACAGACGACACAATATTATCTAATGTGTAAATTCTAGAGGAAAGCACGTTAATGCTATTGTCAACAACTGCAAGCACTTTCTCAAGATTCGCCTGATCAATAGCCCTAAGGCGTGAAGCAGCCTCAATCTGTGAGAGTTTCCAAATTTCATTGTAAACCCCATATAACCACCGTTTCGACCTGCCACTAGTTGGGCCCTTAATGAAATCATTCAAATCCACGTCTGCATTCAGTTTGGAAAGGTGATACTTAACCGCAGGTAAAGTTGAATGTTTCAGCCAAGCTTGACACAACTTGCCCACAGAGTAAGAGGTGACAGTATGACTCAAATCAAACCGGGGATCAGATCTAACAGTCTTAAAACCGTCAGTTATATTTAAAAATCTTTTTGGCAAGAATCAGCACTACGGTGCCAAAGCAGCCAACCCTTGGGATTCATACCGGAAATGTTAAAGGAGGAATTAAGAAGCAGAGCCTGTATATCTTTAATGGACAATCGAGTAAAATTACTCCAATCCTCATATTCCTCCAACTCCGGGAAAGACGGGGTGTTTAACCTTTTAGATGTAGCCAATCCAAAGCATGTGGTCTGGGAAATGGTTTCATTTAAAAACAACATATGATTCGGGATGAGACATGCACGGTGCAAAGCCTCAGTGCCTCGTACCTGCCAGGCCCTTGAACCCCAAACCGATTTAAGGTCTATTGTTTCCTTCCATAACTCATAGCCCCCAGTAACTAATTGATCTAGGAAGGCCTTCGAATACAACAATTTTGTATCGGTAAGTCTAACCTTGGACAGTGGCTGTTTGTGAAATTAAAAATAAAAGGACTCGGGATTGGACTGGTTAAAGTCAGTGAAATAAGTATACTTTTTAAGAAACGTTTCTGAACTCCCTTGTGTAGGAGCTGGGCAATGTTCCCACTGAGTAAAATTAACAGCATCCCTTCGGGAAGATGTTTTGTGTAAGAAGTGATTGCCATAATGTTGGTAACAGAACAATTCACCATAATTAGCAGATTCTAAATATAAATCCTCAGCATCAAAAGCAGCATAGTATTTCAAATCAGAAAACAAACTTTTCACAGCATTAACATCCCAATCATCAGAACAAATGTTTTGTTTCACCACATCCCCCATATTAACTCTTAGTACATTAGGAACATTAACGACTTCCGTTGGGCCATGAATCTGAAAACGAACTGCATCCCACGCGATTCCATCCAGAACAGGCCATGCTGTGATGTTAACCAAAGTCAAGTCTCTTTTTAATCTGTGTGTAGAATGTGAAGAGGAAAGTGGGGCCAATGTTCCATTTAAATGAGTAATGCAAGTTCTCTCCTCGACATAGTGTCCATTCATAATCCGAAAAAAATAAAACACAAAACCAATTGACATAAAAAGGTAAACCGAAAAAAGGACCAGCCAAATGTATATCCAAGGAGGAATCAAAAAATGTTTTTTAAACAGGCTAGCATATACCGCAATTTGAGAGGGTTTTTTCGAGGCAAGGGAAGCAGAGTCAAATGAAAATCTGGATTCCGTGGCTAAACGAGCTTGCAGGTCAGGCATGGACAAATCAGTGGGGTATGTATAGTCTGTCTCATCAATGTTAGTTCCGGGTAAATTATTTAATAATGGACTGGAAACAGCAGGTAATTCGATGGCCACCTCAGGTTCATTATTAGAAGCAGTGGGCATAATTGAATTTCTCACAATGGAAGGACAGGAAACAGCTGGTGTCATGCTAAGAAGAATCGGCCACTCTGTGTATCTTGACATTGTCAATAGAAATAAACCTGTTTTCCTTACGACCTGGAAGTGGTGGTAAAATGACTGTTCTCGTGCCCTTCACTCCAAGCACTGGGACCGGAGCTCGATAGGAGGGACCAAACTCTTTCTTGTTGTCGATCTTCTCTCGAACCAGTTCTCCAACTTGGGGTAGCCAGCCAACTACCGGGATCTGCAACGCATCATCCGATGTGGAGGGCAAATGTTCCTTTGCAAGACTGTCTCTGGTCTTTTGTAGATTCTGTAAAACATTGCAATGTTCATCTGCGTCAAAGGAAGTGGCGCGAACCACAGAGTCTAGACCGTCAAGGTCAGGGACGTACATCTTGATGCCAAAGAGCATTTCGTATGGGGTCCGCCCACCCAGAGACCTTCTAGGGAGATTATTAAGAGCACGCTGCACGCCATAGAGGTGAGCCAGCCAGTTTCTGCCAGTGCCTATAACTCGGGCTGTCAAAGATTGCTTTAAATCACGGTTCATTCGTTCAACTACACTATTACCCTCAGGTCTGTAGGGTGACGAAAACTTGACTTGGACCCCCATCGAAGTCATGGCATCCTTATACGCCTTAGAGGCGAAAGCCGGACCCTGATCCGAATGGAAGGTACCACAGGCAAAAATCCCTATAAAGATACGCAAATCTCTAATGACAGTCCGTGAATCAGCGCTGCGATGTGGCCATACCCACACAAAGCGTGTGCATGAGTCAACTGCTACTAAGATGTACTTATACGCAGTATCAGATGAAAAAGGACCGCAGTGATCTAAATAAACACAGCCTAGTGGTTTATTAGAAATGTACAACTGAGTCTGTGGCGGACGCGTAGCAGTTGAAGGTTTAATCTGCTGGCATATGTCACAAAGAAGGACATAATCACGCGTCTGTTTGTACAGTCCCCGCCACCAGAAACGTAGTTGTAATTGAGTTACAGTGGCCGAGACGCCCGCATGCGCAGACGCCACACCTTCATGAGCCGCTGTAATCAAGTCTGCTCTGCGATCCGAGTTGGGAATCAGCCGTTCCCCAACCTCAGGAATTGTCACAAAAGGAACCTTTTCGGGACTTAAGTGGTATTTATACTTCGAAGGGAATCCCGCAGGATGTTTACTTCCCTTCTCAGAGGCAGCAATCGCTGCCAAGATGTCGCTATCAATCTTGGTTTTAGACCTAGTAACTGCTGCAACTAAGTATGTAGATACTGCAGATTTCGCCGCTTCATCAGCAAGCGAGTTGCCAACAGCGTGAACTCCTACGCGCTGATGACCGAGAGTATGAATCACATAAACGAGTGGCAACATAGCCTTAAGCTCTGCCACTCGAATCCAGATCATTTTATGTTTTATTGTGCTACCCTTGGAATCATGAAAATCATTTTGAATCCAAAAGAACAAGTTTTCATTGTAAGATTGGACACAGTAGTAAGAATCACTTACAATTAGAGTAGTAACACTTGGATCTGCGTACTCCAAAGCTAGTAAGAGAGCACGAAGCTCTGCCAATTGTGCGGTGCAGTCGCCCAGGGGCAACGTGTGCACTTCCCTGGAAACGAACTCATCATTCAACATAGCACCGACCACAATGGCGCATGCGGAAACGTAGGCATGTTTAGAGCCATGCGCAACCTGCGCCGACCCATCAGTGTAAATGATGCAATGGAAGTCCTCCAAAGGTCGCATAGCCAGAGGAGCAGGATGAACGAATTCATACTGCAAGTACTCCTGCGACCGTAAGGAAGCGTCAAAAATAAACATGACATCCGTGGATGACAATGACGCAGCCCACTGAATCCACCGAGGGTGCAAAGCCTTCGAATTTGGTACACTGGCTTTCGTGACCGCCTCCAAGTGAGGACAGGGTGTTACCACTAGCATGCGTTTCCCCTGAGACAGTGCTCGTTCTTTTAGAATTGCCATCTGTACAGCAGTTAAAACCTTTTCCACTGTGGGAAACCGCATCTCAGCCGAAGTGTACAAGTGTGACTTGTAAGCAATAGGTACTGTGTCACCTTCATTAAAAGTGAGGTATGTGAAACCCACCGTCCCAGGAATTATTCTTATTACCAGGTTGGTGTGGTTATCACGAGTCAGTAAATATTTAGAAGCGAGCAGATCAGCCTGCAAGGATTGCAAAATGGCTGAATGCTCAGGCAGCCAGCATGACTTTGAGAAAGTTGGTTGTATCAAAGCATACAAAGGCTTGATACGCTGGGCATAATCCGGAATGTAAGTTCTGCCGAAATTCAAAAAGCCCAGTAAAGATTGTAATTTTTTCAGTGTTGTTGGAGCGCGCAATTGTGCGCACTTCTCTAAGAAGTGAGGAGCCAAACCTCTACCTTCATTGTTGAGCTCATAGCCCAAAAACAACACTGTGTGTTCTGCAATGTGCGATTTTGCAAAATTCAATTTGTAACCCATGTCTGCAAAGGTACAAATTATGGAATTCACTCGACACAGATGCATCCAAATTTCGTCGTCTGTGAGATAAATATCATCCACATAAGAACATGCATCCGGATCGATTCCCTCCAATAGTGTGACTATTCTGGAGGTGAAGACCCCAGGACTATTTTTGTAGCCCATTGGGAGTCGCCGGAAGCATTTTTGCACACCAGCGGACGTAAAACTTGTCCATTGGGAGCTAAAGCCATCCAGTCTGTGGGCATAAAAACCATTGGAAATGTCAAGCGTTGTCTTGAAACGCTTACGCACTAGACTATCCACCAGGGCAGAGCCGTGAGTATTCTGTACTGCACAGTTACGGCAATGCGAGTTCAAATGCCGGTAATCCAATACCAAACGATATGATCCGTCAGGTTTGGTCACAGTAAAAAGGGGATTATTCATTGGTGACACACACGTTTCAATAACTCCCTGATATTCCAATTGTTCAAGGATTTCCGCGACGGCCGCTTTAGCTTCACGCCGTATGGGATATTGAGGCTGAGGCTGCGGCTCAGACCGCAAAGGAATTTCGTGGCATGGGGACAATTTGTCCCAACCACATTGGTTGCGGTAGAGAGCCGGTGCAAGAGCCCGAGCCCACTCTTCTGCAAAATGCTGCGCATGCTCAGTCGAGACAGTGTGCGCGAAACTGGGAAGGATTACCTCCTCCCCTCGCGGCGCTGCGAGCACAAAAGGTGGGGGCCAGTCAGCCTCGGAAAGCAAAATGTCGTACGTAGACGAAAGGTTCTCCCAAAATACCCCTCTGACAGTACGCTGTATGTCACCTTCAATTAACAGGACAATTTCAAAAAGTCTTTCAGGGGGAGCTAATCTCGTATCAGCTGTTTCTATTACAACAAACACTTCAGTCGCTGTCACCCTCAGTAGTGGACGGAGCGCTTCTCTGACTATGGTAATCTCCGCCGCGCTGTCCAGCAAGGTCAGAGCCCACGTCAGATTCCGAAGCCGCGTTCTCACTATCTGTGGCATATCTATGCGCTGTTAAGGCTGCGACTTTCTTCTTCGCAAACTGCGGACGCTTAGGCGTAGAATCCTCCAGCTTCACTGCGCCGTCTGTCTGGCGGGACTGACCACGTCCTTGCTGGCCACCACGTCCACGTCCACCCCCTCCTCCACCACCGGTCTTCTGGGCCGATGTTTCCTGAAAGGAACGAGGAGAGCGTTGATCAGAACCCTGAAAACGATCAGGTGATTTAATCATCGCGCGATCGCGCAAATCATAAACTCTGTCTGCCGGCGCAGGAGCTTGTATTGCAGGAACAGAATCCTGAGTTTGCCTAGTCTGCTTCCCCTGTGTCTGTTTTTTAGGCCAATTCTGTTTTTTGGACTTGGGCTGGACATCTGTCACTGCAGATTGTCCCTGAGGTTGTTTTTTATCCTTCACTGGAAAATATTTCAGACCTCTACTTGTGCGGCCAATTGTCTTATAAGCGGCCACCACAATCTTTGCTAACTGGCGGGGTTTGTCGGCATCGGGCAGAGCAGCCAAAGCATTCGACACCTGAAAGTTAACTGCATCTCCTTTAACATTGGAGAGAATGAGATCACTTACAATCTCAAAAGAACCACACAGGCGCATACCCAATTCAACCGCTGCCTCTGGACCGTGATCATTCTGAACACGTCTAATGATTTCAGGCAGAGCATTCATAGACGGGGTGCCGAAGCACCTCGTATAAACTGCCGCAAACGTTTTTCCCCAGCTTTCACAGTCAGCAAGTTCAGGAGTTATATCCTTCGGTAGAGTAATCGTTAACATTCTATGTTTATCAGCAGGAGTAGAATTCGGAAAAACCGCCTCCAGTTGATCAAACTTCTCTGCTAGCCAGAATGGGAAGTCATCGTTGTCAACAGGACGCGCACCAAAAACCGAATTAACCATCACTGGATTGAGACGCATTCCGCCTCGTTCCATGGGAGCGGCCGCACCCCCCTGGGGACCACCAGGAAGATGTCGACCGATGTATTGCACTAAAGCACGAAGCACGGAAATGGAAACAACATGTAGCCTGCGAATTTCTGCCAGGGTACAAGCCCCGTGATTCGGGTGCGGGGTAAAGCCACCCAACGCAGGCCAATTTGTACCTGGAATTGAGAGTGGACCTAACCTCGCAGCGGACAAAGAGTGGGGGAGGGCGCCATCAAACCAAACTCGATGCTGCCAATGATCAATAGGTATTTCCAATGCCCTGTACGGCGTATATTCAGCCGGGACATCCGAGGCGGTGTAGGAGTGGAACAAACCAGAATTAGCGTCCACAGCCGGAAACGTAACCCAAGAGTAAAACAACTCGTAAGGAAACGCCGGATCTGCACATACCACGAAAATCACAGCCATCCCATCTACTGGGACTTGGTACGTCTGAAGATGATTGCGTACCGCTACGCGACTATGCTGCGCAATAGCCACCGCCGCCATGTCAACACTGGAAACAAGAACACACAAAGAATACTTTGTAGCACAACTGGGTAGTAATTCAAAGAAACCGTTTGAGAAAGAATCAAGCTTGAATAAAGACCTATTTCAAAAAATAGGTAGGTTTCACCGACACCCCGTTTTCCGGAAACGGATGTGAAGGGGTTAAGGCATGAACGATAAACTACTCGAGTGTCATGATATAAGACCACCGAAACCGTTGGGCGCCATGTTGCAGGGTTTCTGTACTCACACAGAACTGTGCACAGAGGAGTGGAACCTCGGCAAATTAGGGTGTCCCAAAACTTACCTTAGCAACCAACTCACCCCTTACCGAGCTAGCTACAGTGTCTCATTGGACATATCAAACTCCCAATGTTTAGACAAACCAGAACATGAACTTACAGTACCTCAGGGTACGTGGGACTCATGAACACTCTTTCGTTATATTATCATTACAAACCAGAACATGGAGTAAAGAAGACACATGTGCATTTGAAATGTTTATTTACTAATGCCGTCTTCTCAGGCGCAGTATCTTAGATAATACAAGTATACTTATTATCAGTATCAAAATTATCAGCATAGTTACTAAGACATAAAAAGCGAATGGTGACAGCATGTTAACATGCTGTAATGAATGAGAGTTAACAACACTTATATCTCACCCTCCCTAACACATATATTATATTATTAGCTAAGAAGGTCTCTTTGGGTTGTTTTAGGGCGGGCCCATACCTTAGTGTCCTAGCATGAAGGAATCACATCAGCATACACCAGCTCTCTCTGCATGTGCACCGCATCAAGTGTGTTAACAATTCTCGTGCAAAGCAATATCAATCCCGCCTCAAGCCCAAGTTGGCAAAGGCTGCACTTGTGTTATGACTATGAAGGCGTGGAGATCAGACCTCATAACAATACCATATCGTGTTGCTCCTGAAACTTCAGCACTCTCCGTGCAGACATGGTTTATTAAACAAAACTGATATCAGAGCAATAACATATTATTCTCACATACACCACGGCAAACCACTAGGTTGAAAGCTAAGTCAACAATTAAGGGTCGTGTGCAGAAGTTGCAAGAAAGGAAAAATGGCGTTTAAATCTCAAATGTACCTATGCTAACTTAACACGATATAAGGATATATAGGAGCTATACAACAGTACCACATAGCCTAATAATGCGATCTCAGGAGTGGGAATGAGGGTCAGTTCAGTCATATCACCTAGTGTCTTGTGCAAGGCTTCTCAATATGGCTGTAATTTTGGACATGTCCACGAGAGATGGGGGAGGTCCGCGTATGGGTCGTTGCATTTACGACAATTGTGTGGTCTGGAAGGATCAAGCCTATGGGATCTGGCCGGTGTAATGTATGTTTGATGCAGAAATTTAAAATGTAGCAGTTTATGCCGGCTATTTAGGGAGAAGTCCTTCTTTACTGTGCAACGTTTGACCCATTGGTCATCTGTGATGGGGTGTCCTAAGTCGTCTTCCCTGTCTTTGCGAATCCTGTCGTCATTGGGCTTAGACGGTGGCAAAGTCTTCCCTTTCCGCTTGAGGAACCAGCTAGCGCTGCTGCAACGCAAAGACTGCATGAATCGGTAGAATTATTGTGCTAATTTTAAATAGGACATATTTTTAAATCGCAATCACTTCTGCAATATTGTAATTTTATTTACTTACACGCACTGATACTCCCAAGGAGTCTGGGCTCAATTGCCAGCCTGCACGCCTCGTTCCGACTCGGTGATTAGCACCGTTGAGCGGAGGGTGGACAGGCAAGAGCCAGACACACTTCCGGTTTTCGAGCGGTTAGCGCTCTAGCTTCCACAAGTGCGAGGGACATATAGCCTTCCCCCTACTCAGAGCGCGCAGCGGTCGCGCGCAGGGGATCACTTAAGGGATCGCCTAAGAGGAGCCAAAGAGTAGCCCGTCTGCGCCCGTCCGTGCCAGGACGGGGCCATGGGCTCTGCTCCTCGAAGATCCTCTACAATTACAAGGGCGCCTAGACTAAGGTACTCCAGTAATGTTTTAAAACACTTATGTCCTGCCCCTCTTAAAGGATGTAATAGAGACTCTTGGCCATGCCCAGAGGGTCCGTTTTCCTGTATAAATTGTCAGTTTCAGGCATCCTATATCGTCCCAACTGATAGGGTTAAGCCATTAAAACCTCTGCTAGAATGCAGCTTGAAGAGTTTTTTATTGAATGTGCGTTCTTTGCCCAAGCATCATTTGGAATTGTGGGACCTTCTGTTCTCCTTACAGCCTGATATATGCTTCCTAACTGAGTCCTGGATGGAACCCCATACTGTTCCCGCAATAACATTGGGGGTTCCCTTAGGCTATAAATTTTTACATTTTGACCGGCCAAATAAAATCGGGGGTGGATTAGCCATCCTACATAAGGAAGAGTTGAAGGTCGTCATACTGGAGCAATTCCACTGTGTATCTATGGAAATTATGATTTTTAAAATAAGCTCTGATGCTAAAACCTTCTGGAAAGGAGCCCTAGTGTATTGCCCTCCTGGACCCATATCGGGCTTTACCCTATCCCTGGTGGAAGCACTAGCACCCCATTTTAAAGCAAAAGAAAATGTTATCCTCTTGGGTGACTTTAATGTTCATGCTGATATCCCTTCACACCCAGAAACCTCAATATTCTTAGCTGATCTTTCCACTTTAGGCCTTGAAATGTATCACAAGGGCCCTACACATAAAGGAGGTCACACTTTGGACATACTCTTCTCCAACTGCCCGATATACGATGCTATCCTGCTACCCAAATAAGCTGGTCTGACCACTATTTAGTGGAATTTTCCTTATTGGGTGTCTCTAAACCCTCCCATAAGCCACCGCTCCCACCCATCTGGAGACGACAGCGGCATAAATTAACAGTAGAAGAGTTGGCGAGGGTATGGAAGAAACCAATCTTCACTGAGATAAATAACGTGGATTCGGCTCTCTCCAAACTTATTGACTCCCTCACAATGGCAGTAGACACTTTAGCACCGCTAAAACTGCATAAACAGCATCCCACCTCTAAGCAAGAAATATGGTACACCGTAGCACTTAGAGTAGAGAAGCAGGGATGTAGAAAGATAGAGAAGAAGTGGAGAAAAACCCAAACAGAGGAGAATAAAAGAGCACATCAAGAGGCTCAATCGAATTATTATAAAAATATAAGGCTGGCTAGAAAAAACAGTCTTATCCAGCAACTTGATGAAGCAGGCAATTCCTCTAAAGAGCTTTACAAGATACTACAGACCTTTGTAAAACCGATGGCCTGTGAAAGTTCGGATGATTTTTCACAGCCCCTCTGTGACGACATCTCCCTGTTTTTTTAGAACAAAATAAACACGATCTATGATAAAATCATGATAGCCTCTAGTAACATGAACAGCTCTCCTAGTCCACCTAAATCACCCATACTTGGGGACCATTCATTTAACACCTTTCCATCTATTAACGATACTGATTTCTTCAATCTTATCAGTCACATAAAATCTGGGTCCCGGATGATTTTTTGCCTGCCAAAATGATCGCCCCCTTGAGCACTTTGATTGGACCTGAGGTCACATTTGTATTAAATCTTTCACTCAAGGAAGGGCAGGTACCTACGGAATGGAAGAGAGCGGTGGTGAACCCTATTTGTAAGAACACGGCATACCCATGGACGGATCTCTCCAACCTCCGACCCATCTCCCTCTTGCTATACTTTAGCAAGATGGCTGAGAAGCATGTGAACACCTGTCTGTCAAAATACATCGAGACAGCGGGAGGTCTGGACCCTTCGCAATCGGGGTTCAGACCCAATCACAGCACCGAATCTGCCCTCCTCTCAGTGACCGATACGATCAGGATGGCACTAGATGGAGGGGGCTCAATGATTCTGGCGCTGTTAGATTTGTCCGCGGCCTTCGACACGGTGTCACATGAGATTCTTCTCGGCAGCCTGCGGGAGGTGGGCATAGGGGGTGTGGCGCTGTCCTGGGTAGAGAGTTTTCTCACAGGCCGCTCACAAAATGTCAGATTGGGCTCCCTTCAATCCATCTCTAGGGAGCTCACCAAGGGAGTGCCACAAGGCTCATGTCTAAGCCCTACACTATTTAATGTGTATGTGGCACCCTTGGCTGGCATTGTGAGAGAATATGGGTTCACCCTGGTGTCTTACGCTGATGACACCCAGCTCCTGTTCCCTCTCCAGTCCCTTACTCCAGCAATAAGGAAATCTTTTGCGGATAGTATGAGGGCGGTTGCTAACTGGATGGCTGTAAACTGCCTTCAATGCAATGTAGGCAAAACAGAGGTGATGTTATTCGGAGAGGCCCTGCTTCTGTGGTCCCCCTAATGGTGGCCTCTAGATCTCGGGCCAGTGCCAAGTCCAAAACATATCGTTAAAAACCTCGGAGTACGCCTGGATCAGGCACTGGTGCTTAAAGAACATGCCAATCAAGTTGCTGGTCTATGCTTCCACACTATCGGACTTCTGAGACGGGTTTTTCCACTCCTGTCTGACTATCACCGCAAGACTCTGGTCCAGACGTTGGTGATCAGTAGACTGGACTACTGCAATGGCCTGCTCATCTCGGCCAATGAGGAACAACTTAATCGTTTGCAAGTAGTCCAGAACAGACTGGTACTCAATGCCTTGCCTAGAACCCCCTCCAACCCGCTTTTGGACAGCCTTCACTGGCTGCCTGTTCGGCAGCGGGTTAAATACAAAATCTGCTGTAACATACACAAATGCCTCTTTGGCACAGGCCCTAAATACCTATTAGACAAGTTCATCCCTTACAATCCTGGTCGTTCCCTGCGTTCAAGCAACCAGCAATTGCTTCAGGTCCCCAGGATTAAGAGGGTAAGACAGGGAGGGCGTGCCCTCTCCTACAAAGGTCCCATTCTTTGGAACTCACTTCCACTTGCCCTAAAGACCAACTTAAATTTTCAATCCTTTAGGAAGGTCCTTAAAACACATCTATACTCGACATCATAGTTCGCTGGTAGTTTTACTATTCAGTTATCAGTCTGGCATCTGCACCTTTGCGCAAGCGCGGAGATACCCCTATGGGGGTCGATTCCTGCGCTATATAAGAAAATAAATAATTAAATTGGCTGGAATGATATCCGAGCATGCCTTGTATAGTTTAGATATTAGATGTATCCTTCCCGGGTTCTCGATGACCATGGACAGCGGTGTGAATGAATTTGGTTCAATGAGAAGACTAGGCAAAGAGGCCCGTAGTGCCGAACGGATTTGCCCCAGGACGAACTGATCCTTGCAGGTGGCATCACGGAGGCGCTCCTCGTCCACTACAGAGAAAATATACCCACCAGGGAACAGGTCTCCCATTTTAGTGATGGCAAATTTGGCTAAGGTGCGCTGCACCAGTCTCTTCCCGTGATTGGTAGTCAAATGCCATTGAGAAGGGGTAGTGCCGATGAGTAGAGCGCAGACGTGCCGGTGATCAGTTTCACTTACCCCACGCTCAGCTGGTGGTAGAGACCGTCTGTATGTCGTTGGGGGCTCTAGGTACATCCCTGGGTAATACAGTGGATAGCTTTCCAGGCAGTACAAATCTGCCTCGGGGTGGAGATACGGGAGTCTAGCATCTGGGTGGAACCAAGCAAAGGCATAGCTGCATTGGGCCACTAAGTAGTACAACTGAAAGTCTGGCATTCCAAACCCCCGGTACGGAAGGGTCAGTACTTCCCAGCGCACCCGGGGCTGTCTGCCTCCCCATACCAATCTGGTAAAGTGTGAGCGTAGTATTAAAAAGAAACTGTTGGGGTGGCGTATGGCAATGTTGTTAAAGAGGTGAACAAGAGGAGCACAACCATCTTGACTATCGCCACTCTACCAGCGATGGATAATGGTAATCGCAGCCATCGCTCCACCTGTGCCTCAAGGGCGTTGATTGCTTGTCCATAATTTAGGCGGATGATGTTGGCCGTGTCCAAATGTATATGAATGCCCAGATATTTAACAGAGTCTGTACACCATTCAAGGGGGAATTCATATTCCCACCGTAACGTGCTCGAGGTTAAAGGAAAGGTGACTGGCTTGTGCCAGTTGATGCCCATGCCAGAATGTTCCCCAAAGCGGATTATTTCCTGTATAAGGGGTTCCAGGTTAATGCCGGAATTCCTAACATAAATGATAGTGTCATCCGCATAGAGTGAGACCAACAGAGGGCCAGTGTTGAATTGGAGGCCCCTCTGTAAGTGTTTTTCCTGGACATGCCGGATTAAGGGGTCCATGGCGAGAATAAACAATAACGGGGACAGCCTTGTCGAGTACGACGGGATAGAGAAAAGGGTCGGGAGAGTGTGCCGTTCAGACGAAGTCTCGCTGTGGGGGGCGGTATAATAATTCAGTGGTGGCAATAAATTCTTTAGGCATCCCCATGCGATGCATAATGGACACAAAAAGGGCCATTTTATGGAGTAAAATGCCCTTTCTGTGTCCAACAAAATGGCGGCTGCTGGGACCTCAGGGTTAATCCTATGAAGTATCGAAGAAAGCGTCCTAAGATTCAATGAGGTGGAACGATGGGGGACAAAACCAGACTGGGCCGGGGAAATAATGAATTCCATCAGGAGAGACGGGCGCATAGCGAGAATCTTGGCCAGAATTTTATAATCTAAATTTAGTAAGGACTGGGGTCGGTATGACCCACATAGAGACTGGTCCCTGTCAGGCTTAGGAAGGAGTATAATGACAGCCTTGCAGAAGGTAAGGTGTAGGATTTTCCTTTAGATGGCCTCGGCATATACCTCAAACAGTTGAGGCGCCAGTAGGTCCTTGTATGTCTTATTAAAATCCCCTGTGAAGCCATCCAGGCCTGGGACCGAGGATCCCCGAAGGGCCACGATCACACTAATGACCTCGTCCTCTGAGATCGGCTCAGCCAAGAAGTCCTGCATATTTTTCTCTAGGTATACCAAGGCGATCTCGGATAGGTACGCTTCCTGCGCAGTGGGGTCGTGTCCTACTCTAGAAGTGTTCGTCACAGATCTGTGAGGTGGCTGTGAGTGTCTGGCCAGTGGAGGATTTCAACTCAGTGATATATGCTTTGCTGTATAGGGGGCGAAGAATCTGCGCCAGTACTCAGCCTGGACGCTCTCCTTCGCCATAACGACGCGTGGTGTATTTACCTAGGAACAGTATCTCGCGGTCTGCAGACTCCCTGTATTCGATGAGGAGGGCGAGCCTACGTGTCACCACCTTCGAGTTAACACTGTTTATTGTAGCGTTATCTATGTCCCCTAAGTCGCGCTCCAGACTGGAGAGTGTGGTTCGTAGAGCTTTTAGTACCCCGACATGCTTGGCAATGCAGACTTTCCCGATATATGCCTTGAACCCTTTCCATAGGACTACCCAAGAGTCAACTGAGCCGGTATAAGCCCAGTAGTGAGACTTTAGTCCATCAATCTCTGCTTTACAGATAATTCTGGGGCCATGCCACAGTTTTTTCAGGCCTAGCTTTTGCAGCCAATTAAATACAAATTTGAGCCAGGGAATCTTCATTGCGTTACTCAACCTCATTATTTCTTCAGGGGAATCCCTGTATTCACTTAGCGCCGAAGTGCACCAAAGGCTTTCCCGATACACTAAAGGCTTTAGAGCTACGAGATCCAAGCTTCTTTTAATTCCAAGATCAAAAAAGAGTGGAATACGGTGGCGCCAGGACAAGTGATCTTCCAAAATGATTTTTTACAACAGTTAGTTGCTGCGTGCCAGCACATCCTCACACGTGCCAAAAGATGTGGCATTTTGAGCTTCTTCACGGTATACTTCAAGTGTAGAGAAAACCAACCGAGTACAGACGGAAAATAGCATTACCTCTGTGCTGGATCAACAACTCGCTTTTGTTGAGTTGGGGTTCCCACTTGAATTTTTCAGTTAGTTTGACCCCAAGATACTCAAAATTGTGAACTCTTTCCAGCAGGTTCTGCGGTCCCTGCCTGTCGTTGAGGCGTTGGGATTCACGTTGGCGTTGGCTTTCAGGGGCCGGCGGCCCGGTGCGTGATACACTCTTGTGCCGTGTGTGGATTGCTGTTTCAAGGAGGCCTGTTCTACATTGGCGCACCACTTGCAATTCCTGGACATTTGTAATTCCTGGACATTTGTGTGCAGCGGTAGCTCTCGTGCTGAGATCTAGACGCCGCTGTTGCATTGCTGCCCTGCGACGCGGTCTTCGTGATGTGATGGCTTTCTGCTCTGCTGCCACCGGCCAACGGTTTGTTAGTTGCTCGGCGAACTCTTTAATGTAAGGCATTGTAAGGCGCTCACCACACTGGCTGACATCATGGTTGGGTAAATGCTGCTGCTACACTGCTATGGCCATGGTGGCGTCCTATCACCAATTGCACGCCATTCTGTTTCTGCAAGTGTTGTGAGCCCGCATATAGAGATCATTGTGGGCCTGGGGGTGGACTTTGATAGCTGTAGGTACTGATGCTTACATTAGGACTTTTGGTGGCGGTGTGATTAATCAAAACCACCTCACGAGCGGACAAGGGATTGCTTTTGATCGACTATGGACTACCCCCCAATTAACTGAATATCGTAATTCTCTTCGGGAGGTATTGGCGCTCAACGGAGCTAAACAATTTCCCTGGTTCAAGCACATTGCTAAATGGTGCAAGCTACTGAACCTAATGGCCTTATGGGAGTATCCAGAAAGGGCCACCAGTCGCGACATTTTGCTTTTTAAAGCTACTTACTGGAAGGTGGTGGGCGAGCAGTACTTGAATAACCCAACTAGCGGTCAGCTAACTACGAACGTCCTAATTATAAAATCTTGCTCCCTATTTGAACCGTTCCTTGACCTCATCTCGCCCTCAATTGCTAAAAGCTTGTACATCAGGTTTAGGTATGGTAAACTGTTGTTGAAATTTCCGGGGAAAGAGGTGAAGGGTCTAACTATAGAAACCTGCCCGGCATGCTGCGCAGCTGCCAAAACCGAAGAACATATTTTGGTTGTTTGTCCCAAGTATAGGCAGGTACGTAGGAGATGGATTAGACCTATATGCCTTAACATGAGTATTAGGAAGTACCAGATTGCATTTAGAATTTTAAAAACAGACACTTCTGGACCAATTGTGTTTTCTCTTAGTCGTTTTCTGTTATCTTTTTGGTTGATTCGTAAAAAATGTCTTTGCTAATCATGACATCATTTTTGAACTTTTTTTACCTATCATTTTATGATATATATGTATCTCACATTCACAGCTGACTCAATGGTTTAGTTTTCATATGCTTGGTGACTGCATTGTGTCCTTCCCCTAGCAAGATTAGACTGTTGGTACATGTTTTACGTTCTTAAAATGATTCAGGATGTCATTTGTATTTGAGATTGTAATGGTTTAATACTATTTTTAATTGTAGATATATATTTGTTTTATTTCTTGTGTACTTTGATGGCTTTTTTTTACAAATGACCGAATAAAGATATTATGATGATAATGATGAGTGGAATACGGTGGCGGCAGGACAAGTGAAACCTCCAAAATGATTTTTTACAATAGTTAGTTGCTGCATGCCAGCACATCCTCCCACATCAGTGCCAAAACATGTGGCATTTTGAGCTTATTCACGGTATACTTCAAGTGTCGAGAAAACCAACCGAGTGCAGACGGAAAATTGCATTATCTCTGTGCTGGATCAACAACTCGCTTTTGTTGAGTTGGGGTTCCCACTTGAATTTTTCAGTTAGTTTGACTCCAAGATACTCAAAATTGTGAACTCTTTCCAGCAGTTTAGCACCTGCTCTAAATAGGCGATTCTTTACTGCTCCGGTCCCAAACACCATACATTTAATTTTTGTTACATTAAGCTCAAGGGCTTTCGAGTTGCAGATGCCCATGAATTTGTCCATTTAGATCTGGAGCCTCACAGGGGTTCTGGAGATGAGAAGTGAATCATCCACAAAGAGAATGATGGGTACCTTCTTACTATTCAGAATGGGTGAATCATTCCAACAGTCCATCAGTTCACTCACAACGTCTTTTATGTACAGGGTGCACAGGGTGGGATCAAGGGTGCACCCCTGGCGCACGCCCTTTATAATAGGAACATGATTCGTTAATTCCCTTCTACTGTCCCAGCGGACCTGAGCGTAGGTTTTGTCATGCAACGTAGCAAAGTGTTTCTCAAAATTCCCCAGAGCTCCCATTTCAATCAAAACTTGCCAGAGACTGTCACGGGCTAAGAGACCAAATGCAGCCCTAAGAGCTACGAAAGCTACATATAGCCTTTGTTTCAGCAAGAGTGCACATTAGAGCAGAGCAAATCTAAAGACCTGGTTGGTGGTACTCTTCTTAGAGCGCAAACCAGCTTGTAGTGGTGATAGAATGTGATCTGCTTTTACCCCCTCAAGTAATATTTCAAGCACTTGCCTTGCAAAGATTTTCAGTAAATTATCTATAAGGCTGATAGGCCTGTAGTTAGATGGAATACAAGGATCACCCTTTTTGAAAACTGGGATAATCTCAGCCCCCTCTCATGAATAAGGAATTTCCCCCCCGGCCAAGATAGCATAGGGCAGGAGGTTGACATAGCTATCCCAGATTAAGGGTTCAGATTTGAAAAGGTCGCCGGTGATTTTGTCAGGTCCAGCGGCATTTGCTGATTTTTAGGAGGCATTAAACGGTATCCAATCAATTCTGTTGGTGAAGGGTCCTTGTTAAGAACCATAAGCCCTGTGGGAGGTCTGCAGGGGTGTCCTTAGCATACAGTCTACTTATATTGGTGAACCACGTTTCAAGCTGAATATGGTGATTATATGTTTTCCCACTACTTCTGCTTCCCTGCGAGGATATGCGCCAAAAAGGATCTATTGACCTTTATTTTAGCAGCCTGGAGCAGATCTTGACAGATCTCATCATCCCAATTTTTCTTGGCCTTTGTAAGAGCAGTATTGTAAGTCTGCCTGGCCTCAATGATCTTGACCTGTTCACAGCTTTTGCTAGCTGTTCCTAATGATTGCTTAGCTTGTTTACAGTCTGAGTCAAACCAATTGACCTCTTCCAGGGAGGCTAAGTGCTTATGGCCAATTTTCTTATAGAAAATATCTTGCAAGTTTGTGAAAAAATGATTTTGAATATCTAAGATGGGATTAGAATCACTAGGAAGACATTTGTAGTCTGATAAAAAGGCAACAAACAGTCCATATATCTCTGAATGCAGTTTAGGGTTCAACATTACCTGCAGCCAGGAGACTTATCTGCAGTTATGAGCTAATACGGGTTCTGGTACTACTGAATGTCAAGGAATATGAGCCCTAACTAGAGCCTCCCCAGAAAGCAGTACGAACAAAGAGTAATGGTCACTATCCCTATGGGTTTCAACTCTGATGTCCATGGTTTGAATGGTTTGATTGTGTTGTCGTTAAGGATGTGATCCAGCGTATGTGAGTGTGTCAATTCTCAGTCCTGCCATTTGAAGGAGAAGTCAATTGTCAATGCCTGTTTATGCCATAGGGGTGCTTTGGGGTGTGAAAGTAGTGTTCTTTCCAGCAATCTGTGGGTTTATAGCCAGGTATCTTTTATTGCGATCAGGATGGGGTTGTTTGGGTCGGGTGATGCTTTGTAACCATTGTAGAGGTGTGTGGGGCTTTCCACTCCCTTATGAAGACGTTGCACTAGTTCAGCCCAAACAATATATGGTTTCCTTTTGGAAGTTAAGGTGGTAGTCCATTTTTGAGAGAAGAACCACCCTTTAAAACGTTTGCATGTGGGATATATGTTGACTTTCTACGGTGATGGCTGCATGAAGATTTTGTGCGGCTAATCTTGGCAGTGGGTGGTCCCATACGACCTTCCGTATTATGGAATTTATCAGTTTGAGAGTGGCAAGGGTAATCTTGAGCGGTAACATGCAAAAAACATAGTTAAAATAAAGGGTGATTACCATCTTTACTGTTCGATCCCTACGCCGAAGGGAAAGTTGAAGGGATCTCCATTTGACAACATTCGGTTTAGTTTTCTCATGCAGGGATAGGACATTCTCTTATCATAGCAGAGAAGTCCGTGCTCACGACGTTGTCAAAATATTCCATTTATCCATTTTACCGGGAGGGCTCCCAGTGTTTGCCTGGCCATTGAGGTAGCCGTCAGCAGGACTTCAATCAAATTAGTTTATTAGTTAATGAAAACCATAAACCTACATTAATATTAATTTGTCAAAACAGTAAAATAACAATTATAAAAGCCCGCTAAGGGCATGAACTAAAGGCAACAACAGGCCATAGTAGCTACTAATAGGCAATCCCATTAATCCTTGCGTTAAGGGGGGGTGAGGGGGGGGGGGCTAGCGTTTAAGGATAACACCATTCCCTGAATAGATTTCAAATAGTGTACCACACCCCTAACAGTGGGTTAAGCAATAAAGTGCATGGTGCAGTAAATTAGTATTGATAACTGCAGAATGTGCAAAGTGCTACAAGGTCTCCAGCCTGAACAACAAACCTTTGCCCTTTTAAATTTCATAATTTCAGAGGTTAAAACTAGGGTGATAAAGTGCAAGAATCAGTCCAACAGGTGGTAATAGGTGAAAGACATATATCCCACTACGATTTGTCGATGTTAAAAACAGTCCCAAAACAACACGAAGTCACCCCAAATGTTGTCACAGATAGATTGAGCAATAAAGTGCATGATGCAGTGGAGCAAGTTATACCCACTGTGTGTACAGTGTGCTGCCAATTCTGCAACCTGAGCCCGGCAGATTATGGATCTCATGATCTGCTAAGAAAGAAAGTACCAAAGTCAGGTAACGTAGTACTTCAGCCAATCTGGCCTGAAGTTTATTGTTTCAGTGTCCTACTAGGACTATTGTGACCAATCCAGCAGGGATAGAAAGAGCCAAACTTCTCCGAGTCTTGTACATAGTGCACAAACTAGCAGACCTGCCTGCAGATGCCAATCATGCAGACTAGCACCATTTCATTTGCACCCTTCCTGACATATACATTTCAGTGACCCTGTTCAGGAGGTATCTTTACCTTTATCAGGTTTTATAAAATATAGAAAAATGCACCAGCTGGATATTCAACATGTTATGTTATGTTAAAGGTTTGTTGAGCACGTCAGCTGCCCCAGCAACGGGGCGTCCCGGCGCTAAGAACCATAGCACAACTTACTGGGGTGAGGGAAGGGAGAAAAGGGACCTACAGACATGAAAAGAGGTGAGTTTTAATTGCTTTACGGAAGGTGAATAGGTTGTCGATGCAGCGGATGTGGAGGGGTAGGGAGTTCCATAGTTTTGCCGCCAGAAGTCCGAAGGAGCGACCCCCGACGCGGCAGAACTTTGTGCGGGGGACCACTACTAAGTGTTGACTCATGGAGCGAAGATTGCGTTGGGGGGTGTATGGAGTAAGCAGCGATTGGAGGAGTTCAAGATGTTAAAAGCAGTGGTGAGGGCCTTAAATTGAATGCGGGCTTCCACAGGAAGCCAGTGGAGTCTCTGAATGGTGCCTCTAATGGAGCACCTTCTGGGGAGGCCTACAATTGCCCTGGCCGCAGAATTCTGAATTCGCTGGAGCCTAGTTGTCTAGGCTTTGTTGGCGCCTAATAATAGGACGCTCGCATAGTCCAGTCGGGCCAAGATAGTGGCTTGGACAATGAGCTGCCGTGTTTTGGGGTCAAAGAAGCCTAGAATGGGATTGAGGCTTCTCAGCAGCCCAATGCATGTAGCTGCTACCTTTTTGGTGTGAGTTTGGTAGTTCAGCGCGGAATCCAGCCATACTCCTAAGTTTTTGACCAAGGATTTGGGAAGGGGATAGGGCCCAGCAGGGGGGCCACCAGTGGTCATTCCAGTGGCTGGGGTTCTTACCCAGGAGTAACACCTCGGTTTTTCCTGCATTCAGTTTTAGGCAATTTTCAGTCATCCAGTTGGCAACAGCGGCCAGCCCATCCCTAAATTTTGTAGCAGAGGTAGAGGGCATCTCAGTGAGGGTGATAACTAGCTGTGTGTCGTCGGCGTACGACACCAGTGTGAGATCCCATTCTTTGGCCACTGCCGCAAGGGGCTGCATGTACAAATTAAAAAGGGAAGGACTGAGGGCAGAGCCCTGTGGTACTCCTTGACCAATAGCATGAGAGTGGGAGATGAATGGAGGGGCTGACACACGAAAGGATCTGCTCGTGAGGAATGATCGAAACCATTCAAGTGCCCGATCACTGATCCCAATGCTTTCCAAACGGCTCAGCAGGATATCATGGGAGACCGTGTCAAAGGCTGCGCTGAGATCAAGCAGTATCAGCGCAGCACTCTGACCGGTGTCCATGATCCTCCTGAGGTGTTCGGTGGTGGAAAGGAGAGCGGACTCCGTACTGTGTCCAGGCCTAAACCCGTGTTGGGAGGGGTCCAAGATGTTATTTTGGGCCATATGGGCAGTGAGTACGGTGTTCGCATGGGCTTCTGCCAGTTTGGACACCCAGGGGAGCAGTGAGACGGGCCTGTAGTTCTCCGGCTTTGTGGGGTCCAAAGTGGGTTTTTTAATAATGGGAGTGACCCAGGCCTGTTTCCAACATGTGGGTACTGTGGCCGATGAAAAGGAAAGATTAAGGAGCGTGGCCAGAGAGGGAAGAAAGAAGTCCAGAGCATCCAGAAACTGGGCTGGTCTCATGGGATCTGAGGGGGCGCCGGATTTCACCTTTCTGCAAAGTTTAGCTAGGTCCTCGTGGGAGATAGCCGGCAGATAAGTGAGCCCGGGGCCTTTGCAGGAGACCTGGAGAGGGCTAACGTGGGCAGAGGGGTTTTGTGAGAAGGTGTTGTAGATCTTCCTCACCTTTGCTGTAAAAAAAGTGGCGAGGTCCTCACACTGCTGAGTGGAGGAAATACATGAGGCAGGGTTGCCGCCATTTTGTAGTTTTTGGACCAAATTGAAGATTGTTTTCGTGGGGTTGGGGCTGGAATCAATTTCTTTGGCGTAGAAGGATGCGCGGGCAGTGCGTATAGCTTTATGATATCGCTTGAGTGTGGCCAAGTAAGACGCTTTGTCCTTGTCCCTATATTCCTTCCTCCAGTGATGCTCCATTCTTTTGCATTCCTTTCTAAGATTTTTTAGGTTATCGTCATACCATGGGTTCGAGGGGGTGTTCCGTCCTCTAGTCCATTTAACTGGTATGATGGTATCGAGACCTTTGGTGATCCATTCCTGAAAGGCGGCATATAGCGTGTTAATGTCGTTCGTGATTTCAAAATTAGGTTCTCCTAAACTGGCAGGAAGGTTCATATTTCGGAGTTTGTGCCAGGGCCGTTTAAGGCAGGAGGCGGGCGACGCCCTGTTGGGTTGAGTAGCGGCCGGTATCACAAAAGTAACAAGGAAGTGGTCCGTCCACCCCATAGGTATAGGAGGATCAGCTTTGGCTTCCAGAATATTAGTGAAAACCGGGTCGAGTAGGTGACCAGCCGAGTGAGTAGAGGATTGTATAAGAGGGGTCAGCTGCAAGGCTGTTAGGTCCGCTAAAAGACTGCTGATGGTCAGATCCGAAATGGCGTCAAAGTGGAGGTTTAAGTCCCCCAAGATCGTGAAGTTAGCAGAGCTTGCAACCAGGGCATGGGCTATTTCTAAGAGTTCCTCTATGAATTTCGAGGAGGGGCCCGGTGGTCTATAGATAAAATGGCCAGAGAGGGAGAAATGAGGGCTAGTGGTGATTTTAAACCGTGCGCACTCACAGCCCGTAATGTCTTCCTTTACAAAAGTACAGGTGTATGGTGTTCTATAAATGACGGCGATGCCGCCTCCCCTCGATCCTCTATTGATGGAGGTCATAGAGAATCCATCTGGTAGCGTCAGGTTGGGGATGCTAGTTAGATCGTCCTTGAGCCAGGTTTCACATAAGAATAATATGTCTGGGTTCTCGTCTGTTAATAGAGTATATATCTCCGCATGGTGTTTAACCAGGGACCTGACGTTAAGCTGAGAAATTGAGAGCGATGAAAGGTTCTTTCTAGCGGTTCTGTGACAGGGTAGTCTTGGTGCAGATATGAATAAGTTACAGGAGTTACATTGAAGAGCAGTCTGTCCAATGCATCCCTCCAGCTTGTCACATCGTCGGCTCGGGTTAAGTGCAAGGAGATGATTTTTGTCATAATAGTATGTCGTCCGAGTTTTTTGGGCAGGGGGGATGGCGAGAGGCGATGACTTGGCGAGGACGGGCGAAGACGGGCTTGCCTTAGGCGCGCCTTCGGCGCGCCCGCTGCGCGTACGGTATAGACACATACTTTTATGAGAAGAAAAGGGAGGGGGCGTGGCCTCCAAGGGGGCGTGGCCTATCAGCACACCGGCAATGGCGCCGTGGTTGTTTGGGGGCTTTGGCTGGTTTAAGCACTCTGCAACAGCGGACCTACAGGTTCTTGTTCCTAAGGATATTAATTAATTGCTTAACAGGACCTTCTCGTGAACAAGTAAGCGTGGGCAAAGACAGATGATATATAAGAATGTTTCCTTTGTCACAGTATGCTGCCTCAAAATAAGACAGCTCATTTTTGGCCTCTTAGGACTTTAGCACCAGCCACCCGTGTTCTTGCTGGGCTAGGATACATTTGTCCTCCTGCCAACTTTTCAGCTGAATGCATTTTGTCACAGTTTTATTTAAAACTTCTTTGCTTATGTCCAATAATCATAGCTCACAGAGGACAAGACTTTCAGTACCACCCTGTAGATACTTTTTAGAACATCCTTTTCCTCTTTGCAGATTTATTTAAAACCATCCATAGTGCACCATAGCGTCTTTGGGGGAATTCCTAATTTTGTGGCTACATTTTACGCTGTTTGACCAGAGATTGCTTTTCTAGAGAAAATTCAAGTCTAACTTAAGCTGGCAATGTCGACCTCAGAGGACGTACGATTGGTTTGCAGGTCTGTGCTATGAGATTATCCAGGATGTGCATCATGGCAGAGCATTCGCTCGCTTCCACCCCTTTCCCCCTAGATTCCAGGAGCATATGCTTAAATCTCCCTGGACTGCTGTGCATATCTTGGGAACTTTCAATTTTCAATCCTTTGGTTACTCCTATAACAGGGCTGATGGGAACCAGCTCCAACTTTCCATCACAAACTGCATGATCACCGTTCTTCTTTGTGCTTCAGCCATTTGATCACTCTTTGCTTGGATCGTCAACCCTGGATACCCAGATGGGGTCAACCTGCCCATTGCACTTTTATATTTTTGAGGATGTTGCTCTTTTCTCCTTTGTTGGGTGGTCTTGCAGCGATAATAAAGAAGGGTACAACCTTTATGCCCCAGCTTTTCAACAATTCTTATTTTGTTACTATTTCTGATAGAAGACAGGGAGTGTTGAATGTGACCAGAGTAGCCTCCAATGGTTGTTTTTTTTGAGTGTGCAGGAATTTGATGGAAAAAATATCATACGTCTCCACCTGCGTCAGTCCAGAAGTCCTGTTATCAGTTTTAGAACTGTAGCAGGGTGGAGGGTATCACGAATGGCACAGCCTGGTGGACCCCTGATATTCATTCCACCCCTTCTCTGCTTCAGAACTCCTGGGAAGCGGAGTCCGAAGAATGGTGGAACCGGCAGGACAGCAGAAAGGAGGACTCTTCCTTTAATTTGGAAGATGAAGCCAGAGAAGACACGCCCCCCTGTGACACGCTGGTTTGCCTCAGCGGAATCAGTATGGAATGGGTATCCACGCCCCCCTGTGACATGTGGCCGAGAGTAGTGGACAAAAACCCGGAAGGAGAAAGAACGGCGTGTCCCGGCACCCCAGACCAGAGAAGAGTGGAGAGCGAGGGAAGAGCGAGGAGGACGGAATAGGATCGAGAACGGATGTAGAAGCGGAGGAGAGGACGAGAGGAGCGGCGCCAGGAGGCCCGCGATACCGCGCTGCGCCCAGCCACACTCCAGGAGGAGGAGGAGTGTGGCTATCACAGGTGCGTGACCGTGTGTCAGGCTGGTGAGGAAGGCGGGGAGCCGCAGTATAAATAGTGTATATAGCGTCTCAAGCCTATCGAACCCCTTTGGGTTTACCCTTCCTTCCCTGACCTTCTCTACCTCCCACATAACCCTCACTCGTGCTACACTGTATATAGCTGTGCACACTCACCGGTGTCCTCACTGCCCAGGGTTCCCTAGGGAAAACGTAAAACGTGAACAAACCCCCTAAGAGGCTGTCTCTTTCTCTTCCGCATGTGGCGTTGGAATCCTACCCGAGAAAGAGACTCTCCAGAGGAAGAAGGACGTACGAGTCACCGCAGATCCTGAGAGCTAGCTGCTACTTTGGATCCGGCCATCCTAGCACGAGAGGGACGGTCCCAAAGAAAGAAAAAGACTTTCATTAAAATAAAACCCCAGTTACCTCGCTCTGGTCTCCGTGTCCCTCCTTCTGAACCGCAACAACTGGTGTCAGAAGTGGGATTAGAACCCTCCATCCCGATAATAGAGATGGATCAGATCATTCAGCATTTAATCAAGGGCCAGGAGAAATTAGAATATGCAGTCGAACGTCAGATGATGTCGGCCCAGGCGGATCGCGAGTCATTTAAATCAGCAATGACCGCCCAGATGGAGGGACTACAGAAAGCACTAAAAGAACCTGGCAGTATACCCTTGACAGAAAGAAGGGCTTCCGTACCACATCCTTCGGGGTATCCCTGCAGAAATTCCATCCGGGAGAAGACCCCGACGCCTTCCTGACTAATTTTGAGAGGGCTGCCCGAGCCTGCGGTTGGGCAGAAGAAAAATGGCCGTTCTTCCTAGCTCCGTTGCTATCCGGAGAGGCACAGGCCGCATACCAAGTAGCAAACTACAGGGGTGACTCCGTACCGTGAGATTAAGACTATTATACTAGACCAGTTAGGCATGGACACAGAAGCCTACCGTGTCCGCTTCCGGAAAGAAAAAGGGCTGGCAGGCGAAAACCCAAAAACATTGTTCTTTCGCTTAAAGACTGCAGCAGACAAGTGGATCAGACCTGAGGAAAAGACCAAAGAGGAGATCATGGATTGTATCTATTTAGAACAGTTCATGGAGCCTTGCCATACGGGACACAGAGGTGGCTAAGACAACACGCGGGATTGACATCACAGCAAGCAATCGAAAGGGCCTCCACGTATACTAGGGCACAACCAAAGACATACCCCTGGGAGAGTGAGAAAACGAAGACTTCAGCCACTAAACCGGAAAAAAAAGGGAGACCTACCTTGGAACCCCCTAGACCAAAACCTCCTAGAGTCGAATACCTAGTGATGAGGGGACCCCAGTGTTTCGACTGTGGGAAGTGGGGCCACGTAGCCCGTATGTGCCCATGAAAGAAGCCAAGTGAAGAACACATGGAAGTCGGCTGCGCCCCTAGAGCTGTTATGTATACAGCCGAAATAGGACCCTCTTTTTACGTAAGGGTATTGGTTAACCAGAGGTGGGTGAGGGCATTATTAGATTCCGGGTGTCGTCAGTCAGTTATTCAAAAGTCCCTTATCCAACCCCATCAACTCATATCTGGTTCCCAGGTTTTCATAAGATGTGTCCATGGGGATGTAAAACCCTACACCCTGGCTGAGGTAGTGATACAACCATTAGGTAGAACCCCTTGTAAGGCCAAGGTAGGAGCAGTAGACACACTCCCTGAGGACTTGATTCTGGGCGTTGACAATCCTGACTTCCTAGCCATGTTCAGGACACACACTCAGGTATCAGGAGAGAAATCTAGCGATGCCTTTATCAATTCTAAGCCTTGGTCCCTGGACCGTAACTTCCAGATTTGCCCAAGCAAACGACTCCACGCTCTACAATGCCTGGGAGTCGGCTCACGCAAGCCAGGGTTTAGCACACACCCCTTACCCTAGATTCATCATAGAAGACGGTTTACTGTACCAGGAGGGTAAGGTAGGGGATCACAAGTAGCTCTTAGTACCTAAGGAGTTTCGTGAACAGGTACTATGTTATGCACATGCCCATCTGACAGCCGGACACATTGGGGCGGAGAAAACGATACAGAATATAACAAAATGGTTCTTTTGGCCAGGGTTGTATAAGGAGGCTACTACCTATTGCAGAACATGTGAGGTTTATCAGCGAAAGAATACACAGAGGCCCCCGGCTGTTCCTTTTCAACCTATGCCTATCATAGGGCAGCCATTCGAGAGGGTGGGTATGGATATCATAGGGCCGTTACCACGCTCTTCTAAAGGGAACACCTACGCGTTAGTAATTGTGGATTACGCCACCCGGTTTCCGGAAGCCTTTGCTCTTAAATCTCCCACTACTAAGAATATAGCAGAGAAGTTTCTGGAGCTATTTTCACACGTGGGGTTCCCCAAAGAGGTCGTCACCGACCAAGGGACCCCATTTGTCTCTAAACTCATGCAGGAAGTAACGAAGTACTTGAATGTCCAACAAATACGCACTTCGGCCTATCATCCACAGACAGATGGCCTGGTGGAACGGTATAACCGTTCCCTCAAGGCCACACTGAGAAAAATGCTATCTCTGGAGAAACAAGATTGGGATAGACCACTCCCCTTGGCCCTTTATGTATTGGGAGCACAAGTCCAGAGCTCAACAGGCTACTCTGCGTTTGAATTACTGTATGGGCGGCAGCCTAGGTCCCTCTTAGAGATAACCCGGGAGGCCTGGGAAAGGGAAGAACAAGAGGAGTCAATGTCGCTCCTTGAGTATACCCAGCTCCTACAAAGCAAGTTGGGGAAGTTGAGGGATCTAGCCTATTCAAACTTAGAACAGAGTCAGGTACGCCAGAAAAAAACCTATGACAGAGGAAAGAGATGGAGAACTTTAAGCGTAGGGGATTGGGCCCTGGTGCTTCAACCCACTACCGCCCAGAAGTTCAATAGAGAGTGGAAGGGACCGTATAAGGTTATAGAAACCATTGGAAAGACCACCTACTGTCTGCAGATATCCCCGGCCAGAAAAAAATGTTTTCATATAAATATGCTCAAGAAATGGCTGGGATCTCCACCCCGAAACGCTCAGTTCAATCTGCCAACGGCTACCGAGACCTCCACCCTAGAGGCCCTCCCCATAAACCAGGAAATTGAGGTCAACATGAGGCAGGAACTTGAGGACACCCTCAGGCCTTTTTCCGATCTGTTTTCTGATCAACCTGGTTGTACCAGTTTGATCGAACACAGAATAGAGACAGAGCCCGGGAAACAGGTTAAATTGCGACCTTACCGGATTCCCGCTGCTCGATGTGAATCCGTGAGGAAGGAGGTGCAAGAGATGTTGCGTCATGGGGTCATCAGACCCTCTCGGAGCAGCGGGTCGTCACCGATAGTCATGGTGCCGAAGTCGGACGGATCCACAAGGTTCTGTATGGACTTTCGGGCTCTTGACTCCATTTCCAAATTTGATGCATACATCCATACCGAGGGTCGACGAATTGATTGAGCGTATCGGGGAGGCCCGTTACATAACGACACTAGACCTCACGAAGGGGTATTGGCAAGTGCCTCTACGGGAGGAGGACAGACACAAAACGGCCTTTGCCACAGATGAGGGTCTGTTTGAATTTAATGTTTTACCATTCGGACTGCACGGAGCACCGGCCACCTTTCAAAGGTTGATGCATGGGATCCTACTTCCCTTCCGAGTCTTTTGTTCCGTGTATTTGGACGATATCGTAATTTTCAGCGGGTCTTGACCGGAACACTTAGGACACATACAGACCATACTGCTTGCACTCAGGGAGGCCGGGTTGCACATTAATGCAAAAAAATCTCGTGCAGCTTACACCAAGGTTAAATACCTAGGGTACATGCTTGGAGAGGGGGCAATAGCACCACAGGAAGAGAAAGTCAGGGCAATCAAAGATACCCCATTCCCTCGCAATAAGAAAGAACTAAGGGCCTTTCTTGGCCTCATAGGGTACTATAGAAGATTCATTGCCAACTTTGCAGAAACAGCGAGTCCGTTAACCAATCTCCTCCAGAAAGGGGTGAGCCCTAAACAGTTTCAGAACCCTTCCGCTGAAGAAAAAAAAGCCTTCGGGTATTTGAAGGACGCTATCACCACCAGTCCGATCCTTATACCCCCTGATTTCAACAAACCATTCTTTGTGGCTACAGACGCTTCTGACACAGGCATCGGGGCTGTCCTCTCCCAGATGGGAAGGGATGGGCTGGAGCATCCCTTGTTGTTTATAAGTAGGAAATTGCACCCAGGAGAAAGAAAATATCCTACTATAGAACGTGAATGTTTAGCAATACGGTGGGCGGTTGAAAAATTGAAGTATTACCTTGAGGGCAAACAGTTCACCTTGTTTACGGACCATGCTCCATTACAATGGATGTACCGGCAGAAAACACAGAACCAAAGGGTCCTGAGGTGGTTCCTCTTTCTACAGCCTTTTTCGTTTACAATACAGCATAGACTGGGTCGGGACCATGGCAATGCAGACTTCCTTTCTAGACTACAACCCCTCCCCGATCGGGAGAATCCAAGGGGGGAGGAGTGTAGCAGGGTGGAGGGTATCAC
Organism: Lissotriton helveticus; assembly: GCF_964261635.1. NCBI lineage: Eukaryota > Metazoa > Chordata > Amphibia > Caudata > Salamandridae > Lissotriton > Lissotriton helveticus. The sequence continues at coordinate 889,713,849 of NC_136067.1, read as the reverse complement.
GAATGGCACAGACTGGTGGACCCCTGATATTCATTCCGCCCCTTCTCTGCTTCAGAACTCCTGGGAAGCGGAGTCCGAAGAATAGTGGAACCGGCAGGACAGCAGAAAGGAAGACTGTTCCTTTGATTCGGAAGATGAAGCCAGAGAAGACACGCCCCCCCGTGACGCGCTGGTTTGCCTCAGCGGAATCAGTATGGAACGGGTATCCACGCCCCCCCTGTGACGTGTGGTCGAGAGGAGTGGACAAAAACCCGGAAGGAGAAAGAACGGCGTGTCCCGGCACCCCGAACGCGGAGAAGAGTGGAGAGCGAGGGAAGTGCGAGGAGGACGGAAGAGGATCGAGAACGGACGTAGAAGCAGAGGAGAGGACGAGAGGAGCGGCGCCAGGAGGCCCGCGATACCGCGCTGCGCCCAGCCACACTCCAGGAGGAGGAGGAGTGTGGCTATCACAGGTGCGTGACCGTGTGTCAGGCTGGTGAGGAAGGCGGGGAGCCGCAGTATAAATAGTGTATATAGCGTCTCAAGCCTATCAAACCCCTTTGTGTTTACCCTTCCTTCCCTGACCTTCTCTACCTCCCACATAACCCTCACTCGTGCTACACTGTATATAGCTGTGCACACTCACCGGTGTCCTCACTGCCCAGGGTTCCCTAGGGAAAACGTAAAACGTGAACAAACCCCCTAAGAGGCTGTCTCTTCCTCTTCCGCATGTGGCGTTGGAATCCTACCCGAGAAAGAGACTCTCCAGAGGAAGAAGGACGGACGAGTCCCCGCAGATCCCGAGAGCTAGCTGCTACTTTGGATCCGGCCACCCTAGCACGAGAGAGACGGTCCCAAAGAAAGAAAAAGACTTTCATTAAAATAAAACCCCAGTTACCTCGCTCTGGTCTCCGTGTCCCTCCTTCTGAACCGCAACAAGAACGTTTACTCTATTTAAAATATCCTGGTTTCCCCTTGATTTAAATTCTGGGATCCATAGTAGGCCTGGCTTGTGTCTATTCTGATCCAAGAGATCAATGTGCATGATTTTATTTTCTCACTCTGGCACGTTGCTTTCTATTCCTCTCCTGGATAATGGCAGGGTGACTAGAGCAGGCATTTGATCAACGTAGGTTCTGCACTAACGACACTGTGACTAAATTCCTCCAGACTTTGAATTTCGAGTACTGTGTACTGACCCACTTTGTCCTTAGATGACCTCCGGTTGGGGGGTTGCTAGCGATACTCTGGGCTTACTCTGGTTACTACCTCCTGACTCCAATGGAGTTTTTTGACCTATAAAACAATTTGGTAAACCATTATTGGTGTTATGGTCACAATGTTGACATGTGCATGACTATTTTTGCTGACCTTTGTCCCTGACTTCCCCAGGGTGAGGTATTGCTTCCTAAAGCGTCTTTATCACCCCTCATTCCAGTGAATGAACTGACAGTTCCGTACTTCTCACAAGTGGGTCATTGGTGACTGTTTCAGAGTCTACCAACAGGGTTCATGGGCTTCCACTATGATCCTCCTCCATTGTATATTTGTGTTCAAATGAGCATGCAGAAGATTTACAGCCTGATTCATGAAGCTATATTGCGATCGCAACAGCTGCGAAAAAGCAATTGCTATCGCAATTCCAAAAAAGGTATTCAACAAAAAAATGTGCGAATTCGCTAACACAAAATAGCGAATCCGCAATAGAATTTGCAGAATCCTGGTAGTAGCCCAATAGCGAGCCAGGAAATGCAAGAAACCACGGATTCTGCGAATAAGTATGCGAATTAGCAATACACTCGCAATCGGGATTCAACAAAATTCGCAATTTGCGAAAAACCCAAAAAACACTGTTTGCGAGGCGCAATTTAAGGCCAACCCAAAGCAGGTGGTAACAATCAAAGTTAAAAAAAAAAAAAAATTGAAAAACCGTTACCCAATCAGCAACAGGTGCTGGACTGACCAACCACACTTAAGGAGAAGCAGCTGCAGCATTAGGACTCTCACAATGCCAGGACTGTACATGGTGGTCAGGCGGCGAAGGCTACAGCGAGCTGCACGGAACAGACGCAGGATCCTTGAGAGGATATTCCGCCAGCGGGTCACCCTGCTGGGTCAAACCAGAGAGCAAATATACGCTAAGTACCGCCTGAATGGGCCAATGATCATCAAGCTAATCCAGGACCTGGACCCCCTGATGCAGCACCCAACAAGGCGGACCAATGCAGTGCCCACACATGTCCAGGTATTGTGCAGCCTGCACCTTCTGGCCTCTGGAAGCTTCCAGGGGATAGTTGCCGCTGCTGGGGGGATATCCCAGCCCACCATGTCCCGCTGCCTAAGGAGTTTCCTAGATGCAATGCTGACCCAGCTACACCAGCACATAAAATTCCCCACAAGCCAACAGGACTTGGATGAGACCAAGCATCAATTCTACAATGTTGCGCAATTTCCACAAGTGATAGGATGCATTGACTGTACCTACGTCCCCATCTGCCCACCTGCACAAACCGAATACATGTACCGCAACCGCAAGTCCTACCACTCCCTCAACATCCAGATGGTGTGCAACGCCAAGAATTACATCACAGACATAGTGGCACAGTACCCAGGGAGCACACATGACTCATTCATATTCCGGCACTGCGGCCTCCACACACGACTGGCCAGGGGACACTTTGGTGAAGGACACCTACTTGCTAAGTACACTTGCCCCACAATGTTACACTGTGATGAAGTAGCTGCGCTGCACAGGCACTCACACTCTGCTCCTCTCATTCAGGTGACAGTGGCTACGCTCTCCGTGAATACCTCCTCACCCCATACCTCAACCCTGCTACACCACAGCAACGACGATACAATGTAGCGCACATACGCACAAGGAACTGCATTGAGAGGACATTTGGGCTACTTAAGAGCAAATTCCGCATACTCCACAAGACTGGTGGGGCAATGTACTACAGTCCTGATGTCTGCTGCCGCATTGTGTGCAATACTGTTAATCAAAAAGAGACTAGCTTATGCATTATGAGTAGAGCAATGGTTTAATGACTCAGGTATGTTTTGTCATGGGAGCATCTGGTTAGTATGCTCATGAAGCCCTCACCCACTAACCTAGTTGGTGGCATGCTTCATCATCGGGCCCACCCAGTGACACCTAGCGTGTCCCGGGTGTGCTTCGACGCCTGATTACAGCGGAGCAGGTATGTCGCTGGGTGTGTGGTGAAGAATGTTGTGAGTGTGACGTTAAAACGGCTTGGCGATGGTCCCAGTACCCGAAGGTGAATTAGACTTTAATACCTGGGCCACCGTCAGCGGTTAAAAAAGGCTCTGGGATGTTGGAGGCAAGTTACGACCTCCTACATCCATGGTAAGTCAACATGTTTCAGCCAGTGCCTTATGAATATGCTGGCTTTCTTCAGGACTAATTAAAAGTAAGTGTATGTGATTTAGACTAGTGGGTGTGTAATTCAGACTATGTGTATACACGCCCTTAAGTGTTCGTCTATGTGTGAGAGGGGGGGATTCCCTTCTCCAAACACGCTAGTTTGAGCAGTATTATGCTTCAAGGTAGTGAAGAGGCAGGGGATTGACCAGCTTTTCTGGTTAGGATCTGCTCTGAACCTGTGTGCCTCCTTCGCATACCGGCTGAAACATGTTGACTTACCATGGATGTAGGAGGTCGTAACTTGCCTCCAACATCCCACAGCCTTTTTTAACCGCTGACGGTGGCCCAGGTATTAAAGTCTAATTCACCTTCGGGTACTGGGACCATCGCCAAGCCGTTTTAACGTCACACTCACAACATTCTTCACCGCACACCCAGCGACATACCTGCTCCGCTGTAATCAGGCGTCGAAGCACACCCGGGACACGCTAGGTGTCACTGGGTGGGCCCGATGATGAAGCATGCCACCAACTAGGTTGGTGGGTAAGGGCTTCATGAGCATACCAACCAGATGCTCCCATGACAAAACATACCTGAGTCATTAAACCATTGCTCTACTCATAATGCATAAGCTAGTCTCTTTTTGATTAACATTATATAAACCCCGGGGATTAGGACTAGCTTTCTGGTCCTCTCTCTCTCTCTTGATACGTAGTCAGTGTGTGCAATACTACACAACATTGCTACCAAGCGCCGGATTCCTGTAGAGATATCTGGCAGTGAGTCGGAAGGGGACGACCGGCCACCTGCACATGCGCGTCATGCACGCGGGGAACATCCAGCTGAAGGACACAGACGGCGCAACCACATCACAATGAACTATTTCTAGGTCACCCACTCCCCTCACCCAACACTTCACAAATGCATGACAATGGAAATAATGACAGGAGTCCGATGTTCAATGCTTGAATAAATATTATTGTTGATTGCACAATAATATGGAATAACTGTTATGCTTTACATGTGATGAGTATTGCGCCATACTGATCACTGTTGTAGACACGACATGCTTATGTCAGCAGCATGTCCCTGCCCATGGATTGAAATGTCATGTGCGACTCCGGCGCGCAGCACCCAGTCGCCTCTCAGGCTCCTCCTCCCGCAGGGCACGCAATCCCACACTGGGCCTGCTGCTGCGGCGTAGGACACCGACCTGTGTTGCAGACAGGCTGCTGACACTCGATGTCCCCTCGCATGTGTCATCCCCCCCAGCATTGGCTGGGCCATTTGGTTGTAGGGCCAGAACAGCAGTGGTCACATGCTCAAGTACACGTGCCACGTCCTCGCTGCATTGTACCATCTGCAGCTGCATTGCCAGACACCGACGGGACAGCTGGGAGGTGGCATTTCCTATCACGTAGTTGGAACGCGTGTAGGCCGTGAGGCGCGTCAGTAGCTGGCGGTGGCGGCGGCGGGCAATGTTGCGCTGGCTGATGATGGCTGCTGTGTTTGCCTCCATGGCAGTTGTCATCTCGTCAATTCGATCAGACACATTGGCAACATTTCTGCCTATGTTGTGGAGCTGCAGTTGTATGGCACCTTGGCGTGGTGCCTGCAATTGGTGCACGCGCAGCATGCGGCGCTCAATACTGAGCCCTGGCACACGCACAGCCATCGCCCTCCTGCCGGTGAGTGCTGTACTCTGCTGTGGCTCCCTGACATGCCTGCTGTGCTGGCTGCCCACAGTAGGTGTGCGCTGTGTCGCAGGTCTAGCAGCACCTGATGTTGATGGTGCCACTGGGATGGGTCTTGCAGCTGGCACTGGTGCTGTGCCTGATGGAGCTGGCATTGCTGGTGGTGGTCTTGCAGCTGGCACTGGTGCTGTGCCTGATGGAGCTGGCATTGCTGGTGGTGGTCTTGCAGCTGGCACTGGTGCTGTGCCTGATGGAGCTGGCGTTGCTGGTGGTCGTCTGCATGGTGGCACTTGTGCTTTGCCTGATGGAGCTGGTTGTGTGGATGTTTGCTCCTCCTCACCCTCAGGCTCCTCTGATGCCTCATCTATCTGCAGCCTCTCGCTGTCACTGCTGGTGTTTTCTGCGCCACCTGTGATGGGAAGTGGACGTAGATTAATTGCATGTATCTTTGACATGTGCAGTTGGTACATGCATGCTGGCTAACATTCCCTGACTGACTGTTGCATTGCGGGCATTGGGACATGTCTGGCTGCATTGGAGTGTTTGTAAGTTGTGGGCGGACTACTTGTCCCACAATGCAATAGGGCATTTCTGATGTGCATGGGCTGCATGACTGGGGTTGATCATGGGAGGCTATAGGGTCATGGCCATTGTTAGGGGACAGGGTCGCAGTCGCATGCCACTTACCTTGGCTGTCTTGGGTGGGTCGGGATGTGTCCAGAGGGATGACACCAACACATGCCTCACGCTGCAGTGTGTCCTCCACACGATCCTCCATGGGGGTGTTGGGAGGGACTGTTGGATCTCCCCCTCCAGTGCCAAGGCTCTCACCCAGCCTCTCAGCCACCCTCTCCTTGGCACGACCTTGAAGGTCGTACCACCTGTTTTTGAGGTCGTCTATGGACCTCTGTGTTACTCCCTCTGCGTTGACTCTGGCGCGAATGCGCTGCCACAGTCGCCGTTTCTCGGCCTCAGGCACCCTCCTGGAGTGCTTGCCAAAAAGTTTGTTGTGGTCATGGCAGACTCCATCAATTAGATGCTCCAGCTCCTGCTCTGAAAATTTAATCTTGCGCTTGCGCCCGGTGTCATTGGGCCCTGCTGCTGCCCCCTTTGGCATAGCTGCAGTCTTTAATGTCCAAAATATCGAAGTCTGGAGGTGTTTTGAGGGGAGCTCTGTGTGGTGCTGCTTCAATCTCTGCCTCAGTGTTCTCAATGGGGTGGGAACTGCCTGCTTCCTGGTTGTGATGTCATCACTGTGCTCGAAATGCGACTTCCCGTTTTTGTGATCTCGCTATTGGCGAGATCGCAATTCCTCGCTATTAGCGAATTCGCTATTCCTACACGGAAATGGACGGATATTGCGATTTTTCTGAGAAATTGTAAAATCGCTATCGCCTTTAGCGGACGGTTGCGATTCGCTTTCTTTACTCGCATTTTTTGATGAATCCCGTTTTGCTACTCCTTAATAGCGATTCCTTAATAATCGCTATTAAGGACTCGCTAATCGGGACTTTGATGAATCAGGCTGTTAGTCTCTTAGTCTGTTAGCTGTTTCTGCCTTTTCTGGCATCAGCCATGGAGCAACAAGCTTGTTAATGTTTTCCAGTGCCCAGTGTTGGTTACTGAGTTGGTCTCCTGCTGCAGATACAACCAACGGTTCCACTCTTTGTGGAGGAATTGCCCCCTAAGCCCCTCAACGCTTATTAGAGAGTTAACTCCTCTGGACTTACTGGTGCAATTGTATTATCCAAGCCATTGGGTGTATTTTGATTTGGCTGCTCCCAGTAGTTCCTCTAGGACTTTTGGTAACTGCACCAGTTTGTCAATCACTTTTTTACACAAGCGCAAGGTAACATTTGTTTAGTTCTTAGATTGAACTCGCATTATGAGGTAATTTCTCTCACTTTTCATCAATACCTAAAACAAAGACTGCTAAAGTGTGACTACTCGAATGTCCATTTTATTTGCCTGATGGTTTAGTGTATCACCTCTGCTTGCAAGGCGTTTAGGATGCACGAGTTGTTTATCAATGATAATTTGCCTAGCTTAAGTGATGGTAACTTTCAATTCTGTTAAGGACACGAAGGCGAGGATTATGCTTTCTTCCTTCACTTTAATGTACATTCCAAAAACACAAGAGCCATTTTAACACCAAAAACTACTTTTCCCATGAACATTAGGTAAAACAAATCTCAACACAGTCCATAAGTCCTTTCTTTAGCTCCACAGCTCAACCTCAACCTGGTCCTTCCTTGCTGTGCTGTCTAGTCTCCCTCTTTCTTCTCACAAGTTATGGCATCACCAGCTTCTCATGCATCTTGTTTCGAATGATCATTCCCTGCAACAACAGGACTCATTAGTGACCATTCTAATCCTAGAGCAAAGTACAAATTCAACCAAGAAACACTATGAACAATTCATTGTAATTAAGACATAGCATATAATACTCTGAACATAAGAAAAACATAATCAACCCTAACTTTGAAACAGAGTTACTTACTCCAGAACGTGGGGGGGGGGGGGCAACGCTCGTCCTCCACAATGATTGCTGGGTGGGATAATCCTCACCTCCATGTCCTTAATAGAATTGAAACTTACCATCACTTAAGCTAGGCAAATATTCATTCTGCGTCAGGACCGGAAGCGAGGATTATGCTAATTCAAAGCTTGCTCACTACCAGTTGAGCCACTTCCAAAACCGGCTTAAAATAGAACCTCTCAAAGGTAGAGTCTGAGGACCAGTCTTCATAGTGCATTAAATTCTCCAAACGCGCTCCTAAGCAAAAAGCTTACGAGGCTTCGCTCCAGTTGCTGAATAGGCCCCAAACACCTTGGTTTCAATACCTGCCTCTTGCATAAACCAAATGACCCATTGGGCTACAGTAGGAGGGAACAGTTTACAGTTTTTGCAGCACACGCATCCCTGTTCTAAATTCAATTGAAATACATTTTGAAGAACATGCAAACAGTAATAGGGGCTTTGATTCTTCGTTAATGATTCAAAAGGTCTTCCACTCCGTTAAACCGGAGGGGACTCCTGGATTTGAACCAGGGACCTCTTGAAAGCATAGTAGGAGAGGACACCACTTTGTATGGCTTTTCAATGCAATGAGCAATTGTCTGTGGCCTGGTGGGCAGACCTCAGCCGTGAAATCCTCATACGTTCTGAGGCACTACACACAGTTTGGGAGAATCTGTAAAAGCTAGATATGAAATTATAAAGAGATAACAAGGGCTCCGGCATCGGAAGGCAAATAGGCCCAATCAAAAATCTTAGAAAGCTGAAGCCTATGATCAGAGAGAGACTGGTCGAGTCCAGCAATAGGCAGAATTCCAGAGCAAGGAATCCTCTTCACCAGGCTGTATCTTTGACTTTGCCAGACGAAGTTTTAAAACGTTGATGGATATCCAGGGGATATGGGGGAGGGAAATAAGTGCGCCTAAAGCCTCATATCGGAAGTGCACAATAAGCTGCTTATTGTCAGAATGCATTCATCATGTTACTGTATATATATGTACTCAGATTGGCAAATGATATTACTAAAAATTCTGTTTAATTGTGGAATTGAGACCTTATGGACTCTTTACCTCCCAAGCTTAGAGGACCACACAAAAGAGGATAAACCGACAGCCTGAAATCCCTTGTACAAGGCAAAGAAAGGAAACCAAACTCAGCGATGAGCCTCGGATTAGGAGCGCAGAGAATAAGCAATGTCAACTTATTATGTAATTGCAAACACAACAGTGATGGACAGAATGTGGATCAATGTCACACATTCACCCCAGTCAAAAGATCTGGGCCCAAATCCATCGTTTTTCCACTCCACACCACCCTGGGTTAGACAATGGCGATATGCAAATCAGCGCTGACCCTGTGCCCCATGGGAACAGTCCAGTCCGAACTACAAAAGCCATGTCCTTCCCAGAACGGAAACAAGCATCCGAGAACTTATTATGTAAAGCCAGTAACTGTGCTGACATTCTAAAACATTTAGGGCCTCCACGATCTTTTTCTCAGAACATTTCCGTTCTAACCACTCCCTGCCTAAATTACTTCTCTTTTGCCATAAAACGGTCCCATTTAACAATATTATTACCTTTGCTCCATTTCTTAATGACCCGAAAACAAACACAGAGCGTTTTATTTGTGTACGTGTTTTGCTGTCTCCTCCCTCGCATTGATTTTTTTTAACAACAAAATTTTTATTATCAACTGCAAAGGGCCTGTGGACCCAAAACTATATTAAGACTCATCTTGGTCTATACATTGCAAAGTGGCTTAATAGGCGCAGTACGCTTCCTTAATAAGTTAGCACCTTGTAAATAATCTCCCTTGCATAGATAGCAGTGCAACTTTCCATCACTTTAGCCTACAATATCTGATATTAAGCTTTTAGCACTTTAATGCGGGTATTAATAGCTATTAATTACCTGCCCTGTAGTGATGGATCTAAGCCAAAAAAAGAGGAGGAGTATTTGTATTTGTATTTGTATTTGTATTTGTATTTATATTTGTATAGCGCGAATTGCTGCCCTGAGGCGTCCAAGCGCTGGTGAGACCAAAACCTGTCAGAGACGCAGAGGAGGGGGCGTAGGTTAAAGGGGTGAATTGAAAAGGAAGGTTTTAAGCTGTTTGCGAAATGAGGTGAGGTTGGGGTTGGCTCTGAGGTGAAGTGGAAGGGCATTCCATGTCCTGGAGGCGTTGTGGGTGAAGGTCCTCCCGCCAGACCTGGATCTTTTTATTCTGGGAGTCACTGCCAGAAAGGTCTGGCTGGAGCGAAGGCTTCTGTTTGGCAGATAATGGGTGACTAGGTTGCGGGTGATGCTCGGGCCAGTATTATAACGGAATGGCAATAAAAGGCTTTGGAGAGGAACGCTTCAAGAACCAGTTATTCTGAATTCACTAACAAATGTAGCTACACATGATGCACGTACGAGTGTACGTCATTGGGAGCACACAAGGTGTTCCTGGATTTTTAATATTATTTCTCTGCAGTTAGCAAGTCTTGCAATAGCTAACGCCTGCATTTCAGGAAATACCACAGCTTGTGCCCATCTCAGGATTCCTGAGGGTGCTAAGGTGTCATTAACATTCAAGTCACGAGCCACGCCGCCATCGCGTTTACCTGCTAGGTTTTTATGAGAAAATGTCAATTACCAAAGGTATGGCTAGAACTGGTACTTGCAAATAGCGAATATCTGACATCTCTGCAGGCTAAGCACTCAAAAAGAGACAAGTAATTTAGAAACGGCAGAAGTATGGTTTGAAACAATACATAAAAACTAAGGGGTCCATTAGGATGTCGGGCGGTGGGACCACCGCGGTGGTAGCGGGGCGGAAAAACAGCTTTTTCCGCCCGCGAGCAGCGGAAGTCACGTCCGCCACATTAGGATAGGTAAACACAGGTCATTTCCCGTCTGCCGCGGAGCGCCGCGCACTGCCATCAAAGTGCGCCCGCCACCGCGGCGGAGGTAGCCTATCGAGACCCTCTGCCGCGCCCGATGACGTCCGCCCCGCTCGACAAAATAGGATGGCCCAAACAAGCAGACGCACCGCAGCGGAGACACCGCACAGCTGAAGCAGGCGGAAAGTCGACAGCGGAGCACGAACGCCGAGACCCGACATGAACCCCATGGACCCAGCCCTCCATATGCATCCGGTCATGTACCTGCTGCAACACTATCGCCAGATGGGCCGCCGCGGACGCCGCCGCAGGTACGCCACTACACATATGCACCACACAACACATGCCGACACAGGGCCCAAGCACCACACTGGCATCCTGCTGGGGGGCACAACACATCCACATGGGCACCCACACATCACCCACCTCACAACAAGGCACCCCACAGCATCCAGAACACACAACGTCCGCCAACCAGCAGCAACGTTCCGGCCACGGTAACGTCACCGCCGCGGTCAACACATGCGCACTATGCAGACGGCAAGGTCACACCAAGGCATGGGCTGGGCACCAACATCACAGGGACACACCACCCCAAACCACACTGCACCCCACCCGAGCTAGCCACAGGCCAGGTGCTTATCCCGTGCACCCCCAGGCACACCAACAAGCACTGTAACAACAAGCACAATACACACACACTGCTACACACAACACACAACCAGGGACACAGGCACTTCAGGATTGGCTGACAAGTAACACACAACACCAGTGCACTCCCCACAGCCCACACAATTGCATACAATCATCCACACCGGGCAAGACAAAACAAACAACAGGCATACAACTCCTGGCTGACACATGTGTGTCTCACACCATACAGGGGCACACATACATACACTACAAACTAACACCCTTCACACTGCACACCTATGCCACACCCAACATCGCACATGCCATGTAAGCCATGCCACCAGGACTAAGGGCCAACACAAGATGACCATACACATACACGCCTGGGCGCACAGAAAGGAAAACACACACATACCTCATGACATCACAGACAGCTACAAAACCACTGAACAGCTGCACACCCTGTGCTGCCAGTGTCCCCCAAGGTGACCAGTGAACAGTGTATGCAGCAATAGCAAATCACCAACAAGAAAACTGCATGGCCTGTAAAAAAGCCAACACAGAGTACAACATCAGCTGGGCCAGAATGGACTGAAGACCCTGTCACCCCTGTCTAAAAATAAGATGGCCAAAGAGCCTACCAATGGTGAACTGAAAAATAGAGCATGGTACACAGTCAAGCAAATGCAAACAAGAAAAGGACTTCAGCAAGGAGACTGATAAAACACACACCAGAAGTATCTGTATTTATTCATATATTGCACAGATGTAGCAATACAACATTAGTAGACAACAGCAAACCCCAAAATCATGTACTAATGGAAGAGACTATGCACAGGTTAAACACAAACAGGAAGGGCAGAGTCCAAAGCAGGTGACACAGCAAGTACATGAGAGGCTGCACAGGGGAGAGTACAGCACATCAGAGCAACAGGCCCAGAGTCCTTGGCAGGGGAGACGGCAAGTACATGAGAGGCTGCACAGGGGACAGTACAGCACATCAGAGCTACAGACCCAGAGTCCTTGGCAGGGGAGACAGCAAGTACATGAGAGGCTGCACAGGGGACAGTACATCACATCAGAGCAACAGGCCCAGAGTCCTTGGCAGGGGAGACAGCAAGTACATGAGAGGCTGCAGAGGGGACAGCACAGCACATCAGAGCAACAGGCCCAGAGTCCTTGGCAGGGGAGACAGCAAGTACATGAGAGGCTGCACAGGAGACAGTACAGCACATCAGAGCAACAGGCCCAGAGTCCTTGGCAGGGGAGAGTACAGCACATCAGAGCAACAGGCCCAGAGTCCTTGGCAGGGGAGAGTACAGCACATCAGAGCAACAGGCCCAGAGTCCTTGGCAGGGGAGACAGCAAGTACATGAGAGGCTGCACAGGGGACAGTACAGCACATCAGAGCAACAGGCCTAGAGTCCTTGGCAGGGGAGACAGCAAGTACATGAGAGGCTGCACAGGGGACAGTACAGCACATCAGAGCAACGGGCCCAGAGTCCTTGGCAGGGGAGACAGCAAGTACATGAGAGGCTGCACAGGGGACAGTACAGCACATCAGAGCAACAAGGTTAGCAACACACCCAGGTCGCAAACAATGGTCTTGACTAGCACACCTGTGTGGGGCACAGGCGTATGAGGGTGTTGACAACTCACTCCTGGCTGTCATGCGGACTGGGACCTGGCTGTGTGTCAGGGACAGCAGGCCCACTTGACTGGTGTGACAGAGGCCCATGTGATGTGGTAATAACAGAGGGCCTGCAAGGTGGAGGGCTGTGTGGACCAGGTGGCACTGTGGCACGTGGAGGTGGAGTCATGCACACCCCTGACACAGTGTGGGTGGGAGAGGTTGGAGGGGTGCCCTTCCACTTTTTGGGAACATGAAATGGCTTCCCTGTCTTGGGGTTGGTGGGAAGTGGTGAGGACACAACAGGCACACACACCAACTGTCCCACATCAGGGGCAGACACTGGCACCCCTTCTGGTGATGTGCTTGATCCTGCAGAACGCTTGGGCTGGCTACGCCTCCGGACCACCTTACCCCCTCTGGAAGGTGTACCCCCTACAGTGCCCACCTTCCCACTCCCCCCAGGGGTGGTGTCTACACTGCCCTCCTTTTCATGAATCACTGGGCTGGTCACAACAGGGCTCTCCTCTGCCTCAATGACTGGGCTGGTCACAACAGGGCTCTCCTCTGCCTCAATGACTGGGCTGGTCACAACAGGGCTCTCCTCTGCCTCAATGACTGGGCTGGTCACAAAAGGGCTCTCCTCTGCCTCAATGACTGGGCTGGTCACAACAGGGCTCCCCTCTGCCTCAATGACTGGGCTGGTCACAACAGGGCTCTCCTTCACCTGCCTCGATGTACTTTGTTTTGGGGTTGATGTGGTGGGTGGTTGTGTCCCTGTGCTCTCCCCAGGTGTAGCCATGACATGCCACACATCCTCTGTGGGCATAGGTGAGTCCATTTCTGGTGATGCCTCTGCATCATGTGAGCCTGATGTCTGCCACAATGATCTTCTGACCTTGCTCTTCTGTGACTTCACCTTGTCTGTGCATATTGGGGGGCCCTGCTCATCTTTGGGGATGGAGTCTGTGGACGGGATTGTTTAGTTTGGGTCTGACCTGTGCTCCTAGTGTTGTAACGTTTAGTTGACGTAGGTCCCAAGTGGTCACTGTCATCTGATGTGGCCACTGAATGGATGGTCGTCATAGGCACCTGAGCTGCAATGGGACCATGAGCCTGTTTGAGGGCTGACGTGACTGTGGTTGACAATGCCTGGACTGTACGGTGTAGCCCACCCACGTCAGAGTGTATGCCCTCCATGAATGCTAGAACCTGGCCTAATTTGTGATCGTGGGCACTGAAGGCATTGAGCAGGGCGGTTTGGCCAACGCAAAGTTGTCGCAGGAGCTCCACGCACTCTGCACTGAGGGCAGCAGGGGGGACAGGTGCAGGGGCAGCGGTGCCATGTGTGAATGTTAAACGTCCCCTTTTAGTAACACGGTGACGGCCAGCACTAGAGGAAGTTGATGGGAGGCTGGGCAGTGGCCGCTGGGTGTCAGATGCTGCAGCAGACTCCCCATCCCCTGTGCCTGCCAACAGGGACGCATCCCGGCTGGCATCAGATGAAGTGGTACTCTGTGTCTCAGCCACAGATTCCTCATACACACTCCTGTCACCCTCAGGAGCGCTGGTGTGCTCAGTGTCACTTGGCTCAGTCTCACTCGCCTCCGCTGTCGTGCTGGTATCGCCACCACTTGTTTCTGGATCATGTACCGCCGTGGCGTCTTGTGAATCTGCATTAGTGAGAGAAACAGGGTGTGTAAGTGTCATCATCTGGTCACACGATTTCAGATCAATGCAGCACAGTAGAGGCCTAGAGCTACATGGTAACCACCACATCCTGCAATCAATGTGCATCTACACCCTATATAGACCACAACAGTGCCTGTCATGTAGACAAACTGCCATGAGTGAGGCATGTCCATGCCACACAGCACTACACCCTGCCCATGGATGGTGTTCCCCCAGCCCACATTGACCTGCCCCATGGACATGATGTAGCCACAACACACATCACCGCTTACAGCCCTACAGGGAACCAGAGGGGACCACACACACCTGTATTGACTACACATGCCACAATGCCAACTAGGCCATAGCAATCACCATGTGCCAATCAGGGTTCACATTGTCGTTGGATGTGTGGGCCTCAACCATCATGGTGCATGCAAAGTAGACAGACATGGTGTCACACTCATTTAGTGGACACTGCAGTTCGGCACAATATGGACTCCCCACACCATCCCAAAGAAGAGTGACCATGTGTACACAAAAAATCTGTCAAGGACTGAGAACTGCATGCATGAGCAGAACAGTAAGGCCATGGTGGCCCAATGCCTCATACAGGCACACATCACAGTCACCACTCACATCACATATCACATGCAAGCCAACCTTTCTCACGTCCAACACAAATTAAAAAGGGACAAAATATTAAGTATCTAGATCTCCCTCCGGAAGCAAACCCGTATATTATAATTCTAATAAATGTGCCACAGTTAACGGGACAAGAAAGTGAACCTTGGGAGAACCTGAGTAATAAATCCCTACTCTGGCTAAATACTAGGACAGGCCTGGACAGAGCGATATTCTCCGAGTTTAAAATGGCTAGAAGAGCAGCCTGGGTTGGGAAATCTCAAAAAGCTTTGGTAGGGAATTGCATAGTTTTAACCTTTGCCTCCACATTCTTAATAGAAATAATATTGGAACGTCTTGGGAGTTTTTGATAAACCTCCAAAGTATAAATTTCGTCCCACTAGGGTATTTTTACAAACCACCAAATGATTTGGGCTTACCCGATAAAAATAAAATCGAAGTACAACATTCATACAGCAAATAGGTATGAAAGTTTGTATAGCCTGGAAGAGCAGGATTGACTTGTAAAGAATATTCCACTACAAACACAATGTACCCAGGCCCCTCTCCCGATAACAATGGTACAGGGTTGTCCTGTGACCGATCTTACGACCATTCCTATCAACCCTGTGATAGAGGTAAATACTCCAGAAGGAACACACAATGATGATAATATGCTGTTAAAATTGACTTTTTGGAATGTAGCAGGCTTACAAACTAAGATAGATAACCCAGAGTGGTGTAAATTTGTAGAAGGGTACCCAATCATAAGTTTGCAAGAAACATAGTTAAAGGAGTCCGTACATTTGAGTGGATATCGTACATAACATATGACCGCAGTTGGAGGAAACCATGGGAGGGCAAATGGGTGTTTACCTATATATATATGTCTAATATGCTAAATATTGGGAAAAACACATTGAAATACGAGGATGTAAATTACCAACTGATGGAGATGTGTTTGGGAAGTAAGCAAAGAGTGATATTGATACATTAATATAATAATTCACCCCCGGATAAGATTGTTGGAATTCTTGTAAACTTATCAAAAGTTCTCAAAAGACTGTCAAGAGAAGATAGAGGGGATATGTATGTCATTTGGGGGGGGGGGGGTGGACTTTAATATTGCACTGTGCCCAAAAAACGGTACAAATGTTTGTGGTATCATAAATGATGACAGTGAATGTGAAACACATTTTACACATACACAATATGGGAATATTCGAAATGAAATGGTATGTGAGCTTGACTTAGGCTATGCAAATGAATTAAGTAATAACCCAATGCCCTTTAAGAGAACTTTTAACAGGAGAGGGTGTTCTACAGTTATAGATTATATCTTAGTTTCTTCGAACCTAACACCAAAGACGATCCATCTTGTAACACATGATATCACACTGAGTGATCATTTTCCGCTGAGTATATTGCTGAATCTGTTGACCACCAATACTAACCAGGATCAAAAAATTGTCTATCCCCCCGAATAGTTGAAAATTAATAGGAAAAAGGGCTATGACCTAAAATGGCAGATGGTATCGCCTCCAGAAGTAACAAAAAAAGTAGAGGTAAAACGTACTATATAAATAGAGGCTATTTTAAATGAAGATACAACACATTAAATAGTTTTGACATCTTTTCGAAAAAATTACAAGAGTAATAAATGAAACACTATGGAAAACCAATAATATTCCTGTAAGAAAAGCCAAAGGATGGTTTGATTCAAAATGTACCAACGCATATTCCATACTGAAAAGAGAGACCCATAATATTCCCAGGAACCCTTTTATGCTATGGGATGCAAGGAAGGCCTATACGAATGCAATAAAAGAACGTAAGAGGGAGCTAAAAGAGGAACTATGGGAAACCCTACAAGAAGCGGCTAAGTCCAACGATGGGGCGGCTTTCTGGAGGGCTGTACGGGCACCCTTTTTAGACTCAGGGGATACCCCAAACATAGAAATAGCCATAACGGCAGATCAGTGGATAGAACATTTCACCACAATTTTTAGTAATCAAGATTCTACAAATCTGACAGAAATTTTAGACAAGGAAGGTGATAAAAATAACTCTCCACCACGTACACATATAAATACCTCCAAATTATCATAGAAGAGGTTAATAGGGCAATACTGGCAAGTAAGGGGGGGTAAGGCGCCCGGCCCTGACGGGATTCCTGTAGATCTATATAAGGCAAATGTAGACCTATGGGGCCCTATATTGACCCAAACAATAAGGGCTGGTTACTCTTCCAAGTACATTGAGACTTGGACTAAATCCATTTGAGTCCCAATTTTCAAAGAGGGAAATAGACAAGACCCAATATCTTATCGACCAATATCTTTATTGTATTCTTCATCAAAAATTGTAGGGCGCATTATACTAGAGAGATTACAGGAATGGGGCGAGTAAAAACAAATCTTGTCAGATCTCCAATACGGTTTCCGTAAAGGTTTGGGAACTGTTGAATAAAGCCTCAACCTGAGTATGTTAATCGAAACGTAATTTAACCCCCCCAAAAAATGCTATTTTTAGCTTTCGTAGACCTAACCGCAGCCTTCGAATGTGTGATACATTAGAGGCTGTGGGGGGTCCTTTACCAACTGGGGGTGAACAATACCATCATATACTTTCTGAAACATACGTACCAGAATGCCAAGGCTAGTGTACGTTATGGTAAAAACGGAAAATGCACAGGTTTCTTTCCAATAAAAAAGGGGGTCAGGCAAGGGTATGTGCTGGCCCCCTTACTTTTTAATCGTTACACAAATAGCTTAGAAAAAGCACTGATCCAAACAGGGCACGATTTTCCACTAATTAATGGCCGAGCTATTCCATCACTAATGTACGCCGATGATGATGTTTTAATGTGCCGTACTCAAGTGGGACTACAAAGATTATTGGATGGTTATGTGGCATTCATGCATGACCTGAGCTTAAGGGTAAACACCACAAAAACTTACATCATGAGATGTGGCACAGGAAGCAAAAAATGTAGAGAGATCTTTAAAGACAACCACAGAATAAACTTTAACACCTTTAGTTATTTAGGCATATTATTCAACCACAAATCCGCTTGTGTCCAGGCGGTGCAAACGAGCAGACTTGCACTTATAAGAACAACAGCGGCCCTATTTAATTTTTCAAACAAATTAGGTTCTAGGCCCCCACAAACACTATTGCAAATTTACAGAGCCAAATGTATATCTACAGCATTGTATGGCTCAGGATTATGGGGACATTGTACTGTTCAATCCCTCCAGTTGATAGAAAATCAATTTTTAAGATACATTTTGGCCCTTCCTAGAAGTACATCATCATATATCTGTCATGCAGAACTGGGCGTCCTATTTTTAACAGATTGGATTAAATCAGAACCAATCATGCTCTGGCATAGGCTGTGGACAAATGAAGAAACCCATGTAAACCAGGAAGTTTGTAAGGATGTCATGGGAATGGCAGATGTGATGAATCTGAAATGGCTAAGATATGTTCGGGATTTTCTGATTGACTTAGGTTACCCTAATTATTATAACGAACCAAGTACAATGAGAGTGATATTTAGGAAACAGCTGAAAAGAAAATGTCTGGCACTACTAGAATCACGTCGAATATCTAGAGAACTAGCTAAGCCCACTGTAGTGCACCATCAAATGAAAATGACAACTGGTACCATTCAACCTTACCTCCTACTTGTACCCAGCCAATACGAAAGACTGCTGTTAGCAAGCTTTAGACTAGATATTTTCCATCATATTATTAGTTTTCTAAAAATGAGTGACTAGACGCGAGTGATGCAATTATGTCCTTGTGACGATATTTCAGAGCAGACTACAAATCATACTGTATTTTTTTGTAAATTTTATATTTTGCAAAGGAAAAAATGGTTATTACCGATTTTAAAGAAATTAGATTTTAAAAGATGCCGACCGGCGTTTCTAGCATTGCAAGTTTTAAATAATGAATTTGTCATATGGTCTGATAAATTTTCTGAATTTTTTTGTAAAATGCAGGAAATCAATAATAATATGATTGAGTATGATTTTTATTAACTAGATATTGCTGTGAAAAAAAAAGATTTTCAATTTAAAAAAAAATGTGTATATTAATGCATTATTTTGTATGTGCTTTTATGATTCTCGTTTGTAGAAATCGAATAAAGCTT
Source organism: Lissotriton helveticus (assembly GCF_964261635.1). NCBI lineage: Eukaryota > Metazoa > Chordata > Amphibia > Caudata > Salamandridae > Lissotriton > Lissotriton helveticus. Next base: position 889,694,663 of record NC_136067.1, on the reverse strand, counting down.
TTCTACTACTACTACTACATTATGTTTATATGTATTCCATAAAACGAATCATTTACATTTTCCCTCATTTCCAAGTTTCACATTTAAAAACACCAGGCATCTTGCTCCCAGTGGCCTGTAGACACAGTTATATATATATATAAAACAGAAAAATACAGCAATTTGTTTAAATGGGAGGAATTTAAAGTGAAGAAACATGCTTCATAAACATTGAGACGTAAGTAGCTTAAGTGAACGTGGAGAAAGACTTTAAGACTTAGTGTTTCATAGAAATATTTTCTTCACTTTAAATTACTGTATTTTTCAATTATCAATATGGCACAGTGTTTACTGGGAGCAAGAGGCCTGCAGTTTGTAAATGTGACACTTTGAAACAGGAGAACTTTAAAATGAAGGGTTAATTTAATCTGTCAAATTAGCTTTATTCGACAATTAAGTAATCAAAGCACAAATACAAATACATGACCCATAAATAATAATCATAAAAGTTTTCCAGCTAAAAATAATAAGAACGTGTTAAAAGATTTAAAAATGGCTTCATTTCTATCATCAAACGGTTCTAAAGCCATATAATAATCCTTCATAGGTCGCGGCCATTATCCAGAACATTCAAAGCTATTAGGCCCAGGCCTAGCTTTTACATTATAACCTGTTAAGGAAATTTTTCTGAACTCAATTGCAACATGATGACAACAGTGATCAAGATGTACATTCATAAAACAGGTATATAATACTATGTTTCCTTAATTATTGGGATCTAATGGACCATGCCCATCCAGAAATTTTGCTAATGCTATGACAATAGTTGCCTTAGTATCTGAACGCAATACTCTTAATGGTGTGGAATTTTGTCTAGTACCCAAAGAACGAAAAATTGGGGACAGCCATATACAACGTGGTGCTCTATAAGCTGGGCATACAAATAATATGTGGGCCAAGGATACAGAGTGAGTTAATTTCATCCTTAAGGTGACTTTTGATTGTACCTTTCTACCATTTACAAGCATTAAGAAACATTACTTTATTCTCACCCTTCAAAATTGAGTTGACAAGGACTTTTATTTAAGATTTAAATACCTCAGTTCTTCACATCTGTGCCTCAGCGTGGGTTATATATCTGATTGAGCCCTGCTCATTATCAGGCTCTGCTATATGCAGCCTGATGATTAAAATATAAAATATACACACAGCCTTCCCTTAACTTCAAAAGAAAAAATGTGACCCTATGCTTATTTTAAAATGCACTCTACTCTACGCCACTCTACTCCACGCCACTTCGCTCTATGCCACGCCATTCTACAACACACTATGCCACTCCACTCTGACAGTCTACAACACTCTACTCCATGACATTCTAAGACACTCCAATCTACGACTTTCTCTGCTTCAATCTATTATACAGCACTCTACTCCTCTCTATTCTAAGACACTCTACTCCTTATTACCCCATGACATTCTACAACACACTTCACCACTCTACTCCACTTTACTCTACCTGACTAATCCACTCAACAGCACTCTATCCCACTCTACGCCACTCTATGGCACTCTATACCAGTTTATGCCACGCCATTCTATGATACTCCACTCCATGCTACTCCACGACACACTAGGCCACTCCACTCTATGCCAACCACTCTGACACTTTACCCAGCACTCTACTTGACTCTGCTCCTTTACATTCTATGACACTCCACTCTATGACACTACTCCACTCTTCGATACTCCACTTATGGCACTCCACTCTGACATCTACTTCACTCTACAACACTCTACTCTACTCCATGACGTTCAACGACACTCCACTCTACGCGACTCCACTCTGGAACACTCTGCTCCATGCCACTCTGCTTCACCCCAGTCTGCACTGCGCTACTCTATGGCAATCCACTCTACAAGACTCGATGCCAATCAACTCTACAACACTCTACTCCTTGCTACGTCACTCAGTCACACCACTGTGTGTCACTCCAGTGTATGCCACTCCGCTCTACGACACTCTTCCCTACGCTACGTCACTCCACTCTACGTGACTCCACTCTGACACACTAGGGCACTCTCCACCACTCAACTCTACAACCCTCTACTCCATGCTACTCCATTCTTTGTCACGCCACTCTACAACACTTTACCCCACTCTTCGCTACTCCACGACACTCTATCTCCCTCAATGCCACTCCACATCTCTCCATCCCACACCAAGCCACTCCACTCTATGACTCTCCACTCCACAATGCCGGGTCTGGTGGCTTAGTGGACTAATGCATCCACTCTAGGGGCCTGTGTTTGGCCTCATGGTTACAGGTTCAAGTCCTGGAGAGTCCACTCAGCCCTTCATCCTTCTGAGGTCGATAAAATGAGTACCATTGAGTTGGGTAACAATAAACATCTGTTATTCAGCACCAAGATACCCTTGGATAAACGTGCGCTTTACAAATACACATTATGTTATGTCACTCCATGCGTCTCCACTCCACTTCACTCTCCTCTATGCCGCTAACATTTAGCCATGCTGAACAGCCACGCTGGTGTACAGCATGGCTACAACAATTTGGCAAATCCAGTAGTTCTCGCATAGACTAGACCTATCAGTACTTGTTTGTAAATGTCGCGCCTGGACTATGGGAACGCCCTTCTTTTGGGAGCCCCCTCCTTTGTCATTCAAAAGCTGCAAGTCACTCAAAACAGTGCGGCCCGCCTCCTCTACAATCTACCTCGCTGGCAGTCAGCCAGAAATGCCCTAAGAGAACTCCATTGGCTCCCCATTGCAGCGAGAATACAGTTCAAGGCTATGTGTATTCTACACAAGGCCTTCCATCACACCGGCCCCGCAATTCTGCATACCCTGGTTACCCCCTATGTTCCCTCGCCTTCCCTTCGCTCTGGCTCCCTCCAGCTGGCCACCTCCGTCAGAGTCAAGAAGGCTCGATGGGGCGGCCGCTCCTTTTCACATACCGCGGCCAGGCTCTGGAACGCTCTCCCCCTATCCCTCCGGGAAACTACCAACCTTTTCTCCTTTAGGAAAACCCTTAAAACACACCTATATGCGAAAGCACGCTGATCTGCCTTGATCCCACGCTAAAAAGTGTCAGTCATGAGCGCTACGAGGCCTCCGGGTAGATAGCGCTATACAAGTGTAATTTAATAATAATAATAATAATGTAGAGTTGGTGCCTCTGGATTTAGAGGCACTTAGATATTCTTCTGTACACCGAGCATAAAAAGGAAGAAAATGTGCTTTTAGGTGTTTTGCAAGTTTGATCTTCTTCAGAAAATGATAGTCCATTAAACGAGCCTCCCCCTTATTAGGCATAGTTATAGTCACACTTTAGGTCAGTTCCTTTTAAATTGTATACTATCTAAACAGTCTTATCAAAACACAGTTATTTGCTCTACCATATTTGCAGGAATGCTCAGAAGATTAACATTGTTTCAATATACTGGGATAACCTTTGTGACTGGTTTGCCTTTTACGTTCAGGGCCTACTTTAGTTGAACTCCCATGTTTTTCTTCTCCCCAATTTTGTAGAAGCCATGTCAAGCCCACTAAAAGATCATTTTCGGATGAAATGCTACAAGAACAAAGCTCTTGATCCTCAAGAAATGCGTAGAAGAAGAGAAGAGGAAGGAATACAGCTACGGAAGCAAAAAAGAGAGCAACAGGTATGGGCATTCCTTCTGGACTACTGTTACATAGCTAATTAAAAGGAACACTGGTTACTGGTGTAATACATTTTGGCATCAGGGAGGGCGACTAGAGTATTGATGAAAAGCTTTTTATCATCCTTCCTGACCCCTGATATCCGCTTTACTGACTCGGTTCTCTGTACCAAAAACCCTACTGACACTAATGAACGGTCATTCATTTTCCAGTTTAGGGCCAACACTATGAAACGCCCTGCCAGCTGCCCTGAAAGATTCAGCATCTCTCCTAGCTCTTCGTATGGGCCTAATAACTTGGCTTTTCTAACTTTGCCACTGCTCCTCCTTGTCTTTCTCCTACTCTTGCCATGCTCCGGAAAACCTTTTGGGGTAGCTGTGCCCACTACAAGTTTAGTAATGATAATAATAATATATACAAGAACTTAGAGTTGTACACCTTACCGGCAGGCTTAGAAACTTATGATTTACCTGATCCACAGACACTGGCGCAGATGAATCGACCAGCCTGGAAAATCCTACTCCGTGGTACCTTTACACTTAAACAGCGGGACTGGCACAGGCCTGGCATAGGCAAAACAATACAACCATTAGGACTTAGTGTTTGATACCTACTCTCTGCAGAGTCGAGAATACTTAGGGTCAAATGTGCCTGGCTATTTTAAAAAGAAATTTTACAGAGATTTGTGAAGTGGCTTTACCCATATGTTCGCCCCTTTGCCTTTTATTATGCCCAATCAAACCTTAATTTGGCCCCTACCTTTTTGATGTGTGCACCATTTGAACCTCTGCACAATTGTCCCCTCCAGCTGTTCACTATTAAAACAGCCTTTTTAGTGTTGATAACTTCTGCCAGGAGGGTGAGCGAATGACATGCACAGTAATCTCAGCCTCCTTTCCTGACCGTCTTTCCAGACAAAATAGTGCTCTTCACTAGGGCATCTTTTCTGCCATGGGAAGCAACACTTTTCCATCTGGGTCAATCTGTCACTCTGCGCACCTTCTATGCACCTCCGCATCCTTCCAAGGAAGAAGAGCGATTCTGCCGTCTGGACCCAAAAAGAGCGATTTTGTTCTACCTTGATCGTACAAGAGTCCTGGGTGGATGACCAGCTCTTCGTAGGGTACGTTGGAGCAAAGAAGGGGCAAGCGGTTCAGGAGAGGGCCATCTTACGTGGGTCATTCTCTGTAGGAAAATAGGCTACACGTTGGCAAAAAAACAACCTCATGCAGTCCTTAGGGCCCATTCTACTAGGGCAAAAGCAGCCACCACAGTGCTCCAGTGTGGTGTCCCGGTTTCTGATATGTGCCAAGCGGCCATGTGGGCATCTCTGCACATGTGTGCCATACACTACTGCCTGGATTCTCAGGTCCTCTTTGTCCATTCTGTCTTGCTCTGTTCTTGATTTGAAGCCTTTCCGCAATCCCGCCTCTTGGGATGGTATTGCTTGGGTATCTGTCCAAAAGTAAGGAATCTGCGGCTAGATGTCTCTAACAGATGGACAAGTTACTTAACTTCTGTAACACCTTATCTGGTAAAGACTAGATCTAGCCACAGATTCCTTACTGATCCACCCATCCTCCCCTCGCCGGTGATTGGTTTAGTGTCAGGGCTGTTTTCACTTCAGGGCCCTAGTTGTTTTTTGGCACACCACGGTCTGTTACTTCATGGCTCCGCACTTCTGGTGTGGAATGTCGTGAAAAGTACTGACGTCAGCGTGCTGGGGTGGTGACTTTATGGACGAAGCGGATGTCATGACGACGACGAGCCCGCCTACGATGTCATGGGAAGTCAACCGATGCCACCTAATGGCGTGCAGGTGTACTGCTATCAATATGATCCAGCCTGATGCCTGGAAAGTTGAAGTCTGCTGAAAGTAATAAAGGAAGAGCATAATCCTATCCTCTGTGAGCATAATCCTATCCTCTGTGTCCTTAATAGAATTGAAACTTTCCGTTACGAAAGCTAGGACATTTTCTAATTTACCAGGAAGTTATTTCTTCTTGCTAGTTGTAATACATTTTGAACCCATGGTTTTTATTTCCTGGAAGAAATACAAAAATTTTAATATTGTTAATGTCGATTTGACAGATATTTTATTTTTTGATTCTAGTTCTTCAAGCGTAGAAATGTTCATCTACAAGAAAATACTGAAACAATGGTGGAAAGTCCTATCCAAGATCCAGACATCAGCTCTACTGTGCCCATACCAGAGGTAAACTTAACTGAAACAAGGTTTGGTCCTGTTAAGGCTCATGGGGTAGGAACAAAATAACAATACAGTGGGAAAGAAATAGGCCCCCATTTGCCACTAAGTGGGTATTAATTAAACGAAGTACACAAGGATTGGAACCAGTGTGTATAAATATACTACTCCAAATAATTGTATGTTTAACGTTCAGCACCTAACATCAAATTTACATGAAAAGACATAAACTTTTAACCTACATGAACACATAAAGAAAGTAATAAATAATGACATGGAAGGTGCAAACAAAGTATTCGATGTCCACTCATAAAGAATCATTTCTTATTTGGGTCTGGCTTGTTTCCAGTATATGTAATCCCAGAGAGGTGTGCAGTAATTCCAATGGTCGCTAGAGAGAAAAGCACCTCCAATTTTTGATAGTTAAACACTCTAATACAGACTGTTTTCTCAAAAAAAATGTGTTCAATCACTTTCCTCAGGATGGGGCAATTACTACAGACATGGTGGAGATGATTTTGTCTGATGATCGGGAAAAACAACTTGAAGCCACACAAAAGTTCAGGAAACTACTTTCTAAAGGTTTGTTACTATAAATGTTTTTCCTGTCAACCTGTTTATGTTTACAGTGTAAATTCTCAGGGATGAGAATTATTTAATTTGAGTGTACTCTGAAACAAAAAACGATTGAGGGGTGAGCAGGGGTTATCAGTGGTGGCACCAGTCTTTTCCAAGACCTGATTTAAGTCCATTGTCACTCAGCACCTTTTTTGTCGGACTCTTTATTCTCTTACTCACCAGGTCCTTTATTTTTACAGTGTGATGATTAACAGCTATGATCTATGCATATATTAGCCAATTTATCATATTTTCTGTGCATGACTGACCCCTATTGTATTTAAACCAAAGAATTAGAAATCCAAAAATATAGTTTAAAGATGTTCAGTGCGGGCAAGAGTGAGACCGAGAAATCGACAATAGATTAAATACACTTGTAATAGCTTTCCACAGTGGACTTTTCAGCATACATCTTCGTACAAGGAACAGTGCAGTTATAAAAAGTGAATGTAAAGAATTCCCTCTGTAGACTAGAGGACACAGCAGTCTCAATAGCAGAGTCCAGTAATAATAAATCATCAAAGGAGGAATCCAGAGGAAGATCAGTTACTTATGTGAGAGATTGTGTATTCAACAGGAAGAAATCTATTCATAGAGTTTTGTCTACCAACTTGTGGTGTGGATCTGGTAGGGATAGAAATGAGCTCCAAATTACCTTACACTGTTTGATGCACCCCTCATTCTAGCAGTGATATTTTTTCCCCATTGATGACTGTTGGCAAACTCTTTTGTACCATAATTTTAAAAAAGTCATATTTTTGGTGATTTAAAGTATGCGCTGTGGTTTAGGTGCGATTATGTATGTTGTCCAGTGTCGATGGTCTCTTTTGATTTGAATATTCAAGAAAGGACCCCTTCTCAAAACACGTGTACAGCACTTCACATTCATCACATGTGAAACATGTGCACTCAGGGCAGTCCCTCTAGCAATCCTTGGTTGTGTCAGTTAACATGCAGCAGCTTCCATCTTCATTACAGTATGTAGCTGGTTCATGGAACGTTGATTGCTCTCAATGGCTTGTGAGCAAAATAGTACCACAATAATTTGGATAGCCCAAAATTCAGTTAATCCCAAAAATATACCTCTGCTAGTTCTCAGACATGTGGATCTTGCATGCAAAGGCACCCTCCCTGAAATCAAATTAGCATAGTAGCAGAAAATAATATTTGGGACCACTTAATAATTGAGTACTGCATCAGAGGAAAAGTTAAAGGCGTTCATTACTAAAAAATCTCAAAATTAAGCGGTACTGAATAAATGCCTTAAAGGCTCAAGTGCAAAATTATACAGAGTAGTCAAAATCAAAAAATCATTGTAAGTCCCAAATGAGCGGCAACATCATAAAATGATCAAATAGCATCCCTAGTGAAAAAGGAAGTCTCATAAAAATCTGTTTCACCACCAAAAGCAAGGGCTTTTATACACAGTTCTTACATAACAAATGAATAAGACGTCCGATGCATCATGGTATGTTTACAAGTAACAATTCTTTATCAAATTAAAAGTTTAAAACGTATTGCCTCTCTACCTAAGCCCTATCCCATTGCAAGAAAGCATCCACCATCTTCTGTGCTACCTCCATCCTGAGATGTTTGAACTAATACGAAACATTTCAACAATGATTCTTCACACAAATCATTCAGACTAAGCCCAGTAACGGAACCACAGTGGAAAGGACTTTGAAGCACCAAACACAATTCACCCCTTTGATCATGACCTAGGATGTACATTTGACAATGTAAATTCTTACTCATCCTTTACTAGTTCCATTGTAGCTTTTCCTTCTCTCCAATCTTTCACAACTCACTCATCTCTCTATATATTCACCAATAATCATCATTTTCTTCTTTATTCAAACCACACACATACTCTCATTCAGTAGTTTGTTTCATATTTAGTTTGTGTAATTGCCCTAAAAATGTATTATATTTAATATCTTTATTATCTTCTTTTATGAGTTATTTTTACAGCTACTGGATCCAGTACTGCTGATAGGTATACCACTGATCCCATCAGCCCACTATGGCTCTGTTTCAGAATTAAAGGTGCACATCCAGATTTTTCATGACAAAACAGGAAGAAAGTTAAATAAACCTTTGCATGTTGCCGAGTAAGGATTGTTAAAGTACACCCGCCTCAGTCATGACAGTACTCTTACTACCCAGAATGCTTCTGCGCATTTTTCATTTAATTGTACCAGGTTCTTTATGTCACTATGAGTCAATCTTTGGAATCCACTAACAACAGTAACCAACAATTCCCAGGAACATCCTCACCTTCTTGTGGATGGTAGGAAGATTCATTTTCAGAATTTCTAAAACATATTATTTTGAGACTTTCCTTGCACCATTTTCAATGTATTGACCGAGATAAATGATATCCCTTTTACAGTGGTGCATCTTTGTTGGGAAACCCTATGCTCACTGTCAGCTAAACGATTCATCAACTCAGTCTACCAAATTTACAGTCCTCTTTTGTTTATAATGCGACCAGTAAATCATAATTTTATTGCACCAGGACTGAGATACAGGCACCTCACATTTTCTAAATTCTTTCTCAAAACATAACTAAAAATGTAAGGACTTTTAGTGTACCCTTGTGGAATCCTATACCAAATGAGAACATTGTTCTGGAAAAGGCGTGCAAATAAAAATTAACTCTTCTCAAGGAAAGGAATAGAGAAGAATGTTTGGCGTGAGTCAATGACTTGATAGTATTCTGCATCTGTTGGAATTTGTACCAAAATTACTGCTGGACTGAGTACCACTGAACTATATTGAATGACAATTTTATTATTTTTTCTTAAATCCTGCACAATATGGTATTTCCTACTCAGTTTATTTATCCCCATTACGGAAGAGTTGCAAGGGATACCAATCACTTCCTAAGGCATTCCCTGCTCAATCATTTTCTCAGTGACAGGTTTCATTCTTTCTTCTGCTGCTTTTGAAAGTTTATACTGTTTAAATCTGGGGAAAACTGCATCAGACTTCACTTTAATCTTAACTGGTTTACCACTTTTTCTCAGTCCTATTTCTTTATCAGCGAAATCATGCACCTCTTCTTTGACAGCATGTCTTAAATCCAGAGGTAGGTAATCTATTGTAATGCCTGGAAACTATTGAATCTTGTAATTTGATTTTAAATGCTGAATCCTCATCTTGTGCTTCAATCGCAAAACGTCAGGGTGCAGTAAATCAAACAGTTCATTTTGCAAAACAAGTCTCTGTCCAGCAAATTCATAGGACTTGAAGCAGACAAAATGAACTGATGTTTATTTTCCATTTGCCCTATTTGAACTTGGACATCTGCTGTAACCAGATTAACTATTTGTTTACTACTGATCCCTACAACTTCCCGAGAGGAATAGGCATGGGACTTCCACAGAACGAACTGTAGAACGGGTAGCCCCTGTTTCAATCAACAAATGAACTGGGGAACCTTTGACTTAACCATCACCTCTTGATTGTTTAGTGAGTGATTTGTAGCAGAGTATTTTCGTCAGACGCGTGCAAGCACTGCATGCTGAGAGCAGCTAGAGCAGGTCAGAGGGGAGACTGCCGCCATCGCCATCGGGGGCCATGGACACTGACATCCAGGGGTCGTTTTGGAGGCTGGAATTCTACCAAATAGTAGACTGCATTGTCATGGCTCCAGGCACCAGGGGGTTACGCGAACAAAGCGATACAAAAGGGGATGATGGACAGAGCATTTGAACAAATCAAACACTCACCCCAGTCAACTGATCTGGGTTTAATCCATCACCATTCTTTAGTTCATTCAGCCACCCCAGTTCAGACATGGCTATATGCAAATCAGTCTGACCCTGTGCCTCATGGGAACAGTACAGCCCGAACTGCCAAGCCATGTTTTCCCTGGACCGGAAACAAGCATCCTGGGACCGGTTTCGGATTCATAATCCTCATCAGCCAGGCTATCTTGAATCCAGTGGCCAAGTGAACAAGGGACTCACGTCTGAGCATACCCTGCCACACTTAGGGCGAACAAAGCGATACAAAAGGGGATGATGGACGGAGCATTTGAACAAATCAAACACTCACCCCCAGTCAACTGATCTGGGTTTAATCCATCACCATTCTTTAGTTCACTCAGCCACCCCAGTTCAGACATGGCTATATGCAAATCAGTCTGACCCTGTGCCTCATGGGAACAGTACAGCCCGAACTGCCAAGATATGTCTTCCCTGGACCGGAAACAAGCATCCTGGGACCGGTTTCAGATTCATAATCCTCATCAGCCAGGCTATCTTGAATCCAGTAGCCAAGTGAACAAGGGACTCACGTCTGAGCATACCCTGCCACACTTAGGGCGAACAAAGCGATACAAAAGGGGATGATGGACGGAGCATTTGAACAAATCAAACTCGCACCCCCAGTCAACTGATCTGGGTTTAATCCATCACCATTCTTTAGTTCACTCAGCCACCCCAGTTCAGACATGGCTATATGCAAATCAGTCTGACCCTGTGCCTCATGGGAACAGTACAGCCCGAACTGCCAAGCCATGTCTTCCCTGGACCGGAAACAAGCATCCTGGGACCGGTTTCGGATTCATAATCCTCATCAGCCAGGCTATCTTGAATCCAGTGGCCAAGTGAACAAGGGACTCACGTCTGAGCATACCCTGCCACACTTAGGGCGAACAAAGCGATACAAAAGGGGATGATTGACGGAGCATTTGAACAAATCAAACACTCGCCCCCAGTCAACTGATCTGGGTTTAATCCATCACCATTCTTTAGTTCACTCAGCCACCCCAGTTCAGACATGGCTATATGCAAATCAGTCTGACCCTGTGCCTCATGGGAACAGTACAGCCCAAACTGCCAAGCCATGTCTTCCCTGGACCGGAAACAAGCATCCTGGGACCGGTTTCGGATTCATAATCCTCATCAGCCAGGCTATCTTGAATCCAGTGGCCAAGTGAACAAGGGACTCACGTCTGAGCATACCCTGCCACACTTAGGGCGAACAAAGCAATACAAAAGGGGATGATGGACGGAGCATTTGAACAAATCAAACACTCACCCCCAGTCAACTGATCTGGGTTTATTCCATCACCATTCTTTAGTTCACTCAGCCTCCCCAGTTCAGACATGGCTATATGCAAATCAGTCTGACCAGGGCCCAACACCTGACCTCTGGTACTTTGGCCCCTGAACTCCGGGCTCCGGCCCCCAGACAGCAAATAGCTGCAAGGCCACCACGGCCACTGCATTCAGCTAGGGCAATCAGCCCATCTGACTCAGTTAATCAACTTCAGCTGACCCCCACCTACCTTCCCTGCATCTTAGGACACCAGAGGGTAGAAGAAAGAGGACACTCGCCCCCTCCATGCTTTGGCCAGCACACCCGGAGTAGGAGAGGAGTAGGAGCACCCACAAAGAGCCCAAGTGAGGCAAGTGCCATTTGCTGCGGGGCGAAGGGGGGGTGTAGCAGGGGTGAAGCAGGCCAGGAGTTCCTGGCAGTGCATCTCTGGGATTCTGTGATCCACAGTGACTTAAAGTGACACCACTGGCGATAAGGCTGTGCGAGAGCCCGGCATTAGAAGTTGAGGCACAGAGACGGGGTCTCCCTGTGCATGCAGCCTGGGTAGGAATCAGGTGCGGCTTGTGGGGATGTGCCTATCCCGCTTGCAATTATTCTGATACAGTCCCCGCGCTCCGACATGATTGATTTATCCCTACAAAGAAAAAAGTGTCCTGACACTTCTCGCCCCTATCTGTAAAAATTCAAGGCAAAGCAGAAGCACAGCAAAAGGAAAGCAAAACAATTCAAAACTAAAGCACAGTGGCCAAGAAAACTATAAATTCTCAGAGCGGGCCGCAATAAGCAAGGACAAAAGAATTCACATATCGTCATAATGCTATATCGTCAGTTAGGGGACACAAGCACAGAAGCACATCAGTAGGCCTCAGCTGGCCCTTACGCCCATTCAAATGTCCACATGCCCTCGGATGTCTTCAACAACGTCCACTACAGGGAGCTTACTAGCACAGAGGAAAATTAAAGGTCTACCAAAAGACCTCAGTAAGCATATAAATCAATTTCTTCTTGGGTAGAAGTTGTTGCATGGATTGTTTTATCAGTGGCGAGTCAACGCGATGGCCAAAAGGAGAGGGCCCCAGGCTAACACACAGCGAGCTACAGCAGTTACCGCCACTTTGAAGAAGGCACAAAGTGAAGCACTAAGTGCTCAGACAGCTTTTGTCAAAGCGTTAAGAGGGCTACCACTGCTGAGTAGCCCACTGACGGCATGATACAGACAGCTACAACCTCAGCTACGTGCATCAATAAAGTAAGGAGTACTTACAAGAGCTGCACATCAGCATCTGGCAAGAAAACGTTGATAGATTACTTTTTTGATAAACTATCACCTCAGTCTCATTCTTCGGACCTAAGTCACTAACAGGACCCCGTGGAGTTTACAGTGGATCTTGCAGCCATGACAAGCACGCCAGAAGATACAAAATGTATCTTAACGCTGCTGTCTAAACAAAACTATGAATGTAATTTAGTCGTCCCCCCAGTGGATGGGGGACAATACAATTATTGAAATTTCTTCTGACAGTGCCTCTCACAGTATGTTTGTGAAGATCAACCTTGCATCTAAGGCAGTGGGAAGGGAACAAAAGAGCAAGAGCGTCACTAGCATCACTAGCACTTGTGACCATAGCTCCCGCCCCCTTAACACTGACTCCCAGACCCACAAGATAGCCACTCCCTTGACGACGTCAAGTACTATCACCGCTATTGCTCACATTCATATTGCCGGAGTGCAATAAGGTGCCTTTCATTTGCAGGGATCCAGTGGGGGTAAATTAGAGTCAGCAGAGATAGCTGCCATTGATTGGGAACAGTGGGACTAGGCCTCACATCGTGTTCTCCACAGAGCTGCCCACTTCACTGAGGACTACATCAGTAATATAAAAGATGCAGATATCCAGCAACAAAATATCCAGTCATTACCTCCACAGGACCAAAGTCTCATAGGGAGTCCAAGTGACCAGAAAAGGTGAATCCCTCTCACCTTCCAACTCATATTGAGCAGAGTAATTTACTAGCTTCAATAAATGCTACTTTAGTTGGTACAATAAACACCCTAACCTGCTATACAAGCCCTAGCCACATTGATAGCCAAGATGGAGGCCAAACTTAGCACTCTGGAAGAGGGGATGCAAGGCGGCAGCTCAATTAACAAAGTCAAAACTTTGTGTGCTTGCCATCTGATAGCTATAAGACTTTGTACCTTGCCGGAGGTCCTAGACTCAATGATCATGGACCTGAAATTTGCTTTACAATCCTCAGTTAAAACCAGTTCTGAACCATTTTATCATACACTATCAGATACTGGAAACTTGTCCTTGGAGACAAGAGCTAATCATGAAAGATGCAAGGCAGTGATGGCCTTGCAACCTTGGAAGGCTGCACTACAACAGGATCAGCTAAGTAACTAACCTGTTATTTGTGTGGAAGATTTTAATAAGGTAGCCCTCCAACCTTCTACAGTGTCTGAATTAGAATCTGTGGAAATCATTCCACCAAGAACCAACAACGGCAAAACTGACCTCACTGAGAATCGATGGACCACATCTCTTTCAAAGAGATCAAAAACACACAAAATAAAGCAGCAAAAGACCGACTCTTGGCTCAACACTCAAATGAACAAAGGTTATCTGACAACAAATCATCTAGCTTATATTCCATTTTCAAGGAAAGGGCGATAGAGAAGAAGGAAACTGAAATACCAATAGCAATTCAATCACTGTGACCTCTGCCATTAGCACACTCTGCACTCGAACATGGCATGAGTTTCGTGCATTCTCCAAATTGTCTCAGCATCTTCTTCCGTGCCTTGCCCTCACTTGGAGAGGAAACAACCATCATGCTCTAAAACATGTGACTATCCTGGAATGCGGTTGGACTCCAGTGCAGCTGTGCAAAAAAAGAAAGAACCACAAGAAAAGGCAGCCTCGCATGGTAGACTCAGTGGAGTTTCTACAGTGTAAGACAGGGATGCCAAACTCAATATTGACTGTCCGCTCAGTAAACCCTTAGGTGACACCCACCCAGCAAAGCTAGTGTTTACGCCACAATATCCATCAGAGGTGAATCATGATGTTCTGAATCTCTCAAACTTATTACAACTGTTTCAGGCAATTCCAAATCTGCTAAGTATCACCACGGAAAACATCTTGAGCTTTGAGTTTAAAGTACTGCTGGAGTGCAACAAAGGTAGAGAATCAACTATACTGACATCAAAATCACCTCCATTGGCAGAAATAATACTGACCTGCTAGCTGACCTTTTATGAATGGGATATCAGGATATACAAAATGACTGCCCCAAAGTATCCATCTCCACTGAAAAATCAAAACAAATTGTCAAACCTTAAAGTTTGCCCACACAGTGGAGAAGTGTGGCTCAGGGGTTAGAGGCAGCAGACCCGGAAGCTGAGATCGGTCCTGGACCAGGGTTCAATTCCCCGCCTCGGCGGGGTCTTGGGCTAAAAATTCCACGGACTCGATAATTCTCGCCCCGGTGCCTCCTCGACTCACGGGTTCACACTCTGCGACTCTGGGCAATAGCTTGCTTAATCTCCACAACGGCCCCTCGTGGCGGGATGCCTGACTTTCACCTTGTGGATACCCTGCTATCTCACAGGGGAATACCAGGAAGGGTTCCCTAAGCAAGCGCCGGGACACCCACTGCGGGTAGCTGTGCGCTATATAAGCTCAACTACATTTACATTTACATTTACAGTGTTTTAAAGGGGACCGAGCATTCACAACCAAACCTGTCTCACGGTAACATGCTTATAGCTCAATCTTATTTAAATACAAGGGGCCCTGATCAGGAGATTTGCCCTAGAATCAACTGAGGGAATGTATAAAACACACTGGAGTTGGTTATAGCCTGCTTTGTCCTGCGACACTCAACTGTTCCTAGCATCAACAATTATGTACCAGAAAGACATCAGTACCTAAATATATTGTCATGAAATGTCGCTGGGCTGTTGAGGCTATTAAAATCTTCATCTGCAAGCTCGCTTTTAATGAATGCCAATTTACTTTGCCTCCAAAAAACATGGTCAACAAAATCCATAATCATCCCTGGCTTCTGCGAGATACACCCAGCTGCAGAAAAAAAAATATTTTTCGGGAAGCCATTTGGAGGGCTCTCTAAATATCTTGATATCGTCTTGGAACTAAAAGTAAAGAAAATTCCAGTCCTGGATGAAATGCTACAACTGAATATGCTGGAAGGTTTCAAAGCAAATGATTCCCGAATAAGAATTTTGCTTATTTATCTCTATTTGAACTGCTTTGGCGCTGAGCGAGCGGAAAGTTTGACTCAGCTATATGAAAAGCTTGACATAGTGCTATGCGACCACGCCAACTATGATATTATAATCTGCAGGGATTTCATCCTGTGTCGACTAGAACCAAACTTGACTGTCTGTCTCTTAATGAACTCTCCAACTGACTTGTTCCAAAGTTTTCTAAACAAACATGGGCTCAAGTCAGTACATAGTCGAAAATTTATCAGTGGTATCAAAATTCCCAAAAACATTCTAGGGAATAAGCACTGTTGACTATGTGTTTTCCTCAGACAAAATCTTTGAGTACTTGGAGAGTTTTGAAATCCTTTCCCCACAGAGTGATGGTCCCTCACTTCCTACAGTGCTGAATCTCAGTTCATCCAAGCATTAATGCCAGAGAATGATGATCACTTCAAAAGGTGATGACATTCTACATTTAATTCAAAGAATAAAATGGGGCGTAGTCGCCTCGCAAAAACTCAGTCTGGAATTCTTGGGAGTCTATCATCAAGGACAATCATTTAACTCCAGACTCTACACTATCCCTCTGCAGGCTCTCCACTAAAAACTTTCAAAAGAAATGCCCTCTAATGAAAAGTAAGTGGAATATCTGCAGGTTGGGGAAATAAAAGCAAAAACACAAAACTTGTGAATGAAACAGTGGTGCTGTCAAGGTTGGCGGACTTAACAAAACAACATAGGCAATTTGTTTGGTCAATAAAATGTAAATAGAGGGACAAATAGTGGCTACATATATGCTCACTGATGGGCAGACGCAATCAGGATGACCTATGGAGATATATTAAAAACAAAATGTGCCAGGAAACCACTAGAATTAATGCAATTGGTGAATCCTTGTGGTTGCAACATGTAATCAAGCTGTGTGTAGCGAAAAAAACAAATGTCTCCTTACCAAGCAAAGCATGTGCCTCAGCTGACACCCTAGACTACGAACCAATGTTCACAAACAATGCTGTTCGAACAATCTTGAGTAAAACGAGTGCAACAGGTGCTCCTGGCCCAAATGGGAGCCGAGCTCAAGTATGACATTGACCTGTAGTCTTAAAATTCTCTGTCCCCTGGACGATATATGTTAGTTAGCAGTCAGGTACCGGAGAGTTGAAGGGGCTCAATTTTGATTCCCATATTCAAGAAAGGAGATCAACATAATCCAGCTAACTATCACATAATCACTCTCCTTGATATTGAAGCCAAAGCGTATCCTTCTGCCCTCTTAAAAGAACTGGAGCATCGGGCTGTGACCAATGAGATTGTTTTATTCTGCCAAACTAGCTTTATGTCGACCTCTTCGACCTCAGACAATATAGTTGCACTTTCTTACTTAATCCCCTTATCCTGACTATAGTGGTGGATTCTGCCTGGCTTAGATGCATACCCTAGCCCACCAGAAAACCCATTTCTAATATTGGTTGGCAGCGGTGAGGATAGGACTTGTGTTTGCACTTGTCCTATAGTGATTGGTGTACTCTACTACCATATTGCAGACCATTACGTACAACAACATGTTTTTCCCTGTTTGCTTCTTGGTGTTCTGTTGAGAACTGGGACTCTGGTTATTTGTGGTACCTGTGAGTCCTTGCTAAAATGAAATCAGGGTTTGACACTTGTACATCTACTCGATGAAGGAGCTACAAGTCTTTTGCAAGGAGAGAGGGTTGCCTATGAAGAGGAACTCCACAAGGCGGGATCTTGAAGCAGCCTTGTTTTGTTATGAGGAAACACGTTCTGAAGCAGCACGAGCAGATGACTCTGAGGGGGAGGATCCCAGGCCAGAGTTCCAGGAGGGCAGTGGCCCTAAGAAAGAAACATTGTGGGAAATATTGGGAAGACTAGGATCCAAGCTCGTGGAAAAGGAAAACCTGTTAATTCTGAAACCTCTATCTTTGTGCATGCAGCGCCTGGCGCTACACACTATCACATTATCTCAAAATCTTGGATTTTGAACAATCCAATAGCCAAACCATTAAATAATAAAGCAAATCCTATATAAAAGAAATATCACATGTAAGAATAGCATCAAAACAACAGTGATCAAACCACTAATTGTGCCCAAAATCAGCATTGTAATAAAAAGCCTCACAAATATCAATCTAATCCATCACACAATCCCAAAACTTCAAAACATGCCATTGACATATTAAAAGCACACACAAGTCACAGAATAATTACGCCTTATTCATACTTCCCAATCATTCAGGAACAGCACTGTAATTCCGACTTCTACGCAGAATATGGACACCCAGAACTCCACCAGACAATCTCCCCGGACTGGACAAAAGAGGTAAAAAGGAACATAAAGGAGTTTCTTGGCAAAAGTAGGTACTCTTTAACATGCAACTATCTCTGCTACCAAAATGTATGTGAGAAAACTACCCCAAAAATATAGACACCCCAAAATTATCCTTCTTTAAACCTCAATTTCACGAGGTATTGTGTCCCCATGTTAAGGCACTCACCCTAACATTAATTTAACAAACATTTTAAAAATAATGCACCCCACTCAATTACAGAATTCTAAATCATAAAAAAGTTAAAGGGCCACATGCATCATTGTAAATTGCGGTCTCAAAGGGGCAGATTTGCAAAATCTGCCTCTTTACGACTGCAATTTTTGCATTTGAGATGCATCATCCCAAATGCAAAAATCGCTTTTTAAGTAATCGCTAAAATTGCGGTTACTTAAATTGCATTTGTATTTAGGGAATCTCAAATTGTGATTCCCTAATTGCAATCCAATAACAAAATAAAATTGCGATTACGCAATTACCATCAATTCAAAGTTGATGCTAATTTGCAAGAAGTTTGAAAAATGCACAAAAGTGCATTTCTTTTTCAAAGTTCTATGTTGCCCCCATACATTTCCTTGGGGCATGTGTGTGTGCAACATGTGTTAAGATTGCAATTTCAGGGGTGCATCAGGGTGTCCTTATGCACCCTTGCTCCCTTGAGATTGCATGCGCAATTTGCGAGTACCTATTTGGTACTCGCAAATTGCGCAGGCAATTCCCATTGATTCCTATTGACCTCTAGGCCCATAGGAATGAATGGGAAGCAACTCCTTATATGCAAATAAGGTATGTGTAGAAATCGTGAATGTTTTTGCAAATCCTACATGCATAAGCATTTGCGATTCCTAAATTGTGATTTCTTAGAAATCTCAATTTAGGAATCGCAAATGCACAATTTGATTCATGTGGTCCAAAGGGATTTATTAAAAATTCAAAGTAAGCGATACAGAACAAGTGCCATTAAAGCTTCCAGAAGCAGAGCTATACAGAGCAGGTAAAAGTAAGAAGAAGTCCAATGAGCAACAAAATCAAGAAATAATTGGACAGCCTCCCTAGTAGAATAGGAAAGTCTTCTGGCTTGCCTCCAAAATCGTGATGTTTTATACACAATTCTTGCATAGGATATGAGCAATGTTTTCGCAGTTTCATCATGGTGTGAGCAAAAGTATGATTTCCTTAACAAATCAGAACAGAAGAAAAATAAACATCATTACCTTAACACATAAGCACCATCCCAATTCTGTGAATAATTATTTAGCACTCTTTATACCAGTATCATCCACAGATGTTCACACGAACATGATACATTTAACAATAGGGCATTCTCTGAATGGATAAGTCCAGTGAGGGAACTGATGATGTGAATATTTGTTTCAACTTACATCCGCACCAAGGAAAAATGTAACCCTCACAGGGCAACTACTGCAGAGGAAATAAACCATTATGGCAGCAGGTTGACTGTGTTCTGCGAAGCCTGTGATGAGAGGATGTGTGCATTCGAAGAAGCAGGAGTGAGTGACAGAGATGGCATCTATCTTTTTCACAATGTACGTTTATACAGGTATGTTGTCTTACTGAAACATATATTAATACTCTATACTTCATAAGAAATTAGTATGAAGTGCAATTGAGCTAATTCAGTCTAGATACATAGAATCGTGTGTGGAAATCCATAGTACATATTAATATTGATGCAGAAAATCTAAACCCGATACAAATGTCTACTTTGATCAGAATCAGAAGTCTGCATTTTAGACTGCTTTTACTGTTAGATTCCAATAATGGTTTAACATGCCCACTCCCTATGGCGAGCCAGATTTCATCAGGGCGAGCTATTTTTAAGGCCTATACGGCCCTTTCTGGTGAGCTGACAAATAACAAGTGTTCTGTTCAACTACAAGTGAATGAGCAATAAAAATGCCTTTAAATCTTGTTTTTATCTTATCACATTTGCTGTGCATTCAGAGACAGAGGTCAAAAGTCAGTTTGTCTTCTTACATTTACTTTTTTTTTCGACTGCAAAATTAGAACATTTTGTAAAAGTGAACTTTCTGACAATTGTGCTGTGCAAAGCATGTGAGATAAAAGGCTGTAAGATGTAAAGCTTTTTACTAATGCATTTAAATAGCTAAAAAGTGAACTGCACAAACATTTCAAAATATATTTCAATAGTTATCTAAGCACATTTCTGTACTTCTGTGTGATGAAAAACATATTTTTATAGGATGAAAACATCAGAACATTTTACTTGGTGATGTGCAAATGATAAATATTGTTGCTGGCGACCAAGCCCTCCACAGGGCTTGGTCGCCCCACTCACTGCTGCCGCTCCTGCCTGCCTTTGCCGCCTCCTGCCTGCAGATTCCTTCGCTCGCTGCCCGCTGCTCCTGGGAATTTCCCGCTCCTCCTGGGAATTTCCCGCTGCCCGCTGCTTCTTGAAATTTCCCGCCGCTGCCTCCCTGCGGCCCTGCCCCCCTGTGATTCCATTCGCCGCCCCGCTCCCGCCACCCAGCTGCTCCTCCCTCCCGGCTCCTTACTTATTACGCCCCCAGAGCGACCGCGCAGCGGGAGCGCCGATTGAGCGCCAAGCCCGTCCGCGCCTGGCCCGCGCCCAGCGCCAGGACCCCTGGCCCTCCCCGCCGAGACAAGACAACCCGACTGACCTACGACGCCGCCACTCTCAACACACTCAATGCCGGCCGGACCCACGCCTGCTGCCGAGCCACCCCGAGACGCACCCACGGACCCTTCACCTGCTGCACCTGCAAGTTCACCTGCCTCCGAACCCTCCAAGACATACACCAGCAGCAACCACCTCAAGTGCATCCTGATCAACACCCGCTCCGTCCACAGACACGCGGTGGAACTCTGGAACCTCCTCGACGCTACATCACCGGACGTCGCCTTCCTCACGGAAATCTGGATGAACGCCTCCTCTGCACCCGACATCGCCATCCCGGACGGGTACAAGATCATCAGGAGGGACCGCATCAACCAGACCGGAGGTGGCATCGCCATCGTCCACAGGAACACCATCTGCATCACGACCGACGCCAACGACTCCTTCGCCGCAGCCGAACATCTCCACTTCCAGATTCACACCGACCCTAAGACGACCCTCAGAGGCACCCTCGTCTACAGACCCCCGGGACCACGCACACAATTCAGCGAAGACATCACAGACTTCATCAGCCCGCACGCCCTCCCCTCCACTGACTACATTCTCCTCGGAGACCTCAACTTCCACCTGGAGAACAACAAGGACCGCAACACCACCGCCCTGCTGGACAACCTCGCCCACCTTGGACTCAAGCAACTGGTCAACACCCCCACCCACTACGCCGGCCACACGCTTGATCCCGTCTTCTCTTCCAGCAAGTACATCACCTTCAGCCACGCCACCGGACTCCACTGGACCGACCACAGCTGCGTCCACTTCAGCTTCAAAAGATCCACGACCCACCACCACCCGCAACAGGTACCTCACAGGAATTGGAGCAAGATCACCGCAGACCAGCTCACCACCTCCCTCAGCCAAAGCCCACCCGCCAACGCAACGGACCCCAACAAAGCAGCCCGCAACTTCACACAGTGGCTGACCGCCTGCGCCGACGACCTCGCACCACTAAAGAACCCTCCCAGCAGACCCAGAAGCAAGAAGGCATCCTGGTTCACCGACGACCTCAAGGACTCCAAGAAGACCTGCCGCACCCTCGAGAAAGCCTGGCTCCTCGACCGGACCACCGACAACATGACCGCCTTCAAACACGCTACCCGCAAGCACCACCAGCTCATCCGCACCACCAAGAAGAAATCCCTGAAGGAACGACTGGACAACAACGCCCACGACAGCAAAGAGCTCTTCACTATCGTCAAGGAGTTCTCCAACCCCAGCACCGGCACCAACGACATCACTCAGTCACAAGACCTCTGCGACTCCCTCGCCTCGTTCTTCCACCGCAAGATCGCCGACATCCACAACAGCTTTGGCGCCCCACCCACGCACCCAACCGTCGAACCAACGCCCCCCACCGCCACCCTTCGCACCTGGACCACGGTGACCACCGAAGACACAGCCCGCACGATGAACACCATCCACTCCGGATCACCGACCGACCCCTGCCCACACCACGTCTTCAACAAGGCCGACTCCACCATCGCACCCCAACTCCGGAACATCATCAACGCCTCCTTCAACACCGCCACCTTCCCGGAGAGCTGGAAGCACGCCGAGATCAGCGCCCTCCTGAAGAAACCTACAGCGGACCCCACCGATCTCAAAAACTTCCGCCTCATCTCGCTCCTCCCTTTTACTGCTAAAGTCATCGAGAAGATCGTCAACAGACAGCTGACCGCCTTCCTCGAGACGAACGGATCCCTCGACCCCTCGCAGTCCGGCTTCAGAGCCAACCACAGCACCGAGACCGCCCTCATCGCAGCCACCGACGACATCCGGACCCTGCTCGACAAGGGGGAAACAGTGGCCCTCATCCTCCTGGACCTCTCCGCTGCGTTCGACACGGTCTGCCACCGCACCCTAGTCCAGCGCCTCAGCAACATCGGTATCCAAGAGAAGGCACTGGAGTGGATCATCTCGTTCCTCGCCGGAAGAACACAAAGAGTCCGCCTCCCCCCGTTTCGCTCCGAGGCCACCGAAGTCATCTGCGGCGTCCCGCAAGGATCTTCACTCAGCCCCACCCTCTTCAACATCTACATGAAACCTCTCGCAGCCATCGCACGCCAGCACAACCTCAACATCATCTCTTACGCCGACGACACCCAGCTGATCCTCTCCCTCACCAGAGACCCCGACACAGCCAGAACCTGCCGACACGATGGGATGAAAGACGTCGCCGAGTGGATGAAGGACAGCAGCCTGAAACTGAACTCGGACAAGACGGAAGTCCTCATCCTGGGATCTTCGCCCTCCGCCTGGGACCACTCCTGGTGGCCCCCAGCCCTGGGCACCGCACCCAAGCCAACCGACCACGCACGCAACCTGGGCTTCATCCTGGACCCCTCCCTCTCGATGACCAGACAAGTCAACGCCGTCTCCTCATCGTGCTTCAACACCCTGCGTATGCTTCGCAAGATCTTCCGCTGGATCCCGACCGAGACCAGGAAGACTGTCACCCAGGCACTCGTCACCAGCCGACTGGACTACGAAAAACGCCCTCTACGCCGGAACCACAGCCAAGCTACAGAAAAGACTCCAGCGCATCCAGAACGCCTCCGCCCGACTCATCCTGGATGTCCCCCGACGCAGCCACATCTCCAGCCACCTGAGGAACCTGCACTGGCTCCCCGTCGACAAGAGGATCACGTTCCGGCTCCTCACCCACGCACACAAGTCTCTCCACGACCTGGGCCCCAAGTACCTCAACGACCGCCTGACCTTCTACACGCCCACCCGCCAGCTACGGTCCACCAGCCTCACCCTCGCAGCCGTACCACGCATCCGAAGAGCCACCGCCGGAGGAAGATCCTTCTCTTACCTGGCTGCCAAGACTTGGAACTCCCTCCCCATCCACCTTCGGCTGACCCAGGACCATCTCGCCTTCAGGAAACAACTCAAGACCTGGCTGTTCGAGCAGTAGCATACCCCTCCCCCCAAGCGCCTTGAGACCCTCCCGGGTGAGTAGTGCGCTATACAAATGGCATGATTGATTGATTGATTGATTTCCAAATATTGTTCAGGCGCTATATATTTGTATCAACTAAAACTACATGTTATTGGGAAAGTCTGTGGCCATTTCAATGGGAAACGTGTTGTCTGTATATGACAGTGCACTGCCACATCATACTTTAGCATTATATTTATTAAAATTTAGTTTTTAAGTATGAACTGAGAAATATTCCTGCCCCGCCCTGATGACAATGCTATTAGTGAACTAAAAGGCAAGATAGGGATCATGTGTACCCTTTTCATATTATACTTGGAGCAAATGTTTTGTCTATTAAATCAAAAGGAGTATTTTTGTACAGCAGAAATACTGACCTTGCATATTTGAAGGTACTTTCCTATGTGATAATGAAGAAAAAGGTGGCTCCATGAAATAAAATATTTGCCTAGGATAACACAATTTGAGACCGGTTTATGAGACAAGTACATTACAGTTAGGTCAAGTAGGTCATTCTAGTTACAAGACCTACAGGCCTGTTAAAAACTCAAATATTTCCTGGCTAAGAAGTATAATAAAGCCTATCAAAATGAATCAAGTATGTAGTTTCTTTTTTTTGTAAGTGGAAACCGAATCAGGTTCCTTTTGTAGAATGTGTCCTTTAAAAAAAAAAGAATTGATGTCTCATATTGACTGCATATAATTAAGGTACACATAATGATGTGCGGCAATATGACTGCAGATTGCATATAATTAAGATACAAATTATTTGGGACAAAACTTATAGTGGAACAAATATACATTGAAAAGAGGCTATCGCATCTTGCTTTTTAGTGTTTTAATGTGCACAATGCCGCTGTAAATTAGCAATGAACTCTGAGTTTTGATCTTTGTGCCATTTAAATTCCATTTTCTTTCAGAACCAAACCCACCCATTGATGAGGTGATACAAAAAATGGGTGTTGTCCAAAGACTTGTGACGTTTCTTGAAAGGAAGGACAATCCCACTCTACAGGTGAGTAGCCCTATTGTGAGAAGGTGGTGTTGAATGAATACATTTGAACGGTACTTTTTATGTTTAATGTGCAATCCAGAGGACCAGGTCCAATCGTGGGTGGAGAAGTGTGTTAAGGAACCTATGTCCCTAGCCTGTGAGTGGGCACCAGAGAAGTGGGGCATGATGCTTTCAAGTCTAGATCTTGTTAGGCGCCATGGCAGTTTAGTTTTCATACCTGCTTAAGTAGCACTACTTCACAAAATACATCTTTTAATCTTACCCCAGTAACAGAATAATATTAAGTAGATAGAATTTAACAATTACGCTTATGTATGTTTTAAATGATTTTAGAGAAAAAGGTTGAATCAAGTATTTGGGAGACCTCCCTGAAAGACGTTTGAAAAGGAAATATAAATTGTGACATTGTAATGCACTCTTGGGCCTGAGCAACTTACAGAATGTAAATGGTTCTGTTCTTAATAGTTTTTGCTTGATTTGTTAATCAAAGACATTTCATTTTAAACACAACATATCTGAGGTAATTATAAAGATAATTGAAGAAAAAAACAAATGCTAAGTGTGAGGGGATTTTTGATACAATTGACCTTTTATACAAGAAATGACACAGGCAGTAGGCACGTCTTTATTGAATGTGAAAATTCGTTTCCATTAATCGACAGGGTTGCATGTGGTGGTGTGGATTGTGAGAAGGTGTATGTAAGAATGAGTTAATGGTTTGATCAGTGTATCGGGAGTGGATGGATGGATGAGAGTGCAGGAATGGTTGGATGAGTGGATGGATATGTGAATGGGTGAGTACATAGGTAATCAATGAACTGTATGTGAATTGATGAATGAATGATTAAGACATGTAAGAAATGTTTACATAGAAATCACGCATTCCCATTTTGGATAGTTTATTGCAGCATTTGACGTATTTTTATCAGCTGTATTTATTTTTTTGTGTTCAATTCATTGTTGTCATGCAAGCATTTAAACCTCCGCCACCATTTTTACAGTTCTTAGGAGAGCCTCCCATAGCTTGGAAGGAGTGGTTCAGAGATTTCAATGCTTTTTTAGGTGCTATTGATCGATTAAAATGAAGAGCAGAGAGGTAAAGATGGATACTTGAATATTCTTTGGGCATGGAAAGTCAGGAAATTTGTGCACATCTACCACCTATTATGTCAAAAGATGAGGAGAAATTAGATGAATATGAGGAAGCCGTAAAGAGATTATGAAAACATGTCTGCAAACTCTGTATTTGCTTGTATGTAGATAATAATTTTTTCAAGAGAACAGTCTGCTACAGCGTCTTTGGACACGTATGTGGCTTCATTGCGCTTGTTAGCAGCCAAATATGAATTTGGACCTTTTTGCTGATTTGTTGATTAGAGACCATCTTTTTCCTTCGTGTTATAATAAAAAATACAAGAAAGATTGCTCACCCGCAAAATTCCTCTTCTTGATGTGACTTTTAATCTATACTAATATAATGAAGAGAGAGCCCAAACCTTTGAGGCGGGTAATCTCAGGAACCATAGCACCAATCACAACACCCAATACAGCGTTGGAAAGGGCAGTTGCAGCAGAAGGACATAGGCTATGCAGACGCCCACCATATACATTTAAAAGGTAAAAGAACCGTGCCAGCAAAGTAGTCCCTTGTGGGCGTGTCTG
Organism: Lissotriton helveticus; assembly: GCF_964261635.1. Classification (NCBI taxonomy): domain Eukaryota; kingdom Metazoa; phylum Chordata; class Amphibia; order Caudata; family Salamandridae; genus Lissotriton; species Lissotriton helveticus. Next base: position 889,668,228 of record NC_136067.1, on the reverse strand, counting down.
CGTTTTGTTGTGGGCGTGTCCTGGGGGCGTGACAAACGCTGGGGGCGTGTGGTACGTTCTGCCCTTCATGCCATGTCTCATATTGTGTGGTAATCCCACCCTGCTCCCTTTAAATACCCATGTACCCCATAATCATAACCCACCCTTACTCCTTAAAATACCCCAACACCCTTAAAGACTAACCCATCTTAACCATATAAATATACCCTGTACCCCAAAACCCAAACCTATCCCTAAACATACCCCTGTACCCCAAAACCCAAACCTAGCCCTGAACCCTAAAAATACCTCTGTACCCCAAAACCCAAACCTAGCCCTGAACCCGAAAAATAACCCTGTACCCCAAAACTCAAACCTACCCCTGAACCCTAAAATACCCCTGTACCCCAAAACCCAAACCTAGCCCTGAACTCTAAAAATACCCCTGTACCCCAAAACCGAACCCTGAACCCTTAAAATACCCCTGTACCCCAAAACCCAAACCTACCCCTGAACCCTAAAAATACCCCTATACCCCCAAACCCAAACCTAGCCTGGAACCCTAAAAATACCCCTGTTCCCCAAAACCCATACCTATCCCTAAACCCTAAAACTACCCCTGTACCCCATAACCCAAAACTATATCTGAACCCTTAAAATACCCAAACACCCCAAAACATATACCTCAGTACCCCAAAACATATACCCCTATACCCATATTTACCTTATCCAAACATAAAAAAAACATGCTTTTACCATTCATGCATTTACAACGAATTTCGTTGTAAATGTATGCGTGGAAAAAGCATATAAAATGTAATGCCATGCGTTATAATGGCATTGCAGAGTCATGGTACTTTCTTAATGAAAGTATGCGGAGTGATGGTATGCGGAAAGAAAGTTGCGAAATAATGGGTGTTTACCCTCCCCGGTAAGTACATTGATGGCACGGCGGCCCACATCTCTAGCAACATACTCCTATTTTTTTTTTTTTTTTTTTAAATATTTTTTATTGACAGCACAAGCAATCATTCATTACAGAAGTAAAGCATTTTCAGAAAAATTATAGTACACACAATTCCTTAAAAGCTTAATCAAGTAGCAGTAAACAAGGAATATACCATAGGTCACGAAAAAAAAAAATACTCCTATTTTTTCACCACCCATTTAAAAAATGCACAGGTCTCTCTCATTGATGGCCAGCACCGACATACACTTTTAGACACACCTCCCGCCACAAGTTCTAGAATTGCGGACTTTAGAGCTGAGGAGCTAAGTTCGAATCTCGGCATCAGCTCAACATCCTGTGATTCCAGGCAAATCGCTTTGTCTCGCCGTGCCTCCAACAAATGAATGTGTTCTTCTGTAATGTAAATTGTGCTCATGCCATGTTGTCGAGTTCGCGCTATATAATATTGCAAGGAAAAATAAAGTAGGGAAACTCGAGTTCACACACTACTGAATGCGCACTCTTAAGTGCATCAGCAGTGCACTGTGAATCGGAGCGTTTCACAGGCCTGTCACAGATAAGAAATGCTATCAAAACGAAATCCTACAAAACAATATACTACTGGCTGGCAGCAATTCATACCCGGACAACGTCGGGATGGGCTGCTAGTCTAGCTAATACAATTCGAGATTCTAAGAAGTTGACAAAAATTCTTAACAATTCTGAGAAGTGTGTTACTAGTCAAAGGAAATAAAGTAAAATGACATCAAACATATTAATAGGACGAAGGGTGGAAACAATATGTGTGATCGTTGTGGATCTAAGTTTCCTATGGCTTCGTTCAAACAATGCCCTGCCATGAGCAAAACGTGCAATAAGTGAGAAAATACATACAGTTTTGCCAGAGTGTGTTATATGACATCAAGGAATAGTACTGTGAATCTTGTTCATGGAGATACTGACCAAGGATTAAATAATGATCTGAATAATGTACTGTTATATGTAAGAGTGCATGAAGATAAAAAATGAGTTCATAGTTCTAAGGACCATGTTGGATTTTTCACTCTTGGCAACATAGAAATGTTATTATTAACTGATTCTGGGTCTACAATTACCATCATATCCAAAGAAATATTTGTTAACATGGAATTGAAAGACATTTTACATCCACAGATGTTATTATTCCTCAAAGGTACAATTGTGTCAAAATTGATCTTGTGGAATAATTTGATGCAGTAATCAGATTTAAAGGGCGAGAGGTAGAAGAGAAATGTATGCCTCACAATGTGGTCCAGACATTCTTTGTAGGCATCATTTGGGATGTTTGGGTATTGTCCTCCAGCCAGGTTACAAACAACAAATGCTATTTGCCTAAAATGAATTACGCTGTTTGAATATAATTTTGGGAGAACAACAGGAAGTATTTAAAGAAGAACCTGGGAGGCTGAAAGATTTTAAGCATATTAATAAATTAAATGAAGGGAGAATCCCTGTCAAACATAAGTTTAGAGGTGTATCTTTAAGCATCACAGAAGAATTAGTTATTGAACCAGCTGTGCTTAGAAGGAGTGATTGAACCTGTGGAATCCTCCTTATGGTTGTGACTCATAAAAAGAATAATGAATTACGCATGTGTATTGATCTCAGGAGTTTGAACAATGCTATCTTGGTTGATGGGCATCCGTTGCCAAAAGTTGATGAAATGATAATTACACTTGCCTGTGCGAATATCTCTTCTAAACTGGATATGAGGTTTGCCTACCATCAGGTAGTTTTGGCTCAAGAGTCCTGACATTAAACAGTATTTGTAACACCCAGTGTTTTTTTGTTTTTCAATTTTGCAGAATTACTTTTGGATTTGCTTCTGTGGCAGGTGTTCTTCAGAGAGTAATCAGTGATGTTTTGATAGATATTAGAGATGTTCTGTTTTTTTAGGACAACATTCTAGTTTATTGGAAAGAGTTCTGAGCATGTTCACATGTTATATGCAGTCCTAAAGGTTTTGAAGGAGAAGGGGTTGAGGCTAAGAAGAGATAAGTGCATGTTTGGGGTAAGTGAAGTGGAATACCTTGGACATGTAATTTCAGGAAAAGGTATTGCTCTTCGTCCAGGGCTGTATAATGCAATTGAAGAGGTTCCATCCCCAATTGATTGTGCACAGCTTCAAGTCTTTTTAGGCAAGTGTTAGTTGTATGCCAAGTTTATTCAAGATTTTGCTACCAAAGTCGAAATAAGTCTTTTGAAGAAAATTGCCAAACTTGTGTGGAGCCAGGAGCAGCAGATAGCTTCTGCTGAAATTCAGAGATCGCACAAACGTACCATTACTAAACCTGTTTGCACCCGGTATATGTATAACTATTACGGTTGATGCAAGTGGTGTAGGTCTTAGGTTTTGTTTAAGATTGATCTTACGTCCAAGTGAAAGTGGAAAAATCTGCACAGACTTTGTTCAGTTGGATGCACCTCTCTCTACATGGCCTCCCTTTAAAAAGATTTCTCTGGAACAATCGGAACTAATCCTGCGTAAAATTAAATCTGCATCTCCTCCTGACCCTTGCCCCCCTTTTTTACTACAGAAGGCAGGTATGAATATTAATCACAATGAGCTACTACAGACGTATCTCCCTTCTTCTTAATTTAGGAAAGATGTTGGAATCTTTATTAAACAGGCAAATCAACAGCTTTGTCAAACACAATAATATATATAATATTCTTCATGCCTACCACTCTGGCTTCCGTGCTGGATTCAGCATGGAAACTGCTCTCTTGGAGGTATCCGAATTCATCAGAACTAATCTCAATCTAGGTCGGAAGGCAGAAGTTATTTTATTTGAAGGGTTCGCTGCCTTCAACATGGTGTCCCATAGAATTCTCCTTCAGAGATTGGAGAAGATTGGAATAGTGAGAAGGGCTTATGACTGGCTGCATTCCTTTCTTTCCCTAAAGAATACACGCTGTATTTTTATCTCCTTTCACTTCCCAGTTTAAAATCATTGTTTTTGATGTCCCACAGAATTCTGCTTCGAATACCACTTTATTCAACATCTACATGGCGCCTCTGGCCCCTGTAGTGCAAAAACAGGGTGTGATCATTGTATCTTATGCAGATGATACGCAACAGCTTGAAGATATGGTGTCCAATGCTTTTCATGGCTGTCTTAAGGCTGTTGCGGACTGGATGTATAATAACTGCTTACAGTTTAATGCTGTACGTTTGGTACACCCTCTCCTATTGATTCTTTGTTTTTCCGGCCGTCCATTCTGTACCAGGTTCCTACTCCATCTACAGGTGTGAGAAATCTTAGGGGAGGGTTCGACTCTACTCTGTCCTTTAAATCTGAATTTAGTGCTACACTCGGTACCTGTTTTGCTTGTTAAAATCTTTAAAAACGTTTCTTAAATATCTTTCTTTAGCCACTCTGAAGGGGATCATTTATGCCCTGATTACCTCTAGATTAGATTATGCCAGCGTCCTTTATTTGGGAATCTCTCAAGAGCTGCTTACACGGCAACATCACGTCCAGAATTTCGCTGCTCGCTTTGTATTGAACATTCCTAAAATACATACTATCAGATCAGGCTTAAAATGTCTTCACTGGTTATCAGTCAGATCTAGAATTGAATTTGAAGCTCTCCTAATCACTCACAAAGGCTTTTTTCAGAACGGTCTGCCCTATATTTAATACAGGTAAAAAACATATGTTCCCTCTAGGGCGCTTTGCTCTGCAATTCAAAATCTGCTTTTTGTTCCAAAGTGCGTAAACCCAAATCTGATGGCAGATCTTTCTCTTTTCTTGCACACACTATTTGGAATTATCTACCACTGTATCTTCGTATCCTCTCTAGTGAAAATGTATTTAGAGCCCAGCTGAAAACGTTTTTGTTCTGTGAGACTTAAAACCTCCTTATTCCCTGTTGTATTCCCAGCGCCAAGACTCTTTATTTGTAGCAGCAGTTGCACTCTATATAAATTCCTTCATCATTCATTATCTCAGGACAAAGTTGTCCATGAACACACTGTTGCATTTGCATCTCGTACCCTCTTTGAACAGAAGATGCTTGCTTGCACAAAGGTTGTTGATTGTTTCAGAGCCTTTGTTTGGGGTGCTAAGTTCATATTGTGGACTGATCACAAACCGTTGGTGTCATAATAAGTATATCTAATGTGCATTACTCAAAGATCACTGCTAGATTGGTATGGTTGAGTGTTAAACCATTAGAATAACATTTCTCAGTTGGACATATTTCTGGAAGTAAAAACAAAAAATCTGATTGTCTTTCTCATCTCCATGTTCGGATGATGAACAGGGCTCGACAAATCCACTCGCCCGCTCGCATTTGCGAGGGAGAATGGATCAGGACGAGCTATTTTTAGGTCCCACTCGCCCTTTCTGGCGAGTAGGAAGTCCAACTAACTTTTGTCCTCTGTCTTTGAAAACAGAGCAAAAGTGACACAATAACATGATTTAAAGGCATTTTTATTGCTCATAAAGGGAATGAGCAATAAAGATGCCTTTAAATCTTGTTATCTTGTCACTTTTGCTCTGTTTTCAGAGACGGAGGTCAAGTGGGTTGCAGTCAGGTCGAGGGGATTTTCCATGGTACTAGACCTGCAGGACTAGTACCATTTTTCAGATTTGTCGAGCCCTGATGAGGATGAACAATATATTGATGAACAGCAGGATGTGGATTGTCTTGTTGCAAGTGTGATGTGGACAAGTAGGAAAGGTGTCCGTGAAGAAGACTGGAGAAATGCCTTTGCGCTAGATGTTGATTTAAACATAGTTATGGTTTACATGAAAAGGGGTTGGCCAAGAGAAGGTTGTCATCTTTCAGTGTTACAAGCATATGCTAAAATGCTATCTGAATTGTGTGTTGAAACTAGGTTATTGTTAAGAACACATAAATGGGTTCCTCCCAACACTGTCAGAAGTAAGTTGTTGGACATTTGTCATGATGGTCATTTAGGTATGACCCTAAATAAGAGAAGATTAGGATATTTACTGGTGGCCAGGAATGGATAGGGACGTGGAGAGTTGTGTTGAAAAGTGTGTGATATGTTTGAGCAATGACAAAGGACTGAGACGTGACAGACCACCAATAAAAGTAGTGTGTAGTTCAGACAAAACGTGTGGGACAGAATTTGTTTGGATTTTTTAGGTTCATTTAATCTTCTTCCCAACATCCAAAATTGTTTCGATCACTTTTCCAAGTGGATTGAAGTGAAATTTGTTTGTGAGGCTAACAACAAAAGCGTAATAGTAATTCCTACTGATTTATTTGCCACGGAAGGATTTCTGTCTGAATTACTTGCAGATAACGGAGTGCAATTTGTTTCATCAGAAATTAAAGACTTTTTGTCTAAGGCTGGTATAAAACAAGAGAGATGTAGTTAATATCATCCTCCGAGCAAGTAGAGCAACCTAACAAAATGATAAATGAGTGCCTCAGAAGTGTGGTGATTGCTGCGGATGTGGGATACGCTGTCCGTGCAAAGTTGTGGCCTTACCATAACACACTTCACAGTGACTGCAGTATCGCCTTTCCTAGCTGTATGGGCAGAACTAAAACTTTCATAGCAATCATAATGGAACTTTTTAATTCTATTAAGGACTCAAAAGCAAGGATTATGCTGAACTTTCTTCACTTTTATTTCTCCAGCGGCCTTGCATAATATAGAAAAAACTACCTTCCCCATGATCACTTGGGTAAAGGTGAAACAAATGCCAACCAATCGCAACCCATTCTATTCCCAGAAGTCCTCTGTCTGCCGTTATGCTCCCTCGTTCTTCCTGCGACAAGAAAACACTCCGAAAGATCCATAATTTTTGGCTTGGGGTCCTCATTACCTGTGTAAAAAAGATTTAACACCATGTTGGTATTGTTCATTCAGAATATCTAAACAATCAATTCTTAACAAAATCATCAAGAATACATTTTCAAACAGTATATTTATACAAGAGCTTGAAACATAAAAATTGAATTTTAACCCTTGAGAAGTACCTACCCCAACGCATAAATATTTTATCTTTACCTTTGGTTGTCGCACTGTATTAGCTCCCAGCAATCGGGTGGGATAATCCTTGCCTCAGAGCCCTTAATAGAGTTGAAACTTTCCATGACGATTGCTAGGAAATGTTTTATTTTATGACCCGACCGAAGGCGAGGATTATGCAGGTGCAAAGCTTTAATACTACAAGGGAGGCCACATCTGTGACTGGTTTGAAATAAAACCTCTTAAAGGTAGACTTTGAGGGCCAGTCAGCAGCATTCAAAATATCCTTCAACCTGGCCCCCAAAGTAAAAGCGTTCGAGGCCCCGGTCACTCTAGCTGAGCGGGGCCCAAAATACGTGGTGTCAATGCCTGCCTCCTGCTTGACCCATCTAGGTCAACTGGCTATCGTAGGAGAATCTACCACTTTATGATGCTTCCAGAGTGCGATTAAAATAGTCTTTCCCTAGGAGGGCACAGATCCTCTGCCATAGATTCGTATTCCTGAATACATCTTACCACACAGTTTTGAAACGTAAAAGGAAAAGCGAGGTATGACACCACCCTAGAGTTGATCTTTGCCCACTGTGGAATATTAAATATAACCACTTCTAGAGTAAAAAAAAACTACCTGTAACGTCCAGGGCTCTCATGTCTGACGAGCATCAGCAAGAAATTTTGCATAACAGCATTGCTAGTTTCTCCACTAGTTCTCTACGGTAGTGATACTTGTTACTCCTAAAGACCATAAACCAGTGTAGGACCCTATTTACGTCCAATAGAATTGAATATCGGGGTTCCGGAGAAAGGGATAGAAAGATACCCCTCAAGAGTTTTCGATCCAAGGAATGGTCTCCTACTGGGTGGCCCTATAGGAGAGTGTGTCCCGCGGAAATGGCTGACCAAAAAGTGTTTATGGATCTGTATGCTAGACCTCCCACTGCCAACTCTGCCAAAAAGTTCAGGATATTGACAATACTTGTCCCTAAGAGATCCAGATGCCTTTGGACACACAAACCCATCCATTTCAACCAGGTTGATCTGTAGCATTTGACTGTGCCATCCGCCCAGGCCCTAGAGAGGAGTTCTTCAGCCTGTCGCAAAAGTCCTGAGACTTTCCAGTGTACCCTGAAGTCCCACACACCATGAGGCAGAGAGAGCCTTGTAGGATCATTGTGTGGGGGTTCCCTGATGGATCTTGTAGAAACTTTCGAAACTGGGTAAGAGGGATCCGAACATCCATCAGAACTGGATACCAAACTTGACATTTCCATTGCGGGGTCACTTCCACCACGTCTGCCTTCTGCATCCTCGCATGGCCAGGAAGGTGAGTGATCATGGAGAATGGGGGGAGCATACCCCTGTCCATCCTTCAGTCTTGACTTATCCGGCGCTACTGCCTCGAGGTCCAGCCTCCAGCTGAAAAACCATTCTAGTTGATAGTCCGGGCACAATGCATAAAGCTTGGCCGAGGACAGGCCCCATCTGTGTTGGAAGGAGAGGAAAAACTCTCAGGTCAAGTCTCCAGAGGCTGGAGTTCTGCATGTGTCTGGAGTGCCAGCCTGCCACCTGATTGGATGATCCCAGGAGGTTTTTAAGACCGCTATCTGGATCTCCAGAAAAAACTTCCAAAAGGATTTCCCCAGGTCAGAGATTATCCTGGTCCTGGTGCTTCCCAAGTGGTTGATATATTGAACCACAGCCTTGTTATCAATCTTGAGGAGCACACAGTATTCAGTCTTGTCTTTTGTCCAGCACTGGTCAGTAAACGACCCCACCAGCAATTCTAGACATTTGATGTACAACCGCTGTTATTGAGCAGAGACCTCTCTCCTGCAGAGAACTCTCCACATCTTGCACCCCAGCCGGTCCAGCTGGCATCTGATTCTATGACCAAGTCTGGTGGAGAGCCAAAAATTGCTCTTCCAGTCCAGGCTTTCATGTGGGATAACCACCACTCAATTTCCATTCTGGTTTTCCCCCGAGAGCAGCACCATCTGAGAGTATGTGAGCCCCCAGCAAAGGTGGTCGCCTTGAGGTGCTTCGGTGCCCGGTAATGGAGCAGACCCGGAAAAAGTTGCCTGGATAGAAGATGAAAGCAGGCCCACCAGGCAAGTGATCTGTCTCAAGGATGATCCTTGTCTGTGGAGAGACCATAACAGAGCATGCTGGGTCTTGGTAATTTTCCTGGATGGCACGCTTAGGATTCCCGCTACTGAATCTATCAAAATACCCAGAAATGTGATCCGGCGAGTAGGAGTCAAGATAGATTTCTTCACATTGATTGCAAATCCTAGGGATTCCAAGAGGTTGATGAAAAATTGCAGTTGTTATGACAGTTCCGTAGGATACTGCTCCATCAGGAGGATGTCATCCAGATAGATTATCCTATGGATCACCTGAACCAGAAGCGCTCCACAACTGGTTTCAGCACCTTGGTAAAGCATCATGGGGATGACGACAAGCTAAACTGGCGAGTCGAGAACTTGTACGTCTGAGAACACCATTGGAACTGAAGTAAACGCCAATGAGGAATGTAAAAGGTATTGAAAGGTAAACATCTTGAAATCCAGGCAGACAAGCCAGTCGTTGAGCCTGAAGCTGCCCCTGAGGGGTTTAATCCTCCCCCCCCCACTTTGAAGCGTCTGAAAATCAGCCATTCATTAAACTGCCTTAGGTTTCTGACAGGGCAATGACCTCTGTCCCTCTTTTCCACACGGAAAACATTGCAGATGAAACACCTGGGTTCACCTATGTTTGAGTTACCTTCCCTTTGGCGAGTAGTTATGATAACGAGCCAACATGGCAATGGGGCGAGGACGGAAAGGTTGGACTGAGGAGCTGTAAAACTTGATGTAGAAACCCTGCACCCAGGCGTCAGAAGTCAAGAGTTCCAATTGGAAAGAAAGTCTGCCAACCTGCTCCCTAATCTAAGTTGGGAAGAAGGGGTATCACGTACCGTTACCGAATGCGGGGGAACCAATTCCTCCGAAGGTGCCTCTGGACCCATGCCATTGGTTATAGCCTCTGGAGGAGAAGTAACTACTGAATCTATTGGGGTCTAACAGTACCCGTGTCTAGATGTTTTCCCAATAAATCCATCAAATAATGAATGACAGTACCTGATCACAAGAATATAGTTCAAAGATGGCTCCAGAATGAGCATGTGCATTCACTCAGCGATGTCTAACGGGTAAATGGCACACTGAAGAGGCTCAAATACTAGAATGGATACTGTTAACACCTTGGGTGCTCATGACGAGGTCAGCTCGTCATGAGCTCCGGTGCTCATGACGAGCTGAGCTCGTCATGACCGCGCCCGTTCCTTGGAACGCTCGCACGCTGGGCTGATTCCCCTGCTGTGCTGAACGTTCCATGGGAAGTTAATTAGGGGAGTGACCATCATTTTCAGTGTCTCCGCTCTCCCCCAACACGATAAGTACTTTGGGGACCACCCCTCTAGGAGTTTATCTACTTTCTTTAGGAGTTGTTCTTCGTTAATTTTTAGTGTCGTGATCAGATCTTTTTCAAAGTTTAAGCCCAAGTACTTGAAACTCTTCGGTTGCCAGGTGAGCCCCGAGTCACCTATTATTTCCTTACCACCCATATTATTTAACCACTTGGCTGCTAAGGCTTTTCCCCTCCTGTGCTGACATTTATTGAATCCCATTATACATGACGAGCTCACCTTGTCATGAGCACAGCTCCAGTGTGCCTCATGACAAGCTCACCTTGTCATGAGCATGCAAGAGGTTAATAGCTTGACCTCAGTCTTGTCTTTGTTTAAGGAGTAACCAGACACGTCAGAGAATTCCTCTATCGTGGATAGCAAGGCAGGTATAGCTTCCTCAGCCTGCTCAGATAAAACTAAAACGTCATCTGCATAAGCTGTTAGTTTGATAATGCATTCGTTAAATGGAATCCCTGGGATGTTATCATTGTTACGGATTTGATACAGGAAGGGCTCAATTGCCAAGAGGAATAAAGAGGGAGATAAGGGGTATCCCTGTCTAGTCCCTTGTTGTAACTTAAACGGTGAGGAGAAGGCCCCTCCTGCCCTTACCCTTGCCGTGGGACAAGCATACAATGACATGACCAATTTGGTGAAAAACGGGCCTAATTCAAACTTGTGCAGGACAGCCTCCAAATAGGTCCAGTCCACTTTATCGAATGCCTTCTCTGCATCAAGTGTTATCGCTGCAGTAGGCGTGGATAGGAATTTTGCTTTCTCAATGACATGCGCTAAGATTCTAGTGTTATCGCTTGATAACCTATTTTTTAGGAATCCCGCTTGTGAGGGGTGAATTAGGGATGGAAGGACTTTCTGTATGCGTTGTGCCAATATTGAAGCTAGAAGCTTACAATCTAGGTTGATTAGTGAGATGGGCCTATAATTCTTTGGGAGCTGAGGATCTTTCCCTTCTTTTGGTATAACGGCTATAACCGCTTCAGCTAGCGTCCCTGTTACCTCCCCGGTCTCGGCAATCTCATGGAACATATTTAATATTGGTGATGCGAGCGTCTGGGAGAAACATTTATAAAATTTTGCTGTGAATCCGTCCGGGCCGGGTGCCTTCCCACATTTAAGTGATTTAATCGCACTTGAGACCTCTGACTCTGATATCGGCTTATTTAGTGTCTCCCGTTCTGTCATGGTGTGTTGGTAAGTCACATTTAGTGAGGTAGTTTCCCACCCTCTCCTTCCTTACATTAATGTTCTTGGCATATAAGTTCTCGTAGAACTCCTTGAACAAATCCGCGATTTTAAGGGGGTCCGAATTGGGCCTTCCTTTGTCATCTACCAAGGAGTTGATTATGTTTTTTTGTATTTTAAATTTAAGGTGTGCTGCTAAACCTTTCCCTGCCTTGTTTGATTCGCAAATTTTAAACCGTTTTCTTCTGTCTAACCAAACTCCTGCTCTTTCACTGATTAGTTTGTTGTAGGCATATTTCTGATTTGTTAAGTTGTTAAGCGTTTCAGCAGATCTATTCTTCAAATATTCACTTTGGAGTATCGAGATATCTTTTTCTAGTTGCAATAGAGCAGCATTATGATTCCTATTTACCGCGGACGAGCTTCCCACCTGGTGGAGTCAGTGGTGTCGCCCTCCTTATTAATTGTTAAGTATTCTTTAATGGCGGTTTCTATGGTGTCTCTGTGTTTCTCGTCGTTTAGGATGGCGTCGTTGAGGCGCTACATTGACTGACGAAGTGTTTGCTTAAGGTTCGATATAGTTAGTGAGATGCATGAGTGGTCTGATACGAGTCGTGGCTCGATGCTTGTGTGTCGTGGCTCGATGCTTGTGTCTCAAGCTGGTTTTAACCACCACAAGAGAAGCATCGGGATTGGGCGGAGCGGGCTGGTTTCACGCTCCATGAGGGATTGGGAGCCTGTGCTTGTGAGCCCTGCCGATCTCTCCAACTAACAGCCTGGCGATATCCTAATGCGAATGCCGGTTTGGCTGTCCCAAACCAGCCAGCTAAACCGACACACACACTTGCAATGCCTTGTGCCCACCACTCATCCTATTGCAGATGACCCCGCCCTGAAGACTCAGCTGCAGCTCAGGAGTAAAACAAAATGATAATGAAGTAGTTTTATTAATTGGTTTATTGTCATTTTATTTTACATGCATCTGCTGGTTCCAGCAGTGGACAACACGGCTCCGCCATAATGCAGGAGCCGACCCTGATTTTTGGGTATAACAGCCAAGCACCATGTTGAAACGGCAGCACAGAGTAAATGACTATGACATTGGATCTTAAACAACCTATTGTTGTTATAGGAACTATTACATTCACAACCATGGCAATAGAAGCAGATATTTTAAATAATAGGTATTTAAAAGTCAAATTAGTTGCACAGTGAAATAGGTTGCTAATGCTTGTAAAATTGACCTGTTATTATTGTCTTTTTTTTCCTACTTCTAGTTTGAAGCAGCCTGGGCATTGACAAATATTGCGTCTGGAACATTTCTACATACCAAAGTTGTAATTGAGACTGGCGCTGTTCCCATTTTCATTCAGTTGCTTAATTCTGAGTCTGAAGATGTACAAGAGCAGGTAAATAACTGCTGTGTTTAAGTAAATGTTATCAGTTCTTTCTCAAGCGACCTTGTTTACTTAAGGGTGAAATGAATATGAGTTAGTTTGATCATACTGTGAAAGGAGAGCTTTTTGATTCACTATTGATTAAACCCATTCCCACACTCAAAACAAAGTCTAGGATTAATCGAAACAGCATGCTTTTGCCTGGCCAACTCAGCAACTAATAGTATGGCAAACAGCAGAAAAACTTTCTAAGAAATCAAGCAGTACGTCTAAACGGGAGTCCCCTTTAGAATAGCCTTGATAGGTAATGATTTTCTTAAAGGGCTTTTATACATTTGTAGGGAGTACTCAAGTAAATTATCCTTTATATTTTGACAATGACCCCACTAAGTACAGTGATGAGTTTGTTAATCCCCAGACCACCAGTGAAGCCAGCCTGGGATGCCCTTAGAGCACTTCACCGAGATGTTGGAACAAGCTGAGGACTAGGAACAGAGTAGCAGTCTCTCACAATAGCATTGCTGCTCTATCCTAGGACAGGTTACTTACGCGAGATGGCCTTGCTGTAAAATAACAGTGAGCTTTAACTTTCACTTTGCAATATCTCTCTGAGTGGTCACTAGAATGGAGTCACATAAGTCACTTTGCAGTTATTGGTATCACATTCATAACCTTTGATTTTAGGCTTTTGACCAGTTGTGGGGTGCATTATCACGTTCCTTTTGATAACCGCTCTGCAATTTGAACAGGTTAGGCATTATGCACCCGTACTTTGCCTCTCATGTGAAGCTGGTAATGTACTAGATTTCATTTTTACGTGCCATTTTGTTGATATTTTGATGTGTGTTATGAGCAAATACAGATAGATCTTTAGAATAGTCCTTAAAATCAAGTTTATTGCTAATAAGAGCACAGTACGTAAGGACTGTCTTTTTGATCTTATGGCTGACAGTAAAAGCGTTTTAAACAAAAACGATTTTGATATACCCTTTCCCAAGTGGCCACTTCAACAAATATATAGAGCTTCTGGAGCTATCAGTATTATCTTTGATTTCCTTCTGACCAGATGTGGGTTGTATTATCTCATTCCTTTTTATGTCTGCACAGCAGCTCGAACGGGCTTATCATGGAATTGTGCCCCTATACTTTGTCCCTCATCTGGAGCTCATAATGTTTAGGCTTTTGTTTTTATTCAAGCATTATCATTTTGATCACATGGCAGACATTAACATTTGTTTAAACAAAAACAATTTGTTTTTGTCCTTTTGATACTGGGCGGGCTTTGTCTGCTGCTTTCCTCCACACTTTGAGTAAAATATTCCAGGGTATTCTGAAACGTCCCCAACATTGTTGACATTTGTTTATTGCAATCAAAGTGACTCCTGGTAATTTGTTTTAACTCTCCTCAACTGACTCTTCTGTAAGTTGCTATTCTGAGGTTTGGGATGAAAACTGGCGTAGTACAATGAGGTATTCTGATTAGTGGGTTTTGTAGAGTTTGATAGAAATCTTCCCTTTAATAATGCACTTGCATACATCTAGGAATGTAATCTCGATATATTTAAATATTTGAACTGAAATATATATTCATGAATTTATAACATTCTAATATATTGATGTTGGCCACACGTTGTTGTTTATCTCCAACCCAAAAGAATGCAAATGTCATCAATGCTGTGCCTAACAAAAATTAACGTGTCCCCATGTAATGCAACTGGTGCCATGTAAAGCTCTCTGATACCTGATTCGGGTCAAGCTCGGGCTATATAAAACTCTGTTAAAAATAAAACCTTTTATAAAGTAGAATAATTTTCGCCCAAAAGGGATTGCAATATGTTATTGTGCTCAGATTTAGCCATGAAGATTTTTGTATAACATGCTGCTGGTGAATTAACCCTTTAATTAATCATTAAGTGTGAGGTTTAAATGGTTTTTATGTTCAAAGTATGATTAGTATTGTGAAAAATGTAAACGTTCTAGAAATACTGGGATTGTCTCAAGATTAAGTTCATTTGTTAAGCACCAATCCATAGAATCCAGTCTTTGGTTGCATGAATTAGATGTATGCAGTGACTTGCTATCAAGACTGTATAACATGGTTGTTGGGACTTTAGGTACAGCAATGTTCATCTGGGTATTTACAAACTGTGTGATGTCTTTCAAATATCAAGACTTTTGAACAATCTCTTGTAGATGGTGATATATGTATTTTCCAATATTTTACAAAATATACCCAAATGCAATATTATTGGCCTGATAGGCGGATAAAAAAGTCCCTTGTGCACTTAATGTAAGAAGCTGATTTGTGGACTCCTTGGGTTCTCTTGTAGCATGACTCTCTTGGCAACTTCATCAGTCTGTTTCATGCTGTAAACATAGTACAAAGTCTTACAGAAAATGGCTCGTAATTCATTATAGGATTGTTGTCCAATGCAGTGTGTGTATTGGTATCAGACACATCTTGTAAAGTATTGCATGGATAAAAACTAGTGTACATTGATACAATTGCTCCACCCTTGTCTATGACTTTGAAAGTAATATCCTTATTATTCATGGATTTGTTCCAAATGATCCTTTCTTTCAGGCCATACTGCCTCTAAACTGACATTTGTAAAATAAATTCTCCAAATCTTTTGACCCGATTTTTAGAAATGTCAATTATTGATGACATATACATACATTTAGGTTTACATTTCCTCTACACTACTTTTTGATTCACAGTAGAAGGCAGCACAATTTCAAACACGTGGCTTAGTCTAATATTTCTCATCAAATAAAACCAACAAAGAAAACTGCCACCAACAGTAACCTTCCAATAAAACAGTTGAAAGATTGCAGTACTATTTTCTTCAGGCTTTGACTCTCAGCATACAGCATCATAAGGCCATGCTAGAAGTTGACCTCTATAAAAATTAAGCTTATGATGCTGTAATTGCATGATTGTAGTTTACAATTACTTGACTTTTACTGCATGTGGTCCCTCAATGAAACTCTTAAAATGTTAAAGAGATTTTTTGTAAATGTGAGCTTTTCAATTGCAAATTACATTTTCCCCATTCCAGTCATGGGGGCACCTGGATAATATCATATACATGCAGAAGGTAATCTCCTGGGCAACTCTCTACTAATTACTCCTTGATGAAAGGCAGGTTGGTGGGAATCAGGCCAAATGGGAGCATGTGTTGTGCGGCAGCAGACAAGTACAAAACACAATGGGAACGTGCCACATTTGTCCTGATTCAAGCAAAAGAGGCCATTGTAATTTAACAACCGAGATAGTGAGCATTTTCCAGTGAAATACAATTAGGTTAATTTTTATTCTAATAGATCTGTGTCATGAGAATCAGCAAACCAAAAGACAAGTGCACAAGGCAATAGAAATTGAATGCAAAATATAATCCACTGTCTTTGAACATCTCTTTGACTTGGAAGCGCCTATTTTCTAGCTGTACCTACAATTTATCTTGAGATACTTTGTGGACTAATAAACTTCCCTCTCCGTGTAGTTCTCAACCTCCTCTTCATGCTGTACCTACTTTTGAAACCTCAAGATTCAGGAAACCTTCATGGTCAAAACCCAGGAAGGACAGAGGATCACATAACCTGACTTAGATACTACTAATAGCGGCCCTAAAATGCTCTGCTCGACTTAGTCTTTGAGGAGTAGTAGAGATATGTTCCTGTAGAGTGTAGACCATACTCTGCTTTTACATCTCTTGAGAGTATGGGAGACCACTGTGTAGGTGGAAATACTACTTGTTTCTTTTCTGCATTAGATTTGAAATAAGTGTCTCCTGATGCGCTGAGAAAGCAAATCAAATCTGGCATTTTATTTCTCTTCTGAGGGAATGTATGGTTCCCACTGGGTTTTCTGTGACCATGTTTAAAACAAGCATTGGCATAGCCAATAGGTGTCACCTTTGCGACCTTACAAGCATTCAGCCATGCAGCACATTATCTTGGGTGCTACAACTCCACATAGCAGAGGTACCACAGACAATATATATAGAACACCAGGGACCCTAAAAGCATCACGATGTGTCAGAACATAAGACAATGTTTCGCCGAAATATAGACCAAGTCAGAGTCACAGACATGTCCCTGTTGTACACCCTGGACTAGACCAAGTATAAGAGGGTGCAGCAAATCAGAGACTGCAGATCGCAGCTTCAGCAGGAGTGGTTCAAGACATTTTGAAAGTACGCAAAAGAAAGAACTTTCCAGTGAGCTAGGAATACACTGCATGATTTCCAGAAGGGCACAACATACCTTCAATACATTTAGCTGCAGCTGGGGTCTTGGGTTTTAAAAGGTCAGTAAGATTCAATAAATTGCCTCTGTGGCTCGTTTTTGACCGAGCTGCAGAGCGCTGTGTAAATAGTCAAATGAAACCACTAATAGCAGAACGCATAAGGGACCCCAGAAGACAAAATAAAACAATTGCAGTGATCGGTCACACCATTAAAATATGCTTCTAACGAGGTCTGCAACTGTGAAAAGTCTGACGACCACAAGTTTAATTAAAGGGTGTTCACAGTCTATGGGCAGGATAATGAGTGTGAAACTCACACTGAGGCAAAGAAGGTTTATCGGGTTAATTAAAGCCAAACATACTTTACCGCCAGCATGGAACTGCTTGCCTCTAACAAATGCTCTGAACCACTGCAGAGACCGCGGTCTCAAACTGTAGAATTCACGCCAGATCCGGCCTTATGTCCAAACGTTTCACCAACTGGAACACCAAGATAAAACTAGTCAATCGCCGAGGAGGGCTGCAGCTGGCCGGCCTCTGGGAGTGTTAACTGTTGTGGGGACTGAGTATAAGCAGATATGGGCAGCGCGAGGGGAAGAAACCAGCGTGCCCTAGTCCGGCTGGTGTACGCTAGCTAAGCTGCATCGCTCTCCCCGCATGCCTCCCAGGCCTCCTGTCTCCTGCCCAGGCGGGAGTGAGCTCTTAACTTCGCACCAATGACTGGGCAACGGGAGGGTCCCAATAAACGGTGTGGGCAGCAGGACAGGAAGGAGAGCCGGGGCCAAGCGATAAACGGCATGGGACCAATTCAAAGAAAAAAGTGTGCTGCACAAAAGCGGTCAACATGAAAATAAAAAACGCACCCAAAGACGGGACAAGTAGCAACGTTTCACCAATGAAAAGAAAGGAATTTAGAAAGTAACGAATGAAAAGCAATGGATGTGATAAAAGCCCACAGAGTAGATACAGCATGTCTCGGAGAGACAGCACATGCACTGCCTACGCGAGACCTAACACACATTTCGACCCAACAAGAGAGGGCCAAGAGTTCCTGCTGCATGTCATATTTCAAACATGAACACACAAACACACTAGACCTTCCCTATCATGCACGCTCTGGAGTGCTCTTTCACCCCAGACAGGAAGGAAAAGCGAGAAGTACTGGTGTTGGCGGGTTTTAAAGGCACGTAGGGCAGAGGCCTACAACGCATGGGTGTTTGTTACTCGCACCCCCACAGCCCCTTCATTCCTTTAGTGGCACATTTTTCAGTGCCTCTCGCCAAGACGGGTGCCGAGATCCGAAAATATACCGTGGACACATGACTCTTACCTCAACAGCAGGCGCAGCCACTGACGTGTTATGGTAAAATGTGAGTTGCCAGTTTTCAATTAGAGCGGTGTGCTATGCTGGGTGTGTATTTTTGGGTAGTGGCTATACTGTTGTACACCATGTTCCCCCTATTTAATAAGGACGAGTATGCAATGAGCTTCACTTTTTGTTAGTGACACGCTTCATCATTGGGTTCCCACCCTGGGGGCACTCGACACCCAGAGTGGGAGCCCAATCATGAAGCATCTCACCAACAAGGTTTGTGAGTGAGGGTCCTTTTAACACAACCCAAGTGTTCCTTGTTCATGAGGAGACTTTGAAAACACCTAAGTTAAGCTGGTAGTAAGTTTATTCTTTATGTTTCGAAATGACCAGTACAGGAAATATGGATGAACTTCCCCTTTTCTCTCTCAATTTTTTTTGACTGTATAAATAAAAGATCATTGTGTGTAAATTCTCATAGATTTAGTGATAAGGTAGGTATCAATAGCAACGACTAATAGTCAGGACAGAGTTTGCATGTTTTATCGGCCTTTTTTGTGCGTGATACCATGCATATGTTTTGAGAAAGAGCTGTACTCTTTTTGTGGTAGCTTCCGTGTTGTCGTTAGATTGGGGCTTTATGCTCTAGTTATCGTATATCTTTTGCAGGAATTATAATAACAATCATTTAAAAAAATTATAGAGTGCATGGTTACCCCATTAGGTGTGTCCCCATTCTGAAGATTTTACTCTGGCTGAGGAGATCAAGCTGCACCCACTACTAAAGAATCATTTTTATTTGTTGATTATATGTATGTGGTACCTGATGGGATACATTTTGCATATGTTTTTTAGATTTGTAATTAGGGTTGTCTTTTTTCACTTATATGTTACTGTCTCCTTTGTCAGCGCAATTGTATCAGTCACTGCTATTGAATGACATAATGTTTTTTAACGTGTCGTCTGCGGAAAGGCATATGTAATTTGTCGGTTATGGGGCTGTGTTTTGCTACTGTCTTGGGCTGCTTTTCATGTTGTTTTACTGTGTCCTTTTAGCGAGTTTGTAGAGAGAGTTTGTAGTTTAGAGAGAGTGTGGTACTGTACTCCTTTGGGTCCCTGTTTTACAACGCTTTCCTTTGTGTGCCTGTGTTGTATTATTGTGTCCTTTCGAAGATGTAATCGCTTCATTGTATGGTAGTATTGTTTTACTGTGTGCTTTATGTGTTTTGCTGTGTTTAGGTAACAGCTGTCCTCTGTTACAATGCCATTTGTAGAAGTGAGGTTGTGTTTTGCTGCTTTGCTTCATTTAGTGGGCCGAGGAGTCTGTGCCCTTTGAGCGAGGGTTGTTCATCTTCATTTGTTCCTTTCTGGGCAATGTTCTGCTACTGTGGTCGTGTTTCAAACTGGTTGTTTCTTTTTTTCTAGAGCAGTTTGTTCCTGTGTTTTCTTTGGTACACTAGATCCGTATTCCAACCCCCTTTGCTACTTGTTCACCTTACATTAATGCACACACGTTACATTAACACACACACTTTGTGGGAAGGGTTTTATACATTTGTGCTCCATTGCCTAACCCCAATTATCAAACCGTGAAAGGAAGGTAGGAGACCTCACACACCAAACACTGCCACTGATAGAAATTAGAAATATCATAACTGCACACATTCTCAATTTGTTTAAACGCATCTCCACAGCCCAAAAAGCAATACTAGCCATGGATTCAGTGAATTTAGGCACAGTGAGCATACTCAACTCTGCTTGAAAAAAAAGAGTTACCTGTTTGAGGATTCCGGCTTTTCCCATAAAATTCTCTCCCACTTTTCAAATGTACTCTCCACTTGTGTGTATTTTTTTATAAGGTCCAAGAGATACTTATGTGTGGAAGTGTTCCTTCCTGTACAAGGGGCAAAGAAATGCAAGGTATCTGCATTTACATTTAACTCAGTATAAAATTGGTTAATGGGTAGCTGCCTGTGCCTGCTTCATCTTCGTAATTTAAATCACAGAAACGAAGGAGTGACACCAAAGTGGCAATTACTGGATCCGTTGCACATCATTCACAATAGACATACATACCGACAATGAGGCCTGCATAAATGCCGGACCCTCCTGCCCACCCCTCCTGTGATTAGTACAGACACTGTGAATTTCTGTTTGTTCCACACGTCTACAGTCTCATCTCCTTTCGGCTTTGCGAGAGCACTGAGAATACAGACATTTCATGCTGCTGTGTGAATCCATCCGGCGATGTGCACATATATTGTTCCATTGTCTTTTTGTTCCTGGTGCGATAGTTCGAGCAGAGTCTAGGCCTTTCTTTCTACAGCCCAGGACAGCCCTGGAATGTCGGAGGTGTAGAATTCATGCCATACCCTGGCCTTATTTCCAAAAGTTTCACAAACCGGAACACCAAGATATAATGATTCAATTGCTGAGGAGGGCTGCGGCTGGCCGGCCTCTCTGAGTGCTATCAGCTGCGGGGACTGAGTACGAGCAGACACTGGCAGCGCAAGGGGAGGAGAACAGCATGCCCAAGCCCGTCCAGTGTATGCTGGCCAAGCTGCTCTGCTCTCCACTGCATGCCTCCCATGCCTGCTGTCTGCTGCCCAGGCGGGAGTGAGGTCTTGACTTCACACCACTGCCTATGGCGCGGGACCAATTCAAAGAAAAAAAGTGTGTGCCAAACAAACCATAAATAAAAGACTAGGGGGACATGTAACAGGGGCAGTACCCATGAAAGGGAAACATACACCCATAGGCAGGACAAATAGCAACGCTTCACCAATGAAAAGAAAATAATTTAATAAGGCACATGAAGGAATGAAAGCCCTCATAGTAGATACACCATGTTTCGAAGAGAACGCTCATGCACTGCCTAGGTGAGACCTAAAAACAATAGACTGTGGAAGATATTATAGTATAGTATTTATGGCCATATTATCCAAGGACGTTCTGCATAATCTTTTTTGTTTGTGCATACTAGTCATTTCTCGCCATTTTGTATGTTATTGAGACTTTTGTGTGTTGTAAAGTCTATTTAGATTAAAATAAAGGAGATTAAATTAAACTGATCTTGTAGTGTTTTCTTACAGTTTTTGGCTTGTAGATACCACCATACCCACCCCTCAGTCTATCCTGGTTTTAAAAAGTAAACAAAGTTCAGGTAATGATCTAGTTAAAGCCCCAACTGACGGAAATTGCTTTTAGAGATACACTGGGCATAAGCATGGCATTGAATCAATTTAGAATGTCTGACTTTATCCAGATTTAGTTTGACGTTGTCAGCAGGATTCCAACAGTGATCATTTTGCATGCCGGATCAAACTCGGAAATCCATAAATACAAGACAAATAAGTGTAACTTCTGTTTTGTGTTTTGTTTTTCAAGGCTGTTTGGGCACTTGGTAATATTGCCGGTGACAATGCAGAATGCAGAGACTTTGTATTGAGCTGTGGAATCCTTGAACCTCTCATGGAGTGAGTATTCTAAACACCTATAGAAGATAAGCATTCCTATATGTCTTATGTTCTTGCCTATCTTGTTTGATGTTTCATTCACCTTTTGTTAGTAATGTTTGTTTGATAGACTAGACACATTCATATAAAGCTATTATTTTGTGAAGTGCACAACCATGCAAATACAGCATGATAACTGCTGAGAATGCATTACAGGACATGTCATTTCTCTCGGATCCCCAGTGAAGGAGAAGGGTTTTCAGAGCCAGCCTTAAGGGAAGATGGCAATAAGTAAATCTCATTGCTGGAAGAAATGTATTCCAAAGCACCTATTCTTAAGGAGTAGTCTTATACACATCTATGTGATTTATCAAGGAGTTTTTCAAGAGACCCAAACTGCCAAAGTTCAGTTGGAGTCCTATCTTTCTTTTAAATAGATTTTTTATTGATTTCAGCAAAATACAAAAGGTCACATTCAAATCATGTTGTATGTCAGAATCACTACCACCTGCATTTAATAAAGCATGTAGTACGGTACCCAAAGATAGCCAGATAACCAGTCCAGTGTCAGCCTTATTACAACTGTTCCACTCCCGACACCCCCCCCCCCCACCACTTACTCCACATCTTGTCATATATTTAGCGGGGCAACCTCTGTCCTCACAGACTGGCGTTTCTTGGTGGGTACACCAGTCCACCCCGCGTTACCACTGAGATAATGTAGGAAGCTTAGGAGCCTTACAGCGGGATGCTATGTCCTGCTTTCCCACCATAATACCTGTACCCAGGAGAGCCCATTCCACTTGTGTGCCCGTAGTCCATCAAGTACACCAAACAATACTGGCAGCGAGGAAAGTTTCACTTCTCACCCCAGTACTTCTGAAAGTTCCGCCACCACAGCTTCCCAGTATCGGGTTATGATGGACCAGGACCAAACCATGTGGTAGAAGTCTGCAGGGGCCTGAAAGCGGTGAGAGTATTCAGGACTTGCAAGGAGACCTGCCTTAAACACACAGTCAGGAATGAGATATGTAGTATAGAAATAGAATGTTTGGACCAGCCGGGGAGTCCGGAGGATCTCATGATGTCCCTGGGAGCCATCAGCGCGCCTGGATATCCTATCTTAAGGGAGCTATTGAGTATCTTTCTCCTCTAAGAAAGCTAACACTTTGGCCTTGATTCCCAATACACTATAGATAGTCCTGTAGTGTTTACTTAGCTCCATTTTGTTGCATGATCATGTTTGAAGACTAATTCTAAATTTGCACACAAAAAAAGTAATCATTTTTGGGGGGGGCGTGGCTTGCGCGCCGCGGTGACATGGCGGTCTGCACTTGAGCTCCGTGATGAACAGGGGCCCTCGGAGCTTTTTAAGCTGATTACAGAAACCCCATATCCCGAGAGAGACGTCTATGCCTGCAGGAACACGTCGTGTGTTATTTACGATCTTTCTCCGTCCTTGACAGCTGGTGGAATGCTGATTTTCTCCGACTGTTTACACTGCTCGGCACTTCTGACGGATGGTCGCCATCTTGCATTCCTGTGACGGAGATAGGAATTTCTCCTCAGCTGACAGCGCGCTTGTCACACATTTGACAGAAATACGTCGGAACAGACTCTGGTTGGTTATTCCTGACCCCTTTCGTGACTTTTACGATGTTTCTCATCTGGTCAGTGATTTTTTACCTTTTCAATAGTGCATTTTGACAGCGCTTTACTTTATTACGCAGTGGCTTGTTTTAGAGGAGTTCTGCTATATCCTGTTTTTTTCCTCACATATATTTGGCAATATACTTTGCTCTGCCCTGTTGGTTGTGGAGGCGCTTTATTATTGTTTTTTGGCTGAGAATTTATTCGAGTGACGTGGGCTCCCTCCCACTCACCTTAATCTTTTGCTGTTTTTAGATATCTGCAGTGTTTGTTACGCTGTTGTTGTTTGGGTCTTTACCTGTATGGCTGAGAATATGGGCTTGCCATCAAATGCCAAAGATACCAAAGCCTCTTTAAAGAGATTGAAACAACCATCTCCCACGCCTGAGTCTTCTCAGAAGGACACTGCGTCAACGCTAGAGACTATTCTGACGCGTTTGAAGGATGTTCATGACATTGCTCAGTCAACCAAAACAAACACGGATATGCTGCAAGTTGAGGTGTCTGCCATCAGGAATGAATTTAAGGCTCTTTCCCTGCGTGTCTCTGCCACAGAGACACGGATTAGCGGTGCAGAAGATGTTGTGCAGAAACACTCTAGATCTATGGGCCAACTAGAGCGTTCAATGGCGGCATTGAGGAGAGACCTCACTGAGCAAGAGGATCGCAATCGTAGATCCAATCTACGCATTTTTGGCCTTCCTGAGGAAGTTGAGAAAGAGGCTCTCTCTATGATTGATTTTATATCCAATTGGCTTCCGGCTACATTGCAAATTTCTTTCCAAAGAGACTTTGAGATAGAGCGAGCACATCGTGTCCCCACCTTCCGCTCCAAATCGGCCTCACAACCAAGGGCTATAATTTTTAAGCCACTGCGTCATCAGCACACGGAGCAAATTTTGGCGCACATGAGGAAGGTTAAGAATGTTTCCTGGAATGGCCATCGTATTTCCATTTCTCAAGACTTTGCCAGAGATACAGTGATAAGAAGGAAGGGCTTTCTAAACCTACTGAAGCGACTATCTGAGATGAATATCCCCTTTTCCTTCTCCGGTCCCTCAAAGTTTCGAATTACCTTCAAAGGCCGTTCCAGAGTTTTCGATGAGCCTGCTGACCTGGCATCCTTTTTGGATAATCAGATGGAGCTTCAGATGGAGCTTCAAATGGACGCTTCGCGTACTTCTAGTACTTCCGGCACTTGAGATAGATGTCCAAGCCTGTTATGTGTTTGTTCTTTCTCAGATCTCTTAAGTTTGTCTTTTTAGATCTGGGTGGTGGCATGATGGTCCACCGTTCTTCCTGCTTCTCTGTGTTCTGAAGTTTTCTGTTTGATGTTCTCAATTATATGTGCGATATGCTCTCTTTCTTCACTCTCACTCCTCTCCCTCCCTTTCTGCTGTTTCATTCGTTACCACGTTTGAGATATTCTCTCATTACTCTCTATACTCTCCTGTGGAGTGTTTGTTTTCTATATTGCCTCTATTGTGTGGATTACTCCTGTACCTCTCTTTTCTCTTGGTACAGACAGTTCTGCAACTAGTGATGTCGTTTATACCTGACGCCTCTGTGCCTGCGACAGTATATGTCCGAGTAATGTGTTTGTCCTTTTTAAGAGCTGTTAGGTTTGTTTCTTTCCTTGGTGTAGTGGTGTCTGGGTACACGAATATTGTTCTGTTTTTAGTCACTTATCTTATATACGATGTTTTATTTTCCTACGATGATGTGGTTCTTCTTCTTTTTCTTTGTTCTTTTCATACCTGTCCCCCTCTCCCTTTATGGTACAGGTTGTCCATGGCTCGGTGTACTCTCTTTGTGCCTTTTTCGATTCTTTTTGTGGTACTGCTTAACTTTCTAGGTTACCTTTTAATTTGACTGTCCTGTTAATGTTTCTATGTCTTTCTTGTTTTCTTTTTGGTTACCAGTGGTTTATTTTAGTTTTCTTTTTCTTTCTTATCTTCATTTATGTTTTGGTTCATTCCTTCTCTGCAGTTTCCATGATATTTCTTTGTCTTCCTGTTTATAATTGGCCTTTCTTTCCCTTTGCTCCATCTAATATGAGTTGGATTGATATATTCTTGTGTACCTTTTGCTGTTATGTATTTTGACTCTTCCATCATTTATTTCTTTCCGGTACTGTCTTATGGATTGTTACTGGTATTGCTACAATGATCCCTATTTTTTCCAGTTATGTTTTTAGTGATATGCTTCTTATACTTGTCTATTTCACTTATTTATTTTCTGCTTGTTCACTCAATGAATGTTTATTTCTTTCCTTAATCTATAATTTTACTGGATTTAAGGATTATGTCAATAGTGCAGTTTATAGTGCTTTAATATTTTATTGAATATTCAGGTACATTTGCCATATTCTCATATGAATTCCTACATCTCTCATAACCGGCTTTACGTATTTTACGTCCATTGATTGATTAATTGTTTTCTCTCGCTTTTTGCATAGTGCGTAACTGATATAACTCCTTCTATGTATTGTTCCCCGATAGATATATAGCGTCTTCTGGATGTGCTTTATTTACTCTTAAACATGTCTTTATACCTATCCATTATATTGTTACATGCATGTTATACGCAGGTTGTTCTCATAGAATTTCATGTTGATATATCTTATAATCCTCTAATTTCACTTTATTCCACAGTCATGTTTTCTCTCTTCCCTATTAATTATACTTTGTCCTGCTACACAGTGGGGCTGTAGATTGCTGATTTCTATTCTATTTGCTCCTTATGATGGCTCCCCTGGTTGTCGTCCCACGTTCCCCCCAGTATGAATTTCATCTTTTTCAGACCCTCTCTGCTGGCTCTTCTCTTTCTTCTTTCTTCTTCTTTCTTTTCTCTTTTCGGATTTCCCCAATGGTTTTTCCTTTTTGGACATTGTTGTTGAATGCTTGGACGGTTGTCTTCATGTGGGTTGCTTTCTATCTATTATTTTTAACCTATGTTATTGTTTGCTATACTAGTCAATGCCTGGCTTGAATGTGTTATCCCTTAATGTTAAGGGCTTAAATCATCCTGTGAAACGATCCAAGATCTTGGATTATTGCAAATCTCTCTCTTCAGATTTAGTCCTATTTCAGGAAACAAAAAATTCTACCAAAGAAGCATTATTCTTGAAGAAGGATTGGGTTTCAGATGTGGTTTGTTCTGATGCGTGTGGCAAAAGAAATGGGGTTGTCACTTTGATTTCCAGGAACTCAGGTTTGTCCATAGTTTCTTCTGATCACGATTCTGCAGGTCGTTGGTTATTAACTAGATTGTCTGATGGTTCTTCTGATCTTTATGTTATGAACATCTACGCCCCTAATAAGGATGATCCGGCCTTTTGGAAATCAGTTGCCAAAAAATTGAATGATACGCCTCATTCCGGTAACCTTGTTGTTGGGGGTGATTTTAATTTGGTAATGGATCCCATTCTTGATAGGAATTCAGCTTTCCAATTTCGTCCTCCCAAATCTCATAAACAAATGCTTAATATGTACTCCCTTTCTCATCTGCAAGACATATGGCGCCTTCATAATCCTACTGGTAGTGATTTCTCCTTCTTCTCTTCACCTCATTCTACTTTCTCTCGTATTGATTACTTACTAGTTCACTCTTCCCTTGTTCCTGCTTCCTCCTCTCCGATTATTCATCCTATTCTGATTTCTGATCATGCCGCGGTTACTTTTAATCTCTTGTCCTTTGCTCCCAAATCGAAAGCTAGGTCTTGGAGGTTAAACACAGAACTTTTATATGACACTACCCAGGTTGATGAATTTTCTAGCGCGATTGACACTTTTTTTCTGGAGAATGAAGGATCAGTTTCCTCCCCGATTGTTCTCTGGGACTCGTTCAAATGCACTTTCCGAGGCCAGGCTATTAAATGTATGGCTAAAAGGAATGCTGATATTAAAAAAGAACTTGCAGATCTCGCTACCAACATTAAATCTCTGGAATCTTCCTTTCGTCACTCTAAAGATACATCTTGCCTACAGTCAATTAAGCTCCTAAAATACAAATACAACACCATAGTTACTAAGAGAGCCTATATTGGGGTTCAAGCTCAGAAATCCAAAAGGTTATTGTTAAAAAATAGAGCGGGAAAGATGCTCGCAGCTACGTTGAAATTCCAAGATTCTTCCTTTAAGTCTTCCCAAATCTCTTCTATTACTAATCATCTAGGTGTTAAAAAATTTCAGACCGGGGAAATTCTTGAGGTTTTTCGTGATTTTTACAATAACTTGTACTCACCTTCTGATCAGGCGTCATTTGAACAATGTCAAGAATTCTTAAAATCTGTTCCTATGAAATCGGTTTCTCTGGAAGATACTACTCTTTTAGGTGGCCCTATCACTCCTGATGAAATTACTTCCGCAATTAAGGCTACTCGTTCGGGGAAAGCTCCAGGGCCTGACGGTTACCTTATTCTTTTTTATAAAACCTTTCTTCCTGTAATTGTTCCCAAGCTTCAGTCTGTGTTTGATGCTTTTATTCAGAATGGATCTGTCTCTGGTACTGCGGCGGATGCTACGATTGTGGTTATCCCTAAAGAGGGAAAAGACCATTCAGATCCCAAAAATTTTCGCCCCATTTCCCTTTTGAATATGGAAGCTAAGATCTTTGCTAAGATTTTGTCCAAGAGATTAGAATCCTTCATTCCTACATTGGTACATTCCTCTCAAACTGGCTTTGTGAAAGGCCGTCTTGCACGGGACAATATTCGCACATTCTGTCACATTCTTGGAGCTGCCAAACGTTCTACTCTCCCTGCTGCGGCCTTGGCGCTTGATGCTGAAAAGGCCTTTGATAAGGTTTCTTGGCCATTTCTGCGGGCCGTCTTATATGCACATAATCTTGGTGACTCCTTTATTAACATGGTTATGTCCTTATACGCCCAACCCAGAGCTAATATACGTGTTAATGGTGCTACGTCTTCTTTTTTTAATCTTCGCCAGGGCACCAGACAGGGTTGTCCCTTATCCCCTCTTTTATTTTTGTTATCCATTGACCCTCTCCTTAGATTGATTGAGCTGAATCCGGATATTAAAGGTTTTTCGTTTGGTTCTCACTGCATCAAAACTGCTGCATACGCAGATGACGTCCTTATTTTTTCAGACGATATTGCCGTGGCTATACCTGCTATCTCAGATACGATTGCCCTTTTCTCAAAGGTTTCTGGATACACCTTAAATAAAGAGAAAACAGAGTTGTTTCCCTTGAATGCCTATTGCTTCCCCACACATATGGGTTCTGCTGGCTTCAAATGGCAGTCTAAACACTTAAAATACTTGGGTATTTATTTCTGTTCTACTTTATATGACACAATTGCCTATAATGAAAGCCAGACTATTCTTAAAGTGCGCCGTCTTTTAGATACCTGGTCACCGAAACACATTTCTTGGTGGGGTCGTCTTCAGACTCTTAAAATGATGATTACACCTATTGTTAACTTTGTATCCTCTATGCTTCCGGTGAAACTTTCAGATTCCTTTTTAGGTCTCGCCTTTACCATTCCGCAGGAATGGGAAATGGGGAGAATTCAAGTGCTCTATCGACTCTTCAAACTACCGCTTTTCCAGTGGCGTTTTCTTCGAGTTCACGTGGGCACATGCACGAGCTTTAGTACCATAAATTGTTTTCATTGGCTCTTCACTTTGTCCACGCCTCATTCAGGCTGCTTCCTCCGCCCACCATCTCTCTCCCCTGCGCGTTCCTCTTGCTTCTTTTTACATCATCGAGTCGTGCACTTTTTGAAACCGTAACACCCTGTCTTTCACTTCCTGAAACACGAACACTCAAACATCTTTCTGTTCCATTCACGCACCGCAAACATGCACTCAAACACGCACAAACAGCCCAGTAGCTTCACAACATCGCGTCGTCCATTTTTTTAAACCGTAACACCCTGTCTTTCACTTCCTGAAACACGAACACTCAAACATCTTTCTGTTCCATTCACGCACCGCAAACATGCACTCAAACACGCACAAACAGCCCAGTAGCTTCACAACATCGCGTCGTCCATTTTTTTAAACCGTAACACCCTGTCTTTCACTTCCTGAAACACGAACACTCAAACATCTTTCTGTTCCATTCACGCACCGCAAACATGCACTCAAACACGCACAAACAGCCCAGTAGCTTCACAACATCGCGTCGTCCATTTTTTTAAACCGTAACACCCTGTCTTTCACTTCCTGAAACACGAACACTCAAACATCTTTCTGTTCCATTCACGCACCGCAAACATGCACTCAAACACGCACAAACAGCCCAGTAGCTTCACAACATCGCGTCGTCCATTTTTTGAAACCGTAACACCCTGTCTTTCACTTCCTGAAACACGAACACTCAAACATCTTTCTGTTCCATTCACGCACCGCAAACATGCACTCAAACACGCACAAACAGCCCAGTAGCTTCACAACATCGCGTCGTCCATTTTTTTAAACCGTAACACCCTGTCTTTCACTTCCTGAAACACGAACACTCAAACATCTTTCTGTTCCATTCACGCACCGCAAACATGCACTCAAACACGCATAAACAGCCCAGCCCAAAATTGTGATCCTACTCTGTTCCCTGCCTTATATTCACTATCATTCATTTATCTGGACCTTTCTGCCTTTCTCTGTCGGAAATACGCACCAAAACAACGAACATTTTCTAAAGTCTTTTCACAATTATGCACGACATGGCTGTCTTCTTTTTCCCCTCTGTAAGGTGGGGAGGGGCCGAGAGCAAAACGTCTGGGGCCTAACCACCCCAGGAGGCTGAATTGCTTTCATCACAGTCGTAAAGATTGTAATCTGTTGTCGACCATCCGCTGGGAAATGCAAATGTAAACCAAAGAAACCTAACGTCGCCTTCGCCCTGAAAACTATAAAACAAGGGAAGCAACTTTCGAAAGTATGTGTCAAGCACAACTTTTTTTTACACCTTAGATTACATGCACGTACAATGGGATTTTCTTTATTTTTGCACAGTTTGAAAGTGCAAACTTACACACCAACCACGCATAGCAACATCCGTAAGTGGCTGCTTAAGCCATTCACACACTACACTAATTAGATACGGCATAGACTTTTTACGTTACAAAATTACAATACCACATTCAGTATGCCCCTACAAAATAGCAGTATCTTGAGCCTATTCAGATGCTCCCTCCTAAGGGACACACACATCACACCACTTTGCCACATCTCTAAAACTATGTTGCATCTACATTAAACATTTTGGACAACAAATACAAAACTTTGACATACTTGACAATACGTATACACATATTGCAATTCACTAAAAAGTGGTAGTGATCCTTAATGTGATGGGGAGCACACAGTGCTATTTAAATGCCCCTCACACACCAACAGGCCCCTTGGTGTCATGCTTCATCATCGGGGCCTTCGCCCCACTCTACGGGATGCGGCGTGCTACTACTCACGTATACGCAGGAGCACTTATAAGTGAACTATGTGTATGTGTGTGAAGGACAAGGTGTGAGTAATAAGGTGAGGTGAAGGTGTGAAGAATAAAAATACCTGGCTCGTAGGAACAAAACAATGTATTATAACCTCGGCTCTTTCTTAAACCGTAACACTCTGTCTTTCACTTGCTGAAACACGTACACATTGAGGCGTGCAAAACATCTCTCTGTTCCATTCACGCATCGCAACACGCACACGAATACGCACAAACAGCCCAGTAGCTTCACACAAACAGCCTAGTAGCTTCACAACATTGACGCGTACAAAACATCTCTCTGTTCCATTCACGCATCGCAACACGCATCAGAATGATAAACTTTTATGTGACAGAAAATCTTCAGCCAGAACAATTTAGTGTGCCTTCTGCCTCCATAAGTTATGTGTTATTGTTGGGGCACATCCAATACTTAGTGGTGCATTTGCTACATATCAAGCAGACTCCATGTTATTATTGGAATCCTAGGAGGCAGATATGACCAAACTCACAGTGCACACAGCACTCAGTCACACTGCACGAAGGCCTCACTTGTACTGCATACATCCCTCACTTACACTACACACAGCCCTTACTCACAGTGCACCTAGCACTCAGTTACACTGCACCAAAGCCTCTATGTTGCATGTACATTAAGCATTGTTTGCAACAATACAAAACTTTTACAAACATCACAATTCACAGACATTTATACACACATTAGTCACATGCATGCAGAAACTCGTGATCCAACTCTGTTCCCTGCCTTATATTCACTATCATTCATTCATCTGGACATTTCTGCCTTTCCCTCGCGGAAATACGCACCAAAACAACGAACATTTTCTAAAGTCTTTTCACAATTATGCACGACATGGCTGTCTTCTTTTTCCCCTCTGTAAGGTGGGGAGGGGCCGAGAGCAAAACGTCTGGGGCCTAACCACCCCAGGAGGCTGAATTGCTTTAATCACAGTCGTAAAGATTGTAATCTGTTGTCGATCATCCGCTGGGAAATGCAAATGTAAACCAAAGAAGCCTAAAGTCGCCTTCGCCCTGAAAACTATAAAACAAGGGAAGCAACTTTCGAAACTATGTGTCAAGCACGACGTTTTTTTACACATTAGATTACATGCACGTACAATGGTATTTTCTTTATTTTTCCACAGTTTGAAAGTGCAAACTTACACACCAAACACGCATAGCAACATCCGTAACTGGCTGCTTAAACCATTCACACACTACACTAATTAGATACGGCATAGACTTTTAACGTTACAAAATTACAATACCACATTCAGTATGACAACAACACAACAGCATCACTCCACACCACCACAACAGCATCATTCAGCAACAACACAATATCACTCTACAACGACACAGCAGCACTATCACCACACCAGCACCACTCAGCAGCACAACAGCATTACTCAGCAGACAAATGTCACACAAACACAACATGTACGCTTTCACCAGGCACACACACCAACAGCCATCATTGCACGCTTTCACTAGGCATACACACACACCAACAGCCATTACTGCACGCTTTCAACAGGCATACACACCATCGGCCGTAAGTGCACACTTTCACCACATAACACACACACAATTACAGGTATAAAAGCATGCGTTTTGGCTGATGAGTACTGCAGTAAGGTGCATAAATGAAACTGTTGTTGTGCTACATACTGCTGTGGTGGTGCAGAGTGATGCTGTGTAGTTGTTCAATGGTACTGTGGAGGTGCTGAGTGATAATGTTGTGTCGCTGCGTGTTGCATTGGTGGGGCTCAGTGATGCAGTTGTTGTGAGAAGTGCTACTATTGTGCTGCTGAGTTATGCTGTGGTGGTAATCAATGAACACCAACACAGCAACACTCATCACCAGCACTGCACCACTCATCACCACAACAGCATTACTCAGCACCACACGAACATCACTCGGCAACACAACAGCATCACTCCACACCACCACAACAGCATCATTCAGCAACAACACAATATCACTCTACAACGACACAGCAGCACTATCACCACACCAGCACCACTCAGCAGCACAACAGCATTACTCAGCAGACAAATGTCACACAAACACAACATGTACGCTTTCACCAGGCACACACACCAACAGCACACATAAAACATCTGTAATTATGTATCTATAATTATCATTGCACGCTTTCACTAGGCATACACACACACCAGCAGCCATTACTGCACTCTTTCAACAGGCATACACACCACCGGCCGTAAGTGCACTCTTTCACATTACTCGGCAACACACCATCATCACTCCACACAACCACACAATATCACTCTACAACGACACAGCAACACTCATCACCGCCACAGCACCTGTCATCACCATGACAGCATTACTCAGCAGACAAACGTCACACAAACAGAACATGTACGCTTTCATCAGGCACACACAACAACAGCTATAAATGCACTCTTTCACAAGGCATACTCCCAATACGCCGATACTACACTACATGACCCGCATCCCAGGACGACACAAGCAAAATAAATGAGTCAATGCATGGCGACATGGACACAAGCAAACTGTGAGCCCTAGTCCATAATTACATTATCACACAAAAGGTCCTGTATACAACGTACATACAAAAAATCACAAAAGAACGCTTTCATTACATTTGAACAATTTGCATTAAAAGCTCGATCGTATCAGCTCAGTCAGTGAATTCTAATAATAAGACAAACGTGACAAAAAAATAACTGAGGCAGTGCATACATACTAAGCCAATGGATACCACGACACAAGCCAGATACGGCCCAACAACGATCCAAAGAAGATCCAGGTGCGGAATAAACAATTTACTGGGTGCGACCTCAGGCGAAACAACACTACAGGACCCGCATACCAGAACGACACGCGCAAACATGAGTCAAGGCATGCCAAAGAGACAACCTAAATACGAGCCAGTGATCGCATGAAAAACGGCACTAAGAAGAAACGAGCCGGACACAAGCACAAGTGCGAAAGAAATAATTGCACATTTCTTATTTACATTCAATGCACACTAAAGAACATGATTATATTTTTAATTGTAAATAAACAAAGGCACTTGTTAAATAAAAAATTTATGGCAATTACCTGTCGATCGGAGCTGCTCAGTCAGTGAAGTGTAGAGATCAGAGAAACACCACACAAATATTACATAGACAGTGCATACATAATAATGTTTACAATAAAAATAAAACATCACAATAAACACGGCAATGCATAGCGGCGACACAAGCCAGATACGGCCCAACAACGATCCAAAGAAGATCCAGGTGCTAAATAAAAATTTTACTAGGTGCGAACTCAGGCGAAACAACACTACAGGACCCGCATACCATAACGACACGCGCAAACATGAGTCAAGGCATGCCGAAGAGACAACCTAAATAAGAGCCAGTGATCACATGAAAAACGGCACTAAGAAGAAAAGAGCCGGACACAAGCACAATTGCGAAAGAAATAATTGCAAATTTCTTATTTACATTCAATGCACACTAAAGAACATGATTATATTTTTAAGTGTAAATAAACAAAGGCACTTTTTAAATAAAAAATTAATGGCAATTACCTGTCGATCGGAGATGCTCAGTCAGTGAAGTGTAGAGATCAGAAAAACACCACACAAATATAACATAGACAGTGCATACATAATAATCTTTACAAGAAAATTAAATCACAATAAACACGGCAATGCATAGCGGCGACACAAGCAA
This sequence comes from Lissotriton helveticus, assembly GCF_964261635.1. NCBI lineage: Eukaryota > Metazoa > Chordata > Amphibia > Caudata > Salamandridae > Lissotriton > Lissotriton helveticus. The sequence goes on along the minus strand of NC_136067.1, from coordinate 889,633,395 downwards.
GATACGGGCCAACAACGATCCAAAGAAGAGACAAGATGCGAAATAAACATTTTACTAGGTGCGAACTCAGGCGAAACAACACCACAGGACCCGCATACCATAACGACACGCGCAAACATGAGTCAAGGCATGCCGAAGAGACAACCTAAATGCGAGCCAGTGATCGCATGAAAAACGGCACTAAGAAGAAACGAGCCGGACACAAACCAACTGTCAACGAAATTATTGCAATGTTCATAATTACATTCAATAAAAAAAAAAAAGAAAATGTATACATTTTGAAGTGAACAGACACAGTCACACTTTCAATAAAATATCAAATAAAGCAATTACCTGTCGATCGGAGCAGCTCATTCAGTGAAGTGTAGAGATCAGACAAACAACACACAAAGAGAACATAAACGTTAATAAACAAAATTGATGTGTGTTGCCGAAAATAGCACTTTGAAGTGACGAAAGATCACAATCAGTACCCCAAAAAAAATAAAGAGACACAGAAGTACTTCGGAAACACAAACATTCCTTAATTAATTCCCAAAATTATTTTTCGTCCTTACCGTTCACATTTCACATAAACAATCGAAACGTCACTTTGACAGAGTCAAACAAGAACGGTACAGTCAAAACCTGTAAATTAAAAATTATTATATAAATTTAACGTATTCAAATACAAGCAAAATACAGTATATAACAGCTATCATTTCGCATTACAGCAAGAATTACAGAAAACATATCGATAGCTGACATTTACAGTTCGACAAGTTCATATAAACACTGCATCCAATAAATTAATTACATTTTATCATTATACCATTACCATAATCCAATATTTACAGACGCGCAATAAATACATGACACAATATGTAAATAACTGTAAAATATTATATAAAAAGTAGATATCGTAACGAATAAACAAGGAAGAATATCAAAAACGCAATAATACATCTAAAAAATTTATCGATTTAATAACAATAGATACACAATAAATAATACATTCATATTCATGTAGTAAATACATTTTTTTTAAGCTTACCTGTCAAACGACGCTGGAACAAGAACGGAAGATGAACACGCCTTTCACGGAATAACATTCACACCAATTTGGAAAGTTACACGTTGACGCACGTCAAACGCAACGCTACGTCACCAAAAAGTAGCAATGCGATTGGCTAGAAATTACGTCACACTTAAATTTACATAAAAACAAATAGAAAACTAGAACGCTACATTCTATTACGTAACGGACGTAAAGGGAAAACATAGCCTCCGCCATTTTCAAATACGTAAAATTAGACTTTAATTACAGTCTATAAACATTAACACATATGAATTGCAAAATAATACTTACCACAGGATAAACACTCACACTCACACAGCATCAAATATGTTATTTCACAAAATAATATTTTACTCACTAAATACATGAAAAGTACACTAACAAAAAATGACGAAAATATTGATTAAAAAGTTCATTACTCACATTTCGGAAATACTCGGCACAATTTTAAATTTTAGCTAAACAAACAACACTATTCGCATATTTCAATTCAAACGAAAATAAACATAAAAAACATTCAATAAAAAGTTCGACATGTTCATATAAACACTGCATCCAATAAAATATTTACATTTTATCATACCATTATCAAATTTTTACATACGCGCAATAAATAAATTTCACAATATGTCAATAACTAAAATATTATATCAAAGGTAGATCTGGTAATCAATTAACAAGGAAAAATACCAGAAACTCAATAATACATCTAAAAATATGATACATTTAATAACAATAGATACACAATAAAAAATACATTCATATTCATGTAGTAAATACATTTATTTTAAGCTTACCGGTCAAACGACGCAGGAACAAGAACGGAAGAAGAACACGCCTTTGCCGGAATAACATTCGCACCAATCTAGAAAGTTCCACGTTGACGCACGTCAAACGCAACGCTACGTCACAAAAAAGTAGCAATGCGATTGGCTAGAAATTACGTCACACTTAAATTTACATAAAAACAAATAGAAAACTAGAACGCTCCATTCTCTTACGTAACGGACGTAAAGGGAATACATAGCGTCCGCCATTTTGAAATACGTTACATTTGAAAATTATGACAGTTGATAAACATCAAAAGAAAAATATGTATTAACAAATAATACTTACCACAGGATAAACACTCACACTCACACAGCATCAAATATGTTACTTCACAAAATAATATTTTAGTCACATAGGACATGAAAAGTACACTATCAAAAAATAAAAAATATAGAATGATAACTTCATTAATATTACATTTCGTAAATACTCCGCACAATTTGACATTTTAGCTAAACAAACAACACTATTCGCATATTTCATTTCACACGAAAATAAACATAACAATGATTCCATAAACAGTTCGACATGTTCATATAAACACTGCATCGAATAAAAAAATTACATTTTATCATACCATTAGACACTTTTTACATACGCGCGATAAATACATTTCACCAAATGTAAATAACTGACAAATATTAGATACAAAGTATATATGGTAACCAATAAACAAGGATAAATTGAAAAAACTCAATAATACATTTTAAAATATGATAGATTTAATAACAATAGATACACAATAAATAAAACATTCATATTCATGTAGTAAATAAATTTTTTTAAGCTTACCTGTCAAACGACGCAGGAACAAGAACAGAAGCAGAACACGCCTTTGCCGGAATAACATTCGGACCTATCTGGAAAGTTCCACGTTGACGCACGTCAAACGCAACGCTACGTCACCAAAAAGTAGCAATGCGATTGGCTAGAAATTACGTGACACTTAAAATTACATTAAAAAAAAGGGAAACTAGAACACAAAAATCTATAACGTAACGGACGTAAAGGGAATACATAGCGTCCGCCATTTTGAAAAACGTTACATTTAAAAATATTTAGAGTTTATAAACATAAAAATACACATGTATTAAAAAATAATACTTACCACCGGATAAACACTCACACTCACACGGCATCAAATATGTTACTTCACAAAATAATATTTTACTCAGAAAGTACATGAAAAGTACACTATCCAAACAACAATAAAATATAGAATTAAAGGTTCATTAATATCACATTTCATACATACTCCGCACAAGTTTTAATTTTAGCTACACAAACAACACAATGACATATCAGGATAAATCGAAAAAAATTAAAGTCACAACTAAAACAGAACTGCAAATTCAAAGTTACATCCACATGTGCACTTTTAAAATACATTGACTAACACTATTCGCATATTTATTTTCACACGGAAATAAGAATAAAAAAAATTCAATAAACTGTTAGACCGGTTCATATAAACACTGCATCCAATAAAATATTGACATTTTATCATTATACCATTACCATAATCAAATATTTACATAGGCGCAATAAATAATACGATCTCCAAATAAAAAATAGAGTTGAATAAAATAAATAATAATAACAAATAATAAAGACAGGAGAAACACTCACTGTCACACCACATCAAATGTACTAAATCAGAAAATTATCTTTTACTCACAAAGTACCTAACCACTACAGTAGCTAAAAAATACCAAAAAAAAGGTGAATATGTTCATTAATATCACCGCTAAAGTAACAGTCGGAAAAAATTGATATTCTTACCTAAAGAAACAACACAATAAAATAGCAGAATAAATAGGAAATAATAATACATACAACTACAAGAAAAATGCTAACTCAAAGAGACATGAACATGTGCACTTTCTAAATATGTTGGCTAACACTATTCGCATAGTTCAATTCACACGAAAATAACGTAAAAAAACATTCAATAATCATTTCATAATCTTCGTATAAACACTGGTCATCCACGAAAATATTTACTTTTTGTCATTATCCCATCACCATAATAAAATATTGATATACTCGCAATAAATACATGTCACTAAATAAAGTACATACAATGCAAGAACATACATTAATGTTATACACAAAAACATAAAATATTACAACATTTCACATCCGAAAAATACATAGGCTAAAAATACATACCCATTCGACGAGATAATAAATTTTAGGTACGTAATAATTCGTATACAAACAATATATTAATTAAATATCAGGTGTCAGAAACATATACATAATATATCAATTTTACAAACATTTCATTTCTTTTACATTAAGTGAATACGCTATTACAAATTAATTCGCGAACACAACATTGAAGAATTTGTAGAAAAACATTATTATACATTCTTTATTTTAAACACACTATCAATAGTAGATTCAATAGACTTTAAACATAAACATTCAAATAAAGTCTTACCTGTTAAACAACGCGAAAACAGCACTGCAACAAGAACACGCCTTCCGCACACCACCATTCTCGATCTTCTGGAAAATTCCCCGGTGACGCACGCCAATCGCAACACTACGTCAAAAACGTAGCGCTACGATTGGCTGACAAAAATGTCAATAATAAATATAGAACACGGAAGTCTAAAGAAAAAAAAAAAACTAGACTGCTGACCTACTAAACGTAAGTAGCGTCAAGGGGACGTATTGCGTCCGCCATTAAAAATTTAAAAAAATTAAAAATAATTATTTACGTAACAAAACACTACACTAACACACACAACACACACAAAATACATTAACAAAAACAGACATACAAATAAAAAAATTATAAAAAATAAAATTAATTGCATACTATCATACACGCAACACCACTCATCCACGCAACACCACTCATCCACACAACCCCACACTTCCACGCAACGCCACTCACACACGCAACGCCACTCACACGCGCAACGCCACTCACACGCGCAACGCCACTCACACGCGTAAAGCCACTCACACACGCAACGCCACTCACACACGCAACGCCACTCACACACGCAACGCCACTCACACACGCAACGCCACTCACACACGCAACGCCACTCACACACGCAACACAACTCACACACGCAACGCAACTCACACATGCAACGCCACTAACACACGCAACGCCACTGACACACGCAACTCCACTCACACACGCAACACAATTCAAACGCGCAATGCCACTCACACACGCAACGCCACTCACATACGCAACGCCACTCACACATGTAATGCCACTCACACACGCAACGCCACTCACACACGCAACACCAGTCACACACGCAACACCAGTCACACACCCAACGCCTCTCACACACCCAACGCGAGTGACACGCGCAACGCCACTCACACGTGCAACGCCACTCACACGCTCAACGCTATTCACACGCGCAAACTCACTCACACACGCAACGCCACTCACACACACATCGCCACTCACACACGCAACGCGACTCACATGCGTGCGCAACACCACTCACACGCGCAACGCCACTCACAAGCGCAATGCAATTCACACATGCAACGCCACTCACATACGCAACGTCACACACGCAACGCCACTCACACACGCAACGCCACTCACACATTGTGGGTGCAGATTGTGGGAGCAGATTGTGGGTGCAGATTGTCGTTGCAGATTGTGGGTGCAGATAGTGAGTGCAGATTTTGGATGCAGATTGTGGGTGCAGATTGTGGCTGCATATTGTGGCTGCAGATTGTATCTGAAGATTGTGGCTGCAAATTGTGGGGGCAGATTGTGGATCGAGATTGTGGGTGCTGATTGTGGGTGCTGCTTGTGGGTGCAGATTGTGGATGCAGATTGGGAGTGCAGATTGTGGATGCATATTGTGAGTGCATATTCAGAGAAAACTCAGCAGCACCACCAACATTGCAATGCAATAGGTCTCCTTTTAACGCAAATTGGAGCTATAGGCCTTGTAAATGGAAAAACCTTTTATTTATGTTCCAAAAACAACAACGCAAAAAAAAAGGGCATTCTCATTTACAATGGTAATAGTTCTGACTTGCGATATTGCGAGACCTATTGCATTTTCAATGCTTGTTTCATGAAGTTGACGTTTTGACGTCTAAATTTTTATGGAATGATAAACGAGCGAGATTGGCTTATAAATTCTTACGGAAGCCCTATGATATGGGAGGGGTTAATCTGCCTGATTGGGATAAATACCAAACTGCCTTTTTGGCTTCCCAAGGCGCTCTTTGGTTTTCCTGTCCCGTTAGTCACGTGCCTTCCTGGCTGTTCATAGAACAGGAATTGGCTTCTCCGTTACCGACTGCATCTTTTAGCACTGCGTCTACCTTATCTATCCCTTTTTCCCGCTCTATCATTTTAGACACTCTGTCTGCGGTTCGAAAAGTGGACAAGTTGGTAGCGTTTCCACTTCATAAATCTAGATGGTCGTCTATTTGGCGGAACTCTAAAATTAAAATTAATATTGATCCTTCCTTGATTTCATACTGGGCGTCTAAAGGGATATCGTTGGTTAAACATCTTTATGGTCCTAACGATGAGCCTCTACCCTTTTCCTCTTTAGCTCAACAATTCTCCTTAACTAATTTAGATTTTTATACTTTTCTTAAAATAAAGGTGGCACTTGCTAAAGTACGTCTTCATCCTACTTCTTCTACGGTTACTCTCTTTCAAATTTGGTTAAAATCTGGTCATGTTGCCTCAAAAATGTATAAATTTTTATCTGCGCCTGCATCTTCCCCTCATACGGTTGCTCAACATAAATGGTTACGTCATTTTAAACATAGTATCATTGAACATATTTCTTCAGATACATGGCAGATGATTGGTAAACTTTCTCTTCGCAATAAAATCGCCCCATCGTTAATGCAATCTAAATTTTTCTCTATCAATCTTCTTCATTGGACACCTGTGCGCCTACATTCGCTCAATCTCAAAGAAGACAATCTATGCTGGAGTTGTGGATTATCGCCAGGAGATTTTTCACATATGTTTTTTAACTGCTCTCTACTCCAACCCTTTTGGGACCTCATTCATAAGCATACTATGCTCATCTTTGATATTAAATTCCAACGTTCTCTCCCATTAATTTTATTGGGCCCTCTTGCGGCTTCATCTCCTCTCCCCTTAGAACCCATGGAGCTACAATTATTAGATCTTCTCTTGACCGTCGCTGTGAAAGTAATTCTTATGGAATGGAAATCCTTCTCCTCTGTTTCGTATCATACTTGGTGGGCTTGGGTTTCCTTCTTACGCAGTGCTCATACTTCGGTTGATCAAGCTCATCTCTCTCCGTCGATTGCTAGTGGGGTCTGGACCGCTCTAGACAATTACATGGATTTGTCCTCACAAGGGTTGGTTGACCAATATCCCTTTCGTATGTCTGGTTGAATGGCATCTTGTTTGTTCAGATTTATTCCTTATTTTTAAGGTTTATTCATTGGGAAATCCTTCTTTCCTTTTTCCCCTCTTTCTTCTCTGTATCCTCTTTTTTCCATCTGCTCCCTCTTACTCTCGCTTTTCTTCCTTCTTTTTCTGCTTTTTTCTTCTTCTGATTATATCAACTGACAGTGATACATTTGTGAATGGTTTACATATATGCTAAGCTGATTGATCTTCATGAATGCCTATTTTTATTTCTAGCAGACTACTTTTATTTATTATATATGGATGCATTTCATATGTTTTATTATTGGATGTCATCTTCTGATGGTCTGTTATATTGCTCACAAATGTATCACTTTATTTACATTCTGTATCTTCATTTGTTTATTTATAACAATAAAATCTTTTGAAATAAAAAAAAAAAAGTAATCATTTTTTAAAAGATGCCGTGCCCCGCCATTTGTGCTGCCCATTTTCACCTTTAGCGCCCCCCACTGCCTGCACGGACACCACCTAAAGCCTTCAGTGCTTTCCTCAAACATTGCAACATGTGTTAGGTTGGGATGAACCAGGCAGGGTGTGTGCTAGATCAGTGAGGGCTGGCACCCTTTTGAAAGTGACAGGGCATAATACCTGACAGAGCGCCATCAAGTTAGGCTGTCTTCCATAGGTGGGGCTCTTGGGGGGCTGAGGGGCCTCTCCCTGTTTGAAAGAAAATACAAATTTTGCAAAACAATTTTCACTTTATTTTGCTAAAGAGCCAGAAGCGCATTCATTACTCTAGTAGTTTATTTCCTGGGTTTGGGAAGCGGGCAGTGACTGGTTTCTTTAAAGATGTGCTTTTTTTGTCTCATTGTTTTAGTTTGTAGTCTCTAGTCTCTAGTTCTAATGAGTGATTAAACCTTTACATATCTTTAGTAAAAATACATTAAAATGACATCTAAAGTAATGCATTTTTGGGCAAATAAACTTCCATTTAACTGTGCAAACATTTATCTTATTAGCATTCTTCTGGGTCATGCAACATCAATTATTTGGTCAGATTACATTTTTGCTCTGCATGCTTTACCAGTAAATTGCAAAAATCTGCATAATATATGAACTGTTTATGCTTACAACGTGTTTTTTATATTTAAACTGAACCAGTGAGTGGTCATGGTTGGTGAGTGAACAAGTGGTCAAGATAGGTCATCACTAACACCATAGCCTAGGAGTTACCAAACAGAACAGCAATGTAAGAAAAGAGAAAGTCACCAGAGATACTGGAGAGAACATCTGACGGTACTATACCTCGCCTTATTCAGGAAGAGAGACTGCATAGAGAAAATACATGACAGAACTATTTTGGTATTGGAAGTTCCAGTACTCCTTGCTATCAAGTTTTATCTAATATGTCTGTTTATATTTATGTTAATACTTATGGCTGTATAATTACCTACCTCATATCATTGTGAAACGTCGACTACACAAGATGTATCGCTAACCTACTTCAGGTAATGTGAAGCGCTCTGATACTCAAGGGTCACGTTCGCGCTATACAAAATTCCTTAAATAAAATATTGTGTAAGCAGGTTGGTGGCCGAGTGTGAGTCTGACCAGTTAGAGAGGGCATGTGGATACCATAAAAAAAAATAACACCACCCCCAAGGAAACTACCATAGTATATTGCAGCCCCCCCCTCCAACACTGAATTGTAGCACATACCAACCACCATATTTGCACCAAAGCATCCCCACAAAAGGAGAAATTCCCCACATGAATAGGTTTCAGAAACGTATGCCACAGATAACTGTACTAAAGCTCCAAGAAAAAAACCTGCACAATAGCTTTTAAATTCTCCGTACTTGCCCCCGCGAAGAGTACCATACATGTCCTTGGAAAATATTTGGTCAACCTAGAAACAGTAAGAATATGTACCCCTTAAATGCTCATAAAAGTCCTATATGGATACGTTTTTGAGGGATTCTGTTGGGAACAACCTATGCCTGGAATCATAGAACGTCAGTATGTAGGGACTGAGTCACCATATCACATCAGTAACTATGAGAACTTTCTTTTTCTGAAATTTGGGTTTTAATGGCGGAGTTAAGCCCTCTTTATCTTCACATCAGACGAGCGTGCAAGTCCCTTTTCGATGTCACATACTCTTCTTGCCTGCACTCATATCACCCCCCTCTCTCTCATTGCTTTTCAGATAAGTCCTTTAAAGATCAAGGAGAATGTGTACCAGAACTCTAATACTTGTCTGGAGCTTTAATTTTATTGTGATCATGAAAACCGTAGTGCTGCTCAGAGGGCTCCAGGGGTGGAGAACCTCGGTTGTTTAGATTTAAGCCATAGTTTTTTAACAAACTCACAGGTTTGCTTGGCTTCCCTTTCTGTACTAGTTTTGCCAAGAGCTTTTTCCGTCCTAAGGATATGTACAAATCAGCGATATTTATATGTGGCTCGCATTAACGGTCGACCAGTGCGACTGCTGTGAGCCTCTGGTGTATAGCCAGTGATGTTGCTTTGCTTTTAATGTTAGACAGAATCATTGCAGACACCATTAGTTTCATCCACAAATCCAGAGCTGCAGCTCCCCATGTTCGTTCTCTATTTGTTTTACCACATCTAGCAAGACTGACATGAACGGAGTGCCATGGCTGATATTATAGACAGCAGCAAAGACTGTTCCCCATGTGTTGAAATCACCTATTCGGGGAATCATTCCGTTGGGTATGCACATAGTCAGTATTCTGGGCCTGTCTTGTGGTTCCATATTGGTAAACACAGCTTCAATTTGGTTAACCTTTTGGGGGACCATAAATGGAATTTCCTCACAATTAGTGGGAATTTCACCCATAACTGAATGGACAATTACAGGACTTATTGTTGGCACTGCCGGCAACTGGGCTTGCCCTGGCAGCCAACAATGTGCATGAAACATATTAAGTCAAGCATCTATAATGCGTAACTAAAACATTTTATATTGCTTGTGTCTGCACAAGATTTGTATTACCCATGTCTGGGTATGGCGTGTATCCAGCCAATGCTGGTCAGGCTGCCCCATCATTACTAGGTGGACCTAGGCGTACGGGTATAGATACATGTTGGAGGGCGCTTAGGAACTAAGTATGATGTTCCCAATAAGATAAAGGTATTTGCCTGAGTGCATACGGTCTGTATTGTGATGGTGGTAATGGTATTGTATATGTATGAAATGTGTTAGTATTTCCATCCTAAGCTGGAAAATTGCCCCAAGAATAAACAACTTCACAGCTGTTAGCATTGTTGACTTCAACCACGCACCACCTGCAGTAGTAAGTCCATGATGCGTTAAATGCGCATGGACAAGACAGATCAAAATCAAATCCAATCCATCCATGCGAACCCTTTCAGAGAACCGATTCATAATCAGAGGAATAAACAAGAACAACCTTACACTAATCACTTTATCGCAAATGGCCTCTCATCACAATAATAAACAGCTAAAGTGCATGCTCCTCAACTGCAGATCAGTAAATAAACACGCAGCCGATATCTACGACCTCATTCTCACACATAATTTCGATATAGTTATCCTCACGGAAGCATGGTTAAACAACTCATCTCATCCCATCATAGATCTACTAGTCCCACGTAGTCACAAGATCATACGACTAGACAGACCAGCGAAAACAGGTGGTGGAATAGCATACATCTACCACAATACTTTATCATTACGCCAATTGGAAATAATAGATGTAACAACATGAGAATATCTTCACATCAAAATCTCTTGCAACAGCAAAGCCATTTGTAATTTACATGCCTTTTATCACCCTCCGGGTGATAACCTGAAGTTCATTGAACAAATCATGGAAATCTTAACAATAAATGATAATCTTCAAGGACCCCAGATATTCTTGGGTGATTTTATTCTGCACTGGAATTACCTAAATGATAAATCGATAGTTCCAACATTAGACCTCAATAACATAGTGGTGCTATATATTAGAACATACTCTGGTACCAAATGAGACTGTATGTTTTACTCAGCAGTCCACAGATAGGCCTTCTAGGCTGGACTTCTACTTGGGAACCAAGGATGTTCCGGGGTGGACACATGCCATTACCCATATGCTCCATCCACTGTTGGACCATTCTCCATTGATAATTTTGTTACATCCACCAGAGGCGGATGGGACATGCCGATTATGGTGCCCACAACCAACCATGCTCCTTGACATTGTGTTTCAGGAGGAAATAGAGCATTCTATAGTGCAGTACTTTGACATTAATAAGAACTCAGTGGAGGGACATGGAACAGTGTGGGAGGCTTTTAAAGCTGTAATATGAGGAGAGTCCATATGGAAGGGGAAATTGCATTCTTAAATCTATTAAAGGCGCCCTTAATAGTATAGACGGTAATTTGAAACAATTGCCATAGGTGGAAGCGGCAGAGCGGGCGTTATGCTCCCTGATTACTAATGATGATATTCTATGCACTATGAAGGACCTCACAAATGGCAAAGCACCAGACAGTGATGGATTGCCAGTGGAGTTCAATAAGGCGTATAGTAAACTCCATACTTCCTTTTTTTTTTTTTTAAAGTATATTTTTATTGCAGAATTACGGTCAAAACATCGGGAAAATCAACCATCAGCACCACCTCCATACAAGGTACCACACATTTCCTGGGTTGTACACAGCCCATCAGCCCACATCCCGGAGGCCGGGCGGCGTAAGTTCAATGTCCAACAAGGTCTCCTAGTATGTTACAGAGGGATGTCTGGTCAACAACATAATCATGTTTCCGCATTTTATGTCCCCTCAACAACAATTTCCCCCCCCCCTAGAAATCCCCTGGAGGGGTCGTGACTACCGTACAAGCAACACTTAAGCTCACTGGCAGTAAACTCCATACTTCCTTAACATGTATAGCGAAGCTTTGCAGAAGGGCAAACTTCTGACTACTTGTGGGAAGTAGCAGTTATCACAGTTATAATAAGGTCATGGCAAGAATTCCAGCAGCACTACTGGTACCATTACTGTATGGCCTTTTTCTACCAGAAAAAGCAGTGTTCATACCACAGCGATCTGCCTCTGATAAGCTCCACACTACTTTAGCTATTTTCCATCAAATTGATCCCAGTTTGTGAATCGCTGCAGTATTTCTCGGCTCCGCTAAGGCTTTCTATTCCATAAAATGGCCGTACCTACGGGCAATGTAGAGTAGAATAGGACTGGGTGCGGTAATGATGAAGTGGATAAGCCTCCTCTATTCTAATTTGCTAGCGCGTACAAGTAAATGGCTGTAATTCTGATCCTATCACTATACAGCGCAGAATGAGGTGGGGATGCCCCTTGTCCCCGATAATTTTCACCATAGGGTTGGAGCCTATAGTGAGCAGATTGCATGAGCTACACAGAAATAGGAGCATCCAATTCTGGACACGCTGAGTGTTTACATCATTATACACTGATGACATATTGCTGCTGGTACGATATCCAAACACTAATCTGGACCCTATGCTTACAGATATCACCAAATTCAGTTACTGGTTGATCCTTGTTATAAACTGATCCAAGTCCTTTATGATGCCTCTCACAGACATAACCCCACCATCCCTGATGTTCCTGTTGCAGTGGCAGGTGGACCCCATTTGATACCTTGGGATCCTAATGTATAAAGATCCAGTGGTTATTCTAGGGGAGGACTACCCCTAAAAATGGCAAGCCATATTGCAATTATCAAAATGGTAGTGCTACTCCATCTCCTCTACCTGTTCCAAAATATCCTGATACAGCTAAACCGTTTTTTTTTCATTCACTTACAAGCCTCATGAACATGGATGGATAAACAGGCACATGTCAGCTGGAAATTATTGTAGAGGCTGTACAATCAAGGGGGATTCGCTGTACCATACTTAGAACAATACTGATATATAGCACAAGCGCAGTTTGCTAGGCGCTGGTTCCATTACTGTAGACGAGCACTCAATCAAAATTTAGAACTGAGCTTAGCAAAACTCCACCCACTTAGCTCTCTTATTATGCAACTCCCATTGAGACCGGGACCTGACATCCATATAGTGCACTGTGCGACCTGTGAATGGACACGACTGGCTGAACGATCCGGCATAGCCATTGTTTATTCTCCGCACATTGCACTGGCCCATAACCCCAGACTACCGCTTAGTAGTGAACTGCTGACATTGAGGCATTACGAGATCGACAGATCCTGACACTAGAAGATTTATATGTGGGGGGAAATTTCTTACCCATGATGAATATCGATTAAAAGTCCGGTCCACACCATTAGGGATTTTCTTTACATCAGACTCCACGTGGCAGTAAGGGAGGCATTACCCACCTAACCCCAAGAACTCGCAGAGTGGAGGTTGCTGAGCCTAGCGGCAACCAGCATCCTCACTACAAAAACAATCACTATAATGCACACTACAACCCTGAGAGACATGCCCTTGGTGGGGCATCGATCCAGAGCCAACTGGTTGGAAGCTTTAGGTATACAACTGACAGATACAAAATGGGAATACTGTTGACGGAGCACAAAAGAGGTCTCCATGAACGATAAACATAGATTATTACATTACAAATTTCTCCACCAGGTCTACTGAACTCCGGCACAACTGTATGGGTATGGAGATAGCGATGCTGGTAAAACATTTAATACTCCTGTGGCTGATTACTTGCACTTGGCGTGGGACTGTAGGGTGTTCGCTGAATACTTGTCAGGTTTGGTTATCCTCGGAATCGGATCGATGCTCTGAATGGTCCACCTCCTGACAACTCCAAAGCCTGAATACTGTGATAATACAGACTGTTGAAGGGATCAAGCGAGGGAAGGAAAGGAAGGGACCAGCAGGGAGAGAGACTTGTAAGTTGCAAAGAATAGAACTACTATCTGGAGCTTATGGATACCGGCTTTGGGTATTTCTAATGAATCTCAATAAATACCTGTAAATAAGAAGAAGAGAGACTTCAACCAGGCACCTTCAGATTCCTTTACAAAACTATAACCATCTAGGCATGATTGTTTGGTGCTGTAACGTGAAAAAAACCCAGAACCAACAAATATCAGGAACCACTTATCTCCATCGAATATGTATCAATTACAACAGGGGTAATGTTAAGTGCACACTCCACCTACCCTCTATGTTATGCTGCTGTGACTCACAGGTAGGGTGACCAACCGTCCCTAATTTTCATGGACTGTCCGTGAATATACTGTAATGTCCGTTGTCCGTAAAGGAAGTTTCAACGAATGGCATTTGTCCGTAATTTACTTCTGAACATTTGTCCTTCAGCACAAGGGCTAAAATTACAGAGGGTGTATCCAGTAGCAGCCAGGGTGCCGGGCTTCTTCAAAGAAATGTAAATGCGGGCAAGTGGTCAGCGCATGTAAAGACACAGATGTGTAATACTAAGGCAAGCAAAAAAAAAAAGCTCTATTGTTTTGAAAGCAAGTTACAAGCATAACAGATTAGGACACGTACACAATTTTGAAACATCTGAGATGCTATCGGTTTATAGAAGGGCTACTTTCTTTACATATTTAGTTCTGCATCTAAAGGGTAATACAGAAAATGTTTTTTTACCATCAAGTGCCATGTTAAGGAGGATGCTTTTATCAATCATTTTATTTTGTATAACCACCGTTGCCTTAGAAGAGCTAGCTTTGCCATTACCTAGAGCTTCAACATTTGTAAAGTATTTACACTGCATTACCATGACAATCCCATGAAAGGACAAAATATGTACACCATTGTTGGAATTCATGAAGGGTGGGTTATTTTGACTGAACAATGTTAATGTTTAAAGTAGAGCTGGCTTCAAAAACTCCCACTTTGTAGTAAGAGCTACTAAAGCAAAAGCAGAGTTCTGGGGAGTGTAAATGTGGATACCATTTGACGTGCTACTGGTATGCACACTTGAAGACAGGTTTGTGTGCCACCTCAGTATCATGACTGTAAATAAAATATCATACTGGACAGCCCAGTGCAGTAACTATATAAATAGATCATGATCATATGAAATACAACAAAAAGACCTGCACAGTTGTTCAAAGCTGCACGCACACCGAAAATCCTGAAGTGCATGGTGTCTCAACCTAATATACTTGTACTTATGTTGGTTGTCTATTTACTTGTATACTGTTGTGCAACCTCCTCCGATGTGTCTATAAAACGTACTTTTTGGTGCAGATGTTTGTCCTCAATTTTGACCTTCTGACCTGAATTTTTGTCCTGAATTTTGACCATTTGTCCTGAATTTTTACCTCCCACCATCCTGCATTTGCACCCATGCCAGTTGATCACCCTTCTCACAGGTGAGAATAAACCAAAGATGCAGGATCTACTGCCACCCCTTGTTAGAAAGGTAAAAGGTAAAGCAAAACAGAGCAACAAACGAAAATATCAGATGTCAGTGCATAATAAATATCATAGCACAATTAAATCCAAAGCTCTGTGGAAAATCTTTGAGCTCCTATACCATATACCCAGGGTTCGGTGTATGGGGCCAATGACTGATGAACCAAAAACATTGCAAGCACGTATTCCAATTTTTATGAAGAGACTGTACCGGTACTTATTCCAGAAGCAATTGCAGAGAATGTCTGGGCTCTTTTATTCCCCCCATCATAAGACATACAAGGATCTCGCCAACGGGAGGAAATCTCTAGGGAAATGTTCCCTCCAAAGACTCCTTCCGCAAGAGACAACCGGACTCTGGCCTCGCTAATGGAGAAGTCCTTTAAGAGGCAGCGCTGTTGCGCTCTCAAACAAAGCTTCTGTCACGGGCTTTGAAACCTGCTAGCGGTGTCAGAAGCTAGGCACGAACAAAGTACTTAAAACGCATAAGGTGCACGAAGCACCCTTACCGGACTGTAGCGTTTGGTCCTCGCTCTGCGCTTCCTAGAAATCCTTACTCATCATCCGCAGACTTTTTTTTAAGGCGTTTTGGCCTCACGCTGGTGGGAGTGTGCGCCTCCTCCCCTTTCTTGACATTTGTTCAAGGGACTTGTAGTCCCATGGGTCCCGTTTACCTCGGGATTGCAATTTGGCATGTAATATCACTACCATCAGTCTTCCTAGCCTGGCAGTGTTCATGACTATTGTAGGACGTTAGTGTGTCAGGACAATACTGGTGTAGATCGTTTCAAACTCTAAATGCTATTGTATGCCTAACACAGCATCCAGAAGCCCTAGCAGCATTGCTAGGTTACATCAAATTAGTACCTAAATACAGTAGGAGAGTCATTGGGCTGGCCCTGCTCTTGGATAAGTGGCAAGTAGCTATGGCATGGGGAAGAGGAGTGCCCCCTATTGTGGACAAATGGCTAACAGTCTTAGCATCTTGCAGCACAAACTCAGACATATACAATACACTTTTGCCTATGGGATCACGCTATAGGGGCGTATGGGACCCGCTGAGACCTTGTTTTACTGGGAGGGGAGGAAATGACAACGAAGACCGAGGGGGGCCTGTGAACTTGCAAGACCGGAGGAGGTAACGTGCAGGAGGGGCAGCCTCACCACAGTAGTAGCTAGTTGGTGAACCAGGTCTAATTGGATGGTATACACTTTGATAAATGAGGCTACACCCTGGCCCCCTGCCAAGACATTACTTTTTATTGTATTTTATTTTATTTTATTATTCTAACGTGTGTACTGCGCACAGTCTCGGGACCCTTATCTGGGGCTAGGGCCGCAGGCGGATTGCCCTCGCCAAACTGCAGCTGACCCTGGACCAGGGTGAGATAGGTGCCCCTTCTTTGGAGGCTTTTTTCCTTGCAGCACAGCTTCAAAGGGTGTCACGTTGGACAGCTGGCCAGGCGCTTGGGGAACTGACCACGGCTGATGGAGTGATTCGACCTCAACCATACATAGTATGCTGTTACCAGGAGCGGAACCGATCCGGAGCCAACCCCTTCAGGTGACAGTGGCGCACGCCTGCATGTAACGCATACATAGGCTGTATCGTGAGGCACCCCTATACTTCCCCGTCCGGCTGCTGGTGGGGTTCCCCAGAGGTAAGGCACACTATACTGAACGGACGTTCCAGGTGTGTGCAGCGCATTCCCTTACGGAGGAAGGCTCCCTTTATCTGAACGGGCAACTGCAGACATTCGCAGCGTTGGCGGCTGATGTGGAGCTCCCCAATGGGCAATTTCTATTACATCAGTAATTGCTAGAAGATTGCCGCAAATTGTGGCGTGCGATAGATACAGAACCCCCTACTCATCCGGTACTCCACACACTACTGCAGATGAGCACAGGGCGTCATTGGTCACCTGGATATACAAACCGGGGCAAGCCCTAAACTCCGTCACCCTTGTGCCCCTTCGAGAAAAATGGGAAGCAGAGTTCCAGAGGCCATTACATGATAAAGAATGGGCTCGGGCATTAGAGTTTCCCAAAAAAGTGTCCCGCAACTGCCGCTTCAAGAACATCCTATTGCACATACTACACCATGCCTACCTCACCCCCGAAATACTACCCGGCTGCTTCCTTCACATGCCCCAGATGCCCGGAACCTGGAGCATCTTTTATACACATGTTCTGGAGCTTCACTCCATGCTTTTTGAGCCACAATCCACCTGCCCTCCATGCAATCACGGGACTCATGGACATTCGCACTTGGGAGGCCTGCGCACTAGGCTTCAACAAAAGTCGAAAGAGTCAAAAAGTTGAGTCACGTTTTGCGTCCCTGGCGCTTCTACTAGCTAAGCGGTGCATAGCAATGCACTGGAAGACACCCGGGCGGCCTCCGCTGGCGGCATGGGTGGGGGCAGTTAAGAAATGGGTCGCTCCAGAGGAGGAGATGCTCCGGTCTAAAAAAGTCAAAGGAATCCGCAAGCATCCTTTGTCCATGCCGTGGGCTATCCTTCTCCATTCCTTTGTGCAGGAAACGTCAGAGGTGCCATTAGCACAGGCTGCCCGTGCCCCCATGGCGCACGTGCGCCCTAGAGCAAACCCCGGCAGTCCCACCATCGAACAGACACCGTGTGGGTTGGGGTTAGAGGCCGTATATGGACAACACATAAATCGCTCCCAGCAGTCCCTTCCAGCTCCCTCCCCTGCACGTGCCTAAATTGTGAATCAGCTAGAATGTAGTGGCTTGCGGATTCCTACCATGCGACATGCCATCAGATACAGTGTCCCTAAGTTATATCCCCCTGGTTTGTACAGTTTGAATCATTAACTGGCACATAGCCTCACACAAAGCGTAGGGTGGATGGTGAGAGCGAACACCCATCTCCCAGTACAGCTCGTCAGATGCCCTGCAAGGCTACATGACACTTCATACCTTTCTCTTCGTTGGCATTACTGTGAGAAGTTGGCCTGGTATGTGATGTTCACTATTCTAGTGAGCACCTTGTACCAGTCCAAACAACCCTTATGGTGATGGTTGTAAAGTCAACCTTATAGACCAGCTATCCTAGTGGTAGCATGGACAAAAGCAGTCTTAGGCTAAACTCAAGAGGGCATGTGAAGCCAGCTGTTTTACCATATGCAAACCTTTTAATACCAAATGATAGGACGCCACACAGGTTATATATTCAAAATATATATGTATTTATTTCTAAATAGATCCCCTTAACTCTTTATGAGCACAGGAGCACAAGCGTATAACAAGTAACTTAATATAACATACAAAAGTTGCACAAATATAGATAGGTCCTGATGGCCCGTAAAACCATATACTAAAATAGTGGTATAAGTACCACGTCACGACCAATGGTAAGGCCTAGGGCCTTGGGAATCGCTGGGGCTACACTGGACTAACAGCAGTTAGGGAGCAGGAGGCCCACAGGATGCGGGTGCAGTGTCTAAATGCACACGCGTGCACCTATAGAAGTCAATGGGTGCGTAAAGTTAGAAAGTTGCAGATTTGGAAGTCTTCCGACTGGACTAGAACTTAACCACTTAAAACTAGGACACTAGGGATGTAAATCTCTACAGGAGCACCGTAGTACTCGCGTTACCTCACCCACAGGAAGCGGGTGCATAGGTGTCAAAGTGTGTCGGGTTTCGTTGTGGAGTTCTATGGAGCCTTGGAGAAAAGATGCTGCAGGCGACCAGGAGAAAAGAGTCCGGTTGGATCCAAGGGTGGATCAAAGATGTAGAGTACCTGAAAGCAGAGGGGACAGAGTCTGGGTTACTAGCCAGTGACCAGGAAGGAACCAGGCGATGTCGGGTTGCGATCAGGTGATGTCGTGAAGCTTGTCTCCGCTGCCACGTGGACCAGGAGGTGTCGACGACGACCAGGCGCTGGGCACGGACTGTCCCACGAAGCCTCTCCCTGTCGGCAGTGTCGGATCTTGATTCGAAGTCAACAGGCCTTGGCAAATGCAACCCACACAGGAATCGAAGATGGCTTCTG
Source organism: Lissotriton helveticus (assembly GCF_964261635.1). Lineage (NCBI taxonomy): Eukaryota > Metazoa > Chordata > Amphibia > Caudata > Salamandridae > Lissotriton > Lissotriton helveticus. Next base: position 889,613,748 of record NC_136067.1, on the reverse strand, counting down.
GATCAGACCAGCAAGGTCTGATGGGCTGCTCCTTTTCAGGGGAGCAAGGGCCAGTCTGGAGCAACCAGACCAGCATTGAAATTTCAAAGGTTCGTCGTCACAGAGTCCACTAGCCAACGGGCAAGTGACCGGACAGACGCGTCGAGCAGGAAAATGCAAAAGGGCCCCACGCAGCACTCGGTGAGTGTGGAGAGGTGATCTTCGGTGCAAAGGATGCTCGGGGCTGGGGCATCTCAATCGCCAATGCACAGCTTCGAGGGTGGCTCAGGAGCTGCACAGAAAGCACTTCGCTGGCTTTCCAAGATGGCCCGTCCCACGTCTCTCGTCGCCTCCACGGGTCTCAGCTTTGCTGTGGCTGTGGATCGGGCTGTTGGATGTCTGGAAGTCCGGTTCTTGTCGGTCTCTGTCGTACGAGCTCCGGCGGGAGCAACAACAAAGCAAACCGTTGAACGCTTGATGGTGCCTGCTTGCACAGGGTGGTCACTCCTTGACCACAAGGGAGATTCTTCAGTCTTCTACGTCAAGTAGGATGTCGAAGGGTCCAGAGTTTCATATCAGAGTTTCAGTCAGGATTATCTAAAGTCTAAGGACACAGCTCCTACCTTTATTTCAAATCAAGGGGCTGGATTACCTGCTAGGTCCCTCCTATGGGTGGGACCCAGGAAGGGGGTGGTTACACCCCTTCCCCTTTGTCCAGTTTCGCGCCAGAGCTGGGGCTGGAGTGCCCCAGCACCGGTTTGAACTGGCCTATGCATGGGACCCCTTGTGTGCCCCAGGCAGTGTCTCGTTTCATTCAGCCCTCCCTTCCCCAATCCACTATCTCCTGTCTGGGGTTGTGCTAGCACCTCCCTGTGACAGGAAACCTATTGTCCAAGCCTCCCTCGCTGGAAGGGCCCTCAGCAGCAGAAGGTCAGACTTGTGTCTGTGGCAGCAGCATCCATGTTGTGATGCTGAGGCTCTGGTTAACTTTAACCGGGATTAAGGAAAGTAACATGTCTTCTTCCCCTAGAAGGGTGGAATGCTACCCCTGTCGCCAGAATTGGCGAGGGGGTAGTATTCCAAAGCGTATGACACCTTACACAACATGTTTTGATAAAGCCAAACCAAAGTTAGCAATAACCGCGAGGATTATAATGCACTTAAGAGTATATGATATGGCAATATACTATAACAGCTACAAGGACATGGTTCCGGAAGCTGCAGACAGGCTCAGCTCATGCTAGAGCACCATCTCACATAAAACCAAGCACTCTGCCTCCAGGATTGTAAAGGCCTGCCATAGGAGTGACTTATAGGTGCATATGTGTCTAGATTATAAGGTTAGATATAGGAATACTATACCTAAGCAAGGGGTGATTACACGACCTTGCCCCAGCTGAGTGATCAGCCAGTTGTGTCAGTTTGGATGGCCAGCCAGGGGTGGCAAAAGATATGCTGCAGCCCCTGGTAGGCCTTGGGTGCACCTATGCCCTGGGTACCTATAGTACACTATACAGGGGCTGGTAAGGTGACTCAATATCCAATTAATTATGTACCTAGGGTACATGGAGTCCATTTTACAGAGAGAGCAGGTAGCCTGGGGCCCTGATTAGCAGGATCCCAGGCCAACTAAGTCGAAAATCAGCTAAACACAAGGCAAAAAATCTGGGGTAACCATAGTCAGGTATCCACCTTCCTACAATTACTACTTATTGAAATGTTGAAGGTGTCATGTACTGAGACAATACTCTACCCCATTATAGATGTATACTTGATCAGAATATGTTCTACCATAGTTTGCTTATGATGTACTGTACTTATAAAATACAAATGCCAATAAAAATGATTTTACAAAAAAACGTGCGTACTGCTTACAGTACTATGTTTTGTTCTGATACATTGCCTAACGTGATTTCGATAGTGTTCAATCTTTGGTATTGTAATACTGCAATAATAAATAAAGCTTTAAAAAAAAGTATTCTATATCTGTGTTGGTGAGGAACTGAATGCCCTCATTGCTGCTAGTAAAGGCTATACTGGTGAAGTTAATTCCTATGACATATGATCAGAAATTTGGCATCAGACGTTTGTTTGTAAATGTGTTCGTTGATGAGAAGTGTCTAGTTGTGATCGAACAGATGAATTACTTACTGGCTTGGAAAATGTATCCCGGAGAACTGTTCGACCTTTTTTAATAACACTGAGTCATTCAAAGTGCTTGAGAATTGTCTGGATGCTGAGACTTTTGTTTTATTGGCGTCACCGTATCCAACAGACCTTGCATCTTCTCTCCTTTCAATTGATTTCCCAAGAAAGTCATCGGCTAGTTCCGCATGACTTATTGATATGATCTTTATCTCCTCTATAGTTGTAATCTGTGATGATTCCCTCGAATGTGGTTCTGAAGAATGTTACACTTGTGTTAAATGTTGTACATATTTTCACAATTAGAATTGACAATATTAGCCATGTTATGAAGGTTGCTGCTCTGTGACTGTATTATTGACGCAAAGCAATTGATGGTTGCCTTGTCAGTAATTGTTAATTGTGCTTTATTTGCTTTGGTTCTTTTAGTTATTTGATCCATATCCATTAGTTGATGTTCAAAAGTGACTACCTGATCCACCTTAGTAGATCAATTATCTTGTCTTCACATAGTTGTTTCCATCTGTGAACACTCCATGTTCCTCATGCCTTGTTTTGCATTTTTAAAGTTGGTTTTGGAATTAGTCACTTCATTCCCCATGGTATTAGCAATTGCAAAATCTGGGGAGCAGTTGTCTTTCCCTTCCTTTGTGCTATTGCTCATCTTTGTAGGTAACTTGGGGGATGGGTTACTCTAACAACAGTGACATCCCGCATGCCAAAATATAAATCCCATAGGATATAATGGTATTTATATTTCGGCAGACATCATTGTGACGGAGCAGCCTGTCTTCCGAGATCTAAATCAGGACCTTTGTCTGTACCTTCTGTGAAAGTGTTTTCATTTTCCACATATATCTACTATTAATATGTGAGATTGTGTAACAGATGCTTTGAATTTTTCTTTGCCTTATTTATTCCAAATTGTATTCCAAATTGAGAAGAAATCTCTGTGAGATATGTCAGACCTATTGGACCTGATATCATGACTTATCCTCTTAATACTAGGAACATTCAGGTTGCACTTTCTAACTGTTCACTGTATGTTGAGTCGAAGGAAGTACAGGCGCTGGAAAGTACAGGCAAAATAGGAGGGAAATAACAGTTTAAATTGATACATAAAGTATAAGCCCTGCAAAATTGCTGAAGAGGTGCTGTAACTGTTTAAACCATCAAAAAAGACAGGCATTGGGTTTTTGTATGGTTCATATTAATTAGCGCCTCCTTGCGTCCATCCAAATAAGATAAAAAAGGAAAACAGAAACCAGAGATGTAAACTGGCCAATTAATTAAAGCGAGGTAGTATGTAATGTTAGACTCACCTCATGCCTCCTGACAATTATATCTCTTTGGTGTCCTAAACGTCCTTAGCTCCCTTGATTACCAGTAGAATCCATGCGCTCTGCACTCTGTTCCCCTTAGTTGGCTGCTTCCTCCAGCCTACAAGTGACCCCACCAACAAGCATTTGCAATGCAATAGGTCTCGCATTTACGTGAGTTTGAGCTATTGACATTGTAAATGACAATGCCTTTTATTTTTGTTTACGTTTTTAAAACATAAATAAAAGGCATTATTATTTACAAAGCCAATAGCTTAAACTCGCGTAAATGCCAAACCTTTTGCATTGCAAATGCTTGTTGATAATAGTTATGCAATTTTCCTCTGCAGGGATTTTAACGTCTAGTCTCAGGAGTCTAATTTATTTTTTACCATTAGTATACATTTTACAAAAGCGGAGTCCAGAACTATATCTGTTGATTTTAGACATATTCTACCTGCTTGTCTACAGGACCGAATTCCACGCGTGTAAAAATGGCTCTTAAGTGTCCCCCTTCTTTCTTCATTCAAGTTAGGCTGTATGCAAAGGAGATGGATGGTGTTTTCTTCTCCTTTTTTGCATAAACACCACTGTGTTTATAGCGTGCTAGGTTTGAGCTTTAAAAATACCAAAGTATACATACATACATATATAGTAGTAGCAGTAAAAAGCTTTATTCGATTTTAGAGCAAAATAAAATCATAAAAGCAACCAGCATGTTATACAGTTTCATCATACAGGCATAAAAACAAACTAAAATTAGTATTAAACAATTGAATTACGATTGCCGATTAGAGTCTTTTGTAACTACAGTTAGTATCGTAAAAGGTTTGAATGCATCCAGTTAATTGTATGTTATCAAACCAAGTGCATATAGACAGTTCAAATTTCAAAGAAGAAATATTATAGTGCAATATTGAAACTATAATTGGTCATAAGTATATCGAATTTTAAAACAGTTTTTAAGGAACATAGCAATACTTTTGGCATTTGATACTGTTTCTAGATGTTGTAAAGTCAGAAAAGCGGGGCGGCATCTCTTCAGTCCTTGGGACAACAGTATTGGAATTAACCAGCGTTTGCGTGGTAGGTCGTAGAACTTACAGAACAGTACTACATGAATGTTAGACTGTTCAGAGATACCATCGCATGGACACCGGATAATTGAGGAAGACCAATCTTGTCTCCTCGGAAATGTAATCAGACGAAAGAAAGTGTTAAATCTGAACCGTGTCAACATATAGTTTTCATAGTTGGTCAAACAAAACGTTAGATACGGTTGAATGCCCTGATTACATTGAATACTTAACATGTGTCGATTCGAAGCTTTATTAGATTCTTGGGCTATACGTAGCTCTCTTAAATGTGACAAGCATGATAGTCTCAGGGTCTTTCTTGTAATATCAGTTAAAAGCGTAGGTTCATTAAAATATATAGAAAGATTCAAATCCCTGAGAGAATCATGTACAAAGGACAGCCACGGAATATTTGACCAATTGTCTAGGCCCAAACAGTCTAAAATTAATGCATGAGTTAAGCTACATTGTTCTGTTGTCCAAATACGGTGCCACAATAATATTGGCTGAAGTTTTATATAATCAGCTATATCGTCCATCCCCAGTTCGATGTGACAAGCATAAGTTGGAGAATGCTGTGAAACGGCCAGCAGATAACAGATCAAAGTATTCTCCACCCTCTGCAAGATGTCCGCTGGAACGTAGCCCCACACCCCAGCGCAATAAACAGCTACGCTATGGCACTTCGAATAATATATTTGTAAAAGTTCTTTAGGGGGGGGCTTCCCTACTTTGCGTGCAAACACGATTAGGGCGGATGTGGCTCTTAAAAATAGGAGGTGCCTGCTAACGATGGCAGGTTTCCAGGAAGAAACACTATCAAATAAAATGCCTAAGTAGGGGTATGTCTTAGTACACTCCAGCTTAGATTCTTCAATAAATATCGATTTATTCTTGGTTGTCTTTTTTCCAAAAAGCATAACAAATGTGTTTTTGATATTAACCTTGAGATCCAATGAGGCCATGAAGTTACAGTAGGAATTTAGCTGTATTTGGAATTGTACTGGAGTTCGCGCCATAATCACTGCGTCATCCGCGTAAAGTAACGCGGGAATAGGGCGATGAACAATAGCAGGTAGATCCTGGCTCCCTTCTAACATGGCCTTCTCAAGCCCATTTGTATAGAGATTAAATAAGAAGGGAGCTAGGACACATCCCTGTCTAACCCCCTTTGTAACTGGAAAGGGAAGAGTAAGCTCCCCATTCATCCCGAATCTGACCCTGGCCGTTGCTCCCTGATACAGCTCACGTAAAAAGGATACTGTCCGGAAGTCTACACCCAATTCTATTAGGGTTGACCACAGCCTTGAATGTGAAACACAGTCAAAGGCTGCGGTCAAATCCACATAGACCAGGTGGAGGTTGCCTTTCTTGGCCTGGGCATACTTCCCAATTAGAAGGGAGAGATTCAAAGCCTGCTCTACTGTGCCCAGTCCCTCCCGGAAGCCATATTGCAGGTCGGTCAGAATGTTGTTATCCTCTGACCAGATCCGCAGTCTGTCTAGGATCAACCGACCTGCAACTTTACCAAATGAGTCCAGGAGGGAAATGGGCCTGTAGCAAGCCGGGTTATTACGATCACCCTTCTTAAAGATCGGAAGCAGGATAGAAGTTGACCAAGATTTAACAAGTCCCCCTTTTAGGGCTGCTTCAAGTACTCTGGTTAAAACTGGTGCCCAGAGTTCCTGGGTATGAGTGTAAATATCTAGCGGAACGCCGTCCGGCCCCGGGGCTTTACCAGATTTCGAGGATGACAAGGCCTCGGTTACTTCCTCAAGGCTAAAGGTTAAATCGATAGGATATGGAGATATATTTGTACTTACAGTTGGTTCAACAACTTCTACTGAAAATATTTTTGAAAAATGGGAAACCCATCCGTCTGCATTGATTGCTACCTCTATACTAGGACCAGTGTTCGCATCGTTCAGGAAGGGTGAATTAACCACTTTTCAGAACATTTTACTATCCTTTCTATTGCAGCTCTCATGGAGCTTTGCCCACAGATCTTTTTTCCTCTCCTTTCTACATTCTTTTTTCGCCAAGTTATAAAGCCTTCTCAGCTACCTGATTTCTTGCTGATCCCTCTCGGTTTTGTGCAGGGCCCTTTTTAAATTCGAAAGGGCTCTGCGACATTCCGATTTGAACCACCCATTAGACTGAAAACCAGTCTGCTTTTGTTTGCGGAGCAGCTCCTTACTAATTACTTTAGCAATATTAATGAAACTAGTTAAAATATCAACAGTGGAGTGCAAATTTAGACACGTTTCCAACATAGGAAGTGCTTTGGGAACGACATTAGATGTGATAACATCCGGGTCTACTCTGGCCCATTTTACAGAGTAACCATTAATTTTATCTAAGGACAGGGCTTTTTGGATTAACAATCCAGGGTTACCTGTGAGATCACGCCCTGTAGGGACTGAGATAGTGACACTATTAGAAAAATGATTACTATTAATGTCGCCGCCAGTATTAAATGTAATCAATTCCTCCTTCATGTGATAGGAAATCAAAATAAAATCAATTGTGGTATTACAACCCCTGCCATGAAAGGTGGGGGAAAATCAATTGGGGGTTCAACAAGTTCATTCGCAAACCCCAGTCCTAGGGTAAAAAGCTTTTCACTTAAAATGTTCCCAGCACTGGAGTGTGCGAAATGCGTTATGGAAGCCCCCTCCTCATCTACAACTCCACAGTTTGAGTTAGTATAATCTTTACATAAAGCAATATTGAAATCGCCACCCCAAATTAATTTAAAAGACTGAGAAGGACATTTATTCAGTTGCTCATCTAAAACCGAAAGTATCCTATTTAGGACTTTCTCAAAATCAGGTGGTGAAAGATTATTATAAAAGTTTAACAGGAAATATGTATGCCCTTGATTTACTGAGAATTTAATTAACTGATAATTCTCATCAGTAGAAATTTCTACCATTTTTTCAAATGTAAGGGTATTGGATACATAAACTGATAAGCCTCCCTTAGGTCTACCGGCAGGTGATGGACGTGCACTTGACTGAAACAATCTATACCCCTGGAGGTGAATTGCGGTTACTGACCATGTTTCCTGGCAGCATACTATGTTATGTTTTCTGATTGTTTCTAGCCAGTTCGGTTGGTCAACTTTAGAGCAGAGACCCGCAATATTCCAAAAAAGGATAGAAAGAATCAGGGTAGTAGTTAAGGTTGAAGTGACCATATTGTGTCCCTGTAATAATGGGGAGGCATCCTGTATTATAGTCCTTGGACTTTCTGTCAAAACAATAATATCTGTATCCTCTATTGGACCTTCACCAGTGGAAGAAAGACTGCCACGGCGATCCTCCAATAGGAGTACCTTTTGGGGTGATCTTAGTTTCACTGAAGGGAGCAAATCAGAATTATCCCCAAGAGTTGGAGTAAGTAATGGTCATTCAAAGTCATCTAAACCGGACAGAATGTTAAAACGATTTTGTGTGGGAATAAAAAATGGTCTTGTTATTGGATGGTAATTAAAGCTGCCCTCCTGTGTAGAGGAATTTCTCCAGAGTGAAGAATAATAATTACCTGGAGGGTTAGTATAATTATACTGATAATTAGGTATATTTCTGTGGTGTTCTTCCTGCTGTATAGGTTGAAACCTAGTGAAAGCATCCTGACATTGGAATAAAGGCCTGGGATAATCTGCTCGTGACTCCGGATGAGGCCCAACGTAGTTGGGCTCTCGATGTAATAAGGGTCTGATGATATCATCCTGATAGTAGTCCTGCGGCCTGGAATTTGAAAGGGTTATCATATTTCTGGGATAAAAATAGGTCAGGTTGCGAGGGATAATCAAATTACTGTCAGTGGGGGGAAACCAATCTAAAATGTAGCTAACTGCCTTTGTATCTCTAAAGTTAATTATAATGACATCCCCCGTGATATTCTTTTTGCTGGGCCCTAACCAAGGAAGGCGCCTAACATGTAGAATTTCACCATTCACATTAGGGGGAAGAGGGCGATTTTTTTTAAGCCAAAATATAACTTTATTTTTTAATTGATACATACATATATTAAGCATGACATTCCCCCAGTATTCCTAAGATTTCACACTCAACATCAAAAATGTCATCATAAATGCATCATCATTGACATTAAACAACTTTTAGCATCGCATAACCAGCCATAACTGTGGAATTTAATAGATATCCAGGTTTTGAGTCATAACAACGTTTCTTCATTTTAGACTTTCGAGGCTCTTGAAAACATGGTCTCTAGGTAGCCAAACACGTTTACAGCGTTTTTTCTTTCATGCCACCTGGCAAGGACATTTATAAGTGGTGCCTCGATGACAAGTACCTTATGCAGCTCTCCCTAATTTGTATCCTGCGTGGAGCAGGAAGGAGCTGAGCTAGATATAATCCACTTCATCACTAGGTGTAAAGTCGCATGTGTAAATCTGCAGCAAATCTCTTCACTGCACAGACAAGCAGTGGCGTACGTAAGGTTTAGATTGTATATGGTATATAGATGTCTTCTTGTCCCTATTTGTACCCTTGCCAAACCCACCCATGTTTCAAATGCAGTGCAGTCATTAGTGTGATTGATATTATCATCTGTCAATTCATTGATGTTGCCTTTAATGCTGTTGTTTATGATGACAGTTGTATGTTTATGACGCTCAAGTTATGGTAGCTTAGATAGCTGTTACTGCCACATGCTCATGGGTTAGGCTTTTTGGAACTTAATGATAACGGTTTTCAGGTGAAGTTTTTTTGGAGACCGTTTTTTTTTCATAAGTTTAGTCCATAATATAGTAGAGAACATCAATGTCCCTCAATAGGTTCCAGAGGTTAATGGTGTATTTTGACTCAGTACACCTGTGCACAGGACAACACCAAGTTTTATATAGCGCGAACTTGACCCGAAGATATCAAAACGCTTTACATGAGCACCAGTTGCGTTCCAGACACACGCGTTAATTTTTGCTGGGCGCGGGGAGATAAAGTGATTTACCCAGAATCACAGTATATTGAGCCGAGACTCGAACCCTGTTTCTCAGCTTCGAGGTCGACCGCTCCAGCTATAAGGTCACATCCTCTTTATTCACATAGTATAGGTTGCAGCCAACCCTTGTTTATTTAGTGCAAACATCAGTAGCTTAAAGCCGTGTCCTATATGTAATGTCGTTTTAACATGGTCTGTAGGTTCTTCCTTGTGTGCTGTACTGATGTGGCTGGGGCTTTGTGCTGTCCATAGTACACACCAGGCTTTACCTGTGCATAGAATACCATGCTCTTTATTTAATTTCGTGCAAGTATGCAGCTGCTGACATTTGGCATCCCTGTGACGGGATTGTGGGCTGGTGCACAAATGTTGCTGTCAAAGGGGTTGTGTGTATAAAAAAGTTATTTCATGCATGCCTGCTTGCTCCTGGGAATGCGTTACTATTAGCACAGGAATGGAACTTCGTTAGAACAGACCAGTTTGTTTATATAGTTTCCGCAGTTTTGTTTTTCCCCATTTTACATGCATAATTACAATATTTAATTTAAAAAAACAGGGCGTAAAGGAACGCTAAAAAAGAATACAGCTTGAAGCATCATGGAAAGTAAACGCGCACCGTTTTGCACTTTTACTGCATGAGGATACCTTTATTACCTTTAACTAGAGCATTTGTAAATTTCCCCAGTTACCACAACTTGTTTCTTACATAGAGCTACTAAGCACTGCAAATAATAAATGTCAATATGACAGAATATAGTGGTATAATTCTCCCTATCACCAGCAGGAAGGAAGGCTGTAATAACTTTGTAGGGATCTTAACGTGTAAAATGCACATCACTGGATGTTTCAGAGGCGGGCAATCTAATCTCCAAGGCGTCCTACTGGTTTATCATGCGTCATCACTACAATTTCTGATACTTTCCTGTAGGAATATTGACATATTTTCCAGCTAGTAGCACTCCTTGCAGAATCTTTTACACTGCTCCCACCCCTTTTGGGGCCCGTAAAGAGATCTTCCTGTTGCTACCCCATACCTTGTAGTTTGTGTAGTATCACCCCATAACCACGTGAACCATAGTTAATAAATAGGGGGACAGCTAGGCGTGACACCAACGACCCCCACAGCCTGTAACGCGATGCACCTGAAATAACATTTGGACATATTATTGTTGTATTAACGTATTAGCCAGCTTGGGTAGCGCGCTCACAACAGCAGAACGCCAGCGCCCAGCAGTACACGTGATGCGAAGAGCAAAAGCGCGCACACACGCTGAAATCTCAGACAGCCAAGCGAGTGCCCAGCCCCTGTCTCACATTCCCAGGAAGTGAGTAACAATAGATGCTTCGCTGGACGCAGTGCTTCGCACTGCTTACACCAGCTCGGCCTAAAAACGGGGCACAGAGCTCCAAGAATAGGGTAGTTCCCACTACCCTCCTGCTTCCCCCAGAAGCCTTAGCTGATTTTCCCAATGACACTGTCAATGTTCAGCCCCCAGCACACTCCCAATGGCCCTCCACTCCCCAAGGGAATTTCGAACTGGCAGTGGTAGCGAGCTGCAGGGAGATGTGGTAGAACACTGGGTCATCCAGGTCCATTGCCCGGGACTGCTGTCACATCAGCACGGCATAAGATTGAAGAAGCAGCCGGGATCGCTGCATCTAGAGTTGGTGCTGGTGAATTGGAGCTGGCTTTAGGCCACAAGCAGGCTTCTGACGGCGACAATGAGACTGGAACTGCTGTACGTCTGCTGAGTCAGTGAAGTTCAGATTCACACTCTTATAAACTGTTAACTGGGCCATTATTTGATCTTATAATACCTCTCTGTCTCTGAAGTAATCCTAATAATATGGATCCAATACAATTGAGTTACATTGACTTTTTAAATTCTCATAGTTTTCTATGGATGCTTTTCATATTTTCCTATCTTCTGGTGTTGATGCTTTGATGTTGATTGGGGGCTTTCATCACTGGTTATGGAGCTCCCCATTTCGCCACACAATTTTGTTGCACCATACTTCAAAAACCCAGGTTAGGAACCTAGGAGTACAGTTGGTCAAAGGATTGACAATAAAAACCACAAATATCAGCAGTGTTGAAAACATGTAATTTTCACCAAGAGCTACTATGTGAGCTAATTCCATACGTGGTGTATCCACAATGTGTGAAGACACTGGTAGTTCTGATGCTTTTCCTATTGGATTTTGGAAATGAGTTCTACCTTGGTTTGCAAAGCATCTTCTTTCCCAACAAGAGATTGTAGAATGTATAAGCCTGTTTACTGATAATACTAAAATGGATATTTATGGCTACCCTCGCTGCATTCTCTTTTAGTGTTTCAGTGGGTGGAGTCCAAAGTAGTTAGCATTGTGCGTCTAGTTTTCTACAGTTCGGGCACTCTTTTTCTAAAGGCAGAACTGACCCGCCCGAAGCCTACATAATCCTCGAGATCCTGCGGAGCCTACCTTTGAAAGTGCCTATATAAAAGAAAAACAAGCACATTGGGCTAATTGCTCTGGGTTATGCCGCCATGTCTTTGGAACACCTTTCTCCAACGTTTGAGAGGTCTGTGAATGAGTATGTTGCTATTCTTGAAACCCTAATCAATATTATATAGTACCTTACAGCAGCATATAGACATGACATACACTACTTCTAGTATTTGGTGCCAGGACACCTATGGGTATCCATCTGAGCTCTTTTCAAATCTCTTAGCTCAAAAATATAACATGACCGATAAGACAGATGATACAGTTTAGCTTTAAAAGCTGCCTGGATCTTTCAGAGAAAAGACAATGCTGAGCAGAATTTGCATATGTGAACATATTCCTTTGTCTAACCTTGCATTTACCAATGTTAGAATGGGATCAGTGCTTCAAACCTGTGCTTAGTTAAACCAAAGGAATGGAATCATCACAGTACACAGTCACTGTTAGACTTTATATCCTTGGCGAGGTATTTCCCTAAACATTTTGCCTTCATCTCTTCTTTTTTATGAATTTAATTTTGGTGGATTTAGGACTGTGCACTTTACCACTGCTAACCAGTGCTAAAGTGCATGTGCTCGCTCCCTAAAACAAGTTAAAATTGGCTTACACTTGGAGGAGGAGCCAAGACGGCATCCAAAATGGCAGCTTAGAAGCCCGGCTCCGCCGCTCGCCCTCTCCCTCCCTAGCATCCTGTAATTTATCCTGAGTCTGCACCATACCCCCGCACGGCGGAGGTAGCGCGATGCCCTCCCGTGCAACTCTGGGTTCGCGATCACCTTGGATGGCTGCGTGGCGTCGCCGCGAACAAAGCGGCCTGCGCCAGTCGTAAGCCCGGACCTTGAGCTGTGACGTGGCCGGGGTGGAATTGATCAACAGCGGATGCGGCCAGCGTAAAGGACCGGTTGACCCCCGCGGAGGTCGCTGTTTGTGGCTTTGTTGACGGACGCCAGCGGAGTGCGATGCTAGAGCTTGTGATCACATGGCACGCTTCTGACTGATTTTCTCTGCGTCGGAGCTCCGGAGACCAGATGTTCTTTCAGTCGCCCACATTGAATCTTGTGCTGTGCTGCCCGGGGTGATATGGCCCTCAGTGAGATCGCCTGCCGGCCGCGGTAGGCGCTGGACTATGGATCTTCCCCTGGGCATGGCGGGTGAGAGGCTGGTGAAGCTGCACTTATGAGGGTCCTACTCCACTCCGGCCCCAACATGTTCTACCGGGTGATAATGAGACTCCGGACGCCTGCTACGATGTTTACTATCCTGCCTAGGGGGTTCCCGGGAGCGAGGAGCGTTGCCACCGCTGACAGTGGAGAAAGGGAGTACACACTGAGGGATGTCTTTTTGGCTGTTAATGACTTTCATTCCTCCCTGAACTGTATATTGTTGGCCCTCCATGACTCGCTGGCGTCTATGGTTCCTGACATGGGACCTAGGAGCGCTGATGGGAATACGATGGGTCGGTCGGCTGTTACTGCTCAGTCGTTTGCCACCGTGGATTTCTTGGGGCGTGAGATCCTGGATTTCAACTACCGTGAGCCTGCCGGCTTGCTTTGCGCGACCGACTTTCCTTCTGGATTTCCGACATATGTACTCGCCATCAAACAGCATCGCCGGGCCCTTTCACTATCGGACAGTGACTATTGGCGGAGGGGATTTGCTACTGTACAGCTGCCTTTGCTGAGCGCCTGGCTGGCTCCTGAGAAGCAAATTTGGTCACCGGGATTGCCTGCCTATGGAACTGCTGGGTCGGAGTGTTCGTCTACTTTTACTCGGACTGGCCAGGGATGAGCATCGCATGATTGTTTTACCGATTCGATGCCTTTGGTGATGACGCAGAACTTGGCTCGCTGTTGTGATTGTGGGGGTGTGTAACGGACACATGATGATGGCTACCTCCCCTCTTGGGGAGCTTACACTCTCTTCTGGGAGGCGGTGGGGGGGGGGGACAGGGGGCGGGTGCAGGGGTCCTCCTCCATTTTCTTGTAACGGGGTTTTAGTGCTTGGGGCGACAGGCATGCCTGTAGGGGGGGGTGGGCCGTAGCCTTCTGCTGGTATGCAGGGTGGGGGATGGGATTTGTTTTCGTTCCTTTTTTGGTTTCTATGGCCCTTCTTTTTCTCTTTCTTCTCGTATTTCTTTTTTGTCTTTTCCATATTTCGCTTGGGTGGGGGGTCCAGTCTTGTTCTTTTTTGGGTCGGAATTTGGCGAGATGCGTTGCGTTTGTCTTATAACATCTGTTGACCCTGATGGATGGGGCATGGGGTTGGCGCGTAGCTATTGTAAACTGACATTCTGATTCACACGAATTTCAGGTAACTCTTTTCACATTGGTATAGACGGCGAATACCCTATTTTATGACTTGCTTCGAAATTGACTTTGCCTGACTGTATGTTCTCGGATCCTCCCTCCTATATTATAAAATGGAAGCCTCTCATATCCTGATATTTAGTGGCCACGCTCACATGTAACTCCTGTTCTTTCGATTTGCTATGATTTCGGCGCTGGCGATGCTGACTTGTGTTCTTTTATTCTGTATTGTTTTTTGATCCTAAATTGCGGCCGACCTGAATGGCTGTAGGCCCATGCCTGTATTGGTTTTAAGTGCTATTTCTGAGGTTTCCAAATAATAAAAAAAAAAAAAAAATTGGCTTACACTTGATTGGCGCATTTAATTTACATGTCGGTGTCTAGTATATGGCACTACCTGTACCCAGGGGCTGTACATTAAATACTACTACTGAGCCTGCAGCACTCATGCAGCCTCACTAATAGAATTTTTTATGGAAAGTAGTTCTTTGAAACATGGGTTAGGCCTACCATTGCTGCCTGTTGTGGAGTATTAAACTGCTATTTCAACCTGGCAAAATAAACCTTTTGCCAGGCCTAAACCTTCCCTCTTAATGTACATACGTCAGCCCTAAAGATGGCCCTAAACGCCTATAGAGCAGGGTGCACGATATTTAAAAAGAATGACCTAGATTAGTTTTTCATTACTGCAAGGCCTACCTCTCTTATAGGATAACATTGGGTTACCTTATTACTTTTAATAAGTGCTAACTTTGCATTGGGAGCACTTAAAGATATCATGTTTAGACTCAAATGAATTGTAATTTAAAATTCTCTTTGACTGTAAAGTCAGATTTTAAGTCACATTTCTGAAACTGTCACTTTTAGTAAGTTTTGCAATTTCTTATCCTAACCATTTGCGCCTTCTGCCATTGTCCTGGGTCACATGACTGAATGGCTCTGCTGTTGGGCTTTTTGTAGTTCTCCCAGACAGTATCAAATAAGGGAACTATGTGTGGGAATGACGGGTCATCATACCAGAATGGCTTGGGCAGAACTGCTCCAAGGGCTTGCCTCCAGCACACACAAAGAAACCAGACACTATCCTTTTATCACCCCAGGCATCTTGGAGCCCTTTCAGGGGAAGGGAAGAACTTTCCAGAGCCTGATGTGGGTGTAGCCAGAGTGTTCCTCAGCACAGAAAGACTGGCACCGGGTATAAATATTGAACCCTCAGAACAACTCTCCAGTACACTCCTGGACCTGTGGCAGACTTCAGAAGGACTGCCCTGCCACCAGAGGACTGCTCTTTTGCTTGAAGGACTGTCTTGCTGCTTGAAGGAGAATTGGACCATCTCCTAGAACCCAGGACCACCACCAGTGACTCCAGGGGCTTGTTGGCTGACCTCCTTTGTGATCTACAGGAACATAACAAGCTCCTGAAGCCTTAAACCCTGAAGCTGGCCTCTGCTGGAGGGAGTCCTAACTGCCAAAATGGTGGTGCTGGTGGTGCTGGTGGTACTTCTCCAAATCCTGGGACTTACAAAAATTATCCACAAAAACTTCTTGGAGAACTGACAGAAGACCAGGACCTACAAGCCCGACGATTCTCCCAAGGTGTGTTCCGGGTCTGCCTCCCAGCCCGGCGCCGTGCACATCTCCTATCCCACATTCTCAGCAAGTGAATAACACATACACACACACAGCCACACTCACGCAGGCACACACACACACACACGCACGCATGCATGCACACACACACACGCGCGCAGGCACACACACACACTCCTCACCGCTGCTGTTGGGGACAATCCTCCATGGAGCGCCGGGTCCTCGGCTCCCGATTGATGGGCGGGCGGGGGCGACGCGGCCAGGGGCTCCCGAGCAGGGACAGGCTGACAACTTCTAGCCTGCTAACTTTCTGCAGCTCCGGCGGGACCTGCGGTGTGCTGCGGGAACTGCGGCTGTGGTGCACGGGCGGGGCAGGATGGCGGCTGCGCAGGATTCGTAGCCCCTGCCCTTCGACCGCCTCCGGGACTCCGCCCTGCTAGCGCGCCATTGGCTGAGCGCCCCTCAGCGCTGGCTTGTTTGTGAATGTTTTGGTAGTTTGGACTGTGTCGTCAAAAGCAATGTAATTGTTGGGGTTACTGTCTGTTTCCTCGGTACCTATTGGTTTCTAGTGAGTTAGACACGAAATGATTTCTATATGTGGGCAGGACCTACAGGATGAACTATACTTTACTTACGTCAGTGTTCAAATGGGGAAAAACAAGTGCAGGTACTCACCCAAAGAAGTTGCGGAGTTTGGGCGGGGCTAGGGAGTGGGCTTGAGTGTAAGCAGTTAATGAGCTCCGGGTGGAAGGTTGGTAAATTGAATACCACCAATACTGTGTAATACTACCCTCTGTTATTTGCAGTGCTTGGGTGAAGATAAAGAGTTAATTTAATTTCACTGAAGGTGACTATGTTCACTACATTATGTAAAAGTACACATGATTATGTGTCCCATTATAAACAAACTTTAGCCAAAGGACTGCAGTGATATCTCAATATTTTGACTCTCTCCTCTCGTGCCTGACTCTTTACCTCTTCCGCAGTCTCTCGTTTCCCTTATCTGCTCCTGAGCACGTATCCACTGGTTTGTCTCGTATCTTTCGCTTATCCTGTTCCTTATTGTTTCATCATCTTCCTTCCATGCCTACCACTACTTTTTCTCACTGATATCTCCACGTTTCTCCCCTTTCCCTCCAAAGTTCTCCTTTCTCATGCCTCTGTAACCTAGATCGCTTTCCTCTGTCTCTTACTGTCCAATGCCCATATTACTACCTCCTCCTGTCGTGCTTTTTCTCCCAGCCCTGCCTTTCCATCTCCTCCGTCTCTCCTTAGCGCAGTCTGACCAGGGCCTCCTCACACAACGGGGAAGAGGCGGCATTCACCCCCAAGCTCCCTCTCTCATCCTGTCCTGCTCTCTAAAATGTAATTCACTTCACATAGAGCAGTGTGCAGACCTTTATTTCAAAAAGCTAAATGCTAGCTGCAGGAAGAGACAGGCTTGGAGTAACTAAGGGCCCACTGGCAAGTTTTATTCCATTGGCAATTCTCACCCGTACCTTCCAAGCCCCAAGCATCTGCTCACTTCCTCTGGTTCCGCCGTGTTCTTTCTAGATGTTTCGCTTCTTTCTTTTAAAAGATTCATGTTCATTAAATGTTTTAAAAGCATCTCCCGCACCACTGACTACCGTATTATACTGTGAGAGTTCGCCATGATAATGGAGACTGGGCGCCCAGTAGCCACCGACCACCAGTCATCTCCACTACTCTGCCTTCTCCTGACAGGCTCCTACACTTCCTTACCTTTCTAGTTTGTTATCTGCAGAGTGCTGACACTATCACTACTTTTTCCTTCTTTGCACCAGATAATTGTTCAGCGCTGGAACTGATTTCTGTTGTCTCCAGGATGAAAGGACAAACATTGTTACATTACTGTCATTGTCTCTTAGTTTTTTGAAAATATGGCAAACTGAGCTTACTTTCATGAAGGAAACGGAATGCATTTTTCTACATTTGTTCTTAATGGTGCTAAGTGGAATTTTAAACTTTTCTGTGTGCTGGTTTTGCTATGTTATGGCTATAAGGTGAAGCATTTAATACAATGGATGAATAATGCTAAATAGGCGTACCATCTGTCCACGTAGCTAACACTTTTTTGCCTCCATCCTCTGATTCTGTTGGCTGCTTCATTAGCTACACAATGCTTCTGATCGGTTTATATGTGTATTTGATGCTGTAAAGAAACAATAGCTCTTGGAGCTGTATCACCTCTACATATAAATGCAATTTAGAGTCAGTCAATACTGTTAGACTAAATTGTGAGCTCCTTATTAGCTTGGTAATTTGCTATTTTGTGCTATTTTAATATTTTTTGTGACATTCACAGTGTGAAAGGACGACTTTCTAAAATGCCTCAGATTACCATATAACCTCATATCACCAAGGATGAAATGCTTCAGTCCTGATTTTCTCATATAGAAATCATTGTTTTCACGTTAGAGCACGAGAAGTGAACTAGAACTACAGCCCCCAAAATGCACAGTAAAATCCAGGACTAAAGCACTGCGTTCTTGGTGACATGTAGTTTCCTGGTGATCTTCTCATGCTGCCCCTACAGCATGCCACTTCGCTCTCTAAGCTGATGTTCACATTAGCTGTTCACAACTCAGGAACGCGCCCTTTTCCTGCTTTCAAGTAAGGACAGACTCGTGTGAGAGACTGTGTGAAAACTAAGCAAAGACCCTCGAAGAGCATCTGCGCTCGCTGCTGACAAATGAGTGGACACACTACTTTAGTACACTGCGCCCTCACACTACTTTAGGCCACACACACTGCGCCCACACACTACTTTAGGCCACACACACTGCGCCCACACACACTGCGCCCACACACTACTTTAGGCCACGCACACTGCGCCCACACACTACTTTAGGCCACGCACACTGCACCCACACACGACTTTAGGCCACGCACACTGTGCCCACACACTACTTTAGGCCACGCACACTGCGCCCACACACTACTTTAGGCCACGCACACTGCGCCCACATACTACTTTAGGCCACACACTGCGCCCACACACTACTTTAGGCCACACACACTGCACCCACACACTACTTTAGGCCACACACACTGCGCCCACACACTACTTTAGGCCACACACACTGCGCCCACACACTACTGTAGGCCACGCACACTGCACCCACACACTACTGTAGGCCACGCACACTGCACCCACACACTACTTTAGGCCACGCACACTGCGCCCACACACTACTTTAGGCCACACACACTGCGCCCACACACTACTTTAGGCCACACACACTGTGCCCACACACACTCGACCCACACACTACTTTAGGCCACACACACTGCGCCCACACACTACTTTAGGTCACACACACACTGCGCCCATACTCTACTTTAGGCCACACACTCTGCACCCTCACACACTCTGCACCCTCACATACTCTGCACCCTCAATGCAACATACACTCCAAATACCACTCAGTGCCACATAATTACCCGCCACATAATTACACTGCACTCAATGCAACATACACTCCAAATACCACTCAGTGCCACATAATTACACGCCACATAATTACACTCTACTGAATACAACAAACACTCCAGACAATACCACTCAGTGCCACATAATAATATGCTACATAATTACACTGCGCTCAACGCAACATACACTCCAAATACCACTCAGTGCCACATAATTACACGCCACATAATTACACTGCACTCAATGCAACATACACTCCAAATACCGCTCAGTGCCACATAATTACATGCCACATAATTACACTGCACTCAACGCAACATTCACTCCAAATACCACTCAGTGCCACATAATTACACGCCACATAATTACATTGCACTCAATGCAACATACACTCCAAATACCACTCAGTGCCACATAATCACACACCACATAATTACACTGCACTCAATGCAACATTCACTCCAAATATCACTAAGTGCAACACAATTACACGCCACATAATTACACTGCACTCAATGCAACATACACTCCAAATACCACTTAGTGCCACATAATTATATGCTACATATTTACACTGCACTCAATGCAACATACACTCCAAATACCACTCAGTGCCACATAATTACATACCACATAATTACTCTATCCATCTATCTATCGCCCTCACTCTATCGCCCTCACTCTATCTATACCCTCACTCTATCAATCTATCTATCGCCCCTCACTATCAATCTATCTTATCTATCGCCCTCACTCTATCGCCCTCTATCTATCAATCTATCGCACTCACTCTATCGCACTCACTCTATCTATCGCCATCACTCTATCTATCTATCGCCCTCACTCTATCTGTCTATCGCCCTCACTCTATCTATCGCCCTCACTCTATCTATCGCCCTCCCTCTATCTATCGCCCTCACTCTGTCTATCGCCCTCTACCTATCGCCCGCCCTCTATTTATCGCCCTCATTCTATCTATCTATCGCATCACCTCAGCATCACTCAGGGGCACCACAGCATCACTCAGGGGCACTTCAGCATCACTTAGGGGCACCACAGCATCACTATGCGCTACCACAGCATCAATCTGTGCAACCATTCAACAACAACTGGTTTAAATATGTTCTATCAATGTTTCAAGCTTTATTACAAATGTCACAAAAAGATGTTAATATTTCACTTCTGTTCTTAGATTTTCGTCACAATAAAATACACTGAACATAATCTTCACAAAAGTTATTTACAAAAGTTTACGTTATTTCCATTATAAATTACAATAACTTTTATTTAAGTATTAATTATTTAAAAAAATTAAAAGCCATTGTTATTTGTAATATCAATACATCTAAGTCTCGTAAATACAACACATATTGCATTAAAAATGCTATAGGTGTCACATTTGCCAAAAATATAACTATTGGCATTGTAAATGACAAAGCAATTAATTTAGCTATTTTCAAAACCAACCCATAAATAAAAAAATTGTCATTTACAATACCAATAGCTCAAACTTTCCTAATGCGAGACCTATTGCATTACAAATGCTTGTTTTAAATCTGTTTAAATGTTACAGCATTATTTATATGTAGTTAGGCAGATGCATCTTTTTTTACATTTCTAGGTTTGGCACAAGATGTGACCTTAGTTCTAATTTATATTTTGCTTTGGAGTATCCACATTATAAGTGTGCTGCAGGACACATCCAGAAGTCAAGAAACCCTTCCTATAAAAAGCTTCCCCATTATGAGATGTCACTAGTGCTTAACCTCCAAGTATCTTGTGCGTTTTTTTGTCAGAAATAGGTTTTGCAGACGAAACTGTGAAACTTATTCAAAAAGGTGTTTGCAGAATAAATTCCCTGAAATCGTGCTTCGTTGAGTTGTGGGGTTATCAACAGTACACATTTAAGCCTGAGAAACTTACATTTTGCACACCTCTAAATGTAACCTTTATTGTGATTGAAACTGGTTTATTTATGCTTTGAAAATAACATTATTTAGAGCATCACTTCTTTTTTTGTTTTTTACAAATACCTAGAAGAAAATATGTAATTTAGAGTTCGCGTAATCTTTTTTCCTGACTAAAGCTAAGGCAGTTAGGTGTATTCAAGTTGTTTGCCTTATTATATTGGTTCACCACTGCAAGCTGCTGTGATTCGTTAAGGATACCATGGTAAACCTGTTCTTGCCTGCAAATCATGTCATTTTGAAAATTGCCTTGATTAAGATTATTTCATTATGAGACGTTAAAAAGTAACACCTCTGAATATCAGTGCTGTTATGTGCAGGCTAGGTTCAATTTGGTTCTCCTCTGACCGCCCTGAGGAAGGTCCTTTTGTCAGCGTGAAACACACCATTTTGGTGGGGAGATGATCTTGACCTGTTATTTGATGCAATTGTCAGCAAGGAGCTTGATGGAAAATATAAACAAAATTGTACTGTACTGATTCATCTGGCAGTGTTGTGCAGTCATTAAACAATGCTGTAATTGCTGGATGTGTCTCATATGCTGCTCTCGCCGTCTGCAGCAGCAAGACTGAGAAATTGTTAAACATTTTAGGAGGCAGCAGTTGAAGAAGGTTTGAGTTTTAAATACTTAATGTACTCTAGTGAGTTTCACTGGTCCTGTGTTTAAAAAAAATAATATCCCTCATTAACAAACGCTAGTTCTTGATGTGCAAGTATTACAAACTAGGTTTTCTGTATTTGTTTGTCAACAGGCTGCTGTCAAACGCAACTCGGCTGACGACAACTAGGAACGCAGTGTGGGCTCTTTCGAATCTGTGCAGAGGCAAGAACCCCCCTCCAGATTTTAGCAAGGTATGTCTAGAATCACATCCTCCTCCTCCTTATAACCAAGGATGTGCCTTACATCGACATAACTAGCAGTCTTCTATTGAGTTAATCATTTTTTCAAGTCATTGGATTGCACATTTTAATTGTTCAAATAATTTGCCCATTTCTGATTACATTATTTTGAAATATAGTGGAAAACTCAAGCTTCATGTTATTTTAATGTTAAGAGTGCAAAGTGAAATAGCATTTTTAATTGAACAGTTTAGTATTCATTTACTGCTTTAACAGACGTAAATCCGGATCTGCTGATTTAGGGTAAGGTTCATGAATGGAGTTGAGAGCATTCCGTAGACCCTTGCAGACAAAGATCATTTAAAAAGGAAATAGTTTAATGATGCTCCATAGATAGACATTGCAGCCTGAGTGGGCCCATTAAAACAAAATGAATAAGACTTGGTGGAAGCTGAGCTGGCCACTGAAGTATAACTGGACAGTTGAAAGCGAATGCACTGGCTATTAAGGCGTCAAAAGACTGACACCATATGATTTGTTCCTCATCGTGAGAGGTTTTAAGCAAGGAAGTTGGGTCTTTGATTTAGCATAAGGATGTGAAAGAAAAAAAATTCATGAACATGAAGCAACACCCACAATGTTCAAACCTGTCACAGGGTGCCCATTCATGAGCCGTAGGCCTCTGGAAACCCAGTACCAAAAGCTCTAGTGATCATGGAAGAGGCAGTTTTTAAAGATGTTAAAGAAAACCACAATAAAAGAGGTCTCCGTTCAATGACCTGGGATTGTTGCAGATTGTCTCTTGTTTCCAGTAGTTTGACCAAGAATGCCTTTTTGCAAGAGGGTTGTAGTTTTATTTGTTCTTGCATATTGTGTATTGCATATTGTTTATAGACTTTGTAAGAAGGTTTGAGCTCCTGAGGGAAAATTATATTTGTGAGTGAGCTGTTGATAATGATCCTGATAATGAATCCATGTAATTAGAAAGAAGAATGTCATTAAAGATTCCGTGGTGGACCAGGATCACTCGGGTAGCCTGACATGCAGAACTGTGTTGCAAGTTATCCACATTTCGCTGCTCAGAGCATTGACAGAGAGAGAAGGTGTCACTAATCTTGGACAGGTGTCAAGGTACCTTGATACGATCAGTTAAAGGAAGACGTGGTACTGTGGCTTCTAGAAAGAAGTCCAAATCCTATATTTTAATACAAAATCTGATGCTGAGTGGTCAGTGCCCATGATGGAAGCACTATATATACTTCGCTGTTAAAAGCAGTGCCCTTTTCTTCATTAATCCATTCCACTTAAGACAAACACCATTCCTGGAGCTGATTTATGGTTTTAATCCGGTTAGGTGTAATCATTGTAGTTCCTCTGGTAGTGCATATTCCATGAGAGATATAAGTGAATTAAAAGCCAGTGGCAGAAATAGGCCTGTTCACAATATTTTGTATAGTCTGCAGATCATGCGATAAAATGAAAATCAGCTCTGCCTCTAGGCCAGAAGAATACGTTTTGATTTGTTGTATGTCTTAGCACTATTATTAGTTGCAGCTTTATATATCATGGGGTGGACGTATCGTACCACGTGGAATAGCCACTCCAAGGACATCATTATCGTTCTGAGTTCATTAGATTATTGTGGTCCATGAATATGGTTTGGAGGCACTTGGTAGTTGTATATCTAAAGATATTGATTTATGTGAGTATGCATAATGTATGGTATTCTAGAATGATGACTGTGATGGAGTTTACCTATGCATGTCATGTCACCAACATTTTGCAACAGTAGGTCTTCATTATCTTTCCATTACTTGCTTATGGAAAGAGTTATCTGGTGCATGCCGGACATCTTTGTGCTTTCATTGGTGTAGGCACTTGTTGAAATATCTGGGTTGCATGTAGAATATGTGTGCTCTGATCCTTTAAAACATTCAGTTTAGTCATTTTGATGAAGAGTCAAAAGATGAACAGCAGCTTTCAGCCAAGAGATGCAGTTTTAAGTTCATTTTTACCGGTAAGGTAATAACGTACCACTATAGAGACCTCCTGCGAGGAGGTCGGCTTCATTTTCCCTACACAAGTGGCACAAGTAACCCCGGAGAAAAAAGACCCCGCTGATTGCAAGACTGTCCCCGAGTATGGGGGAATCTGGCTTTCAGCTGGCTCCAACTGTCTTGGTACAGAGAATGAGTGTTGTTGAGATGAGAGGTCTGAGATGAGATGTATTCAAAGACCAAACTCTCACTTGTTCTTTAAACTCCATCACACTTTAAAGTTGAGGACAGAAGCACAGCTTCTTGTCAGGGAACAGATATCCTAAGTCCTTCAATCCTTATGAAGGCTGGCAGCCATCATCCAGATTGGAGACTATTTCCTGAGCAGCAGGCCCTGTCAGCCTGCTGTTTACAGAATCTTCTGAAACTACAGTCTTCATGCCTAGGAGTGATGCCTCATTCCAAGCTCCACCTTTGTTTACTGCAAAGGCATCTGGAAGAGCATGGGGAGAACTACTGGATGAGCCCCAGTTCCAGTCGCTTCTGTTTCCTACTTTCCAGGAATGGTTAAATGCTCCCAGCCTTTTGGTGAGATGCCCCTTCTTCCTGTCCCATCCATAATCTCTTATCATGTATGGATCAGAGTCGCATTACATTAAGTCTCCATCATTACCTTGTTGCAAAAGTCTGATTTGCCCTTTCACATAAATGATTTGGAGCAGAATGTAATCTTTCTTGAACTGAAAGTCTTTACTCCAGTGGAGAAACCCAGCATGATGATCCAGATGAACAGTACCACACATCTGTTCTGTGTGGGGTTGCTAAGTCTATTAGTCTACTAGTGGGCTTCCAGCAATGTGTTTTAAAGCAGGACATGTTCTTGCAAGTCTCTTGCCTCGCTAGGATCGATAATACCAGATCCTACAGCCAAAGTGAACTTACACTCAACATTTGAATGGGAAATTGCCCAGAAAGGCCTCCACTCTATTTTTGAAGCTGGAAGTGACAAAGTTGTACATATATCACCTACTATCTCCATGCAAGTACTTTCCCTGCTGGATGGATTGTGAGAATTCCTGTATGCCTTTCCTCAATTTCTATCATTCTTGGGGCCTTCAGACGATCAGGGTGAGCCCAGAACACTCATAATCTGTTACAAATGTGACAAATATCCCGTCTGCCATATTAAAAGTTTCATAGGATATAATCGAATTGTAATTTGGCGGATGGGATATCCGTCACATTTGTGCCTGAGTTACCCTGTCTGCCAAGATCGTAATCAGGTCGTCAGTTATCAGACTTAGGAATAGCTTCCCCTAGATCAGATTTTCAAGCTAGCCCCATCTACTGTGTCTGTACTGCATCCACTCCCTCAGAGAAGTGGTCTCCTGCCAGTGGAAGAAGCATGCTGTTGTAAACGTCCCTACCATTACCCAACTTTTACATAAGGTTTCTGAGGCTCTAACTTTTGTAAGATAGGTGTGTAAACGGGAAGGCTATTGTATATGTATTTTCTCACAGAACTTGGAGGCCAGACCCTAATCTCGAGTTTAGGATAGCAACCCAAACATCTGCTCAGTGGATCAGGTTATGTTTTTCTTCATCACCTTGCTGAGACAGAGTGCTGGTGGCCACCTGCAATACTTAACTTGGACCCATTGCAGCCTACTAGAGTATGATTGGGGGGGACCATTTTTATGGCAAATAAGGCCATCAAAAATACTTATGGCTTCACTAATTCATCTGTTCCCTCTGACTCTGCAAGTTGAAGCTGAGCCTGATTAATGACGAGGGGGCACATGCATCAACCTATTTAGGAAGTGCAAACGGTGCGAATCGGTAAATTCGGCCGTTTGCACTTCCTAAATACGTTTTTGGGATGCATCAAACACTTTTTCAGAATTCGCATTTTTTTGCATTTCTTAAAAATGCGAATGCATTTAAGGAATCGCATTTGTGCGATTCCTTAAATGCAATGCATCATTTAAAAAAAAAATGCGAATTATGAAATAGGAAGTGCAAATTAACATGAGGTTGACCCTCTTGTTAATTTGCGAAAATCTGTCAAAAAGCTAAAAAATGCATTTTTTAAACTGTCATGTTACAGACACACATGTCCTTAGTACATGTGTGTGTGAAACATGCACTTTCAAATGCATTTCAGGGGTGCAGGGGGGGTCCTTTGGACCCCCCCCCCTGCACCCTTGGAATGCATCAACAAATTGCGAATTTGTAAATGCCTTCCCATTGACTCCTATGGGCCTTTTGGCCCATAGGAATCAATGGGATTTGCGAAAATGCACTTAGGAATTCGGTATTTATTTGCGATTCGGTAAAAATTGCGATTTTTACCGAATCACAAATAAATACCGAAAAAAATGATGCATAGCATTTTGCAATTCTTAATTTGCGATTCAGTAATTTTCGCAAATTTAGAAATGCTAAATGTATGAATGATGCATGTGCCCCTTTTGAACCATTAGCATCAGTGAAGTAAGAAGTCTCCCAGGTGAGACTTATTTCTTGATGTCCATAACATCACAGGTGACAATCAGCGCTCTAAGCATCTACCTTACCTTACATTACATAACGTCTTCCACATGCATGAGCAATCTTCAACCCTTGCACTTCAGAGCCCTTTGCATTATTCTTTGGGGATGTG
The DNA here is from genome assembly GCF_964261635.1 of Lissotriton helveticus. Taxonomy (NCBI): domain Eukaryota; kingdom Metazoa; phylum Chordata; class Amphibia; order Caudata; family Salamandridae; genus Lissotriton; species Lissotriton helveticus. The sequence goes on along the minus strand of NC_136067.1, from coordinate 889,586,958 downwards.
ATGGTCTTGAAGCCTCACCCACCTTTTGTTCCAATGGTGATGTCTGAATTCCATCTGAACAAGGAGATTGTTTTTCTGATTTTTTTTCAGCTGAGAGGACACTGCTCAGTAAGGACATCAGGCACATCTTACACTTTCATGTTGGTAGCGCAAGGATTCAAGGTTCAGACACTTTCTTCTGAAAGACAGATAAAAGTGTTAGCATTGACATACATTAGGCTGTAAAACTGATAGAGGTAGGTATACAGAAAAGGTGGAGGATGGGCCTGTGGATGCTGGAGCATGGATTAGCAGCAGGACACAGGAGATGCACAGGTCAAGGAGGAGTCAGTGCGAGAAAGTTTACAAGGCTATGTAGCTATAGTCAGCACTAGACAGCTTGCCGAGCAGCTTCCAGTGCGTTGTAAAGATCCCTTGGGTTCACACCTGACTTACTTTGTGTCTTAGGTTTGTTTTGTTAAGTCGCTGAGTTCCCCTCACGTTTAGAGCTTTGTATTACTTGCTTGCATCTAGTTATTGCTCTTACCGTTTTGGGCAGTAGTGATCAGTTATGCTTCTCTTGTGTTTGAAGGTTGTGTCCCGGTCACCCGTGAACATGAGACTCTGAACCCAGTCCTGATCTCACTGTTTTTTTCCCTATATCATCTCTTCCACACTGGTTATGCTTTTGGGACTTGTTGCAGACTCACTGGGTATAATAGGGAGGAGGTTAGAGACTGATGTCACAAAGTTGGGGTGCAACCCAATTTCTGATCACTAGACCAGTGACCTACATTCCACTGAACCGTTGTTTTTGAATTTTAAGGTAATAATGCTAACTTAGCAGCTGCTAAAACCACAATTGAAGGATGAAAAACATCATGTATTGTTAATTACCTCACACTAAATGTCCAGCGTCCAACTAGGCAAGGGCACTCTACTCCAGGGATAAAACTGTTGGTGGCATTCTCCAAGCATGCACCTGTCTAGCAAGAATGTTGGATGGCTACAAGGGCTACTTTGCACACTATGCTCTCACGGGTTTGTCGTGAACCCCAACTTTTCTGGCCATTACTAGTAGACTTGCTGAGCCTGATAGGCTTTTGCCTCCTTTCTGAAGAAAAGGAAAGCTGTCCGGTGCCTCCCAGCCCTCCCCACTAAGTTATGGTAATATGAGTATGAATGTTAGGTGTTATACATTACCTGTCAGAGTACTTCTCATTAACAGGTATTTTGCCAGAGCCTCCACCCAAACTGTACCCTCAAAATCGGTAAATGCACACAGTATTGATATTTTATAGGGTACTATGATTTATTATATTCTGCTCTTCTACATGTGAAGTAAGCAATAATGATCACGAAAATGATAAACAATTCAGCATATAATATATATGTATTAAACCAATAGTCAAATTTGCTCCAATCATGTTTATCACACTTCCCTATCCTATTAGTCTAAAATTTGCACTCTAGTGACTAGATTGTTATGAATGCTAGTTAAATTATTATTTTCTACTGCCTGTATGAACTTCATATTTCAGCATCCCTCCTGCAACCGGTTTGTCCAAGTAACCCACCACCTTTGGTCAGAACCATAATACCTTAAATGTACATTGTATTGTAATTGCATTTATATAGCGCTTACTACCTCTGACGAGGTGTTGAACCACTTTTTCGGCTAATTGTATGCTACTCCAGAAGCCATAGAGGATTAGTGGTGAATTAGAATAGTGAAATATGAAGGTAATTTGAGTGGTGGATATGTTAGTCAGCTATTTAGATTGAGAAGAATAGTGGAGGGATAGAAGAGGGAAAATGGTTTGCATTTATATAGTGCTTGCTACTCCTGATGACGTGTTTAAGCACTTTTTTGGCGAGTAGCACGCTACTCTGGAACCCATAAAGGATTAGTGGTGCATTAGTTTAGTGAAATATGAAAGTAATTCTGAGTGGTGGATATGTTAGTCAGTTCTTTGGATCGAGAAGGATAGTAGAGTGATGGAAAGAGTTATCTGGTGCAAGAGGACATGTTTGCTCAGCAGTACCAGGTGTAAAAGAGTATTATAAGCTTTGCAGAGATTAGCTTTAACACAAACTTAAATCAAGGACTGTGATGCATTCTGACGAAAGTGATACAATATGGCAGCAGAAAAAAACTACCAATACAACCTGAAACACATCTTAACAAGTATGCAGACACGAAACAAGGATTCCATGTGGTACTAAAATAGCACTAGTTGGCTGCATTAAGCAATGTTTTAATTAAACACTATTCAATGCCTATAGGCAGATTATTTACTCTCACACATATACTCCACCACTCACTACATATACAAACTGCCGATGTATCAACCATAATAAACTTGGACTGATATATCAACCAGGCTACATTTTTATTTGACACAAACATAAAAAGATAACTTGTTATCAGAGGAGTCCTACAATCCAACCACAACATTCGTTCACTGACCAGAATCACCATGTCTTATCAACAAACTGTCCATGCACGAAGTGACTTAGCTAAAAAGCTATAATTTTGGAAAAACATTTTCCAAACGTTTGTGTCTTGGCATTGCGAGGTCACAGCAGCAAGTGCAATCTTCTAGATTTAACATTTTCTTTGGGTAAGATTTTGAGATTTCACATTTGCCTCAGCCAGTCATACTGTCTGCCATACATTTGCACTGGCCCTTAGTCCTCACATGTTTATAGTCAGAAAGCTGGTCCTCTGATATGATGCAGGGACAAGTTTTGGGATAATTATTCTTAACAGGGTTCAGACCACTCCCTCCCCCAGAACCCAGAGCAGGAACTGGAATACGTTTACAATTGCAGAGATGGAAGGATGCCTCAAAATCAGCTGTCTATGGAGTGAGGCGTTCCCTTTCGTCCTTTCCTTCCACCTAACACAGTGACCGTATGAGCGCTCAGCAAGATGTGGAGGGTCAACAACATGCCTCTCCACTTCTGAATGATTTAAAGTCTGGAGCAGAAGAAAAGATGCTGAGCCCATGGAACCAAACAGGCTTTGGAAACAACTATGACACTTTAGAGAATCTTAAAACATTGTATTTGCTAGCCTGGAAACGTCTAGTACAAGCAATAGCAGGGCTCTTTGCCCGTTTTATTGACATGCGTCCGGCATTTGAAACAATAGACTGTAATGTGCCAGGGGCGGCTCTAGGGTCATGGTGGCCCTGGGCAGGGAGTGTAGGTAGGGGCTCCTGGAAGAGGGGGTCCGGGCGAGGCGGAGCGCGGAGGCCAGTAAAGAGGGGGGGGTCAGGGTGTTTAGAAGTGGAACAGAGCCAGAGGCCGCCAAATCCCTGCCAGGGGCCACCACGCAAATATGTATCCATCCTCAGAGGATTATTTTATTAAGGATATATATTGGTGTGGTGGCCCCTGGGGTTTGGTGGCCCTGTGCAGGTGCACAGCTTGCACATGCCTAAGGCCGGCCCTGAATGTGCAATGGCCTAAATTAAAAGGGTGGGTAGCAGACCTCAGCCTCTTGAAGGCCATTCACATATATTATACAGTTTCACGAGTCAAGATGAATATGGACGATGTAAGTCACTTTCTAAAAGGTTTGTGACTACTAGGGGCCTTAAGCAGAGCTGCGTTTTATCCCCAATGCTTTTTAATCTCTATGTGGCCGACATTACAACATTTCTGGGTTATCAAAGAGCCTGCACCCTAAGGTTGGATGTCTCGACAAACACCAACGACACCCTCAGCACCGCCGAACACCTGCAGTTCCAGATGCACACTGACCCCAACACCACCCTCAGAGGAACCCTCATCTACAGACCCTCTGGACCCCGACCACAGTTCAGCGACTCCATCGCCACCTTCATCAGCACACACGCCCTCGCCTCCATGGACTACATCCTGCTCGGGGACCTGAACTTCCACCTCGAGAACAACGAAACCAACTCCACCACCCTGATCGACAACCTAGCCAAACTCGGACTCAGGCAACTCGTCACAACACCCACCCACTCCGCTGGTCACACGCTTGAACCCATCTTCTCCGCAAGCCCCCACGTATCCATCAACCACAGCACCAAACTCCACTGGACCGACCATCGCTGCATCCACTTCACCTTCAAGAAACCCACTACACATCACCGCACCCAACAGATGTCTCGCCGCTGCTGGAGCAAAGTCACCGAATACCAGCTAACCACCATCCTCACCCAGAGCCCACCCGCCGACCCTACCGACCCCGACACCGCCGCCCGCAACCTCAGACAGTGGATCAACGACTGCGCCAACACCCTCGCCCCGATCAAGAAACCCTCCAACAGTCACACTAACAAGAGAGCCAGCTGGTTCACTGAAGACCTCTGGGCCTCCAAGCAAACCTGCCGAAAGCTGGAGAAGATCTGGCTCCGTGAACGAACACCGGACAGCCATGCAGCCAACAAGAACGCCACCCGCAGACACCATCACCTCATCAGATCCGCCAAAAGGGCCTCCTTCAAAGACCGCCTAGACAACAACGCGCACAACAGCAAAGAGCTCTTCAACATCGTGAAGGAACTCTCCAACCCCAGCTCCAACACCAACAACGTTCCACCCTCGCAAGACCTGTGCGACTCGCTGGCCACCTTTTTCCATCGCAAGATCGCAGACATCCACAACAGCTTTAACGCCACGACCGCCCCGACAACCACTGAGATCTCTGCCCCCACGACCACCATCCGCACCAACTGCCTGCTCTCATGGATCAACTCAATGACGACGACACCATCAAGATCATGAAAACCATCCACTCCGGATCTCCGTCAGACCCATGCCCATCAGACCCATGCTCACACCACATCTTCAACAAAGCCAGCACAGCCATCGCATCCCATCTCCAGAAAGTCATCAACACCTCCTTCGAGACAGCAACCTTCCCAGAGAGCTGGAAGCACACAGAGATCAATGCCTGACTCAAGAAACCCAAGGCGGACCCCAAGGACCTCAAGAACATCCGGCCCATCTCCCTGCTCCCGTTCCCGGAAAAGGTCATCGAGAAGACCGCCAATGAACAACTGACCCGCTACCTCGAGGAGAACAACATCCTGGACCCTTGCCAGTCCGGGTTCCTCCGCAACCACAGCACCAAGACTGCCCTTATCACCGCCACCGATGACATCAAGTCCCTGCTGGACAACGGAGAAATGGCGGCCCTCATCCTCCTGGACCTATCAGCCACCTTCAACACGGTCTGCCACCACACACTACGAATATGCCTCCACAATGCCGGGATCCAAGAGAAGGGCCTGGACTGGACCACCTCCTTCCTCTCTGGCAGAACACAGAGCATCCGCCTTCCCCCCTTCGGCTCCGAAGCCACCGAGATCATCTGCGGCGTACCCCAGGGCTTATCCCTCAGCCCAACTCTGTTTAACATCTACATAGCACCACTCGCCCACGTCGCCTGTTGGCACGACCTCCATTTCATCTCCTATGCCGATGACACCCAGCTGATCCTCTTCCTCACCAAGGACCCCCACACCGCCAAAACTCTCGAAGGAATGAAGGCCGTCGCTGAATGGATGAGGAACAGCCGACTGAAGCTGAACTCGGACAAGACGACGGTCCTCATCCTCGGATCCACCCCTTCAGCTTGGGCCTATTCCTGGTGGCCGACCGCACTGGGAACCGCCCCAACACCCACCGACCACGCACGCAACCTAAGGGTCATCTTCGACTCCACCCTCTCAATGACTAAACAGGTCAACGCCGTCTCCTCCTCCTGCTTCAACACCCTCCGCATTCTCCGCAGGATCTACAAGTGGATCCCCACTGAAACGAGAAGAACGTTCACCCAGGCCCTCATCAGCAGCAGGTTGGACTGCGGAAACACCCTCTACTCAGGAGCCTCGGCCAAACTCCTGAGATGGCTCCAATGCATCCAGAACACCTCTGTGCGCCTGATCCTCGACATCTCTCGTTGCAGCTACATCACACCCCACCTGACAGACCTTCACTTGCTCTCGGTCAACAAGAGGATAACCTTCAAGCTCCTCACCCACGTACACAAGGCACTCCACAACGCCGGACCAACGTACCTCAACAGACGACTCAGTTTCTACATCCCCAACCGCCAGCTCCGCTCTGCCGACCTCGCCCTCGCCACAGTTCTCCGCTTCCGAAGAGTGACCTCCGGTGGCAGATCATTCTCCCACCTCGCCGCCAAGACCTAGAACACCCTCCACCTACGGCAGACCCAAGACCTGCTGACCTTCAGAAAACTCCTCAAGACCTGGCTTTTCGAGCAGTAGCAGCATTCCCCACCCCAGCGCATTGAGATCCTCACGGGTGAGTAGTGCGCTTTACAAATGATATGATTGATTGATTGATTGAGAAGGACACCCTGTTGCACCCCTGAAATTGTGATGTGCACCCAAGTTGCTCACACCCATGGCCCAAGGGCATGTGTGTGTGTGCAACATAAAACTTGAAAAATGCACTTTAATGCATTTTTCAACGTTTTTGCAAATTACCGACCAGTTTAATTGCTCAGTAAATCGCTATTTAGAAGTGGTTCTTGCATTGCAGTTATGGAATCGCAAATTACGATTCCTTAAATGCCATCGCAATTTAGGAAATCGCAAAAAATTGTGATTATCTAAATGCGCGTCCCCAACAATTTTATGCATCACAGAAGGCCTATTTTGCGATTGCAGAAGGGCGATTTTTGAGAATCGCACCGTTTGCGCTCGCAAAAACGTTTGATGCATGTGCCCCTACGTCCCTAAAGTCAACAGGACTGAAACATCTGCTGTCTCTACTAAAAGTCTACGATTTGGAAAATAAACTCCAAGTTAATTATTTAAAAAACCTATGTGGTTACATTTGGGAAGAAAGTAAAATACATAAATTGGTGTTTTGGGGAGGCAAAAAATCAAGCAACTTGATAAATATGTTTTTGGGAGTACATTCGACACCAGACCTTCCTAGATAGAACATATGGATTTCAGGGGAAAAACATAACAACCAGGAAATCTATTGGCAGCTTTGCCAAGCTCCATGGAGGAAGAGCAATTGCCCACTCGCTCACAGCACTAACGACCAAATTTATACCATCGCTACTATATGCCTCACCAGTATTTAACCATAAGATATTAAATGAATTGGAAAAATCGTATGTGTCTAGTTTAAGCAACCCCTTAACCCAAGAGTTGCCACTCCACATAGCAAACTTAGGTTAGACATAAAGCTGAGACCTTTGACTAGCTTCCATAATGCTTCAATAATAAGTTATATGTTTGAATACAGTAAAACAAGTGCTTTAACACTAAAAGAGATAATCTATAAGGACCTGCAGTGTAACAACTATAAATATTTTGATCTAGACTTGAACATCATTGGGGCGGTGATCATGCAACACAATCTTTCAGATCTGACCTCTCTCAAGCCTACAATGTCTCAAATGGAAAAATCCCTTAAGCAGAACTATCAAGAGGAAGATCTACGCTACGTTTCAAATTACACAGCGACATAACATTTAATTACTACTCCACCGTAAACAACCATACCTTGATTTTGACCTAAAGGGAACAAAGAAAAAGAAATATTTAAGATTCAGGCTTTTATATGTTCCTTTGCATCAATTCAAAGGAACTTGGAACCCACATATAAAGGGCAATGGTTCTTGCTGTTTATCTGGTTTTAGGTCAGAGACTATGAAACATATTAATTGTATCTACCGTAATGTACTAAGTTTAAGCAAGCAATATCTTTGCAGATTCGCTTAACGAGGCAAATATTCGATCCACCAAAAAAGAAATCAACTATTGTTTTAACAATCAATATCCATCTTTTATTAACACCTTAATGAGATTTTTAGATATTGCTTGTAGCACCCTGGGCTCTTTATTTACCTAACTTATCTGATATATGTTTTTTTTGTTAAGTTTATTTATTGGTGATTAGTGTTTGACTGCTATAATCTGTACCAAAATAATGGAAGCTATGTGTATTTTTCTCTTTTTTGTTCCTTATTTTAGAAGCTGTTGTGTTTTGTGTAAAATGAATTGATAAATACAATTAACCTACCTCTGTAGCTCTAGGAATCCCTCAGTCCAATAACGATAGGATGTGATATCCACCTTCAGTGGATTGAATTAACTTTTTATTATTTCGGCAATGTAGGAATTTTCTCCTCCAAGATAATAATGGCAGTTACTCCTAACATAAATACATTGCTGACGGCTTTACTTAATGATCTAGTCAAGGGTTACCAGTAATACAGTGGTGTTTCCAGCACTATGCACGTAGCTGCTAGTCTTGAACCAATCAAACTTCCAACTCTCTCTTTCCATCTGATTCTTCACACAAAGACACTCTTCTCCTCTATAATTATAACAAACAGCGTACCACCATGCTTGATAGGATAATTTGGTAAAATCCTTCCAATTTTTGGTTATTTGTTGTAGAGCAACTGCTAACAATAAGTCTATTATCTTTATGTTAGAATCTTGTTTACCCTATTCACATGTCAACAACACTCTCAAATTTATGGTTACCTATCACATTGTTCATTGATGCTAGTGCTAGACGTTCCCTCTCCCTGAATCCAGTGCAACAAGAAGTCTCTAAACCACCTTGACTTTTCTCAAGTCGATACTATATTAATTGGTTATTTTGCATTTTATATTAAGATTGTTATATGAATTGTTACATTCTTTTATTTGCACTGATCAATTTGCACACCCCTATCATTTTTCTCTCTTCCAAGATATGTTAAACTGAATCATGCATACAAAAATTTAGATTTTTAGTTTAACTTATGTGGTTATTTGCTGTTCTACTGTCCTTTGTATTGCTACTTTGATTTTTCTCAATAAACATCTTTTTGAACTAAAAAAGACACTCTTCTCCTCCACATAAGTACTCGCTGTTCCACTCCAGCATGCAGAAGGGATTACTCGATGCTGGCGCCTGCAAATATCCTGAATGTCTTCAAGTAAGACTAATTATAAAGCCACCTCATTGGGTAGCTCCCATGAGGCTGATTTCTGCTCATCCCTGGAAACGTGCAAGGAATGAAGAAACATTCTTTCTGTTCCATTCTGAAAGTTTCAAAATGTTAGCTTTTCTTTCATTTTTCTAATGATCATGTTGTAACAAATGTGACCTCTATTTCTTTTATTAACAGTCACCCTTTTTAACTTCCAAAATATAAATACATTCAGAATATACTATTGCAAATACATTTCCGATCAATGAATCACAGATTCATCACCGCTAGAATAATCCCCAGATGCCAGACTGGATCTTGAAGCTTTTCACATCAATGCTCCAGTGCGCCATGTAGCTCTTTGTTGACTTTGTTCCGCCCTAGAAATGATGGCACGTTGTCGATAGAGGCACCAACCGTGGGTCGCTGACGTCCGTTCCTTTCTTTCGCATCTTCAGAGCCAGTGCTCTGCTTCTCTTTTTCTTTGTTGTTTGCTCAGATTTTAGCCAAGATTTATCAGCAAAAAAGTGTGCAAGGGATCTATGCCCCTTCGAAGTCTACAGGATTGAAACCAGGCAGGAACTGTCCCAAACAAATGTCCAAGTGGTATGCCTTTGGTGTTTCGACTCGGGCACTTTTCCAAGTGCTCCCTCATAAATCCGAAGGCAAGCCAGTACTGTGAAGCACAACTGTACATCACTGAACACCAGAAGAAAACTCACAAGTCTCGCTCCCGATCTAAGTTGTGAGGAAGAACGCTCTCCCAAGACCGATCTTGCCACAGGTTATCATTGTGGTTGAAGTCTTCTGATAAGTCCAGGTCTAAGACAAAGTGGAAAAACAAGAAGGCAAGGTTGGGCTTGTCTCCATACCGCCATTCTCTTTCTCGAGAGAAGCTGCAAGGTTGTGAGCATGCCACCCAGTCTCTCTCCAGATCCACGAATACCAAAATCTACTATTTGTCCTGATGCACCCAGAATTTCCTGGAATCTCAGCGATGTCGCAACAGATCTAAGTCTTAAGGGAAGCCATGTTGCTCATCTTTTCACCAGTACCCTTTGGCAAGCTATTGGGCCCCAAGCATCCACAGGGGCATCCAATCTTGCCAGAGTATCCATCCTCGACATTGGCTGTGCCTTACCAACCTGCTTCTGGCTCAGCACTGGTGTCGGAGTAAGACCCAAAACTGACTATGTTGTTTGACTTTAAGCCGAACATGCCTCTGCCTCAACCGATGTCGCATCTGTAATCCACATTGACATGCCCGGTCCCCATTCATCCTGGTTATGACACAACACTTTCCCTTCTGCGGAGCCACACTCAGGTGCTTCACCAGCGTTCTGGTTCAGACTTTGATTAGAGTCTCCTTCTATTAGAAGATGACAGTGCTGATGATGGGGATGTGTTATCCCCATATTACAACAATAACAATTTGTGTATGGACTTGCAAGAGGTCAGTGGATGTGATACACCCCCTGATACTGGGTTGGTTTCTCCCCTTGGACCATTAACAGAAGAAGGTGCTTCATTTACTGTGGTCGTTAGACTTTCAGATGAGGTCCTGGAACTACACCCTCCCTCTGTGGAGGTCAAAATTAATGTCCTTACAGCGATCCCGCAACCTCAGTAGATTTCCTCTGAGCCCTTGTTGCCCTTTAATGAAGCCCTGACTGATACATTGATGGACACTTGGTCAAAGCTTGGTCATGCCCACCGATGAACTGTAAGGTTGCCAGACACAACAGACCAGAACCAAGTGACCTTGATTTCCTGACTCAACATCCAACTCCTGAAAATCTGATGGTTCACATTTCTACCAGTAAGGTGAATCCAATCTCTTTTCCTGTGATCTGCAGAGGATAGAGAGTAAAACATTATTGAGGCATTCAGGAAAGGTCATTGCCACTTGTTTACTTGGCCTATATATACATCTCCACATTCAGCAAGTTCTTGCTGGTGAATATTGAAGACCTATGGGCCTTTCTGATGCAAACAATTTAGAATAGCTAGGATGCAGATAAATACACCATTGGGTCTTGACACCACAGATTGCTTAGGCCAGGCAGTCGGTACCAATGTGGTCCTCCATTGCCAAGCTTGGATGAGAACTACTGTTTTTGTCTGGGGATGTCCAGGCCTCCCTTTTTGGATATGCCATTTGACGGGTGTGGTCTCTTTGGCGAGAACATGGATTATGCCCTAGAGCTCTTTAAGCAATTAATCTTTCTGATGCCAAAGGACAGACCCCTTTGTCCAATTTTAGATCTTCTCTGAATGCTTTCCTGAGGAAGAACAAATTCAATGCTCTCATTGGTGCAGGTTTTTTCTACACTGGAATTGGGTGACAGGATGATAGGCCTCGACCTGCAGGATGCATATTTTCATACACCCATCCTGCTGTCTCAGTCATTATCTGCAATTCCTGGTAGTCCAGGAGCATTTTCAATTTGCTGTGCTCCTCTTCGGCCTTATCATTGCCCCTTGGGTGTTTATGAAAGTGAAGGCGGTGGTCACGGCACATCTTGGGAAGTCCAGGCTGCGTTATTCCCCTACTCTGATGTCTAGCTGTTGAATGCAGGTACACCACAGTTGGCCATACATAAGCTCCAAAGAACTGCAAACTTTCTTACATCTATGGGGTGCACCTTCAATGTGCCGAAGTCACACCTGACTCCTTCGCAGAAGATTACCTTTATAGGAGACGACTTGGATACAATGCTGTTCAGGGCCTTCTCTCTGTTGCATTGAGTCCAGAACAATCGAGCTATGTTCCTGAAGTTTTATCCTTGGTCCTGGATCTGAGTGGGAGGGGCTCTGAGGCTTCTTTGCCTATAGGCCTCCTGCTCTTCAACTGTGCCAGGTGGCACATGCAAGCTCTGCAGTAGGATCCTAAGTCTCAGTAGACCCAGTAACAGGGAAACCTGTCAAATTCCATCAAGGTTTTGGAGGAGACTTCAAAAGATCTTCACTGGTGGGTGCTCTATTACATTTCCAGCAGCCGTCCCCCCTTATTCCCCACCTAGAGTTGAAGGTGGTGACTAATGTGTCACTGCCTAGTGTAGAAGGTTATCTGGGAGAGGTAGAGATCAGACGATTGTGGTCTGTAACAGAAATTCGACTCCATATAAATCTGTTGGAGTTGCAGGCCATCTCCTTGCTGCTGAAGGCCTTCATTCCATCAAGTTATGGGAAGACTGGTGCAGGTTCTCACAGTCAACACTATGCCATGTAGTACTGCAACAAGCAGGGCGGCGGGAAAGACTCCTTTACTCTGCTCCAAGAGGCTGTTCGCCTCTGGAGTTGGCTGGACCTTCAGGCCATATCCCTCCTTATGAACCAGTGGGCAGTATGTTTGAATAGCAATGCAGAAACAGTCAGCTGACTGCACCTGGTGGATCACCAATGGCGACTACAGCCCGTGGTGGCGCGGGTAATATTCCATCAATGGTAAGAACCCTGGTTAAATCATTGCCACTGGTGAGAATGCACGTCACCACATTTGCGCACTGGAGTTTCCAAGAAGGCTCTCTCTAGGAGATGCATTCAGAGAATGGTGCACATGACTCCTTTCATCTTTTCTGCCACTACCTTTCCTTCCCTGAGTACCGAAGATCAGGAACAACTGGGCCCAAGCCATCCTAGTTCCTTCAGATCAGGAAAGGAGAGTGTGTCACCTGAACTTCTGGGCATTGCCATGTGCCCTTGATCAGGCTACCTGTTTTGGAGGATCTTCTGTCATAGCATCAGGGCAGGGTTCTGCACCAGGACCTGCTCAATCTATGCCACCATGCATGGAGATTGAGCTTCTGCAATTGAGTGCATTCAAACTACCGACCGAGGTAGCTGTTTTCCTTGCTGCATGACACCCTTAAACAAAATCCATTTATGCAGGGTGCTGGGACAAGTTTGTGGCCTGTTGTGGAGTCCGCAACGGACCAGTTGCAAGTTAAACTTTCTGTCATTAAATTGTTTTGTCTTTGGCCCAGCAAGGACTTGCAGTGGCCACCATTAAAGATTATCTGTTAGCTGTTTTGCTCTAATAATGACCTTTGGTACTGTACCCTTCCTGCTAACTTCATAGGGACCACTAGTAATGCCCTATGGGAATGTACCCCTTTTCTAACTTGAAAGGGACATCTAGTAACGACCTGAGGCACTGTATCCTTCTCCTAATATTCTTTCAGGGCGATCTCTAGTAGTTATCTGCGATACCATGTTTCAACAAATGGATGATAATGGTGAATCTGCATAGTGTACTTTGATTTCAAGAAATCCGATTTTAAAGTGAAAGTGAATTACACTATTACCTGCCTATTAAATTCTACCAGTACATGGACCTTTTGACAAGCATCCATTATTATTGATGAACGTGTATTGGATTATGACAGAGACAATTTCAGTGACTTTGACATGAACATTTTGGGAATTATTTTATGATTGAATTGGTTTTCATTATGTTTTTCTAGGTTTCCCCATGTTTGACTATGCTCTCAAGGCTTCTGTTCATCAGTGATCCAGATGCGTTAGCAGACGCATGCTGGGCACTCTCTTACCTTTCTGATGGCCCCAATGTTAAAATTCAAGTTGTTATCAATGCTGGGGTATGTCGAAGATTGGTGGAACTTTTGATGTAAGTAACAAGCTTTGCATACTATTAATGTGCTAATTCGTTTTTTGCAAAATACTAAGTACCTGCATTGAGCTTAATCTCACAATTTAGAACTGCTATCCAGGTTTTTGATATACTTGTCACAACTTAACTTATTTGGTTACTTACAAATAGTGGTAATCTTATTACATTTTCTAGGCAGGGTGTTCGAAAGTGTAGGAAAGTGCCTCTTTTTCCATGGTTACCCCTAACGTTTTGCCAGATACCTGATGATAACTTGACTGAGTGTGTGCTGGGACCCTGCTAACCAGGCCCCGGCACCTGAGTTTTTTCCCAAACTGTACCATTGCTCCCCCAATTGGCACACCTCTGGTCCACATATAAGTCCCTTGTAAAAGATACCACTGGTACCAAGGGCCTTGTGATCAGAGAGGGTCTCTAAGAGCCGCAGCATGTATTGTGCCACCCTCGGAGACACCTCGCCTAACACATACACACTACCATTGCAGACAGTGTGTTTTGGTGCAGACAAAACTTGAAATTTGACATAGCACACTTTCCTGTGTGCCATGCCTACCTACCACTCTAGCAGGCTTATCAACCCTAAGGCAGGGTGCACTATACCACAGATGAGGGCATAGCTGCATGAGCAATAGGCCCCTACAATGCTAAGTCCATTCTTAGACATTATAAGTGCAGTGAAGCCATATTGAGTACATGGGTTGGGAGTTAGTCATTATGAACTCCACAGCTCTCTGATGGCTTTACTGAATGCTAAGAAGTTTGGTATCAAACTTCTCAGCAAAATAAACCCACACTGATGCCAGTGTTAGATTTATTAAGAAATTCACTCAGAGGGCATCTTAGAGATGACCCCTGAAAAACGACCGACTTCTAGTATATTGGCTGACTGGTCCCTGCCGGCCATCCCTCACCAGACAGGTTTCTGACCTCATGACCTTTGGGCTCTCGGAGGTCAGAAACAAAGTTTGCTCTTGGTGAAGGTGCTTCTCACTTCCCCTAGCAGGAACAGCAACACTTGGCGTTGAGCCTAAAAGGCTCTCCCCTTGTGTTATGCTGATTTGGGCAGCCCCAACTAGTGGAGATTCCCACCCCCATTTCTTAACCCCACTTTTCCAAAGGGAGGGGGCACTCAAAGGGTGTAGTCACCCTAGGGGATAGTAGCCATTGGCTACTGTCCCCGATCTCTGTAATGCCCTTAAATTTAGTATTTAAGGGCTTCCCTGACAAATTTGATGACCTAAGAAGAAGGATCGAATAGCCAAATAGGAGAGATGGCTGCCAAGATGGAGCACCAAAAGGTTTTAGGATCGCAAATCCGTGAATATCCTGCCTTAATCCCTGCCATGCACCCCACTGCTGCCTAGCATACTCACAGAATTCACTCTAGAGTGGGAAATTGTGAAGACGATTGGAACTATATTCACCAGGATCAATGGGAACGGCCAGCTGCAAGTCACAACCTATATAAACGCTGGGATCAGATGCAGTCTTCCATTTCAGGCCAGAGTGGAGGTACCACTCTAAGCTGCAGGCTGATATGTGGAGCTCGGCATTGTGAAGCCTGATAAAGAAGCCTAGTATTGCCGAAGCTGATTCCGGTGATGGCGACTCAATGCCGACCCAGTCCTGTGGCATGAGCGAACCTTTGTGATCGTCCGTTTAAAGTGGTGGGTCAGGACGGAGGAGGTGTGGAGGCTGTTCGGGGTACTAAGGCGGTCCCATAACCTGGCCTTTGACCCTTCCTTATTAGCGGAGGGTGCAGGTGTGGAACCCACACACCCTGCCCCACTTTACTGACATCCTTCGAGCAGCCATGCCACCTTTCCTGAGAATTGCACTGCACCAGATTGGTCTGGTTACATGAGCTCTGACATGGGCGAACCCCCACTGGCGGTTCTGCGTGGGTTAGGCCTGGATACATTAACCTGTCGCCTTGGTCCCAGCACTCAGGTACCCCTTGGTTGTAGGATGGTCCTGGGATGCTTTAGTGAGTAGACAGGGTGAGTGCTTCAGTGTTTGCTCTGCCTGCTTGGCTCCCTTCGATGTGCTAACAAGGAGATGCTGTTGGTTGTGTGAAGCCGGGCAAACTTCACCTGGTCTGCATCAAGTTCCACAAGAGACGTCTGGGCTGCTGATCTCACCTCCCCCATCCTGTGAGCGTCTTGCAAGGTCCTGTAAACAGGTCTGAACGCACAGATGGGGTTAGGCTGTTTCCAGAGCAGTTGGCCTGTTTCTGTTCTATTGCTTTGGGATTCGCCTGATCAGTGATGTATGTTTTGTATTACCGAGTTGAGCATGGTACTGTCTCATGTTGAGAGTGTGTGGTTTACACTTTGGTCAACTCTCCGTTTTGGGGGTCTATTTCTCCAGCCCTAACTCGTGGACCCTTGTTTCAAGATGGTGGTACGACCAGCTTGTTGAAAATAAACATAGGACTATTGTTCTAGCCCAAAAAGTCACAGAAAGTAGAGAAGGACTCTGGGCATGTTGACTTTGCATGGAAAGAAAGGTAGCACTTTATACCAGTTGTGGCAGAGGAGCGGCCATCTTAGAAGGGTGTTTCTACACTGCACTGCCAAGCATTTCCCCGGATTTTTCAGCAAACCATGGATGCACTAAATCACTTTAAGTTGTTTACTAAAGATTCATTCTCTGTGTACGAACAAAATTAACTTTCTGATACCCCATGACCTAGTCTCAATTCATAAATAATTGAGCAATGTGCAGCTTGCCTATAATTAGCCCTGAAAATCCCCTATGCAGCTTATAACTCTCTCTGTTGTTTCCCTCTCACCATGGCTCCAAATATCACTAGCCCCAACAAGGACCTGCTGTCATGGGTGGGTCGCAATGCTTATAAGATTGTTTACCCGCCCTAACTTAATGCTGCTATGAAGTTTAAACATTAATCTACTCAAACGGCACCTGGACACTTTTGTCTCGAATGCATACTTTTGTATGTCTAAAGGCATCGTCGTTGACAAACTAATCTTCTTCAATAACAGGAAAGCCCAGTGGAGAACAGCCTTTACGTCCATGCTCAGATTCAAACAAATAAGGAAAACCCCTCATGGTTGTAGACTATCCATTATACCCTCACCAGTCCTTAAAGCTGATCTTGCCATATCCCTCTACAGCAATGGGAACATTCTTGTTCAAGCATCAGACTGAAGCCTAGAGCAATTTGACAAATTATTTATGAGGATTAAAAATTCAATGGCTAATAATGTACTGTCTACGCTACCAGATCAAGGTCTATTCTTCGCAGAAAAACCTCAACTCGCAGATACCAGCTCTACTTCCTCCACCTTATATTCATCACTTACTAGAAATCAGCATGTCCAATCCCCCTGCACCATCTGGAAATCTTTTGTGGTCGAACCAAGGCCTCATATTGCAACTAAGGTCTGACCGAACACCAACTTATCAAACCTTCCTGATCCCTCTACACACATGGCATTCAAACACAATACTCACCCCCTTATAGCTTTCAACAACAACAAACTGGGGAACTTGAGGCCTACTTCCCTCCCCTCAACTACTCCAAATTCGCCCCTATGTGAGCCTCGTTCTTACAACTAGCTCCCCAACCCACGGATTTCATCGGACCTACAACTCATGAAAGCCTTCTTACCTGTAACTGAGTTCAACTTAGATCCTAGAAATAAAAGTAACAAAAGTAATATTTTTCTACAACCATTGGCCTGTAGTCAGTCATTGAGTGTGTGCTCCTGGCTTGTATGAGTCTGTAAACCAAATGCAGTCACACTACCCTCCAATATGCCTAACTGCTCAGCCCAGCTACCACTAAATTGAAAGTAAAGTTGATGTACTTTAACCTCTGCCATACCGGTGGGGTCTCACTGGACTCTGTGCACACTATGCCTCTTTTTTGGAATAGTATTTATATGGTACATAAATGGTATGTATGTATTTGGTACAGAGCTAGCTTCATACAGAAGGTCTTTGATCAAAACTCACTCTTAGAATGACTGCTTCATTTAGGAGTGCCAGAAATGTACCTAAGCAACCATTTGGATTCCAGGTCGATACAGCAGCTCACCTTTTAAGATCTGATGGTATCAGAAACCACAGTAGTATTCTTGATTTAATCTTTGGTGCCACTTTGTACTGATGAATATTTACACCTCTTTCTGACTTTTGATTATTATGAATGGTCTCACCTTGCTATGCATCTCTGTTGAAAAGATTGGCCATTAATGACTCACTGGTTTGACTTACCTACATATCCCCCCATATGGATGTTAGGATTCTTCTCAGACTTTCCTTTTTTTTACATTATTTGTAAGTAACATTTAAATTAAAGCAAATGGTGATACCAAATAGTACACTACAATTAGACCATTGGAGAAAATGCTGACCATGGTCATTGACTCGCCCACATCGTGCACTTCCTGGCGGGCATGCACAAGGAAGTGGTGGGAAGAGTACGATATGGGGCAGGTGGCAAACTCACCGCTCTGTTAAGATGGATTATGGGGTACGTCAGGGCTGCGAACTGGCTCCCTTTCTATTTGTTTATATATAAAAGATTTAGAGAGTCAAATCAAGAAGGGGAAGGTGGACGTGCCGCTGGTGGGTCGCAGGTCATTCCCAGCGCTATTATACACGGATGACTGCGTATTGATGGCCAGAAATGCGATGGGGCTGCAGTGGCTTTTAAATAGTTTTAACAGCTTTATGAATGATCTTGGACTAAAAACAAATGTAGCAAAGTCACAGATTATGGTGGTGGGAAAATCGCCCAAGATTTTAAAGACATGCTACGTAACAAATAAAAAATTGTCCTATGTGTCGACCTTTTACTATTTAGGGATCTTGTTCGATCAGAGAAGTTCCTGGGGACATCTAGTTGAGGCCAAGATTAGGGGCTTTAACAAAAATGTGGAGGCCATTTTTAGATTTACCAAAAAACTAGGCTCCAGACCAATCAGTGCTGGAGTTTGGGGCCCATGTAACATCAAGAGTCTACAGAGGGCAGAGAACACGTTCATGAAACGACTTCTGACAGTTCCCACAAGCACAGCGGCCACCATTTGCCACAGTGAATTGGGCGTGATCCCGTTGTCATTTCGTATACAATCAGCCCCTTTAATGTTATGGCATAGCATTTGGGCGAAAGAAGAAGCAGCCCTGAACTATGTCCTGGTTCTAGATTGTTTAAAATTGGATAATTTCAGGAAAAACTCTTGGATTTCTTATATTAGTGATTTTCTTGACTCCCAGATTGCCTCAAAAGCCCTAGTAATATAGCCAAAATACCAAGGGCCAGGTTGAAAAAAGAAATTTTAATCCACCTGTACTCAGCTATAGATAACCTGGAGAGGGGTCAAAAAAGGGTTGTCGACCACTCATTACTGATTTGTAAACCTGGCATTGCGCCTTAGCTCTCCTTTTATTTAAGTCACACCAATATGTTTTATTTGATAAGATTTAGGATGGATACTTCCTATTTATTGGTGTCATACCCACGTGATTCACATTGTGATGCCACCTTGGAATTGTGCCCATGCGAATCAAAGTCAATCTAGTGTACCTTGCATTTTATGTTTTTTTGTAATCTCTATATAGAACCAAGACGTGCTTTTTTGAAACCGCTTTTATGATTTTTAAATATTTGCAAGTGTCAGGCCGCGTTAAACCATCTTCAACTGCTAGAGCATGAATTCATTTGTTTAATGGTGTATAAGTATATCTCTGCAGCTGTCTGGCAACGGAACATTGTTGGAAAATAATTACTTTGTATTTGGATTATATTGATCAGATCAGCATATCCATTCATGAATTTTTGCGTGGAAAGATAGTATGATATTGTCTCACGTGTAATTTGCATTATTTGCAATCATTATTATCATGGATTTATGATTATTTGCTGGTATTTTACTCTATTATGAATTGTCTGATGAAATGTTTTGTTTTTTATGATGCTCTCTTTTATGGCTGGTATTCAACCGAATAAAGACTTTTGACTGACTGAGACCATTCGTCACTCCTGCATAAAGGTTCTATGCTCAGGAATCTGTGATATATGTCTCACCGTATTTCTAGTTTACATCAATAGCCGATACAATATAAAGTTAAGAAGCATAACTTAGTAGTTAAATGTCCTTAGAGAATGAGCCTCTGCAGTGCTATATATTACATTGCACTATCTACACAAAGCACCTCAGGATTGTTAGGGAGATTAGATGGGTGAACCCAAGTCATGAATAGGGCTATTGTCCAGGGTTCCTTTCCACCAGTGTGGAAGAAGGCTATTGTGAAGCCTCTCCTCAAGAAACCGTCTTTGGATCCTGGCCTTCTTAAAAGCTTCAGGCCAATCTCTCTGCTCCCGGCCCCTGCAAAAATATTGGAGGCACACCTCAACTCTCACCTCTCCACTTTTCTTGAGACCAGTGAGTATCTTGATAACACACAGCACGGATTCAGAAAGCATCACAGTACCGAATCCGCACTCACTGTTGTAGTAGATAACATCCGACGCAAAGTGGATAGTGGCCAAACTACAGTACTTGTCCTATTAGATCTCACAGCCGCGTTCGATACCCTGTCTCCCGCCATTTTAACATCTCGGCTTAGGGAGGCAGGGGTTACTGGGCCGGCCTTGAATCTTCTTAACTCCTTTCTCCTTGGTAGAGAACAGAGAGTAAAGCTTGGAAGTTTCCTCTCCCCTGCCAAGTCATTGCAATGTGGGGTGCCACAGGGGTCGGCCCTTAGTCCGACCCTGTTTAACATCTATGTGGCCCCCTTTGCTAGACTAGTAAGATCGCAGGGGATGGAGGTGGTGTCCTACGCCGATGACACCCAGATCATGGTGTCACTGGCTCATTCCTCTGTCCATACATCTGCCATTAGCTTTAGGTCATGCATGCAGCATGTGGCAGATTGGATGATCATCAATTCCCTAAAGCTAAATGGCGACAAGACAGAGGTCTTGGTCTTTGGGAAAGACCAAGATGTTTGGTTGAGCGATTGGTGGCCTTCATCTCTTTGCATCTGCCCACTCCCTCCCAATCAGCCAGAAATCTCGGCGTGGTCTTTGACACCTCACTCTCTATGACGCTCCAAGTAAATAGGACCGTGGCCACTTGCTGGGGTGTTATCAGGATCCTAAATAGGATCCGTAACTATCTTTCTCTCCAGGCTCGTAAGCAGATTGCAGTCGCTCTTGTTGGCTCCAGGCTCGATTATTGCAACTCCCTGTATGTGGAGTCCAACAAGGGCCTTATCCATCGACTGCAAATCGTGCAGAATGCTGCAGCGCGTTTTGTTCTGGCCCTTCCTTTGGCATCTTCAGCCACGACTGCTAGGAGAGATCTTCATTGGCTCCCTGTTCAGCATAGAGTCTTTTTTAAGATTCTATGTCTTACATACAGAGCTCTTGCGGCTGGCACGGACGATGCACTTGGGTCTCTGCTTACCCGCTATATCCCAAGTAGGTAGTGCCCCGTACAAGGCTAGCCAGATGGGGAGCGAGAGGCTTTCCTGCTGCCGCTCCTAAGCTTTGGAATTCTCTTCCAATTGAGGTCAAATCTCTACCCTCAATTGATCTGTTTAAAAAGGCCCTTAAGACGTGGTACTTTATCAAAGCCTACCAATGAGAGATCGCTGGTTTGATTTGCGAGCTGTATTATTTGAATTAGGCGCCTTGACGCCCATTGGGCAAAGTATGCGCATGATAAAACTCAGTTCATTCATTCATTCATTCATTCAATCTAATGGCCCTGCACTGCTAATATCCATCATGTCAGTGGCCTGATCTTACTGGTAAATCATGAAAAGAAAAACGGTGGAGCTGAGCCAAAACCACATTTTGAAAGTAAGTAAATAATTATTTTTTATGGTTTAACAATGAAGTTTAATTTCATTTTCAAAATTAATAATAAACCAATTTGATGCTGTATTCTACATTGAGCAGCGTGCTGTGGCTGTTCCAAATGAAAGGTAACAGCTGGTAAGAGCCATTAAACAATAACATGACCTGTAGCCAAGAAGCCTTTCGTGGATCATGTCTTTCCCTTCTTCATAGCTGGCTAGAAAGGCATAGTATGATAACTCAAGTTTATAGAGAAGGAGAAGAATTTGAAAAACGAACAGCACACGAATTTACTGGTGAAAATAACAAAAAAAAGTAATTCATTAACCACAGTATGTAACATTTAAAAACTGGTATAACGGTATATACCACTGAAAAAAACACATCTTTAACAGACAATCTAATAATTGATTATAGCGTTTCACTTGGGCAGCTGTTGATTAAATAATGTTTATTTTCTAGCCATTAAACATTCCAAAGGGCAGCCTATGATTATATCTGAAATTGTTTTCTTGATCAGTCAATTGTAATTATGAATTTTAAATGTGACTAGTGACTACAAAACCTTTCTGTATGCATTTCTGTTGAGCAAACCGTGTTTCTTTACCACAAACAACAGCCAAATACAATTAGTATACATTTTTCACATGAGGAATGTTTTCAAATTTAAGTACCTCAAAATGAAGGATATAGGCAGATCGGGCGAAAAATAGGTTTGTTTAGTTATGTTATGTTAACTTAGTAGTTAAATGTCCTTAGAGAATGAGCCTCTGCAGTGCTATATATTACATTGCACTATCTACACAAAGCACCTCAGGATTGTTAGGGAGATTAGATGGGTGAACCCAAGTCATGAATAGGGCTATTGTCCAGGGTTCCTTTCCACCAGTGTGGAAGAAGGCTATTGTGAAGCCTCTCCTCAAGAAACCGTCTTTGGATCCTGGCCTTCTTAAAAACTTCAGGCCAATCTCTCTGCTCCCGGCCCCTGCAAAAATATTGGAGGCACACCTCAACTCTCACCTCTCCACTTTTCTTGAGACCAGTGAGTATCTTGATAACACACAGCACGGATTCAGAAAGCATCACAGTACCGAATCCGCACTCACTGTTGTAGTAGATAACATCCGACGCAAAGTGGATAGTGGCCAAACTACAGTACTTGTCCTATTAGATCTCACAGCCGCGTTCGATACCCTGTCTCCCGCCATTTTAACATCTCGGCTTAGGGAGGCAGGGGTTACTGGGCCGGCCTTGAATCTTCTTAACTCCTTTCTCCTTGGTAGAGAACAGAGAGTAAAGCTTGGAAGTTTCCTCTCCCCTGCCAAGTCATTGCAATGTGGGGTGCCACAGGGGTCGGCCCTTAGTCCGACCCTGTTTAACATCTATGTGGCCCCCCTTGCTAGACTAGTAAGATCGCAGGGGATGGAGGTGGTGTCCTACGCCGATGACACCCAGATCATGGTGTCACTGGCTCATTCCTCTGTCCATACATCTGCCATTAGCTTTAGGTCATGCATGCAGCATGTGGCAGATTGGATGATCATCAATTCCCTAAAGCTAAATGGCGACAAGACAGAGGTCTTGGTCTTTGGGAAAGACCAAGATGTTTGGTTGAGCGATTGGTGGCCTTCATCTCTTTGCATCTGCCCACTCCCTCCCAATCAGCCAGAAATCTCGGCGTGGTCTTTGACACCTCACTCTCTATGACGCTCCAAGTAAATAGGACCGTGGCCACTTGCTGGGGTGTTATCAGGATCCTAAATAGGATCCGTAACTATCTTTCTCTCCAGGCTCGTAAGCAGAT
Source organism: Lissotriton helveticus (assembly GCF_964261635.1). Taxonomy (NCBI): domain Eukaryota; kingdom Metazoa; phylum Chordata; class Amphibia; order Caudata; family Salamandridae; genus Lissotriton; species Lissotriton helveticus. The sequence goes on along the minus strand of NC_136067.1, from coordinate 889,563,749 downwards.
TGCAGTCGCTCTTGTTGGCTCCAGGCTCGATTATTGCAACTCCCTGTATGTGGAGTCCAACAAGGGCCTTATCCATCGACTGCAAATCGTGCAGAATGCTGCAGCGCGTTTTGTTCTGGCCCTTCCTTTGGCATCTTCAGCCACGACTGCTAGGAGAGATCTTCATTGGCTCCCTGTTCAGCATAGAGTCTTTTTTAAGATTCTATGTCTTACATACAGAGCTCTTGCGGCTGGCACGGACGATGCACTTGGGTCTCTGTTTACCCGCTATATCCCAAGTAGGTAGTGCCCCGTACAAGGCTAGCCAGATGGGGAGCGAGAGCCTTTCCTGCTGCCGCTCCTAAGCTTTGGAATTCTCTTCCAATTGAGGTCAAATCTCTACCCTCAATTGATCTGTTTAAAAAGGCCCTTAAGACGTGGTACTTTATCAAAGCCTACCAATGAGAGATCGCTGGTTTGATTTGCGAGCTGTATTATTTGAATTAGGCGCCTTGACGCCCATTGGGCAAAGTATGCGCATGATAAAACTCAGTTCATTCATTCATTCATTCATTCAATCTAATGGCCCTGCACTGCTAATATCCATCATGTCAGTGGCCTGATCTTACTGGTAAATCATGAAAAGAAAAACGGTGGAGCTGAGCCAAAACCACATTTTGAAAGTAAGTAAATAATTATTTTTTATGGTTTAACAATGAAGTTTAACTTCATTTTCAAAATTAATAATAAACCAATTTGATGCTGTATTCTACATTGAGCAGCGTGCTGTGGCTGTTCCAAATGAAAGGTAACAGCTGGTAAGAGCCATTAAACAATAACATGACCTGTAGCCAAGAAGCCTTTCGTGGATCATGTCTTTCCCTTCTTCATAGCTGGCTAGAAAGGCATAGTATGATAACTCAAGTTTATAGAGAAGGAGAAGAATTTGAAAAACGAACAGCACACGAATTTACTGGTGAAAATAACAAAAAAAAGTAATTCATTAACCACAGTATGTAACATTTAAAAACTGGTATAACGGTATATACCACTGAAAAAAGCACATCTTTAACAGACAATCTAATAATTGATTATAGCGTTTCACTTGGGCAGCTGTTGATTAAATAATGTTTATTTTCTAGCCATTAAACATTCCAAAGGGCAGCCTATGATTATATCTGAAATTGTTTTCTTGATCAGTCAATTGTAATTATGAATTTTAAATGTGACTAGTGACTACAAAACCTTTCTGTATGCATTTCTGTTGAGCAAACCGTGTTTCTTTACCACAAACAACAGCCAAATACAATTAGTATACATTTTTCACATGAGGAATGTTTTCAAATTTAAGTACCTCAAAATGAAGGATATAGGCAGATCGGGCGAAAAATAGGTTTGTTTAGTTATGTTATGTTAAGTAGTTTTATAAGTGCTCGAATACCAATAAGGCATTGTGGCTCTAGCTGAGTGAGCAACCTGAGCAAACTGTGGTGCCTAGAAATTAATGTAAAGTAAAAAGGCATGTCTTGAGAGCCTTCCTGAAGGCTAACAGATTAGGTTGAGATTTGATAACAAGGTGGTGAGAGTTCTAGGCCTTGGATGAGTTCAATACATATCCGTGGCCGCCCTATTTAACTTGTCTAAAACGAGGAACTGACACGAATATAGACAATGCTGATCTTAGAGGTCTTGATGGAAGGTAGATGGAGAAGGCCGAGCTCAGGAAGGCTGGACCTTGACCATGTATGGCATTATAGACTATATATAGTGATTTAAAAATGAATCTGGCCCTGACTGGGTGCCAGTCAAGCCGTTGGATAGCTGTGGAAGCCGAATGATAATTGGGAAGCTTGAAGAGAGCCCTTGCTGCAGCATTTTGCACTGTCTGAAGTTTGTTTAGCACATGTTTGTTTGTGTTTAAATAGAGACTATTACAGTAGTCGAGTTTCAACAGCACTAGACATATTACTACTGATTTTTGTAGGGCAACAGGAATAAAGGGCAGGATCTTCTCTATCAGTGTTGTGGCCAATTCAATCTCAAAATAAAAATTTTAAAAAATAATATCTTGTAGATTTATTTTATGCATGCATCTGAGATTTTTGATGGAATCAATCCCTTTAGGACAATCGGCTCAATATTTATTTGCACTGAAATTAGTAAGCAAGAACCACTTGCCTGGACAGAATGTTTAACAGCAGTTTCATTGAGAATTTGAATAGTTTTTGTAGCAGCTTAACAACAATTTCCTAATCCAAAACTCAGATATCTATTTAGGGTGTTGTACTTATAGGTGTTTATCACTTTAGAAGATGTAAAAAGAAAGTCAAAACTAAGCTAAATGTGTGAAATGTCCTCTGTCCCAGAAGCCATTTCAAGTAGACAACTCCATCAAACATTATGGAGCCTAACGTCAAAGTTATTTGTTTTTTATTTTCAAAAAGAAAATCCCAAAACAACGCCCCGTCCCCAGTCTCGTCATGAGAGTTTCCTCCCATGGCAAGGGGGCATTGAGCATAGTCAAACCTCCGATGTTAGAGTTTCCAATTCCCAGACCAGCAGAACCAAGATCCACGGGAGCGAAGATGACGCCTCTTCACTCCTGTAGGGTATAGCCACCTCAAACCAATTAGGCACACTGAGATATACTAATACCCCCAGGGAGTGGAGAGACAGGAAAGGACCACCTGGATATCTTTCCGAATGAAGGAACTGTAAAGCGGATAATCCTGCAGAGGGACAGGGAGACAAAAGTAAGAAGTTTATAGAGATATGAAAGCCTTGCATATAGTAACTTCTAAAGGTCAAGAATTCACATTGTATGCTTGCCCATACTTACATGCACATTAACCGCATGAACTTAAATGAGTCGCTCCAAGATTTTTCAAGGGAAGTGAAAAATAAGCAGTGTTCCTTTAGCAGTGTTCCTTTATTGCGCCCCAGGAATAAAGAGTCCAAAGAAAAATCAGGCAGGTCCACTATTTGCAGCTTGAATAAAGATAAAAGTCTTCAGGAGGACAAGCGGCCAAAAAACATATATATTTTGACTTGAGGCAGGAGTCAGGTAGAACTAACAAAAAACAAACGGATACAGCGAGATTTAACGCTGTGAACTGTGCAAGTCAGAATTTGGCAGGCTCAATATTTAAACGCCCACACACACGTTAAAGAAATAAAAAAAATGAACGTGTCAGGGAAGAAGTACAACCAACACGTACTTCTCAGAGAAAGCCCAGCTCCACCGTTGAAAACAATCAGGGCGTGATTAATGGCATGTCTCGCGCAGTCAGTGCAAAAATAAAGAAAGACACGCCTCGCGTCCGAGGCAGGAAAAAACAAGCATTTACAATGCAACGGTTTTGCCTTTGTAAAAGTTAGAGCTATTGGCATTGTAAATGACAAATTTTTTATTTATGTGTTCGTTTTGAAAACAGATAAATAAATGGCATTGTCATTTACAATGGCAATAGCCTAATCTCTCGCAAATGCCACACACCCACAGAGAGCCCCCCCACACAGAGCCCCTCCACACAGAGCCTCCCCACACACACACACACACAGGGCCCCCCCCACACACACCCACACAGAGCCCCGCCACACACACCCACACAGAGCCCCCCACACACACCCACACAGAGCCCCCCCACACACTGCGAGCCCCCCCACACACAGAGCACCCCCTCACACTGCAAGCCCCCCCCCCACACACTGCGAGCCCCCATCCACACACTGCGAGCCCCCATCCACACACTGCGAGCCCCTAGAGAGTAAAATACATAGGGTCGGCTCAAGGGTCGGCTTTAAAGGGTCAATGTGTGGGACGTGATGAAAAAAAACACTTTGCCTGTTTCATGCTGGCCCATCTGCCAGTGCCTTAGTGTCCGGTAGGCCAGTCATTCACCAAGTTGAACAATAATTCTCCAACATTACTGGAAAGCTAAAAGGCAACCAAGGGGAAGAGGGATCTGGCCGCAACAATTAAAAAAAAAACATGTTTAAGACTAAAGTACGAATTTATTGTATGTAGTGCAACTTCCTGCTAGTCCTAGCTAATTTCATGTACTTTGCAGACAAACAGCACCTTTTTAGTCATGCCATGCAATGCAGTTTAGTTACAGAGAAACCAAAATAATCAACATAGGGCGATTGTGAACGTAGGCATGGTTTATCCCAGTTGCATTTCTCTCTTGAGGTTGTAACTGGTAAGACTTCAGTCAGAATCTACTCTCCCAAGACTACAGAAGATAATGAAATCCGGCCATTTTATTTGGGAAGCCGGTCCTGGTAATGAACAACTAATTCACGGATGAAGAGAGCATCAAAACTGGACGTTCAAGTGCTGAGCGCACACCCATGGAATGACAATATCTCTCCAACACAAACTCATGATATAAAAACGTACCGCAAAGCCTAGATCGAGTACCACTATGTTGAGGAGGGGCTGCAAGTACAGTGCTTTAAATGGGCAGGGAGCCTAGATCGAGTACCACTATGTTGAGGAGGGGCTGCAAGTACAGTGCTTTAAATGGGCAGGGACTGTCAGGTACGGAGTACCTGCACTTCTTTATTTTGAGAGGGAGAGCACCTATACTTCTAAACAAAGGCGTAATACTTTTAAGTGGAGAGTGCCAGCACTTCTCAGAAGTAAGAAAGTCCTCTGCTACAGGGTACCTGCTCTTCGATTTTTCCATTTCAAGCACTGAGCATGTGAGTGATGGACGTCAGAGCTACATAAAACAAAGAAAACAAGTGCAATGCAATACAAGTCCAAAAAAAACGAATAACTTGACTATTCGGTCGAGCATAGGAAGGTCTCACAGCCCAGGCTTCCAGTCTCAATGAAAATTATTATGGTCAAACCAGTGTAAAAAATATACGGGGGGGGTTCTCCTTAATGCATAATACAGACCTTTGCTTAACAAACAAACCCAACCAGCGAATCCAAATGTTAACCATCCAATTTAACTAATCAGAAGAGAGTATGCTACATACAGCGGCGAGTGCGGCAGGGCGTCCAAGAGCGCTTTCGAAAACATCTTGGTTCACTGATATTAAAAAACAGGAGCAGCCCTGATTTGAAAAACGTTAGAAGAATTTAATAAAATTGTACCTGCGTCACCTTGGGTGTGCCTTCTAATTAAATTGTGCTGGAGGAAATCAAGGCGGGGAATGAGCCTAGTGTATTAGGACGTGAAAAGGATGAACGGTCTGGCGCACTTAGCATAAAAATAATGAACTGAAATCCATAAATTAACCTAATTCACTGATAATTATTCTGGGCACATTCCATTCCATCATTTTCATCTTATTTATTCTGTTCTAGCCAGCACCCAGCTGCATTCGATTCAGTCTTGGCCACTTCCTAAAAGGGCCAGTACAGCCTGAACTGCTAGGATACAAGCGCCCTGATAAGAGAAAGTTACCCCAGATGTGTTTCAGCTTCATCGGCGAGGTACAGTTGTGGGTACCATGCCACAGCCGTATCCGGCACACATCGGGTCACGCCCAAACCATTTGGGGCGACTGAGGCAGCACGAGCATTATGGATGGAATGAGAATCAATCAACCTCTGGTAATTAACTTTGGGCATTCTCCACTGTTTTTGCCCATGGTCATGAGAGATAGTGATCAACCACAATAAAACCAGTGTTAGCCACTACAGGATTGGGCATAGTTTCAGGAGCACAACCAACATTAAAATTACCGAATAAAGTTTAAAAAAAAATCCACACTGTAATGATAGTACACGAGCAACTGCACATGCACTTCCGAGCGGGAGGGGGGGCGGGAAGCGGGAGGGGGGCGGGAATGGACCCGAGCCGAGCTCCAGAAACTAATCGACATGAGACGCGGGAGGTGGGCGGGGGGGGCTCACGGACAGCGGGAGGGGGGAGGGAACGGCAGCACTCACCTCGACTTCCTCCAGCGGCGGTCGGCCGCGTAATGGGAAAAACAAACACATTTTTTTTTAAAACGAAACTCCGCCCACCGCCGCGATGACGACATCGCAGAGGCGGAGAGGGAAAAAATGTCGGGAACGCCCCCGAATCTGGTCCGGCCTTGACGGACAGATCCGGCTCCCAATGGAGAAGCGTGGCTCAGTGGTTAGAGGCGGCAGACCCGGAAGCTGAGATCAGCCGTGGACCAGGGTTCGATTCCCCGCCTTGGCGGGTCTCGGGCTCAAAAATTCCACGGACTCGACAATTCTCGCTCCGGTGCCTACTCGACTCACGGGGTCACACTCTGCGACTCTGGGCAATAGCTTGCTTAATCTCCACTACGGCCCCTCGCGGCGGGATGCCTGGCTTTCACCTTGTGAATACCCTGCCGGGATATCTCACAGGGGAATACCAGGACGGGTTCCCTAAGCAAGCGCCTTGAGACCCCTGGGTGATTCGTGCGCTATATAAATCGAAATACATTTACATTTACATTTACATTTACAATGGCTAGCCTCCATTTATGGAGCTAGCCAATGGGAGGAGGGGGCGAGGAGGGTGCGGATACCCGACCCCACAGAGCAAAACATAAGATTTTGCTAGCGCATGCGTACTTCGTACGCATTGCCAAGCAAAACCTAAAAAGGGAAGGAACCTGTGCAGCATGGGAAAGCATACAAGGCGATAGCCCTCACAGTGAGTTCTGGGACTAGTAGTTCCTTGAGGGTGGTGGGACAGGAAAAGGGTGCAAGAGGCCTGGAGGCTGACATCCGACAGCCCTTACTCCATCAGAAGAGTTTGACCACAACAGAGCTGGAGTAGTCTCTGCCGGCATCAAACTATGGACCGCCTGAATTTAAGTCAGTGGGCGGACCATAGTCTTGGCAAAAAGGGAACTGTTGCTGTTGCAATGGAGTTCCTTCTCCGCCAATATATAAATCAGGTCCTATGTACGCTCACATAGCCCAGTTTAACTTGAAATATTGCTCTTCACAATAGTAGGAATGTGTGTTATTAATGTCACACATCTAAAAATGCATTTGTATTCTCTGGTATTAAGGTGCCTGCATCATCAAAGCAAGTGACATATCAGTCATAGATAACAGCTCAAAGTCATAACATGGGCTCATATCGATCAAGAATTGAACAAAGCTTTGTATAAACCTTTGTTTCCCATTAATAGAAGACTTGACAGTGAAAACAAACTATCTGTATTGACTGTGGTACTATATGTACACCAATATAAAAAATATATGTTCAATAGTTTAACTTACACTTCACTAATTTATGGTTTTATTACCACTGAAGCTAAACACATAGAGTTACATATTAAGTTGAATAAAATACAGAAATTGAAAATAGAAACATTGACCCAGGGTTCATATGAATTATTATATATAAAGCAAGCTATTTGTGCAATTAAAGCTCACGGAGGAAACCTTTGTAAATGTATGTTACTTAAGCATTAGATAATAGATTTAATAAATGTAATTCACAGGGGACTTTGCTAAATTTAAATTAGCAATTCTTTAAATGTGCTTTTCTTTACATTCTTCATGTTAATCCACTGCCGGTTGGTGACGGAAAGATAATTAACATTAGTGTATTGTGATGTAAAGCTGATTGCCAATGTTAAGCTGATTCTCTATCATCTATGTTTCCTTCTCTCCTGATTTTTTTCCTCTCTGTCACCTCGATATATGTGCGGTTTTACATTATGTATATAGATTGTTATTAATATTACATCCTTCAATTTGAGTTTATTTGATATGTTTTATCTGAGACCACTCCCACGTATTGTTATAATTTTATTGCACTATGCAGAAATAGTGTGAGAAATCCTTCTTGAAAACTTTGCTTATTAAAATTTCAGCACAAACCTTCATCTTATTCATGCTTTTTATTTAGGCATACTGACTATAAAGTGGTGTCTCCAGCATTAAGAGCTGTCGGCAATATTGTGACAGGCGATGACATTCAAACACAGGTAAGACATTCTCTGTAACTTTAAAATAGTGTTATATTCTCATCAATCTGTTCTGCATGGTTTTCATTGACACCGAATATCTAGATCACCAGGTTTGAAATGTGGTTATTTATTGCTGTGTCCTGAGGGTGGTGAAAAAAGGAGTTCAGTTTTTTTCTCTGCTCATGTATCAGAGCAGTGATACCTCCGTATTATGAAGCCAATGCCTGACAAACACAAATGTGCTGCCCTCCCTGGTCTCCAAAGGAGAGCATTTCATGGTTTACTGCCTCTCTGCTACCTCAGCACTCTGCAAGCCTAGGTAGTTGGGAGAAAGACACGATGCTCTGTTATCACCGACCACTACTACTCTTGCTAGTCTAGTTGGCCCTCCTGTGACATGGGGTTTTAATCCATCCTGGCAGTAGCTCTTGTAGTGTAACTTTATCCATGCTGAGAGGAATTCTCCAAAAACGCCTACTAACTTGGCACCTGGCATGTCATGATACAAGTCCTCTGAGAGATCAGAGAGGGGTGAAAAGCCAGAAGGGCATAGGAGAAAGTAGCTGGGAGCTAGGTGTTTTGGTGTTTTGTATGCAGGGTTGAAAGGGTTGGAGGACATCATGTATTTCCTGTTTGAATAAAGGTGAAGGTGGAAGGGCAGGCAGAATGGCAATAGACGGTGTTCCTTTGTCTTGTTATAGTTAAGGGTATTACTCTGCAGTATGTCAAGTATTCTCTGCTTTTTTGGAACACTTTAACAGATCGAGGTAATGCAGTACAGGGGTAGGAAAAAGGTGGTAGAACACATAGTATGTTTTTTTTTAAGTCAGGGCAGCAAGACAGCGAGAGAATGGTTTAAGAGGTGTGTTGTAAGTGGCTCCCTCATGTCTCTTATTCTACTGCCCAGCTGGTACATGAGGTCACCTCAGACAACATAAAAATAGTTTTTGGGTTAGCAGTCAAATATAGCGATTTTATTTTCACCTCTGTTTTTACATATCAGCAAATACAAATATGATTTCACTCTGCTTGTGTTCTCACAAAGAACCCCTTGATGGAAAACATGTTCATTATTGACAGCTCCTAGTTCTTAACTGTAAATCAAACAGCTTTACGAAACCAAAAATGCTGCCGTTTTTATTTTTATTTATTTATTTATAAAGTTTTATATAGCGCAAATAAGATCCGGAAGGATATCAGAGCGCTTTACAATAAGTTGTTGGAGAGGAGAAAATGAAATATACACAGCAATTTGTTAAGCAATGTCTACCGAGGAGCTTCATCTCTGGTACTTGAGACAAACCACATTACAGTATCAAGCCATATATATAACTACACCCTTATTCACTAACAAATGCCTATGAAAATCACAGTGATCTAAAAAAAAAATAGAATGTTCATCTTGGAAACAGAATGTGCCTGCACTAAGAGACATGCTACTGCAGAAGACAGTTTTAGAATCATTCATTGTCGTGTGCAGAAGACTGAATATGCTTATGAAAATGGTTCTTGCCTTGGCTACTAAAAAAAATTCCAGAAACAAATGAGGTCCTGAAAACATTTTCACTTTGATAACACTTTTATCTGTTTTAGCATAGGCGCATAGTAATCATTCACATTGCAGGCTCCAGCAGTGGATCCCATATACATTACCAGTAGTGGCCCACATTCAACGATCCTTACCCCTTGGAGTACATATATTTCACAGTGTCTAGCTTGTAGCATGCTCACCATTTTCCCCATATCTTCTGATGTTTCCAGGGCATCCTCGGGCTAAATACATCGGTTTCGCCAGTTTTGCGGGGAGAGGTTCATGTCCGCCCTCCACTCGGTTAGTGTTGGGCCCTTAAATGACCTCTAATATTTCGCCACGTCCCTTTCCGCTAACAGTGTGCCCAGCCTCAATAAGGTTTGCTTTCCATCCCCCCCTTGGGCCTCCCATCTCATCCACCAGAGCCAGCAGCACGACCCTGGGTGATTCCTCAAGGCTCTGACCCAGAACTGCTGATAAGGTTGCGAATATGCGCAACCGGTACTTCTGATTGATGGGGTACTAACATACCATATGGTAGAAGTCACCCTTGTCCCTCCGGCAGCTAGTGCATGCAGGGTTGGGCAGTTTGTGGGCTTATCACTGATGCTTGGGTGTGTAATAAGTGCAGTGCAGATATTTCAGTTGAACAAGACGCAGCCAGGCTGAGACGGCTAGGGTGCGTGGGGCCATACATGCCTCCTTCTGCTCCACTCCATCCAGCGGGCCTGGCAACCCCTCCCATCGTTTCTTCAGGTCCGTCAGTGTACATGGAGAATGATTAACTAGGGCTCTGTAGATCTGGGAGATGCAGGGCTTTGTATTCCGGAGGTCCAGCCAGCGCCCCCCACTATCGGAAGAGCGCATGACCACAAGTGAGGTATCAGAAGAATTGTGATTTGTGAAGAGAAAACTCAGTATCAAGGACCTGAGAGGATTTCATGTGGTCGTCCTCTCAGATCTCCCTCAGCCTGGAAATGGCAATGTTGTCACAGCCTGAACCCTTCGTGTCGTACCACCCTATTCATCAAGAGAAATCCTAGGAAGTTTGTCGGCCCAGAGGAATTTCCGAACACAAGAGGTTATGGCGGCGAACCCGTAGGTGGGGATAGGGAACGTGAAATTCTAAAGGACTTATTGAACGTGTGAAAGGGCCAACATTTTATGAAAAGCCTTCTACCTAGTGGCAATTTAGGCCATCTGTCTAGATTGGTCCGGATTGTTCGAGTGAGGGGGCAAAGACTGAGACTCCAGGCTAGGTCTGGTTCCCATGTGATCTGGATCCCTAAGTAATGAAAGGTTAGGTGCTGGATCAGCAGGGTAGGGTACCCGTTCTCATCATCTCTGTCCCCTCTAAGAGGGATCAATAGGGATTTAGTCCAGTTTACTGTTGGACCCGATGTCTCACTGAAGGCAGCAAGGATGGTAATAAGACTGAGTCCAGGTTCTGCTGAAGGAGCCATAAACAAAGGGATTTCATAAGCTTAGAGGGCTATTGTAGTATTTGAGTCCATACATACATGTAATGATGTAGCCGAGGCAGATGAGGTAGAGTTGAGAAGTAGGTTTATTTAACCATTAGTAGATTTACAAGAGGTATTATGCTGGAACAAGCAGCCCCACCAGGAGCAGCCTCTTAGCTACTCAGCCCATACTCCAACTGCCAATCCTCATACCAGTCACACAAGGATTCCATCCATGTCAATCACACTCACATTCTAACTTGGAACACTCACACTGGCTGAGTAGCTAGATGCAGAGAAGTGCAGTAACATAAACACTAAACTCAGAATACTACACATCCTCTCCCTCTCGAAATGAAAAACAAAAGAGAACCAGAGAGCGAAGAAGAAAACTATTCACAATCAAAGTATACAGTAGTAATATTTATCCGTGAACCCAGGGATGAGAAGGACTTCACACCGCGAGAGAGTAAACGGACAAAAGCCAGGAAAGAAGGAAGAAGGAGACAGTAAATACTAACACTGACACCATCCTCCTCCTTCAATACTGAAGAAAAAGAAAATGAAATATGAGACGAACTCACAAACAACAAGTGAGCAAGACCTAACGTGAAGAAAACGTCTTCACGAAGGTAGACAGTGACCACCTAAAGCCACTCCTCAAGAGAGGAACTAAAAAGACAATGGGACTAACCCATAAGCGAAGGTGTAACAAGGGACAAACCCAAGAAAACACATGCAGCACGGAAAGGTGCAGCACACTGTGGCAAAACAATTCCACTCCTCATGTGAGGAACACTGAAAATATGGGGCTACCCATGAATGAAGGTGTTACAGAGGAAAAACCTAAGAACACACGCAGCACAAGATAGTGCAGCACAATGTGGCAAAAATTCCACTCCTCATGTGAGGAACACTGAAAATATGGGGATACCCATAGACGAAAGTGTTACAAAGGACAGACCTGAGAACACTTGCGGCACAAGAAAGTGCAGCACAAAGTGGCAAAATTTCCACTCCTCATGAGAGGAACTGAGAAAATATGGGGTTACCCATAACCAAACAAAAGGAGGTGTAACAAGGGACAGGACCCAAGCACACACGCGGCACAAACAGGTGCAGCACAAAGTGTCAAACCAACACATAGGTAAAAAGTGAAGCACAACAGCTTACACAAGACATTGAGAAAATGTGATGCACAGGGCGTCTTACACACTGGACACAAAAGAGAAATTCGCACAGTGCGACATGCACGCACAAACGCACAACAAGGTGTCCAACACAGGTAGAGAAGGCATAAAGTCCTAAACAAAAACTTAAACCCTATAACCCAGACATGAGGGTTAACAAATAGTAAAACCATGAGGGGAAATAGGATTACAACCTAAACCCATCCCTAAAACAGGGATACAGTGATGCAAATGAGGGTGAGAGAACCCTTAACCAAAACTTTGCGCAGACATGAGTGGGAGAACTCATGTACCAAACTAAAGCATTGAAATGAGGGTGAGAGAACCCTAAACGAAGAGGGTGAGAGAACCCACATATGAAAAGTGACACAAGCATAAATGCAGTGTAGACATAAGGGTGAGAGAACCCAACATAAGATAAATGACACATTTCTTATACATTTCAAAATTGAATATGCTGTAAGTTAAAAATATGCACATAAATTAACCACAGTCATAGGTGTGCCTGTCACCGCGATGATAGACAGGCCCTTGAAAATGTTTTCATGACAATTAGAAGAATCTTCTCCACGGTACATTCCCAAGAACTTTGCAGCATGTCAGATGAAGACAGAAAAGACGAATAATCAAGCAACCAGACCGGAGCAGCTGACACAGATGAACTTTCGGATTACTCACCAAACGGACTGGTAACCAAGTACAGTGTCCAAGACTTAGATAACTGATTAACACAGCGGAAGACATGCTCGATTAAAACATGTGACGAACAATCTTTCCTGATGTGCACAAGCGAAGAGCAGTCAGTCCGGAGCTGCAGGCACTGGAGCTCGCTGAGTTTGATGAACAACCAGGCGGGAGCTGCTGGCAGTATGAAACATTACCTTGCTTGCGAGACAGGAAACAGTACCAACACCTCGGATGGTAAAAGTTGATCACGAACAAGTGCAGTGGCACAAGACAACCGAGGCAAAAAAATAAAAACGCAAAGAACCAACGTGGCGGACAAAGGCACAGAGCAAATTAATACCTCAAAGCACTTCCGCTACAAAACGCTCCAGCGGCGTCAACATCGGGTGGATGCACGCACCTTACGCTGTGCCGGGTGGCTGCAGGCACGCCCCTCCTATGAGACATCTGACAGCAGCACAGAAGATTGCATAGCTAGGAATGCCTCACAGACAGTTCCACAGAGGCTGAAGGCAAAGAGGTGAGTTGCGCGTGCAATTTTTAAAGTTTACACGCAGCGTGACAGTTATTACCGGCTTTACAGTAGAGAAGACCACTGACAGGAAAAGCAGATTTAAAAAAAACGGAACATTGCTCACTCCGATGGCCTCCTCATGTGGAAAGGAAAGTTTTAATTCACATATCCATTACATATCCATCTGGCACACGTAGAACAGACGATACTGACACTGCTATTAAAAACATCTTTTTTGTCGATGAACTCCACACCATGTACGCCACCTCCCGATAAGACAAAGATACACTTGGTTCAAAAACAGTAGTCAAAGCGCCGTAAATAAATTAAGCAGGCAGAAATATAGGAGGATCTCATCCATGTTAAGTGCTAGTACGGATGATTAGACGCACACGAAGAAGGTAACACATCCAACATCTTGTGGAAAAGAAAGTCATTTTCAACGCATTAGTCCAGACAGACACCAATTACCTTGGTTCCAGATTAAGTTCATAGTTGACACTGCTTGCTTAAGGTTGTTGCTTCCAAGGCACTATGTTAGACGTTGTTTCTTCTGCATCACATAGGCAGCTTGAGTGATGATTTTCTACGCAGAAACCTTGTTAAAGATGACTTGACAGCACGCTTTTGCTAGGGCTACCTGGTGTGTTCGGCACTGGTGGGGCCACTTTACGTGCTTGTAGAGGTTCGTTACTTTTGAGAAGATAGATGCTTGTTCCACTTCAGTTGCAGGATACTCCCAACTCTTGTAAATAGGCATTTTGCGCAGGAAAGTCTCCAGATCGTCGCCATGAATATTGTAGCATTTGAGTCCATACATACATGTAATGATGTAGCCGAGGCAGATGAGGTAGAGTTGAGAAGTAGGTTTATTTAACCATTAGTAGATTTACAAGAGGTATTATGCTGGAACAAGCAGCCCCACCAGGAGCAGCCTCTTAGCTACTCAGCCCATACTCCAACTGCCAATCCTCATACCAGTCACACAAGCATTCCATCCATGTCAATCGCACTCACATTCTAACTTGGAACACTCACACTGGCTGAGTAGCTAGATGCAGAGAAGTGCAGTAACATAAACACTAAACTCAGAATACTACAGCTATTTTATCCTCCATTGCTATCTCTCAGTCAAACCCCCTCACTTGAGCGTTGCAGTGTATCCACAAAGGCCAGGGGCTCAATAGCCAGGGCAGAAAGGAGGGAGGACAGAGGGCATCCCTGTCTAGTGCCCCAACAAATTGGGACTCTGGGGGAGATCACCCCGATTCCCTGCACCTGTGGCCCGATATACAAGGTTTGAACACAGACCCAAAATCGTGGACCCAGTTCCATCTTGGCCAGCTCCTCATAGAAAAAGACCAAGTCCAGGGAATGAATGAATGAATGAGCAATTTGTATAGCGCAAACTAAGCCCAAGGGCGTCGCTGCCTTCTTAGAGTCGCGAAGCATCAGTGTTGTGACCCAGTGTAATTCCCTCAATCTGGCCAGAGCAAGGTGAACGCTGTGGATACAGAGTCTAGTGCTGCAACAGGGAATAAAGCCACATTGGTTTGGTTGGACTAGTTGACAAAGCAAGTAGTTTAGCGTATATTTTAGCTTCAGTGTTAATGAGAGAGATGGGTCAGTAGGAGGCACATTGATCTGGGGGCTTGTCAGGTTTCAGCAAGGCCAATATAATGGCCGGGTCTAATTCTGGCGAGAAGTGGCCTCAGTCATTCGAGGATCAAATTTAGGAGAGGGGACAACATGAGTTTACTCAACCTACAATAGTATTCTCAGTTCAAGAGCCTCTCTTTCCGTGGGGCTTAGCGTAGTTAATGGAATGTCTGCAATGAGCGGGCTCCTAGTCTTGCAGCATACACGGGTTTGTAGCAGGGCACAAAGGCAGTGGCCAAGGTTGGACCTATTGTGGCCCATGTGCCGTCCGGACTAATGACATTGGGCACTACCCTCAACAGTAACTCCCTCGTGGCCAGGCAGTGCAGAAGTTTACCTGACTTGTCTCCCTATTTGTAGACTGTTCCGGCGGAGGCCTCCCAGCATCTGCTGGTCTCAATCAGACGTAGTTGTCACAGGTCAGCTCTCTCCACCACCAATTAGCGGCTCAGAAGTCCTGTTAGGTTGCCCCCACTATGGGTTTCAATCCATAGGATCAAAATCTCCAATTGCTCTATTTAAGTCTGTGTCCTGCGGGCCTGGCTCCTGATGCAGGAACGGGGTTCCATGCATACTGGCCTTGCACACCTCTCAGAGTGTCCTGGTGAGTCAACCATCCCTCAGGTTAATGTCGAGGAAAACCTCTAGGTCATCTCCAGGGTTTGAACAGTCAGTTTGTAGGTTAGGAACCAGGTGTTAGGATGCCATATTTGTCTTTCTCCATCCTTCCCCGTGGCTCCCACCTGAAGGATGGCCGGAGCTTGGTCCAAAATTCCCATCATGAGGATGCAGGAGCCTTGCATGTAGAGGAGATCTGTGGCCGGCAGCAGGACAGGGTCTATGTGGGAGAAAGAGCTGTGGGCTGCCAATGTATGTGTATATTGGCATGCTGTAGGATTCCAGACCCCCCATGCGTCACAGAGCCCCAGACCAGAGGCCCAGCCGGCCAGGCTTCTGGCATTCCTCTGGTCTGCACCGGGAGTCCTAAGGAAGTCCATGGGAGCCATGATGTCCTTGAAATCACATAAGTATCCTGCTAACTGGGAGAGATGGTGCCAGATCCGTGAGTGATGGTATTTTGCGGGTAGCAAGTTGCAGGGGGGGCATATATGCTTAGGAGATTATAAAGGGAGCACTCCATTGATCCCTCTATCAACATGAATCTTCCCAACGTGTTGCTTTTTACGGGCGATACCGCCATTGGCAAGGAGCTTTGGAGGAGAATTGCCACTCTCCTAGAACCACAGCCAAATCCCATGTGATAAACTCGGGACTTTCCATACCTAACCAGAAAGGAGTAATTGGTCCCCATACAATATGTTTCTTGCATCATTGCGACCTGGGGCCGTGTCTGAGGAAGAGCTGCAGGACCGCGCCACTCTTAAGGCGGTCCAGCAGACCGTTCACATTCCAGGACAGCACCGTGAACGCCATCATGGTGGGTTGTGTGGGGCCATAAATCTTGATTAATGATTTGCTTTGTAAAGGCTGCAGAGGCACAGTATCCTCTCAATAGTCTTTACCATGTGGATGGCAGTGGGTCTGCCGAGTAAACAGTGCTGCGAGGTACATTCACCCAATGTGGTGCCCAAAGAAATATCCATAAACCAGACATTTCAACAAATTAACTAAAACCCCTTCCTCGCACCTATATTTCCCCTTCAATAGAAGCATCTGTCGCCTGAACACTATTCCTGTCACAAGATTGGGCAGTAAAGGTAACTGATCTCAAAGTTTCCATCCTAAAGCTCCCAGCCGCTAAAGTCTTTGAAGGATAAGATGGTGCTGGTGTGCATAGCAGAGTGAGTAAACATTTTATTGTATAGTTAATTAAAACCATTACAAAATATTAATACGACAATATACAATAAAACAAAAAATGTACACTGCTGTGTGTATGATAAAAGGTTATAAATTGGATAGGTCTTTCAAGTTAAAAAAGTAGACGTGTTCCAGGTTCAAGATTTTGCCAGAGTTCTTTGTTTCTCGAAATTGTCAATGAATTTGGCTGCTCTGCAAATGAGTTGTGGATCTACCGAGCATAGGATTAGTATGATCGCGGACCGGCAGGTGCGTGTTCCATATTCCTTGAATTTGGTTTTTAACCAACTCCGACCTTCCTGGATCAGAGCCGGGCAGATACAGATCAGATGGATAAAGTCTTGTCTTCCTGCGCCACATCCGCATCCATCACGTTCTTGGGGCTTCCACTTTGGTGACTCAGCGTTTGTTGGGAAGTTACCCAGCCTTAAGTAGAGGTGTTTCTGTTTGATGAATGGCGAGAAAGCAAGGTCTAGGAAGGCTGCCGGTGCTAATTTTTTATATGATTGAATTGTCATCCAGGCATGGGACCGACGACTGAAAGTTTGTTTATCGTCGAGCAGCGAATGCCTGTTGGCAACCTTCTTTACCAGCTGTTTGAAGGAAGATACTGGAAGTTTAGAATCCCAAACACCAGCCAAGTCAGTTAATTCTAATGTTGATTTAAGATATTTGGCGTATTGAGAGTTGGGACTTTTACTAATTATTGTCCACATTGCACGATGTAACGCAATTTCTTGGTTCATCCAAACATCGTACTAAAATGTTATGGTCTCGTACTTTTTCAGCACCACTTGGGATTGCAAACCGAATTCAAGTCTGACTTGTGCGGGAGATGCATTGTTAGGTAACGCAAATACACGTTTGTAGATTTTCATTTGAACTTTGTCCAGGAGTTGTGCGCTCTTGCCATGATGTAGTATGCTCCCATAAGCTATTGTTGGAAGTAGCTTAGCTTTTATTGTTGTTAGCAGTGGGGAGACCAGGGGGCCTTTAAGTTCAGTCGCCAAGCTACTAAATGCGTGCAATAGGACCATACCCTTTTTTTCCAGAGTGGGTGGAGTCTCCATAGTCACCCTACATTACCGAGTTAGCCATTGTCATCTGCCATCCAGGTTATGGGCCCTTTGGTGGTGGTGTTCTCTGATACAGATGAACCCCGCAATCCTTCCCTGTCATTGCCAGAGGTCGCAGCAACTTTTGTGGAATTGTTTGCTGTGCCCGAAGCCGCTATGCTCAGTGCCTGAATACTTCATGGTTCCAAGATCTGGGCGGTCCCGCTAGGGCAGCTGCGGGTTTGGTCGCAAGGAGAACTTTCTATGAACCATTTTGAGGCCTCTTCCAGGGTGTCCTCTAAATGGGATTTGCCTTTGAGGATAACCCACATGCGTGCCAGGAAGTGGAGCCTCTATTGCAACCTCATGGTTCTTAATATTTGTTCAATGTCGTAGTACGATTTGCGTTGGGCCTGAACCTGCTTAGTATAGCATGGGAGCACGATCACCTGACCGGATTGATACCTGGGTTGGCCTTTGAGCCCCACTTCCTGCAAGATCATGCCTGTGTCACGATAATTCAGGATCTTTGTAATCATGGGACGGGGTGTGGCCCCCAGGGGGATGCGTTGGGCCACGGATCTGTGGCCTTGTTCAGTTATGAAATATGTCGATAAAAGGATAGAGTCAATCTAGGATGTAATCCATTATTCCAGAAGTCCTTCAGGTGTTGACCCCTCAGGAAACCCAACGAAGAGGAGATTGCTTCTGCGGCTTATGTTTTCGCTTGCTTCAGCTCTGGCGGTGAGGATCTTGGCGTTCAAGGTCAGGCTGGACACCTTAGTCCTGAGCTCAAGGAGTACGTCCTCTAAGACAGAGATGTGCCATCTGCCTTGATGATCCTCACCATAATGTTGCGGAAATCCTGACACATTAGGGCCGCATCCACTTGTACCTCGCTTATCTTGGGATCAAGAGAGGTGCAGGTATCTTGGATTGCTTGAAGAATTAATGTAGTAACCCCTCTTTGCTGCCTCTGGGCAGTCTGGGTGTCTCCTCCGTGGCCCCCTTTGTATCCGTCTGTAAGGGCTGTAAATGTATTGATTTTGGATTGGGCCCTGTCACCCGGGGTGGGTCTTGTCCCATAATGTTTCTGTGGATCCTGTTGTAGCTGTAAGGTCGCCTGTCAGTGGCCCCAAGAGGCCAGCGATATGCATAGCATGGGGGTTCCGGCCAGCCTGGCCCACCTTATCTGATGTACAGGTGGAATGAGCAGTCGGAACCCTCTGCATTCGGGCCCCATGTGACTCAGGATAGACCTGATAGCTCTACCATCCCTGCTGCCCACTCCTATTCTCTCCAACCGTCTGGGGAACTGGAGAGCCCCATCGCCATTTTTCAGCGTTCCTATGAGTACTCTACACCACCTCACAATGGAGTCTTGGCTGAGATCTCTTGCATCCTCCACTGCCCAGCTCTCTCTTGGTTCTGGCGGGCTCTAGCGGCACCACCTTGTGTGTTGCACCCTCAGACCTTCACTGCTATTTTCCCCACAACCCCCGATGCTGTTGGGGCCCTTGTTGCTGCCCTTGGGGCTGGTTCCCGACTAACCGTCCCCTGCGAGAACCGTAGGCTGACAATTTAGTCTAGCAAGGGCCGCCCGTGACCTCCATGGACCGCTTGGCCTGAGCCGCAAACCCGGTCGGCCTCCTGGCTGTTACACCGCCCATCTGCCCCGTGGTCCCTGCAGCCGCACCAGACCCTCGTTACTCTTCCAGGGAGCGACCGCCATGTTGGCTGTCCAGGCTCCACCTCTCAACATTTTCACTTTGTACTATATTTTTGAAGTGTTCCAAGTCTTTTGTAGTCCATGACAGGGTTGAGTATGTTTTTTATTTTAACCTTGGTGGTCTGCCTGATTTACAATGTTGGTCATTTTAAACATATTTTAATTATTTTCCCTTGAATGTGGTCATTTATATCGTTTGAAGTGTAATACTTTTATAGGCCATAAATATATTTTTTAAATGAGGTTTATAATTTCCTTGTATTTTAATGACCATACAAATGATTTTGAAGCCAGTGCACAACTCTTGAAATCTACTGCTGCACATTTTTATGAAACACTAAAACATCTCCCTTATCTACCACATAGAGTTACTTTTCAAAAATGAAAATGGTTTTCACGGGATGGATAATCTGGCGAACCAGATGTGGAAAGGGGATATTGGACGTAGGTGGGGATATCTCTCATGACTTATTTTACCCTTTAAAATATAATATGCCAAACATTTCTAAACAACTATCCATACCCTCACATATTTTTTAATGCCTGATTTAATATATGCATTAACACATCAAATTGCATTTAGTTCGGCCTGCTCCATTTGAAAGGCTGTAATTTGAATCTCTCTTACTAAGCAACATGGCGTTCATTTTAATATTAATATAGAAAGTTGGCACTCTAG
This sequence comes from Lissotriton helveticus, assembly GCF_964261635.1. Lineage (NCBI taxonomy): Eukaryota > Metazoa > Chordata > Amphibia > Caudata > Salamandridae > Lissotriton > Lissotriton helveticus. The sequence goes on along the minus strand of NC_136067.1, from coordinate 889,543,534 downwards.
TTGCTCATTAGAAATCTATGCTGATACTACAGTAGACCACTGGGGAATCCATGTACAGGCTGCTGCTGGTTTTGAAAGTATGTTTCACTCAGCCTACTAAAAATAATTCTGACATTGATGAGGAGGATATTTAAGAATTTGTTAAAAAAAATGTCCTCATTTTAGTGTTTCAGAGTACTAAATATAATTGTTATGGCCGTCTGGAAACCAGCATTTTATTAATTAGTGCAGTCTCCTCTTTTGTAAAATATGTAGGTTCTACAGCTTCTATTCCAGAACCATGGAGTTCAGATGTGCCACACTTTTGTCAGAAATATAGAACGTATGCACTCTAGTTTTATTTTTAACCATTAGAACATTACACTAAGGAATCAACTGGGAGCCTGCTGCTCCTGTAGGAACTACATGTTTTACTCAGCATGCCAGGCTTTTTCCTTTCTTGGCTGATGAATGTGTCTCAATGTATAGAAAATGTTTCCTCAAGTGAGAAAACCATTTTTCTTGAACATGGTTCATCAAGACCAATAGAGAGTTAGCATTTTCCACATAGTGAAAACACCTTGGAGTGCACCACAGTTCTTGAAATTAGTATATTACCATCAACAAATGATTGATATTGTGACTAAAATCTGATATTGGCCTTTCTATATGCAACGTTTTGTAAACCTCAAAACCAGGCTTTCATTGCAGTGCACTTCACTGGGACCAAAATAGCAGAGCCTTATCACCAAAAGAAAATCTAAGAGCTGTTCTTCTTGTAACCTTCCACCTAAAAAGTCTCATGAAAAACACACTGTCTACCAGTTTTACAAATTTCCCTCCAGATCTTAAGAGTTTCATTTTTTTTTTTTTTTTTTTTATTGAAAATTAACAACAACATTAACAGGTTACACAAGGCAAAAATGAATCGGGAATACAGTCATGGGTCCATGTACTCGGCGCTTCAGCATTGTAGCATACATAACACAGTCACAGTTTTTCGTGGGGAGGGCAGCGAGGAAACCAATAGCAATACAATTTAATTAATATTTGGAATGTCAATCAGGGGGACAAGGTGGCATCGGGAAACAAATCTTGTGGGGGGGTGCATATCTTGCCACGAAATGTGTTCCATTGTGACCAGATTCTGCCCCACTTCTTGGGCCTTCCACGTGACAGATACAGTCTTCTAGCGAAACATGCACCAGTCCATATTCTCTGCCCACAATGTGACGGTCGGAGGCCTACGGGAACCCCAGAGCTGTGCAATGTCTCTTTTGGCGATCATATTACCAAGGGTCGCCCAGGTAATCTGTGCCGCATTGTAGTCATTGGGCTCCCAGACATTCAGGAGGCAGCGCCTGGCCTCGGGCAGTAGCGCCACCCCGGTGACCCTCTCCATTACGACATGCACACGGGACCAAAACTCGACCACCTCCGGGCATTCCCATAGAATGTGAAGAAAGGTACCAGTCATACCGCAGCCACGCTTACACAAACTATCAGAAGAGTAACCCATGCGCACCAGACTCGGGCCAGTGACATACACACGGTGGAGGATCTTAAGTTGAACAAATCTAAGGCGTGCAGGTATGGCAACTTCTTTTGGCAAGGACAGAGCGGACTGCCAGTCCTCATCATCTAATTCTAGACCGTCGGCAATCCACGAGGCCCTCAGGCGCACAAACAGGTCAGCCCTGTTATAGATCAGCTTCTTGTAAATTAATGAAATAGTGCTGTCGGGCACATGTCCAACCAGAATACGATCCTCAAGGGGTGAGGATTCATGGATATCTGTACCCACAGCAAAGACCGACAGTAGGGCATGTCGGACCTGAGCGTACCTGAAGAATTCTCTGTCCCCAAGTTCATACTCCGTCTTAAGTGCCTCAAAGGTCTTAACATCGCCTTTAGACCAAAGATCCCCCACCTTAGTGATTCTGATCATATCCCATTTGTCAAATCCTTTTGTTCGCCATAAATTACCCAGACTTTCAGAGTCATACAGGGGGGTCGCGCGAGTGAGTCTATCCTTCCATCCCAAGGCCGCAATGCTCATCATGCCACACACGTACCGCGACTTTAGTGGGTCCAGTCAGTGTGTTACAGAGCCTCCTGGAATACAGCGCCCTATTGAAGTTCCCCCCCCGGCAGAGGTGTTTATCCATTGCGAAGGCAGGGGCGGGACCGGGAACATACGTTGCATGATTGACCGCACTTAATTGGGAAGCCCAGTAGTAGCGCCTGATGTCGGGAAGGGCGATGCCTCCGTCATACCACGGAAGCGTGAGTTTAGACAGAGCAATGCGTGCACGGCCATCCCAGACCAGTTGCCGTTGTAGACTCTCCACCTCCCGAAAGTAACGAGAGGGAACGGGGTCAAACGAGTTCTGGAGCGCGTACAAAAATCTAGGCAGCGACATCATTTTAAAGAGAGCCGCTCGACCGAGCGGTGACAGTGGCAAATGACGCCAGCGTGTAACATCTAGCTTCAGCCGTTGGAGAGGGGGCAGCAAGTTGCGCTCATAGCGAACGGTGGGGTCCAAGGAGACATATATCCCCAGGTACTTAAAACCGGTCTCAGTTACTTGAATCAGAAATCTACGAGGCAATGGGGGGAGACCACCAGCCAAAACGTAGACACAGGATTTAGTCCAATTAATAATGAGACCCGAGTTCTTCCCGAAGGAGGTAAGAACATCGAAGAGCACGTTTAAGGATTTCTGAGGGGAAGTTAGATATAGGAGAATGTCATCTGCGTATAGCGAGACACGATCCTCGAAATCGGGAGCCCACCGAATGCCCTTTATAGAAGGCTCCCAGCGGAGCCACTCCGCCAACGGTTCCAGTGCGAGGGCGAAGAGCAATGGAGACAGCGGGCAGCCCTGCCGAGTACCGCGTCCGAGTGCGAAGATACCGGACGCCTTCCCGTTAACCACCACCTGGGCAAGGGGCATCTCATAAAGAAGTTTCACCCAAGCGATGAACACGGGGCCGAATCCAAATTTTGAGAGGGCCGCCCTAAGATAGGGCCATTCGATAGTGTCGAAAGCCATGGTAGCATCAAGGGAAGCTAAAATGGCCGACTCAGCGAGAGTCTCAGCCCTCGCGAGAACTCCGTGGAGTCTCCGAAGATTAAGGGCGGTGTTCTGATGAGGAATGAACCCTGACTGATCCGGATGGATCAAGTCCCCGATCACCTTAATCAAACGATTAGCTAACAATTTAGCTAGGATTTTGGGTTCTGCATTAAGCAAAGATATAGGTCTATACGAGGCACAACGATCCCGTGGCTTACCCTCCTTGTGAATTACCACAATAGTGGCGAGTCGCTGATCAGCGGGAAGGAAACCCGAGTCCAGAGCCTCAAGGAACATATCCTTCAAGTGGGGCGCCATTTTGTCATGTCGCAGTTTATAAAGTTCAATGGGTAATCCATTGCGGCCCATTGCTTTGCCTGAGCGGAGGGAACGTATAGCCCCCGCTACTTCGTCCGCCGTAAGGGGTGCATCCAGGAGGTCTCTGTCATCTCCGGAAAGGCAGGGCAACGCAATGTCACGAAGCAACAACCGGGAGTCTTCCTCATCCCTATCGCAGACAGAGGCATACACCGTTTGAAAGTGGTCAACAAAACACTCAACAATCCCAACAGGGTCAGTGACACACTCACCATCCAGCCTCTCAATCACGGGGACAACACGATTCGCTCTTTCTTTCTTGTCCAGCCACGCAATCAATTTACCAGCCTTGTCACCCACATCATACATCTTGCCCTGTTGCTCCCTGTTCATCACCTTAGCCGCGTCAGTGACGACGGACCTATAATCGGCCTGTTTCAGACTGAGAGAATGCATTTTTAGACGTGTTACTCCTGTATCAAGGTCACTCTCTAGTGCAGTTATCTCAGTTTCTAGGCGCACAAGCTCCTCATTTTTAGCCTTTTTGGCAGCGGCAATCAGTGAAAGAGAATGCCCACGAATGACAGTCTTAAAAGCTTCCCACAAAGAAACAGAAGAAGAAACAGACCCCACATTGTCATTGAAGTAATGATCCATGGCTTTAACAAGTTCAGAACGGGTTTTTGGGTTACGAAAGTACCAGGGGTTAATAGGAGCCACTCTGCCTTCACTGTCCGCCCCTACCGCAAGCGTAAAGCCACAAGGGGGAGTGATCAGAAATACCCCTGGGAAAATGGCGAACCTCACTGATGGAGGAGGATTGGGCCGATGGCATTAAAAAATAGTCTAACCTGGAGAGACTACCAGGTGCCCCAGAATGGAAGGTGTACTGAAGCTGTGTAGGGTGCATCAACCGCCAGCTATCTACGAGCCCAAAGGTATCAAGGAAATCGCTCAGCCACATATGAGATCTAGCCAAGTCCCTGGGGGGAAACCGATCAGCAGTACCAGAGACAATGGAGTTAAAATCCCCTCCGAGGATAAGAAGACCCTCAGGCAGCCCCAATAGGACCCTACACAAATCGGCATATGTGGAGGCCTGTAGGCCCGTGGGGACATATATCGTGAGTATGGACAGTGTCTTCCCTTCCCATCTACCCGTGAGCGCAGCATAGCGCCCTCTATCATCAAGTATAACTTCATCAATTTCGAGGGGGAGAGAAGACCGAATAAGAATGCCGAACCCCCTGGAGCCAGAGGTGAAACCGAAGTGAGCAACTAGGCGGTATCCACGTCTGTTCAGGGCTCGACACGTATTCCCTATAAGATGCGTCTCCTGTAGAAGAACTACATCGGGTGAATGGCGCCTAAGGAACTGCAACACTACCCCTCGCTTTATCCTGTCTCCCAACCCATTAACATTCCATGATAGTAGTCTCAACTCACCACCCCCCATCCCCAAGAAGAAGCAGAGCGCCCCACACACGGAACCCGAAGACCGAGACAGTTAGAGAAAACAATTGGATGCCTTGTGAACGAAAACAATCACACACACACCCCCCCACCCCCCCCAACTTAGACCCGTTACAACACCCCCCACCCTGCACCCCTGCGTTAGACTCGAAATCCACCCCAACTTGCAGTGTGCCTGTCGCCCCATCAAGAAACTAATCTACACAAAGAACCCCAGAGGAGGAAGAGTCCCCTTCACCCCCGCCACCCTCAGGCCAATTTGAAAGAAGGACTAAAGAATCATTGTCCAAACTCAGCTGGAAAAGTTGGAAAGTTCAGACATCGGAACCCACAAGTCACTCCTGCTCCGGCGAGCCACCGTCGGCGCCGCCGGGGTGCTCAGTACGATCATCCCTTTTTGGCAAAGAATCAAGCCAGTCACTGACACTGTCCGGGCGATCGAAGAAAAACGTTTGTTCCTCGTACTCAATACGAGGTCTGGTCGGAAACAGCATGGTGTACTTGAGGCCCAAGTCCCGTAGCCGTCTCTTGACTCCCTGAAATCCCATTCTCTGCCTCTGAACGAACGGGGTAAAGTCCGGGTAAAAGTTCACGGTGGCATTCTCGAACTTCACCGGGCCCTTGTCCCGAGAGGCTTGCAGGATGGCATCTCTATCCCTGAAATGGAATAGTCTAGCAATGATAGGTCTCGGGGGGGCACCCGGCTGGACCTTTCCGCCAGGGATTCGATGCGCACGCTCGACCGCAAAGAATTTAGTAAGTCCGGCGGGAGCAAGATAGTTGGAGACCAGATCTTCCACCAGGAGGTCGGTGGCAGAAGCCTCGGGATTTTCAGGGACCCCAATAATGCGCACGTTGTTGCGACGGGCCCTGTTTTCATAGTCCTCCAGGATACGGGCCAGCACATCCCGGGAAGAACGCAAATTCCCGATCTCGGTCTGAAAGTCCGTTACATCAGTGGTCAGGCTGGAAGTCTTCAGATCTAACGCCTTGACCCTCTCGTTAGTCTTTGCCAGGTCCGCTCTTATCAGCGTGACATCCACGGCCACCGTGTCGATCTTGGAGGCAAGAGTCTCATATTGTTGCCCCATGGAGGCCTCCATACTGGTGATAGCGCTCATTACATCTTGCAGCGACACTCCTGGTGTCGTACCGGAGGCAGCCTTAGGGTCATCAGGCGTGCGGCCAGCACTACTGGGGGATCCCTTCAATTGGGAGTAGTGATCCATGATGTTCGTCTGGGTCTGTCCCCCTCGGTGAGGCGTCTTGATCTTGCGTCTCTCCGTCTCGGGTCTGGTGGCCATATTGGAGAAAGGACCCCGTAGGGGCCCGCACGACCTGGTGAAAATGGCCAGCCGTGATGTGGTCAAAAACAGTGAAACCGGCCAAAATCAACGTAAATGCCAATAGTGCAGAATAAAAGGCGAAACGCCAGGAGAACACACCACGGAGTGGGAGCACCAGGCAGGGCCAAGGGTAGATCCGAGCAGCGCTTCAGCCGATCCTTGCCGGGAGTAGGAAAGCGAAACTGAAAGTTAGGCAGGGGACCTCTGGAGGAGAAACCCCTCCTGCCGTTGTTGTTCAACTACTCCTCGGCTGGCAAAGTAACCAAACCCCCGGCCTCGTCCCGGGGCGGGCCGCAAAGTTTGAGACGGCGTAAAAGTGGATCCCAACGTCCGATCTCAATTCTTCAAAGAATGTTGGGATCAGCAAGAGTTCGTCTTCAAAAGCCCATCTTCAAAATCAGGATGTAGTAAGGATATGTGCGAAGGGTGGCGCGGGTCTCGGGAGCCCTCTGCTCACACGACCATCTTGGATGCCCGCGAAGCTCCTCTTCCAAGAGTTTGATTTTTAATAGCAATTTTATCCAAGGGGTGGGGGGATTGCCAGGTAGGTATTGACTAGGGTGGGTTAGGGCCCTCAGCTTCGCCTCGCTCCCTCTGACTCTACCCCGGTCAGTAACTACCTCGGGGTGCCCTCCCCCTTGGATCTCCCTTGGAGTGCCCTCCCTCTTTGATAATATTGCTTCAATACTGTATATTTTTGAGTTAGTTTATTCTTACTATTACATCCCTTCCAACATGTCAGTTGTTCCTTTACATGGTAGATCAGTCATTGTTTAGTAAATCATAAAATTCCAACCCTGTTTAATGTTTGCAATGTGAGGAAAAATTCACAGGCTGAATCTCTTTTAATCACCAAGTGTGCTGCTGCTTTGCATGAGCAAATATGCTTTCACATTAGACTACAAAATCAGCAAAGTTTGCTTAACCCTTATGCTACGAAAACAATGTATGTACAGTTTTTGTTCTAGTGGTTTCAGTGAAATTCATAATGTGTATGATGATTCACAGTGGAACTGATCAATAATGCTATTTAGTGGGGCAAATGGCTGAAACAACCATGATTGCAAACACCTTAATGTGGCTCTTGGTCTCTACCCAGACCAGACATCGTGCGTAATCATGTTCACTTTTGAAATCTACATCATCATTCCCAATTAATACTGCAGAGCTCTAGCGTATTTTCAATGGGTCACAGCTCATTCCTAGCCGCGTGGATAACATGGTTCAGTTGGTCCATTTGGAGGGGAAGAAAGCAGCTGGAACTGCCAGTGAGAGACTCTGACCCTCAGCCCACTGCGGTTTTGTGCTGCATGATAGATTAGGGGGGAAACGCATTTCTTTCCCCTGATCCAACTGGGGAACATTAAGGATCCCTGGGACCCTGACATCTGAGAACCACAAGATGATGCTGGGTGATAAGCCCAAGATGGCAGCAAGAGACACCATGCCTGATTGGGAGAGGGTCCCTGAGCACTGAAGGAGAAGGGGGTTACAAACTCTCCACTGTAGAAACACCAGCTTACATGGAGCTGAGGTAGACCACTTCTTTGCGAGATGTAGTAAGAGAGTCTGGTGTTGATGCTCCTCCTCCTCCTGAAAGCAATGAGTGACTGGCAGAAAACAACTCAATCACTGTCCCAGATTTGAAAGTGATGCTGCCAAAGAGCAGAGCTAAGAGACTGCGGGACAGTGGGGGGTGCTATCTGGCTTCTCAAGTTACCTTCTCCTGGCAAGTAAGAGTCAGCGGGGAAATGGGCGAGGATAATGACTCTGCAGAGGTCCAATTACTCCCCACCTCTCTATCTTTAACAAACATCCACATACTGTGAGACGGGTTAGCGCATGGGATGAGGGGAATCATTGCAATATCTGTGGAGCCAATGTCCTAGCTCATAGCATGGCAGAGAACAAGCCCTAGACATGGGGAGTGGGCATGACCATTTTGGTATCCTGGATTATGCACATTGTATTAAACCCTGGAGCCATTTATATGTTGTTCGCAGTGGCAGCTTGACGGCAACTTTGTACTGACCTGACTAGGTCTAATTGAGAGTTCAGGGATGGGCATCCTCTCCGATGATCACAACTTAATAAACAGACATTGGCCCAGGCAACATTTGTGTGTGGCCCTGACTCTCATAGCCTCCACATTGTGTCCTGACATCGCCACTAACCCAGTGTAGCTAATAAATTAATCCCATCAGGTCGCTGGTGTTGGTGCATGGTTAATGAGGAATGAGTGACAACTGAAAACATCAGGTGTTACCTACAGACTATGCTGTCCCACTAGATATCATTGGCTCCAAGATCCAGCAACCTCTATAAGCACAGATGGTGCCCATCAGATTGGTACTGGCTCCGCCATGGGCGAGACCAGCACCTGCCACTTTGTAAATCCACACACCTCGATTCCTAGTGAGGTTGATGCTTGAAACCTACTATGGGAAAGGATAAAATGGAACACATTACCAATGAAGGAAAATTGGACTAGTACACACAAAGTAAGGCTTCACCATCTTAACGGATCGTCATCCAAACTGACTACACAATCGCGCCCACTGATGGGAGCAACTAGCTCCTCAGAAACCATCATTCAAACAATTGAATCATCAAAATCTGCGCTGGAAGCAAAGATCAGCAAATTTGGCATAGACGTGTCATTATTACCATGAGGAAATGCAACATGAAGAAAATATCCTTTTTCACGGTAAACAGTGGTGCGGGAAGTATGTATACTTCATATTCTAGTATTTTGTTTACTTGTTGAATTGTTTGAAGGAGTTAATATTGGTACCGAGTAGAGAAAATGTAAACAGCTGTTTTCCACCAACACCTTCACTCAGAAGTATTTGGTGAGATGCAGGGATGTTGCTTTTTTCTGGATGCTTAGATTTACATACCTTATTTGGCAGCACTTTTACAGCTCTCCCCAATTTCACTCTTCCTGAATTTAAAGCCTGAAAGTGTACCATGCGTTACCAACATGCATTACCATGTCAGTGGCCCACTAGAGAGCAATGAATACAGCTAAACATTATGAATCAGATGTCCTGCTGCTTCAGAAGATCTGCATGCTAGGAAATAGTTAGACGTTCCTATGTTGATATGTCTACACCTCGATATACAATCCCACTTTAAGTGAGTCTCGGTTTGTGTAACAAACCATTTTAGACTCTAATTTCAACTACAGGTGACACAAGCATGGTAGCTATGTGTTGATATATATATTGGATGAAGAAATGTATATTCCCCACTGTAGTCACCTTGCATCTCCGACCCCCAGAGCATCATCTGCGGCGTACCCCACGGGTCCTCACTCAGCCCCAAACTGTACAACGTCCACATGACTCCGCTGAGAACCATCGCTCACAGCTACAGCCTCAACATAATTTCCTACACGGACAACACCCAACTCATTCTCTCACTGAAGACACGGACACTACTAGAGTGAACTTCCAGAACGCCATTTTCGACGTCGCTGCCTTCATGAGAGCCAACTGCCTCAAACTCAACACCGACAAAACCGAAGTTCTCTTCTTCGGCAGACACCCCACCCCCTCCCACCGTGGGACGCCTCCTGGTGGCCCTCCACCCTCGGGCCAGCACCCACGTCTGCAACCTCTGTAGCATCCTCCTCAGCGAGCTCTCCATGAGACGACAGAGTAACTCTGTTGCCTCCACTTGCTTCAACACCCTTAGAATGCACGGAGCAAGTCTTCTGATGGATCCCAGCTATCACTAGAAGTAGTGTCTCACAAGCCCTCCTCACCCGTCAGTTTGACTACGGGAACATCTACTCTCCTCCTCAAGCACCTCCAAACAATACAGAATGCATCAGCTAAAATCATCCTGGACCTACCCAGACAATCCCACATCAACCGCACCTCCGTAGCCTGCAGTGGCTCTCTTTCAAGAAGAGTTGCCACTTCAAACTACTCACGCTTGACTACAAAGCCTTCCACAACACCTGACCAGAATACCTGAACAACCGCCTGACCTTCCACCAGCCCACCAGATACCTGCGGTCTGCCTCACTGACCCTCGCCACTGTCCCTGTATCCATTGTACTTGAGCTGGAGGATGCTCCTTCTCCCACCTCACTGCCAAGCTCTGGAACGATCTCCCCAACTCCACTCCTCGGACCTCTAGCTCCCTCGCCGAATTTAGGAGTGAACTCAAGACCTGGCTGTTCAGGTAGCTGGATACCACTTGGGGTGAGTAGCCCGCTTTACAAATACTGATTGATTGATTGAATGATTGAGTCGTCTTTCTATAATTAATCAGGTCTGTCTTTCTGTAGGTCCTCGTAGGCCTAATGATAGTGGGGGATGGAATCAATGGGTTCATGAACACAATTACAGATAGACTTGGCCCTCCCATAACAGACCTGGGGCTCAGGCAATATCCTGTGGTCTCTGCTATACATGGTTACATCACCATCCCACATTCTCCCATATTAACTATTCTAGCCTGAAAAATGATATAGGCAAGGTTTCTAATATTCACATCCGTGGAGCCTGTACGATCATACCCATAGGCACGTCTCCACCCATACAGCTGACCAATGAAAAAGTTATGAACATCTTGAAAAAAGCAATAAAATTGAATTCCCAGCTGCACTGAGAAGTGCACAATTGGGAGATAAGGGGAAGTCCAGTAGGGTACATCTCCCACTTCCAGTGCAAAGCTGTAGCTGAGATATTGATTTTCTGAGGAAAGTAATATAAATTTGGTAAATATGGTAAATGTTTTATTTTTTTACTTCTCTTATTGATGTTTTTAAATTAAGAAAGAATTGGAGACATAAGGGCCCAAACTCTCTTCCAGGACAAGGTAAAACTATTAAAACAAGGCCAAACCGTGTAAACAACCAAGCTACAGTTGTACATAAACTTTATCCACATATAATGGTTTGAGAACAAGTCCAAATACCATAATCTTTACTTGTCATAACACCCGGAGATATTGCCTGATTTGCGTAAGAATAGTTGTATAAACTTGGATCGGGTCAGAGGAATTTTCATTTTTGTCCGTGTGCTATTGGCCTTTTGGTGTATCATTCTGCCCCCTTTGGTACCACTTTAATGCAGGAGGAACCTTTTTACACAAAAAAATTCTCAGGCATCCGGTTTTGAACACTGACGGCCTGATTTGAATCTTGACGGACAAGTTACTCCATCACAACGGTGACGGATCACTCGTCCACTGAAATATAAATCCCATTATATCCTACGAGATTTATATTTTGGCGGATGGGATATCCATCAACGTTGTGAAATGGGATTTAAATTTTAGAGGATGGGATATCCGTCACCATTGTGACGGAGTAACCCGTCCGCCAAGATCTAAATCAAGCCCTGGGTTAATTGTCTCTTACATGCATTGTATAAGAAACCTTGTTTATTTTTTTTAATTCATGATTCACCGGTTCACTTTACGGTAAAAAAAAATTGCAATTAGCCACAAGCATCTGCTAAGATTCTTTATGCCCCGTAGCTCCCCTGCTCCTGTCAACGGGCCCATTGAAACTTTGGCAAAGCCAATAGCTTTGGTTTACAAATGAAAGTGCAAGCTAGGCCTATTGGGTATGCCAATGCTTGGTTTTTGTATAATCGCTATGACACAACCAGGAAGAGATGTTTATAACCTATCCTTTTAAAATATACAGTCTATTATAAATGTCTTTATTAGATCCAAATACAATGTGTAAACAGTGTGAGTGTTTAAGAGGCTATGTTGCTGTATCTAAAAGTGGGCTCATGAGCTCCCATAGGCCATGCACTTTTTTGGAGGCTTCTGCACTTTAAGATAATGACTTAGAAAGTATATATATTCTATTACCTACTAGTGGTCATCAGTAGGTAGTTCTAGTTAGGACATAGTTTATATAGAAGAAGCATTCTTTTGTTTGCTAATAACTTTGGCTGTTTGTCGAATTGTCACAAAATGTTGCCAAAAATCTGAGCTAACTTGTCTAGTTCTGCATGGAAAGTTACAGGGTGATCCATCAAGCGGTAGCCAAGAAAAATGGGGGGTGTCAAAAAGTATGCATTTCCCATAGAGTGTATTAGACACAACTACAGCCCAAACCGCTGAACAGAATTACTCCAAATTTTGCAGAAAGCTAGCTCTTGGTTCAAAATGAGCCCTTTTTGTGATGTGGTGTACATCTGTTCAGTAGTTTTGCAGGTTTATAGATATCTTGGTTCAAAAAGAGCCCTTTTTGTGATTTGGTTTATGGTTTATGATTGGCTGCCAGCAGTTCAACCAGGAAGTGTTGGCAGCCATCTTGGGACTCGGACTCAGCCAAGTCCCGAGAAAACGAAAAAAGGTGAAAAAACAGATAAGGGGCAGGTTAGGAATACCCTAACCCTCTATGCCCAGTGGTGGGGGGTCCCACAAGGATCGCGCCGGGTGCAAAAAGCATATTATTTCCGATTTTGCTGCGACATACATCAGCGAATTTGCAGCAAAAGTAGGGGGTGGGGGAAACAAGCGTTGGCAAAGCCAATATATTTTTGCCTATGTGACCTATCTAACCAGAGTATTAAAATTTAAAAAGAGAAGCGGTCTCAGCCGCAAACATTTTACTAAGTCACATATAGCAGGGATGACCTGTTCACAGCAGCTGAGTTGATAAGAAACTGCTACCTTCTCACCTATAAACGAAAGGGAAGAGGCTGATAGAACAATAAACATTTAATGGTGCTTCACATGTTCTCTGGTCTTCTTTGAAAGCTAGGACAACACAATACAAACAAGCAATAGATAGTAATAAGTATAATAGAATGTAATTTTTGCTAATCACTGCACAGAGTATCGCCGCCCATGTACCATGGCACCACCATTTTATGAATCATTGAGCAGCAGCGCAGGGTCAGAGTCTCTGTCATTTCACTAGAGCAACTGCCATCTGTATAATGTGTGATGGGGAGTTGTATTAAAACCAATAAAAGGTGTGATCATCCCCGAATGCTCAGCGCTGCTCCAGGAGCCTGGTTTATTGTGAGCAAGGGAGCAAAGTGAGAGCAGGGTACTTGCTTGAAGAATGCCTTGGTGTTTTGATGATGTCCTTGGGGTCATAGAGCTGCCCGTAAAGGTTTTTTTTTTGCATCTTTTTGCTCCCGATGCTTAGGTGCATGTATAAACAACCAAATAAAGAGAGGATGTGATGTAAGGACTAGAGCAGACGGTTTGAAGCTGGGGAAACAGGTCTGGAGCCAAGGGGACTTCATCCCCCTACCATTAGTGTGCCAGGAGCCACGTTTGCACATTGGTGGAGAAAGGGGGCATGGCGAATGGAAAAACTGTCAGAAATCCTACTGTGTGGGACTTTCTAGAAGTAACAGGAGGGGTACTGAGGGCAACTACCCCTCCAGTAAGTCCCTCACAGGAGGATTGCTAAGAGGTCTTTGAAGCCTATTCCTCCTTTCTCCAGCACTCTGTAAACTTAGCTCCGCTCGTGGTGCACTACTTTGTTGATTTAATGTAATGTTTTAATTGCTCTCTTGTGAATATTGAGCAACAAATAAGGAACACCCCATTAGAAACATTTGAAATGTAACTGATCACTTGACTGGGATGCCCAAAAGCCAACGCATCCTAAATGCACAATTTTGAAAATAACCTAGTGCTAATCCTCGTGTTGTGCAAAAGGTATGTGCAGCTGTGCTTGTCTTTCCTCCATATTGAGTTTAGCTTATGTTTTGCTTGAAGAATACATCTCCCTGGGATGTTAACAATGATTCCGAGCCGTATAAGGTCAATGATGTAAATTAATAGGCAGATCTGTGTCTACCTCCTAATAGAAACTCATTGAAAATCAGCATGGTATTCCTCTCTACAAGCATCATTATTTAAGGCCTGTGTACTTCCCCCATAACAACAGAGGCCAATGTATGGCTCAGAATCGTTATTATAAGAATCATTTAAAATATATAAGTAATATGCTGCAAGCTTCTTCTTTCATGGGGATTTAAAAATTTGTAAAAATTCCATTAGACCTGATTGTTGCTATGTCCATATTCATACTAGTAAAATAATTTCATGTTTTCAAGAAAGAAATTCTTTTTTCACTTATAAGAGTGAAATTTGTTTCTTGTTCCGATTTACTGTAGGTTGTACTAAATTGCTCTGTACTGCCTTGTCTGCTGCACCTGCTAAGCAGCCCAAAGGAATCAATTCGAAAAGAAGCCTGCTGGACTATTTCTAATATAACAGCAGGAAGCAGAACTCAGATTCAGGTAATCTCACAGGTTTGCATATCTTTTATATAATGTATTCAAACTTACTCTGTATTAAATAATGATGATCATGTTCCTTCAAATAGTTTAACTTCTGTCCTAAGGAATTGGTTGAAATCTTTTTGCAAGAATATACTGTGTTTTGTAAAACCAGTTCAGTAATTCATGGCATCTCCTTTAAAAGGACTGTGCATTGTAGAACAAAACGGTTCTCTTTGCCTAGTACTGCATCTCTAACAATCTCAAACAGAAGACATTTTAGAATGTCTGTTTGTTTGATGTCAGATGGGGGTTTGCTATATTTTGTGACATCATTCACCGGATGTCTACTTTAATTCAGAACGTATCATCAAAAAGTATTCATTTTTCATTTCCAGAGTGTCCCAAAGCTTGTAAGCACTAAATTATGCTATCTCTTCAAAGAAACATTGATCATTTAGTTTGGGCTGGTGTTCATCCCATACTTCAGTGGCAATGTCACTTTCATCCAATTCTGAAGATGGTTTGTGCTTTGCACAAAACTAAAATGTAGTAATTAGCATTTGCCACGAGTAACCTATGTGTTTGATGCCCCATGGATTGATTGATAATAGGTAACAAACAATCTGAGTATAGTAGTATTACCATGTTCATGATTGAGTTTCTGTATTCAATTTCTCATAATATTACGTGAGATTTGTACATTTGTTATTCTTCTGTTAGGGACGTTTCACTCTGTTATTGAAATTTGAGAGACCACCAGAAATATTTTATTGCTTCAATCAAAGAGGGATTGTTGTGATTTAGAGATTGTATTATTCTGTAATTGCTTGAACTCTATAAGGGTCCCGCAAGTTATATTCAGTGAATGTGTTGAACTCGTCAGCCTGTCCGACTTAAGTTATTCAATTTTATTATCTGACAATGTCTTAGAAATTGAAAGCTCTGGATCTTTTTCCTTAAGATACAGCATTTCTAAATGTTATTTTTTGAGTTATCACAAATGGTCACATTTCTTGCAAATCTAAAATATTTTGACAAGATAAAAAATTAAACTGTGAAAACATTTTTGATTAATCAGTTTTTTTAAAGTATCATTTGATGTGTATTACTGGAAACTTTCACTAATGAAATGTATAATTCATGCAAACCTTGCTAAAACTAATTATGTTTTATTTACATTAGTTCTCACTCCTGAAAAACAACATGATTTTAAATTGTTTGTCCTCAAAGACATGCTTTGAATGAAAAAATATGGTGATTCTAGCTCCTATTTATGCATCTCATATGTCTATAAAAGTATTTTGGTTGGTGGTGTTTGTTCATATATTGAAAACCCTCGAAAAAAGAAGTACATCAATGTCCATTTGCCGTTTTTGTGCACGGTGCCTGTGAACTGTCCAAGAGGCTACATTACAAGGAGCAACATGTCAATGATTATAATAGTGTGATACAGAATGTGATTTATGGTTGAAGTGCTTTCAAACAGAACCAGCTTTTTGTTTGTTGGTATAACTCAACTGATGCCATATGATGTTTCAGTTTGGTGGTATATTTTAAACGTATTGTGTATCAAAGAAGAGGATGAAAAATTGTCCAAAATATGTGTTAATGGAACCCTACATCATGTCCGTGGATTGTGCCTGAATTACATCATTTGGTCTTTTCATTCCTGTCGTTCGACAGTTAGTTCATCTGATGCCATTCATTTTAACTGATGTTTTGT
Source organism: Lissotriton helveticus (assembly GCF_964261635.1). Taxonomy (NCBI): domain Eukaryota; kingdom Metazoa; phylum Chordata; class Amphibia; order Caudata; family Salamandridae; genus Lissotriton; species Lissotriton helveticus. The sequence goes on along the minus strand of NC_136067.1, from coordinate 889,527,390 downwards.
AGCTGTGATAGAGCGCAGGTTCACCTGTCCTTTATTTACCATACTCACCTGGGCCCATATATAAAAATCTCTTAGGCAAAAGAACAGGTAAAACCTACACTCATATCAAATGATGTTTAATTGTTCAGGACCTATACTATTTGACTTACCAATCCTAGTCTCTGGTGCCTGAAAACCGAATGGATCAAGGGAGTTAGCAAGAAAATAGCGAGTAATATAACATTTGCACTCATATAATAACCACAGACTCGGGAAAGGTTTAAACTCTTTATCTATGTAAATCTTTAAAATCAATTGTCCATACTACATTAAATGAGACTTGATCAATCAACAAGAAATATGATTAAGGTAAGATGAAATGAGAAACTTTCATTTAAGATGTGAAACTTAGGAAGGGTAGAAAAGGGAAAACAGTACAATGACGAACCCACACTATATTTACCTAGAATGGTGTGAAGACCAACCCTGGCCACGGGCTGGGACAAAGGATAGAAACCAAGATGCAGGTGCCAGCAGGTAGGAACAGGTGCAGACCAGAATCAGGACAGTTCAGACCAATATGGATCAGGACAGGACCACCTCAGGCTAAAACCGGCACCCGTAGCTACAGGACAAACGCCTGCGTTGGACCTCTCTGCAGGTGACAGTTGAACCCCGATTGGGTCAGCAAATTCTCGGACAAAGTGCTTCGCCAGCACCCCAATTCCTGAACCCCGATTGGGTTATCGAATCTTCTGACTGAGTGCTCCGCCAGCACCTCTGCTCTCGATCACCTATTGAGTCCGTTGGGTCAGTGACAGGTCAGCTATTCCGACAAGTCGGACAAATTAACTAGCTAAGCCTACTCTATTTATACTATTTTCCAGGGCAGTGTACCACCCCCCAATGTTGCAAGTGTAAGGATCCCCAATTTATGATTGGACAAAAGGATGAGGAGAGGTCATCACACCATACCAAAATGAAACTTTTCTTCTGAATTTTAAATTAGCGTTCCCGCCCATTAATTTATTTTTCCTATGCGTTTTTTATTCCACCCAACAATTGAATGTTCTTATAGAAATACAATGTTAACAGTTTGTCAAGTCAGGTTCTCAGGCGCATCTTCTAGTGTGATGAAAGCTTGGCTTTGGTTCAATGACCAATGACTTAAGCTCCTTCTTGAGTTTGACATGCGCAGTGTGGGTTTTCAAGATGGAGTAATAGCACCTCCCATGCCCAAGATTACGTTACATGAAAAATAGAAAAGAAACAGTTTTAGAACACTGAATAAATGAATGTACTGTATACCACTTATCTCTATTCTATTCCCATTATTTTATTTTAACTTTTGCGTTTAGTGTTTAGGCAAAACAAACAGCTTAGCAAAAGCAGCAGTGTAAGCTTCATGCATGCGGTAACACAAAGCAGCCATCTTAGTTCTAGTGCGCAGAAGCAAAAGTTTCCCTCCAAGCTAGATAATACGCCATGTCACGTGAGTATGACAGACGCATGCGCAGTAGAAAATCCCGCCTAGCATCAGCCATTTTAGTGCAAGCGGATTATAGTTAGTAAAACACATAGTCAAACTTCCCCTGGATACTATTAATGTTATGTGGTGCAATTATTAGCACACAAAACATGTTTATTATTACGTTAAGAGTTATTAGAGAGGGTTGAGTACAAGCAAGTCGCTCTACGTGCGAATCCTTGCTCCATCAGCTGTACACATTTATGTCCGCTACTAAATACACATAATTACTAAAACAAGACACATTCATGTTTGCCTTCATAATGTTGGGTTTGTTTATTTACAATCCTTCTCAACTCAATAGCCTCAAAGTTCCCCTCTTAACATATAATATGATAACCAAATATGGTTTGAATATGTAAATACAGGCATTTTGTTTATATGTAATAAAGTAATTTGTGTTTGTTGCACTGCATTGTTAAATTCTTATATTATCATAACACTCTATGGGGTGCAAGTTAACTCATCAGTATACCCCCTCACCTCTTCTTGCACTGAAAAGCCATATAAATAAAACTGTAGATGACTGAATATTCAGAACTACAGTTGTCCTGAGTAATGCTAACGTGTTACAGATGTAATAGCTATTTCAGCATCTCTGTCAATGTTTCAGCCATGTATTACTCAAAGGTTAACATGCAGATACATAGTGTATAGAAAAGTTCACTGCTCCCTTCCTATATCTCTGCCAGTTCCAGGTTTGACACCAACATTTGTGAAACCAAATACCTTTATGCAAATAATTAAACATACTAAATCATGTTTACCCATTTCTCTAGGGCCCAATATCATATCCTGCTTCTTGTCCGTTCCATTATTTTCCTCCCTCCTTTTATTTTGTAAGACTTTCTCAAGAAAAAGCCATGGACATATTATGTAAATTTGATTATATACTTAATTTTCGGCTGGGAAGTTTCAAATAGCCTTCTAACTTCAAATTTATGTCTGACATTACGCACTCTTGATTTTTAGGATCCCTGATCCAGTAGAAATTCCTTTCACTCACACAGCTTCATAATTATGAAGGTTGCCGCTGTCATCCAAAATTAAGTGCACTTCCTTATTTTTAATTTCATCCACATCCATGCTTAACTGACATGATCATGGACTGTCCTGTTATTGGACATTATCATCTGGCCTGTGAGTGTGATTGATAATTGCATATATCTAATGCTTTCTATTAAGTACATCACTTTTTTTTAATTACCACTAATCATTTTAACATGTGCATCTTTAACAGCTGTGCATCTGTGATAAGAGCAGTTGAAACATAATGGGCCCAGTTCACAAAGGTAAATGTGCTCATAAACTCATCTTTACAACCAAATTTGCCTTTTGTATCCCTGCCAGGAACTCACAAATGGGCTCCTGACGGGCGTGAGCCCTTTTACAAGGATGGAGAGTTTCATCAAAAATGTCTATAAATTCCACTCACAGGAGTGCCCACAAATAATGGATTGTTGTCAGCATGCCCAAACAATGATCCAAGCCCTTTACCACCTGCACCTAGCGCAGCTTTTGTTGCGTGTTCTTGGGAATTTCTGTGTGTTACAAATTGTAGTAAATCTGCTCCCACATGTAGGAATTAATCTGTTTGTACATATATACTACTTTTCACTTGAATCAGTTCTTGATATAGTGAACATTCTGTAGAACCTGCATTTTAGTACTTAAACACTGCAATTGCTAGAGTTGGATCATTTAGCCCTTGAACATTTCTTGCTTGTTGTCTACAGCCAAGTAATGCATACTTGTATGGTTGAATTAATGGTAAAGATTAAGCTTAAGTGTTAGGAGAATGGATTCTAGAAGGTTGCATTTAGTAATAATTGCATTATGTTAACAATATATATGTTTCAGGTACTCAGAGAACTTGGGGCCAGAAGTGCGAAGCCATTTAGCAGTCGCAAATCCTGTGATTCCCTAAACCACAAGTTTTACAATGGCTAAATGGCTTTTCAGTATGTATTAAACCATTCTGAAATGTAGTAATTTCTTACCAAATCACGAATGGCTTTATAAATGCATACTAAATTGCACTTTGGAAAGGGCTAGTTTACAGTATTCCTTTTGAAACTGCTATGTATCAATAATTTGCAACCCTAATTTAATTATTAAACCGTTAGTAGGTTACTGTGAGAAATGAGGTTGTTGAATGACTGGGGTGTGAGCCATTGGTTAAGCAATAGCTTGCATGGTGAACCACAAAAAGTCACTAAGTCACTAAGACTAAGACTCCAGGTAGTCCAGAATACGGCGGCTCGACTTGTCCTTAATGCCACTCCTAGAACAGCATCCAAACCTCTTTTAAACCAGCTTCACTGGCTCTCGATACGACAGAGAGCTAAATTTAAAATATGCTGTATCATTCATATAAGCATAAATGGACAAGGCCCTGCCTACCTGAAACATAAATTCATCTCATACACCCCTTCCAGATCACTTAGATCTAGCACAAGCCATCTACTAATAGTACCCCGTATCAAAAAAGCTAGACACGGAGGTAAAGCGCTATCCGTAGTAGGACCCACTTTGTGGAACCGGCTTCCACTGACCCTTAGACTCTGCACTACGCACCTACAATTCAGGAAACTCCTAAAAACTGCACTATTCAAAAATGAGATCTAAACCACAGTATTTCCCTCTTCCAGGTGTATGCGAACTGGCCCAAAAGCGCAGAGATACTCCTGTTGGAGTCGATTCCAGCGCTATATAAACTCGCAAATAAATAAATAAGTTGACGTGTGCTTAACCGTGGGTAGATTGGCACAACAGGTAGTCAGGCTAAACTTAGAGGCAACGTGTAAAATATTTATGCAGCACACAACAGTAATAAAGTGCAAATACAGCACAAGAAAAATCCCAAAATAATTTTGTAAAATAGAGTCAATTTTAATTTATTATTTGACACCAAAAATTCCATTCAGTGGAAACGAAGTTATGAATTTTTTAAGTTTTAAGAGAAATCTAGACCCTAAAAGATCAAAGTGTCAACCGTGCAAGACACGGTCAAAGTCGAGATTTAAGGCGGACCGTGATAGAGCATGGTACAGGTACTCGAAGTGGATAGGGCCCAGTCAGCGCTTGCCTTCAAACTTAGAAAAATTCTTCAAGAGAAATGTCTATGAAGGTAAAGTTGAGCGGAGCAATGCTGCAGGAAGTGTCTTAGGAGGGAGCTTCTTCATCGGCTGGCTTTGGGTTGAAGCTGTGGTGAAGATATCTACATTCTGCCTTTGTCGCCGAAATAAAAGTTGAAAAATTCCAGCAGGACGAAGCAGAGGGCTTTAGCCTAAGACAGTTCCATGAGTTTGGGTACCCCTTTGGCGAAGCAGATTTGCTGCTGCGAAGAAGAATGTAACTGGAGACTCAGCAAAGTCAATCTGACCGGTGATGCACCTCGGGTGGATAGGAGAGCATGTTGGTCCCGGCTTCCTCCTGGTTCTCAGAGCACTTTTTGGTGAAATTATTTCTCAATTTTGGAAACTGCCCATCTGGGCACCTTCAGCACCACAACCAAGGGTCCAGAAGTGGTGGGGCACCTCTTAGGGGTTCAGGACTCGCTCAGGTTGGTTCCAGGTTCAAGCTCAAGATGGTGAGAGCCTTTTATGTCCCTGTGGCTCTGAATAGGATGCCAGCAAACTAGCCCTTGGAGTCACTTCTGGTAGTCCTGGATGAAGGTGAACATGCAGGTCTCAGCAGCAGGGCTGGCCTCTGAGGGTTCAAGGCAGGATCCAGGCAGCAAAGCAGTCCTTCCAGGTACAGCATCAGTCTGGTAGAGTGCTCAGCACGTCAAAGCAGCAGAAAGTCCTCTAAGAGTCCTTCCACAGGTCCAGTAGTAAACTGATGAGGTAGTCTGAAGGTCTTATTTTTACTCCCTGGTGCCCTTTTTGTGGAAGGTGGGCGACATTTCTGGCAAGGTTCTTTGAAGTGCATGCCATTTCTGAACTCTGCTGCACTGGCTACAGTGACAATACGTGGTCTTTAGGCCCTTAGTGGGAAGGCAGAGAACAGGCTAATCAGTTATAAGGGAACTGTGCTGAGCTCCACCCCCTATCCTGCCAGCATACGGCTCATTGAGGCACATCTAATCCCTCTGGTGTGTGAAGTTCGGGAATCCTCAAAGTCTGTCAGCTGAACTCAGTCATGTGCCCATGATAGGCTGCAGAATGAAAGTGGGCTAAACCCTGGAAGGTGATTAGGACTCACACTGGCACATCATGTGGGGATAATACTCACAATATATCAACATAATACTCACAATATATCAACAATACTCAATAATAGTTAATTAACACATCAGATGATTTTTTATTATCAAATCAACTGATCTTGAATTACTTTCATATATTATTTTTTCTCACATATGTTAATGGAACAAGTTGCTTTTTGACAAAATTATGAACTTTAAGCATGAAAATCAATATACATTACATCAAAAGTATTCATGTAAACACCACTGTGTTATAATAATGCAAACAAAAACATTTCATAAGGGCCCGCCCAATGCATTTCGGGACTCCTGTCCCTTCTTCAGGGGCCACAGTTTGAAAAAATCATATAAAAACTATTAACAATAACCTTATTTGTTTAGCACAGTCGAAACAATTATCAACTACACAACTACTTTAGTAGGGTCACACTTCAATAAGACGCATGCTTCACAAATGTGGATCAGTGTCCATAGAACATTACATCAACTCTGCCACCAGTTAAACCATATCCTAAATGATTTACTAGTGGAGATACTACCTCTTGTCACCATACCCGTGACTGTCAAACTCTCAGAAGAATCCATAAAGTTATTGAATACTACCACTGAAAAAAGTACCTGAATGCCAAGAGTTTAGTTGTCAATACGAGAAATATATCTGGGTCGCCTCAACACTGTGAAAACAACAACATGCTTCAATGTAGTTCCCCTAAATACTAACCAATTCTTTAAGATTACCATATACATAATGTAACCTGAATGCCTACCTCTATTGTGTCTACGAGGCGTTGCTGAAGAAATTAAGGATTTTCTGCTGTATTTGTGTGCACACGTTTCACTCCCTACAAATATAGAAATTCTTATGACTTCTGTGCATCAAGAAACGAGAATCCGAATGAAATACCTTCACTACCATCCTACTCTTACCTTACGGGAGAAGATCTCAAGTCCTCTATGTTTCCGATTAATTAAGTATGCGTTATGCTGCCGTCTGTGCCCTGCGTTCGACTTGACTCTGTTAAACAACGAAAAGAGGCCCACTGTTAGTTGAGCCTACTTTATGTTCTAAGTGGATTCCTAAACCTCCCAAAAGCGGCAAAAACTGCTCATACCTCTGCGTGTTCTGTGCCCGAAGCAAAAGTCTCCAACACTGCCGAAAACGCCAAACCGTACTTCCTGGTTAAAAACGTTATTGCGCTAAAGGTAGGACTACGTTCAAATTCCAAATCATTGAGCAGATAAAACCAAAGCAGGGAGCGGATAATGTCAAAAGATTACTACAAAGGGAGATCTTTTGGATCAAAAAACTGGATACCTTAATGCCAAATGGTCTTAATGACAAACTGGATATGGCATGCTTTTTATAGAGCACGTCATACTCGGAAGCTTTCAACACATGCTGTAGCCCGTCATTCACATATTATAGCAGAAAAACTAACCATACACCCCTAGTTGTAGACATCTTTGAGGTTGTTGTATTGTGTATCACCAGATATGACAGAGGGCTTATACATATTGTATACACGAGGAGGGTTTTACCGGCAGGGCTGTCATTTGTACAGCTAGGGTGCACATTGATTTGACGAGTGTGACATAAGTGTGGACACGGTTCAGGGAGCGGGCATCAGTCTCGGCCTCATTTTAACCCATATTCTGGTATTTCGATCCTCTCTGTTTAAATGAGTTTCCATTGTAGGACCTGTCATGATATACATAGGTAAGATGTTTACAGTGGCTACAATAATTTAAAAATAATAAATGATAGAATCTTCATTATTTCTAGTATTCACGTCAGCGCGAGTAGCTACGTTCTGACTAAGAGAAGACAGGGTATACATGAGTTTTCCTTTTCCAAAATGGCGGACACGTTTTTCGATATCTGAACGTAGTCCTACCTTTAGCGCAATAATGTTTTTAACCAGGAAGTACGGTTTGGCGTTTTCGGCAGTGTTGGAGACTTTTGCTTCGGGCACAGAACACGCAGAGGTATGAGCAGTTTTTGCCGCTTTTGGGAAGTTTAGGAATCCACTTAGAACATAAAGTAGGCTCAACTAACAGTGGGCCTCTTTTCGTTGTTTAACAGAGTCAAGTCGAATGCAGGGCACAGACGGCAGCATAACGCATACTTAATATATCGGAAACATAGAGGACTTGAGATCTTCTCCCGTGAGGTAAGAGTAGGATGGTAGTGACGGTATTTCATTCGGGTTCTCGTTTCTTGATGGGAGTAAAACGTGTGCACACATATACAGCAGAAAATCCTTCATTTCTTCAGCAACGCCTCGTAGACACAATAGAGGTAGGCATTCAGTTTACATTATGTATATGGTAATCTTAAAGAATTGGTTAGTATTTAGGGGAACTACATTGAAGCATGTTGTTGTTTTCACAGTGTTGAGGCGACCCAGATATATTTCTCGTATTGACAACTAAACTCTTGGCATTCAGGTACTTTTTTCAGTGGTAGTATTCAATAACTTTATGGATTCTTCTGAGAGTTTGACAGTCACGGGTATGGTGACAAGAGGTAGTGTCTCCACTAGTAAATCACTTGGGATATGGTTTAACTGGTGGCAGAGTTGATGTAATGTTCTATGGACACTGATCCACATTTGTGAAGCATGCGTCTTATTGAAGTGTGACCCTACTAAAGTAGTTGTGTAGTTGATAATTGTTTCGACTGTGCTAAACAAATAAGGTTATTGTTAATAGTTTTTATATGATTTTTTCAGACTGCGGCCCCTGAAGAAGGGACAGGAGTCCCGAAATGCATTGGGCGGGCCCTTATGAAATGTTTTTGTTTACATTATTATAACACAGTGGTGTTTACATGAATACTTTTGATGTAATGTATATTGATTTTCATGCTTAAAGTTCATAATTTTGTCAAAAAGCAACATGTTCTATTAACATATGTGAGAAAAAAGAATATATGAAAGTAATTCAAGATCAGTTGATTTGATAATAAAAAATCATCTGATGTGTTCATCTAACTATTATTGAGTATTGTTGATATATTGTGAGTATTATGTTGATATTTTGTGAGTATTATCCCCACATGCTGTGCCAGTGTGAGTCCTAATCACCTTCCAGGGTTTAGGCCACTTTCATTCTGTAACACATGTCAGGCTAACATGAGTCACACAGAGCACGCAAAACAGTTTTGAACGCATACAATTTCAGAGAAATTCAGTTAATCCCCAGGTGTGCACGTTCCACACTTGTTCATTCATGATAGGCTGCAAGCACAAAGTGCTACGGGCAGACAAATACCAAGTTTCTAAAAGTGGCATTTCCAAAATTGTAATGGAAAATCTGACTTTACCATTAAAGAGTGTTTATCATTACAGTTTCATAGGTATCAGCCATGACACATCTACCGGCTCCCAATTAGAAATTACAGCTTATTAGATGTTATAATAAATCCCCAATGTTATCCTGTGGGAGGGGTAGGTCTCACAGTAGTGAAAAACTAATTTGGGAGAGTTTTACTATCAGGACATGTAAAACTTAAAAGTACATGTCCAACCTTTTAATTGCGCAGGACCCTGCCCTGTGGATTACCTAGGGCCTACCTAAGGGGTGACTTATTTGTAATAAAAGGAGTGTTTAAGACTTGGCTAGAGCTCTTGTGCCATTTGAGACACCAGAATCTTTTAGCTCTACAAAGATCCACTACTGTGGGAAGACTGACGGTAGAGTTCTTCCAAGTAAAAATCGAATCTAGAATGGAGGAATTCCTAGATGTAATCTATCCTCCACTTGCGAGGAAACTCTACATTCAGCTTAGGCACGATAGTCTCCCACTTAGGGTATTTACCTGTAAATGGGCTAACACAATTGCGTGCCCTGCATGTAATTACAGGCAAGAAGATGTATGCCACGTACTTTTTTTTGCCCTGCGTACCAAGCAATAAGGAAATGCTGGCTGATTCCACTATGTAGGAACCTAGGATTTAGACATTGCGTCCAAGCTTGTAGGGTCCTAAGGTATGATACCCACCCCTCTATTGTGTTTGCTGTATCTCGGTTTCTATTTGTCATGTGGCACAGACGGAAACGTTTTCTATAAATTGTGTTTACTTATGTATTTTATACCGTCCGTTTGATAACCATTCAGTTTAATCAACTTTTAGGTCTAATATATGATTGGACTGTTATTTATTGTTTTATCATTTTGTGCTATTGTGTATGTATTTTATCTGCACTTTAATGGTCGGCTGACCGAAATAAAGTTATCAAATGAATGAATGAATTACAGTTTCATAGGTATCAGCCATGACACATCTACCGGCTCCCAATTAGAAATTACAGCTTATTAGATGTTATAATAAATCCCCAATGTTATCCTGTGGGAGGGGTAGTGAAACACTAATTTGGGAGATTTTTACTACCAGGACATGTAAAACTTAAAAGTACATGTCCAACCTTTTAATTGCGCAGGACCCTGCCCTGTGGATTACCTAGGGTCTACCTAAGGGGTGACTTATCTATACTACCATTATAAAGAGAGAACACAAACCTTTGAGCCAGGTAAACTCGGGAACGACAGCGCCAACCCACACACCCGATACATTGTAGAAATTGTCAGGGTGTGCAGATGGACATAGGCTATAAAAAAATAAAAAATAAACGTAAATTAAAAAATATAACTTTAAAAAAAAAGTAGTGCCCTGAAAGTAGCGCCGGCCGCGACACTGCGCTGGCCGCGACGTTGCGCTGGCCGCGACGTGCGTGATGACGAGGAGGAGCGGCGGACATGGAGCGGCGGTGAAGTGAGGAGCGCGGGGAGAAGCGGCGGCTCAGGTGCGTCATGACGAAGAGGAGCGTCGGACATGGAGCGGCGGTGAAGTGAGGAGCGCGGGAAGGAGCGGCGGCTCAGGTAAGGTAAAGGCACATCGGAGTCGGGGCGGGAGGGAGTCGGGGCGGGAGGGGGTCGGAGCGGGTGTGCACAGAGTGACGGGCGGGAGGAGTCGGGGCGGGAGGGAGTCGGGGCGGGAGCGGGTGTGCACAGAGGGACGCAAGCCTCAAATGCTGTGCACACAAGCCTCAAATGCTGCCCCCAGCCCCTTCCTGCCCCAGGCAACGCTGGGGTGGGCTGCTAGTTTGTTATAAAAGGAGTGTTTAAGACTTGGCAAGGGAGTTTAAATGCCAAGTTGACGTGGCAGTGTGACACTCTATTAAGGCTGCAATTGTAGGTTTGGACGTGTTTTGGAGGGCTACTTAAGTGGGTGACACAATAAGTGCTGCCGGCCCACTCGTAGCATGTAATTTAAATGGCCAGAACATATGGTATACCACTCTACAAGAGACTAATAAGTAAATTGAAAATGCCAATTAGGTATATGCCAATCAAACCAGGTTTAGGGTAATGAGCACAAGCCCTTAGTACTGGTAAAGTGTCCTAAGTCCAAGAAAAATGATTTTAGCAAAAAGAGCAGGGCAAAAGGCAAAATGTTTAGTGGTGACCATTCCAAGATGGCCTCGTCCAACAGTTACTGACTCCTCAAAGAAGATGGCAACCCATGTGCACAGTGGAAGAGGTTCACTTGCTCCCCCTTCTCCTTTGTCAGTGTAAAAAAAGTTTTGGGAAGTGGGCAGTGTTCCAGAGGAAAAATGGGGAAAAAACCCAAGAATACACACAACCTCCCTATGCAGGATCAAGGCCAGGAACCGTACCAGTTTATCCTCCTTGATGTGCAGCCGTTGCCTGTATTGCCGCAGTCAGCCTTTCCCATGCGTCTGCTATACGCCGCTGCACATCTACCTCCTCTTCCTTTATCCCTGAATCAGCCAGATCGCCACCGTACAAATCAGCCAGATATGCTTCAGATTCAGAAATCAGCCTACAACTGGCGGCGCACCCAACACGTTGGCTCTATATGAGCAACGGGCATCACCTCCTTATCGCCTCCCATTCTGTTGCCCCGGTCGCCGCAGAAACCCAATTGCTCTCCATATAGTCAGTCAGCACGCACGACAAAACCTCCTGCCCTATCGCGTCAGTCAAAACCCCCACTGGGAATCTCCACAGGGGTCTCCACTGTGCGGGGACACCCCACCGTAATGTACAGGGCACCTGAGAGTGGTCCAAGAAAAATCTAGCTAGATGGGTGACTGTGACACCTCTGTCACAGGGATCCCCGCACCATTATCCTGTCCAACCCACTGTAAGTGTTTTGTGTCTGAGAATAGCACGTGCACATCTTCTGCTACGGGTAAAACACCCTCCAAACGTCAACCGGCCCCAGATTGTTCATCACCTCTACAAGGGCCCTGGTCATTGAAGGCTTAGTACCCTCCCTAGGCAGGGATATGTTGAGCTCCTAATCAATGACACAATCAAAATCTGACTGACCAGAGCAGGGGCATGTCCGCCTCTTGCGCCACCAATCCTGAATCACATGAAAGAAGCAAGGGTCATCCACATTAGGGGCGTATGCATTGAGCATAGATAGCTCCATGCCATCAAAATTACCTTGTAGGAGGACAGACCTACCCTCTACATCAGCCTAAACCAGAGGTCTTCAAACTTTTTTGCTCTAAGCCCCCCCAAATAAAACATTTTGACGCCAGGGCCCCCCTCCAAACCTTTATGACAAGGTTTGGGGGAGGGGCAGGGTTGAGCACAGGGGGGGGGGGCTTATGAGATCATTTCTGGGAGATGTTTTCTATGCCATATATTCCACAATAAATGTAAGACTTACAAAATAGCAAATTCATTAAGCAAAAACATGAATTAACCAGGAAAAGCTCTGCTCCCCATAATTTGGTTTCTGTGAGCCTATCACACTCCTCAGATCAATGCAACTGCACCTGCTATAGTAATGATAACCCTGGCCCTGAGCAGCAAGAAATATACTCCAATTACATTACCCAAGTCGAGATTGTGTAAGACTTGGAAAAATTAAGTGATTCACCAAGAATCACAAGATGTTGAGTAAAAGCTGGGACTTGAACCTAGTTCCCCTGTTCCAAATTCAACATCTCTCATAATAAGGCCACATTTCCTCCACCAGAAAAACATGAGCTCCCATGCCCTCCTTTTTGCAGCAAAGGTGCCTGTGGTCCTAATGCTAGCAAGGAAAATTAGCCCACATACCCTTTTTTATTTTTTAAAAGACATAACTGTAATACAGTGGGCCCCTTAGACCAGTGGACCCTGCTGCTGCTTCACCTACTTCACCAGTGATCAGTACTGCCTCGCCAAGTGGGATGTCTCCTCTGCCCTTCGTTAAAAATATGAGCTCTCATTTTGTCCCATCCTAGTCACTGTCTTCTCTCTGAGGCCCCCAGAAAGGTGTCTCCTCTGCTACAATTTTCCCACCCTTAGATCATTACTCAGAGGCCCAAATCAACTCTGTCAAAGCAAGTGGCCACTGGACCCTACTGTAATAATAATCTAATAGTAAGAATAGTAAAACAGACATGGGGTTTAGCTGGCCCTTTATACCACGGGGACCTGGTGCCACAGCACCTGCTGTACTAATCGTATATACAAATCTGGATTATATACAAATATGTGTCATATTGTGTGTATATGTATAAATATATATATCTATCTATCATAGTCCAAAACGACATAGATTAGAAATACTGTGCACATCATGCAGTTACTGACATGATATTCGTTATCCTGACAGTTATGGTATCAAAAAAGACCTGCATCATGTATCAGGGCATGGAAAATGCATTAGTTTGATTATAATGAGAACACCAAAATCCCCATATCACTATTAGATCACATAGATCACACGATCTCAACATAAATACGGAGCGTACTGGTCCTCCTATTAGTTATATGGCCATTGCATATCCACACGCAGGGCACAGAGGCACCAGCGCTTCGATTATTGGTAATAGGGGAATTTAGTAGTTCACTACGAGGATTGCTTTGGCCTTGGAATTTGGGTCTGTTTCATTGTTGCCTCAATGAGACTGCTAACTTCTTAATTTCTCCCGCTCTGCGAGGAGCATAGTGCAAAAACTGTGGGACTGCTTGGGTCCAATCCCAAGTCAGGTGAACAGGGCACAGAACGTGCAATGGGCTGCATAAGGCACTGCACAATACAGTGTGTTGCATCTCATAGAATGAAGTGCTTCAGCTGTAATGAACGTACCAGAGTCCCCCTCTGGGATACCACTCTCGGTACCCTGGAGATGAGATTGGCAGTGTTTCTCAGGGACTTTGAGGGCTCGTCTGCGGTATTGTAATGCAGCCTTACGAAGTTGCAGGACAGCAGTGGATATCGCGCTGCCCCTCCTTTACAGTATCTTCAAGGTGGACCTAGTTGGTCCTAGTTGGTGTCCTTCAGGAGCGCAACTAGAGGCATATTTCGGGGAAAGCTACTCGGGTGGGGGAGGGGGCTAATTCTTCCAGCTGTAGTCAGAGTGGAGATACAGGGGATCTACGAAGGGGTGGAATAACAACAAAGCCTTTTATTACCCTTTCATTAACAAGTAAAATGGTCTTTTAAAGACCTGTGACGTACTCGGGTGCGGCTGTGTGTGTGCCTGGGAAGCGTCTCCCGACTAAGGGAGGGTGGGGGAGGGGGGAGGAGGGCAGGGGAGGGGGCTGAAGCACTTTGAGCTCACATACCAGTTTTGTGCGTGCAGGAGTGTGACCGTTTCATATAATTGAAAAATGCACGGTTCTGTTCAGTATCTATGCAGGTAACAAACGATGAACATACGCCATTTACATGTTTTGCACATTTATTCTAGAGTAGTGTTAAACTGCTCTGCCACAGTTTTATTGTGATGGATAAAAGCATAAAGTTTCAGCGTAGCATAGTTTTCACTTATGTTTTTTTACAGATGGGATCTTTGCCAAATAATTGAACTGCATTTCCCGGTACAAGAACAGACACAGCAGTTCTTTTTAACAGTAACACTGGTCACGATCGTCCCACACACTTCGACATAGAGCACGTTGTTAGCAAGGCAGCTTCGTTTAGGAGCTGCCTTGCAAGGGGGGTTCTATAGTGGCTGGCGGCAATGGCGCACACAGAGGGATGTCCGTGCCTCCGAGTGGCAATCAACTTTAGAACTGTTGCACGTTGTGCCTGCCCTGCCTGGGGGGCGCATTGAAGGACTCACACGCACACTGCCACTCCGTTTATAGGGTGGGGGGAGGGGCACTCTGTTGTGCTAACTTGAAACCAGGTTCTCCCCAGCAAAGCGCCACACACACTGTGTGACAAATGACACCTAGTTGGAGACGCATTCGCGCCCCCCTGGGAATGCAGCCACGGACCCCCAGGGGGGCGCGCCCCACAGTTTGAATACCACTGATGTAAGCCCACACTGTGCAACTGCCAGGACCCACACTTCATCCAACCCCGGCCAACAGGGACAGACCTACTCCTTCTGTCTCCCAGACCGTTTAATCCAAGCATCCAACTAGTGGTATTGTATTACCGGGACTCAACACATATCTCAGGGAACCGAAACTGGCCCTAGCATACTTCTCGGCCGGTCCCCCTGGGGGGGAGAGAGGGAGCAGCCAAGCTGTTTGTTAGGGCCAGGTTCAGACAAGTTTGTTACAGGGGGCCGATATTGTCGCCCGGTCATAAAAATGGCCCCCCCAGGGGCCCAAAACCGGCCCCCCACTATGGTGGCCCACCTGGGAACCATCCGGTGCCCGCTACGCCCAGTCCAGCCTTGGAGTAGCCCCACAATCCAAAGGACCCCCTTCCCCCCGAACATAGCAAGCGTTCAACGCAGAGCATCTGTGAACCACCGCCCCTCCGGCAAGAAACATCACACACAGCACACAAGCTCACATTATGCCACCGGTCCAACAAACCAACTTATGCAAATAGGGCACACAGATACAAGCCAACATATTGAGCAGGTTCAGTTTAACAGAGTGTCTATGCACAACGCATCCAGGACCAGGTCCTCAGCAGAGCTTTGCTCAGCAAATTCAAATCCAACCACAGACAGGGGAGCCGTCCCACCTCCAAGCTCCCCCCGACTCTAAGACTCTTTCGACCTGCACAGTACCATCATCTTGAATTGTCACTCTGTTGGCATGAGCCCTAGCCCCCATGGCTCCCCTACAGAGCGAGTCAGCGCAGCCACTCCCAGACCTCCTCAGGTTGCTTGAAAAAGTGTGCCAGGCCCTGGGAAATTGCCTTCAGTTTTGAAAGGTATAAAAGCATGTGTTTCAGTTTCATAGCCCTCAACTTCTGTGTGACAGTCAGAAAAGATTTATGCTGCTACTGCACTTTCTTGGTGTAGTCAGGCTAAATAGCGATTTTACAGTTTTCAAACATGGGAACAGATTGTTCCCTGGTTGCTCTTAAGATTCTGTCTGTTTTGATAGTTCAATATCATTGCAATGATTGCCCACGGTGGGGCACCCGGCGGTGGGGTGGCACCAACTATCTATGCGCCTGCTACACAACAAAGAACTCTGACAGGCCCCTCGGATTGAGCTGCCACCTCACCCAGTCCTCGAGAAATGTCTCTGCTGAGGCCCGCTCCACTCTCTCAGGGAATCCTAGCACTCTGATATTGCTGTGACATGCACTCCCAGATATCACTGCCAACCTATGTTCCAGATCACTGGTGACGGCGTTCATCTTGGCCAACTGTCGCTTGAGACTGGCTACGTCCCCCCGGAGATCCACTATATTACTCTTAGCAGTAGTGAACTTGCCCACCACTTTCCTCAAATCTGCTTGCACAGATTCACATCTATTGATACAGTCTCAATCTTCTGTTTGAGCGGCTTCCGAGAACCCTGAATATCCCTCATCAACTTTGCTCAAGAGGGCACAGGGTCATCCCTCGAGGGGGCCACCAGCCTAGTTCACTCCTCTCTGTCAAGAGATCATCTGAGATGTCTGGCGCGGCACAGTCTATTGCGTGATAGCATTAGTAGAACGTGTCCAAACAGACTTCTCCTTTCCCATAGCAGCATGGGCTCCAACTAGCCCTGGGACGTGAATCCCTGCCTGGCCGTCTGTTACACATTAGCCCACCCGACCAGGGAGCCCCTCTTGTGTCCCTCCCAGTCCTCCGGGCCTTGCTCTGCACCAAGAGCCAGAGGTGACCGTCTCCTGGGCACCCCCGCTTTCTGCACCCAGTGTGCTCATCTTGTGCAGGGTCACAACAAATGCGCTCCACGTTCCACCGAGGACACCACTGAAGATCACCCCAAACACTGCTCCTCACCGGTTCCAGGGGACTGCCACTCACCATGCCCTGGGTTCAGCGGGATCCACTGCACCAGTTAAGGGGCCAACAGTGCAGATGCGGTCCAGGCGTCCACCAGGAGTTTGCAACACCACAAGTCCAGCAGTCAGGGGCCACCCTCAAGTCAACCATCCACCAGAATCAAGCAATCTCCACTGGGGTGAAACCGCCCCCCCCCTTCACGATCCTATCCCGGACAGCCTGCAGGCAACAAGGTACGAGGACCTTGCCCCAGAACTCCAGAATGAGCTGTTGATGGGCATGCCGCAGCTGTAGACCACTGGCTGGCGGGCAACAACCCGGTACAGCCCCATGGCCCCCGTGCCAATGACGAACAGGGAGGCACTTAACAGCAGGGGCAGAAGAACTGTATTTCACACATTACGGCCCTCACTGTGTCGAGCGGGCCTCTCTCTCTCTGCGCCCCCCTCAGTGCTAGGGAAAAGACAAATTCTGCCTCCTCTCTGGATGGCGCCTGCAGGATAGGGCCTCCTCCTGGTGTCCCAAGGGGCCACGCTGCGCTGAACATCAGAGCGCGGCCGTTCTGATCACCCAACAGGCCGACCGCCTCCCAGGCATGCTGCGGGCCACATCTGCTTTCAGCCTTCCAGCTGACAACTCAGACCTTCCCCGCTGTCTCATCACACCACTGCTTCCCGGCTGTCTCATCACACCACTACCCCCTAAGAATGTTGGTGCCATCCGGCAGACCAAGCAGCAGGCCGGCACACCAAGCCTTGCCAGGGCGTATTGGCCATCCAGCAACTGAGCGTGGCCGTGCCCAGCAACGGAGTATGGTTGTGCCTCACAAGGTCCAGCTCTGTCCACCTCCAAGCCGATCCCAGTAGGCCGAAATGGCTGCTCCAACTGTGTTCCCCGCAGCTAGCATCAGGGCCTCCACCGACACTCCATCCTGACCACCCCCCGGCTCTGGGGGTTGGGGGGTGGGGGAGTCAGCATCACACGAGGAGTGTATGGAGTACGATATATGCGAGAAAAGGCACAGGATTAGGCATTATGTTAGTCAACACACCGGGAGCTCTAGGATTCAACATCCCTTTGGCCATCTTCCTGGGCCACGCCTTCCTCAAGAGTTTTTTACTCTCACCTCCAGCATAAACCACTGAATGGAAATTCACCATATTTAGAACTAAAGTCAATTTTTACTCAAAATATAACCCATATACCATCCTCCCACCAAGACAACAAAAACAAAAAAAGGATGCATATTAACTTCTTACAAAATCATTTAAATAATTTGGGCTTCTGCTAATCCTAGCACTTTTGCGAGTAGACTCACATCTAGAGGAGGAGGGACTCCATCGTCAGACATCATCAGACAGTGCTATTCATGTTAGACCTAATTATAACAACACTAATGAATCAGAATTCATTAGTGTTGTTATAATGAGGTCTAACATGAATAGCACTACTGTGGTTCCAGATGCGACCATCATTGGTTTTTACAGCATTTTTTTAAAGTTTAACCACACTCTTAATAGAAGTGAACTTTGACCAATTCTGACAGCCAACAGGAGCTTTGACTTTAACTTTATCTCCAACATTGAACTTAACAACCTTACAAGATTTGCGAGCATCAAAATACATCTTCCTTTTCCTTTGTAGAGTTAATTCTATCTCCCTCCATTCACCAATGCCATTGTCCTTGATACCTTTATCCAGAACCATCTACCCTGGACACAAAATGTTATTAGGAGATCTTCCTTTGAATAGTTCAAAAGGTGTCCTCCCAGGTGAAGAATGAGGCGTGAATCTGTATGCAGATATACGACTTTGTAATTGATCTCTCCAGTTCAAGCTGTTAACTCTCGCCAGTTGAATGCTTTCCTGTGGGGTTTCAGCTGCGTTGTCGAACAAATCCACGGACAATGGGGTTTTAGGAAGTGTGGGTTTTATTATCTTATACAGTCTCCGTTTTATCACAGGTATCCTGTAGAATGGAAGAGGGTTTGCAACCTCTTCAGCAGCCTCTCGTACTCCGCTCCGCCGCCTCGTCTCCCGGTGTCTGCTGGGAGCCGTAGTCCGTGCTTCCGCCGTGGTCGCGTGGGGTCCAGGGGGGGTTGCCAAAGTGAAGAAAACAAAGGAAACCAGTATTACTTGGCTGTCCTAACCGAACAGGAGTGAGGGATAGGTGGTGAGGAGACAATCGTGCAAGCTATCTACCCCGCTATACGTGAGGGATTGTGCAGGAAAACAAAAGGGGGGTTTTGATAGCGGTGCCCCGTATGGGTCAAGGGGGTTTGCCCAGATTACGTCCCGCCCAGCCCAGGAAACGAGACCGTACCTGTCCTAGCCACACTTCCCGGGAAGCGTGGCTGGGCGATGCGCCTTCTCGGTGGCCTCCTGGCGTGTCGCTGCAGTCTCGTTTCTCCGTAGGGCTGCCTCCTCTACTCTCCACTCCCGGTCCGTCCTGGTCTCGCCTGGTCCCGCTTGGGTCGTTGTTTTCTCCTTCCTCCCCTCCGTCCTCGGTCTTCCACCACTCCTCTCCGTCCTGACTCTTCCTCCGCTCCTCTCCGTCCTTGATCCTCCACCACTCCTCTTCGTCCTCGATCCGTCTCCGCTCCTCTCCGTCTTCACTCCTTCGCCGCTCCACTCCGTCCTCGCACTCCAGTCTCCACTCTCCGCCTCCAGGTGTAACACACACCTGTCCAGGGTCAGGGCAGGGTTTTACCGAGCTGACGTGGGTAGGTCCATGCTCCGTTGCCGCCCACTTAAAGGAACAGGGCCCCTCACTGTCCAACACCGGAAGGCAGCTGACCACGTCCGTGGTTTTCCATGAGTCCGTGTGCTGAAACAATAGAGGCAACACATGAATAGGCAGGCCAGGGGGGCCTGTGTCTGGGTCCCCCGCGTCACACACCTCCCCCCTAGGATTCTCCCGCTCGGGGAGAGGAAACCTGGACAGGAAATCCGCATTGGCATTGTCACATCCCTTTCTGTGGCGGACCTGGAACCTGAAGGGTTGCAGTGCAAGGAACCACCTCATAACCCTCGGGTTGTTGGAGACGTTTCTACTCATCCATAACAGGGGTACATGGTCAGTGTACAATACAAGCGGATGCCCCTCCAGGTAATAACGCAGTTTGTCAATCGCCCATCGTATGGCGAGACACTCCTTCTCAATGGTGGGATATTTCACCTCTCTAGGGAACAATTTCCGGCTGATATACAGTATGGGCTTCTCAACCCCCTCCCCCGAGTCCTGGGACAACACGGCCCCGATACCAAAATCGGAGGCATTCGTTTGTAGGATGAACGGTTTTGAGAAATCCGGTGAAGTTAACACAGGGCTCGTCGTGATGGCACGTTTCAGTGTCTGGAAAGCTTTCCACATAGCAGGTGTCGGATTCTGGAAGTCGTACCCCTTCTGGTGTTTCTGCAAGGTATCCGTCAATGGGGCAGCGATGTTCGAAAAAGAGGGAATGAATCTTCGGTAGTAGCCCACCAAGCCCAAGAAGGCTCTCATGTCTTTAGTGTTCTTGGGGAATGGAGTTTCGGCGATTACTCTTACTTTTTCAATCTGGGGTTCTATTGCTCCATGTCCCAACAGATATCCGAGGTATTTAACCTTCTGAAATCCCACCCTGGATTTCTTGGAGTTTATGTGGAGTCCTGCGTCTTTCAACTGTCGGAGGACGATCCGGAGGTGTTGCAGGTGGTCCTCCCAGGATGGGCTAAAGATAATGATGTCGTCGAGATATGCCGAGCTGTATTTCTGGTGCCCCCGCAACACCTCGTTCATTAGTCTTTGGAACGTGGCCGGGGCGCCATGTAGACCGAACGGGAGGACGTTGAATTCGTATAACCCGTCTGGTGTCGAAAAAGCTGTTTTCTTTCGGTCCTCTTCCCGAAGGGGAACCTGCCAGTACCCCTTGGTCAGGTCTAGGGTACTGATATATTTGGAATCCCCCAATTTCTCAATGAGCTCGTCTATCCTGGGGATGGGGTATGCGTCAAAGGAGGACACCGCGTTTAGCGCTCGGAAGTCCATACAAAAACGGCTACTGCCGTCGGGTTTTGGCACCATCACGATGGGCGAGGACCACTCGCTTCGGGATGGCCGAACCACTCCCAAACGGATCATTTCGTCGACTTCTCTCCTTATGGCTTCTCTTTTCGCTGCGGGGATCCGATACGGGCGTTGTTTGACAGTGACTCCTGCAGGGGTCTCTATCCTGTGTTCAGCCAGTCGTGTTAGGCCCGGTAGGTCAGAGAACATCGGTTCGAAAGGGTGCAGGACAGCTTGTAGTCCCTCTTGTTCATTCTTGTATAATTCCTCATTGACCACCAGTTCTCCCAGCGTGGTTTCAGGGTTGCTACGAATAGTGTCTGCCAGATTGGAGGACACCGGGGCTGTACCCAGCCATTTTTTTAACAGATTAATATGAAATATCTGAGACTTCTTCCCACGCAGGCGTAGACGATAGGTGGTTTTCCCTATTGTCTCGATGACTTCGTATGGTCCTTGCCACTCGTTCTGGAATTTCTTGCAGGTGGACGGTAGCAGTACTAGGGCCCAATCGCCAATAAGTAGTTGTCTCCACTTCTTCCCTCTGTCGTAGTGTACTTGCTGCTTTCTTTGACTGCCTTCCAGGTGGGCGAATGCCAATTCCCGTATCTTCCCAAGTTTATTCTTCAAATTCTGGCTGTACTCCAACAGCGATCTGGTCTCCCCCGTTGGCTCGGCTTCCCACACTTCCCGAGTCATGTCCAGGAGGCTCCGGGGTTGGCGTCCGTACAGCATCTCGAATGAAGAGCAGCCTAAACTGCTCTGCTTCTGGCCACGGATGACGTATAGGGCCAGCGGAAGAAGCAGGTCCCAATCGCTTTCGTTCACTGTTAGCATTTTCTTGAGTACTGACTTTAGGGTACCGTTGTATCGCTCCACCAGGCCATCCGTCTGGGGATGATACACCGACGTTTTTATCTGGTGTAGCCCCAGGAGGTGGCATACTTCTTTCATAACCCTGGACATGAATGGAGTCCCCTGATCCGTCAGGATCTCCTTGGGGAATCCAACCCGTGAAAACAGTTCCATGAATTTATCTGCGATGTTCCTGGATGTGGGGCTTTTCAGAGGGAACGCCTCAGGGAAACGTGTGGCGTAATCCACGATTACGAGGGCGTATTTGTATCCTTTGCGTGTCTGTGGTAGTGGGCCTATGAGGTCCATGCCAACCCTCTCGAACGGGGTTCCGATTATGGGAAGGGGTTGGAGCGGAACAGCTGCGGGCCTCTGGGTGTTCTTCCTTTGACACAGGTCGCAGGTCTGACAGTGTGTTTTGATGTCATGGTAGATACCAGGCCAATAGAAGCGTCGTAGTACGTTTTGGGCGGTTTTTTCACTCCCGATGTGTCCCGCAAGCAAGTGCGTGTGGGCGTAGAACATTATTTGTTCTCTAAAGCAAGTAGGTACGATCAGTTGCATAGGGTCTTCCTGTTTGGCTTGTCTATACAGGAGATCCTCCTTAATCAGGAAGCGGGGATAGCGCGGTTGCGGGTTGTTCAGGTCTTGGTGGGCTTGTTCCCAGGCGTTGAGTAAGCTGGCATCATTGGCTTGAGCAAAACGAAAGCTCCCATCGCCCTCCCATGGTTCTGTAGAGGTCAGAGCCGGGATGGCCATGGCCCCGGTCTCCCCCTTCTGTTGCAGGCGGTCCTTAAAGAGTTCAAGGAAGTGGGGATTGTCGGTCCCGAATATGAGATTCTCGGGAAGGGCATCCATTACACCGACCTTCACTACCAAAGTGTCCTTACCCTCTACCTTAATGGGGACGTAAGCTACGGGATACCCCTTAACGTCCCCATGTACACATTTGATATACACTAATACATCCGGCATTACCTGGTGGCGCCTCACGAAACAACCCTGTATCACTGACTGCTTACATCCCGAGTCTAGGAGAGCCTTGACTATCGTACCATTGACTTTAACACTCACGTGATATGCTCCACCCAACTCCGCTGAATACATGACTGCCTTAGGTAAGAAGCTGACGTCCATGGGTTCGTCCTGCGATCGTTTCTGTGGGCAAAGGCGGGCGATGTGTCCCCACATCCCACAGTCGAAACACTGCGGGCCCCGAAAGGGGGTCTCCGTTGGTATTGGTCAGGGCGGTGGTAACCCAGGAGGAGCCCGCATTCTACATTCCGGCCGGGGAATTGGCCGGGTCGCTTTCTCAGTTTCCGACATGTGCAGGCGGGGTTGAGCGCGTACATAGGTGGCCGCCATTTCCATTGCCTGGGCGGTAGATAACCCGGAGTGTTGTCGGAGCCACCTCTGTGTCCCGAAGGGAAGGGCCTCGAGGAATTGCTCCAAGTAAATTTTGTCCATTATTTCTTCCTTAGTACTAGTAGCAGGGACAAGCCACTTGTCGGCTGCAGTCTTGAGGCGAAAGAACAACGTTTTCGGGTTATCGCCAGGTTGACCTCTTTCCTTGCGGAAGCGCACCCTATACGCCTCCGCGTCTAAACCCAAATGATCCAGAATGATCACCTTGATCTGTCCATATGGGGTCTGTCCGTCACCATTGGCGACTTGATAGGCCGCCTGTGCCTCGCCGGTCAATAGGGGGGCCAGAAAGAATGGCCATTTCTCCAGGGGCCATCCGCATGCTAAGGCCACCCTCTCGAAGTTCGTAAGGAACGCGTCTGGGTCTTCCCCTGCGACATACTTTTGCAAGGAGATGCCTGCTGGGGTGGCCGGAGGTCGACTCTTCCTCACCGGATTACTGGCTGGGTCGACGGTGGCACGCATCCCCTCGAGCTGGCTCACTACTGTCGTTCTGAAGGTCTCTCTGTCCAGTTGGGCGGCGGCCAGCTGCTGTTCAACCGCCCATCCCAACTGCTCTTGGCCTTTCACTAGGGCTTGTAACATTTCTTCCATCGTGGTGTCCCGGATGGCTTCCTCGGTTATGCCCGCATTCTCCACCACTTGTGGGGTTTCAGCTGCGTTGTCGAACAAATCCACGGACAATGGGGTTTTAGGAAGTGCGGGTTTTATTATCTTATACAGTCTCCGTTTTATCACAGGTATCCTGTAGAATGGAAGAGGGTTTGCAGCCTCTTCAGCAGCCTCTCGTACTCCGCTCCGCCGCCTCGTCTCCCGGTGTCTGCTGGGAGCCGTAGTCCGTGCTTCCGCCGTGGTCGCGTGGGGTCCAAGGGGGGGGTTGCCAAAGTGAAGAAAACAAAGGAAACCAGTATTACTCGGCTGTCCTAACCGAACAGGAGTGAGGGATAGGTGGTGAGGAGACACTCGTGCAAGCTATCTACCCCGCTATACGTGAGGGATTGTGCAGGAAAACAAAAGGGGGGTTTTGATAGCGGTGCCCCGTATGGGTCAAGGGGGTTTGCCCAGATTACGTCCCGCCCAGCCCAGGAAACGAGACCGTACCTGTCCTAGCCACACTTCCCGGGAAGCGTGGCTGGGCGATGCGCCTTCTCGGTGGCCTCCTGGCGTGTCGCTGCAGTCTCGTTTCTCCGTAGGGCTGCCTCCTCTACTCTCCACTCCCGGTCCGTCCTGGTCTCGCCTGGTCCCGCTTGGGTCGTTGTTTTCTCCTTCCTCCCCTCCGTCCTCGGTCTTCCACCACTCCTCTCCGTCCTGACTCTTCCTCCGCTCCTCTCCGTCCTTGATCATCCACCACTCCTCTTCGTCCTCGATCCGTCTCCGCTCCTCTCCGTCTTCACTCCTTCGCCGCTCCACTCCGTCCTCGCACTCCAGTCTCCACTCTCCGCCTCCAGGTGTAACACACACCTGTCCAGGGTCAGGGCAGGGTTTTACCGAGCTGACGTGGGTAGGTCCATGCTCCGTTGCCGCCCACTTAAAGGAACAGGGCCCCTCACTGTCCAACACCGGAAGGCAGCTGACCACGTCCGTGGTTTTCCATGAGTCCGTGTGCTGAAACAATAGAGGCAACACATGAATAGGCAGGCCAGGGGGGCCCGTGTCCGGGTCCCCCGCGTCACATTTCCTTTAAAGTTTTGTTCAACCTTTCAATAGCCCCATTAGATTCCGGATGATAAAGTGAAATTTTCTTGTGTTCAATGCCACATCTCACCAAATATTCCTCCATCTCCCGTGAACAAATTGCAGCCCATTGTCCGACAGCAGAGAACGAGGAAAGCTTTCATGCTTGAAGATGGAATCTAAACACTTGTTTATACATTGTGTTGTGATGTCTCTCACCGCACTCACCACAACCCAGCGAGACTACAGATCTAACAACACAATCAAATAAGGTGTATGATGTTCACCATGGAGAGAGCCAACAATGTCTATTGCTACTTCATCCCAAGGACACACGGGTACATTTATACAAACCATGGGTGGTTGTCTTGGTTTAAGTATTTTGTCACTCAAAGAGCAGGGAACACAATCACACACTACCGTTTCCACCATGAGATTAAATCAGGCCACCAGAAATCCTGTCTAATGCGTTCTTTAGTTTTTGAAATGCCCATGTGTCCCTCATGGGCCGACTGGACAATGTTGTTCCTCAAACTCTCTGGTGGAACAAGCCTGGTACCTCTAGTCAATAAGCCATCAACAATAGCTTGTTCATTAGACACTAATAACCAGGCCTTCTCAAGTTTGTACTCCTTGTCTTTAGACAACAGCTCCATTACTCTTAGCATTTCAGCATCATTCTTTAGTTCATCCTTCTATTCATTTCCTTTTATCACTCCTAAAGTGACATCACACACAATTACATTAAACTCATCCTCTATTCCCTCCTCAGAGGAGAGATCATTAGAATCCACAGTGTCCACTAAACGTGAAAAACAGTCAGCAGACAAATTTGAACTCCCAGGAATATATTCAAATTCAAAACTATACTCCTGCAATGATATGACCCACCACCTAATTCCAAAGGAAATTGAGTCAAGTCCCTTTTTTCTCAAAAATCTCCTTGAGTGGTTTATGATCTGATCTGACTATAAAGGAAGTACCCCAAACAAATTTCTTAAATTTGTTGAGTGCCCAAAAAATGTCTAGAGCCTTCTTTTCTATGACCGAGTAAATCAGCTCAGCACCCTTCAGACACCTGGAAGCACATGCAACCAATTGTTGATGCCCATCTCTCATTTGCAACAGAAGAGCACCTCACCCATTTTTACTTGTATCAGTTATGATATATGTCACATCACCTGTTTTAAAGCCTGTAAATTAGGAGCAGTCCTTAAATCTAACTTTACACCTAAAAACTCATCTTTACATACCTCATTCCACACAAACTCCACATTCTTCTGAAGTAAACTCCTGAGATGCACAGTTTTATCTGCAAAATTTCTTATGAATTTACTATAAAACTCAGCCATCCCCAAGAAAGAAGATAGCTCTTCCTTAGAACAAGGTTCTTTCAAATTCTCTAGGGTGTCCACTAACTCTTTTTTTTGTGTCACACCCCTTCCAGAGATATGATGTCTTAGATAATCCCCCTCACACACCAAAAGGGCCCTTGGTGTCATGCTTCATCATCGGGGTCTTCCCGCCCCCGCTGCGGGACGGGGCAGTGCTGCGACAAGCGGCTACGCCGGAGCACCTTTTTATTGTGAGTGCTATGTGAGTGATGATGGAGTGAGTGTCAGTGGGGTCAGGAGTGATAAAAAGTGAGATTAAAAGATACCTGGCCTGGTGTTTAGAAAAAATTATTTAATAGGCACTGGCTGGTATCGTTAAAAGGGGTGAGGCGGAGGGCAAGAACGGGTTACTAGTCTTGCTCTCCTGTGTGGGTCAACATGTTTCGGGGCGACATGCCCCTTCGTCAGGACCGGGTATATAGATCCCCCTGTCACTCACTAATGCGCTCCCACAGATAGAGAGTGTTATGTTTGATCAATGTGTATAGATAGACTTTATAGATACACGTGAAAAAGCTAGGTCAGAAATACTGATGATATAAGCCTGATCATCAGTATTTCTGACCTAGCTTTTTCACGTGTATCTATAAAGTCTATCTTGCCCTCCGCCTCACCCCTTTTAACGATACCAGCCAGTGCCTATTAAATAATTTTTTCTAAACACCAGGCCAGGTATCTTTTAATCTCACTTTTTATCACTCCTGACCCCACTGACACTCACTCCATCATCACTCACATAGCACTCACAATAAAAAGGTGCTCCGGCGTAGCCGCTTGTCGCAGCACTGCCCCGTCCCGCAGCGGGGGCGGGAAGACCCCGATGATGAAGCATGACACCAAGGGCCCTTTTGGTGTGTGAGGGGTATTTTAACACACTGAGTATATTCCAACAACATCGGAATATGTACTGAATATTTTTTTCAGGTGGTCTTTGTTGATTATTCATGCTTTCATAAGAGGAGGATTAGCCCACCGCGGTGCCGAGTTGCACCACCTCTTCACTCCCTTTTTTGATATTCCTTAGTCTTAGATAATCCACCTCAGTCACCCCAAACGTACACTTGTCGCAACGTAAGGTCAAACCAACCTTAAGTAAGCTTTCTAGCACTTTAGCTACCCTGCAATCATGTTCTTCAACATTTGTCCCAGAAATCAACACGTCATCTTGGTAACATCTGACACTTGGAATCCCTTTAATGACATCATTCATAATTCTCTGAAAAACAGAGGCGGACAAAAGGCATTCTTAAGAATTTAAACGCCCCCATTGGAGTTATAAATGCAGTCAATTCTTGCGAGCTCTCACTGAGAGACACCTGGTGGTATACCAATGCCAAGTCTAAAGTACTAAAATAAGAAGCACCCTCTAAGGTCAAGACCATTTCTTCAAAATTGGGAAGAGGGAACTTGTCAACAACAACCTCCTTATTTAGCGCACGAAGATCCACACAGAGACGAATTTCGTTATTGGCCTTACGTGCTACCACTAGTGGAGCCAACCATTCTGAAGCTTCCACAGGTTCTATCACCCCAGTAACCAGTAACTTATCAATCTCTTTTTGAACTGCCTCCTGCACATTAATAGGAATTCTCCTCATTTTTGCTGCAACAGGTTTTACACCTAGCTTGAGTTTAATTTGATGGTTATAACCTTTTAAGCAACCCAAAGTGTCTTTGAACAAGCCCTCAAATCTTTTCACAAACTTGTTGTCAACATTTTCAATAGACTGTACTTGTACAGGAGGTTTTCCATTAGGATTGAGAATAACACCCAGACGTGCTCGGTGTGTCCAACTCAGCAAGTTGTCTCCTTTCTCCGCAACATACATTTTAGCATCAGTAAATTTTCCATTGCATTCTACACAACTCGTAAAATAACCTAACATTTTGATGGGAGTTCCGCCATAACCAGTAGGCCTTACATCAGATTTTAACAATTTTGTCTTACTCATGAATTTTTTTTCAAACTCTTCTTTGGATGTGAATGTGAGATGGGAGCATGAGACAAATTTCACTTTAACTTTTACATCACCCAGCTTCGCCCACTCCGAAGGATGTTCTACTCCACACTCATTTACTTGAAAAGAAACTTCTCTCATATCACTTATACTATCAGTCTTGTTTCTAATACAACAGTTCTTAGTGAAGTGACCTCTCCTCCCACTACAAACTACTTCAAGAGCTGGACACTCTCTTGCATTCCCTTTGTGTCCTACTTTACCACAGCGATGACAAATTCCTTGAAATATCATTATACTTTTTTTCTCATTATTAGTGCTCACAGTTTTGTTTTCTACATCTCTACTTTTGTTGTTGAAAGATTCAGATTTTTGTATGGCCTAACATATAACCTCTTCTACTTTTTCTGGTTGACTAGGTGATTTTCCCACCTTACTCGCTTACACTTTTGAGCATATGTTCTACACGTCTAAGGGTGGTTCATACTTTAACCAAAGCTCTTCCCTTATCTTATCACTACTACACCTTAGAACAAATTGATCACAAATTCTCTCTTCCACAAGTTCCCCAAATTTGCAACTGGAAGCTAGCTTCCGTAGAGCGCTCGAAAAATTCCTCCACAGTTCTTCTTTGCCTTGTTCCCTCAACCCAAAATAATATCGCTCCATGATGGTGCTTACCTTGGGTAGGTAATGCAAATCTAATTGTTTTATGCAAATCTCATATTCGTTCAAGCCCTTTTGTACTGCTGGGCTCCACTGTGGCAGATTCTCTAGTGCTTCCTGCCCTTCTCCTCCTAAACAGTGAAGCAATAATGCTTGTTTCCTCTCTGCGCTTAAATTAACCCCACAAACTCTTGCGTAATTTTCAAAAACTTTCTCAATTTTTTCCACTTAACTGGGGGTTCCCCAGGATTAGACAAAAAAAAGGGGGTGCGGTTACATTTTGTACTTATGAAGTCTCTTCTCTCAAACCCAGCAATAACAAAAGGATAAAACAATTGCCTGTGACTCTCTTTTAAATATTTTCCTCCTTATTTCTTTTTTTTTTTCAAATAAATGTAACAAATTTTGAAAATTTTCGCCACCAACCTATAACACTCTGTACTTATTTGGCTTATTATAACAGTTGCTACTTATTTTGCTTATTATAACAGTTGCAATGTTACACTTATATTTGTGAAGGCTTACTTTTTTTAAATGTATAACTTTTCACACTGTATTTCGCTTAATACATCTATTTAACTTAAAATAGAGTAAAATATCTTCTTCAGGATTCTTCCAAATGTCTAAATTAATAGGTGTTCTTGTCGCTGTGATGACATATCCACTCTTTAAATGCTTTTTGAAAGTTGTATTCCTTTCGATTAGTTCAAAACGATAAATTCTCAGTTTTTGTTTTTTAAAATGTCCACCGTCGTGTAAACGTAAACATTTAGAGACATCGCGCACTCCTGAGGCGGAAGCCGGGAGACTTTTTAACTTGTAAACCTGTCACTATTTTCTTGTTGTTGTTTTTTTTAAAACACGCACTAACGAACGCGCCAGCGAAGCGCCAGGGCACTTACCCTCACAGAGAGCGAGCAGCGGAACCAGCGCTGACTCGTTGTACAACCACCAGCAAAATCGCCATTCTCGGCGAGGACCGAGGCCACGCCCCCTGAAGGCCACGCCCCCCCCTGTCGCTGTATATAAGCGCTGAGTTCTAGCGCCTAATCAGAGACATCGCGCACTCCTGAGGCGGAAGCCGGGAGACTTTTTAACTTGTAAACCTGTCACTATTTTCTTGTTGTTGTTTTTTTTAAAACACGCACTAACGAACGCGCCAGCGAAGCGCCAGGGCACTTACCCTCACAGAGAGCGAGCAGCGGAACCAGCGCTGACTCGTTGTACAACCACCAGCAAAATCGCCATTCTCGGCGAGGACCGAGGCCACGCCCCCTGAAGGCCACGCCCCCCCCTGTCGCTGTATATAAGCGCTGAGTTCTAGCGCCTAATCAGAGACATCGCGCACTCCTGAGGCGGAAGCCGGGAGACTTTTTAACTTGTAAACCTGTCACTATTTTCTTGTTGTTGTTTTTTTTAAAACACGCACTAACGAACGCGCCAGCGAAGCGCCAGGGCACTTACCCTCACAGAGAGCGAGCAGCGGAACCAGCGCTGACTCGTTGTACAACCACCAGCAAAATCGCCATTCTCGGCGAGGACCGAGGCCACGCCCCCTGAAGGCCACGCCCCCCCCTGTCGCTGTATATAAGCGCTGAGTTCTAGCGCCTAATCAGAGACATCGCGCACTCCTGAGGCGGAAGCCGGGAGACTTTTTAACTTGTAAACCTGTCACTATTTTCTTGTTGTTGTTTTTTTTAAAACACGCACTAACGAACGCGCCAGCGAAGCGCCAGGGCACTTACCCTCACAGAGAGCGAGCAGCGGAACCAGCGCTGACTCGTTGTACAACCACCAGCAAAATCGCCATTCTCGGCGAGGACCGAGGCCACGCCCCCTGAAGGCCACGCCCCCCCCTGTCGCTGTATATAAGCGCTGAGTTCTAGCGCCTAATCAGAGACATCGCGCACTCCTGAGGCGGAAGCCGGGAGACTTTTTAACTTGTAAACCTGTCACTATTTTCTTGTTGTTGTTTTTTTTAAAACACGCACTAACGAACGCGCCAGCGAAGCGCCAGGGCACTTACCCTCACAGAGAGCGAGCAGCGGAACCAGCGCTGACTCGTTGTACAACCACCAGCAAAATCGCCATTCTCGGCGAGGACCGAGGCCACGCCCCCTGAAGGCCACGCCCCCCCCTGTCGCTGTATATAAGCGCTGAGTTCTAGCGCCTAATCAGAGACATCGCGCACTCCTGAGGCGGAAGCCGGGAGACTTTTTAACTTGTAAACCTGTCACTATTTTCTTGTTGTTGTTTTTTTTAAAACACGCACTAACGAACGCGCCAGCGAAGCGCCAGGGCACTTACCCTCACAGAGAGCGAGCAGCGGAACCAGCGCTGACTCGTTGTACAACCACCAGCAAAATCGCCATTCTCGGCGAGGACCGAGGCCACGCCCCCTGAAGGCCACGCCCCCCCTTTCCCCTATATTATGTGCTACCACCGGAAGCGCAGCGGACGAGCGCAGCGGGAGCGCCGTTTGCGCGCCGAAGGCGCGCCTAAGGCAAGCCCGTCTGCGCCCGTCATCGCCAGACCATCGCCTCTCGCCAGTTCCCCTGGTCCGTCTAGGCCTTGTCAACGCATACGTTACGACGGTAAGGAACTCTTACATCTAAACCAGCACCAAAAATGTTCCAACACTATGGGCAGTCTTGGTCTCACGCATCTCCACTGCAACCGCTGCCACTTCTCTACCAACACCCCTACTAGGGTGCGGAGTAACCCCCTTAATACCACTAATCCGCCACTCACGATACTCCAACTCAATTGTAGATCCCTCGTTAAACATCACCCAGAGGTGAATACGCTTCTCCAGGAGGAAAATCCTGACGTACTGTTCCTCTGTGAAACATGGCTCCGAGACGGCATTACTACCATCCCTAACCTATCGCTCCCAGATGAATACCACCTGGTCACCATTAACCGCGAATCTCGCGGCGGCGGCATCGCAATTATCTACAAAAAACTCCTGACTTGCTCGTTCATTAAGGAACCCCTCCAAGACTGCGAATGCGCCCAATTTAAAATCAGCGTGACCCCCCAATTTACGCTTTCCGGCCTATATATTTATCGCCCTCCAGGCCAGGCCACTAGATTTATTAACGCCCTTCTCGAAACTGCCACTGTGCTCACCACTAAATCCGCTAATTTCACCATCCTAGGTGATCTAAACCTGCACTTTGATGCTGCTGGCGATCACACCATTACTAATCTTCTTGCAGACCTCTCGGCACTGCAACTGAACCCCCTTGTCCATGCTCCCACTCATATAGCTGGACACACCCTAGACCCGATCTTTTCCAATCTACAAGAGGTAGTGACAGAAGCTCCCACCCCTATGGGATGGACGGATCACCATCTTATTACACTGAGAGTTCCGGCACCTCAACGTCAGATTAAACCTGAATCCTCACAGCGTCTAAAAAGACCCTGGCACAAACTCTCCCCCCTCGCCTTACATGAAACTCTGGGAGAATTCCAATACGATGCTAACCAGAATACAGACGCGACCTATACCTCGTTTACCAACTGGATCAGTAATGGCCTCGACACTCTCATTCCGGCTAAACTGACTAAAGGGCGCAACACACCCTCTAACCCGTGGTACGACGACACCCTTAGGGCTATGCGCAAGGAGTGTAAAAAAGCCGAACGCCGATGGAGGAAACACTATGACAACCAGGATAAGACAAATTATCTATCCACCCTTAAAACCTACCATAAAGCTATTAGATCATCCCGTGCTTCTTTTTACTCCAACAAAATAAACTCCAACGCGAACCCTTCTAAAATCATATTCAAATTAGTGAAAGAGCTTCAAAACCCTAGGGCACCCCCACCAAAAATCTCTTCTCATGAGCAATGTGAGCAGCTCGCTGTATATTTCATTGAAAAAGTCCAGAAAATTTATGCGACCTTCCCACAGACCGCTCCTCTCTATGAAGTCCCTAAGACCACAGCCCCTCACATCTTACCTCTGT
The DNA here is from genome assembly GCF_964261635.1 of Lissotriton helveticus. Classification (NCBI taxonomy): domain Eukaryota; kingdom Metazoa; phylum Chordata; class Amphibia; order Caudata; family Salamandridae; genus Lissotriton; species Lissotriton helveticus. The sequence goes on along the minus strand of NC_136067.1, from coordinate 889,494,486 downwards.
CCCAAATTTCTGCCATCACTGCAGCAGACCTGCTCAGACTAGGAAAGAAAGTGAAGTCCGGCTCCCCAGCTGACCCCATGAGTCCTTCTCATTTCCTGGACTCGATGGACTTTTTTCTATCCCCCTTGCTGAAAATTCTCAACCTTTCCTTCTCTACAGGACTTGTGCCCATAGCCTGGAAACAAGCATGGGTTTCACCGATAATTAAGAAACCTTCCCTCGACCCCTCTAAACCAGAAAACTTCCGGCCTATATCCCTTCTTCCCTGGGTCTCCAAAATAGCTGAAACACATGTTAATAACATCCTATCGAAACATGTGGAAAGTCATGGAATCTTGGACCCCTCCCAAAATGGCTTCCGTGCAGGTCATAGTACGGAGTCTGCCCTGCTAGCCACTACGGAGCATCTCCGGGCGATTCTAGATGCCGGTCATAGTGCTGCGCTGATTCTTCTTGACCTCAGCGCAGCCTTTGACACGGTATCCCACGACATCCTTCTGAAACGTCTGGAGACAACCGGTGTGACTGGCCTCGCTCTTGCATGGTTCCAATCCTTCCTTAAGGATAGATCCTTCAAGGTCTCGGCTCCTCCTTTTCTCTCTAAACCCCATCCCATCGCTCAAGGTGTCCCCCAGGGATCAGCGTTGAGCCCCTCACTCTTTAATCTATACGTCCAGCCACTCACGGACGTGGCTAGAGAGTGGGGACTCACGCTGGTCTCTTACGCTGATGACACCCAGCTGGTGGTCACCCTCTCGGAAAGCCCGTCTCTCGCAGCATCCAGGTTTAAAGAGGGTATGACTGCAGTGGCCCGCTGGATGACGGACAACCACCTCCAACTCAATGCCGGAAAAACCGAGGTTCTCCTCCTAGGCCGGAACAACAGCCTCTGGAACGAGCACTGGTGGCCGTCATCCCTAGGCGCCACTCCACTCCCCAAAAACTGTGTCAAAAACCTGGGAGTCTGGGTGGATGCCAACCTGGGCTTCCAATCCCACACTAAAAAGGTGGCAGCCACCTGTATAGGCCTTTTAAGAAACCTCAGACCCATACTTGGGCTCTTCGATTCTAAGGCCCGCCAGCTTATCATCCAGGCCACCATTTTATCGCGCCTGGACTATGCCAACGTTCTCCTTCTAGGAGCCAACAAAGCGGAAACAGCAAGGTTCCAACGCATTCAAAATGCGGCAGCGAGAACGCTGGTTGGACTCCCACGCAGATGCTCAGCCAGAGCTACCATCCGTAAGCTCCATTGGCTGCCGGTGGAACACCGAGTTAAATTCAAGGCCTTAGTCACAATCTTTAAAATCGTCAAACAAGGAAACCCCCCTCTACTTCGTAGCCTTGTCCAACCTTACGTTCCTGGTCGTGCTTTGCGCTCTACCAATCAACTCCTTCTCACAATCCCCAGGATTCGACTCTGTCGATCTGGAGGCCGCTCCTTTAGCGTCCTCGGCCCTAAACTATGGAATGATCTCCCCTTTAGCATTCGTTCCATAGACTCCCTCCCAGCCTTCCGTAAGGCAATTAAGACTCACCTATTCCCCACTTCCTAGTCTCCTCCCCCTCCCCCCCTTTTTCCTCTGTTTGCGCGCCTGTCTCTTAGCGCCGGGACACCCCTTTGCCGGGGTAGCTGTTGCGCTTCACCAAATCTAGAAATAGAAAAATAGAAATAGAAAATTTAGGCTTTTGTCTAGTTATTAGAGCTTGTTTTTTTAGGGAAGTACAGAGGAACAGCCTTAGGGCTTGTTTCTAGAGGAAATAGAGGACATCTACCAATGACGTCACCCGTGAACCGCAGGCGGGCCCAAGCGTTTGACTAAACAGCGCTACACATAACGTGAACCCGCAATACTTGCCGGCTCCCAAATGTGTCTCAACTGCTGCGCGCTGCCTTCCTTGACCTCTTGACAGCCAATACTCGCCAAGGTAAGATGATGCCTCGTCTTCTCCTACTGCTTCCCAAATCTTTGCTTCTTGTTCCTCGCTCCTTCCTTCTCACAGCATAATACAGATGTTGGGTTTGCTTGTTTCCTCTCAGTCTGTCTAAACATGCGATTGTCGCCAGTGAAATGAAGTAAGGAAGAGACTCAAAGGATAAGTCTTGGGGAGACTTTATTACACAACCCCAACCATCGTCAGGCTGGGCAAACTGTCAAACATGGAATACTTTAATGCCATGGTTCTACGCCAGAACACAGCGCGTGAAAGGAGACTACGTCACAGGTAGCCCTTCTTATAATGTGTGCAGACTATTTTTTACAGTTTTTAGTACCATTTTTTACACTAATCTCTTACACGTTCACTACATTGTATCACAGCAGTGACCTCTTGGCACTATTAATACATGTTACTATTCCTCAGTGCACGTTCAAGAATTCAAACCATTGCCCCTCTGATTGCACACAGAAACTGACGTGATTGCATTTCTCAACTGAGCTTTCCTTCCAGAACAATGCAGTTCCAAAGATTTGTTTAAGTTGCATTTGGTTTTCGTTTAAGATGTATGAATCATACTTTATATACAGGTACCTGCAAATGAAAGACCAATGTAATCGTTACAGAATATAATCTTTTTGGGTATGCATCTGACCACTCCCCCACATTCATTGACCCGGCCCCATTGTGCTCAGCATCACAGTTTCGAAAGTTTTTTCTCCATTATGCCCCTGGGCTGTGTATGCTCCATAGGGTTAAATGAATTCTATATCATGACAGGTAAATCATGAACCAGGGTTCACTGAACCATATTAAAAAAATTAAATGAAACCTGATGAATGAGGCAGCATTTTGTCTTGTTATTCACAAGGGAGCTGCATACCTAGACCGTGTCTTCATTCCGATGTAATTTTATTGTCTGGCTTTGACTGGAAAGTTGCTCTTGTGTGCTCTGGCCTCATGAGGAAAAAGAACATGTTAAGATTTGGGGAGTAAGATAAATGTGAAGCATAGCTTGACCGCAAGGACTACATGGACGAGGGTCAAAGGAGCCAATACAGCTGACATAATGTAAAAAATTCACACACATTTCTGTTGCTACATCTGCTCACAAAGCATTTCCCAGGTAGACCTAAAATTGAAAGGGGCAAATGATTTTAAGCTCAACCCAGAAACATAAAAAAAAAATGACAACTGTGCAGGCCAGGCTCTGCTGCTACACAGTGTAGCAAAGCCCAGCTGCCAGCCTGTAATGCACATGTGGAGCTTGGCCTCATGGTGAAACCGGTGCTTGTTTCCGGTCCAGGCAGGACCTAGCCTGGCAGTTCGGGCTGGACTGTTCCCATGAGGACCAGGGTCAAGACTGATTTGCTTATGGCTGGGTCCAAACTGGGGTTGGATAGTGACCAAAAGAACGATGGATTAAACCCAGAGTATTTGAAAAGTTTCAGCACTCCATGCTTCATCTTGTTGTGTTTGTCATGGTGAGTTGGACACAAGACCTGTCCAAGACCTTGTGCACAAATTGTTGGCTGCGCAAGATGATTGGCACAGAGCATGACAGCATACTGCTAAAGGACCTATCAGTGGAGGTTGGTTGTACATGGGTTGTGCATAGGCCCTGGCTGTAATCCAGACCTTGTTGCCAAATCTTGCTGCTGCACAGGATGTGGAATGCAAGGGTTTGGCCTCGGGTCAGGATTCATAGTCAAACTCTATTACACCTAGTACAGTGGAGATTGGTCGCTTGGGTGGGTTGAGCAGAGGTCCTGGATTGTAGCCGCACTCTGCTATTAACCCATGCAATTAGCATTAATAATGGAGCGAGACGGTGTCCCTCAGAACCTGGGCATACGTGTTAAAAACAATTGGTTCTGTTGGGGTATACACATTACTTTAGAGTACTCAAGCAGCACAAGCTTACTTGTAGTAAATACCAACAAATTAGAGGAAGAAAATGACATAACAAACACCGAGGTATAGAAATAAATGCTGTATTAAAAAATTTAAACTATTCGATACTGTCGCAATTTACAAATTCATTTGCAGAAAGAATAGGTGACTGTGGTGAAAATAGTGACAGGTGGTGATTGGCGATATCAATAGTACAATATATACAGGACAATTACGCGTGAAACATAATAGGGGAAAAAATAATTTCTTTTTGTCCTTATATTTGTGGCACATAAGCTACAAGATCCATGAATGATTTGAACTGTAATCATGAGCGTAGTGCAGACATATGTGTTGCGTCGAAGTTTCGACCCGCAAATTGTGCAATTATGTAAAGTGCGTTAAGGTGGGTCTTCTTCAGGACAGGAGGGGGGTAGGCAACCTAAAGGATTAATTAAAAGACTTGATCAGGTGTTTGTTATGTGACAAACGTAACAATTGAAGGGTCTGGGGGCAAGTGTTTAAGCTTACCGAAGTGTGGATGCATGAGTATATCTACAACAATGAAGGACTTCTCATTCACGTAATCGCTTTAAGTTCAAAATTCTCCATTCTCAAATGAACTGTAGGAGCCTGAGGGAGAGTGACAAGCTATGTACAGTCAGTCATGTATAATTAGGTTGAACGTATTATTATATGCAGTCAAGGCTATTTAACTATTCGCTATAGTTTTGATCAGTACAGACATCAGCAAACTCTCTATCTTTGCTGCGTTTATAATGTGCCCAGTTGCTTACAAGTGTATTCAAAACATCAGCAAACTATCAATCTATGTACAATTACTCATGTATAATTAGATAGAAAGTATTAAAGGCTATTTAACTTTCAAAGTTTGAATCATTACAAACAACAGCAAACACTCTATGCTGCGGTCATAACACTGCCAATGACTTGCACGTATACTATTTGATGCTGTTAACACTATTAAAACATAAGCACTCTATCTATGAGGCGAGGAAAGAGTGACAAGCTGTGGAAAGTCACTCACATACTGTTAAATTGTATCTGTCATTGAATGCGGTCTGTACTTTCTATTCTCCAAAATTTAAACACCAGAAAGACACTTTATCTAGCCAAATAGAAGGAAACCACCCAGTTTTGAAACGTATCTAAAAGGTATCTTATTCAACCCGTCAGTTGCAGTCTCTTTGGGAGGTCAGTCGATTAAATTACTGAAAAGAAAGGCGCAGTGTTGTAAATATTCTATTGTCTACGCGACGACATACTGCCGGCAAGCTTTTCAGATCATAACTCACCAGGATCTGGCAGCAGAAGACGTCCGTTCCGCACTTGTGTATTTTACAGCCTAACGTGCATGTCATGCTCACGTTTCTGAAGGCCTTTTTAACACACGCATCTGGGAGTCCTCATTTTCCAAAATACACGAGTACGGAAGGGACGTCTCCTGCTGCCAGATCCTGGTGAGTTATGATCTGAAAAGCTTGCCGGCAGTATGTCGTCCTATAGAAAATAGATTATTTACATCAATGCGCCTTTCTTTTTGGCATTTAATTGACTGGCCTCCCAAAGTGACTCGAACCGACGGATGGAAGTCCAGAATAAGATAACTTTTAGGTACTTTTCAAAACCAAGAGATTTTCTTCTGTTTGGCTAGATAGAGTGTCTTTCTGGTGTCTAAATTTTGGAGAATAGAAAGTACAGACTGCATTCAATAATAGATAGAATTTAACAGTATGTGAGGGACTCTCCACAGCTTGTCACTTTTTCCTCGCCTCATAGATAGAGTGCAAATGTTTTAATAGTGTTAACAGCATCAAATAGTATACGTGCAAGTCATTGGCAGTGTTATGACCGCAGCATAGAGTGTTTGCTGTTGTTTGTAATGATTCAAACTTTGAAAGTTAAATAGCCTTTAATCCTTTCTACCTAATTATACGTGAGTAATCGTACATAGCTTGTCACTTTCCCTCCGCCCCATATATTGAGAGTTTGCTGATGTTTTTAATAGACTTGTAAGCAACTGGGCACATTATAAACGCAGCATAGATAGAGAGTTTGCTGATGTCTGATGTCTGTACTGATCAAAACTATGGCAAATAGTTAAATAGCCTTGAGTGCAAATAATAATACGTTCAACCTAATTATACATGAGTGACTGTCCATAGCTTGTCACCTTCCCTCAGGCTTCTACAGTTCATTGGAGAACGGAGAGTGTTGAACTTAAAGCGATTACTTATAGGAGAAGTCATTCAGTGTCGTAGATATACTCATGCATCTACACTTCGGTAAGCTTAAACTCTTGCTCCCAAATCCTTCAATTATTATGTTAGTCACATAACACACACCTGATCAAGCATTTTAATGAATCCTTTAGGCTGCCTACCCCCTCTCCTGTCCTGAAGAAGACCCACCTTGAAGCAGTTTACATAATTGTGCAAATTGCAGGGTCGAAACGTTTCCCCCCCCTTTTATGTTTCACGCGTAATTGTCCTGTATATTTTGTACTACTGATTTCACCAATTACCACATGTCACGATTTTCACCACAGTCACCTATTCTTTCTGCAATTGAATTTTTAAATTGCGACAGCCTCGAATAGTTGACATTTTTTAATACAGCATTTATTTCTATAACTCAGTGTGTGTTATGTCATTTTCTTCCTCTAAATTGTTGGTATTTACTACAAGTAAGGTTGTGCTGCTTGAGTACTCTAAACTTGTGAAAACAAAGAAAAATGCGTCGGAATCAATACTACAATCACCATTAACTGGATAGGAAAATATTAATTAGTCCTTCCACAGAGACAAATTCTCACGTTTATTTGATATAAATAAACGTCACTACCTCAAAATGTAGTTCTCCATATTGATTTTTTTTATATATATATATATATATACAATTGAAAACAATTGGAAAAAAGTACATACTTTCAAATATCGAAAAATCAGTCGGATGGCAAGGGTATGTAGGGCGCATCCTGTCCCCAAGAATATTATGTAGAAACAATGTGGACTAGCCGACTATGTGTATTCGTTGAGCATTAGTCACTATTGATTGTGGCCTAGATACTGGACCCATTAGGTGTTATTAAAAGACCCCTCACACACCAACCTGGTTGGTGTAATGCTTCATCATCGGGGTCCCAACCAGGCGGCCGAGTGCCACCTGGTTGTGCTTCAACGCCTGACTACAGCGGAGCGGGTGTGGTGCAACAGTGTGATGTGAGTGAAGGTGAATGCTAAAAAATACCTCTGGGAATCCTTTCCTAATGTTTTATTGTTGTCGGCCCAGGGTATTGTTTTAAAATTATGTGATGCAACTACTATAGGAATAATTATCCTGTGAGTTGACTAAAGTTATGCGGTCTACATGTTTCAGCCCCCTAGGGGTGACTTACGGGTCTTTCGTCAGGACCAATAGGTGAAAGGGTGAGTGGCAAAAAAGTCAGTGGCCACGTGAAACAGTGTTTTTCTTACACACTCGCTAAGGTGTGTAGTAAAAATTAAAAGGAACAGTGTCGGCGTACTTACGGACACAGTTCGAAAAAATTCCTGTAAGGAAGGAGAAGACAATACACAACATACATGATTTCGCAACATAAAATGCAATCTTATGGCATACATCGGTGTCGTGCAGTAGTCTTTATGGGCCAGTCAGGTGACTACGGTATCGGACAAAGCGGCATGCAAATTGTGAGTGGCATGCCATTGCCGAGATAGTTGGCAGCAGTACAAGTGGCGCTGCGCAATAAAGAGCTCTGAGTGCGCTCGTGAGTGCACTTAGTCATGTAGAACAGGGGCGTGCTAATGGTCCGCTGGGGAGGAAACCCAGCAGTCCGTGACGCGCTGCGTGCAATTTTATGGAGGCATGCACGGTATGCGATATTACGGCTAAATATATGTGGTGTATAGAAAAAGCTACCATGCGGTGTTTTAACGTTAGGAGGAACAAAGATTACATGAAGAAATAATAAAAAAAGTTTAAAATGCATCAATATTTACAATGCTACGATGAAGTATGGCAGTTTTACTAGGCTTGGGGAGGAGGCACGGCGTGTTGCCAATCTGAAATGGAAAAGGAAGAGTGGAGGCGCTGATGCTAGCTGTAATGGGGCCGGTATAATGAGTGCATAAGGCAGCGTCCACGGAGCTCTGAGGCCTTACTTGGTGGTGCGGTGTCCTCCGTGGTGAACCTGATTCTGGTCCCCCAGGATCCCGGCTGGTGGGAGGGTGCCGGGTACTGCCGGTTAAGTAGCGTGTGTCTTGCTGCAGCACTTCCTGGATTGTGCGCGAAATGCGCATGCGCGAAGGGTGCGCATGCGCTGTTTGCATTTGAGTAGGTGGCCAGGGAGGCGGCCATCTTACAGTGGTGGTATTATTAGGGAAAAAGAGAGTGCAAAGCATTAGTTGTACTCAATTTCAAAGCACAATGGAGTGGTTAAAAGGGGGGGCAGGAAAGACCTGTCATGCGAAGCATGAAGGAGAGATTTTTTACGATCAGTAACGGTGCATCAGTGGTAGGGGTGAACATATAGTGGGTCCCTATTATTATGAGCTCAAAAGCGTAAGGACTCTCATAGGGAGCTGGGCTTACGGTGCCATAAGATAGAGGCATCCTAGGTAGACCCTGCGACAAGGGGCTGACAGAAGTGGTGGATCTACACTCTATTTGTTACTATTACAGTTAAAGGAGAGCGCATGTCTCTGGAGTCATATACATAGACTAAAGGGTATATGGTGATGATGGTAGCCTATGTTAGCGTTTGCTCAGGCTGTTCCACAGAATATTATCATTGAGACCAGTCCTGTGACTGGAAAGCTGATAGATCCATCTCTGTTCCTTGTGAAGTAATTGTTGTTGGATATTCGGAGTGTTCGGGGTCCAGGGCTTCAATGATTACCCATCTCATGTCGTTGGTTGTGTGGCCCACTTCAAGGAAATGGTGGTCATTTTTGTGGTGTTCTTCTTGCACCTGATAGTCCTGCGGTGTCCGCATATGCGTGTTTTTATCTTTTTGTTAGTCATTTTCCTTCCTCACAGGAATTTTTTTCGCTACCGAACTGTGTCCGTAAGTACGCAGACACTGTTCCTTTTAATTTTTACTACACACCTTAGCGAGTGTGTAAGAAAAACACTATTTCACGTGGCCACTGACTTTTTTGACACTCACCCTTTCACTTATTGGTCCTGACGAAAGCCCCGTAAGTCACCCCTAGCGGCTGAAACATGTAGACCGCATCACTTTAGTCAACTCACAGGATAATTATTCCTAGAGTAGTTGCATCACATAATTTTAAAACAATACCCTGGGCTGCCAACAATAAAACATTAGGCAAGGATCCCCAGAGGTATTTTTTAGCATTCACCTTCACTCACATCACACTGTTGCACCACACCCGCTCCGCTGTAGTCAGGCGTCGAAGCACAACCAGGTGGCACTCGGCCGCCTGGTTGAGACCCCAAAGATGAAGCATGACACCAACCAAGTTGGTGTGTGAGGGGTCTTTTAATAACACCTAATGGGTCCAATATCTAGGCCACAATCAATAGTTTCTAATGATAAACGCATATACATAGTGGGCTAGTCCACATTGTTTCTACATACTTTCAAATAGCCAATATAATGTACATCCACAGGTTGAAAATCCTATAGAAAATCCAGAGTCCATAATTACCCTATATACTAATACAGATGATACTCATATATACTCCACAGCATTCTGTTAGGAGAGCGCCCCAATGGACAATAATTTTGTAGTCCTTCTCTAATCTTTTTGTACTCTCACACTCATATGTATCATCATTTCGATTTATATAGGGCTTCTCCAAAAAGAAGGTCGAAGCGTTTCATCCCAACATATCTTGGGCCTCATCAGGGCTGGGGTAAAAACAGGGTACCTATAATATACAAATAGCACTCTATTTATATACAATTTCTGTACATCTTTAAATCATACATGTTCCATTTACAACAATACTTCCAAAGATGTTCAACACACATTTACACACATTAACCTGGTATTTACATCAAATTCACAATCTCTGAGGAGCAGTTCGTAATTCTGTGTGCAAAAAGAATTTCTTTGAGCATAAGAAAAAGAGGAAAAGAACACTCTCTGTGTAGATCTATTACCAAGTTGTGCAAAACATGTTAGACAGGTTTAGCTATGTATTCTTTAAAATAAATGTTAGAATCAAAGCAACAAAGAAACATGATGTTTCAGAACTCCCTTCGTTTTGCATTTCTACAACCAATATAAACTCCCCTTTACTCTTGAATGCTTTTTAACTACTAACGTCTACTCAAATTGAGTTATGGATGATTAAATACCTTTGGCGGGTATGCAACGTGATGTTAAAAGATCCAGAGTGTCCACGATCACTACCAATACTTTAGCTTCCAAATACGATTCTAAAAATACAAATAATATAAAACAAGAGAAGGTGGATTCTCTATCAATCGTTGGTAGTATATATCTATGCCTGATTTAAAAAAGGCCCCCAGGACTGTGCTTTACCTTGCGGCTCTCGTACGTGGCTGCGGTATATTTAGAAAATCACGGGTCGCGTGTTCATTATCTATGTGTTTTCTGCCTTCGGTTTTTTCTTTTTCTATTTACAAAGACAGAACCACATTAAACGTATTGCGGTGTATATATAATCCCCTTACCGGTCGCCTGAGACCTCTAATTTACCTTAAGGTTCTCCCGCACGACTCGTGGCAGCCATAATGTCCCCGATTCGGGCTCTCTTCTAAGAAGTCACGTGACCGGACTAAAACGTTTGCACGCTTTTTAAACGTACAAACAGGAAGCATAGTAAGCGGACTACCTTTCAACTATAGACCTACGTCTACTCGCCCTGGTTAAAACAATTCTAATGGCGGCCATTATTATATCTCATACTCTCTCAATACCTTAGCTTCCATCTTTGGAGTCAGTTTAAATAACCATGTTATTAAAAATGATGTGACTAACAGATGATTTTATAAAATCGAGAAATACCATCGCTAAAATATATTAACAAAAATGAAAATTAAATAAAGGATAGATAAAAGGAAATTAAGAAAAAGAAAGGAAATATGCCTTTTAAAACAACTACACCCAGGTGCAAATAAACTTAACCAACACCGTGAAGAATTACTTTTTCCAGCTCCTCGCAATCTATTTTTCTTCCGACCAGTCGTACTGGATTCAAATTCTGCCTGTGTAGATAAAATAATAACAAATTTGTCATTATCTCAAATAAAACTTGATATGAATCTCGATATATATAGATGATATACAGTTTCCACATGTTTTACAACAAGGGCTCTTATAGGTAGTTATATGAGCGCCCAAATTTGATCTCGGTCATTTAGACCTTTTTGCCGTATGATATTTCTCAATCAATCTTGCTTCTAGATTACTCAATTTCAACTCCATTTCTTCTTTTTTTCACATTTTGTAATGTCAATAATACAGACCGCCGAATATCCTTTTCTGTATGGTTTTCTGTTAGAAAATAGTGTACCAATGGTGCACCTGCAGTTTTACACTTCACTCAAGACTTATGCTGTAGAATCCTATTTTTTACCGGTTGGATTGTCTGTCCAATATAGACCTTTTCACAAGGACATTTTATACACTAAATCATATATTTTGTGTTACGGTTGGAAAAAGTTTGTTGTATGTGTTTCTGTCTGTTTAGGTAAATGTCTTTTGAATCTGCTGTTAAACAACACGCTCCACATTTTTGACATCTATAATGTCACACAACTGGAGGTAAACTGAGTAAACTCCTTGTATCTTTTTTAGGGGGTTCAATATTCCTTGTTGGTCTCACTAGTTGTTGTCGGAGATTTCTTCCTTTTTTGAAGGCAAATAAAGGTTTTGGGATTCCTAACTGCTCTACTAGTCACCAATTTTTTAAGATGATCTTCTTAATTCGATTGGCTTTAGGTCCATATGTTAATACACAAGTTAGAAGTGTAGCATTTGAACGTTGCTTCGGTGTCAATATTCCTCTCTTGATGTATACTATGCTCTTTTTAGTGCAGTTTTGACTAACTTTCTTGGATAACCTCCTTATTCGTACAATTTCTCCTAATCCGGAGAAATTGTCCGTAAGGTAGATTCTCTTTTAGACTACATGGGTGACCGCTAGAAAAATGCAACAATGTGTTTCTGTCTGTTGTCTTTGTATATACATTGACTTTCAGGTGTCCATTGTTATGTATTATCCAAACATCTAGAAAGTTGAGTTTTTGATTGTCCTTAGATACTGTAAATTTTGCATTGTTAATCCTCATAGTCAGCCAATTAAGGAATTCAATCAATTGATTGTCATCACCTTCCCCAATCATGAAGATATCATCTATATAGCGACACCAAAACCCAATTTGCATCTTGAAAGAGTTGGTGTCGCCATAAACCCATAGTTTTTCAAATTCGTCCATGACTAAATTAGCAATTTCAGTTGAAATTTGTATACCCCAACAGAAACAATTGGTTTTGATTAACCCATGCAAAGCAGGGGCTGGCACTATGGCACATAGTGCACAGGTTCTGCAGCCATTCGCTGTCAAAGGCCCTGCGCTTTGGCAGTTGGCCTCTGTAAGGAGATCCACCCCATTCCCCGATATTTACCTGCAATCCGGGAATTAAGCCTGCCTTCCAAGGACCCGAACCCGGAATCATCCTGGAAAGAAAAGAGGTCACGCATTACTCCTCTGTACATAAAACCCCCTTGTCATGTGGTACTATAGGAGGACCGGGACTGGGTGAACAGAAACCAGGAAGGAGATGCTGACCCCGGAAGAAAGCCAGAAGAGAAAGAAAATAAGGACAAAGGCGGGTAGAGAGGGGGTCGTACGTCATACTTGGAGCCGTAGTAGGACAGAGGAGCATTCCGCGAGCAGAAGGAACCATCCCTAACCCCGAAAAGGAATTCCGAGAGGACAGCAAGGCTGAAGACGAGTCGGAGAAGTGGAGTGAGGAGTGGTGGAGCCTTCTGGAGGACGCAGAAGTGTGGCTGCAACTCTGGAGAGTTGCAGTGGAGCGGGTAAGTCCAGACAGGACGGGTGGGTAGAATATAGGGGAGAAAGGGGAGTTAAAGCCTGTTGGTGGAGGGGAGCACGTATGCAGAGTTGTCCATATAATTCCCCTGTCTCTCACCCAGCCACGTCCGAAGCCATCTTGACACTAAAAGCAGCACTATTGTCATGCAGAACCAGTGTATGGGAAACACCAGAATAACGTAAGGTAATTCTTTGTTTTATTGTGTCAGTGAGGTGTGGAAACCTATGGAACACTCCGTTGGACGGGCAGATCGGGTCGTGATTTTATTTTTGGAAATCTTTGCCTTCCTCTATGTGTCTTTATCACTCCAACACACATAAAGGGTGTGGTGAAGGGTAGACGTCCTCCCTGTGATTAGGGAAACCACAATACTTACCGCTCCTTTCTTATCTCCTTTTCCAAGCCTACGGGATGTGCCATAGACGAGAAGATGACCAGAAAGAGGAAGAGGACAGATAAGAAGCAAAGGAGGATACAGTGAAAGCCTGATACTGCCCTTTTGTTTACTCAACATACAATAAAATATACTGTCATTAAGAAATACATACAGCCTCCGTGTCTGTTTATCCGGCCTGCCCTCCCACAGCCTCATTGTGTGATTGGGGCACCTACAGCCAATCCCTTCTGCACATAGCCAAGGCTATGCTCAGTGGGTGATGGCATCAGAGTGGGTGGCTGTTTGGCCTGACTGTGGGTTAGGCCATGTGGGCTACTGACATTGTACACTGCTGCAGGCTGTGTGCAGCAGTGGTTGGGTACACAAGGGGTGAGGTATAGGGTCTGGTCTAAGGCCAGGCCCTGCAGCTAACTTCTACTGTGCACAGCCTTTCACATCGGGGGAGTAGGAGGAGGGTTGGTCGCAGAGAAGGTTGGAACTAGTTGAATACATAAATGTGGGAAGTGGTTATAGTATAACATCAAGAAACAAAAATTCACTAAAAAAGATAGTAAAGATTATTTGTTAAAGCATTTTTTGTTTGTAAGATATTACCATATGTTTAATATTAATAAACCCTCCGAAAAACCCATAAAAACATTGTTAATGTGATGCTGGGGATGGAAACAAAATCTGTTTAAAAAAACAGAAACTGGCTAGTTTTGGTTGGCTGCACTAACCATGACTCACCCTCAATGCGCTCCTCATCGTGCCATAGATGACATCACAGATGATCTACTGTGACATCAATGACGACATAGCATCCTCCTGATTAACATAATCAATGACATTACTATAAATAGCACAGATAGTGCAAGTCCATACCAACAAAAGACATCTATGATAGAAAGCACAACATCTCCAGGCACGGAAATTCAATTTTCATTAGAAACCATTATTGTTGTATTGAACGGTCTAATGATGTGCAGTTTGCTGTTCAACCTGTTGCTGGTCCACAGGGCAAAATTATGCAGATGTAAGAGACTGCTTTGATTGGCAATTGTGACTTGATCCACCTGTGTATTGGGTGCAACGACTAGGCCTTGTGCTTAAGCCTCAGTGTGCAGTGCTGAAGAGCATATCCAAGGGGTTATGCCCATGCAAGGGCTGGTCACAGGGCCAAGTTATAGGTCATGCCCTACCCTTAAAATCCTCTGTGCACTTTTGAAGGCACAGCATGATAAGATATGTCCAAAACGGTTCTCGGCACATAGCTTAGCCTCAGCCCAGGCCTTGCACTCAATATCTGTTCACATTGCTGAATGGTGTCCCTGGTGGGTTATGTCTACCCGGTAGCCAGATCCAGGGCCTGGTCTAAGGTCAGGTCTTACATCTAGCCCCCTTCCCCTAACTCCAGCTGCTCACAGCTGGTGGCCATATGCAGTGTGTTATGTAGACACTGAGCCTGAGCACAGTGTTTGGCAGCACCTACCACAGCATATAGCAGCACATCACTAAATAACAAGACATACTCAAGCAAAGTGTTGAGGCTCCATCATGTTTGACGTCTTCACATAGGAGAAACTTTTCTATGTGAAGAAGAAAAGAGGAATTATGCCATTATATATGTATGCTAACCCAGCAGCTAGTAATAGTATGCAGATTGTCCACAGAATTCTCGTTGACATCACAGGTGTATCGTCTTGTATACGCCTGTTAATTTTGTGAAATGAAACACACTAGAGCTCTTCAAATTGTAGGCATATTCAAGCATTGGCCACATGTGAAGTAAAAATGTACTTTTTCTTTAACCATAAAATTGCAATCATGTGAATGGAAATTTATGAAAGCCACAGATGTCCATTCTGTTCAAATAGGACTTTCGTAATTAGGGAGAAACATCGTGAATGTCCACACAGCACAGATGTAAGTCTCCATTTTCTTAATTTACTACTTTGTCTTTGAATTTGGCCCATTGCGCCAATGAATTGTTCACGAATACAAGATGTATAGAACTTTTCAATCATGCACAATAATTATGCAGACTTCTATTCTGCAAAAATCTTTCTTTTCATATTTTTGTCTTGTGAATTTGAATATCATAATTTGTTCGATTCCACATATGTGTTAAAGATTTTGTCTCCATTTTAGACAATATGCACACATTAGTATTTAACCTGATAAATAAAAATAAAATATTACTTTTGAAATCTTGAATTTGATCTTGAATTTCTCGGCATAGACAGCGAATGCACGGTCTCAAAGAGACTTGTATTCACTATGTGGGCTTCAGCCCGCCCACAACCTTCCCATTTGCTGGCTCCATTGTTGCTCCCATATTCTTTGTCCCCATTTGTTCATAGCATGCATGCGTCATGCCTCTTCCTGTGTTTAGCCCTCACTGAGAGCATTGACCAATTACTACTATCCATCCACTGTTCCCATTTTAGCAACCCATTCAGGAACTACTTTTTTTTCTTTGTTGAAGAGCACTTCACACGAGTGCTTGTGTTTTCACTCACTCTAAGCTCAGTTTCTGTAAACAGGCCTGTAAATCTTATCTCATCACATTTGCTGTGCATTCAAAGACCAAGGTGAAATGGAGCCATCAGCCTGTCTTTGGAAATAGCCACAGTCATTGCGTTCGGCTCTACAGGGATACAATATATCTTGCATGAATCACCATATCCGCAGCCAGCTCCATTCATTATGTGATTGGACTTTAGTTTTTCATTATTTTGCCAATGTCCGCCTTCGTGCTCTACTCTACAGGGTTACATGTGTCTTACATGAGACATCATACCTGCCGCCCACTCCTTTCATTTTAAGATCGGACTACAGTTTTTCATTACTATGCCGATGTCTGTCTTCATGCTCAGCTTTACAGAGATACAATGTGCCTTTTATCTTACCTGCGACCCACTCCTGTTATTTTGTAAAAGATTGTTTTTTTACTAGTATGCCAATGTCAGTCAACATGCTTTGCGTACATTGCCTAGACTGCCTCCTACTGGGCGCCATCTTAAGATGAGACCCCTGATCTTTGACCAACGTGCACGCTGACGCTGCGGTTAGCAGAAGCATCCCTTATATCTAACTGGACTCCTCTGCCGTGCTTCAATATTTCCGAACTCGGCAATGAGATAGTACAGTTGATTCACTTAACTCCAAAAGCAACTGGTAATATTTTTTGTTAACATCAATGTACTGAGTCATTCCTTTAAGTCTGTTCCCACTGCTCTAATATATTTACATTAATGTTTGGTGAGTGACTGTAACGTCTGTTTAAGTGAAGAAACTAGTCTGGTTCCCCTCTTGACCACAACATCAAACTAACCATCTTTTTCCAAGTTTCTGGGTTTTTAACCCTTTTAGACATTTGTGAGTGCAGTTGATTTGCTCCCCCAATTGGGTTATACTGCGATTAGTATATGTGTTTTAAGGTTTATTTGAGAAAATTGTTGTTTCAATGCACATTTTATGCACATGTTTTATTTAGTGAGATTGTTTAACCTATAGTTTGGTGATTGACTGTGATGTCCTTTTAAGTGACTAGGATAACTACATGATTAAGTGAACCACCATTTCCTAGTTTCTGGGTTTTAACCCCTTTTAGGTCTCAAAAAGACTGTTGTAGTTGGTGTAATGTGATGCAGCTAACCACAAGACTGGTAAAAGTTATGCAAAAAGTGTGGGCAACGTTTTAGCAAATACTAAATGCCTTTTTATTTACCTTCTCCCAGCCCGCCGTCCACCCCCTCCCATGTTTTGTTGCCTGCCTCGCCCCTGTGCTGTCTTGCTTTTCCCACCCCTGCTGCCAGACAAAAATGTGCTACGGAACGGCCAGCGTTGGCCACATCAGCGCTTTACTCAAGGCCTTTCATCCATGCTGAATAGCAGCTGTGCTGCTATACAACATGGCTAAATGGCATTGACAATGCCAATAACTCGTGTATTGCCGAGTTCTATTGGCTGTGCTTGTTTTTTAAATAACTCCAGAAATATTGAGGAAAACATTTAGTTCAGAGCCTCCTCCTTACTATGTTGGCTTGCATAGCATGGTAAATGGGCCATCTTATTACAGGTTTGTATTTTCCTAACATTATATAACACTTAGGGGCCTGATTACGATCTTGGCGGACAGGCTTACTCCGTCAGAAACGTGACCGATATCCGGTCCGCCAAATTTCAATTCCATTATATCCAGTGCAACGTGTAATTTGGCGGATGGGATATCCGTCACATTTGTGACGAAGTATCCCATCTGCCAAGTGCATTTGATGAGTCTGTGTTGATAATATCATTGTTCTGTTCTCTTTCAGGCAGTGATAGATGCAAATATTTTTCCTGTCTTAATTGAAATCCTACAAAAGGCTGAATTCCGAACAAGAAAGGAAGCGGCATGGTCCATCACAAATGCGACATCGGGAGGAACTCCTGAACAAATAAGGTACACAAAGGACTATCTTTTACTTCATTTTAAAATGTTACTTTTAGATGTTTACTTAGGCTCAGTTGGTTTCCACTGGCAGCTGAAGGGAACGTGTGGAGGCTATAAACAGTTATGGAAAATAGTGTGACCCCTTTTGGAAATTCAGAAGAGGGTGTACAGGAAAAATAACCTAGATCTGTTAGCAAGAAAAGAGGCGTGAAATTCACAGAGTAAGTTTTTTTTCTGTCTTTCAAGTCTGTTTTTATTTTCAAGGGAGGAGGGAAGTCGCATAAGACAGGACCAGGAATAGTTCAAGTTCAGGAATTTGTTTAGCGCACTACTCACCCAGAGGGTCTCAAGGCGCTTGGGGGAGAGGGTGCATTATTTATCGAATAGCCAGGTTTTAAGTTCCTTTCTGAAGGAGATGTGGTTCTGAGTAAGGCGGATGTGAGTGGGGAGAGAATTCCAGGTCTTGGCCGCCAAGTAGGAGAAGGATCTTCCTCCCATGGTGGATCTATGGATGCGCGGGACTGCTGCGAGGGCTTGATTGGAGGATCTTAGTTGGCAGGTGGGTGTGTAGAAGGACAGTCGTGTGTTGGTGCATTCGGGTCCTAGTTTGTAAAGGGCCTTGTGTGCGTGGGTGAGGAGACGGAACGTTATTCTCTTGTTGACGGGAAGCCAGTGGAGGTCTTTCAGGTGACCGGTGATGTGAGCTTGGCGAGGGATGTCCAATATGAGTCTGGCTGATGCGTTTTGGATGCGTTGAAGTTTTTTCTGTAATTTGGCTGTGGTACCGGCGTAGAGGGTGTTTCCATAGTCCAGTCGGCTAGTGACCAGTGCGTGGGTGACGGTCTTTCTTGTTTCGGTGGGGATCCAACGAAAGATTTTCTTGAGCATACGAAGTACGTTGAAGCAAGAGGATGAGACGGCATTGACTTGTCTGGTCATCGAGAGGGAGGAGTCTAGGATGAAGCTTAGGTTACGTGCCTGGTCTGTGGGTATGGGTGCCGTGCCCAGGGCCGGTGGCCACCATGAGTCGTCCCAGGCAGAGGGGGATGATCCTAGGATGAGGACTTCCGTTTTGTCTGAGTTAAGTTTAAGGCGGCTGTTTTTCATCCATTCGGCTACTTCTTTCATGCCTTCGTGAAGATTGGTTTTGGCGGTGTTAGGGTCTTTGGTGAGGGAAAGGATCAGCTGGGTGTCGTCAGCGTATGAGATGATGTTAAGGTTGTGTTGTCGCGCGATGGATGCGAGGGGACTCATGTAAACGTTGAAGAGGGTGGGACTGAGTGATGATCCCTGTGGTACTCCGCAGATGACTTTGGTGGCCTCTGATTTGAATGGGGGGAGTCGGACTCTCTGGGTTCTCCCGGCGAGGAACGAGATGATCCAGTTCAAGGCTTTTCCTTGTATGCCGATGTTGCTGAGGCGTTGTATGAGGGTGCTATGGCAGACAGTGTCGAAGGCGGCGGAGAGGTCGAGTAGGATGAGGGCAACAGTTTCTCCGTTGTCCAGAAGCGTTCGGATGTCGTCTGTCGCTGCAATGAGGGCGGTTTCGGTGCTGTGTTTGGCTCGGAAGCCGGACTGTGAGGTGTCGAGGGAGTTGTTGGATTCAAGGAAGGCGGCGAGCTGGCTATTGACGGCTTTCTCAATAACTTTGGCAGGGAATGGGAGGAGGGTGATGGGGCGGTAGTTTTTAAGTTCAGAGGGGTCTGCTGTGGGTTTCTTCAGGAGGGCGCTGAGTTCGGCGTGTTTCCAGCTTTCTGGGAAGGTAGCGGAGTTGAAGGAGCAGTTGATGACATCACGGAGATGGGGTGCGATGATGGAGTCTGCTTTGTTGAAGATGTGGTGGGGACAGGGGTCGGTTGGCGAGCCTGAATGGATGGAGTTCATTAGGCGGATGGTGTCTTCAGTGGTGATTGGGTTCCAGGCGCTAAGGTTGTTGGAGGGCGGTTTAGGTTCGGAGGTGGGTGGAGTGGACAGTTCATTGGAAATGTTCTCAAAGCTGTTATGTATGTCGGCTATTTACACAGCATTAGGCCTACAACCCCATCTGGGGCCGGCCGCGTGGTCAGAGATCACATGCCTAGTGCTATAACTCTGTAGTAAAGACAATGCGTTACACAGCGATATGCCTACAACCCTCGAGGGGCCGGCCGCGTTCAATATTGTTCATGTTAGCACATTCTGGTCCCTTATGGAGGAAAAGTCTCAGCTTCCACTCTGGCGTCAAACTCAACAGACGGCCCAACAGGGGCCTAGAGCCCGCATAGCAGCGGAGAACATACAGAAAAGAGGATAGCTAATAGAAAAAGAACGACAGAAAGGAGGAAAGATAGAGCTAGAAGAGTGAGAGTAGGGAGGGTGTGCGTTGGGGCCGAGAGAGTAGGGCAGAGAGACCCCTCTCGTGTGCCATGTTATAATTGCAACGCAAGAGAACGGCTAGGCCAGCAATCTGCCTGGATCCGGGGGAAGGACTGCGTCAGCGAACAGGTGTAGTGTTCTCAGTTTGGTGGGCATGTGGCGTGCGTGTTCTACCCTGCATAAATACTTAATTAATGGTTGCCGAATAGCCTTATAGCTGTATCGCGCGCCTGCAATCGTGCTGTGAAGAGCTCCATTGTGATTATGTGCCATAAACGCACAAACCAGGCCGCGATTGGGGGTGTCTCAGGCTTTTTCCAATACAGGGCAATGAGCTGCCTGGCTGCTCCCACCATTTGGAGTGCCAGGATCCAATCGCTCCTGGTAAGCGCCTTCAGGCTAGCAGGTTTGATGCCCAGCAAAACTGTACTAGGATCGTCAGGCAAAGGGAACCCCAGGACCCCCCTGATGTGGCTGAGGACCTCTTTCCAAAGCAACAACGGACAGGCCCACCAGATGTGGATGAAGTCTCCCGGCGCAGAATGGCATCTCCAGCACAAAGGGGAAGAGGAAGGGAACATCTTATGAAGACGTTGGGGTGTGTAGTACCACTGAGTCATAAGTTTATAAGCGTTTTCCCGTTGCGGAATGCTACGGTATATCTTGGGAATATCGCGCCACTGCCTGCTCCACTGGGCAGCCGAGAGGTCCACGCCCAGCATTTCCTGCCAGCGGCGTTGGTAGGGGTGTACAGGTGACAGCTTTGGATGCTGTAGAATCTGATAGATTTGGGAGACAAGCCCCTTGGACTCAATGGGGTGTCGAGCCAGGCGCTCAAAGGGAGTGAAGGCCTGCGTAGCCGCCTGGTACATGGCCTCCGAAGTCGCCCAGTGTTTCAGCTGGGCATATTGCAGCCCTCCAGTCGCCGGTATTCGAAATTCTTCCCTGCACTGAGCAAAGGATTTAATCACACCCCCATCAAACAAGTCCGTTATAACCCGGCAGTCCCCTTGCGACCATTTGGCAAAGGCCTGTGTACGATAAGCCGGTGGCACAGATGGATTCCCTTCGATCGGGGTATGCGGTGAGGGGAAGGTCGTGAGGCCTCAGCGCGTGGCAACCTTATCCCAGATGTCCAGAACCGTCTTTGTGGGGACTGCAATATAGGCGCTTTTGGAGCGCGCTGCCCGGTGGTGCCATGCAAGGTCCCATATGGTTCTCCCCGTCACAGCAAGATCCATGTGTAACCATCCCTTTTCACTCTCTGTAACCCCCCACTCCACGACATACCGGAGATGTGCTGCCCAGTAATAATCCACGAGATTGGGACACGCCAGCCCCCCCTATCCCTTGGTGCCATCAGGATCTTTAGAGAGAACCGGGGTTTCTTGCCCCCTATATGAAGTTTGCGAGGTCACGCTGGAGGCTGCGAATACAGTGCAGCGGAATGGGGGTGGGGAGGCATTGAAAAAGGTACAGAATTTTTGGAAGGATCGACATTTTGATAGCATGAAGTCGGCCCAGCCACGATAGTAGCAGCGGCCTCCACCACCTCAAGTCCTCAAGCACTGATCTGCGGCATTCTCGCCAGTTAGCTTGCGTCCATGTGTCGAGGGATGGAGTCACCTGGAGACCAAGGTAGCGGATGGAGCGAGCAGTCCATTGGTAGGGAACCAAGCCCTCCAGGATGGGGACCTCGTCGTGTGGGATAGTTAAGTTGAGCACCCAAGATTTACTGTGATTAATTTTGAGGCCGGAGGCGCGCTAAAAATGGCATAGAGCAGCGTGGAGAGCCGGAAAGGATTCCCGGGGGTGCGCCAAGGAAAGGATGAAGTCGTCCGCAAACAACGCCACCTTGTTTTCACGTCCCCCCATTTGGATACCTTGGATGTCAGGCGCCTGACGGATCATCTCCGCTAGCGGTTCCACCACAAGGGCGAACAGCAGTGGCGAAAGGGGGCACCCCTGTCTGGTCCCCCTATATGTGGCGAACGGCTCAGTAAGCCTGCCATTTACCCGGATCCGAGCCTGCGGAGCGAGGTATGGCGCCATGATCCGGGCAATCATGTTCTGCCCCAACCCGATTCTACTTAAGACCGCCCGCAGGAAGGTCCAATCCACGCGATCAAAAGCCTTCTCTGCGTCCAATGAGAGAAGGCAAGCAGGGATCTCCCAGTGACGCACCTTTCCCACTAAGTGTGCCAATTTGCGTACGTTGTCAGCCCCTTGCCGGTTGCGGATGAAGCCGACCTGGTCTGGATCCACCAGATCCGGCATGTAGGGGTCTAGGCGTTTCGTCAGGAGCTTAATATAAATTTTGAGGTCGGTGTTTAACAAAGCAATGGGGCGGTACGACGCGCACTGTGTGGGGTCTTTTCCTGGCTTCAAGATTAAGGCTATCTCCGCCATACCCATATCCCAAGTTGGCCCCTCAGTATCAGAAAAGGAATTATAAAGCCTCAAGACGTAGGGCCCGAGTTGGGACTGAAACATGCGATAGAAAGATAAGGGTAGACCGTCAGGTCCCGGGGTCTTCCCGAGGGGAAGATCCCTCAGGGCTGTTAAGATTTCGTCGTGAGTGATAGGTCCCTCCAGGGTCTCGGCATAGTGCGGGTGAAGGGTTGCCCCCGCGTAGTTATTGAGAACGTCCGCCTCCGGGGTCGGAGGTTCCCTCTGATAGAGCGCCGAGTAATAGGACTGGAATGCCTCGCGCTTGTCCCTCTCCAGGGTGGCCGTTGTCCCCTCAGGGAGTTGGACCGACGTTATATGAGCTCTGGCAGCACGCGCCCGCAATCGTCCTGCCAGCAACTTACCCACCCTGTCTCCCCCCTCATAGTACTTCTGCTTAAGGGCCAGGTGCGACGTCTCCGCTTTGTTAGCGCGTAGCAGCCTCAGCTGCCCTCTGAGGTTGGCAAGACGCCTCCGAGATGCTAATGAGGAACCGCCCTGGTCCCTTTGCTCCTCCCGTTTTATGTCCTTTGATAGGCTATCCTCCAAGGCCCGGGCCTCACGCGGACTGGCAATCGATAGGGTGGTTATATGGCCTCTCATGGTTGCCTTAAAGGCATCCCATACCACAGGGAAGGGCGTCTCTGGGAGGTCCTTAGTAATGAAGTAAGAGTCAATGGCAGCTCAAATGCTGTCTACAGCATCTGGATCGCGAAGAATACTCGGTGGCAAGCGCCACGTCAACTCACGGGCAGGGGTAGCAGCCGGGTCCTGAAGGAGCAACTAGACATGCGCATGATCTGAGAGTGAAATATCGGACATGTAGACTCCCAACATATCGCGCAACAGGGCGTGAGAGACAAAGAGGAAGTCAATCCGGGAGTACGAGCGGTGTGCATGGGAATAGAACGAGTAGTCTCGTAAGCCCGGGGAGTGCGAATGCCATGCATCAAACAGTCCCAGCTCCGTTATTTGGCATGCAAAACAGAAGACATGGCCCCGGCACCACTGAACATAGCGTCACTGCGATCCACTGCCGGGTCCCAGACAAAAATTAAAATCCCCCCCTAAGATCAGAAAGGGGTCCCCCCGCGGAACATGGTCCCGCAAGCATGATTGGAGATACCGATCCTGCGTCTGGTTGGGTGCATACACATTGTACAGAGTAAAGGTACGCCGGCCAATCGCCACACTCACCCTAAGAAAGCGTCCATCACCAATTCTGAAGGTCCCAGTCCCCCCCCCTCCTAATGCCAGCCCTGCACAGTATGGCCACACCTGCTGTCTTAGTGTCCGCAGTCACCCAGAATTGGAGGGGATATCTGGCATGAGCCATGCGATTGGTATCAGGCCGCAAAAGATGTGTTTCCTGTAAAAATATGATGTTGGGATTTTGCTGCAGGAGATACCGCCAGGTCTGGCGCCGCTTGTTAGTGGAGTTTAAGCCCTTGACATTTAGCGTTAATACCTTCAAGGGCTTGGGTATTTTAGCTGTCATACTGTGGACCAATCAGAACCTATCCTCGCTTCCACCTCCCCGTCCCTGCGCATCCCGGCCTCATGGGGTGTGCCCCCCCTACCCACTCCACTCCAAGTGTCGATGACTCATTATCCCTAACCCAACGCACACAAAAGAGAAGAAAGAGCAGAAGAGCAGGAACAACGGAAAGCAAGGAGTGCAGGAGCAGAAAAATTATAAGAAAGAGAGAAACGAAAAGGGAAGAAAGGCCAAAGCAAGACAAAAGTAGAAGGAGAAGAGCAAAGGTACAAAAAGCGGCCAAACCAGCCACAATACATAGTAAAACCATATCGGCCAACAGGGCCTTACTTCGCTGGCCCACATACAGGGCATCCTACACCCAAGGGTTTGGATACTCTCAGGGATGTCACTCCCCTAGGGACAGTTCGGGGCGGGTCCGCAGTGGTCCCACAATCCCATCGTCCAGGAACTCCCGCCACCCCATCCAGCAGCCGGGGATACAGGAGCACAGGCCGGGGAACACCCCTCCCAGGGGGCAAGGAGAACCAGTTAGGGAGGCAGGCAACCTGTTATTCAGCCAGGGATTATCACTCAGATCATGACGTTGAGGGACGCGAGGTGGGCTCCTCCCGATCCCTTTCCAAGGATTTAATGTGGGCTATAATATCCTGCTTAGTCTGGGAGGGCGACCTCTCGCCCAGCGGGGGTGTGCGGCGATGACGCTGAACAGTGGTCCAGGTTGGCTTGGAGGGCACCCGCTCCTGTCAGTGTGGGCGCATGGGACTTGCCGGCGGCGATGTCGGTATCTGAAGGAGCCGCGCCGCCTCCATGTAGGTCCGGATCACTCTTCGCCTGCCCTCCCACTGGAAGATGAGGGCAAATGGGTAGCCCCACTGATACGGAATGCCCAGGGTGCGGAGCTTCTCTGTCACTGGTTTGAAGGCTCGACGCCGCTTCAGGGTGTTGGGGGCCAGTTCCTGGAAGATCTGTATCTTGTGCCTCTGATATCGGAGGTCTGTTTTGTCACGAGCCGCTCTCCAGATGGCCTCCTTCTCCGTAAAGAAATGGACCCGCGTCAGGATGTCGGGAAGGAGGCCCGGTCGCCCCGGGGGTCCAGAGACTCGATGCGCTCTATCTAAAGTCGGAGGTGAGGCATTCTCGTCGCCCCATACCTCGTGCAGGAGCTGCACCACGTACTTGAGAATGTCCTTCCCCTCTTCTCCGATGGGAACACCCCGGATGCGCAGGTTGTTCCGGCGGCTTCTGTTCTACAGGTCCTCCTGCTTAACTTGCAGCTCTATGTTCTGCTCCTCCAGTACCGCCAGGCGCCGCCACAGTTGCTCCTGGTCCTCCGTACGGGCGTCCGTCGTTTTTTCCAGCCCATCCACTCGGTCCCCCAAGTCCGTGACCTCCCTCCGTATCTCCGTCACACAGGTGTGCACCTCGGTTCTGAGGGAGCCGATTTCCACCTTGAGCTCTGTCATAAAAGAGGCCATGAACGCCTGGGTGACCGGCAGTGAGTCCCCCACCACCTGAGAGGAGTCTCCAGGGGCTGCCGACGTCCCCGCCTTACCCCACATTGCAACAACCGGATTGTCCCTGGGGGTCGCAGCCTGGTCTCCCTTACCCCCCCTGGAGCGCGTCATCGCCAGTCCTGTAGCGGCCCGGGACGGGTGGTGAATGCCGGTACAGCTCACCCAGCACCCAGCAGCGAGGGGGGCTCCACACCACGCCACCAGCCGTCAGGTGTGATCCAAGAACGCAGTCTCAGAGTAGTACACAAGAAAGAAGAAGCCCCCTGGGGTGTCCCACAGACAACACCCACAACCCCCGTCACACACATTCCCAGGGATCAAGAGGCCCAACAAACAGAAGCAGTACAACCAGCACCGCAAATAAGCCAGCTACCCCTCCCCCAATCGATCTCTGCAGCAGGCTGTCGGGCACAATACCCCCAACCAAGGGATCCCCACATCTCAGAGCAGTCACCCCCTGTCGCATTAAGGAACAATATTGTTTCCAGCTAGGCACACAAAGCCAGGTCGGGGGCCAGGCCCGATGGTAAGCACTGAGGCACTTCAGGAGGGGGCCCACTAAGAGGGAAACATAGGCACTCACCCCACTACGCTCCCCACCAACCGCAGAGCCCCCTACCGCATGCGAGGGCCAAGAGTCAAGTCTCTCTGTCTCCTCCAGCCAGGTTCGGATATCAGAGGGGCCGGCTAGTACCGTCAGGCCTCCCTCTAGGACAGTCCCGAAATGGCGGCCAAGGGCTCCACCACACACAGTCCGGTTGCGCCTGCCCGTTGCCAATGTCCAGCACTCCCCCTGGCTGCACCACCCAGGAAGGCGAGAGACCCCAGGCCAGCAGCCCAGTGCAAAACAGGGACGTAGAAGGGAGTAAGACGCCCTGGGAACTAGACCTCCAGAACCCCCAAGGGCAAAGGGCAAAATGGCAGGAGAGCACCACTACCTCCGCACTCCTGCAAAGTTCAGATCCAGGGGGTAGAGGCCTACGCGGTGCAAGTTACCTCAGGATGGGCACAGGACAGTCTCCTCTGTGGCAGCGTCAACGGCCAATCAGCAAATTACTGGAGCCCCCGGTTCGCCAGGGCAAGGGCTCCGCTGCCACCAGACCGCACCTCTCTGATCCCTCCGTAGGGGACCGATAGGGAACGCCGTCTCTGTTCCCCCAGTCGCCGTCTGCCCCGCTGAGGGGTCCGGGGTCGCTGCCCTCACCAGGAGAGCCACAGAGACCGGTGGCAGGCCCCCGTCCACAGTGTCGCCGCGGCCCAGCCTCCACACCACTAGGACCCAAAGTCCAGGCTCAAGGCACCAGGAGCCTCCCCACAGGCCACAGGCGTCCCCAGCAGCAATCCCGCCAGTGTGAAACCTCTCCCTGCCAAAACCACTGGGCACCTCCGAGCACCTCAAAATGGCGGCACCACCTCACCGCCCCGGGGCAATCATGCCAGGCAGTCTCCGTCGGGGGCCCCCTCCAGTCTCTCGGATCACCACACACCATAGGGCAGAGGCTCCAGTCCAGCCACAGCACACAGGGATGTAGGAGTTGCCAGGGGCCCGCGGCCCCCAACACCCAGCACAGAGGGTCAAAACGGCAAAGGGAGTGCGCTCCCAGGACCAGTGTTCGCCCCAGGAAGCCGCCTCCACTGAAAAGCACCGCAGCGCCGCAGGGCCAGGCCCGACCCACAGCAGGGACTCCGCTAACCCGCCGCAGTCCATCCGAGGCCGGTCCGACCTCTCCGCCTCCTCGGGTGTCCTGGAGGCCCCGCCACAAAACTCGGGACAGAACTGCTCACCAGCCCCCAGCTGCAGGAGGCGCTGCCGGGAAGAGCCCTCCTCACCTCCACTCCGCCGCAGGTCCGTCGTCCGCGATGGGGCCCACAGGACGCCCACACCTCACAGGGCCGTCATTTCGCAGGCCAAGCCGCTCACCGCCACAGGTCTCCGAGCTTCCGGGCCGCCAGCACCAGGAGACGATATCAGCAGTCCCGTCGGTCGCCCCCGGGAGAAGCCGCTGCAGCCACGCGGCCCCCGCTAGTCCAGCCAATGTCTCCTGCGCCCCGCCGCGGCAGTTGTAGCCCCCCCAGACCCGACCTGCTGCTGGGTGGCAAGACGAGTCTCAGAGTGGGCAGCGCAAGATGGCAGCCCCTGCCGCGGGACCGCAACGCAACTTCAGCCTTCCAATCGCAATCTCGACACAGATGGCCAGCCCACCTCACCGCCGATGGCCCGGACGTCAGTGGTCAGCATCCACCCCACGGACAGCAGGTAAGAGCCCCCTGGCTCCGCTTTAATGGCGTATGTACGTGGCAGGCGACGGGAGCTCCCCCGAGGCACGTCCTACCACATTGCTGGCTAGACCACGCCCCCACAGGGAAAGTTTTTGGATGGACCCAGGTGTTCATTATTCTTGGGAAGCGGGGTTGGGCGAGCACCATGAAAAGCAATGAAAGAAGGCTTATTAAGGTCTTATTTTTATGTTATAGATTGCTCCATAGGCTCTTTAAGTGAGCGCATTCCTGTTAAAAGCTCTTAGTAATCACAAGGTCACAAAGGGTGAGCAGTGTTCACAAGAGCTCTTATATTAAGTCATATTAAGACATTCACCTTTATTTTACATTTCGGAGATCAACAAGTGACAAAGAAGAAGGCTACAACATTAGATTAAGTATTGCACTAGAAGAGTGTTTCATGAACTAACAGTATTTCTCTTGCTAAGAGTAATTAGAGATGTTTCTATACAATTAAGTTACCTACATTGCGGCCCGAGGATCGCTTTAGTCCTGACGAAGTCCTCATGATAATATATACTCCACTGTATGAGGGCAGAAAGCGAAGATTCTTATGAGAGGTCAATTAAAACAAGCATTGTGCAAGCCCCGGGCATACTTACCGACAATAGTGGATGCATGACACAATTTACATAACTCCCTTTGTTCAAGGCATGTGTGGCTGTTGATACACATCCTGTGCATACGTCCACTATCTAGTGTTGGGCTTGGATGATTGCAAGTAGTTCATCTTTGAAGAAGTCTTTCGAGTCACGAGGTAAGGTGATTCCTCCTCTCTGTGATACTGCGCATGGGTATTGACTCCATTGTTATATTGTTTTTTTCCGCTGACTGGTTCGGATATACTCTTTCGCTCTCCGATTCGAGATAGTCTCAGGTTCCCTTCGGTTAACCGTTAGCCATCTAACCAAAGGTATTGTCTCGGTCGGGTAGATTTTCTTCCATCTCGAGCTCTGAATCAAACCCTTGCGTCAAATTTCTCGATTCGCCTTAGCGACCTTCGAGCCATGTTCATTTGGGCCTCTTTCCTATCATTCTGCTGTACCTGAAAATGAGCTGCTAATGAAACACACTCCGTTCCGCTTCTGTCGGAACTGCCACTCAAAATACCCCCATACCGATCAACACTCGTTATGTAATTTATGCCTCAAGAAGACACCTGTGAGGCCTGCAGGTCATTTTGGTCTAAAAAGACACTTTGGGGCTGACGTGTGCCCCATCTAGAAAAGCGGTGCAGAAACTACACTCCAGATACCTTTGCCAGTCAAAAGAAGAAGAAGAAGAGGCCTCTGCAGCAGTTGGAAAGTCTGTTTCCCTACAGGACTTTTATTCCCAGTCAGACACTGAACAAGATCCAGTTCACAAGCAGTCTTCCGAAGATCATCAGACCATGAGTATAATCACCCCGATCCGAAGCCCAAAGAATTGGCTCCAACCAATAAAACTGCTCACAGCCTGCCACTGCAGAAAAAAATGGCGCACAGCTCTATCGATTCAAAGGCCCAGCCCTCGTGCTCCGCATCGAAACGTAGGACTACAACACGGGCCGCCACATTAAAAGCTGCATCTGAGCCTTCAAACCAAACCATACCATTGAGTTCTAGGGCCAAAGCCCACAGCTCTTCGATTTCTACCACTCTTGCACCTAAATCTAAACAGGCATTGGCACCAAAATGTTATACTTTCAAACTAAAAAAAACACCCGCGCCCATTTGCAAGACAATGCAACAACAGTTTGATCCAAAACAAAAAACTTTACAAATTCAGCCTAGAACAAAATAGATTCTTTCGAGGAAGTAATTTCTGATCTTTTTAGAAGAGCAAAAAGGACATTGCCACAAGCCCTCTACATATGCCTATCCCTACCTCTTCCACTCCACCATCATCATCTCACACCCCTCCACCTCAGTTACCACAATATTCAGAGGAGGGCAACATTAAACCACACACACATTCACCCATTAGCCATGAGCAGGATAATATGGGAGAAGATACACAACCTAAAGACCCTTGGGATGCATTTTGTATAGACCCACAAGGGGATACGGACTCTAACCTCTACCCAGCACGTCCATTCCCACCAGAAGATGCTGCGGCTTATCAAGATTTAATAGATAGAGATGCAGCATACCACCAAGTGCCTTTACATAAAGACCCAATTCAAGACGTCTTTCTTTTTGAAGCTCTCGCATGTACAAAGGGCTTCACAATATTTACCCATGCTTAAAGCAGTTTTTTGCCACGTTGATGATGTTTTTAAAGATCCTGTAAGAGCAAGAATTATAACTTAAATAGACAAAAAGTATAAACGGCACAATCTGACCCCATAAATTCAACGGTCAATGAACACCTGACTCATATGTGGTTGCTAATGCAAGAAAAAGGGCAAATTCACAAACTGCTGGGGATGCACCTCCCCTAAAGAATCAAAGTTAATTGATGCATCTGGTGAATGGATAGCAGCACAATCAGCTAATCAAAGGGGTATAGCCAACAGTCAGGCTTTATTAGCAACATATGACAGAGCACACTGGGACGGGTGGAAGGGCTATCCTCCATATAAAAAGTGGGGCTATGAACTAGTTAATGAGGGAAAACTCATTACAAATAATTCCATTAAATGTGCTCTGGACTCTGCCGATACAGCAGAAAGAGGAATTAACACAAGTATCCTCTTGCGCAGACATGCTTGGTTCTGTGTTTTAGGATTCAAAACTGAGGTTCAACAGGCTGTCCTTAATCTACCTTACAATAAGGAGCAACCTTTAGGACCACAAGTAGATGCAGCACTTGAAAAAATGAAGGACACTGTTCTCGCAAAATGTATGGGTGCCATTCAAACCCTCATTTTGAGTCACCCCAATTTCAAGCAAGGTGCATAAGCTGCATCAACAGATACCACAGATACACAATATAATATCCAAGGGCAGACAACAGCCCCTAAAACATTCTACAAAGGCAGTTTTAGGGGAAATAATTTAAGAGGTTGAGAAAGGGTAAATAATACCTGTACCGCAAACACTTCCTCCAAACAATGACTCCCTTACTATTCCCCCCAATCATCTAACAGCTGTTGGGGATGTCAACAACAATTTTCCACAGAATGGAAAACAATTAGAACAGATCAATGTGTGTTGGACATTCTCCAACATGGCTGCTGTCTAGAGCTTGTCACAGCCCCTCCAAAAATTCCACACAAAAACATAATCTCCCACGCAACAGAAAATACCAGCTTTCCTGCTCAAAGGAGCCAGAGAGCCATTCCAACATCAATATCAAGTAACAGGAGTATATTCAATATGCTGTCTTATTCTCAAAAAAGACTGGTCACTAAGACCCATTTTTAGATCTCAGACCCCTAAATCATTACATTCTTTCGGAACACTTCGATATGGTTGGCCTGCAGTAGGTAATACCCCTGTTAAAGAAAGGCAAACTTCATGTCAGCATTAGACCTCAAAAACGCTTACTTCCATATATTAATTCAACCTGCCCATCACACATACCTACGATTTGTTATTCAAAGACAACACCATAAGTTCAAAGTGCTTCCATTCGAAGTCACCACTGTGCCACGGATATTAACAAAATGGCTAGCGGTAGTTGCAGCACATCTACGAAGAGAAAACATTCATGTATTCCCATACTAGGACAATTGACTCATAAAAGCCAGCAACCCTCAAATTTGCAATCTACATACCCAAAAGATAATCTGCTACATAGTCTAGTGTTTACCATCAAGGTGCAAAAATCTCATCGTCAACCATTGAAAATACAACCATATTTAGGAGCAATTCTCAACACTCAACAGTTTCAAACAGGGAATCAGCTCACAGTCAGGACAGCAATGCACGTTTTAGGCTTGATGGCATCCTGCATTGCAATAGTCCCACATGCACAGCTTCCCATGACACCACTGAAATAATGCCTTTCATAACAGTGGAATCAGTCACAGGGTTGAATTAACAATCTAGTGTTGGTAGACTGCCACACACAGCTTTCTCTGCAATGGTGGAACTCACAAAATCTTTCCCTGACAGGTTGGAGAGTCCATCTACAAGATCTAACAATTCAATGTATATGAGATCCAAAACATCAGGGTCTCCACATCAATTACCTATAGCTTCAACGTGTTCACCTAGCATTGAAATTGTTCCTAACTCACCTAAGCAACAATGTTGTACTGGTCTGAACGAATAACATGATAACTATGTATTATCTGTAAAAACAGGGGGACGCACTGTCTTCAGTTATTGGATCTACATAAGCAATTTGGGGCTTAGCAATGCATCACAACATTCATTTTCAAGCAGAACATGTACCAGGGACAAACAATCGGCTTGCTGACCTCCTCAGCAGGACACAGCAAAAAGTACATGAGTTGGAACTCCACCCCCAAATCCTACAGCCATACTTCCAGAAATGGGGGTTGCCAAAAATAACCTATTTGCAACACCAGAAAACGCAAAGTGCCAAAGCTTCACCTCCAGGTTCCCACACCCATTATCCAAAGGCAATGCCCTATGTTTGCACTGGTCAGGGATATTTGCCTATGCTTTTCCCCCCTCTCACTACTTCCATTTGCGGTCAGAAGGCTTCTGAAAATATCTCTCACCCTAATTCTCATAGCCTCAACATGGGCTTGTCAGCCATGGTTCACAACACTACAATAACTTTCCCTACTTCGTCACGAGAAACTCAACCCAGTCCTTCTAACGCAGAAGCATGTCAAAATCATACATCCCAATCCCTACGAGATGAACCTTCCCATATGGCTCCTGAAGTCATAGAATTTGGATAGCTAAACCTTCCACAATAGTGTGTGGATATTCTTAGAGGAGCTCGTAAACCTGCAACTAGAAAATGTTACTCAGCTAAATGGAAAAGATTTGTGTTCCAATGCCATAAGTAAAATGTTTATTCTTTACAGGCAACTGTACAAACAACTCTGTTATCTCGTGCATCTTCAACCATGAGGATTAGCATACACTTCAATACGTCTAAACCTTGCTACAAAATAGATTACTTTTATCTTTATTCAAAATACCAGTCATTAAAGCTTTCAAGGAATGACTTCAAAGAGTAATTCCTCCCAAATTCCCACCAGCCCCAACGTAGAATTTAAACTGTGCTAATTTTAACATTGTGCTAACAAGGCTCATGGGCCCTCCATTTGAGCCACTACCTTCTTGCCAACTCCAATACTTGTCTTGGATAGTAGCATTCTTAATAGACATCACTTCACTAAGACGCGTCGGTGAGATCCAAGCACTAACCCAAGAAGAACCCTTCTTCCAACTGCATATGGACAAAGTTGTCCTCAGAACAAACCTACCGTTTCCCCACAAGTAATCTCTCCCTTCCATATTAGTCAATATATAGAATTACCTGTCTTCTTTCCACAACCTGACTCAGTTGCAGAATGGGCTCTACATACTTTGGATGTCAAAAGAGGCTTAATGTATTATATCAACAGAACTAAAATATTTAGAAAAACTAAGCAAGTATTTGTTGCTTCTTCACATCCATACGTTGGAAAGCCAATATCAAAGAATGGAATTTCCAGTTGGATTGTTAAATGTATTCAGACTTGTTATGCTAAAGCAGAAATTATTTTACCAATTCCCCCAAGGGCTCACTGAACTCGAGAAATAGGAGCTTCTGTGGCCTTTTAGGGAACATACCCATTGCCGACATCAGCAAATTAGCATCATGGTCCACACCACACACTTTGAGAAAACATTATTGTGTGGATGTTTCAGCACATCATCAAGCTAATGTTGGACAAGCCGTACTACGTACCCTATTTCAAACAACAGTGACCAACATGGGCTAGATAACGCCTGTGGAAATGGACTGCTTTCATGTCTGTGCGCAGCATCTGTATCTACCGCCACACGTGTCTCGAACGGATGTTACTTACCCTGTAAGCATCCGTTTTTGGCATGTAGTGCTGATTTTCACATGCTCCCTCCCACCTCCTTGGATACCTGTGTAGGTCGCAGTTTACTATTTTACATCCCTCTTATGTACATTTCATGCATGGACATCACATTACTGTTACTTTAACTCCATTCTCACCCACCTTCTGGAGAAACAATCTAACAATGGAGTTGATGATCATGCGCAGTATCACCAAGAGGAGAAGTCACCTTATTTTGTGACTCGAAAGACTTCTTCGAAGAAAAACAACTTATAATCATCCGAGCCCAACACTTGACAGCATGTGAATATACAGCACTACATGCCAAGAACAGATGCTTACAGGTTAAGTAACTTAATCATCACAGGGAGTGTTTTATCCTTTTTGTGATGATGGGGACCTTACAGAGGAAAGTATGCCCTCAATTACTGAGCCTCAAACAAAATGTTAATATTAAAGTAAAGGGACGTACGTAATTTGAGTAGAAAAATATGTATGGTTTTGCAAGCAAAATATTTTTTGTATGGAATTGTGACACTGTGTGATGGATGCAGTTGGTAAATTAATACCTATTGATGTTAGAAATGTATGAATGTCGGAATTAAGTAATGGTCTACTGACTTTGGTTTATTTGGGAACTTTTTTGCCATAATATTATTTCCCCCACCCCAAAAAGGTTCTTAAATGGGCAAATTCCTTTAACGGATACATGCTTTTGGCTCGAAACATCTCAATTCATTTAGTTTAGTTAGTCATAAGGTCAAATAGGGGGGTGTTTAATGGCTAAGAGTAATGGCTGGGGATGTAAATAGATTTGCTGCCACCATTTTAAAGCATTTGACCAATTTCGGAAGAGACACACCACATCATGGAATTTCAAATAATTTACAAGCCACAGTCTGAAGCTATTAAGAGGCTTTTTTTTTTAAAGTATGTATCTATCTGTTGGTTATTGTCATAATGTACTTATTGTAGTGGTCTAGAACACAAGGCACTGCACAGCCAACAGTACACTACAATAGGTGCATCATTGTCTTATTTTAGACCTCACGATTTTGCTCACCTTATCTTGTAAAAAATATCCAACAGATGCACGTTACAGTATGCAATATAAAATTAAGAAAAAATAGTGCTTTACATTGTTTTTAGTTTAAATGTTTAAGTTACGGGCTTTACATCCTTTTTGGCAATTAAACATTTCTTATCATTTGAAAGCTCATATTGTCTACATAATATGCTGTTTCTTTTTCTACCAAGGTATTTGGTGGCATTAGGCTGCATCAAACCTCTTTGCGATCTTTTGACTGTGATGGACTCCAAAATAGTGCAAGTTTCTCTAAATGGGCTAGAAAATATCCTGCGCTTGGGAGAGCAAGAAGCCAAGCAGAATGGAATGGGTATTAATCCTTATTGTGCTCATATTGAAGAAGCATACGGTAAGTTTCGAACATGTACTTTGCGTGCATTTTTAAGCTGGAAGCAAAGTAAGCTATTATTTGTCCGAGCTCCAACATATGCTCCTTTCTCTCTTTAACCCCTTGCATTGGTCTGACAATGGGTATCTTCCTTGGGTTTGGCGACCTGTTTTCTCCGTTTCTTGAGGGCAGAGGGCAGACCAATGCTATGTCTTTTATTTGTAGTGTCTCTTATTTCGCTTGAGGTTATAGTTCACAGTGGATTTAGCATCAGCTGTGTTGCTGTGAGCATCATGATGTGTAATATCTAATTCCAAACTTTATTAAGTACATATATGTTGTTACTTTTTTAGGCCAGGAAGGTCTGGTGTCATGAGCTTCCAAATTTGTTGAAAGCATACCCGGATAGGTCTCCCTAGGCCCAGGAGAAATGTGTGTCACACCTCTCAAGGAGAAAAGGAGAACAGGCTGTCACTCATATCTGTGACGCATTAGGAGTCAGAAAACCCTGCAGAGGAACTCCTATCTTCAGGGGGTATTTATATACACATATGTACTGTGGACCGACTCCACAGTCCCTACAAGCAGTAGACTCACAGAGTAGTTAGTGTTTTGCAACACAAACGTATTTATTATGAACAATCGTGTGTATCAGAATTATGGTCATTATAATAATCTCACCAGTCGGATGTATGTTGTTACAACGCATGCTTTCACAACGCATGCCTTTACCACGCAGGTTTTACAACGCAAGTCGTTACAACTAACATCCCTTCCTCCCCTAAAAGATTACTTTAGTTCCTACCTACCACTTATGAATATATATATATATATATATATATATATTACCTACTGGCGGTCGCCACTAGGTAGAAATAGTTAGGACTTAGTTTCCATAGAAAATGCACAACATTCTATTTGGAATAACTTTGGTGCTGGTGGACAAATCTTCGCAAAATTCTCCAAGAAAATGGCCTGCTCCGCTCCTTCCCTGAAAGTTTGTAGGCGATTTGTCAAGTGGGGGCCGAGAAAAAAGGGGGGTCCCAAAACGTGTTTTCCCCATGCAATTTTCCATAGGGACCTTTAGCCAGGGCTACAGCCCGAACGGCTGAACGGAATTACACCAAATTTCGCAAAAAGGTAGAGTTCGGTTCGCAGATTGTGCTTTTTGTTAAATTGTGTAAATCCGTTCAGTAGTTCCTGAGAAAATCATAGTGATATCTAGAGACGAAGTACTGTACGCGTACCGAAAACCGTACAATTACGAGCACGAGCTGCATGCTGATTGCCTGCAACTGTCTGTCAACACTCCAAACCAGGAAGTATTGGCAGCCATCTTGTGCCTCGGTAGAACCGAGTCACACGAAAACGGGGAAACAAAGGTGAAACCAAGAAAAGGGGGCAGGGTAGAAACACCCTGACCCCCTAGGCCTGCTCAGGGGGTCCCACAAGGACCCCCAAGGCCCCCCCCCCCCATTTTTATTTTTTAAATCGCGGAACACTGCCGATCCCCCCAAAAAAATCAAGGCACCACTCTGCAAACGCGCCCCCTGGTGGGTTTGCAGAGGGGGAACTAATTCCCCTTGAATACTGGGGGACCCTGGGGGCCAAGTAGCCCACCAACAACCTCCAGTATGCGCCAGGAGGCTGCCTTGCAGAGACGTGTAAAGAGGCCACAGCCCTATTTACACCTCTCTGCAACGCAGCCGCCTGGCGCATACTGGAGGTTCCTGGTGGGCTAGTGAGTGATGAAAGTTTATGCTAGTGTATGATGAGGTGTATCGTCACGTGGATGATGTCATCAGTGATGTCATTTGAGATGTCATCAGTGATGTCACTGGCCATGTCATGAATGATGTAATATGTGACATCATCAGCAGTGGATTGCGGGTGCGCGAGATATAGTTAGTACAAATAACTATATCGGAGGAATTTCAATGGTTTTGTATGAGTGAAATGTCCAGCTAACTATAACACCCCTAAAACCTACAGTTTTTTTCAGTGAATTTCTAAGGTTTTTTAAATGCTAATTCCTAACTATATCAGGCCTGAAACCTATGTTTTTTTCAGTGAATTTCAAAGGTTTTTTAAATGCTAATTCCTAACTATATCAGGCCTGAAACCTATGGTTTTTTCAGTGAATATATATATATATATATATATATATATTCCAGCCAGACGAGTCGCTTTAAGAACCCTGCCGCTTTTTCAAAGGCGGGCCCCGGATGGGATAGCGAGTCCCGATATGTACAGCCAAAACCTTCTCCTCATAAGAAAAGCAATCCGGGCCACTTGGAGATGAAAAGCGTGTTTTATTAAATGGCTTCCTCGACGCGTTTCGCAGATAAATCTGCTTTATCACGAGACAGAAACCAGAAACCAAGTGCTCTTTAAATACAGTCACATGTTTGTTCAAATCACATCCATGGAAAACAGACTAGTGAGTCTATCTACGGGCTGAGTTGGTTACTCAGAGAGGTGAGCATATCATAAAACAAATCAAAATAATTGCAACAAGCGTTATGGGGTCAAACACGCAAGTTGCAATGCATTAAATAAAATTAGATTCATTGGACTGAAAATGATGCAAGGACAGTGTAGCATCAATCATCAGAGCACAGTCAGGAATGTTAGCATATTCAGATAGTTTTGTTACATATACAAAATATATCGCCCCAGTGGGCCAGAAGCGCAAATCATAATTCCTTCCACCATACATACTGGCGCGGTAAAGCCCAAGTGGGCGTATATTGCTCATAGTGATAGTTCACATTGTCCAATTCAATAGTTTTATGTACTCAGGTGCTCCCAGAGGTCCAACAGATTCCCAATAATGATCACCAACAGATTCTGTAGACCAAAATTAAAAATACATATATCAGTGACTGGTAAATCAGTGCTAAAAGGTGAAAAAAGAATGGTTAAAAACAGCAGGTAAGCATTTACATTGCAGGTTCACAGTTTAACCCAAGTGGACGTTTAATTCCTCATGCAAATTGTGGCCATGGGGTTGGGTCGTCCTATATTTGATAATTAATCTGGATTCAAGTCTCCTCATTTCCCTTATGCGATCTCCTCCTCTCTCTCTTATCGGAACTGTTTCCAGTACACAGAACGACAGCATATTCACATTGCTGTTGTGGTGTGTAGCAAAGTGCCTGGCGATGGGATACTGTCTGTCATTATTAGTTATCGCCCGCATGTGTTCCAATACCCTTTTCTTGGCTTGATGTTTAGAACTTCCAATATAGCATAATTGGCAGGGACATTGCAGAGCGTATATGACATGGTCTGTAAGGCAAGTAACATGCTTGGTGATTTTGAACTTGCTGGTGTCTTTAGATAATTGTATCTCCT
This sequence comes from Lissotriton helveticus, assembly GCF_964261635.1. Classification (NCBI taxonomy): domain Eukaryota; kingdom Metazoa; phylum Chordata; class Amphibia; order Caudata; family Salamandridae; genus Lissotriton; species Lissotriton helveticus. The sequence goes on along the minus strand of NC_136067.1, from coordinate 889,455,965 downwards.
TTAAGTTTTTACTATTGCGACAGGCTTTACACCTGTTGCAAGTATAAAAACCTTGCACCGGAATTCTAGGTTTCACTATCTTGGGTAAGAGAGTGGAGCAGAGAAGGTCATTAAGGGACTTGGGTCTCCTGAACGTGAGTTGGGGATAGTCGGAGATTTCAGGTGCCAGGTCTTTGTCTAGCTTCAATATGTTCCAATATTTACTGAGTGCTTTCCTCACTTCTTTGGAATCACAGTGATAGTCTGTGATAAATCTGCTCATGTTTTTGGGGGGTGATTGGGTTTCTTCCTTTCTAGTTTTAAGTAGGCTAGTTCTCTCTCGTTTGTTGGCCTTAGCTAGGGCATTCGCAATGCATTTGCCTCCATATCCTCGTTCCTTAAATCTGTCACTCATCAGAGTTATCTCCTTTTTATACTCAGTTTCATTTGAGCAATTTCTTTTGGCCCTCAGAAATTCTCCTAAAGGGATAGAGTTGATCAGATTAGTGGGGTGGCAGCTGGAGGCGTGTAACAGACTGTTGCCTGCTGTACTCTTCCTAAATAAAGTCGTGGTCAGGTTATTGTCTTTCTTTTCGACTTTCACATCAAGGAACTCAATGGTTGTGGGATCTATGTGGCTGGTAAAGCTAAGATTATAGGTATTTGTGTTAAGGTCTTTAACAAATTCCAATGCGTCCTTCTGGTTACCGTTCCAGATGATAAAAATATCATCTATATAGCGGAGCCAGCACACAATGTTATTGTGGAATGCTTCGGATTTGTAGACCACTTGCTCTTCCCATAGTCCCAAGTACAGACAGGCAAAGCTGGGCGCCAGACAAGTCCCCATCGCGGTGCCCAGTAGCTGATGGTAAACTGTGTTGTTAAATAGGAAGTAATTCTTGGTGAGGCATAAATATGCCATTTCCAGAAGCATCTCAGTATGTAAATGGTAGGAGATAGACCGTGTTTTAAAGAAATGCCTGCATGCCTCGATGCCTTGCTGTTGGGGGATGCAGGTATAGAGGCTGCTGACGTCCAGGGTCATGAACATCCAGTCGGGGTCACAGGATATGTCATTAATTTTTTGTAAAAAGTGACCGGAGTCCCTAAGGTACGAAGGTAAAGTTTGCACCAAGGGTTGCAGGAAAAAGTCTACGTATCTAGAGGTATTTTCCCAACAACTCCCTCTTGATGACACGATGGGTCTTCCTGGGGGGTTAGTCATGCTTTTGTGGACCTTAGGTAGTAGATAGAGCGCTGGTATTTTAGGGTGTTTGTTAAGGATAAAATTAAACTCATCCTTACTTATCAGCTGGCTTTCTCTCCATTTATTGAGTTGCTCTGTATACTCAGAAACGCACTCCAGGTAAATAGCCCTGTTGCTTATTTCATATTTGGTAGAGTCACTCAATTGTGACAGGCCCTCCTTGATATATAGCTCTCGGGGAAGCACCACAATATTTCCCCCCTTGTCAGATCTTTTGATCACAATATTTTTGTCATCGTTAAGGGATTTGATAGCTTTAAATTGTACATTAGTCAGGTTACATTTCACATAGTTATTGCGCTTAGACATACTTTCAAATTCTTTCATCATCGCTTTCTCAAAAATATCAATTGATTCATTTACAATTTGTGGCATAAATATAGATTTTGGCCTAAAGTTGCTGTTGTACTTTAAACCAATATTAATATCGTCCTTAATCAGATTAAGCATAGCACTATTAGGTATGTCCAAGTCCCCCTCCAGTTCATGGAGTAGATGCAGCGTTTCTACATCTGCGCCTGTGATACTGGTGGGCACTTGTACTGGTTCCTGAATGTTAGTGGTAAGTTTAGTAGCATGCCATTTCTTTAAGCGAAGTTTGCGAGTAAAATAGAAGAGATCAATACGACTCTGGGTATAATCAAAGGTAGAGGTAGGGCAAAAAGAAAGTCCCATAGACAGTACCTCTTTCTCTGCTATGGTCAGCTCCCTGGTTGATAAGTTGATGACTGTGTTCGAATCCATCATTTTCCTCTCCTCTGGCCCCTTGTCCTTGATCCCACTGGGCTCGATATGTTGCTGGTGATTGTTATATTGCTTTTGCCTGCGCCTTTCCCGCCTTGACCGCGTCCTTTTGTTCCTCCTGGTGGTTTGTTTTGAGCTGTTAGCCTTCCTTGGGCAACCATTGCGTATTCCATTAAAATTTTGTCTTTTGGGCTCATCAGCTCCAAATTCTGTGTTCTCTCTGTGCTCTGATGATTGATGCTACACTGTCCTTGCATCATTTTCAGTCCAATGAATCTAATTTTATTTAATGCATTGCAACTTGCGTGTTTGACCCCATAACGCTTGTTGCAATTATTTTGATTTGTTTTATGATATGCTCACCTCTCTGAGTAACCAACTCAGCCCGTAGATAGACTCACTAGTCTGTTTTCCATGGATGTGATTTGAACAAACATGTGACTGTATTTAAAGAGCACTTGGTTTCTGGTTTCTGTCTCGTGATAAAGCAGATTTATCTGCGAAACGCGTCGAGGAAGCCATTTAATAAAACACGCTTTTCATCTCCAAGTGGCCCGGATTGCTTTTCTTATGAGGAGAAGGTTTTGGCTGTATATATATATATATATATATATATATATATATATATATATATATATATATATATATATGTGCATTTTGTTAGCTCTATAATTATGTTATAAGTGTAGCTAGTAATCTCTCTAGTACCTATATGCCAAATTATGTATACAACTCGGTATACCTTAGAGAGCTGTTCGTCCTTAGTGGGATAGCCTCTCTCTGGCAAATCTCCTCTCAGTCACTGTCACCCTTCTCAAATCTTCATCTTTCTTTATACTCTTCCCTCCAAAGTTTCTCTCTGAGAAAAAAGAGGGGCTTCCCTCTGCGCAATTTCTAGTACACTGGTTCTGTTACTGTAGCTATGGTCATCAGGTAAATGTTGCTGAGGCACACAGAAGGCAAGGTAAATGTTGTGTTTTTCATTTCCTTCCAAAAAGCGATCTCTGCATGGTAAAAGGGCCTTGTAACTTAGTTTTGCAACCTTCAGAAAACGATTAGCTCTGAAATAAAGAGATCTTGCATGCACTATAGAAAATGGAAAATTCTTCATCTTGTTAGCATGAATAGCTCAGAAAATAAGGGTCTGTAATGTGTTGCTGTAAATACACATGTGGCATATTCCTGCCATCTAGTGTTAGGTTCGGACATTACAAGTTGTTTTTCTTCAACAAATTTTCGAGTCATGAGGTGAAGAGTTACTACTCCCTTGTTACTCTATGCGCATGGGCCTGCGCGTCACCCTAAGATTGTTTTTTAGGTCTCGCATAGGCAGCGAATGCTGCCTCTACGAGGCATTAAGTAATTGTATTACTAGTGAAATTCCACCCATTTTGTTCATTTTTGTGTTGTCACTTCTCATTGGTTAAATGTGTCATTGCTGGTTTCATCTCTCTCATTGATTGGCTGGTGGTCCGATACCTCATTTCTGGTTTGCTTCCATTTCGCAGGAAGCAGCAGCGACCAACTACAATATAGTTCCGCTGCTGGCTGTTATCGTTTCTTTCAAGGACTACTTGTTTTATGTAGGCATCACGCACGCACGCCTGGGCAAGAATAATAATGTTTTCATGTTGACGCCGGGGAACGCTGCCCCATGCATTTCTTTTTATGGATATTTGTTTAATGCAATGGCTATTGGTTGCAGTTCAAAGGACCTTTTGAACTGTCTCCCAGGGCACTAGGTGATGTGCTGTGTATCCAGCTTAACTTATTCAAAATTTATTTATGATAGAATAAACAAATAGCTTCTCCTTCGTTTGAAAGAATGGCTTTTTATTATCAATGTTTTACTTCACATCAATTAATTTCCTTGCGAAATGCCATAATCCTTTCTTCAATTACAATGTTTCTTTACATCTTTATCTTTCACCATTTCATTCCCAATGCATTTCGGCATATTATATGCCTTCATCAGGGGAACATCTGTAAGGTAAATAACATTTGTTCAAATGTTTGAAAGTCATCCTTCGAAATTTTACCTCCACCCTCCCATCGAAGCGCTGCAGCGCTTACTGCTGTGCTTTATGTTGTGTCTCGAGCTTTGCCACTATGTTTGTGTTCTATCCTCTCCATCATTATTGTAATGTGTGTCTCCGTCAATGTTAATCCCTTCGGAGTATGAAAGTTGTGAGGTTGCTATCATGGTGTGTATAACTGTTTGGCTGCAGGCATATGAAGGTTAATGAACCGTAGCTATATGCTCCCTTCAGACTCCCTGACGAGTTACGCCTGGTTCATAAGCTATTCAGTGTAGGAAGCGCTTATAAATACTACCGCAAAATCGGCATACTGCCAGATAATATCATTAGTTCACAAGTGTTTACCACCAGCGAATTCACATTGATATGTTGTGTATTGTTTATGTCTGTGTGTGCCCTTGAGGTGCTATGTACCGTTATGCCTAGCTGATATCCTGTTGCGGTTTCAGAATTGTTTAAAAAATGTTACCGTGAAACGGGTGTGTTAAACGGCGTGTGGTGCTCCCGACCTTCACTGCTCAGCTTGCGCGCTGTGTTCTGGCATCACAGACTACCTATTCACATCGCCAGGGAGTCAGAGCGCTAGGAACTACAGAGCGCGACTGAGATAGCGCTGGTGCATGCGTTTAATAGCGCCATATACTGTTGTTTTTAAATACCCGTTTTATTATCTGATTTGATTTATGTTCCTTCCACCCTGTTTTTAGCCCACTTACCCTCACAGTAATCGTAAACCACCGCGTTTTGCGGGTCCTTCTCTCCCCCGGCGGCCATCTTAGGCAAGGAGGTTGGGACGTCTGGCGGCGCCATCCTTGTTGCCGCACTAGCGTTTTCAACAGCGCTATTTAGGGCGGGCAAACCAGTAGCTCTGTCTTGATCACGAAGACAGACTACCTATTCACATCGCCAGGGAGTCAGAGCGCTAGGAACTACAGAGCGTGACTGAGATAGCGCTGGTGCATGCGTTTAATAGCGCAATTTACTGTTGTTTTTAAATACCCGTTTTATTATCTGATTTGATTTATGTTCCTTCCACCCTGTTTTTAGCCCACTTACCCTCACAGTAATCGTAAACCACCGCGTTTTGCGGGTCCTTCTCTCCCCCGGCGGCCATCTTAGGCAAGGAGGTTGGGACGTCTGGCGGCGCCATCTTTGTTGGCGCACTAGCGTTTTCAACAGCGCTATTTAAGGGCGGCCATGCTAACGCGCAGCGTTCGCGCGCAGCGTGAGCACGCCGGAGTCACGCCCGTCTGCGCCCGTCCGCGCACGAACGGGCGCAGGGGCTGGGAACTCTGGCGATCGGGCCTCCTATACACGGGATGATCTGCTCTGTTTGAACGGAATGACCCATTCTTTAGATCCAGTCACGTTAGCCAGACTAAACGACCTGGGTATTTATGCTCCTCATACAGGTAAATCAACTGCGGACTACACCCTGAAATTGATCAGTTTAAATACAAGGTCTATGCAATGTCACTGCCTCGAAATTTTCACCTTGCTTCAGGATGAAGACATCGACATTCTGACTTTGTCTGAGACGTGGCTTGGCGAAAATTCACTACCGGATATAATAGCCGCTGTTCCGTCTGGCTACGATATACACTGGCACAACCGTGCCGGAAACGTCCGTGGAGGTGGCGTGGCAATTCTGTTTAAAAAACATTTTTTAGCAACTAAAATCTTGGCAGATACCTTAGATCGGGCCGACACGCTTGCCGTAAAATTCACGTTCGACAATCTGTGTCTAACCATATTTAATGTATATCGCCCACCTAATTCTACCCCGGCTTTTAATGACGCTTTTATGGCTACTATGTCAGACTTGTGCTCCCGGTATAAAAATATAATTGTCACAGGAGATTTTAATCTCCATTGGGACAAGGAAAAGAAAGACTCTGCAGCCGAATCAGTAGAGATCACTATGTCCTCTCTGGGCTTTAGACAATTGGTAAATTCCCCTACGCATTTAAAGGGTCATATTCTTGATCTGATATGGACCTTGGATCCTAAGATTAGCGTCACGAAAATACTCCCCTGTATATGGTCAGACCACCATTTGATTTATTGCGATGTCCCCATTGACAAGAAACTTTTGCTACCAGTATCCAACGTTAAAATGTGCCGTAAATGGAAAGATGTGGACTTAGAATCTCTGACTACCAAACTTGCGGACTGTATGCAGCCCATAAATCCTGGTGCTAATATAGATCAGGAGTGTACTGCGCTAATGGAGTGCTTAACTGGAGCAATAAATCAGATTGCCCCTGAGAAATCCAGAAAGATTAACAGTGGGGGGAAAGGTGCACCGTGGTTCACCCCGGCTCTAAGGGAACACAGGAAAGCACTACGCAATGTAGAAAGAATCTGGAGGAGGAGGAAAGATGATATATCCTATGAGGATTACAGGAAAGTGTCTCACGCTTATAAAAAATATATACAGGAAGCCAAGGCCACTTTTTATGAAAAGCGGATAAATGAAGCGGATAATGTCCAAAAGGAAATTTTTAAGATACTCACTGAACTGACAAAGAGAGCTCAAGCCATAGACACTACTATCAGTTGTGATGTCTTCTTGACATACTTCTCGCATAAGGTCGACCTTATTTTAAAAGAGATAACAAATGCCACCCTAGGCTCTATAGGCCCACAGGGATCCCAAACCCCAGCAGGAACCTATATGTCTAATTTCCCTCGACTTGATGCACTGGGATTGGAAGTCCTGATGAGGAAAGTAAAGTCAGGATCTCCAGCAGATCCATGTCCCCCAAGTGTTTTTCGCCTAGCTCGCCTTAGTCTAGAGGATCACTTCTTAGGGATGTTGAATAAATCACTAGACATAGGCCGACTACCAGCCAGCTTTAAGGAAGCTAGGGTGAAACCACTATTAAAGAAAGCCGGGGCCGACCCTAAAGTGCTGAAAAATTACAGACCTATCTCCCAGCTGCCATACCTGTCCAAGGTCTTGGAACAACATGTGCTGATATCCCTGACATCGTTTCTGGACTCTAACCACCTCCTCCATGAGATGCAGGCAGGGTTTCGCGCACATCACAGCACCGAGTTGGTTATGCTGTTGGTGCTGGATGATTTAAGAACGATGGCTGACAGTAAAAAACCTAGCGCACTGATACTTTTAGACCTGTCAGCAGCGTTTGATACTGTCAGCCACCCGTTACTCTTGGACAGGCTGGCGGGCTTTGGGTTCAGAGATTCAGCATATGATTGGCTGGAATCCTTCCTGTTGGGGAGAACCCAGAGAATCCAGCTGGGAGATATGGTTTCAGGAGTGGGAGAACTTACCTGCGGGGTCCCTCAAGGCTCTGCATTGTCTCCCCTCCTATTTAACCTGTATCTACAACCCTTAATAAAAACTTTGACAGAGATGGGTTGCCGCGTATTTAATTACGCGGATGATACTAAGCTACTTTTAAGTATGGAGGACACAGAACGAGCTCAGCTACAGGCACAGGAGGTACTTCGATATACAGTTTAATGGATGTCAAGTAACCTCCTGAAGATCAACCCGGAGAAAACCGAGGTGCTGATCGTGTCATCCACCAGTTCTCCTTGGAGCGACTTGTATTGGCCCCAGGAACTGGGCTCCATCCCCAAACCAGCCGACTCGGTAAAGAGCCTTAGCATCAAGATAGATAGTGCACTATCAATGAAGAGCCAAGTTTCGACGGTTGTAGGTGTTTGTAATAGTCTACTGAGACAACTGCGTAAGTTAGTCCCACTTCTGTCCCACTCTATGCTCCGCACCGTAGTCTCGGCTACCATACTTTCGAGACTTGACTATGGGAACGTTCTTTACCTGGGCCTACCAAAGACATTACCTAACAGATTGCAGGTGGTTCAAAATGATGCAGCACGACTTATTTTTAAATTGCCACGGAACTCTCATGCCTCTCCGTTGCTACAGAACCTGCACTGGTTGCCAGTGATACAAAGGTCCATTTTTAAAAGTCTCTGCATAGCCCATAAATCTATCTATGGCCAAGCCCCTGCATACGTTAAGGAAAGGTTGGAGATCTATCGACCTGAAAGAAGATTGAGATCTTTGGATGCACAACTGCTGGTGTGCCCTCGGTTCAAACTAGCCACGAAAGGTGGCAGAGCATTTTCAGTCTTGCTGCCGAGAATCTGGAACGAATTACCTGAAGCCCTGCGTAGGGATGGTAACAGGCTCCACTTCAGGAAAACCCTAAAAACCATTCTGTTTAAGGCAGCGCTGAATTTAGTTTAGTTTGCTCCTTCTTCTGGGCTGTTGATTGGGCTGTTATGTTTTTTATGGTCAAAGCGCCTTGAGACCTGTCGGTGAGTTGGCGCTATACAAGCATATATTAACAATAACAATAACAATAACAATACGCATGTATCATCGTTAGCTATTTATTTAAAGTGATAGACACTCTTCCTGTTCTGGGGTGATAGTGTGAATAAAGTACAAAAATAAAAAAATCGCTGAACCTACGTCTGAAGCTCTGTGTGAGTGTTAATAAGTAGGTGTCACGTATTGGTGACTTGTCGACAGTTTGTTAAAACTGCGTGTGACTGATCTTAAGGCATGTAAAAAAAAATGTTAAATGCAAAACTCATGTCGACATAAAAAAATAATTAAATGAATAAAAAGAGTTTAATGTTTGTAGGGATTGACGCTGACCTCGTATGGAGGTCTCCCTTCCAGGACCTGACCGGGGTCGACCCTGCTTAACTAAGGTGGTGCTGTTTTTCTTCTGTGTGGAACTACGTGAAGTGAGTGAGATCTGTTGTTTGAAATGTGTGTTATGTCCGCCCAGTGCACTCTAGGACAGATATTGTATGCCACCGTTCCCATGTTATATCAGCTTGCAAAAGCAGTGAGATCATTATTTACAAATAACACAAAAATTCCACTCTGTCATTTAGTCCATTTGGTGTCATTGTGTTTAGAAAATAAATCCAATGATTTTCTCTTTTCAATATTGATTTCTTATTATCCATGCCTTCTCTCTTTTCCACGATTTCAATGATGCATGCTCTTAGTTGGCTGATTTGATATTTAGCTTCTAGAAAATGAGTAGCTACGGTGGATTTCATCATTTTAGTCCTGATGTTACTTTTGTGTTCGTTAAGACGAATTTTCAATTTTCTCTCAGTTTGGCCTATATAGGCTTTGCCGCATGGGCATTTCAACATATAAATAATATTGGTAGTGTCACATGTTGCATTAACTTTAAGTGTTATGCTGTTTCCTTTCGTGGGGTGTGTAATGATTGAACCCCTCATTATATTATTGCAGTTGCTACAGTTGTGACACGGTTGCGTGCCGGTGAATTTCTTCTGTGTTTGTTTCTCTTTGGGTGATTTTTAACAATTCTCCTATATTTTTTGACCTGGTGTGGGCACATAAAGGTTCGTTGATGAACAATTGTTTGAAATCTGGTTCTACTTTCAGTAAAGCCCAGTGTTTTCTGATAATCCTTTTGAAGTGAATGCTCATGTTAGAAAATTTGCTGACACAAGTTATACGTTTCTCTGATTTCTGTATTCTTGTCTTAAGAATATCTTCTCTGGTCTTTAATTGTGCTCTGCTTAGTGCTTGTTTAAGGGTTCTTTCAGGGTATCCTCTTTGTTCAAAGCGAGATAGCATTAGCTGTGTTTGTGTATGTTGTTCGGGTTCCGAGACCACTCGCTTCACCCTTAGCAATTGGGAGTACGGTAGATGTTCTTTAAGTGACGGAGGGTGAAAACTCTCGTATCTCAAGATGTTGTTCCTGTCTGTTGGCTTTCTAAAAATGTTCGTTGTGAACCCTGTCAATTTCTTCGTAATTTCCACATCCAAGAAATGGATGGTTTCTTCCTGAATCTCCCACGTGAATTGTATTCTCTAGTCAACTGGATTCAATTGGGTTATCTGATTGTGTAAGGATTCTTTAGATCCTTTCCAGAATACAAATATGTCGTCGATGAAACGAACATAAAGTTGGATGTTGGATTTCCACGGTTCCTTCTGTAGTATTTTGATTTCCTCAAATACACTCATGTAAATATTGGCGTAGGCTGGCGCCGCGCAATTGCCCATCAAGGTCCCGTTCTTCTGTAGATACCATTTGTTGTTGTATGAAAAATAGCTGTGCATTAGCGTGAATTCTAATAGTTCCATTAGGAATACTTGCATATCTTGTCCGTATTCACTGGACAGTAGTACTTTTTCCACAGCTTCCAAACCCTGTTTTTGCGGTATAGATGTGTACAATGCCTTTACATGGTTGGTTGCCATGGTGATGTTCTCGCTGACTTCTACTCGTATGGTAGATAGCTTATTGGGGAAATCTGTGGTGTCCTTTATGTAGGATTTTGTGGTTATGACGCTTGATTGTAAATATTTTTCCAGAAATTTCCCAACTGGCTCGTGGATACTTCTTCTGGTTGATACGATAGGTCGACATGGAGGCGTTTGTAGATTTTTATGTACTTTGGGTACCATGTAAAAACTGGGACTGACTGGGTTCTCTTGGGTTAGGTATTGCTTGACTTTTCCTTGTATAATCCCGTTTTCTGTGGCTTTCTGTAGTATGATTTCCAAAATCTTTTTAATTTCTTGTGTGGGATTGGAATCTAGTTGCATGTAAATGTTGTCATCCTCCAAATGGTTTTCTACTTGGGATTCATAGTATGATTTGTCCAAAATCACGAGAGCTCCTCCTTTGTCTGCCTTTTGGCATATTAGTTGATCATTATTGCTGATACTGTTTAGTATCCCGAATTCCTTCTAGGTCATATTGAGATGTTTACTTCTTTTTTGTGTATTCAATTTATGGATATCTTGCTTGCATAGTTGCTCAAATAAATCTATAGTCTTATGACTAGTTGGAGCCATGTAGGTACTTGTTGTTCTTAATCCTTTTAACTGATCCTCATCCTCCTGACGTGTGTCGGTTATAACGTTATCAAAGAAATGTCTCAATCTTATCTGCCTAGATAATTTAAATAAGCTGATTTCCAGTTCTAGGGTGTTGGTGTGTGCTGTGGGCACGTAGGATGTACCTTTTTGAAGAGTTTGTGTCTGTAATTTACTTAGTGGATATTTTGAAATGTGTAAAACTAGGTTGTCCTCCATGTTTTAGAGTTCAGGTGTTTCTTTGTCTTGTCTTTCTTGGCTGTGACATTCCTCGTTTGGGGAGGTTCCTTGTCTCTTTCTTTTTCCTTGTCCCCTCCTGGGTCTTCCCTTTCGTCGTGGCCTCTTTCTAAAAAAGGCCCCTTGGATATTGTGCTAGCCTGTTTTTGCGACTGTTGATTGTTGCTCGCCCGTTGTTTATTGGTGGCTGATGTATCGCTCTTAGTGGACGATGTGTCTGTTTGCGAGGTATACGTTTTACTTTGTCTCTTTCTCGCATATATGTCTGCCCATGTATACACCTCTTCCAATTTATAGTCGATGGTGTCTCGTCTATACTTACGTATCTTCCTGTCGTTTACTTCCTGTGTGTGCTTTGAAAGTTGCTTGTTGATATCTTTTAAGATTGTGGTCATCTCTTCTGGTGAGATCAATTTGTTGAGTTCCTGTTTGGTTTTGTCTATATCCATTCGGAGTTCTTCCAGTATTTTTGATAATTCTTCTATTATCAGAAGTATTAGATCCAGACTACATTTGTTTAAAATGGCGTACCATTTTCTGTGAATTGCTTAGAGTTCTTACAAAGAGAAGGTTTAATGCAATGGCGGCACCAGGTTCCAGGCAAACGCAGCCTCCTGCCAGCTGTGTCAACACTCTGCTGATCCTTCTTGGCAGTTGACGCTCCACCTGCACGTTCCACAGCACAGTTCGGCGGTGGAACAACAGAACTGTGGAATGCGCTGTTTTGTCTTTTTATGGAGTGCCTCGCTGTCCGCTTCTAAATCTGCTGCTGCCTGTCATGTCCTGTCTCCGGGAGCCTAGCACAAAAGCCCCCTTTCGTGTGCACTACCTTTGCTCAGTTACTGCGAGGTAGCGTACACAAAGGGGCCAATGCCTGGCGTTGGCTCCGAGAAGCCTTTCTCCTTCCAAGCATCTCTCCAAACATGGGAAAAAAACTTTAGACACAAACTTCTCTGTCTCCACCCAGAAACCTTATTTGCGGATCACCATAATAGCCTCAACTCCTCCATTACCACTAACTACATCTTTTTCTCCAAACGCCCATCTAAATGGAAAAGCCTATTTCTTCGACACCTCCCTATCACTGCCTCCCGCAAGATCCCATACGGTCTGAAACTCTCCACCACTCCCTCTACCGCCTTTCTGGGTGAAGTAGATATTTCCATCTTCAAATCTGGAAACATTCTCATCCATGCCTCTGAAAGCCACCTACATATTTGAACATCATTTTAATGCTCTATTCCAACTCCTTTCACAGTCCTTGAACCCTCCTCTCTCACCCCCTCAACCCCTTGACTCATCACCTCTCTTCTCTTCCCCTGCTCCCCTGTCTCTTCTCTCTGACTCATCCCAATTCCTGGTTCCATCACTATCCACAGTGTCCCCCCCTATCTCTTCTCCCGGGCTTTCCGTCCGCCCCACCCATCCTTGAGGCCGATGCCCAACCTCCACTGACTACTCGAGCTCCCAACTCCGCCACTATCTCCAACATCCGATCCCCCCCTGCCCCCCCTTCCCCCCTCGTGAATTCACCCACTCTTCCACACAACACTACTGCCTCCACCCAACCCCAACTGGCCTCCCAGGCCTCCTTCTCTATCTCTACCTACAGTACTGACTCCCCACTCCCCTTTCCCCCCCTAACTCATCACACTGTTACCCCCTCCTCTTCCTCCAATCTGGATGATGATTTCCAATCACTACCTCCCTCCCTCGCTCTCAATGGCTTATCCTGCTACGACACCCGTGTTTCCCATTCTCCTAGTTTACCTGCCCCCCTCCTCCATTGACTCTCCAACCCCCCCTCATGATTCTTTTAAATTGTCTAATGCCCCTGTCAACCGCACGCTCACTCTTGCTTCCCCGTATACCCCGAACTCTTTATACTCTGTTGCTCGCTCCTCTCCTTTCGATCACCCCTTGAACCATCCCCCCATCCCCCACCTCATACAACCCCTCATCGACGCACCCAACCTTCCCCCTTACCCCCTTATATCCCCTCTTACCAATAATGCACTTTCTTTTACTCCCCTCTCTCCCCTGACTCCCACCTCACCTCATCCTCTGACGCACTCTTTCCTCCCCCACCTCGCTTAACGTCCCCCCATACCCCCTCATTAACACCCACGTCTCCCCTCCGATACCTCCCTCACACACTCCCTCTTTCTCTCATACAACCCATAATATACCAGGTACGCCAACCCCTACAGTCTCCCCACCCCATCTCTCTATCCTTCTGCCTAAAAGGAATGCCCCACCCTCGTCCACCTCTTGTGCCCCCCTTCCCCCCAAAGAAGATTCTCCCCCACATCACAATGCACGTCTTCCCCCCCCCCCCGGCTATCCCCTCCTTCCTCCCCTCCATCTCTGTCCCCTAGATTACTCTAACTCCTCTAACTTCCTAAACACTATTGAGCCACTTCAATCTTCACTTCTTACACAATCACTCCTTAATGTTGAACTTCTCCTGTCGTCCCTTGTCTTAAAACTCGCCTCCCTCAGAACTGATTTCTCACTCCTCACCAAAGCCCACTCCTTTGACCATGCCCACACACCGATCCCCTCACAATACTCTATCCCTGTATCGACACACACTAACACCTCTCCTCTCAATTCCCCTACAAACAACACCAACACTCCACCTTGCGCTGCTACCAACACCAACACTCCACCTTGCCCACCCCTCCCTCGTAACCTTTCTACCCCATCCAAACCCACTGACCCTACCAAAATCTTCCCTCCTTGCAATGCCAACACGTCCCACCATCCACAACATGACACCTGCATGACAACCTTAGACGCCAACTCTCATATAAGCTCTTCTGTCTCTCCATCATCATCCTTTACCTCTACTCCCCCTAACCATCAGTACACTATCCCAGTTCTCCTAGGTACAAGCAAGCTCCCCCTTCGTCCGGCTTCACCTAGACCTCCCCAACAACTCAGACCTGTCCCTCCCTGTCCCCCCACCCAATTGCCCAGCCCCACTCCACTCTCGTGCATGTTGATAAACTGCCGATCCGCCTCCTGCCATGCAACTGAGATTGCGGAAACCATTCTCAGTGAAAACATAGACATAGCATTCCTTACTAAAACCTGGCTTAACCCCCATTCCACTCCTATCCTCGACTTGCTGATCCCCCCTGGTTATTCCATCACTAAAAAAGTCAGAAGCGAACAAATAGGAGGTGGCATTGCCCTAATCTATAAAGATGATCTTAATCTCTCGCTAGTCCATATGCAAGACCCTTCCACATTTGAGTACCTCTGCGCTGATATCAATATTCCTGGCTCCCCCGCCGTTAGGCTGCACACTATCTACCGCCCCCCTGGAAACTGTATCTCCTTCACTGAAGAGATGTCTGATCTTATTATTCAAGCATCGCTCTCCCACTTCAAGAATCTCTTTCTTGGGGACTACAACATCCACTGGAATAAAAACGATGACCCCGCTGTCTCCCTATTTAACGACATCATGGACATCGCTGACCTGACTCAACTCTGCCAATCCCCGACTCACACCAAAGGTGCCACCCTTGATGCTATTTTGACTAGCAATGATCTGGCCTACCTCTTAAAGATCCTTCCAGTAGACTGGTCCGATCACCACCTTATCCTCTTCTCATTGAATAGCTCCATTATTCGCCCCTCCCCTATCGGCAGTTTACCTGTGAAACCTACTCGTAAACTTCACCTTATTCCACCGGGCGAATTGGAATCCACTATTAAAACTCGTTTACTTCTCGCCCCTCTCTTCCACAGCACAAATGACCTAACCGAACATTACAGTAATTCTATTCTTGAAGCCCTGGACCAAATTTCCCCAATCAAACTCAAACAACAAAAAAGCATCCCTCCCAAATCCTGGTTCAATTCTGACCTCAATAAGGAAAGACGGGCCCTCAGGCAATCAGAACGTGCCTGGAGGAATCATCCCACCTCTAACAATCTGGTTCTCCTTAGAAATGCCAGAGCCCAATACAAAAAACACATCTTCAATGAAAAAGCCTCCTATCTCCGGTCACCACTGGACCAGGCCAGAAACCGCCCCAGAGAACTCTTTAACATTGTTAAAAAACAAACTTCCTCTGGCCCTCCCAAAATACTAGCCACTGTGGAAAGATGTGAAGAAACTGCCTGCTTCTTTTCTAATAAAGTCAACATGATCGAACTTTCCTTCGCCTCCACCCCTCTCTCACTCCAACCTCCCTTCAATCTACACCCCCTCCCTAACATTCCTAATACTAGTTCGTCCTCCTCTCCCCCTTTTCAGGATCCCTCTCAACCCCTCACTATTCTCCCACCCTGCCTCCACTCCCATGCGCCACCATGCTATAAACAATGCCTCCTGGAGCGAATTCTCCCCTGTTTCCGAATCGGCTATCATCAATATCATCTCTAAACTCAAACCATCCTCTCACACTAAAGATCCTCTTCCCGATCACCTGGTCCAAGAACTCAAACACATCATTGCCCCGTTATGGACCAATATCATCAACTCCTCTCTTTCCTCTGGCTGCCTTCCCCCCTCACTTCAGCTAGGTCAAATCTCCCCCATCCTCAAAAACACCTACGGACCCCAATGACCTTAACAACCTACGCCCCATCTCAAACCTTCCCTTCCTCTCAAAAGCCCTGGAAAAATGTGTCCTGTCCCAACTTGATAACCATATCGCCTGTTTCAATCTCCTTGACATGTTCCAATCTAGTTTCAGAAAAGGATGCAGTACTGAAACTGCCATGCTCAATATCACAGATGACATTCATCGTTCTCTAGACAAAGGTGAGTCCTCTCTACTAATCCTATTTGACCTCTCAGCTGCATTCGATACTGTCCACCATCCCACCCTTCTTAACACCCTTAAAGTACGCTTTGGTCTTGAGGGCTCCATACTCAAATGGTTCTCCTCATTACTTCAAAATAGATCCCAACAAATTAGGCTCAGCCACTGCCTCTCCAAACCCCAACCTGTCTCACTTGGTGTTCCACAAGGCTCTATCCTCTCCCCTACCCTATCTAATCTATTCATGGAACCACTCACCCTCATTCTCAAACAAGCTAAAATATGTTACCACATCTATGCGGACGATACCCAACTATACTACAAGACCAAATCCACAATGACATCTTTCACCTCAACGATACCCTGAACAAAGTACAAGCCTGGTTCCATCTTAATCATCTCAAACTGAACCCGAAAAAAACGGAAATCATCCTTTTCACTCCCAAAAACAACTCCCTCCCTATTCAACTCTGGATCAACGATATAAAAGCTCTCAACTGCTCCCTCTCCACCTCGAATTCTGTCAAATCCCTAGGCATCAGCATTGATCTGAACCTGAATCTCATCCCACACATTAAAAATGCTGCCAAAGGTGCCCTTTTCACCCTCCACCACCTCATAAAACTGAAACCTTTTATTCCAGCAGATGATTTTAAAATCGTTGTCTAATCACTTGTCCTTTCCAGAATTGACTATGGTAATGCCACACTAGCTGGCACCCCTAAAGTCCACCTGGCACCGATCAAATGTCTTCTCAACCTTGCCGCCAGACTTCTCTCCGACTGTAAAAGATTCAACCACATCTCTCCTGTCCTTAAAAACCTCAACTGGCTCCCAATAGAAGGAAGATCCACCTACAAGATTGCATGTATCCCGCATAAAAGCCCTCCACCAAAACACCCCCTCCTACCTTGCTGACAAATTACAAAATGCTGGATGCTCCAGGTCCCTGAGGAGCACTAACTCCCTTGTCCTAATCCCTCCCAGACTCAAATGCAAAAAAGCCCAATCGCGTGCATTCTCTGGTAATGCCCCTACGATCTGGAACTCTCTCCCCAAGGATCTTCGTTGCAACCCCTCCTACCCTCTCTTCAAAAAAAGACACAAAGTTCTTCTTCTCAACAAACACTGGGGTATGTAATGTCACTGAATCTGACACAGTTCACTCCTACCCTCCGGTTCTCTCCCCATCACTCCCCCTTTCCCACCTTTCATACCTCCTCTCCTCCTACTCCCATCTCTCTCTGAATTTCAACTTTACCCGGCCCCTTAACCCCTTCCATGCTCATGACGAGCTGAGCTCGTCATGAGTTGCGCCGCTCACATAGCTCGTCATGTAATGCGGCTTTTTAAAAAGAGCCGCACAGCGCGAAAAAAGCCGCCGCACGCATGCGGTTAATGGTCACCCTGCCTCTCTGCCCCCTTCGCTCATTTGAATGCTATGTTTTTTTTATCATACATGATTAAATGTACACTGTTAATTTTGTCTTATATGTATACCTACCCTGTAAAGCGCTCTGATACCCTTGGGTCCAGTAGCGCTATATAAAACCTTTTACATAAATAAATAAATAAATAAGCATGATTTGTTGCATTCTCATTGAAATAAAACGCTCTGGGTAATCGGTTTTCAGAGCACATTCATTATATTAAAGGTGCTGTTTAGGATGCTAATTGCCCAATATTGTTATCTAGCGCTACTCCCTTCTGCGCGTCACATTTTCCAATCTAAACACTGGACTGCAACAAAAACCAGACGAGAATGGGATCAATGGCGCCCCCTCCCCTGACCCACACCCCCTCTCTTGACCAGGGCTCCTCTGCTCTGATCTCACAAAACAGGGAATGTCAGAGAGTAGCCAGGGCTTTTTTTTACTTGTGTCCGTAACAAAAGCCATGCCGTTCTCTGGGGCATACTTACTTGTCATAAATGTTTATCTTTTCATTTCCCTTCGCTCGGGTTCACAAAGGCATTGATGAAGCCTGTTTGGGGCTTCCCCCTCGCGCTCGGAGCCCCCCCCCTCCCTCCACGCGCGCACACACAGCTGAGGGTTTCTCACATCAGAGACCTCATACTGCGAATCCCCCCTCCAGCACCTGCACTCCCCCCTGCCTGCCTCTGTTTACTCCAGCAGCGTCGGCATATGCAGTTGATTAACCCTTTCTTTCCTCCTTGTTATCAATGTATAACAGTTTAAACAAGGGCAGAGTCACCGCTCTTATGGAGCAGACCCTATAGTAGTAAATTGCCATTCACGCGTTTACAATTATTACTTAGTGATGTCATTGTTGACTATAGAGTTGCTTCAAATGCGGACACGACAGGAGGAGCTCAGAGTAAATATTAGAAGCGCGTCTTTAAATGTAATAGACTGCGTTGGACTGTAATGCACACAGCTGTGTTTCAACCCTGGTGTAACCTTACAGCTAGTGAACTTACTAGACTGCATGCAATTGATTTGACTATCAGCAGCATTCCTTTCCAACAGAGTTCCTCTCGTCCACTGTGTGTGTGTGTGTGTGAACTATTTGTTAACTCAAAAGAATGCCACTGCTTTTTTTTCTCACTATCAGGTTCAGACGTGGAAAGCAACGGCTAAGTATTGTCTTATCTGCGCAGGTAAGCTTAGGGCCCAGGTTCGATTAATCAATTCCAGAGGAATCCTGTAATCAACCCCATACCATTGGCAACTTAGACCAAAAATATCTGACTGTTTTCGAGGAGTCATCAAAGACTTGGTCTCGAAGAATGTGGCTTAGATGGAGCAGGCTCCCTTGCATTTCTGCCCACATTGTAATTATAAGTATCCCTGGCCCGACCAGCATGAGGATTGTATTCTCTGCCTCTCTCCAGTACCTTGATTAGAAGTGCAGTTTTTGGCAAGCTTTTAGGTGTAAACAGTCACTAAGATATAGGAGAGAGAGGGATGCCAGGCACATTCAAGGATGCCATGTTAAGCAATCTCTGACGCCCCAGACATTACTGGGGAACCAGACCCTCTCAATGTCCAGGAAGAACTTCCAGGACCCTCTGAGCCACATGAGATCGAGAAAACGGCAAGCCCCGAAACACTCATCAGAGTCCTCCAATGAAGATCATAACCTTTAGAGTCGAAGCAGTCAGCACCACCTACATGGAAGATGTCAAGGTCCCAGTTTTACTGATCTAAGGCGTGGGGAAAGAGTAAACAGATATGACTGGGAGGAGCACTGCTCAAGAGAAAATCAGCCCTCCAACCCTGAAACAGCCAAGCGAATCCTTGAAGGCTCAGCGCTACTCTCAGGCCTAGGTCATAGCCGGGACAAAAGTTCAGACTCGAAAGAGCAGAGCCACACACCCACTATGCTGACACATCCAAAGGACACAAACCTCCGCCTTCGAGGTAGAAAAGAGCACTATCAGCTTTGATGCAGAAACAAGGTCGCTCACAGCTGAAATTAAAGTTGAGGGGATTTTTGGTTCCCACTTCAGAGGTACCGACATTAGGAAGACAAGCAGAAAAGGTTGATGCTCACCAAAAATGACTTTTCATTTACCTAATTACGGGTAAAATCCTAACAGTGTCCACAAAAACTACCAGTCTCTTCACTTCCTCTAATACCAAAGAAAAAGAAGCTGACATTCGAGGAAGAACTTGAGTATGATTCCCCATGACTTTAGGACATAAGAGGTGCAAGGAGCATACAACACCTCCTTAGTCTTCATCTACCTCTTCAATGCCAAATCCAGCCCCACCAGCTGCACTTTAGCCACCTCCTTTATCACCACCACAAACACCACTGCCTCTTCCTCCAACAAGGCAAATCACACTACTGCATCCCTTGCCTCCACCACAATCTTCAGAAAGATCTACTTATTCCTTTTCTGAACCAGGCATCCTGCATGAGGTACTCAGGATCTGTATGACCAACCCGATGGGGCAGGGGATGATGTATGGGATTACTATAATGTGGATAAAGACATTGAGCCTTATCCAGTATAAGCATCCCTGACGATACAACAGCATACCATGCTGTAATTCAGTGAGTGACTCAACAGCATAATGTCACTATGCACATTGTGAAAGATAAAGGCACTTCCTTCAGAGAGACCCTCTCAAAAACTGAGCATAGCGTTCAGTTATTCTCAGTGTTAAAGGGGACAATTGTCTGCCCCTGATAACTTTAAAGATCTAATTACGGCCAAAGTAGTCACACTGTGGATGGAGAAGAAGCATACAATTTTCCCAGAGGGCAATATTTGCATAAGTTCACAGGTTCCAATAGACTCTTTAGTTGTACATACAGCCTGGAAGAGAGCATTCCCCGTTAGAGAGTAAGCATTTAGACATTGCAGGCAAATGAGTTGCTGTAGGTGCATCAACCCACTGGCGCATCGTCAGTTCTGTGATGTTGCAAAGGTATGACATTCTATTGGGAAGAAATGTAGCCACTCATACAGCATCTTCCAGAATCATACAGAAAGTGTGGGGAAGAACTTGTGGCAGATGGGAAAGTACTATCTAGTGTCACCATCCGATGCTCACGAGATGCTGCAGACACTGCCTCAAGGACTATTAACACTACAATACTACTCCACAGTCAGGCCTTGCTAAGGGTGCCAGATTTTAAACCTGAGGTGCAGCAACACCTTTAGAACATTCCGTTCGATGAGGAACATCTTTTGTTTCTCAAGTGGATTAAATGTTAGAAAAGATCAAGAAAGACATAGGAATTGCAGATTCCTTGGGGTCCCTACAAACAGCCACCTGAAGGTTGTTTGTTCCGTTGGCCATACCCAAGCGGCTCACAGAAAGCGGGTCAAACCTCGCCTATGCCAGCCTACCAAACACCAGGGATTATTCAAGGGAATGTTACACGGATAACAATATTGGAGGCAATGGCAAGTGTGGTTCTCCAAGGGACAACCAAGCACTGACTTCCCCAGGGCACCCCTCAAGCATATAACATTAGTCGGTGGAGGGGAGGGGGATACAAGATTTCCAGCCATATGGCCAGAAATCACATCAGATCAGTGGGTGCTCCATATAGGCCAAAGAGGCTATTACCTTGAATTCCACACCACCCAACATACCACTAAAGCACGTATTTTACAGCCAACAAACCTACTAGAAGAGTACGTTCAAGCACCACCCCTGTTTCGTTGCAGATGCTCTGATGTAGCGACCTGTACCTGGAGATCTGCGGAGTTCTGAAGCTGCAATGAGGACCTGGAGCACGACTGAAGTGAGGGATGTTTGGCCCCTGAACGCCCTGCCCTACATGTCTTGGCCAGATGCATAACAGTGCTGCCTGATGGAGATCAATTAAACAGTATTTGTATAGCCCAGCTTATCACCCCAGGGGATATCCAGGTGCTGTGGTCCCGTGGGCCTTTTAGTCGAAGAGCCAGGTCTTGAGTTCCTTCTTGAGGTCGGCGAGTGATGGTGAGGTTTGAAGGTGGAGGGGCAAGTTGTTCCAGGACTTGGCAGCAAAGAGATGGAACGACCTCCGCTGCCGCTCTGTCGGACGCGGGGGACCTGTGCAAGGGTGAGAGATGTGAAGTGGAGTTGTTTGGTGGGCTGGTGCACAGTCAGGCGGAGGTTTATGTAGGTGGATCTGGTGTTGTGTAGGGCCTTGTAGGCGTGAATTAGCAGCTTAAACTGGCATCTATGCTGGACCAGGAGCCAGTAGAGGCTTCTGAGGCGAGGGGTGATGTTGGTCTGCCTGGGGAGTTTGAGGTTGAGGATGAGTCTGACTGCGGTATTCTGTATAGTCTGGAGTCGCTTGATGAGTTTGGTGGTGGTTCCGGCGTACAGTGCATTTCCATAGTCAAGTCAACTGGTGATGAGGGCTTTGATGACGGTTTTCCTGGTGTTGATAGAGATTCATCTGAAGATCATTCGAGGCATGCGAAGGGTGTGGAAGCAGGAGGAGGAGGACACTGCATTGACCTTTCGTTTCAAGTTGCGTTTGCTGTCCAGGATGATGCTAAGGTTGTGGGTGTAGTCCTTGGGGGTTGGCAAGGGTCCGAGTGCAGTGGGCCACCAAGTGTCTTCCCAAGGTGGTGTTCCTCCTAAAGATGAGCACTTCCTACTTGTCCGTGTTGAGTTTTAGTCAAATAGATCTCATCTAGTCGGCGACTTTGGTCATGGCATTCTGGAACTTTGATCTGGTGGTGGCGAGGTCATCCGTGAAAGAGGGGATGAGTTGGATGTCATCGGCATATGAGATCATGTTAAGTCTGTGGGTGCGGACAATGTTGGCTAGCTGGGTTATGTAGGAACTGAAGACTGGGGTCTGAGAGAGGAGCCTTGAGGAAATGCTGCAGGTGATGATCTTGGGCTTGGAGGGGAAGGACAGTTAGCAGATTCTCTGCATGTGTCCTGTGTTGAAGGATGTGCTCCACTTGAGGTAGTTTCCCTTGATGACGATGTGGAGTCTGCTGATAAGGATGTGGTGGGATACACTGTTGAAAACCACTGAGATTTCAAGGAGCATCAGGGCTGGTGTCTTGCCTCGGTCGAGGAGGGATCTTATGTAGTCGGTTGTGGCGATCAAGGCAGTCTCAGTGCTGTAGTAGAAACAGAACCGGATTAAGCGGCGTCAAGTAGGTTGTTCTCTTCCATGTAATAGGTGAGCTGGTGATTGATGGCATTCTCCAGGACTTTGGGGAGAAAAGGAAGCAGCAAGATGGGGCGGTAATTTTGTTAGGATCGGTTGAGGAATTCTTCAGGAGGGATTTAACCTCTGCGTGTTTCCATGCGTCGAGGACGGTGGCTGTGGTGATGGATGAGTTGAGGATGTTGGTGAGTGCACTGCTGAGTACCTTCCATCCCAGGTTGAAGATGTGTTCGGGGCAGGGGTCTGTTGGTGCTCTGAAGTGAATCGAGGTCATAATGGCTGTGGTGGCGAGTGGCTCCCAGGCAGTGAGCAGTTGGTGGTTGGTGTCACCAGTTGGTGTCAGGAGGCGGCTGAGCTCGGTTGGCTGTGGATCGAACTTGCTGTAGATGTATGATATCTTGTTGGGGAAGTAGTCGGCCCAGGCTGTCGCAGAGGGCTTAGGAAGGGTAGATCATATTCTCGGTGGCAAATGGGCTGGAAAACTATCTGAGGATGCTGAAGAGTTTCTTCTTGTGATTGGTGTTTGCCTCAATGCGATTGGTTAGGGTGTCCTTGGCTTCTTTGAGACGGTGATGGTATTTGCTGAGGGCTGATTTGATGGTGGTGAGGTCTGTGGGATTCCTGCTGTAGCGCCATCTTGTCTCCAGTTGCTTCTATTCACGTTTGAAGAGTCGGACTTTGGGGGTGAACCAGCTGACCTGCTTACTGGATCTGCTCATGCTGGCTGTTTTCATGGGGGGGACTGTGTCGGCGCATTTGGAGATCTATTCTGAGAAGTTTTAGATGGCCAGCTCAAGGTTGCGAGTGGTGTCTGGCCTGGTGGTGTTGAGGGTGGTGGTCCATTGGGTCCCGTGACTTTGTTCCAACTGCGGTGTGAGGGGATGTAGGTTTAGTGGAGTGTTCCGTGGGCCTGTGATGGTGAAGTGGACGATGCTGTGGTCGGTCCAGGATAGCTTGGAGATGTGGCTGAACTTGATTTTGCCACTGGCTGTGGAGATTGGGTCCAGTTTGTGCGTGCTGTGTGTGGGGCTTGTGACCAGTTGTGTGAGGCCGATGTTGCTCATGCTTTCCAGGAGGATGGTGAAGTTGGTGTCATTGGGGTCGTCGGGGTGGAAGTGGAAGTCTCAGAGGAAGATGTAGTGCTTGGAGTTGATAGCCAGGGAGAGATTAATTTGGCAATAGCATTGTAGAAGCTGGGACGGGGTCTCGGGGGTCTGTAGGCAAGGGTCCCTCTTTTGGTGGTCTTGGCGTCTGTTCAGATTTGGAAGTTGAGGAGTTCCATGATTGACGAGTTATTGTCTTAGGTGATGTTGCAATGGAGGTATCCTTGGGAATGATGGCAATGCCTCTTCTGTGCTTGTTAGTGTGGTCTCTGTGTATTATCCCTACAATCCCTGCCTGGAGCCCGGTGGAGCCCCGCTTGGAGCCTGGGTCTGGCGGCGGCTCCCCCTCTGCCAGCGCCTGCCCTGCCTGGATCATGCTCTCCGACGGACTCCTCCGAGCCCTACAATCCCTGCCTGGAGCCCGGTGGAGCCCCGCTTGGAGCCTACATCTCGCGGCGGCTCCCCCCCTGCCAGCGTTTTCGCTGGCTGACTTGGTGCGCGCTCCAGATGCTCTAGAGGTGGATGAGTTAGAGTTTGGTGTTCTTTTCACTTGAATGCTGCTGAGGGCTGCCTGGTCCCAAAATGGCGGCGCCTCGCCATCTCGAGGATCTCTGAGTCCTGCACTCCCTGCTTGGAGCCTGGTGGAGCGTCTCTCGGCGGCCTCCCCCCTGCCGGCGCTTTCCGCAGATTGACTGGCGCTCGCTCATGCTGGTCCAGAGATGGGGATTTGGGGATTATTATTATACTCAAATAATGGCTGATGGTTGCCTGGACCTAAAATTGCGGCGCCTCGCCAGATCTCTGGTTTCCCTCATTGCTGTCGCCGCACATCAGATTGGCGCTCAGTCTAAACTAATGTCTATGTGAATGTGACTCATACCCAGGTCCGGCCCAACTATCACTGCAATCGGCTTGCTGCCTGACTCTAAGATGGCAGTGTTACGTGGACATTGTAATGGCCTCCCAATGCCTGACCTGAAAATGGCGGCGTAGTAAATCCACATGACTACCCACACTCTGGCTAGCCTTTGAAACCCCCACGCACCTAAAAGCTTCCCAAGCCCAGCTAGTTTCAGAAGCAATATCCTAACTCCTGAGCCCCATAAACCTGTCTCCCTATTGCTTTTGCTACACTGCTCTGGAACAGGATCCTAGCACTCCCTGTGTCTGACGAGCTCCCACGCCTACTATCCCCTGTCCACCTTATCATCACCGAGGACCGAAGCCTGCGACTGGACTAATCAATCAGCTCTCCACTGCAGCCCTACCCCTGCACATGGCCTCTTCCGATCATCGCTAGCACTCGTGGTCATTTGCCCCTACAATCACGCAGCGACGCAACTGCCTAACTGACCGGTGTCGCTGCTATAGTACCCATCCTAGCCAGCATGGCTGGGCCCAGCCTAAGTGATACTGGGGAATTCCCTCTTACTCTGGTCTACCCTCCCAAACTCTCCAAAGCTGCCGCAGAGACCTTCAAGCACTCCACCCTGAAGAGTCACCCTGAGACATTGGTTTCGGACCTACGTTACAGCACAGACAATGGCACAGTCATCAATGACCTAATCTTCTATTCCAGAAGAACCCCCTATGAATGAATGAATGAATGAGCAATTTGTATAGCGCAAACTAAGCCCAAGTGCGTCAAGGCGCTTGTGTACAGATCGCCCACATACAAATTCGGAAATCCTGCTTAGGCCCTCCTCTTAGGAAACAACCAGGTCTTAAGGGACTTACGAAAGACAGAGTGTTCTTGTTGCCCCGAAAGGGAGACCGGAAGAGAGTTCCACGCCTTGGCCGCAATCAGCGAGAAAACTCTCCCCCCACCTCAATCTTTTGAACCTCGGGATCACGAGAAGATTACGATTTGCTGACCTGAGATTCCTTGAGGGCATATATCTTTTGAAGATGCCTTTTAGGCCAGATGGGCCTGGCCATGATATGCGTTGTGGGTGTCAAAAGCAAAAACAACAGGTGATGGACAGAATGTAGAACAATGTCATACATTCACCCCTGTACAGAGATCTGGGCCTAAATCCATCTTTTTTTTGCTCACCATGCCTTTCCAGTTTGAACCCAGCTATATGCAAATCAGTCTTGACCCTGTGCCCCATGGGAACAGTCCAGCCCGAACTGCCAAGCCAGGTCCTCCCTGGACTGGAAACAAGCATCCAAGGACCGGTTTCGGGCTTTCAGCCCTCATCAGCCTGGATAGCTTGATTCCAGTGGCATGGAGAGCACGGGACTCACGTCTGAGCATACCCGTCCCACTCGGGGTGGCTGGCAAAAACAACAGGTGATGGACAGAATGCAGAACAATGTCATACATTCACCCCAGTACAGAGATCTGGGCCTAAATCCATCGTTTTTTTGCTCACCATGCCTTTCCAGTTTGAACCCAGCTATATGCAAATCAGCCTTGACCCTGTGCCCCATGGGAACAGTCCAGCCCGAACTGCCAAGCCAGGTCCTCCCTGGACTGGAAACAAGCATCCAAGGACCGGTTTCGGGCTTTCAGCCCTCATCAGCCTGGATAGCTTGATTCCAGTGGCATGGAGAGCACGGGACTCACGTCTGAGCATACCCGTCCCACTCGGGGTGACAAAAGCAAAAACAACAGGTGATGGACAGAATGCAGAACAATGTCATACATTCACCCCAGTACAGAGATCTGGGCCTAAATCCATCGTTTTTTTGCTCACCATGCCTTTCCAGTTTGAACCCAGCTATATGCAAATCAGTCTTGACCCTGTGCCCCATGGGAACAGTCCAGCCCGAACTGCCAAGCCAGGTCCTCCCTGGACTGGAAACAAGCATCCAAGGACCGGTTTCGGGCTTTCAGCCCTCATCAGCCTGGATAGCTTGATTCCAGTGGCATGGAGAGCACGGGACTCACGTCTGAGCATACCCGTCCCACTCGGGGTGACAAAAGCAAAAACAACAGGTGATGGACAGAATGCAGAACAATGTCATACATTCACCCCAGTACAAAGATCTGGGCCTAAATCCATCGTTTTTTTGCTCACCATGCCTTTCCAGTTTGAACCCAGCTATATGCAAATCAGTCTTGACCCTGTGCCCCATGGGAACAGTCCAGCCCGAACTGCCAAGCCAGGTCCTCCCTGGACTGGAAACAAGCATCCAAGGACCGGTTTCGGGCTTTCAGCCCTCATCAGCCTGGATAGCTTGATTCCAGTGGCATGGAGAGCACGGGACTCACGTCTGAGCATACCCGTCCCACTCGGGGTGACAAAAGCAAAAACAACAGGTGATGGACAGAATGCAGAACAATGTCATACATTCACCCCAGTACAGAGATCTGGGCCTAAATCCATCGTTTTTTTGCTCACCATGCCTTTCCAGTTTGAACCCAGCTATATGCAAATCAGTCTTGACCCTGTGCCCCATGGGAACAGTCCAGCCCGAACTGCCAAGCCAGGTCCTCCCTGGACTGGAAACAAGCATCCAAGGACCGGTTTTGGGCTTTCAGCCCTCATCAGCCTGGATATCTTGATTCCAGTGGCATGGAGAGCACGGGACTCACGTCTGAGCATACCCGTCCCACTCGGGGTGACAAAAGCAAAAACAACAGGTGATGGACAGAATGCAGAACAATGTCATACATTCACCCCAGTACAAAGATCTGGGCCTAAATCCATCGTTTTTTTGCTCACCATGCCTTTCCAGTTTGAACCCAGCTATATGCAAATCAGTCTTGACCCTGTGCCCCATGGGAACAGTCCAGCCCGAACTGCCAAGCCAGGTCCTCCCTGGACTGGAAACAAGCATCCAAGGACCGGTTTCGGGCTTTCAGCCCTCATCAGCCTGGATAGCTTGATTCCAGTGGCATGGAGAGCACGGGACTCACGTCTGAGCATACCCGTCCCACTCGGGGTGACAAAAGCAAAAACAACAGGTGATGGACAGAATGCAGAACAATGTCATACATTCACCCCAGTACAGAAATCTGGGCCTAAATCCATCGTTTTTTTGCTCACCATGCCTTTCCAGTTTGAACCCAGCTATATGCAAATCAGTCTTGACCCTGTGCCCCATGGGAACAGTCCAGCCCGAACTGCCAAGCCAGGTCCTCCCTGGACTGGAAACAAGCATCCAAGGACCGGTTTCGGGCTTTCAGCCCTCATCAGCCTGGATAGCTTGATTCCAGTGGCATGGAGAGCACGGGACTCACGTCTGAGCATACCCGTCCCACTCGGGGTGACAAAAGCAAAAACAACAGGTGATGGACAGAATGCAGAACAATGTCATACATTCACCCCAGTACAGAGATCTGGGCCTAAATCCATCGTTTTTTTGCTCACCATGCCTTTCCAGTTTGAACCCAGCTATATGCAAATCAGTCTTGACCCTGTGCCCCATGGGAACAGTCCAGCCCGAACTGCCAAGCCAGGTCCTCCCTGGACTGGAAACAAGCATCCAAGGACCGGTTTCGGGCTTTCAGCCCTCATCAGCCTGGATAGCTTGATTCCAGTGGCATGGAGAGCACGGGACTCACGTCTGAGCATACCCGTCCCACTCGGGGTGACAAAAGCAAAAACAACAGGTGATGGACAGAATGCAGAACAATGTCATACATTCACCCCAGTACAAAGATCTGGGCCTAAATCCATCGTTTTTTTGCTCACCATGCCTTTCCAGTTTGAACCCAGCTATATGCAAATCAGTCTTGACCCTGTGCCCCATGGGAACAGTCCAGCCCGAACTGCCAAGCCAGGTCCTCCCTGGACTGGAAACAAGCATCCAAGGACCGGTTTCGGGCTTTCAGCCCTCATCAGCCTGGATAGCTTGATTCCAGTGGCATGGAGAGCACGGGACTCACGTCTGAGCATACCCGTCCCACTCGGGGTGACAAAAGCAAAAACAACAGGTGATGGACAGAATGCAGAACAATGTCATACATTCACCCCAGTACAGAGATCTGGGCCTAAATCCATCGTTTTTTTGCTCACCATGCCTTTCCAGTTTGAACCCAGCTATATGCAAATCAGTCTTGACCCTGTGCCCCATGGGAACAGTCCAGCCCGAACTGCCAAGCCAGGTCCTCCCTGGACTGGAAACAAGCATCCAAGGACCGGTTTCGGGCTTTCAGCCCTCATCAGCCTGGATAGCTTGATTCCAGTGGCATGGAGAGCACAGGACTCACGTCTGAGCATACCCGTCCCACTCGGGGTGACAAAAGCAAAAACAACAGGTGATGGACAGAATGCAGAACAATGTCATACATTCACCCCAGTACAGAGATCTGGGCCTAAATCCATCGTTTTTTTGCTCACCATGCCTTTCCAGTTTGAACCCAGCTATATGCAAATCAGCCTTGACCCTGTGCCTCATGGGAACAGTCCAGCCCGAACTGCCAAGCCAGGTCCTCCCTGGACTGGAAACAAGCATCCAAGGACCGGTTTCGGGCTTTCAGCCCTCATCAGCCTGGATAGCTTGATTCCAGTGGCATGGAGAGCACGGGACTCACGTCTGAGCATACCCGTCCCACTCGGGGTGACAAAAGCAAAAACAACAGGTGATGGACAGAATGCAGAACAATGTCATACATTCACCCCAGTACAGAGATCTGGGCCTAAATCCATCGTTTTTTTGCTCACCATGCCTTTCCAGTTTGAACCCAGCTATATGCAAATCAGTCTTGACCCTGTGCCCCATGGGAACAGTCCAGCCCGAACTGCCAAGCCATGTCCTCCCTGGACTGGAAACAAGCATCCAAGGACCGGTTTCGGGCTTTCAGCCCTCATCAGCCTGGATAGCTTGATTCCAGTGGCATGGAGAGCACGGGACTCACGTCTGAGCATACCCGTCCCACTCGGGGTGACAAAAGCAAAAACAACAGGTGATGGACAGAATGCAGAACAATGTCATACATTCACCCCAGTACAGAGATCTGGGCCTAAATCCATCGTTTTTTTGCTCACCATGCCTTTCCAGTTTGAACCCAGCTATATGCAAATCAGTTTTGACCCTGTGCCCCATGGGAACAGTCCAGCCCGAACTGCCAAGCCAGGTCCTCCCTGGACTGGAAACAAGCATCCAAGGACCGGTTTCGGGCTTTCAGCCCTCATCAGCCTGGATAGCTTGATTCCAGTGGCATGGAGAGCACGGGACTCACGTCTGAGCATACCCGTCCCACTCGGGGTGACAAAAGCAAAAACAACAGGTGATGGACAGAATGCAGAACAATGTCATACATTCACCCCAGTACAGAGATCTGGGCCTAAATCCATCGTTTTTTTGCTCACCATGCCTTTCCAGTTTGAACCCAGCTATATGCAAATCAGTTTTGACCCTGTGCCCCATGGGAACAGTCCAGCCCGAACTGCCAAGCCAGGTCCTCCCTGGACTGGAAACAAGCATCCAAGGACCGGTTTCGGGCTTTCAGCCCTAATCAGCCTGGATAGCTTGATTCCAGTGGCATGGAGAGTACGGGACTCACGTCTGAGCATACCCGTCCCACTCGGGGTGACAAAAGCAAAAACAACAGGTGATGGACAGAATGCAGAACAATGTCATACATTCACCCCAGTACAGAGATCTGGGCCTAAATCCATCGTTTTTTTGCTCACCATGCCTTTCCAGTTTGAACCCAGCTATATGCAAATCAGTCTTGACCCTGTGCCCCATGGGAACAGTCCAGCCCGAACTGCCAAGCCAGGTCCTCCCTGGACTGGAAACAAGCATCCAAGGACCGGTTTCGGGCTTTCAGCCCTCATCAGCCTGGATAGCTTGATTCCAGTGGCATGGAGAGCACGGGACTCACGTCTGAGCATACCCGTCCCACTCGGGGTGACAAAAGCAAAAACAACAGGTGATGGACAGAATGCAGAACAATGTCATACATTCACCCCAGTACAGAGATCTGGGCCTAAATCCATCGTTTTTTTGCTCACCATGCCTTTCCAGTTTGAACCCAGCTATATGCAAATCAGTCTTGACCCTGTGCCCCATG
This sequence comes from Lissotriton helveticus, assembly GCF_964261635.1. Taxonomy (NCBI): domain Eukaryota; kingdom Metazoa; phylum Chordata; class Amphibia; order Caudata; family Salamandridae; genus Lissotriton; species Lissotriton helveticus. The sequence goes on along the minus strand of NC_136067.1, from coordinate 889,425,350 downwards.
GGAACAGTCCAGCCCGAACTGCCAAGCCAGGTCCTCCCTGGACTGGAAACAAGCACCAAGGACCGGTTTCGGGCTTTTAGCCCTCATCAGCCTGGATAGCTTGATTCCAGTGGCATGGAGAGCACGGGACTCACGTCTGAGCATACCCGTCCCACTCGGGGTGACAAAAGCAAAAACAACAGGTGGTGGACAGAATGCAGAACAATGTCATACATTCACCCCAGTACAGAGATCTGGGCCTAAATCCATCGTTTTTTTGCTCACCATGCCTTTCCAGTTTGAACCCAGCTATATGCAAATCAGTCTTGACCCTGTGCCCCATGGGAACAGTCCAGCCCGAACTGCCAAGCCAGGTCCTCCCTGGACTGGAAACAAGCATCCAAGGACCGGTTTCGGGCTTTCAGCCCTCATCAGCCTGGATAGCTTGATTCCAGTGGCATGGAGAGCACGGGACTCACGTCTGAGCATACCCGTCCCACTCGGGGTGACAAAAGCAAAAACAACAGGTTTCTGTCCATCAACTGTGTTTTTTGCAATTTCACCCTGAGTGTGCTGGGGATGCTCAGACGTGAGTCCCAGGCTCTCCACACCACTGGAGTCAAGCTATCCAGGCTGATGAAGGCTGATAGCCAGAAACCGGTCCTTGGATGCTTGATTCCGGTCTGGGAAAGACATGGCTTGGTAGTTCGGACTGGACTGTTCCCATGAGGCACAGGGTCAGAGCTGATTTGCATATAGCCAGTGTCTAACCCAGGGTGGTGTGGAGTGCAAAAAAACGATGGATTTAGGCCCAGATCCTTGTACTGGGGTGAATGTATGACATTGTTCTACATTCTGTCCATCAACTGTGTTTTTTGCAATTTCACCCTGAGTGTGCTGGGGATGCTCAGACGTGAGTCCCAGGCTCTCCACACCACTGGAGTCAAGCTATCCAGGCTGATGAAGGCTGATAGCCAGAAACCGGTCCTTGGATGCTTGATTCCGGTCTGGGAAAGACATGGCTTGGTAGTTCGGACTGGACTGTTCCCATGAGGCATAGGGTCAGAGCTGATTTGCATATAGCCAGTGTCTAACCCAGGGTGGTGTGGAGTGCAAAAAAACGATGGATTTAGGCCCAGATCCTTGTACTGGGGTGAATGTATGACATTGTTCTACATTCTGTCCATCAACTGTGTTTTTTGCAATTTCACCCTGAGTGTGCTGGGGATGCTCAGACGTGAGTCCCAGGCTCTCCACACCACTGGAGTCAAGCTATCCAGGCTGATGAAGGCTGATAGCCAGAAACCGGTCCTTGGATGCTTGATTCCGGTCTGGGAAAGACATGGCTTGGTAGTTCGGACTGGACTGTTCCCATGAGGCACAGGGTCAGAGCTGATTTGCATATAGCCAGTGTCTAACCCAGGGTGGTGTGGAGTGCAAAAAAACGATGGATTTAGGCCCAGATCCTTGTACTGGGGTGAATGTATGACATTGTTCTACATTCTGTCCATCAACTGTGTTTTTTGCAATTTCACCCTGAGTGTGCTGGGGATGCTCAGACGTGAGTCCCAGGCTCTCCACACCACTGGAGTCAAGCTATCCAGGCTGATGAAGGCTGATAGCCAGAAACCGGTCCTTGGATGCTTGATTCCGGTCTGGGAAAGACATGGCTTGATAGTTCGGACTGGACTGTTCCCATGAGGCACAGGGTCAGAGCTGATTTGCATATAGCCAGTGTCTAACCCAGGGTGGTGTGGAGTGCAAAAAAACGATGGATTTAGGCCCAGATCCTTGTACTGGGGTGAATGTATGACATTGTTCTACATTCTGTCCATCAACTGTGTTTTATGCGTTGTGGGTGTGGCAGAGGGTGTTGAACAGAACTCTACGGTCCACCGGGAGCCAATGCAGCAGGCTGAGGGAAGATGAAGCCGAGTGATGCTTCGGGAGATTCAGAACCAGCCTTGCAGCGGCGTTTTGAACTAGCCGCAGGCGGTGAAGCTGACCCTTGTTTATTCCCAAATAGAGGGCGTTACAATAGTCTAGTCTGGCTAGGATTGCACCTACTGGCGCAAAACCTTTGTGCACCCCCTCAATGTACGTGCAACCAGGAACATTCCACATGGCACTAAGCTTACAATAGCACCCTCCGCAACCCTGCGAGCTGAACTCACAATCACCCTCTACAAAAGCGGCATTGTCTTGATCCAAGCCTCATCCAGGAACCTTAACAAATTTGCAAGCTTTTTCTCAAACCTCAGCAACCATGTGAGTGACACTAACAGAGTAACTACCACTTGTCCCAACGACCCTCTGACCTGACCTGACCTGGTCAGAGCCGGTCGCTCCACCAGCCGCGTGGCCCATCCTGAGTGTGCCCGGTCTCCGTTTGCCGCCGCCGCTGCCAGTATTGTATGTGCCTCACTGTTGTGCCCCTGATCTCGTTCTCCACTGTTGTGCCAGTAATTGTTTTTTCTCGTCAACTGTTGTGCCCCTGATCTCGTTCTCCACTGTTGTGCCAGTAATTGTTTTTTCTCGTCAACTGTTGTGCCCCTGATCTTGTTCTCCACTGTTGTGCCAGTAATTATTTTTTCTCGTCCACTGTTGTGCCCCTGATTGTTTTTGTGCCTCTACCGCTGTTTTTCTCCCGCTGCTCCACCCCGCTCCCCGCTCCCTGCCGCTGCTCCCCCACGGCCCCACCCCCGTTTCCTCCAGCATCACCGCACCGCTCCCCTCCCCACTCGCCACCCCGCTCTCGCCTCCTAGCTGCTCCTCCCTCCCACTGGATACATAAGGTGGTGTCCGCGAGGCGGGGAGCTGTGACCTGACCTGACCTGGTCAGAGCCGGTCGCTCCACTCGCCGCGTGGCCCATCCTGAGTGTGCCTGGTCTCCGTTTGCTGCCGCCTCTGCCAGTATTGTATCTGCCTCACTGTTGTGCCCCTGATCTCGTTCTCCACTGTTGTGCAGTAATTGTTTTTTCTCGTCAACTGTTGTGCCCCTGATCTCGTTCTCCACTGTTGTGCCAGTAATTGTTTTTTCTCGTCCACTGTTGTGCCCCTGATTGTTTTTGTGCCTCTACCGCCGTTTTTCTCCCGCTGCTCCACCCCGCTCCCCGCTCCCTGCCGCTGCTCCCCCGCGGCCCCACCCCCGTTTCTTCCAGCATCACCGCACCGCTCCCCTCCCCACTCGCCACCCCGCTCCCGCCTCCCAGCTGCTCCTCCCTCGCTCCGCCCCCCCCACTCTCCAGTTATGGCAGAGTCCGCACGAACGCGCAGCGGGCACGCCAATGGTGCGCCAAAGGCAAGCCCGTCTACGCCCGTCCGTGCCTGGACCGCGCCCAGCGCCAGACCCCCTGGCCCCCGCAGATGCCAGCCCACCCGCCGGACTTACGACGACGCCACCCTCCGCGCACTCAACACCGGCCGGATCCCCAGTTGCTACCGAGCCACCCCGGGACGCACCCACGGACCCTTCACCTGCCAATCCTGCAAGTTCAACTGCATCCGGTCCTGCACCGCACCCGCCAAGCCGAGCACCAGCAGCAACCACCTGAAGTGCATCCTGCTCAACACCCGCTCCGTCCACAGACACGCCGTGGAACTATGGAACCTGCTCGACACCACATCTCCAGACGTCGCCTTCCTCACGGAAACTTGGATGAACGCCTCCTCAGCGCCCGACATCGCCATCGCCATCCCGGACGGATACAAGATCTCCCGGAGGGACCGCGTCAACCAGACAGGAGGAGGCATCGCCATCGTCCACAAGAATACCATCTGCATCACGACCAACTCCGACGACACCCTCACAGCCGCCGAACATCTTCACTTCCAGATACACACAGACCACAGGACCACACTCAGAGGCACCCTCATCTACAGACCCCCAGGACCCCGCACACAATTCAGCGAAGACATTGCAGACTTCATCAGCCCGCACGCCCTCCCCTCCGCTGACTACATCCTCCTAGGGGACCTCAACTTCCACCTGGAGAACAACAACGACAACAACACCACCACCCTGCTGGACAACCTCGCCAACCTCGGACTCAAGCAACTGGTGAACACCCCCACCCACTACGCCGGACACACGCTTGACCCAGTCTTCTTCTCCAGCAAGCACATCTCCTTCAGCCACTCCACCGGACTCCACTGAACAAACCACAGCTGCGTTCACTTCAGCTTCAGAAGGACCACGACTCACCCCCACCCGCAACAGGTTCCCCGCAGGAGCTGGTACAAGATCACCACCGACCAGCTCACCACATCACTGAACCAGAACCCTCCCGCCAGCTCAACGGACCCCAACCAAGCAGCCAACAACCTCACACAGTGGATCACCAACTGCGCTGACGACCTCGCACCTCTGAAAAACCATCCCAGCAGGCCCGGCAGCAAGAAAGCCTCCTGGTTCAACGACGACCTCAAGAACTCCAAGAAGAACTGCCGTACCCTCAAGAAAGCCTGGCGAAAAAACACGACTACAAACAACATGTCCGCCCTCAAGCACGCCACCCGCAAACACCACCAGCTGATCCACACCACCAAGAAGACAGCATTCAAGGAACGACTAGACAACAACGCACACAACAGCAAGGAACTCTTCAGCATCGTCAAAGAGCTCTCCAACCCCAGCGCCGGAAACAACGACAGCACTCCCTCACAAGACCTCTGCGACTCACTCGCCTCGTTCTTCCACAGCAAGATCGCCGACATACACAACAGCTTCGGCGCACAGACCACGCACTCAACCACCGAACCGACGCCCCCCACCACCACCCTCCGCGCCTGGACCCCGGTCAGCACCGAAGACACCATCCACACGATGAACACCATCCACTCCGGATCACCAACCGACCCATGCCCCCACCACGTCTTCCACAAAGCCGACTCCGTCATCGCACCCCAACTCCGGGACATCATCAACTGCTCCTTCAACACCGCCACCTTCCTGGAGAGCTGGAAGCATGCCGAACTCAGCGCCCTCCTGAAGAAACCATCAGCAGACCCCACCGACCTCAAGAACTACCGCCCCATCTCGCTCCTCCCGTTTCCTACCAAAGTCATCGAGAAGACCGTCAACAGACAGCTTGCCGCCTTCTTCGAGACAAACTGATCCCTCGACCACTCGCAGTCCGGCTTCCGAGCCAACCACAGCACCGAGACCGCCCTCATCGCAGCCACCGACGACATCCGAGCCCTGCTCGACAACGGGGAAACGGCGGCCCTCATCCTCCTGGACCTCTCCGCAGCATTCGATACTGTCTGCCATCGCACCCTAGTGCAGCGCCTCAGCAACATCGGAATCCAAGAGAAGGCACTAGAGTGGATCATCTTGTTCCTCGCCGGAAGAACCCAGAGAGTCCGCCTCCCCCCGTTCAGATCCGAGGCCACCGAAGTCATCTGCGGCGTACCACAAGGATCAGCACTCAGCCCCACCCTCTTCAACGTCTACATGAGCCCCCTCGCAGCCATCGCACACCAACACAACCTCAACATCATCTCCTACGCCGATGACACTCAGCTGATCCTCTCCCTCACCAACGACCCAGCCACCGCCAGAACCAACCTACACGAAGGGATGAAAGACGTAGCCGAGTGGATGATGAACAGCCGCCTGAAACTGAACTCAGACAAGACGGAAGTCCTCATCCTTGGATCATCACCTTCTGCCTGGAACGACTCCTGGTGGCCCCCTGCCCTGGGCAGCGCACCCAAACCAACGGACCACGCACGCAACCTGGGCTTCATCCTGGACTCCTCCCTCTTGATGACCAGACAAGTCAACGCCGTCTCGTCATCATGTTTCAACATCCTCGCATGCTCCGAAAAATCTTCCGATGGATCCCCACCGAAACCAGGAAGACGGTCACCCAGGCACTCGTCACCAGCCGACTGGACTACGGAAACACCCTCTACACCGGAACCACAGCCAAACTGCAGAAAAGACTCCAACGCATCCAGAACGCCTCCGCACTACTCATCCTGGACATCCCACGACACAGCCACATCTCCGGACACCTGAGAGACCTGCACTGGCTCCCCGTCAGCAAGAGAATCACGTTCCGACTCCTCACCCACGCATGGTAGCCAATATGCAGCAATTGACTTATTCATGGAAAAGACATTGCAAGAATTCCATAAACTACAAGACAACATTTCGTTGAACAGTCATTATAGAGATAATCTGTCCCGGCAGGAAAGATTGGCTTTGTCCAATTTAAAACAGGATCCCTCAATTATTATCAGGGAAGCCGATAAGGGGGGTAACATCGTGGTGATGAACAGGTCTAACTATGTGGCTGAGATACGTGAACAACTAAAAGATGTGAATTGTTACAAAAAAACTAATGCCAATCCAACCAAAGAGATTGCTCAGACTATATTGGAGCACTTGTGTATATGGAGGGAAGAAGGACTGATAGAGGAATCAGAATATAAATATCTAAATATTAGTCATCCTGTTTCTCCCTTCCTATACACATTACCGAAAATTCATAAAAACAGAGTAAACCCACCAGGTAGGCCTATAGTCTCCAGCATCGGCAGCGTCACGGAACATCTGTCAGAATTTGTGGATGGTTTTATCAAACCATTAGTGGTGAACTTACCTTCATATGTTAGGGACACCACTGACATTCTTAACAAATTGCAAGATTTTAAATGGGAAGATGGTATGATTTTGGTAACGTTGGACGTTGTGGGTCTCTATACCTGCATTGAAATGGACAAGGGTTTAAAAGCGCTAGAACACTTTCTAGGTAGCAGGAGTGCAAGTTTGAGACACCATTCTAAAATGATCATTCAAATGAGCCAGTTGATCCTTGAAAATAACTACTTCTTATTTGAGGATGAATGGTATCACCAAGTCAGGGGTACAGCGATGGGATCCAGGTTTGCTCCCTCTTATGCCAATCTATTTATGGGATGGTATGAGAGGGAGCACGCCTGGAGCCGCAGAGCTGGGGAATGGATGGATCTGGTGGTATTTTGGGCCAGATTCATCGATGACATTCTTATAATATGGAGAGGCACACCTGAGGATTTAAATAATTATTTGTATTACTTGAATCACAATGATTTCAATGTGAGATTGACGATGAATTACAGTACATCTAGCATTGAATACTTGGATGTGACGCTGATGGTGGATGGGGACAAAATTAACAGTAAATTGTATAGGAAAGAAACTGCCACCAATTCCATCTTGAGGGCAGACAGTTTTCATCCGAATTCAGTAGTTGGGGGAATACCCTTTGGAGAAATGGTCAGAACCCGCAGAAATTGCAGTCGGGATGATGACTACTCTCAGGAGTTAAACAAACTGAAACAAAGACTAGGTAAACGAGGCTATGCCAAAAAAGATCTAGCAAGGGCGAGTGATAAAGTGTCAAAGATAGACAGAGCCACTACTCTGTCTCCAAAAAAGAAAGAGCCAGTTAGGCACAAGCCTTCCTTTGTTACAGCATACTGCGTGCAAAAAGACAAAATCAGGCAGGCTCTCAGTAGGAATTGGACTTTGCTGAAAGGTGTCCCAGGTTTGGCTTCCATCTTGGATGACAAACCTTTAATAACGTTTAAGAAATGTCCAACAATTAGGGACAAGGTCTCAACGAATTATATTCGTCCGATAGTGAAGCAAACTAAGGATTGGCTTCCTACCCAGCCAAAAGGCTTTTATGTCTGTGGGGCATGTGTCATATGCCCGCACGGTATGAACAAAACTAAAACTTTTGGATTTGATGGTATAAGACAATTTCATGTTAATGAATTTATTAACTGCAATAGCGTAGGAATAGTTTATGCCATAATATGTTGCTGTAACAAAGTGTACATAGGGAGTACGAAAAGACCCCTCAAATTGAGAATACAGGAGCACAGACGAGCAGTCATTAACCGAGATACGAGATCTCCCCTCTATGCACATATGGAAAAGGAACATGGTTCTAGTATTGACTTCAAATTTCATGGCATAGAAAAAGTGTCTCAACATGTGAGAGGTGGAGATTGGGAATTACGAATTCGCCAAGCAGAAGCACGTTGGATAATCAAATGTCGTACAAAAATGTGTGGTTTAAATATTGATTCTGAACTACATCACTTTTTGGCATAGTCGAGAGTAAAACATGATATGTGATAGACCAATGTGATTGAATTCATTCTGTTCAAACAAGGAATGTCCTAACAGGCATTTCTAGCATTTATTGTATGCTCATTGTAAACATTCTGGGATGTGGAGCAAACAAACTGCTGCTTTTTTCCTTCTTTTTTCTTTCTAAATTATGTTCTTATGATTTGACTTATAGATGTAGTCAGTTTTCAATTTATCTTTCATTCTTATTTTTTATTATTTTTCTTTTAATTGGGCATCTGAGAAAGGGACATTGGTTGCAAGAAGTAGGAAACGGTGGTAATGTGTAATGTATTTCGCATTTGGTAGAGTTTATGGTAACTTTTATTGAAGGAGGCATAAGAAGGATATGCGCACGAGCGGATATTGTTTATTGGAATAGCCGGAAATACTGAGGTTATTGGAAGGATTAATATGCAGTCCAATGCGTGAAGTAGACCGTCTTGGCAAATGCTAACCTAAATGCGCAGTGCGGACCTTATTGAAGGAGGCATAAGAATGATATGCGCACGACCGGATACTGTTTATTGGAATTGCCGGAAATACTTAGGTTATTGGAAGGATTAATATGCAGTCCAATGCGTGAAGTAGACCGTATTGGCAAATGCTAACCCAAATGCGCAGTGCGGACCTTATTGGAGAAGCGTATACAAAGACGTTGTGGTGAGCCGCGCAAGACCGGAAATAATAGCAAGGATACAGCTCAATGCGCGCGAAAGGCACGCAGACAGCGGACCTGATTGGCTGACAACAGTGACTGGCATATGCGCATTGCCGGTAATTCGAACGAAAGCGCATGAACGGAAATACTAGACATAGCTCAATGCGCATGAGCGGATATACTAAGTATCAAGACACGCAGCTAGCGGACCTAATTGGAAAACGTTCCTTTTCTCGCAGATGCACACAATTAAAATACGCGCGGAATGGAGAGCGTTTTGATTGGCTCTCGGTTCTTTTTAAGCATAGGGAGTTCGGAGCATTACACCTTCGGAATTTATCGAGTCCGGATGGTGTGGAGCAGGAGGTCTTGTTGCTAAGGGTAAGTGTAGGTGGAGCTGTGGGGTAATAGGCAAAGAGTAAAATAAGAGATGGGAAGGCTACAAATTCTGTTCATTGTTATTTTGCAGAATGGATTGGTGCAGAACGGAATATTAGGATCATTGGATAATAGATGTTATTTGTTTCTAGGGCTACACTGTATTGGACTATGGTAAGTGAAGACATGATATGGAAATCTTTTAAGATCAGAGAGGGTGGGCTGAGCAACCTAATACATTAAGGTATTTTCTTAACTTTTCTAGGTATGAATACCATTTTGCTGACTAGTTTTTAAAGGACTCTCGATTAAAGGAATAAAGGATTAATCGATTTGAGAAATACATTGATCTAGGGTTTTCCAGGTACGCATTTCTTGTAGGTATAAAATGTCATTATGTCAGATAGGGCGAATCTAAGTTCAGAGAGCTTTGGAGCTTAGTGAATCGAAATCAGGAAGATATACAGGTCATGTTTGGTAACTTATTGGTCTTCCTTTTCTTCTGCTCCACCCTAGTTTATGGTAATTTCCGGTACTGTGATGAAGGATCTGACCTCTTGTAGCACAATTGCTTAGTTTGAAAGTCTAAATCGTAATATCAGAAGAACCACAGGATAAGAGTACGAGGTGAGCTATTTATTGAAGACATAAACAATATAACTATGCAGCAGTTTGCATGCTTTTCTGTTCCCAGGATGTGGATGTATAATTGGATTGTACAAATGAGAAACATCAGATTGTATCTGGAGCGAGAATTATAGGCTGGAAGTACCCGCTTATCTATCTGTTATTATTATTTTCTCTAATTTTGTGAAGTTATTATATTCTTTGTAAAGTACCACACGGCACCTTGAGCTGTATCACAATGATTGGTCTTTAAGAAATTTGAGTTATGTTTTCAGGTCATTACTGATTGAGATTGTACCAATATGATTTAGATTGTACATATGTATTGATACATCTGTATTATGTGTTTTGCATTTGCAGCCCTGATGACGTCCTGCCTCTAGGACGAAACGCGTCGGCTGTTGAACATCAAGAATAAAATTGTATTTTGAAATTGAACATCAAGAACAATATTATGTTTTTTTTGAAATTGTAAATTGATGTATGTTTCCTTTTGAAGATTAAAATTTCTGATTGAGTCTGAGATAAAACTAGCACTCCCAGCTCATTTTTGTATTTGTCCAGTTGAATCTGGGGTAGGATGATGCCCCAGTAGTTGGTGGAGTGTTATCATTAATTTGATGTACTATCTCTAGTGCACCTATTATACCCTACGTCATCCAAAAATCTTTCTGTATAATCCTCACCCACGCACACAAGGCCCTCCACGACCTGGGTCCCAGGTACCTCAACAACCGCCTGACCTTCTACACTCCCACCCGCCAGCTACGATCGACCAGCCACGCCCTCGCCGCTGTTCCACGCATTCGAAGAGCCACCATGGGAGGAAGATCCTTCTCCTACCTGGCAGCCAAGACTTGAAACTCCCTCCCCATCCACCTCTGTCTGACCCAAGACCACCTCTCCTTCAGGAAGCAACTCAAGACCTGGCTGCTCGAGCAGTAGCGGACCCCTCTCCCCCAAGCGCCTTGAGACCCTCCGGGTGAGTAGCGCGCTATACAAATTTCTTGATTGATTGATTGATTGATCTGACCAGACCGACTAGCGCCCCTAGACACCCTCCAACCAGCCCTCCTTAGGCTCCCAACACAGATCATCCCATCCCCTCCTGCACGGCTCCTGACCCCACCAGGAGAATCATCCCTGCCCCTCTGATCTCCTCCCCTTCAGCTCCCCACTCTAACTGTGAGCCTGATACATCTCCAACCACCTGCGACACAGATCGAACCTGCCCGCCCAGCCCACCATCCACCTCTCTTAAGAGTCTCTACCACCGCTCCTCCCAACATCGCTAACTCATCTCCTAGCCTTGCCAATAGACTTATCTCCAGACCTTTGGTCTACTCCCCTCCAGTCCCACATGCTGACCATGAGACAGGTCAGTCACTGGAAACCCACGATACACCCGATACTAGGACTCTAGATCACCTACCTTCCCGCCCTCTAACGCCGCCCCTTTACAGTTAGTCCGATAGTACCATCCCAGAGCCACTGCCACCCTGCCCGCTAACGTCTCTGTTAGATTTGGCAGTCTCTGGTTGGCAGAGGTAGGTACTTCTGACCAAGCAGGTGGGTAACTGGTTATCCCCCCTCTGTAGGGTTGCCGAGCACTTAGGCTGATCTTCGAGTAAGAGAATAACGCATTTATGACCATGTACAGTAATATCTTACCATACTACAGACGGACACCACACCAGTTGTTTATGAAAATAGAATTTTCTTTATATAATATTTATCACTAGGCCAAATAGCAATAAAAATTCTACAATAAGTCTGGAGGACAAGGCGACCCCAAGTACGCTGTCCTGAGGGGCAGTTCAGTTTGATTTCGAGCCGTTGGGGCGACTCAGATACTCACAGTCGACCGGGGAAGTGGTGGAGTTAGTTGGTACGAGGCGTACGAAAGTACGAGTCGGTTCTGGGGAACCGCGATGAGAAGAGGCTGGTCTGCGGGGGTGGGTACGAGGCGTACCTGGTGTCCGGCTCGAGGCAGGCGAGCCACGTTGCAATACTGCTGGGCTGTTGTTGGTTCAAGGCGTACCTGCTGTCCTGCTCGTACTGCACGAGCCGTGTTGAAAAGCTGCTGGCCTGCTGTGGGTACGAGGCGTACCTGGCGTCCGGCTCGTAGTGCACGAGCCACGTTTAAATGCTGCTGGGCTGCTGTGGGTACGAGGCGTACCTGGCGTCCGGCTCGTAGTGCATGAGCCGCGTTGAAAGGCTACTGGTCTGTTGGGGGTACGAGGCGTACCTGCCGTCCGTCTCATAGTGCATGAGCCGTGTTGAAATGCTGCTGGGCTGTTGGGGGTACGAGGCGTACCTGGCGCCTGGCTCTTAGTGCACGAGCCAAGTTGAAATGCTGCTGGGCTGTTGGGGGTACACGGCGTACCTGCCGTCCTGCTCATAGTGCCCGAGCCGCGTTGAAATGCTGCTGGGCTGTTGTGAGTACGAGGCGTACCTGGCGTCCGGCTCGTAGAGCACGAGCCGCGTTGAAATGCTGCTGGGCTGGTGGGGGTGCAAGGCGTACCTGAGGTCCGGTTCGTAGTGCACGAGCCGCGTTTAAATGCTGCTGGGCTGGTGAGGATAAGAAGCGTACCTGGCGTCCGGCTCGTAGGGCACGAGCCGCTTTGAAATGCTGCTGGGCTGTTGGGGGTACGAGGCGTACCTGGCGCCTGGCTCGTAGTGCACGAGCCGAGTTGAAATGCTGCTGAGCTGTTGGGGGTACACGGCGTACCTGCCGTCCTGCTCATAGTGGCCGAGCCGCGTTGAAATGCTGCTGGGCTGTTGTGAGTACGAGGCGTACCTGGCGTCCGGCTCGTAGAGCACGAGCCGCGTTGAAATGCTGCTGGGCTGGTGGGGGTGCGAGGCGTACCTGAGGTCCGGTTCGTAGTGCACGAGCCGCGTTTAAATGCTGCTGGGCTGGTGAGGATAAGAAGCGTACCTGGCGTCCGGCTCGTAGGGCACGAGCCGCTTTGAAATGCTGCTGGGCTGGTGAGGATGCAAGGCGTACCTGAGGTCTGGCTCATAGTGCACGAGCCGCATGTAAATGCTGCTGGGCTGGTGAAGGGTACAAGGCGTACCTGTCGTCCGTGGGGGGCGAGCCGCGACCAAGTCAGCAGGGCTCTTCCAGGATGCTGCAGTGCGTACAGGAGGTAAGGAGAGGGCGAGCCGCAACAAAGTCAGCAGGGCTCTTCCAGGATGCTGCGGTGCATACAGGAGGTATGGAGAGTGCGAGCCGCGACATAGTCAGCAGGGCTCTTCAGTTCCAAAAGTCATCTGCCCTGCAGCAAAAAGGGTTGCCTAGTTATAGTGCCAGGGGTCTTTTGAAGTCCTTTGATCCGGCAAGGGGTTCCCCGGTACCCAGGTCCTGGTTGTGGGGGTTGCCAGCCAGATGGCACCTCTTTCCTTTGAAAGAGGGAGGCAGGGTTGCCAGACGCCCAGCAGGAAGTGGGGCCGGCCTGGTGGCAGGCAGGACACTCAACTGAAACTAGTCCACCCCTCCTATTTAGAGGCCGCCAGCTAACACCCGGCTTGGGAGACAACCCCTACCCTGTCCTCTTTCCTAGATATCTGACTACACATCCCCCACGGTACACAGCAAGGTTTTTGGGTGAGGATTTAGTTATTTTCTAAAAGTGCTATCGCTAAGCTCTGTATTTCCAAAGCATTCCCCTACACGGATGTTTTATGAACCCCTGACGTCAGGGGCACTAGTCTGGAATCTCTACCATTTTCCCTGGGTCAAATATGAATATACAAGGTCATATGTCAGTTTATTAGTAGGAGCCCTCGCACTGGGGCACTGCTTAGCAGTGGCACCGAGCGCAGAACGAGTCCCTCACAAAAATAGGTCATACACGTAGGAGGCATAAGGAAAAGAAGGAAGGGGGACCCACGGCAAGGATGCCAGGCCCAACAGTCTCCCTTCTATAGGGATTTAGAAACACTGCACTCCAGAGCTGCCAAACTAACGCAGAATATCCAGATCTCCATACTAGATCTAATGAACCTCCTTCACCTCGCTGAACTCTCCCTCGCCAACATCAAAACCCAGTGGAACTCCACCCCCCCACACCACAGTGTTCCCCAAGCACCCACTACCCTTGAGACACCTTCGCCGTCGCAAGCACACCCCTAGTCCGCTAGACCCTACTAAATCCTTGCCATCCTCAGCGGCTACAACCCTGCCCCAACCACCCTTTTCCCGCTAGGCATGAGAGCCGAACATGCCATCCGCACAGTCTCTATCAACATCAACAGATCGGCTACTTTCCTCAACAGAAGTGTGGTCAAGAGCAACCTAGTGCCTGTACACTTATACACCCTGACTCCCGACACTCCCGCTGATTCCTCTATGTCTTGCCTTTTAATCAACTGCCGATTGACGTTCAAGCACGCCTTTGACATTGCTGCACTCATCCTGAACAAAAACTTTGACTTAGCTATTTTAACAGAATCATGGATCAACGATTCCTCATCTCCTTGCCTGGACCTCTTAGTCCCTCCCGGCTATAACATTGCCAAGCTGGACAGGCAATCTAGCAAGATAGGAGGGGGCATCGACTGCATCTACTGTTCTAACCTCAGTGTCACTGAACGTCTGGCTGATTCCACCGACTCTTGCGAATACCTCGCACTCTCCATGTGTAGCAACTCCACCCTATTGTGCAACTTACACATCATCTATCATCCCCCTGGCACGAACGACTCCTTCACTGACCACCTCATGGAACTTATTACTGCTAAGTTCTCATCCAATTCCAAAGATATCTTCCTGGGTGATTTCAACCTGCATTGGAATGACCCCAAGGACCTTCATGTCAACGCCATCAAAGACCTGCTGTCCGATCAAGCCCTGACTCACGCCTGCTCTCTCCCAACACACTCAAAAGAAGCCATCCTTGACTGGATCATCTCCAAGGAATCAACAGTCAAGCTTATCTCCATAGACCCGTGCGACTAGTCTGACCACCACGCCATTGCATTCCTGCTACCTGGCCCCCACAAGATAAGGGCTCCTCAACCAGTGAATCCCAAACGCTGGATTAGACAGACCCCCCAGGATATAGCGGCATGGATTAGCAAATTTAGCGGCACAAAAATGGAAATTTAGCGGCACAAATATTGAAATTTAGCGGCATTTTTGCGGCACTTTATTTTACAAATAATCATTCATTTTCAGCCTGAAATCAATGGAAACTGTTTTAGCAGAGTATTCCACTTTGAAATAGGCCTGTTTAAAGTGTCTGCAGCTCTACGGAAGCACAGCTCCAGTCCTAACCTTGTGGGAGGGAGCTGTATTTCTCCCTGGTATGTTCTACTGCCCACGTGTGCACCCCTGCAGGGGTAACAAGCGCTATATAATTGCAAACCTTTTTTCCTCTTCTATCCCTCCGCTATCCTTCTGAATCCAAATAACTGACTAACCTATCCACCACTCAATTTATTTTCATATTTCACTATACTAATTCAACACGAATCCTTCTTGGGTTCCAGAGTAGCGTGCTACGCGCCAAAAAAGTGATTTGACGCCTCGTCAGGGGTAGTAAGTGCTATATAAATGCAATTGCAATACTATGAACTCCCTTGCGTAAGGTTTTGGGAGACAGTGCACCCTGGCAACCCATTAAGGGGAACACTATGTAACTTTTTCTGTAGGATAGGGCAGTTTTTTTGCCGCTCTGACACAAAAACTGACCATTGTGCTCCGGGTGTGGGTAGAAAGCCATTGTCTGCATTCCTGAATGTATGGCGAGAGCAGAGGGGTGCTGTTAATGAGCTGAAGTGGATCCAGAGCGCAGGGCGTCTGCATTCCCCCAAGCCCCATAGGTCATCAAACCATTCCTAATTAGCCCTATCACCTTATGGAAAGTGTCATTTCTGTCTGGGTGGTGTCGCATCTGGGGGATTGGCAAGGGATTTAAAAACCTATGCTGTCTCCCAGGTAATCCTCTTTTGTCCTCTTCAACTCTGGATCAGAAAAAAAAACAAAAGGTAGAGGACACGCCGGTCTCCACTTATGACTCTACTTGATGTTATCAAGAGACTTGTCTATGTTCTGTGTGCACAAGGGTGACTCTCCTTATAACCGGAGGCAGGGCACTTTCTTTTTCTATCAGACACTGACTTTTATAGCTGCCTAGGTAGAATTCTTCAGAGTTGGGTACAATTCCCTGATTTACAGGATCAATTAGTAGACCGTTTGGCTGGAGTGTGTTGTGTGGGAGGGAGGAGGAGTTGCCCGTGACCTACTCACGCCTGCGGCAGTAATTGTGTAAAAAGAGATCATTTTTATGCCATAAAACCCCTTCGTTTGAAATTTCTTTGCAGTATCGATGAAGGTTTGAACTAGGCACAGGGACTGGTTGTAGAGTGAGGTGGGTGTTGAATTGCATTTCAGCTCTACCCTGGAGATGCCCACAGCATGACCTCGTGCAGGGACGATTCCGGAAGCTGTTTCCTGGTTACTGGTTCTGTAACTATACAAACTCTGCATTCAACTGCAGGTTTATGTGCTTTTCTGAGTATATATTATGGAAATGTTTCCTGGTGGTGGGAATCTAACTCGTGGGGGAGGAAGGGTGTAAATATTGTACATTGGTGAAACGCTGTCATCATTATGTGCATCGTCACAATATGTAACGTGTTTTTCAGTGTACGCATTTGCATACAATCTGCACCATTCATAAACCTGCGACTTTATAAATTTGGAAGTCAATCTGAGCTATGGTCTACTGTTGAATACGCCAAACTTGTCAAGTGTACTTCTTTCTTAATTGGTAGTGTGAAGGTTGGAGCTCATATGTGCACACTGAAGACCGTAATGGTTTTACGTGGTTTGAATTATAGTGTGTTTGCACATGTGCCTGTCCTGCATCTGAATGTTTTGGTGTGTGTGCATAAATGAGGGTTTGTGTTCCTACGTGTGTACCTTTGTGTGTTTGTCTTTCTGTATTTGATTGTTTTGTGCATTTGCATTTGTTTACATGCGTGACTGCGTTTGCGTTTGTTAAGTAACTGTTTTTTAAATATACAACGCCTCGATGTGGCTGAAGACGAGGCGATTGGGGGGAGAAGCAGTAGTGAAACCTAAAGACAAACAAACCAAGCAATCTCACCCTTGGTTTAAAAATATCTTTCTATCTCTTCGTGAGTAATTCCCCTGCGTCAGACACTCTGCCTTTCTTTGAGGCCTCCGCCTGTCACGACTAAAATATTTTCTCCAGGCTATGAATTTCTTACCTTGTTCACAGCGAAAAGGTCGGAAGATATTTATTTCGTAGGATGGGAAACACAAAAACTCTTCATTTGACACGTCTCCCTCCCTCACAGCGTGTGTGAAGAGACAATAGAGTCTCTTATTACCGTATCCTAAACATAGGTTCATTCCAGTACGCCATCTAATTGCCAGTTTTCCTCGTGCTGCACGATCAATACGCTCTGCTTTCAGGATCGTCGGGAGCCCTTTCTTTCCAAGGAACAGGAGGCCCGAGCCGAGCGTGCGCTGTGTGTATACATCCGTTCATGTGCTGGTGCCTCGCTGGTGCCTCGAGAGCACAGATAAATGAAACTCGGCTGGTTGTGTGGCTATTACGGCTGTATGCGCTCATGTGGTGACGTAGGTACGTTCAGCCAATAAGATGTCACCATCTTTTTTGCTGCCTGCCGAAGACCTTTTTCGCAGGCAAAAAGGTCAATTTCGCGGTCAACGCGCCCTTCAGCTGATTGCGCGATTATTTTGCAAATCGCAAAATCGCGAAAAGCTGGAGGGTCTGATTAGAGACACCAGAAACCTGGACCACAATGAACTGGAGGCTCGCTGCAAGTCTGACTTCCTCCCTCGCATTTCTCAACAGTTAATGACCTCAATAACCACTACTCTACAACTATCTCGAACATTATGGATGAGCTAGCCTCACTAAAGCTAAAAAGAACCCAAACCAAAGACAGGAACCCCTGGTTTACTGGACTGCTCAACAATGAGAGGAGATACCTCCGGCAACCTGAAAGAATCTGGAGACAGAACCCCTCCACCGCACATCTAAAACTTCTCCGCCAGGCCAGAAATGCCTACAACAAGAACATCCTGAACTCAAAAAAATAATTTTTCAGATCCGAACTTGAGAACGCCAAGAACAGACCTCGTAAGCTCTTCGGTCTGGTCAAACAACAATCCAATAAACTGGTAAAAACCTCGAAAAAAACGCCCAATGCTTTAATATCATCTGAGATATTCTCCTTTTTCATGGACAAAGTCACAGCCTTAGAAAATGAACTTAGTGCCGCCACATACTCTCTATCTCTTCTTGGCCTGTCCCCTCCTCCTGCGATGCCCCCACAGACTTCACCAAAAAATCTAGCACTTTGAACTGACAAAAAACCTCTATGACGAAGACTCCGTATCTAAAATCTTATCGTCCCTAAACCTGAATAACCATCTCAACGACCTGCTCCCCTCCAACTGCCTAGCGGCTGTCACCCAATCCATTATTCCTAGCTGGACTACAATAATTAACACCTCGCTCGAGCAGGGTTCCATTCCTGACTCTCTGAAAGCCGGCCAAGTCCTCCCCATTTTGAAAAAAACGTCGCTGGATCCAGCCATCCCCGACAATTTCAGACCTATCTCCAACATGCCCCTCTTAGCCAAAGTGTTGGAGAAGTGTGTACAACAGCAACTAAGTCAACAACTTCCCCCTTCTCGATGACTTCCAATCTGGATTCAGTCCTGGGCACAGCACTCAAACGACCATGCTCCACATCGTTGACGATGCCCTCCAAGCCCTGGACCAAGGGAAAATGTGCCTTCTAATCCTCTTAGATCTATCCTCGGCCTTCTACACGGTCAACCACGAAAAACGAATCGAACGGCTCAAACTGAGGGTGGGTTTGGATGGCTCTATTCTAGAATGGTTTAGATCCTTCCTCCAAAACGGATCGCAGCGATTCCTAATCAACGGCAACTTATCTGCTTCCTCTCCGGTCAAGGTCGGAGTCCCTCAAGGATCAATCCTGTCCCCTACCCTCTTCAACCTTTACCTTGAACCACTTGCCGAATGCACTACGCACAGCGAATATCTCCTACCACATGTAGGCTGACGACACTCAATGCTCAGCATTGTATATTTTGCGTCCCTTTGTGCCATTGTTATCTGCTTTTCATGTCGAATTATGTGCAGAGAACTGTGATGTACTGTTGCTTTCCATTATATCTATAGCAGAAGATACAATGTTGCCCAGTAAATACATTCTGGATGTCCGTGTGGTCATGCCATTGTCAACCACAGCCAATGCCTGTTCTAAGTTAATTGTGTCAATTTCATGCAATCTCTCTGCAGCTTCTTGTTGAGAGATTTTCCAAATGTCATAATAAACACCGCATATGAAGCGTTTCTGACGTGGCTTTCGGGGACCTTTGGAAAGAAATTCCCTCAGATCCATGTCATCTGAGATTAGGAACACGTATTTTTCACCTGAGACAGTGTTGAGGTTCTTAGCCAATTTAGGTATAACTTCCCAACACTGTATGATGTCACCACCCCGTATGCTCCCGTTGTACATAGCGTAAGTCTGGCCTATGGATACTAAACCCTTCGGTGGTACCCCTCAATCTTAACTGACACCTATTTGTGTTGGTAGGCCAAACTAACCATCCCTTCCAATTGGGGTCTGTTGAATTATGCGAAACGTCATACACAATGTCATCTAGTGTACCTTCACCATTTTCAGTATAGTTTTGCCAACCCTCCAAGTGTGATAATGAGGGAATGCAAGGTGTGTTCAAGTCCTTAATCTTGGCTAACACAAGACAGGAAGTCTGTTGCACAGTGTCGTTCAGGAAAATAATTTGTTGTGCTACGAGGCACGCTCTAAATAATGCCCCCATTTCCTGAACCTGTCAGTCCTTAGTACCCCAGACAGGTTTTATGTCTATAGTGTCTCTCTATAAGTTGAAACCCTGTTCAGACAGTTGGGAAATAAAAGATGCAGAGTATATCTGTTTCATGTTAGTGAGCATACTTTTCCTTGCAATGTGGGGGCAAGCTTATAATAATATGAGCACTGATCTGATATATTAAACCCAGAAAAATAAGCTAACCATTGTGCAAACATTTGTGAACTACCTTTCAGTGATATTGGGCAATTTTCTCATTGGTGATATGCGAAAATATTACATGGTGCACTTGTTTCGTGCAGAAAGTGATGACCATAATGTTGGTAATCGTGCATGGTATCGAAAATTAGACGAGTTGTCAAACATTTCATTTTCCGTAAATGCTGCAGACAGTTCTAAATCAGACGACATATCATGAGCAGTTTCAAAATTCCAATCGTCAGAGTATGTACTGGAGGTGATGATATATTTTAAATACATTTTGAATACATATGGTATTTTAAAAGTTCAGTGGAACCAAATACATCATATGAAACACTGTCCTAAACTATTTTGTCAGGAACCAGAACTTCTGTAATGTTCACATAGGACAGGTCTCTTTGTTCACAATGAGATTTGAGGTTTCAGTAGCAAGTTCACATGTGATACTGCAGAGCATTCTGGGAGATAGTGTCCATTCATGAGCAAGAAAAAGACAGTTCTTAAACCTATCCAGAATAGTATGAACAGTATTCCAGTTATTATCCAGAGCTGTAGAGAAACAAAAAGAGTCCAAAAAGTGACTAAACCCAAGTGAACCGTTTGGTTACTAGCATGAGAAAGCAATCTCTATGGGTGGGAGAGATGCTTTGACAAATGTTTGACTACTAGCGCTCCTCCCCTCCCGTGTTGATGCTCATGGGATCCAATTAGGAAACCTATAATATTGTCAAAATTAAGAAATCGTATATTCGCTCTATTAAATAATATTACCAAGTAGATATCGAACGAATGTCTTGCACAGAAATATATTAATCCAAAAGACCTAATATGCTAACAGCACTAGGCATTAGTTAGAGTGGTAACAGGGATCGGTGTATTTGGTCCTAAAGAAGAAGCTTAGGGTTAGGCTTTGAAACATGTTGACCAGCAAGGGAGCTGCTCATTAATGCTTTTTTCCCCATTTTTTATCAATAGCAGCTATAGGGAGCATTAAAGTTTAGTTTTTCCATAAGGCCAGGTATTTTTTAAACTCACTCATTCCTGACCCATCCTCTCTCACACCAATACACATAGGTTACTTCACTCCACGTATTCATCAGTCGTAGTTCGCTCCGTCCCACAGCGGGTGGGAAGAACCCGATGATGAAGCATGCCACCAAGGGACCTTTTGGTGGGTGAGGTTTATTTTAAAAAACATTATAGCTTTCCCATGCTATTAACCAAACAGTTCACGTGGGTTTAGTCACTTTTTGGAAGGTTAGCACTTTATTTTGTAAATGCTAAGTGGACTCTTTTTTTGTTTTTTCATAACCTACAGAGGAGATAGAGTCCATGACTGATATATCTCTTCACTCCCTTCTTTGTTGTTTGATAATATCTAGAGCTGTAGCCATGGTAAGACTAGGTATCTCTTTTTTCAGAAAAATGTAGAAATCATGAAATAGTTTTTTTGCTGGAAACTGGAGCTGGCGGTTAACTTGGATCCAGAGAAAACGTGTTGAAATAGAAGATGTAGCCAGATGCAGTTTGATTTATCTTTTGGTAGCTCAGTAGGTTTTGTTGAACTGGCAGATGTCTCCTGTAGAGGCATATTGATGTAGATGTCTGTGGTAAGCCAAATTGATATCTGTGTTTCATTTGAGTTTTGATGTTGTGTTAAAATAGGCACGAGTTCCGTTTCACTGTTGTAAACTCCATTACTTCGTATAGTATAATGTATAATTGTATAATGTATAATTATATAATGAGAGTAGAGCGGCGGCTACCCAGGAGCCCACTTGGCCTGCTATTCAGGATCAGCCACATAGTGGGGTTTGATCAGATCAATGGAGATGAATCTCTTTTCTTTCTTCACAACAATTGGTTCAGCACTCAGTACATTGTAATCAATAAAAGTCCATAATATGAGCACATAAAGAAGATTCTGAACCTCCAAGTGTTTTCTTTTTTAGTTCCAATTAATTCTTTATTCAATGTTCATAAAGCTCAGGAGCATCATAGCCGACCCGTTTCCTTTCGAAAAGAGACTTCTTCAGGGCTCAAGTAAGTCACAAATTCTTTTCACAATCGTATTATAATGCTTCAGTCCACAGTTCATATGAGGAAATTCATGTGTTACTTGTTTCCGTAGTGCGGCATGGTAGCTGGCAACGCCTCGGTGCATCAATTCAAAAGTCACGAAAAGTCGGCGCGGATTGCTATAGCCTCAACCCTCAGTTTGATTACTCTTTTCTTTCTTGTCGGCAAGAGGCGGAACAAGTACTGTTTTTGTTCCTCCGACAGCCAGGACAGGTACAGGCTTTCTGTATAATGGCCCAAATTCTTTCTTGTCCACAATCTTTTCTCTGACCAGATCCCCGACTTTTGGGATCCAGGCAGATTTTGCTTCCCCAGTGGCAGTGCGTTTTACTTGCACGTTGCTTTGTAATGCCGGGAATTCATTAAGATCCTCTAAAACAGCCAAACATTTATTGATGTCAAAAGGTTTTTCATCCGCCACTGTGCTTTCATAATCGAGGTCTGGTGCCCACATTCTCATCCCAAATAGGACTTCGAGAGGGGTGATACCTCTTAGGCAACTTCTTGGCATGTTATTAAGTGCCCTCTGGACCCCATATAGTGAATTGACCCAACTACCACCGAGCCTAATACCCTTGCTGTTAAAAATGGTTTTAAGTCCCGGTTTTTCCTCTCTACTACCGAATTTCCTTCAGGATGGTACATAGAGGAATACCGCAATGCAACACTGAAATTTCCCATGGCTTCCTTGTGCGCCTCAGAGCTAAACGTGCGGACACGGTCAAAATGTAATGCGCCAACTGCTTATGTCCCTATGAAGACTTGTAAACCTTTTATAACAGTTTGAGCGCCAGCCAGCACTGAGGCCAAACCCACAGGAATCTAGAACATGAATATACTGCCACCAAGATATACTTGTAAGCCCCATCAGATTGTAAGGGGCTGCAGTGGTCCAAATAGACACAAGCGAGAGGTCTGTCTGAAATTAGTAGTGGTGTTTGCGCCGGACGTGCTATGGTGGTGCCCTTCTTCTGCTGACAAATGTCACACTTAAGGACAAATGCTTTCATTTGTTTAGTTAAGCCTGACCACCAGTAGTATTGTTTCAGAGAAACTGTCGCTGTAATCCCTATGAATGCAGAACCCATACCCTCATGTGCAGCTAGAATTTAAAACCTAATCTGCAACCCATGTTTGGTATTACTCTATCTCCCACTCCTGGAATTTGAGCATACAGAATATTTCTTGCATCTAACTTGTAGAAGTACTTGAGTGGAAAGCTCTTTGGTACAGCTGAGCTGTTTTTTGCTCGAAGCATTGACGGATACCATTATGTCTACGTCTATTCTCGTGTTAGAACGAGTCATTGCAGCTACAGCAGCAGTTCGCGCGGTCGCCCTGGCATCTTCATCAGCTAATGAATTCCCTTCAACGTGAACTCCATCACGTTAATGACTCCGCGTGCGTATCACATGAGCTCTTGGCAAGTCTTTTTTCAACTCTGCCACTTGTTCCCAAAGCATTGTGTGCTTTATTGTGCAACCTTTTGAGTCTTTAAACCCATTCTGACCCCCGCAGTAAAGATATTCAATGTACGACTGGACACATTAAAACAAATCGCACATTATAAGTGTGGGGAATTCCGATCAGTTTGTATTAGTGCCAGTAATATGGCTTTTAATTCTGCCAACTGTGCCATTTAGAGGAAAACCAAAGGGGATGATGGACGGAGTGTTGAACATTGCAAGCACTCACCCCCAGTCAACTGATCTGGGTTTTATCCATCATCGTTCTTTAGTTCACTCCGCCAACCTAGTTCATGGCCATATGCACATCAGTCTGACCCTGTGCTTCATGGGAACAGCCCAGCCCGAACTGCCAAGCCTTGTCTTCCCTGGACCGGAAACAACCATCCTGGGACCGGTTTCTGGCTAATTAGCCGTAATCAGCCAGGCTAGCTTGAATCGAGTGGCAAAGTGAGCAAGGGACCCACGTCGGTGCCATTCAGTCTCTTAGAGACAGTGTCTTCGCACTGGAACTTGCCATCCTACATATGTCATTTTACAATTGCACAAGCTGAGATGTATTGTGGTATACTACCTATGGCAGGCTGAGCAGTACCGTCAGTGTAAATAATATATTCATCCCGATCTAGAGGTATTATTTCATATGGGGGAGGATATTCTTGTTCATACTGCAGAAATGCTTGTGTTTTTGGTGTAGAATCAAATTTGTAGTCTTCATGTGTTTCAATGAGAGAATTAGCCCATTGTACCGATCTGCGATGTAGACCTTTTGCACTTGGAACATTAGCTCTTGAAATAACCTCTAAGGTCAGAACTGGAGTTACCACAATTATTAGTTTCCCCTGAGCCAGTACTCTTTCTCTCACTATAGCAGTCCTTGGTCCTCTTCCTTTTGGCCCCATTCTCTTGGCCCCCCTCCCCTTCCGGTTCCCAAAGTTAAAACCCTGGGTATCTTTATTAACCCCCTGCTCACCCTTCACACGCAGGTCAACTCAGTGGTGTCTGCCTGTTTCTTTTCCCTCCGTACCATCCGTAAGGTTTCCCGATTATTCTCTGTCGCCGCCCTCAAGCTCATTCTCATGGCCATGGTGCTATCGCGCCTTGACTATGGGAATGTGATCTATAATGGTGCTCCAGCCTACCTGATCCGCCGGCTCCAACTGATACAAAATCAGGCGGCCCGCCTGATTTATGGTCTTCCCAAAACCAACCATGCGACCCCTCTGTTGCAGTCTCTGCACTGGTTACCGGTGAGGGAGAGGGCCCTCTTCAAGTTGGGCTGCATCACGTATCAGGCTAGGTCGGGGACTGCCCCCGCTTTCCTTTGTGAAGCCATTTCATCCTACCTTCCGACTAGAGAGCTCCGCTCCGCTCACCAGGCTCTCTTGTCAGTCCCCCGATTCAGGAAGCAGAAGTCCGGGGGGGCCAGATTTGCGGTGCTAGCTCCATCCTTCTGGAATTCACTTCCTCTTGCACTTAGGACTTCATCCTCCTACTTGGAATTCCGCAAACTTCTCAAGACCTTCCTGTTTTCTAGATCTGCAGCAGCCTAGCCTCCCTCTCCGCCTCCACTGGTTCACCGCTGTCCAGCGCCATGAAACCGTTCCGGTATAAGTGCGCTTAATAAATATTTTAAAATTCAAATTCAAATTCGACTGTACTGCTGTCAGAATTGTTTCTGTAGAACCAAAACATATTTCAGTGTTTGTGTACAAGTGTGATTTGTGTGCTATGGGTACTGATTCGCCTTCATTGGAGGTTAGGTAATTGTACCCTGATTGACCGCGATTACACGGATCACCAGGTTTTTGGTACTTACACGTGTGTGTAGGTGTTTGGAAGCTATCCTGTCCGCTTGTAAGTAACAAAGGATATCAGTGTGTTCCTGTGTCCAATGTATATTTGAAAAATCAGGTCTGATTAAGTCGTAGAAAGGTTTTACTTTTTCTGCATAATCCAAAAGGTATGTTCTGCCAACATTTAGGATTCCCAATATGGATTGTACATTTTTCAGAGTTTTTGGAGGTTGGAGCAGCGCACACTTTTCAAGAAAGTTAGCCAAATAGGACATTGAGGTGGGCTATTTTTGATTTGTTAAAGTTGAACTTGTAGCCCTGAGAGGCAAATCCTTAAATAATGTTGCTCACCCTGGTCAATTGATCCAATAAATCATCATCCGTCTGATAAATATCATCTTCTTAGGACAATGCCTCCTCATCAAAAATTTTAAGTAACTCTGTTACCCTAGCTGATTACAACCCCGGGATATTCTTATAGCCTTGGGGCAGTCTACAAAATTGACGCTGAGAATGCTGTCAAATATCTGCTCTCAGGCGCTACATTTTGGCAGAAAAATCAATTTGAGGTACCTAGTGTTGTTTTGTATTTTTTCCACATAATGTTATTCATTAATGCGGCACTGTGTGCATTCTGTACTGCAAATGTCTTTGTGCATGTGTTCAGATGTCTGTAGTCTAAAACTAGACGGTATGAATTATCGGGTTTCTTTACAGGAAACAAAGGATTATTCATTGAAGAGGTGCAAGTCTCTATTACACCCTGATATTCAAGTTGACCTAAGATCTCCCTGACTTGCTTCTTCGCTTCTTGTTTAATAGGGTACTGTCCCTGTGGAGTTGGAGTAGTTTTTACTGGGATTACATGGTGAGGTGACTCAGCATCCCACCCTACATGTTTGTGATATAATGTTGGAGCAAGTGCTACCGCCCACTCCTCCTCGTATGAATGTTTTAAGTATACTGAAACGAGGTCAGAAAAAGCCAGTAAAATTAGTTTCTCCCTTTGGGCACTCTATAACAATCTCAGGCGGCCAATCTTTTTCAGCCAAAAGGATGTCATAGCCATAAGTCAGGTTCTCCCAAAAGAGAAATTTTCTTGGTTTGTTCCCCTCCATTTGGAGTGTTATTTCATATAACGGGTGTGGGACACTTACCCTAGTATCAGGTGTCTCCACCGTGATATGTTCATTCAACGCCGCTGTCACCAGAAGTGTCATCAGGTTGTGGCGAGCTATTGTTACTTCTGCTGCTCGTTCAGATGTTCAGTCCTCTGTATCCATGGCATGTCTAACTTCGAAACCTGCTACCTTCTTCTTTTTAAATTGACGTTTTGATTTTGGTTTATTTTCTTTTTTGATATTATAGTCCGAAGTATGATGTGTGTCTCTGGACTTTGTCCATTCTTCTTGTCTGTCTTCTGGTCGTCTTTCCCTCTCTGAGTTTTTTGATGAACCCTGAAAGGAAGAAGAGGAACGTGTATCAGTACCCTTATACCTATCAGGTTTTTAAATGTTATCACAATTCCTAAGGCTGTACCTCCTTTTGGAGGGCTCCTGTGGAGGAGATCCTCTCCTTGATTGTGATCTAATCTCTCTATTCTTTTGTTTTTTATTGTCCCATTTCTTCTTTGATGAATCAGGGGCTTACTTGGTGTTATCCTTTTAAGGTCTGCCCATGAGTTGAGGTTTTGTTGCTCTAGCTCCCAAATTATCACTACCTAATTTGGCAAATGTATCCTAGATAATTTTAGATAATTCATGCTCCTGTTGTAAAGGAGTGAAATACCTCAGGCGTTGGCGTATTGCCACTGCTGCTGCCTCCCCCTTTATGTTTGCTAATATATTAGGTGATACCTGGGCAAAATGTCCTAACAATTTCATCCCTAAGTTCAAATCAGGTTCTGCTCCATACTCATTCTGTATTTGTCTTAATACATCTGGTACCACTGCTATTGAAGGGATACCATGAGTTCTGGTATAGATGGCAGGGAAAACTTTACCTTAAGAGGCACAATGCACTAGCAGGGGAGCTATCCCCATTGGCTAGCAGTTTGGTAATATTCTGTGTTTTTTCCTTGAGGGCTTGTATGTGGAAACACTGTCTCCTAACTGTGCTTTTCTGAGCTATCCAGAATGGCATTTGCTCACGTCTTGTGGGCATTTTACCAATAACTGAGTTTAGCATTTTGTAGAGTTATTTTGGTTGCAGACCCTTGAATTTGTCCTGCTGGTGTACCCTTGTTGGCTGAAGTGTGAGTGTTCTTACACACAAACTGTGTCAGGTTTCTGTAAAGTGTTATTATTTCTTTGTGTAGTGGATGTAAGTCTGCTCCAACATTGTTTCAATGTCTGGATGCGGTGTGTAAGCTGCTAGGACCGGCCATGTGGCTCCATCTCTACCTAGTGGACTGAGTCTTACTTTAACTTTGGTGTGTGGGAGGTCGCCTTTAAACCATGTGGTCCTGGTAGGTGAGCGGAACTTCAATTTCCTCGTATGGACAATATTCCTCTGGTATTTCATCCTCAGTGTAAGAATGAAATGTATTTGTGCTTGCATCTGCAGGTGGGAATTTATCCCAAGAATAGAATACCTCTATTCTGTATGACTCGTGTGCCTCTATCACAAATGTACTGTCCCACCTCTTGATGCGACTCCATAGTCTGCTAATTTTAAAGTAAGGGCAGTTCTGACATTTTCTAAAAAGTTTATGGCACCTTTCCTTCCCCCACTGTATTCACATGTAGTGCTGGTGCAGCGATGTCTTCGTCAGCCATTGTTGAAAAATTTCTAGAGAACTGATATAAGGTTTATGCACAATAGGGAATTGTTATCCTTCAAGCTTGAATAAACCTACAGCCAGTACATAGGAAATGTCTATTCAGCTGCGGCGGATTTTTCCCTTCCCACTCCAGACGTCTCTGTGTATATGGGAGTAGGGGGCCTCTGAGAAAAGCAAGACTGAACTACTCAGATTTAAACGTTACATAGGAACCAAACCACTGTTGGTGGCGCCATGTCATGTAGTTCTTATAAATCTATATAAGATTTGCTTGTTTAGACAACATACGGGGCATTTCATGCATCGACCGCCGGAAAGCAAAAGAAATAGACGCTTCGTGGTGGGATTGAAAGTGATCGCAACTGCGGCACTTACCCTAAAAAACACCTATATTTCTCCGCCGGCTGGTGGAGAAACCAAGAACGATTACCTTTAAAGATATCAGGATTGGTTCCTCGGTTTCAGATAGTGTCGGCTGACACATCGTCTCTGTCCTGTCCTCAATGAGATAGACGCAGGACCTCTTCAAAAGCAACAGGTTGTCCAACTGCACCATAGTCCTGATGAAGACCCGCCTCGGTTGCGATAGAATCAGCACCATTGTTTAGGGTCGAAACGTCGACGTTATAATACGGATCAGTCCATATCTAAGTTTCAATTCTAAAAAGAGGAAAATGTATCTGTTGAAACTATTGTTTTGAATTTTGGACTGTCACATTGTTACCTTTTTGTATTTATTTATCTATTCACAAACCTAGAGCACTTGTCACCTTTCACTTGAACACAAATCTGTCACGGATATTTTATGTCATTCATGTTTAGGACAACCATTTTAAATGTGTAATTATGATACATTGATGTCAGATGTCCAAAAATAAGATAAAATTGGATATAATCCTCTAAAAGAGGTGTGTGTGATCCCTTCTTACAAGGTTTTTCTCTTGTTCCAACGTGTTGTTATTATTAGATGAAATAACTGGTCTAATAATAGTGTAGAATAAATTAAGAAATGTACCTACATATGAGGTTTATGAAAGAGATTGTATCCCCAACAGAACCACTGTCTTTGTATAAAAAAATAAAAAAATTGTTTAGACAACATAGACTGTGGGATTGGTGTCCAGACTGATTCCAGACACCGGGTCTGTTCGCCTGTATACAAGCTAGCTCACAGTACCACAGTAAACTCCTCTTACCAAGGAGAGAATAGTTCTCGACAACTATCGAACATGACAACTCTGTCCAATCGGGGATTGTGGAAACAGTACAGTACTTTTCGCTCAGCCACTCGTGCTCACTATGTCTCAGAGAGAGTCACAGAATAAACGGTGGGGACGTGTTCAATAAGCATTTATTGAACCAGTGTACTTCTAATGTGAAATAGGTGTTCTGGCACTCCTCTGGGGGGGCCTGAGCACCACCTTTCATTTGCAGCACGGTTGCTCTCCTCAGTGCTTCCCTTATTGTGACAGTGGAGTCGTGTCTACATTCTGAACTGGTGGTGCACCTGCTTAGGGCCTGAGTACAAGGTGGCGCTTTTGGGCAAGTCGGTGAACTCACTGCTCCACCTACTTCTCCCACGAGCACGGCACTGGTGATTTCCCATACTGTGCCTTGTTACTTTTAGAGGTGTGCTGCACTTTTAAGGGCTACCTGAGTGCTCTTGTTCTTGACAAGCATGGGATTTTACTGTACTCCTCCTATGGGCCCTTGTGGGCGCTGAGGGCCTCCACAGTGTGGTGGACCAATCGCATGCTGGACATGGGGTACAGCTCTTGCTCTGGGACATTCATGTCACTGACCAATATTAGCAGTACCCCTGATAATCACCAGGGCCCGCATTATCACCCGCTGTGCTTCACTTTTGTAGTGTTGTGTAGTTCCTATAAATCTTAAAAGGATCTCTGCATTTAGACAATATAGACTGTTGGATTGGTGTCCAGACTGATTCCAAACACCCCCACTGGGTATGTTCGCCTGTATTCCAGCTAGCTCACAGTGCCACTGTAAACTCCTGTCACCAAGGAGA
Organism: Lissotriton helveticus; assembly: GCF_964261635.1. Classification (NCBI taxonomy): domain Eukaryota; kingdom Metazoa; phylum Chordata; class Amphibia; order Caudata; family Salamandridae; genus Lissotriton; species Lissotriton helveticus. The sequence goes on along the minus strand of NC_136067.1, from coordinate 889,395,329 downwards.
GAATAGTTCTTGGCAACTATCGAACATGACAACTCGGTCCCATCAGGTATAGTGGAAATAGTACAGTACTTTTCGCTCAGTCACTCATGCTCACTTTGTCTCCAAGAGAAACACAGAATAAATTGTGGGGACGTTTTCAATAAGCATTTATTGAACCAGCGTCATTCTAGTGTAAAATAGGTGTGCTGAAACAACCATAAGACAGAAACCGATATAAATAATTATAAGCACCAACAGAGTAAATGGATGGTAGATTCCTATCATAGTGCTAAAACAATGAATATAGGCAGGTATAAAAATACACAACAATAATAATGCGTACTCCTAAGATACAACCCTAACTAAATATACCTAGGTGTACCTAGCATGTATGTGGGTGTAGAGCCAAAAATCCCCCAATGCTGAAGGCAACCCCTTTACTGAAGTGAGAGACTTGGACCCCGTCTTGGTTTCGAGATGGACAACCCACGAGGGATATCAGACCACTGCGAGCTGGAGTATCTGCGTGCAGGAACCTCAGTGTATTGCGTCAGTGTGTCAGCATGGAAGTCTTTTTCCTCTGCCTGACCCAGTAAAGATATGGTGTATATATACCAAAAAGGTAACCTCAGAGGTTCTAACTTGCTGTGTATGTCGGCCGAGGATGACGAAAGGGATGACCCCAATACATAGTTATTATGCAGAAGATGGTAATCCTGCTGTGATTCTGAGAATCCTCATGCATAATAAATGAGGCTAGTTTTCTGGGGAAACCACACAACATTTTTGCAGTACCTTAACGAGGTAAAAGGTCAATACCAAAAACCATTATGTAGTACAATGGCAGAGAAAATGTAGTTGAAAGGTTAGTTGACTACCCAGGCCTATATTGGGGTACATTACAAAACATAACAGTACTGAGAGCCGCCTTGGTTCAAAGGGAACTGTTGCGTGCACGTGCTGCTTTGTGTGGAGGTGTGCCCTGGGAGTTCCACTACAACGATCAGCGCAGTACCCCAGACTGCTACATCCTGGACACTGGTAATCAGCCCTCACATTCTTCCAGCTCTCTCCCGCTCCCCCTTCTCTGACTTGGCGATCTCTTGGCCGTTTGTCTCAGTGATCGAGGCATAATAATTTACATGCATTACACCCCACTGCTTCTCCAGTATCATGGGGAAAACTTCCCGGAGGAAAGAGGCGGATACTGGGGCCCATCCTTTGGAGACGTTGTTGAACCCTTGCATGAAGACGGAACACCTGCTTCACAGTCGGAACTTCCTGGAGGCCCTACTCTCAATGATATCCTGTAGGCCATAATGCCCTCTAGGGAAGTACTGGAAACAAAGATTGATGCTCTGGTGACAGATATGAGGATCTTGATGGACAATCATAGATGGCTGGCAGAATGCATCATGACTGCGGAAAGAGAATTGGCATAGGCCCCCCCAGTCTTGGTGACCGTGAAGGAGCAACTCACAGATGTGGAGGCCAGAATTTGAAACTTGGAGTTCATAGCGGAAGATGATGAGAATAGATTTCTTCCCTCTCTTATGCACTGGAGAGAGAGCATAGGGTTTCGGCACGGCCCCCGCTCCCTGGGGCAATGCCATGGTAGGTAGTGGCTAGACTATTGTATTATAAAGATCAGGTCCACATCTTGAGCCAAGCCAGGCAGAAGGGGATCTCAAAGTTGAGAGTGGCAAAGTCATGCTGTTCTCAGACTTCATCAGGTAAGTACAAGCACAGTACACCACCTTCTTAGAGGTGAACAGATGCTTCTGCCAACTAGGTCTTATTTACTCCAGATGGAGTGCAATGTTTCCATACCCCACAGTAGGAACCGGGATGGATTGATCAGCACCCGCTGCCCACTTCAAGTCAGGGGTCCCCAAAACAAAAATAAGATTGAGGCGCAGAGCTAAAAGATAAAGCACGGCTGCTCCCTCCAGAGCAGAGGTCCAGCAGGAGTGGCAGTGCAGTCAAAGTGGTGGCAGCAGAGCGAGTCCCCCATTAATCGTGGAGCATGATGGTGCTCGAGATACAGACTCTCACCATAGATCCAGCTTATCTAAGCCCACAGTAATGCTTGGGAGTTTGGGTGCTCAGAAGATTACTGGGAATTCATCCTGCCCTCTGGGCCACAGGTTCCTCTTTATCATCTGTTGGGTGGGGAGAAAACCGACAAGGAGCATCCGAACAGTTGACACCCCTATCGAGCAGAACGACTAGGACAAGATACTAGAATGAATGCCAAAAGTCTCCATAAATGCACAGTTTAAACTTATCAATTACTACATACTACACTGGGTATACCCGACACCTGATCGTATAGGTAGATACTTCCATATACCAGTCCCAGCATGCCATTGATGCAGCAATGATAGAGTCCATATGTTACACATGTTCTTGGCGTGCCCTGCACTACACCATTTCTCAAAGGGAGTTACACAGCTGAACGGGGAGTGCATCGGGAGGGGGATCCACAAACCCCGGGGCACTGCCTGCGAAGTTGGTTCCCCCACCCTCCAAAGACCAAGATAGCAGGGAGGTTTCTGGACCAAGCAAATATTATTGTTAAGCACGAGATAGCTTGGAATTGGAAGGCAATGAGAGGTCTGCTACTGACAATATGGAAGAGGGAACTGATAAAATTTGCGGGATGCGAGGGAAGAATTCTCCTGTTTGAGGCACAAAGGGGCATAGGGAGCATGGGCAGAGGTCGTGCCTGGGGTGCACTGGTGGATGATCTGACATACCCTGAACAGAATTTATAGGCTGGCTTCCCTGTGGAGGCACTGAGATGACTTATACATTACAAAGTTAATGGCCCATTTCACAATACCTGCTTGTATGGCCCAAGTGACACACCAGTGTTATCCACAGGATAGAGTGCCCGCCTGGCCTGAAGGCTATTTTCTTTTCCTGTATACCAACCTAGATACTGTCTGAGAGGTGATGTACTGACCCGGGGAAGGGGAAGGAGAGGAGTTGTTTGTTCACTGTTGTTTTTCCTTTTTTATTATACTTAATGGCAGATTGTATTGCTCACTATGCCAAAGTTTCCCATACTGTCATAATAGATTCCAGTAGTACTACATGTCTTGCGTGCCTCTGAAACACAATAAATTTGTTTGGAAAAAAAAGGAGCTTCCAAACAGTCACAACTCCTTTGTTCGTGGTACACATAGGCTCACCCGAGTGTTTAGAGTTTCGAATCAGAGTTTTGATGGGGTGGGGGGGTTGTTGCCTACTTGTCCAGGGAAGTAAGAGTTGGGGTGAATGTTGTACGTATGATGGTTGGGATTTTGTGAGTCATTACCCATTGGTTCTCCAATTTATGTCCCAGCCCTTGGTGAGGGTGATATGTAGCAGGGTTGGGACCAGATGGTGGATGTGACTATTTACGATGGCGACCCCCATGAATTACAAATTCGTCTCCTGGAACATTAGGAGGATGGATATTATGACCAAGTGGTATAAAGTGATTTCATACCTTAATAGACAGGGTGTCCATATGGCGCTCATGCAGGAGATACACCTGTCGGCTAAGGAAGGTTCAGCACATCAGAGGAGATGGCAGGGACAGGCCTACCATACCACCTATTCAGTTTATGCGAGAGGAGCACCAATCTGGGTGCATCCAGGGGTCCCTTTCCAAACACTGGAGACCTGATTGACCTAATGGGCAGATTTGTGGTGGAAATGGTCAGCTACCTGGTCAGAACATAGCAATCAATAATATCTACACCACGAATGTAGATCAGGGGACGTTTCGGATGGAATTTTCTAGCACCTTGGTCCCCCTACTTGGTGCACTCAGTCAATATGAAGGGAGATTATAACTGTGTAGCGAAACCCGCTCTGGATCATTCTCACCCCTGCTGAGGGACTCGAACGTTTATAGAACAGCCCAGTTATTTACAGACTGGCAGACTAAATGGTTGCTGGTTGACACCCGGAGCCACACACATCCACTGACTAGGAATTACTCATTCTTCTCCATGAACTTCATGTGGACTCAGGCACTTTCCTCTGCACCCTAGATGTTTGTGGCTTGATACATAAGGTTAAATACCTTGCTTGACCATTTCAGATCACAACTTGGTCTTCCTACATTTGGGGTGGGAGTGGGCAAGCACCTGTATCAGCACACCATCAGAGATTGTATTTGGCAATATTTATATGACAATACTGGCACAACATCTTCCCCACAGATAAATTGGGATGCTTTTAAGGGAGTACTCAGTGGGAAAGCATAGCGGAACGGTGGGTGATAGGCACACTTTATTAAATGAGATTGTGATCTCAGAGGCAGATTTAAGGGACATAGTGAAGCAGCAGCAGCTCCAGAAGCTTAGATGCTATTATAATAGAAAATACATGCAACAGGTGCATGCAGAACATGACCAGACTGGCACGATCTTAGCTTGGCTTGCTAACGCTGCCAAATGGTGCTTGGTCATTGTGGAACTTAACGACAGGCCAGGGGACCCGGCTCTATAGACAAGCAGATAGTAGCCAACATTTCAGAGGATACTATTCTCGCCTCACCTCTGCACACACAGGAGGTACTATCAGTGATTTCCTAGATTCATTACTCTTACCGGTCATTACACCAGAGGAGACTTAAGAGTTGAGTTGATATTACCCTGCAGGAGATCGGGTGGCAATAAAGATTATGGCAAGGAAAAAAATGCCTGGGACGTACGACTTCCTCATTGAGATCTATGTCACATATGTTGACATGTTGGGCCCTAAGTTGGTGGGTCCATATAAGGCAGCTACAGATGTGAGCCATCTGCCAACATCTACCCGTGAAGCGTTGGTGGGGCCATTGCTAAACCTGGGACACCTGCACATGACGTTAGGCATATAGATCACTGTCGATGCTCCACGTTGACTAGAAAATCCTCAGCCAGGTTCTGGCAACCAAACTCCTCCCCTTCATGACAAACTAGTACACCCAGCTCATGCAGGGTTTATTCAACACTGTGATTAATATCAGGAGACTCTTGACGTTATAGGAGGCCGATATTTATGACCATGGGGAAGCAGCGGTATTTACGGTAGATATAGAGAAAACCTTTGACAGCTTAGAGTGGGACTCTTTCTATAGCGTGATGGAATGCCCTGGTTGGGGCACGGTTTGTGGCTACGACTAGGTTGCTGTAAGGCACCCCATGGTCAGAGTTCGAACAGGTCGTATTATCTCAGAGAGCTACAGGGTGGACTGTGGGTCCAGGTACGGTTGCGCCTTATCCCCCCTACTTTTTGCATTGGAAATCAAGCCACTGGAAAGCTGTGCTAGATCTGGGAGCCATTTCCGGGAATAACAGTTGGTAGGCAGCACCATTGCATTGCCTTACATGCAGATGATCTCTTAATAGTTCTTTGAGACACAACGGACCTAGAGGGTGCCAAACGCCTACTAGAAGATTTTGGCTTGCTATCTGGGCTGAAGGTGAGCTGCCAGAAGTCATGCTTGTTCCCAGCACTTGCAAATCGCAGACCCCCTGGGGGACTAGAGCTGTTGTAGTTGGAACCCTGATATCTGTAATATCTGGGTGTTGCAGTTTTCCATGACCAGGAATGTAGGATGGCAGTTCGCACACTTAGAGCGTGCACTGACTTCTGGAAGATGCTTCCTTTACCTGTAGCAGGATGCATCGCTCTTTTTAAAATGGTTGCACTCCCCCGGCTGCTTTGTTTTGTTGTAGTTATACCTGCATGGATCCCTCGGGCACTGTTCCAGGAGCTAGACTCACTCATTATTGGTTTTATATGGGGAACGAGCAGTAGGAGGGTTTCTCTGACTACATTGCAGCACCCTGAAGAGGAGGGAGGCATGGCAGTTCCTGAATTTGAGACCTATTAAATTGCGGCGCAGCTCCAGTGGCTCACGCAGTTGTTGGCGGGTAGGCTGACCCCAGGGCGTGTGATGGGACAGTTTATACCTGAGATCCACCAGCTGCTCAGAGTACTCTTGAGGACAGGACATCCTCTCACTAACGATACCACTGAATACCGAGTGCTGCAATATGGTTGGGTTAGGTTTATACAAAGAACACAAGTGCGAATTTCATATTTGCCTGACATGCCCCAAGATATGTTTTTAGGTGATTCCCCATGGGGGTAGGAATGGTGGGGCTTAGCAGATTGTATTCCTGTGGTGAGATGCAGGTGCTGGACTTGTTCCGAGCAGAGGAGCTCTTCCCGTTTTAGGGCTTTGACTTTCGCTTGGAATTTGAGTTACCTCTGGGGCACTTTCTGCTCCATAGGAGGATGACTGCTGCGGCCCGGAAACACTGGGGTGCGAGCATGTTGGAACCATTGCATCATAAGAGCTGCTGATACATAGTCACGTCCTCAGGCACTTGCAAAGCGGTCACCTATTTATGTAGGGCAATTAGAGCAGACATGCTACATCCCCTAGATGGTTTATGGACCCGATGGGAGGAGGACCTGTGGATTCCCATACTGGAGGGTGACTTTGTTGGACCGAGTCCCCAGGGTATCAAGGACCACCCAATTTAAGCTAATCAATTTCTCTGTCTTTAATAGAGTATGCCTCACCCCAGGGAGAGTAAATAGATTTTTCAACGCAGTTGGAGCAGCATGCCCACGATGTTGAGCGGTACGGGATGGAACTCTTGCATATACTATTGAGCTACGGTCACTAGCCACTATTGGGAAGAGATCACAAACACAGTTGCTCACATTACATTGAGAGAGGACCTCTGCTCCCAGGGGCACTTTTTGTTGAGTAGGTTCCCACACACCGCCAGCACAAAGGTCACTTGCAGGTTCCAAGACTTGGCCTTCATTTGGGCAAGTAATTAAATTACTAGAAACTGGAAGGCTCCCAGGGCACCCCGGACTGCAGTCTGGTGTAGGGAACTCAAGAGGTGGGCAGGGTATGAAAGTGGAGTGCTGCTCCGAGAGGCGCGACTCAGGGAGGTGGGTGAGAAGCTATGATTGGAGAGTTGCAGGACATCATAGTTGGAGATGTATTGATTTGATCGTATTGCATATGATGCCACCTTCTCGCCCAGTGTTTGATACTGCTTTTAAACTCAATAATCTGTTTAAAAATAAAGTAGTCAACGCAGCCAGTACACAGTTCTCTATACTTCCCTTTGGGGTCACAACAGTCCCAAGGGTCTTTACAAATTGTGTGACAGAGGTCGCTGCTCACCTCAGAAGGGGGGGTGTCTGCATGTTTCCTTACCTAGACCACTGGCTGATCAAGAGCAGCAGCAAGCAGAAATACTTAGCACACATTCAGACAACACTCAGTTTATTATTCAAATTAGGGTTCACAATCAATGTGAAAGTCTTACCTTCAACCTTAACAGACCCAGCCATTTCTAGGATCAATACTAAATGCTATTACCTGTTAGCATACTCCAATGAACAACGTGTGTTGGCATTTCAATAGCTACTGCCCTTGTTTATGTCTACTCCTACTCATCCAAAACCCTAGGAAACTAAAATGAGATTGCGTGTCTTGATGGTATCCTACATAGCAATTGTCCAAAACCCAGATTCCACATGCACATTCTCAAGCAAGGCCTCACCAATAAATGGGCATAAGTGGAGGGTCGACTCGAAGATCTGGTGTTAATAAATGCCAGCAATCCACTGTATGCATTGGTGGAACACCCACAACCTATTAACAGGCAGGCCTTTTATGGACCCCCTTCCTCAGGGTGACCGTTGCCCCAAACCATCGCTCACCGGATGGGGTGCACACCTTGGAGGCAAAACTGTACCAGGTCCATGGAGTTCATCACAACTACACACATTAACTATCTAGAGCTCTTAGGCATCACCCGAGCACTCAAAGCCTTTTATGCAATAATAAAGAACAAGACAGTCCTGATCAAAGTAGACAACATGACTGCAATGTATTTGTGAGAAATGGGATTGTTGGGTGACTGCAGTGTGAGCCCTGACTAAGCAGCAACCACAATCCTTATCAGGGCAAGGCACAAAAGAGCCCTAAATTAACCTGTGCTCAACCCTCTGGTAGCTTGGCACGGAGCAGTCAGGCTTAACTTAGAGGCTTTGTGTAAAGTATTTATGCAACACTTCAAACAGTAATAAAGTGAAAAACAACACACAAAAAGGATCCCACACCAAGTTAGAAAAATAGAACAAAATTGAACAAATAAAAAAAGACTATGGGGGCGTGACCAAGAGCGTCGAGATGGCGGTCGCACCTTAGGAGTGCTCCGGACCCCTCCGTCCTCCGCTCTTTCATCGCCTGCCATCGGGACCCCAGTAATCCATCAGCTGTTTGCCTGCTTACCTGGGAGTCCAGGGGGAATCCTCTGTGGAGCTCCTGGCGATCCTGAACCTGACGGGTGGCCCTGGAATCCAGGAGCGGCCGCGCGGACTTTCAAAATGGTGGCTGCGGTGGATTTCCCCGTATTCCTGCCTGACCTCAGGCCCTAAACACTCTAACGGAAGCCGGTCCTAGTGCCTTCCCGATGCCTCTGCCAGTGGACCCAGTGATCCGGTTTTCCACGGTGCTGCCTGTCGGTCTGCATCTGGTTCCCTGGTGACTTTCGGGGGCTGCCTGCCGTGCTCCGGTGCGGGCCCCTGCTGCTGAGGATCCTTGGTGCCTGCCCGACCGCCGCTCGTGCGGCGATGTGCTGGAGTGCGTGTCTCCCCTGGCGGACCTCCGGAGCTGCATTGCGGGAGCTGCAGCTGTCCTGAGCTCCATTGAAGGCTTCCCTGATGCGGGTGGCGGCTGCGGACCTGGCGCTGAGTCCCTTGTTCGGCAGCCCCCATCGGAATCCGGCCTGGAGACCTGGGGCGCGGAGACATCAGCAAGGAGGTGAGGAGGAGTGCTGGTTGCTTGAGAGGGGATCTGAGTCGGCCGTCAATTGGGCAGCAAGAGGAGCGTTTCAACCCCACCCCCACTGATTGCTCCTGGGCCCAGCGGTGCCCCGCACTTCACCTGGTCCTTTACTGTGGGGATACTACGCAGTGGCCTGATTGGGATGGTGGAGACTCCTCTCCCCCCTTGGTGGTGCAGTGTGCTGGAGGCCTCTCGACTGCCATTCCGGGCAGTGGCGCTCCGGTGGCGGTGCCACCCGCCCTCCTCCTGCGGCGCTGGCCAGGCCCCTTGTCGCGATTCTCTTGTAGGGGCGCCACATGAGGTTTGACTCCTGAGACGCCTTTCCTAAGGAGCTGCAGAGCGGGGGTCTCCCGACTGCCGTCCAACTCGCTGGGGTGCGGGAGCTGGAACCGCTGATTGGGCAGTGGTAGACGACCTTTGCACTTGCCTGGCCCCTCCTCTGTTCCTTTGCTGCGGGGCGGTCCTGAGGCCCTGGCTTGAGACGATCCGGCGCGCCCTGCCTGCTGTTGAATTGCGGTGCCTGGGTGCGGCGACCGGCCTGCTTCTGTGGGTGGCCCCCCACCTCCCCTGGCGCTTGAGTAGGGAGTGGGGGGTGTTGCGACTGCCGGCTCGGGCAGTGATGGCCCTATTTGTGTGAACTGTACCTCCTGGTGGGCCGGATGTTGAATAGTAGCAGACGGCTGTGACCTGTCCGGTGGATCTCGGCCGATATATTGAGCCGAGGAGTCTTTGTGCTCTTGGTGTCCCCCAGTCCCTCCTGAGACTCTGACTGTTCTCTCATTTCACCATCAGGTGGTTGGCTCCGATCCCTCTGTTCTAAAGGACCTGGAGGTCCTGGACTGACACCAACCGTGTCCCCTGAGGGTCGGTGTGCCCAGAGTTCCCTCCACTCCCCGGGGAGGTCCCCTGCAGAGGTCATCGGTGGTGGTCGCGAAATGGTGGGGCTCAGACGTGTCTTGTCCCCCTTCGCCCCCTCTTCTCCATGCTCCCCCCTACTGGCCTGCCTGTCCACTTGGTCCTCACACTGCGTTCTCTCTTTGCTCGAAGGTAGCCATGGGTAGAGACAGAGTACCCAAGACCCCCGCCACCCAAACCAAGATGGATCGGTTTACCACCACGGAAACCGGGGCCACTGGTGGTCCCACAGACAAAGAAACCCCTGCCGTGACGAACCTTGCTACCATTCTCCAGGCGAGCCACACATCGCAATCCTCGGTGGAGGGTAAGATTGCGCAGGTTAGAGTAGACATGAGCTTGATCCGGCAAGATCTACGCAATGCTACTGCCCGGATTAAGGAAGCGGAATCCTGCATATCTACAGTGGAGGATGACGTTCATCAGCTTAAGCTCCAAATGACTCACACGCAAGAGCTACATTGATGGGCCAAGGATGCTGAAAACCGGTCCCGTCGCAACAACCTTCGCCTAATTGGGTTTTCGGAGGGCGTGTAGCAGGGTCAAGTGGCGGACTTTGTGGAGCGCTGGATACGCTCCTGGATGCCCGAGGACTCTCTCTCCCCTGGTTCTCGGTTGAGAGAGCACATCGTTCACTTGCTCCCCGCCCGGGCGCCCCTCCCCGACCAATCATCCTGTGGATCCTCAACTTCAAGGATCGAGACGCTGTCCTGGCCGAGTCTCATTAGAAACAGCCTCTCAAACATGAGAACCTGACGATAGTCTTTCCTGACTACACCCGAGAGGTTCAGACCCTCCTCCGTTCCTTCGGAGAGGTCAAACAAAAGCTGCACTCGCTCAACATCCGGTATAGGCTCCTTTTCCCGGCTCATTTGTGAGTGGTTTTCCAGGACAAATCTCTCTTCTTTGACACACCTGAGGGGGCATGGACATGGGCAACATAGGAACGTCCACTAAGAATGTATGTATGTAAGAATGTATGCCCAGAACCCGACGCAATCCAACTGCAATGCCCCGACGGGACATGCCGGTCCTCCGGCCGCGGCGCAGACGCTCCAGTCAACGCAGAGGCCAAAGACGCTCACGCTCGGACTCCCCGATGGGACCTTCACCGAGAACCACACCTGGACTACCGGGCGAACCCTCCCCCGCCAGGCGGTGCTCCAGCTCCTCAGGCCACTCCGACCCCAGAGCTGTTAAACTCACCCGTCCTTTCTGGACCTCCCAGACACTGACCTCTCCCGCAGCCCGACGCTACTCTTGGGACCGGCTTGGACCCTTTGCTGAGCTATTAACTTTTCCTTCGCCTCTTCAGATGCTGACTGGCGTCACCCAATGCTAGCACCCTATCTAACGACGAACTTGTCACCGATGGCTATAGATATGAACATCCTACTAAGAGGAGGGGTCCTCCACGACTTTCCCTGCTTCCAAGCATTGTAGTTTGGTTCTTTGCTTCACTGCTTATTGTTCGGGCGACAGATGCTTCCGCTCCTGAAGTGGGGGGTGGGCGGGTTTGGGGGGGGTTGGGACTGCGGCCCCTGTTTGTATTGGTTTTTATTATCTTTGTTTTCCGCACCAACTTTGTTCCTTTGCATCTGGGCGAATACATGTCACTCGCTGCTGTGGCACCATGTCCACTGGCTCTAGATGTTGTCTCACCTCCACGACCTCTGCCATGCTGGCCGGCGACCTGGCCCCTTACACGGCTTCCCCCTGTCCGGCGATTCTAGAGGGGCGTTGTCGCTCCATATATTGGGGTCGATTAGGATCGCGGACGGACTTGAGTCCGTCCGCAACCCCTGAGGAGGAGGGAACGTCCGCATGGGCTGCGGCGTTCCCTCCGATCAAATTAGGATGTGACCGCCAGGGTGGCGGTCACATCCTCTATCTCTAACATTGCGGCGGGTGCAGCTTCAAGCTGCACCCGCCGCAATGTAAAAAATCCATGCACAGCATTTGCGTGCACAAAGCGGCAGGCACCGCGCGGTGCCTGCTGCATTGTGCACGCAAATGCAGGGGGGTACCATAGGTACCCCCCATGTGCACCCCCCACCCCACCTTCACCCAGGGGGCCCGCAACGGGCCCCCGAAGTGAAGGTCCGTATGCTTTTCCACGGCGGTAAAGCCGCCGCGGAAAAGCATATATTTTCAGACATCCTAATATGCCTGGCGGTGTCTGATAGACACCACCAGACATGTTAGTGCTTTTCCGCCGCGGTCGCCTTCCGACCGCGGCGGAAAAGCGGCGGACAGATTATCAGACCCACCAGCCATCCTAATTTGGCGGTGGGTCTTTGGAGTCTCCGCCGCGGTTTTTCCGCATCCTCCAGGCCGGCGGACACTTCCGCCGGCCCGGAGGATGCGGAAAAACCGCCATCCTAATCGGCCCCTTAGTTTGGAATGTTAATGTTAATGGCCTGCTAGATAAGATCAAGTGCACAGCTGTCCTGAGATATGCCCATACTCCTGCTCCAACAGACCAATCTGCGGGGCAACCACTGTCCCTTCCTTGCGCAAATCTGCTATGGCGCAGTCTGGTACTCTGGGTTTAGTAGGGGGTCAAGAGCAGTAGCTATTTTGGTGCGTCGCACTCTCCCTTTGGTGGCCCGTAAAGTGACACACGACCCTCAGGGCTGTTTTATTCTTCTGGAAGGGGACCTCGGAGATCGCCCTCTTTATCTGCTAGCTGTTTATTCCCCTTCCACCCTGTTGGCTTCCACACTCCAACGGCTTACCTCAGAGGTCGCTGCCCTGCCCTTGGGACTGACCGTTGTCGGGGTGATTTCAATGCAGTTATGGATCCCGCGTTGCCCCCCTCTGCCTGCAGGATTGCCCAATCTAGCCTTCTCTTGACGTGGGCTGCTAGCCTGGATCTCGGGGATGCCTGGAGACTTTGGTACCCAACGGCGAGACAGTACACACATACCTTGGCCTCTCACCACACGCACGTGCGCATAGACTATGTCTTTCTGCCGCCTCAGGACTGACAGACGATTCAAACCATCTCTATCCTCCCCCGAGGCTTGTCAGACCATCCCCGGTGGCAGAAACGCATAGGCTCCCTCCCCCCATCATCTCGCCCAGTCTGGCGACTCAACGCCTGGTTTCTCCAGGACGAGGAGTTTAAGGACCAAATAGGTACTGAGCTTCGCCTTTATTTCACCACTAACCAAGGCTTGGTGTCCTCATTCCGCACCCTCTGGGAGACCGGAAAGGCCTCCATTCGGGGTTTCGCCTGGGGCCAACAAAAAAACACCCGTGCGGCGCGTGACTCTCAACTCACGCTTCTAGAAGCGCAGGCCGCCCAGCTCGAGACACTCCCCCCTGACGACGAGACTGATGCACAGGACAGGAGACCTGCGTTCCTGAGGGATTAGATCAGACAGACCTCCCTGGAAGCTGCCAAATTGCTTTGGCGATCTTCCGTGGCCCGTTGGGGAGACAAAAATTGGAAGCTCCTTCGCCGCCTTGCCACCTACCCTATGGTCAATCGTATAATACCGGAGGTAACTGATACAAGCGGCGAGAACCAACGTGCCCCGACAGCGGTGGCCCAATGCTTTGCCACTTACTATGCTACCCTCTATTCAGCCTGGACGCCTGGTCTTTCACTCCCCGAGCTCCTCCGGCGGGAACGGTTTGCCTCCCGCGCCTTAGTGAGCTTGAGGCAGAGGCGCTAGACCTTCCAATTACCCCTGAGGAGGTGTCTGTCGCCATATCACGCATGGCGGGCGGTAAGACACTGGGCCCAGACAGGCTCCCCCAAGAATTTTATGCGTCTTACCGGGACACCTTGATCTCACCTCTCATCGCAATGTACAAGTAAGAGGTGGAGTGTGGCTCTTTCCGCCCGGAGACAGACCTAGCTACCATTGTAGTGATTCCTAAGTCTCAGCCCCCCTTGAGCTACTGCTCGGAATATCTTCCCATTTCACTAATCGATAATGAGCTCAATATCTTTGCTTCTGTCCTGGCCAACCGCATACGACCACATTTAGCTATCCTGATCCATCCAGACCAATGCGGCTTTATGCCTCTTCGAGGGACCAGGCACTGTCTTAGACGCCTTCATCTTGCCCTTGCGAACCAGCACTTGTTGTCTCCCTACTTTTCTCTCCTTCCTATAGATTTAGAGAAGGCTTTTGATTCGGTTGATTGGGGTTATCTGGAGGCAGTGTTGAAACAGATGGGCTTTGGAATCTCTTTCCGCAACTTGGTGATGACGCTATATCACCAGCCCCGGGCGCAGGGATGCCCCCTCTCACCGATCCTATTTGCTCTGGCAATGGAGCCCCTTGCCTGACTTATTTGATCAGACTACTCCCTCACTGGATGGATATGGCCCGACTTTGACGAGGATAAGATCGCACTCTATGCAGACGATGTACTGCTGTTCATGGCTGACCCGGCCCATTCGGGGCCCAGGTGCCTCCGAGCGCTGGAACTATTTGGGCACACCTCCGGCCTTCAGCTCAGCCCTGCCAAGTCCGTGATGGTCCCTCTTCACTTGTCCCGTGAGTGCTTTGATTGGCAGTCGAAGATTCCCCTCCGATGACATTCCTTCAAGTACTTGGGGATCTGGGTAGCCCTTCTCCCTGACCTCGCTTGGTCATTGAACATCACCCCCCTGGTTGGCGGGTTCGTGCTGATATCCTTAAATGGCGTACGCTGCCCCTAAACCCTCTAGGGAGGATAGCACTTTTTAAAATGATGATTTTACCTCGCTTTCTTTATATGCTCCAAAATACACACCTCTGCTTTGCTATGTCTTGGTTTCGTGAAATGGATGGTCTCGCCACCAAGTTTTTTTTTGGGGGGGGGAGGCACAGGCTGGCCCTGGCCCAATGCCAAATCCCACCTTTTGATGGGGGTCTTGGGATGATGAGTCTCTATCTCTACTACTTATCAGCTAGGCTCCTTACGGTTCACGATTGGTTTAACGACGGCTGGTTCGACCCGGCATACCGCCTGGAAATGCACACTTTGGGCTTCTCCTCTATCCAGGGGATGCTGTATGGCGACATTGTTCCCCGGGCTCTCCCTGAGGTCCCACGTGGAGTACTGCTGGCCTGGCGGGCCTCACTGCGTCATACCCGCTGGTCTGGTACGCTGACTCCATATACTCCCTTGTGGTGCGGTACCAGGCACCGAGAGGTTGCTTTCCTATTAGGGTTCCGGCCCTGGGACCTCATCAGTATCTCCCTGCGGGGCGATGTCTGGAGTGGTACCCATCTGCGCTCCTTTAAGGATTTACAGGCCAGACACTCCCACTCCTCTCAATTTTTCTGGTACTTGCAGCTGTGCAATGCCCTGCGCCCATATATTCCAGATGGCACTTCCTTGCCAGAATATAGTCCACCCGAAGTGCAGGTCATGACTGGGGATTTGGGGAGAGGAGGGATTTCCCGCATCTATCGTTCACTCACCAACAACACCCCCAACTCCCTCTCCCAACTCTGAGACAAGTGGGAGGGTTGGCTTGGAGCACTAGAGGACGCTGACTGGAGAGACGCCCTGATGGCCCCTAAAACAATTGCGGTCTCAGCGAGGCTTCGGTTGGTTCAAATATACTTCCTACATGCTGCCTATCATACACCGCTGCGTCTCCATCGCTCAGGGCTTCGGGCTGACGCTCTCTGTCCCCGCTGCCCCCAATCTCCTGCAGATTTCTATCACATGGTATTGCTTTGTCCTGCGATACAGGGGTATTGGGATGCCTTAACGGGGGACCTCACTGAGGTCTTGGGCTGGGAGGTTCCTCTTGATCTTATGCGTGTTCTCCTGGGCATCACTGAGAGGTTGGATGGCAACAGGGCCGAGAAACTTTTCCTTAATACAGTATTGGTGGTAGCCAAGAGAGACATTACAGCTCACTGGTTGGACACTATCGCACCCACGTTGACGCGCTGGCTCAGGGGGGTGGATTGGTGTGCCACACAGGAACAGTCTCTTTACGTGGCCAGGGGATGTCCTAAGAAATTTCACCGAATCTGGGGCAAATGGGTTGGAGTGCTAGAAGACTAATGTGGATTGCTGCGATCTCTGGATTGGAAGTGGATATGCTGACACTGGACTTTTCTGTGTCTACCCTTTTATGCCCATGTGATGTGTTTTTGCCTTGGTCTAGCCTTTTAAGATGTAAATCTGAATGAATGGTGCTGTTTCCCTTGTTACATTCAAAACTCAATAAAATTCATTGTCAAAAAAACAAGACCATAACTAATTTGCAAGGAATAAAGTGCAAAATAGTGTCTAAAAGCAGAAAGCGCCAACTGCGCCTATCTCGTCACGCTGCACCATGTCAAAATCAAAAGATCTGGCCAACCGTGATGAAGCGCAGGCCGGATACAGTCCCAGATTATTCCCCGCTGATGTTTTACGTTACGTTTTGGGGCAAGAATCCCGTTAACGTTGGAGAAAGTGCGAAGAACAGGCCCGGCATCACAGACGGGCGGGCCGGAGCTGCGCATGGGCAGTTTTCCACCAGCGGTCGATGCTGTGGTGCGAAGAGACTGGCTGGCGGTGCTTTGTGCTGTTTGAGTGCGAGCAACGCTGTCTCAGCTCAAACTGGCCCGTTTGTGAAAAGCCTAAAAGCTTGATTTTAGCTCGCTGAGCCACACCAAGGGTCCAGGACCTAAGGTGCACCACTTGGGGGTCAGGAATATGCTGCAGCTCAGCCCAGGAGCTGTTTGAGGAGCCTTTTATGTCCATAAGGCTCAGATCAGGAGGACAGCAGACTAACCCTTTCAGCAGCACCGCAGTCAGATCAGGAGGCCAGCAGACTAGCCCTTTCAGCAGCACCGCAGTCCTTCTTCCTGGCAGAGTATCCACACTTCTAGAAGTATACTAAAGAGTTGGTGTCTGTGGTCCTCTTTTTATATCCTGGTGCCCTGGTTCTGGAAGATGGGAAAAGCTTCTAGACAGTGGCTTTGAAGTGCATGGGGAATTCCCTGCCTCCCCTGCCCTGGCTCTAAGATGGCTGCAGTAACAGTGGGGCGTTTTTAGAGCCTTTGTGTGAAGGTAGAGCACATGCTACTCAGTTGTACCCCCCATCCTATCTGTAAACGGTCCTTCCAGGCACACCTAAGCAGTTTAAAACTGCATTTAGATTGCATTGGCAGGCCTCGATATGTTTAAGGTACTACTTAAGTGAGTGGCACAAAAAGTGTTGCAGGTCCGCAGGTAGCATTTAATTTACAGGCCCTGGCTATATGGTATACCACTCTTCAATAGACGTGCAGGTAGATTAGATATGTAAATTGGATATAAGGCACTTGTACCATGTTTAGAGGGGAGAGCACACACACGTTAGTACTGGTTAGAATTGGTGAAGTGCACAGAGTCCTATGCCCAACCAAAAGAAGTTCAGCAAAAATGGAAGAGGTGAGGCAAAAGGTTGGAGGAAACCACCCTAAGGCTGTCTGGTCTAACACGGGCCCCCCAGCTGAATGCGGGAGAACTGCCCAACCCCTTAGGAGTTCTCTTCACGAAGGTGGAAAAACCTGGAGAGACCATCGGCAGTGGCGTGGCCTGGGCCAGGGTGGTGTTCCACCTTAAAGTCCAGTCCCTGTAGGGAAACGGACCACCTCAACAATTTTGGATTCTCACCCCTCCTTTGCATTAGCCACCTGAGGGGCCCGTGGTCTGTTTGAAACCGGAAGTGCGTCCCAAACAAGTATGGTCACAACTTCTTCAGGGCCCAGACCATAGCAAAGGCTTCTCACTTAATAGCACCCCACCTCTGTTCCCTGGGAAGTAGCCTCCTAGAGAGGAATGCTATAGATTGATTTAGGCCCTCCTCAATTAACCGTGATAAGACCTCCCTTTCACCATGCTCTGAGGCATCTGTATAGACAATAAACTCCTGGGAAAAGTCAGGGGCTTGAGCCCAGGTGCTGTGCACATGGCCTGTTTTAGGGAATCAAAGGCTTTCTTACAGGCATCTGTCCAGATCACATATAGGCAGCTTCTTGGAAGTAAGCTCAGTCATGGGGGAAACAATGGTGCCATATCCCTTGACAAACCTTCTGCAGTACCCAGTAAGACCCAGGAAGACCCACACTTCTGTTTGAGTATTTGTGGCCTTCCAGGCCAGGTAGTCTCTGTTTTGGCATGGAGGTGCTATACCTTACTCCAACCCACCAGGTGTCCCAAGTACACCACAGACCCCTGCCCTATCTGGCACTTACTGGCCTTAATAGACCTGCCTGTTGCAGGACCTGAAGCACTCCTGCAGGTGAAATAGTTTGTCCTGCCAGGTGCTGCTGAAGAAAGCTATGTTGTCTAACCCAGCAGCACTGAAGGCCTCCATCCAAGGCAAGACCTGGTTCACCAGCCTCTAGAAGGTGGCAGGGGCATTTGAGTTCAAGGGGCATCACTTTAAACTGGAAATGGCGCTCTGAGGTAGAGAAGGCTGACCTCTCTTTAGGCCCTCGTTCAGGACAGTCTGCCAGTGCCCTGAAGTCAAATCAAAAGTGTTCAGGAGCTTGGCAGCCCCTAACCTATCTATGAGGTGATCCGCTTGGGAGATGGGGTGTGCAACAGTCTTGGGGCCATATGTATGATACTTTGCTTTTGCGATTCTCAAATAGCGATTTTTGGCGAATATATATGTAGGATTCGCAAATAATGTTGCGAATCCTACATATTCCTTAAATGCAAATTGCAAATTGCAATTCGCAATTAAGGAATACCTCCCCATTCATTCCTCTGGGCCTAGAGGCCCATAGGAATGAATGGGAAGACATTCTCAATTTGCTATTCTCAATTAGAGAATCGCAAATTGAGAATGCAATTGCAAGGGTGCCAGGGTGTCAAAAGGACACCCTGTTGCATCCCTTTAAATGTGCGTGTGTGCACAAGTGGCACACATCCGTGCCCTAGCCTGGCAGGTGGACAAGTCATACAAAATACAACAGTAGCTGTCCTCATCTGTGGTCAACAAAAGTGGGTGAGAAGCCTGTCAAAGGTCTTGTCCTGCCCCAGATGTATCTCATCAGCCAGCCCTAGTAGGAAGCCCCTGTAACATTGGGGAACTACCAATACATGAATTGCCCCATGCTCAGGAGCCTTAGGCACTATACAGTTGGTCATTCTTCCAATATATGAGGTGATTTCCAGAGGTGTCACCAATTGCCTGGGCCAGCTTGGTGCCTCAGGCCCTCAAGGGTTGGACACTCCTTCTGTACTTAGCAGAGCTCCTCCCTGGTGGTCCCTATTTCCACTTGCCATCCAGCAAGTCCAGGCAAGGTACATTGGGAGGAAATGTCCTCCCCTGCAGGCTCCGGGGTGTCTCCTCCTGTGCCGGGGGACATTGAGGGGCTGGCTTCTCACGCCCCTTGCCCTTCCCTTTCCAGGTACCTGTACGGCCATTGTTCCAGGCTCCAGACCTTCTTGACTCCGCTTCTGGACAACCATTGACCTTGTGGTTGCATAGATTCACTCAGGCAATACTAACATTTCCAGGTGTGACCTGAGCACTGCTTCCTTCCAGGCAGTGTGCTTCAAGTCATTCTCCACCAAACAGTCCATGGGTATAGCAGTGCTCAGAGCAACCTTCAGAAGACCTCAGACCCGCCCCCTGCCCCTGCACTCAAAGGGGACAAAAGCCGTAGGGTGGTGGCTCTCCCCGCTGCCTGCTACCACAAACTCGTCAAATGTAGTGGGGTATGACCTGCTCTGAGAACTCCAGATGACACCCGATAGTAGTCATACTGGCTCCTGTGTCCCTCACAGCCTCCACACTCTGCACGTTGATGGTGGCCCACTGCCCATACTTTGAAGTATTAGAAGGCATGTTGGCTTTGGGGACATCTGTGTATCACCCTGGAACACTAGGGTAACCTCACTATTCAATTCAATTCAAATAACTTTATTCGATTGTAAACGTAACAATCATAAAAGTACATAACATCAACATACATTTAAAAACAATCCAAGGATTCATTTGACAAGTGAGGAATCCAGTGCACAGTATTAATTGAAAAAGTAGAAAGCAGCGGGCAACATGAACATATACATTCTAAAAATCACATTAAAAACATAAATAATTTCATTGTAATTTCATAATAAAAAGTTAAAAGTGCATAAGGCATCGTTACAACATAATTATCCATCCATGCTTTTCCTAAAGGTGATAGCTGATTTTAAAAAGTTACAGACAAATAAAGTGCAGTCACATTTCAGCAATTGAAGATAATAAAGTGCGGGTTTGATTTGTGCAAAGTTCAATTTTTTGAGGCACGGCTTTAGATATAGTTTCCGTGGTAAGGAGTAATAAGGGCAAATAAATAAAAAGTGTGCCAGATCTTGCGGAGACTTCCCGTCGCAGCCGCAAGCTGGCAACACCTCACCCCGATGGGCCCCACTTGGGACCGCCAATAGAAGATGGAATAGGTCAAAGCGGAACCTTGTTAACAAAAAACGTTCATAGCCAGTCATATGCCATGACAAGTAAGGTTCCATTTGGGGACAGGTTTTGAGAAGCAAGTGTTTCCTGACACTGTCCTTCTGTAGCTCGACCTCTTCTCTATCTGAACATCTTAATATTAGCAAGGCATTTTTCACAAGGATAACATCGGGTTTCGTGATCACGTTAGGACTAAAAAACAGTTCAGGCCGGCCAATTGCCGTCAGGCAGTCCTTTATATACTTCAACCACGGAACTTTAAACCTCCCATCAAGTGTTAAAGCTTCTTTCAATAAGGCTTGAGTGAGGGGTATATCTATATTAAGCCAACAATTCAACCAACATACTACTGGGTTCACTGCTATTCTGTCACTTAAATAGGGGACACCCAGCTCCTCATGTACCGAAAAGTTCCCTGTACCCCTTGGAAGCCTCAAAATCTTTTTCAGGACATTATTTTGTGTGACCTCTAGGTCCTTTATCTTGCAGTGGCCCCAAAGTTCACTACCATAGCAGGCGACAGCAACACTTTTTGCCTGATATAGTTTAAGCAGGGCGGCCGTTGGGCAATTTCCAATTTTTTTCCCAAAGCCTACAATGGCCGCATTCACACGTGTTGCCTCACCCTTCTTTTTGGTGACTGCGGGCCCCCAAGATAGTTTATGATCCAAGAGGACTCCAAGATATGAAAAGCTGTTAGTGGTAGGGATTTTCTCACCATTTAGACTGAAGGAGTTTATTTTCCGTGTACCCTGACCTATTTTCATGGCATAGGACTTAGAGTTGTTAATGCTTAGGCCACGGGACTCCATGAACTCAAAGAAGGAATTTAGTAATTTCTGGAGGCCATTTGCTGTTCTCGAGATGAGTACAGCATCATCTGCATAAAGCAGCACTGGAACCCCTTTGCGCTCTACAGAGGGGTAGTCTGCTTCTGTTTTTAATAGAAATTCCTCCAGTTCATTGATATACAGATTGAAGAGGAATGGGGCCAGGATGCACCCCTGACGTACACCCCGATTGATTCTAAATTCGTTCGTTACTTTTAAATCTTGGGTGTATCGAACATTGGCTCTTGTATCTGAATGTAGGTCGGCCAGAAAATTAACAAGATTCCTCTCTACGCCCATTTTTATCAGAGTAGCCCATAAAATGCCTCTGTCCACACAATCGAAGGCAGACGATAAGTCCATAAATGCCAGGTAAACAGTTCCTTTTTTGGCCAGGGTATATTTACTTAAGATCAAATACAGGTTCAGACACTGTGTGATTGTCGAGTGACCGGGTCTGAAGCCGTATTGTATAGGTGATAGGATATTGTTTACTTTGGCCCATGTGGATAACCTGTTTAGAATTATGCCGCCTACCACTTTGGCTACTGAGTTTATTAGAGATATCGGCCTATAACATGATGGGCTACTGCGATCCCCCTTTTTAAAAACAGGGACTATAGTTGATAGCCCCCACGCTTTTGGACACCCCGTATTCACTGCTGCGTTCACTACCGCCGTGAGAACGGGAGCCCAGAAGGGGACACTAGACTTAAAAAGGTCCGGTGGTAAGCCATCTGGGCCCGGGGCCTTGTTGCTAGTTAGTCCCTGGATACCCCTTTCAACCTCATTAACTGTGAAGCATAGAGAATTATCGGATGGGGTTAAAAGAGCATTTTCTGCCCGCTGCTCATTACTTTTAAAAATCACACTGAAGTGGGACATCCAGTCCTCCTCTGAGATGTTAGTGCCAAGGGCTGTGTCATTAGGATTATCAAACAAGGGTTTGTTGATAATTTGCCAAAACTTACTGCTATTCCCCAACACTGCGGGGTCAAGAAGGGACTCTATGGTTTTAGCCTTAATTTCTTTTTTCCTAGCGGCTTGTGCCTGTTTGTAAAGCAAACGCAGGTTTTTGATTAAAACAAAATCTCTGTGTTTAATTTTTAAGGCAGTCTTCAGATCTCTACTTGCCTTAGAGCAGTTATGATCAAACCATTTAGAGTTGTTTCCGCTTTGTACTTTAGTTGGTGCTGTTAACATAGTTCCAATTATTGATGCTATCCCCTCAAAACCGGACAAGATGTTCTCGGGGGATGAGTGGGAAGATGTACAAGTTAACAACTCCTTTTCGCATGCATTATTTATTTTAATGTATAGCAGATCTTGATTTACCATTGTCCATTTTATGCGGCGTCTGCCGTTTATACAGCTCATCATTCCCCGATCGATTCGGGGCAGTTGTTGTTTAAAAAAGGTTCCACCCAAGTTGATAGTTAGGGGGTTATGGTCACTGTAGACACTCAACAGTATGGAGAAGTTCGAGACCCATATTACAAGCTCAGTGGAGACTAGTATATAATCTATAAAGGATCCCTGACCAAAGCCTTTAAAGGTTGGAACATCGTAGACTTTTGATTCAGAGACCAGGGACATGGCTACAGTTAAGTTATTTTCATTCACTAGATCATTTAAGTTCTTACCTCCCCTAGTATGGGCAAAATGGAAACCTTCTATGTTATTACATCCCAGGGAACCCATTGGGGTAGAGCCAGGATTACCACATGGGTGTATATTAAAATCTCCTACAATCAACAACTTTCGTGACACAGTAACCTCACTAGTTTCCCCCACACAAACTAGGGCTCCTCTCCAAGCTGGCTGTTGGGTATACACCAATTGTACCATGTTTAAAGGGGAAAGTACAAACACTTTAGCACTGGTTAACAGAGGTAAGGGCACATAGTCTAAGGGCCAACAAAAATAAGTTCAGTAAAATTGAAGGAGGTGAGGCAAAACGTTTTGGGGAAGACCATCCTAAGACTAACAGGTCTAACAGTATTATATTCACACATTCACTTCTGCATTTCAACTAACCCAGTAGATCGTTGGACTATTCTTCACAACATACACCTCCTGGCGGAACACCTCAGAGGAGTCGCCAATGACTTTGCACATCTCTTAAGCCAGACAAATCTGGTTAGCAGAGGTAAATGGCACAGAGTCTTAGGGGCAACAAAATAAGTTCAGTAAAATTGGAGGAGGTGAGGCAAAACATTTAGGGGAAGACCACCCTAAGGCTGGCAGGTCTAACAGTATTATACTCACACATTCCCTTCCACTTTCTAAAGTAGCGCAATAGATCATTAGACTATTCTTCACAACATACACCTCCTGGTGGAACACCTCCCAGGAGTAACCAGTGACTTTGTGCACCTCTTAAGCAAGGATCATCAACAAGTAAACAAGTGGAAAAGCCACCCTCAAGTCCTACAAACATACTTTCGCAAAATGGTGCAGTAGACCTCTTCGCAATAAAGGAAAACTGAAATTGCCAAATCTTCATCTGCAGGGATCCCACAGTCCATAGGCAATACACTATTGATGAGTTGCTCAGGGATATTTGCATACGCTTTTCCGCCCCTCCCACTCATCTGATATGTGGCCAGGAAGATACAAGAATGCACAACAAGGCTCATTCTAGTGGCACCAACTTGGGCTAAGCAACATCGGTTCTCAGCTCTGCTAGAGATGTTCATCTCACCTCAAGAGAGACTACTTCCGCTCACAGTGGATCTTGTCACTCAACACAAAAGACTCACAAAACACCCAGACTCCAACAAGCAGAATCTTGCAATTTGGTACCTGAGGTCATAGAGTTTGATTACTTAAATCTTACAGATGAAAATATGCGAGGAGCTGCAGGCGCGCTGCGGTAGGGAGGACGGTGGCAGAGTCTCCCCGACCCGCTTCACGCACAGTGAGACATTTCTGAGCTACGATCTATGTTGCTTTCCTGAATTTTAAAAGTTGCTGAATTTAATTTTTTATCAAGTGCTTACCGCATTTTGCACCGTTGCTGTTTTAGATTTCTTTGTGCCATAAAGGGGAACTAAGGGGGCCGGCACTTATCTCAGGGAAGCCCGTGCACAATGTTGGGATCCTGCCCGCCCCGGTCCGACTCGGTAGCCAGTACCGTTGAGCGGAGGGCGGGACAGGGAGAACCAGGTACTTCCGCCCACTGGAGCGGTTAGCGCTCTAGCTGTTGTACGGGAAGGGCTATTTAGCCCTCTCATCGCTCTGAGCGTGCAGCGGTTGCGCGCAGGGGAGCGCCTAAGACAAGCCAAAGAGAAGCCCGTCTGCGCCCGTCCGCGACAGGAAGGGGCCAGGGGCCATGACCCCTACATCTGTAGACAGAGGCTGCTGCACTCCTGAACGGGTTAGTTACTCAGCTCAAGCACTATTAGATCTTCAGATTGCCCCTCTGTTGGGCTGTGCTAGGGAGACTGGATCACTCCCGGAAGGACCGTTCTCCTGTCGGCATTGCAAATTTCAGGCACCATTTGTTGATGACTATTATCAACCAGGAACTCTCGCTGCCGCCAACCCACAAATAGGGTGGAATAATTTGCTTTGCAATGTTAGATCGCTGTCTAAATATCACACAGAGGTCTGGGATCTTATTTCCACGTTACAACCCGACCTGTGCTTCCTGACGGAGACGTGCTTAAACCCTATTCGGCCCCTGCAATCACCCTTGGGATACCAGAAGGGTACAAAATAGTAAGGTTGGATCAACCCACTAAAATGGGTGGTGGCATTGCCATAGTTCATAGATGTAGCATTACCATTTCTATATTGGACCAATGCTGCACTGCAGGTATGGAATTGATGATTTTTAGGATTGATACTTCGGCTAGGACTAGTTGGAAAGGGGCCTTGGTCTATCGCCCCCCTGGCCCTTGCACAACCTTTTCCGTTTCCTTAGTGGAAGCATTGGCCTCACATATTAATCCTGGCAATGATTTCTTACTCTTAGGGGATTTTAATGTATACAGCGAACGATTGGATAACGTGGAGGCCCAGTCCCTGTTGGCCGATCTTTCCCTACTAGGGCTAACGCAGTACAACACTGGCCCCACTCATCTGGCAGGACATACATTAGATCTAATCCTCTTCAATTCCCCTAAAATTGTGTGCTACCCTCCTAAACAGGTCAATTGGACAGTTCATTAAATTATAGAATTTGCGATGCCCAATTTGACCAAACCCCTTAACCTGCCCTCATCGCTACCTCTGTGGCGGAGACAATGGCATAAAATGTCACAGGAGGTCTTCCAAGAGAGATTTGTTGAACCCCGTATTGCACTTTCTGACAATATCGAGATGGCCCTATCCAAATACAACCTTGCCATCGATTCGGTGGTAGAAACCATCGCCCTCCTGAAATTATGTAAATTGCGCGCTGCGCAACAGCAAGAAGTATGGTTCTCTGACCAATTACGGTCCCGGTATGGTTCTCTGACCAATTACGGTCCCGTAAAAGGGCTTGTAGGAAACTTGAAAAGGTCTGGAGATTGTCTCATCAGGAGGCTGATAAAAAATTCTACTACACTGCTTTGACCTCCTATCATAAGGGTATCAGAGCAGCACGCAGGGATTACATTGCCTCTCAACTTACGGAGGCAGGCAATGCCCCTAAGGTCCTGTACCAGATCCTTCAAACTTTCATTAAACCTACAGCCTGTGAGAGCCCCGATGTATCATCGCAACAATTATGTGATGACATTTCCCTTTATTTTACTAATAAGATAGACAGAATTTATGACAAAATCTCTGACGCTAGTCTATCCACGGGGCGGCCTTTGGTACCACCTCAGGAAAAGAGAGTAGCCAATCTCACCGTGCTTACCAAGTTTCTGGCTGCTTCTGTGGATGAGGTGGAGGACCTTATTGGTCAAATTAAGAGTGGCTGTCCATCAGATCTCATTCCAGCTAGAATTATGCCAGTGGTTGGCAGGGTGCTCGGTCCTGTGATCCAGTCCCATGCTCTTTGGGGAAGCCAAAATGCTGTGGACCCCTGATTGGTGGCCTTCCGATCTAGGCTCTGCTCCTAGCCCTAAACAGGTGGTGAAGAACTTGGGGGTGCGACTGGACCAAGATCTATCTTTGAAGGACCATGCAAATTACACAATAGGGTCCTGCTTTCACGTGATCGGATTACTCCGTAAAGTGTATCCCCTCCTTCCAGATACTACTAGAAAAACTTTGGTCCAGGCTCTGGTGCTCAGCCGCCTGGACTATTGTAACGGGCTGCTGGTATCAGCCAATGAGGGTATACTTAGCAGGCTTCAAGTGGTACAAAACACTGCTGCAAGGTTGGTTCTAAATGCCCCTCCCAGATCCCCCTCACGCCCCCTGCTAGAAATATTGCATTGGTTACCAATCCGCCAAAGGGTCAAATTTAAGACCTGTTGTGATGTCCATAAGGGTCTGCATGGGCTGGGTCCCTCGTATCTGGCTGGAAAATGTATTCCTTATAACACAGCCCGCACCCTTCGTTCCAGCAACCAGTTGCTTCTCCAAGTCCCTTTGGTAAGAAAGGCAAGACAGGGTGGTAAAGCCCTATCTTCCATTGATCCAGCACTATGGAACAACCTCCCTATCTTTCTTAGGCATTGTACGGACCACTTAACATTCAGGAAAAGGCTGAAAACCCTTTTGTTTCAGTCTTAATCTCTCACCTAGGTCTTAGCTCTCTAATTCCATCTTCACGGGCGTTGGGCGCAGAGATGCTCCTTCGGGAGTCGATTCAAGCGCGGTACAAATCCACAAATAAATAAATAAATAAATAAATATGGCTATTCGGGCGACACGGAGACCTACCGAACGTGCATGCTGTGGTGCTAAGAGGAAGTGTTTCAGCTACTATTGTCTCAATAAGTATATCAACTCACTACAGCTAAATGAGCAAGATATAATGTCTTACCTCCTACACTTACAAAAGGCAGGATTAACATTCACATCTATAAAGCTCCATCAGGCACCAGTAGCAGCATACATGCAAAATGAAAAACGTTTGTCAATATTTTCAAATCCAGTCATAAAGACTTTAATGGAGGGCCTTAAAAGGAGAACACCACCTAGAACACCTCCAGCACCAAGGCAGAACTTAAATATAGCGCTAACATGGTATATGGGACCAGCCATTAGAACCTTTGCATTCCTTGGATTTCAAATTATTAACATGGAAATTGGCCTCTTAGAGGCTATTACCTCTTTGAGAAGAGTCAGTGAGCTACATGTTCTCAGTATCCAAGAACCTTTTATTCAAGTATATAAAGATAGGGTAGTTCTAAGAACCAACCCAAACATTTTACCAAAAGTAATATATCTATTTCACTTCAATCAGTCTATAGAGTTACCAGAATTGTTTCTGAAAGCAGATTCTGTGACACAAAGGCATTTACATAAGTTAAATGTTGAGGGTATGTATGCACAACATTGATAGGACAAAAGAATTCCAAAGACTGATCAAGTGTTTGTGGCAAATGCAACACCACAAAGACTACAGGCAATTTCTAAAGCAGATGTTGCAGATTCATTGTAAAATATATTCAAACCTGCTATGCAAAAGCAAAAAGTGCTCTCTGTACCTCCACTAACACATTTTACACCCAAAAAGGGAGCTACTATGGCCTTCTTGTGTAACATTCCTATATCTGACATATGTAAGGCAGCGATGTGGTCAAAACCCCACACCTTCACTAAACACTACTGTTGGCTATATTAGCAAGACAGCTGGCTCTGGTTGGTCAAACAGTATTGAGAACACTTTTTCAAACATCTGTCTCAACTGTCCACTAACCTCTGCTGGTAAGATACTGTTTTATAGTCTGTGCAAAGCATAGATATCTGTAGCTAAATATGCTACAAACAGAATATTACCCTGTAAGCTTCTGTTCGTAGCGTGTAGTGCTGTAGATTAACATGCACCCTCCCATCTCCTCATGGATGGGCAGTGTAGGAGAGTAGGGTCTGCAATCCTATGATCACCCAGATTTTTGCTTTTTGCTGCACTGGTTTACGACTTTCCCTGGCTGTGGGCCTGCTAATCAGATCCACAGCCTAGCTGTTCTCTCTATCCAAATTGTACTCAGGTACTGAATTGGCACTGGGCCCTCTCCAAGTCCCTGTACCCAGGGCTGAGGTGCACCCAGAAGTCTCCCAGGGGCTGAAGCATGTATTGTGCCACCCCTGGACTGACTAACTAAACTGACACAACTGGCTGCACGACAGCTGGGGCAAGGTGGTGTACTCACCCTTTGCTTTAGATATAGTATACCTATATCTAACCCTAAAATGGACACACAGATCTCCTATCAGTCACTCCTATGGCAGGCCTTAACAATCCTGAAGGCAGAGTGCTTGGAATCGTGTGAGATGGTGCTCTGGCATGAGCTGAGCCTGTCTGCGGCTTTCGGGATCTATCCCTTAGCCGTTTCCATGATATCGCATACCATATACTATTAAGTGCATTATAATCCTCGCGGTTATATGCCAACTCTGGTATCGCTTTATCAAAACATGTCGAGTAAGGTGTCATACGAATTGGAATACTAACCCCTCGCCAATTCTGGCGACGGGGTTAGCATTCCACCCTTCTAGAGGGACACGACATGTATGTAACCTCTAACCCCGGTTAAAGTCAAACAGAGCCTCAGCTCCACAAAATGGATGCAAGTCTGCCCTCCTGCTGCTGGGAGTCCTCCCAGAGCAGGAGATAAGGACAAAGGGTTTCCTGCCAGGGGCGGTGCCAGCACCGTCCCAGACAGGATTTTGTGTATCCTAGGTAGGCAGGGCTTCAGAGGAAGGTGACTGCAAGTGGCACCCCGGTGCTCACTGTGCATAGGCCGGCTGAAACCAGTTCCAGGGGCACTCCAGCCCCTGGCCTGGGGAAAACCCGCCAAAGGAGAGGGGTGTAACCACCCCCCTCCTGGTCCCACCCCTAGGGCAGGACTTAGTCGCGTGCCAGCCCCCTTTTCCCAGATAAAGGTAGGAGCAGGCCCCCTTCCAAATTAGATCATCTTTGGAATCAAGACACGACTTTCTACGAAAGGACATCAAGATTTCTTCTTCAAGATTCTCCCTTGTGACTAAGGAGTAGTCACCCTGCATCCGCAGGCACCATCCGAAGAACACTGCGGTCTGCTGTAAGTCCTTCCTCCGGAATCCGACTGCCCAGCTCGACAAGACCCGGCTTCCCTGGCACCTCCGACCTCTACTCACCTCTACAGCCAAGCTGAGAACCGTGAGTGCGACGAGACCTCAAGGGACCAACTATTGCCAAGACTGCACGACTTCTGCACAGCAAGCCCGCCGAGTAATCTCCTGGCGAGTGCTTTGGGGTCCGAGAAGCCCCAACCCTGAGCAGCTCCAGCACCGAAGAGCAGCCCCCCAGCATCTCCACGATCGGCGTGGGGCCCTTCTGCTTTTTGCTGCTCACCGCGTTGTTTGGCTACTAGCCCGCTGGCTTGTGGCCTTCTGAACGACGCCCGACGACATCACTGCTGCTAGTCTGGTTGCTCCAGACTGGCCCTTGCCCCCTTCCAGAAGAGGAGCACCCCGGACCCTCCTGGTCCACTCAAGACGCCATTTTGAGTCCACCGCGTGGGCTTGAATTAGCCAAGGCTTTGTTGCCCAATCCTGGGTTCTTCGACGCCGACAGCTTCATCCATCGTGGGACAGCTCGCCTCTCCATCCTGGTCGCCGACAACGCCTCCTGGTCTGTGAGATCTGCAGAGCACAGCGTCGCCCACTCTCCTAGTCGAGGTGACTACCATCCGGTGCCCGCCTGGTGCCCACTGACTACTGGCTAGTAGTCACGAACTTGGTCCCCTCTGCTTTCAGGTGTCATCCATCTTCAAGATCCAGGCTTGGATCAACTCGAACTCTCTTCACTGGTCGCCTGCCAGCATCTTTCTTCCAGGCTCCTGGTTCGTCGACGAGGATTCCCGACGTCTTTTGAGACCTATGCAGCTGCAGCCCCTGGGCTAGGTAACTTCGGCATTTCGGTGCCCCAGCATAGCCTCACTATCCAAGGGTCAGGATCCACTGTCGTTTTCTTCCTACCAGGTCGGGTTCGCCCGTAAACACTAACTTTAACTTTACTAGCTATCATAGACTTTGTCCCGCATCCCGCGTGAGAGTGCACACTCTGCACCCGAGTCCCCTGGGTCTCCTAGAAGTAATCTAACGATTCCATAGTCAAGTCCTAGCGATTCCAAAGCCTATTAGTACTGTACTTACCTGCTCGTAATTTCGCATTCCACTTTTAGAGTATATGGTTTTTCGTGCCCCTCGGGCATTTGTATATACTGTGCTAACTTAAGTATTTTCGTAAGAGTTTTGTTGTGTGCCTAGCACCCTGTCCTCATAAAGAGTACAGGGCTGTTGTAATTCTAATAAATACACTGTTTATTTTCATAACACTTGTGTGGTGTCCTTTCACTGGGTGTTCAAGGGGTAATGTGATGGTAAAACAGCTGGCTTAACACGCCCTCTAGAGTCTTAGCCTTAGACTGCTCGTATCCATGCTACTAGGATAGCTGGTCTATAAGGTTGACTTACAACCAATCATCAATAAGGGTTGTTTGGACTGATATATAGTGATCACTAGAATAGTGAGCACTGCACATCAGGCCAACTTCTCACATTGGTGAGCAGCGGTTGGGATTTGAGCTTGCTGTTGTTTTACCACACATATCCTAAGAATATCTTGTGAAAGATCACATAAGTACTAAAGGTACATATAACTTAGCTTAGAATACTCTGAGTTCTACTGAACCAGCTGTTGTAGCTCCTAGGGCCTAGCACACCCTAAACTACAACTCTAGCAAGGGATCAGTAGGCAAACATATAGTGTAGGTAAGTGCACCACTTACACCTCACTAGAAAGAGCATGTCTACCCAAGGAGAATCTACTGAGACTCCCCTTGTGGATGTTGACCCTCCACAGGTCAAATCAAGATATGCAGCTCTCAGTTTTCAGGAGATGAGACAAGTGTGTACCTCCAGGAAACTGAAACAGGGGTCTAACCCCACCATTCCCTTTCTGATAGGTCTCTTAGAGACTTATGATGCGAGAAAGCTTTCTCAGCTAGAGGGGACTATGCCAGCCTTAGAGGGTACCTCTGGGGATCCAGACCTCCCCAACATTGCCAATGCAGTTGAGGAGGAGGATCAAGGGGAACTCTCTGGGGACGAGGTAGACAAAGGTCTTGAGGTAGTCAGAAGGCTAACTAGGGCCAACTTAGACTTGCTTGGGCTAGGATCTGGGGGACCCCCAGTACTGACCCTAAGTAGGCCTAACCTTGGAGTTAGGAGAGATAGATCTCTTTCTAGGGACTCCAATAGATCTCTGCACTCTAATGCCTCTTCTCAGAGGAGAAGGAACTCTCCCCAGAGGAGATTGACTTCCCCTCAGAGAATGGAGCATGAAGCTAGGATGAGACAGGCTACTCTGAGGATTGAAAGGGAAGAAATTGCCCTGGCCAAAGAGAAGCTTGCCTTGGCTAGAGAGCAGCAGATGAGTGGGTTAGCTCCCACTGGTGGCAGCAATCTCCCAAGAGATAGAGAGAAGGGTTTAGATACTAAACGCCTGACTAAAATAGTGCCCCCCTTTAAGCAAGGGGATGACATCCAGAAATGGATGGCTGCTCTAGAGAGGGCCTGCACTGTGCAGTGCATTCCCCGGAGTCAGTGGGCAGCTATACTGTGGCTCTCCTTTGATGGTAAAGGTAGAGATAAGCTCCTCACTACAAGAGTGGAGGATGCTAATGATTACCAGGTCCTGAAAAATGCACTGATTGATGGGTTTGGTTTAACCACTGAGCAGTACAGGTTGCTGTTCAGAGACACCCAGAAAACTCAGTCTCAGGACTGGTCTGACTTTGTGGATTGTGCCACTAAGGCTTTGGAGGGCTGGTTGCTGGGTAGCAAGGTTACAGATTACACATGATTGTATAATCTTATGATGAGAGAACACATTTTAAACAATTGTCAGAACCAGTTGTTGCACCAGCACCTTGTTGATTCAGATCTGACCTCTCCCCAAGAATTGGGAAAGAAGGCAGACAAATGGGTCAGGACAAGGATCAAGCAAAACCAGAACCAGAACCAGGGTGGTCAGAAGAAAGCAGACCAGAAGGGTAATGTTAAGAGTGAACAAAATGACCAGAAGTCTTCACCAGGTCCCCAACAAACCAAAGAGGGTGGGGGTCAGGCTTCCCAGAAGAAGAAGAATCAAGAAGGCCAGTCAAAGAGGTGGTGCCAGTACTGTAAAATTAAGTCTCACTGGTTTAGTGAGTGCACCAAAAGAGGAGGACAAACTCCTGCCACTACAGCCCCTAAGGCAACTGCACCCCCTAGTACAGTCAGTAGTGGGTGTGTACCTCCCAAGGCATTAGTTGGGTTAACCTTGGGAACTGAGGGGTCTGACAACCTAGTTGGCACACTCACTCAGGCTGTCCTTGTCTGTACAGGGGATATGGATATGTCCCCTGATGTAAGTCCCAATACTTTGGGCAAATACAGGCAGACACCTTTGATTAATGGCAAGATGGCTCAGGCATATAGGGACACTTGTGCCAGTGTCACCATGGTGACACCTAACTTTGTGGACCCTGGACAGATCATGCCAGGTACAGATTTCCTGGTGACCAATGCCAGCAACGTCACTACCAGTCATAGTATGGCGATTGTGACTTTCTCCTGGGGTGGAGTGAAGGGACAAAAGAAAGTTGTAGTCAGTTTAGACCTACCAGTTGATTGTTTGTTGGGCAATGATTTGGAGTCATCACTATGGTCAGAAGTGGAGCAGAGGACTCACATGGAGATGTTAGGCTTGCCAGCACATGTGCTTGCTGTGACTAGGTCACAGGCCAGAAGATGCCCCACTGAACAGGTGCTGGATCCTGAAAGACTGGACCAGACACCTTCCAAGAAGAAGAGCAGTAAGGGTAAGGCGTTGCCTTCCCCCTTGCCCCAGGTTGAGGATCAGGTCTCTGAGGAGGCTGATCTGAGAGAGCTGAGGGAAACTGAGCCTAAAGAGCTTGAACTTGATCAAGTTGAGTTTCTGGGCTCAGGGGGACCCTCCAGAGCAGACCTGGGGAAGGCACAGTTAGACTGCCCTTCCCTTGAACCCCTCAGACAGCAGGCTGCTGCTGAGGCTGCAGGGAATGCCACAGGTGCCCACAGGGTATACTGGGAAGATGGACTCCTGTACTCTGAGTCAAGAGACCCCAAGCCTGGTGCAACCAGGAGGCTGGTCATCCCCTTGTCTCTGAGAGGTTTCCTTCTCACCTTGGCCCATGAGATTCCCCTTGCAGGTCATTTAGGTCAGACAAAGACGTGGGACAGGCTTGTCTCACACTTTCACTGGCCCCACATGAATGAGAATACCAAGGAGTTTTGTCGCTCCTGTGTCACTTGCCAAGCCAGTGGTAAGTCAGGTGGCACAACAAAGGCCCCCCTCATACCACTACCTGTGGTGGGGGTTCCCTTTGAAAGAGTGGGGATTGACATTGTTGGTCCAATGGAACCCCAGACTGCATCAGGGCACAAGTTTATACTGGTGGTAGTGGATCATGCCACCAGGTATCCTGAAGCTATTCCACTTAGGACCACTACAGCACCTGTAGTGGCAAGGGCCCTAGTTGGAGTGTTCTCCAGAGTGGGCTTCCCTAAGGAGGTTGTTTCTGACAGAGGTACAAACTTCATGTCAGGATATCTGACTGCAATGTGGAAGGAGTGTGGTGTGAACTACAAGTTCACCACACCCTACCACCCACAATGCAATGGGCTTGTTGAGAGATTCAACAGGACCCTCAAAGGGATGATTCATGGGCTACCTGAACCTCTTAGGAGAAGATGGGATGTCCTGATCCCCTGCCTCTTGTTTGCTTACAGAGAGGTCCCACAGAAGGGGGTTGGCTACAGCCCTTTTGAGCTTCTGTATGGGCATCCTGTAAGAGGACCCCTGTGTTTGGTGAAGGAAGGATGGGAGAGACCTCTCAAAAAGCCTGCAACCAACATAGTGGACTATGTACTTGGTCTCCGCTCCAGGATGGCTGAGTACATGGAAAAGGCATCTAAAAACCTGGAGGCCAGCCAAGAACTTCAAAAAGCTTGGCATGACCAAAAGGCTGTTCTGACTGTGTACCAGCCAAGACAGAAGGTGTGGGTGCTGGAGCCAGTGGCCCCAGCAGCTCTGAAAGACAAATGGTCTGGGCCCCACACCATCATTGAGCAAAAAGGAGAGGTTACCTACTTGGTGGACCTTGGAACTCCCAGGAGCCCTCTCAGAGTGCTCCATGTAAACAGGCTCAAGGCATATGTTGACAGGAAGGACATGAGCTTGCTCATGGCCACAGATGAGGGACAGGAGGAAGAGAGTGACCCTCTCCCAGACCTGCTCACTCAGAATCCTGATGATGGATCAGTAGATGGTGTTGTCTTTTGTGGCAGCCTCACTGAACATCAGCAACAGGATTGCAAGCAAGTTCTGCAATCCTTCAGACATATGTTCTCTCTGACACCCAGCCAAACGGATTGGTGTACCCATGATGTTGACACTGGAGACAGTCTGCCTGTCAAGAGTAAAATCTACAGACAGCCTGGTCATGTTAGAGACTGCATCAAAACAGAAGTGCAGAAAATGTTGGAGCTGGGAGTCATTGAGCCCTCAGATAGCCCTTGGGCTAGCCCAGTAGTTCTAGTGCCAAAGCCTCACACCCAGGGTGGTAAGAAAGAGATGAGGTTTTGCGTAGACTACAGAGGCCTCAATGCAGTCACTAAGACTGATGCCCACCCAATACCAAGAGCAGATGAACTTATAGATAAATTGGCTTCTGCCAAATTCTTAAGTACATTTGATTTGACAGCTGGGTATTGGCAAATCAGGTTAGCTGAGGAGGCCAAACCCAAGACAGCATTTTCTACCCCTGGTGGGCATTATCAGTTTGTGGTAATGCCCTTTGGTTTGAAAAATGCACCTGCCACCTTCCAAAGGTTGGTGAATCAAGTCCTCACTGGGCTGGATGACTTCTGTGCAGCATATCTGGACGATATTGCGGTCTTTAGCTCCACCTGGGAGGATCACCTGGTCCACCTGAGGAAAGTGTTAGAGGCTCTGCAAAAGGCAGGCCTCACTATCAAGGCCACTAAGTGCCAGATAGGGCAGACACAGGTTGTATACCTGGGCCACCTTGTAGGTGGAGGCCAGGTTCAGCCATTGGAGAGTAAAATACAGGCCATCCAGGACTGGGCTCCTCCAATCACCCAGACTCAGGTTCGAGCTTTCTTGGGCCTGACTGGTTACTATAGGAAGTTTGTCAGAAATTATGGGTCCATAGTGACCCCTCTTAATGACCTGACAAGCAAACAGATGCCAAAGAAAGTTCAGTGGACAGCAAGCTGTCAGAAAGCATTCAATGACCTCAAGCAGGCCATGTGCACAGCACCTATCCTTAAGAGTCCAGATTACTCCAAGCCATTCATTGTCCAAACAGATGCTTCTGAGTTGGGTGTGGGAGCTGTTCTGTCTCAACTGAATTTTGATGGTAATGATCAGCCTATTGCTTTCATTAGTAGGAGGCTGACCCCCAGAGAGAAAAATTGGTCAGCTATTGAGAGGGAGGCCTTTGCTGTGGTTTGGGCCCTGAAGAAGCTGAGGGCCTACTTGTTTGGCACTCACTTCACCATTCAGACCGACCATAAGCCCCTCTTGTGGCTAAATCAGATGAAGGGTGAAAACCCCAAACTGCTTAGGTGGTCCATTTCCCTACAGGGGATGGATTTTACAGTGGAGCATAGACCTGGTACTGATCACAGCAATGCTGATGGGCTCTCCAGGTATTTCCACTTAGAGCAAGAAGACTCACCTGGTCAAGGTTAGTTTATTGTCCCAAAGTTTGGGGGGGGGTCATGTAGGAGAGTAGGGTCTGCAATCCTATGATCACCCAGATTTTTGCTTTTTGCTGCACTGGTTTACGACTTTCCCTGGCTGTGGGCCTGCTAATCAGACCCACAGCCTAGCTGTTCTCTCTATCCAAATTGTACTCAGGTACTGAATTGGCACTGGGCCCTCTCCAAGTCCCTGTACCCAGGGCTGAGGTGCACCCAGAAGTCTCCCAGGGGCTGAAGCATGTATTGTGCCACCCCTGGACTGACTAACTAAACTGACACAACTGGCTGCACGACAGCTGGGGCAAGGTGGTGTACTCACCCTTTTCTTTAGATATAGTATACCTATATCTAACCCTAAAATGGACACACAGATCTCCTATCAGTCACTCCTATGGCAGGCCTTAACAATCCTGAAGGCAGAGTGCTTGGAATCGTGTGAGATGGTGCTCTGGCATGAGCTGAGCCTGTCTGCGGCTTTCGGGATCTATCCCTTAGCCGTTTCCATGATATCGCATACCATATACTATTAAGTGCATTATAATCCTCGCGGTTATATGCCAACTCTGGTATCGCTTTATCAAAACATGTCGAGTAAGGTGTCATACGAATTGGAATACTAACCCCTCGCCAATTCTGGCGACGGGGTTAGCATTCCACCCTTCTAGAGGGACACGACATGTATGTAACCTCTATCCCCGGTTAAAGTCAAACAGAGCCTCAGCTCCACAAAATGGATGCTGCCACCGAGACACAAGTCTGCCCTCCTGCTGCTGGGAGTCCTCCCAGAGCAGGAGATAAGGACAAAGGGTTTCCTGCCAGGGGCGGTGCCAGCACCGTCCCAGACAGGATTTTGTGTATCCTAGGTAGCAGGGCTTCAGAGGAAGGTGACTGCAAGTGGCACCCCGGTGCTCACTGTGCATAGGCCGGCTGAAACCAGTTCCAGGGGCACTCCAGCCCCTGGCCTGGGGAAAGCCCGCCAAAGGAGAGGGGTGTAACCACCCCCCTCCTAGTCCCACCCCTAGGGCAGGACTTAGTCGCGTGCCAGCCCCCTTTTCCCAGATAAAGGTAGGAGCAGGCCCCCTTCCAAATTAGATCATCTTTGGAATCAAGACACGACTTTCTACGAAAGGACATCAAGATTTCTTCTTCAAGATTCTCCCTTGTGACTAAGGAGTAGTCACCCTGCATCCACAGGCACCATCCGAAGAACACTGCGGTCTGCTGTAAGTCCTTCCTCCGGAATCCGACTGCCCAGCTCGACAAGACCCGGCTTCCCTGGCACCTCCGACCTCTACTCACCTCTACAGCCAAGCTGAGAACCGTGAGTGCGACGAGACCTCAAGGGACCGACTATTGCCAAGACTGCACGACTTCTGCACAGCAAGCCCGCCGAGTAATCTCCTGGCGAGTGCTTTGGGGTCCGAGAAGCCCCAACCCTGAGCAGCTCCAGCACCGAAGAGCAGCCCCCCAGCATCTCCACGATCGGCGTGGGGCCCTTCTGCTTTTTGCTGCTCACCGCGTTGTTTGGCTACTAGCCCACTGGCTTGTGGCCTTCTGAACGACGCCCGACGACATCACTGCTGCTAGTCTGGTTGCTCCAGACTGGCCCTTGCTCCCTTCCAGAAGAGGAGCACCCCGGACCCTCCTGATCCACTCAAGACGCCATTTTGAGTCCACCGCGTGGGCTTGAATTAGCCAAGGCTTTGTTGCCCAATCCTGGGTTCTTCGACGCCGACAGCTTCATCCATCGTGGGACAGCTCGCCTCTCCATCCTGGTCGCCGACAACGCCTCCTGGTCCGTGAGATCTGCAGAGCACAGCGTCGCCCACTCACCTAGTCGAGGTGACTACCATCCGGTGCCCGCCTGGTGCCCACTGACTACTGGCTAGTAGTCACGAACTTGGTCCCCTCTGCTTTCAGGTGTCATCCATCTTCAAGATCCAGGCTTGGATCAACTCGAACTCTCTTCACTGGTCGCCTGCCAGCATCTTTCTTCCAGGCTCCTGGTTCGTCGACGAGGATTCCCGACGTCTTTTGAGACCTATGCAGCTGCAGCCCCTGGGCTAGGTAACTTCGGCATTTCGGTGCCCCAGCATAGCCTCACTATCCAAGGGTCAGGATCCACTGTCGTTTTCTTCCTACCAGGTCGGGTTCGCCCGTAAACACTAACTTTAACTTTACTAGCTATCATAGACTTTGTCCCGCATCCCCCTTGAGAGTGCACACTCTGCACCCGAGTCCCCTGGGTCTCCTAGAAGTAATCTAACGATTCCATAGTCAAGTCCTAGCGATTCCAAAGCCTATTAGTACTGTACTTACCTGCTCGTAATTTCGCATTCCACTTTTAGAGTATATGGTTTTTCGTGCCCCTCGGGCATTTGTATATACTGTGCTAACTTAAGTATTTTCGTAAGAGTTTTGTTGTGTGCCTAGCACCCTGTCCTCATAAAGAGTACAGGGCTGTTGTGATTCTAATAAATACACTGTTTATTTTCATAACACTTGTGTGGTGTCCTTTCACTGGGTGTTCAAGGGGTAATGTGATGGTAAAACAGCTGGCTTAACACGCCCTCTAGAGTCTTAGCCTTAGACTGCTCGTATCCATGCTACTAGGATAGCTGGTCTATAAGGTTGACTTACAACCAATCATCAATAAGGGTTGTTTGGACTGATATATAGTGATCACTAGAATAGTGAGCACTGCACATCAGGCCAACTTCTCACAGGCAGTGTCAGCATATTTTTTTTCTATTATGTAACAGACAAAATGCATGAGCTATACATTTACATGTACATATTTATACTCTTAATTACTATCCTTTTGACCCCTGCTGTTCGTAAACAATCTTAAGAGTGGAGCTGATGTCCATGAGCATTGTGGAACAAGGGATGAGTAACCACCCGTCATGAATCAAAATTTCTTTGAATAAAAACAACTTTTAGTGTCCAGGCCTAACACCATGTGACAGGAGTATGCAATTCATGTGAATCTGCTGCACTACAAATTACCAACAGATGCTTACATTGTGAATACCATATGTGGCGATCATGCACACGTTAGTATTTTATCCTTACTATTAGAATACTAGACCATAAATCTGTCTTACACACACTATAAGAGAGTTAGGGCTTCATTGTTTGCATACAATCAGGCTTGGCTTATATGTAACATGTATGTATTATACAGAAAAGTAATTTTATGCCCCTGTCATGTCTAGGAACAACGTCTTATTCCTCAGCAATTTCAATTAAACATCTGTCGGATTCTTCTGAGTACTGATCACAAAAGGTCCAACAAAATGCAGTTTAAGGATAGTAGGACCTTGGCTGAAAAAACATATTTACAAAAGAACAATTGCTAAAGTGTACAGTTGTGAAACAAGTTGTAAGCAAAATCATGTAAACCAGATTCAAAACGTTCTGTCAGAAATGTTCAATGTGTTACTTGAGTATCTGGTTGACTATCTCTAAATGACTGATAGTGGTTATGAGTTAAAAAGGATTCATTCCCGTAACTAATTTGGCACAGAAGACACTCAGAAATGGTGTGAAAACTTGCTTTACCTGTCAGGTATGACTGTTGGAGCCCCATTGAAACAAATAATGTTTTGCATTAATGGCCAGACGTACACAGAGTATCCAGTTGGGATCATTCGTATCACAGACTAGTGGGCTGGATAGGGGTGTTCCGCAGGGCTCAGTATTGAGCCCCACACTGTTCAACGTCTATGTAACACCTCCGGCGGATATCATCAGAAGCCACGGGTTTGGGACCATCTCCTATGCGGACGACACACAGCTAATAGTCCCCATTGAGGATGATATTATATCAACTCAACGGAAATTCAGAAGCTGTATGTCTAGTATTGCTGTCTGGATGAGGAGACATTTTTTACAACTTAACTCCTCAAAAACTGAAATTCTGATTTTTGGAAAGGCCGATACAATCTGGTCCCCTGAGTGGTGGCCACCCGAGTTGGGTGAACCTCCGCCACCCAGGAAGTGGGCGAAGAATCTGGGTGTAAGGATTGATGATGAATTATCCATGGAAGAACAGGTTAAGATAGTCTCCGGTACGTGTTTCGGCACAATGAGGATGCTCAGGAAAATCTTTCCCTGGATTCCGTTAGCAGCAAGGAAGACCCTAATCCAGTCTCTCTTGGTGAGCCGACTGGATTACGGCAACACGCTTCTGGTGGGTATCCGTGAGGACCTGCTGACATGTCTACAGGTGGTACATAACACCGTGGCCCGCCTTGCCTTAAATAAGCTGCCTCGAACTCCATCGGCCCCTTTGCTGAACCAATTGCACTGGCTTCCGGTAAGGAAACGAGCCGTCTTGAAGATGCTATGTGTAGTGTTCAAATCTCTTCAGGGGAAGGGACCTGTGTATCTTAGTAACAAACTCAGGTGGTATTAGCCAGGGCGACAGCTAGGATCCAGCAATGCCCACCTTCTGTGTACTCAGAGAATACACAGAGTAAGAAAGGGTGGCAGAGCTTTCTGCCATCTAGCTCCGAGATACTGGAATAATCTGCCAGCAAATATCAGGGCCTGTAGCGACTTACCTACTTTTAAGAAATTGTTGAAAACCTGGTTGTTCTAGATGACCCTGCCGCTCTGTGCTTTCTCCCATAGCGCCGAGAGATCCCCTTGGGGATGATTCGCCAGCGCTTAAGAAATTCACACATAAATAAATAAATAAATAAAAATGACAAATCCAAGGTATGACTTTCATAGTAAAAGAGTGATCAGTGCTCAATAATAAGTTCACACATACATTGTATCATAACCTTTTACCTCATATTGTAATACAAATAAACTGGTAAGCAGTTCCAAATGAAGGGTTGTTTTCCAGAACGCTGTATTATGTATGGAAATGGATAATCATCACAATTGTTATTATTAACAATGCGAATGTTCAAAGAGTGTCTAAAATCTGCTATTTTCTTCTTTAGGATTAGACAAAATTGAATTCCTACAAAGCCATGAAAACCAAGAGATCTATCAAAAGGCATTTGCTCTCATAGAGCGTTATTTTGGTGCTGAACAAGAGGACGTGAACATCGCTCCTGAAGTGGATGAAAAACAGCAGCAATTTATATTCCAGCAAGCCGATACTCCAATGGAAGGGTTTCAGCTTTAAACTTTAAAGACCAAGTGTATACGGGGGCTGTGATGGTAAAAAAAAATCCAAATTTACCATATGCGTCTTTCAGTCTATATTTGCCCAGTCGTGTGTTCTTCAAATGGCACATATATTACTGACAGAGACTCATCCTGGTCAGCCATTTGGTTTGCCATCGTTCCGAGAAAACAAGGCTAGAAATGGTAAACCTCCTCATCTAGA
This sequence comes from Lissotriton helveticus, assembly GCF_964261635.1. Classification (NCBI taxonomy): domain Eukaryota; kingdom Metazoa; phylum Chordata; class Amphibia; order Caudata; family Salamandridae; genus Lissotriton; species Lissotriton helveticus. The sequence goes on along the minus strand of NC_136067.1, from coordinate 889,354,068 downwards.
CAGGCATGCATGCCAACAAATCTGGTGAAGTCCCTCTTTGAAAATGGTTGCGTCTGCAAGAATATACGATAATGTATCTCCAATTAAGGGGTGTCTTTTTAGATGCCACACCTTGGCAGGGTGTGGGGGAATTTCAACATTTTGGATGAAATTTCCTCTGAAGTTACCCTTCTAATTTGTCGGGTCCTATGTCATATACAGGCACTTTTGTGGTCTTTACCCTTCCCTGGTGGAGAACTCTAAATTTGATGCAATTTCCTCCGCCATCTGTTTGAACCTACACCTCATTGAAACATATGTAGCTTCATTATGAGCTCTCCCATGTGTTTCCAAAGTGAAGGAGAGATAGTAAAAGATATGACAGTGTGTTGTAGAGTAGGAAATGTAACCCTTGATCTCAGTTAATTGTAAATGTTCTTTATATTTATTTGTTTTTGATGTTTGGTTCTGATTTCTGGGTGCTCATATCAGGTGTTTTTTATAAACAACTATGTTCAAAATAAAAAAATAAAAAATGTTGGGGCGGTAGAGTCACTATAAAAACCCCTAAATGGAGGCAGACCACGACGCAGTGCGTCTGTGATTTTCTTTTTTCGATAGGAATCTACCTTTCATTTCGAAACAGCCAGGATTAGGCATAATATTGATTCTGAGTTTATTCACTGCTTTAAAGCCCAATACTGTCTTTGATTTTGTAGACATCTGCCTTGAACGTATAGTCTTTACAAAACTTGTATAAATCTTCTCAGATATGCTGACTTAGAATGCAAGTCTTAAATGGGACTCAAACGTATGCTTAATTTGGGCTAAACTTTCAAATCGAAGGCACAATGGCACCAGCAATATGAATATTTGTTCATATGGGCAAATGTTTTAAACACATTCATAATTTCTAGAAATGCACCACTGTAATACAACATTTATCATTTATCTGCTTTTTCCTGTAAGAAATCTGCTCAGATTGAGTATGATTGTAGCAGTTCCTGTTCTGCAAATGTGGCACTAGCTCTTTCAACATCAAAACTGACAAGTAAAGAGTTTGTGAAAATATGTTCTACTTGGATTATCATTTGGTCAGAGATCTTAAGTACAAGTTTGTTTTTATGTGGTAACTTTTATTTTGTGAAACTATTGATCATCAAAAGTGTTTGCTTTACCAATCTTGTTTACATGGATCTGCTATATTGTTTTTGCAAACCAAAATTTTGTAACCTAGATTAGACAGGTCATTTCTGGAGTGTTTTTTGTTAATTGAGGTTATGCTTTGAACTGTTAGACTGTCTGGCTCTATTATTTATATCTATATGTATATATAGCTAAGTGAAGTTAATCTCATGAATGCTGGAGTTGATATTTTAATAATCTGTAAAAATACCAGCACAACGCTCAGCGAAGAACATGCTACTTTATAGCATTACATACGTGGTTGATCTTAAAAGAAATTGGCAGTGAAAAAATATTTTAACGGCTCATATTATTTTTGCCATTTTCAATATACCATGTGAAACTATTTTCCTTAAACAGTAACACGAATGGACACATGTACTACCTGTGTATTATACAGTGCAAAAAAGAATGCGCCATGCTCTGTTATAGGGGAGCTGCGTGAAGGTGCGGTGATAATACAGGGATCGTGTCAGGAAGCCATTCATCAATGCAGTGTTTCAGCAAATTAATCCTGTGTAAAGTTTTAGGTACGGGGTGCATTCATAGAGCCCCCAATCTCAGGAAATGCAGATTATTTTGCTACCAGTGTGCTACACATAGAAAAATCAACATTTTAAAATTGCGGTGTTCACAGTTGCTACAGAACCTCTAAAGGAGGTGACAGCTTGACAACTGGTGTAATCTGTATAGCCATCCATCCATCTATCCATATGTATATCCCAGTCTGAGAAGATAGTAGGGAGAAAGTTCTCCATTTTATATTCAATAACAACCATAGCAAACAACCACTCCCGGTGGTAATAAATCTAATAAGTACAATTCTTAAACTGAACCTTTCAAATGTTTAGGCTATGGGGATTAGTCACCTGTCTTGCAATATATTAAATATATTTTAACACTAAACAAATTTGGAGAAAGGAAGGATAATACCTTGATGATTTATATATTCTAATCAACTTAACAAACTTTATAATACATGTGTTGTGCTGTTGGATACTTCTAAGCTCAGATTCCTCACTTTTAGAATATCCCCAGGTGCCAGACTGGATCCTGAAGATTTCCCAGCAGTGTTGCCCCCTGGTAGGTAGCTCCAAGCGGCACCATGGTGTCTTCATCCTGTGCCGGAAGCGATGATGAAGCTGCATTCAAACACCACCCATGCATGTTAATATCATTTCCTTTCTTTCGCTATCAGTTGACACGTTTTTTATTACAAAATAATTTTTTCCCAGTGTGCATGGGAACTATGTCCTCCACTAAAATCTTTATGGTTTAAGCCTTGTAGAGACTGTCGGAATCAAATGTCTGTGACGGAGCTATAGGAGGTGTCTCTCTGGTGTTTGGGTTTGTCACTGGACTCTAAGCCCTGTGAGGAGTGTACCCTTATGAATCCAAAGGCAATCCAGGAAGATAAAGTGAAGCTTTAAGCCGCCAAACAGCTAAAAAAGTCTTGGAAGACCTGCTTCAAGTCGAAAGTCGAGGGTGCGGACCCGTACCAGAGGACATTCCCACAACAAATCCTTGTCACTGCCCAAGTCTTTTGGTAAGTCAAAGCAGAACAAGAAGGCCAAGCTGAATTTGCTTCAGCCCCGTCACTCTCACTTGAAAGCTATTTGTTGGGGAGATATAGTTATGCTTCACGGGACATGGGAGGCGAGGTCGTGCAGGAACTCCCTGAAGAATACCGGGCTAACCTGATTCATTCTTCCCAGAATGATCAGGATGTTGCAAAATATATAATCCGGCCACTGCTGACTTTATGGGCAGAGCACTTAGAAAAAGCATGGTTGTTCGGTTGCATACTTGAATGAGGTCCACAGGCTTCTGGGGTGATGTGCAAGCATCTTTAATGGACATTCTTAGAACGCTTTAAAAAAGGCCAGGCTACTGCACGTTCCCTGGGCCTTTCCACCCCACAAGACAGTTTTGCCCCTTTAGTAGCTGCTCCAGAAGGTTGGCATACCAACACCGCCAGGGATCACCGCCCCTGCAGCAGGGACCCTAGTTCTTTTGGGGTCAGGCAGGGGTCAAGCATACAATGCCCAGCAGATCAGGGCATCTCACTTCCCAGTCTCACCCCCTTACAGCATAAGCCTCCAAGATGCTTTAGTTTGCCCTTAGTGGTACACGACCATCAAGTGGGAGACAGGATCAGATATCCCCTCCAAGGTGGCAAAAGATAATATCCGGCACGTTGGTCCTTCAAATTGTTCAATTATGCTGTGCCCTGCAATTCACTTTAGACCTGTCATACCTCCCACCCACATTAGAACAGCTTTCAGAGGAGCTTTTATCCATCTTGTTTCAATAAGTGCAGACTGTTTTGGCCGAAGAAGTCATATAAAGGATCCCCAGCCCCAGCAATAGGGATTGGCTGTTAATCCCGCTATGTCCTTGTGCTGAGAAAGCAAAGTGGCCATCATCCCATTTTAGATCCCCACCTTATGAATGACTTCTGGCAAAAAGACAAATTCAAAATGCTCACACTGGCCCAGGTTCTCTCTGTCCTGGATCCAGTCATCTGGATGGCGACTTTGGACCTACAGACAGATGCTACTTGTGGTTTAAGGTGTGTCTGGAGTGTTTCTAATTTGCTATGCTCCCCTTCGGCCTAACGGATGTTCACAAAAGTAATGGCGGTAGTAGACACCCATCTACTGAGGTTGGGGATACCTCTTTTTCTCTACTTTGACAGCTGGCTGTTGAAGCTGGGCTACCCACATTCAGTCATACCAATTCCAGAATACAGCGAAACTCCTGATATTGTTGGGTTTCACTGTCAATGTACCAAAGTCATACATGAGTCCTTTGCAGAAGCTTCCTTTCATTAGTGGCATCCTGGATACAGGCAGTTTCTTTCCTTCCATCCACCCTGTGAGTCCTGGACATTTGGACTGTGACCCCTTTCAGCCTCAGTCCTGGTTTCGGTGAGAGTGGCTCTGAGGCCTTGGGACTCCTGGCATCTTGCCCGTCGACTGTATCGGTGGCATGTGAAGGATGTGCAGTGGAACCTGCAGTCTCAGTGGGCCCAGTACCAGGGGACTCTATCTGATTTCATCCATATTTAGTAGGAAAATGCAAAAGACTTGCAGAGGTGGCTGAGCAACTTGACCAGCAGTAGACCCCTCTGAGCCATTCCACAGACCCTCACCTATGTAAATCTTCTAAACAGGAGGAATCTGCTGTTGCGGAAGAACAAGTTACTTAAAATGTAAATGCTGTTTCTGGTGGAAACACTATCTAATAGCAGATGCCTCACTGCCTTCCTGTCTCCATGTTGGGTGGAATGGTCTCTTTTCCAATCAAAGTAGGGCCCAATTTAGGAATCTCCACTCTGGTACCTTTTGATGATTGTACTTCAGATATGAGGGTCCAGACAGAGTGAAGTAAAAAACTGACGTCGACGCACAGGGGGGTCCTTGTATGCAGCTCCATCGTTGTTTCCAGGATAGATCAAAGTCATTGCAGCGCCGTATAGTGCCACCTACTGGTGCATTTCTTTTTTAAATCTTCCATGTACAGTCTGGCACCTGGTGATATTCTAAAGGTGAGAAATCTGCAGATAGATTATGCACCAGAACGTTAAGATCATGCACCAGAAAGTGCATTACCGAAGGTAAGTATCAAGTTCTTTTGGGGGCTATTTTGTGAGGCAAAACGGTATCTATCCCAAAAGCAGTGAGGAGAAGGGCCTATCGTCAGTAAATTAGAAGAGTTTTAGACAGAATAAAAAACTTCACTACCAAGATGCTGACAGATCAGTAAAATAACAGGTTTGTAATTCATGGTGGCTCTGTGTCACATACCATCTTCTTATTTTCCACTTGATCAGCCTCAGACTGTCTGTTTCAATCCTCAGATTCAGTTGTTGCGACAGGATTATCATCAGGCCAAAGGCTAGGTAACTGACCGTCTTCTTGTCATTTTTTTCATTTCCATTTTGTCAGCACAAGCAAAAAAAGAAAACACGGTAATTGTCGTGCCTTAGAAAGGGATTTTAAAAGTCGAAGACTTACGCCTACAAATGTCATTAAATGACTTTCTTCTGATTTCATAAAATCCTCATTCAATCTGGCGGAATCTTTGATTTCTTGCTTATAACTAAGCCTGCAGTGTGAGATTTTTCACCTGAATAAAACTTTTCTGGTTTGCATTTAGAGTTATCAATATTCTCAAGGATACACAAAACTCAATAGGCATCTTTGGAAATATAGACAAATGGTAGTGGTTCAGGTGCACCATATTTGAGTAATTTTCCATGTAGTGAAATTTCCACTTTGAAAAGTCTTGACTGAAATATGCATGTGAACAATTGTTTTCAGATTTCTCTTGAAAACACATTTCCCAGTAAGAATACACTTTTCCCTGCACTACCGTGGAATATGTGGGTGTAACCTTTTCTTTCTCACTCTCATAATAACTCATTCCTGTCTTCAATTAGGTTATTCTGTTGGGTTTTAAGGTGAAAAAGTGTCTGCAAAATGTTTGTGTATTCCGACAGTCTTCGTAAATTTTGTAGGACACCCCACAATGTCTCCATTAAGCCAACTTTATAGAATGTCCAATTGGAATGTAACATTTCAAACCACAAATGCCTTTCTAGTGCATAACTTAGATTTGCAAAAACTATTGTGAATCTGGCTCTGAGTTTTGGCGTGCCCTGCAGCCCAGCATTTTGTGTTTTTTTGTGTTTTTTTACATCAGGCACTGACTTGACATTCTGACCTGATTACAGATCTCCTGACTTGAATTTTTGGTCACTATTGGACACACAGAGTCAACAATACATGTTGACTCTGCCTTTAAGATACAAGTCAAACATTTTTCGTGATGGGATCTGGTTTTACGGTTAGAATTTGTGTATATACAAGATTAGCAGGAGTTATGGTTAATAAACTAGCATGTAATGATAAATTGGCCTTTTTGTAAACTCTGCAGACGCAGTGGAGGCACCAGGGGCCTGATTAGAAATGCTTTGTTTGTTTAATAGGGCACTAAAAAAATAAAAGTATAAATATAAATGCTGTTAAAAACAACATAATTGACAGATGCCTGTGCTGATAAGAGGCAGCTAACAATGTCTATAATCCTAATCAGGGATTATCTTGGTGTTTTGAGATTATTTTTGATTAATTTGCAGAATAACAGCCAGCCTTTCGGTTATCATCAAGTTTTAATTTTAGTCCAGTAGCCACTATTAAAAAGTGAAGTGACAGTACGAGCATAGTGTTCATCCCTCTTTTCCTGGCGGCAAAACAGTTGTGGCCATGCTACATTTCTTGATAAATGGAAACCAACTGCTTCTGCATTTTTATTTTTTAAAGAATTATCTACAACTGTTAATTTCCCTTTTTCAGCTTGTGGGTGCCTTGGCCAACCTATGCCAGACCCAAACTGCTTGTCAGTACTGTTAAAAAAAATTAAAGACACAAGCAAAAGGAATTGTAATTGTGATTTGCTCCTGTGAGGCCATCTTCTCATGTTCTTGCCTGTGTATCACACTCATGTCTCACACTTTAATATTTATTTAATACACTATTGCTCATTCTCCATGGGCTATATGTACTTGAAACGCAAGATACTGAAGGAAAGTGAGTCACACTATTCTGATCACAAGGGCATTGCTAGGAGACACTGTTTCAGGAGTAATGGTCCATGAATCTCACAGAGGGTTCTCTGGTGTTTCATGCAGTTTCTGGTCTGTTTGTTGCTTAGCCGTGAGTTTGAAAGTTTGACCAGACTTCCATCTTTCAGAGGACAGCTGCTGCCCAGGCAGGTTGCTTATGACATGCTTTCCAAACTTCCTTTTGGTTCAGCTCACTGATGTAGTATGCTGTTGCCCAGGAAATTCTTTTCTGCAAGGTAAGCACAAAGCTGTTTATTGTTGACACTTTTCTCCTGGAAGGTGCCATTAAGTCTTGAGGTTATAGGCAGATCCTTCCCAGTGTCATGTGAATGCATACGTAGATACGCTCTCTCCCCTTGCTCCTTGAGACACAATTACTAAACACTAAGTGCTAACTTACACCCACACTCTCCCTCCTCATCCAGGGACCCAAGAGCCCACCTCACACCCCGTCCTTCATGCTCAACATAGAAGCAAACGTTACTGTCTTCTAGGCAGTGCCATACTCATCTTTGACCTGACATATAGACTGAGATCCTCAAGAAACCTCTGCTTTTAAAGTATCTTCTTGCTCCCCTCCTACAATGGATGGGTGAAATTGTACAATGCTTGCCTTCAAATACATTGTAACTGCTATCAGCCTGCTCTGGACGTGTAGCTTTATGGTCTTGGAAATCCTGTGATAATCTTTTTAAAATGGTATTCTGGTAGTGGCAATTTTTATACTACATTAGCCACTAAATACAAAACTCCTGAAGATAAAATGGTACATAATGGTGCTTACATCACTTCAGTAAGTACTGGAAGCTGATGTCCGTAGACTGTGAGAGAAAGAGTTATAGCTGTAGAAGATGCAAATGTATCTATATTTAAAATGAAGACATAGTCATCTGCCAGAAAAATGCAATATCAATCATAGTTTTACACCGCTTTTGTATATTGAATGAAAAGAATGGATATATAGTTCTCTTAGTGTATAGTTAGGACGAATCCGTCCTACAGATACCAGATACATCTTCAGATTGTGGACTCTTTTTTAAAAAAAACTCTTTATTCATGACTGGTTCAGATATCACATTGTGCATAACATTTTGAACATACTGTCAGTCTTTTCCGTTTTCTGAAACATAACATCGGCGCAGTGTTGCATACATTAATCCTAGTATTACAGTGCGTAAAAATCCAATTATCAAATCAAAGTATTACTTGTTGCAGGTCAATAGAGTACTGTATCGCCCAACCGTTGCCCGTTCCCTCCCACCTCCCCCCACCCTGTTCCCGTCTTCTGGTCAGTCCCACACACATTAACTAGAACACTCATCTACCAGTTATGTGGCTGTACGAATGGGCGTTTCAGATCATAGGCATGGTCACCGGGTTGTCTAGGCTAGTCAGTCTTGCATATCGCCACTCCCCATAGCTGGTGTGTGTTCAAGCACCCTCATCCCAGGGCAATTCCAGATTCTCCTCTTCTAGTTCCAATAGCATGCGGTCCCAGTCTTGTGCTACAGGGTATTTCCGGTGGCCCCTCTCCTCCTCCCTGCGCAATTCCGCTGCCTCCGCCCTTCCCCATTTCAGCATATCGGACCTCAACATCTCTATGCCCGGGGGTCTAAGAGACTTCCACCTCATAGTTAGGGTCCGGAGTGCTAACAAGAGAGCTAGGTCCGTAAATTTCAATTGTGCCCTACAGGCCTTGGGTCTCTTCCTATTACCTATCAGGCAGGGTAAGACGCCCTCCGGGACCTGTACCCCCGTTATAGTGTGTAATGTGTGTCGGATAGTCTCCCAATATGAGCGTAATCTCGGGCACGCCCACAACATGTGGACAATGTCAGCGTCATCACCCTGGCACCTAGGGCAGCAGTGGGGGGTGGTGGGAAATATCCTATGTAATCTTTGTGGAGTGAGGTAAGCCCTATGTAGTACCATGGCCTGTATAAATTTGAATTTAGCATTTCTGGACACTCTCCTAGGGTGTCCGAGGATGAACTTCCAGTCCCCATCCGTGATGTCCTCTCCTGTATCTGTGCTCCAGGCCTCTCTGAGTGGGGTGAGGGAACTAGCTGCGTGTTCTCTAATGCCCACATATAACCATTTCACTAAGTGTCCGCCTGACCCCATATAGTGAAGGAGAAGGACCAATTCGTGTTGTGCTGGTTTAGTGCGTTGTGCAGCCCAAGTGCGTCTTACGTAATTGGAGACCATGGCGTGTAGAAGATACAGCCGTTGCGGGGCTCCCGTGGATTGTGTAAAGGTGGCATGATCCAGCAAGGTGTCGTCCCCGAATAAGTCTCCAACCCTGTCTACCCCAGCATCTATCCAGGGTTGTAGTCTGCGTCTCGTCAGGGGTCCCTGCGGAGTCGGAAGGCCCGGGAGAGGGATGTTTTCTGCGTAGGGGGGGGTCCCCGCCGTGTATTTAAGCGCATTCCGCCAGCACTTCAAAGCCACGAGTAGTAAGGGGTGGCAATCCCTCGGAGTCTTGGCCGCAGGCAGCAAAAGGGAATGGAGATCCCCACGTGTCAGTTCCTGTGGTGTGAAAGCAATTTCGTGCAGGTTTCTACCTGCCACCCACCTTGTCAACCACTGAAGCTGGCTAGCGTAGTAGTAGCCACGCAGGTCAGGCACTCCCAGGCCCCCCTGTCTGGTGGACAGTTGTAGTTTTTTGAGGCTTATCCGTCTCCTCCCCGAACCCCAAATCAGGGTGATCAATAACGAGTTCAACATGGTAAATATGGGTTGCGGTAGGAGAATCGGCAGGTTCACAAAATAATACAAGATTCGGGGAAGCAGGACCATTTTTGAAATCGCCACCCGGCCCATGACGGACAGGGGCAGGGACGTCCAGAAGGTCACACTACTGCGGAGGCCAGTAATTGCTCTCCGTACATTACCCTCAATCTGGTCGTCGGAGTTCCGATAGACATTAATACCGAGGTACTTAAATGTGGTCAGGGCCACCTGGATCGCGTGCTCCCCAAACTGTATGTGAGTGAGCTGTTGTCCGTCGCGGAAAAAGAATCCCAGTGATTTCCCGGGATTAACTGCCAGGCCCGATATCTCTTCAAACCGTGCAAAGGTGTTCGCCAGGGGAGTGTGTGTGGAAAAGTCAGCCCATATCGCACCTGATGCCCAGGCTGCTGGTGCAGGGCGACTCTTAGTTCCCATCTTGAATAATTACCAAATAAAGAGACGGGCGCTGAAGGCAGGAAAACAAGAACAGAGTTTATTTCTCATGAGGAGGGCATGTCATTTCGGACACTCTCATAGTGTCTTCAGGAGGTGCTCTAACAAGTTTCTCTGAGGCTTCGCCTTTTATACACAGGTTTGTGGCACACAGGCATCCTTTATTACAATCAAGACTTTGTGAAGTATGAGGGTATTCCAACACGTGGCTACAGTAGGGGCCCTTATCCTCCACACAATAGGAGGGGGCTGTCACGCAGCTGAGTGTTCTGCTGATTCCTTTAGAATGTGTGCTCCTGATTGAATCTCAGGGGGTGGGGAAGTCATGATCAATAGTAGCTCTTTTCAAGAGAGGCGAGTGCATACAGTAGTGGGCAATAAACTGTATCCTCAGGCTAAGGGATGACCAGCGGTCCATGTAGACAATTAGGTTCAGAGGAAGAGGTCCTCAAAGGAGGGGTATTCATGGCGGGAAAGGAGGTGTTGGTCAGGCGCGGGGTGCGATTCTCAGAGGCAGAGTCATGCGGGAGGGGAGGGCTTGAGAGCGGGGGCGGTCAGGGTGCATGGGGGAAGCTTGCAGGGTCAGGGAAGGGAGCTGGTGATCGAAAACAGAGCGACCACGGTACCTAAAATGGCTGTTGTATATATGCGTGTATGGGTCTATGCTGGCGGGATAACACAGTCTGTGGTCTGCAATGTCCATTCTGCTTACGACAAGAGGTACAGTGAACACAAATGAACGCCGCTTATGTACATACACATTGCTATTTTCAACAGTCGCCGCTTTTTAACGTAAGCTAGTTCTTTTGTGTTTATACTAACTGACGGGGTGTACGTATAGTCATGCGTGGCAAAATGAAATAACGTTCGTCAAATGCTAGTAAATTGCGTGTAACCATATGCAGTCGATAAAATTGGCGGAATGCGGTACATATGAGTTTACAGTCGTTGCGTTATTCATACAAATCTAGAGATCGGCATAACACTTTGTCGGGGTCAATCAAGGAATCAGGTTCTGACTTTTTCTCCGATGACATCAACATACAGTAAAAAGTGCTATATGAGACTTTTGGACCTGAGTGATCGATGAAACATTTTTAAAAGTAATAAAAATAGTTGAGGGAGGAATTCAGTTCGATGTAAGCAACTAGTCAAGGGGTGGGTAGAAAGTTCAGGAAGGGGGGTTTTGGCGAAAATGTCTTTTCAACGACGAGCCACCACTGGTAGACTCGGGTAGTCCGTTTTCTTTTCGTTGGCGCTTTTGAGCACCGGCGGTGGAGCTATAAGTCCAGCTCTGAATCATCCTTACGCGTTGCAGGGTGCGATCAGTCCTCTGCTGTTAGATCACAGTCCTGTTTCCTAACTGATCTTCTTAGGGGTGCCTTATGCTGGGCATCTGTGTGTCTTTCTTCTTCAGTGGCAAAACCTAATTCTATAGTCAAAGTTTGTGCAAGAAAAGGGTGAGTTTGTTGGATAATCAAGGGAAGAGAGGGCGGAGTGGGGCCAGATCTTTGAACACACCAAGGGACCAAGGGAGCAAAGGATAACGAGCAGGCAGGCCCATCAGTCGGACTCAAAAAGGGGACGGGGACTTCAGGCACGAGTGGGGCAGCAAATCGAGGGCTTCAAGGCAGCCCTTTATTCCTTAATCTGCCGAGTTTGGGAGTGGTGCCTCGTCCCGCGTCTCGTTGCTCGGTGGCTCCACCCTTGGTCGCGGTCACACGTGCTCCATGATCTGTGGCCAGGCTGTGCGTCACGTCCAGCTCCTCTCCTCCGGCGATTGTATCTTTAAATGAGTACAAAAAAGCAAGTTTTAGAAAACTGGTAGGAGAAGATATTTATACATTTCAATTCCGTCCCCAATCCTATGTAGGTGGAGAAAAGTTCATCGGTCACAGTCAGAAGTCGTCACTTATGGAGTCTGTAGGAGTGCATTGCTATGGAATTCATAACCCTGTTTGGTGCTCATTCGTGACGTACGTGGAGAGAAATTTGGACCTTTATACACAGTGTATATAAAACTCAAAAATCGAGTCCTTATGTAGAGATCGCCCTTCCCTTTAACCCAAGTGTCGACAATCTTATATTTCCCTTCGGGGTCGGCTAACTCTTGTAGAGCGGGAGCGTTATTGCCACGAAGAAGGGGGAGGGGAACAGATGTTAAACATGCTTTTCCTGGGGAGTGGCCGTTAATCAAGGTCATAAATTTCACTTTCGAGGGTTGATGACATGAAGCTGGGGTTAATCGGGGGAAGCGTGGGCGCTTTGGACAGGGAGCTGGGGTCGATCGGGAGAAGTGGGGTATTCTGGGCATCCGCACTTAAGTGCAGAGGGGTGAAGTGGTCGGTGCATTGGGAATTGCATTTCTAGCGAACCGAGAAACAGAAGGCCATTGAAGTTATAGTCCCCCCATAAAAGGCCAGATTAGGGGACGTTAGTCGTCTGACCCGTCCTTTCTTTCATGACCAACTAGGGTCCTATTGTTTTGCAGAAAGGAGAGGTAGTAATATGGCAAGTCACAGTCGTTTTAGTTCCTGTCAATTTTTCCAAACACCTTTGTGTTCGAGGAGACCCAATTAGGTGTTGTGCCGGGGGGGGCACAACGTTATCATACAAGGAAAGAGGGAACAGGGGGGGGGACTTTAGAGAGTGAGAGAGAGAGAGAGAGAGAGAAAGAGAGAGAGAAAGAAAGAGAGAGAGAAAGATCGCACTCTAAATGGTCTATTCTGTACACGCATGACATGGAGCGAGAGAGAGAGAGAGAGAGAGAGAGAGAGACGTGTACAATAATGGGCCATTCAGCGCACACACAACACAGAACAACAGGGATTAAGCACTACGGAAACACAGGCAGAGGGATGACGTAGATCCATGCATCACGTATACACAAACTTAGACGGGGAAGACAGTACATGTATTATGTACAAAAATCCAAGACAAAACATAGAACAGTTATTGGCCAAAATTATCTTTTCCTGTACGCTGCGCATTCTCAGCATCCTAAGCTCTCTTTACTTTTTCTTTTCTTTTTATTGTCGGCTGCCTTTACTGGAGGTTGTGGTTGCACACACTTACGTCTCTGCCACTTGGTCATGAACTAACCTGGTCGGGCTAATGCTCACGGTGGTATTTTCGAGTCATTTTAGCAAATGTGTTTCCAGGCTGAGACAACAGTTGGTGTCAGTTGGAGAACAATGGGGCAGCTTGGAGTTACATGTCTATGAGGATGCGAAAAAGGAGGTAGTAGGTGTTTAAATATTGGCAATATTCCTAGTCCTCTCGGCGGAGGATACTTGTGTAAACCTTACCTCGGAATATTCCTTAAACTTTCCCTATTTAGTTAAACGTAGGAATGTATTCATTATTGTACGTCATTTTTGGTTGCATTATTCGGGGTTTGTCGCGGTTAGGTACCATAATCAAACGCCTTTTTCCCGTCTCTTCGTCCTTTAGATCACCATTTTCGTACATTAATCGACATTCCGATGTGACCTGCAGAGAGAGGGAAAAAGAAGGGGGCAGGGGCTACATTGATAGACACATTAACGTGCATAAACCCAGAAAGGCTTTTACTTACTGCATACTCGGCCTATCTCCACGGGATGCAGTCCCTGCCAACTGGGCGTTCAAGCCCAGGTGGACCGTTCGTGTGACTCCTCTTATACAGGTAGCATATAAAGTATGGGCTAAATACCAGGATCTTTAGCGGTTGCTTTTGGCTGTACAAAAAAAAGGGAAAAATACACAACTAAAACTTGGACCCTCCATATCTGCAATATCTCTATATATTATACCTTTTAACCCTTATCTAATCGAGCTGAGTCATTTCATCTGTATTTTAGTTATATCGGAAATAGTGGTCATTTATTTGAAACTTATTAATGTACGCGTGACAACTACATTAGCTTTTTCCAAAAATCTTTAATAAGAATGTCGGTGCACAAATACGGGCCTACAACCCCGTGGGCCGGCCACGGAGCAGGCTGGAACTGTAGATGCGGGGATACTTTATTAGTGGAAAACCTAATGGAGTCGGTGGTCGTTAATTTCATAGAAAGTGCGCCAAGTGCAATAAAAATCATATCGAATCTTTTAGTGCGAGCGAGTATCATAAGCATTGAAATTTCGAACTTTCAATAATCATGATGCGCTAAAACTTAACAACAATTCAGTGTCCGAAATGCTCAATCGGTACCCATCTCATGTCAATTCATTGTCTTTCATTTTCCGAACACATAATCAGTACCCATCTCATATCAATTCATTGTCCGAACTGACAGTATACATCCTATATCAATCCATTGTCCGAACATATAATCAGTACACATCCTATATCAATCTATATGTTTTAAAAAAAAAAAACTTCATACATATCCCATGACACCAAGGCAGAGCTATCGGGGTACAATAAGGAGTTGAGAGTTTTATTTGCGTAGGCGCCATTTTGGGTGCAGTCAGGCAGATCCAGGCATAGTCTAAATCTCCACTAACTCGTGGTTGGCCTAGAGCTTCCTTTTGGCAGTCAAAAAAGTTCCGTTAAAGGGCAAAAGAAAGGATCGGTGGTCTGAACCATCAGTCAAAAGGGGGAGGGAGGCAACACTTTTCCTACCGGGTCATACTGGGGTTTTCGCCGGAACTGTTCCGAACTGCAGTCTGCAGGATCTTAGTCATTCAAACTGAGGCTGGCGACAGCATGGGAGCGCCGACGTCCTGCGGCTACATCTTATTTCTAACGTTTCTTGTTTCTAGGACAATCATATGTTTCATTGTTAAGTATTGTTATCGTTTCCTTATTCGTTATTTAATAAAAATTCCATCAGTGGCCTACTGATTTCATTTTCCTATTTCTTTCTTTTCTAGCTTGTTTTGTGTTAAAGTTTCTGTTAACAGGATATAGTGATCACTTCATTATTATTGCATATGTCCTTTTCACTAGGGTGCTCTCTGGTCGGGCCAGATGACCTACCTCTAGTAAATGGTCCGGGTGGAACTGGTTTATCAATCAATGGGGAGTAGATAGGCATGACAGATTACAACGGGGGACAAAGGTCCGCATTACCTACCCTTCACTACTTGCAAAGACTAGACAGAGCATTTTCTCTATGTTATTTGCAAACAGAGAATACCTCCAAAAAGAACCGATTCCGAACAATCAATGTTCGGACAAACAATCAATCAATGAGGAATGAAATAGGCACGACGGATTACAATGGGGGCAAAAACCTGCGTTACCTACCCTTCACTATCTGCAAAGGGAGAGAGAATATTCCTATTCTTCCCCGTTTGTAGGCAGAGAAGATCCTTAAGAGAACCAACTTCGAGCAATTCAATGCTCGATCAAACAATCAATCAATGGGGAGAAAAAAAATAGGTATGACGGATTACAATGGGGACAAAAGTCTGCATTACCTATCTTTCACTATCTGCAAAGGGAGACAGAATATTCCTATTCGTCCCCGTTTGCAGACAGGGAATATCTCAAAAAGCAATAATCGATAAAAACCGATTAACAAACAATCAATGGGGAGAAAAGATAGGCATGACAGATTACAATGGGGACAAAAGTCTGCATTACCTATCCTTCACTATCTGCAAAGGGAGACAGACGTTCCTATCTGTCGCTGTTTGCAGACAGAGAATGTCTCCAAGAGAACCAATACTTCAAGTAGCACCCAAGGCTAAGTGAACCAATCAATGAACAATACCAGTATCTAAATACCGTTTCCAATATCAACAATCAATCAATCAATCAGATGGATAAAGCCATCCTACCAATCAGACGTAGAGACGTCCTACTTAACCTTACCCGGACCGGACCATGTGGACAGTTCTTCGCCTTCCTTTCTCCAGCGCCTCTTTTCTCCATGTTTTTATCGCAGCATTCCTGTGGGATTCCAGTCAGGACAGTAGGTCACTTGAGAGAGGTCCGTTCAGAATCGGTGAAGTTCATTCAATCGGCAGCTGGACGAGGGCCCTCTCAAGGCAGGTATACTCCAATCATTTAGATGTTCACCCCATCGTCTGGACCTCTCTTACCGGACCTTATGTCGCTGATGGGCCCCGCGTTGGGACGCCAATTGTGGAAAAGTCAGCCCATATCGCACCTGATGCCCAGGCTGCTGGTGCAGGGCGACTCTTAGTTCCCATCTTGAATAATTACCAAATAAAGAGACGGGCGCTGAAGGCAGGAACACAAGAACAGAGTTTATTTCTCATGAGGAGAGCATGTCATTTCGGACACTCTCATAGTGTCTTCAGGAGGTGCTCTAACAAGTTTCTCTGAGGCTTCGCCTTTTATACACAGGTTTGTGGCACACAGGCATCCTTTATTACAATCAAGACTTTGTGAAGTATGAGGGTATTCCAACACGTGGCTACAGTAGGGGCCTTTATCCTCCACACAATAGGAGGGGGCTGTCACGCAGCTGAGTGTTCTGCTGATTCCTTTAGAATGTGTGCTCCTGATCGAGTCTCAGGGGGTGGGGAAGTCATGATCAATAGTAGCTCTTTTCAAGAGAGGCGAGTGCATACATTAGTGGGCAATAAACTGTATCCTCAGGCTAAGGGATGACCAGCGGTCCATGTAGACAATTAGGTTCAGAGGAAGAGGTCATCAAAGGAGGGGTATTCATGGCGGGAAAGGAGGTGTTGGTCAGGCGCGGGGTGCGATTCTCAGAGGCAGAGTCATGCGGGAGGGGAGGGCTCATGACTTGTGCATGTGAGAGCGGGGGCGGTCAGGGTGCATGGGGGAAGCTTGCAGGGTCAGGGAAGGGAGCTGGTGATCGAAAACAGAGCGACCACGGTACCTAAAATGGCTGTTGTATATATGCGTGTATGGGTCTATGCTGGCGGGATAACACAGTCTGTGGTCTGCAATGTCCATTCTGCTTACGACAAGAGGTACAGTGAACACAAATGAACGCCGCTTATGTACATACACATTGCTATTTTCAACATGTGGTCCCCTTGCAAATCTCGCAGGAACAGCATTATGTCGTCGGCATAGATGGAGACCAGATTATGGGTATCGCCAACCAGGATACCCGCCTCTGCCGCCCTAGTCCGGAGCGCAATAGGACCAGATATAATCATGGCATTTGGTCTAAAGCAAGTTATGTGAGATTGATTGATTAAATGACATAAATCGCAGCTATTCCAACAGGTCTATTGACACTGATCTTATGACAGCCTCCAAACAGCCAGGATTTCAGTTTCTTCCTGAATCTAGTAGCATGTAAGTGCAGTTTATAGCAAGGAGCAGAGAGTTTCACAAACTTGGCCTTCGCACAGTAAAAGAGCGACTTCCTATTGTTTTAAGAATAAATGTTGGGATATTTAATAAGAGGACATTTTTGCTGTTATTTCCTTGAGGTCTATTAAAGGGTCATTTTCAAATAGAGATGGAGTGGTGATAAATAGTACTAACAGCTAAAGTTCAGATGTAAGTTCTTGAACTTAATGCAATCAACCACTGCTAACCAGTGCGGGAGTCTAGGGGCTGATCATAGATGATCCTTTTTACGAATGTCGAACTCCACCTACACAGCCATATTTTGTACCCTCTATAACCTGACTAGTTAATATAGAGGAAGTCCTTCAAGGAGGATATTATAATACGCCAACTGGGATTTCACTGCTGAACCTACACCCAGGTCCCAATTCCTGCTAAAAAAGGGAAGGAAGTTCCACAACTTGCCGATCCCACTGACCAAGACTTTCTTCACCCAGCTGCGCTCACTGTTGCTGCGGCTAGTTTGGGGGGACAAGAACCCGAGAGTCTCCTGGCGAACCCTGACTCTGCCCTATGAACGGGGCGGTTTTGGAGTACCGGACTTTCACCTTTATTATCTTATTGCCCAGTGCGCTTACGCACACCCCTGGTTTCGCCCGGATACCCCATTTGCGGCCGGAGGCGGACATGGCGTGGCCAGTTGCCCTCAGGCTGCTACTGCCCAAGGGACTGCCCCGTGACCCTCAGGATATCCAGACTGCCTCCACTACTTCCTGGGCTTGGATGCAGCTGCGTCGACTGCTCCGGAAGGAGGTGTTATACTCGCCGGCCCTCCCACTCCCGAACCCCCACTGGCTCCCCATCACTTCTGAAGCAGTGGTCTGTCGTACTCTTTCCAAATACCAGCTTAACACTATGGGAGATTTGTTCCCGGAGGGACACGTCTTTTCGGTCTCAGAGGACCACCGTTTTACCGATCGAACGTTCATGGACTCATTCGTTCTTACCCGGTTGAGGTCCATGCTCAGAACTCAGTTTCCTACTTTCCCGCTCCCTCCCGATGACTTGGAGGCCCTGACCTTCTTGATACAGTCCCCCAGCGGTGCGCATGTTGTGTCGAAACTGTACAAAATATGTGTGGCTGCTCTTCCTGCCCCAGACACGCGGGTGCGTGCAGCGTGGGAGACGGATCTGGGCGGACCCATTACTGACGACCAATGGTCCGCTTGCTGCCGGGCCACCAAAGACGTCTCCATCAACACTAGACACAAACTGATTCACTTCAAGTTTTTACGGCGGTTGTACTTCACGCCTGCCTTGGCTCACAGACTCGACCCATCGAGGCCGCATCACTGTCCCAAATGCAATGCCCCACACGCTGACTTTGCCCACCTCGCCTGGACGTGTCCCAAACTGCAGGACTACTGGTTGCAGGTACACCATATACTGGGTAACATTTTAGATTGTGTCCTGAGTCCCCTGCCCGAGATTGCGTTGATGGGGTATGTTGTTGAGTTTCCCCGCTCTACGAGGAAACTGGCTGCCATTGGTTTTCTGCTCGCGAAAAGGGAAATTGCTATGCTCTGGGGTTCTAAGCGCATTCCCACCTCGAAGGCATGGCTCCGCAGTCTGGCCCAGTGTAACATGAATAATGCGGAATACTCCGCACAGCTCCCAACCGCTTCGCGCCCAATCGACATATGGGGCCCCTACAGACAATACATTTGCAAGCTAACACAGGCGGCACAGTCCCCGGCGGCGAGCTCTCTGGTTCCGGAGGGGGTGGGTTAGCTGCTCTTCCCCTGGCTGATCTTCATTGTCAGCTGTGCTCACGTTGGCTACTGTTTGCCGTGCCTGCTCTACTTACACTCAACTCTTGGTCACCCAGACATCTTATGACCACCCATGCAACCGATGTTACCATCTTGTCATGTTCGATGTGTCGTTGTCCGCTCCCTCTCCCTTGTAGGCGTCTCTCTAGTTGATGTTTTTTTTTTTCTTGCATTTATCTATCTCTTTGCATCGCATGTGTACATGTACGTATTTTTGGCAAACTGGAAAACGGAAAAATGAAGTTTCTAGAATGTGTTGCTCTGCTCATCATATTGTTGGTCACATCTACCCATGTTTTCATTTTGTATTCCTGTTCATATTGTCGCTGATTTTCTCTACACGCTTCGTGACTGTTTGCTCCTATGTACCAACCTGATGCGAATAAAGAGATTTAAAAAAAAAAAGGGAAGGAAGTAAATCTTAAGTCCATGCATTTCTCTTCCAAAAATTGTACCTGCAACACAATTTCCATTCTGTGCTTTTAAACCAGCTCTTCTTGCTCATTGAAGCCAGCTAAGCAATTTTGAATCTTAAAGGTTGTAATGTTTGCCAAGCATTGACCAGCCAGAACAAATGGCGAAAGTTCCAGTTAAGTCATGCTCCAGAATGAACTATCTTTTTTTCTAGGTCGTTGTGGCTCCTACTTCCGGTGCTCAGAAATTACACCTACCACACTGGTGCAAAATTATATTACAGTGTTACCACCGTTAATTTTCTTGTTTTCCCCTTCTTCCTTTTCCGGAAATACCAATCTCCTGAAAGTAGATGATTAACTTTCCGCTGTGGGCAACCTGAGTAAGCATTTCTGCCAAGATACTCCAATATTGCTAAACAATAATGGCCTTTTCTCACCCATGTCCAGCATAACCAACTTTAGCACTTAAAAAAAATAATTGACTTGGCTGGAGACTTTGAGAGCAGTTCAAAAAGGGGACTGGTTATGCTCTGAAATCTACAAAGCAAATTTCTTCATCTTCGTTTGATAGATCCACTCGTGCTATCATGACATCCAACTTTCCATTGTGACTGATCTATATTCCCAACACTGTTATACCTCCTTTGCACTGTTCAGATCCAGACAGTTTTGAAATATGCCCTACAATCTTGGATTGCTTGTGATCTTCAGTGATCAAGTCACTGTGATAACTATGGTTCCTTCTAGCCCCCAACATATTCATTGTGGTACCATGATTAGTCTTACCTTCCTCCTGATCAAAGAGACAATTGTCAAATTTTAAGCCTGCATTTTTCAATTGCTTGAGGTCACAAGGGAAAATAGGAAGGATAGTCTTATGAATGTATACGTCTCAGAATGAGTTGGGGGCACCCACAGAATTATTTTCTATTTGCACTGCATATTTAGAGTACTGTTTGCAAGACAGGGTTGTGGGCATCAATGCTGGCCTATTTTAGATCCAGACTGGTACCCCCCCTTAATATTAGGCATTTAATGAATGTTTGGTATTATGCTCTGACTCATAAATTCACTTCACCCCTGACTGTAACAAACATTAAATCTACAATTTCTGTACAGAAAAGAACACAACATAATATAGAGTGAAAGAAGTGGTTTTAATTAACTTGGACAGAACCACCTCCATATGTTTATCAAAAATGCAGACAAAACCAGTTGCAACTGTCTTTCTTGGGACATTTTTTGTTGAGATCTAGATCGTGACATTTCTCCTGATCCAAATTTGACAATATCCGCCTCCCTGCTGATTTTCAACATCTAATCAGAAGTCTCTCTCGTTACCATTTTTCGGAGCCTCTTGGAACATCTACTCAAAAACTTGTGTATACATTGTGCATTTGGTAGCCCCTTCAGTTAACAGAAAAGTTATGATTACAATCAAAGGACTGATAATCAAATGAGCCTGGTAATAGCAATTCATTAGTATCCACTAGACTATAACATAAATAGTTGTTTTGTCCCAGTATGGGGGCATTGGATAATTCATTCACCATTCCTTTATTTGGTACCTTTGTATACTGTGTTTCTGATGAGCTAACTGTCCATCATCTAAGAAGCACATATCACAGGCTGCCAAGAATGGTTACAGCTATGTACAATTTAGCATCTCATTGCTGAGATACTGATAGATTGCTTCAGAACATTCAAACTACTACCTAACTTGCTTTGTTAGCAATGCTCTTTCATTTATATTTTGGTAGCATTCATTCTCATACAGATTGTCACATGTAAATGTTATTTTATGCCAATTTGACAACTTAAAGATACTCTAGTGAAGTAATTTTCCATGGTTACCTCACTTCAGAGACTACATCTGCAGGGGTCATCTTCACATGTTCCCTGTAAGAAAGAACTCTAGTTCAATATGTGACCTTAATGGATTTGGAGAAATCCCAGCCATTCCATCTTCCCAATCTTGTGTTTGTTCATAAGGACAAATAGCAATCTGCATTCATCTTGTTTTTTATATGAATGTTCTTGCACATTTCCACATCCTTGATGAGGTACCCCTTAAACATTTTTTAAATCTCTCTATCCAGTCTGGAACAAACTCTACATGACCTGGAAGGGACAAGGATCCACAGGTTCTCTCTGCCTTAAGATCAAGATGATTCCTTGCTCTTATCATTTTGATACTTTCATTGTAAGTAGTATGAAATGCTGAAAGCTTCTTTCATATTCTATGATTTCAATTAGTTCTTAGTTCTGTATGTTTACAGTAATTTGTCCTCATATGCTATATTCGCTAAGTCAGACCCATTAATTCGGCAGGCCTAAGTTGTCCGAAGATGAAGGCCGGAAGCTGATGCTATACTTTGCCAAACTGTTGCTAGCAGTACACTTGTATTTAGGTAGTCCAAGTATTCCTGTGCTTGTACATCATGCCTTTAGCTGGCTTGTCGGGCTAGGTGTAGTAATTGAGATATCTTACATTTAGATATTCTTTGTTCATGTCAGTTAATTCTCTGCTGTCTCTGCCACATTCACATTTCCCCCTTTTGCTGCATGTCTGTGTATTGGGGGCAGCATTAAGAATTTACTTGAGCTGGCTAAGCATGTGCAGCACCAGCTGTGCTTCTCTTTTAAGTAGGAGCTTGACGTTGAGTGCTAGTGTGGCGCCATTCTCATAGAGTTGATAAAGAGAGAGACTATTAAGAAAATTCAAATTCCAAGTAAACACATTGGTAGCATGCCAAAAAAATCAACAATTTATGTAAGGAAGGGTACTTCATTTGCTTAAATTATTTTTAAGATTGGTTCACTGAAAAAATCAGTTCAGTTCTGAAACTGCACCTTATGCCTCAAATTTCTTCCAGTCTTCATTTTACAGGTATCCATTTAAATGGTAAATATACATTTTGCCTGCATGTCTTACATACAAACTATGATATCTATGCAAAATGCAACATCTGGCTTTGTTTTCTTAAGCTGTCTTTTTTTTTACTGAATTGCATACTTTTTACTCACAATTTCTGTCGTATTTGTTTTATGTGATAAATGTAGACTACTTGTTACTTCAATACATTTTTGTACCATTTGATATTGAGCTCTCTTGTAAGCAACGGCAAGAGAGCAACAAACAGTTGTGAAAAGAATAAACAAACTGCCACATAATTGTTTTATGTAATGTTGGATGTGATTGGCATAATAAAGTGGTGCTTTAAATGAAATGACTGCATTCTCAGAATGTAAAAAGTTTGAAATGTAGCAGTGCAAGTTTGACTTTCTGCAATACGATTGATTATGTAAAGTGAAAATGTCCTAAAGCAATAAAACAAGGCAAATCTCATAGAAGCGCGTGCTGATTTGTTTTACTCCTGTGTGTTTTTCTGTCTTTTGATTTTCAAACTAAATAGGATGACAAGTCCTAAACCCTTCCAGGATCCGTTAAAGTCAGCCTGTTCCAGAATATAAAAACCCCAAGGGCGCATACTTTAAAAGAAAAAAATATAATACTAAAAATATTTCTCATCTGTCCAGCCATCGGGTCACATATTGTTGCTCTCTACTGATCATCATGAAGTCAGCATGTTTGTGAAGCTAACTACCTATAATGCATGTCTTAAATCAGACAGGGCACAGTTTTAACATTCTGCCTTTTGATTGGCTCTTCGAGGGTATATATCTGTGAGACACTATCATAGAATTGAGAGAAGGCTCTTGAGAGATTCAAACTAGCTATCGCTGTTGTGTCTTGAGATATTTTATGATGGAACACTTTTGGCTGCTAAAGGACTCTGTAGAGTTGTGAAATAAGTGTCGCGCGTAATGCCATGAAAGCTTGTTTTAGAATGCTAAGTTTGCAGTTACACGCAGCAGAATAAAGACGTGTAAATGCTAAGCTCTGTGAGTGGCTTCCAGCTGGAAAGACGCTAGCGATAGCAACAAGATCGGGGCTAAGTAACCTGAAGAACAACCGTGCTCTCCCAAAGAGTTGCAGTGGTCCAAACAAACTGCTCATGCTTGTCATGTGTGTCGCTGTCAAAGAGCGGAATCGATGCTTTATGCACATGGAGTCAAAGCGGAACTCCAGCTGTTGTAAAGCAAATGAAGGCCACAGAGGCGTTGCAGAGAATTTACATATTGATGAGCGAGTACCTGCCGGTCAAGCCATACATAAAGATACCACACTGCAACCGACGATCATATTGTTAATGTGGAGGCGGATTCAACCTGGTTTATGAAGGGCAGCCACTGATAATCATAACTTGCAAAATAATGCTGCGAACAAAAGTGCTGCATGGTGGAGATCAACTAGGGGTTACAACATACAAATTGCATTTAGACGAAAAGAAATAAATGACTTACTGAATGCTCTGAAGAAAGTCATCATACTACCACACTCTGTGAAGGCAGCTAAAAGAGAAGTGTTTGGGGTTTGCTTACGGAGCCATCCATATCTGAAGCGATCCATTCACAAAGTTGCCAAGTGGGGGTCAGAACAATTTAACAGGTCATCAGAAACTAAGCAGCAGAGAACGACTCTCGGAATTGTGAAATCTTTCTGTTGGCTGCAAAGAAAGTCACATTTCCAGCTCTCATTAAAGATGAGTCAGAGGCCAGCACGTCACAAGGTCTCAGACGAGTTGCAAATACCAAGTCACAAGGAACCACCCGCAGTGTCATTACGTTCCGCACTGGTCTACAAAGCTGCTGCATTCCTAAAACAACCACTACCTTTCGATACCACCAAAAAACTCAATATTGGCGATAGATGGCGAGCATGGATAGAGACATTTGATGATTTCATTGATGCACTTGAAGAGACTAATAACAAAAATATTATCAAGTATCAAAAAAGTCTTGCTGGTGATGGTGTGAAAGAAGTCATAAAGCAAATGCTGCAAACTGACAAAGAAATTACATATAATCAGATTCAAGAAACGCTGAATCTCAATTTTAATCCAGTTCCAAACGTTGATTACTAAAGATACATTTTCAGTCAAAAAAGCCAAAACGTTGGTGAAACCATTGAGATGAATTTGGGGGGAGGCTTGGTACGCTCATCAAATACTCTACGTTCAATTAATTTAATGATGAGGAAGCTATGCAGCTTGTTATTGATGGATATTTGTCAGATTCATTCAGACGATGAATACTTAAAAAAACTCTTATTCAGGAGCTAGTGTTGATGGCTGCCAGAGCTGAGGAGCATGCTAAAAGACAAGCCGCTTACATGGAGGCCGGAGGTGCCTAGAGTGAATCAGTCATGATTATAAAAAATAAGCCAAAGCAAAAGACACAAAGTGCTCTCTACGAGTAAAAAGAAGTTATGTTTTATATGTGGATTTTCATTTCCACACAAAGGTCAATGTTTGGCCATTGGACAGATCTGTAAAGGCTTTGAGAAAGAGAACCATTTTGTGATGGTTTGTAAAGCGAAGGAAAAAGCAAGTGGGTGCGAGAAAATTCCAGCGGCAATGTTTGACACACCCCCACAAGGCCATGGGGCAACACCAAGTGAGGTGAATTGACACCGAGCGAAGTCGATTGTCATCTAAATTATCGTCAAACAGTTTGTATGCCTCAATATCAAGTGAAAGTGAGGAAGGGAGTTGCGTAATGTCATTGTTTAACTCAGAGAAAGGTGTGCATGTCGGACTGGCTGCATGCAACGAAAAATATCAGTCAAAGAAAAGTTAACCTGCCAAAGCACTAAAGTCATGCAAACATTGTCCGAAAATTACATTGAAAATAAATGACTGCTCAATATCTTTCTTCATCAACAGTGACGCATTGATAAACATAATGCATGAAGAGAACTACAATGAAAGGTCTCCATTGCCTCGACTTGCGCCATCAAAAACCAAAGTGTACACTTGGGCTGCATTGATGCCCATAAAAAGTCACGGTTCATTTGTAGCGACATTGAAAAACAAGAAAATGAGTAAATACCCATCCATGTTCTTCAAGGTACAGCGGCAAGTGCCTGTCTGCTCAGTTTCAGTACTGCTGGTCATAAGGGACTTATTTCTGTGAATTACAACGTGAATGCTCACCACAAAATAGTAAGTTTATTTCCTTCATGGTTTGGGAAAGCTAAAGACTATAAAAGCAAAGTTACACATTAATGATGATGTCCGTCCTGTTGCTCAGAGACATAGACATGTTGCTTTTCATTTACGAGAAGCTGTTGAAAAAGAACTTGAATCATCACTTAAGCATGACGTTCTTAGGCGTTCAACTTGTCCCTCGCCTTGGATTTCTCCCATTGTGGTAGTGCCCAAAAAGGACAATGAAGGAGCTATATGCAAATACATTGATATGCACCATGTAAACAAGGCAATTGAACGAAAACGACATCCCGGTCCATATATTGCTGACATAATAATGCAATTAAAAGGTGTAAAGGTTTTCTCTCACCTTGATTTAAATAAAGGTTATCAGTTGGAACTCAAAGAAGATTGCAGGTTTATTACAAACTTTTCTACACATGTTGGTCTGTTTTCAATATAAAATACTCCATTTTGGTGTGTCATCGGTTGCAGAACTTTTCCAAGAGATTCATTCAACATGTCATACAGCTGGCTGTGAATGCATTCAACTATAACGATTACATGTTGATTTTTGGAGCTACACAGAAGGAGCATGATAAAACTCACCGGTATGTCGCTTACTGACTGACACAGGCCTGACTTTGAATGCAGACAATTGTGGGTTACGCAAGACAAAGTTAAAATTCTTTGGCCTTATCTTTTCTGATGGGGTTATGACATTTGATCCTGCAAAAGTACAAGCACTTTCAAATGCTGCTCCCCCACAAGATTTTCTATGATACGTTCATTTCTTGGCATGTTCATTTACTGTTCAAGATACATACAAGACGTTTCTACCATAAGTGATCTCTCATGAGAGTTAACGAAGAAAAATGTTTCATTCAAGTGGTCACAAGCATGTGAGAGAAGTTTCAAGAAAATCAAACAAGCCATTAAAACTGCTTCTGAAATAACCTGTTTCAATCGCAAGCTTCATACAGAGGTTGTTATTGACGCTATCCTCATTGGGTTAGGCGCTATCCTGGCACAGCACAGTGGATACCCCCATGCTCAAAGGCATATTGTGCCATATGCCATTAAAGGTTTGTCCCAAACAGAAAGTGCTTACTCTCAAACCGAGAAAGAAAATTTGTCTGGCTGTGGTTTGGGTTTGTGAACATTTCCATGTATTCATGTATGGAAAGCCTTTTATGCTGATAATTGATCATCAGGGAAACATCCATAACAACACGGGCATTACCCCGCACTGCTATTACAACGCTGCTATTACAACGCAAGTCGTTACAACGACTTGCGCTGGAGGGCGCTGTAGGATAGGGAATAGTTTAATTTTCTATCCAACACCTTCCCAACTGTCAACGTGGGCTGGTGTTGGAATAGAAAATTAAACTATTCCACTATCCAGCGCCCCCCCAACGTAAGTCGTTGTAATGATTTGCGTTGTAAAAACTGTGTTGTAATGGCATGCGTGGTAAAAGCCCGCGTTGTAATGCTGTACAACCGATAATCAAGCTTTATTGACTATGTTTGGCAATCCAAAAGCCAAGATACCTCCTCACATTGAACGGCGGGGACTTTGATTACAAGCGTATGATTACACCATTGTGCACCATCCAGGGAAGGTCAAAACCCTGCTGACTACTTTTTCTGAGTGCCTATACAAGATCAAGGGGCTCCATCTAAAACGGCTGAAGCCTACATTAATTTAATTGTAAAGTCAAATACGCCAGCTGCCCTATTGTTTGCCCAAATCATCACTGCCATGATAGTGACATGCTGAATTTGAAAATGTAATTACACACTCGACTTCTCACCAGTGATGGTGAATACCAAAAGTACAAAAACTTTAAAGATGAACTGTCTTTAACTCAGGAAGGAGTTGCACTGTAAGAGTTGAGAATCCTAATTTCGGAGAATTTAAGACGGAAAATAATTGAAGTGGCTCACGAAGGATATTGTGGTATTGTTGCCTCCAAGAGAGCTCTCCAAGTTTTGGTTTCCATATTTAGATGAGAGGTTTGATAAGGAACTCCAGGCCTGTCATCTGTGTAACTGCCTCTACAAACTTTACTCAGCATACTCTTACCATGCCAGAACTCCCTAAGCAAGCATGGGAGAGAATGTTTTTGGTCCACTCAACAGTGGACACCATCTGATGGTAATTGTAGATGAGTACTCTCGATTCCCATTAATAGAGGAACTCTCAATCACAACTCATGAGCGGGTCATTGAAAGACTTGACAGCATTTTTGCAACATGGGGCATTCCAGCCGTTTTGAAGTCTGATAAGCACCTGCCTTTCAAAAGTCGAGTATTGAAGGATTTTCGGGAGCATCTGAGTGTAAAGCATCAGAAGAGTACACCATTGTGGCTGCAGGCCAACTGACTTATTGAGCGCTTTATGAGTACACTAAAGAAAGCACTACAGCGTGCACTACAGCGTGCAACTCGTGAGAGGCCCAGTTTGCAAACTGTGTTGGATTACACCCTATGAACCTATCGTTCAGCACCTCACTTGACCAGTCTGGGTCTTTGATGTTCGAGGATCAATGACAACCAAGTTGCCTCAATGGACCAACAAAAGAGAAGGAGGTGAAAATACAACTAGAAGACTTGGTTAATAAGAAAAAGACGAAAGCCTATGCTGACAAGAGGCGACATACAAAGAACATGGAGTTTAAGACAGCAGAGCTAGTTATCGGCCGCCAACTGTGAAGGAGAAAATCTGATGCTCCATATGCTGCTGTCCCTTTCCACGTTGTGTCCACCAAGGGACATATGGTGACGGCCCAGAGTCCTGGGAAGTCTGTTACCAGAGACTCTTCTCACTTTTGGCATTTCATTCATCGGCCTTGTGATCAAGATGTTGAAAGAAAGACTAATCCTGAAAATCCAGTGACTGCTGTTGCTTCTTCACCTTCTTAGAAGATCTCTGACAGTGAAAATGACAGCTTCCAGTAACCAGATCGGGTCAAATATTTAAACCCTTTGGCTCCTATCGTACTCCGTAGAGCTGTGACGTAGGTGTCGAGAGTGCAATGCCATGAAAGCTTATTTTAGAATGTTGAGTCCGCAGTTACACGTCACAGAATAAAGATGTGTAATGCTAAGCTCCATGTGTGGCATGGTCATTGGCGGGTATCCTGACTGGGAAGATGCTGCAATCTTATACCCTTGTAGCCCTGTGTGATGACGCCAGTATGCAAAGTTCAGGGTTTACGTGGAGAACTAGAGTGTCAAGCTCACTCACAAAATTGGCCAGCATTGAGAGCCACGTTCCCAGATAAAATATCTTTAGAATCATTTGCTTTCCCATGCATAACATTTTTAAGCCTAAAACATCTTAAAGGTGCTCATATAAACCTTGTCTATTTTACTAGTGGTTATATATATATATATATATATATATATATATATATATATATATATATATATATATATTTTCACTGAAAAAACCATAGGTTATAGACCATATATAGTTAGGAATTAGCATTTACAAACCCTTGAAAATTCACTGAAAAAACCATAGGTTATAGACCATATATAGTTAGGGATTAGCATTTACAAAACCTTATTTTACTCACACAAAACCATTGAAATTCCATATATAGTTAGTTGTACTAACTATATATCGCGCACCCGCAATCCACTGCTGATCATGTCACATATTACATCATTCATGACATGGTCAGTGACATCACTGATGACATCACTGATGACATCTCAAATGACATCACTGATGACATCTCAATGACATGACTGATGACATCACTGATGACATCTCAAATGACATCACTGATGACATCTCAAATGTCTTACATATTGAAGAATGAGTGGATGTATAAGTGTCTGGAGTAAGGATTTAGTAGGTGTGTGACTGACTGTATGAGTGAGTGATTAAATGTGTGTCACTGAGTGCATGGGTTAGTGAGTAAACTGTCTTAATTTGTGCATCATTATGTCTGTTGTTCTGTAAACTGCTGCATGTGTTGATCAGTAGCTATATGAGTAAGTATATGGGTTATTGATTGGTTGCCCAAGTATTTGTATGGGAGACTGAGTGTGTGTGTGGGTGGCTGGGAGGTGTATGACTCTGTGCATAGATGTGTAAGCAGTTGATTCACTAGATATATGGATTCAAAAGTGCATGTGGAAACAGGTGTATGGGCGGTTGACTGAGTGCATTGGTGAGTGAATGGATATCTGAGTGCTACATGTCAAAGTAAGAACATATGTAAAACACAGTACATGTGAGAGTTGACATATATAAATAACTGTGCATAAGAGCCCGTGAATGTGTGAGTGGCTGTATTGATCATTGTGAACTTGTATCAGGGATTGTAAAAGAGAGTAAATATGTGTTAGTATATGTTTGAATAAGTAAGGTATGTATAACTGTATAGTTGAGGAAATGGAGGTGTAATTGATTCTTTGCATGACTGAGTAGGTGTGTGAGTAACTCCATGGATGAGTGACAGTCTGTGAGTGTCTGTTTACACTGAGTGTATCTAAGGTTATTTTAGAGTCTGAAGAAGTTCATCGTATTATCACATGAATGATGTCATCAGTGATGTCATCAGTAATGTCAAATGAGATGTCATCAGTGATGTCATCAGTCATGTCATTGAGATGTCATCAGTGATGTCATCAGTGATGTCATTTGAGATGTCATCAGTGATGTCACTGACCATGTCATGAATGATGTAATATGTGACATGATCAGCAGTGGATTGCGGGTGCGCGATATATAGTTAGTACAACTAACTATATATGGAATTTCAATGGTTTTGTGTGAGTAAAATAAGGTTTTGTAAATGCTAATCCCTAACTATATATGGTCTATAACCTATAGTTTTTTCAGTGAATTTTCAAGGTTTTGTAAATGCTAATTCCTAACTATATATGGTCTATAACCTATGGTTTTTTCAGTGAATTTCAATGGTTTTTTAATAGCAAATATCAAAACCTTTACAATGTATTCTTCTTTAAATCGAAAAATATTTTTTACATGTTTTTAATACAATTTTTTTAAATTATTTTTATTGTTTCGCTCCCGGTACGCGAACCGGTTAGCTTCCCGTTAGCTCAATTCGGAGCCGCGACCCGGTCCGCGAACCGGTAAACGTTCCGTTTGCACAACTGTCGCGTTAGAAAACAACATCGTGACGCGTCGCGTCAGCATGACGTTTCGCGTTCTCGCGTGATACGTCATATGACGTGCTACGTTAGCGTACCCGGAAGCGCAGCGGTACGCGAACCGGAAGCGATCCGCGGCGCGGCGCCGACCGCGTAACGTAAACACAGCAGGTCATGTGACTCGGTAATAACACTTTTCATTGGTTCATTTCACTTTTGGTTTCCTAATGATGTAATACTAGGTCATGTGATCTAAAATGAACACTTTTCATTGGTTTAGAACTTTTGCTTTTCCCAAATGATGAAAACCCCTCCTTCTTTCCTCACTCTGACTTTCATCTTGGTGAGAGAAAGACCCTTTATTTACATTGTGACATGGCTTCATTAGTAGCTTCAGCTGGTTCTAACCCACCACCTCCACCAAATCCAAAGAAGAGAGGACCACCTGCTGAAGTAATTTTACAACAAGAAGAGGAAGAACAGGAAGAGGAGGAAGAGCCAAGGTTTTTGCCAGAGGAGCCCAGGAGGTATAATCGAAAAGAGAACTACATTTGGCAATTCTATAAATTTCCTGAGGGGCAAAAAAAAGTAAATGCACGCTACATGTTTTGCCGTATATGCGGTGATAGACTGTCAAGGGGAACTGAAAAAAAATACAGTTACGGCAATCACACTATGCATCGGCATATGAGTAGGTGGCATCCTAATAATTATAGTGCTGCCCAGCTACGTGATGAGCAACAAAATCCCCTTCCGATGGCAAGAAGATCGGTTGTTCCAGAGGTGTCGGGACCAGAGGCGAGGGAGATGATCCCAAACATTCAAATGTTGTTTGGGCACGTGAAGCAAGTGTGCGTGCACTGCGGCGATTTCATTTGCTACAGGGAAAGTAGCATCATTTTGATTATGAGAGCTATTCAGAATCATGTTAATGTTTGTCCGAAACGCCCCAAAAAATAAATTCTTTTTTTTTTGTTGCTCCTGTTGAGCCCTTTACAATGGATCGTTTTTGTTTCCCCCCCCCAAAAAAAACCAAAAAAAAATAAAAACGTTCAGAAAATAAAAAAAAGTAAAAAAATGTTCAAAAAATACTAAAAAAAATATAAAACAACAAAAACATTAAAAAAAAAGTTCTTTTCAGAACTACCTCCCCGTTATAAAAAAATTGGTAGAATATTTGGAACTCTGCCAACCTCTATTTCTCTTAGTTCGCTCCCCGGAGCGCTACCCGGTACGCGAACCGGAATTCTAACCAAAAAAATTATTTTTTAAAAAAAAGAACAGTAAGTATAAGGGAAGGAAACAGACAGTTATGTGAAAAGAAAGACAGCTCTAGGGAGTAAACAAGAGATACTGTTACCCACAATCCACTGCTGATGATGTCACATATTACATCATTCATGACATGGTCAGTAACATCATCAGCAGTGGATTGCGGGTAACAGTATCCTTAGTTTACTCCCTATAGCTGTCTTTCTTTTAACATAACTGTCTGTTTCCTTCCCTTATAGTTACTGTTCTTTTTTAAAAAAAATTGTTTTGATCAGTCAGAAACAGTGACATTAATAGAAACAGAGAGAGTGAACAAGAGTGAAGAACTATGGTCCTCCTCAGCCACCCTCAGAAAACCAAGGGGGTCAAGATACATCTACCGTGCCCCCTTCTACCCATTCTGAACATTATTTGCCCTCCATCTTGTATCTTGATTCGACCGAAACACAAAATGGTGGACTCCCGTAACGCTGCTGGTTTGCGAACCGGGCCACTTCCCGGGAAGCGGTCCAAAAAAAAAGGTGGGAAAGTAATTCACAGACACTAAGAGTAATAGAGACGGAGTGAGTGAACAAGACTGAGGAACTATGAGAAGAGAGGGACTGAGAAAAAGAGTGGAAGGAGTTGAGTAAGTAGGTAATAGAGAAAGGAATGAGGAAAGTAGCAAAGGCAGGAAACTGAGGGTTAAAGAAGTGAAGCAGTGGAACTAATAGTAGGTGAATGTGATAGAAATGTAACGAAAAGAGTACAAAATATTTACCTTATAATTGCCGTTAAATTACTCACTTTTTGTTTTTATACTTTCAATCTGTGAAAGAGAGAACCAACATTTGAAAAATATTAAAACATGTATTTAAAAATTACAAAAGACAAGGGAAAAGATTGAAGGACAAATAGTTTTTCAACAACTTTGACACTGACAGAAGCTTCTGCTTCTCCAGGCCCCCTACACAGTCCTAAAGATATACATTTTAAACTAACAGTATCTTGATGCAGATGAAGTGAGGCCTATCTTAAAACATGGTGCATCTTTTGCATTGCTCTTGTTTCAGAAAAGTGTCGCTTCAGGATGCCAATAACATGTCTCCTATCCAGAGGTTTGTTTGAGGTGAGGCCTACTCAGAGTTCAAGATGAGATTTACACTTGTTGAAGTGTACAGAGGAGATAATATCTGTGAAAGTCTACCAATGAAGTGAGTCATGTCCACTGCACTCTTCAACAAAGTACAAACCTCCTATGTTTCCCTGGACAGACCTAAACTTGATCTGCACAATGTGATTCGTAATGATAGGAAACACAGGTGATGTAATTGAAATACGTGCAATTTATTTTGCTCATTTCTCAATCACATCACTTGCGTTTCCTTTGCTTAGGTATCTCATTGTGCAGATGTAGTCTAGCATATGAAAGAATACGCAGAAGTGCAGCACTGTATGCAACACCTTTGACACTTACAGAAGCCTCACCTTCTCCATGCCTCCTACACAGTTCTACATGTACATCATAAATGCAAACAGTACAGAATTAATTATACATGTTAAATGGTTTATTTTTGCTGTTCTCAGAATGTATCAAAATTCATTAAAAACAGTGACTTAAAGGTATTCATCATATAACAGCGGGGAAAAAAAAACACAATCAAAATGATTGTGTTTAAAAAACCCATACAACATCAGAAATCAGAATTCAGAACTCCTTAAAGTTAACTTACTTTCCATGACGTCCAAGGATGTCCTATGAACAGCTTACACTCTTTTGTGCTGTTATTACTTTCAGCCCGCCACTTTCTGAAAGAAAATCTCCATCGTTTTTAAAAACACGTTACATCGAATAAATGACTTCTTGCTCTCTACCACAAGTTTCCTCAAGGCCAAATCTGGTCAGAGCCATTTATAACTCTTGGATTTCTTGTAAGCCAATCCCGTCATTTGGAATTTCCGCAACTTTCAGAATTAAAATGTTGAAGATCATTTTCACAATCCTGGAATAGTAATATCTTCCCCTTCTTGCTCAGTCATGTTCTACATTTCCTATGACACTGATACTGCTTACTATGAAGCAGACTTACACTACCTCTATGACTACTACAATTATTTAATTCTCTACATCACTTTTAATCACAAAGCAATGTAAAACAGTAGACAGCATTGCAGACTTACATTGCCTCTACTCCATGTTTTGATTGGCTGCTTCAATTAGCTTATAAAAAGAAACAGTTTTTCTGAACTCATTCAAAGTGCACATATTTCTCCATGACGTCCAGTCCTATGGTTAGAAGTTATGTCTCTGAACTACACTTATCCTCAAGGCCAAATTGTGTAGGAGCCATTAGAACTTCTTGAAATTCCACAGAGCACATCCCGAGATTATTTCCCTAAAATTTTGGTTTTAAAAACACCAGGTAAGAGTTTTTAAGGTCATACGGCAATTTTTTTTTGAAAATTAAAACAGAATCATTGCAGAATGACCAGCCATTTCTAGACTTTAAATAAGCTGTGTAATGTCCTGATGTTATTGAAGGGCCGTCATGATATATAATTGCTGCAGTTACAAAAGTCCTTCCTGATATTGACAACTGCGAAGCTACAAAATTTTTAATTAAAGTTGTCAATTTTGTTCCATCAGGCCTACCTCGTTGGAACATTAAAATGACGTACTGGCCATATGTTCGTATAAATAATGTGGACATCATTTCAGATTTACATTGGCTACACTCCATGTTGTGATCAGCTGCTTTTACTAGCTTATTAAAGGAGACTGATTTACTGTCTGGCAAAGTTAAATATATAAATCTTTCTGAGTCTACACTAGTAGTACTTGATACCATACAGTTCTCGCAGTCATGCTGCCATTGATAAGAAAGCCCAAACAGCTGATCTACATCTACACCTTCAGCATGTAATACATCAAGCATATACATTAAAAACTCCTGACAATCTTGCTGAATATTTTGAGAGAATTGTGTTTGGCCTGAACATCTGTCTAACAGATTTCGAATTTCAGACACACTTTCTATGTTTCTTCTATCAGTGGTACATTTCTCTAACACAGAATTTAACAAACTGCAAAATCTTTGATCAGAATTGACCACAATCTCTTCTTTTACATTTTTTAGAGAAAATAAAACATTAACCACTACATTAGCATAGCAGTTGACACCAGAACTGTTTTCAAACTGCAAACCAACAACATCTTCAACAGAATCCTTTTTGTTTCTGCTTGTAATTTTAGGTTCATTGACTTTTTGTCTTTTTGCTACAACCTCCCCAG
Organism: Lissotriton helveticus; assembly: GCF_964261635.1. Lineage (NCBI taxonomy): Eukaryota > Metazoa > Chordata > Amphibia > Caudata > Salamandridae > Lissotriton > Lissotriton helveticus. The sequence continues at coordinate 889,318,875 of NC_136067.1, read as the reverse complement.
TATTGTTCTCATTTCTTCGTTTCCGGCCTACCACACGTTTCTCAAACAAAGGATACTGAGGCAAATGTGGCGCATACTCTCTTCTTAACCTATTGTATTCCTTAACACAATCTAGATCCGCACAAATGTTTGTGACATCACACTCAATCAAGTACAATCCCGATAAAGTTCTAACTCGTGACAATGCCACATATGCCATACCCTCCTTGAACACAGAACTGCCAATATTCACCAATGCACTGTCTACACTTAAACCTTGCGATTTATGGATTGTCACCGCATATGCCAAGCAAACAGGAAACTGCTTACGGCGAACATATAAGTCTTTTACAAGCAAAAATCTAGCAGAACAACGACCAATTAGCTGTACTTCCTCAATGCCATCAAATTTAATTTTTAAAAATTCAATTCCATCTCTATTTCTGTATTTCACAAAATCAACAACATTACCCATTGATCCATTTACCAGACCTCTTTCAACATGTAAATTCCTTCTTAAAATTATACGGCAGTTCAAGCACACATTCAGAGTCTTTTCAAAACCTGCAGTTTTAGATATACTCTTCTCTAATGAATCCAATTTTGTTTTCAGATTCTCAGACAAAATAATTGTTGATCCCATATGCTCTACTCTATAAAATGTAAATACTCTACTCTATCAATAGCTTCCAGTTTCACAATCTCTTGCTTTTCTAAATCCAACATTTTGTTGTTAAATTTGGCACATTCTGCAAGAGTTGGCATCAAACATATTCCAGATTTCTTCTCAGTAATTTTCTGAAAAATATTCTCAGGCACAACATCTTGTTCTGGATATAAATTTGACAGTAATCGTGCATGTAAAGCTTCTTTCCCATGCTCGGTCACTTTTCCAATTCTAACATCTTGTAGAATAGTCTTGTAAACTTCATCCTTCGCCTGACGCATATTTTCATGCAGTTCAGCATAATTGAAGTTTAACCATATATTGACGTTGCCAATGCTGCCTAGGCACTTCCTGGTATCTTCATGCGTGAGCATTTTGAACACAGGTTGCCCTTTCACTGGTGTCAGCTGCAAAAGATCTCCGAAAACAATGATGTGTTTGCCACCAAATAACACATCATACTCTGTTTTGAGAACTTCTTGCATCCTCAAATGCACAAAGGCAAGCATGACATTGGAAACCATGCTTACTTCGTCAATGATAAGAAGTTTCATTTTCCTCAAGATTCTTGAAACTTCAAAACAAGCATCTCCAGATAGCTTGTGATATTGTAATTTGTTGTCATGCTCCACTGGCAGCATCAGTAAACGATGTAAAGTAATCCCTTTAATATTATGTGCTGCCAGTCCAGTTGGAGCAGTGACAACACAAGACAGCGATGACTCTGTCCTTTCCTGCAAATAGCATGATATTGCTTTAATGAGGAAACTTTTTCCAGTTCCCGCTTCTCCACTCACGTACAGTCGGACAGGCTTCAACGACGTACATGAGCACTCTTTCTTATCATGACTTAATCCATGATCAATTTGCATGGTAACTTCGTCATATATTTTCCTCTGCTCAACGTTGAGTTGTCTTTCCAACTCTTCTAAGTTAACCGCATCCTCCTGAGCATGTGCCATGGCTCTTTCCACTTCATTCATAGCAGTGGCAGCTTCATTTTCGATAACAGGTCCTCCTAGTGGATCCTTACTCAATGAAGCAGAACTCTGACTGTCCTGAGAACTGTCTCTGGCAATCTCGGCTGCAATTGTTGCTTCCTGCTCAATTTCCGCATTCAACATTTCTACATATTTGGGAAAAGCAGGACATTCTATGGTCTCCTTGGCGGCATTGAAAGAGTCTTCGTAACAGAGGAAATCTCCAAGCAGTTCCTCTTCTGCACGCCAAGGCTTGAAAAGTTGCAAAAGTGCTAAATAGAAAAACTCCTTTTTTTCAGGAGATTCGCCACTCAATTTTCGATGGTTTACCAAGTGGCATTTTCTTTGCTTGACCAGACATCCCTCACTTCCTATTACAGCATACACTCCTTTCTCAGTATCTTCTTTGATGTTCCTCTTGAATATGTAATTTTGCAGAACCTCATACAGACAAACATTCTCGAGGTGACTGCTTCGATTTGGATAATATGTATCCAACATGTTTGTCTTCAAAATGTCGGTACTGTTTGGCTCCTTTTCCGCCAAATACTCAATTTCCCGCACAGGTTTGAGAACTCGATTACGCGTTGCAGCAAGACCAAGACTCGCCCAAACGATACTCCTGGACTTGGCATAGAGACTTGCTGAAGACAACCGGTCAGAACATTCGTACGCTCCGATTTCTCGATGCGACAACATCTTCAGACTGAAACTGTACAACTTCTTGCTGAGGCTCTTTTCATGGGAAATGTCCTCCCACATATCCTTCAATTCTGTCTTCTCTTTTTTGGTGATGTAAGACGTCACATACCGAGCCACAGCCATACAGTTATCAGCCACAAACTGTATATCCATGTTAGCATTCCACATGGACAAAATCACCGGGTTGTAGTCGTTGATGTACTTGGACTCTTCGTTCCTCTTCAAATTGTAAGTGTTTTTAGGTGATTTCTTCATGACATTGTGTCGCAGCGAAGACATCAAACTGTTTACTCTTCCTTTAGAAATCACCGGTCGTGGAAAGCCGAAACGACATTTAGTGTAGAACTTGTCTTTGTTTCGGAATTTACGACGGCAGTACTTTCCACATCGATGGCTTTGGAAACGCAGAACTTTTTCTCTTAGGCTTTTCTTCTCCTTTGCGTTTGGAACAGCACACGTAGAATACTGTTGGATGAAACTCATCACTGAGTCTTCTGGATCCGTTCCAAATTTAGGTGCATCCTTGATCCACAGCAACATATGTATATGAGGAGCACCTCTTGCTTGGTACTCTTTTCTCCAGAAGAAATCCAACACCTCTCCAAGAGGTGGATTCTTCTTATTCATGATGAAAGACATCATAGCTTGAAATCTATGATTGAAGTACCTACATACATTGACTGGATCCAAAGAGCACAGTTCTCCGGGTGTCTTGAATTCGATGTTATCTACGTTAGCATTTGCCTCTCGTAGAAATTCAAGTAAGTCTTCCCAGCCATACTCGGCACAGCTCAGAGTGAGGAACCATGTGGGAGTACCTAAGTTCCTCAGCATACATTTTAAATCACCATGACGACGGTACCAGTACTCATTAGTACCACGCTGACACGCCATGAGATTAATCAGGTGAGAATCCAAAATACTATCTTGGACATTGACTTTATCCATAAAGTCACTTGCCGAGATGTTTTGCATGTGTATACCACTTTTCAAGATGTGGTTCACTGCATATGACAGTCCAGACAGATCGCTTTCAAACAGGAGATGAAACAAATAAGGAATGCATTGTCGAAACCTAGCATCTCCTGCATACAATCGCAAAGTCCGGTATTCAGAAGCAGGAATTTGATGAGGTCGCTCATCATATCTTCCTCCCTGACCTGTTGGAAAAAGCTGTGGGAAACACCGAGCTTCCAAACTTTCCTCCCAAACACTAATGGGACTCCCTTTGGCTTGTTTCATTTGAAACAACTCAATAGCATTCCCCATGACTTCCTTGGAATGCAAAGGATGAACACTATAATGTTCATATATTTCTTCACTATTAGAGGGTTCTACTTTCTCAATTTGACCAGCACACAAATCGCTATCCTCTTCCTCACTTACTTCCTCTTCTGCAACATATACATTCTTATAGTATTTATTATTTTTTTCAAATACAATGTTGCCTTTTTAACTTTCCTAACATCTACTAAATCTTGCCATATTTTCTTATTCTTTGTCGGAACCCCATTAACTAAGATAACCAGAGGTTCCTCTTCCACTTTTTCTACTCCAATTGTGTTAATGTTTTTCTTCAAATCTAGAGGCAAATAAACAACTCTTCCCTTTAATCCTCTCTGTAAATCTGATGGAGGCAATTTCCCTGTCTTTGGCTCCATTCTTACAATAGCCTGAAAGGGATGGATACTTTGAATCAAAATAGATTCATAAGTATTTAAATCCTTCAATTCAGAAGGAATCTCAACCAATTCCAGATTATTATGAACTGCTCTAGCAGGCATCTGGTTTTGATTTAATTTGCAAGAACAATAAGTACACACACGTTGATCCAATCCCAAATCAAAACAATTTTCTACCATCAAGTATGTTGCAAAATCCTTCCATTCACTATTATTTTCCCTTTCACTTTTTGCATATAAATCCACTAACTTAGTCTGATTCTTATAATAAGTGCGTCGACAACACACACAAGTGAAATTAGGCCTCTCACTTGATTTCACCTCAAACGTCGCAATTTCCCTCTGGAAATTATCTGTACTGGAAACCTGTACACTATCTTCCACATGACCCTCTTCTTCTTGCTCAATTTCAACATTCTCCTCTTTACTTCCAAAGTAACAAAACTCAATTTCTTCACATATATTCTTCACATCTATTTCAGAACCATGCAAAAGAGCAGCGCATAATTGTTTAAGCATAATTGCTGGACTCTTAGCATAATACAACATTCTAACTAATTTCCTCACTTTGTTATGATGCACTGCTAGCATCCTGAAATGATGAAAAACACTCTGGCATACTCTCCTGGAAAGACAAGCCAGTGAATGTCCATGCAAACCTGTCACTTCTCTTACTCTGCAAGGATCTAATTCTTGCAACAACATCATTTTCTGCTTCAAACTTTTCTTATTAAATGACCGTACAAAATCACAAAGCAAATTGATGGAATCCTGTCGCACACTGCAAATACTACTACACTTCCAGGTGTACACAGGACCCTTAGCACGTCTTCCTAAAACCTCATTACCTAACACCTCTTCTGCCTCTGTTGTCACAAGTTTTTCTTTTTCAACTGGACAACCATCTTTCACTTCATAAGCACGACCACTGGTGTCAACTGCATGCACCAAATCATTATCCTGGAAATAACTCTCCTCATTAAAAAATGCCTCACAGCTTGAACTATGCATCCATTCTCCAGAAAAAACTTCACAAAAATTACTACGATTAACTATTCTCTTCCATCTACTATTTCTTTTGAAATCAAAAATTGCCTTGTTTAGCTTCCTAATTCTATTGATTATCAAAATAAATAACTTACGTTTAATTTCAAATGCCTGATCAATAACTTTCTCAACTTTTTTTTTTCTCTTATAAAAAACCAGTTTCTGTTGACCTTTCTTAATATTTTTTAACAAATTGCCAATTATCCTGTTCCGGAACATTCGTTTACGAATCTCCCTAAACTGTTGTTTCCTTCTACTATCATGCACAGAGTTATCTCTTGCTCTAGCAGTAACATTTTTCATTGGCCTTTCCTTTCCATTTGATTTCCTTCTCGTTTTATGGACTGAAACATTTTCTGTAGTAATATTTTTTTTACTACACATATTTCTTATAAATTGTTTTGTGCTCTTACCCGGTGCTTTCTTCGTGACTTGACAAATCTTTTTGTTAGAGGACTGCTGCGTATTTTTTTTCACCTGCTGTCTTTGACGTTTTGCAGCCTTTATCTGTCTTTCTATTGTAGGCATGGTGAAATCTTGAAATGATCTGCAGTTGAATCTGTGGAAAAATATAATAAATAATGTTATTAACCATTATTACCAAACAGTAAATCAGTAACAGTGATCAAAAACTTAACACACTACTTGACATTTTAATTAGAAGATTTTTTAGTCGTTGGCAAATTTACAATACAGAAATACCAGAAAAGAAATGACATTTATATTTATGTTACCTATGCTATTTTATATGTGAATCTGATCTAATTTTATGAGCATATTTTAATATTTTATTGAAGACACTACACATAACCTGCTTTTGAAGGTGTCTTTATTTTTAAATTAAACGGTTTACCTTTTTACTTTTTATTAATTATAAATTTTAAAAATAAATGTTTATATTTCCAAAGGCTCAAGCAGGTCAGCTTCCCATCCTATATCATATAATTCGGAAAAATCTGCATCCTCATCACGCTCTTCTTCATCCTCAGGATTTAAATCATCCAAGGGATCAACTTCCACTGATGTTTCAATTACAAGTTCAATGATGAGGTCAAAATCAACTGATTGCAGATTGTCGCTCATGTTGAGGTTGTCTTTATCTTTAAAGAAAGATAACAACAATGAGATGTTGCAGAGTAAGAGACAAATCTCACAGATTATAATAGTAAATTTTTTTAACAAGAGTAACATTTTGCAGCTATTATTTAGCCATGTCCAGCGATGCTGAGCAGGTGAAGCCTATGTCTAATTTTTCACTGAACAGGACTCATCTCTTCTTAACCTTGGATAAGCCTCACCGACTCTGTGTCCCCTGCACATACTTAAATGTAAAGGGGCAGATTTATGTTAAATGGCACATCCCCAGGCATGCACCAGTTAACGTGCACCACTGCTCTGCCACCCATGGTGTGCCGCATTTACAATCAGATAGGAGAAACCTGCGTCAAAACCCTGCGCCTGCTTGAAGCAGGCATAGGTCTTGACGCAACATTGTGGAGATGGTGCACCCCTGAGCCTTGCTGGAGCTGCATCGCACTTGCGATACAACTCCAGCAATGCGCCACCTTAACGGCACAGATGCGTCAAGCATCTGTGCCGGTTTTGCCCCATGCTGCGCCGCATTGTAAATGCAGCACACCATGGGTGGCGGAACAGCGGCGCAAGATGACTGGCACATCCCTGGTGATGCGCCAGTCATCATAAATCTATCCCTAAGCTTCTTATCTTGTTAGAGATGAACTGCCATATGTATCATCAAAATATTTTGCATTTCCTAAATAGCGAATTGTAAGGAATAAATAGCGATTCTTTACCATTCCTAATTTGCGATGAGCAAATTGCTAATTGCAAGTTACCCATTCATTTCCATGGGCTAGGAGGCTCATAGGAATGAAGGTTTAATTTGCGATTAGCAATTTGCTCATCACAAATTAGGAATTTTTCCAAGGGTGCAGGGGTGTCTCAAGAACACCCTGCTGCACCCCTGAAAAAGAAATTTGGGGGCATATGGCACACATACATGCCCTAAGGGCATGTGTTGGCGTCATATGGGACCTTTTGTTTTTTTTAAAAAAAGCTTTTTGAAAAGAATTCACAAATTACCACCAATTTACCACAATAGTTTCCAAATCCTTAATGTCATTTTTTACATATTTTTTGTTTGATACATTGCATTTAAGTAGTCACAAAATTTGCAAATCCTTCAGTGCAATTGCAAAATAAGGAATAGCAAATTTTGCTACTCCTTATTTTGCATCAAACTTGTTTGATACATACCATTTGTCTAATTAACATTCGCAAAGGCCAAAATTCGTAGAATTTTGATCTTTGCGAATGCTAATTAGCTTGATACATATGGCCCCAAGTGAGGCCTGTCTTACGACATGGTGCATCTTTTGCATCACTGCTGCATCGGTTTCATGTGGTACGTTTTTTTTACACCATGACATATCTGCCTAAATGCATCAATTTGTAATGTTGTCGCCTCATAGCAAATCTTTTGCACCACCGCTGCATCATAAAAGTGACGCACAGTGGCACAAAAGAGGCATACACCTATCATAAATCTGTCCCTACCATTTTAAATGATTAATCCAGGATGACAATAAGGTGTGGCCTATCCAAAGGTTTGTTTAAGTTGAGGCCTACTCAGGATTGCAGATTAAAGTTACGCTTGATGAAGAATACAGAGGAGATAATACATGTAAAGGCCTACCAATGAAGTAAGTAATGTCCACTTTATTGCGCCAGTCATCATAAATGTATCCCTAAGCTTCTTATCTTGTTACAGATGAACCACCATATGTACCATCAAACTATTTTGCATTTCCTAAATAGCAAATTTTAAGGAATAAATAGCAATTCTTTACTATTCCTAATTTGCAATGAGCAAATTGCTAATTGCAAATTACCCATTCATTTCCATGGGCTAGGAGGCTCATAGGAATGAAGGTTGCAATTTGCGATTAGCAATTAGCTCATCACAAAATAGGAATTTTTTCAAGCGTGCAGGGGTATCTCAAGAACACCCTGCTGCACCCCTGAAAAATAAATTTGGGGGCATATGGCACACCTACATGCCCTAAGGGCATGTATGGGCGTCATATGGGACCTTTTGTTTTTTGGAAAAAAATGCTTTTTGAAAAGAATTCGCAAATTACCACAAACTAGAAGTTGGTGGTAGTTTCCAAATCCTTAATATCATTTTTTACATATTTTTTGTTTGATACATTGCATTTAAGGAATCGTAAAATTTGCAAATCCTTCAGTGCAATCGCAAAATAAGGAATAGCAAATTTTGAATTAAGGACATTTTAAGTCATTTCCATATGTGCAGTGTTTTGAAATTATGATTTGAAAATCGTTTTTGGGGAAAAGTAATGGTTTGCAAATTTATGACAAGGACAAAATGGTGTATGCTTCTCTATAAGGCATTTCAGTGTCTCTGATGTCATTTTTCCCATATTACATTATAAGACCTTTCCCCATGGAGCACATTCCTTGTAAATATGCTCCCACCTGAGCATGGCGAATTTAGATTTTGACTGTTTGAGTCACATAACCATGTTAAAAGTGACCCAAAAAAATTGCAAACGTTTTAAAAAAACACATTCATGTGTCTTAAGGACATTTTAAGTCATTTCCCCATGGACAGTGTTTTCTAAGTGGCGCAAAAGAGGCATACACCTATCATAAATCTGTCCCTAGCATTTTAAATGATTAATTCAGGATGAAAATAAGATGTGGCCTATCCAGAGGTTTGTTTAAGGTGAGGCCTACTCAGGATTGCAGATTAAAGTTACGCTTGATGAAGAATACAGAGGACATAATACATGTAAAGCTTTACCAATGAAGTAAGTGATGTCAACTTCATTGCGCCAGTCATCATAAATGTATCCCTAAGCTTCTTATCTTCTTAGACATCAACCGCCATATGTATCATATAACTATTTTGCATTTCCAAAATAGCGAATTTTAAGGAATAAATAGCGATTCTTTACCATTCCAAATTTGCGATGAGCAAATTGCTAATTGCAAATTACCCATTCATTTCCATGGGCTAGGAGGCTCATATAAATGAAGGTGCAATTTGCGATTAACAATTTGCTCATCGCAAATTAGGAATTTTTCCAAAGCTGCAGGGGTGTCTCAATAACACCCTGCTGCACCCCTGAAAAAGAAATTTGGGGGCATATGGCGCACATAAATTTAACAACATTCCTTTACCTCAAAAACGATTTTCAAATCATAATTTCAAAACACTGCACATGGGAAAATTACTTAAAATGTCCTTAAGACACATAAAAGCGTTTTTTGATTGCCTTTGCAGCATGTTTGTATCACTTTTAACATGGCTATGTAACACAAACATTCAAAATCTAAATTTGCCATGCACAGGTGGGAGCATATTTACAAGCAATTTGCGCCACAGACAAAGGTCTTACACTAAAATGGGAAAAATAACATCAGGGACAGTCAATTGCCTTATAAAGAAGCATACACCATTATGTCCTTGTCATAAATTTAAAAACAATTCCTTTTCCCCAAAAACGATTTTCAAATCATAATTTCAAAACACTGCACATGGGAAAATGACTTAAAATGTCCTTAAGACACATGAAAGCGTTTTTTGATTGCCTTTCCAGCATGGTTGGGTCACTTTTAACATGGCTATGTAACACAAACATTTAAAATCTAAATTTACCATGCACAGGTGGGAGCATATTTACAAGCAATTTGCGCCACAGAGAAAAGTCAGGGACAGTCAATTGCCTTATAAAGAAGCATACACCATTATGTCCTTGTCATAAATTTAAAAACAATTCCTTTACCTCAAAAACGATTTTCAAATCATAATTTCAAAACACTGCACATGGGAAAATTACTTAAAATGTCCTTAAGACACATAAAAGCGTTTTTTGATTGCCTTTCCTGCATGGTTGGGTCACTTTTAACATGGCTATGTAACACAAACATTCAAAATCTAAATTTTCCATGCACAGGTGGGAGCATATTTACAAGCAATTTGCGCGACATAATTCATAATTTTCTCCTTAAAGCACACTATTATCTAAATTAAAGAAATATTTTCTCACCTTAGCAAATACTTTGAGTTTGAAAACAGTCTCAGAAACACACCAATTTGTCTTCAGCAGAGCAAAAGGTATGCACTCCAGAGTCTGCAGCTATCAAAAGCACAGAAATGCTGTAATTCTTCACACATATTTCTCATGTCACCCAATCAAAACTCTTCCCTCACTTTTTTTCAAATGAAAACCCTTCCCCCCTCTGCCCTTTCTGTCTTTTCTGCATGGCAACCACCTCTTGGAAGACTTCTGGTGTTTGCAAGTTCACACAACTTTGTTGCAATTGAACTCTGAACTCTCAGTGCACCTGCATATCCAGTGCATTCTTTCATTTAATGATTTTTTATTGACCATTCAAAATACATCTTTCAAAGAACACATCCGTGCACCCTAACTTTCTGTTTTCAGCAATCAAAATCCACCAATCACTGTTACTGCTTCATGAACACAGAAACTCCACAGTTTTTTTCATTTTAAACTCTCATTTTTTCAACTGCCATTTCATTGCCACACTTCATCTGACTGCAGGAGAACCTTCTCTCACCATGTTTTCTGTCTGGATTGTTGGACATAGTTATATTCACTGGGCTCAAAGGTACGTTGAAAACAGGAAATTACCTAACCTCAATTTACAAGATGTGGAAATTAAGTGGTTTGGCCACAGAGGATTAAAATGTCACCAATTGATACCATTGGTGAAAACCTTTATGCATTTGCCCAAACCTGACCTGTTAATTGTGCACTGTGGAGGTAATGACTTGGGCACTTTGACTGGTGTAGGTCTGGAAATGCTTTTAAAGGACACCTTTGAGCAATTAATGGCACTTTTTCCTCAGACTGCCTTGGTATATTCAAATATATGCCAAAGACAGAAATGGAGGTGGTCAAACCAATTTTGTCCACAAATTGAGAAGTCGAGGAAGCATGTAAACAAATCTGTTTCAGCTTACATGAGAGACCATGGAATGGGCTCCCTGTACAACAATAACTTGCGTTACTACATGCAAGATATCTACAGAGGAGATGGAGTTCACTTCTCAGATGAGGGCAACAGAGTTTTCACTCTGAATTTAAGAATGTGCATTGGTACCTACTTATAAGTACCTAAATGTACCATAAACCCAAAAGCTCTTCTCAGAGCTACCCTACATCTGATCACTCACAATTATTATTTTACTCTAACATTTTTCACTAATTTCCAACAAAGTACGCTCCCTGGGGCGCTACCCGGTACGCGAACCGGGAGCTAACCTCGCGAATTTTTTTTAAAAAATGTTTTTTTTCCGCACATATAAGCCTCCTCAGCCACCCTCAGAAAACCTAGGGGGTCAAGATAACTCTACCGTGCCCCCTTCTACCCATTCTGAACATTATTTGCCCTCCATCTTGTATCTTAATTCGACCGAAACACAAAATGGTGGACTCCCGGAACGCTTAAGGTTCGCGAACCGGGGCGCTCAACGGTTCGCGTACCGGGTCGCTCTCTGGGAAGCGCACCATCAAAAAAGGTGGGAAAGTAGTTCACAGAAAAGCCACTGGAGACAATTTCACCAAATATAGATTAGCTCATACTACATACCAATCCCTACCATTTTCACAAATTTGATTGGAATTCCATTTAGTCATTTAGCCTGTAGACCTCTCTAAATACCCTGAGGTAAATTACTTCACAAAACACATCTGAAGTGTTGGAATTGACAACCAATGAAAATGTTACTTTCATTTTCTATTTTTTTTACCTGACATTTCATTGGTTATATACCTGAATATATATAAAGGAAGAGAAGAAAACACAGCCATTTTGACTACTACTTCTTGCTGTACATTTCAATAGTATTTTCACTAATTCCTTCAACTTCTTTCTAAAGGTAAGTTTTTATTTTTAAAACTGAAGTATATTGTGCACTATAAGTTAATATGGTAAACTTTTTCTGATAGATATATACTATCCCTCTGTAGTAGTTATAGATTTAGAGAGACTTCTCTGTTATAGTTATGGATGGAGTTAGGCTTCTCTTGTATAATTATGAATTTACTTACGTTAAATCACATACACTTTTTTATATTCCTACTTCCACTCTGATGCTATACACTGCCCAAAGATAAATTCACTGATAAAAAATGCCTATCTAAAATTATTCCCAACATTGCCCTATCTCTACTAATATATATTTTTTTAATCCAAATTTCAGGCAAAATGGAAGGCGAAAACCAAGTTTCTTTTGAAATGGACCTGCAAGAGAGCAGCCAAGAATTGATTGATACAATTGATCAAATTGACATTGAATTTTTCGATGAAACTTGGGACAATGAACTACTGCAATGTGTACAAGCAGTAGATAACCTCCTTGCAAATGAGGACATTTTACACCCTCAGAGACTACAATGTATATTCCATGATAATTATGAAATTTCTGACAATGAAATGTTAGAAAGTTTAATAAATTATGAAACACAATCACATTAAAAAAAAATGCTTAAAAAATAAAGAAAATAAAAAATAATCAACAAAAACAACAATCAATTAACATACAGCATTTGAAAAGTCTATCATTCATTTTTCATTGCAGTACGCTGCCCAGAACGCTTCCCGGTTCGCGGACCGGGCGCTCCCCACGCAAAAAAAACAAAATTTTTTTTTGTTTTTTTTGCCCCGCGGGGCCCTTTTAAAACCTCCACATTAAACCTAGGGGGTCAAGGAGGATCTAGTATGCCCCCTTATGGTCATTTTCGCCTTTGTTTTGGCCTCCTCTTGTCTCTCAATCCTACCGAGAGACAAGATGGCGGCCGCTCCGGACTGTTTAGAATGTTGACAGACACCGGAGAGCCAATCAGCTTAGCTACGCGAAGTTCCGGTACGCTTAAGGTCCGCGGACCGGAGCGCTGCCCGGAGCGCGCTTACAGATATATATCTTTTTTTAAACGTTAATTTCTCAAAATCCACTGGAGCACATATATATAGACCTAGAAAAGGCACATCGGGCTACCAGTCCCTACAATTTTGCCAAGTTTCATGGAAATCCATTCAGCCGTTCGGGCTAAAAGTGAGGCCAACCGCCCTATGGAAAACTCAATGTTAAAAACACGTTTTGGGACCCCCCTTTTTTCTCGGCCCCCCCTTGACGAAACCCCCCCAAATTTTCAAGGGCTGCTCAGAAACAAAATGTTCCATTTTCCAGAAAATTTCAGCCAATTCCGTCCACAAACGCCAAAGTTATTAGACATAGAATTTTCAAAAATCCCATAGGGAAAAAATCCTAACTATATATACCTACTGGCGACCGCCAGTAGGTAATATATAAATGTATATCATTGGTTTGAATTGTGCCATCTAATGCTGGTTTTTAAAGTGGTTTATTACTGGCATTTGTATAGCACACATGCTGTCAATGGTATGTCCTTATTGCGCCATTGGCATTGTGCAGTGACTTTTGAACTGTTTCAAAAGTTACAATCTGGTCTGCTGGAATTAAACTTAGGTTCTGTATTTATTTATTGAACAGAGTGGGAGGGAAAGCGGAACCTGCATTTTAGTTTTCACAATGGTGGTCTGTATCAATCACTCTTAAAAATGGTGATCTTCCACAAAGGAAATATGAGAACCGATCTAGAACAATGTTACATCCATCTATTCACCCTGAAAGAGTATTAAGCAGACTCTCATGGTACACTGTATTAAAGGCAGCTGAGAGGTCAAGAACATCTAAAAGTGTTCACCTTCACCATGGATATGTATATGAATATGTTGAGCATCAGTCGACCTATGCAGGGTTACATTCTGTGCTTCATGTAAGCCAGTATTCAGATTGCGTTTAGGCTAAGAGTACGTTTTTGTTTTTGCAGTTGAAAAACTTTATTGTAGGTGACGACCAGTGTCTCATGAGGTTTTTCAGTTTTTTGTGTTGTAGTAACTGTTTTAAAAAACACTGACACAGATACATACATACATGTCTAAACTTTGGGCAGTAACCTAATGTGATTAAAGCAGAAAATGTATTTCATTTAATCCTGTGTTAGTAGGTTAATTGTCAACATTGCTAAGTTAGCATGTGTAGGAAGGTGGCTACCTGACTATGGTTACCCCGGATTTTTGCCTGTGTTTAGCTGGTTTTTTGACTTAGTTGACCTGGTTCCCTGCTAATCAGGGCCCCAGGCCATCTGCTCTCTCTGTAAAATGGATTCCATGTACCCTAGGTACATACCCCAATTGGAAATGGACCCCTTGTCAGCCCCTGTATAATGCACTATAGGTGCCCAGGGCATAGGGGCCACCAAGGCCTACCAGGGGCTGCAGCATATCTTTTGCCACCCCTGGCTGGTTCTTAAATTGACACAACTGGCTGATCACTCAGCTGGGGTAAGGTGGTGTAATCACCCCTTGCTTAGATGTAGTATACCTATATCTAAACCTATATCTGGACACATATTAACCTGTGAGCCACTCCTATGGAAGGCCTCATCAATCCTGGAGGCAGAGTGCGTGGTTTCATGTGAGATGGAGCTCTAGCATGAGCTGAGCCTGTCTGCAGCTGTCGGGAACAACTCCCTAAGCTGTTTCAGGATAATGCCATACCATATACTCTTAAGTGCCTTATAATCCTCGCGGTTATATAGCAACTTTGGTTTGGCTTTATCAAAACATGTCGTGTAAGGTGTCATACGATTTGGAATACTATCCCCTCGCCAGTTCTGGCGACGGGGATAGCATTCCACCCCTCTAGAGGGGTAAGACATGTTCCTTTACTAAATGCGGTTAATTTCTCCAAAGACCTTAAGATCCACAAAATGGATGCCTCTGCCACAGACAAATGTCTGGACCCCTGCAGTTGACCGAAACTCAGCAGATGGGGCCTGGACAAAGGGTTTCCTGTCACAGGAGGGTGTCACCACCCTCCAGACAGGAGATAGTGGATTGTAGCAGGGAGGTTTGAAAGAAACCAGACACTGCCTGGGGCGCACAAGGCTGCCCCTTGCATAATCCGGCCAAACCGGTTCTGGGGCACTCCAGCCCTCGTGCCAGGGCGGCCTGGATCAAAGGAAAGGGGTGTATCCACCCCCTTCCTGGGTCCCACCCATAGGGAGGGACCTAGCAGGTAATCACGCCCCCCAGATTGGAATAAGAGTGGCAGCAGTGCCAATGCACATCAGATTTCCTGGAAGAAACATTTGAAACGAAACTCTGGACCCTTGGACCTCCATCTCAACGTGGAAGCCCGAAGAATCTCCCTTGTGGTCAAGGAGTGACCACCCTGCAGCAGCAGGCACCATCCAGCCCTCGACGTCTACTTAGTTGCAGTTCCCGCCGGAACTCGAGCGACTGAGATCGACGAGATCAAGCTTGCCTGCCTTCCAACAGCCCGATCCACAGTCCCTGCAGAGCTGAGACCCGTGGAGGCGACCGGAAGCGTGGGGCACGCCATCTTGAATTGACCACGAGACGCTGACCGTGCAGCCCACGAGTGACCCTTGAAGCTGTACACCGGGGTTTGAGAAGCCCCCACCCTGAGCTGCTCCTGAGCCGAAGTTCAGCCCTCCACACTCGACGAGTGCTGCGTGGGGCCCTTTGGCTCTATTTGGCTCAACGCGTTGGCCCGGTCACTTGCCAGCTGGCTAGTGGTCCCTGTGCCGACGAAACTACAAAGAAGACTCGTGAATCTGGTTGCTCCAGATCCACACCAGCTCCCC
Source organism: Lissotriton helveticus (assembly GCF_964261635.1). NCBI lineage: Eukaryota > Metazoa > Chordata > Amphibia > Caudata > Salamandridae > Lissotriton > Lissotriton helveticus. The sequence continues at coordinate 889,303,046 of NC_136067.1, read as the reverse complement.
TGAAGAGGAGCCCCGACTCTGACCTTCCTGGTCCGAGTGAGAAGCAATCTTCCGATCCCGCGTGGATTGCTCTTGCCAAGGCTTGTTTGCTCCAAACTTGAAGCCGACTGCACCGACGGTGAGAGCCTGCGTGGGACAGATCGTGACCTGCTCCTGGACGTCGCAGATGCCCCAGAGCCCACGTGACAGCGGAGAGAAGCTCCTCGACGACCACCTGATTGCGCCCGACATTGCCTGGTTCCGTCCTGGTTCCACCCTGGTCACTGCTGAGTGACCCAGACTCTGTCCCCTCTGCTTTCAGGTACTCTACAACTTGAGTCCACCCTTGGACTCCACCGGACACTTCATCTTCAACCTGCCTGCAGCCCTTTCAGCTCCAAGCACCAAGAGCCTGCGTGTCAAAACCCGACGCCACTTCGACCCTGTGCACCCACTTCCTGTGGGTGAGGTAACTTTGCTCCGCCGGTGTTCCCACACTGGTGCACACCTCTAGGGTCTGTGTGTTAAGTTTTGTTCCTCTAGGTTCAGCGGAAGTGTCCTTAAACTTTAACTCTATGACTTTTACGCACCATTGGTTAACATTGGTGCATGCGTGCGCTTTCCGCACATCTCCCGAATCCCGAGGGCCATTCCCGACTTCAGCATTGCTTGTCCTGACTGCTCCCAGCGATTCCCTAGGCCCTAGGCCTAACCACTGTTCGAGTGGCCTCTCTTATACCACTTGTTTAGTATATGGTTTGAGTGGCCACCCGCCCTCATCCATAATTGTGCAACTTGTATGTTTAAACAGTGCTTTTGATTGAACGCTTGTGCCCCTTTATTCATAAAGAATACTGGGGATTGTTTTTAGTAATAAACACATATATTTTTATAATATATACTTGTGTGGTGTCCTTTCATTTGGTATTACAGGATTGTATGTGGTAAAACAGCTCGCTTAACACGACCTCTTAAGTTAAGCCTTTAGGCTGCTTAGTCCATGCTACCCCTAGGATAGCTTGTCTAATAAGGTTGACTTACAACCAGACACCATAAGGGATTGTTTGGTCAGGTAGTAGGTGGTTCCAGAATTGGAAACATCCCCTACCAGGCCAACTTCTCACATTGGTGAGCAGCGGTGCGGATTTGAGCTTGCTGTTGTTTTACCATTGCAATCTTTATATCAAATTGAAAGATCACATCAAGTACCTCTAGGTACATATAAATCAAAAGCTTAGCATATTAAGTTCTACTGAACTTAGTAGTTGTAGGTTGAAGGGATTAGCACACCCTGACTACAACTAACTAGCAAGGTACAGTAGGAAAACACTTAGTGTAGGTAAGTGCACCACTTACACCTCACTAGTAACCATGTCTGACACAGGAAAAGCCTCAGGGTCTGCTCCTGTGACAGTTGACCCTACCCAGGCAACTTTTGGATATGACAAACTAACCCGCAGAGACTTGATTGCCTTGTGCAAAGCAAGAGGGTTAAAAAGGGGCAGAAGCCCCACCTGCCTAATCCTGGTAGAAATCCTAGAACAGGATGACTTAGATAAGGCAAAGGCAGCTTCCCTAGACACAGGAAGTGGAGGGAAACCCCCTGAAACTGATCCCCCTCAGGAGGAGGAGGATGATGATGACTTAGATGAGGACTCAGATGTTGAGGACTTAGAAGTTCAGGATCAGGGTAGCCAGGTTCCAGTTGCCAGGCTTAGCCAGGCCAACTTGGACCTACTGGGGAATGGAGAGGGCCAGCACCTCCCCAGAACCCAACATGTTATTCTCCCAGGCAACAGAAGAGTGAGATCTCCCTCAGGGGACTCTCATGTTTCTAGTGCCTCCAGAGAATCACAGAGAGGCATGAGTGCTTCTCAAAAGCTAGAGCATAGGGCCAGAATGAGGGCTGTCAAACTCCAGATAGAGAGGGAGGAGGTAGCCTTGGCTCAAGCTAAACTTGCCTTGGCAAGAGAGCAAAAATTGTGTGGCTTAGATGCCACTGGTGGCAGCAATATTCCTAAAGAGAAACCCAGGTCCTATGATAGTAGAAACCTGACAAAGATTGTGCCCCCCTACAAGGAAGGGGATGACATCCACAAGTGGATAACTGCTCTTGAGAGTGCCTGCATGGTACAGCAGGTTCCTGAGGAACAGTGGGCAGCAATCTTATGGTACTCCTTTTCAGAGAAAGGGAGAGATAAGCTCCTCACTGTCAGACATGAGGATGCAAACAATTACAAAGTCCTGAAGAGTGTTCTGATAGATGGGTTTGGCTTAACCACTGAACAGTACAGGTTGAAGTTCAGAGACACCCAGAAGACACAGACTCAGGACTGGACTGATTTTGTTGATTGTGCAACTAAGGCTCTGGAGGGTTGGCTACATGGCAGCAAAGTACATGACTTTACAGGATTGTATAATTTGATTATGAGGGAGCAGATCCTAAGTAATTGTCAGAACCAGCTCTTACACCAGCACCTGGTGGACTCTGATCTGACCTCTCCCCAAGAATTGGGAAAGAAGGCAGACAAGTGGGTCAGAACCAGGATTAGGCCTAAGAATCAGGACAGTAACCAGAAGAAGGAGTCTACCAAGCCTCAAGATAAGGGTGGGGATAAAAGTAAAGAAAAGACTTCCCCAGGGCCCCAAAACTCCAAGGATGGGGGTGGGTCCCAAGACACTTCTTCAACTGAGAAAAAGCCTTATTGTTATGCCTGTAAACAGGTGGGGCATTACAAAACAGACAACTGTTGTCCCAAGAATAACAATAAAGAAAATATACCTCCAAAGCCAGCTTCAACACCTCCTGTTACTGTCAGCAGTAATCCCCCAGGAAGTGGAAGCACACCCAGGAATCTGGGTGGGTTTACTGTTGGAGCTCAGGTGGACCCTGGCCTATCCAGGTCCCCATCACCCAATGATCTTGTTTATGAGACTGGCATGGGGTTTGCCAACTTCTCTGCTTGCCCAAATACTTTGAGCAAGTATAGACAAGAACCCATCATCAATGGTTTGAAAGTTGAAGCTTTTAGAGACACAGGGGCTAGCATCACCATGGTGGCTGATGGCATAGTCCCCTCTAAGCAACTTTTACCTGGTGCCACATACCAGGTTACAAACATTGATGGAATCCAAACAAATCATCCCATGGCAGTAGTAAGTCTCAGCTGGGGAGGTGTCATTGGCCCAAAGAGAGTGGCAGTGTCACCAAACTTGCCTGTAGACTGCCTACTTGGTAATGATTTGGAGATCTCAGCCTGGGCTGAGGTTGAACAAGAAACCCATTCTAGAATGGTAAATTCCAATGGAAAGGTTAGTGGGGCTGTAATGGCTACAGCCCCAATTCAAGATGTCCTTCCTGAAAAGGTTGGTAGGGCTGAGAAACTCTCTGCCCCATCTTTAGCAAAAGCTCTTCCTGAACAGAATAGCAAAGCTGTTATGATAACAGCAGAAACCCAAACTGAGTCTCCTCCTGAAAAGGTTGGTGGGGCTGTGATGGCCACAGCCCAAACTCAAACTGATATGTGTGTTGTGAAGCCTGAAATGATGGATAACTCCACACAAACTGAGAGCATGGAGGAGGAAGAGAAATCTCCCCCTCACCAGACTTTAGGACAGGATCAGCCTCCTCAGGGAACTGATCTTACCCCTGATGAAGGAACTGCCCCAGAGGTTGTTAGGCCTGGCCTGACAGAGCCTCTGATGGCGGTGGACCCTTCTCAGGTGGGACCCAGTCTGGAGCAGGTAACCTGCCCCTCTCTCCCTTGCCTTAGCCAGCCCAGGGCTGCAGAGGACAAGAAGGACAGTGAGACCCAGAGGGACCCCTGTCAAATAAAGCACCCCCATCAACAGATTAGGTGCACCAAAACTAGTAGCCCTAGTGAGGTGAAAACTTTAAAAACTCCTGAGGGAGCCCCCTTAAAAACAGTTAGGGACCTCCCACAGATGGATTCTGTTGGGCACAGCCAAACCTGGGACCCAAAGGGCCCAAACCTGAACTGTCCCTCCAGCAAGCCAAACAGAGGGACCCAGCCTCCAGCTTTAGGTAGCCAGAGGTTGACCCTGAGAGCACAGTGCAACTCAGTTAAAGAAAGAAAGGCACACATGGTGGAAGATAATTGGAGGAAGCCAAGCCCTAACTTAGTAGAGCCTCACTTCAATACTCCATATCCAAACCAGCCTTTAACTTTGCATAAACACACCCAAGGTAGTGATTCCCTATGGTGGAGACCCTCTAATACCCAAAGGGTGAGGGACTGCTTAGTGGACCATGAGACAGGGGGTACCCATGCTAGTGCAGGTACTTCCTTAAATGGCCACTCAGGCAATATAGGCTTACCTGGCCAAGGATAGCCTTATCTCCTTTCGTTTGGGGGGGGGTTATGTAGGAAGGTGGCTACCTGACTATGGTTACCCCGGATTTTTGCCTGTGTTTAGCTGGTTTTTTGACTTAGTTGACCGGGTTCCCTGCTAATCAGGGCCCCAGGCCATCTGCTCTCTCTGTAAAATGGATTCCATGTACCCTAGGTACATACCCCAATTGGAAATGGACCCCTTGTCAGCCCCTGTATAATGCACTATAGGTGCCCAGGGCATAGGGGCCACCAAGGCCTACCAGGGGCTGCAGCATATCTTTTGCCACCCCTGGCTGGTTCTTAAATTGACACAACTGGCTGATCACTCAGCTGGGGTAAGGTGGTGTAATCACCCCTTGCTTAGATGTAGTATACCTATATCTAAACCTATATCTGGACACATATTAACCTGTGAGCCACTCCTATGGAAGGCCTCATCAATCCTGGAGGCAGAGTGCGTGGTTTCATGTGAGATGGAGCTCTAGCATGAGCTGAGCCTGTCTGCAGCTGTCGGGAACAACTCCCTAAGCTGTTTCAGGATAATGCCATACCATATACTCTTAAGTGCCTTATAATCCTCGCGGTTATATAGCAACTTTGGTTTGGCTTTATCAAAACATGTCGTGTAAGGTGTCATACGATTTGGAATACTATCCCCTCGCCAGTTCTGGCGACGGGGATAGCATTCCACCCCTCTAGAGGGGTAAGACATGTTCCTTTACTAAATGCGGTTAATTTCTCCAAAGACCTTAAGATCCACAAAATGGATGCCTCTGCCACAGACAACTGTCTGGACCCCTGCAGTTGACCGAAACTCAGCAGATGGGGCCTGGACAAAGGGTTTCCTGTCACAGGAGGGTGTCACCACCCTCCAGACAGGAGATAGTGGATTGTAGCAGGGAGGTTTGAAAGAAACCAGACACTGCCTGGGGCGCACAAGGCTGCCCCTTGCATAATCCGGCCAAACCGGTTCTGGGGCACTCCAGCCCTCGTGCCAGGGCGGCCTGGATCAAAGGAAAGGGGTGTATCCACCCCCTTCCTGGGTCCCACCCATAGGGAGGGACCTAGCAGGTAATCACGCCCCCCAGATTGGAATAAGAGTGGGAGCAGTGCCAATGCACATCAGATTTCCTGGAAGAAACATTTGAAACGAAACTCTGGACCCTTGGACCTCCATCTCAACGTGGAAGCCCGAAGAATCTCCCTTGTGGTCAAGGAGTGACCACCCTGCAGCAGCAGGCACCATCCAGCCCTCGACATCTACTTAGTTGCAGTTCCCGCCGGAACTCGAGCGACTGAGATCGACGAGATCAAGCTTGCCTGCCTTCCAACAGCCCGATCCACAGTCCCTGCAGAGCTGAGACCCGTGGAGGCGACCGGAAGCGTGGGGCACGCCATCTTGAATTGACCACGAGACGCTGACCGTGCAGCCCACGAGTGACCCTCGAAGCTGTACACCGGGGTTTGAGAAGCCCCCACCCTGAGCTGCTCCTGAGCCGAAGTTCAGCCCTCCACACTCGACGAGTGCTGCGTGGGGCCCTTTGGCTCTATTTGGCTCAACGCGTTGGCCCGGTCACTTGCCAGCTGGCTAGTGGTCCCTGTGCCGACGAAACTACAAAGAAGACTCGTGAATCTGGTTGCTCCAGATCCACACCAGCTCCCCTGAAGAGGAGCCCCGACTCTGACCTTCCTGGTCCGAGTGAGAAGCAATCTTCCGATCCCGCGTGGATTGCTCTTGCCAAGGCTTGTTTGCTCCAAACTTGAAGCCGACTGCACCGACGGTGAGAGCCTGCGTGGGACAGATCGTGACCTGCTCCTGGACGTCGCAGATGCCCCAGAGCCCACGTGACAGCGGAGAGAAGCTCCTCGACGACCACCTGATTGCGCCCGACATTGCCTGGTTCCGTCCTGGTTCCACCCTGGTCACTGCTGAGGGACCCAGACTCTGTCCCCTCTGCTTTCAGGTACTCTACAACTTGAGTCCACCCTTGGACTCCACCGGACACTTCATCTTCAACCTGCCTGCAGCCCTTTCAGCTCCAAGCACCAAGAGCCTGCGTGTCAAAACCCGACGCCACTTCGACCCTGTGCACCCACTTCCTGTGGGTGAGGTAACTTTGCTCCGCCGGTGTTCCCACACTGGTGCACACCTCTAGGGTCTGTGTGTTAAGTTTTGTTCCTCTAGGTTCAGCGGAAGTGTCCTTATACTTTAACTCTATGACTTTTACGCACCATTGGTTAACATTGGTGCATGCGTGCGCTTTCCGCACATCTCCCGAATCCCGAGGGCCATTCCCGACTTCAGCATTGCTTGTCCTGACTGCTCCCAGCGATTCCCTAGGCCCTAGGCCTAACCACTGTTCGAGTGGCCTCTCTTATACCACTTGTTTAGTATATGGTTTGAGTGGCCACCCGCCCTCATCCATAATTGTGCAACTTGTATGTTTAAACAGTGCTTTTGATTTAACGCTTGTGCCCCTTTATTCATAAAGAATACTGGGGATTGTTTTTAGTAATAAACACATATATTTTTATAATATATACTTGTGTGGTGTCCTTTCATTTGGTATTACAGGATTGTATGTGGTAAAACAGCTCGCTTAACACGACCTCTTAAGTTAAGCCTTTAGGCTGCTTAGTCCATGCTACCCCTAGGATAGCTTGTCTAATAAGGTTGACTTACAACCAGACACCATAAGGGATTGTTTGGTCAGGTAGTAGGTGGTTCCAGAATTGGAAACATCCCCTATCAGGCCAACTTCTCACAGCATGAGCTTCTCTACCATGAGGCTGCTATTGCGCACAATACTGCATGCCTTTATTTTACAAGATTTTGTTTGTGTCTTTCACATGAAAACTGTCTCCTTTTCGCGTTCTCTGCTGTTCTCTGGGGTTTAGTCTGCACAAGATGTACAAGGTCGATAAACAATGCCGCTTGTTATTCTGTTCTGGTCAGTCCCTCGCACCTAGAAATAACATGACACATAGCTGCACTACTGAAAGTCATGTGCTTTAATATTGCAGCGAAGCATGTTGTTCAGAACTCTTGGAGAGAGACCTTTCCAGAGAGAAGAGCTGGGCTGGTCCTGAGATGTAAACCTTCCATCTAGGCCTTGAGGTATGGGGTCTGCTGACAAAGCCCAGAGGTCTTCTTTTTTATAATAAACTATATCTTATCAATGGGGAGGGTGGTAAGGTACTAAAGCCCTTTTCCACTGTCTTTATATAATAACATCCCCTTTTGTATTATATGGAATTGTAACAATGCTGACAGCATTGTGTTTATGCATTTTGCTGCTAGTAATGGCACGTGTACTCCACCATAGAGCATGTTAGTTAAAATAAACATTTTAAACTATACTGTGACTATGATTACTCTTATTGTGGACAAGTATGAGTGAGTGAGTGAGTGAAAGAGTTGTCTTGCTACCGCGATTCCTGAGAGAGTCAGGAGTGTTGTGTTCTGGGTTGTCTAATCATTAATAGCTTCTCTATTGGTCGGAGAACGAATGAGACACTATAGCAAGTCGTTTTTGGGGATTTTGGGCACTGAGGTGATAGGTTGGTACACCACTATACACTGAGGTCCTGGTTTCGTGCGCATAGTTCTGTATATGTGCAGAATCCCTGCAACATGGCACCGCCAATGTTTGGTCTGGTTCTTATCTGCGATACGCTTGAGTAGTGCTTGTGCTTGTCCACAATCCCCTTGCTTCTGTTTCCAGAGACAGTCGTGACGGTGTAACCTTCTATATTATACCCTTTTATAGGTTTTTCAAGCTTGAATTTTAAAAGGTTATTTGCTTTACTTGTTATACTCACTATTGTGCTGCCGCACGTGAGTTGTCTTTCTTTATTTCTTGTTGGGCATGGCAGCTGTTAATATTCCGCAGCAGAATATGGCTGCTGTCCGAGCCTTTTTGGCTCTACATGGAGTCTCTGATGCTGGAGTCACGCTCATTTGTGTGGTTGAGGTGAATGCAGCTTATCCTTTTGAGGTGTTTTATTCTTGGATCACGTTTCTGGCAGTTGCCGGAACGGATAATCTGTTTTACGAATATACTTCCACCGCTCTTCCTGTAGGCTATTGCCCATACATGTCTCTTGAAGTTCTGCTCACCGCTTGGCAACACCAACTTTGGTTTAATGGCTCCCTTCCTCACCCCATAACGCCGGTCCGTGTGGGCCTCTTATCGATTGATGGAGCAACGTGGCCCGTTTTGGCTGTCTGTACTCCACACCTGTATTATGCTACTACTGCTACACTTGTGGAGCTTTGCCTGTTGCATACCTCGTTGATACGCATACATAGGGCTATTGTTCACTATGTTTCACCCAATTTCCAGGCGGGTCTGCCTGCAGCTCCTACGCAAGAGGCGGGCCTTGGGCGGTGAGCATCAGTCCCATTATGATTAATTCTGTAATGGGCAAGCGTCCCCAAAATAACGGCAAGTTTCCTTATTGGCTTGCTAAAAAATTTGGGCAGCTCGAGGCAGTCTTTCCAAACACCACACCTGTAGAAAAACACAGGATTTTGACAGTAAGCTTGCCAAAAGATCTGGTTCCTGATTTAGCTGACTGTAATACTTGGGGTAAAGTGTTTGCAGCGGTATGTTCAATGTGCTTCGGCACCCCTTCCAAGACCATACTCCCATCCGTGCTTAAGCATGTTCAAGATGAGCATGGAGCCGAAGCAGCTGTGGAATCGGGTATGCGACTGGTGGGAGTGTTCGACATTGTGACTATTATGATCCTTGTAATGTAAAAGGGGGATGCTGTGAGCTTTCAGATGAAAAACCGCCTCGAGGCCATGGCGGAAGTAGACAGGCCACGGGAATTACCGAAAATTATTGCAAAGGCTTACAAAACTATAGAGTGCAATAGTCTGGGGGTTAAACCCTTTGCTCAAGCGCAGACGCAGCCCCAAGTGCCGAAACCTCAATCTGATAGGGATGGGAAGCCATTCTTTTCTAAAAAGAACTGAAAGAATAAAAAAGGGCAACAGAAGCAGCGGTCACGTGCTGGTTCTCCGGTCCCTGACACTTCTGAACGTACTTAATATTTGCGCAACCGTGCAAAACTTAAGTAACCCGATAGATTTCAAGTCCCTAACCAAGGCTCTCCTCGTTCTTTACAGGACACATCGGGCTCACAACTCAGTGCTGGAGACCGACAAGGTCGTAACAAAGGACCTTCGACGCAACAGGGACGGGATCAGCCTCAGCAGTTTGACGTTAAAGCCAAATCAGAGGAGCTGCCTCGGTTTCATCCACCATTTCAAAAGAAGAAGGTTGCCGCTTTGACAGCGAGATATGCATCAGACGGTGAGAACCCGACTACTGGATTGGACTTGGGCGGTGACTCTGCTCGACAACGCAGCGGAAGTTACCATAGTGCGGGAGGCACTGCGTCCTTGTCTGGAGGTGACAGCAACTGACACTTTCATTACTGTAGAGACAGCAAACACTTGAGTTGCCCCCCCGATAGACTGTATAACATAGTGTGATCACAGGGATTTTTTGGGGAGAATATGACTTCTTCTTACAACATTTTGTTGGCGGAGGTGGATTTGCCCCCATCTTTTGTTCTGGCCGCATCAAGAGGGGAGGACGTGATACATCTGAGTTTTTCACGTTACGTCCCCAAGGAGCATGCGCAGGCTTTTTCATCTGAGTGGGCTTTGGCCCTTGCACTGGCGGTGTACCGTAACCAAGTGGGCTGGGATAAAGATTCTTCGCCACATGTGATTCCATTGCGGTCTATGCCACAGCCTCAATCCCAATATCCCATCCGGTCCTGTTTCTGATGTTTTAACTTAGTTGGAGTATCAAGGTGTGATTGAGACGTGTGTGTCACCGATGAATAATCCTCTTTTTACTGTATCCAGTCCTGATGGGTGGTATTGCATAGTGTTAGATTACTGGCATTTGAACTCTCATTGTCGTACTTTTGCGGTACAGAATACCCATGGCTCTACAGACAGTCTAGTTTGTAAGAAATATAAAACGACACTTGACATTTCCAATGGCTTCTATAGTCATAACCTGTCTCCTGAATGCGGTCAATGGACGGAATTTACGGCCGGTGGAAAACAGAGCGAATTTCGGCGTTTACCTATGGGGTATAAGAATAGCCCCGGGGTTTTCGCCACACGTGTTGTCTCTTTGTTGGACAGCATTGACCCAGATACCTACTCGTACGTTGATGATATTTATCTCACGGACGATGAACTATGGCCACATCTGTGCCGTGTCGACCGCATCATACTTATGTTTGCGGAGTATGGTTACAAATTCAATTTTGCTAAATCACACATCGCTCATTATTTGGTGCTTTTTTTGGGCTATGAGCTCAATAATGAAGGTAGGGGCTTGGCACCCCCCTTTCTGAAGAAATGTGCATGATTGCAGTCTCCATCAACACTGAATAAACTTCAGTCATTGATGGGATTTTTAAATTTCTGGAGGTCTTACATTCCTGATTATGCCCAGCGTATCAAGCCTCTTTATGCTTTGATACAACCTACATTTTCATCTGCCAGCTGGCTTGCGGAACATTCAGCTATACTGCATTCCTTGCAGTCCAATCTCCTTGAATCTAAGTACTTGTTGACACATGATAACCACACAAACCTGGTGATACGAATCGTGCCAGGCGCAGTGGGTTTAACTTATTTGACTTACAATGAAGGTGACACAGTACTTATTGCATACAAATCGCATTTGTACACTTCAGCGGAAATGCGGTTTCAACTGTTGAAAAAGTTTGAACAGCTGTGCAGACGGCGGTCCTGAAGGAACTCGTACTAGCGCAGGGGAAACGCATTTTGTTGGTTACACCTTTCCCTGCTTTAGGAGAAGTGACTAAGGCTAGTGTGCCGAGCTCTAAAGCATTACATCCATGTTGGATACAATGGGCTACTTCTCTGGCTTCTCTCGATGTCACGTTTATCTTTGATCCCACTCTTCAGACGCAGGAGTTCTTGCAATACGAACATGTTCATCCTCCTCCTCGGTCTTTGCTTCCTTTAGAAGAGCACAAATGTATTATTTACACAGATGGTTCGGCACCACCGGCTCTAAACATGCTTATTCAGCGGCTTGTGCTATCGTGGCTGGTACAATAGTGAATGGAGAGTTCAAGTCTAATATATTGCATACACAGGCGCTAGGATACTGTACCGCCCAATTGGTTAAGGTGCACGCTCTGGTTCTTGCTCTCGACTTTACAGATCTGAATGTGTCTACTCTCATTGTGTGTGATTCTTATTACTGTGTTCAATCTTTCAATGACACCGTGTTCTTTTGGTCTCAAAATGATTATTGAGATTCCAAAGGCAGCAGGATAAAGCATAAACAGCTTTGGGTTTGAGTGGCAGAACTTTAAACACGTCTCCTACTCACACAGGTTATCCATACTCTTGGCCATCAGCGTGTGGGAGCACATGGTGTTGGTAATTCTTTGACTGATGAAGCAACCAAATCTTCAGTAGTTTCGTGTTTCATAGCAGCCATTACAAGGTCCATGACTAAGATTGATAATGAGATTTTGGCAGCAATAGCTGCTACTGCGGAGGGCACCTATTACTCACAGGGTTTACCTTCAAAGTATTCTTATCAGTTAACTCCCAAACAAGTTCCTTTTGCAAGGATACCGGACGTTGGTGATCGGGTGATTCCCAACGCAGACCGCAGATACTCTTTGATGAAATGTAGCAACAAGTAGGGGAGAGGATGGGACCAGTTGCGATCCAGTCGGGCTGATATTACCATTCACAAGGAAAGGAATGGAAGGTCCAGCCACAGTCTCAGCCCCAAATGTGGAGACAACAAGGAGGTGACTGGGCTGTTCCTAAAAGAATTAAGGGCAGAAAAATTAAGGGAAGAAAAGGAAGGGAAGTGACGGTCACGAGGGAGGGGCTGGTGCTCAAGTGGACAACCACCCCTGGGTATCCAATTTGTTGGATGTAATGGCCTCACACACCCTTGCAGGTGTCATGCTTCATCATCGGCAATGCTCCTCGTTGGGCAGGCGGTGCAATGCCCAATGGGCTCACCTCAAAGAGGGGCTCTTTATCGGAGATCTTTTATCCAACTGCCTTATGGTGAAGTGCGGGTGAGGGGCCAGAAAAGTATCAGTTTAAACAAGACACATTTGTTGTACTACCTGTCTGACACTGTTCCTACCTAGGGGTTAGGATAAAGGGGTGTCAACAGTACCCGGCGGACCTGGCATCGGGCATGAAGCCAATGTATTAGGGTTCTAAATGCCTGTGCCGTCGCCTGCAGCGCCTACCCTTCACGCCGGGTCCGGATAGTGGGGACCCGGTCGTTTGCTTCAGAATTAAGTAGTTCCTAGGTAGGAACAGTGTCAGACAGGTAGTACAACAAATGTGTCTTGTTTAAACTGATACTTATGATTAGATCATGTTTAAGTAGATTGTAGGTTTTATATAGGTCCTGAAGAATCGCAGTTATTAAACTAGATGCGAGAAACATGTCGACCACATTTTTTGCACCTTTAGCCCTGGTTCACCCTGGGAAACTTTAGTTCCCATGAGTACCGGCTATCCTTGATTTTACTTGTGGCAGGGGACCACCAGAATAAAATTGTCTCCGGTACCTTGAGCCACATTTTACCCTCACCCACACGTTCTACTCTTTTCTGGCCACTCACCCGCACTTCACCACAAGGCAGTTGGATAAAAGATCTCCGATAAAGAGCCCCTCTTTGAGGTGAGCCCGTTGGGCATTGCACCGCCTGCCCAACGAGGAGCATTGCCGATGATGAAGCATGACACTCGCAAGGGTGTGTGAGGCCATTACATCCAACAAATTGGATACCCAGGGGTGGTTGTCCACTTGAGCACCAGCCCCTGCCTCGTGACCGTCACTTCCCTTCCTTTTCTTCCCTTAATTTTTCTGCCCTTAATTCTTTTAGGAACAGCCCAGTCACCTCCTTGTTGTCTCCACTCTTTGATGAAAGCCACACACAAAGGCATTGCTTGGGCCCATGCCGGAGCGTCTGCGACAGTTTCTATATTGCAGCAAAGTTACTGGTGGCGTGGTCTATATAAACAGACCCGTAATTATGTACTTTCTTGTGACATCAAGCCTTCTTCAATAACACGTCCACCACAAACACAGCTATGCATTTCTAATCGGCCTTTTGGTTGTGTATATCTTGATCACTGCGGTCCATTTTCTTCAGATACTGCATATAAATACATTTTGGTTGCAGTTGATTTGTGCACTAGATTCCTTTGGGTATGGCCACAACGCAGTGCTGCGCTCGAAATGTCATCAGGGATTTGCTTGTCTTTGTAGGAATCTTTTCCTGGGGTACCTTTCATTCATACCAAGGTCCAGCGTTCGCCTCTAAGGCGTACAAGGACGCGATGAAGTCTTTGGGGGTGCTGGTGTTTTTGTCTCCATACAGGCCTGAGGGCAATTTAATTGTGGAATGAATGAACCGTGACTTAAAGCAATGTTTGACAGCTAGAGTCTTAGGTACTGGCAGGAACTGGCTGGACCATTTGTATGGAGTTCAACATGCACTTAATAATCTCCCTAGAAGTCTCTGGGTGGGTGGACCCCATACTAGATGCTCTTTGGCATCAAAATGTTTGTGCCAGACCTTGATGACCTAGACGTTGCGGCGGCTGCCGCAACCTTTGACGTAGATAATCATTCTACTATATTACAGAACCGACAAGAGACCAGTGAGTATTGCAACTGAATATTTGCCCTCTGCCGCTGATGCTGCACTGCTGATTCTGGTGGCCGGCTGGCTTCTGAAAGTTGGTGATCTGGTCCGAGAGAAGTTGGAGAACAAAAAATAATTTGGTCCCTCTTATCGTGCACCAGTTCCAGTCCTTGGCTTGAAGGGTACTCGTACAGTAATTTTACCTCCGCTTCCTGATCACAAAGACAACAGATACATCTCAGTGGACGATGTCAAGTTACAACGTCTGCCCGATTCTGAATAGTGTGACGCCTGCTGTTTCGTGCCCCACAATTTCTAGGAATCCTGGGGTTGGCAAAACTTTCAATGCTCCACACAACACTGCCATCCTGATGAACCATATTGTTAACCATTAACCTGTCCCACCTGCTTCCCCCTGCAACGAGGAAGTTGAATATGATTATCCCACAAGTGAGTCTTTGCATGGATTACCCGATAGTCCTTTACAACATGGGAGCTTTTCTTATGATTCGTCTTCTACCTCATCAATTGGCCCTACCAAATTAAGTATTTTCGTCTTCTGGTTCAAACAGACTTAATTAGTCCCTCTGTGGACTTACATCTGGTTGGTACTCATCCTAATTTTTTTCTTCATGTCAATTGGTTTTGTGACCGTGTTTTTCTTACTCATCAATGGTCATTACTTGCCCGAACGCTGTGCTGTGAACTTGGTTGATGGTATTTTGACACCCCATTCATCTTACCACATCATGAAACGTGATCAGACTCTTGTTAACATTTCAGCGTTCCCAGTTGCAGATGGCATTGTTTGGGATAAAGTGGATATTGAAGTCCATGGTCCAACGGAGGTCCTCAACGTGCCATACGTATTCCGTGTCTCGGTGGGGGATGTGGTGAGACAGGACATACGTTCAGATGACTGGGATGTGCATGTGATACAAGCATTATTTTCAGATTTGAAGTATTATGCTGCTTTGGGGGGGGCGTGGCCAAGCCGGCGACCAAAATGGCCGCCCGGCTCTGAAGCTCCATCCGGCCACCCAGCTGAATGGCGTGTTACGGAGCTTAATGCTGACATCGCAGCGCAAACACGATGTAACTGATGCCTGAACCTGTGCTGCATCCCCCGATGCTGCTGCGAGGCCGCTCTATGCCTGAGAATGGCTGAAATCGGCGAATGATAGGCCTGCGGTGCGGGCCTTGCGTCCCGGGCCCGTTCCCCCGGACCAAGCTACCTGCGCATTGAGCCATCTCCGTCTGGAGCAGAGTTCAACGCTGCAACCCGGTGACAGTCACCGTGGCCCCCCCTTGCACTGTGGGCCTGCAGCCCCAGCACGTTCCTGCTGACTAGTGTTGGCTATAGGTCCCGCAGGCGAGACATGCCGCGATTTTTAAATCCGGGCCTGCGAGAGGGAGGAGTGCGCACTTCACGACTGCCAGCTCGGATGTCTCCCTGGCCAGCGCACAAAGTCCTGCTGATCCCGCATGTGGTGGAGACGTGCAGCGCTCCATGAAACACTTGAGGGGTAACATAGTCTGACACACCCTGGCCCCCACTCTGGAATTCTCACAATATGCCCACGCCCTGAGCTAACACAGCACGTTCTCCTACGCAGGGGGACTCCCTTCTCGTGGCAGACCGGGCATTACAGACCTGACATTACAGTCTGCCCCACACCTCGTTTTGGCTCACTGCGAGTAGATTAGCGACAAGACTTCAATCGTCGCCCCTGCTGCCTGCACGACACGCCGCTTCCCCCTTTTTGCGTATTGATGCTTGCCTATGCAAGTTATCTACTGCGCCTCAATTCCCATAACGGGCAAACAACACTCACATTGTTATTCTGTGTGTAGACAATAGATGTGGTGCCTGCCCATATATTCCCGGCACGTTACATCTACACAGTCTGATTCAATTCCGGCGTGCCTGCAGCAGCCACTTGAAGTGCTACGCGGTGTTGGTAAAGTGACCGACCACCCTGAAAAACCCCGCTGAGACTGGCTGATTGTGACTGACTCACTTTGCACAGCATGGGCCGTAAAGATCCTAAGCAGAGAATGCTTCCTATTGAGAAGGTCACGGACACTAACCCACCTCAAACTTCAAACATGGCGGAGGTGGTGCAGAGCCAGGGTCACGGAGACGGATCATTGAACCCAACTCATTCCCTGCTTCAGGAGATGCTGGCTGGTTTTAAAGCATTAGATAGCCGCTTTGAGTCCTTTGATAAATCCCTTGCCAGCCTTGGCGCCAAAGTTCATGGATGTGGCGGAGGCACGCATTTCCAACATCGAGGATGGAGCTGCACAATCCTTCAAACATCTCGACCGCATGGAACACATTCTGAAGGAGGTTGCTGTTAAAAACGAAGACTTGGAAGCACGCAGTCGCTGGAATAACGTACGCATTCTTGGAGTTCCCGAGTCGACTACTACTGGCCGCATGGATCTGTTTGTTGAGACTCTGTTGTTGGAATTATTTGGAAAAGAGGCTTTCACTCCGGGCTTTGTAATAGAGAGGTGGCGCACAGATCACTGGGCCCTTGTCCCACCCCGGTCTTCCCCCTAGACCCATTTAGCACGTATCATGAACTTCTGAGACAGAGACACCGTTCTTCGGCTAGCGGGAGACAAAGGAGACGTGGACTGGCATGTCTCCAAACTCTCTTTTTATCTAGATTTCACCGCCATGGTTCAGGAGGCGAGGCGAAAGTTCAATGGCGTCAAGGCCGCTCTGAGAAATTTGGACTGCGCTATGGTATGCTGTACCCAGGAAGGTTGAAGGTGGATGTGGATGGTAGGGCCCGCATTTCGATAACCTGAAGGAGGCGCGGGAATTCTGTTGAATCTACAAACAAAAGACTAACCCCTTGGCCAGAGCGGGGTCCAGCTCCTCTTCTCCACACAGTGGCTCAGATGCTAGGGCAAAACTGTTTTCCAGTGCTGGCAGAGGATGAGCGGGACATTCCAGGCATTAAAGTTTAAATTTGCTGGGTCACGCTAGTAACTTTACATTGATATTGTAGCTAGCTGGAGACAGGCCGGGATGTTGCTGCCCCCCATGGTGTATCCTTTGTGCATGGTTTTGTTCACTTTACGGTACTGTTTCTTTGGATCATCATCATCATCATCATCATCAAAAAAACTTTATTCGATTCAAACAAGAACCATAAAAGTCAAAATGTACATTTTAAATACATGAATTAAATTTCATTTAAAAACAATTAAAAGGTATACCATTATTTTAGTGATAGAAAACATTTGGTTAATATAATCACAGTTTTGGCCCATAACTTTTCAATCATATTCGGTTAAAATAATCATGATTTCCAAATACCCATATTACATTGAGATCTAAGACAACAAAGTCAAAAACAACAATATACATGGGCTACAGACAAGTTCATGGGAACAAATTTAACCATACCGTTTCCTAATCGAAAGTGACACACGTATAAAATTTAGCATTGCACAGCAAACATCAGATGTGGACAGAGATAGCAAATGGTCATAACCCTCTTTATAGTGGCATGGTTGCTTTTCCTTAAGGATCGGCTTAATAAACCTAATTCTCGGATCCTTGTATAGGGGGCAGAAGAGAACAAGATGCATAGTACTTTGGCTTATTCTGTTGTTACACGGACAGGGGGGCAGTCTCTCACACCAACTCCCCTGTTTGGGAAACGCAAAAAGAAAGTGCAAAATGTGTAACCTAAACCTCGTCAAATAGAATCGCCATTGTACATGATTTGTAAAGGTTAAATAAAACTGATGCTGTAAAGTAACCTTAAAAGCGTGAGTACTAACCAAGGAATGCACAAGCGAGGATTTCCAATAACTTGTTTTGATAACAGATTTAATATCTCCCCGAATATTTTCGGGGTTATCAAAAATGTCACCCAAGCCTATTTTATGGAGTGTTACATTAACATAGCATAACCACGGGATCTTATTCATGTTCATCAATTGTAAACAATCCCGGAGGATGTCTCTAGACAGCTGTAAATCCTCTGATAGCCATATTTTACCCCATAATAATAGGGGGGAAAGATGAATGGTATCACTCACATGACTCAGACCTATCTCCTCGTGGGCAAATTTATTTGAAGAACTTCTTGGGATAGCCAGTACCCGCTTTAGAAATTTGTTCTCCATGGTTTGTATTGTGTCAGGGCTTTCAATTCCCCAAACCCCTGCCCCATAGGTAGCTACCGACAAACATTTTGCTATATACAAAGTTTTTAGATGCTTGACAGGTTTTTGACCCAACTTCCCACAGAAGCGGAACAAACCTTCAATTGAGCGACTAGCACTCTGGACTCGAGTTTTCATTAAAGGGGCCCAACTTAGTTTGTTGTTGAAAAGGTTTCCCAGATAGTTAAAATTTTCCACCTTTTCAATGATGTCATTATTTACTACAAACTTTCTGGTTTTTGTGCTCTTTGGGCCACAGACCATGGCAAAAGATTTGGTAAAATTTACCTTCAGGTCTAGATCCAACATAAAATTATGGAAAGCATCAACACAGCGCTGCATACTGTTTCCTGTAAGTGTCATTAATACCGTATCATCGGCATAGGAGAGCATTGGTATGCTCCTCCCATTAACCTTTGGAAAATCATGGCAGTGGTCCAACAGATATTTTTCCAGCCCATTAGTATAAACTAGGAACAAAAAGGGGGCTAAAATACATCCCTGACGGACGCCCTCAGTCGAGGGAATGGATTTGGTTTTCTCTCCCCCTGGCCCGAACCTTATGGCTACAGTGGTTGCTGCATGAAGTCTACGAAGCAAGTGAACCAAGGGCTCCTCGAAACCCATGGCCTCCATCATTTTCCACAACTTGCTTCGACAGACAGTGTCAAATGCACTAGAGAGATCCATGAAGGCAAGATGGATGGAAGAATTCATTGCCTTCACGTATTTCCCTATAATCAGAGACAGGTTCAGGCACTGTTCAACAGTGCCTTTGCCTTTTCTGAACCCGTATTGGGAATCCACAATAAGGCCCACCGAGTCTGCCCAGGTTTCTAATCTGGCTAATATGACCCTGCCCAATATTTTACATGATGCATCGATAAGTGAGATTGGGCGATAGCACCGAGGATCAGATCTGTTGCCCTTCTTAAAAATCGGCACCACTACTGCCTCCTTCCATGAAGTTGGAATACGGCAAATGACAACTGCTCTAAATACGTTTAGCAAAAGAGGAGCCCAAATCTTAATGTTATGCTTAAAAAAGTCCAATGGGACTAGGTCAGGACCAGGAGCTTTTAGTGATATGCCTTTCAATAAAGCATCTTCCACTTCTTGCAAGGAAAGTGATAAACTTAGGGACAAAGAGGATTCAGAAACCACCAAATCCCTAGAGTCTCCTATTGGGGGTTCGTTGAGTGAAATTCTATGTGGATTAAAAATATCCCCGAAGTGTGATTCCCATGTTTCACATGCGATCTGCATCACCATGTTGTCCTTGCCATTGCTTATAAAAAGGGGACGATTAATCACTTCCCAGAAAAGCCTATTGTCTTTCAATTCTGAGGCCTTTTCTAGATCTTCCCAAGCTCTATTTTTAAGATCCAGCTTCCTTGTTCTAATGGCTTCTTTATAGGCCAATCTAGACACCCTAACCAATTCTATATTCCTAGGTTTTTGTTTTAATGCCACTTTCAGGGATTTATGTGCTGCCGAGCATGCAGCATCAAACCACCTGGGCCCTAACCTTTTATTTCTCCCAATTGGTTTTGTAAGCCGTTCGGCTACATGCCCACATAGTGACTCAAAATTCCCTTTAACCTTTTCGGGGTTAGCTGTCGATGATAAACATGCGTCATATTCTTGGCTGTGTCCATGTATTATTTCATCCTCAAGACCTGCTGCGTCTATTTTGCCCCATTTAAGAGTGATACCTTGATTTCTGTTATACTTTATTGGTTGTTCCCAGACAGAGTGTTTGGGTTTAACAGGACACAGGAGGGATAAGATCAAAGGGTTATGGTCACTGGCAGCGTTAACAACTACCTCCAGTTTGTCCACATAGTGAGAGTACCCACTGGAGATAATTGCAAAATCAATGAAACTTGTTATACCTCTACTTCCCTGGAAGGTTGGTATTGGAGCCAAATCTGGACCGACCCAGGGTTCTACTATGAATAAATCATTTAAAATAATGATATTATTTAAGGCATCTCCCTGGGGTGTGTGTTTAAAGTGAGTCAAGGGAAAGTCATAAGAGTCTCTTAAACCACACACCTTCGTGTCCCCATGGGTGCATAACGAGCAGTTAAAATCACCCACCCAGATGACAAAGAGTAGTGGTTGCTCGTGACGTGCCCTGGCTATGGCTTCCTCCAACTTCAACATAACAGTTATCTCATTGTTATCAAAGATATTATAATACCAATTAATTAGTAACAATGGTTCAGGGAACAAATTCACCACCATCAACACCTGAAACCATGGGGTGTCAACTATCTTAGTGATTACAGGTTTACACAGTTTCAACGAAATTGCTGTCATTAAACCACCCTTGGCCCTACCCGCCTGTGAAGGTACCGCTAGTGTGTTAAGGGCACAAAAGCCCTCAATATTCTGCGCAGAACGGCTCCATGTTTCCTGGAGGCACAAAATGTCACAGACACCCACAAAATCTAACCATGCCTCATCCTCCAATCTTGAGGCAAGCCCAGCAATATTCCATGAAATTAGGCACATCCTTGATTCGCTTTGGTTCTTTCTGACTGACTCAGGTGATATTTCCGGGATTTGCACTAAAGTAGTTGTGCTTGATGCACTTTCTATATTAATACCAGCCTCCGGAGCATGGGGGTTAGAAGCGCGATCGTCACCCATGGGAGCATTCTCCCATAAGTTATCGTTACAACTTTCCCCCTCCTCCCTTTGGCTGGGCTCTCCTACTATCAGGGCATTACCAGGGGAATTTTGTGATGGTCAGTCTTGCTCATCCATGCCCACAAGTGGATCAAAGCGGTTTCTCAAAGGAATATTATTTGGAAACCACCCAGCCACCTCCTGTGGGTAACCAAGCATGTTAGTGTTAGGTGCACCTTGCCTTCAGTTAGGCTGGCTATAGCCATCAGGCCTATTTGTTGTCCGTCTAATATTATGGACAATAGTCCGTGGATTTTCCTTAACATAGTGATCTCTTGGGGGGTAAAAAAAGGTAAGGGGTCTCAGGACTATTGTGTGATTAGCTTCATACGAAGACCGTGCACATAGGTGCTGTGCTGTGTGAGGATCAGCAAAAGTAACAACTATACAGTCACCTACCAGGGACTTAGGTGTAGGACCTATCCAGGGCACTCTTCTAACCATTAATACACTGCTTCTATGTTGAACAGGAAGCTGAGTATTAGAATTAAGCCAATAAATGACTCTGTTTCTCAATGAATGCTGGTTCTCCTGGGAGTGCTGGTCCAGCTCGGGAACTCCGGCTAATATAATGACATAAGGCCCCGCTTCTGGTGGAAGGTCAATAAAACCTCCACGAAAGTTGGGACGATTAGATGGCCGTTGAGAATTATAATTTTGCCTTGGGGGATTTTGTGCCGCAACTCGTGCGTTTGAGTTCTGCCTATGGGCCGGGTTAGGCAAAGGACATAATTTTGGTGCAGCAGAACTAGGAATAGAGTCAGTCTGATTTACAATGGTAGTCGTGCGGGGCTTCGGTGTGGGTTTTACTATTGGAGATGGCATAGAAATATTTTGAGGTAATTGTGGAGGTAATGGTAAGGATACTGGTTCTTTTACCTGAGGGGCTAATTTAATTTCGCTGGGATTTTTAGCTTCCATATATTTCAAGCTCAAGGTAGCCAGGGTAACTATCGTCCTGTCCATTTCTAACAGATTATTCTCTATGCGAGAAAGCCTCAATTCCAAAGGGGTTAATAGTTGTTTTAACGTTGCCCAGACCGTTTTTAGGAATTCTTCATCTCCCCCTCTATCACTTAAAGATCCACACACCTGCCCAACTTGATCATTCGTTCTATTTGTCTCTGGGGAGGCAACCATGATACTAACATCCGCTGAGATATTTAGATCTGGAGCGGCAGTCCCACCCAGAATACATGGGTCGGTTTTCGTGTTAACATCTTTTGACCCCAAAGAACCTAGAGCCCTTCTACTATTGAAAAATTGAGATCTAGCAATTTTCGCCTTTTTCTTCGCATGTATGGCCCTAGCAATACATTTCTTTTTATAAATTGCTGCTTTCCTAGCCCTACCTAAATTCATTGATTGGTCAATTTTAGTTTTAGGGGGATACAAAGTGCCAGACATGCAAGTTGATGTGACGAAATCCTTAAATGGTTCCGATAGGGTGGGTAAAGGGATCGAAGGGGAAGTTAGAGAAGGAGTAGAAGGGGCTGGGTGGATGGCAGCCGTGATCAGCAAAGGCTGAGGACCTAGTATATGCTCAGGGGTACGTGCAGAGGCAATATTCCCCATAGAGGATTTTCTGGTACTAGCTAGGTGCTCAGATAGCCTTCGTGCGGCTTCGAGATCTAATGAGACCCTATGCTGCATTTTGTTAATTTCCTCATCTATGGCTAAATTAGTTTTGACAAGGAAATCGTCCAATGTCCGATTGGAGTTACTGGCGGCCATAAGGGTTTTACTCCGACTGCCCCGTGAGCACATTATACAGATTAATAAAAACCCAATAAATAATTAAATATTTAAGAAGTAGACACCAATAAGAACTGTATAATGCACCAACCAAGGGGCGTGGCCCAGCCCAGTCCTCGTAGTCCTCGAACGGCCTCAAACGGCCCAGTCTTTGCCCTGTCTTCGCCCGGGCTGCGTCCCGCGCTGCGGGAGAGCAAGCAGTGTTTATAGTGTTTAAGAAAGGGCGTGGGGGCGGAGCTCCAGGGAGAGCGGACCGGAAGCTGACCACGGTCTAGCAGGGACACCTGGGTAAGGTAGTCCCTGCACGCTCGCAGCCCTGGGGTTCCAAAGTTCACCACCAAAGTCACCCCCACCGAGGGCGGGCAGAGTCAGCACCAGCAAGAGATCCCTCTGCGAAGCGGCACCCGCGGAGCGGGTGCGGCGAGCAGCACAGCAGGAAACGGCAGGAAACAAACAGAAAAGTGAGCGCTGGTCCACGAGTGCGCTTAACAGCAAACGATGTGTCCCAAAGGTCAGGAGCAAGCCCAGGTGGTTTTAACTGCCTTCTGATGGGCGGGGGGCGGAGCTCCAGGGAGAGCGGACCGGAAGCTGACCACGGTCTAGCAGGGACACCTGGGTAAGGTAGTCCCTGCACGCTCGCAGCCCTGGGGTTCCAAAGTTCACCACCAAAGTCACCCCCACCGAGGGCGGGCAGAGTCAGCACCAGCAAGAGATCCCTCTGCGAAGCGGCACCCGCGGAGCGGGTGCGGCGAGCAGCACAGCAGGAAACGGCAGGAAACAAACAGAAAAGTGAGCGCTGGTCCACGAGTGCGCTTAACAGCAAACGATGTGTCCCAAAGGTCAGGAGCAAGCCCAGGTGGTTTTAACTGCCTTCTGATGGGCGGGGGGCGGAGCTCCAGGGAGAGCGGACCGGAAGCTGACCACGGTCTAGCAGGGACACCTGGGTAAGGTAGTCCCTGCACGCTCGCAGCCCTGGGGTTCCAAAGTTCACCACCAAAGTCACCCCCACCGAGGGCGGGCAGAGTCAGCACCAGCAAGAGATCCCTCTGCGAAGCGGCACCCGCGGAGCGGGTGCGGCGAGCAGCACAGCAGGAAACGGCAGGAAACAAACAGAAAAGTGAGCGCTGGTCCACGAGTGCGCTTAACAGCAAACGATGTGTCCCAAAGGTCAGGAGCAAGCCCAGGTGGTTTTAACTGCCTTCTGATGGGCGGGGGGCGGAGCTCCAGGGAGAGCGGACCGGAAGCTGACCACGGTCTAGCAGGGACACCTGGGTAAGGTAGTCCCTGCACGCTCGCAGCCCTGGGGTTCCAAAGTTCACCACCAAAGTCACCCCCACCGAGGGCGGGCAGAGTCAGCACCAGCAAGAGATCCCTCTGCGAAGCGGCACCCGCGGAGCGGGTGCGGTGAGCAGCACAGCAGGAAACGGCAGGAAACAAACAGAAAAGTGAGCGCTGGTCCACGAGTGCGCTTAACAGCAAACGATGTGTCCCAAAGGTCAGGAGCAAGCCCAGGTGGTTTTAACTGCCTTCTGATGGGCGGGGGGCGGAGCTCCAGGGAGAGCGGACCGGAAGCTGACCACGGTCTAGCAGGGACACCTGGGTAAGGTAGTCCCTGCACGCTCGCAGCCCTGGGGTTCCAAAGTTCACCACCAAAGTCACCCCCACCGAGGGCGGGCAGAGTCAGCACCAGCAAGAGATCCCTCTGCGAAGCGGCACCCGCGGAGCGGGTGCGGCGAGCAGCACAGCAGGAAACGGCAGGAAACAAACAGAAAAGTGAGCGCTGGTCCACGAGTGCCCTTAACAGCAAACGATGTGTCCCAAAGGTCAGGAGCAAGCCCAGGTGGTTTTAACTGCCTTCTGATGGGCGGGGGGCGGAGCTCCAGGGAGAGCGGACCGGAAGCTGACCACGGTCTAGCAGGGACACCTGGGTAAGGTAGTCCCTGCACGCTCGCAGCCCTGGGGTTCCAAAGTTCACCACCAAAGTCACCCCCACCGAGGGCGGGCAGAGTCAGCACCAGCAAGAGATCCCTCTGCGAAGCGGCACCCGCGGAGCGGGTGCGGCGAGCAGCACAGCAGGAAACGGCAGGAAACGGCAGGAAACAAACAGAAAAGTGAGCGCTGGTCCACGAGTGCGCTTAACAGCAAACGATGTGTCCCCTTCTTTGGATCATTAATTCAACATAAAACAATTTGGTACTTCACGTTCACTCTCATTTGGGATGTGGCCCTGTCCCAGATGGGGTATGGCTGGGTGGGGGGATGGATACTTTTTTAAAAAGTCAATTGTTGGTCGTACATCTAAGTCATTCTAGATTGTGCACTGCTGCTCAGGGTAGATTGTCTGCTTTGTTAGAAATGTTACGTCAACCAGATGGCCAAGTTCGGTAATGTGGAGGGTCCGTCATCCCTCACCCTACTTTCATGGAATGTGAGGGCCTTGAATAATACTCGAAAGCGTAGACAGGTCGTCCATTACCTATTGAGACACAAGGTGGACATTGCTTATCTGCAGGAGACGCACCTCCCCAAGTCAGACAGGGGACATTTCGGGGGTAGCTGGGGCCCACATAGATATTTCGCAAACCACAGCAATTACGCATGGGGAGCAACCATTTTAGTACACAACAGCGTGCCATTCTGCCACATTTCCACTCTCCAAGATTGCGAGGGATGTTATCCGGTGGTGTAGCGGTCTATATTTAGTAGGAAAGTTACACTAGTATGTATATACGCCCCTAACACGGATAATCCAGATTTTTTTCCACATTGTTTTCGATGCAATTGGGTAAACTAGATCCCCTGTCTCTGCTCCTGGGCGCAGACTTCAACCTACTCCCAACCCCATCGTGGCACACGATTCTAAACCCCGGGCCCGACGAGCTCTCCAGGTGCTCTGTGACCAGTACACCCTGCTGAAAGTTTGGCGGAAACGCAATCTCACCAATACAGAATACACACACTATTCAGAGGATCAATTTTTGACTTATCTCACCCGATATTTTTGGCTGGTGCTCTTTGGTCGAGACGCTCCCTAGGACCTATTCAGATCACTCTTCAGTTAAGTTGCTCTTGCGGATCCCCCGTCCGGAGGGTTTCGCTCTACAACGGCAGTTTCCCAACCGTGCCTTATAGAATGAAACCTTCAGGGCTGAACTACACAAGGCTATTGAGGACTATTTCGCTATAAACACTGGCTATGTAGATTCATGGGCTGTACTGTGGGAGGGATTTAAAGCGGTTCTTAGAGGCACATGCATCACCAAACACGCCGGAGTATTAAAAGACTTTTGCAACACGCTAGCACAGCTTGAGCGAGACTTAAAGGCATTAGATGAGACGTCTACACATCAGGCAACATCCACATGTGAGAATAGACGGTTGGTACTACTTTAGGAATTCAGTGACACAGCAGACAGAGAAATTCTATTCTTGGGAAATACCAGACAGCTAGACGCTACGGAGAGGGTGAATGGCATGGGAAGGTCCTGGCTCAGTTACTGAGACCACCTTTATCACAAAACCTACATTACTGAACTACAGGCATCTGACTCACATACTCACACCTCCTTTAAAGACATTCAGAGTGGCTTCCTGGAGTTCTTCTCTAAGGTATACTTATCTACCCTGGGGGACGATAACGAGCCACAGGAGAGCTATCTCGATGAAATTGCATTAGTCTATCTGGAAAAACACATGCAGGACTTCCTAGCTAAGCCCATCTCAGTCGCAGATGTGCTTCTTGCCATAGACACCATTCGGGGTTCCTCAGCGCCTGGGCTAGATGGATTCACGGGGTGTTTTACAAAACATTTAAAGACATACTGGCCCCCAACCTTATCGAAGTCTATGCTGAAGCTTTAGAAAAACGGACTCTACCCCCACCCTGCGTAAAGCAGTCATAATTCTTATTTCCAAACCAAGCAAAGACCCTTACCAATGTGGCTCCTATCGCCCGCTGTCCCTCCTAAACTTGGATTATAAAATTCTGGCGAAGGTCATCTCCAATAGATTGTCCCAACTAATAGAATTTATAATCTCCCCGGCTCTGTCTGGCTTTGTGCCCCATCGCTCCACCTCCCTCAATCTCTGCACGTTGTTCTCGTTCATTCATAGGATTGACCCGGACACTCCCACAGCTGCCATCCTATTGGACACGTAAAAAGCTGTTGACTCATTAGAATGGCCCTTTTTTCTCTCCTTCATGCGCGGCATAGGCATGCCCATGGGCTTCATCACCACAACAGCCCTTCTATACATTAAAAAGACTGCCCGTCTTCGATTAAATGGCACACTCTCCTCTCCCTTCCAGCTTACATGCGGTGATAGACAAGGCTGCCCTCTGTCCCCATTATTGTTTATTCTGGCCATGGACCCGCTCATAAGATACTTCCACGAGAGACATTTACACAGGGGCTGCAATTTAACACTGGCCCCCTACTGATATCACTGTACACAAACAACACCATACTCTATGTTAGACACCCAAAAGATAATTTACACTAATTGATTAGAGAAATTATTAGATTTGGCCGTTTTTCCAGGTTGGGCATAAACTGCACTAATCAGTCATATTTCCATTGACGAGTAGTACAAAGCCATGAGAACTAGAGTTCCCCCTAGAATGGTGCACCGAATCAGTGAAATACTTGGGCATTCACGTGCACCTGGACACAGCCCAAATAATGAGCCTCAACTACGGGAGAGCAGTGGATACACTAACCACTCAAATAGAGAAATGGCTGAAACTCCCCTTGTCATTGGCTGGACGTGTAGCCATAATAAAGATGATAGTCCTCCCCAAATTTTTATATTTTTTAATAACATACCAATACCGCTCCCAAATAATTTTTTCAGCACACTTTACTCCCTCCTGAGTCGCTTGGTATGGGGCAGTGGGCAAGCATGGGTCCGCTGGGCGATCCTTAAGTTACCATATGAAAGAGAGGGCTATAATGTTCCAGACTTTCTGCTGTAATATTTGGTAGCTCAGGGCAGATATGCCTACGCCTGGTATCAACCTGATGCCCGGATTCCCTATCTGAAGCCTGAGGCGGACCTTCTGCTGCCTGAACACCTCTCGATGATCCTCCCCACGGGATTCCCCAGAGAACCACTCAATATTCAAACCGTCTCCACCACGAACTGGGCATGGCATAAATTATGCCGGATCACTGGTACAGAGAGACTATATTCCTCCTCCCTCCCAGCCGTAAATCCGCGTTCAATCCCCATAACAGTTGAAAGGCTGGTGCAGCGCACTCTGACGCAATTTGAACTAACAAGACTGGGTGACCTGTATCCTGATGGCCACATTTTCTCCCCCACAGAGGTTGCACACTTTAACCCTAGCAGCATCATGGATAAATTTGCTCTTGGCCGCTTCCACTCCACTCACAAGCAACTTTCCTGACGTTCCCACTCAAATCAGCCTCAGTTCCCCCTCTAACACTGGTCATAGACAACGCGGATAGCTCGCATCTGATCTCCAAGCTATACAATGCATGTGCCCTACTAAAGCCTGTACGGGATGGCAATATTTGTAGCGCATGGGAAAAAGACCTGGGAACCACGATCACTGATAAACAATGGGCTTACTGCTGTTCAGTTACGCAAGACGTCTCCCTGAACAGCAGACACAAACTGCTACATTTTAAATGCTTGCGTCGCATTTATTTCACCCTAGCCCTGTCTCACAAAATAGACCCAGCAGGCCACATAACTGTCATAAATGCTCCGCACCACACGCAGACTTTGATCACCTCTCCTGGACATGCCCCAACATACAACAGTATTGGGAACAGGTCCACCACACGCTGGGTCAGCTGTTGCACAAGGAGAAGCGTGGCTCAGTGGTTAGAGGCGGCAGACCCGGAAGCTGAGATCGGCCGTGGACCAGGGTTCGATTCCCTGCCTCAGCGGGTCTCGGGCTCAAAATTCCACGGACTCGACAATTCTCGCTCCGGTGCCTACTCGACTCACGGGGTCACACTCTGCGACACTGGGCAATAGCTTGCTTAATCTCCACTACGGCCCCTCGCGGCGGGATGCCTGGCTTTCACCTTGTGGATATCCTGCCGGGGTATCTCACAGGGGAATACCAGGACGGGTTCCCTAAGCAAGCGCTTAGATACCGTGTCGGTGATTTGCGCTATATAAATACATGTACATTTACATTTACATTTACATTCCCCTGACCCCAATCACGGAAGTTGCCCTATTAGGATACACACCCACCTTCCCCAAGAAAACCCCCAGGTTTGCGTCACTGGGTCATTTATTAGCAAAGAGAGAAGTGGCTCTACACTGGGGGCGAAAACTGCCCCAGATGTTCAGGGTTGGTTACACAGTCTCGCCTATTGCAATGTAAACAGTGAGCTCTATGCCAGTCTGATGCCCAGTACATCTCGCCCCAAAGACATCTGGGGACCTTACAAGTCATATGTCGAGAAACTTCGACAGGAATCTGAAACCCAACTAGAGCGTGACATAACTCCTGAGGGAGTGGGGTGATCCCGCATCCACATCTGTCAGGTCTTTATGTATTAAAGTCAGTGAATCTTGCTCTGATGCATGTTGATTTCTGGGAAGAGGAGTGCTTTTGTTGATGATTTTTGTTATTATAAATGTAGGGTCTAAAGCCCTGTGGCAGAGGGCAGAGGGCTTCGCGCTGAGCGCTGGAACTAGACTCTTGTTTTTAAAACCCGCTTTACCTACGCTGCTGATTGCTAACAGCTTTGCTGCTCATCCCTTCACCTTCCCGCTGAGTACGAGCGGGAACGGCTATCTTCATTTTTAATTTCACGACTCCTACCCCGCCCTCCCGACTCCTCCCCCACCGCGTCACTGCCTACTTAGGCTCCGCCCACTTCCCCTCGCGCGTTGTCTAAAGCCCTGTGGCAGAGGGCAGAGGGCTTCGCGCTGAGCGCTGGAACTAGACTCTTGTTTTTAAAACCCGCTTTACCTACGCTGCTGATTGCTAACAGCTTTGCTGCTCATCCCTTCACCTTCCCGCTGAGTACGAGCGGGAACGGCTATCTTCATTTTTAATTTCATGACTCCTACCCCGCCCTCCCGACTCCTCCCCCACCGCGTCACTGCCTACTTAGGCTCCGCCCACTTCCCCTCGCGCGTTGTCTAAAGCCCTGTGGCAGAGGGCAGAGGGATTCGCGCTGAGCGCTGGAACTAGACTCTTGTTTTTAAAACCCGCTTTACCTACGCTGCTGATTGCTAACAGCTTTGCTGCTCATCCCTTCACCTTCCCGCTGAGTACGAGCGGGAACGGCTATCTTCATTTTTAATTTCCGCGTCACTGCCTACTTAGGCTCCGCCCACTTCCCCTCGCGCGTTGTCTAAAGCCCTGTGGCAGAGGGCAGAGGGCTTCGCGCTGAGCGCTGGAACTAGACTCTTGTTTTTAAAACCCGCTTTACCTACGCTGCTGATTGCTAACAGCTTTGCTGCTCATCCCTTCACCTTCCCGCTGAGTACGAGCGGGAACGGCTATCTTCATTTTTAATTTCACGACTCCTACCCCGCCCTCCCGACTCCTCCCCCACCGCGTCACTGCCTACTTAGGCTCCGCCCACTTCCCCTCGCGCGTTGTCTAAAGCCCTGTGGCAGAGGGCAGAGGGCTTCGCGCTGAGCGCTGGAACTAGACTCTTGTTTTTAAAACCCGCTTTACCTACGCTGCTGATTGCTAACAGCTTTGCTGCTCATCCCTTCACCTTCCCGCTGAGTACGAGCGGGAACGGCTATCTTCATTTTTAATTTCACGACTCCTACCCCGCCCTCCCGACTCCTCCCCCACCGCGTCACTGCCTACATAGACGCCCCTCATGCGTCAGCGCAGCGGGCGCGACGTAGGTGCGCCGGAGTTGCGCCAGAGTTAAGCCCGTCTGCGCCCGTCCGCGGCAGACCGGGGCTAGGGGCCATCACCCCTGGTCCCCCTAATCAATACTCATCCGCTGACCTGACACTACTACAAGGCCATTGGCCCCTCGATCCTCGTACTATCCACCGGATCACCCTTTTGGGCTGTAACTCTTCCTGTCATGCCTGCCCATTGGGTTGTCCCCCACCTCTCGCGTCTCCGTTGGCCCCCGCTCTATCTACCACTGGTGATTCCTATTCTCCCCCCTTATCTATCGTTTTACTTAACACCAGGTCAGCCATTAAACATCATCAGGAACTTTTCATCCTCTTAGATACTGATAAACCCGATCTACTGCTGCTGACGGAAACGTGGTTTTCCGAAGCCTCCCTTCCATCTCTATTGGCTGCCCTCCCCTCGACTTATTACGCTATTCGCGCCGATCGCCCTAGCGGGAAAGCGGGTGGAGGTGTTGCTCTCATTGCCCGCTCTGATCTCCAGTTCCAAGTCCTCCCCTCACCCTCCCTGGCAGGAATCGACTATTTGGTGGCCTGCTCTACTTCCCTTTCCCCTCACTTAGCCATTGTGCTTGTCTACCGCCCTCCCCAATCAACTCCATCCTTCCTCCCGGCCTTTCAAGATCTACTTGGCACCTTGGCGGTCAACTATGCCTCGGCTCTAGTCCTTGGGGACTTTAATTATTGGCCCTCGGACCCCAAGGAGTGCGTCTCGTCTAAGGAATTCTCAGAAACCCTCCTCTCTCTTAATTTTACCTCTTTTGTTCACACCCCTACCCACACTCATGGTCACATCCTAGACCAGGTCTGGTCTCTTAACTGTTCCCTATCTGCACTGTCTGTTGTCCCTTGCACTTGGTCCGATCACTTTTTAATTTCGTTTTCCCTCAGCCTCTGTCTGACCAAGACCCCTACTCACACCAAAAACTCTTGGGCCCGTAACTGGGGTAAAGTCAATCTGTCTGATCTCTCGACTTCACTCCTGGCCTCCTCTCCCCCTCTATCGGGACTGGATTCCGCAGCCCAAGCCAAAGCCATTGACTCATGGCTCATGGAAGGAAGCGATTGCTTGGCTCCTCTTCGGCGCACCTCGATTAGGCGCCCTAAAGACGCCAATCGGTGGTTTAACAACGAGCTGAAGGAACTGAAGCTTTCGGTTCGAAGGGCGGAACGCAAATGGAGACTGGACTACTCCCCCAACTCCAGGACCCGTTACGTCCATCTCTTGGGGACCTATAAGCAAAGCATCACTGAGGCCAAGAAAGCCTATTTCTCGGCCAAAATCTTGGCGGCCGAGAATCAACCAAAGGAGATCTTTGCCATTACCCACGATCTGGCTTTCTCCGACAGGACCTCACTTAAACCCCCTCCTTCCCAGAAACTCTGTGATTCGCTGAATCTTTACTTTGTCGAAAAAATCACGACAATTAAATCCAACATTCCCCCTCCCTCTTCTTCTTTTGCTGACCCCCTTCCACCCCCTGCCCCAGCCTTTTTTACTTCCTTTCCTCCTCTCTCTGAAGCACTTTTCCTGTCTCTCCTTCCCAAATTAAGTCCGGTTCCCCGTCTGACATATGCCCGGCACACATCTTACGGCAGATCTATACTGTTTGTTCTTTGCCCCCTCTGGGCTTTCTTAACGACTCACTGGCTCGAGGGGTTGTCACTCCATCGTTGAAAGCCGCTTCCATCGTCCCCATCCTGAAAAAGCCAGGAGCCGACCCCTCTGTGATGGCCAATTATCGCCCCATTTCCCTTCTCCCCTTTCTGGCGAAGGTGCTTGAGCGACATGTTACATCTGCACTCAGCTCCTTTGCCGAGGAGAATGGGAGGCTGGCTCCATGTCAGGCCGGGTTTCGGCCCAAGCACTCGACAGAGTCAGTGGTGGTGTCAGTATCAGACACCCTCAGAGAGGGTCTGGACGCAGGCAGATCTCAGGCGCTGGTCCTCCTTGACTTGTCCGCCGCTTTTGACACGGTGGATCATTCCATCTTGCTTTCCCGTGTCAAGGCGGCGGGCATAGGAGGATCAGCCCTTATCTGGCTCTTTTCCTTTTTGAGGGACCGGACCCAGGCGGTTCGCCTTGGGGAGTTTTCAGCTACCCCCTGTCAGGTCCAGTGCGGTGTCTCCCAGGGCTCTTCTCTCTCTCCTCTACTGTTTATTCTTTATATCGCTCCTCTCATCTTTGCCCTGCAGCAGCTGGAGGTCACGGTATATAACTATGCCGATGACCTCCAGCTCATCTTCAATCTGTCCTCTACTCCTGACTCTATTTCTAATTTCCAATCTATTCTATCTTTCATCAGGGACTGGATGAACTTCAACCACCTGAAACTCAATCCCGATAAAACGGAACTTGTGGTGACGGGTGGTTGCTCCAGTCCCTGGAACTCTCTCTTTTGGCCCCCCTCCTTCGGTTCTCCTCCTATCCCTGTTTCCTCTGTTAAGACTCTTGGCATCAAGCTAAATGATCAACTTACTATGCACTCCCAGATTGGTTCGGTGGTCTCTTCCTGCTTTCTTACTCTTCGTACTATCCGTTCTATTTCTCGTTTCTTTTCTTTCCCTGCACTCAAACTAATTATGTCCGCACTGGTCCTGTCCCGCCTGGACTACGGGAACATTCTGCTCAATGGCATCCCTCAGTATAGCCTCCGTAAACTGCAATTAGTGCAGAACCAGGCTGCCCGCCTCGCCTTCGGTCTTCCCAAATTCCACCATACCTCCCCCCTCTTGAAAACCCTCCACTGGCTCCCTGTGCGGGAACGTGCCTTGTTTAAATTAGGCTGCATGGCATTTCAGGCCAGGACTGGCCTGGCCCCCTTTTTCATATCTTCGGCCATCAAGGCTTATGTCCCTGGCAGAGACCTCCGCTCCTCGGCACAACTTCTTTTAGCAGTACCCCGCTACCGAAAAAAAAACCAGGGTGGTTCAAAATTTTCCACTCTTGCCCCCATGTTTTGGAACTCTCTCCCCTTCCATCTTAGGTCCCTTACCCAGTATTCAAGTTTCCGCAAAGCTCTGAAGACCTTTTTATTTTCTCAGGCTCGTCTCTCGTAAGTTCCGCCTGTTTCTCCAGTCGACGTCTTAGCGACAGCTCTTGCCCAGCTGGCTGCCGGCTACTTTAGCGCCAAGAAACCGCCCAGGTGTATGTTGCGCTTGATAAATATTTTAAACTTAAACTTAAACTTAGTGGAGGTAGACTCAGAGGGACCCTTACATGATGTACGGATAGTATCGCAATTGATCCTTATTACTTGGTAACTGGTTAAATATATTTGTGTAAAGAATAAGACGCTATCTTGGAATGATGTGACAATCTACGACCACGAAATGATGTATGAACATATATATGTATTTTCTTTGTAAGACGAAAATGGAAAATAAAGTTTTTAAAAAAAAGTATTATGCTGCTTTTAATGCTGAAGATTTGTCTTTAAATTCTGCCAATTATGCTGATTTGTTCTGTTATCAACATTATGGGCTTAACTTCCTGCATAAGTCAAATACATTACGACCTGTTTTTAATTACACGCAATGGGAACATTGCCCTACACCGTTGAAGGGGAGTTCTAAAACACTAAGAAATAAATTTAAATACTTTACAGATTATGATAGGTCAACACCTGAGTCCAATTATTTTAAATTAAATATTTCTACAACTCCCAAGGTTATGTTGACTCATACCAAATTAATTTATTCCAATTCCTTCCGATATGATCTGTCTGTACAGGGCTATGATCACTGGAAGGCCACCATTGATTTGAAATCTATCTGGAGTTCTAAGAACTGGCAGGTGCGGGCACTGAAGCCTTACATCGTGCCTGCCTCATCCCAACACAAATTTTATTTTTAAATGATACAGTGTACCAAACAACTTGCTTTGGTTGGGCAACTGCAAAGAAGTTGAACGCCCTGCCATTTCCTCTTTGGCTGAATATAATAATTGGCGCTCATACACAAATGTTACCATTCATGAATTACAAGTTTTATTTCAAAAT
This sequence comes from Lissotriton helveticus, assembly GCF_964261635.1. Classification (NCBI taxonomy): domain Eukaryota; kingdom Metazoa; phylum Chordata; class Amphibia; order Caudata; family Salamandridae; genus Lissotriton; species Lissotriton helveticus. The sequence goes on along the minus strand of NC_136067.1, from coordinate 889,268,476 downwards.
AACAATTTTGTCTCTGAAGCGGATTCTTTAGGTTGGCTGGTATGGCAGACAAATTTGAATGCCTGCCAACTCCTTCGGGTTATACACAAGATAGACCCTTGTTTGTAAAAACATTAAGTTGCACAAGGCCTGCAATGTTTCTGCTCCGAACTTTGCTTGTGTTTTAAAGAGTAATACAGTTCCTGTAATAACTCCCACCTTCACTCTGCTTACTAACAGTAATTATCTTATTTTAATTAACCAAGAACTCTGAGGTTTGCTCGCTAGAATACTATACATTGTAACGGTTTCACAATGCGTGATTAGCTGTAAAAAAATTGCTTTTTCCTCTCCCATGTGGGAAGCTCGAGAGCGCGATTTGGCCTTCCATCCCATCTTTGAAAACAGATTTCAACAATTTGAGCAGACTAAAAGCACTTTTATTCCAACAGGAAGTCCCCATCACTTCAATGCGAGAGACCTTCGACTTGCAGGTGACTAGAACATCTAGTGAGATTCAGTCCCTTCTGAATACTAACCTCCCACAACATTTTGGGGAGCTTATATACGGCATTTTCAATGCGTCTGATACACACAGCCTTGCTTATTTTAATAAAGCTGTTGGCTCTGGCCGTGTGACTCCTTTTCAGACAATATTTGGAGTAATACCTGCCTTTATTCATTCTATCTTTTCCAGCGTCTTTGGTGGTTTTCCTTTATTACTGGCATTAGCTGCTGGAATCCTGCTTCTACTGGCAGCACTCAGCGTGACTTATGGTTTGTCCTTCCACTTTGCCTACTTCACTTGCATGCAACCAGTTTTCTCTTGTTTATGACTTCTGTTTACATGGGCGTTGGATTTATGCCTCTCCAAAACGTCATGTTCAGACCATGATTTCGGCCAGTTGATGTGTCCCTTAATGGCCCATGAGCAGGACTGTTCTGGGGTTGGCCTTATGGGGTATGTGGCAGTACTTGGAGTCTTGGCTCAATGGTATATCTGTGGAGCTGCACAGAATCTCCTGCTTCAAAGTTACATTGAATATCACGCAAGTTATCCAGTGATACTCATGGAGGCACCCGACCATGCTTGTTGATTCAGCTTGCTGAATTGGATGGCATCCCTTTTTTCTACCAACGACAATGATGTCCTTTTGGAGGGTGTTGCATTCTTTTGCTCATACGCTCTGATGGATTAATTTAGCTAATGCACCACAGGCATCTTGCAGGCTCTTAGGTTTCGGAAGTATTTCTTCGATTTTTTTTTCTCCCTAAAGTTTTTTTTTCTCTCCATTTTTTTTTACAAATAGAAGCGCTTTTGAACACTGCTCGCACTTTTGAACTCTGTTTTCATCCTATGTCTAGATACTATGGACTTACCAGGCGGAGGGTGTTGTATGGATGGTAGGTTTATTGTCGACACTGCTAAGTTAGCATGAGCTTCGCTGCCATGAGGCTGCTTTTGCCCACGATACTACATGCCTTTATTTTGCAAGTCTTTGTTTCTGTCTTTCACATGAGAACTGTCTGCTTTTCACATTCTCTGCTGTTCGGGGAGCGACCCTTCACCTGCTGAAAAGTAGAGGCCCTCCTCCACCCACAGGCCACCACCTGGGTCTCATCCCTGGTGGCCAGTGGTAGGCCCTAGGTTTGTATCTTTTACCCGTTTATGCCTCTGTCTCCCCCTCGCTACCATTGTTCTTGCCCATTTCCTTCTGCTTGATTTTGTATCTTGTGCCCATTTTTGCCTCTGTCTCCCCCTCGCTGCCATTGTTTTTGCCCATTTTCCTTCTGTTTGGTTTTTGTATCTGGTGCCTATTCTGCCTTCTGTCTCCCCCTCGCTGCGCTTGATTGTACCCATTGTGCCCATTTTTTTCTCTATTTCCCCCTCACTGCCCCGTTCCCCTGCGGCCCCGCCCCCCTCACTGCCATTCGCTGCCCCTGCCTCCCGCCTCCCAGCTGCTCCTCCCTCCCACATCCCCATATATGGCGGCCGGTGCGCAGTGAGGAGAGCGACCCTTGACCTGCTGGTAGGTCGCTCCCCCACCACACAGCTCCGCCTGTGTACCCTGATGCTGCTGAAAAGTTGAGACCCTCCTCCACCTGCAGGCTACCACCTGCGCCTCATCCCTGGTGGCCAGTGGTAGGTCCTAGGTTTGTATCTTGTGCCCGTTTTTGCCTCTGTCTCCCCCTCGCTGACATTGTTTTTGACCATTTCCTTCTGCTTGATTTTGTATCTTGTGCCCGTTTTTGCCTCTGTCTTCCCCTCGCTGCCATTGTTTTTGCCCGTTTCCCCTCGCTGCCATTGTTTTGGCCCGTTTTCCTTCTGTTTGGTTTTTGTATCTTTTACCTGTTCTGCCTTCTGTTTCCCCCTTGCTGCCCTTGAATGTACCTATTGTGCCAATTTTTTTCTCTGCCTGCCCCTCGCTGCCCACTTTCCGCCACTGCGTCCCCTGCGGCCCCGCCCCCTAACTGCCATTCGCTGCTCCTGCCTCCCAGCTGCTCCTCCCTCCTACATCCCCATCTATGACGGCCGCGGCGCGCCTAAGGCAAGCACGTCTGCGCCCATCCGCACCTGGACCGCACCCAGCGCCAGAACCCCTGGTCCCAGCACCCGCCACGCCGACCTCCACTGCTACAACGCAAGCACACTCCACGCTCTCAGCCCCGGAAGGACCCACACCTGCTTCAAGGCTGCCCCGAAATGCACACATGGTCCCTTTACCTGCCGGAACTGCAGCTACACCAGCCTCAGAGCCGCTGAACAACCAGCCTAGAAAGACCTCAACCACCTCCGATGCATCCTACTGAACACCCACTCCGTACGCAAACACGCCGTTGAGCTTTGGGACCTGCTCAACACAGCGTCCCAGACGTCTCCTTCCTCACAGTGACCTGGATGAAAGACTCCTCGGCACCCAACATAGCCATAGCCATCCTAGACGGCTACAAGATCACCCACAGAGACCGCACCAACGGAGTCGAAGGAGGAATTGCCATCGTCGACAAGAACAGCATCAGGGTCTCGACCAGCGGACCCTAAAGACCTCAAGAACTTCTGGCCCATCTCTCTGCTCCCGTTCCCCGCCAAGGTCATCGAGAAGAGCATCAACAGACAGCTAACCGGATACCTCGAAGAAAACAGAATTCTGGACCCTTCCCAGTCAGGATTCCGCAGCAACCACAGCACTGAGCCTGCCCTCATCGCTGCCACCGACGACATCAGGATACTGCTGGACAACGGTGTGACCGCAGCCCTCATCCTCCTGTACTCTCCGCCGCCTTCGACACCATCTGCCACTGCACACTATGCGCATGCCTCCATGCCATAGGGATCCGAGACAGAGGCCTGGAATGGACCACCTCCTTCCTCTCCGGTAGAACCCAGAGCATCCGACTACCCCATTCCGATCCAAAGCCTCCGAGATCATCTGCGGCGTACCCCAGAGCTCCTCCCTCAGCCCGACACTGTTCAACATTTACATGGCCCCACTCGCACATGTCGCCCGACAGCACGACCTCAATATAATCTCCTACGCCGTCGACACTCAACTGATCCTCTCCCTCTCCATGGGCCCCATTACCGCCAAAGCCAACCTCCGCGAAGGAATGAAGGCCGTCGCCGACTGGATGAAGACCAGCCAACTGAAGCTGAAAACGGACAAGTCCTCCTCCTCAGCTCCAACCCCTTAGCCAGGGATAACTCCTGATGGCCGACGGCACTGGGGGCAGTCCGACACCCACTGACCACGCACGCAACCTAGGAATCATCCTCGACTCAACGCTCTCTATGAGCAAGCAAGTCAACGCGATCTCCTCCTCCTGCTTCAACACCCTCCGCATGCTCCTCAAACTCTGTAGGTGGATCCCGACAGAAATAGGAAGAACAGTCACCCAGGCCCTCGTCAGTAGCAAATACGACTACGGAAACACCCTCCACGCAGGAGCCCCGACCAAGCTCATCAAACGACACACTCCACGCTCTCAGCCCCGGAAGGACCCACACCTGCTTCAAGGCTGCCCCGAAATGCACACATGGTCCCTTTACCTGCCGGAACTGCAGCTACACCAGCCTCAGAGCCGCTGAACAACCAGCCTAGAAAGACCTCAACCACCTCCGATGCATCCTACTGAACACCCACTCCGTACGCAAACACGCCGTTGAGCTTTGGGACCTGCTCAACACAGCGTCCCAGACGTCGCCTTCCTCACAGTGACCTGGATGAAAGACTCCTCGGCACCCAACATAGCCATAGCCATCCTAGACGGCTACAAGATCACCCACAGAGACCGCACCAACGGAGTCGAAGGAGGAATTGCCATCGTCGACAAGAACAGCATCAGGGTCTCGACCAGCGGACCCTAAAGACCTCAAGAACTTCTGGCCCATCTCTCTGCTCCCGTTCCCCGCCAAGGTCATCGAGAAGAGCATCAACAGACAGCTAACCGGATACCTCGAAGAAAACAGAATTCTGGACCCTTCCCAGTCAGGATTCCGCAGCAACCACAGCACTGAGCCTGCCCTCATCGCTGCCACCGACGACATCAGGATACTGCTGGACAACGGTGTGACCGCAGCCCTCATCCTCCTGTACTCTCCGCCGCCTTCGACACCATCTGCCACTGCACACTATGCGCATGCCTCCATGCCATAGGGATCCGAGACAGAGCCCTGGAATGGACCACCTCCTTCCTCTCCGGTAGAACCCAGAGCATCCGACTACCCCATTCCGATCCAAAGCCTCCGAGATCATCTGCGGCGTACCCCTGAGCTCCTCCCTCAGCCCGACACTGTTCAACATTTACATGGCCCCACTCGCACATGTCGCCCGACAGCACGACCTCAATATAATCTCCTACGCCGTCGACACTCAACTGATCCTCTCCCTCTCCATGGGCCCCATTACCGCCAAAGCCAACCTCCACGAAGGAATGAAGGCCGTCGCCGACTGGATGAAGACCAGCCAACTGAAGCTGAAAACGGACAAGTCCTCCTCCTCAGCTCCAACCCCTTAGCCAGGGATAACTCCTGATGGCCGACGGCACTGGGGGCAGTCCGACACCCACTGACCACGCACGCAACCTAGGAATCATCCTCGACTCAACGTTCTCTATGAGCAAGCAAGTCAACGCGATCTCCTCCTCCTGCTTCAACACCCTCCGCATGCTCCTCAAACTCTGTAGGTGGATCCCGACAGAAATAGGAAGAACAGTCACCCAGGCCCTCGTCAGTAGCAGATACGACTACGGAAACACCCTCCACGCAGGAGCCCCGACCAAGCTCATCAAACGACTGCAACTCATCCAAAACGCCTCGGCATGACTGATCCTCGACTTACCACGCCACAGCCACAATACCCTCACCTGAGAAACCTGCACTGCCTACCCGTCTACAAGAAGATATCCTTCAAGTTCCTCATCCACACACACAAGGCACTCCACAAGACCTGCCCAGCCTACATCAACAGACGACTTTCCTTCTACACCCCCAACCGCCAGCCACGCTCCGCCGTCCTCGCACTCACCACTGTCCCGTGATTCCGAAGGAAAACCACCGGCGGGAGGTCCTTCTTCCACCTCGCCGCCAAGACCTGTAACACCCTCTCACTGAACCTACGACAGACCCAAGACCTGCTGACCTTCAGGAGGCTACTCAAGACCTGGCTGTTCGATCAGTAGCGCCCCCCCCAGCGCCTTGAGACCCTCACGGGGATGTAGTACGCTCTACAAATGCATTTGATTGATTCTCTGGGGTTTAGTCTTCACATGCTGTACAAGGTCGAAACAATGCCCCTTGTTATTCTGTTTTGGTCAGTCCCTCGCACCTAGACATAACATGACACACAGCTGCACTACTGAAAGTCATGTGCTTTGATATTACAGCGAAGCATGTTTTTCACACACTTGGAGAGAGACCTTTCCAGAGAGAGGAGCTGTGCTGGTCCTGAGATGTAAACCTTCCATCCAGGCCTTGAGGTATGGGGTCTGCTGACAAGGCCCAGAGGTCTTCTTTTTTATAATAAACTATATCTTATCACGGGGAGGGTGGTTAGGTACTATACCCTTTACCACTGTCTTTATATAATGACATCCCCTTTTGTATTCGTTGGAATAGTAACAATGCTGACGGTATTGTGTTTTTGCATTTTTCTGCTATTAATGGCATGTGTACTACACCATAGAGCAGAGTTCTTCAATCTGTGGGGCGCGCCCCCCCAGGGGGGCGCAACACCGTCTCAAGGGGGGCACCCACTCCTCACGAAGATCTTCCCTTTCAGAGTATTTTACTGTCCCGAGGCATCACAAGTTCAAAGGGGAATTCTCCGGTAACTGAGGGCTGGAGAGGGAGGGAGGGGAAATAGATGAGGCAGACCTGTGCTTTTGTCATGTAAAGAGCTAGCAGTTCACCGTCCCAGGAGGGGGTTAATTGGTAGAGCTGGGCTGCTTCAGCTGCAGTGGGAGGCAGGGGGGAAACATCCTTTACAACGAAACTTTTACAACGCAGTGCTTTTACAACGCAGGTTTTACAACGAAAACCATTACAACGCATTGCGCTGGGGGGCGCTCTAGGATAGGGAATAGATTTAATTTACTATCCAACACCTTCCCTAGTGTCCACGGGGACTGGAGTTGGAATAGTAAATTAAACTATTCACTATCCAGCACCCCAAAGCGCTATGCGTTGTAAAGGTTTGCGTTGTAAAAACTGCGTTGTAACAGCATGTGTGGTAAAAGCATGTGTTGTAACGTCATACATCCGAGGCAGGGACAACGAAAGCAAGCCCGTTCCTTTGTGTTCGATTTCAGAGCAGAGGAGACTCCTTGCCTCCCACTGCAGCTGAAAGGACGGTCTTTCCTTGCTTTCCGTTTTAGCAAAGGAGTATCCTGCCTCCCAAAGCAGCTGAAGCATTTCAGCTCTACCAGGTTAACCCCAGCCTGAGAGGCAGCTCTTAGTAGAAAGGAGACAAAGTTCCCTTTAAATGTACACAGGCAGGCACTGCAACGCCCACAGGGCTTCAAGTTACCAACAGAAAAATGAGCCATGTGTTTTCTAAACAGCCTGCTTGTCTTGACACCAAATATGTTTATAAATAAACATTTGTAATGTGACGTTTCTGTCTTTGTTCCATTTTATTATTAGGCATGGACCATTCAGGCAGCCCTAGAACACAATTAAAAGTGCTACTATTTATATTTGCTGTTGAAAGTATGCACAGACATGTGCTAACAACAATACAGCTTTAGGGGACTGTTTATTTTTGTACCAACTGGGCCATCAAAATAATGAGCTGGCAACCCTAACCATAAAACTGGAAGTTTGTTGCAAGATCAGCACATTTATTTCCTCCACCCTGATCCCTGGTAATGCCATAATAGCAATAGTTTAACATATCTGAAACCCTGCGCTGCCGTCAATAACCTGCTGAGTTACTTCAAGTGTCTGGGAATGCACCCTGCATTCAGAGAACTCGTTCCTCATTCTCGCCCTTCACTTTCATGCTCCCCCCGCACTCACTGTGATCTCTATGCACTCACACTGATCACCCTGCACTCACAGCGATCACAATGCACTCACACTGATCACCATGCACTCACACTGATCACCATGCACTCACACTGATCACCATGCACTCACACTGATCACCCTGCACTCACAGCGATCACAATGCATTCACACTGATCACCCTGCACTCACAGCGATCACAATGCACTCACACTGATCCTGCACTCACAGCGATCACAATGTACTCACACTGATCACCATGCACTCACACTGATCACCATGCACTCACACTGATCACCCTGCACTCACAGCGATCACAATGCACTCACACTGATCACCATGCACTCACACTGATCACCCTGCACTCACAGCGATCACAATGCATTCACACTGATCACCATGCACTCACACTGATCCTGCACTCACAGCGATCACAATGCACTCACACTGATCACCATGCACTCACACCATTCACCCTGCACTCATAGCGATCACAATGCACTCACACCCTTCACCCGCTCACCCTGCACTCACAGTGATCACCATGCACTCACAATGATCAACATGCTCTCATACCATTCACCCGCTCACCCTGCACTCACAATAATCACTCTGCACTCACAATGATAACAATGCACTCACAATGATCACCATGCACTCACACCATTCACCCGCTCACCCTGAACTCCCAGTGACCACTCTGCACTCACAATGCACTTGTGCTGTTCACCCTGCACCTCACCCTGCAGTCACACAAGCACACTACTCACCCTGCACTCATGAAACACTTCACTCACATGTCCCCCTTTCTGCTCAATGTGCATACTCACTCAAATAAGACCATCACTAACCATTCATTCATTTGTCCCACTCTGCACTTACATCCGCACCCAAATTCATATGGTGACCTCACTCCCCCTGCAGTCACTCCTCTTATCCTTCTCTCACACTGTCGCATAACTCACCGTGCACTCACATGGGCACTCCTACCACCCACAAAGTGCAGGGGGTTAATGTGCCTGCTATAAAGAATGTGTACCATGCAGATCAAAGAACTGAGTGTGAGTAAACTATGAGTAGCGCTATAAAAAAATGGAATGTTTGCCAGAAAGGTGCTATAGAGAGATGGGGTGCATTGTTGGTGGGTGGTAGTGAGGAAATTCAGGGAGAAGGAGGAAATGGGGGAGGGGGGCCAAAACAGACCGTTGCACTATGTGCGTCCAGTGCTAGGGCCAGCCCTGGATGGGAGTGTTAGCCCCCCGAAGTTCGGGTCTAGTTGCGCCCATGTACACAAGTATAGGCATGTCGTGCCCCATCAAGGTTTTCGTCCTATATTACAAAAGGACATTTTTTACATGCACTGCAATCCAGCCTTTCAGGGGTTTCCTTGATAGAGGCAGCTCTGTTTTTGCCCTGATGGCCTGGAATCATTCCTAAACATATTCTAGTAAATACTGTTTGTTCCATTTCGTTTTAATGTGATTGATGTGAGAGAGTCTATTACTATTTACAGAGAAATGTTTTTGTTTCATGCAACAAACATATAAAAGTTTATTTTAGATCAAAACGGGTGCACACATTTATGTTTGTGGTGTTATTGTTAATCTAGGTAATGTAAAACAAAGCAAGCTAGTAAAAAGAATTTGCGCACATTTTATCTTGGAAAATTGTGGTTTGAGCTGCGTAATAAGCCTCTGTTATTTCACCACACCCATTCACAAACCTGACGTTTACTAAATACTTTTATTGTGTTAAACATTACTTGCCGAATATGGCCCGTGATATGCACATGGCTTATGTCGATTATGTAGGGTACCAGATTCCAGAAATTTCTGTCAGGTGGTGGGGGGGCCCAACATCTAAAAAAAATTCAGCTGGGGGGGCTCAACCTACAAAAGTTTGAAGACCTGCCATAGAGCATGTTAGTTAAAATAAACATTTTAAACTATACTGTGACTAATTACTCTTATTGTGGAAAAGTATGAGTGAGTGGGCGAAAGAGTTGTCTTGCTACCACAATTCCTAGGAGAGTCGGGATCGTTGTGTTCTGGGTTGTCTAATCAATGGTATCTCCTCTATTGGTCGGAGAACGAATGAGACTTTATAGCTAGTCGGTTTTGGGGATTTTGGGCACTGAGGTGATAGGTTGGTACACTACTATACACCGAGGTCCTGGTTTCCTGCGCATAGTTCTGTATATGTGCAGAATCTCTGCAACACCTAGAAAAGAACAGTGTGCAACTTGCACAATTATGTACTGTATTTATTACATTGAATGTCCATGTGTGAAAGACAATAAAGGGAAGTCCACAAGATCAACTAAAACTCATTCAGCAGAACATTAGAGCACCATCTGTTTGAAGTATCAAATGGCACTGTTGGCAGTACATTTCTATAAGTTTAATCCTAATTTTAATCAAATTATGTTCCAAGCACTGGATGTAGGAGTGAAACGATTAATAGGCAGAGATCAAGAAAAAAAATGAATATTGGCACAATGGGAGTATTCTTGATTTTATTGGGCCCAATTTAGAGGATGGCTGGTGGCCCACCAACCACTAGAGGAGGGGAGGTAGAGTTAGCCCTAGCAGACTACTGCCCGTCATATTGGATATCTCCGCTTGCATGGCAAAGAACTAACATCTAAATGAAGGTAGCTGTTGGAGGCTAACTAATCACACAATAATTGATAGTAGACTTCGTTTTTTCACTCCTGCCTTATTTTCATACAAGCCTTCAAAAACCAAGTTTCATGAAAAACGTGTTGGCAGAAGCTCAGTTTCGGCAATTTAGCTTCACTGTGTAGAGAACATCTTTTTTGTTTGCTATATACTTTTTGTTTATGCCACTGTAAAGGTTAGCGGTACAAAAGGGGGTGGTGATGGACGGAGCATCTGAACCAATCAAACACTCACACCCAGTCAAGAGATCTGGGTTTAATCCATCACCATTCTTTAGCCCACTCTGCCACCCCAGTTCAGACATGGCCATATGTAAATCAGTCTGACACTGTGCCTCATGGGAACAGTCCAGCCCGAACTGCCAAGCCATGCCTTCCCTGGACCGGAAACAAGCTTCCGAGGACCGGTTTCTGGCATTACAGCCGTCTTCAGCCCGGCTTGCTTGAATCCAGTGGCAAAGTGAGCAAGGGACTCACGTCTGAGCATACCCTGCCAACTTATGGCGAACAAAGCGGTACAAAAGGTGTTTCCGGTCCAGGGAAGATATGGCTCGGCAGTTCGGGCTGGACTGTTCCCATGAGGCACAGGGTCAGACTGATTTGCATATGGCCATGTCTGAACTGGGGTGGCTGAGTGAGCTAAATAATGGTGATGGATTGAACCCAGATCAGTTGACTGGGGATGAATGTTTGGTTTGCTCAAACGCTTCGTCCATCATCCCCTTTTGTATCGCTTTGTTCGCCCTAAGTGTGGCAGGGTATGCTCAGACGTGACTCCCTTGCTCACTTGGCCACTGAATTCAAGATAGCCTGGCTGATGAGGATTATGAATCCGAAACCGGTCCCAGGATGCTTGTTTCCGGTCCAGGGAAGACATGGCTTGGCAGTTCGGGCTGGACTGTTCCCATGAGGCACAGGGTCAGACTGATTTGCATATGGCCATGTCTGAACTGGGGTGGCTGAGTGAGCTAAAGAATGGTGATGGATTAAACCCAGATCAGTTGACTGGGGGTGAGTGTTTGATTTGCTCAAACGCTCCGTCCATCATCCTCTTTTGTATCGCTTTGTTCGCCCTAAGTGTGGCAGGGTATGCTCAGACGTGAGTCCCTTGCTCACTTGGCCACTGGATTCAAGATAGCCTGGCTGATGAGGATTATGAATCCGTAACCGGTCCCAGGATGCTGGTTTCCGGTCCAGGGAAGACATGGCTTGGCAGTTCGGGCTGGACTGTTCCCATGAGGCACATGGTCAGACTGATTTGCATATGGCCATGTCTGAACTGGGGTGGCTGAGTGAGCTAAAGAATGGTGATGGATTAAACCCAGATCAGTTGCCTGGGGGTGAGTGTTGGATTTGCTCAAACGCTCCGTCCATCATCCCCTTTTGTATCGCACTGTAAAGGTTAAGCATCTAAAATAGAATCTTTTTTGGAAAAGAAATTAAAATGTTCATAATTTCTCACTCCATTTTTTTGAATTTACAGGTAAGAGGTGCCTGAACATCTGACTTGTTTTATGGAGATTCTGAGTTTATTCCAATTAACTTTTTAAATAAAATTCAAGTTAAAATTCTAGTTTTTCTTTTAACGGAAAGAGTTCAACACGGTAAATAGATGATTTACAGTTCAAACCGGACTGTTCCACCACAGAACTAGTAGTTTGTACTAAGAGGAAAGGGGGCATGATGGTATCCTACATATTACTGTTGCCCCCGGGCCCTTCTAGCATTTGGCCTCTTCAGTGTAAGATGAAAGGTTTAGTATTTTTGGCAACCTTCCAGACATGATCTGAATGCCTCCTGTCGGAGCGCGACAGCTTTAATGTTCTGAGCCAGCACAGTAACATATTTGGAAAATAGTTTAGATCCGTTTGTCTCAGAACAAAACTCATTCCTAGTTGGTTGAGAGGCAGTCAAGCTGACTTAGACAATCAGAGGCCATTTGCATAAATCTATAAAAATGCTCAGGAGTTCATCTAGCACCTAGAGAGGTAGATCAGTGTTCAGAAGAGTGTAGCCTAAAATAAGCCTACACTTTGCTAAATGCAACACCAGGCTATGCTTCTAAATGTAAAGAAACATTTTCTTAATATTGAATTAAGAGGAAACAGTTGATATCTCAAGGATGCTGAATATTCTGATTGGCTGACATAGTGACAGAATCTTAAATGTTCGTGTGAGACAGATAGCTCTCTTAGGTCCACATTCCGAGTCTTGTGGCAATCCATATTTGGCTTCATTATTGGGTGAATCGGGATTGCAACCATTGCAGCATTAACACAATGCTGGTGACCCCTTGACGTTCACTAGACATTTCTCCACCTAAAAATTGTTCAAAACATTGAGTGGAAATTGGGTGAAAATGAGGAATTATTGTAGTAATTGGATCTGGTTACTAATTCTTGCATTAATTTACCTGAACTCTGAAGAGAGCTGTCATCACACATCCTAACTTACCAATACCATCAGTATTGGCAATTCCAGGTGTAGGAATGCCCCATTATTTTTCTCTGCCACGTATGATTGTGTGTTCAAAAAAGAAAACACTCATTAAAATGATATATGATGGATATTAAACCCCCTCCAAAATAAAAAATAAAAAGATTAACCTGAACTTGAGTAGAAAATGCTGGAGAGGATGTTATGTTCAGAGAAATGAATTCACTAGCTATGGGATTAAGAGATTCTGGAAGGAAATCCAATTTTGGATTACCCAATACTGAAGGGGCCTGGAGAAGGTTCCACTGAGGACGCAGGATCATTGTAAAGTAATATGTTGGTTCATGATTGTGTGTATCTATTTTATGGCAACTCCTCCTGGTGGCAAAACAAGTCATAGCTGGGATGTGGAGAAAATGGATCTGCCAACCATTTGGCCCTGTACAAAGTTGTGACACATTTCATAATATTACATATGGGCTTGTGGCCATCTACAGTTGACTACATGGGGTTGGACTCTGTTGAGATTTCATGTCCGAGTCGATTACCAGTTCTGAATCCTAGAGTGTGAAACAGTAGGTATTTGTCAATACTCAATTGTGGCAAAAGGGTGAGTTAGTGGACTAGAAATGAGGATTTAACCCTGCACAGGAATCTTAGAAAGCCTGACATAATGGAGATGTCAATTACTTTACTCTGTAGAGGGGAGGAGAAATTGGGAGGAGGATGGGGAAAGAGACATGTTTTCTTTAATCTTTACAAACGTTGTGACTCATTTGCAGGTCCTTTTTAGGTCTCACCTAGACAGCATGTGTGCTGTCTCTTCAATACCTTTTGTTTTTTATCAGTCGGTTTGTAGACCGCCCATTGCTTACCATTGGTTAGCTTCATTGTCACTCTCATTTGCTTGCTTCTTATTGGTCAGCTGCAGTAGGCCTCCTTCCTCGTTGTGTCTTTGTCCCTCCTCTGGAGCATGGACACATTACTTCGGTCCTCCCACTGCTATTTTTGTAGGTTCTGCATTTTTCTCTGTACTCAAACACTCTACCAGAGTGTGTCTTTTTGAGTTGGCACTCTTGTGTACTTCTCCCCCTCCACTGTGTGGCTTGTGGCTGCTGTTGTTGCCCGTGTTGCTTGAATGCATCCGTTCCACCTCCTTCCATTGCTGCCTACGTATCACTTCCTTCCAACCACCCAGCAATCTTCTATTGTTGTCCATGTTGCTTCCAAAAGACATGGATATAAAAGGAAATAAAATACAGTTTTTGTAGAACATGCAAAGAACAGTCCAGAGCAATGGTTGGAGGTTTTAATAGTGATGGAGCAGGGTTTCGCCAATATGAAACCTGCTCAAATTGCTGCCCCCATAATACGTACTAACAGTAATTAGTTGTAGAAAAACTAACGTACACCTCACATGAACACAAGGAAAATTGCTTTGCGCATGTCTGAACTAACACCTAAATAAAATAATATTGTAATAATATTTGTGGTTTGAATGAAATGAGAAACGTTGCATGACTAGGCTGCATGTGCATCAATAATTTGCATGTTGCATCCTGCTTTGAAATAATAATGCCCTTTTTGCACTAAACTTATGCTAGGTAACATTAATGGGGAATAGTGCAAGGTGGGTGGTAAACAGTGATGGTTTCATTAATATATAATTAATAAATGTTCATTTTCATTTACTTTAGTGTGCTGGATGAAACCGCCATCTTCCTAAAGTTGGCTAAAAAGGGAGGGAGTAATTTGAGGAGTGAGTCAGCTCTGTCAGAAGCAAGACAGAATGTGCCTCGCACCGCAGATGACATGAGAAGGTTGATGGCCAGTGTGTCGAACCACTGCCAAGTGAAGTGCCCAGTCGTGGGACTGGAGATCATTCTGCGGATAATGTTGAATGAGGAATAGAAAATGTTAAATTCTGCATCTTATGAAGTAAACGTGAGAACGAACTAAGACCCAAACCATGGGAACAAATATAGAACAATGAATTCGTTGAATTAAAGGTTATGTCACAGTGGTGTGACAATGCTACCTCCCAAACCCACCAATCCCTTTACAAATTTGTATGAAACTTTGCAACAATTGTGGGAAGGACATGATGGTTTGAGGGTATAATTGGGGTGCCTTTAGGGGTGTGGTTTAGGCTTAGGCTGGCAGGAGAGAAAGAGGGGAAATGCGTCGCTGTCCATCGGTTTGCAGAGAGGCCTAGCTGTCCCTGACCTATCCTGTTCCTGTCCTTTTACCCTTTGTTCCCTGATCTTATTTCGGGGAACCCCCACTATCTCCTAGGCCAAGAGGGTGGGTTTCCTACAGATCGATAGGTTTGTATTTAGCCTAACTAGTTCTCCGAATTTTACTTATTGATGTATTTTTTCTCTGGAACTTTTGCCTCTCCACCTATCCACTCCGTTATTATTTATTGATATGTATTATTTAGATGATACTATTGTCTCTTCATCTTCCCCTCCCTTAGGTGTATTATGTTTCGCATATATTTTTGCTGAAACTTTTGTACTCCTTTCGTGAGATTCAGTATTTGTATTTTGTGACCAAATGCAGTTGAGCATAATCCTTAAAATTTGAGATAAAATCATTATTAACCTTACAGAGAGTCTGTGATCATTTAATTGACTAAATGGTTAGTAAGTTAGTAGTTATCATTGCCATTAACTATTCAATTAATTGGTCCATCGACCAAGTGTAAGGAATGTTGATGTAAAGGCTTAGTTTTAAAAGAGGTCTCATTTGAATCTATAAAAAAGGAAAATTTAACCCTCAAATAAATTGACCCCAGTGAATCAGGGATTCTGGGTGAATGTGTATGGGCGATTGTAGTATGATGTTATTGAGTATTGATCCATGATCAATTATTGGTGTTGCGCTGGATCAATAGCGTCAAACTCATAATTAACCAGCAGCAATTTTGTAATAGCTCTTGTACCTGAATTAAAGAAATTTCTAACTACTGTACCTAAATGTTAGCTTTCCAAAATGTAGCAGTAAATATCCGGTCACCAGCCTTAGCGATAGCCTATTTTAACATTCCTACAATTAAAGTTGATGAAATATTGCCTTACTGAAAGGACTAACCCATCCTGCTCAAGTTTCACTATACAGGTAACTTGGCAGCACTGTTAGGCAGCAGAACAGCAAATGGGGCTTAGGCTCATAAATAGGTGTTTTTGAAATGTAACACACGGCACAACATATTTAACTAAATTGGCACAATTTACAAAGACTGTTGTGGCCTTAGAACACAAGCACGCAGAATAAAGTCACAACTATCAGTGTTTGCAGCAGACCGAATCCCAAACTGAATGCCGATGAGAGCATCAGTGCTGATGGCCATCATGGCTTAAAAGCATTTTAAAAAATCTGAATCAACTCCTTTATCAGGGAAATAAAAAGGACAATAGGTGAAATACAGCAGCAGGGCTCACCTGTAAGAATGCATCAGAATGGGATGGTGCAGATAAACAGAGCATGGCACCGATGGGACCATACACGTACAGCGAGACTCACCATATTGAAACGCCAGCCTACTGCGTGAAAAGAAGGAAGCAACGTCACCTGTGAGGTGTTTACAAAGGCAATGTAAATTCATGCACACACTGGGCTTCAGGCCTATCGAATGTAGAACGAGAAAAAAGTGCTATGGAGGAAGCAGCTGGCAGGGCGGGTGGATGGGGAGGAAGAACTAGTACCATCACATCAGGAGCAGCAGACAGGCATTGATTAAGTTGGATTAATCTGGGCTTGGCCCGCGCCACAGAAAGCATCGGGAATTACGTTTGGCCAGTTTAGGTGGCTGAAAAGCAGAGGGATGCTGCAGCCAACAAATGGTAAACATTGGGAGGGCTCCAAGCCGCTTTATAAACAATAGTCTCTCATAAGCAATACTCAACCCTAAAAAGTGCTATGATGCAGGCCGCACTCCATAGCACTTTATGTTCCCCACCCGTCCTCCACATTGCCTCTAGTCTTTCCCTCTCTTCTGTAAGCAATAAAAAGAAAAAAGTGATCGGGCTGAACCTTCGCATTTTCCTTTTTAAAACATTCAGCCAAGCTGCTGTGCAACATTGACGATACATTGACAAAGCCAATGCCATGAGACGTATTGGCTTTGCTTGTTTATCTATGTTTGAAAACTAGTCTAGTCATTTTAGAAGATGTGTGCAAAAACATTTGCTGGGTTATGCAGCTTTGGTCTTGACCACAGGAAAAAATTGGAGTCTCTTCTGCTCATCTTCTGGGAGCTCTGAACATGAAAGAAGACGTATCCACAGGCAGTTGCCACCAACCCACGAATATGCGCTTTATCCACAGATCCTCCGGTTGTCTTTTCCATTTAAGGATCCCCAGAGTTGACTCTGTTAGCAACTTTCCAAAACAGCCAGTAACACTTTTTTTGCCCAATTGAATTTCGTCAGACCAGGTCCGCTGTGGAAGCATTCAGCATTAATTTGACATTCTTTCTGCATTACTGGTGTTCCCTGTTTTATCTATATACAAAAATGATCCAGACGATAGGGAGACAAAGCACAGGTAATTCTAATTGCTTTCTGGTGACTGAGGATCTTGTGCCACAATATTTTAGGGTAGCCTTGCTTCCATTACAAACTGTAAAACTGCATGTCTAAATATTAAGTGGACAAATCTGTATTATAAGCTGTTGTAATCTACTGTTTAGCATAATGCATCCTCCCCATTGATGTTTATTGATGTTCACTTCCCTGCCGCTCTGCCAGTGTGTGAGGCCATTAGAATGTTGAGAGTGTTTGTTTTTGGATGAGTTCGGTTGTAGTGGATGGGCTGAGCAGCAAAGATGCTGCTCCTGGTGGGACTATACCTGTAACCAAGTTAAATAAACTTATATTAATAACCCACAAGGATCCAACTTAATTGCAACACTGGTGTCGATTGAGGAAAGAACCTGCGTGTAGAGGTAGAGAGAAACTGAACCTAGAGTTTTAACTAAATGTAATAAGTAAGAGGAAGTCTATAAGAAAATAAATTGAATCTTCAAGTAAAAGGAACCTCTCTCAAGCCCCACCAGACTTCATTGGATGGCCCACAATCAAGATTGGAATGGGGTGTGCATAGGTTATTGAAGTCTGACAGCCTATTATCCACAGAAGTGCTGGACATTTAATTTCTCTAACTCAAGTGAATCAGCACTGAATCAACTGGCAGCGCTGATAAGTGAGCCCGCAGTGAGTGCAGTCATTTTCTAAAAGACTGTACAAGGAGCAATTTAAATTGTATACATTGGATCAACTTTGATGGTGAACTGGCAATGTGGTGCACTGGCAGATCGTTTTAACCTGTTTCATGTGCCAAGGGGACACTGGAGTGTGTTACATATTACCAGCCTCCCTATATGTTGAATATAGTGCTAGTAGTCAGGAAATTGTCAACTGAAGTGTCGTATTCAAACTGGTGCGGAGTTTATCATAACTTGTGCTGAGACATATTCATTAGTAACGTAATGTTTTAAACTCTAAAAGCCACATAAATTCACTAGTTATAGTTATCTCAAGTAACTATAACTCGTGCTCTAAGGTAACTATAACTCACACCCTCACCATGCACTACTAATTACCCCACATATTACAACACTCCTTACATCACCTATGACATCATTGACAATATCACTACAACCAGTAGCGGCCTCTGGAGGGAGTTTTGTGGAACAGTGAGGGGGAGGGGCAGGGTGGGGGGTAGTAAACACCAGAATTAGGATGAACGGAGGTAAGTAAACATTTAAATAAATAAAACAAATTTCATTGCTCGAGTTGCATTGCATTTTGCGATGCAGCGCATGCAACGAAATTTGTTTTATTTATTTAAATGTTTACTTACCTCTGTTCATCCATATTCTGGTGTTCACTACCCACCACCCTGCCCCTCCCCCTCCCGCCTCACCGCCCCTCCGGAACTCCCTCCACGGGCCGCTACATACTACAACATTTGCAGTGAAATTTTTGATGAGAAAAATGTGCATGGCAGAAGCGCAAGTTTTAGTTAACTTGTTAATGAACATTCCACCTAACTATAACGCTACTTTAACATTCATATTATAACATGTTTCTACACATGAATTATTAATTAATGGAATCCAGGTACTTCCTCATTAAAACTGAATTTAATTTACCAATATAAATGGGTAAAACAACAGAATATACTGACATAATTAACAAGTAAATAAGTTTCTAGAAAATCCGTGTCTATAGAATACAAAGCACATCAAATACCTGAACTTTTAGTTGACTCTATAAAATGATTTCGTATGCATGCAACATGTCTCCAAAACATATTTTTTCAAAAATAGTTTTCTCTTCACAAAAAGGAATTCTTTCCACCTTGTATTAGTCGACAATGCAGTAACACCTCAAAATGACCCAAGGAATGTATCCAGCATTATATCACAATTTCTCTGATCTTCTTACAAAAAACTATATTCCTTCTTTTAGGAAAAGGCCGGAATATAGTAGTGAAAGACATTCAGGCATGATAACCCCCCTGCCTAGCAGTGAGGTCACAACACATATTTACAGTCTGCTATGCTGAAAAGTATTGGTCAAATACGTTTTCCTTTCCCTTGTCTGTCATTATCTACCTCCAGGTTATTACCAAAATGTTGATATGATAGCATTCTTGGTTATTACACAGTGAGTTTTTTTTTTCATATTGCGAGGCTCTGTTTATTAGACTCCTCTTAAACCGCTAACAATAGGTTTCAGATTCTACTTCTTGATTGGCCAAGATCAGAAAGACTATAGTGCTTTGAAAAACATAAGGGCCAATTTGTTTTTTTTTTCAGTAAAGAGCTGTATCTCTCATTTGGTTCCAATTTAGACCCCTCTTTATGAACTACATTCATACTCTATGAAATTGGTGCTTACCCTGTGGTCCGAGGACCGTTGTGGGGGGGGGGGGGGGGCAACCGGTTCCAGGGGTCCTTAACTGCTTAAAGAATTAAATATTATTAATATTCAGATATTAATGAGTTTTATATCAATAACAAAGAAAACTGTAAAGCTGAACATTTTCAAACTTTGTGTAAATGTGAAGGGATTTGAAATTTTAGGCTAAAATAATGTTGATACACTCATATTGATGTGCGAGACGAGTTTAAGTGCTTCAAACAGAACAGAACAAAGAGGTACAAAAGGGGGTGGTGATGGACGGAGCATCTGAACCAATCAAACACTCACACCCAGTCAACAGATCTGTGTTTAATCCATCACCGTTCTTTAGCCCACTCTGCCACCCCAGTTCCGACATGGACATATGCAAATCAGTCTGACCCTGTGCCTCATGGAAACAGTCCAGCCCGAACTGCCAAGCCATGCCTTCCCTGGACCGGAACAAGCTTCCGAGGACCGGTTTCTGGCATTTCAGGCGTCTTCAGCCCGGCTTGCTTGAATCCAGTGGCAAAGTGAGCAAGGGACTCACGTCTGAGCATACCCTGCCAACTTATGGCGAACAGAGTGGTACAAAAGGGGGTGCAAACAGAACATAGTATGGGCTATGGGTTGTCTCAGTTAAATTTAGAAAAGCTCCAACCTTTCCATTCAAATAAAAATGTAGATTTTTTATACTAATGGTTTGTAATTTAAACAGAATATTTCAAAATGTGTGTATTTTTTTTATGAATGCTTTTTTCAATACTTTTTTGATTTGAATTGCGATTCAAATCATCGAAAATTCTAAGCCGTGGTCCCCATATTCCAATAATGATTCATTGAGGGTTCCCAGATTAAGGTAATGATTAGGTAGGGATCCACTGAGGTCAAAAGGTTAAGAACCATTGCTCTATGATATTTCTTTATGTTTGCACTGGAAGATTATAAAAATGCCCAGTTTCTCCAAAATATTTGTAAATATGCTCGAGATATGTATGCAGAAAGCATGCTTTTAAAAGCTCACCCGTTCCAATTTCATTTACACGCTGTAATATTTATTAACATTAGGCATATATTCCAATATTTGAATTGGTTGCTACTGTCTTGTCTCTTTGTGCATGTGGTCTGCTGCTCTATACCTGATGTGGTATAATGATGGTGTGGGGTTCCAAGTAGTTTGCTCCCTTTGTCTTTCAGCTTGGCTAAAGAAGCTTTTTCACTGAGAAAAATAACACTATATCATTAGAAAAAGAATTACATAGGCACCACATATATTTGAACATCCGGATTAAAGTGTTGTTATTCCTTTCTACAGTTCCAATAGTCCGTCCTCGCTCGATTGTAGTCTTGTTCAGCCACCTTTATGAGTTATGTTTTTTTGTATGTGATTTCGTGATCAAGGTATAATTTTGTTAACACAAAATTATTCAGGCTTAGACTCATCATTTTCTTCTGTCTCTTGTTTCTCCTGTGCATCTTTCCGCCACTTGGCTTTTTTCGCAAGGTTCAAAGTTGTCAAGGACTCGTGGCGTGCAGCAGCCTGTAAAGGATTAAAGACATTTTCAGTTTTCAGTTTCTGAATCCTGTGCCACCAATGTATAGATGAATACATATATTGATCTGAAGTAGTTGCATAAAATGTAGTAATGTTTCTAGTTGCAAGGCACCATCTTTTGGCACAAAGGGCCTGATTTCTTTTATGATGGTCTTTACTCTGTCAAGGTGGCGTAGGAAATTATGTCACCCACCCTAAGGGACAGAGAACTGCCATATTTAGAGATTAACACTTGCCCAGCGGTATTCTCTGTACCATTACGGTAGTTCCTCTGAAGGTGCCGATGTTTGGTGGATGGTTATCATTAGTTTTGTCGGCTGTTCACCAAACACTTTGGTTTTTAATAACAAACTCCCACAGTGGGAGTTTGTTTAAAAAACAAACAAATGACTAATTACCCCCACACCCACTGCATATTTTTCTATGGGTGTGGTGGTCGTTATATTAGTTTTTTTGCTAGTCACCGCCTGGTTTTTCATGGCAACGACGGAGACAAACAAGCATTTGCAATGCAATAGGTCTCGCATTTACGCAAGTTTGAGCTATTGATATTGCAAATAACAATGTCTTTTATTTTTGTTTTTGTTTAAAAAACATAAATAAAAGGCATCGTCATTTACAATGCCTATAGCTTAAACTCGATTAAAGCACATCACTAATTTAGTTTTAGCAGTCTGCAACTCAGAACTGCTCACATCCTCAAACCCCTGTGCCTGCGTTAGGCATGATTCTAAATCCCGCTAGATCGCAGAATCACACATTGCTCACTATTTCATTCCTCCTGTGCCACAGTCACCATGCACTTTACCCATTTGCTGACCGAATCTATAAATTATGTTTTTGACACTTGAGTGTGTCAACATGAGATACTTAAAAATGAGCTGATCTTGGGAAGTGACCGGAAACATCGTATTAGTCAAATATTTTTAACTCTGCACGCCCAAAACCAGATTTCGTCATGCATTTGCTACTGTTAACATTAGTAGCAATGTTTATGTAATGTAGTTTCTTGATGAAGAGACCAGAACCTAATATTTTTAAAATAAAAATGTTTAGTGATGAAGAGACCAGAACCTAATATCTTTAAAATAAAGATGCCCTAAACATTTATTTATTTCAATTTATTTATTTCAAAAGTTTTATATAGCGCTGGCTAGACCCGGAGGTATCAGAGCGCTTTACATGAGCATCAGATCATAGTTACAGGTTACATCGTTACAAAGGTTACATAGTTCGTACAGCATGGCCTCATAGTAACTTGTAGGGTCGAGATAAACAATAAGCACAAATACGAAAGGTGAAAAGCAGGCAACGTAAGAGAATCAGGGGAGGGGGGTTGGAGCAGGGGAAGTAGACAGATAATGAAGGCGGGAAGGAGGAGGGTAGGGTGAGAGACATAGCATGGGAAGAGGAGGGGAAGGGTGACGGGGACACAAACCGGTAGACGAGTCAAGGCAAACGTCCAAAGTCCAGTAAGCTGTGATCCCAGGGGAAGTGGTATCACTTCCATAACTCTGTTGCGAGAGGCTCCCTTTGCGCAGTGGACTCTCTCAGAGTGGTCTCTGAGACTCCAAGGCAAACATACTGGATTCTTCCCCAGAAAGGGGAGAGGGAGTGCTTTGGCAAGGGGTGCCATACCAAACCTCAAGTGTGAGTGGCTCCCTTGGCGCAGTGGACTCCAGCGGGTTCGCTGAGACTCCAGAGTGTAAATATTGGATCTTTCCCCAACAAGGGGAGAAGGAGTGCTTAGTCAAAGGGCACAAAGGACAGGGGGGTAGGCAGAGTAGCAGGCAAGGGGAGAGATTCGGGGGAGAGGGGATAGGAGCTAGGGACGAGACAATAAGGAGAGACGAAAAGAAGTCTGTCTAAAGACCGACTGGGTAGGTGACGACCAAGGAGGGAATCCACGGCCCATCTCCCCTATAGCTAAACCAAGTAGCTCCATCGGGCATCAGACAAAATAGTTCAGTCTCAATACATTGAGAGAGGAGGGAAGGATAGAATAAATAGAGGGCGGATGCGGTAGGAGACTGCAGGAGAGACGAAAGGAAGTGCAACAATGTGGTTCAATAATATATCAGGAAAAGATCAAACAAGTAAACATTATATCAAAACAATCAGCAATACATTAGGAGAGGAGAGAGAGGAGCGAAAAAGTAGGGGGGTGGGGGAGGAGGGAAAGTGAGGATAAGGGAAGAGACAACCGTAGAGACGAAAGAAAGTCTGTCTAAAGACCGACTGGGTAGGTGACGACCAAGGAGGGAGTCCACGGCCCATCTCCGCTATAGCTAAACCAGGTAGCTCCATCTGGCATTCGACAGAATAGTTCAGTCTCAATACATTGAGAGAGGAGAGAAGGAGAGAGAAAAATAGAGGGAGGATGCGGGAAGAGATGACAGGAGAGACGAAAGGAAGTCTGGCTGAAGACCGACTGGGTAGGTGACGTCCAAGGAGGGAATCCCCGACCTGTCTCCCCTATAGCTAAACCAGGTAGCTCCATCGGGCATCAGACAAAATAGCTAGATCTCAAATGACGAGGGAAAATTCGCAGCTAGACAGGGTGGGGACTACGTGCCAATACAGGTAAAGGCAGAGGTCAGCAGCAGGAAAGTGGAGAGGAGTAGAGTGAGGAAATAAATAGGGTGGGGACTAGGGCCAGGACAGGTGAAGTCAGAGGTCAATAGCAGGAAAGTGGAGAGGAGTAGTGCGAGGAGGGGTAGGGGGAAGGTAGTTTGGCAAGAAGTTCCCATGGATATGGTGGTCATGGCAGGTCCGGAGGCAGATCCAACAGTGTCCTGCATAGGGCCCCTCAGCAGATTCGCAGTGGAAACATCATCAAAATACAATAGTTCATTGCAGTCAAATAAAATTAGCTGGCAGCAATCAGAGTTTATAATTATATGCTTGCAGGAGTAGCTTTGTTTTAAGTTTGGTGTGAACAGGAAGACATTTCCCTGTCCCAAAAACCAAAATCAGTGCTCGCCTCGAAAAATGTGCCTTCGTTCAGCAGAGCCTTGGCTTACAACTTAAGTACGTGATGTTTGGTGTTTAACATTAAAGCGGACGCCATGCTGAAACAGAATGGCGCCCGCCCGTGTACATGAAACTTATGTGCATGGCAGCCCCTTATGCGGGCACCATGGTAAAAATAAGTAGTCCTCAAACAAAACACATCAGCACCTACAGTATAATGAAACTGTAGTTGGTCGGCTGCTAGGCTAAAACGGAAATTACATTTTGCCAACACCAACCAATAGGGAGCCAGCATATAAGGGGCGAACCAATGCCAAGCAGCAGGCGGGTTTACACTCCTATTGTCATTACTTCAGGTCTTGCAGACAGCGCATGCGCTGCATAGGCTCGACACAAAAAGGACATCCAAATAGCTGCCATATAGAGTCGGCAGATGGTATATTACCCCTATGGCCAGCACTCCCTCAGGACGTCCGAGTAAGCTTTCTGTAAATGGAGCCAACAGGAGCACCACTGACAAAATACTATAAATCTCGCTGGAAAATCAGGAGTTTGTCAAACAGGGTACTCTGTCACAGTGGTGACGTTGTGCCCTTTACGCCAAAGTCTATGTCAGCTCCAAGACCAGGGCTTGAGCAGGGGTACCACACGGGTGGACGGCGTCCCCCCATTTATTTTACCGGGTGGACACCGTCCCCCCAGCCAAACAGCTGGACTTCACTCTTTGGCCTCTCTGGGACGAGATCGGAGCTCACAGCTCGCTGCTCATGCGCTGACTTCTCAGATGCAATCGCATCTAAGGGGTGAGCGATGGGAGCCAATGAGCCCAATGGTGCAAGCCACCTTTTGTGACGTCACTTCCGGTGACAGCGGACTTGCGCCCTGCCTAAGACCTTGGTATGCTATTCCACAACATGTCCAGTGTTATACATAAAGCACGCCAAGAAGGACCTTATGAAAAGCAATGAGATGGTAGATACCACTGTGCCCTGGAGTCTCCTAACCTAAATAAGCTTCAGAATGCAAAATCTATCAATGAGAAAAAAAAAAAACAGAAATGCAGCCATGGTAGGGTGCTCTTGCTTTGTGGGTACATTTAGAAACGTGGATATTATAATACATTTTGGCTGTTAACTGTCCCCACTGAATGTTTTAATTAATAACCTTTGACATGGCCTTATCTGCTTGAGAAAACCACTAAGCACTATGTGGTGGCAGTGGACGGCTGCCAGGGTTCGTAAATGAACAATGAATATTTAGTATACATTGCAGTTTAGCAAATTCAAGCACTTTTAACAGCACAGTTTTGCGTAATCACACAGTTTTAATATAGTAAATAAACTCTTTCCTTATCTATAATTTTATTGTACTTGTTTGCTTTCTGAGAAGAGACAGTTTTGCATACTATTTGGTGATGCGACTATTATTGAAGTAACTTTTTTTCTTTACCTGTAACCAAACCGTTATTTGACACCTATATAAAAATATACAGAACTTTGAGGCTCAATGTCTGTAGTTTTGACTAGCTTCTCAATTTGGGAAATATGAGGGAAACTAGGAGGAGGCTCCTTGTCAGCACTTTGAACATGGAACAGTTTTACTTCCTATTTAAATACCTTAAAAAAGGGTCGTTATTCTGGAAAATGTTCAGCCCCTGAACAAAATGGCACACATTTGAAATATTTGAAAACATAGATGGTACTTTTCGACACTGAAAACCTTAATTACTGTGAGGATCTAGGTGTACTATATGATATGGCTGTGGGGCCTTATCGTGGAGCACACTCACAGATACCATCTCTTGGGTCCAGTGAGTATTGTTTACTTAACCTCGGCTCAACCCTGGGTAGCTGTGGCTGAAAGCAGTAAGGCTGGGCAAAATAACTTCACGTGAAGCATTGGACAGCACCAAACAACAAAATTAGAAAATCACACACCAGTAAAAAGACACAACAATTTATTAAAAAACAGAGCGTATTTTTACGTTTTTTTAGAGACCTTGATCATCAAAACCTACCAGAGGGTTCCAGAGATACAGATTTTATAAGCTTTTATCACTTTTAAAAGTTACCGCTAACAAGCCTTGTTGAATAAAAAGTTTGTAAACTTTTCAAAAGTTTGGAGAAGTTAGGTACTTTGGCCTAGCTGGGTGACCAAATCAGGCAGGTACGAGATCTAGGGGGACTGTACTTATACTTTAGACAGTTAAGTGGCCACCAAAGTGTTTTAGAGCAAGTTCCATACTCTACAGCACGACCCCCATAGATGTCAATGGAATGATCCTGATGCTGGGTGATGCAGGTAAAGATGCTAAAAAGTATGCTACGGTTATGGTGCGGTCAACGGGGGTGTCTCAGTGGTGGTTCCTCAGACCACAGGTGATGTGGTGCGACTTTAGCCACTGACATGGAGGTCCCTCGAAGTCCTCTAGGTTGCAGTAGTCAAGCAGTAGATCCTGCACTACTGGTCTTGCAGGTCCGTGGTGTAATGCAGACTCTTTGGTGGGAGCGGGTGTCCCTTGAGTTCGATGAATCCCGACTTTGAGAGCACTCCCTGGTCCGGCAGACTCGTGGGCTGGTTTTGGTATTTCAGATTTTGTCATTCTGGTGCCGGCGACTTGTAGTGGCAAAACGTCTGCGGTGGCTACCAACTTGTCCATTTGGGCTCTTTCAGCGCTTGTTTTCCTGGAGCTTTGTTCCAGGACATCAGCAGACTGATCCTCAGAGTCACTGCTGTTGGTGAAGGCTGGAATTCAAGATTTGCACTGTGTCAGGAGTCGCAGGCACAGTCCCATCTCACTAGCCCAAAAGTGCAGCAGGTGAAGTCTTCATGACCGTGCAGCCTCTCTTTGTGCAAACAAAAAGCGGCAGGGCAGTCCTTCAGTGCTCTCTTCATTTCAAATGTGAACTGAGGGGCAGGATGCCAGGGGTGCCCTTCTTATCCCAGGAAAGTGCCCTGAGGTGACCACACAGTCACTAGCCAATGGGCTACTGGGTACACTACTCTCTAGTGATGATGTTCCTGTGATGTGTGGCATTTGGCTCTCCGATAGTGACCCATTCTTGCCCTCTTCAAGATGGCACGACCCGTACTTGGTCTTCGGGAACAGGGTAGCGCACCCTAGGGGTGTGGCTGCTGGTGGGCTACACTCCCACAGAAAAACAGGTTTGGACACTGGTTTCCCCTTTCTTGGCTCTGTCTCCTAAATAGCAAAACGCCACTGGAGTCAAGCTATCCTGGCTGATGAGGGCTGAAATCCCGAAACCGGTCCTAGGATGCTTGATTCCGGCCCAGGGAAGACATGGCTTGGCAGTTCGGTCTGGACTGTTCCCATGAGGCACAGGGTCAAGACTGATTTGCATATGGCCATGTCTGAACTGGGGTGGCGTGGTGAGCAACATAACGATGGATTAAACCCAGATCTGTGACTGGGGGTGAATGTTTTGCCAATGTGCAATATTCCGTCCATCATCTTGTGTGTTTTGCTGTTCGCCCTATGTGGGAAGGGTATGCCCAGACGTGGGTCCCGTGCTCACTACACCACTGGAGTCAATCTATCCTGGCTGATGAGGGCTGAAAGACCGAAACCGGTCCTAGGATGCTTGATTCCTGTCCAGGGAAGACATGGCTTGGCAGTTCGGTCTGGACTGTTCCCATGAGGCACGGGGTTAAGACTGATTTGCATATGGCCATGTCTGAACTGGGGTGGCGTGGTGAGCAAAATAATGATGGATTAAACCCAGATCTGTGACTGGGGGTGAGTGTTTGGCCAATGTGCAACATTCCGTCCATCACCTTGTGTGTTTTGCTGTTCGGTCTATGTGGGAAGGGTATGCCCAGACGTGGGTCCCGTGCTCACTACACCACTGGAGTCAATCTATCCTGGCTGATGAGGGCTGAAAGACCGAAACCGGTCCTAGGATGCTTGATTCCTGTCCAGGGAAGACATGGCTTGGCAGTTCGGTCTGGACTGTTCCCATGAGGCACGGGGTTAAGACTGATTTGCATATGGCCATGTCTGAACTGGGGTGGCGTGGTGAGCAAAATAATGATGGATTAAACCCAGATCTGTGACTGGGGGTGAATGATTTGCCAATGTGCAACATTCCGTCCATCATCTGGTGTTTTTTTCTTACTCCTTAATGTCTGCTTGAACAAAAGGATGCCAATACTGTCTCACTAATTTCTTGAAGTCGTCAATCCATAAGAGTTAAACACTATGGTCATTGACACATCGATGTCTGAATGAATCTTTTGTTTTATTATTAAAAAAATTTCTCAAACAAGGATTCTTGGTTATTATTTCACCAATTCATAATGGATGAATTGGTGAAATAATAACCAAGAATCCTTGTTTGAGAAAAAAATGTAATAATAAAACAAAAGATTCATTCAGACATCGATGTGTCAATGACCATAGTGTTTAACTCTTATGGATTGACGACTTCAAGAAATTAGTGAGACAGTATTGGCATTGTATTGTTCAATTGCATTTCGTGGCTTAGCCTTGCTGTTGGGGGCCAGGACCCAGTGGTGTTTTTTGCTTGAACAAAAGGCATCCTGCTTAGGGTTATTGTCCCAACGGGCCTTCAAAGTTAGCTTCACCTTTCAAGCCTGCCTTTCGAGCTAAAAATCCTACGTGGCCATCCTGGGAGAAAAGGTAACACCTCACTCTGCGGCAACTTCTTTTGTTCCCAGGCCTCACACGTCTCCCCAGGAGGTCAGAAACCCATCTGTGTGTCAGTGCGTTTGTGAGGCCACTGGACTGCTGGAGTGCAGTGGGGCAACTTTGTAAAAGTTGCTCATCTTTAATAGTGACTTTAAATTTGGCCTGGGCACCAGGTTGGATTTACAACCCAGAGAGTCCGCCTCACCCCGTTCCGTTCCGCGGCCACCGAAGTCATCTGCGGCGTACCTCAAGGATCCTCGCTCAGCCCCACCCTCTTCAACGTCTACATGAGCCCCCTCGCAGCCATCGCACGCCAACACAGCCTTAACATCAACTCATACGCCGATGACACCCAGCTGATCCTCTCCCTCACCAACGACCCGGCCAACGCCAGAGCCAGCCTACACGAGGGAATGAAGGACGTCGCCGAATGGATGAAGAACAGCCGCCTGAAGCTGAACTCAGACAAGACGGAAGTCCTCATCCTGGGATCATCCCCCTCCACCTGGGACGACTCCTGGTGGCCCCCTGCCCTGGGCACCACCCCCAAGCCAACGGACCACGCACGAAAACTGGGCTTCATCCTGGACTCCACCCTCGCAATGACCAGACAAGTCAACGCCGTATTGTCATCCTGCTTCAACACCCTGCGCATGCTCCATAAGATCTTCAGATGGATCCCCACCGAAACCAGGAAGACAGTCACCCAGGCACTCGTCACCAGCCGAATGGACTACGGGAACACCCTCTACGCGGGAACCACTGCCAAACTACAGAAAAGACTTCAACGCATACAGAACGCCTCCGCACGACTCATCCTGGACATCCCCCGCCACAACCACATCTCCGCCCACCTGAGAGACCTGCACTGGCTCCCCGTCAGCAAGAGGATCACGTTCAGACTCCTCACCCACACACACAAAGCTCTCCACGACCTGGGCCCCAAATACCTCAACAACCGCCTCACTTTCTACACGCCCACCCGCCAGCTGCGATCGACCAGCCTCGCCCTCGCCACCGTACCACGCATCCGCAGAGCCACCGCCGGAGGAAGATCCTTCTCCTACCTGGCGGCCAAGACATGGAACTCCCTCCCCATCCACCTACGGCTGACCAAGGACCATCTCTCCTTCAGGAAGCAACTCAAGACCTGGCTTTTCGAGCAGTAACGGACCCCCCCCCACCCCCAGCGCCTTGAGACCCTTCCGGGTGAGTAGCTCGCTTTACAAATTGTTCTGATTGATTGATTGATTGAATTTCCCAATTATTTTTATGCCTTACTTGACTTGGTTAGGTGGTCTCATTCAGAAGTTAGATCGCACTGGAGTGCCAGCTGGTAACCATGTGTTAGCCAATGGTAACCATGTGTTAGCCAATGGGGCTACTAACCCTCCCACATTAAAACAACAATTTGGAATTATTGCTGTTAAGACATACTCGTAATGGCAAAGTCCAACTGCCAGTGTCACACACTGTACTGCCATGTCAATCCACAGTGGCGGCCAGGGTCCATCTTGTCTCTGTCACATGCAGGGTGGAACAAACAGTGATGCAGTCCTGAATGAACACTCTGCCTTGCATGCCTTTGGTACCTTTGGTGCCATATTCTAGAGACCTATAAGTAAGTCAGTGTTTGCCAATTGGGTGTAGCCAATTTATCATAACTTTGGTATAGAGTAAAAACACTGGCACTGAGGTCTGGTCAGCAGGCCTCATTGCATTCTGAGTGGAAAAAAATAGCAGCATCAGTCCAAAAGTGCAGGGGTGAACATGAAAAAAGAGGCATTTTTATAATTACACAACAGTATTTTCTGGTAGTGTGGGGTAAGTGATTGTTCCACCCAGAGAAATAGGTCCCAGGAGAAGGAATACAAAGTTGCTTTTGTTCTTGTTTATGTCCACAAAATCTACTCCTGTGAATGAGACATTCAGCAAAGTTTGTTTCGGACTTGGGAAATATGATTTGCTTAGAGTTACAGAGATTTTTAATCCTACTGTTGAGGTCTATAAATAACATACGATTCAGGCCTGCCTTGTTTTATCTACAGCTTTTACAGACGGAAAATATGTGTATATTGATTTATAAATGTATATCTGCAAGTGTAAGACTGAGGAGTCTAGTGGGAAAATAAGTACTTTACGGGTGATGCACTTGTGGCGTTTTTGAGCATCCTTATTATATTGGTCATTTACATTTGCACAAGGCACTTCGTGATTTTACTTGTTCAGACGGGCTGGTTGGGCTGAAGGAAGTATCAAATCTATTTGAATTCCCTGTGTTTACACCTGCATAAGGAACTTTATGTTCCAAATATCAAGGAGGGTGTTTTCATGACTGAAATACTGTATGCCTATATCATTTTCTTGTCCAAGAAGGGGAACTAAGGGCTTTTAAATTATTTATTATTCAGGTTCAGCATATATGCCCAAATATAAGTGTAAACAGAAGTAGTATGTCGTTCCTAACACGTGGTGCAGCTAATGGTATGTGATCGAAGGGTTTGACAAGTATGTGTACACTTAATGAGCAGGAGAAGAGTTTTACCAGGAAAACAACTTGTTATGGCGCAATGTATTGCTGATATATCTATGAGTTCTTATATGGTTTTAGCTGAATAAAGATCGATATGATACGATTTACACATGCCTGAGAGTTTACTGAAGCCCTTTTAAATCGGAAATCTATGTGAAAGATGTGGTGATGTCTAAAATGAGTCACATCGTCTAACGTAACACATTCTAGAGGGTCGGTCTGTTTTTTCCCAACATTTTTATTAGTTCAAAACATTTTAATACTCCTATGAGATCTTATTGAAAAGAGTTGGACTTTGTGAAAAATGTCCACTGCAAGCCTGAGCACAACCTACAAACTCACCTGCAAAAAAGATGCAAGCATTGCAGGCTCAACTATGTCATTTATCCAGCTTTGAGATTTTTGGTGTGACATTTCAGCCTACTATTTTTAGTGCAGGTGCACAGCCTTGAAAGTTGCTCAATAATTTTTGAAAAAAAGTTCTGTGAATGGCTTGGGTGCTCCACGGGTGACGTCTTCCGTCCTGGACGTCTGCTTGTAAATTATGCAAAGTGCCTCTAATGAACCATTAGTTGCATCCCCCTGGGCACTCCTTTGGGTTCCCTTAAATGAACTAGGACTCAGCCTACACCAGGACCATACAATCGTTTTATTTGACCTCTTAAAAGACTCATTAAACAAAGTCCAGAGGCAAAAACTGTCAAGGGGTTGAATCGCCAACTTGTATCCAACCAAGTTCATACAAAGATTGGATACAAAAGGTGCCCTATTCTGAGTCAAAGTAACTGTAGGGTAACATTGACAGTTTTTTTCAGTGCTTTCTTGTGAGAATGCCTTTATTTTATTCTTATGATGATTAAATGTAATTTATGTGGCATTTTTGTATTTCATCGTCCTTCATCAAAGCTCTCTCTGGTGATGCTCTCTTACCTCCACTTACATTGTTATTATCTCTCTCACTCAAGGCATCTACCCCTAAGCTCTCAAACTGGACAGATCCTGCCATTTCTAATGAAACATACACTTGACCCTAATGACCTCGCCAACTACTGGCCCATCACTTAGCTATTATTCAGCGGGTAAATCATTGAAAATGCAGGCTATGTTCAACTCCACAATCACCATCTCCTACATAAGTAATAGTCAGATCATGCTCCACCTTACACATCATTGATGATGTCCTCAGGACCACAGATAAAGATGACCCCTGCCTTCTAATATTACCTGTGCTCTCTGCTGTTTTAAACACAGTGGAACATACCTCCCTTATAGTCACCCTCGAGTTGGGATTCACTGGAAATGTTCTTAATTGTTTCCCCTCCTTCCTTTTCAACCTATACCAATTCATTCACCTGGGCATCTCCAGGTTGCAAAATATACCTATCCTGTGTGGAGTCCCACTGGGTTCCATGTAGTCTCTTGTCATCTTCAACCTTTACATGGAGCCGATTGCTGCTCTACTCACAGATTATATAATTGTTCCAGATTAGTAAATGCTGAAAGATGTACAATCCTTAAATATCTTACCAGTTAATACCAATGATAATTTGGTGAAATAGTATGCTAAGAACCCCTTTTTTATCAGTGCTATCCTGCTCATAATTGAGATGGGTAAGACTTCCCAGAAAGTAACATTGCATCTAAGGGCTGTCAACACTCTACCAACTTTGCCCTGCATTACATCAGCATGATACATTACAATTCTCAAATGGAAAATTGTTTGTTCCACTCATTTGTGGGTATGATTTGAGATGGTCAAGTTGGAGTTGACTTGTTTAGGTCTGATCAGGAATACACAATGTTTAGACACATTTACTTACAAGCCTGGAAATTTGTCTCTCCAAGGGTAGTATTCACCTGATGAAATGCAGTGCTGGTATTCCTTGAATACAATAAGACATCAGCATGTAATGAAATGGTAAGAGCTGTGTCCAATTTGAGTGTTGTAAAAATCAATGAGGAAAGTGGTCTCCCCTGTCTGGTTCTGCTCACACTATCGCATGAGCCTGACACTACTTCGCCAGACTGGACTATCACAGTTCGTGAAACATACAGTGTCGAGATCAATTTCATCGTGGTATCTCGGAACCCTATTTGCTGTAACAGTTTAGAAATACATCTACTAATGACTGTATCCATAGCCTTCTCCAGATTCACAGCAAACACTCTTTGGCCAAGGGCCACGGCAGCATCTAGTACGAGCATGTAGACCAGGTGTCTAATTGTAGGGGAAGAACCGTGGTCTGGGAAAATCCGCTGTAATGTGGATGGATGTCAAATAGCATTATCTTAGGAGTGCCATTTGCTATAGGTTTCTTCTGGATTTTGTGATTGATGTTTAATATTGATAATAGTCTGTATGGTGTTTTCTCAAGCATGAAGACTGGGTTTGTCATGGTGTAGGTAGTAATTCAGGTGTAGGCATGCAGCCTAATTCAAAGCATGAACCTTTGGTGCCAGGATACCACGTACGCCATATAAAATTCTGTGGGTAGTCCATCAGCCCCAGTGTTTTCCCTTTAGGTAATTTCCTTATTGTTTCTTAAATTACGTACTGGCAGAAGGGTCTCTCATTCTTCTGCCTGGTTTGGCAGAAGGGGAATCAATTTGGCCCTAAGTATTTTATATACCCCATATGTCTGCTACCTTTCTTTCCGGATGCAGCTCATTCAAGCTCCAAAAACAGTTGATTAATGTTACTTATGTATGCATATCTTGTTTAGTGTCATCCTGAACTTTAGTGATCGGCCCCTCTTAGTTCCGGCTTGATCAACCGGGCCATAGGTCACCCAGCCTCATTTCTCTCAATATACTTAATGACCTTGTAGTCCCAGTGATCAAAAAATCACATTAATATCAACAATTGAGCAATTTAACCCTTCCTTGGTTTAGTTCTTTGCTATCACAGGGGTAAGAGGAACAAACTTTCTAAATCTTTGAGCCATTTTTCCATTGTATTTCTGGACATTTCCCAAATCCAGTGTCCCATTATTATCACCTAAATGGCTTCCATTTCCATTAAAATGTCAGAGGTTGTCCCATTATTTTCCTTTAGGCTGTGCTTGATTTCATCAATTTTTGTGTTTCTGAAATCTGGGTCCTCTCGTGAGAGGGCCTGAAGTTTCCAGCATTGGATCGTCGTACTGTAAAAATCCTAGTTCACTTGCAATAGTAACTGGTTATTATTTCATAAGGTCCTACAAACCTATTAAACATGGGTGACTGATGCAATTCATGAACCTAGGAAAAAAAAGAATATTTGAATTTTCCCTAGCAGCTGGTTTACCTGCTCACCAATACTCAATGGGTCTCAATTCAGCTGTCCTTCCATCACTGCACTAGTTAATTGCACTACTAGTGAGGAAGCAAAGAAGGATGAGACCTTTCTCAGTCCATGCCACCCACAGTTATAGACTGCTTCCATGAGCATGGGTTTGTGTGCGTATTTTACAGTTTTGATGGATTAAGAATCAAGAAATGTAATCTGGTCAACATTAGGTGCATAGATTCTTGCTAATTGCAAATCTGCTCCATCCAATCTTCATCCAGCCTTTCTTCATCCAATACATATCAGCCCTCTTGATTAGGTTTAAGTCCTGGTTAGGGTACTCCCGGCTTGCTCAAATCAAAACTCCCCTGGCATAAACTGAGTATCATGTACAGAACAATGGGCTCCACTATGTTTTGACCTGCAATCCGGCAAAAGATCCTTGCATACTGCAACTGTTATCGTACCATGGTTGTGTGCACAAGTCATCTCAAATATGCATTGACCTCTTTCAACCCAAAAATATAGGCCCATAACCACCCCATCTAAAACTACCCCATAAAAGCTTAACTGCCCAGGGCAGTAGAGGAAACTCTCACTGCCCATCCTAAGAATTAGCTCAGTCAATACATTTCCAAATTATTATTTCAGGAGATTAGAGCGGGAGGAGCAAATATGGCTCAATGGCACCCCTGTCGGCTGCACCAGTTTCATTTATTCTACATGTATATCAACTTAGAAAATGACATTCACAAGCAGTCCACCAGATTGGCGACTGTCAATTGTTTCTTGGACCAACACCCCAGCATGAAATCAAATCCGCTCATCTGCAGTATTAGGGATAACCTCAGGTAAATTGTAGTCGTCGCTTATAAGCTTTTTCTCCTTGCACTCAGACTCCATAAAGTTTAACTCTGAGCCAGAGGATTTTCCAGTGACCTTCTATTAAACTGCTCACCGACCTTTGCCTTTACAGCATCTCTCTCCATTCATGCTCACAATGTTGTTGAGCCTTCTGGTCTTCAGGCATCAATCTTTCCCATCTTCTTCTCTTTGGTTGTTGTTCCCACTAGTGTGTCTTACTTTCTCGAGCAGCAACTTGCTCCTCAGCCTAGTCCTAGACCTCTATAGGATTGTCAAAAAATAGTGTTGTGTTATTACTCAGTATCTTGAGGTGCACAGGGAAAGAATGCATGACACACACGCCTAAGTATCTCAGCTTACACTTGACCTCTATAAAGGTAGAACATTATTATTAATATTTGATTTAATAATGCGCACGACTCAACCCAACCAGGGTATCTTGGTGTGTAGTCAACCCGAACTAGCTGAAGTGCTGCTGCACTTCTAGGGTGTAGTCAAAGAATAGCATGAATTTGGTATTCTCAGCAACATAGTAGCCACCCTTCCTTGCTCTCTGCAAAAGTATATCTTTGTCTCTGTAATTCAGCAAGCATGACAACATGTTATCGGGGTTAATTTGGTAGTAGAGTGGAATCCCAGTTATCAGAGTGCTCTTGTCATGGTTTAAAAGTTGGAGAGACCATGCAACATAATTTGCTGCATCAACGTCTTGTCCAGGAAGGTGGCCAAATTGTCTCCCTTGATGCTCATGGGCAATGTACCCGCACTTATACTGTTGCATTTGGATCAGCCTTCTGAATCTTCTTTTCAGAAAGTCAACAGAGTCAGTGAGTTTAGAGTTTAGCTGATTCTGTCAGCTAGTTTCTATTGATCATCGTGCAGTAAACTCATGGTCACTACTACTGAGTCTGTCTTATTTAATACTGCTTCCTTTGTGGCTAAAATGGCCTTAAATATTTTAGCTAATATGTCCTATAGTTGTGCTTTCTCTGTGCCTTGGTGATCTATTATTTCTATATTAGGAGAATGTGCTTGTGCGTTTGCTTGATGGAGTGAGGGTTCTTGGATGATGCCTTGACTTTTTGTGCATTTTTGCTTGCCAATGTCAGCAATGTGATGTGCTGTGTTTTTGAAGGTTCAAGAGGGCTCTGTGAGTCACACGAGTGGTGCCATTTTACCACATCAAATGCTTTGGCATGGTGTAGCACTTTGGAGCAAGGTGGAGCCCCTCTATTGTTTGGTGCAAGGACTTCAATTCGACTGTACAGACCTTGTTTACTTCAGATTTTTTAGTGGCCCCTATGGTGTCAGGGACCTAGGCCATAAAGACCCTAATTTCCAAGAGAAAAATGTTTACTGTGCTCTCTCTTCAGGGGCAGTCATATAGGAGAGAGTAGGCGAACTGCCCAAAGCACCAAGAACAGGACTACCTCTACCTAACTGCAACCTAGCTATCAGTGGGCCTGCTGTTTCTTCCAACACTTTGCCCACATCTAAGTCTGAAGACCTGTGGGGGTGCTGTTGTAATTTCTGCTTTGTATGTGATTGTGGACATGGCGATAGCCACCACCTTCAGTCTTCGTTGCAGCGTGAGGTTCCACAAACAATTGAAGATGCTGGTGCCAGGAGTTCCTGGACTGCGGTTCTGCTTTCATTTTCCTGGGACCAGTCACGGTGGAACTTCTCTTTTGCATGCATTTGGGCGACTAGGTGACCTCAGTCAGGCCCAGCATTTCTCTTGGTGCCACCACCACCAGAACAGCTCCGTTCACTCCCCAGTAGGCGCACAGCTTTGGCATTTCTCTCAGCTGGGTACCCATCAGCATCCCGCTAAGGCCCACATCTTGACTAGAACAGTGGTGAAATCTAAGAGAATGCCGCTTGATTTCCTAATTGTAAACGATATGTAGGACATCATAATCAGTTCATAGAGAGCGGAGATTCCAAAAGGTAGCAAACTGCATGGTATAGAGTACACCGTGTTTTCAGTTTGGGCCGGCTGGCTAAGAGCTCCAAAGAAAGCCTTTCATACCACTAGATGCTTGCTACGATCCCCCAAGGTCAGTTGTTACCAATGTAGAATTAAGGCCTAAAGCCATTCAGAAAAGCACCACTTTTCTGGTAAGCAAAAAGATGTAAGTGAAACACCTAAACTACCAATAAGACCAACTTTGAAATTAAATCTGTTCCAATGTGTAAATTATGACTGATGAGCTGTAGTGTATCCTATACATGCCTCTTTTATGTAAAGGTTTTTTGTAAAGTTATTAGGGAGGCCATCCTGTAGAAAGAGACCAATTATTAATTCATAAAGAATCATTGAAAAGTCAGAAATCTATACATTGTAGGTTTTCTGATGTTTTTCATAAATACCGTACGTGTAGGGGATTCAAAAGGATCCCCATGTGCAATTGATGTAAATCACATAGTTTGATGCCTAGTCCTACGACTCCATATTTACTTGTGTAGATTATTTGCAGTGTGAAAACAATGTTGTGGTAAATATTGTGGACCTGTAAAATAAACCAATGTCAATCACTGTGAGTAGCATTCCAATCCACCTGTTTTTGTGCACTGTGAAGCTACAGAGACCCACCTTATACAAATCGGTACTGACTCTGCTTCTCCTGGGAATGATCCATCCTCAACTGTTAGGTGAGGTCCCCTCCAGAAAGAAAGATTAGCAACCTCATATCAGTTTCAGCCTTCTTACGCCTCCTCAGTGAAATGTTGCTTGGATTCTGTAGTACTGTCAGCAAGAGACCCATGTTCCCCCATCACATTCTGTGTGGTTGATTTAACACACTAAGTAGCAAAGGGAATGCCCACTGGTCAGGGTCCTTGTAGTGAAACTTTCTTGCCCATAAAGAACTTCCCTCCAGAGGTTCATGGGTGTCTTACAATGCTTCTAACTGACCAGTTAGTACTGGGCATTCCATATGGAGATGAACGCTCAGTTGTAATGACCAACTTCCATTGGAAAGACATGGCTGGAGTTTCAGGAGCCAGTTCTGAAATTTGAGGATATTTCGTTGAGATAATTCTCCTAAGAGAAACTATTGAAAAGTTTTAGACTTTGTGAAGAATTTCCACTGAAAGAGGTGGGACGACCTACAAACGTTCCTGCACAAAAGATGTAACTTAGCCACTTTTCCTGGTTTTAGATTTTTGGTGTGAAATTTCAGGCTACACCAGGACCATACAATCATTTTATTTGACCTCTTAAAAGCTTCATTGCACAGTCTAAATGGAAAAACTGTCCAGGGGGTGAATCACCAACTTGTATCCAATCAGGTTCACACATGGATTGGATAGAAAAGGTGCCCTATTCCCAGTCATAGTTCCTATAGGATAACATTAAAAGTTTTTTTCAATCCTTTCTTGTGAGAACGCCTTCATTTTAATCTTATGATGCCTAAATGTAATTGTCTTAATTCTCAAACATTTTTGTATTACTTTATTTTACTTAACTTTATTTATATGATAACTGTATTGCCTCTGGGATTATTGTTACTAATTCTGTGCTACAATTTCGTTATATGAGCAAACTTTGCATAGTTGAGTGCATTGACAGAGCAGTGCATGCATGGAAAGATGAATAGATGATTGAGTGATTGGAATGATGATGGAAGTTGCTTGATGGCTGAATAAATAGTATGTGTTAGGAATGTTTTCATAGGCTGTTAGCATGGTCTTCCCCCAGCCTTTTTTCCTTCACTACTCATGTTTTTTTAATTTGGTTTTAGTTGACATTAGGACTATGTGCACTTTACCATTGCTAATCAGTGCTAAGTGCTTGCACTCACTCCCTACAACCTGGCAAAAGTATCCTAGACCTGCAAGACTCATTTATTGTACTGGCAAATCCATAGTATATGGAACCTCATGTACCTAGGGCCTGTAAATTAAATGCTACTAGTAGGCATGTAACATTCATTGGGCCCCCCTCTAAAGTGGCACTTTAAAAATTGTCTCTTTGTAGCCTGCGATGCAGTTTTAAACTGCCATTTCTACCTGGCAAAATAAACCTTGCGCCAGGCCAATACCTTTCTTTTCCATATATGTAAGTCACCCCAAGTTAGACCCTAAAAGCCCATAAGGCAGGGTGCATTGTGTTTAAAATGTAGGATATGTCAGGTTAAGTTTTACATGTCCTGGTAGTGAAAAACTTGTATATTTGTTTTCACTACTGTAAGGTCTATCTCTCCCAGTGGATAACATTGAGTCGCCTTATTACCTTTAGTGGGTAATAACTTGTGATTGGTAGCAGGTAGAAATATTATGTTTGGACTAAAATGAATCAAAGTTAAAATCCTCTTTAATGGTAAAATCAGATTTTAAGTTGCTATTCTGAAAATGTCACTTTTGAGAAGCTGCCATTTTCCTACCTAACTATTTGGTGCCTGCTGCCAGTGTCCTGGGCCACATGACTGTGAATGGCTCTGCTGTTGTACTTTGTGTATTCCACCCACACAGTGAGGAAAAAGGGTACTAGAAGTTGACAGGATGGACCATGGGAGGGTAGAGCTGTTCCCTACCTCACTTACACTTCAAAGGATTTGTCTCCAGCACACACAGAGGAACCCTGCACTAACCTTTTGTCACCTCGGAGTTCTTGGATCCTTGGCGCGGGAAGGGATGAACTTCCCAAAATCAGATGTGGGGCTAGTATAGGGAATCCCCCATTTCAAAAGCTTTCTCCAGCTATAAATATTGAACCCTCGGAACAACTCTTCAGTACACTCCTGGACCTGTGAAAGACTTCATAAGGACTGCCTGCACTCTCAGAAGACTACCAAGCTGCTACCAGTGGACCGCCCTGCTACTTGAAGGCCTGTCTTGCTTCTTGGAGGAGAACTAGACCATGTCCCAGGGCCAGCAGAAGTGACTCCAATGGCTAGTTGGCCTATTTGCTCTATAAGCTAGAGGAACATAACAAGCTCTGGGGGCCTTGAACCCAGCAAGAGGCCTCTGCTTGAGTGGCTTCTAAACCCCCAAGTGGTGCCCCCCGGGTACCGGGCCCTTGGTTGTGGTGTTGGTGGTTCTGCTCCTGCCTAACCCTAAAAGCTTAGAAAAATGTTTGACAAAAACTTTCTGGAGAATCGACAGAAGACCAGGACCTACCTGCCAGCCGATCTGTCCAAGTTGCATCGCTGGTCAGCTTGACTTTGTTGTACCTCTCACTGTGTTCTTCTCAGCAGCTGCAGACCTGTTCAGCAGGGCCTCTTGGAAAAGGTACCCGACCTCATAGAGCCCTCGTTGGCTGCAGCTGCAGCTTCATCCTGCTAGAGATCTTGGACTTCCAAAACGTTGTCTAAGTCTGAAGGTAGAAATCTTCACTGTGACATCATCCAGGGGCTCCCCAGCGGTTACCCCTCCTCCTCAGACACTGCCTGCTGCCTTGCCTCACTTAACCCGACCATCTCCTAAACTTTTCTTCAATAATTTTTCTAAATTAGAATGTAAACCGAGTATGTGACCTACACTCTATCGCAGCCAGCCTTAACTTTTGACTTTGACCCAGTATTATGCGGCCTGATGTCTTTCAGGCATTAGATTTCTTTAAAAACTTTAAAAATGTATAACTCCGGTTCTACTGATTGGATTTATTAAAATTTTCTAAATTGGTTTGGGATTTTTCCCATGTTGTGTTTTCAATTTATTTATTTTAATTTGCTTCATACATACTTTACACACTGACTCTAAGTTAAACTTCACTATTTTTGTGCCGGGTTACCGTAGAGTTAAACATAGGCTAATTCAGTGACCTTTATGGTTCCCCTTGACCAAGATTGTGGGTATTGCTTGAGTAGGGTTTTTTCCATCCTCATCAACCAGTAAGCCAGTTTGTTACATTTGCCACACAAAAGTACAAAAAACTGAAGGATAGAATACTTGGATTACTTTCAGCCACTGTTAATTACTCAGGCCACATCCCAGTCCATCGTTATTTTGCACACCAAGTCACCTCAGTATTCACCCATCCATATGCAAATAAGTGTTGCTTCTGCTCCAATGGGA
This sequence comes from Lissotriton helveticus, assembly GCF_964261635.1. Classification (NCBI taxonomy): domain Eukaryota; kingdom Metazoa; phylum Chordata; class Amphibia; order Caudata; family Salamandridae; genus Lissotriton; species Lissotriton helveticus. The sequence continues at coordinate 889,227,080 of NC_136067.1, read as the reverse complement.
ACAGTCCAGCCTGTACTGTCAGGCTAAGTCCTCCCTAAACTGGAGCTCAAGTAACCCAAAACCAGTTTTACCCTAATTAAGGTTCATTGGTCAATTATAGCTATTGCACTCTTGTTCTGATTATATTTTTTGATTTTCTTTTTATGTGATGAAAACCTCCAAAATATATATTTAAAAACACTACCAAACTGGGCTTCTTTACAGGAAACATGGAAAGGATTAAAAAATAGTGACAATTTAGGAGTGGTATATGAAAAATAAAAGATGAAAGGAGGTCTGTGATTTGCTAAGGGTAGAAGTATGAGTGAGACCACTTGGGGAAGGTTAGCCATGTTAAGTTATTTTCTACTGAGAGTGGAGGAGGATTGCCCTAGTTATGACATGAGATTTGCACTGAAAAATAGATGTTAACAGATACTACACTAAATTTTGGACAGCAGCAAAGAGATTGTACAGTATTTTAATAGTATATAATTTGCATCTATTCACAAAGTCAGGCAGGCAGTTACACACCCAATTATAATCCCACAAAAGCACTTGGATACCCACCACTCATATAACCAGACAGTGATTGACACACTCAGTCATACACCCATAAAACCATTCACGCATGAACCCATTTACTCACCCATGCAACCATTTACATAGTCATTCACACACCCATGCAGGCACTGTCACACCTATACAGCCATGCATGCACCCAGTTAGTTACACACACACACACATACACTTATACACCCATACACCCAGTTATACACTCAGTCACCCACCCATACAGCCACTCTTATACCTATTTTCAAAACCATACAGTCATTCACACACCCAGTCAGACAGTGACAGAGGCACATACACATAAACACACACTCACACAGCACGTATGTATCCACCTCTGAAAGAGCCACTTGCACACACAGTTCCATGGCCAAACACTCATAACACAGCCAGTTACCATTCGATACAGCCACTTACATACCTATTTAGACACCCATTCAGTCACTAACATACCCAGTCACACAATAACACGGCTACTTACACGAGGGACACACCCAGAGAGGCACTGACACACTCACATGTCCACTCAACTACTCATACACCCAGTCACCCAACCATACAGCCACTCATATACCTATTTAGACACCCATACTCAGACAATTACACTTGTTCAAAGAGTAATAGAAGATGAAAGAATGAGGTGAAATAATTTGTTTTATTTGTCCTCATTCGCCATTAGATACTTCAGAGCTATTGGATTTACTCCCTTGGCTTCCCTCTCGAATAGCACCAACTGGAGAGCTCTGTATCTAGATGGAAAAGCTTTACACAGAGCCTCTCTACATACTTGTCTCGTATAATCATGGGTGCCCTACAGAACTAGAGAGATGAAGTAAAACAAGTGTAAAGGATTAATCATTGGACTGTTTATTTTTGTTGTTTTATTGATCAAGGGTGCCCAACCATTCCTCGCATAGTCTCCAAAAGTCTGTTCTATTACCCCTATTATTTTTATATTTATGTAATTTATCTTTGTCCATCTTCATTGTATATTTGATGGAAATCACCCAATCTAAAATAGTTGGAGGAATATCTTTTATCCACTTTTACAAAGTTCTCTTCTTGCAAGCAAAATCAAAAATAACATAACTTATTTTCCCATCTGGGAAAAGACTTATAGTCTGAACAAAATCAAAGAAAACTAAAGCTGTGCTTGCCTGGATATTTAGACCACAAATATCTTCCCTACCTCTATTTATCTCTGCCCAGAAATGCAGAAGCTTAGGACAGGTTAAAAACATATGAACATCATCCGCATCAACAAGGAGGCACATAGGGCACTTAGGCGGTAATCAGTATTACCAAATACCTGATCACCTTTTTTGTTGGATAAGCACAGGTGCCCAGATTCCATGCCATACGTTCAGTTTTGTAGCATTTCTTTCATATCCCGAAATACTCCCAAACTTCTTTGTCTTTTCATATATCAACGCTATTGAGACATCCAAGTCCGATGTAAGGTGAAAAATTGTTACGAATTATCCTTTCTTGACAGCATCCATAAACTATGCAACAGATGATATACTTACTGCAACTGGCATTTGGTGTTTGGTACAATGAGTGACCATGTCTTGCAGTTTTTGTGAAACAGTGGGGATGGTAAGTATCTTGTCAGGTAGTAAGGGTCCCACAAATAGTCCAACTGCTGATGATGATGCACCACCTTCCCTCTCTCTTATCATTCTCTGATATGTTCTTGTATGTATGGTTTTCAGGTGTTTCAAAACAGATGATGTGCCTTGTGAACACTTCTGCAGATTATCTCTTGACAGTTTATTGCTGCAAAAATTGCATTGGATAATTTTTGCGAGAACTTCCTTTTCTCCTGAAAGGTGTGGAGAAATAATTCCAAACGTCAGAGGAATTGTTTGGCGTTGATAAGTCTTCATCGTTGTGCCCTTTCCGTTCTCTTCTATCTTCAGCAGAAAGGATCTTAACTTGAAACTCTCTTCTTTGAAGGTAAGGTAAAAATATGATGGTGCTGTGATGAATAGACTGTCTCCAGAGAGATGAGAAACTGAAATAACTGATTTAGGTTATGATTTTCATTTTTTTTTTTAAACCATTTTTATTGGTTGCAAGAGAGAATATTTACAATACTTAAATCACACTAATTATGCATACATATATGAAGAAAAAGAAACAGTGCATATAATATTAATTGTATATAGAAGAAAAGAAAAACATATAAGCGTGCCGGTATCGCAATACAATCATACATTTAATTTATGAATGATCCCCATATTCTTTCCTTTCGTTCTAGGGTTTTTGGGCCTCTAAGTTTAGCCAATGATAGCTCCATTGTATAGATTTCATGAATTAGATACCACCAATCCATAACAGTTGGGGGTTCTTTTGATATCCAAGTTCGCGCAATGGCCAATCTCGCACAAGAGAAAATAATTGTTATTAAATCCTTGAAATTACTATTATTGTCTTGTATATCCAGTAAAATTAAGTGGGCAGATATGGCCGGAAAAGTTATTTGTTTTTTGTCAAGAACCTCAGTTATTCCTGCCCAAAAAGTTGAAAGTTTCGGACATTGATAAAGCATGTGTTCAATAGGAGCGGCTTCTTTATTGCATTTTGGACATTTGGTACGTTCATTAGAAGTATTACCAAGTGTCCAGTTTGATATTCTCTGTGGTGTATAGTATACTTGGGTGATTGTCTTGTAAGATTGTAGCCTTAAACTTGAAGAATGGACAACTCGATTAATTTGTTTAAATGAGTTAGTGATCTGGTTGGAGTTGATATTAATTCCCAGCCTATTAGTCCATTTGTCTGCTATCTTCCCACAATCACCAACATGGCCTTTGTTCAGCAAAGTATAGCTTTTACTAATAAGAGATTTGGTGAGATTCGAATAAATACATTGAAGAATCTCTGATTGTTCGACGTTCACAATTTGATTTTTGTTAATCAAAAAATCTTGTAGCTGTATATATTTAAAGTACATGGTGTCTTTAATCTTATATAGTATTTTTAATGAATTAAAGCTTAGAAGACCTTCTGAACCATAGAGATCTCCTAGAGATTTAATTCCATGATCTAGCCATTGAGCGCTGGCGCCATCAGAAAAGATGTTTGGTAGCCCCGGGTTCCCCCATATTGGTAATTCAGCGTTAAAAAAGGGAATTTTATTCGTGTCTGTAATTTGAAAGGTGTGGAGAAATAATTCCAAACGTCAGAGGAATTGTTTGGCGTTGATAAGTCTTCTTCGTTGTGCTCTTTCCGTTCTCTTCTATCTTCAGCAGAAGGGATCTTAACTTGAAACTCTCTTCTTTGAAGGTAAGGTAAAAATATGATGGTGCTGTGATGAATAGACTGTCTCCAGAGAGATGAGAAACTGAAATAACTGATTTAGGTTATGATTTTCAATGTGTATGGGTGGACAGATTTGTGGTTGCATCGTAGCGGATCTGTGGGTCAATGAAATGAATGGATGTTTTGCATTTGTAAAAAATTCAATAAATTATGGCTTTTTTGTTAATTGTTTGTTTTAAATTGTATAAAGATAAATGTGTTACTAAAATGTATTTATAAACTTGTAAAAATGTATATTACTGAATTGAATTTATAGTTGAAATTGTAGTACAATTTATATTTAAAAAAACTGGTGCAATTCAATAAAAAAACAAAGGTTACAGGGATGTTATAGTTAGGAAATTGAATTTAAAAACCTTAGAAATGAACTGAAAACCAAAGGTTATAGGGACTTTATAGTTAGGGTTAGATTTCACACACACAAAGCCATAGAAATTCAGTAGTTATAGTTACCTAAGCCAGCTGTAAATTAGGACTCGCAATGCACTGCTTATAACCTCACATATTACATCACTCATGACATGGTCAGTGACATCACTCATGACATCTCAAATGACATCACTGATGACATCTTCCAGCAAACTAAACTTCAATATACTTCATAAAATACCATTTAACTTTTTAAAAGTAAGAAGACTACAGAGGTGGGAGAAGTACAGCAGAAAGCTCACTGTAACAGTATGAACTACTACACTCAATTATCATGTAAGAGACAGTTTCAGCGGATAATCCTGTGTTTTCTAAACCACTACTGTAAACTCTAATGACCAAAGTAAAATGTCTTTCTGTATAGGCTAGTCTATTGCAAACCACAGCAACACCATTCGTGAACCTGATAAGAGGTTTTAGTGCAAATTTACACAAACCACTGCAACATACAACCAGTAGGGAGGTCTTAGCAGACAGGCACTGTGTGACAAACCACTAGTAATAGGATTCTTTATCCTGGACAAAGGTGTGAGCAGAGAGGTGAGTATGTTGTTAATGTCTACTATACTGAGCCATCACCCTAGAGAATAGTTTTAATGAACAGATGAATTTATTGTAATCTACTACATTCATTCTTCACAAAGGAGAGAGTTCTAAGGAAACTGGCCAGTATGCCATAAAACAAAGCTATACTCTGCCATCACTTAGATCAGAGGTCTTCAAACTTTTGTAGGTTGAGCCCCCCCAACTGAATTTTTTGAAATGTCGGGCCCCCCACCACGTGACAGAAATTTCTGGAATCTGGTACACTACATAATGGACCGCTACCCGCATATCCCGGGCCATATATGGCAATAATGTTCAACACAATAAGAGTTTAGTGAAATGTAGGTTTGTGAGTGGGTGTGGTTAATGACAGAGGCTTATTGCACAGCTCAAAACAAAAACTTCCAAGATAAAATGTGTGCAAATTGTTTTTACTAGGATACTTTGTTTTACACATGACAGATTTATAATAACACCACCAACATTAATGTGACAGGTGTGACTGTTTTTCACCACAGAGACGGTCAATCTACCGCCATCCTCAGGTTGTGCTCCACATCCAGTCTTGAACGGTACTTAGTCTTTAATACCGCAAGTGCTGAGAACCCAATATCACATAAATACGACGAGCTGAAAGGCAAGAGAGTTTTGACATTTTCAGCCAAAACTCTCCTAGTGAGACTTTGCTGAAATGCATCTGCAGAGTGCGGTCACTTTGGAGATCAATGAGTTCTTCCTGCATACGAATCGAGAGATGGCTTGCCACCTCTGCCAAAAATGGTTGAAAGACCCAGTCATTGAAGTGATCGTTGTCCTCAGGAAAATACTTTTGCAAACTGTCCCTGAGAGACATCAGGTTAATTTTTGTTATCTCAGCAACACTTGGCAGTTCATATTCAGTCTCTGCAAGAGCATCTACTAAACATGGAAACTGCTCAAACAGGCCATCTTCAACTAGTCTTCTCCATAATTCAAGCTTCTTCTTGAATCCAGTTATTCTTTTATTCATGGTAAAAGAAGTCATATCGGCTCCTTGCAGCGACAGATTCAGGGAATTTAATTTCTCAAAAATGTCAGCAAGGTATGCTAGAAGCACAAGCCAGCGGGGATTGCATAGTTGTTCTGCTATGCAGGGGTCCAAACACAGAAGAAACTGCCATACTTCATTCCTTAATTCAAAGATGCGAGACAGCACTTTCCCCCGGGATAACCACCGCACTTCTGTATAAAACAGCAAGCCATCATGCTCAGCTCCCATTTATGCACATAAAATTGCAAATAGACGAGCTCTTGCGGGATGGGTCTTTATAAAATTTACTATTTTAACAGCAGAATTCAGCACATCCTCTAGTTCGCTGTCCATGTTTCGAACAGCAAGGGCTTCCCGATGTATCATACAGTGAGTCCACAGAATATGTGGAGCCACTTTCAATATGTTAGCTTTTCGGCCAGCCCTAGCACCACACATTGAAGGAGCACCATCTGTGCAGATTCCAACACAGTTTTCCCATTTCAAGCCATTGATATTCAGGAAGTCATTGAAAATGTCAAACACATCGGATCCTGTTGCCCACCCCTTGATTGGCTTGCAAAATAAAAAATCTTCTAATACTAGTGTTTCGTAACAGTAACGAACATAAGCAATTAAATGGGCATCCTTCGAGACATCAGTTGCTTCATCCAGCTGCAAAGCAAACAAACTGGATTTCAGCCGGGATATGAGCTGTCCCTGGATATCTTCTGACATGTCAGAGATGCGGCGGCAAATTGTTGTGTCTGAGATGGGTATACTTTTGAACTTCTCTGCTGCTTTTTCACCAAGCATTGTCCTAGCTACGTCGAGCAATGCTGGGAGAATCACCTTTTCTCCATCTACAAAGAGCCTTTTGTTTTTGGCAATGTGGTATTCTACTTGGTATGAGGCTTTTAACGCATTTGCAGGAGTATTTGCCACATGTTTCACCACTTCTTTCTGCTGAGTTATCTCTTGCAATTTCCTGGCGAAAAAATCTCAGCTTTTTCCTGCTAGAGACCCATGTTTCGTTTCAAAGTGCTGTCTTAGTTTAGTTGGCTTCAAGCTGTCGTTAGCTAAGATGGCGCCATAAACCACACACTGTGGTCTACTTTCTCCACTAACAACAATGCAGGTGAAACCAATATCCAAATCGTTTTTGCAGCTATTCTCTCTCCATCTGTTTCAGTTTCAGCCTTTCGCTTGAGCACTCTACCATCTTTCGGGAGCAGAAAACGATCCATATCAAATGCTTGCTTAACCTAAGATACACAATTTGAAGCTGCATGTTAATGAATAGTACATGGCTGCAGTTTTACAGCTGCATGAGGTACAGGAGGTTTTTAACTTTGTAGTTTAAAACAAAATCTTTAAAAAAAATCTTCTTATGTTTTAAATAAAATAAATTTGGATAAAAGAATCATTATGTGGTAAGTGGATGAAAAGTCATTCCAGCTCATCCAGGTTTTAAGTAGGTGCTCCCAAAATTGCTCCAGTATGTACATGCTGTATAGCATCAATGAGGCTCTGCAAGTTACTTGTTCATAAGTTAGTGAGGGCAAACTTCAGCACTCAAAAACAAATGCATACCTTCTTATTCACTTCCTCAGATGTTTCTTCTTCTTGAATAGAAGTCCTCGGTCTAGCGATCAAGTAGCTTTTTCCCTTGCAATGAAGAGAACATGTTTAAGAACTATGTTTCACATGAGACACCATGAAAGCTCCTGAGATCAGAATCATAGTAATGGGCAAGGGAGTGAATGACATGCCTAGAAGTTACTTGCTGCCTTATCTTAAGGGCAAATAATATATGCCATGATCTGCAAGTTATTAGTTGAAGTCCTGATGGCTGGTAAGATAGCTATGATCTGCAAGTTAAAAATGTGATTCCTGGCAAGGCCACATTAGCTGTCCATTCTTTCAAGTTTGTTCAATTGATCTTGCATGTACTTCCTTGAGGCTCCTTCACTTCAATATCCCCCATACACAGTACACCCACTCTCCTGTAAGCACAAAGTTTGTTTTACTTGTGCCATGTTAACATTTCAACACCTGTGCAGTTCCTACTTGCACTTTTGCACAGAATCACAACTGGCACATGTGACTAATGTAATGTGCACTCTGCAGAGAAGCGCAGGATTGGATGAACATGCATTTCGAACAACTTTAGGACCCAGTGACAGACACTGTGAGAAACTTGCACTGCCTTTGATTCTCAACTTCAGATGTCAAAATTGTGTTTTTTGGACTGTTTAAGTATGGACGCATCATTTTCATGGAGGCCTGGCCTTTGCTCATAGACCTTTGCAATATTACAAATGGACGGCCAGGGAAAAAAAGCACAGGGAAGAATAACTTATTCAACTGCATCAAAAAGGGTTCACACAACATATGCAGCTGAATGGCATATGGAACAAAACAAGGAGCGTACCTAAAGCAGTATTTTCAGCACCTATCTGTGCATACTTCGAACAGCAAATATAAATAGAAAGCACTTTAAATTGTGTTCTAGGGCTGCCTGAAAGATTCATGACTGAAAGGGAACAAAGACAGAAAAGGCACATTACAAATGAATACATACTTCTTTATTTATAACCTGTATTTAGTGCCAAGACAAGCAATTTGCAGGGTGTTCATACAACACATGGATAGCATATTTTTTTGGGCAACTTGAAGCCCTTCTAGCCCTGTGGGTATTGCTGCCTGCCTGTATAATTCTAAAAGAAACTAGGGGGCCTATTATCAAGAATGGCGTTACAAATTATCGCCGGAGTAGCGGCAGAAAACTGCTGCTAAAGTGGCGATAATGGGCTTGATAATATGCCCTTGAGAATTCCAATAGAGGTCCATGTTCTGGTGTGAAAATGGGCTTCTATTGGAATTCTCCAGGGCATATTATCAAGCCCATTATTGCCGCTTTAGCGGCAATTTTCTGCCCCTAAACCGGCAATATTTGTAAAGCCGTTCTTGATAATATGCCCCTAAGTATTTTCCAGCTTGGCTGCTGTGCTCTTCTAAAGGCAGCCAAAGTGCAACATTCGACACAATTGCCTGGGAGGCCTATGTAATTGTTGAACCTCAGTACAGGAATATTTTAGAGAAAGTTAAACATTCCCCAAATATTTACAAACAGGTTTGAAATAGTGTAATATAGCTTCTCTGTGCAGACCCTGGGGCTGCTGCCCTAAAGGTACCTCTGCAGACATCCCCCTGCGATGGTAGTGCTCCCCCCTTGATTGAAGAACTCTGACTTAAGTGTACCCTAACACCTCATTCCACATTGTAGATGTTACACCATTGCCCGCAAATCTTTTGGTATTTCCATGTGTAGGACTGTTAAAGTCAACGGGTCTCCTAAGAAGTGCAGAGCTGCCAGGGTTTCAGATTGCTACGTGTAACATTTTCATAATGTTAGTGTCTTATGAGTGACATTTCAACAACTATGACACTTTCTCGCAAGCAAAATCAAGCAAAGAAGATGAGGGAAACCTAAATATCAGAAATCACACCCAGTTAAGCAAGGAGAAACTCTTTAAGAAGTCATTGAATTAAAGTGTGTGACAATACTTCATGACTAGGTAAAGCACTTGGTACATGTTTCATTGAGACTTAGATGTGATCCTAAAATCTTACCAAATAAAACAAAGAAAAACAATTCAAATTTTTCTTTGATTCTTGAACAGCCTGCACTTAATTTGCTTCACAGATATGTGCACTTTCCCACCATATATTTTTGCAAGCCCCTTTGTGAAGCATATGCTGCAAAAAGTACTTTATTTTAACCCGTAGACCCGTTTGGGTACCTGGCCTAATGAAGAACCCAAATCTTGAACAATCAGGGTTGAAACCCACAGCATTGACTTTCAACAAGGACAACAACTTTTTATTTTGAGTCTGGGAGAGGCAGAAAACTGTGACCGTACCCCTAATAGGACTGCACATGCTGCCCACTCTGCACTGATTTCAATAGCCACAGGGCTCTGATCATGAAGGCCAGTTTGCTCTGATTTTCTTTTAGAAATATAACTGTCACCCTACACCCCGGGTACTCATAGTACAGCCCGCGGGCAGCTAGCGGCCCGGCAAGCCTTCCCGGGCGGCCAGCAGACTTTGCAGTACCCGTGTTTTATTAAAACATTTTTAAAGAGTGTCTGCAACCAGCGCGACTATGAGAGACTCTGCTGCTCTGTGGGGGCCCGGGTGATTCATTTCAGCGATAGTCAGAGTGGAGCTGCAGGAGCCTAAGAAGAGGTGAAATACTACATAGCCCCATTAACATGTAAATGGTCTTTTAAAGACATGTGAAGTGCTCTGGTGTGGCTGTGTGTGTGTGTGTGTGCCCAGGAAGCTGTCTCAGCCCTGGCTGACACACAGGCAGAGTGAGATGACAGAGGGGGACAGAGGGAGGGAGGGAGGTAAAGGGAGTGAGAAAGAGGGAGGGAAAGGGAGGGAGAAAGAGGGAGGAAGAGGTAGAGGGAGGGAAAGGGAGGGAGAGTGCGACCGAGAAATAGAGACCGATAAATGGATACCGAGAAATGGAGACCGAGAAAGGGAGACAGACAGAGGGAGGGAGACGAACAAAGGTTGAAGGGCGACAGAGGGAGACAGAGGGAGGGAGATGGAGTGAGGGAGTGAGGGAGACGTACTGAGGGAAGGGGAGTGAGGGAAGGGGAGTTAGGGAGTGAGGGAAGGGAAGGGGAGTAAGGGAAGGGGAGTGAGGGAAGGGGAGTGAGGGGAGGGAGGGAGGGAGTGAGGGGGTGAGGGGAGGGGAGTGAGGGAAGGGGAATGAGGGAGGAAGGGAGGGAAGGAGAGTGAAGGAAGGAGAGTGAGGGAAGGAGAGTGAGGGAGGTAGTGAGGGAAGGGGAGTGAGGGGGGAGTGTGGGAGGGAGTAAGGGAAGGGGAGTGAGGGAAGGGGAGTAAGGGGAGTGAGGGAAGGGGAGGGAGGGAGTGAGGGAGGGAGTGAGGGAAGGGGAGTGAGGGAAGTCCAAGAATGCACAACTGTCTTGACTAAAATGGCAGGAATAGCCAATATGTTATGAATGACATGGAGGCTACTTCGAAGCTGTTTAAAACAAAGTTTTCACCTCTGCTCAAATGGGCATGTTAAACTGCTTTGAAAATTGTGTGCAACAGTTGATAATCCCCAGTGGTTGCTACTGCTAATAGAAAGCCAAAACCAACATCATCACCAGCTCCACACCATCCCTTTTCAAACCGTGCAATGATGTTGGTTTTGGCTTTCCATTAGCAGTAGCAACCACTGAGGATTATCAAATAAAGATTTATTGATGATGATAGTAGGTCTGCAGTCGCACCCTCTGAAGTGGTCTAGCAGCTTCATGCGAAGCGTCTTACCTGAGAAATCACTGACATAAATTCAATGTAAAACAAGTTAAAAGGATGGTTTCCTGGGACATTTTTCAAAAAAAAAAAAAATCAGTGACATGTTGAACACAAAAAAATAATGATTGTTTGCATAGTGATAGGTGTAGTCCCTCCTACTTAATTGTAAAAGACAAACCAGATTGTGAGAAACACACAAGCACTGTACTCACTCTGGACATGGGACTGATCTCAAAAGTTCTGCAGCCTTCTTGCTCTTTACATCGAATAAGACTAGGAGCATTATAAGTTCTATAATAGGCTGCTATCACATGCCAGACGTGCGCTATATGGCTGACAGTACAAATACAGGCTTGGGTTTGCAAAGGCTGCTCTGTGGGATGATGACATATGTAAGTGAAGAAATAAGCAATGTATGGGGTACCATTGCAGGGACCACGTTCTGGCTAGAAAGCTTCCCTTCTGTAACATTCATGTGCTCTCCGCCTCAGGCGCTGATATAATGAGTAGCCAAAGGGCTTGTGCGGGCAGAATCTGAACCACTGAAAATGAAATCTGTGGAGCACCGTGAGTCAAAGATCAAATGCAATTGGAGCTAATTAGGCCTATGTGCAGGCACAGACGGTTGAGCACTTTATCAAAGAGATAATCCAAACTCATAGTAAGCGTATCAGGAAATATATTGGTTACGATATTTGCACACTTACAAAATCTAATTACAAGCAATAACATGCTCACATTTTAAAACAAGCCTCATATCGGCCGTCTCCTGCCTGACTGAACATCTTCCTGGGTCCAGTATAAAGCAGTGCAGCCAATCAGCAGGAAGAATGCTCACTCTGCCCTTGATGGGAACATCATCCACAATACCACAACATGCTAATTCAAGGCTGTGGTGAGGGTAAGGGGGAATCATCTGCAGCAGCGGCGGAAGCGTTAAGGTAGCAGAAACATAGTAAACTGGGCGCATCAATGGTAACAATCGAGGTGATTTATATAGGACTGAAAAAGTGCAGGCCAGCACTGAAAGCCAACAGCACAGAATGGATCCAGCGTGGGTGAATGATCACCACGTTGCAGGACGGCCCTGTAACACCCAGGAAATAGGTGCCCCCCCCGCTCCCCCTCCACCTGCCCTGCGGAGCCACATCTTGAGGCACTTAAATTTTGAGGCTAGATTCCTTACTGGCAGTGCAGCAATGCGCAGATAAAGCAATGTGCGCAAGGATGCTTTTAGGCGGCCAATGTGATAAAAACCTCCGTTACGGCCGAATATCTGTCCAACGTTCCCCCCCTTCGAGAAAGCCCTCTTACCTGTGCAGTCCTTCAGCAGTCCTTCACAGCAAGGCGACGGGGAAACGTACGAAAGCCTTCACAGGAAACCAGGGAGGAAAGGCAGCAAAGGTGAAATGCAGGGACATCGTGTTGTGATTACGAGTGTCCCTTCCAGGACACCGTACGCCCTGTGCCTACGTCACCAGCTGTCTCTGGAATGTTGACAGATGACAGCTGGTGGCAGGCCAGGCAGGTCGGGCGCTCCGGTGGCGGAGCACGTGTGTTGCTGTACCAGAATAAAGTAGCTTTGAACAGCTAATTATTGTCGGTGGATTCTTAACAAAGTTGGCGACGAGGACACCAACACAGGAACCCACGCACCACGGCTTAAAGAGGAAAAAAAACGTGAGTGAAAAAAAACTGGGTAAATGAGAAATAACTTGAAGAAAAAAAATATTAAAGTTAAACAAAGCATTTGAATATAACAGCAGTGAGAACGTGAAGTATAAACTTCAAGTGACTGGAAAAAACATGAGTCAGAGCGATAATTAAAATTGAAATAACTTTGAAGTTAGAAGCACTTGTGTCCCTAACGAATGAAGATTACTGAGGCATTTTTGTTTATGTTCGACGAGCCTAAGGAGAGACAATTGCCGGTTGAATCAATCAGCTGTTGACAGAACGCCAAAATCTGTCAGTTAACAGCTGAGCGCGCATCTCCTCATCAGTGCGCCTCTAGCTGACTGGAAAGCGCGTTTACGTCACGCGCAGGCGGCCATTTCAAAGAAGGGAATTCGAGGCATTGAAAGAGGAGTGCATTACCGGCAAAGGAAACGAAGGTGTATGACTAGCATAATGAACACGATGAACATAAAAAAAGGAATTTACAGAATAGAAGAGGCTTCACTACAGCTGTAATTGCGATCTGTATGACAATACAACTACGGGAAAAAAAAAAATAACAGTGCAATACTGCCACCTGCTGGAATAAAACGAAATTTACTTTGAGATAAGGGAGGAATACACAGGAACATAACCAGTGTGTGTATATACACTTTAACCGACAATGAATTTTAATTGTTTTTTTGTCTTAAATCGAAAACACTTTTTTTGGTTTAGCTCACTTTCAATTTATCATCACCAAATATTTATTCCGCACGTTTTTTTATGTCTATAATTGGTCATCTAAAATATTAATGCTGTAAATATACTCCAGCATACTGCAATTTATAAATGCATTCACAGATATTTAAGTAAAACTTGAGTGGTTCTCAGGGAGCCAACTCTTCTATTTCCATCTTATTTGTAGTTTGGCCTGTATTGGTAGATTGTATTTAAACGTGTGTCAGGTGATTACCTGTGTCATGTGATCAAGCGCTCTGTGAAGCGCGAAACGCGTCGTGATGACTATGGGAACATTACTTGCTGAATAAATCATCTTTGCACTGAATTTTGGGTTCGAGTCCGTCTTTGCCAGCTGACTGAGAGCTCTGCGCTACACCGGATTATTCCTGGAATGTGAAAGCCGTTTCTTTCTCTTGACGGCTTTTCGACGAACCCCCTCTCAACTAAAGGGCCGCAGCGATATCAAGAGGATTGTTTTCCTTCGGAAACCGCCAAGGATCTCCGGAAGGAGAAGGACTGCGGAACCCCCCTGACTAATTGAATCTACACGGAATACCGGAAGACGAACCGGGACGCGGCTGTATCGGAGGAAACAGCAGGGTTCTGTTGAACGTCTGAGGTACATGTTAAGGATTGTAAAGTTGTATATACAGAGGGTGAGAGGTTGTGCAAGGCTTACACACTAATCGGGATACTAAAGAACTTCTGAAAACCCGTCGTGTGCACATTTAAAGCCCTAATTGAAGCAGCGTAATTGCTAGTGTTTTCCCGCCATGTCATCTGACACAGTTCAAGAAAGAGAGAGTGCGGCTTTAAAAATGTTAGATGAAAAACAATCGGAACCACCAAAGGAGAGTGCTGCAGCAAATATAAATAAGGAGTCGAGCAGTTCCATCAAAGATAAATTCAAACTCTTGGAGAAAAAAAGCCGCGCTGAACAGAGCAAATGGTGGGAGGCGCGATCATTAAAAATGTACCTAGATGTAAATCGAGTGCCGCGTGGGTTGCGCAGTCTTTTAGCGCCCACATATGACAAACCAAACCCCACCTTAATGCGCGAATGGGCTGACTGCAACCTTGAAAATTCCAAAAGACTTATGGTAATTTTAGTCAAACATGCAGAATTGGACAGAACCAAACTGTTGGAGGAAATTAACAAAATTGATGAAGAAATCGAAGCCCTTAACGATGTGGATGAAGCGACTAAACTAAGAAAGGAAATGTGCATCAGATTAAAAAAGGAGGAAGACATCATTAAGAATCGTAAAACCTATAAATTCTTTAGAGACAAGACTGATTATGAGACAGGCCAAATTTTTACTTTCTCTAGAAAATACGAGGTCCTAAGGAAAAATAAACAAGCAAACAAACAAGGAGCTACCACTACCAAAAAAACGAATACTACCACTGAAAAAAATGCTACTGGATCATCCATGTCTGAGGATAGTTCCAATCCTGATAGTGACCAGGAGAAGGATGAACAGGCAAGGGCAGCTGGACCTAAAAACACATTGGATGAAGAGCTGGCCCTTTTTTGCGAGGACAGAAGACAAACCTTGCGACCTCGGACAAGACAACAACACTACGCCGCGCAAAAAACATCAAACGACGAGAGCGGAGAAAAGCAAACAAACACAGGCGCAAATTGGAAAAACAAAAAGAGAGGAGGGTGGAACAAAAAGTAATCGCTCCCATGGATGTTGATAAAACCATTGTCAACCTCGCTGACATAGAACTCAGTGAAAGAGAGAAAGAAATTCTGAGCCTGGGCCTAACCTATTGTCCAAAAAGAGACTTTAATTATGTCAATATGAGATTGGATGTCTACAAAAGTACTAGAAAACTTAAACTTAAAAAATATTTTACTATGAACAAATTTGAAAATGCACAAACACCTTTTCCAACAAATAAAGAAAACAGCGCCAGCCAAGCAACAGTGGCACTAATGGGAGAACTGGCAGAAATGTGGGGGTCAAGTACACCCCACGACAATGAACAAACTGTATCTTTGTCTGGTAGTGAAAGTCTCAATTCATCTGCAGACCAACGGATAAAGAAACCTCTAACTAGTTTTAGAGCGAAGTCTACATATACTCCTATCATGCTCAAGGACTCCATAGATTTATTTCACGAACAAGTCACCAACCAATTGAAAGATCTGAATACCAGAATACACAGAGGCAAACATAAATATAATAAAGAAATAGCGGACTACAGGGCCCTTATCTCCAAACTACAGAGCAATCGAAATGTAATCATCAGAGCATCAGATAAAGGTGGGAACATCGTGTTACTCCAGAGAGAAATGTATGTGAAGGAAGCACTTCTACAACTAAATGACAGAATGTGTTATACCAGATTCTCTAGTGCAGAACTTAAAAATATGTACTCAAACTGCTATAGGAATCTTTCCAAATGGAAATCAAAAGGCCTTATCACCAAACAGGAGCACAAATTCCTACTAAATGATTACCCTGTGGTACCGACTATATACTTTTTGCCCAAGCTGCATAAAAATCACACAAACCCCCCGGGACGTCCTATCATTTCAGCTAGGAACAGCTGTCTGGAACATATGTCTCAGTATGTGGATTTTTTCTTGCAGGGGGAGGTCAAAAAACTCCCATCATACGTCAGCGACACTAGTGATTTTTTGAACAAGATAAAAAATATCCAGTGGCAGGAAAACTACATACTTATTGCTCTGGACGTTTGCTCGTTGTATACTAGCATCGTACACACTGATGGACTAAATGCTCTTGACTACTACCTACAGAGATCCCTACCCAATATGCCTGAGCATAGGATAATGTTGTTGGAAATGGTCAAAATGTGTTTGAATAACAACGTTTTCATGTTTAATAATCTTATGTACAGGCAGTTGCGGGGTGTGGCCATGGGGGCCAGCTTCTCCCCCAGCTACGCATGTCTCCACATGGGCTGGTGGGAGGAGATGGTCCTCATGGATTCACACTCAACAACTATGCGGGCCCAGGTAGTTACCTGGCTACGCTTTATTGATGATCTCTTTGTGATCTGGAAGGGGGATATGTCATCAGCAGAAAATTTTATCTCTGACCTCAACAACAACAGTCTAAACCTCCAGTTCACAGCCACATTGAGCAAATCGTCCATTACATTTCTTGATACTGAGGTGTTTATAGAACAGGATAAGATAGAGACTAGATTACATCGCAAGACAACAGCCGGTAACTCTACTCTTCACGCTACCAGTTCCCACATTAAGCACCTCATAAACAGCATTCCCTATGGCGAGATGCTACGCCTTAAAAGGATACACAGCAGGCAAACTGATCTAGATTTGGCACAGAGGGACAGCAAAACAAGATTTCTGGCCAGAGGGTATTCCCCCAAAATCATAGATGCAGCAATCCTAAAAGCTAATCAGAAAGACAGATCTATTCTATTGGTTGGGAACTCATCTCTAATAACAGCCTCTGAGGATACCGCCATTACAAATTGTGAATTCAGATTTATTGTACAGTACAATGCCCAATATAAGGAGATAGCTGAAATCATCTGTAAGAACTGGCCATTAGTCCTGAGTGACCCAGTGATAGGGAGGGATCTCCCTAAGAGACCCAGTATAACGTACAGTAGAGGGCAGTCGATGAGGGATGAACTGGTCAAAACCAGCCCTGAGGTACTGGAAGAATCAACTTGGTACTTAACCCATGCAGGCTTTTACAATTGTAAAGTCTGCAAAGCATGCCAACAAGCTATTAACAAAAAGAGCTACCATTCCCCCTTTGACAGCAGGGAACATAAAATCACCAAATTATTAACATGCAAGACGGAATTTGCCGTCTACGTGTTAATATGTCGCTGTAATCTGCTGTACGTTGGGAGCACTAAGCTCCCAGTACACAAAAGAATTTTGCAGCACCTTCGGGCAATTGGGAATCAGGATAACACTTATCCTGTAGCGAGGCATTTTAAGTTAAAACACAACTCCAGAAGTAGTGACCTCAGATATTATGTGATTGATTGTGTACAGGCCAGTAGGAGAGGAGGCAACAGAGAAGACAAACTACGCCGCCTCGAGACGCAATATATCATTGAGCTTAATACCAAGCACCCCTCAGGTTTAAATATCACAGAGGATTTATACACCTGCCTATGATAAAAATGTACAGATAATATGAATATCCCTTAACATATAATATACTCAAGTACCTTATGGGCCTCCTCAACATACAGAAATATTTTAGATTATTTATATCCTTTTGTACTTTTTTACCATACATATCAAATAATTGTTATTTCAACAAATCTATTTATTTGAAGATCTTAGGCATGTGATCCATACTCATTTATTTCAGCCTTTTTATATAAAAACAACCATTTTAAGGTTTTTATAGGTTCATGTATGAATTAGGAATGGTCTTATGTCTTTTAGATCACTGGGCCATCTTTGGTATATTGTACAAATGATTTTACATGAATGATGTTATATATTTTTCTCTAGTACTGTACATAATGTCCATGTTATCACTGGTAGGACGACAAGCACTTGGGCATTATCATGTATTTTACAGAGATTATTTTTTTACCTATTGTGCATTATCGCTGCTACTAGTGGAGAATATGTCCTCAGAAATTTTGGAAGCTGTCCAGGTACTTTGCATTAGCACTTTATAGCACTCTCCATGACTTTTAAGTCTGCACATATTACTGGGCATTGTATGAACATGTGGGGCTCCACATGGGTACTTGCCACAACAGTAGGGTTCCTTTGACAAAAGTATTATACTGATATGATTACTAGAACTCGAACATCACAGAAAATCGCACTTTAACCGACAATAAATTTTAATTTTTTTTTGTCTTAAATCGAAAACACTTTTTTTGGTTTAACTCACTTTCAATTTATCATCACCAAATATTTATTCCGCACGTTTTTTTATGTCTATAATTGGTCATCTAAAATATTAATGCTGTAAATATACTCCAGCATACTACAATTTATAAATGCATTAGCAGATATTTAAGTAAAACTTGAGTGGTTCTCAGGGAGCCAACTCTTCTATTTCCATCTTATTTGTAGTTTGGCCTGTATTGGTAGATTGTATTTAAACGTGTGTCAGGTGATTACCTGTGTCATGTGATCAAGCGCTCTGTGAAGCGCGAAACGCGTCGTGATGACTATGGGAACATTACTTGCTGAATAAATCATCTTTGCACTGAATTTTGGGTTCGAGTCCGTCTTTGCCAGCTGACTGAGAGCTCTGCGCTACACCGGATTATTCCTGGAATATATATATATCTATATATATAAGTAGAAAACTCATGGCTTCAGGGTATTTATGGAACTTGACTCCACCTCAAGCATTTCTTCCAGGAAAAGGGGAACCTGAAGTAAAATGGGAAGAATGGAGAGAATATTTCTTAAACTACATTTCTAACTTTGAGGATGATGATGATTTCAAGGCAGAGAAAAAGTATAAAATACTGCTTCACAGTCTGGGAGCTGGGGGAATTAAAGTATTCAAGAGTATTAATAAAAAGACTAGGGGAGAAGGTGAAAAGGATGTGTTCGAGAATGCTATTGATGACCTGAACACCTACTACAAACCAACAGTATGTGTGGGGGTAGACAGGTACAAATGTTTCCACAGAAAACAAGGCAAGGAGGAGTCAATTGATGACTATGTCGCAGCATTAAAAAACTTAGCAATAATCTGCCGTTTTGGGGACTTACATGATGAATTAATAAGGGACTAAATTGTAATGCAAGGTTCAAACAGCAACATCCAGGACAACCTGTGGGCAAAGGGAGAATATCCCCTACAGAACATAATAGACATCGCAAAGAAAGCGGAACTAACAGGAAGGTGCGCCAAGGCTGTAATTCCAGAAAACAATGAAAAGAAAGAAGGTGGAACAGTAAATAAAGTGACTGAAGTAAAAAAAAACAACAAGACAGGCCAGACCTTCAGCAGCTACAAACCGGTGTGAGGAAGAGCACAATACAGTGACAGACGGCGCTGTTACAGATGTGGGATCACAAATCACATGGCTGATGATAGAAGATGCCCAGCACATGGTGCAAAGTGCACTAATTGTGGATTAATTGGACACTTCCAAAAAGTGTGCTACAGACGGGGTGCGAGCAAAATTAAAATGGTAGAATGTGAGGAACCTAACAGTCGAGAGACTACTGAGGATAAAGAAGAAGATCTATTTACACTCAGTATCGAGGATGAATGCGTGAAGAGCGTAGAAAACAAAAAGCGTAAAAGAACCAGAAAAACAGTATGTGAGATGACAATAGGTGGAATTGGAATCAGCATAGTAGCGGACTCCGGATCTTCGTATACAATTGTAAACAATGAGGTATGGAAAGAGAAGTTTGAACCTCGCTTAGGTAAACATCTAGACAAAGCAGACATCAAAATTAAGACATTCAACAATGACCCAATCGAAGTCTGCGGATTTAGAAAATTGAAATTTGCCTTCAAGGGAAGAGAAGCGGTTTGCAAACTCTATGTGTCAGCAGTAGGACCGTCAGTTTTGGGCTGGATGGACCAAGGCGACCTGGGAATAAAACTTGACCCCACCAAGGCAGACCCAGTTCTAATAGTGGATAACAATGAGAGTTACAGTAAAACCTTACTAGAAGAATTCCCAGGAGTCTTCAATGGCAAGATAGGGGCACTAAAAGGATATGCACACAAAATTGTTCTAAAGAGGGATGCAGTACCTGTGATGCACAAAGTACGTAATTTGGCCTTTTCAGTAAATGAAGAAGTGAAGGAACAACTTGACAAACTGCTCAAGGTGGGTGTAATTGACCATGTGGAAGCATCCGAATGGGTCGCACCTTTGGTCGTAGCGAAACGGGCAAATGGCAGTTTAGATTGTGCATCGACCTACAAGACCTAAACCGCAACATAGTAGTAGAACAGTATCCGTTGCCTAGAATCAACGAAATGCTAGCCAGAACAAAAGATGTGAGGTGGTTCTCTACTATAGATTTGAAGGCCGCCTATCACCAGGTACCTCTCCACAGAGAGAGTAAAAATCTTACCACATTCGTGACGCTTTTTGGGTGCTATCGCTACAACAGAGTTCCTTTTGGCCTGGCATCAGCCGCTGCCATGTTTCAAAGACTAATGCAGAACATCTTTGCAGACCATCCAGACTTGCTAATGTTCCAGGATGATATCCTCGTCATGGGAAAGACTCATAAAGAACACGACGATAAGGTACATCAAGTTCTGGAAACACTAGCTGCAAAGGGTTTGACGGCGGAGCACAAGAAATGCAAGTTCGCATGTCGCAAGGTGAATTATCTGGGGCATGAAATATCGGGAGAAGGTATAAGTCCCAAAAAGGAACTGTTGGAAGCCATCAATGATGCACCTGAACCAAAAAACAGAGAGGAACTGAGGTCCTTCCTAGGATTAATTGAATTTTATGCGAAGTTCATAAAGAACTTTTCACACAAGACCTACCCACTGAGGAAACTGATAAAAGCAAGGAACAAGTACATTTGGAGTGACGAGTGTCAGAGTACTTTCGCAGAGCTGAAGAAAGATTTATGTTCTACTGTTCCATTACAAGGTTTTGATCCCAGACTTCAGAATGTCATAACAACAGACGCTAGCTGCAAAGGTTTAGGAGCTGTACTATCACAAAGAGAGGTTAATGGAAAGGAGTGTACAATTGCCTTTGCCTCACGCTCCTTGACCCCGAGTGAGGAAAAGTTTTCGGTCATAGAACGGGAGGCATTGGCGTGCATATGGGCGCTGGAACACTTTAGACAGTTTGTCTGGGGTGGCAGGGTTATTCTTCGCAGCGACCACAAACCTTTGACAAAAGTATTCACTACTAAAGGATTGTACAATGCGTCACCTAGGTTGGCGCGATTGTCCATGAAATTACTGGAATACAACTATGTTGTGGAATATGTACCTGGGATAAGGAATGTTGTGGCAGACTTTTTAAGTCGCAATCCATTGCCAGGACGTGAAATCTGCAATGATAATGATGAAGAGAGTGTCGCAAGCATAAAGGGAGAACTAGAGGGAATTTCGCTCGAAGAGTGGAGTGTTGAACAGGACAATGACAAGACCTTGTGTGAGGTAGTTGAAATGGTAAAAAAAGGTTGGGGTTCTAAGAGTATCTTAACAGAGAAGATAAAACCCTTCTGGGAAGTAAGAGATGAACTATCCATAGAAGATGGGTTGTTGTTAAGGGGGGGAAAAGTAGTACCACCCACGACACTAAGAGGAAGGATGATGAACATTTGCCACGAAGGGCATTTAGGAATAGCAAAAACCAAGAACAGGGTTAAGAACAGTTACTGGTGGCCAGGGGTAAGCCTGGAGGTTGAAAGGGTTGTTAGGGACTGTCCCTCATGTTTAAACTCTGACAAAACACAAGTGACCCTTAGGCCGCCATTGCAACTCATTCCCTGCCCAACCATGCCGTGGGAGAGAGTAGGGATAGACATCATGGGACCGGTTGTGGACAATGAGGAACACGTTTACATGGTTGTCCTCATTGATCACTTCTCCAAGTGGCCAGAAGTCAAATTCTTAACCCAACCCGACGCGGTCAATGTGGTTAAATTTATTGACAAAGTATTCACGAGGGAAGGCCTTCCTACGACCATAGTCAGTGACAATGGCCCACAGTTTACCTCAGACACCTTTAAAAGTTACATTCTAAGAAACAAAGTGTGTCACAAAACTACATCTGTGTACCACCCTGCCGGCAATGGAGCGGTGGAGAGGTTTAACAGAGTCATTAAAGGGATTATTCAGTTGGCTAGTAACAACAACAAGAAATGGAGGCAGGAGGTGTGCAAAACAGTGTGGGCATATCGCATCACACCGTGCAGTACCACTGGCCACAGCCCATTTGAACTGATGCGAGGTAGAACACGTTTGTGCAAAGATAATGTAGGATGGGCCAAGGCAGCAAAAAGAGTTCACTGGTCTGCCAAGCAAGTTGAGGAGAAGTTTAAATTGGCACAAGCTAACTGCAAGAAAAGGTACGATGAGAAACATGGATGCAGACCCTTGAGGTTGGGGAAGTAGTGAGGGTGAAGAAAAGTGGACTTGTAGGCAAGGGCAGCAACAGATACACAGAGCCATTGGCAGTGCAGATGGTGTATTGCAATTCAGCCTTACTCAGTGACGGCAAGGTGTGGCATTTCTCTGCCCTATCACCATGCAGAAACATAACAGAGAGACCTGAGGGTGTGGCCAGAGAACAGACACAAGGCTTAGACAGAGCATGTTTGGAATGGTCAGATGTAGAGGTTGACGTAGAACCTCAAGCACCCGACACCACCGGGTTACCTAATCTTGAAGTGGGCAATACTTTTTCCAATCAAAGTGAGCCGGGTAGGACAGATGCCAGCAGGATAAGTAGGAGGTTACCATCCCCGCAGGTTACTTACCGTGCATCTAACCTAGCCACCAGTAGAACAGGAAGGAGAATATTACCACCAATTAAATTGTCAGATTATGTTTGCGACTAGCATTGGAATGTATATTTAAACAATGACTGTGACCGGTTTATTGCGCAGCTCTCCTTTGTATTTTCTTTCCTACTTTTTCAACCCTTCCATCTTCTTCTTCTTCCTTCTACCTTCCTTCCCTTGCCCCCTCTTCCCATGTTCTTTCTTCCTTCTCTTCCCTACCTTATTTATTTTCTTCACTCTAGGAGGAAGATGTGTTGTGATTACGAGTGTCCCTTCCAGGACACCGTACGCCCTGTGCCTACGTCACCAGCTGTCTCTGGAATGTTGACAGATGACAGCTGGTGGCAGGCAAGGCAGGTCGGGCGCTCCGGTGGCGGAGCGCGTGTGTTGGTGTACCAGAATAAAGTAGCTTTGAACAGCTAATTATTGTCGGTGGATTCTTAACACATCGTAGGAAAGCCTTCACAGGAAACCAGGGAGAAAAGGCAACAAAAGTGAAATACAGGAGCTTTATGCTTGCAAATTTCGAGGCACTTCCTTAAATTTCAGCTGCTGCCCCCTCATTGGTGGAACGTCAGTGGTGATGTTCCTACATACTGATTGGAGAAAGTGGGAGCAGCATCCAATCAAAAACCCGTATTTCCAATGGGGCCAGTGGCGGCTGGTGACATTTGAAATTGGCGAGGCGTAAAATTGGCGGTGGAGAAAAGTCCATACAGGAACAAACACCAGAGGCTATTAGAATGTTAGAGAAAAGTTGGCCGGTGATTTCATAATATGCCCCACACGAGATAACAGTCCTGCAAACTTCCCACACACTCACACATGGACTTCCCAGCAGTTTCTCAGCAGTACAAAAGAAAATCTGCAACTGCCTCAGGTTTCCATGCTCGCCCTTGACAACCATTGTCCATTCCAAAAATGCAGAACTCTCTACCCCTGCAAACCCGTGAAACAGCAAGCTCAGATTTCCTTCTATGTATTCATTGTTTTGTAGTTTTATATAACAAAAACTCAACCCGAAGGTATCAGGGCGCTTTACACGAGCACCAGTTGCGTTACACAAGGACACGTCCATTTTGTTAGGCACAGGGAGATTAATCGATTTGCCCAGAATCACAGGATGTTGAGGCGACACCGAGACTCTAACCGAGTTCCCCAGCTTCGAGGTTGAATCTCTAGCCGTTAGGCCACATCCATTCCATGCGGGTACCCAGAATCTGCCAAGTTTCTGCTATTTATCCATCAGACTTCCTTGTTACTTGCATATAAAGTGCAACTAGAACTCTGTGTGTGAGTGGGCACTCGTCCAACACCCTCAGATTCCATGGTCCATCCCCTTCCACGTTGTGGCCCAGAGCATCCTGCAGCCCATAATTCCAAGCGCCCAATACCTCCAATTGGTTCACGTCTGGAGACCAAGGAGCTGTCTTGATGGATGAATGTGCTATTGAATTCCGATACTCTCATATCTGAATTTGCGGCTTGCTGCTTAAATATTTTTGTTTAATTATTCAATAATGTACGTTAATATGAGCTTGAGTGCGTTTATATATTCTTTTAAACAAAGGGAAAAGTCAATAAACTAAAACAGGCCTGAGCTCTGGGAATATTTATACATTGCCGCCTGTGTTAAAAAGAGAAGCTTGTACTCTATGCAGTGACATTAGACAGCTCCTAAAAGTACTTATTTTTAGAAAGGTAACACGAGAACAAACTCAGCAACAGGGAGTT
Source organism: Lissotriton helveticus (assembly GCF_964261635.1). Taxonomy (NCBI): domain Eukaryota; kingdom Metazoa; phylum Chordata; class Amphibia; order Caudata; family Salamandridae; genus Lissotriton; species Lissotriton helveticus. The sequence goes on along the minus strand of NC_136067.1, from coordinate 889,202,280 downwards.
TCACAATTTCTGTCTTCAGTAATGTGGTGATTCTGAATATTTATGTAAGTTTGGAGATATGTTCCTAGGAGCTGAGAACACCTCTGCGCTCGCGGTGTTTCCGAATCCATTAGCCTTATCCCACACACTTACACATGGAAAAGACAGCACATAAAGTAGGGGTACAAGCTTAACAGACTCAGAATAATAAAATAAATATAAAAAACTTACCTTGGCTTCCCGCGCTGACTCCTGACTCGAGTCCCGAGACTGCAGACTCCCGCCGTCCTGGATTTTGAATGCCGCCGCTGCCTCTGACGTGGTGTGGGCTCTCGTCACTGAAGGCTGCAGGCAGCCTCCCTCCCCTCCATGGCAGCCGGCGCTGATTGGTTCGGCCGGCTGCCCTAACCGCGTCATTTCTCCTAGTCTGCGTCCTGCAGAACGGGGAGTGGGAGGTGACTTGGGGGAGCGGCTTGCCCACTGTTGCTAATACTGTCTGTTTGGACAGCCTCTCAGGCTGTCCAAACAGTTAGTATTAACAACAGTGGGCAAGCCACTCCCCCCTGCCCTGAGGCTCGAATAACCAGGAAGTTCTGCTGACTGCTTTCTCGCCGTGCGAGAAGGGCAGGCAGAAACAAATGGTAGTTATAAATAAATAACTACCATTTGTTTCTGCCTTCTTCTCGCACGGCGAGAAAGCAGGGGGGGCGGCGCCCAAACACCCCCATGGAAGAACCGCCACTGTTCTAGCCGCACTGAGTCTTGTGTGTTTTTGAGCGATCCGAGCAAAACTAGGACCTATGAATTTGCGTGACCGCATTTTAATGCGGTCATGGGGGGTAATTATCGAAATGCGTTAGTTTAATGCTTGATGCCTGGCACAGCTGAATTGCCCGTGGGACCTGGCCCTCCCAGGAGCTTGATTGTTTTTTAAAAAATAATTTCAGCCAGATTTGTGCTCCCAGCGTGAATTCTGCCCAAAATATTTTTTTTAAATGCCTTTTTTGGACTTGGGTCTCCTTATGGGACCTCCTAAGCAGGTCTATGGGGTCAGGGTGTTTCTACCCTGCCCCCTTTTCTTGTTTTTTTAATATATTTTCTACTGTTTTCTTGTGACTCGGTTACTGAGTCACAAGACGGCTGCCAACACTCCAAACCAGAATTAAGCTTGTGCATGGGAGGATCCACAAATCCTCCTCGGTGCTCAAATATCAATATTTTTATTTTTAAAATTCCTCAGGAACTACTGAATGGATTTACATTTTTTTTTTAAAACACACTTTCTGGACCATGGCCTACCTTTCTGCCAAATTTGCTGTAATTCCGTTCAGCAGTTCGGGCTGTGGCTTTGTCTAACGTTTTTTATGGAAATTAACATGGGGAAAATGTGTTTTGGGACCCCCTTTTTTCCTCGGCCCCTGCTTGACGAATAACCCCCAAACTTTCAAGACAGGAGCTGACCTTAGCTGGTCATTAGTTTGAAAAATGTAGCGAAGATTCGTCAAACGGTAACAACGATATTGGCAAAAGAAAAAACACTTTTTGAATAGAAACAAGGTCCTAACTGTACCTACCTACAGGCGATCACCAGTAGGTACTATATATATATATATATGTATATATATATATATATATATATATATATATATGTATGCCGAAACACATCCTGTTTCTGTGAAATAAAACAGAAGATTTTAAACTTACCACGCGAGTGCGACTATTTCTTCAATTGTTTGGGGAAATCTTTGGAGCCGATAGATATATATATATAATTGTCATGAAATCCTTACCAAATGTAATAAACTTTTTACATTGTCCTTACACTTTACCTAGAGAGATCTATGCCATGAGTGTCAAGTCTCCCCCTATGGTAAAAAAGTTTATGTAACTAAAACAAAATATAGAAACCTTAAATTAATTTATATATATACTAAATTGAATGAAAGTTATTTTTCTGAAGTTCAAAAAAAATACCAACCTATAGTAAAGAAACATATTTCTTTATTATGCACTAATACATATTAAAAGTGATGTATACAGTTATTTAAAAGTAATTTATTCACATTGTATTAAAATATTAATATTACATTAACTTATAAATTCAATATGTTTGTACAAATATTTTACAAATAAATTATATGCATTATTTGTAGATTTTTTTTAAAACATTAAATTATATTTGTAATTATTTTAAATACTTTAGTCTAATTTAACACTGTTTGTTATGTTTTTTTTGTATTTTCTTTGTGAGGGTATTACAGTAACGGTGGTTGGCCATGTGTGATGCTGGAGTTACTCCAGCTCTGAGCTAAAGCAATTTACTTCTGTCTTGGGTACTTTTGTGGCTATAGTTACTTTAGTGGTGCAATTTGTACATGGCAATGGGCTCACTCTTTTGTATGTGGATGCATGTCCCTCCTGAAACCCCTACCTAACCTTCATTAAAATCCTCCTTAGTACTCCTTTAACCCTTCCCATTTAGTTGTTAGCACTTCCCTTTTCCAGCCACTGCCCCTGGTCTTTCCCACATTAACTACCAAGTGGTAAATGTACGTGTGAGGATCTCCCCATAGAAAAGACCGGTGAGGTTGAGGTGGAGGTTTCCGCTCGTAGGTTTTGTGAATATCATTTTGTAGTAATTTAGTAGACTACTCTAGTACTACAAGACATACTACAAAATGCAGTTTGTGAACAGGCCCTGTAGACTATTTCAGGGTGTCAAAGACCTTTGAGCACTCTGCTGTCCAGATGACCTTCTTTGGCTTTTTCATTGAAGACGGTTTTGTGAAAGGTGCAGTAAAGTTTCAATACCTCTTGACAAACCTACGGTAGTTTCCCCAAGGCTATAAATAGGCCTTCACCTGAGACTGGTTCTTTAGAGGTTCCTTGGCCATTATAGGTTGCATGTCAGACTGAAGAGTCAGATTGTTTCCCCAGCAACTTGGTGTCATTGGTACACCGCAGAACACTGCTCTATCTGACATCTACTGGGCTTGATACTCAGGTATGCTTCCTGTAAAGCCTGAAGCACATCCTTTAGGTGGCCCATGGGGTATTGTTACCTGTAACTGTAGACTGCCATGTTATCCAAATATTCAGCACTGAAGCCTTCCAGCCCTGACATGGCCTGCTGTATATTTTCCCAATATTAGATAATTTTCTTCTTTGCTTGGTGACACTGACATTTCCATTCATTTGTATGCCAATGATAAACTGCTACCGGATTTACATCAATCAATCTATAAAGGCAAGCTAACTATGGGGTCCATTAGGCGCCATCCTCTCGGGGGCAGGCACCGTCCGCCACAAGGGCAGAGGAACCGTGCCCCCAATTAGGATGCACCCGCCACAGTGGCGGGTGCATCCCGCATTTTTAACATTGCGGCGGACGGTGCTTGAAGCATCGGCCGACGCAATGCGAAAAAGGCACGTTGTACATTTCAATGCACAACATGACAGGCACCGCGCGGTGCCTGTTATGTTGTTCATTGAAATGCTGGGGGGTACCATAGGTACCCCCATTTGCACCCCCACCCCACCTTCACCCTGGGCGCCCGCAACAGGCCCCCAAAGCAAAGACCGTATGCCTTTTCGTGGTGGCTTTGCCGCCACAGAAGGAAAGGCATACCCCGCAGCCTATCCTAATATGGCTGGCGGTAGACCTTTTTCGCCGCGGTCGCAAGGTGACCACGGCGGAAAAGCAGCGAACGGTCTTTCCGTCTGCCGCGGTCCCCCCCGCCATACTAATATAGCGGGAGGGAATTCGGGAATGGATGTCGAGCGGATTGCCTCCGCCAGGCCGGCGGTGGCTACCACCAGCCTGGAAGTGGCAATCCGCCCGACATCGTAATGGGCCCCAAATCTGCAGAATATGCAGCCAAAAATAATCTTCAAATACATTCCCAAAAACAAAAACTCCGTGCTTAGGCCACCTTTTAACATACCCTGTAGGGATGGAGGTATAAAGAAACATGATTTAGAGGTTATCTTGGAATTACTTTGGCAAATAATGTATCCTTTAAGTCTTGTACCCTTATTCAGAAGGCTAGTGTGAATTGGACCGGACTTGGCTTGTTACAGGCGTTTTTTTAAATCATCTGGCAAGTGTGATGATGTTAAGATACTGTTTAAAGTACATGCAGGTAGAATTTAATCAATTCTATTGCACGTTGCTGAATGTTTAAGCTATCATTAATTAGTGAGTGCGGGAAAAATGGAATGGCTACATTACCAATGTTTTCATTAAGGGCATTTCTGTAGACCTAGGACCTGATTACGACTTTGACGGTCAAAGCCGTCTGCCGCCTGCCAGATTAGAAGTTTTCTCCTGGTCTCGTGGGTGGTGCTATGGCAGTCCTCAGGCAGTGAGCCTCAGAAAAGTACTGTAATGGGATTGCCAAAGCATGTACCTGCACGGAACAAAATGCACAATGTTGTGCATTTTGTTCCGTGCAGTAACATGGGGGTGTATACAGACAGGGGGCACACCATGCACCCCCCTGCATGCACCCCGTTCACAGAGGCAGTATGGGGCCCTGCAGTTTCCTCAAGGCCACCATTTTCAGGGCGGGCACACCGCCATGAAAAGGAGGGCAGTGAGGAAACTCATAATATGATTGGTGGTACAGCAGCGGCACCGCCATTATATTATGGCCTCTGAGCGCTGTGCTTTCACCATGGGTTCAAAGATCCTGGCGGTAGCAGCGGTCCTGTGATGGTCCAACTGCCGTAGTTGTAATACAGCGGGTGGACTGCTACCACCAGTTTGGTGGTCCCATTAGCCGCTGAACTCGTAATTAGGCCCCTAGTCTTGAATGGTATAAAATTAAAAACATATGGCCAATTCATTTGTTGTTGGTATGCCCTCTGTAGGAAACAGTGGTGGCAGCTAGGAACTGTAATTTCTTAGATTTTGATACTAGACTCGGGTATCATTTGTGGTTTCTTAAATGGATCAAAGCCTTAACATTTCTTAAAGATCTTGGTATCTAATTTGATTGCCCGCCAAAGGGCAATTAGAGATGTTAAAATATTTTCTTCTGCATTACCAGCTGTAAAGCAATTTTATCTAGAAACGGAAGTTCATTTTGCTGCTACTTTCCGAATAGTGGCTTACTAATTGGAGAAAAATATTGGCTTATTCCTGGACATGATTCTAATGATAAGAGTTGCAATTTATTTGTGTGTCCTTTATAGGATTGAACAAATGTATTATCTGCCCAGCACTCACTTGTATTCAGAAACGAATTCTCAGTGAATGCTTGTACAGATTTTTAAGCCTTTTTAGAATTTTAATATATCAGGTATTTGGATTCTAAGATGATATTGTTCTATGAAATATTACCCAATAAACAAATAAATGGCTTTCCTTAAGGTGCTAAAGAAAAAAAAAGTTCAATGGCCCAAAGATGTTCTTTTCAACCTGACTAGTTGCATGGAAGCAAGAGGATCCGATGACTTCTGAATTGTGCACTCAGAAGTCATGGAGATGGGCTGATGTTCAACCAATCTGGCATAAAACCAGCGACCATGATTACTAAAGGAATGAGCATTTAATGCACAGACTACTGGAATACTGAGGTGGTTATTGTAAACCAGATATTTGTTTGTTATCATTGCAGGTAACAATCTTACCTTTTTACCTGATACAACTACAGCAAAACAAGCAATAACGGTGACTCCAATCATCACGTAGCACGCCTTTATCCGAGCCTGGTTCCTTGCCGCATCCAACATTTCTATCCTACAAACAAGATGACACACAAGTCCTGTAAAAATCAAAATCTATAAACCAGTTAGATACTTCTGTCTACATTAACAAGAATCTCTAGGCACCATGTGTCAGATTCACAAAGAAATAATTTTTAAGTGACAAATATGACCGAGGGCCTGTGAATTATGATAAATTGATCATGATTTGGGGATTCCTAAATATGCCTCCTGTCAAAGTCATAAATTGCTAATGGGGCGAAAGGTTCATAGAAATGTTTGTGAAACACACAATAAATTCGCATTTTTCCACACAGACTCTCACAGTTCGCAAGCAAGGAAACTTCTCATGAGCAAGTGGAAAAATTATATTTGGTGGATGTGGAACATCTACCAAAAATACGCGGGTGTCTTGCCTGTCATATTTAGATTGAACTGTCATGTGCAAAGACAAAATAGGACAGGAGCGACCTCAACCTATATTCTGATTGCCTTCTGTCTTTTGTTGCTGTATGAAGACTAGGGGGCATATTATCAAGGACCGGTGTTAAAATTATCGCCGTTTTATCGGCAGAAAATTGCCGATAAAATGGCGATAATGGGCTTGATAGTACGCCCTTGTTAATTCCCATAGAAGCCCATGTTTTGGTGTTAACATGGGTTACTATGGGAATTAACAAAGGCGTATTATCAAGCCCATTAACGCCATTTTATCTGCAGTTTCCTGCCGATAAAACAGCGATAATCTTAACACGGTCCTTGATAATATGCCCCAATATTTTTTGAGCTGGAAAGCTGAAAACATCCCTACCATCACCATGTTGGTCAATACTCAGTTTTCTTCATCAAGGCTTCAAATAACTTGCTGTATATACCCTAAAAGGTTTCAGATGAAAGTGTACCACCATCATGTTTTAGATGCACTCTATCGACCACATGCATGCATAAATCAGCTAAATTTAATAAGCCATACCATATCAAACTCCCATGAAAATGTATCAAGATTCATGACTTGGAACATAGGACTTTTATGGCTATATAATGGAAGGGCTGCTAGACGATCCATCTCTAAAAAGGGTAGTGTATACCTTTTTTTTTTGAATTGCTAATAGTCTTAATAGAGCCAAGGGAAGAGTGCATACCAGATAATTTCATAAGTGTCCCTCTGACCTGCATTGTTCTTCACGCACATCAGTGCTAACAGTGTCTGAGAGCTTTAGGTAAAGCTGTGATCATGAAGCAGCATTTAAAATGTGCTGTATAGAGACCAATGTAGTGTTATGTATATTTATATTTTTTTCAGTAGGCATTGTGTGAAGTGAGAATTCTGATGGTTACTGTTGGTTTTCTTGCAGCCATCGAAGGACTTTCAGGTCTCTTTTAGCATTAAAGACTTCCTTTGGTATCCACATCCACTTAACTGTGTGGGCTTGAATGACTTGTATACATTTTCTTGAAGGCATGTAACCCTGTATGGCCCTATGCTGCAGAGGTATATTGTAATCATACTGGTACCAGTACTAGCTGAACTTTTTTAAAGAAAGGGAACAAGCTCAGCCACAGATGGTGCTTAACTCCTTTAACCAAAGGTTTAAAGCAGAAGTTCTTAAATGTTCAACTTCTATTGGCCTCCAATGAATCATTACTCGATCCAGGGACCCCCACTGAGTAATTTTTGGAAGCCGGGGATCCCGGGCTTATGCAATTTCTCTGATGTGAACTTCAAACAAATGCACAAAAATAGAAAAACAGCATACACCAAGCAAATGCTCAAATGTTGAAATGTTTTGTTTAATTCAATCAACTATAGAAAAAATTGCATTTTCAATTTTGCTTAATATATATTTACTTTGTTATTTTTTATTCATTCATTTTAATGTATTAATTGTATTATTATTTAATTTTACAAAACTGTTGTGTACCCCTGAATAGGCCTTGCAGACCACCAGAGGTCCTCGGAACACAGGTTAAAAACCAATGGTTTAGTTAAAAATAGATAACAATAAAAGAGCACTCAAAGATTTTTGACAGGCTCTCTTCTTTGGGGTATAAAGCAAAAGGAGAAGGTGTTGTAGAAAATAAGTGGGGCTCTCAACATGATGGCTGAAACCACCTAAAGTATATTTGAGCCAGGGGCAGTTTTGGACAATAACTGATTATTGTACATCTGATTGATTTGAATAGTAGTAGTTTAAATTTTGTAGTGACATTCAGTCTTTGCCGAATCTGAAGAATATTTGTGGGTTTGGATACCCAGCTCAAACTGTAATCTTGGGGGTTCTCATCAGTTTATTTTATCAGCTTGGTATTGACATCCTTAAATGACTAATGTCACTGTTCGAAAAGGATGGCTAAATTCATCCCAGGGATGTCTCCTTGTTAGGTCTCGCCTAGAGACAGCTCTTGGTGTTTGGTGGGAGCTTATATCGTCACGTACTCAACACACAACTTAGACACACACATACATACAGCTACAGAAAGGGGCTTTTTAGTAGCCCTTTTCAACACTGGCTACTATGATCCTGCTGTCTTTAGACTTTGGCATAGTCATTGTGCATGTTTGTATCTGCCCATGACATTTAGCACATATGAACTATTTCAAAACTAGTTCACATGCTCATTTTCTTAAGTGCATTAAAAAACAAATGTATTTGTATATATGGAGAGACTCTAGCCCCCTGAACTCTTTTGGCCTGCTAACTTCCCTCTGCTTGCTCATCTTTTGCACACCAGTGCTTCCACACTGCCCCTCCCCACTACCCCTTTCTTACCCCTTTTTGCTATAACTCACTGCCTCCCTACATCCCTATCTGACTTGCACTTAATGTCACCCACCTTTGATCATCCCACTCTGCATTACTTTTCTGTATTGTGATGTAGTACATCTCTTCAATTTTGGTTTCAGCTGCTGGATGGGATCACGACATGGGGCACTGTGATTGTGATTGTGATTGTGATTGGGTTCTTATATAGCGCACTACCACTCCAAGGAGTATCTTGGCGCTTCAACTCCTAGTTGTCAAATATATGCTGAGCGATTATGATGGTGAAAAATCAGACACGGAGAGGGTCATAGCAACGCTTTATAACCTGATTCTGACAGAGGGTAGATCCAGGTTTTTAAGGCTTTCCTAAAGCTGAGTTCAGTTGTACTTTGATGCAGGGACAAGGGAAGGTGATTCCAGGCTTGAGATCCGATGACTGCAAGGGATTTCCCTCCCTTGGTCGTTAGCCTAAATCTGGGGACGTGAAGCAGATTAGTTGTGGATGACCTAAGGGTTCGTTTCGGCTGGTAGGGTTTAAAATACTTCCTCAGGGACAGCGGGCCTTGTTGGTGGTAGGCTCTGTAAGTGATGGTAAGTACCTTAAAAAGAATGCGCTTATGCACCGGAAGCCAATGCAGTGCATCCAGTGCTGCCGATGCCGAGGACTTTCTGGGCAGTTTCAGGACAAGCCTGGCGGCTGCATGATGGACCATTTGCAGTCTGTGCAGGGCTGATTTATTCAGCCCTGCATACAGACTTTTACAATAGTCCAGTCTGGAAGTTAAGAGCGCTACAGCCACTGTCCGCCTGGCGCTCAAAGGGAGAAAATCGAAGAATTTCCTGAGGCTTTTAATAGTTCTAAAACAAGCCCCTGCTACTTCTTTGGCTTGTAGATTGAAAGACAAAGTGTTGTCGAACTTGATACCCAAGTTACAAACAGCATTAATTGTCTTGGGAGGGGCTTCCACCATTTCCGGCCACCAGTCCTGTGGTGAGAAACAGTTATTGAGGCCAAAAGGGACGATCTCCGTTTTTGCTGAATTACATTTTAAGTGATTTTGAGTCATCCACTCAAATGTTGCTGATAGACACTCTTTCAGCGTTTGTTCGGCATTAGTTTGGTTCTTATCAAGGGTCAGCACCAGTTGGGTGTCATCAGCATAGGCAATTGTACTGATGTTAAAAGTGGAAATAAGTTCCAACAGGGGTACCATATAAAGGTTGAATAGGGTTGGGCTCAAACTTGAGCCCTGTGGCACCCCAGAGGTCAGGAACTTTTCCTCAGAATGAAAATTGCCTAGCATGACAACCTGCCACCTCTGCTCCAGATAGTTCTTAAGCCATTCGAACATGGTTCCTGCTATGCCAGCATTAGTCAGGCGATGTAAAAGGATAGCATTGGACACCGTGTCGAAGGCAGCAGATAGATCTAATAGGATCAGGACAGCCATTTTGCCCTGATCCAAGGCAACACGAATGGTTTCAGCTGATGATAGTAAAGCTGACTCGGTAGAATGGTGAGCCCTGAAACCAGCTTGACACGGATGTAATATATTATTACTTTCCATGTGTGCCATCAGTTGTTTATTTACAAGGGATTCAGTGATTTTACAGACTACGGGGAGGAGGGAAATGGGGCGCAAGTTGGATAATGTCGAGGGGTCAGGTATTGATTTCTTCTGTAGCGGCCTGACAGCGGCCAACTTCCATTGCGGAGGAATATCCCCTGATTGCAGGGACGCATTAATGATGGAATTAATGCAGGGGTTGACCTCCTGTATTATGGTTCTCAGAAGCGTGGGGGGGCAGGGATCAAACGGGGAACCAGATTTTGTGGCCAGTATCCTCTGATGAGTTTCTTCCAAACTAATATGGCTGAAAGTTGTCCACCTTGGATGGACTAAATTTGTGCCGGAATTGGCCTCAGAGTCTCTTAAGTCTGGTTGAGGAAAATTTTTAGTCAGGGTGTCAATTTTTAGGGCAAAGTAGTTGGCAATGTCATTGCACAGGGTCTGGGACGGTGGTATTTCTCGTGATAAGGCTTTAGGTTTAGTGAAACTGTTGACTATTTTAAAAATGTCCTTATATTTATTTTTCGACGCTTCGATGCAGGAGGTAAAATAGGTTTTCTTTGCGTTTTTAATCATTGCATGATAAAGTCTCCTGGCGTTCTTATAGTCCTCTTTCGCTCCACTCTCATATGTCTGGCGCCATTTACGTTCCAAGTGTCTAACACCGACTAGATGCACTTTAAGTCTGTCGGAGAACCAAGGGGCAGACAGTCTCTTTTTATTCATAGTGCCTTTAGTACCTGGGTTCCTGATCTTATTGCCAATATTGGCCATCCATCCCTCAAACTTCTGATTGTCTTCTAGAGTATCCCCTGATAAGGTGTGTTTGCTCTCTTTGGTCTAATTGTCAAGGTCAGGATGTTCCAAGATTTTCCCCCAGCAGGGGAGATTTATCCCTTTTTTACCGCCACCTTTGTGTTTGTTCTATTTTCCTTCAAGGGGATAGAAAATCAATAAAATGATGGTCCGTCCAGATTTGGGGCTTCGGGGGTTTAACTAGTATCTCAGTTAAATTCGAACATATGCAATCAAGAGTATGCCCTGCATTATGTGTAGCAGCGAGCATTTGAGGTTTTAGCCCTATAACCTGTAACGTTTCTTTAAAGCATGAAGCATAGCAGTCAGTGGAATCGTCAAGGTGGAGATTAAAATCTCCCAGCAGGGTGAAATTAGCGTATCTGAGAGTCAGGTCGCCTAGCACCTCCCCCACGTTTTCAAGAAACTGGGTGGGATGTCCAGGAGGGCGGTACACCAGTATCCCTGCAAAAGGAAAGGTGACCAGCACTTGTATGCCGAAACTTAGGCTCTCAGCGCCTCTTATATCAGGCGGTTCTTTCATAACACATTTTATAGAATCCCTGTAGATAATAGCTAGGCCGCCCCCCCTCTGTTCTATGCGATCTTGCCTGCATATAGAGAAACCCGAGGGAAGGGCGTGAACTATGTCAGGGTTTGACCACTCACGGAGCCAGGTTTCAGTAATGAAAAGGCAGTCCAGATCATTTTCCGTGATGAGGTCAAGTATGTGTGAAGAGTTTTTGCACATTGATCGTGCGTTAATTAAGCCACTTCTTAGATTATTAGGGCTTTCTCCCTCAGTGGTAATATGGTAAGGTTCTAGTATATGCTTACATACATCACAGCAGATAGGACCCACCCATTTATCTACAATAAGAGAGTGAGTGCATCTAGTATATGCATGATTATTGAGCGCTAAGATATCCTGTTTGGGTAAATATGTCACCTGGGTGTCCTGGCTGGCCCCTAGCCCGTCCTCGGCGCGGACGAGCACAGACGGGCTAGACTCAGGCTCGACTCCGGCGCGACGAGGGCGCGCCCGCTGTTCGCGTTCACTGCGCGAAGCGCCGGCCATCTCCTTTTGTAGTCCCTTCTGGTGCGCTATGCCACAGGGAGTTGTAGTTTTCAGGGCAAAGTCGTGAGGGGGGCTGCAAGCGCGTCTCCGGCCACAGCACCTTTGATGGTGATGGCATTTGTACTGTTATTCATGTACTCAGAGAAAGATGCTTTGCACCAGTATTTTGTGGTGTTTCCACTGCTCATTATGTTCTGATACGTGGAGGTTTTGATGTGAGTCTTTAAGGAACAGCCTTCTTATGGTGCAATTCATGTTTTGTTGGGATTTCTTCTATGTGTTCTTCACTGCAAGCTTTTCTCTCTTGTGAATGTTCAAAGGGGGCTGTAGAACACACCCAAATGAGATGGGTGATGATGGAGGAGAATGACTGATGTTGGATGATTGTGGCAAGACCCCTGTGCCAGTCTCCTATGACTATATTATAAACCTATTAAAGAATATTTGGTAGACATGTCAGCCTTAAGGTGGTCTTCCCCCAAACTTTCTTCCTATTCTCCTCCTGCTGGCTGAAATTAATTTTTGCTGGATTTAGTACTCTGCACTTTGCCACTGCTAACCAGCGCTAATCTGCTTGTGCTCACCCCTTAAAACATAGTACAATTGGTCTACACCTTAGTGGCACATTTAATTTACTTATAAGTCCCTGGTGAAGTGGTACAATATGTGGCCAGGACCTGTAAATGAAATGCTATTAGTGGGCCTGCAAAATAAACCATTTGCCAGACCAAAAATTCCCTTTTTAGTATATATAAGTGACCACTGAATTAGGCCCTAAACAGCGATATCACAGGGTGCATTGTATTTGAAAAATTGGGCATACACTTTTAAATTTTGCAGATCCCGGTAGTGAAAAACTTCTAAATTCATTTTTCCCTCTTGTGGGGCCTACCTCTCCCACAGGATAACCTTTGGTTAGCTTATTACATTTATTAAGTGATAACTGTTGTTTGGGAACAGGTAGAAATTTCAAGTTTGGTCTCTGCAGAATTGCAATTTAAAATCCACTTTAATGGTATAGTCGGATTTTGAGTCAACATTCTGAAAATGCCACTTTTAGAAAGTTGCCATGTTTTTTTCCTAATAATTTGGTGCCTTTAACCTGTGTCCTGGGTCACATGACTGTAATTAGAGTGGCAGTTGCCCTTTGCGTATTCCTCTCAGACAGTGAGACACAGGGGGGCAAAGTGTTGGATGGTTGGGCCATCCTGCCAGGATATGTGGGGCATAGCTGTTCCCTGCCCTAGTTACATTTCAAATGAGCTGCCCCAGCACATTCACAAAGAACCTCACACCAGACATTTGTCACCTCTGACCTCTTGGAACTTGGGCAGGAAGGAAGGAATTTCCAGAGCCATCTGTGGGGTAAAAACTTTAGACGTTTCTCCCACTTTAAAGCTGGCAACAGGTATAAAAATGGGACATGCAGACCCATTCTTCAGTTCACTGCCAAGCCTGCGGAGGACACGAAGAATGCTTACCCTATACTTCAGAAGATTATCCTGCTGCATGAGGCCTGCTTAGTACTTCAGAGGCCTGAACTGCAGCTCCCAAAGGACTGCACTGCTGTTTGAAGCTTGCCTTGAACCTTCAGTGGACTGCCTGCTGCTCGAGGACTGCCTTGGTGCTGGGCCCACAGTGACTCTAAGGGCTAGTTGGCTGACCTCCTGTTCTGATCTACAGTAACACCAAAAGTTCCAAAAGAGCTTTTACTTTGCACCTGGAACCTGCCTGAATTGAGTTCTACCCTCTACGTGGTGCCCACCTAGACTTGGACCCATGGAGGTGGTGCTAAAGGTCCCCTAACAGCTAAAAATCCAAATCTGGGACTTGAACATTTTGAAGCCAAAAAGTGCCCTGAGAACTAAGAGGAGACCTGGAGTTAACTGCTTGCCGATCCAGCCAAGACGCATTGCCGGTCGGCCTGACTTAGCAGTAGCTCCCACTACATTCTTCTCCGCAGCAGCAATTCTATTCAGTGACTCCTCGCAGAAGTGGTATCCGACCTTCTGAGGCCTCTTCGGCTACAGCCTGCAGCTTTACTGCCATAGAGATTTTCAGGTTCCAAAAAAGTGATTACGTCAGAGGGTAGAAATCTTCACTGTGACTTTGTCTGATTGCTCCCCCGACGATGGTGCCTCCTCGCATACTGCTGGCTGCCTACCCGCTGAACTTTACCTTCTCAGACATTTTTCCTCAAAATTCTTTTAAGCCTGAATGTTAGTCAATGCCGGGCCAAATTCACTTCTTGTATCTGTACTGCTCTATTGTAGTCAGCCATACCTTTCAAATTTGAATCCCCCTCGCATACTAGATGCGCCTGGTTGGTGCTTTGATCTTTGAGGCGTTATTTTTCACTGAAAAATTTAAACATTCATAACTCTGGTTCTACTGATTGGGATTTTTACATTTTGGTGTCAAATTATTTGTTAAATTGTACTCTATTTTTCTAAATTGGTGAATGGGATTTTTCTTGTGCTGTATTTTTACTTTTTTACTGTTTAAGTGCTGCATAAATACTTTATACAATGCCTTTGTTGTGCCAAGCTGCCAGCGTGTTAAGCATAGGTTAATTTAGGGACTTTTGTGGATCACCCTGACAATGACTGTGGTTATTGCTTAAGAATGGCTTCCACCCTCCTCATTCAAAAACCCCAGTTCTAACAGTGCTGATGTACCGACCTCTGTGCAGTGTGTTGCTTCACCGTAGTGATGGAGAATGGGATTGTGGTGTTAGTTACGGCAACCCAACAGGGATGAGACCAACAGAGGTGTGTGAGACGGGGTCTTCACATCACAGATCACAAAATAGGGGATGATCCATCCAATTCATTTCCTCTGTGTGCAGCTATGAAAGATCCTTGTGCACCAAAGACATGTGAAATCTCACAATGCAACTGTGTGCAGCACATGAGATACCAAAATCAGGGACGTGTTTCACTCCAAACATATGTATGAAAACTAAAACAAAATGCTGCATTTTGGTTCAGTTTAGCTACATGTAATAGAGGCAAGAGGGCCCTGCTAGTCACTTTCCGACAGCCTTTTCGTGTCAGAAAGGCCGGCACATAAAGGCTGTCGCAAACTGACATCGTAATCCCGACGGCGGAAACATCGTCCATAGGGGAATACGGTGCGGGTCCGACTGGTGGGAAGACTCTGTGAGCCGGTCGGAACCACGTCAGAATGACCGTCCGGTTTACGTTCTGACCGCCAACATCGTAATTCGGCAGTTGGACCGCAAACCGACTGTGTCGGTCAGAAAGCCTCCGACCGCAGTCGGAAAGCTTCCGACCGACATCGTAATCGCCCCCTTGGAGTGTGATGTCTATCATAGGTACAGGAGGGCGAGATCAAAGTCAGGTTTTCAAGACATCCACACAAGGTAAATTTATTTGCACTAATGCTACATGATATTAATTTAAATTGTGAATATTTATCTGGAAAATCTGGCTGAGACACGGTTCACCCTTGACCTTTGTTGAACCACAGCTCCCGACAATAGCAGAATTTCAAAGGCACTGATCCTGTTTAAAGCTAGTGATATTGGTCTCAGTCAAAGCAAAATAATCTCCTTTTTAGAGGAGCCCTATCCCATAACTGAAACTGTTATCGAACTCCATGTCATGATGGTGACTTGCAAGGCACTGTGCTTCTTTCAGCCAATAGGATAAGAATGCTAGGGCTTGGGGTTTTACTTTCCCATTAATAATATAGGCCTAGGCACCAGGCATGACTGGGAGTATCAGGGGGACAAATAAGGATTGGCATTGTGTGGCCAGTTGAAAGATATGCACGATGTTTCGTCACTAATCATTTCCCATCCAAAATGATACTAAAGAGACTAAGACAGGAAAATGTTTTAGAATGATTTAGAGGCAGTCGACTTTATGGACTACATCCAGTGCTTTAAATGAGCAGGTACTCACAGGAGTAGTACCAGCACTTCTTTAATTGTTTACATGTTTAGGTCCAGTAGGACTTTGATTATCATGGGAAGAGCAAGCATGGAGCAGATGTGTTGATTGGTGTGTTTGCTGAGGCAATAAAGCATATGGACCAACATTATACAAAAGAAGTCCATCATATCATGGTAAAACTAGGTTTCACACACACCACAAAGAGAGAATGAAACAACTGAGAAATTTGTAACACCATTAAAGGAGTTAGCAGCAGTACAGTTTTTGTGGAAATGATTGATAAGTTAAGGGACCACCAGCTCATTGTACAGTGCAGAACCAGAATAAAATTGAGTAGGTATTTCTCAGGAGAAACCCATATTACTTGCAACATGATCAGTTGCCAAATTACAAGAGGAGTCTACAAGATGTTTAAGAGAATTAAATATAAAAAAAAAAGAATAAAGAATGAATTAAATATTATTAAGACAAAGCGCAGAGGAAGTTTAAAACAATGATGTAGGAAAATATAAAAAGAAACACAGGGTGAAGGACAAGAAAAGAATAAACAGACTGTGTTACAAATGTGGAAGTTTAACACACATGACACATAGCAGAACATGACCAGCACTAGATTGGAGGTGTGAGCAATGTAACAAAAGATGTCACTTTGCTAAAATGTGCCAAGTTAAACTAAGGAATAGAAGGAGTATTGCATGTGTAAAAGAAGAGTAAGAAAATACAACTGACAGATCTAAGGTTAATTGTTTTGTACATCATACAGCTCTGCCAAGTGCCACGCATCAGGCGTTAGATTAACGCATTTCAGTGTGGTGATCCACATCACCACACTGAAATGCGAAGTAACACATATTATTTCCAGTATGCAGTTCCTCAGGGCAGACAAAGTGTTAAGGAAGCAGGAGGAGGGGGATCCTCCTTGTCGGACTAGAATCCTCACACACCCAGCAAGCTAGGTGTCATGCTTCATCACATGGACGTGCTCCTCGTCGGGTCAGCGCTGCAATACCCGACGGGCACCCTTAAAGGGACTCTTTGGTGGAGATCTTTTGTTCCTTGCCGTATGATGCTGTGGGTGTGAGGGCTCTAAAAGTAGTGTAGATGTGGTGAAAGTGAGTGACATTAAAAAAGGTTGGATAATGCAAATAAACTTTTATTAGACTGGCTATACACCTTCTTAAAAGCAATTAGAGTGGCTGCTCGCTGACTTTATGGTCCAGTGGAGCTAGGCTCAACTCTCAAGTCACACATATTAACACCTGAGCCTGACTGTCAAAGTGCACCGGCAAGTCACATCGCTACCCTTATTATAATGGTCAGGCTGCACGCAGCTTGGCAGACTTCTTGGGGTGGGGGAGGCGGGCGGGGCTGGGTCGCAATTTAGTTGCTGGTAATAAATGATCATCTGCAAAATGTGTTCGGTCGGAGCCTGCCAGTGCCTATTATCTAGCGCTGCACATGAATAGTGAAAGGAACGGTGGTTGGAGGGAGCCGAGCAAGGCTTCACTTTTCTAATCATTGCAAACAATTAAAACCAGTTCATTCAAGTGTACCATCAGTTTGCAAAGCCAGCACCAGCCACGGTGCAGCTTTTATTATTTTACACAAAATAACGCAGCCGCACAAATAGATTTTATGATCATGAACTAACACACTTTACATTTAATTTAAGTTGTTAAGAAGAACAACGACGTGTGCCAGACTCAGCCTCACTCACCTGAGGATTGCACAACACCCAATGCAGTCTGGGGCGGCTGAATCAAGTCCGAGCCAGCTGACGGTTGTTGACTAATAATTTATTGTGATTAGGCAGCAGCTGAGGAGATCCGTGTTCATATTAGGGTGGATTAGGCTGTGCAATAGTCAAGTCTAATACAGCGTCTTGGCTCGCTGTAATGTGTGCATTTCACTCTCTTGATTTCTGGTGCTTTGCAGTGGTTTTAAGATCTTGGATGTTCTCGTTGCTCAAATGAGTGTCATTTCTGATAGTTATATGTTCTTGTCTTCATTATTTTATTTTACTTACGAGAAGTGTCACGCATAGTCGTTGAAATGTCATAATGTAATAATTGCTGAAATTATGATAATGTCACACATAGGAATCTGAAACCTTGGCAGCTATGCATCAAAGAGTAAATAAGTAGTGGGAGAGGTGATGGTGATTTATGTTTGTTTATTGGAGGAGTCTAGAAGGCCAAAGTCTCACTTCCTAAAGCCATACATGCCAACATTTGGAAGTGGGAATAAGGGATGTTTCCAAAAGTAAAATTGGGGAATTAATTTTCTTCATTTACTTTTCTTTTTGTGTTTTTTTTTCTTAATTTACTTGCATTGAAGCAGTGGTGATTTCAGGTGGGAGAAAGGTATAATGATGCCATATTTGGCTTTAAAAATCAGAAGTCTCGCGTTTGAGTTGGCAAGTATGTGATACTTGAGTCTGGGCTTTAAAGCAGTGGGCATCTTGGGAAAGGAGTTGTGATGAAACTGGCAGACATCTTGAATGGCAGCTAGTTGTTTGTATCTCGAAGTGTGCTATGTTTCTTTGCATTTAGTACTGTTCATCATGTAGTGTAGTTCCTATTATCCCAATAGGCTCTGCGCATTGGAATAATACCTTCAATAGTATAGGCCTAGACCAGACGTTAACTAGGTCTTCTATTGTCGATATTAGACTTAAAGTTTTGGGTTTGCCAGCTAGCTCAGAGTTCACTAGAAACTTTCTCGAATAGGCAAGGAGGAGTTGAACCTCCCTGGATAGACAAGAAGGGATTTAGTTTCTGACAACCATAGAACATGACAACTTTGCTCTCCCCTAATCAAGAGTGTATCTCTAGAGTCGTGTGAAAACAAAACACAACTTATTTTACTCAGTCAGTACGTGCATTCTTAGTTTCACCAGTTTGTAGAGAAAAGGAAGAGACGGGCGTGTTCAATAAAAGATGTTATTTATTGATCAGTCTCTTTTCTCGTACAAGAGAAATGAATCAATATTATTGCAATACTTATGGTTAAGTAAAGTGCATACAATAAAAGCAGAAGTATAAAATAATACTGTAAAAACATTTATATGGTTTCTAAGCCATATGGTGGTTTAAAAATGGATAAAATAGATATATACATATAAACATTTGACTAATCGTACTCAACTGGTGCTTCTAACTACGCCTACCCCAGTGTACCTGACCTAAGCCTAATACGTGGGCGGGGATAGAAAGTAGCAGTTTAAGTTAAGTCTGTTTTGCCAAGTGACTGATTCAAGAATTCTCTGCAAGGGGTTATTCAGTTCTGTACCTTGAATCTAGGATGGTTGAGGGATGGTATCTCTCATCTTTGGTCTCGATATTCCAGGCTGCCTGCAAGGGCTGCTCGGAAGTGCCGGAGCTGGATTTCTCGGCAGGAGAAAGGCAGCGTCTCGTTCTCAGCGCGTCAGGAAGGCGGGGCAGCGCCGGCGGGCTTCGCTCTCTGCTGGGCTTCGGCAAGTCTCGCTGCTCCGATCTCGTCACCACCGCGTGTGTTTGCTTAAGGCAATATCGGTAATATTTATACCTGTAAGGTGCCGAGATTGACGTAAGGATGGACATAGATACGTCAATAAGGATGTTATACGAACTGGTCGTTAGCACATTCTTTTGCTGAAGTTCTCGGTGAAATCAAAACAATGGCCGCAGGGTTTTTCCCAGGTTGTCATAGGTTTGATTTGTTTTGAGAACTCCGTATGCCTTATGGGGCTGGAGGAATATTGCTTGTCTAATTAGATGGCAAGCGTTATGACCTAATCAGATAACGCGTTCCTGTGCCGTGGTGTGGCTTAATCAGATAACGGTTTCTGCATCATGGGATGGCTGCTAGTTAACTTGTTAACCAGAACAGGGTCAGGAATAGGGGGATCGATACAGAACCTATAGGAATACATCACACCCACTCCACGCTAACTATGGCCATATTTACGAATCTAGGCATAGTAAAACACACTGTAGAGTATCGTGTATACCTTACCACCCCAAAATACACATAATGCATTTCGAAATTATGTAATATACGGGAGAAAAAAATTAGTCACATGTACTATATGCACTCAAGCTGTAGAATAATGCTAAAGTAATCACGCATATGTATACATTATTACTAATTTGTATATGAGAATTACACATGAAATGGCTCTTAATACAGAAGAAAGGTTCGAGACCACTTCATCACAGTTCAAAAAACATTTACGAACATACCAGCGGGCAGCTAATGTCTATGAAGTTTCTAAAAACAGAAATTAGTTCTTTAAGAATAGTTCTTACTTTAAGCAGAAGATAAGTGTCCCGAAAAATCGTAAAAAAAATATTTTGGGGCTGCTAAAAAAATAGCTGTCCGTGGACTGGAGGAAATGTTGATCTTGCTTACTTTATTATTAAAGTTGAAGGCCAAATTCAAGGTGTCGGGAACGCCGTGTGCTAGCCTGTTCAAGAGTCATTATTTCTGCTCTGGTGAGAACATCATATCATTGAGACTGCTGAAAAAGCTGTCAACGGCTTCCTGTGAGAGTTCCACTAACTCGGAAAAAGATGTAACCATGCATTCGTGTGCATGATTGTCTCCATTGACGTTTTGATTAGTATTGCTGACAGAAGGTCGTACCTGATCGATGCTGCTTTCATCTTGATCTTCACTACACCTCAATCGTAGTGGTGAAGTTTCCACGAATGCCGTCATCAGGATTGGCAGCCGTTGAGGGCAGCACAATGCATGAGCCGTTACCGGACCCAACAATGTTTCTGCATCCATTGGCGGATCCGATTGTCGCGTCAGACAGGTGTCCAACACGCATTCTTCTCCGCACAGCATGCACCTTAGTACAGGTAAAACACATCTTTGCCATATCGGCCGAAATGAAAGAAACCAAGTCATGTTCAGGTCTCTAAGCCGGGTTAGTCTCAGGATTTTTTATATCCGGTCCCGGTATCCAATGGCTCGGATTGTTTCTTCCCTTGTCGCAGGTGTTTTGTCTGTGACATGGTTTGCCATAACGAAATATAAGGACTAAGAATAGGATTCCTGCAATTAGTCCCAAAATGAGGGGAAGTCCGCCAAAAATCGAATGGACGAAGTCTGGAAAAATACCCAGTATGGCTTTGAATGGTGTTAATGCCATCGAAAATACTGTCTTAAATACATTTGAGACTCCACTGGTATCAGAAATATTTAAGATTTCATTCAGGATTTCTGCGAAATGTATGGGGGAATTAGTTGATAGCAATGAGTGAATCTCTGCAGTCGTCCTTGCGACTAGGAGATCATACGTTTCTTTTGATGACGTGAGCCTGGTCGGCGTCTGAAGAAGCACTGTTTTCATTCTGCTTAAAGTATCAACTCGAATAGAAGTAATTTTCAAGTTAGGCCATGCCCTTGCCTCCCTGTCTGGAAAGGAGCTGGGGAACAATAAGCGTCCACAGCACATGACCTTCGCAGTCGTACTTACGAGATAAGGAACCCCGGGCAGTAGACTACAACATCTGCGATCCACAATTAGAACGTAACTCCCGTTATAGAGTCTTTTAAAGAATGGTTCTATCTCTGTTGCAGGTGCGCCTAGCTGGTGACATGAAAGGTTATTTGAGTTCCCTTCACAGGCTCCATGCAAACTAATTCCATTACACAGAAGTGTACCGCTTAGTGACATCGCACAATTATTGCCACTAAGAAACACTTTCTGTCCTTTATTACTGACACATGCATGTGAATAGGGCAAGTTCCATGTTGTCTTAATGTACCCTTTTCCCAATTTTTCGTACATGCCAGCCTGTATATATTTTTGGCAGTATTGAAACCTGAAAGTCGATATTGGAATATTAATAATCCCATGTATTATCCATTCAATGACAGGTCGTTCTGACATTGTCAATGGTAATCTCTCGAGTTTCTCAATGCTCAGGATTGTATAATCAGCACCCTTCTGTGCCATACTGATTTGTTTATCAGTAAGGTTAAAGATATTGAATAGTGACGTTGTGTTGATTAAACGCCAAGGCACATAGCCTGAACGCAGGTTTTGTAACGTCCAGCCAAGCTGTACAATAGAACGCAATTGAGACTGACCGTGTTGTAACAACAGTAAGTCTTGCGATATTATGTCGATTGCTGAAGACACAATACTGTCCAATGAAAAAATTTCTGGAGGACAGAGTCATTAACCCATTGTCCACTACAGAAAGCGATTTTTCCAAATTAATACGGTCAATTTCCCGTATACTTTCTGCTGTCTCAATTTGAGTTATCTTCCAGGCCTCGTTGTAAGCTGCATATATAGAGGCTGCTATGAAGCGTTTTTGACGCTGTTTGCGCGGTCCCATAATGAAATCACGCAAGTCAGCACCATCAGTAAGTAAAGTTAGGTGTTGCTTAATTTCTGTCAGTGTGGAAGTTTGTAGCCATTGAAGGCAGAGTTTTCCCACACTGTAGGTGGTGATTATCCCTGGGTGTTGTCTTTGGGAATATCTAGGGTCTGGCCTGGTCAATGTGAACCCCTGTGTTTTGTTCAGGAATCTGTCTTGACAGTTATTAGTATCTGTGGGCCAGATTAACCTTTGTTTCCAATCAGGATTTGTTCTGTTTTGTTTTAGTACATAGTTTACGTCTATCTCTTCATCTGTAGAGTTATTGCTGTTCATAGTTGGCTTTGGAATAGACGGTTTATTTAAGTCTTTGATTTTGGCTAATCCAAGACAGGTAGTTTGTTGAATAGTGTCATTCAAGAATATAATTTGTTCTGGGATCATGCAGGCTCTAAACAATGATTCTATACCCTGAGCTTGCCATTCTCTTGTACCCCAAACACTTTTTACTTCCACATTTTTGTCCCAATAATCAAAACCAAATGTATTCATCTGTTCAAAAAATGAGTCCGAATATATTAATTTTGTGTTTGTAAGCATGGTTTTTGTTCCTGTCTTATTTGACAATTTAAAATAAAATGTTTCAGCTTTACTTGTATTGAACCCTGAAAAATATGAATATTTGTCATAAACGGTTCTTGAGCTTCCTTTTGGAGGGGTTGCACAATGTTCCCATTGATTATAATTTAAAACATTTCTAGGTTGTGCAGATTTATGTAGAAAATGGTTACCATAGTGGTTGTAGCAGTACATACTATCATAATTAGACGAACCCTGCAAATAATCATGTTTGGTAAATTTAGCAGACATCACTAGGTCAGACATCATGTCATTAATACTTTCAAAGTCCCAATCATCAGCAAATGAGTTTGGTTTTACAAAGTCACTCAACGAGATCTTGATTTGGTGTGGATATTTGAGGATTTCAACCGGACCATAAATTTCATAGTCAGTATTGTCCCATGCTACCCCACCCGGTATAGGATTGGCTGTGAAGTTGACTGAAGAAAGTTCTCTTTTCTCGACGTGTGAAGACGTGTGTGGCTTGAGGATCAGGTTGATTTTCTGGCTTGCTGTGTCCATTTTTGCATATTTTCCCTCAATGAAGCGTCCCAAACATAGTACCATTATGAGCCAAAGTATGAGGATAAATACACCAAAGGACACCCAAAATTCAATCCATGGAGAAATCAGATAGGTTTCTTTCAGTTGTTTCAAAAGTTCCTTAGCTTTGTCTTTAAGGGTTTTTGTTGATGGCTGTGTCTTTGATTCACTGAGGTCTTCAGAGGAATCATTGAAGTTTATGAAGTAGCCGGATGCCGTTCTGTCTATTGTTCCAATTGCTTCAGGATTACTGTTTCTTGCAGCTTCAGCATATTCATTTGTTACTTCATTGTAGGTTGGTGTGTCTCTACTAAATGTTTTTATTTGGGTTTTCAGAGGTGTGAGGTCCATTGCATTGTTGCATAGTCCTTGTTGTTGTTCTGTAGGCGTTTCGAATGTGATTAGCCTTTTAGTTAGCACCTCTGTACTTGTAGCAAACCTTGGTGTTCTACTACTTATCGGGAGTCCACTTGGCCTACTGTTTGTTATCGGCCACATGATTGTGGTTTTACCAGGTCGATGGATACAACTCGGTTCTCCTTTTTACCAGCAAGCGGCGGTAGTACAACTGATCTTGTCCCGTTGATGGACAAGACAGGAACTGCTTTTCTGTAAGAAGGCCCAAATTCCTTCTTTACCGCGATCTTTTCTCTGACTAGATCCCCGACTTTTGGAATCCAGACAGGTCTTGCTGGGACAGGTGGTGGTTCTTCAGTGGTTGTTGGCTGCTGTTTCAACTTTATGTTGCTCAGGTCTTTTCTTGTTTCGTTTAAGTCCTGCAAAATAGCCAAACGGTCTTTGATATCAAAGCCTTTTTCTTTCACCACTGAAGTCTGACTGTCAAGATCTAAGACTAACATCCTAGTTCCAAACAACAATTCGTACGGACTGAATCCCTTCAGAGAATTTCTTGGCAAGTTGTTTAGACTACGTTGGACACTTATTAGATGTTTGACCCACCCAGCTCCCGAACCTAATATCCTTTCTGTTATAGACAGCTTTATGCCTTGGTTTTTTCTTTACACCATCCCGTATCCCTCAGGAAGGAAGTGAGAAGAATCCCGCTTCGCTATGCTCATTTGGCCATGCTTCCCCACAAGCTTGAGGGCTAAAGTGAAAACATTGGTCAAACGTAGCATGCTCCTAGCGTATATGCCATTTAGACTCGCAAATCTTTGTATAACAGTCCCGACGTCAGCCGAGTGCTGGGGTCTACATTATAAGTGGAAACTAGTCTTTGTTTGTTAATGGGACGCATTATTTACACCGGTTTTACTGATTATTGTTTAGCCCTTATTGAGTGAAACGCCATGGTATTACCCCGTTCCTCTCGCCGCTGCGATCTCTGTTGCAGCCCGGGCATTTTTTTACAAAAATGTGATGCTGCAGGCTCATGCCTGGCCACCAGTATACTGATTGTAATTCTTCCAGAGAATCTTTTAGTTTGAGGTGTCTGAGACCCTCGCCCATATGTGCGTCTGCTATTAACAAGTCTCTCCTGTCCATGTTTGGAATCACTCTATCCCCCACTCCAGGGATTCGAGCAAAAGGAACGGAGTTCGCATCGATTATGTATGTATATTTGAGTGGGTAACTGATCGGTAACGCTGAGCTGTCGCCTTTTGATGACGTTTTCACCGCCAGCATTGTTTCACCGTCAATGTATTTCACTGTACGCTTTTTCCTAGCTACGGAAGCCGATTCAGTTGCTACCGCTGTGGCTTTCTCAGCCAATGAATTCCCTGCAACGTGAACGCCATCACGCTGATGACTCAGTGAGTGTATCACGTGAGTCTTTGGTAGTTCTTTCTGTAACAGAACTATTTGTTCCCAGAGCATTTTTTGCTTTATTGTTGCACCTGTGTCATCTTTGTAACCGTTTTGAATCCATTTCTGTAAATCGTTGTTATATGATTTGACGCAGTAATATGAATCGGACACTATGAGTGTCGGGAATTCGCGATCTGCATTATCTAGGGCCATTTTCAATGCTATTATTTCAGTCTGTTGTTCTGAATTAGTTTCTACTGAGTGTGTTTTTGTTAATAGAGGTCTTAGTATACCTCCGCGCCACACTTCTTTTGTAATCTCACATGTGGGGTTGTATGCTTGTTCTCCCCAAACGGATGGTTGAGCATGTCCATCTGTATAGATTACACAAGCATACTGTCGCAATGGCAGAATGTCGATTGGCAGAGGGAATATTCTTTCATATTCTAGAAATTTTAGTTCCTCTAGTTCTGGATCAAAGTAGTATTTTACTTTGTCCATTGTAATGGAATTCACCCATTGTATCCATTCCGGATTCAATGCTGTTGTTGGTAAATTACACGGGGTTGTTAATGCCTCAAAGGCTGATTCTGCTGTTCTGACTGTGATGTGTCTACCGTCAGCTTTATCTTTTTCTCTAGCTATTGCGGTTTGAACTGCATGAACAATGTTTTCTTTAATGCTGAATTTCTTTTCAGCTTCTGTGTACAAGTGTGATTTGAATGCAATTGGTACCTTTTCTCCCTCGTTAGAGGTCAGGTAAGTGAATCCGCATCTTCCTGGGATGACTCGAATCACAAGGTTGCGTGTGTTATCACGTGTTTCTAATTTTGTTTTAATTAACATATCTGTTTGTAAGGATCTCAGAATTTCTGTGTGTATTTGAGTCCAATTGTTTTTTTTTAAATCTGGTTTTATTAGATCATAAAGGGGTTTGACCCTTTCTGCGTGATTTGCAATGTATGTTCTTCCGAAATTTAGGAAACCTAGAATTGACTGTAGGTTTTTTAGTGTTCTAGGTGCTTGGAGTACGGCACATTTCTCTAGGAAATTGTCAGCCAGGCTTTTGCCTTCACTTGATAATTCATATCCTAAGAACAGGACTGTTAGATGGGCAATTCTAGATTTTTTAAAGTTGAATTTGTAACCCTCTGCTGCGAACCCAAGTATTATGGTGTTCACTCTCTTCAAGTGAGTATCCAAGTCATCATCTGTTAGGTATATGTCGTCGACATAAGATAATGCTTCGTCATCATAGGTTTGTAGTAACTCTGTTACCCTCGCTGAGAATAATCCTGGGCTGTTCTTGTACCCCTGGGGTAACCGACAGAATTCTTTTTGAGCGCCATTTATTGAGAACGCTGATAAGTATCTGCTCTCTGGTGCTATATTTTGACAAAAGAATCCATTAGAGATGTCTAATGTTGTTTTATATTTTTTGCGCACTATGTTATTCATTAGTGCAGCACTATGCGAGTTTTGTACTGCAAAAGTTTTGCAACATGAGTTAAGGTGTCTGTAATCCAAAACTAGACGATATGAGTTCTCTGGTTTGGAGACAGGAAACAAAGGGTTGTTCATTTGTGAGGTGCAAGTTTCAATCACCCCCTGGTATTCTAGTTGATCTAGAATTTCTTTTACCTGTTTTTTAGCTTCTTGCTTGATTGGATACTGCCTTTGTGCAGTAGGTTGTGGTTTTAACTGGATTTTGTGTGGAGGAGATTCCTCATCCCATCCCACATGATTTTTATATAAAGCAGGAGCTTGAGCTACTGCCCACTTTCTTGCAAGTGTATATTTTTTATGAATTGGAATATGATTTGAGAAGGCAGGCATAATTATTTCTTCGCCATGTGGGCACTCCCTGACAAACTCTGGTGGCCAATCTTTTTCAGCTAGAAGGATGTCATAGCCCTTGGAGAGATTATCCCAAAAAAGGCCCCTTATTTTTCTAGTCTTATCCCCTTCTATACGTAAAGTTATTTCATATATTTTGTGAGGTTTGCTAACTCTGGTGTCTGCAGTTTCCACTTGAATGTATTCATTCGTGTCCACTGTCTCCAGATGATTCATAAGGACTTTGCGTGCTATGCTCACTTCTGCTGCGCTGTCTAGCATTGTCTGAGCCCACTCTCCGTTTTTCAGCTGTGTCCTCAGTATTCTCGGCATTGTTGAATACTTTAATGCTGGCTACCTTCTTCTTGGGAAACTGTAATTTTTTATTTGGATGAGCAGGTTCCTTGTCTTTGGACTTGACGTGCCCTTCCCTGGGTTCCGATCGTCCTCTTCTTTCCGATTTCTGCGAGGAAGTCTGAAAAGATTGAGAGGGACGTGTATCAAAATCTTGATATCTATCCGGTTTCTTTATGTTATCCCTATTTCTAAGGTTGTATCTTTTCACAGAGGGCTCCCTTTGGGGAGACTTGGGTCCTTGGTCCGGAGATCTTTCTCTCCGCCGAGGAGACCTTCCTCTGGACTGGAATCTTTTTTCTTTTGAATTGGATTGTTTGTTTCCATCCCAGTTCTTCTTTTGACTGTTTAGATTATTTTTAATAAATATTTTTTCAGGACTTTCAATTAGTTGGGGCTTCACTGGTATTCCACCCAAACTATCTCTACCTAGTTCTTCATAGAATTTTTCTATAATTCTGGCAATTTCAGCTGGTTGGTCTGCTATATCTGTCTCTTTTAACCTCTGGCGGATCGCCACATTCGCTGCTTCTCCTTTTATGTTGGCTAGTAATATTGCCGAGACCTGCTTGAAGTCTTTTAGTAATTTCATACCAAGAGTTAAAGCGGGTTCTGGACCGTATTCGTCTTGAATTTGTTTTAGCACATCTGGTATTACTGACATGGATGGAACCCATGTGTTTTTGTGTAAATGGAAGCAAAGACTGTACCCCAAGTGTCACAGTCCTCCACGTGTGGTGCGATTCCCATTGGAAGACAGATAGTCAGAATCCTGTGTTTATCCACAGGGGTGGTGTCTGGAAACACCGCCTCTATTTGGGTGATTTTTTGTGCTAACCAGAATGGTATTTGTTCCCGTTTAGCTGGTACTTTACCTAGGCAGGACTGTATGTTCTGTGGTGTAATTTTATTTGTGTTCCCCTGATGAGGGGTCAGCTGTGAATTTTTAATTGCTGGTTGGATTGTTGAAGTCCGCATTACATATTGGACTAGTTGTCTATAGATTTTAATTAATTGTTTTAGTTGTACTAAAACATCTGCTGCAGACATTCTTTCGATGTCTGGATGTGGTGTGTATCCGGCTAGGACCGGCCACGTTGCTCCTGGTCTACCTAGTGGACCGAGCCCGGTGATGTGATTATTATGTTTTAGGGCGCCATTAAACAAGAGCAGGCGCTCTTGGAATTTAAGTGGTACTTCTACTTCCTCGAAAGGAGTGTACTCATTAGGAGGTTCCTCTATTTTATAATAGTGGAACTCCTTCGTTACAGCATTTGCTGCTGGAAAGTTTATCCATGAATAGAATACCTCTGTCTGCCGATATTCGTGTGCCTCAATTACGAATATGACTGTACCACCTCTTGGTGTCAGTCCATTGTCTATAAGTTTTAACGTTATAGACCTTCTTATGTTGACCGGGATGAGTTTTATATCCGGGTCCGCTTCTTGCATAGTATTATCAGCTTCTATTAGTTCAGCTGCTAATCTAACTCTCTCTCTTTCATCATCACTGTCTACCATTTTACCGACAGGAAGGTTTTTCTGTTTGTTTGCAGATCAGGTTTCTTACGGAAACAAAGATTAGATGCA
Source organism: Lissotriton helveticus (assembly GCF_964261635.1). NCBI lineage: Eukaryota > Metazoa > Chordata > Amphibia > Caudata > Salamandridae > Lissotriton > Lissotriton helveticus. Next base: position 889,173,429 of record NC_136067.1, on the reverse strand, counting down.
CAATATTTTGGAACAGTGTATCTTTCAACGTTGACTAAACCAAGAACCATACATAGGAGTTTCCTCCTGCGAGGTTTGGCGGATATTACCTTTCACCCACTCCAGACGTTGTTGGAGTATTATGGGAAAAAAGGGTCTGAGTGAAAGAGCACGACTGAGTTACTCTAATGTCTTGCGTTAGTTTTATCGCCTTGTCCCACGTTGGGCGCCATGTAGTGTAGTTCCTATTATCCCAATAGGCTCTGCGCATTGGAATAATACCTTCAATAGTATAGGCCTAGACCAGACGTTAACTAGGTCTTCTATTGTCGATATTAGACTTAAAGTTTTGGGTTTGCCAGCTAGCTCAGAGTTCACTAGAAACTTTCTCGAATAGGCAAGGAGGAGTTGAACCTCCCTGGATAGACAAGAAGGGATTTAGTTTCTGACAACCATAGAACATGACAACTTTGCTCTCCCCTAATCAAGAGTGTATCTCTAGAGTCGTGTGAAAACAAAAGACAACTTATTTTACTCAGTCAGTACGTGCATTCTTAGTTTCACCAGTTTGTAGAGAAAAGGAAGAGACGGGAGTGTTCAATAAAAGATGTTATTTATTGATCAGTCTCTTTTCTCGTACAAGAGAAATGAATCGATATTATTGCAATACTCATGGTTAAGTAAAGTGCATACAATAAAAGCAGAAGTATAAAATAATACTGTAAAACATTTATATGGTTTCTAAGCCATATGGTGGTTTAAAAATGGATAAAATAGATATATGCATATAAACATTTGACTAATCGTACTCAACTGGTGCTTCTAACTACGCCTACCCCAGTGTACCTGACCTAAGCCTAATACGTGGGCGGGGATAGAAAGTAGCAGTTTAAGTTAAGTCTGTTTTGCCAAGTGACTGATTCAAGAATTCTCTGCAAGGGGTTATTCAGTTCTGTACCTTGAATCTAGGATGGTTGAGGGATGGTATCTCTCATCTTTGGTCTCGATATTCCAGGCTGCCTGCAAGGGCTGCTCGGAAGCGCCGGAGCTGGATTTCTCGGCAGGAGAAAGGCAGCGTCTCGTTCTCAGCGCGTCAGGAAGGCGGGGCAGCGCCGGCGGGCTTCGCTCTCTGCTGGGCTTCGGCAAGTCTCGCTGCTCCGATCTCGTCACCACCGCGTGTGTTTGCTTAAGGCAATATCGGTAATATTTATACCTGTAAGGTGCCGAGATTGACGTAAGGATGGACATAGATACGTCAATAAGGATGTCATACGAACTGGTTGTTAGCACATTCTTTTGCTGAAGTTCTCGGTGAAATCAAAACAATGGCCGCAGGGTTTTTCCCAGGTTGTCATAGGTTTGATTTGTTTTGAGAACTCCGTATGCCTTATCAGGGGCTGGAGGAATATTGCTTGTCTAATTAGATGGCAAGCGTTATGACCTAATCAGATAACGCGTTCCTGTGCCGTGGTGTGGCTTAATCAGATAACGGTTTCTGCATCATGGGATGGCTGCTAGTTAACTTGTTAACCAGAACAGGGTCAGGAATAGGGGGATCGATACAGAACCTATAGGAATACATCACTATCATAGTTCATGAACAAAATGCATGTGGGCACTATTGCATTAAAGCCTAACAGCTTTAATAATGTTGTAAACAGGATCGTTTGATTCCTTGACTAGGAGGTTTGGCATGTATGCCTTTGAGCAATTTCCTCTTCATGTATTACAGACCAGGCCATTAAATGTATCTGTTCAAAACATATTTAAAGAAAAAAATTAAATACATTTTACAATTAAAATTTGTTTCTAATGAGGATTATTGAAAGTTTTGCTTTTACGAGCTGATCCATTCTGTTAACCTTTGCACTATATTTAAACTACCACACATGAATATCCAATTGAAGTGAAGATGGATTGGCAGGTACAGGGCTCCTAGCAAGCCAATTCTTGTAAGGGTATATATTTTGACTGTGTCTTAGCACCCAATGCGTTACCATAGCTGCTACATTTATAAGCACATGTATAAATATAATCAAAATTACTGATGCACCAGTAAGAGGAAGAACAAGCATTGGTAAATGCATTAGGTTTCACCTATGTGGTTAACAATAAGCTGTTTTTTGTTGTAAGTTGTAGTGGTTTTACAATATAAGTTACAGAAAGTGTTATTACATTTTTAGGGACAAAAATATATATTGGGCTGTTACTAGTGGTATTGTGTGGGTAAATAATGGGAATTTTTTGAAAAATGAAATGAAAGAGGGAAATAATAGAATTAATTGATGTAATAGCTACATTGTGTTTTAAGGAGTTTTGACAACTTTTTCAAATCATGTCTCTAATGCCTGCAAGATAGCTGCATATGTGACTTCCTGTTTAACTGTGAAATATAGCAATATTTGCTGTTTAGAGGAGTTATGACAACATTTGGCCATGGTGCCACTGCACCTGCTGCACCATTCAAATCATGACCCTGTTGCCTGTAAAATGACTTCACTTGTGACTGCCTGTTTAGTAGTGAAATATTGCAATAGTTGGTGTTTAGAGGGTTTCCTTGAGCTTTGGGTCCGTGTAGCTGCACCTGCTGCATCATTGAAATCATGGCCCTTGTGCTTGCTAGAAAACTGCACTTGTGACTGCCTATTTATTAGTAAAAGTTTGCAATATTCTGCTTTTAGTGGGGTCCCTGGTGCAGCTGCAGCATTCAAATCAAGCCTCTTCTAATTTGCAAGATAAATGCAATTGTGTCTGCCTGTACAGTAGTAAAATATAGCAATATTAAGTGTTTAGGGCCTTGTGCTACTGCACCTGCTTCACCATTCAAATCGTGACCCTCTTGTCTGCAAGGTAACTGCACTTGTGACTGCCTGTTTAGTTGTAAAATATAGCATAGCTCTTGTATATTGACTTTAGGTTTAATGTGCAATGTTTATTACAACATTTAGAATTTGATCATAATGACCAAATAGATTAAGTTGAAAAAATCAATACCATAATGCCTTCAAAGGCCAAAGAAAGGTTCTGAAGCATGAATAGGAAATGCCACAAACGTTCTAAGGCTAAAGCATCAGCTTTACACAACTAAGTAATACAAAGCAAGCATTCCAGCATACTGTTAGAAGCTGTCTCCTTTTCTGTAGTAAGAGATCTTATCTTAACAGTGAATGGGGTTTAAACAGTGTGAACAGCTTTATAGAAGTATCGTAAATGCATGCAGTCAGGGAAAGTAAAAAAAAAAGTTCAACAAAAAAGCGAATGAACACAGTAATTCAGCCATGGGAACAGATATGAGCCCCCTTTTAAGATATATTAAATGCAAGAGATTTCACAAGCACAGCGCAGGCGCTGTGCAGGTGGAACCTAAAAATGTATTGTCTCTTTCATGCCTTGCCGGCATGTTTGTTTCTGCTGAGCAGTACTAATGTGCTGGACAGGTTTCAATTGTTTGGCATTAGTAATTGACCCAGCATTTATATTATATGTTTCAGTAGCTCAGATTGTTAGGAGCTCTGCACTTTAATAAGTTCAGACCCTAGCAAGTCATGGGTTCGAGCCCTGGTAAGAACATATTGGTGAACTGAGGATTATCAAAACATGTTTGATGGACTTTGGGCCAAGCAGGGTTTATTGGGCTTCCGCCATGGGGGAAGGAGTTGTTTTGCTTTGATGTCTCAGCGTTTGTCCTACTATGGCTCTGTCTGTAAAACTAGTCAAGTACAACCCCTTCCGTTCTTGACTCTTGGGGTAGTAATGGCAAGAAGTCTTAGGCTCCTTGTGGAGTTAATGTGGGGGTGATTAAGCTCTGATCTTAACAATCATCCTTGCAGTGCAATAACTGATTGTTCAACCCACTGCTTCTCTTTGGCAAAAAAATATGTTATGTGTAAAACTTTATACTTCACAGAACAGGCTACCTGTGCAATTATTTACTGGTGGTTGACCTACTGCGCCTTTGGCTCTGGTACCCCGCTCTCCCTCTCCTGGATGTCCGTCGTATAATTCAGCAGGTCCCCTCCTTTTGAGTTTGAGCTCTCTATGACAGGTATCAAGGCTCAGGTACACATTATCGTTTTAAATAGTTTGTGCACGCAATTTTCCTGAACAGTCCCAATTTTACAGCTCTCACAGTAGTGGAGCAGTTTCAGTCTTCCTTGGGTGGTTAGTGAGGATATGCAGCACATGTTATTCTCGGTCCCTGTTTTGAGAGGACAGATGCTGACTGGGGCTCCTTAGTGTGTTCAGGCAGAGGCTCAGTGAGTAGCAGCAGAGGCTGCCGCCCGGAGTCCTTGCAAGCATGCTGGGCGCCAGTGAAGGTTGTAGGCCTCCAGCAATAATGAACCGTCTTCTGGGTCTGGAGATATGGGAGTTGAGCTGAGGGTGTCAGAGGTCACAGCGCCATGGTCTCCCTTATGCTCATTGTTAGAAATGGGCTTTCTGGTTGGCTAGGGCTTGTGCATAAGCCAGGCAGACACCACCACTCTAGTCAGGGCAAGGTAGTTACACGCTGAAGATAACCCTTGCTCGCCCCCTTGTTAGCTTCGCACGAGCAGTCAGGCTTATCCCAGAGGCAATGTGTACAGCGTTTGCACAACACACACACGCAGCAGCAACACAGTAGGCACACCACAGAAGAAACTCGACACATGGTTATATAAGAATAGCCTTTGTATTATCCAAAACACATTAGAATACTAATCACACAATATACACTGTGCCAACTGGCACTAGGCAATATTTACAGGGAATTATATACACATGACAGGGCCAATCGGGCCACTGTTAGAACCTTTAGAAAGCAATAGTAACAAGTAAAACACAACCAGTAACTACTGGTCCAATAATGATCTTAGCACTATATCTAGCATCCTGAACACACTATGTCTGCATCACAGTAGGCATAAAAACACATTATGCCCAACCCTCCTCAACATAAAACACCTTACGCAATAGGCCTCACAAGCATAAACACATTATGCGCAGATCAGGGTGAATAAATAATGCTCGCATTAGTGTTCGACGCGGTCCTGCATTCCAAACTGCTCGCCTGTCTCACCGAGACCCGTGTCTCTGGTGCACCTTTGTGCTGGCTGAGGTCCTTTCTGGAAGGCCGAGCTCAACAGGTCTGGCTGCCACCGGCTGCGTCTACTTCGCAGGCGGTCACTACAGGTGTCGCTCAGGGGTCTTCCCTTAGCCCCCTTCTTTTTAATATCTATGTCACTCCTCTGTTTTTTTTGGCTGAGGAGCTGGGGGCTAAGGTGATAGCTTATGCTGATGACACTCAGTGCCTCTTTACGTGGGAAAGGGAGAGGACTCAGTCTTGCCTATTCAGAAGTGTCTGGCTGCGGTCTTTGAGTGGCTGGCGAGGGCACAACTCAAGTGTAACAAAGACAAATCCGAGATCCTTCTGTATGGCAACTTCTCCCCTGAGTTTAGAAAAACTATTTGGCCTCCTGGTTTCCCTCTTCCTTCTTCTAATGGGAAATCCGCTAAAAATCTAGGAATATGGTTTGAGGATAACCTCTCCTTTTCTGCTCAAGTAAAGAGGATCTTGGGTAGCTGTTTCAGCCTTCTTAAAACACTTTTTCTCCCTCTCCTGCCTAGATCTGCCAAAGAGATGGTTGTTCGGGCTCTGGTCCTAACTCGTTTGGATTATGCTAATGCCATGTATGTTGGCATCCCGGGATACTCCATGAATAGACTTCAGGTTATCCAGAATGCAGCTGTCAGGCTGCTTCTGGGTATCGCTAGGAGGAGCAGTGTGCGTGTCCATCTCCACGCCCTGCACTGGCTGCCCATGGCAGAGAGGGTCAAATTTAAATCACTGGTGATAGCTCACCGTGCACTTTATGCTCTGGGGCCTTCTTATCTACAGAAACGGTTCTCTTTCTATGTCCCGCAAAGATAATTATGATCTTCCGCCCTTCTGTTGGCTAAAGTGCCGCGTTTCTCCCGCCACGAACTGGGTGGTTGTTCTCTGGTTGTCAAGGTCTCTCAAGCTTGCAATGCTCTCCCGTTTCTTCTCCGCAACACTCAGGATCCGCTAGCGTTTAAAAAATTACTAAAAACTTATTTGTTTCCATAATTGCTTATTGTGATGTTAGAGACTCCTCTTAGATCCGCGCTGGGACACTCTCTGGAGTAGCTATTGCGCGTTATAAAAGGATTTACCATAACATAACATAACATAAATCACATTTGGCAATAACCTTCAAAAGCATAAACACATTATGCAATAATCAGATTAGGTATTCCCATAGAACTGGCCCCAGCCCAACTGGCCTTTAATTGGGGCTCAAATGCCCTCTGTCCAGAATGTCAGGGCACAGCTGCAAATGCAGCGAGGCAAAGTGCGCAAAGCACTGGGGCAGAGGAGTGTATCTCACTCCTTTACTTCAAGAACCAGAATGCCCTCAAAGAAATAATAGCACTGGCACTAAGTGAGCCTCTTCAAACAATTGTGCCCAACGTTGCAGCTGCCCATAGTCAGGGCGGTGCAGCTGTAGAAATTAGCAAACAAGCCCTGGAACTACAGTGCCTCCTGAGTCCCCACTGAGACTTCCTAACAAATGTGCCCAATGTTGGAGCGGACAGCTCTCCTGCGGGGACCGCTCAGGAAAACCTGGCACCAACAATGTGCCTCAAAAGGGGCTTTGGTGTGGGGAGAGACTCAAAGCAGCTGCCCACTACCATCTGGGGCAGCTGCTACTGCTGAGGAATGAAGCCGCTCCTCCCACCACCTCTCCCACAGCTCCTCACCTGGGACAGGCACTGGCAGTGTGCCTCAGATGGTCCCGGTTCTGGCCTCTCTATCCTCCGCTCTTTGCAGGCGGCATACGTGGCCCAATGGGAGCCCCACTCACCGGGCTCTCCCTTTCTGCACTCGGCCTCCTACGATCTGTAGGCAGGACACTAGCTCGCCTGACTTCCTGTTTCTTGGGCTCCCGGAGACGAGATAGGCTCCCGACCTCCTGCGGGCACTTCCTCTCTGACACGACTCCGCCCACAGTCAGGCGGAAGTGCCTGACTTCTGGTTTCGCCGGACTCGGCGGCTTCTGTGTTTGCGGACAAGTGTGGGGTGGGCACCCGCTTAAAATAAAGGCAATTGTGGGGTGGGCACCCGCTTAAAATAAAGGCAATTACGGGGTGGGCACCCACTTTTCCAAATAGGTACACAAGTGGGGTGGGCACCCACCAGTAAATACCAAACTCGGGGTGGGCACCTACTTTCCTTCCGCGATGTGGGGGAGTCCCCTCATCGGGATTCCCTCTGTAGATGATGCAGTTCAGCGCTGCAAAGCACCAGGATTCCCTCCTGGAATTAAAGATATAGCGCTCATGAGGCATTATGCCCAAAAGAACGTCCAGGGCAAAGGCTGGGCCCAGGCAGGCCAGCACAAAGGGCCCTCCAGCAGGGAGGCAGTCCCTTGTGGCGGTTCCTCCTGGGGCCCAGCAGCAAGTCCTCTGGAAGCACAAACATGAGGTCACAGTTCCTACATTTATGCTTGGGTTTCCTTTGTCTGCAAAGCACAGGGCTAGGGGGAACCAGTTCCAGCTGGTTCTGGAGCACTCTGTTTACAGTGCTTACACCCTTCTTTAGGAGATTGGGGCTCTGCCATCAGACACACCACAGGGGGACGGAGCCAGCATTGACCTAGGCAGGCACAAACCTATGCAGGGATAGGGGATTACTTCACCCACTACTCCAAATGAAGATGCCCTATTCAGCATAGTGCTGACTCGCCCTGCCCCTCCTGGAGCCGCACACACCTCACCAGCCCCTGTCACTCCAAAGCCAGACATGCAATCCAAATCAGGCAGGCAGACACATAGCACACAGAAATGCCAACTTCTAAATGTGGCATTTCTAAAATAGTTATAATAAATCTGTGCGCACCATTGTATAGCATTTATTAGCACTATTCCAAATATACCAAACTTGACCACGCTGCTCCTCTCATATCAGGAATTACCACTGAAACACTTATCAGGGAATCCCCAATGCATTTCTATGGAAGGGCAGCCTCACAGTAGTGAGAAACCAAAATGGTTGTTTGTCACCTCCAGGACATGTCACACACTTAAGGTACATGTCCTACCTTTTTCCTAAAATGCACATTGCCCTTAGGGCTAGCTAGGGCTTACCTAAGGGGTGACTGAAATGTAGTAAAAGGGAGGTCGCAGACATGGCACACACTTTAGGTTCCACGTCACAGCAGCAGTAACACTGCACGCACAGGCCCTGCAATGGCAGAGGCCTGGGATAGGTTTGAAAGGCTATTCAGGGGTTGGCGCTATCAGCTCTGCAAGCCCACCAGTAGCATTTAATTTAACAGCCCTGGGTATATGAGATACCACTTTACAAGGGACTAACAAGTAAATTAAATAAGCCAAACAGGTGTAGACCAATCTTACCATATTTACCACAGAGAGCACACACACTTTACACTGAACAGCAGTGCTAAAGTGCCCTGAGTCCTAAAATCACCAACACCATATCAGAGAAAAGGCTAGGAGGTTGTCAAAAAGTTTAGGGATGACCCAGCAAAAAGGGACAAGTCCAACACTACTTTTAAGATGCAGTCCAATCTGCCTCAAGCATAGTTTCTCGATGCAGCGGGTCAATCAGCTCAGGAACAATTCTTTGAAGCACTGGCACAGTTCATTTGGGTACAATTTTTTGATGTTTTGCCAGAGTCTTCTTTGGTACAGATTATTGTTGTTGTTCCTACCTGGAACCATTTGTACGGAGAGATTGTGCCTATGCTCCTCAGGGCATGCAGATAATGCTAATTAGTCTTCTAATTGTGACAGACTTGAACAACACGGAGCATCAAGCTGCTTCTGGCTGTCCCTGGACAGTCACCCATTCTGCATTGGACAAGTTGGCTTCTAGGTGTTTAGGTCAGAGGAAAGGATTCTTCCATCTAGGCAAGACTTTAGGTAATGCCCCCTCACCCCTGGCAAGCTGTCATGCAGAAAACTCTACTCTGGTTGCACAGCAATTCTATGAGATCTCTCCCATCCTTGGTCATACAAAACCTGGAACTGGAACAGCAGTGCCTCCCACTTCTATACAATCAATGCAGAGAGGAGATATGAATACATTTTCTGCACTTTCAGAACCAGTCTGGGATAGTTCTCCTTTCATCTGTCCTTTCCTGGATTTCCAGAACAGTCTTTAAGAAGAGGGATGTTCCTCACACCTGGGTAGACTCCAGCCTGGAGCACCCACAACAGAGGCAAAAGAGGTGTGAGCATTATGTACCTGGCAATCCATAGCCACCCTCAGCACTGATCAGGGGTAATATAAGTATTGGCCTCACGTAAAAAGGTCCCTTTCACCTTAACAGCAGAGTCTGCAGTCCTCACCCTTTATACCCACATCTACCAAATTGCAGTGCTACAAGAATACTAATCAACAGCTCCCCGCAGTAAAAGACACAATTGAATTACTAAAATATCCTTGTCTCTTCTATCCCCACTTCAGAGTCTAGGTGGTCTACTCCCTCCAGCTTCAGAAAGGTCAGCCATAACCTTCAACTGTCTGGGAAAGCAAACTTACCTCACTTTTGTGCACAGGAACAGGCCAGGGTCTTCTGAAATGAACTATGGACGTCAATCGCTCTGACTCACTCATAAACACCATGATTGTACCACACAGGCCGCATACACACAAACATAAATAATGTACAGTCTGGCTGTTGGCACTAGAATCTGAGTTAGTGCATAGAAGCAGAACTTTAAATACGTGGGCCAGTAGGCATCCTCTCCAGTGACATAGATAAAAAGGTTTGGGCACAACTATAAAGTCACAAACAACAGAACGCCGCCACCACCGCTCTACATGCTAAAGCCATAACGGGAACAATTGTCTACTGTCAGTAAAGTGAGGACATGCTTGGTGCGCCCCTTCAGGTCACAGGGGAGGTCCATGACCTCACTCTTTTCAATTGTCAGACCTAGGCCTCAGCATGCACACTAGATTACTGTGAGGCTAGGGCCAAAATAAAAAACAATAGATACCAGATACTTGTAGTTTGGCGGGTACATCAGATTGACATGACTGAACTACATGCAGAGGACATTCCTGATGCGATAATGGATATTATATTTTGTGCATGACTTTTGGAGCACTGTCTAACTAATTGACACGTGGCTGGCCTCCCCTGTAGGACCACAGTAACATTTTGGAAGAAGGTGATGGAATACATATCGGAAGGCTTACGCCCTGTAGCTTAGAAGGCAGAGCTGCTAGTATCTCTTAGCCTTGTCTTGTTTAATATATAAATTACTCTCTGGCACTCTTGATACTCCCTTTTGTATTTGAGGTCATGTCATATGTTGATGACACTCAATTTATAGTTACTATTTCTGACAACTACTCCAGCATTCAGGAAAACATCTGCTCATGTATTTCTTCCGTAGGGAGATGAATGAGAAAAACTATCTCAAACTTAACTAATAAAACTTTAGTCCTTATCTGTGGGAGGAGGAACCCTTCTATCAGGTCATCTCTCTGATGGCCCACCAATCTGGGTCCCAGGCCATCTCTCTTGAACCTTAGATTTCTCTATGAAAGTAACTTGACCTTCTCTACTGACGTCAGCCAGGTACCAACCACCTGGATGTTGACAAAGGTGCTTCCCTATCTCCCTGTTTCTTTATGCAAGACTGTAGTCCAGTCACTTATCACCTTATGGCTTAACTACAGTTACTCCCTTTACCTAGGTATCTCTGCCTTCTTATCTCATAATGTAAAATGTGCCTGCTCATTCAATCCTGAACCTTACTTCTTGCATGTCTGTATCTGTTTACCTCAAGAATCTTAATTGGCTGCCTGGCCAGAAACAGTCCCTTTTCAAGTCACCCTGTGTAGTCCAAAAAGCTCTCAACAATATGGGGCCAATTTATCTCAGGAATAAATTCTCTCCTTATCACTCAATCGGACACTGCGGACCGTTCCTTCTCTCATCTTGAGGTGATATACTGGAACACCTTACCTTCTAGCATCAGGAATATCTCCTGCCCCCCTTGGTTCAGGGAGAGGTTAAAAAACAGGTTCTTCCACAGGAGTAATTCTTTCTGCAATTGTTCCCTTCCTCAGCACCAGAACGCTATTGATGGTATATGTCACTCTTGATGAACTATATAACACAACATAACATTGGCATCAAAATGCGTTGATTCTCTAGTCCTGTTCACCACCACTAGTGCTGTACTTTTCCTGTTGATTACCTGATTTAAGGCCTGTGCACTAGTAATAGAGTAGACAGGACATCTGACACATTTCAAATTCTAAATAATGCCCCTAATTTCCAGTGGAAACACAATTTACATATAAACCTATTTCTACATTCAGTGGCGGACGGCATGTCCCGAGGGTGGTGAGGCGAGGGGAACAAAAGAAGAAAAAAAAGATTTACATCCCTAAATTGCTCACAACTCCTCTTCCCTCTGATGTCTTCTGAAAGCTCTGTACGCAGGAAACTGCACTACCCAATCCTGGCGCTACCTCTCACAGCAAGAGAGCTGCGCCAGGATTGGACAGAGCAGGCTCTCTCAGCCCTCCTAAGAGCACAAGAGGCCTGTGCTTTCTCTATCACAGCTAGGTTAGAAAAGTTTAAAATACGCATGTCTGGCTGGCCGCCCCAAGATGGCCGGCCAAAGAGAAATGTGCATTTTGAAGCGCATAGCTCCCTGCTGCTGCAAATCGGCAGCACTAGCCCTGCCCGTCTTGACACTTATTTCAAGTCGGCTTCCTGAAAAATAAAATGGTAATAAATAAACGTTATTACCCTTTTATTTTTTGGCTTCTGGGTCTTGTGGGGCGACGCTCCTTTGCTCAAATGGAGGTTCCCTCCCTGCCTATGCACCCTAATATTGAGTATCTTTTCAAGCACATGTGGTTGCGCACCTTCTTACCTCTGTGTAAGGTAGCGTGGAGGGCAGAATGATGCGCAGATTAGATGTATCGAAATTATATATCGAGATTTTCACCAGAGCAATATGCAGACTTTGTAATGAACTCAAACGGCTCTAAGGAATGTAATCTACCGAAGAGCATAACCTCCTGGTACAAAGATACATCATTTTGAAAAGTCCTCACCGTTACCCGTTTGTGCATGCAGAGCGTTCCGTCAACGTTTTCCATTAATTTGTTTTTCCTCTTCTCGGACCTCTTGTTGATAGTTGCCAATGTTAGAGATAGGTGGTGATGTATTGTTAAACCAATCGGTTCCCTGGTTCTTCTTTTATTATAAACCAACACTATGTTTTGGTTAGTGCTCTAAAATGATTGACTCAAGGGTGGACAGTTACCAAACTATTTCACTATGGATATATGAAGCTATTTAATTTCTGAAGCCTGCATTCACAGCCACTTTCAGCCTATGGATTATATTAAAATGCTTCCACATAGCGCTTTCTGTTCTGACTGCGGCCTGATAGAGAAGTAAATAACAAATACGCTCGCTTACTGACTGTCACAGAAGTTTCAGAAACTGAGTGGAGTACTGCGGGTCACTGCATTCAGTGACCCAGTCCACTGAGCTATCTAACCAGCAAACTAACATGCTTAAGACTTTTATTTGCATGTTATTTACAGGAAAACGTCCCAGTTATCCTCGCTGTAGAGGAAGATACAATTGCACACAGCTATTTATAAATATATCAAAATACATTTTGAATGTGAGGTTTTTTATTTTTTGTTAAATAATTTTGAGGTTTTATGATCGTCAGAACATGCATTTTGGAAGAGCGTGAGCTAGCACCTTTCTTGGCGCGCATCGAAACAAGGAAGAAAAAAACCTAGACAAGACAGATAGTCATTCTGTTGTCTCATGTCTGTCTGAGCTGGAGTTTATATCGCCCAATGCCTGCTGCTGGCGCTAATCAGATTTCGCGGTCGCGGCACTGAGCGGTACGTGCACTCCAGCAGTGCCCGAGAGTCTTATCTGCCGCCACCTGTGTTCCTGCCGTAAATGAAAGAGTGTTCAGGACATTTTGCGGCGGTAATGAAGTGGACGGCTTCCACGCTCTTGTCTTTGGAGTTCTGGTGCCAACTGTTAGGGAAGGGAGGGGTTGGGGTGACGTGAGGTGAGAGCCAGAAGGCGGAATAATGGCCATAAAGTGATTCGATGTACCATTTTAAAGCTATGTGGACCTGGAAACCATAGTAAGCAAGCTAGTTATTATTTTTTTAATCTTCTTACGAGATGTAAAAACAAGCACTAGCAACGGCAATTGATCTGGCTTGTAAATGAAAGTGCCTTTGTGTCATTAACGGGTTAAGGCACTCATTTAATAATCAATTTAGCACTCATGCAACAATTCATCCACCCACTGACTCATTCTTGCATTGATCCTTTGACACAAGTGCAACAAAATACGAACAAACTAAGCAACATATAGCAACATATGCAGGCTAAATTGAAAGAATAAAAATTGTAGAAAAAAAGAAACCATGACGCCGTCTAAACACAACAGACATTTGTTTGCAATAATAAAACTACAGCTAACAGGGGATTTCTGTCTTCAGAGGTATTGTACATAGTCTATTGGTATTTTACAGTTCCTACATAGGCACACATTTAAAACCTATGTTTTGGTCATCTTGGAATGGTAAAACAATGATACACCATGGACAATTGTATTCCATAATGGTCGCCTGGTTTAGAGGAAGTGTCCACGTAGGCAGCGGCGCACTGCAGATGAAATGAGTTGCACGCTAGTGACCTCTTAGGACTGCCTGGAGAGTTACAGTAGTATCATAATAAGAGGAGAAAAATGAAATGGGAATTATAAAAGGAGAACATTGAAAACTAATTGTTTGGCCAACTACCCCTGACATGAAACACTCATTTTTAGGTGGATGTGCAAATGTGATTAGAAAATTGCACCATTCACAGGGTAAAAGAGCCAATGACTGATGTGGGCTGAACCATTACTAGATGCAATATGCTGTCATGGTTGGAAGTAGAGTTTAAATTACACTCAGAGAGACCAATGGCAGAAAAGAACTCACCAAAGTCCCTCTGTATGTATGTGTGTGTGTACAAATATATATATATATATATATATCCATAAACAAGATGCCTTCCGGGACCCATGAGGGGTGGTGCATAATGTCGGCGGAACATACTAGCATGAATCATGACCAAAATCCCAAACTGTCGAAGCACACTTAGGACACAGTCACTGTATCAGTCAAGCTGCTATACTCATAATCCCATAAAGAGTTTTGACCGTCATGCAGTCTTGATCGCATGGGATAAATCCAGAAGTGTTACAAAATAAATACACATATTGTAAAACATACATAAACAATGGACATTGTGTGGACATAGGGCAGGAATGCGGCGGCCATGACGGACTGACACATATAGCAAGTTGTATTGACAGTGAAAATATTGCAAAATACTTACAATGGTACTCGAGTAGTCTACTACAAGTATAACAGCAGAAAATAGGGCACGTGCGACTGAATTAACAGACATTGTAAAAATTAATAATAGGTGTTACCCTCCAGTGTGTGTGACATATACAAATTATGTGTATACTGTAGTTCATTCCAAAACACTATGGGCCTGATTTGGATGTTGGATGGAGAACCTCCGGCCAGTGGTCGGAGGCTCTCCTCCCAACATCCTGTTATTTCCCTCTGACCGCCATATTTTGATTTCCGAGGTGGAGGGAAAACCGCAAGGGGATTCTGCTCCTCTTCTGATGGGATCTGTGAGCCTGTCGTAACAGGAGAGGAATAGCAACCCCTTCAATGACGGCAAAGTGTGTCTTTAATTCTTAACTCTTCCGGATGTATTTTATGTGAATAATCGTGTTATGGGATTATGAATAAGGCAACTTGACTGATACTGTGGCAGTATCCTGAGCGTGGGTCTACAGTTTGGATTTTGTATAAATGTATATATATATATATATAATATATACACATATATATATATATATGTATATGCACAAAGGAATCAGTCAATCACGAACTGAAATAAGGACGCACTCTCTCGCATGTGTATTTCAAAAAGCTTTACAGCGGCTTTATTTTCCTTGCCAGTCCCAACGCGTTTCACCTCCTCCAAAGGCTTGATCACGGGATGACGTGACGTCAGTAAATGGGAGTGTGATTGATTCTTTGCATGACTGACTAGGAGTGTGAGTAACTCTATGGATGAGTGGCGGTGTGTGAGTGTCTGTATTGGTGTATGAGTGCATGTGATAGTGCTGTACTGATGAGTGGCTGCATGTGTGAGTGACTTTATGGGTGATTGAGTGGATATGCTTGTAGACCTAGGAAACAGTGAGTAGGTATGTAGTAACTGGTATTGGTGTGTCTATGGTTTCGAAAATGGTAGTCTGTATTTTAGAGTGGGTGTATCAAAGGTTAAATTAGGGTATGAGGCGGTACATCAGATTATCATGTGGGTAATGTCCTCAGTGATGTCATTTGAGATGTCAACAGTGATGTCACTGACCATGTCATGAATGATGAAATATGTGACATCATCAGCAGTGCATTGCGGGGCGCAAGTTATAGCTAGCTTAACTAACTATAACGGCCGAATTCCTCTGGTTTTGTACAAGTGAAATGTCTAACTAACTATAACGTCTCTGAAACCTGTGGTTTTTTCAGTGAATTTGTAAGGTTTTTTTAAATGCTAATTTCTAACTATCACGTCCCCTAACAGGCATTAACATCGAAGTGGCCACAAATCTTAAGCAGCTCCGATGCAACCCCAGCAACATCAATACTATATGTCAAAAGGCAAAAAGTCTTTATTCGCAATTAGAAGAACTTATGACAAAACCGGTAGAAGTATGGCAAAACTTCATCTTGGCTTTTCGACGAGAAACTATTGAAAGGGCCATCAAACAAATTAATGCATCAAACGAGAATATCGACCAAAATGCAACCCACTCCAGAAATGAAAATCCAAAAGTAGATTATAAACCGAACTTTGAGACTGATGAGGAAAGACCCATTAAACCAAGATCTAAAGAAAGTTTTACTGGAAGCAAAGCAACTGCTAAAAAAGATGAAATGGGAAAACACAAAGCGGAAAATGAAGAATTGAGGGCTAAACTCCTCTGTGAAGCTAAACGGAAAAACAGCTCAAGGTTTGGCATATGAGCAAAAGGTTAAAGAATCCAGACCATCTTGGCTTAAATTCCAACATAACGGAGGAAGCATGGATAAATTACCTCTTCAAAAGAGATGTGGAACTGTAGATCCTCGAATGTAATTTATTTCATACAGTGTCCTTGTCTCTTAGGATATGTAGGAGAGACCTCCAGAATGATTCAAACTCGCCTTACTGAACATCGCTCTGCCATCAAAACAAAAAAGATTATTGCCCCCATGGTAAAACATTTCATAGAAAAAAATCATTGTTCAAAAGATATGAAATGGCGGATATTAGAGAAAATTCAAAAACCAGATTCCAAGGGTGGAGCAATAATAAGAAAGAAAAGAGAGGTGGTCTGGATATTTGTCTTTGACTCTTTTCGGAACGGCCTCAATAGTGAAATCCCTTGGGAGAACGCAATCTGTTAATTGAGATGAGTAACCCGCATTAGGACCACTAGCATTTGAGAGCGACAATATATCATATAAGCACCATAATTACAATACTAGATATTTGGTATAATTTGATTGTTCGGTTTTCAAGAAGGAATAATAATGATTTCCTATTCCATACTCAATGGCATTTATTAAATCTAATATGCTTTAAATATATATCTTTCTATATATAACTGTAATAACAAAGTTATATTTTCCTCCAAATATCATTTCTATAACAAAGGGGTAGATATATTTTTAATCTGATGACTAATACTCTCTCCATTTTCAAATGCAAGTGGAAGCTATAGCGATTGATATCCCTAATGACTAAGATAAGTCACTATGAAGTGATGTTGCCTTATACTACCCTTTTTAAATTATGGCTAGTAGTCCAGCTTTCTGGCTTTATCTGTCAAACTTGTTTGGGAGATAATATTTCCCCTTTTTTCGCACCTAGCTTAAAATACAGTAAATTAGTCCATCTTTCATCTTTAACATAAAAAGTCGAGTAATATGGTCCCATTTTAGCCGACGTGTGAAAGTGGTCTTTTTGCTACGCGTACGAATAGTTCATAGTCTGTTCTCTTGTTCTACTATCTGACGCGTTCGAGCAATAGGAAGTCCCTCATTTATAGAGTTTCAACGTAGGACAGAATAGTCTGTTTTTTATCTTCATATATCAGAGTCGAATATAGTCACATCTTAGTAGTATTAGTATGCTTTTACATAGGACAGAATAGACCGTTTTTTATTTTTAGTCATCAGAGTCGAATATAGTCGCCTACACATCGTATCTTAAATGACGACATTTTGTATACAGCTGAGACAAATAATCTTTACAAACGCTCTTATAAAAGCGTGACTTTTTCAATTTCTGGGGCATTTCTATTCTCGGATGTAGTTTCCAGAACCCCGCCTCTCGCCACCGGACCGTTAGAGTTCCTTGCAATACCGTTAATAGGTAAGAGCTATGCGCTGTCTTGAAACTCGTCACTCGATTATGATACTTAACTGAGATCAAGCTATGAGCTGATTTCATGTGACGGCAACAAGTAATATTATATATCTCTGTCACTACCCGTTAGGAACCTAAAAGGAAGGAATTTCCCCACATCAAGAGGATTTTCCAGCACAGAGGATATATTCATTAGCCGCCCAGGTATACCGATATTTTGAATCTTTGGAAACACTTTAACTAACACGGCTAGTGCTAGAAAGGATAGTAATTCATATCGCACTTAATTTTTGTCTCTATCCAGTTAATCATTAGTTTACCGGTAGCACAGACGGCGAGAAGGCTAAGCCCGGTTAATCTTTTATATCAGGTACAGGTCCTTACAATAATTTGTTACAAAAGAATTGGAGTCCATACGTCGCGGGAAAACTAATATGTTGTTTTACCTCCTCCCCCTTTTTTTCAAATTTATAGACCCGGCTCTATTTTAACCAGAAACCATAGATCTATATGTAACCGGATGTAATAGTCGGACACCACGCAATGGTAACTATATATATTTACATTCCTTCTGTCACCTAGCAATCATTTGCGGATACGTAAAGATTGGGACATCATTATTATAATAAAGAAAATTCTCGCCCAATATTTCTTTCACGTTATGGCATAGGACTCCTAAAAATAAATGAAGATAATTAGCTATACTTCCGCTTTATCTCATATCTACAAATAAGGAGTAGGTGTAACTTACTACATACAATAGATATGAAGAGCCCTCGTTTTAATATCAGTAATGACTATCCATTAATAATTTGGAAAACCTAATCATCACATGTCTTCCGCAGTTCTGAAACCCGATATGCTGTCCACAATTTGGATATTTTTTAATCAGAAGATAATTGTGAAGAAAGAAAGAATTTGAGCCATCCATGCTCCTATCTTAAACATATCGTTCTTGTCTGTGAGTATATGGATATAACTTTTTCTTCCCACCCTGTCTAGAAGCCCAGAGAACTATCACCCCCCTCCCATCCCCATTCATTGCCTTTATTCTGGGATGCATAATGAATTTGAAATAAAATGTTATAATTGGTTCAGTATTGGAACTTTTCCCACCACCTTGTCTATAATACCACCTTGTCTAGAAGCCCAAGGAATTATCACCTCCCTTTCCCTTTCTATCCTCTATTATGGTTTCTATTTGGAGATTTACAAGGAATTGAAGTAAATGGTTGCAATTGATTTATTATTTAAATTGTTTCTAAGGATAAGAGGTTTATATGAAGCTACCTGTTGATATATATTTTTAAGATTGTATTAATTTCTTAAACATTGTATGTATTTGTTCTCATTTTTGTATTTTTTATAAATTTATTTATAGAAAACACGTGGCTCCTCCAGAAGAAGGCGCTGGTCGCCGAAACACGCGTCGAGAATTATTGTGCCACTTCTTATATATAATTTTTTTTTTATGATAAGTCAAAAATTGGTTGTTATATTTAATTGTTTTTTATGTACGGTGATTAATTGATCTGTTTATGATTTTTTTATGTATATGAAATTAATGTCTTTTTTAATATAAATGTTAATAAATATCAGAATTTGTATTCACTGGTAGCTCTCTTTCCTTTAACATTTCCTTTTTTAATATAAAGTTCAAGCTATGATTGCCTAGGTTGTTTCTTGTCGATTATTAACATCGAAGTGGTCACAAATCTTAAGCAGCTCCGATGCAACCCCAGCAACATCAATACTATATGTCAAAAGGCAAAAAGTCTTTATTCGCAATTAGAACTTATGACAAAACCGGTAGAAGTATGGCAAAACTTCATCTTGGCTTTTCGACGAGAAAATATTGAAAGGGCCATCAAACAAATTAATGCATCAAACGAGAATATCAACCAAAATGCAACCCACTCCAGAAATGAAAATCCAAAAGTAGATTATAAACCGAACTTTGAGACTGATGAGGAAAGGCCCATTAAACCAAGATCTAAAGAACGTTTTACTGGAAGCAAAGCAACTGCTAAAAAGGATGAAATGGGAAAACACGAAGCGGAAAATTAAGAATTAAGGGCTAAACTCCTCTGTGAAGCTAAACGGAAAAACAGCTCAAGGTTTGGCATATGATCAAAAGATTAAAGAATCCAGACCATCTTGGCTTAAATTCCAACATAACGGAGGAAGCATGGATAAATTACCTCTTCAAACATTTTAACAACACATCTGCTGACAACAGGGAGTATTTTGAAGAAGTAGGGACAATAGGGCCCACCAAAGTAGTTTGCGGAGAAAAGACAAGAAACGCGTGCATAACGGTAACTTTTCAAGACCTAGACCCAAGAGGAACCGAGCAACCTCTCCGCATAGGTAATATACGGCAAGATTCAAGTTGTTCTACTTCTGTTGAGATTGCCCACTCTACTCACAAATAGCTAGGGGCAGACCGACAGGCGCCCCTGGTCCAAATGGTATCCCACCAATGTTATATAAATCAGACACTGAATTTTGGCCTGTAGCATTATACCCGGTTCTCAAAGAAATTAAGGACACTTTGAGGTTACAGGAGTCTTGGCTTGAATCAGAACTTAGCCCAATTTATAAACAGGGGAGCAGGAAAAATCCAAATCACTACCGTCTTATTGCCCTCATAGACGTGGAGGCCAAGTATTTCGAAGAAACTATATTGGAGGAGTTAACAACATGGTGTCTGACAAATCCATCCTCCCTATTATTCAAACAGGCTTCTGCCAAGGTCAAGGGACCGTCACAAACATCATGGCCTTGACCCTGTTGATGGATGCAGCAAAAGAGACCAAAACTCCCCTTTACTTGTGTTTCATTGATTATACTGCCGCTTTTGATCATGTTGATCGAAACATACTTTGGCGGAAACTGGCAAACTAGGGTATACCAAAACGACTCCTAGACCAGCTGATATTACTGCATACAAACACCTGGATTAGGGTTAAATTAGGAGCAGGAACACACCTCTCTAAACAGATTCCAACAATAAAAGGGCTTAAACAGGGATGTGTTCTAGCACCATTTTTATTTAACATCTTCCTTGAGGACCTGTCAGGAGAACTTGACAACTGCCCCTGTCATGCACCAAAATTATGGAAAACTACACTGTCCAATTTGTTGTACGCGGACAACCTGGTTTTAATCAGTCGAACTCCGATCGGCCTTCAACATCTTTTAAATACAACTCATACCTTTTCGGAAAGTAACCGATTGAAAAGAAATTTAGCTAAAACTAAAGGCATGGCAGTGAATTATCGGAAAAAAAGGAAACACATCTGGCATTTAAACGGACAAGGGCTGGACTTGGTAACCACCTACAAATATCTTGGTGTTATCTTGGACCATAAGAACACGTTCAAGCCTCAACTGGAAAACTTGCGAGGGAAGGGAACCGTGACCAGTTTGGCAATAAAATCTCTAAAGGTCAAGCTCCCGACTTAACGCTTAATCTGCTGCTCCAGGTCTTGCGAGCAAAGCTACAACCGACCCTTAGATATGGGAGTGAACCCCTTCAAGGAAAGGATGCAGTCCTTTTGGACAGAGTGACAGCAAACTCATACAGGGCAATCTTCAACTTGCCAAGATACGTTTCTCCAGCACAAATCCGGCTTGAATTTGGTCTGTCAAAACAAACACTGGATAGACGGGGCATGTATGTTACTACCTGGCACAAGATTCGGAGTGCCGAGGTTGGTTCTTTAAACTCAAATTTATGGGCAGAGCTGATTCGCCCACGAAAAAAAACCTCTGCCAGAGACTACTTATTTGATTCACTCCAAATCTTGGGACTGTCAGAACTCTGGGACATCTCTACTGATCTTTTGACTTTTAAAAAAATCACGAAAAAATCAGTACGTATCATTTTCTCTATTGAGGACAAGAAAACACTATCCAATAGAGCACACGGCTGGATTATGCTCAGGGACTATGCAGCACTGCAGCCTCAAGAGTATCTTAACATCGGAATGAATCGAAAGACAAAGGAAAAGTTTTTAAAACTATGCCTAGGTGTAATCCCAGCTGCCCCCATCTCCCGCCCTGGGAAAGAAAAAACTCTCCGCCATACTGTCGCTTGTGCAAAGCTGGCAAGGAAGATATTATTCATGTAATTGTATCTGCTCCAAATTAAAGGACCTGAGGTACGATTTACTGCGTCCATAGTTCAAACCACATGGTGTTCGAACATGTATGCAGGCGGTCAAACTGTGCTTCAACCCCAGTAAAACAAAATTAAATTGTCGAGTTACAAAATTCTTGAAATTAGTGGCGGAAAAACAGAAGAGCACGCTTCCCGCGGATTAATAAAAAAGCCGGACTGAAAATCATTAATACGGTGCTCTGCAGCCATGAACTTTTAAATTCAATGATGGCCACAAATTGATATTAAGTAAATGTTTTTTAAAAAAGTTTTAGAAAGTTGTATAAAATGAATTTTAAGTCAAATTTTAGCAATGTTCTAATTGTTTTGTAAAGGTTTTAATTAACCATGTACAAATAAAATCATTACCTTACCTTACCTATGGTTTTTTCAGTGAATTACAAAGGTTTTTTAAATGCTAATCTCTAACTATAACGTCTCTGAAAACGATGGTTTTTCAGTGAATTTCTAAGTTTTTTTAAATGCTAATTTCGAGGTAGGACATGTGCAGATAGAGGAAGAAAGGTGCACAAAGAAGCAAGAGAAATGCAGAAAAAGGCCTTGTTGCAAAGTCATCCTGTGTCCCCAACTTTATGCTGACTGGTACTGGTGGTAATTGATTCTGACTAACCAGGCCCTGAGCCAGTGCTATGCTGAAAGTCACTTAGAATACAGTGAAAGCACCTATATACCGTATAGGTTGGGGTACCCCTGTGATTGGCATGACCTCCCCTGTAAGGCCCTAGTACATAATAGGGCAGGGGGATTAAAACTACCTCAGAGGTGCAGAAAGAGTCAAAATAAGTGGAGAAAGAAGCAACAGAGGTGTAGAAAGAAGCAAGAGCAGTACAGAAAAGGGTAGAAGAGGTACACAAAGAGGCAAGAGAGGTACAGAAAGAGGTAGGAGGGGTGCAGAAAGATGGGAGAGAAGTGCCAAAAAAGCAACGGAGGTACAGAAAGAGGCATGAGAGGTGCAGAAACAGGCAGGAAAGGTGCAGAAAGAGGGAACAGGGATGCAGAAAGACGCAAGAGAGGTGCAGAAAGAGAAAATAGAAGTGCATAAAGAGGCAAGAGGGGTGCACAAATAAGCGAGTGAGGTGCAGAAAGATGTAAGAGAGGTGCAGAAACAAGCAGGAGAAGAACAGAAAGATCAAGAGAATGGCTGAAAGTAGCAACAGAGGTGTGGAAAGAAGCAAGAGAAGTACAGAGAGAGGCAAGTGAGGTGCAGAAAGAGGCAAGGGGGTACATAAACTGGCAAGAGAACAGCAGAAAGAGGCAAGAGGGATAAAAAAGGGAAGACGGGTGCAGAAAGAAGCAAGAGAGGTACAGAAAGAAGCAGGAGAAGTACTGAATGAAGCAAGAGAGGTGCAGAAAGAGGGAAGACAAGTGCAGAAAGAGACAACAGGTGTGCAGAAAAAGACAACAGGGGTGCAGAAAGAGGCAATAGAAGTACAGAAAGAAGCAAGTGAGGTGAAGAAGGAGGTAAGAGAACTGCAGAAAGAGGCAAGAGAGTTCCAGAAACAGGCAAAAGGGGTGTAGAAAGAGGGAACATGTGTGCAGACAGAGGCAAATGAGGTGCAGAAAGAGGGAAGAGGGATGCAGAAATTTGCAAAAGAGGTGCAGAAAGAAGCCAGAGTAGTGCAGTAAGAACCAACAGAGGTGCAGAAAGAGGCAAAAGGGGTGCAGAAAGAGGTAGGAAAGGTATACAAAGAGGCAATAGGGGTACAGAAAGAGGCACGAAGGACGCAGAAAGAAGAAATAGAAGTGCAGAAAGAAGCAACAGAGGTGCTTAAAGAGAAAAGCAGGGTGCAGAAAGAGTCAAGAGAAGTGCAGAAACAACAGTTGCAGAAAGAGACAATAGAGGTGCAGAAAGAGGCAAGAGGGGTATAGAAAGAAGAGAGTGAGGTTCAGAAAGAGGCCAGATAAGAGCAGAAAGTGGCATTTGAGGTGCAGAAAGAGGCAAGAGAGGTATAGAAAGAGGCAAGATAAGTATAGAAAGAGGCAATAGAAGTGCAGAAAGAGGCACTTGAGGTGCAGAAAGAGGCAAGCGAGGTACAGAAAGAGGCTCAAGAAGTGCAGAAAAAGGTAAGAGAGGGGCAGAAGGACGAGAGTGAGGTGCAAAAAAGGCAAGTGAGAAGCAGAAAGAGGCAAGAGAGGTACAGAAAGAGGCAAAAGAGGTATAGAAAGAAGCAAGAGAAATGCAGAAAGAGGCAAGTGAGATGCAGAAAGAGGCAAGAGAGGTGCAGAAAGAGACAAGAGACAAGAGAGGTGCAGAAAGAGGCAAGAGATCTGCAGGAAAAAGCAACAGAGGTGCTGAAAGAGGCACGTGAGGTGCAGAAAGGGGCAAGAGAAGTACAGAAAGAGGCAAGTTAAGTGCATAAAGAAGACAGTGAGGTGCAGAAAGAGGAGGAATGGTGCAGAAAGATGCTAGAGAAACGCAGAAAGAGGAATCAGAGGCACAGCAAGAAGAGAGGTTTGTGCACCATTAGTACCAATTTAACACCTACATTTAGCAATAAGTAACACGTGACCATTCCAGCTTTGCAAAGGCCTTACACCACGCTGTAACAAGTGAAGCTTCATTTTTGGGAATATTTGAGCCGTTTGAACTAGAAACAAGGCTTTTTTTGTTCAAATTTGCAGATTAGGCAGCAGATGATAGAATATTTGGCAAATGCGAAAAATGTTTAACTATGTGAAAATTGGTGCAGCCAAACAGTCACATAATTGCAGTGGCCCTGCTCATACCTCTGACTAGGTTTAGAAGTGCTCCTCAGTGGTACCTTCTTTTTTTATGTCTCATTGTGTTTATATGTTAGCTTCTACAGAAACGAGGAATACTAAACCTGAGGTTACCACTCCACAACACAGACTACAATACCACATAGTTACTCTCCAAAACACACAGTCCCACTACACATCATTCCTATACACTAAATACCACATACTTTCTTTTCACAAAATGTCACTGCACAACATTCACATAATTCCACTACACATAACGTACATCCACTCTACATCAAAAAACATTAGAAAAAAACTTTTACATTTACAATGCTAATACCTCTAACTCTCCCAAATGCAAAACCTATTAAATTGCAAATGCTTCTTTAACCAGGAGTCTTGTTTGCTAGAGTGGTGGAGAAATGGTGCTGAGCCTCTGACCAGCCTGCAAGAATTCCGCAGCGTAGGACTTACAGGAGGGACCAGGAGGGCTTCTTGGCTCCCAAAGTCCCTCAGGAGTAAAGTGGACTGCATCTCCCATCCTGTAGTCTTCCAGGAGGCACGTTTGTAGAGTGGTGGAGAAAGGGGCGTGGCCTTCAAAGATGTTTTAGCAATTCCACTGTGTGGGACTTATTGGAGGTAACAAGTGGGGTTGTTGACCCCCAATGGCATTGCATTGGAGGCCAAACTACCCCTCCTATTACCTTCAGTAAGTCCCACACAGCAGGATTGCTAAACTCTCATAGCAGGCCACGCCCCCTTTGCCTACTACTCTGCAAAGCGCCTCCTGGTGAGCTCTTAGTTGGGTGATGAAGTCCCCTTTCCTCCTGAGGCGCCCTGGGCGCAAACTAGCTCTCCTGTTACCTTCAATAAGCCCCACACAGCTGGTTTGCTGAGAGTGTGCAAAGGCCACACACCCTTTTTACACCACCTTGCAAACGCGGCTCCTGGCACACTGCTGCTCAGGGGATGGAGTCAACTTGTGTCCTGAGGTCCTCAGGACACAAGAGGACCTCCTCGCTCCACCAGCAGTGCACCAAGAGGCGCGTTTCTAGAGTGGTATAAAAAGGGGCATGGCCTCGGACCACCTCTCATCAATCCCACTGTGTGGGGCTTACTGGAGGTACCTGGGGGGATAGTTGGCCCCCAGGCGCCTTCAGGAATGAAGGGAACTTAATTCCCCACATAGAATGCCCCAAAGGGCACGTTTGCAGAGAGGTGCAGGTGGGGCCTCCGGCGAAATGCCAGCTTTTCTTTTTATTGGTTTTGTTAGAAGGGGGGCTGAGTGGCCCCCTTCTTTTACTATTTTTTGGGGCCCTTGGGACCCCACCCCCCAGGGCCCGGTCAGCCTTTTCTTTTTTTTTGGAGGGGGACATGCAGCTCCCCTCCTGAGGCCTTTATCGGCCCTGGTGACTCGTCCCCCACTTACTTGTACTGCTTTACGCTGTTCGTGTAATTTTATTATTTCTTTACGGATTTTCTTGTACATACTCTCCATAGCACCGACGGTCTTGTGCTTACCCTCGGCTATATTATCACTCCACCTTGTCAGGGTTTTCATTTCAGCCGGATCTTTAGACGGGTAATCTTGTTCTCTTATTAGACAATTGATCAGAAACTTTAATATCATGAGCTGGATCTCGGCTTTCCTTTGAGACATGGCCTCGCTAATGCTTCCTGGATCATCCCCTGTACGGATGAAACGATATATTCTGTCTAGATCTTCTTTCATATTCGGTAAGGTGACTAGATACTCGGCCACCTTTCTTACGCGGAATGAATATAAAACCATATTATCCTCACCTGGGACTGGATCATAGCCGCATTCGGCAAGGGATTTTCTTATTTCTGCTACAGTCTGATGTCTGGGCGTACGCTGTGACGCTTGTGCATGTAATTCGGCTGTCGTTAAACGCTTGTGTGGCGGCGGGGTTTGAGGAGTACCTCCCCCTGCGGCCCCTAAACTAGAGTCGTCTACTGAGGCTCTTCGTCCTGGCAGAGTGGGAAATGGAAATGTAGGCTGGACTTGTATGGCGGGCTGGACCGGGGGTACCGTAACAGGTACTCCGGTGTCTGGAGGAGCGGGAAGTGCCTGATTTACAGGGACTGGCGGAGCGCGAACAGGATTTGCATATTCTGGGACTGTGTCGTCCAAATAGGACGAAATAAAAATATCAGCTGCGGTCTGTTTGTGACGTAGTTTGGTCGGAACTAATGGTGGCGGGAAATTACTGGATGCCTCTGGGGTCGCTTTGCCCTCGGCAAAGAGAGGATACATACCCCTAATAAGGGCATGCCTCTGTCTGTCTGACTGTTCGGCTTTGACTTGTTCACCTATCTCGATTAGTTCTTTTTCTTGTGCTCGTTCTAAGGATTCTCTACTTAATTCTGACTTTCTGATTTCCTTTTCAGTTCTTTTATGAGCTTCTTTGCGCCATAACTCGATGGCATCTTTCTGTGACTGTCTGGCTTTCTTTTTCCATAATGCCTCTTCTACTCGCATGATGCACTCGGCATCCCAGGTACCCGATACGGGCCATCTATACTTTTCTTCTAACTGTTTGGTATACTCTACCCATAAATCTAGATACAGTATGGCGCTTATGCCATGCTTCTGATACATAAAATGACCTGGACTGTCCCTAGGCGGAACTGGAACTGCTGCTTCCAGCAGACCCTTTCTGGTTTTTAACTGACGTAATTTCGAAAAGAGCGGCATGACTGAACTATAATCTAGACACAATACAATACACAATAAACACGATACTTATTCCCCATTCATACCACGACATTAAAATACATGAAGAACATTTAAAAATAACAGTTCGAACAGAATACTACCTGGAATACGGAACACAGAATACATGAATTTTCTCGAGAACAGAACTGACTAGAACAGGAACTAGATGCACTGCTGAAACAGTACGAAACTTACCGGTCTCATAAAGAGACACGTCAGGACCCGCATCCACCGAAGTGGACACTTCGTTTGTGGGTCTGTGTACCACCAACCCACGGACCAGAGTCAATTAAATTGACCCTGTCTAGATACTACCCCAGTAACGGTACTCACCGGGCAGCAAGAACGGAAGGCCTCAGACTGGACGGGAATTTGATGACTGCTTGGACGCCGGACGGGCGAACTTCGGACTTCAGTTACGGGTGGACCTCCGGATACCTCGGACCTTGGACTCTCGGCTTGGGCTCTGGTCGGGACTCGCCGCGTTCCTCCACCGTCTCGTTTGGATGCTGGACCGCCTCCTCCGTCTCCTCCGTGGGCCTGAGGGATACTTGAAGCAGAAATATCTGCCGGTGCGCAGAAGAGTTCCGTCACGACTGCAGAGGGTCAGGGGGTCGGCGTGGCTTCACCGACGCGTGGGGAAAGGGCAAGTCCCTGTTCGGGCGCCATTATGTGGTAATAAGTCAGGAGGGGAAAGGCTAACTTGATTCTAAGACTGGACCATGCATTATTCTACATGTAGTGCGTGATGAAGAATATTAAATGACCATTAATACAGTATTTCTCTAACGTGGAGACGTGAAGGCTAGACAATGACGGAAACTATCGATGCGATTCAGTAGCTTTAGTAGCTTTAGGAATGCAGAGAAGGAGGACTGAACTGATAACTGGAATCATAACATATTCTTGGCAGACTCAGAGGCTGAGCCAGGCTGAACCGGGCACGGCGTGGCAGGAAGTAAGTGAAGGGTCGAGGATACAGGTGGGGGCTGTATCGCTCCTCAGCGAGGTTTCAGGAGACAGGAGCTGAATCTGGTGTCCAGGCCCTTTTGAGGCCTAGAGACGGGGACTTTATAATGGAATAACGTGCATACTGAGAAACGTGGCAACGTAGCTTTACATAGGCCTGATATTCGTAGTATTCACGAGAACTGGAAACTGGCATACTAGAGGTGGACACAACTATAATTGTGTCTTGAATCGAACATGGGGAATACATATGCATATTTAATCATGCACACATAACATATGATGGATGACACGTAGGGACACAGAACATGGCAAAATTTACTTTTCCACATTCCCTCCTTGTCACTACGTTTCCATCAGGAAACATCAATATTCATGATACCATCTATCATTTCATACAGTATCATTTGCTCGTCTCGAATTATCCTGGAACGGGATTTAGAACGGGGCTTGGGACTAGGAATACAAGAGGTAGCACAAATGCCGCAAATCGCAGGGCCACATTGTATACAGAGACAGCAGCTGAATATGATCGCTACTGCAATACCTAGAAAGGACAAGACTTTCCATCCCCAGGCGGAAATTATATTCCAGAACCAACCGGACCATGTCCAGGTGCCTGGATCTTGGTGTATCAGATGGGCAATTTTATGGAGTCTGGTTATAGCTGAATAAACAGACGGCGCGTTATTTGGAATGAAAATGCAGCAACTAGATCCGATGACTCTACAGGCCCCGCCCCTATCGGCCAGTATGACGTCAAGGACGAGACGATTCTGTAAAACGACAAATCTCATAGCAGATTGCTCTTCGGTTAAGTTACCTAGAGCAGAGGCAGTCTCATTTACCACAGCTTCAAGAGTTCTTGTTAACCTACGGATTAGCTTACTATTCTGGATAGGTCCTATAAAGAAAAAGAAACCTCTGTTGAAATCTGTATACTGTTCTAGAGCAGTTTCAGTATAATCGACAATGGGGGACTCCCTTCTATGTCTAATGTGTACTAGATGTGTATTTCTATGATAATCAGGTGGGGCTAGGAAAACTGGTGGCAGTAGGAAGGCAATGTAACAGGTTCCCTCCCAATCGAGGGGCAGACGAACATATGCAGTTTGACCACAAATAAAATAAGAATGACGTGAAGCTTTAAAAATAGATTTCCCACTGTCACTATACTTGACAATAGTAGTACAATCACTGTGTCCTACATGTACGGAACCATTATTTCGGACACATAATTCGCCTTTGACTGGTAGTACTGAAATAGCAGGTAAGTCTGGAGTGGAATCAGACTGAACATTCAAGACCATGAAATTCGAAGAATAATTACCTAAATTATACACTTCATTTTGGTGACTCGTCCCCCAGGGCATTGCCTCAGAAAATAAATAAATAAATATTCGGGAGGGGGGCTGCGTGGACCCCCTTCACTGGGCCACTTCTGGCCCCATCACCCGGGGCCGGCATTCCATTTTTAAAATTAAATAAAATATTTAATTAAAGGGAGGGGGCCAAGTGGCCCCCCTCCCAGGCCACTTCCGGCCCTAGGGACCCCATTCCCTGGGGCTGGCCCTCAAGTTTGGGACCATGGAGTGAGCCCCAATGCCCCCACAGTCCCTGCTGGCTCCTCACCTCCTGCAGGAGCCGGCATAGCTTTTGGGCAAGGGGCATTGCCCTTGCCCAAAAGCAATCTGCTTCCCTTCCGTAAAGCAGTGTTTGCTATGGCATTGCGGGAGCTGTGCTCCCGCCCTAGCAGATGGCAATATCCTGGGGGCGGGAACCCCGGGATATTGCAGGAGCTGGCCCTGGGGGGTAGCAGTCCCCAGGGCCATCTAGGGCTCCAAGTGGGGGGCCCACTACCCCCTCCCAACTCTTTAAAGCCCTGGGGAGGTGGTGTTCCTGGGGGTCCACAACGGACCCCCGTATTCAAATAATTAGTGCCCCCGGGAGGTGGTGGTCCCTGGGGCAGTGTGGGGGGACAGGAGCCCCGCCCACACTCCACCAATTAGATTAGAGCCACGGAGAGGTGGCAGTCCCCGGAGCTTGGGGGCCCCGCGAGGCCCCCACCCCTATTAAATCAAAGCCCCGGGGAGGTGGCAGGCCCCGGGTCAGTGTGGGGGGCAGGAGTCCCCGATGCATATTTTTTTTTAAAACCCCAGGGAGGTGGCAGTCCATGGGGTTGCGTGGTGCCCCACCACCATAATTATAAATCGCTCCCGGGACCTGGCCCACCCAGGGGATTAAGGCAAACAAAG
This sequence comes from Lissotriton helveticus, assembly GCF_964261635.1. Taxonomy (NCBI): domain Eukaryota; kingdom Metazoa; phylum Chordata; class Amphibia; order Caudata; family Salamandridae; genus Lissotriton; species Lissotriton helveticus. The sequence goes on along the minus strand of NC_136067.1, from coordinate 889,143,066 downwards.
CTCGGGAGCCAACACTTCATTTTTTAAAGTTTTTTAGTCAGGAATCCCGCACCCAGTGCGAATTCTGCACATTTAATTTTAAAAAGATGCTTTTTTTGGGCCTGGGGATCCTTGTGGGCCCCCTGAGCAGGCCTATGGGGTCAGGGCGTATCTACCCTATCCCCTTATCTTGTTTTTCATATTTTTTCTACTGTTTTTCTTGAGACTCGATTACTGAGTTACAAGATGGCTGCCAACACACTCTGTTGGCAGCCAATAAGAATGAAGCTCGTGCTCGGGAGGATTCGTGGCTCCTCCTCTGTGCTCAGATATCAATATTTTTATTTTTTTAATTTCTCAGGAACTACTGAACGGATTTACACCATTTAAAAAAAGTGGTTGCTTTCGGAAGCAAGAGCTACATTCTTGCCAAACTTGGTGTAATTACATTCACCAGTTCAGACTGTAGTCTGTTCCAAAATCCCAATAGAAAATAACATGGGTAAAACGCGTTTTGTGACTCCCCTTTTTTCTCGCCCCCCCTTGGCGAATGTCCCTGAAACTTTCAAGACAGGAGCTGACCAGAGAGCCCCATTGGTTTAAAAAATATAGTGAAGATTCGTCACACGGCGCCAAAGATATTGGCAAATCAAAAAACTATTTTCCTAGGGAAACTAGGTCCCAACTATAACTCCCTCCTGGCAACCGCTAGTTGGTAATATATATATATATATATATATATATATATATATATATATATATATATATTTAATTGTCAGCTGATCGGACACGTTTCGCCTGCCCAGCAGGCTTTCTCACCAAGTTGGTGAGCAAAACGCGTCCGATCAGCCGACAAAAAAGCATATATTTTGCCAGTACACAGCTTTGTCATTCCTGGTTGTACTATGTTTTGTTAATGTAACCGGACATGGCTTGGTTGGTCCGCCGTCAACGGCGCGTCCCCTACTTCGGAGCTGCAACAAGCAGCAAATGTGCTATATATATCCCCCAACGAAACACAGGTGTGCACTCTTCTACTTTAGAACGCCAAATCACCTTTGGAAATGAGATCGCAGTGCCAGTGGCACTTGGCAGGGGGGTGCATCTGAGGAAGGCAACATGCTGAAACGCGTCATGCTGATCCCCTGCAAATAAAGATGGTTAGTTTTGTATCCGGAGTGCACCCTAGTTTTACTTTCATTGAGAGGGAAACTGCCTGTGGCAATATCGGCGCGGAGAGAGACCGTGCAAGGGATGCACCTTCCGAAATGACCGGTGTAAAGGGAATACACTTGGACAGCCTAACTTCGCTGAAAGAACATTACCCCTGCTTTCAAAGAAAGTCCATGACAACATGGAGAGACACGGCTACTTGAGTGATGTCCCGGACTGTGTTCTACGGCGGTGTAAAAGGTGGGAAGTACGGATCAAAACTGCTTGCATGCCCAGAATAAACACTGTGACCCCTTACCTGACTTCGTTGTCGACCAGCCTCAATTGTGGGGTTTGAACAAATCTGGTAAACAGGAACGCCGCTTGCAGCACATTGAGGACCACTACTGCACTCTGGGAGTTGCAGTTTCACGTGCTGTACTATGGAAGCGACTCCTCCCCCAACGAAACACAGGTGTGCACTCTTCTACTTTAGAAAGCCAAATCACCTTTGGAAATGAGATCGCAGTGGCAGTGGCACTTGGCAGGGGGGTGCATCTGATGAAGGCAACATGCTGAAACGCGTCATGCTGATCCCCTGCAAATAAAGATGGTTGGTTTTGTATCCGGAGTGCGCCCTAGTTTTACTTTCATTGAGAGGGAAACTGCCTGTGGCAATATCGGCGCGAAGAGAGACCGTGCAAGGGATGCACCTTCCGAAATGACCGGTGTAAAGGGAATACACTTGGACAGCCTAACTTCGCTGAAAGAACATTACCCCCGCTTTCAAAGAAAGTCCATGACAACATGGAGAGACACGGCTACTTGAGTGATGTCCCGGACTGTGTTCTACGGCGGTGTAAAAGGTGGGAAGTACGGATCAAAACTGCTTGCATGCCCAGAATAACACTGTGACCCCTTACCTGACTTCGTTGTCGACCAGCCTCAATTGTGGGGTTTGAACAAATCTGGTAAACAGGAACGCCGCTTGCAGCACATTGAGGACCACTACTGCACTCTGGGAGTTGCAGTTTCACGTGCTGGACTATGGAAGCGACTCCTCCCCCAACGAAACACAGGTGTGCACTCTTCTACTTTAGAAAGCCAAATCACCTTTGGAAATGAGATCGCAGTGGCAGTGGCACTTGGCAGGGGGGTGCATCTGATGAAGGCAACATGCTGAAACGCGTCATGCTGATCCCCTGCAAATAAAGATGGTTGGTTTTGTATCCGGAGTGCGCCCTAGTTTTACTTTCATTGAGAGGGAAACTGCCTGTGGCAATATCGGCGCGGAGAGAGACCGTGCAAGGGATGCACCTTCCGAAATGACCGGTGTAAACGGAATACACTTGGACAGCCTAACTTCGCTGAAAGAACATTACCCCCGCTTTCAAAGAAAGTCCATGACAACATGGAGAGACACGGCTACTTGAGTGATGTCCCGGACTGTGTTCTACGGCGGTGTAAAAGGTGGGAAGTACGGATCAAAACTGCTTGCATGCCCAAAATAAACACTGTGACCCCTTACCTGACTTCGTTGTCGACCAGCCTCAATTGTGGGGTTTGAACAAATCTGGTAAACAGGAACGCCGCTTGCAGCACATTGATGACCACTACTGCACTTTGGGAGTTGCAGATTCACGTGCTGTACTATGGAAGCGACTCCTCCCCCAACGAAACACAGGTGTGCACTCTTCTACTTTAGAAAGCCAAATCACCTTTGGAAATGAGATCGCAGTGGCAGTGGCACTTGGCAGGGGGGTGCATCTGATGAAGGCAACATGCTGAAACGCGTCATGCTGATCCCCTGCAAATAAAGATGGTTGGTTTTGTATCCGGAGTGCGCCCTAGTTTTACTTTCATTGAGAGGGAAACTGCCTGTGGCAATATCAGCGCGGAGAGAGACCGTGCAAGGGATGCACCTTCCGAAATGACCGGTGTAAAGGGAATACACTTGGACAGCCTAACTTCGCTGAAAGAACATTACCCCCGCTTTCAAAGAAAGTCCATGACAACATGGGGAGACATGGCTACTTGAGTGATGTCCCGGACTGTGTTCTACGGCGGTGTAAAAGGTGGGAAGTACGGATCAAAACTGCTTGCATGCCCAGAATAAACACTGTGACCCCTTACCTGACTCCGTTGTCGACCAGCCTCAATTGTGGGGTTTGAACAAATCTGGTAAACAGGAACGCCGCTTGCAGCACATTGAGGACCACTACTGCACTCTGGGAGTTGCAGTTTCACGTGCTGGACTATGGAAGCGACTCCTCCCCCAACGAAACACAGGTGTGCACTCTTCCACTTTAGAAAGCCAAATCACCTTTGGAAATGAGATCGCAGTGGCAGTGGCACTTGGCAGGGGGGTGCATCTTTCATTGAGAGGGAAACTGCCTGTGGCAATATATATATATATATATATATATATATATATATATATATATTGCGTTTCACCACACGCTAACAAGCGTGAAAATGCACTCGAAATCCAGTAAATGTTCACCATCCAATTATACCATCCAACAAAGTTCGTGGGTATATATTCTTTTATTCCAGCATGGAACACAGTTCATGGAACTAAACCCCCAACGCGTTTCAGCGACAACTCGCCTTGGTCACGGGTGAGTAGTGTTAGCAAATTAAACATTTAAATAAAGTTTACAAACCATCGTGTATAGACATAAACAAAGGACAATGTGCATAAAGTAAAACACAGCGGCCATCTTGGCATGGTTAAGTACTAATGATAATGTGCCAAAGTAAATATCCCTTCGACTGTCTAACTCTTGCAATAATATATGCTGTCACCTCTAGCAAAATATCAACAATATTGAATGGTTTATCAAATACCTACATCATAACAGATCAGAATATTACTTGTCCCAAGTGGGGAAAGAAACCTTTCTAATTATGCAAAAAATCATGAAAAGAGTCCATGCTGCTATGTTCACACAATCACATTCGAGGCAGCACGAAGCACATATAATAGACAAGTGCATGATGGTGACAATGAGAAATCGGGCTGTGAGGGCCCCCATACCCCAGTGGGGGAGGGTCTACCTACTAGGTCCCAAGGGAATCATGAAAACAGATTAGGTCACACAGTTTCAAAGTCAATCATAGTCAAGAAATAGTCAAAATTATATATAAAACCAAAATCATGATAAAGTGTCCTTAAGTCCCAAGTGGGAAATATGAACATGACCCCATGGGTTGATCACATCTTCTGCCCGGTCTATTCTCAACAGAAAAGTGTCACCTATAGAGAAACAAGAGCGGCACATCAGGACTGCTAATGCCATGTACAAGCGGCCTTCAAAAAAATCTGTAAATAGAAACAAATACAATATAAAGTGATTTAAAAACAGTAGAATCATTGTTAGGAGTTTGAGAAAACAACTGACGTGATATACAATATACATCATTATAGGCAGACCATTGTATAGTTTACTCTCCCAAATACCATTTAAGTTCTTCTTCAGAATTTAGCCCTCCTGGGATGCGTGTGTCGAGGTCAAGAATATATTTGCTCTCCAATTGACGCAACCTGCGTATTCTGTCGCCACCCCTCCTCATGTTTGGAATTCTATCAATCACAAAGAATTTCAATAGGTTGCGGTTGCCCTTGTGTTTTTCTTCAAAGTGACGGGCGACCGGCGAGCTTTGATCCCTGTTGTCGATCGCCCTCATGTGCTCAAGAATACGCTTTTTCGCAGGGAACATAGTGCTCCCTACATACTTTTTGGCACATGGACATACCAGCACATATATCACATGATCAGAGAGGCAGTTAAGGTGTTGTGTAATCGGTTTTTCCCTGTCTTCTATGGGATAATAGACTGATTTGACGTTGCTGCTGAATTTACAAGCTTTACACTTCATACAAGTGAAAAAGCCCTTTATCTCATTAGTCTTCCTAGGTGTGGTATTAACCTCATTTCTGCTCAGCTTGTCTTTAAGAGAGTCAGCCTTCCGATAAGTAATGCTTGGGTTACTACCTAAAACCTCGGTAAGTGTCTGTTCAGTAAGTAACACATTCCAGTTTTGGGAGAGTAAACTATACAATGGTCTGCCTATAATGATGTATATTGTATATCACGTCAGTTGTTTTCTCAAACTCCTAACAATGATTCTACTGTTTTTAAATCACTTTATATTGTATTTGTTTCTATTTACAGATTTTTTTGAAGGCCGCTTGTACATGGCATTAGCAGTCCTGATGTGCCGCTCTTGTTTCTCTATAGGTGACACTTTTCTGTGGAGAATAGACCGGGCAGAAGATGTGATCAACCCATGGGGTCATGTTCATATTTCCCACTTGGGACTTAAGGACACATTATCATGATTTTGGTTTTATATATAATTTTGACTATTTCTTGACTATGATTGACTTTGAAACTGTGTGACCTAATCTGTTTTCATGATTCCCTTGGTACCTAGTAGGTAGACCCTCCCCCACTGGGGTATGGGGGCCCTCACAGCCCGATTTCTCATTGTCACCATCATGCACTTGTCTATTATATGTGCTTCGTGCTGCCTCGAATGTGATTGTGTGAACATAGCAGCATGGACTCTTTTCATGATTTTTTGCATAATTAGAAAGGTTTCTTTCCCCACTTGGGACAAGTAATATTCTGATCTGTTATGATGTAGGTATTTGATAAACCATTCAATATTGTTGATATTTTGCTAGAGGTGACAGCATATATTATTGCAAGAGTTAGACAGTCGAAGGGATATTTACTTTGGCACATTATCATTAGTACTTGACCATGCCAAGATGGCCGCTGTGTTTTACTTTATGCACATTGTCCTTTGTTTATGTCTATACACGATGGTTTGTAAACTTTATTTAAATGTTTAATTTGCTAACACTACTCACCCGTGAACAAGGCGAGTTGTCGCTGAAACGCGTTGGGGGTTTAGTTCCATGAACTGTGTTCCATGCTGGAATAAAAGAATATATACCCACGAACTTTGTTGGATGGTATAATTGGATGGTGAACATTTACTGGATTTCGAGTGCATTTTCACGCTTGTTAGCGTGTGGTGAAACGCAATACATACAGGGTGCCTTTGACCCTGGTGTGCACCGCAGTCCGAGGGTCCCGGTTTCTCAAAGGATGTGAACTGTTATATATATATATATATATATATATATATATATATATATATATATATATATATATATATATATATATATATATATATATATATATATATGATTCCACAGAATTTCCTTTTGGCCTGAAGGCGCACTCCACTGCAGGAATAATTTCCAAACTGGCAAAGGGTTGATTAGAGAGATTTATTGCATGTTTCTCTTGCGCGTTTCAAGGCTGACAAGCCTCTTGTTCACAGGTTTTTCATGCTCTGAGCAAAAACACAGCTGCCAGCACTTCCATTTATCCATAACGGCCCCTACGTGAGCATCTCTGGGATATGTAGTCCGTGGCAGCCCAATTATTTCCCCTCCAGTGGGGTTTGCACAGACATCGATTCAAAGTACATTTAGCCCTCCAGTGGGCCTTTAAAGCCCCCCTTGCACAGTAAATGTACGTTCTTCTGCAGTGCCTCGCAAGTTCATGGACAGTCCCAAACCTGCAGACTCTACCTTGCTTTCAGAGCGGTGCGCTCCTTCCCCGGCAAGGAGGCCGGTATTACGTGATTCCACAGAATCTGCGCAAAAACACAGCTGCCCGCACTTCCATTTATCCATAACGGCCCCTACGTGAGCATCTCTGGGATATAATTGGGCTGCCACGGACTACATATCCCAGAGATGCTCACGTAGGGGCCGTTATGGATAAATGGAAGTGCTGGCAGCTGTGTTTTTGCGCAGAGCATGAAAAACCTGTGAACAAGAGGCTTGTCAGCCTTGAAACGCGTAAGAGAAACATGCAATAAATCTCTCTAATCAACCCTTTGCCAGTTTGGAAATTATTCCTGCAGTGGAGTGCGCCTTCAGGCCAAAAGGAAATTCTGTGGAATCATATATATATATATATATATATATATATATATATATATATATTACAAGAAAATATCTTGGATGAGCTTACTGCTCCAGGAGCCCCTTACATTATCCTTAAATAGGACCCAGGCTGGTAATGGATATATCGGGCACATCAGATGATAGCACAACTATTGCAGATCTGATGCAAACTTTGAGACAGTTGGAGACAGAAAATTAAGAGTCAAGTACGGAGTTGACAAATTTTGACATCATACAGGAACATGACATGGAGGTCGGATGATCAGCAGCCACGCCGTTCCCGCCATGCTCAAGAACGATGCCAACCATGGCAAAGAACTCAATTGACACTTTCCATGATTTGGTAATGGAAGGTTTTTAAAGTTATACAGGGAGGCAAATCAAGTATGTAAAAAAAGAACTGCCAAAGAATGGAAGTATAGCAATTTAGTGGTCAAATTGAGAAAAAATAAGAATGTGGTAGTGAGAAATTCTGATAAAGGGGGGAATATTGTACTATGGCTAATGGAGATGTACATGCAAGAAGCTCTGACTCAATTGGGTCAGAATAACTGCTTAAGAAATGTAATCCAATTGTACTAAGGCCCATACCTAGTACAAACAAGAATGGGAACAATGGATGAAGGACGGCCTTTTATCACATGATGAATATATGTATTAGAAAAATGAAAATCTGGGAACACCAGTTTTCTATTTGATCCAAAAGGTTCATAAAAATGTAAGTTGTCCCCCAGAACGTCAGATTATCTCTGCGAATAGCAGCAAGATGGAAAAACATAAAAAAAATATAGATTTCTTCCTACTACAATATGTAAAAGATCTACCTTCATATGTAAGAGACAGTGGATACTTTTAGAAAATGATCTATGACTTGCTTATGGAGAAAGATTATGTACTAATTGACATGGACATATCATCATTATATACAAGCATCTCCCACACGGAAGGCTTAAGAGCAATGCAACACTTTTTACAAAGCAGATCTGTGGCCCTGTACAATCATACCCAGATGTTGATAACTATAGCTGAGAGGTGTCTGGAAAATATTTTTTACCTGTTTGGGGGAGAGTTGAATCAGCAATTGCATGGGACTTCTATGGGCACCTGTTTCACCCCCAGTTACTCATGCTTGCTTGTGGGCTAGTGGGAGGAACAGGTGCTCCGCAGGGAACATGCAAAAATATGGAAAGATCATGTAGTAATCTGGGCCAGGTTTATAGATGATCTGTTTGTGATATAGAAGGGCACAGTAAACTATGTAGAACAGTTTGTAAAAACTTTGAACAACAATGAGTTAAACTTAAAATCCATACATGATATAAGAATAATGAAGGTAACATTCATTGATATTGAAGTATATGTACATGAAGGAAAGTTAGAAACTAGATTGCACAGAAAAACCACAGCAGCAAACACAACCCTCCATGCCTCCAGTTTCACCCCAGTCATACAAAGATGAGCATTCCCTATGGGGAAATGCTTGTGAAAAAGAATTTCAGCACTGAGGGAGATTTGAAAATATGTCAGGATGATATGACCACTAGATTCCTGGGGCCTCCTTTATGAGGCCGTGCGTCACTTTTACGCCGCCGGTGCGTCACTTTTTGTGACGCACCAGCAGCGTAAAAAATGTACCTTGTTGCACCATATTTACAAAGTGACGCATCTACCTAGATGCGTCACTTTGTAAACACCTGCGCTACATTATACCTACTCCAGGTATAATGTATGCAGGGGGGGCGTTCTGACGCAAGAAAGGGTTGTGGAAGTGACGCAGTGAAATCTATGAGATTTCACTGCGCCACTTCTAGGACACAAATCCGTCAATTTCTTACGTCTGCCTCACAGCAGGCGTAAGACTGACGCAGAGCCTTTCACATGGGGCTTGCCCCATGTGAAAGGATACATTGCTGGAGTTGCGTCACTTTTGTGGCACACTCCAGCAATGTGTCACTTTTGCGCCTACAGATACGTCAGAAATACTGACGTATCTGTAACTCCTTGCGCCATGATGCGTCATACTGTTAACATGACGCATCATTGGTGTCGCAAGGAGGACGCAGTGAAAAGTGATGCATCGCTGTTTTCACGCAGCAATGCGTCACTTTTCATAAATGAGGCACCTAGAGAGGGGGTATAGTGGTATAGTAGAGACATCACATGCAGCAGCAAACAAAAACAGAAGGTAAGCAATTTTGTTCTCTAAAATAGGAATAAAAGAAAGAAAAGGACAGGCAGTAATAAGATTTATAACTACATACAATGATCAGGAAAAAAAGTTCAGAACATTATTGAGGAAGAATTGGCATGTAGTAAAAGCAGATGCAGTTATAGGTAAACTATCACTCAAGCACCCTCTAATTACATATAGGAGGGCACCTTCACTAAAAGATGCAGTTGTGCGAAGTAGCTCAGAAACAAATCATGACCAAAGGTGGTTACGACCACCACAAGGTTTCAAGAAGTGCACATGCTGCAGGGCATGCAGCATAGGTCAAAACACTGTGACATACCAGACACCATTTAGTAAAGGGGAGGTTAAAATGAAGGGAGTCTATAACTGCAAAACAGGTTATGCTATAAGTAGGTGGCACTTCACTGCCAGTCCATAGGCGAATCCTACAACATATGGAGCCATCACAAATGGGGATTGCACTTATCTGGTGGAATGCCACTGTGAAGTTTTTCATCAGAAAGACTCTGAACAAGTAAATTATTTTGTAATTGATGCATTGTACTTGATTTTGTCCCGTTTGTCCCTGCTTGTTCCCTGACCCACCCCGCTCCCTGCCGTTGCTCCCCCGCGGCCCCACCCATGCTCCCTCCAGCATCACCGCACCGCTCCCCCCCCACTCGCCACCCCGCTCCCGCCTCCCAGTTGCTCCTCCCTCGCCCCGCCCCCCCAACTCTCCATTTATGGCAGAGTGCATGCGTAGACGCAGCATTGACGCGCAGCGGGCGCGCCGAGTGCGTGCCGAAGGCGCGCCAAAGGCAACCCCGTCTGCGCCCATCCGCGCCTGGACCGTGCCTAGCACCAGACCCCCTGGCCCCCGCAGATGCCATCTCACCCGCCGGACTTACGACGCCACCACCCTCAACGCACTCAACACCGGCCGGATCCCCGGCTGCCACCAAGCCACCCCAGGACGCACCCATGGACCCTTCGCCTGCCAAGCCTGCAAGTTCTCCTGCATCCGGACCTGCACCCCACCCGCCAAGCCGAGCACAAGCAGCAACCACCTGAAGTGCATCCTGCTCAACACCCGCTCCATCCACAGACACACTGTCGAACTCTGGAACCTCCTCGAATCCACATCTCCAGACGTCGCCTTCCTCACGGAAACATGGATGAACGCCTCCTCAGCGCCCGACATCGCCATCGCCATCCCGGACGGATACAAGATCATCCGGAAGGACCGCGTCAACCAGACGGGAGGAGGCATCGCCATCGTCCACAAGAACACCATCCGCATCACGACCAACTCCGACGACACCCTCACAACCGCCGAACACCTTCACTTCCAGATACACACCGACCCCAAGACCACTCTCAGAGGCACCCTAATCTACAGACCTCCAGGACCCCGCGCACAATTCAGCGAAGACATCGCCGACTTCATCAGCCCGCACGCCCTCCCCTCCGCTGAATACATCCTGCTAGGAGACCTCAACTTCCACCTGGAGAACAACAACGACCGCAACACCACCACCCTGCTGGACAACCTTGCCAACCTCGGACTCAAACAACGGGTGACCACCCCCACCCACTACGCCGGCCACACACTTGACCCCGTCTTCTTCTCCAGCAACGACATCTCTTTCAGCCACGCCACCGGACTCCACTGGACAGACCACAGCTGCGTCCACTTCAGCTTCAGTAGGACCACCACTCACCACCACCCACAACAGGTTCCCCGCAGAAGCTGGAACAAGATCACCACCGACCAACTCACCTCATACCTGAGCCAGAACCCTCCCGCCAGCTCAACGAACCCCAACCAAGCCGCCGACAACCTAACAAGATGGATCACCAGCTGCGCAGACGACCTCGCCCCACTGAAGACCGCCCCCCCCGTCAGACCCGGCTGTAAGAAAGCATCCTGGTTCACTGACGAACTCAAGAGCTCCAAGAAGAACTGCTGGGCCCACGAGAAAGCCTGGCGCAGAGACCCGACTACAGACAACATGACCACCCTCAAGCACGCCACCCGAAAACACCACCAACTGATCCACACCACCAAGAAAACCTCATTCAAGGAACGACTGGACAACAACGCCCACAACAGCAAGGAACTATTCAACATTGTCAAAGAGCTCTCGAACCCAAGCGCCGGAAACAACGACATTACTCCCTCGCAAGACCTCTGCAACTCGCTCGCCTCGTTCTTCCACAGCAAGATCGCAGACATACACAACAGTTTCAGCACACAGCCAACGCACCCTACGACCGTACCAACGCCACCCACCAGCACCCTCCACACCTGGAATCCGATCAACATGGAAGACACCATCCGCACGATGAACTCCATCCACTCCGGATCACCAACCGACCCCTGCCTTCACCACGTCTTCAACAAGGCCGACTCAGTCATCGCACCCCATCTCCGGGACATCATCAACGCCTCCTTCGACACCGCCACCTTCTCAGAGAGCTGGAAGCACGCCAAACTCAGCGCCCTACTGAAGAAACCATCAGCGGACTCCACCGACCTCAAAAACTACCGCCCCATTTCGCTCCTTCATTTTCCCGCCAAAGTCATCGAGAAGACCGTCAACAGATAGCTGGCCGCCTTCCTCGAGACGAATGGATCCCTCGACCACTCACAATCCGGCTTCCGGGCCAACCACAGCACCGAGACCACCCTCATCGCAGCCACTGACGACATCCGAGCCCTGCTCGACAACGGGGAAACAGCGGCCCTCATCCTCCTGGACCTCTCCGCAGCGTTCGACACTTTCTGCCACCGCACCCTAGTGCAGCGCCTGAACAACATCGGAATCCAGGAGAAGGCACTGGAGTGGATCATCTCCTTCCTCGCCGGAAGAACACAGAGAGTCCGCCTCCCCCCATTCAGATCAGAGGCCACCGAAGTCATCTGCGGCGTACCGCAAGGTTCATCACTGAGCCCCACGCTGTTCAACGTCTACATGAGCCCCCTCGCGGCCATCGCACTCCAACACAACCTCAACATCCTCTCCTACACCGACGACACCCAGCTGATCCTCTCCCTCACCAACGACCCCGCAACCGCCAGAACCAACCTACACGAAGGGATGAAAGACGTAGCCGAGTGGATGATGAACAGCCGCCTGAAACTGAACTCAGATAAGATGGAAGTCCTCATCCTGGGATCATAACCCTCCGCCTGGGACGACTCCTGGTGGCCCACCGTCCTGGGCAGCGCACCCAAACCAACGGACCACGCACGCAACCTGGGCTTCATCCTGGACTCCTCCCTCTCGATGACCAGACAAGTCAACGCTGTGTCCTCGTCATGCTTCAACATCCTAGGCATGCTACGCAAGATCTTCCAGTGGATCCCCACCGAAACCAGGAAGACGGTCACCCAGGCCCTCGCCACCAACCGTCTGGACTACGGCAACTCCCTCTACGCCGGAACCACAGCCAAACTCCAAAACAGGCTCCAGCGCATCCAGAACGCCTCAGCACAACTCATCATGGACATCCCCCGACGCAACCACATCACCGGACAACTGAGAGACCTGCATTGGCTCCCCGTCAGCAAGAGAATCACGTTCCGACTCCTCACCCACGCACACAAAGCTCTCCACAACCAAGGACCCAGATACCTCAACGACCGCCTGACCTTCTACACCCCACCCGCCAACTATGATTGATAAGCCACGCCCTTGCCGTCGTTCCCCGCATCCGAAGAGCCTCAACGGGAGGAAGATCCTTCTCCTACCTGGCTGCCAAGACGTGGAACTCCCTCCCCATCCACCTCCGCCTGACCCAAGACCACCTCTCCTTCAGGAAGCAACTCAAGACCTGGCTGTTCGAACAGTAGAGGACCCCCCCAAGCGCCTTGAGAACCTCCGGGTGAGTAGCGCGCTATACAAATGCTTAGATTGATTGATTGATTGAGATCCTACAAGTAAACGAGGGGGCAATCGCAAAAGATTACTAAGAGAATTGGAAACAAGGTCCATTATCGTGTTCGATTGCAAAATACCTAATGGATTGGATTATGATGAGGAATTGCACTCCTGTTTGTGAATAGGGGAGGATAATTGCTGATTCTTCGTGCTTTAGATTTTGATGAGTTTTTTTTCAGGATTTTATTTTTTCCTTTTTTTAACCTCTGTTTTAGCATTATGAGCAAAAAACATACATATTTAATTTAGCAGCAACATCCATACAGGGGCACTAGCCCGTGAATTCATTGATATACAGTGATTATGGCCATAGTGATGATTTAATAGTGAAAATACGAAAAAATTGTGTCTGAATTTTCAACTGTGTGCAGTGGGCTGATAAAATAAAGAACATAAACAGAGCAGTAAGAAAAATTTAACAATGCAGGGATTACAAATTTAAAAACCACAAGCTTTTGTAATATTATTATTGAAACATAACATATTGTGTACATATGAATGAATTGTCAATGAATTTAAGGGCACCAGCCAAAATGTAAATGTTATACATTTCATCCATTCATTGTAGTAATGATACAATAACTGCAAAAATTATGATATGTTATTCCTTCACTGCCTGCAGTTTTCCGAAAGAAAGAATTTGGGCACTTGCCCTTTTTTTACACACATACATATAGATATATATCTTTTCACACATGAATGAATTGCTAAATAATATGCTACATAATATGATCTGTATCAAGTGATGATGAAATATGGATGGATTGCAAATAATTCAATAATTAATTTGAATTTTATTATATTTTTTACAATACAGAGGTGAAAAGTCTTGCTTTTCTCTCTATGAAAACGCTGCACTTAAAATGAAATGCAGAGCATGTATATGTCATGTGACCATGGCCGTGTAGGCGTAATGGTGGAGGGCAAAGTAAATTAACTGAAGCAAACCACATTTGAGTCTTCTCTGTTTCTGCTGAAGGAAAGAGAACTTAGGAGAATATATATTTATATGTATGTATGTGTCAGTTTAAATGTTGATCACTCTATCCCAAAGCAGCATGCTGTAGACTCAAGTAGCAAAAGTGGTAGTTTAATTGGCTTTTGACAAACTCAACGCGTTTTGGGGAGAAGCCCTTGATCACGAGTTCTCCCCAAAACGCGCTGAGTTTGTCGAAAGCCAAATAAGCAACCACTTTTGCAACTACTTGAGTCTACGACATGCTGCTTTGGGATAGAGGGATCAGCATTTGAACTAATACTTAGGTACTAGCCGTCCCGCCGTGGAACGTCGCCGCAAGAGGCAGGGGTGAGGCAAAGGATGTATATATGTGTATGTATATATATATTAGATGGCGACTTTACTTTTACATGATCCATGCAGACAGCTAAGCCTGTCAGGCCTTTCCCAAGAGATTCCATTAAAAAAATAATTAATACAGTGCAATTCTTCTTCTCCTAGGGTTTGTGAGAGGCAGTAACCAATCCCAAAATCCTTCCCTATAAATTTATTCTGTGACATTTCATGTACAAAAATACATATCTTCAGGCTTACAGCCATGATCATCGGCTTGCCACCATAACCAACTCAGTCATGCTGTATTGAAAACAAACTTTGCCAAAAGCACAAAATATATCCTGTACTCAGAGGAACCAGCATGGAAGTGGGGCTTAACCCCCTTCTCAGTAGTACTCTAAAAGCTCTTTTTTATCACTTAAGGTGAGGCAACAGCTGTATTGCTAAGCCAGAGCCAAACATCCCTGTAGATTAGTGTAGTTCTGGGCATCCTGATCTTGTCTCATAAATACAACTGCACTCTGAAGTTTAAAGCTAATGATGGAAGTAGAGGGTGCTTAGACTGGAAAACAGCAGAAAATTCCTCATGACTGTCCTCCTCCCATCTATGCTGCTGAAAGAGAAAACAAATACAGCAACTGATATACTTATCTAAGACACTTTTAACAGCATGACAGTGCCATGTGTGTACTGCCTCCTGGTAGTTCAAGAAAGCCATAATGTGGCAGACACAGGCAGCAGGATAAACAAACAAAATAATACTCGGTGTGAAGGGGAATCCCTTTTTGTGAAAGGATATAACATCCGTTCAATCAAAACATGTACTTCTGACACCAACATGTAGGTGGAGCCAAATCCCCCCCTGTGGTATTTTGCTGTCGTATTTAGCTGTTTTACCGAAAAGTTGGATGCAGTAATTCTGCTTATTTTTTTGGGTTGATATGGAGTTACCACAGCGCAAAAAGTCTCAGCTCTGTAGCCAGCATCACATCAGGGAAGTAGCATCAGCTGAAGTTAGTGACCAGTGTTAAGTCAGTATGAAACAGCTATGCCACTGACTGTCTGAAACGTTCCCTTTGCAAAGAAAGCTAGTAATGTCTTGAATTACAATAACTTAATTTTAATCTTTGAACTTTCTTTCCTTTTTAGGTCAAGCCTAGGCAGCGCTCATGCGCTATGGGCAAGACCTGCTCAAATCACTAAAAGGACGCTGATCCCGCCTGCTGGTTACCATTGGTTGAGTCCGGTGTTGCTCTTTTTTGCAGCCTCCTAATTGGTTCTCGACGATTTACGTGACTTCGGTTTTCTTGATGAGGAGCACCGCTCAACTACACATTAATTCTCCCCTTGATTTGTGGACGTCCACTTTGATGCTTTAATGCAGGTACTATTTGGCATTGCATGCTTCTCTCCTCTGCAGCGTTCATATAAATGCCTTCTGCTCACGGACACAGTGTCCACTCTCTTGGTTTGGCAGAGCTGCTGGTGACTTTCTGCTTACAGGTACTATTTGCCATTGCATGCTTCTCTCAACCTCTGCAGCCTCCATATAAACACCTGCTGCTCATGGACGCATTTGTTCTCTCTCTCGGCTCAGCAAGTGGTTGGAGGCTTTCTGCCTAAAAGTACTATTTGTCATTGCATGCTTTATCTCAACCTCTGCTGCCTCCATATAAACACCTGACAATCACGGACACAGCGTCCTCTCTCTTGGTGTGGCGGAGCAGCTGCTGACTTTCTGGTGATAGGAATAAGTTTCCCCCTTTATTTTTAGGTCTCGACTATTGTATCCCGTTAGGGATTGAATAGGCGAGAATATAGGAAGCAGTCCGGAAAGTCTACCTAGCCTGCGGATCGCGTACAGTTCATGTGAGGCAGGCGTGTGAGGCAGGCCCGTGCACATCAAACACCATCGACCTTGGCAACAGACTTCAAAGGAATCCGCTCCCAAGCCGCTCCCCCGCCCCACATAAGACTTCAAAGGAATGCGCTCCTGCTCCCCCGCCCCTTCCCCGCCACAGCAATGCCGAGAGCTTGTTTTTTTTGCATCCATTTCGCGGGGAATGCGTGTTTTGTTTGGCGTTCTCTGCACTTTTCTCGTTTCTTTTTCTGGACGAAAGTGAAAGCCTACCGTGCTTGTTCACAGTAGCCTTGCTCATCAAATGCTGTTGCTGTGTTGCCTTCTCTCTAGGGACACAGCTTGCAAACACTCGACTTGCTAGCTGCAATGCTACATCCGCTATGCTTTGCCTCTAGACACGTTGATCCCTCGCAGACTGTGCTGACTCTACCCCTTCTTATTCTGAAACTGACCAACGCAGTCACCACGCAGTCTCTTCTCTCTGTCTTATGATGTCTGCCCTGCCACCATTTACTTCGGGTCCTCACACCCTCACCCACCCTCACACACCCTCACTCACCCTCACCTCCCCTCGCCCTCACAACCCTCTCACCCTCACTCACCCTCTCACCCTCACTCACCCTCACACCCTCACACCCCAACACACCCTCACCTTCACACCCCCTCACCCTCACACCCCCTCACCCTCACACACCTCCTCACCCTCACACCCCTCACCCTCACACCCCCTCATCCTCACCCTCACACACCCTCACCCACCCTCTCACCCTCACTCACCCTCACCCCCTCCACACCCTCACCCTCACACCCACTCACCCTCACCCTCACACCCCCTCACGCCCTCACCCTCACACACCTCCTCACCCTCACACCCCCTCACCCTCACACCCCCTCATCCTCACCCTCATACACCCTCACCCTCACACACCCTCACCCTCACTCACACTCTCACCCTCACACACGCTCTCACCCTCACACAACCTCTCACACCCTCTCACCCTCACACCCCCTTGCACCCTCACACCCCCTCTCACCCTAACACCCCCTCACCCTCACATTCCCTCACCCTCACATCCCCTCACCCTCACATCCCCTCACCCTCCCTCACACCCTCACACCCCCTCACCCTCCCTCACCCCATCACACCCCCTCACCCCATCACCCTCACCCTCACCCTCACATCCCCTCACCCTCTCACCCACCCTCACCCACCCTCTCACCTTCACCCACCTTCTCACCCTCATACACCATTTCACCCTCACACACCTTCTCACCCTCTCACCCTCACAACACCGTCTCACCCACGCTCACCCACCCTCACCCTCACACCCCCTCTCCCTCACACTCCCTCTCCCTCACACACCCTCACACCCTCACACACCCCCTCGCCCTCAAACCCCTCAACCTCACACACACCCCCACCCTCACACCCCCTCACCCTCACACCCCCACATAACCTCACACCCCCACACTCCCTCACCCTCACACTCCCCCTAACTCTCATACCCCCTCACCCTCACACCCCCTCACCCTTACCCTCACATCCCCTCACCCTTACCCTCACAGCCCCTCACACCCTCACCCTCACACCCCCTCTAACCCTCACACACCTTCTCACCCTCAAACACCCTCTCATCCTCACACACCATCTCACCCTCACATCTCCTCATGCCCCCTCACCCTATACCCCCTCACACCCCCTCACACCCCCTCACACCCTCACCCTCACACACCCTCTCACCCTCACACCCCCTCACCCTCACACCCCTCACCCTCAACCCCGTCACCCTCACCCTCACCCTCACACCCTCTCACACGCTCTCACCCTCACACCCTCACCCTCACACCCTCACCCTCACACCACCTCACCCTCGCAACCCCACACCCTCACCCTCACGCCACCTCACCCTCGCAACCCCACACCCTCACCCTCACAACCGCACACCCTCCCCCTCACACCCCCTCACACCCCCTCACCCTCAAACCCCCTCAACCTCACACCCCCACACCCTCACACCCCTCACCCTCACCCTCACACACCTCCTCACCCTCACACACCCTCACCCTCACCCCCCTCAACCTCACACCCTCACACCCTCACACATCCCCTCAACCTCACACCCCTCACCCTCACACCCCTCACACCCCCTCACCCTCACACCCCCTCAACCACACCCTCTCACATCCTCACCCTCACATACCCTCACTCACCCCTACACACCCTCTCTCGGCTCAGCAAGTGGTTGGAGGCTTTCTGCCTAAAAGTACTATTTGTCATTGCATGCTTTATCTCAACCTCTGCTGCCTCCATATAAACACCTGACAATCACGGACACAGCGTCCTCTCTCTTGGTGTGGCGGAGCAGCTGCTGACTTTCTGGTGATAGGAATAAGTTTCCCCCTTTCTTTTTAGGTCTCGACTATTGTATCCCGTTAGGGATTGAATAGGCGAGAATATAGGAAGCAGTCCGGAAAGTCTACCTAGCCTGCGGATCGCGTACAGTTCATGTGAGGCAGGCGTGTGAGGCAGGCCCGTGCACATCAAACACCATCGACCTTGGCAACAGACTTCAAAGGAATCCGCTCCCAAGCCACTCCCCCGCCCCACATAAGACTTCAAAGGAATGCGCTCCTGCTCCCCCGCCCCTTCCCCGCCACAGCGATGCCGAGAGCTTGGTTTTTTTTGCATCCATTTCGCGGGGAATGCGTGTTTTGTTTGGCGTTCTCTGCACTTTTCTCGTTTCTTTTTCTGGACGAAAGTGAAAGCCTACCGTGCTTGTTCACAGTAGCCTTGCTCATCAAATGCTGTTGCTGTGTTGCCTTCTCTCTAGGGACACAGCTTGAAAACACTCGACTTGCTAGCTGCAATGCTACATCCGCTATGCTTTGCCTCTAGACACGTTGATCCCTCACAGACTGTGCTGACTCTACCCCTTCTTATTCTGAAACTGACCAACGCAGTCACCACGCAGTCTCTTCTCTCTGTCTTATGATGTCTGCCCTGCCACCATTTACTTCGGGTCCTCACACCCTCACCCACCCTCACACACCCTCACTCACCCTCACACACTCACCCTCACCTCCCCTCGCCCTCACAACCCTCTCACCCTCACTCACCCTCTCACCCTCACTCACCCTCACACCCTCACACCCCAACACACCCTCACCTTCACACCCCCTCACCCTCACACCCCCTCACCCCCTCACCCTCACACACCTCCTCACCCTCACACCCCTCACCCTCACACCCCCTCATCCTCACCCTCACACACCCTCACCCTCACACACACCCTCACCCACCCTCTCAACCTCACTCACCCTCACCCCCTCCACACCCTCACCCTCACACCCCCTCACCCTCACACCCCCTCACGCCCTCACCCTCACACACCTCCTCACCCTCACACCCCCTCATCCTCACACACCCTCATCCTCACCCTCATACACCCTCACCCTCACACACCCTCACCCACACTCTCACCCTCACTCACACTCTCACCCTCACACACGCTCTCACCCTCACACAACCTGTCACACTCTCTCACCCTCACACCCCCTCTCACCCTCACACCCCCTCTCACCCTAACACCCCCTCACCCTCACATCCCCTCACCCTCACATCCACTCACCCTCCCTCACACCCTCACACCCCTTCACCCTCCCTCACCCCATCACACCCCCTCACCCTCTCCCCATCACCCTCACCCTCACCCTCACATCCCCTCACCCTCTCACCCACCCTCACCCACCCTCTCACCTTCACCCACCTTCTCACCCTCATACACCCTTTCACCCTCACACACCTTCTCACCCTCTCACCCTCACAACACCGTCTCACCCACGCTCACCCACCCTCACCCTCACACCCCCTCTCCCTCACACTCCCTCTCCCTCACACACCCTCACACCCTCACCCTCACACACACCCTCGCCCTCAAACCCCTCACCCTCACACACACCCCCACCCTCACACCCCCTCACCCTCACACCCCCACATAACCTCACACCCCCACACTCCCTCACCCTCACACTCCCCCTAACTCTCATACCCCCTCACCCTCACACCCCCTCACCCTTACCCTCACATCCCCTCACCCTTACCCTCACAGCCCCTCACACCCTCACCCTCACACCCCCTCTAACCCTCACACACCTTCCCACCCTCAAACACCCTCTCATCCTCACACACCGTCTCACCCTCACATCTCCTCATGCCCCCTCACCTATACCCCCTCACACCCCCTCACACCCTCACCCTCACACACCCTCTCACCCTCACACCCCCTCACCCTCACACCCCTCACCCTCAACCCCGTCACCCTCACCCTCACCCTCACACCCTCTCACACGCTCTCACCCTCACACCCTCGCCCTCACACCCTCACCCTCACACCACCTCACCCTCGCAACCCCACACCCTCACCCTCACACCACCTCACTCCCGCAACCCCACACCCTCACCCTCACAACCCCACACCCTCCCCCTCACACCCCCTCAAACCCCCTCACCCTCAAACCCCCTCAACCTCACACCCCCACACCCTCACACCCCTCACCCTCACCCACCTCCTCACCCTCACACACCCTCACCCTCACCCCCCTCAACCTCACACCCTCACACCCTCACACATCCCCTCAACCTCACACGCCTCACCCTCACACCCCTCACACCCCCTCACCCTCACACCCCCTCAACCACACCCTCTCACATCCTCACCCTCACATACCCTCACTCACCCCTACACACCCTCACTCACCCTCACACCCCCTCACCCTCTCACCCTCACTCACCCTCACACCCCTCACCGCCACACACCCTCACCCCCTCACCCTCACACCCCCTCACACCCACTCACCCCCTCACACCCCCTCACTCACCCCCTCACTCACCCTCACACCTTCACCCTCACACGCCCTCACACCCTCACACACCCTCACACCCTCACACCCCCTCATCCTCACCCCCCCCTCATCCTCACACCCCCTTACCCTCACACCCCCTCACCCTCACCCTCACCCCCTCACCCTCACACCCCCTCTCACCCTTACACACCCCCTCTCACCCTTACACACCCTCTCACCCTCACACACCCTCTCACCATCACATCCCCTCAACCTCGCACCCCCTCACACCCTCACCCTCACACACCCCCTCACCACGCTCTCACCCTCAAACACCCTCACACCCCCTCACACCCCCTCACCCTCAACCCCGTCACCCTCACCCTCCCTCACCCTCACACCACCTCACCCTCACCCTCACAACCCCACACCCTCCCCCTCACACACCCTCACACCCCCTCACCCTCACCCCCTCACCCTCACACCCCCTCAACCTCACACCCTCACACCCCTCACACACTCTCACCCTCACCCCTCTCACCCTCACATCCCCCTCACCCTCACATCCCCTCACCCTCACACCCCCTCACCCTCACCCTCACATCCCCTCACCCTCACAACCCCTCACCCTCACCCTCACACCCCCTCACCTTTCACACCCCCTAACTCACCCTCACACCCCCTCACCCTCACACACCCTCACCCTCACCCTCACACATCCTCACCCTCACACACCCTCACACACCCTCACTCACCCCCACACATCCTCACTCACCCTCACACCCCCTCACCCTCTCACCCTCACACACCCTCAATTACCCTCACACCCCTCACACACACCCACCCCCTCACCCTCACACCCCCTCACACACACTCACGCCCTCACACCCCCTCACTCACCCTCACACCCTCACTCACCCTCACCCCCTCACACCCCTCACCCTCACACCCCCTCACCCCCCCCTCACCCTCACACCCTCACCCTCACACACCCTCACCCTCACACACCCTCACTCACACACCCTCTCCCTCACACACCCTCACCCACACACCCTCTCACCCTCACACACCCTCACACCCCCTCACCCTCACACCCCCTCACCCTCACTCACCCTCACTCACCCTCAAACATATTCACTCACCAGCATAGCATAACAAAACACAGCATAGCATAACAAAAAAGCATAGGATAGCAAAACATAGCATAGCATAACAAAACAAAGCATAGGATAGCAAAACAAAACATAGCATAACAAAACAAAACATAGCATAGCAAAACACAACAAAGCATAGCATAGCATAGCATAACAAAACACAACAAAACATAACATAGCATAACATAACAAAGCATAGCAAAAACAAAACATAGCATACTATAACAAAACATAGCTTAACATAACAAAACACAACAAAACGTAGCAGAATAAAATATAGCATAACATAACAAAACATAGCATAGCATAACATAAAACAAAGCATAGCATAACAAAACATAGCATAACAAAACATAGCAAAACACAACAAACACAGCATAGCATAACAAAACACAACAAAACATAGCATACAAAAGAAAACATAGCATAGCATAACAAAACACAACAAAACATAGCATAGCATAACAAAACACAACATAGCATAGCATAACAAAACAAAGCTTAGCATAGCATAACAATACATAGCATAACAAAACATAGCATAGCATAACAAAACACAACCAAACATAGCATAGCATAACAAAACAAAGCATAGGATAGCAAAACTAAACATAGCATAGCATAACAAAACAAAGCATACAATAGCAAAACAAAACATGGCATAGCATAACAAAACATAGCATAACAGAACAAAACATAGCATAACAAAACAAAACATAGCATAGCAAAACACAACAAAGCATAGCATAGCATAGCATAACAAAACACAGCAAAACATAACATAGCATAACATAACAAAGCATAGCAAAAACAAAACATAGCATAGTATAACAAAACATAGCTTAACATAACAAAACACAACAAAACGTAGCAGAATAAAATATAGCATAACATAACAAAACATAGCATAGCATAACATAAAACAAAGCATAGCATAACAAAACATAGCATAACAAAACATAGCAAAACACAACAAACACAGCATAGCATAACAAAACACAACAAAACATAGCATACAAAAGAAAACATAGCATAGCATAACACAACAAAACATAGCATAGCATAACAAAACACAACATAGCATAGCATAACAAAACAAAGCTTAGCATAGCATAACAATACATAGCATAACAAAACATAGCATAGCATAACAAAACACAACCAAACATAGCATAGCATAACAAAACAAAGCATAGGATAGCAAAACTAAACATAGCATAGCATAACAAAACAAAGCATACAATAGCAAAACAAAACATGGCATAGCATAACAAAACATAGCATAACAGAACAAAACATAGCATAACAAAACACAACAAAACATAGCATAACAAAACATAGCAAAACACAACAAAACATTGCATAGCTTAACAAAACACAACAAAACATAGCATAGCAAAACAAAACATATAATAGCATAGCAAAACATAGCATACCAAACACAATAAAACATAGCATAGCATAGCATAGCATAACAAAACATAACATAGCAAAACAAAGCATAGCATAATAAAACACAACAAAATAGCATAGCATAACAAAACATAGCATAGCATAACAAAGTATAGCATAGCAAAACATAGCATAGCATAACAAAACACAGCATAGCATAACAAAACACAGCATAGCATAGCATAACAATTCAATGTATAGGATAGCAAAACATAGCATAGCATAACAAAACAAAACATAGGATAGCAAAACAAAACATAGCATAGCATACAGCATCACTCCGCACCACCACAGCATCACTCAGGGGCACCACAACATCACTATGCGCTACCACAGCATCACTGAACGCCACAACATCACTCGTTCACCATCACAACATCACTCAGCGCCACTACAATATGTGCAACCATTCAACAACACCTGGTTCAAATATGTTCTCTCAATGTTTCAAGCTTTATTACAAATGTAACAAAAAGATGTTAATATTTCACTTCTGTTCTTGGATTTTCGTCACAATAAAATACACTGAACATAATCTTCACAAAAGTTATTTACAAAACTTTAAGCTATGCCATTATAAATTACAATAACTTTTATTTAAGTATTAATTATTGAAAAAAAATTAAAAGCCATTGTTATTTGTAATATCAATACATGTAAGTCACGTAAATACAATATTAAAAAGTTGTCACTTACAATACCAAAAGCTCAAACTTTCCTAATGCGAGACCTATTGCATTGCAAATGCTTGTTTCCCTTGTGAACACTGCTGCGTCCCCACCCCCATCTGCCGTAGCTTGCATGATGACACCCATGGGATCACCTACTCTTATTCTCTTCATTAACTATGCTTACACATGAGGGATAAATAATCCAACAAGTAGTTGTACTAAGGGGTAAATGCGCTCTCTACTATTATGCCTCCTCAATGACATACCACAACATTAAGGGACATCTATATTTGCACTGGTTTACCCAGCAATGCAGGCACCGGGGGATAGATGTTGATTATACATTCACATCAGAGCATCTCAATGCACCTTGCAGCCAAAGGAATGGGCGTTTCTGCAACCATTATCAAAGATGTACCCTCATTTATGTCATCTCCCGAACTTTTAACTACACAGGCGACATGGTTCTTGTTTCAACACGGCACCCGCTTTCTTCTCTTCGCGTCTTACTTGCCCATTTGTTTTGTCCTTCTACATCCCCTCTTTTGCTGATTGCAGGCAATTTCTTTTGCCTTCCCTTTCCTGTTCTGTCTCCACTAAACAAAATGGAAATCCCTTTTCTGTTTTTCTGCTTTCCCTCTGTGTCCTCTTAATCCTTCTTTCCTCTTTAACACCTTTTTAGGTCTCGCTGAGCCAATGTGCTTGCGCATTGCTCCGGCGAGACTTATGTAGGGGCTCCAGGAAAGGCTGACAAGAGGGCTTTGGAATGCGGATCATGGCCAGGGCAAGTGAGGCGTCTGGCATCGGACTTGAAAGCAGCAGACTGCTTTTGCCAGCGGGCGCTCTGCCTCACTTCCTGCTCCCTCTCTTATGCTCATTCCCTCCTACCCTTCCTTTGATGTCCGCTTTTCTTGTTTAATTTGTATTTATGGCAGCCTTCGCACTCCACAGCACACACACGGCGCTGCCTCTCCTCCGCTCAGACAGTGCTCCTGCAGTTGCATAACATTGCTGCTGCTCCTGGCGCCAACTGGCCACTTCCATGCGCGCGTGGCTTTGTCACTTTTCCCCCCTCTCCGCGATCACTTTCAATTCCCTCCCACTCCCTGCGATCACTATTGCTGCCGCGAGGCCGGCCGCTCACATTCATTTTCTGCCGGCGTGTCACTTTTTCCCCCTCCCCTTGATCACTTTCAATTCCCTCCCCCTCCCCGTGAACACCTTTGCGGCCGTACGGCCGGCTGCTCACTTTTATTTTGTTCCAGCGCGGGATCACTTTCGCGGCCGCAAAATCCCGATTGCACCCCTGCTTTGTATGAGCTACTCGCGCGTATAACCTGGAATCTTGAGAGCTCTGTTTGAAACTGTGAGCCCCTCTTCGTTTGTGACCCTCACCCTCTCTTTCCCACAGATCTCCTCCCCACAGCTCTCCTCCTACTCCCTCTGTCCAGAAACCATCAAGGCGTGTCTCAACGTGCAGCGGGGAGAACAGGAATAATGCAGCCCAGAAATCAGGCATGCTGTTTAATGGAGATGCAAGCATGCCAGTGAACATTCTGAAATGTAGAGACTGGAATGGAAAACCCGAGTGGCATAGCTATAAAACAAACACAAAAACTATCCACTCGATGTATATCAATGTTTTTATTTGGGAAATAAGCTTTCAAGCAGCACCGATTAGGATGAACATGCTGTGGTACCATATTTCTTTAACTACTATAATGTAACCCTCACCCCTTTGAAGAGTTAATTCACTTAAATCATGCCGACTGTATAACGATCGCAAAGGGCTGCACTGTGCGGGAACAGACATTTACTCTTTTCAAAGTTCTAGGCTGCCCGCACAGCTGTTAAGCTTATAGGGTTGACTTGGACATGGGGGAGAGGGGGGTGTCCAATTTTTGTAAGTAAGGGGGTACAGATATGGGTGGGACGGTGCCATTCTTACACGTGTAATTTTTCAGACCTTAAATAAGTGTCTCATATGCGCCTAAAAATAGAGTGGAACACTAAGGCTCAGTGTGTATACAAACAATCAATTTACAACACCCAAGGTGTGGAGAGTGACCACACAGCAGCCCCATGAGCCTCTCACTGCAGCCACTGAGACTCGAAACAGTGACATACAGAAGCCCCATGTGCCCTTTACCCTTGCCACAGCCTCTGAGTGTTTGTGGTATTGCACCACAAGCCACCACCCGGCCGGCGAGCATCTCAGACCCTTACCAGTCATGAACAAACCCCGCTGATCCCTCATCTCTCACCACAACTTCTGATGCCAGTGTCGGTAGCAGCTGGGACCCCTCCTCTCCCTTACCAAACGCTCACTGCTACTCTTGAGCACCGGCCCAGCTAGGGAACAGACACAGCCGCTGACCACGACCCCACCACATGCCTGAGACCACTCCAGTCTTCAGGCACACGCCTTCTGTCCTCCAACCAAACAGGCCCCTAGGACTCGGGACACTTGCAGACAGAAACCCCGAGCGCCCCTCGCCACAGCCACTGAGCACCGTGTATTTTGCAGACAGTCAGAGTCGTGACAGAGGCACACAAAAGCCGGCCACAACGATTTTCGGAGTAGGGGTGCTGATATAAATTTTGAATCACCGAAGTGATATAGTTTGTGAAAAATGCACAAGTATGTATAGTAAATATGCCACACCCATTCAACATAGAGCGTGGTAAGGGTGTATTGTGTGTCCATTGGGGCATTTTAGAGCACGCTGTCACAAATATATAAGTAAGCCATGGTGTTGTTGCGGATTGTCATTTAAAAAATTCACTTTTCCATTGAAATAATATTTGTACTGACACAAAGTTTTACTGATAAAACCTAAATGGCACACACATTATAATGCGAGGAAATCATGTTTTACCAAATATTTATAATTTGCGCATCATCAAGTAAAGTGTATTGGTTTCCTTTGATCCTATTAAATCTTAGGTTTCGTCACTTCAGAGTTACGACTGACTCTTTAACATCCCCGCCTCACACTACTTCACGCCTCACACTGCTGCACGCCTCACACTGCTGCATGCCTCACACTGCTGCATGCTGCACACTGCTGCACGACACACTGCTGCACGCCACACACTGCTGCACGCCACACACTACTGCATGCCACACACTGCTGCACGCCTCACACTGCTGCATGCCTCACACTGCTGCAAGCCTCACACTGCTGCATGCCTCACACTGCTGAACGCCTTACACTGCTGCATGCCTCACACTGCTGCATGCCTCACACTGCTGCACGTCTCACACTGCTGCATTACTCACACTGCTGCATTTCTCACACTGCTGCATGCTGCACACTGCCGCACGCCTCACACTGCTGCACGCCTCACACTGCTGCACACTGCTTCATTACTCACACTGCTGCACGCCTCACATGGCTGCACGCCACACACTGCTACATGCCTCACACTGCTGCACAACTCACACTGCTGCACGCCTCACACTGCTGCACGCCACACTGGTGCACGCCACACTGCTGCACGCCTCACACTGCTGCACACCTCACACTGCTGCATGCCTCACACTGCGGCACGCCTCACACTGCTTTATGCCTCACACTGCTGCACGCCACACACTGCTAAACGCCTCACAATGCTGTACGCCTTACACTGCTGCACGCCTCACACTGCAGCACGCTGCACACTGCTGCATTACTCACACTGCTGCAAGCTGCACACTGCTGCACGCCTCACACTACTGCACGCATCACACTGCTGCACGCCTCACACTGCTGCATTACTCACACTGCTGCATGCTGCACACTGCTGCACGACACACTGCTGCATGCCTGACACTGCTGTACGCCACACACTGCTGCACGCCTCACACTGCTGCATGCCTCACACTGCTGCACGCCTCACACTGCTGCATGCTGCACACTGCTGCACACTGCACACTGCTGCACGCTGCACGCTGCTGCATTACTCACACTGCTGCATGCTGCACACTGCTGCACGGCACACTGCTGCATGCCTCACACTGCTGCACGCCACACACTGATGCACACTGCTGCATTACTCACACTGCTGCATGCTGCACACTGCTGCACGACACAATGCTCCACGCCTCACACGGCTGCACGCCTCACACTGCTGCACGCAACACACTGCTGCACACCACACACTGCTGCATGCCACACACTGCTGCACGCCACACTGCTGCACGCCACACTGCTGCACGCCTCACACTGCTGCACGCCTCACACTGCTGCACGCCTCACACTGCTGCACGCCTCACACTGCTGCACGCCTCACACTGCTGAACGCCGCACACTGCTGCACACCTCACAGTGCTGCGTGCTGCACACTGCTGCACGACACACTGCTGCACGCCTCACACTGCTGCACGCCACACACTGCTGCACACCTCACACTGCTGCATGCCACACACTGCTGCACGCCATAAACTGCTGCACACCACACACTGCTGCATGCCTCACATTGCTGTATGCCTCACACTGCTGCACGCCTCAGACTGCTGCACGCTGCACAGTGCTGCATTACTCACACTGCTGCATTCTGCACACTGCCGCACGACTCACACTGCTGCACGACTCACACTGCTGCACGCCTCACACTGCTGCACGCCTCACAACACCACCACATCACTCTAGGACACCACCACATCACTTTAGGACACCACCACATCATTTTAGGACACCACCACATCACTCAGGGACACCACCACATCACTCAGGGGCACCAACAAATCACTCAGGGGCACCACTCAGGGGCACCACCACATCACTCAGGGACACCACCACATCACTCTGGGACACCACCACATCACTCAGGGACACCACCACATCACTCAGGAACACCACCACATCACTCAGGTACACCACCATATCACTCTGGGACACCACCACATCACTTGGGGACACCACCACATCACTCGGGGACACCACCACATCACTCAGGGATACCACCACATCACTCAGGGGCACCACCACATCACTCAGGGGCACCACTCAGGGGCACCACCACATCACTCAGGGACACCACCACATCACTCGGGAACACCACCACATCTCTCGGGTACACCACCACATCACTCTGAGACACCACCGCATCACTCAGGGACACCACCACATCACTCGGGGACACCACCACATCACTCGGGGACACCACCACATCACTCTGGGACACCACCACATCACTCTGGGACACCACCACATCACTCTAATACACCACCACATCACTCTAATACACCACCACATCACTCAGCACACCAACATCATCACTCAGCACCACAACAGCACTGTCCTCGCTTGCTACCAACAAGCATTGCCATAGCCAATAGGACTCGCATTAGGAAAGTGTAAGCTTTTGGCCTTGTGAATAACAATGCTATTATTGTATATATTTTGTCATTTATAATACCAATAGCTCACACTTTCCTAATGCGAGACCTATTGCATTGCAAATGCTTGTTTCATTTTGTTATCCAGATGGTGTTTAGAGCGACCAGGCCAGGCACACCGACTGGGCAACAGGTTTCCTTCCTCTGCTGTTGCCCTGTTCCATCACAATCTGGTACTTGACTCTTTATTTGTCAGTAATCCCTTTAGCTGCTGACAATATTGTTCTTAATTAATTGTGACATGGTATTGCGGTGGGAGGTCTACCAAAGAACGATCATAACACAACAGCTGTCTTATGTAGCAGTCCCACGCTTAAAGCTGACATTTGACTGCTGTGCAGTGATATCTGCATTTGTTTAATGAATAACTTTATTCTCAATTGAAGGGGGTTGTTCCCAGTTTGCAAATATATTGGGTAATTAATACACAGTAATGTAATTAAGCATCATCCATCTGTGGAGAACTTCCTTATTTCCCCCTCCCTTTGACTGTTGATTCATACACATTATGGATGGCACTCATTGCAATTGTTACCTGGCATATTCACACGTGGTATACATGTGTTTCAGTAAGCTCAAAGATCACCATTGTTATTTGTATGCAACTTGGATGGTTTTCAATGTGTCATCTTAAAGAATTATTTTAAGGGGCATGAAGCCTTCAACAATGATAGGATTTTTTCCTACTATTACTTTAGATGTCAATTTTTATTTGACACCATGGGCCAGATGGAGGTATCAAAATACCGGTCAGTAACGGCCGAAAATACTGATTTTCGGCCGTTACCGACCGGTACTTGGATACTGAGATATGGGGCCACCTAAAATACAGATTTGGTAATTTTACAGATTCGGTAAAATTACAGATTCTGTAAAATTACCGAATCTGTATTATGAGATGTAGGTAGCACTGTAATCAGTGCTACAGGGCTTTAAGAATTCGTTATTTACCACCAACTAGAAGTTGGTGGTAAATAATGAAAAGCCTTGAAAAAGCATTTTATTTGCTTTTCAAACGCTGACATGTTGCAGACATATATGCTCTTAGGGCATGTATGTCTGCAACATGTGCACCCATACACGATTGAGGGGTGCGAAAGGGTGTCAAAGTGACACCCTGCCACCCTTAAATGTTTCCCCAAATTACCGAATCGGCATTTACCGATTCGGTAATTGACATTCATTCCTATGGGCCTCCAGGCCCAGAGGAATGAATGCCAATTACCGAATCGGTAAATACCGATTCGATAATTACCGAATCTTACCGATTCGGTAATTTAAAAAGAGAAATTACCTACATCCCATTTACCTACTCTTAAATACCGAATCGGTATGATTCGGTATTTAAGAGTAGGTAAATTGAGATTACCCACATCTGGCCCCATGAGTCTTTCTCTCGTGAGGCGATCTTATTTTCTGTAAATCGTCATAGCCACTTAACTCTGGCATAATCCTTAATACAAAGCGCACTCCAGGGTTTATAGGTTTTTTTATTTTTCTGTTATTCACCTGCCGTACTCTGCATGCGGTTAGTCTTTTGTTCATTTATTTTTTCACACATGCTCACGACATTGCCTATCAACTCATATCACCTACATTTGGTTTTCAGTGGCATGTTTTTGTCCTTTAGCGTCCCGTTGTTTCAGCCAGAGTTCCCGCGTTTCATTAGTAAGTTCGGATCACTTTGCCAGATGTCTGTTACTCTGCGGGCCATGGTTAATGCACTGGCATTTACGCTAGTACTGTTTTCATTTTGCAGATACATATATCCACAATACAAAATGCCATTCCACATATTTACACTTTAACACACAATCCCATTCCACATAGTTCCAGTACACTCAAACCACATAATTACTATCCACATATTTCCACTGCACACCATGCCATGTAATTCCCATATACAAATCCACACCACCCATAATTTCACAACTAACAATTCCAATCCACCCTACATAATTTCACTCCACACCACATACATCCACCCCACTCCTAAACACATGAGTAAAATAAATTTTCATTAACCATGCCAATACCTCTAACTCTCACAAATGCGAGACCTATTCCATACTTCTGTGAAAAATACAGGTCTCACAATTTATTTCTCCCTCCTGCCTAAAATATTGTTACTTTATATTTAGTATGTTTTTCATTTCCAGGTTCTTATGCAATGAAGGGGATTGCCTTTTATTATTAATCATCTTTGTGCCTCTTATTTTTTTACCTCTATCATGATATGTTGGGAAGCCAGCACTCACAAAGCATTTTTACCACATGGAGACCAGCCACATATAGTCATATGCATTAATAGTCCAATGTGATACATTCATCAATGGGCACAGGTAGTAATGAACATCACGGGCCCAGATACTAATGAGAATCAATGATCCCAGACTGTACCGAGTATCAGTGCCCCAATACAATGATGAACATCAGTTACCATTGGCAGTACTGAACTTCAATGGCCCCTAGTAGTTTAGGAGCTCAGTGGCCCCTGGCAGTTTTGAGGATCAATTACACATCATTTACCCCTGGCAGCATTGAATTGCAGTGGTCCTCATTAGTAGTGAACATCAAGGGTCCCTGGCAGTGATGAGCCAGGGACCCTTCTCAGACCTGGTCGCCCACTGCTCTCTCCGAGACAGCAACAACCTAATTCTTGGAGACCTCAACATGCACTGGAATGATTTAAACAGCGCACCAATACAAAACCTGAACGAACTATTACAGAGCAACGACCTCACCCAGTACTGCTCAGAAGAAATCTACAACAAAGGTGCAATTCTGGATGCCATCATCGCCCAACATAACTGTTGTAATTTATTCCCTGTATGGTATGTTCCATCCACCCCTTCCCCCCCTGACCCTGTTGGCACGGACGGCCATGGAGCTTGCCATGGAATGTTGTGACACTCTCCAGTGAGGAGAGTGGATGATTAATAAACAGACCTGTTGGCACCTAATCCTGGTCTCTGGATAACTTCATCTTTTAACACTGTCGACGGAACTGCGCAGGGGGCAGTAGTTAATCATTTCCCCTTTGAGTGCTCTCTCCACACAAAGAGATAGAGGAAGAGGATAAGCTTGTGTAAGAAGGTTTATGAGAAGTCCGAACTGGAAAGGTCGAGATCGGCTGTCGTGACATCTGTCTATTCTCATGGTAGTCCTACCGCTCTTTACGTCAAGATTTACTATGTGGAGGTGAGAGCCTGCATTTCGAGTGACTGTTAGTTTTCGTTTCAAGCTACCCCACATCCCTGCGCTAAGGTGCCTGTTCCAAGGGAGATAGAAGTTTGTGTCGTTAGCATTGGAGCCCTGTAACTCTCCATTCCGGCTCCAGTGTGTAAAGTACTGGGCGAACGTGCTGATTTCCAAGTTATTTTAAATAAGGAAATGAGAAAATCCAACTCTACCTGTCCTCGAGGAGAGCCTTGCACTGCATGGGAGCGTGGTTGTTCGCTGGTGGTGTCGTCTGACCAGGGGTTTCTCGGGAGTCTACGCGCTGGTCTAGTATCCCGAGCGCTGGATGACTGAAGTGCGTGAGGAGCAGCGGGGCAGCCATTCGTCATGTGAGCCAGTGGGAGGTCATTACGCCACCAGCAGTTCGCCGTTTTCATCGTGCGCCGCGGCCGAGAGAGACTGTCCACCCGTGTCATCAGAAGCAGGAGAGCTGCGTAGTCTGGAATTCCTGTCAGCTCGTCAGGACTTCCTGGTAACCGGATAGCTGGATCGTTCCCCGGCGCGCCGGTAGCTAAGGGCCGGTAATTCTGTGGGAAAGTTAACTCTTTGCCATCCGAGATTCTGTCTGCTTCCCTAATTGTAGCTTGGTGGGTTTTCTTTTCCGAAAAATCCTGCCGAGCCATCTGACTGTTACCAGGTTGTGTGGAAGGTGGGACTTCACGCAGGCTTTGTGGAATCTAGGCAGTATAGCGTTAATATTATAATTACATGTCAGAAGATACATTTTGAAAGAGAGTTGTTTTCTATACATACATTGCATGTAAAGTGTATTTGCAATAGTGTTTTTTTTCCCTCTGAAGAATTTTTTTTTTTTTTATAACCATTCACGTGGCGTTAACTGTGTAAAGGGTCAACTATGGCAGCAGCAAGCATGAGTCAACCCCCGCCCTTCCTGAATGAGATTGGTGAACCTGAAATCAGTTGGAAGGAGTGGGTGAAACTTTTTGAGTCTTATCTAATAGCTGTTGGAGGAGAAAAATACAAGCCTGAAAGGAAAAAACACATTTTATTACACAATTTGGGTAGACAAGGGCGCAAAGTATATGAGTCTTTACCAATGTTAGAACAAGAAGGACAAGATGAGACAAGGGAGGATGAGTATGAGCAGACAATGGAAAAGTTAGAGAAACACTTTGGAGACAAGCTAAATGTGGTGTTGGAACGCCATAAGTTTTTCAAAAGGAGTCAGGGGAAGCAGGAGTAAGTACAGAATTTTATTGCTGCATTGTGGGGTTTAACTCAACTATGTGAGTTTGGTAGTCTAACTGATTCCCTTATAAGGGATCAACTTGTAAGATGTACCAATAACCCACGCATCCAGGAAAAGTTACTAGCAAAAAACCCAAGTTTAAGGGAAGCCATTGAAATAGCTAGGTCTGTAGAACACACAGCCAGATGCATTAAAGAGATGAAAACCAATGGGGAGGAAGTGGCTTCTGTAAATGTTGAAGAGGAGGGCAATGAAATATGTAAGATAAGGTCAAAGGATAATTAAAGCGTCAAAGGAGAAACTAAAGAGAAGGGACCTAAGTGCTACAGGTGTGGGAGCAATAACCATTTTGAAACGTTTTACCAGTGCCCTACCAGGTTTGTAACGTGCAAAAGATGTAATAGGAGAGGGCATTTCGCGAGAGTATGTCGAGATGGTGAACAATATAGAAGAAGTGAGGGTAAGAGTACTGAGAAGAGTACAGCCAGGGAGATAAAGTGCATAGGACAAAGATGTGAGAAAATAATTTTGCAGGTAAAGGACATAGAAGGAACTGTAAATGCTATTTATCCCTAATGTGATGTCTTTCTTGATGGCCAATGTGTAGAAATGTATGCAGATTCTTGCTCACCTTACACCTTACTGAACAGAGATGATTTTGTGTCCATGGAAAATTGCAATGTGACACAATTGGAAATACCTGACATTTCTCCCACGGGGTATAACAAGGGGAAAATACCTTTGGTGGGCGTGAAAAATGTTCAGATACGCTTTAAAGATAGGGAAACATTTGGTCCAGTATATGTGGTAGAATCAGGATCCAATTTGTTGGGTTGGGTTCACCAAAAAGAGCTGGGTATCATCCTAGATCCTAATAGTACAGAACAAGTTTTGCTCACTGACAAGTACCAGGAAAGTGGAAACATTTGTGAGGAGTTTGGGCAACTATTCAGAGATGAACTAGGGTGCTTGCACATGTTCCAACACAGAATTAAGTTGAAGAACAACGCTAAACCAGTTGTACATAAACTACGCCCTGTACCCCTCAAGGGGAAGGCACCCCTAGAAGACGAATTGCGCAAACTTTGTGAGTTAGATATAATACAACCTGTAACCTGTACAGAGTGGTTGGCCCCGATTGTTATTGCGGCCAAGGCCAATGGAGAGGGTATTCGTCTCTGTGTGGATTTGCGCAGCCTAAATGACAATATATGGGTGGAAAGATATCCTTTGCCCATAATTAATGAAATGCTGAGTACCATGGGTCCAGCTAAGTACTTCAGCGTAATCGACTTGTCCATGGCATACCACCAAATTGAACTCCATCCTGAGTCCAGGCCCCTCACGGCGTTCATCACCCCAGTAGGAGCGTACATGTTCAAACGGATGCCTTTTGGCCTGGCATCTGCAGCTGCTATATTCCAGAAGGCGATGCAGAAGATACTGGAAGGAGTGAGGAACACCATGTGTTTCCAGGACGACATCCTAGTATACGGCCAAACCGAGGAAGAACATGATGGAGTCGTGAGACAGGTGTTCAACAGACTTATGGAGGCAGGCCTGACTGTGAAGAAGGAAAAATGTAAAATAAAATTGAAGGAAGTTGAGTATTTAGGCCACAAAATTTCAGAAGATGGATTCAGACCAAAGAGCAGTTTAATCCAAGCGGTGAAGGAGGCACCCAGCCCCAAGAACAAGGAAGATATAAGGTTCTTCTTAGGGCTCTTAGAGTATATGTCAAAGTATGTGGACAATTTTTCTGCCAAATGTGAGCCCATGAGGGACTTAATGAAGAAGGACAAGGATTTTCTATGGAAGAGAGAGCATGATGCTGTGGTACAATCATTGAAAGAGGAATTATTAACCTCCCCTGCATTAGGAACTTTTGATGCCTCAAAGAAAACCATCCTAGCCACAGATGCCTCCAACAAGGGCTTGGGTGCAACCCTGATACAAAAGGATGGTAAAGAGGAGAAAATCATCGTGTTTGCCTCCCGGAGTCTCACTAACCCAGAAAGGAACTACTCCGTAATTGAAAGGGAGGCCCTGGCCTGTTTCTGGGCTGTTAGACACTTTAAGTTTTTCTTATGGGGTTTAAGATTCTCCATCCGGACTGATCATAAACCCCTCACCTTCATTTTTTCCGTGAAGTGACTAGAGAATTGTACACCCCGCATCAGCAGATGGATTTTGGGCCTGGAACACTATAATTTCAATGTAGAGTATGTGCCAGGGAAGGAGAATATAATTGCAGATTTCCTCTCAAGGTCACCGTTACCAGAAGTGGGGGAAAAGGAAGAAGCTCTTGACAGTCCAGTACTAATGACGGAGACGCCTGCTATCACAGAAGAGGAGTGGGAAGTGGAGACTAAGGAAGACAAGGATATAAATCTCCTGAAGGAATACATGGAGAAAGGATGGCCGAGCAGGAAGAGTGAACTCGCGGCTAACATAGAGGAGTATTGGGAAGTGAGGAACGAACTAAGCCTCATTAATGGAAGAATCTATCGTAACCAAAGAGTGGTTCCACCTAAGGGCCTCAGGAAGAAGGTCATCGACTTGGCGCATGAAGGCCATTTAGGACGCAGCCTTACCAAAGCTAGAGTCAGATCCAGCTTCTGGTTCCCCAGGATGGATGCTATGGCCGAATTAGCTGTCAAGGATTGTGGAGCGTGCACAAAAAGTGATAAGTCTAAGACAGTACAAAAAGCACCGTTATCTCCAGTAGAAGTGCCGAGTAAACCATGGAGCAAGCTGGCCATGGACATTATTGGCCCAATGCAAGAATTAGGAGAAAGGAGGAGATTCATGCTGGTTTTAATTGACTACACAACCCATTGGATCAAGCAAAAGTTTGTCCATTCTGTCACCACAAGGACAGTGGTAGAGTTCTTGAATGGAGTATTTGTTGAGGAAGGCATTCCGGCGACTTTAGTTACTGATAATGGGGTGCAGTTTTGCTCTGAAGAAATGCGTACATTCCTCAAGGGTTTGGACATTAAACATGAAACCACCGCCTTGTACTGCCCTAAAGCCAATGGGTTGGTTGAGCGAACTAACAGAATCATCAAGGAACACATTCAATTAGCAGCAACCAATGGGCATGATGTAGAAGAGTCCCTTAGGAAGTGCCTGTGGGCTTACCACACCTCTCCTAATAGTGTCACAGGCATTTCACCCTTTGTGGCACTGCGTGGTCGTGAACCCTGCACCAAGTTTAACCCTAGTTGGCTGAGTGGGGGTGAGCCCAGAGTAGTGGACCGGGAGGCAAGGGCAGAAAAGGTCCAACTCCACCAAGACAAGTACAAGCTGTGGTATGACACTAAGCATGGGGTGAGGGATCCCAAGTGGGAGGTAGGTGACAGGGTACAAGTCAGGAAGAACATCAAAGTGGGAGCCACCCAAAGTAAATACCACTCGCCATGCAAAATTGCCAAAGTACTTAAGAATGTGGTTCAACTTGAGAATGGCCAATGGTGGAGCTTTGACAAGATTTGTAAATGTGTATTAGCATGTTCTGTATCCTTTTTGTTTCCCCTTTAGGATGTTATGGAATACTCTATCCCACAGAGGTGGGCCTCCTGTTATTTGCGTCACCCTATGGAAGGGAGATGTGTTGTAATTTATTTCCTGTATGGTATGTTCCATCCACCCCTTCCCCCCCTGACCCTGTTGGTACGGCCGGCCATGGAGCTTGCCATGGAATGTTGTGACACTCTCCAGTGAGGAGAGTGGATGATTAATAAACAGACCTGTTGGCACCTAATCCTGGTCTCTGGATAACTTCATCTTTTAACAATAACGTAATCACATTAGACCGCATCCCACCTGCCGACTGGTCAGACCACCACTTAATCTTATTCCGCATCTCCCAACTGATCATGCGCCAACCTCCCATCCAAGACCCTCCCACATGGACAAGAAACCTAATACAGATCAACATGGGTGACCTGGAAGAAAAAATAACCACTCTCCTCCCCACCCCCAGGTTGGTCTCTCCACAACAGACCTCACATCCCACTACAACACAACCATGTCCTCTATCCTAGACCAACTTGCCCCCCTGAAACTGAAAAAATCCAGGAACATCCCCTCCAGATCCTGGTTCCACAAGGACATTAACGACGAAAGGAGGCAGCTTAGAGCCACAGAACGTCTATGAGAGAGGATCCCTCTGCTAACCTCTGCAAAAAACTCAAAACTGCAAGAAGAGTGTACAAAAAACATATCATTAAGGAAAAAAACAGTTTCTTCTGCACCGCCCTCGACAATGCGAAAAACAGGCCAAAAGAACTCTTTAACATCATCAAGCAGCAAACTTTCAAACCCTCTTCAACCCCAGTGCAGGCCTCCAAAGTTCTATGCGACAACTTCGCAACCT
This sequence comes from Lissotriton helveticus, assembly GCF_964261635.1. Classification (NCBI taxonomy): domain Eukaryota; kingdom Metazoa; phylum Chordata; class Amphibia; order Caudata; family Salamandridae; genus Lissotriton; species Lissotriton helveticus. Next base: position 889,104,335 of record NC_136067.1, on the reverse strand, counting down.
TCTTCAACGAAAAAATCAACAAGATCGAGCAATCACTCGGCACCATCCTCAATCACGCCTCTAAAAACTCAGCCCCAGCAATCGAAATCACCTCTTGCTTGCGTCCCACTAAACCCTGGAGAACCTTCGACCTCGTACCTGTAGCTGAGATTCTCAATCTAATCTCCTCCTCCAAACCCTCTTCATACATCCTCGACCTTGTACCCTCTCAACTGACCAAAAAGCTGAAACTCTCCCTCGCACCACGATGGTGCAAAATCATAAACAGTTCCTTAAAAACTGGCATCATACCAGATTGTCTCAAAGTCGGCCAAGTCACACTTCTACTCAAAAAGCCTGGCCTAGACCCCAAGGACCTGAACAACTTCACACCGGTTTCCAATCTCCCCTTCCTAGCCAAACTCCTTGAAAAATGCGTTCTCCAGCAACTGAATTGGCACTTGGACAATATCAACCTGCTAGACCAACACCAATCAGGCTTCAGAAAAGGATGTAGCACTGAAACTGCGATCCTTAACATCGTTGATGACATCCTCAAATCCCTTGACACTGACCAATGTTGCCTACTCATTCTCCTAGACCTCTCTGCAGCCTTTGACACTGTGGATCACAATCTTCTCATCAAGGCTCTCAAAGACCGAGTAGGTGCAGACGAGGTGGTCCTTCAATGGTTCTCTTCCTTCTTTCACGGTCACTCCCAAAGGATAAAAATCAAATCCTTTACGTCCGACCCACTCCCCGTCAACAGAGGTGTCCCCGAAGGCTCAGGACTCTTTCCTCAGCTGTTCAACATATACATGGAACCCCTCACAACCATCCTAAAAAAAGCCAACATACCCTTCCACCTATATGCTGACGACACCCAGATCTACCTGGAAACCTCCTCCATTAATGACATTCTAAGACTCAACAACACTCTCAAAGAAGTTCAACAATGGCTTGCTACAAACCACCTTAAACTCAATCAAGAAAAAAACGAAATCCTCCTTATCTCCAACAAAGATGAAAACCCGCAAATCATAGAGTGTCTGAAAGCTATCGATGCTCTCAACGGCAATCTCACCCTGGCTAACTCAGTAAAATCGCTAGGAATCACCCTCGACCAAAACCTAACGATGACAAATCACATCAAGACCTCTGGCAAGAGTGCCTTCCTTAATTTGAAGCTCCTCAACAAAATCAAACCTTTCATCCCGCCCACGGACCTCAAGCAAGCCACCCAATCACTGGTGTTATCTAGACTGGACAATGGGAACGCAGTTCTCTCCGGTACAGCTCTCTCCCGCCTAGCCCCACTCAAAAGAACTCTCAACGCGGCTGCAAGAATGGTCACCGGAGTCAAAAAGTACGACCACCTATCTCCCGCACTCAGAGAACTAAAATGGCTCCCAGTAGAATTGCGTGCCAACTTCAGAGCTGCCTGCCTTACTCACAAAGCCTTACACACAGGGAAACCAGAATTCCTGGCCTCCAAGCTCAAGTAAGCCGGCTAGTCAAGAAACCTTAGGAGTTCCAACACCCTCCTACTAATCCCTCTGAAACCACGTAAGCAAAAAACTGCAGCTCGTCCTTTCGCAGGAAACGCACCCAAAATATGGAACTCCATCCCGGTTAACATCAGGACTACTCCCTCCTTCATAAAATTCAAAAGACTCCTAAAAGACTTATACCTCGACCGTACCTTCCCATATTGAAATCCAAAGTGCACAAGCTGACACCTTGCTGCCAACAGACAATTGCTCCAACATTCCCATCCTCATCCACTCCCCTTAACCCCCTACTCTCCTTCACTCCCAGAGGGAGACGGAGCTCAGGACTTTACCCACGGATCAAAACTACCTCGGAACCACTCTAACTTAATGTGCTCCGAGAGACGCACAGCACACTGGAACTTTTGATCACCTACGCTTTCTTGTTCCTCTTTTATGTGTTTTTCTACTCGCTGTAAAGCGCTCCGATACCTTTGGGTCTGGCTAGCGCTATATAAAACCTCTTAAATAAAAAATAAAATAAATAAATAAAAATTAAATAAATGAGCATCGATGGTCAGAGGCAGTCTTAAACATCCATATCCCATGCAGTAAAAAGATTTCCCCCTAAAAGTATTGGATGCCAGTTGCACTTTGTGATAGGATAGGACCACACAGCAGCTGTCGCCAGTTAGGGGAAGAGATGGGGACAGTTGCCCACTCTGTCCTCCAAAACCATTATGATTACTAGCAAGGAGTAAAGAGTGCACAACTGCCAGCTGTTTTCCCCTCTGATGCCATTGGGATGCTCCCACACTCCCAAACATCAGAAGCCTGGGAGTTCCCTGAAGGCATTGGAAAGTAGAATGCATTCCAGTAACATCAGGAGGCTAGGATCTGTACACAGCTGGAGATCCAGATGCCACACCCTTAGCACTCTATGCTCTATATGAATTCTTGCAGTACATTGCCACAAACATTATCACCATTACCACATACAATTTTACCACAGACAGCTACATTACCACCATTACCAACATCAGCCTTCCCCCACCAAGATTAACACCACTTACACCAGCACTAATACCACCAACACCATTACCACTGCAAAAGTTACCACCACCATTATTAAAACCTCCATTATCATTAGCACCATTAATGACCACTGAGCTTACCAGCAACACAATCATTAATGTCAGTGCCTCCCCATTACTATCAGTACCATCACCATTTATAAAAAATCACCACCCCTCTTTCCACCATCACAATTAACACCATTAACACCATGACCATTAACACCACCATTATAACTCTTACCACAGCCAGCACAACAATCACCAGCACCAGAATTACCACCACCACTCTCAATGTTATAGGAAAACAAAGACAGCATCAAACTTCAACTCAAACACCACACGCCAACATACACAAAGTCATTCCTCAAAACAACCAACATCTTACACCAACACACCATCCAACACAGTCAACATCAGAGGTTGACAAAGCCGTCATAGTATGCCAATACACCCATCATCTGCCAAGATATCCTTTATCATGCATCCACATACAAACCATCTTATGGCAGCACATAAAATCAAAACACAAATACAAAAAACACTGAAATTCAATTAAAAATGTACTTTAAAAGGGAGGTTTACTAATATGCTAACAATGGTTTTGCTAGAAAAACTAAAAAGTCATGAAATTCATGAGTTAAGGTGTCTTCATATCGTGACCGAGCCCCACCATACTAAGCCAGCCTTAATTCTCACTCCCAGCATACAGTCTCCATAATATCATATATATTTTCAAAATAAAACGAATACACCATACAAAATAAGCATAATTAACTGCCTCATGGGCCAGTTCACTCCACATAAATATTCCAATACACACACCTTCATACTTGTGCCCGCCAACCTTCATATAGCAAAGCAACAACTATTGTGCACACACCTGATCTCATAAATAAACACACTCCTGCCATTAAGTGTCTGCACAACCACCAGTATGCACCAACCCATCCCTGACCAGATAACCACACTATTGCATGGTATGCACACACCTACCAACAAACGTTCAGGTACCTATCTTCAGATGCTCACACAACCACCATTATACACCCATCATATGCCAACACATTTACCTTTTATAAATCTAAGCATCCAAACATCCACCATAGTAAATGCACACATCGACTATCATTCACCCACACGCAGATCATAGTTTGTCTATACACCAACTACCATATGCCCAAAAAGTCATAATTTACCAGTCACAGTATCACTCCAAGAACTTAGTCACTCCAACCTCTCCTCACATTTATAAACATAATCAATAAGTTGTCCGATTACATCTCATTTCAAGCTTTTCGAGTTGTAACAGGAGTGATATTTACGGCTGACTTAGTAGGACAGGTTTAGGAAACGAGCCGAAGGCAGCACCTTTACTTATGAATGTAATGACGTTTTTGTTTTTATAGCTAAGCCTTTGTTAACATAGCCAACTTTAACCACCTTAGTTCTGTGCAAGAATATATGTATATCACTGGAAAAACCTTAGTTTTGGTTTAGTTTAGGCTGAGTTGGAAACGGATGACATAAATAATTCAAAACTGATTTTTTGAAATGTACTGTAAATGTATGACAAAAATCTTGAAATCAATTGAAAAACACCACATCAGTTACCTACACACCCTTATTTCCTATGCCATGTGCACAGTGGATGATGTGGGAGGCAAATGGATTTCTGGCACGCAAACTGGGAACAAGACGTGGTCAGAGGCCATGCCTTGAGGCCCATGGCTACTATGCATGTCAAAGGCAGTGCTTGTTATATCTGGAAGCATGAGGAAGGAACAGTAGCTACTAGGTACACTGCAATCTCTGTGTCTGGAAATATCAAGTTCTCAGTTTCCATGCCCCTGAATGGACTTCCAATTACCTTCGGTTACTGGGCACAAGACATGGCCTTTGCCAAGTCCTTAAGCATCCAAACCCTCTTTGCACAGGGTAGTGTTTGGCACTAGACACAAAGAACACATCCTACACACAGCGTCCAAGCACCAATCCCACTGGACAAAGTATTTAGCAGTACACATCAGCCACTGGATGCAGGACATGTGCTCTGGTCATACTCTGTGGACAGTCCTCATACCCGACCACACTGACCACATCCTTTGGTTGTACACACAGGCCTCTGCACAAAGGACATGTCTTTTATCATATCTAACCCCAAGCACCCATTAAGGAAACAAGTGGGGCACTTTGCTTTCTTGCACTAGCACCCCTCGCACCCTTGCTATACCACTTTGATGCACTCGGGTAAGCTGAGCTCAGCTGCACCAGGGCAGGCTGGGTTCAGCATCACTTAAACATGCTTGGCTAAATGGGGTTTAGCTCAGAATTACTGAGAAAGCCTGAGCTGACAGGATGGGTTCAGTGACTGCCAGGCAGTCTTGGCTCAACAGCACTTGGAGAGGCTGGGCTCATAAACACTCAGATAAGCTGGATTCACCTGCCCTCAGGGAGACAGGACTCTTGAGCACTCGGTAAGGTGGATTCTACAGCATGCAGGCTTGGCTCAGCAGCACTCAGGCAGGCTTGACACGGGTTTGGCTCAGCAGCATTCAGGCAGACTGGACATAGGCTCAGCTCAGCAGCACTCAGGCAGGCTGGATACAGACTTGACTCAGCAGCACTCAGACAGGCTTGGCTCAGCAGCATTCAATGCAGGCTTGGCTCAGAAGTACTCAGGCAGGCTGTACACAGGCTTGGCTCAGCAGCACTCAGACAGACTTGACTTTGCTGTATTCAAACGGAATGGGCTCAGCAGTACTCACGGGATGGTGGTGGGAATCTCGGCCTCGGTTTTAAAACGTCGGGTCCAGAGGAGCAATTTCTTGTCGAAGCGAGAGGGCCTGTGGCGGGGCAGCGCGGAGCTCTTCATCTCGTCTAAAAGCAGTAAAAAAGACGTTTTTAGTTATAACAGCAGGACGTCGTGCTGGACTCTCTTGAAAACGATGCGCTGCACCTTAAGCTGTTTTGAAAAACCGAGTTTACTTATCACCGAACTTGAACTGGCTGTAGTAGCACGCTCTAACGATATACTGAGAGTAAGAACATTTTATGTCGTTATCGATGTTTGTGAATTGGCTTTTGAGCTATAAAATGTAGTATTTAGAAAAACTTGCCATATAAGTAGGTATACGTGCAATGGTGCGCGGCCAGCTATGTTTTTGCAGATTTGTAAAGCGCGAACTCCTCCCAAAGGAATTGGAACGCTTTACATGAGCACCACGTTCATTTTTGTTGCAGTCACGGGGAGATTAAGTCATTTCACCGAAATCGAAGGATGCTGAGAACCGACGCCGAAGCGCGAGCCTAGTTCCCTAGCGCCAAAGTCGGCAGCTCTGGCTGTTAGACCCCCTCCCCCTCCCCCTTTCAGCAGTTTTGGGATAAGTAGAAGTGTCTTAAGCTTACCTGCTGCATGGTGAGAATTCCGGTGACCGGTAGGGGGCGCGCGCTGTAGGGCCCTACCAAGGTGTCGGCTGATGCCGCGAGTGGCACAGAGCATGGTAAGTCTGGTGAGTGACCTGAGCTGCCACCGCCTCCGGGCGCAGAGCACAGCTTCTGGTTTCAGCAGTGCACCCGCTGCTCCTTCTCCAGAGCACTGGAGGACTCCAGCCCTCTCCCGGCGCGTCTCCAACTCTAGCAGACGCACAGGATGGGTGGGATGAAGGGAGGGCACTACCCGCTGCCATGCGAATAGTGCAAGCTGCCTCTGCCCTGCGTTTATGGAGTATCTCTTTAAAGATGCTCGGTATTTTGGTCTGCGCCCTACTGTAGGAATACAAGCCTTGATAAAATAACCCCCTTTTTACCAGAAATTGGAAAAACAGAAGCGCTCCTAGATTAGTTTAAAACACCCTTAGCTGCTATTATAACGTTTTTTTTGTTGCACGTATAAATACAGCGCATTCCTGTCTTTTTCCTGAGCTGGTGCACAATGAGCTGTCTAGTGGCAAAGTAGGCTCCCTTGCACCATGGTGCAAGTGTGCCTGCATTGCACCATGGTGCAAGGCTGCATACACTGTAAGCAAGATTGTTTTTGTGCAGGGACTGTCACTTTCATGCACAAAAACAATCCTCTGAGGCATATTCCTCTTTCTATGTGGGCGCCAAAATGCAGCACACATAGAAAGAGAAAGTAACGAGGAGAAATAAAGATATTATTCCTCTTCACACCTCAATGGGTAAGAAAAATATTTTCACACATTCCCTGGCCTACCAGGAATGCACCAAAATCCATGGGTGGATGCGTGGGAACACCCATGGAAGACTTTCTTGGGGCAGAATAACACAATATAGTGATTTGAAACCTAGGCCGGGGAAGGCGCAGCTGGACCCAATGGGGGCCCAGGGCAAATGCCGCCCGGGGGTGGGAAGTCCTCCTCCCCGTCCCCATCACGAAACCCGCAAAAGGATGGGTGACCAGGATTGGTCACCTCAAGATAGCCAACGGACATCCCCCAATCAAGGGGCGAGTTGGCAAGCAGCTGGGGTGGTTAAATAGGGGCACGAGGCCCTGAGTTAGCCCACAGCCCCCCCCTGCAAGGAGAAGAAAGAATCATCGGTTCAACGGCTGGGACCAGGCTGTCGGGGAGGAAGGCGGCGCCGGGAGTAATCGAGTTGTGGTGGGGATCGGACACTATCCGGTGGGAACCGGTTGAGGAGCCTACGGCCGGTACCAATATCTACAGAAGAGACAAGTACACCATCCCCCTTACCGGCAGCCAGGATGGCGGTGTGATGGAGCAAGGTTTCGTACGCTAAGAGACTTGCTCGGATTCAATCCTCTCGAAATAACCTATAATTTATTTATCAACATGTTTCGTCTTACTAACATTGCACCACACAACATTTCTAGTATCTAGGGGAAGCTTTTCTATGTGCTTTTACTAACAGTAACTCAAATGCATTAAAATGGCCGCCACAATGCGGGAGTTTCATTGCGCATGCGTCTGCCACACTCACATGGTGTGACGTACTCTCTACTTTGGTGGGAAATCTTTGCAGCTGCGCACTAGAATTTAAGATGGCTGCTTCATGTTTCACATGTTAATGCATCTGCTTACGCTTTCACTAAACCATGCTCGTTCTGCTTCACTATTAATGCTATAGTTAAAATAAAGTAATGGGAATAGTGTAGAGATAAGTGGTATACAGTACCTTAAGTTATTCCTTGTTCTAAAACTGTTTCTTTTTGCTTTGCTGCTAGCTCGTATTTGGGCCTGATGTAATCTTGCTGTACTCCATATTGAAAAGGCTGCGTCTGCGCAGAAGAGCTCAAGAGCCCTCAAGTCATGGCATTGAACTTGTGCCAATGACAGTCTTGCCTGCGATGCTCCTGGGAACACAACCCCGTGAATTTCCAAGAGGAAGACAACTTGCTAAATTGTTTTTACATTGTATTTACTATTGGAACATTCATTGCTGGGTGGAATGAAAGCCCATGGGAAAATAAAAGTATGGGCGGGAACGATAATTTGCAATATTGGATGAAATTATCTCATACTGGTATGGTGTGATAACCTCTCCTCGTCTTTTGACCAATCAAATTGTGGGGATACACAAATTTACAACCCTGGGGGGTGGTACCCTGCCCTGGAAAATGGTATAACTAAGGTAGGCTTAGCTAGTTAGATTGTCCGACTTGTCTGAATATCTGACCTGTCACTGACCCAACGCAAGCTATAGGGGACCGAGAGCAGAGGTGCTGGCGGAGCACTCTGTCAGAAGATCCGGGAGCAGAGGTGCTGGCGGAGCACTCTGTCAGAAGAATAGATAACCCAATCGGGGTTTGGGAGGAGAATCGATAACCCAATCGGGGTCCGACTGTTAGCCGCAGAGAGGGGTGTGACGCGGGCGTTGCACTTAGCTGAGGGTATCTGTCCTGACCTGCATCCATCCTGATTTGGTCCTTACCTGTCCGGATCTGAACCTGTCCTGTCCTTTTGGCACCTGAACTATCGAGAGTCCTGTTTTCTTGTCTTAGCCCGTGGACAGGGTTGGTCTTCACCCTATTCTAGGTAAATATAAATCTGTGTGGGTATGTCATTGTATGTTTCCCTTTCTCTCCACTTTCATTGTTTCAATGCCTAAAAGAAGTCTCATAACTTTTCTACATATAATTGCTTTAATCATCGTCTTCTTAATCGAAAAGGCTTTAATTGAATGTGTATAGACTGTGACATTTAAGAATTTACATAGATAAAATGGTTTAAACTTTGCCCGAGTCTGTGGTTATTCAATTAATGCAAATTTTGTTTCCTACCTATTTGTGCTAACTCCCTTCAAACCCTTAAGACTTTGATACAGGTGACAAGGATTGGTAAGTCAAAATGTATAGGAAAAAGTCCTAAATTATTAAAATTCTGATTGGCGAATGATAAGTAGCCGGATTTACCTGTTCAAGGTGTGTATGTTTATCGACTCAGGTGAGTATGGTAATTGAGCAGGTAACTCCGCGCGCCATCAGGAGCGAGGAGGTGTCGAGTGCCTGCGGAATTCAGCAGGCAGCCATCAGTAGCATGCATCGCCACATGATCTGTCCTTCAGTTTATCCGTCCGTCCATCTGTCCGAAGTGTATTCTGCCAGGAGAATTTATAATTATCACCTCATCACCGTGAAATGAGAATGGACGTCACCACACCAGGGAAGAACAGAGGTGTTCACCCAGGAGAAGAAATATACCAGGCAGAGGGATCGACGTCCTGTGCAGCGAGACAAAAATGGCTTCACAAGAACACCTCAAGCCATTGCGGAGGCGTGCAAAATTGTATCATGATTGCAAAATAACTTATGGGTAGATGTGCCCGTTAATTTTCCAAGACCTGTATCTTCAACTCTATATAATTTTTGCTACATTCCGGCACACTAAAGATTGCAGGCTTCGGGCTTTCAGGAGAGGTTAATTGCCCCGGGACCTAGGTCTTTGCGGAGAGGTTTGGTCCATTCTCACGCTTTAAGATTGATCGACCCGTGGTATTATTTTAATTTAGAAGGAACACTCGAGATAAGAGGGCATGATTAATTCAAGGGTTAAGGATACGAGGCCTAACGGATAGAGCTGCTGACCGGGAAGCAGTGGGCTTTATTTCAATGTCCTGCAAATCTGCAGAAATCAGTTGATCTCCCTGTGCCTAAAAACATTAATCCGACCTCACGTAACGGAATCTGGGGCTTATGTAAAGCCTTTGGGCCAAGTTTGTGCTGTAGAAAGACTGAAAAAATATTAGAACATTGGAATGTTGGGAGCTCCATTGTAGACAATTGAGTTCTCCTTGCTTCTACAGGACGGTAAAGGCCCACAGAGCAACATTCCAATGTCTTACACAGGCCTCTGGGGGCTCGAGGGGATTTAAATCCCCTCAAGCTTCGAGAGGCCTTTGTTTTATTTGTTAGAACATTCTGCACTCTAGTGGCAGAATGTTCTAATGGCCTTATAGCCCTTAGTAGCAGGGCTATACCGGCTATTAAAGTCCCGCAACCGTTTCACTAAACTTACTCTTCCATGGTACGACGGAGGGATAGGTCTACCAGACCTGCGTAAATATTATTGGGCCTCGCAGCTGGCTGCGGTGAATCACGTCATCTACGGTCCCCCCGGGGACCCGTGATACACCATGGACCGCTGGCAAGTGCCAAGTTGTGACTTTACGAGAGCGCTCTATGCCAAACCCTGTTGATTCCCCTTAGCGGGACCCATGACACACGCTGTTCAGGTGTGGCACACGACTAACAGATATCTGAAATCTGAGGGAGGCTTACACTGGCCACCCCGCTGTGGAGCTCAGCAAAATTGGGCAGTTTGTGGAAGTCTAGGGGCTTTGATAAATGGGGTCTCATTGGGATCACACAGATTAAAGATGTCTGGGGAGGGGGCATGGTTCACACATTTCAATTCCTCCAGCAGCAGTACCACCTACACGACCGGGAACACTACCACTACCTTCAAATTAGCCATGCACTGCACGCGAATATTCCCAAGGATACGTCGCTTCCCGATGACTTTAAGGATGCAAAATTATTCTATCGGGCCATACTTACCACTAGTCCATATATGTTTATCAATAATAATAATTCAGTCGGCAATGGAGAAGGTTCAATCGTTTATTCAATCAAATACAAGCCCTAGCAGGGGAGCCTCAGTCTACACAACCCTCGGAGGTGCGCAGAGGAGACTGATTACATGTTCGAAGTACAAAGCATATATACGTTTCATGTGTTCAAGATGACACCCTACAAGGAAAGATACAACTCTGTCTATCTGTAGCCCGGGGAGTACAGGAACGGGCTCTACTAGAATGTGCGCATCCCACAAGAAAGGCAGATGTGACCTTGGGTTTCCTTGAGCTACCGGCTAGCAACTATAGTAAGCGGCCTGGCTGCCGTCATAGTTTCCTGCAGCAAACGCGATCACGAGATTTCAGGGAAACAGCACTAGCACATAGGGAAACTAAACAAAATGGCTCCGGTTATATTAATAGGAGCAAAACGAGTCAAAAGTGAATCATCGGTCACTTAAGAAAGCATAGTGTATTCTAACTACACGATTATATAATTACGAGGTTACATTGGATATATTAGGCCAATAATGCATGTTATCAAAATTCGATCCCAACAGACGGCCCTTTTGGCCTACTATAGCCAATACAAATTCATTCTACAAAAACCCCCTCATCGATCTGCATGAGATCCGACACCTCCTTTTGGATCATCTGCTTCTCAACCTTAACTTGTCGAGAAAAGTTCAAAGCAGATGTTATCCTGGTTGCGCAAAACGAGCAGCAAGCCGGGCCACACTGGAGACACAGGCAACACGTAAATATTACTCCAAAAGCTCCGGCCAGCACTATGAATATCTTCCAACCCCAAGTAGCTAAAAGGCCCCAAAACCAGCTGCTAAGGGACCAGGTGCCGTTATCCACATGTGCTTCGCTGGCTAATCGATGTAGTTTCTGTATAGCAAGATGAATGGTAGGGGCTGAATCTGAAATAAACACGCAGCAAGAGCTGCCGATCACACGACAGGCTCCTCCCCTATCTGTGAGGATGATGTCAAGAACCATCCGGTTCTGGAGCGAAACAAGCCTTGTCGCTGCAAGCTCTACAGTGATATTAGTTAAGATCCCAGTAGTGGTCTGGACCACGTTCTCAACTATTCGGGACAGGCGTCGTATACTGCGGCTATTGAATATGGGTCCCCAGAAGGGGGTGAGACCCTTAGCAAAATCTTCGAATTGTTGCAAGGAGGTATCGGTTTGGTCAGTACTGTCCGTGTCATAGCTCCTAACGTTTCGGCTAATCACTGCCCCTTTCTGGACTAACTGATGAGTTTGGTGATAGTCGGGCGGAGCAATATACACAGGAGGGTAGAGAAATGAGAGATAGCAACTTCCTGCCCATCCCCGGGGAAGCCATGTGTATGCATTCTCACCACAGACGAAGTATACATCTGGTGGAGTAATCATAGGTGGGGTACAATATACCTGTAAAGTGTAGGTGTAATTGCATCTGCTCTTCCCTACCTTAACATGACCTTTTCCCTTTATGCAAAAGAGAGAGGTAGTATTAATGATGGGGATCGGCAAAGCCTTGCCATTCGTAACATTTCTTTCTTTAAAATGCTGAAAGTACATAGTATCATTAAAAAGTTCAAAATCCTGCATTTCCTCCATTAACCATGTAACATTCTTATAATCTGTATATACGTTCATACAAGCATTGGGGTCCAATGAACCCTCTCCCCTGTTTCCTGCTGCATCAAATCCTTGATGTGTTTCTATGTATTTCAAAATGGCTTCATAATCTCTTTCAGTATACATTTTCGGTTCAGCTACATAATGTGAATACATCAAAGATAACAATTGGAACCAGGCTTCGCAACTAGCTAAATAAGACATTGGTAAGGAGATAAACAGTTCGTGCTGGTGCATGACTGAAGGAAGTAACCCACATACCCAACAGTTCATCTTATTAGTGGTGCTGTGTGTCTGGTGCAACATTTCAATAAAAGCATTTTTCATATAAGTTTCTCTGTGTCTGGCCTTGTGAGGGGGCAAAGAATACAAGAGATGCTCTTCCGGGGCAACAGTAGTTCCTAACAGCTTCTGTACTGGGTGCTGAAACTCTAAATATACGAATACACACACATAATTATTGTAATGATAACAATAAAAGCAACGAATGCCACCTTCACTCTGGTGGACCATCCGGAAAATAAATGCATATTATCCACATATCGCTGAGGGGCTAGTGGCCTTTCATCCTCCATTGCAAATCGAGCAAAAGGAAACATACTCTCTATAAGTCCAAACCTAACTCGGTCCCTCTCTATAAGTCCAAATCTATCAATGTATCCACAAAGCACGCATGCCACCAGAGTGGATCTTCTCCCTGTATCCGTTCTAGAGCCTCACAGGCAGACTCTCGTCATCCATTAGGTGAAAAAGCAAATAACTTCCTTCGTCTGGAAGAACAACCGCAGCCCCCAACTCAGGTTTTCTTTCTGAACAGAGCTACTTAACACAGTGTTCCAAGCTCTCAACGAGTTCAGTCCAGTGTCTCGCTCAGTACCCCAGGGTATCTATCCGATATTTTTCAAATGAAGTCTCTCCCTATTTTCTTCCACGAAAGACTGGGGCACTGCGCTGTTTTCGGGGCCGCAGGTCGTAGTTACAGCGACCAGGTTGCTCCTGGTCAGAAAACAACTCAGTTGCAGGGGCATCATATGCATTTGACCCCTGTAATACACCAGAGATAATGGCCTCCGCTGTTTGAGCCGCCGCCCCGTCACCTGAGTGCAACGCTTCACTCGGCTGCCCTTCCTCTCGGGCTTCCGAAAAAGGTACAAAGCTCTGCAGCGACTCTCCTTCCTGGCTAGGAAGTCCTTCGCGGTTTTGCAAATCAAAGGGCAAAGGGAGCGGAAGGCGCTTCAAATGGCTTGCATGGATCCAATGTTTACGTCCATGCACCTTCACAGCCGACCTCGTAGCAAGTATGATCTGGTAGGGCTCAGACCATTTCGGTTCCAAACTCGATTTCCGTTGGTAGTTCCTCACCAGGACCCACTGGCCTGGTTCCAATCGATGTCTTGGACCCTCTGATAGCGGCCGCAATGTCTCAGATACCTGTTGATGAATAGAACGCAGATCTTTAGTCAAAGCATACAAGTAGTCCGTCATCAAAAGATAATCAATGTCTCTAAAGGATCTGGGCCTAGGGACTCCCCACACATTGGCCGGTTGGCCAAAGATTACTTCATAGGGGGATAAACCCGTTCTTGTGTGTGGTGTGGTTCACAGAGACATTAATGCTAAAGGGAGGGCATCGGGCCATTTCAATCCAGTGCTTGCACAGATTTTGGCCATTTTCAGTTTCAATATACCATTATATTTTTCAACTAGACCGGCTGACTGGGGGTGCCTGGCTGCATGAAATTTCTGCCTAATTTGTAAACCGTCACAACCACTCTGAACCAATGAGGCATTAAAGTGTGTACCATTATCAGACCAGATAATCCGGGGCAAGCAAAATCGGGGGAAATATTCTTTAATCAAAGCTTTAGCAGTGGCAACTGCAGTGGCTTCCTTGGTGGGGTAGGCTTCAACCCATTTACTGAACGCGCAAACCACCACTAATACATATTTCAAATTATTCACTCTCTCCATCTGTATGTAGTCAATCTGAAGAACTTCAAAGGGCAGAGATGGTGGTGCAAAATTTCCACTCAGGACCGATTCTCTGCCCCCTGAATTATAACGCAAGCATACTGGGCAATACTTAACCACATGTACTGCAGTTTTGGGAATATTTGGGTTATTCCAAACTGGGTCTAACACTGCACAAATACCTTTTGCTCCTATGTGTGCTGGACCATGAGCCATGGTTACTACAGCATATACCAATGCATTAGGGAGTAACCAGCGCTGTTTCTCAGTTTGATCTATCCAACATTCATTCTTGTCCAATTGTCCCACTTCCTGTTCCCATTTCTGTGCCTCATCTATGGTAGCTTCCTTCTGTAATTCTTTTACGCTCTCAATAGTATTATCAAACACAGATGCTTCCGCCACCCACCGGGCTGAAGCACTAGAGAACATGGGAGTCATCTTAGTCTGTGCTGTTTCCTTAGCTACTGAGTCAGCATAAGCATTTCCCTTTCCCGTGGAATCAATGATTTTCTGATGAGCACTGCATTTGATAATGGCAACTTTATCTGGTAGTGTCAAGGCAAGTAACAAACGATCAATTAAAGGACCGTGTTGAATTTTCTGACCATGCGTGGTAAAGAAACCCCTTTCCCTCCACAGCCTCCCAAAACTATGGGCAACGCCAAAAGCGTACTGGCTGTCTGTGTAAATATTTACTCTTAAGCCTTTACTGATCTCACAGGCTCGTAACAAAGCTATTAGTTCAGCTGCCTGGGCTGAGTGATGTGAAATCCTAGCGGTTTCCACCACCGTTTTTAAGGTCGTAATGGCATACGCAGCTATGGCTGTACCATCTGGTAATTTAAAACAAGAACCATCCACATACAGCTCTCCCTGGGGTTCTGGTAAAGGGGTGTCGGTAAGATCTACACGGCCTTTTGTTTCTTCTTCAGTTCTAAATATACAATCATGGGTATCAGCTGTTTTAGCATTAGAAGGAAGAGGCAATAATGTTGCTGGATTCAATGTAGCACATCGTTTAATTGTAATGTGTGGTGCAAACAATGTCAGTTTGTATCCTGTTAAACGAGCACTTGTAAGGTGCTGAGTCTTAGTTCCATTTAACAGAATATCCACAGTGTGCGGTACCAAGACTGTGAGTTCCGTATTCAAAACTATACCGTCTGATTGTCGGATGGTCACCGCTACCGCCGCAGTGGCCCTCAGGCAACTGGGAAGGGCTTGTGCAACCATGTCTAACACTGATGAAAAGGAAGCACAGGGTCTCTGCTTCCTGCCAAAATCCTGTGTTAATACTGAAAGAGAACAACCGTCCACCTCGTGCACATAAAGTGAAAAAGGCTTCAGGTAATCTGGGGTATCCAAAACAGGTGCAGAACACAAAGCAGATTTCAAAGAGTCAAAGGCTTCTTGGCACTCATCCGTCCAGGGTAGGGGTTCATGCACATCTTTGGTAGTCAAATAAAACAAGGGTTTAGAGAGAAGTGAATAGTTAGGAATCCATTGGCGACAGTAAGAGGTTATGCCGAGAAAAGCACGGACATCACGTTGAGTACGAGGTACAGACATATTAGTCATTACAGATATTCGTTCTGGTGTTAGTCGTCTCCCCGCTTTCGACAGTAAGTGCCCAAGGTAGGTCACTTCCTGTCGACAATATTGAAATTTAGAGAGGGAGACTTTGTTTCCTTTATCAGCCAAATGTTGTAACAATTTCACAGTCGCTCCTTTGCAGCCTTCCTCTGTATCGGAGGCCACCAAAATATCGTCCACGTATTGGATAATTGTGTTACCCGCAGACAAAATTAATTCATCCAGGACTGCCTTTAAAGCTTGGCTATAAATGCGGGGACTTTCGGTGTAGCCTTGGGGTGCACGCGTAAATCTAAAGCTTCGGCCTCCTAATGAGAATCCGAAGATATGTCTGCTAGCAGGGTGAATTGGAATGCTAAATAAGGCATTCTTTAAATCTATTATAGAAAAATATTGGGCCGTAGGGGGAATCATTGTAAGAATTGTTGTAATATCCGGCACCACTGGGTATTGAGGGACTACTATCTTATTGACCGCTCGAAGGTCAATCACAAAGCGATAGGCAGTCCCATAATCAGGGGCACCATCAATTGGTGTCCTTTTCAGAATCGGCAAAATGGGACTATTACAAACATTAGCAGCTGTTTCTTCCACCACCCCCTGTCAATGAGGTCATGAATGATATGCAACAAGGCCTGTTCACCTTCTGGTGAAATCTTATACTGGGGAATGCGTGGCATCTGTGCATTCGGTTTCAGGGTTATTTACACAGGAGCTATTCTTAACAGACCTACATCGGTGTCCCCTGTTGCCCACAGTGTCCGAGGAATGGTGGAGAATTCAGGGGGCAAGGTCTCATTTTTTAGCAAAGTATTGGGCCTCTTTCACAGATGGTTTCTGCATTGTCAGGAAGATACCATCAGGGGAACAATAAATGCGAGCATGTAATCTCTTTAGAATGTCTAACCCTAAGAGGTTTCCCCACAATTAGAAGTCAGAAGGAAGGGGGTGTGCATAGAGATGGGACCTATCGTAAAAGGCAGAGGTTTTGAAATGGGGCTCACTATCGGTTTTCCAGAGAATCCCACTGATGCATTATTTTGGCCAGACAGAGCTGCCCCTGGGACCAGTGTACGAGCGACTGAACTACTCATCGCCCCAGTATCCACTAAAAACTTTCCCGATGTACCCAACAGTTCTCCTTGTACATAAGGTCCCTCTTGGTCAACTGGTACTGTAATATGGCCCCTGCTCTGTCCATGGCTGTCTCATGCATAATCCCGTTCATCATACCTATCATCCTGGTAAGTCTCGTTATAGTATTGTCTGTTTTGAGGGTCATCGAAATAATTTTTCCGAGAACCCTCACGTTGTGGTTAATCTCCTCTCATGCTATTCCGATCTAGGTTCCCTCTGCCTCTTCCTCGTCCTCTACTAGGTCCATTCCTTGTCAATAACAGAGGGCAATCTACTCTCCAATGGCCTTCCTCCCTGCAATAAGAACATTGGTTTATCCCAATATTCGGTGGGCCTCCCCTACTTCTTCCTGCCGTTTGACCTCTCTGAAATGAGCCTCGCACTCCTCGTCCTGAATTATTCCCTCTACTGACTTGCTGCAGTAGTACCCTAGTTTTTAGATCCTTAGTCTTTTTCTCTGATTTCTCCTTACTCTCATTTTCTCGATGTTCATAGTATTGGGCCATGCTAAGGATAACAGAGGGTGCAGCCCTAGTCCACGTGCTTTCAGTTGATTCAAGACGAGTCATAACCTCAGGGAGCAAGTTCGTGACAAATCTATTTACAAATAATCGAATTCCACCCTCCGTAGAGAGATCCTGACCACTAAAATCTATGAACACCTTCTCAAACCTGGTAAAGAAATCGGACACACTTTCGTCCTTTTTCTATTTACACGCTGTTAATTTATCCCAATCTACCTTCCTTGGAGCTAGAAGAGTCTGCACATATGTAACAATTTTATCTGGTACTGCTAATATTTAATCCCGGGGTTTCTCACCCGGCTTTCGTTCCTTATCCCAATTTTTTAATTGATCCCAAGTTCCTCCCAACTCGGGGATATGGTCCGTATCATGTATCAGTCTCCAAATATCCACCGGAATCAGGAGACCAAAAAATAGCTCGATATCAGCTATAGTCATAATGGCCGAATTGGCGTCTTCCGTCAATTCTTTATAATAGGCTGTAGGATTTTTACGGGGGTCATGGAGCTGGGCTTTTAACGTAAGGACCTCACTTCGTTTCCAAGGGGTGTAAACCCATTGTTCCTGAAGTCTAGCGTACTCTCGTGCTCTAGTAACATTGCCAGCATTATCCTTTATCTCAGGTAGTTCCGGAAAGAAAAGAGGATGCACCTCTCTCATGGGGTGCTGTGCCCCCCATTCAGCACTCTTCCGGTGCATCCGCTCCCTATAATGCAAAAGGGTGGTTACATTCTGATACACTTCCTTGACTTGGAGATGGAATTTATGAGCATGATCCCTGATGTCACGGAGTATCTGAGGAGGTAATCCTTCCTCAAAACACTGTTCCCATAGTGAAATCAATCGGATCGCCATGCTCTCTAGAGCCAGTTGTTGTGCAACGGGCTCAAAATCCTTCATAGTACTCCAAATATCTTCCAAAGTATAAATAGGATTCCGCATCCACTGGGATGCCTGAATTATAATAGCTCTCTTTTCCTCTTGTCCCAACAGCGACCGAGTGAAAGCTCGCTGATCACTCAAGTCAGACATCAGTCGCTTGGGCGTGGCACCCGGACCAACTATATTTCGGAGTTACAAAGTGGTCTGAGTCGGAGGGGAAAGAAATACAGGATGCAAGGGGGAAGGGACAGTCGCGTCCGGCTGAAGGGATATTAAGGGTGAGGTAGTTGGTCGAAGAGAAGGAGGGGAAACCGGAACATCAGGTCCCAATCTGTTAACCGGGGCCGCGGCAACCACCCCTGACGGCGGTCGGGCGGCCGAAACGGCTCCCCCTTGTTCGACTCGTACCACAGGCACGGCTGGATACAAGCCTTGCGGGCATAAGGGGGAGGTGGTCAGACTTCCAGCAATTCTTCTTATTTATCTCCTGTCTCTGGTCTAGCCACATAGCTTTTATCAGTCTCCAACCGAAACTGCCTATCCATCCGTTCAATATTCCTTTCCACCTTTTCCTTATTGTACGCTACTGCTTTCTGTGTGACGGTCTGACCCGATTTCATCTTCCCCAGCTTCTATTCCCGAATTCGTCGTCTTTTTGCTTCCTTCAACCATAAGTTCAAGGAATCAAACATTGACTGACGACTTTTCTTCATAAAAATTTATTCTATATATAATTGATCTTTTTCTCATCAAAAGACCCCGTGAGAGGCCACTGTAAATCCGAATTATCCTTGGTGTATTTGTTCCAAAGAGTATTGAACAAAATTGGCTGTAAACCATGTTTGGTATACATATCAAAACTGGGGCTGCACTCGGGAGGGGCAGGCTGTCTTTCTTCAAGCCGTGTACCTCTCCGACAACAACACCCAAAACATATTTTGCTAAAACACGACATTATGATAATACTTTCAAGTTGCTTTTTAGTCACAAAATTTCAAAATACACACATACTTGGACGCGTCCTTTGCATCATCCACTCATACACCTTTCATTCAATGGTCACAAGAAAGTGCTGTAAAACAGAGCAAGGCAAAACACCTCTCATATAATACTCTATGCAAATGACGTCTTCAAATACGAACAGAGCCCGTCGACTCCTGTTCGGGGAATCGATTCAAAAGAATTCCAGACCAACAAAATCTCACCAAAGGGAACAGTCGTCAGACTGTTCTGAGAGCATCTGATAGGCGAACCACGAACTCTCTCACAGGCCATCCCATGGTCCTGTTCTGGTTGGGCCGGGCACCTAGACACGTCTCCAGAACCCTTGCTTACCCAGTTGCTCCCAGGGCTTTCCCGGAGAGAATTCGGCCAAACAAGCAACGCTGTACTCTGCTAAGGCATCAGATGTAATCTCAATTATTCACCAAACAAGTTCGTGGGGCCTCTACTCGTGCAGCCCCTTCGCCGCAACGATAGATCCCCAGATTCCCTCGTGGTCCGGCTTCACCGGCCACCTTCAAACAAAAACAGTTAACTGTTATTCAAAAAGAAAAAACTTCCTCTAAGTGATTCTTATCCAATTCAATTTCAAATATCACTCACCTGGTGCACTCAGGTCGATTGCGAATTCTCCACTGCCGACACCTAGACAGACCGACACAGTCTGTTCTTCTCTCGGGTTAAGCCCGTAGGACTCCGGCGTAGGGTCTTCAGAAGCTGGGAGGGATACTGGGCTCGAGAGTGGAG
Organism: Lissotriton helveticus; assembly: GCF_964261635.1. Classification (NCBI taxonomy): domain Eukaryota; kingdom Metazoa; phylum Chordata; class Amphibia; order Caudata; family Salamandridae; genus Lissotriton; species Lissotriton helveticus. Next base: position 889,084,244 of record NC_136067.1, on the reverse strand, counting down.
CAACTTGTTTTCATACCGCAAACGGGTGTCTCAAATCAGGATCCTTTTTCCGTCCACCCGCTCGTCCAGAACTCCTCCCTGTCCCGTCACCCCTGTTTACAGGAGAGGACGACCCTATCGCGGAGTCCCGGCGGAGTCGCCAACTGAAGGATGCAAAATTATTCTATTGGGCCATACTTACCACTAGCCCATATATGTTTATCAATAATAATAATTCAGTCGGCAATGGAGAAGTTTCAATCGTTTATTCAATCAAATACAAGCCCTGGCAGGGGAGCCTCAGTCTACACAACCCTTGGAGGTGCGCAGAGGAGACTAATTACATGTTCGAAGTACAAAGCATATATAAGTATCATGTGTTCAAGATGACACCCTACAAGGAAAGATACAACTTGTCTGTATGCCAAGAGGAATACCCATATAAGGCACAGTTGATTGCTAGTAGCCTAGGCCTAAGCTATTCCGGGGGCAGGTCAGCAAGGTGCCTCCCTGTCTATCTGTACAGGAACGGGCTCTACTAGAATGTGCGCATCCCACAAGAAAGGCAGATGTGACCTTGGGTTTCCTTGAGCTACCGGCTAGCAACTATAGTAAGCGGCCTGGCTGCCGTCATAGTTTCGAGCAGCAAACGCGATCACATGATTTCAGGGAAACAGCACTAGCACATAGGGAAACGAAACAAAATGGCTCCGGTTATATCAATAGGAGCAAAACGAGTCAAAAGTGAATCATCGGTCACTTAAGAAAGCATAGTGTATTCTAACTACACGATTATATAATTACGAGGTTACATTTGATATATTAGGCCAATAATGCATGTTATCAAAATTCGATCCCAACAGCCTCCCCCCTTGAAGACCGGGTGCTAGATGGTCATCTCCCTGAGAAGACCATTTCTTTAATTTACAGGAAACTCATAAATAATATGGAGGATCCCTTGACCCTTATTAAAGCGCGTTGCAATGAGGATGGGCTGGAACTTGATGAGGAGGGATGGAGGAAGGCGGTCTCCTCTCCACGGGAGGTAGCGATACAGATGTGGCTCAGACTAGTGCAGTTAAAGATTTTGCACAGGACATATGTTACGGGGCCGAGTTTGATCCGTATGGGCCGTTCGGAGAGAGGGGAGTGCAGGAGGGGATGCAGAGAACTTGGAACGTTTATGCATATTTTGTGGCACTGCACTGGGGTACAGACATACTGGGGGAAGATCCACGATAAGATGCAGGAGGTCCTGGGGGTGGAGATGAGGCCTGAGGCCTGCAGGTGTATCCTAACAGTTTGGGAGCCCGCAGATCTGAATACGCACAGGAAGCAGTGGGCGACATTAGCATGCATGATAGCAAAGCGTAATATTGCCCAGCTATGGGGGGCAAGCCAGTCTCCCAGAGTGGAGAAATGGGCACAGGATTTGGACTGGTGCATGTTTCGAGAACGAGCAGTATATGCGGCTAGGGGATGTCCGGCAAAGTGGGGGAAGATTTGGGAAGCTTGGAATCACTACCGTGGAGATATCTGTGAGCCCCCAGTGCGCCAAGAGGATAAAGAGGTGCACGAACCTCCCTGATCCACTTTTACTATTCTGTATTGTAACTTCTGATGTATGGAAATAAATTATAAAACTTACAACAGTTTAACTGTCACCTGATGTTTATTCATCAATGATGTTTAATAAAAAGAAAAAAAAGTCCTGCAACCTTGTTAAAGTCCCTCGCTTTTGGCTCGGGCCTTTAACGTGATAGCCGGCCTTTAATAGCCGGTATATCCCGCTATGGCAGTATATAAGGCTATTATAAATAACTAAATGGTGTGTCTTTAACGGAAAACAGAATATTTCCCACTTCCCAGGCCATGCTGTCAGCATTGCGTTACGATCATTAATCCCCCGTAGACTCCCCTTCCATATCGGGAATGGTAACTGACCTATATTTTAAGGATGAAAAGTGAACCGGCTCAGTATGCCAGAGCGTTACTGGGGCAGCCTCTGCCTGCTTGAATCTCGGCAGACCTCCCGGGAAGGTAACAGCAGGCAATCTTTAACACGGAGGTAATATTTCTAAAAGTTCTCTCAATTTGTGCCTTTTTCCAATGTTTTGTTAAGGTAAGTGAGCGTGGAGCTGGAATGCTGCTCTAATGGAGATGTGCATGCCTCTCAGCACACTGGTTGGGCAGAACAGGGTCAGTTTCTCAGGACCAGAAAAGGCTAATTTAGTGACAGCTCAACGTCTTTACGGTGGCACGGCACTCCCCTAAAAGGTTCCGTTACCGTGAAGAGGAAAGGAGCAAGAGGGAAGAGTGAGCAAGATCTGAAAACCTCAAATCAATTCAGAAAGCTTTTCACAAATGGTCATAGATTGGGTGGTTGGATGACCTTAAATAGGGCTTAAACAGATGTTTCAAATACCATTTGACTTAATTTATGTTGAAGTGGGAGAGATGCGAGTCTGATAGAGATTTTGCAGAAATATGTTGTGTTGTTTCTTGCAAGCATCCATACAAAATTACTTTTGAATCAAAACGGGAACTCTCTGAGTCAGAGGACACAGGGAATAATTGTAGTAGTGCTAGTGGGATGTCACTATATTGCATGTCCCTATCCCCCAATATTAGACGTAAACACAGTTAGAACTTGTACCATTGTCCTATGCAGTGGCAGTGACCTGGCCAGATAGGCCATTTTCGCTAAATTCATTTTAATGTGGGAGATGTATGAGTCTTATAGATATTTTAAAGAGAAATATTGTGTTTGTTTCATGCACACATCCATACTAAGTTACTATTAGGTCAACACAGGAACTCTCATAGTCATAGGTCATAGGGAATATTTGTAGTATTATTAGCAAGCTGTCACAATATTTAAAGCACATGCCACTATCCTGGTGTTATGTGCAGTATGGACTAAAGCGTTAATCAGAACAGTGAGCCATTACTGGTTAGCAGGGAGCTGCATCCAACTACGAGGTGCAGAGCGGAATGGTATTACTACCCCAGTCTTTCATTTTCCGCACGCTGCAAAAAGGGTCATTTGGGCAGAAACCATGGTCCAGCGGGTTATTCCGGGGTTTGTTTTTCTCTGTGCCGGGTACTTGTAGTCATTGCCCGTGCACTGCTTTAACACCTTGAATGCTATGGGGATTTTTCTCCTGTGCTGGAACTCCATGAACCCCATAATTCATGACGAGCTGGGCTCGTCATCAGCGTAGCAGGAGGCTACTGCATGACGAGCCCAGCTCGTCATGAGCGTGGAAGGGGTTAAACACAGAGGATTGATGCTATCAGTGTAAGGTTGGGGTGTCGTTTAAGGTACCTGTCTCCCACCTGTGTAACTGTTTTAAGAGACGGACTGAAGCATAGCTTAATTAGTTAAAAAAGCGTAACTTTCGGGTATGGCAAATCAGGCTCCAGTGCCCTCAGGTTGGTAGGCAGGGAGACCACGAATAATTGATATAAAGGGAAATACAGCTGAAATCACTGCATTAGATGGTAATAATGGTGAAGCCACGATGCCTGTTGCAAGACTGCTTCCTATTGGCATCCTACTTTGGCCTGGGAAGTAATAGTTGAATCAGTAGTTAGCTTTCGCAGGTTCAAATCCCACCAATTTTCCGCTACTGGGAGCAAGCGGTATAATCTCCCACAACTGTCAGCAAGAGCACTTTGGCAGCCCATTGTTTTGCAGTACTACAGGAAAAAGTATGGGTACTAGATGAGGTTACTCAGGAATGGCCTACACACGCCGGGAAGACATAGAATTGAGGGCAGGTTATAGGAAGACCCTCCTGCATCGGTCAAAGACGCAGAGGGGTTTCAGCTGAGGAAGGAAGGGAAGGGAGAGCAAGGGGGAACTCCCTCTGATCGTAAAACTGTAGGTAGTGTGGCAGAAGAAACCCAGGAATTATATACAAAAGAGAGAAAATCTACTAGAGGTAGATGGAAGGTTCACACAGTGTCCTTGAGATGCCTCATGGCAGGGGCACTGAGGGAGCTAATGACAGCACACAGCCACAGGCAGAGTAGATGTGACGCTCCCACTGGGCCCTTGGGATGCCTCATTGCAGGGGCACTGAGGGAGCTAATGACAGCACACAGCCACAGGCAGAGTAGATGTGATGCTCCCACAGGGCCCTTGGGATGCCTCATGGCAGGGGTACTGAGGGAGCTAAATGACAGCACACAGCCACAGGCTGAGTAGATGAGATGCTCACACAGGGTCCTTGGGATGATACACTGCAGGGACCCTGAGGAGCAGGCGAGTGTCCAACAAAGGGTCCAGGGCAAGCGGAACCGCACTTGCAGCACGGGCAGGTCCTAACGGACACCCACCAAAATCCGTAGCAAGTTGAAACCTGGAACCGCAGACATAGAGGCCCGGCCAAAGGGGTACCTAACAAAACTATACTGTTTGGGAGCAAATAACAACAATGAAGGTACAAAGACAATGTAAGTATACTATAACATGGATGTTATGAATGACCAATGAAATTGTGCAATGTACAACCATGTTATGTCTGAATAAACTGTGACCTTTTAATGCACCAAATCATGTTGTCAGTGGTGTGATGTAAAGGTAAAAAGGACGCAGTTAAGTGGGCAAGGGGAGGAGGGGGACTTGCCCCTGGGAGGGGTTAAAACCCAGGCCAGGGAAGGCATAGCTGGACCCAATGGGGTCCCGGGGCACACGGCGCCCAGAGGTGGGATGCCCCCTACGTTGCGAAGCCCGCGAATGGAGGGGCGACCAGGATTGGTCACCTCAAGATAGCCAACAGCTCCCCACCAGATCAAGGGGCGAGTTGGCAAGCAGCTGGGGGGGGTAAATAGGGGAGCGATGCACAGAGTTAGCCTACAACCCTCCCTGTAAGGAGAAGAAGAATCCCATCCACCCACACCTAAGGAAGCGGGAGTCGCAGCCGCAAGGAAGAGGTGAGGCGGAAGAAACCCAGGAAAGATATACAAAAAAGAGAAAATTTACTAGAGGTAGATGGAAGGCTCACATAGTGTCTTTGGGATGACTAACAGCAGGGGCAAGGTGGAGCTAATGACAGCTCACAGCCACAGGCAGAGTAGATGCAACGCTCCCACAGGACCCTTGGGATGCCTCATGGCAGGGGCACTGAGGGAGCTAATGTAAAGATATAAGGAACGCAGTTAAGTGGGCAAGGGGAGGAGGGGGATTCACCCCTGGGAGGGGTTGTGCTGCACTGCGTTACTCTAGATTTATCAAGCATGACATTTAGTGTCAAAATGATGGTCTCTTTGACTTGTTAATAAGACATGATAATACGTCTCACCTCACTGACTTGGTTGCTGTCAATAATTCTTGCTCTCTGGTTCTTTCTGTTTTTCAAAAGATTAGGGCCTCATGTATGGGGAATTTGTGTAAGGCAGCGCCGCAAGTTTTCTTGTTGCACTTCCCTATACCAATGTGAAGGGCTGGAATGCACTGTATTTATGAAATACAGTGCATTTCTGTCCTTTCCCCTGTGCTAGTAAACAATTTTCTACCTAGTGCCAACGAAGGCATCCTTGCACCATGGTGCAAGGGTTTCTGCTTTGCATGCATGATTGTTTTTGTGCAGGAAGGAGCACATTCCTGCATAAAAACAACCTCTAGAGGTGTCTTCAACTTTTTATGTGTGCTGCGGAATGCAATATACATGTAAAGAGGAAAAAGCAAGGAGAACTATTTCTCCTTGTTACGTCTGCTCTGGGGAGGCATAAGGTTTGGGCGCTGACAGGGCAGCGTAAAAATCCATGGGTGTTGTGTGGGAAAACCCACTGCAACATCCATGGAACTCCTCCTTAGCGCAGAGTAAGGCAATGCATCGTCTTGCGCTGCTATGTCTAACTCCATATCTATGAGGCCATGAAAAGCCACCCAAAATGGCTTTGCATCGCCCCATAGATATGGTTGGGAGGTTTCCGCCATCAGAGCATCAGAAAAATTGACCCTCCAGTGGCACGAGCCTCTCGTATATAAGCCCCTACGTTTTTTCCCTCTTTGAGCATTTGGAGCCAACCCTTCTCATCTGGCTCCGGTGAAAGAAAGTTGGGCAGCTCACTTCACCCGATCCAGGGCTTATTGCATGTTCTCCTGAAACTACATACTCCTTGGGGGGTGTTCTGGTGCATCAGGGTGAACAGTAAGCCCTGATGCATATTAGAGAGGTAGGTGGTGTAGTGTAGGCAGAATAGAGTAGGCGAAGGGCTTGCCTACATAGAGGCACTCTGAGAGACAGCAGCTTCTACCCTTCCTCTGCTGACAAGTAGAGGTCTCCCAAAAGTTCTAATGTTGATCAGTAGAAATATCCTTCTCTTTTGAATGTTGATTCCATATGCAGATTAACAAGCATGGGCATAGCCAATAGGTCTCACCTTTGGGACCTTCTAAGTATTTAGTTATGCAGCACAATATCCTTGGTGCAACAACATCAACTGTTGCATGGCTAAACACTTATAAGGTCCCAAAGGCGAGACCTATTGGCTGTGCCAATGCTTGTTTGAATTTGATACCTAATGGCGGGGTTTGTCCTTTTATAAGCTTCATAATAAGCATGTTGGTCGATTTGCTTTCTACAGCCTCATGGTGAGAGACATAGTAAACAGACAAATAGTACAAAACTTAATGGGAGACTTCATCACACAGCAGCCATGGTATGCTGTATCGGTTTTGTTTTAGATTTCTTGTATCTTTAGTTATCCCGGACAGACCCTGAGTAAACTTAAGTAACAGGCAGCAAGCTTGTCCTTTGTAACTAACTCGCCTTGTGCCTCCTCCGAAATTCTTTAAGGCTGATAAATATCACAATTTTAGGTCAGCGAAGTTATTTACCCAAGCAAAATCTTGCCCAAATACATTCCTAGGACAGTGGGACAGTTGTTATCACACAATGTTGTAAGGCACAAGTGCACTGTAGGCAGATGATGGGGGGTAGGTAATGGTGAAAGGGGATGAGAGAGAGACAGAGGCGGAACACAGGGTGGAGCAAATGTATATGTGAGCAGATTAGAAGAAATGGGAGGGTCAGATACGAGGAGGCAAGTAGCAAAGAGTCAATGCAGAAAGAAGAAGTGGCCACAAGGAGAAAGTAAGAGGCACTGACAGAGTAAGGCGAAAAGTGCAAGAAAGTGAGCAGGTTGGGCTAGAGCAGTGAGGAGAATAGGCAGGTGAAGTGAAGATCGGAGAATGAGACCTCGAAGCAAGCCAGATGCAGAATACTGGCTGCGGTCTGTGGAGGGTATGACAGCTCGATTGAGATGAGCTGGCCGGCACAAGGAGGCGGAGCTTTCAGGAGAGATGGTGAGCGTGAAATTGGACATAGCAGCATTAGGAAGAAGAGGGCGGAGTCCCATGCGAGCTATCTGAAGGGGCCATATTTTGAGTGAGGATTGCTGGCAGGCTGAGGCGGACATTGTCCATCTGAAACAAGCGTTGGTCACACGCTGCTCCCGGCACCCCGAGTACAGCAGCGCGGCGAATGTGCTAATTAACAATCGCACCCAGGGTGCCATCTGTTTCGAATTAGCGTAGTGAAAGCGACAACGCTAATTCAGGTTTTTCAAGCACTTGTGCTTGTGCTGAAATCCACCTTGTGGGAGCGAGCAGCGGCGCACGGGCCATCTGTTTTCAATTAGCGGGCGCGCCGCTGCTCGCTCCCGCAAGGTGAATGCCAGCACAAGCATGAGTGCTTGAAAAGAGCTGACCAATTTCTAAAGGTCATCTCCTAGTGCAACGCATGTGCGCTGCCTAGGCGAGACCTAGAAAGACCATAGTGGAAGTCTCTTTCATCTTCTCTCACAAAAAGATCCTTCTCAGTGACTACTGCTCAGAGGTTCTGCTGCACATGTCCCCTTTTTGCCTTCCTCCCTATTTTCATGCTCAGTTGAGAAGCATTGCAGCAAAACGCGGCTTCATAGCGTAAAGACAGCAAGTTATATAATCAACTTATGGTTAACAACACTAGTAATTTAGTCACCTGGTTAGTAGACAAATCCAAGCCAAAATGAACAATCAAAATAATTTAAAAGATATAAGTAGTTAATTAGAGACATTACATAGTTGTGTCAGTCAAAGTATAGAGCGTTTAATTTCTTACAGTAGTGTTCAGTGCTTCAGTAACAACAAAGTGAAAGGAGAAAAAGCAAGACATAGAAGAATGTGTCATACAAAGTACACCTCAAAGAACAAAAGCAATGGACAATGAAAATAAACTCGGTTTTTATAGAAAAACTGTGTCAAAACACAGATGAATTAATAAATCCCCGAAAGTCCAACTGCCAAATGTCAATGGGATTTCGACTGTAGTGTTTAATTTGTACAATAAAAAGTGCAGGTGCCCAAAGTCTTTCTCCAAAGCCCGCAGAGGCAGATAGTCGGGATAACCAAATACCAAGGTTGAGTTATCTTAATTCCAGCTCATGCCTCTTTCTTCTACCACCAGTCACGCCATGCCTTTTTACCTTACTCTTGCAGGTTCTTTATCATACCTGCTTTTTAGGGGTGGGCGTAACTGGTGTAATTCTCTCTAGTGTAATTAGTTGTAATCACAGCAAAATTACTTATAATTATGTGTAATTGTGTGAGAAGCGTAATCCAGCATTTAGAGCTATTTTCTTAGTTCAAAATTCACCATTGCGTCCAAAATGGGCCAGAGGATGCATTTAATGCAAGAAAATAGCTCTAAATGCTATAGGACACAAACAGCAGTAGCCGGCAGCTGCTCGCTCTCTCTTAGTTTGTTGTTCCTGTACTCCAGTGGTAGGAGTTTTGCCCCAAATCTCCTTTAATTACTCAAGCTGGAGTAATCGTGATTTTGCATCACAATAGTAATGCGTAATCACTGAAATGACTCTGGCGTAGTTAACATTTTGCCAAGGCATTCTGCTTTCTACTGTCCTTGTAGTTTTTTTTTTCTCTATTTCCTCCTTTCCTCATTTTGAAGTTTTGTCTCTCTTGTTGTGGGTCAAAGTGTGATGGGGAAAAATAAGAGCGGGTCCCCAGAAATGCGTGCTGGTGGGCTCCACCAGCAACCACCGCCTCAATTTAAGCACTGCAGGACTGAGAAATATTGAGCATAAGCCCTAATCAGTGAAGGCGAAGAATAAAAAAAGAAGACTGTAGAGACGTCTGGCATATGAGAAGACCCAAGTCACAAATTTAAGACGGAGAAGGGCCATGGCACCATATTAGGTTGGAGTACTTACAGAGGCCAGTTGTCAAAAAGATCATGCAGGCCTATGCATGAGAGGATGATACTACAGTGTGATAGCTAAACCAGGCACCCTAGTGAAAAACAGAATCTCACTCACAAATTTATTATACATAGAGCTGATCTGTGACTATAAAGAGAAAAAACTGGTGAATTAGATAAATGTATAAAAGTTCCAAATACTTTACAAACAAAGACCATTGTTGGACCTGACCCTTTTTGCCAGGTCACCCTAGATCTTTGACTTCCTCTGCCTTCCTTTGCTGGACCTGATTATGTTGGCTTTAAGGTGAAGTTTTCCCTGCTAATCAGTGGTAAATTGCTTTTGCCCTATCCTTAAAACATGGTAAAACTGGACTACACTTGATTTATTTTTTATTTTTTATAAACTCTTTTTATTAAAGAAACGAGAGTGGCATTACAAATATCAGGTGTCACACTATAAAATACAGTACAAGAATAGGTGAGGGGATGTAGCTTCGCATACAATCGGTTATAAAGGAACATACGACGCCATCATAATTACGCATTAGTTACTCATACGAAAAAGGATAAACAACTTGTAGGCGATCTAGAGCGAGTACCATCCACGAGGCCCACCCAGCAGGACACAGGAGAATCAGAGCAAGTGTGGACACCTATACGAGTAAAAATCAGTGAAGGATAAACAGCCCGCCTCCCGAAGGGAGAAAAAGGAAAGAAAAAAGGGACCATAGAACAAAACAAAGGCAAAATAATAAACCCCCCCTAACCCCCCACCCTGCACCCCTGCAATGGCTACGGCCTCCCCCACTAGCAGCGTGCCTGTCGCCCAGAAACTTGCCCTAAAAGAAGGAAAGAAGCGAAGGAGGAGAATTAAAACACACTCCCGGTCTCCCTAACCCCCCGCCAGAAGCGACCACCCGGAAACATATCCAATACAATATGAGGCAAAGTAAGTAATCAACCCGGGGGAGTACAGTAAACACCACCCAACTCCTGTTACGTTTTAGGTCACAATCCCGGCATCAGATCAAGATATTATATCAAGCCCTAATAGTCAGATTCAACCCTGGCCAGTACGGTTCTTTATGAGAGCCCTTATCACCCAAACCACAATCACAATGGAGAAATCAGAGCGTTCATAAAAGTTCAAGTCAATGGAACCGGATCGAAAACAGGATAAAAGTTCACGATATCCACAAATCAGGCAAGGAAAGGTGAGGAAGGATAGCGAAACTCTCCAATAGTCATTGAGGAACTTGTTGCGGCAATTAAGACTGTCCATGGCGATGTTTGGCGGAATATGGATCGAGCAGGTGAAGCCGACGATGATAACAGGTGTGCTATCTGTTATGCGAGAATCAACGAAGCATACGAAATCAGGCTTCCGCACGGGGACCTCACACTCAAGGGTACACTGCTCCACGGGTACCACAGCTGGCTGAAAACATGCCGCAGAATCGTCGTCTGGTCTTAGACAGATATTCTCCATTTTTACAGACAGTTTCTGGCACATGACGGTAATCTGCGAGTGGAGCGCCCCAATGGCGGCCAGTATGGTCTGCAGCGATGGTGTGCCTTCCGTCTCCCCCATCCCCTCTCACGAAGCGACAAGGCAGGACTTGAACCCCGGAGGTCGACTACTCCGGGGTAACAGGCACACACGAAGCCGATGACAACAGTGGGCGCTCTACGCCTTGCAATATCGACACTTTAGCCGCTAGGGAGGGCCGAGCCCGTCCCCCCTGGGAGGCTAGCGGAGTCTCCGGGCGTCGGACCCCCGAGCACAGCAACCGGTGTGTCACTCTGCTGTGTCCGCGATGTAAACAGTTCACAGAGTAGCCATTCGAAAAAGCAAATTGTGTCCCAGTTCGGGAGACCGGACGCAGCCCAGGTCCCGCGGCCGATGTTGATCAACTCCAAACCGGGTGGGCTAGAAATCGAAGCCCCGGCTTTCACATTGAGTTAGGCCTAGAATGGAACATGGCGTATCTTCGTCACCCAATAAGATGGAATTTTCGGGATTGCACCTTAAGAATCAGGAACACTTCATGTGCACGGGAGTCTGGTGCGAAATAAGGATAAATTGCAGGATATACGAGCTGCTGGCGGAGGTCGGCGGAGCCGGGAGCTTACGCGGCCATCTTGCTTGCTAGCGTAGCTCCTCTGGACTACACTTGATTGTTTTTTTTTATTTACTTGTAATTCCCTAGTGTATGGGACTGCATGCACCCATGACCTGTAAAATACATTTTAGAAAGTGGGCCACAACACTCATTGTGCCACCCACTAAATTAGCCATTTAAAACGTCTTAGGCTTGTCACTGTAACCTGTTGTGCATTTTTAAGCTGCAATTTTGACTTGACAGAATAAATCTTTTGCCAGATTAAAACCTTTTTCATTTTTCATACATATAGGACATCCCTTATGTAGGCTCTAAAGGCCTACAGGGCAGGGTGCATGGTATTTAAAAAGTAGGACAAGTGGGAGTAGGTTTCACTTGTTCTGGCAGAGAAACACTCCTAGAGTTGTTTTTCACTGACGTAGAACCATTTCTCCCTAAGACTAACACTGGGTTACACTAATATACTTCATACATTCTAACTTCAGATTGGAACCAGATAGAGATACGCTGTTTACACTCAACTGAACTGTAATTTAAAATCCCAATTTATTGGTAAAGTCAGATTTAAAGGTATTATTCTGAACATGTCATTTTTAGAAAGTTGGTATTTTTGTGTGCAAATCAAATGTCCTTTTTTGCCAGTGTCCTGAATTAGTGTGAATAGCTCTCCTGTTGTAGGTTGAAATAAAAGAATCCTATGTGTGAGGGAAGAGGGTCTTTCTGATAGGATGGCTGGAAAGGGGTTGTGTCATGCTCTGATTACACTTAAAGGGACCCTGCCTGCAACAAACATAAAGGTACCTGAACCCAGGACCTGGCCTCCCCTAAACAGTCTCCAAATCGGACGATGTAGGGTCATCTAATTGGTGCACACTAAGTAACAATCCTATAATTCATCGAGAACTGGTTGCGCTCTACCAACTACAGAGGCATCGTCCTACCCCTAGACATGAAATACAAACTGAAAAAGGGCTGGGAGCGCTCCCAGCCCTTTTTCAGTTTGTCTTCCCCTAAACAGCTTGGAACCAAACCCAGGGGAAGAATAAACCAGAACCAGTTTTGATGGTAGGTCAGGGATTTCCCCCACACAACGGCTGGCATAAAATGCCATAAAAATGGGACCTTCAGAGCTCTCATCAGAATGCTCCTGGACCAGATAGAGATTTAGAGGAAGGATTACCCTGCTGTCTGAGGAACAGGGACTGTCCTGATTACTTTTTCTTAAGTAAATCCTGTCTGCTCTTTATCATCGCTACCAAGGGTTGAGCTCAGGTTTAAATTTCTGAAGACTTACTGGACCTAACAAGAATTGTGACATTATTACTTTTGGCGGGCTAACATCCAGCCCAACTAATAATCTGCTTTCTCACCATTTTAATTAAATAAGAACGTCATCAGAGTGACTATTTAGTACGTGCTAGCGTCCGAAACACCCCAAGCTTGGACAAATCAGAACAGTGGGATTGAGCAAGATAGTGAACACCACTGCTGGCAATTGCATAATGTGTAACGTTTCCATTTTCACAACAGTACTGGTTGTGCAACGAATTAATTTTAGCCAGTGTCTATTGCATACTTTGCAATTTAGGGTAACGTCCTGTTATGGCACAGTTCGATGTAGATTGATGATAGTATTTTTTCACTTGTTTTTGCTTCCGAATGCTCTACACTGTTTGCATTGATTAACTTATTTTGCTTTATGATGTCTTTAACGCTTTCACCCACTATTATGTTATTTAGTTTTAACAATACATTTTTGAATATACTTTCTTGATGTTGTGACTCTGATTGCTCATTATCATTAAATAATGAATTTGAAAAATAAGTTGTGTAACAATTTCTAGTCCATTATTTTATTTGGATTAATTAATTAATTGCTGTATACCAATGTTATGTAACTCCTGCCTAAGGTTATGCATTCACTGAAAGAGTAAACAGCCTTTTCATTCCATTTATATCAGGCTTCTCCAACGGGTAGCTCTCCAGCTACCTACACGTAGCTCTCCTGTGTGCAGACGTTGTGGCAAAAGGACTTTTTTTTTTATTCCATCTGTGTTTTGATACAGACCAACAGATTTTAAATTACTTGTACATTGCTTTTTGTTTATTGTGTTACACACATTTTCATGTTTTGCTTTTCTATTACACTGTGTGGTCACTGGAGTACTGAGCACTACTCTAAGAATTTAAATATTGAATACTGATTGTCACTTCTCTAATTAATTATGGCTCAAATATATTTATTTGGAAATCATTTTGATAAATCATTTTGACTTGGATTAATCTAAAAACCATGTAACTAAATTACTAGTGTTATAAATAATTCATTGAGTATATCACTTTTTGAATCTTTCTTTTCTATACACATAATTTCCCATGGTTCCAGGTGGGTTATATGGGCAGTCTCTGTTCCTAATAAACAGATTGAGAATCATGACATAGATAGTGAAGCAAGTGGAAATCTACCCGAGGACCTTTCACACTCTTAGATTCTAGCCTTTTAGCAGAGCTTGGTTTGTGCCCGTGATTGCATCAACACACATGTATATTTGGGCACAAGACTTATTTTTCATCATTAGACTTTGAACTGAAGCACAAGAGAGAAAGGCAGAGAAGAGAGAAGAGGGTGGAAGAGAAATATTGGAAAACAGTGGCAAAGGCAGAAAGCAAAGACTTAAAAAAACCTTGCTAAACTTCCACAGTCCCATCATTGACTGGGAGACGAAAAGAGGGACAATTCCTTTCAGAGAGCTACACACATCACTGCACTCAGTAAATCCAGACAGAACAATACGTAGACTGGCAACCTTCCTTAGTTCTTGCCACACAGCATCTGTACATGTATTTGGGTTTTTTAGAAGAGCAACATCACTCCACCAGAATGGTATACAACATTTGATGATGTTTTCATTGAAAAATAGAAGAAATCATTACATCTTCTGCAAATATGAATGTAGAATAGATCAGGGGGCGCATAACAGTGCCCGAGGGTCTGCTTTGAGCGCCCCTGGGGCTCTTTGGTATTACAGAATGGGGCACAGATGCTTGTGCATCCCCTTCAGTAATACCAATAGTGCTGGCACACTTAAAGTGCCAGCACCACCTTCAGAGGGCATTCCCTCATCTGCATAGTGGCAAGCCCTATGGAAAAGAGGGAATTCCTTTGTCTCTCCGTCTGTAATGTGATGCAGGGGGCACACTCACAGAGCGCCACCTTCAAGGTGGTGAAGTGTGAGTGTGCCCCCTGAGAGAAGCCCTCTGGAGGGGAGAAGAGGGTCCTTTGGACCCCCTAAGACATCCCCTTTAACCCCTCGCGTGCTGCCGTCGGCCGTTGGACATCGCGAGCACTACCTCGCTGGTGCTGCGAACGTCCAACGGCTGACGCGGCCCCGCCCGTTTTGCGGAAGTGCCGCGGAATCGAGGCCGCGGTAGACGGGTTATAAGTGCAGGCGGGTTTCCTCCTGCACTGTGAAAACATGGAGTGACTGCCATCAGCCGCTACTTCTTTTCACATGAATGAGCTGCCTCCAGGGCAGGGTGAGTTCGCGGGTGCCCTGGGGGCAGTGCATACATCGTAATAGGGTGCATTGTGCCAGGCGCACCTTGCAAAAGGTGCGCCCGGCGCAAACAATGAAAATGCGTAATATGGCCCCTTTTGCCAAATGTTGTCATTATGTGCTGTACTATCTATGTTCCTGTGCGTAAAACAAGCATTTGATGGGGTACTGCCTAAAAACATTGCAAACTGGTTAAGTCACCATTCACGGTTAACTAATGGTTCTCCTTTGTTATTGATGCCTAATGCAAATGAAAACCTGCATAAGTGCACCTGCAAATGCCACGTTCTACATATTTAGTACAGGCATGGTAAGTTTGTTTCTTTCTGTTAGAGACCGATATGAAATGCACTTCAGTTTTAAACAGGCAAAAAACACAAGGACCCCATGTGTTGAAGAAAAGTCACCAAACTAGACAAAAAAGTGATGAGTGGGATGCTTAAATTAATCTCATAGAATTTACAGGAGTATAACCCATAGACCAGTTCAGGACTGGGTATGTAAGGTGCATTAAGAAACAATGTCCTGGTTACCAATCAGGACATTGTTTCTTAATGTAAATTAATCTCAGACACTGATAACTTCTCAAGCCGTATCCCAGTCCATCGTTTTTTTGCCCACCATGCCACCTAAGAATACACCCAGGCATGTGCAAATAAGCATATGGGCGGGACATCTGCCAGGGACATCTTAAGGAATTTGGGAGTTCTGGGCCAAATGTATTTTGGGGGCCCCTGTTCAGAACAGCTTTAAATTTATGATTCAATTTCAGCTTTTCCATGCCCTCTGGCCAGGACTGTGTTTACATCTAATGTTCAGGGATAGTGACGTGTGTTTTTAATATTGCACCAGAGCAACAGCTCAGTAATATCACTAGAAATAATCTTTGTGACCCCCTCCCATTTCTCAAATGTGCAGTCCTATTGTGATCTAAAATAAACTTTTTTTTATGGATGTTCCATGAGACATAAACCAATTTCTCTTCAAAATGTCTATATTAGACTCACACATCACCCCCATTAGAAATAAATGAAAGGACAAATGTATTTAAAACAATCTGTTCAATAAATATTCAAGGTCATCAGGGCAAGACTCTCCGCATAACATAGTTGGCTCTGTCAGGGGACCCCTGAATTGCTGGATCCCTTGGCCAGAGTCCACTTTGCCAATGCCTTAAAACGTCTCAGCTTGATCCTGCTCCAATAGGAACTGTTTAGTCTCCTGATGAACTGGGATGAGGCAAGAGTGGCTGAGATTAATTCAAACACTCCACCCACAATATCTGTGTTTACTTCAGTGCAACACCCTACGTGTGACAGGTATGCCCTCATGTGGGTCCAGTTCTCACTGTGCCACTGGAACCAACTCCACCTGACTGAAAAGACCCAGCTATGGCGGAACCAGTCTTGGGATGTTTGTGTTCCTGTTGAGAGAAGACCTTACTTGGCAGTTCTGGCTGGACTGTTCCTATTGTAACAGGATGAGGCTGGTTTTCCTGTTGCCTTGTCAAATCTGAGGTAACATTGTGGGCAAAAAATGTGATGGACTGGGATGGGGTCCAAGTAGCTACTAATGACTGAGATTAAATCTAGCATCTCATGCACCACCTTTTTGCTTACTTAAGGAAGAAGACTCACAGAACAACTGGGTTGTTGATTTTTCTTTTCATTTAGGAATTTCTTTCAGCAAAAAAACACAAAAATAAAAACAAAAAAACAAAATAAAGATTGGGCTGATATAATATGTGGT
The DNA here is from genome assembly GCF_964261635.1 of Lissotriton helveticus. Taxonomy (NCBI): domain Eukaryota; kingdom Metazoa; phylum Chordata; class Amphibia; order Caudata; family Salamandridae; genus Lissotriton; species Lissotriton helveticus. The sequence continues at coordinate 889,067,624 of NC_136067.1, read as the reverse complement.
GGGTTGCATGTAATCGCTACATTTATATGGCACTTACTTCCACTATGTGAGGCACTGAAGCACATGACTACATCAGCAGCAAGGTAATAGTATCACTTGATTAAATATTATATTGCAAACCTTAGATTCCTGCTCTCACCAAAACTGAACATAGTGAAGTCTCCGACAAAGAGCCCTCGTGCAGGACCCGTGGGGCATTGCAGCACCAGCACCATGAGGAGCAAAAGCTCAATGATGAAGCATGACACCTATTTGGGTGTGTGAGGGCTTTATCTTCCAAAGAGGAACACTCCTTAGAATTAATTGCTATTCCAACCTTCCCTTTCTTCTACCTTACCCACTTCAGGAACAGCCTTCTTAACTCCTAGTTTCGCCCTCTTGATTGACCGATACCAAAGACTTCACCATCCTCTGGGCACGGAACTGTGTGTTTCAGCTGCCACAGAGGAAAAAGCAACCTGATGCCGTCAACAATGCCGCTGCCAGCTCCGTGAACTGTTGGCACTGCAACAAGCATTTCCACACTTTGCACTGCAACCCTCGTCTCACCGACGCCATCCGATACTGTCACCGAGCCGCTGCTTGCACTGTGATCCGTGGGCACCGCATATCGCACCGCCTCGCTTTACATCGCCAACCTGGTTTCACCAACGACGACCCTCCAAGCTGACATCGACGCTGCTGCCTGCACCTTGGTCTGGGGGCACCGCTGATAAAGTACAGGAAGGACCTCCCCATCTCATATCACAGCTTTGGCCCAACGACGCCAGCGCCATCATCTCCAGATCGTCATCTAACACCGCTGCCTGCACCACAACCTGTAGGCCCAACACGCTGCATTGCCCTGCTCCGCATCACAAGCTTGGGTCTACCGATGACAGCGCTTTTGCAACAACACTGACTCTGCTTGACCCATGACCTGTCAGCACTGCAGCGAGCACTGCTCCACTTCACACTGTAGCCCAGGTTTCACCAAAGACGCTGCCTGCACCACGACCTGGGGCATCTCATGCCACACTGCTCCACTTTGCACTGCAATCCCTGACACCTACCGACGCCAGCGCTCCTGACTTCAACTTCACAAGTTCGATCTGCAATGCATATGACGTTAAGGGCCTGATGACTCCTGCACTGAACTCCAGAACCGACTCCTGCCACGCCGGCGACGCCACTCTTTGGAGCTCAAAGCAAAGCCCATGACGCCCTGCATTTATTTCCAAGGTACTGTTTGCGGGTTTCCCCAACATGGTAGCTGCCCCACAACCGTGTAGTCAGCCTGAACTGTTGGATTTGTTTGTTCACAACACTGTGATAGCCGTGGAGGGAGCTATTGCCTTCCAGAAACTGTCTTTTAAGTTTATTCCTGCAAAATTCTTTATTACTGTATGTTGGGTTTTTATCATTTTGGTCTAGTTTTACGCAGATAAATATTGGTTATTTTTCTAAACTGGTGAAATGTCCCATTGTAATGTTTTCATAATGTTACTGTGTGCTATGTGCAGATGTTTTACACATTGCCTCTCAGATAAGCTTGACCGCTTGTGCCAAGCTACCAAGGGGGTGAGCAGGGTTTGTTTTAGACGCGTAACTCCCTTATCCTGACTATAAGGAAGAGTCCTACTTGCACAAGGTGCATACCTCTGCCAATAGACCCCCCCATTTCTAACACTATGTATACCCAGAGTGCGAAAGGCTAGATCAAGGATGCTGATCTTTTTCCCTACTGGTGTCTAAATTGTGGAACGCATTGCCGAAAGAGTTGCAAGATATCAATTTGAAATCACTAATTAAATCAGGTCTTGAGGAACTTCCTTTCTTTGGAGCTTTAGGAGTAGGATGGGTCTGGTTTGAGCATGGGGACGATACCATTGGAAGCAGATGTTTGCGCTGTATAAATGTTATTTTATAGCTCATCCGGATAGCTTACAATGAGTCCCTTACTTGGCTTGGGTATACGGATCAACTTCAATATATCACAGGTGTCCCAGAACCTCATGTAGAGGTTGATCAAGTGATTCTGTTTGTACCTTTGCCTCTGAAATGGTCACAATTTACTCCAGGAGGAGGAAATAGGTTTAGAATGGTGCACCCTTAAGAACCTGACAACAGAGAAGACTTAAATGTGGGCACTGTGCACCATCACGCTCTACAGTGGCATAACCTTAGAGTGCCTTGCATGTTGGTCCATTACAAGAATGTACTTATTCCTCAAAGGAGGTCCAAGGAATCAAGTGTCAATCCCCATTTACTAATGTTAGTTAGTGTCCACTTTCCTTCTCCTCACCAGCACTGCAAGAGAGTATCTAGGGGATAGGCAGAAGGGCAACTCCCTCCACCCGAGTCAATGTAAACTTGAACATTTTTGGGCTGTTAAGGAATGAAGGTATTTGAAAGCTGGACAATATTTTCTGAAGTGCAGCTAGTTGTGTCTGCAGCTGCGTTCTTGCTGATGGTCTCTGTGGGGGGAACAAAGGGATTTTGAGTCCTGCTATTGGTGTCATAGGGGAGACTGTGGTTCCCTATGGGTTGGCTGGTAAACTGTTAGGACCACCTGGTAGTGACTGAAGACCATTTCATGGCCTCTTGAAGGCATGATGGAGATTCTTCTGTGGGCATGCCAACAGTCCATGAGAGCTGACTGGGGGTATTTAAAGACCACTTGAAGGTAGGAGGAAGTCTGGAGTAACATGAGAGCATGTTTAGGGATCCAAGAGATTGCAGGAGGTGTGTAAGGGCACACAAATGCCTCTGTGTGAGTAAACCTTGGTTGTTTAAATACAAGATGATTGTACTGGACAACAGGGATAGATAATAATGCTTAAAGACTAAATGGAGATGTCTGAGAGGAAGGAAAACAGCCCACTGGGGTCTCTGAGGGCTAATGGGATAATTTGTTGAGTGGTCTGTGAGTGTCTTCAGGGAGAGTGAGGGTGTTTAGTGGCTGACTGAGGGTCTCTGAGGGGAGGTGTGAATAGTCTGATGGTATGTTTTATTCACAGGAACGTGTGATAGTTACCGCAAGAGTAGCGTAACGCAAATTTCACAATCGCAGCCTATCGCGTGAAAATAACCCTGTGCCAACATGGAATTCACAACACCGCGGTAGCATGCGATAGACTGCTGAATCCGCGGACAACGTCTGCGATACAACCACCTAGATGGCGACAAAAACACAAACCACTACACCAAAAAACCTGCGATGGGCCAAAGCGTGATGAGGAAACCAGTGATAAGCAGCACCAGGCCTGCAACACACACTTGGCAGGTGGGAAAAATCAACATAAAAGTAGGAAAAAAAACACAAACACAAACTGATCAAATACAGAAAGAAATGGTGGCAGTGGAATAATCAAAACAGCCAGCATCTCTGCTATGTTTGCATTAGGGTCTATTTTTAGCTCTTTCTTTTCAAGCGTGCTCTGTCTTATACCGTGCCACCCACAGTATAATCTAATATATAGCGGACCTCTCCGAATATATTAATCAATCAAAAAACCAAAGACAGAGCACAACACTCAGTAGGTAAACAGCCGATTGAGCCCAACCAGCAGAAGTATTTTAATACAAAATTCATAAAGTAGATTCTGTTCAGCAAGCAATCTTCATCACAGTTGTTCTTTGGTTACAAATTGATACAGCTACAGCCGACACGTGTTTCGTCGCGAGTCGCGACTTTCTCAAGGCTTTAGATGAAGTGTAGTCTATATTCAAAATGTGATATCCAAATCGACAGATCAATACGCGAGGGGTTCTGATGTGGTAGTCCAGAATGTGAATCGCTTGGAAATACCGGTCACGTACAGACGTCAATTGCTAGTGACCACAATTTAAACGGCAGCGTAGTGGAAACGATCTTTAGATGCGGCCTCAAAACCAGGTGGTATACGTGAAAAAGTTGCCGACAATATGCTCTCCTGAGCAGATATACTCGTACTCGGCATCAAACCAATAAACTTTCAAGTCCAAACAGCAGGGCACCATAAGAATCAAGTAATCGATCTATTCTGAAAATGGCCCGACTTCTATGATATGAAGAATCCGGTCCCCGTCGGCAAACACTCGTATCTGTGTCATCTTCCGCACCGTCTTCCTGCCGCCATATATATGGCGGCAGGCAGACGGTCGGGCCATTTTCAGAATAGATCGATTACTTGATTCCATGGTGGACACATTGCAATACACCATCTACCCTTCATATTGCAGGGGCACCGTCAACACCTCCTGCAGAGCAGTCCCGTCCACTCTTCACTGATTACTAGGAGGACAACACCACCATCGACAGCCAAGCCATCCAAGACATCATTGACCCCATCCAAAACTCACCTCCAGAATAAGGGCAGGTCAGCTGCATTGAGGAGACCCCTCTCACTACCCAAAACACCCAGCAGGAGGCACCCACAACCCCGGCACCCCCCCAAGGCCCCGGGAACAACACATGGCCTTCCAACTCCGTAAGCTGGAGGGCGAGAGGGAGATCGCAGAGCAGGTGCGGGTGGGGTTCGACCTCTTGGCTACCAAACTTGACGCCATCCTTGGGTGTGTAGCCAGCTCCATGGTCTCCAACGGGCCCTGATGGACATCGCTGGAGTCATGACGCAGAGAGAAGAACACCTGTCTGCTCAGAGTGGCTCCAGCGATACCAGCCGTGAGCTAGCACACATGCAGAGGCTCATGGAGGACAGGGTGCGGATGGAGGCAGAAAGGATGGAAACCACTGCCGAACATCACCGGAATGTAGCAGGGATCTACCATGCCCTGCATATCCTCATCATACCATTGCTGCCACAAGGGTTGGTGATGTTGAATGCCGCTGCCTCCACATCATCCACATCACCGCCCCCTGGTGTGGCTATGCCTCCCTGTATGGCAGGCCAAACCCCTCCCGCACCTGATGTGTCAGTGGTACACAGTGCAGCAGATGATACACCTCCGGCACCTGAGGTGACAGTGCCACACAGTGTGGCAGATAGACCACCTCCAGCACCTGAGGTGACAGTGCCCACAGTGTGGCAGATATACCACCTCTGGCACCTGAGGTGACAGTGCCACACAATGTGGCAGATAGACCACCTCTGGCACCTGAGGTGGCAGTGCCACACTATGCCCCCGCCGGTACAGCAACACCCACAGGTGGGGCATGGACACATATCCGGGGATGAGGACGTGGATGGGCCTGTGATCAGAAGGGCTCAATTCCCACCACCTGGCCTGTTTCTGCCTGGTCCTGCACATGGTCTCATGACCTTCCAATGACCCCTGATTCACTCAGATGCACTCACCTTGGACAGCGACATGGACATCCTGTTTGATGACAAATGACACGGCTACCAGACTGCGGATGGCACCCCTCCTCTTGTGCAGTACTTGTCTTCCACGGATGGACTCTGGCTGGCCCTCCACGGGCCCATATTGTGTGGTGTATTCGGCAGTGCCCTGTACCGCTCCAGCTGAGGAACAGCACTGGATGTGCAATAAGCATCCAGTGATGCACTACTGTGTCATGCCTTTCATCATTCATGTATGTATGTGTGGATGAGTGTAGGGATAGTGATTCCCCTTGCGTCAACGATGCTCATCCTAAGGGATGCCAGTCAGAGGGTGCTACATGTGGAATTGGGTCACGGGTCCCGTGGACACCACAACAGGGGACACACGCACCAGCCACTTTCTTGTCCGGACATGGACTGAACCACGCCCAGTGCCCACAAGTTATTTTTGCAAGCCCTGCCCTTTTCCGGTGTACGGCAGGCCAGACCACTGCACTCACGCTCTGGTGGGGGCCTCTTTGCTACACGTTGCAGGCATACTCGCTGGTGGTGTGCAGGTCACTGGTCTAGTTGTCAGCATTTCACAGCCACTCCCTGAGGGCGGGTTTGCACGCACACCACACCCAACCGACACAGGCGTCACAGGCCTTGTGACCCCGCAAATATAAGGGGCTGACGACGTCACATACCCCTCTGCCGCTGGGGACTGGATGACGGACCTGAGCCCTTGAGGCCGGCATAAGCCTACCGCCACGTGGCGCTGACTGGGGTTGGACAGGGTTTGTGGCAGATGCTGCATTGCGGCCGGCACAGGCACCCCACCACAGGCAGCCTGCCACAGGATGGTGACTTAGGGTGCACTGAGCCATTGGCACCTTGAACTGCTGAGGGGATGTGCAGCCTGCTATGATGGCCCATCCTGGCGGTCTGGACTGCCCAGGATTTGTGTGCCTTACTAGCCTGAAGTATAGGCTGCACCAGCATCCTGCGCTGGCCTACCGCAACGTGGCCCGCTTCTGGGGGTCACAGAGTTAGTGGCACCCATTGGGCTGAGCGGCTGTGCAGGCTGCAATGTTTCCGGGTGCCCTGGTTCATACCATGCCATGGTGTAATATGGTCCCAGCAGCAGACATGTTACCTGGTGGCCAGTGCAGGGTGGATGCATGGTGCGGAGAGTGCCATGTCTGTGGAGCCCGGGCTTGTGGCTTGCAGCGGCACATGGTGGGACCTGCAGTCTACACGCTGGTGGCAGAAGGTGACCAGTGTCGCCCGGGTGTGCATGGGCGGGCATGCTCCGATGGGCGGCGGGAGGGTCTGGGATGCCTCTGGCTGTGTGTGCATGGGCGATGTTGTCTTGTGCAAGTGTGTGTACTGTGCTAATCATGTCCCTGGACTCTATTTCAGATGACGGCTCTGTCTCAAATGTGTGACCTGGTGTGCCGCTCTACGTACTGGCAAGTGGTTGGAGACACACGGTGGCAGCAGGTGAGCAGTGTGGCCTGGGTGTGCTGGGTCGGCTCTCTCTTCCTCCCCCTCTCTTCTTCTCTCTTTTTCCCCTCTCTTCTTCTCTCTCTCTATCTCTCTCCCTCTCTTCTTCTCTTTCTCTCCCCCTCTCTTCTTCTCTCTCTCTCTCGATCCCCCCTCTCTTCTTCTCTCTCTCTCTCTCCTCCTCTCTTCTTCTCTTTCTCTCTCCTTTGGACTCTCTCTGTCCCTTGATGTGTGCAGGACACACCTTCTCAACATTTTTTGTCTTGCAGGCTGTGATCTATGGATTGTTTTGAGGGGAGCCACCATGTGTCTTCATTTAATTTCTGTGTTGTTTCAATAAAGTTTCATTGTTTGCTTTGAATGTGATGTGTGATGCTCATTTATGTGATTTGCGAAATCAGGCCGATTATTTCGTACATGTTTAGGTTTAGCTGATGTGGCATGTCTTTGGCGGGGTTGGCCCGGGGGGTGGTCCTGGTGGTGGTGGGTGTTGTGGCCCTCTTGGGTGTCAGTTGTGTAATATATCAGGGACCCCCTGGAAAGGATAAAAATCCTGGGACAGGGAAATTGTTCAGTGCGAAAGTATATACCCAGGCCTACAATTATAAGGACAACCAAGGCTATTTCAACAACAAACTTAATGGGTGTCAGGCCTGCATAATCAGTTGCTCAATGGCATCTGTTGCCCTTCTGACGATGCCCTGGTCTGTGCTCCCTTTTGTGGTGCAGGCTGTGGTCCGACTTTACACCAGGTCAGAGCAGGTGTAAAAATCCTACTGCTAACGTGCCTTATTGCGTGTTTTGTGTTCTTATCGCCGATCTGTCTGGTCGTTGTGAATTTTGAGGTGTGGTGTTGTCTCGGATTTTGGCACAGGAACGCCTACTCTGCATCTCATTAGCGATAGTTGCGGGGGTCCTCTGTGGCGATGTTTTTTGCGGCTATCGTGGGAAAAGTGGTGCTGTGGGCTGTTAGCGCTTGCTTGTGAATGGTGGGGTAAATTTATCACGACTTTGGCTGTGATGAAGTGCAGTTAATTTTGCGATAGCTCCTTGTGAATATGCCCCTTAGATTTTACCAGCATTTCCTTGTGAAATGTGCACTAGGAAAAGCGTTGGGAAAACCGTTTTCCCCTATTACTATTAAACTTGTTAAGTCCAGTAACTTACCTGCCTAACAAAGAATGAATACTGATTATCCGTCCAAGATTCTGATAGCATGACTCCATAGAAACTGGTCAAATTGGACACCGATTATTGACTAATGTGCAGTAATTAACAGGTGTGCCATTTTCACCCAGTTCCAAAGTACAACCACCAGAATGAGGAATTACACTCCGGGTGAGATTTACAAACATTTTGCGCTGGGTTAGTGGCAAAACTTGTTGTGGCCTGGAAAGCACCCTCGAAGTAGTGCAAAGCAGCGCAAAGCACTGGTTTGTGTTGGGAAACGGCCTTTACAACGAAGCCGTTTCCCCGAAATCTTCAACCACGCATGCAGTACAACGCATGCGTGGTTACCACTAATGCCTTTACCACGCATACCTTTACTACGATGTTTGTAGTAAAGGCATATGTGGTAAAGGTAAAAATAAAAAAAGGGGGGCTTGGGGGGGTCTCCCCCCCAAATAAAACAACTCACCATATGTCACGTCGGCGTCAGCGTCGTTTAAGAGAAATCAGAAAAAAATGCCGTTTTCTCTTAACGACGTATGACGTCACCACGCAATTATTCGAGGAAAAGTTTATCAGTGGTAAACGAATTCCGTTGTAACGCATGCGTGGTAAAGGCATGCGTTGCAACGGAATTCGTTGTATCATCATATATTCGTTTGTGTTACTTAGTACAGAGGGGGCTTTCCCATGCTACCACCCATGCCTTTTGATGCCAAACCATATTTACATAGATTTGTAGACATGGTTTTGCGCCAAAAGTTAATGCCCCTTCAAAGGAGGCGCAAACAGGGGAAATGCTTTCCTTTCTCTGTGCTTTTCTGACTTGGCATGCATGCTGCAGTGTGTAGAACACATACAAAGTGAGAAAAGCTTTCCATCGTGTCTAGGCATGGTATTTTGTACAAGAATGGTACCCTTCCTGTACATAACCTATGCTAGACTCTTGCACACACCCTAGCGCTAAGGTGTGTGCATGGCTCACGGCCGATGAAATCAGTGCCGGCGCAAGGGAAAGGGGAGGAGACAGCCATATCTATGAGAATATGGCGCTCTCCTGCTCCCTCCCTGTCACGCAACACAGCACAGCCTCACGGGGGCTGCGCTGCATTGTGTGACTTTTTTGTAATTCTCCCCCTTTGTCTGAGCATGATTTAATTCATTCTAGTGCCTGCAAATCAAAATTGCGTGCAATTTGCGCAACATTGTGGCAGGCCGACAAACCGCTGCATCAGGCACAATTTGCGACACACTTATAATTCCGTTTGTGTCTGAAATCTAATCAATACTTAAATGCTGGGAAGAAGGGTCCTGGAGCAAGATCCCACGAGGCTGAAGGAAGCTCCTTCCCACCGCACTTCAAAGTCTGACACAAGGGCGAGGCGAAGGAAAACAACGGAATAAGGTCACAAAAACAACCTAATATTTGAAATGTTTACATTTTATTTTTATTTCATAACAGACATTAAAGCCATACCAGCGCTGACCTTTGCCATTAAAGTGATTCATGTCTGTAGTTCGCATTTATTTTTGTGTTGGTTTACAGTGTGATGTGGTTTGCGTTTGCACTGCTGTCTTCACAACAGCAGAGGCAAATGCTGCACACTCGCCTCTGTAGTTCAATCATATTTGTCATGTCAAAACAGATAAACAACTTCAGTAACAGACTACAAACGTTCTTTGCCTTTTTTAATTATATGAAATCTTAAGTACGTTGAAATGGGCTTTTTATCACTATTTGCACGATGCATTAATCTAATTGACTACAATAAATATGAGTAAATGAAGAAATCATTGTTAAAGTGCAGCTATGGTTATAAAACAAAAGTAAAATCTATGGAAATTCACCAGTTATGGCTAGGTACACTAATCATATCTGGTGCCCCCTACCAGGCACTGCATACAACCTTACACAGAACATCACTCATGACAAGTTAAAGGACAGATTGCTGTTAAATGACTTAATCGCCTTAATGTGCTCAGTGCAGGTTGGCTGCTGCAGTTGCGCCTTTGGCCAGGCCCCATGCCCAATTTGTTGTGGATAGTCGATCTTTATGGTCGTGCGTAGTAGGGCTTAGCAACTGGGCCTGGCTGTGTCTGCCCCTAACCTGCCACGTGTGACCAGAGGCTGTGCACAACAGCGTCTAAAGAGGGTGGGCATGAAGGCGTTAAGAAGTTGGATATATCTGGATGATTGGTGTCCAGATATATTTTGACTGGCCAATCTAAAAGGGACTAATCAATCCTGATTGGATGGCCATAGCATAAACAATATGCTGTGGTAGCCATTACAGATATCAGGGACAGGGTCCCTGCGTCTTGAAAAGTAATTAAAAAAATATAAGAGGGCAAGGTAAGCACACCCTGACCCACATTGGTAAGATGAGATGGGTTTCCAAAGGGACTCGGCAATGTGTACTCACTGAAATGCATTGTAGTGAGCACCCACATTTGATGATCACTATAAGAATCACATATGAAGCATCATAACATTTTAGTCATAATGTATAACATATGTTGGCGTTGTTATACTCATTTTAGGAATTTTCGTGTTATTTTTGGGTGATTTTACCCTGAGAAAAATACTGAGCTTCTGCTAGAATTTGATGGACAATGTTTGATAGAAAACGGTTTTCCCTTATCGTTTTCTCATAGAGGCTATGGAAGGTACTTCAGAATCTAAAATAAGAGTACATTTTGTATAAGTTCACCTTATCTTCCTCAGACATGTACGACTAAAGCCTGATATTCTTAGTAATACATGTTTTCCAGGTCCAGGAGCAGCCTGTCAGTTGATTCTCCAGTGTTTTTGTCATAGAAATTATGGTACATATTCTAGAAAGCTGAAATAAGAGCACATTTTCTGAGTTCTCAAATATCTTACTCATCCATATCTGTAAAACATTTTGAAATGCAAAGAGAAACATATATTTCCAGCACCAGCAGAGGACAGTCAGTAAACTTCCTAGTGATCAGCTGTAGCTTCACCATAGGGTTCTAATGAACTAGAGTGCTAAAATTCTGAATTTATGACATAAGTATAGCACACCTGAACAGCTTCTTAATACAATCAATGTTGTAAAACTGAAATTATCATTATTGTTGAAGTTCTTATACAGTGCATTTCTACCTATAAAGTTTCCCAGCACGTGGACAGGTGACAGTAGCCTAAGAACAAGACCTAAAATAGCCAAATTCTGAGCTTCTTGCGAAAGGAGGCGAGAGAAGGGCAGCTTGTAATAGGCTCAGGGAGAGTATTCCACAACTTGGGACCTAGGAAAGAAAATGAGTGACCAGCATATGAGAGCGTTTTGATTTTGGGTACTGAGAAGAGGGACTGGTTCCTGGAACGCAATGCGCGGGAAGGAGGCTAAGGCACGGGCAGTTTTTGTAAGACATGTGGTCCTGAATGAATCTTAATTTTGTACATAAAGCAGAGAGCCTTGAAGTAAACCCGCTAATCCACTGTGAGCCAGCAGGTATCATGAAGGAGACCCGACACAGAAGAGTATTCGGGGAGCCGAAATAAAAGCCTAGCTACAGCATTTTGAACCACCTGAAGACGTCTGATTACTGTCTTGTTAGACCCGATGTTGCCATAATCCAGCCTAGATAGTATTATGGCCTGGATTACAGTTCTCTGAGCGGAGAAGGAAAATATCCATAGGATCTTTTTGAGCCATTTTACTAGAGCGAAACAGGAAGAAGCAACCTTGGCTACTTGTGATTACATAGAAAAGTTGGACTCTAACCAGCAGGCCAGACGCTTTACGATGTTGACCAGTTTGGGGAGAGTGCTCAAAGTGGAAGGCCAGTGTTGAGGCCCCCAGAGCTGAGGATTCTTGCTCAGTTTCAGAACCTCCGTCTTGTCTGCATTTAATTTCAGGGAGTTGACATTCATCCAGATGGTGATGTGGCTAAAGCCCGAGTTAAGATCTTCTGGGTAGCAGTCTTGTTCTGAGGACAGAGAGAAAATAATATGGGTGTCGTCAGCCTATGAAAAAAGGGTCAGCCTGCAGCTTTCCACTAAAGAAACTAGTGGGCAGACATAAATGTTAAAAAGCATGGGACAAAGGACAGATCCCTGCGGAGCTCCCCTGGTAAGTGAGTGTGAACTTGATGCTGTACTGGTAGAGAAGTCCTGAAAGGTACGATCAGTCAAGAAGGATTTTAGCCAGACAAGCGGAGTGTTTTCAAGACCTAGTTGAGCCAGTCTTTCGACAAGAATGTCATGAGACTTGGTATCAAAGGCCGCGCTAAGATCAAATAGAATCGTCACCACCGTCCCTTTCCTATCCAGGAGTCAAGATAGATGTTCAGTGACTTCTAGAAGGGTGGCTTCTGTGCTGTGCTCAGCTCTAAATCCTGCCTCGGAAGGGTGAAGGACATTTTGGGTTTCTGCAGAGGAGGTTAGCTGAATTTTAATGTGTTTTTCCAGAATCTTAGAAAAAATGGGCATTTAGGGAATGGGTCTATAATTAGCCCAGCTAGAAGAGTACAAAATGGGGTTTTGTCAGCAAAGGAAGCACCATAGAGTGCTTTCAAGCTATAGGTAAGTGACCTTCACTTAATGAAGAATTCAGAAGATCAACTTATCAGGATAGGAGATGTGGGCTCAGAGAGATGAGCTTGGATGGAGGGAGAAATCATTTCCAACAGAGGATATTACAGTGAATAAAGAAATTAGGGGCTACCTTTTGTCATAGAAATTATGGTTAGTGCTCTAGAAAGCTAAAATTCTGCATTTTCTAAATGTTTTCAAATATCTTCCTCATCCATTTCAATAAAACATTCTGACATGCAGAGTGACAAATGTACTTCCAACACAAGCAGCAGTCTGTCAGTTAACCCCTAGTAATCAACTGCAGTGTCACTACAGAGTTCTAATAAACAGCTAGAGCAATATCATTTTGTATTGAAAACAAAAGTGAGGAACTCATACGCTATTTAGTTGGAACAGGAGCTGTTAAATTTGAGCCTTTCCTGAGGAGCAGGCTGAATTAAATGAGCATTGAGATGGTAATGCAGGTATGAAATCTGTGGGTTAATATGTGAGGGATGTATGGTTTTGTGATAATTTGAGGCATAACATATTTATAAAGAAGCTAAAATAGTTTGAGTAATGTAATATGTGTCCTCATAAGCAGCGCTCATAAGCAATGGGGGCACAAGTTACAGTTAATTCAATAAAGTATAACTATCATGTGTCACTGTTTTAATGTTTTTAAAGTTAGCTTGTGTCTCATTCTAGCAACTAACTATATTATTATTTTATTTTATTTTTAGAGTTTTCTATAGCGCGAACCAGACCCAAGGTAGGGTATTAAAGCGCTTTACATAGTGAGCAAGGTATTGGATAGCACATATAGTAAACACGTGGCTTAACAAAAAAAACATATCATATAAAGTAACCACAAAGCATAACATAGTTCAGGGGATAAAAGCAGAAAAGAGAGTAATTCTGAGCGAAAAAAAGTAAATTCGAGATTGTGCGAGTCTTAGCTTCGAAATATCAGTAGACGGAGAGTATAGTCAAGTTTGAGGTTGTGAGCTGGTGCAGTGATTGTGCAAGATTTAAGGGAGGAATGTTCTCATCAAGAATAGTTTTGCTTCTTTTTTGAAGAGAGGTATCGGGATGATAATGTCACTTTAACATACACACACACATATATATGTGTGTGGTGTGTGTATTACCTACTGGCGGTCGCCAGTAGGTATATATAGTTAGGATTTTTTCTCTATGGGATTTTTGAAAATTCTATGTCTAATAACTTTGGCGTTTGTGGACGGAATTGGCTGAAATTTTCAGGACAATGGAACATTTTGTTTCTGAGCAGCCCCTGAAAATATGGGGGGGTTTCGTCAAGGGGGGGCCGAGAAAAAAGGGGGGTCACAAAACGTGTTTTTAACATTGAGTTTTCCATAGGGCGGTTGGCCTCACTTTTAGCCCGAACGGCTGAATGGATTTGCACGAAACTTGGCAAAATTGTAGGGACTGGTAGCCCGATGTGCCTTTGCTAGGTCTCAATATATGTGCTCCAGTGGATTTTGAGAAATTAACGTTCAAAAAAAGATATATATCTGTAACAGCGGACCGGGCAGCGCTCCAGTTCGCGTACTTTTCGCGTTACGGAGCTTTGTGAAGCGAAGCTGATTGGTTCTCCGGCGTCTGTAAACATTCCAAACAGTCCGTAGCGGCCGCCATCTTGTCTCTCGGTAGGATCGAGAGACAAGAGGAGGCCAAAGCGAAGGGGCAAATGACCATAAGGGGGCATAGTAGATCCTCGCTGACCCCCTAGGTTTGATGTGGAGGTTTTAAAAGGGCCCCGCGGGGCAAAAAAAAATAATAATAATAATAATCGAACGGCTGAATGGATTTGTACGAAACTTGGCAAAATATTAGGGACTGGTAGCCCGATGTGCCTTTGCTAGGTTTCAATATATGTGCTCCAGTGGATTTTGAGAAATTAACGTTCAAAAAAAGATATATATCTGTAACAGCGCTCCGCTTCGCGTACTTTTCGCGTTACGGAGCTTTGCGAAGGTGATTGGTTCTCCGGCGTCTGTAAACATTCCAAACAGTCCGTAGCGGCCGCCATCTTGTCTCTCGGTAGGATCGAGAGACAAGAGGAGGCCAAAGCGAAGGGGCAAATGACCATAAGGGGGCATAGTAGATCCTCCCTGACCTCTTAGGTTTGATGTACCATTTTGCCAAGTTTGGTGTAATTCCGTTCAGCCATTCAGGCTGGTGACGTATCTAAATGTCCTATGGAAAATTGCATGGGGAAAACACATTTGAAAGTGTTGAAATTTAGAACCAATTAAAATGTTACTTTGGTTTTGTATTTGTGTGTGATGAAAGTTAATTGGTTATGTATATATCTAAAATGAGAGGAACCCACAGCCATTTTGTGATACTACTGTCTGAGGTACATTTGTGAGGAATTTTTGGTGCTCAATTTCTGGTGTTTGGTTTACACAGTACTAACACTTCTCCTACTTTTAAAAAGGTGAGTTGTTAATTTGTAAGGGGAACTATGTTGTACACTTTAAGATAATTTGAAAAATGTTTTCTGTTATTTATTTACAGTCCTTCTGTTATACTAAATACTAAAAACGATAAATGAAAGTGATTCTTTTTTTCTGCAATTTACAGCAAGCAATTTCAAAATAAAATGGCTCACAATGAAGAGACCGTGGCAATTTCTTTTGAATTATCCACTACATTTATTGAAATTGACAGCACCAATAATGAAGTATTCTCACAAGGAGGAGATGACTTGAATGATTTTTTGGATCAATCTCTTGATGGCGAATTTATCGAATGTTTGGAGACCATAGAGTTACAAGAATCATCATTGCAGACTTTTCATGAGGAAATTCCTGATGAGATGATTGAAGAGGAAATTCCTGATGAGGACATGTTACTAGTTCTTCCAAATTATGAAAATTCAGAAGATGTTGCCTGGGTGCCGCACTGATTTGGGTATCCGGCGTGGGGCGTCCCGGGGGGTGGGTTGTCAGTAGCGGTCTGTTGTGCGAATAGTTCCAAGGCAGCAGAACGCGCTAAAATCTGGATGTCACGAAGGTGATGTCTAGTAAGTTGCCGCCCAGCAAATAACGGCGTGGGGCGCCGCGGGGGGGGAGGCAGTCCAAAGTTCCGTTAAAAGGGCAAAGGAAAGGATCGGTGGTTTGAACCATCAGTCAAAAAGGGGAGGGGGTGCAACAATTTTTCCTACCGGGTCACACTGTGCTTTCACCGGAACTGAGGTCTGCAGGATTCTAGTCATTCAAACTGAGGCTGGCGCCAGCATGGGAGCGCCGACGTCCCGCGGCTACAGTTTCGTCACTCCACGGGCGATCATGGCAGTCATTCCCCATCGGGGGTGTCTGTGGGGGTCGGGGACTCCCGCGGCTCCTCTAGAATCTTCAAGGTCGTGGAGGACTACGGTGGTGGAGTCAACCAGTGACCGGGCCATTTCTTTATGCTGGGCCCGCTCTTGCCAGGTCGACCGCCATTTTGAGAGTTCGGTAGCTACTGGCGATCGCGGGGTCAAATGAGCGGACGGGCTCCACCCTGCCGGGCGAGACGTTGCAGCATCGCCACAGTGGAAGAACCCTTTTCCGGGCGCCTGGAGCGCTGAGGGTGCAGCTGGGAAGCCTCCACCTGGGGAGGCGGGAGAGGCCTGTTCGCACCGTCTCTCCCTCCCAGTGCACCCCACGGCGTCTCGCTTGAGATTTGTTATGGCCGGACCAGGCGATGAGGACGAGGGGGGGGGGGGTCGGAGGCATGTGCAAGACATCCCCCCCCCAGGGTTGTTGCAGCAATTATTCAAGAAAGAAGAAATGTCCCGTCCGTCTTTGGGCCGGACCTCCGGTGGATGGCGGCCGGACGCCCTTTGCTCTGGCCCCATGAACGGGTTCCTTGGCTCATCGGCTGCAGCCGGATCCCGTCGGCCCCAGCCCCCGGCCGTTGGTGGCCGGACCGGGAGAGAGTGTGGAGGGACAACCTGCAACTCTCAAGGGCCACCGCGGCCGGACTGGGAGAGAGAGGGGAGGGTCGAGGACACGGACATTCCCCCCCCTGAAACTCTCCAGTGTTGTCAATCCCCCTGGCCGGGTCCCGCTGGCCTCGGCCTCTCCTCCGGCTACACCCTACGTGATGATCTCCTGGCCGAGGCGTGGCAGCAGGACCCGCCTTATATGTGTTGCTTCCGGCTGGGCGTAGCCGAAAACCTGTTGCCCTTTGGAAGTTTCTAGAATGGGGCGGATGTCTGCTGACTTCTATCTTTCCCAGTTTGCCGTTATTTGGCCGTGGCAGGCGGTGGGACAGACACGTTTTGGGGCAGTGAGGGGCGATGTTTTCAGGTTTCTTATTACGGGCTTACTTCTAACGTTTCTTGTTTCTAGGACAATAATAGGTTTTATCATTACGTATTGTTATCGTTTCTTTGTTTGTTATTTAATAAAAAGTTCATCAGTGGCCTACTGATTTTCGTTTTCCTATTCTTTTCTTTCCAGGTTGTTTCATGCTAAAGTTTCTGTTAACAGGATACAGTGATCACTTCGTTATTATTGCATATGTCCTTTTCACTAGGGGTGCTCTCTGGTCGGGCCAGATGACCTATCTCTAGTAAATGGTCCGGGTGAAACAGGTGCATCAATCAGTGGGGAGTAGATAGGCATGACAGATTACAACGGGGGAGAAAGGTCCGCATTACGTACCCTTTCACTACTTGCAAAGATTTTCCTACGTTTATTTGCAAACAGGGAATACTTCAAAAAAGAACTAATTCCCAAACAGTCAATGTTCGGACAATCGATCAATCAATGAGGAATGAAATAGGTACGACGTGTTAAAGGCTTGCGTTACCTACCCTTCACTATCTGCAAAGGGAGAGAGAATATTCCTATTCTTCCTCGTTTGCAGGCAGAGAAGATCCTTAAGAGAACCAACTTCGAACAATTCAATGCTCGATTCAAACAATCAACAAGGGGTACTGTGAACACAAATGAACGCCGCTTATGTACATACACATTGCTATTTTCAACAGGTTGTTCCTAATGTTTCTATTTTAGCGAGGTCAAAAAGAGATCCCATTAGTGGCCTACTGATTTTGCTCGATTCCTTTTGTTTTTTTACACGATTTTTCGCTATCTGCAAAGACTAAACAGAGTATTGCGACTCTGTGCTTGTTTGTAAATAGAGAATAAACCAAAGAGAACAATCAATCAAATGGAGAGAGAAGCAGGCACGACGGATTACAACGGGGGCAAAGGCCTGCGTTAACTACCCTTCACTATCTGCAAAGAGAGAGTACTCCTAATAGAAATGAGGGGTGGGGGGCAGCATTCAAAGCAGATCAGTGTGCATAAACACGAAAATGTTTTTACTTACCACGTACTTGACATTCGACAGCTTATGATATTTGCTATTAAAAAACCATTGAAATTCACTGAAAAAACCATAGGTTATAGACCATATATAGTTAGGAATTAGCATTTACAAAACCTTGAAAATTCACTGAAAAAACCATAGGTTATAGACCATATATAGTTAGGAATTAGCATTTACAAAACCTTGAAAATTCACCGAAAAAACCATAGGTTATAGACCATATATCGTTAGGAATTAGCATTTAAAAAACCTTATTTTACTCACACAAAACCATTGAAATTCCATATATAGTTAGTTGCACTAACTATATATCGCGCACCCGCAATCCACTGCTGATGATGTCACATATTACATCATTCATGACATGGTCAGTGACATCACTGATGACATCACTGATGACATCTCAAATGACATCACTGATGACATCACTGATGACAACATCCAGTGACTGTATGTTTCTGTAAAGTTAAAATGTGTCTTACATATTGAAGAATGAGTGGAAGTATAAGTGTCTGGACAAAGGATTTAGTAGGTGCATGACTGAATGTATGAGTGGGTGATTAAATGTGTCTCACTGAGTGCATGGGTTAGTGACTAAAGTGTTTTAATTTGTGCATCATTATGTCTGTTGTTCTGTAAACTGCTGCATGTGTTGATCAGTAGCTATATGATTAACTATATGGGTTACTGATTGATTGTCCAAGTATTTGTATGGGAGACTGAGTGTGTGTGTGGCTGGCTGGGAGGTGTGTGACTCTGTGCAGATCAATGTGTACTTGTATCAATGATTGTATAACAAGGTAAGTATGTGTTAGTATATGTTTGAAAATGTAAGGTGCTCTATGTTTAACTGTATAGACAAGAAAATGGAAGTGTCATTGATTCTTTACAGGACTGACTAGGTGTGTGAGTAACTCCATGGATGAGTGGGAGACTGTGAGTGTCTGTATAGGTGTATGAGTGCATATGATAGTGTTGTAAAGATGAGTGATTGTATGTATGAATGATTGTATGGGTGAATGAGTGAAGGTGTGTGTAGACGTAGGAATCAGTGAGTGCGTATGTAGTAACTAGTATTGGTGTGTCAATGGTTTCAAAAATTATATTCTGTATTTAACACTGGGTGAAACAGGTTATATTAAAATGTGAGGAGATGCATTGTATTGTCACATGAATGATATCATCAGTGATGTGGTCATTGATGTCAAATGAGATGTCATCAGTGATGTCATCAGTGATGTCATTTGAGATGTCATCAGTGATGTCATCCTTGATGTCACTGACCATGTCATGAATGATGTAATATGTGACATCATCAGCAGTGGATTGCGGGTGCGCGATATATAGTTAGTGCAACTAACTATATATGGAATTTCAATGGTTTTGTGTGAGTAAAATAAGGTTTTTTAAATGCTAATTCCTAACGATATATGGTCTATAACCTATGGTTTTTTCAGTGAATTTTCAAGGTTTTGTAAATGCTAATTGCTAACTATATATGGTCTATAACCTATGGTTTTTTCAGTGAATATATATATATATATTCACAGAAAAACAAAGGTTAAAGTGAAGTTTAGTTAGATTTAGAATATATATGTTTATATATATATATATATATATATACACAGAAAAAAGAAAAGTTAAAGTGAAGTTATAGTTGGATTTAGTAACAATATTTTACCGTATATAATAAAAAAACATTACAAATTCACTGAAAGAAACAACGGTTAAAGTTACTTTATAGGTAGCTGACAATGTCAGTTTAAACGTAACATTTAAAACTTAAAACAACAACCTGATATTCATCAGTTATAGTTACCTGAATTAACTATAACTCGCTCCCCACTGTGCTCAATTGTGATGTCATTTCAGAGGTCTTCAGTGACGTTGTCAATGATATCATAGAACATGTCATTAGTGCTTTAATAAGTGAGTCATAAGGCGAGCATGGCAAGGGTGCAATGTGCATTTACTTCAGTTAACTATAACTGGTGAATTTCAGTGATTTGTTTAATTTGTAATGTTACGTTTAAATTGATATTTTCATGTAACTATAAAGTAATTTTAATCTTTGATTTATTAGGGAAATTCTAAGTTTATTGTAATGTAAAGTAAAGTAATATTATCACACCTAATTATACTGTAACTTTAATCTTTGCTTTTTCAGTAATTTTCCAAGATTCCTTTTACATAAGGTAATATTTTATTACTATGTGTAACTAAGACAACCACCAACTGTGCATGGTCTTAGGCCATGCACAGCATGGGGTTGGCTTAGGGCTTGGTCTATGACCAGACCCTGCATTCAACCACCAGTGAGCAGCCAACACCCCCTGCTGTGCACAACCTACCGCTACGTGCAGCAAGGGGTTGGCCGCAAGGTTTGGCTCAAACAAAATGCTCTGGTGCGCTATCACCTGAACCCCTCTCACCTTGCAGAAACCAGTCATCTCCCTATTCAGCTCCTTCCTGGCTCTGTTTATTGCAGCCAGTTACTGCACACCCCTCTACACCCTACTAGGCAAAAACCTACTCCAAAACACAAAAGTTAACACAAGCTGACCTTAAGCATTTCCAAGTACTGATACATGGACTTAAGCAATTCTGACCCTTGACTGCACTAAGTCAACGACTAACACACTGGGCTTACCCCACTTTGCCTTGTACTACCACAAGGCCAGCACCAGGTGCCCCCAACGGATCCCACCAAGCCCAAACCAATGGACCTTGGCACCATCTTTTTCGATCCCCAGAATTTACTTCTTGGCCTGCACTCTGGCCCACTACAATCAAAGACTGCCCACAGTGCTATATAGAAACTCTGAGCAAGGAGTACCTGACAATAAAGCAAACAGCCCTTTAGGTCAGATCCAGTTGAACAAACCTCCACACACAATTGCTCCTTTATTCCCCCAAGCCCTTTCATCTCTCTTCCATCATCCCCAGCCTGTAGCCCTCCGTTGCTGCTCCTATCTGAAACAACTGCATGACAAAGTTCCCTGCTGGCAAGCCTGAAACCCATAGCATCTTCTCAACACTCCCTGCTCTTGCTCTGAACTTACAATGGTACCATTCTTGTGGTGGAAAATGGGGCCCTCACTTCAGCCCATTAACTCTAAAAAGGCCTATAACTGGAACCAAGGGCATATACGTGCATCACACATATGGTGTAGGTGCACCAGTGCCCCCTCTTCTTTCTGGCCAGTGGTAGAACTCCTCAAATGTACATTCAAATAATTTGAACTCCACACCAGGTTGTTCCAGCATCATCCCTACACTGCCTTTCCCACCTACCAACTCTAAAACCCTGAAGGCTCAGAAGAACCTCAGACAGAATAACACTCTGAAGAACTGTGCCTGTCAGATTGAATTGCACACAACTCTCCCCTGCTACACTATTCTATTTTGGACCCTGATGGAACTCTGGGACCCTTGCGATACAGTTGGGCCCAGCTGTCCAACATTCTCCGACCCAGCACTCCACTTCATGGGTCATACCTCCATTGCATCTTCCTGTAGAATGCCATACATGCCAGATTGCCACCTATGGTAATCACAGATAACCCCTTTTCTATTTGCCCCAAAATGAATTCCAGCATGTCCTCGTGCCTCAACCATATCCCAATCTTGTTATCCCGCCATGTGCCGCCCAGTGTTATGAACTCCAACCTTGTCTTGATATGCCTAGTTTGAAACAAGATGTTCATCTCCAAGGAGAGCAAGACCAATTGCTTCAGAATCTTCAACACCCACGCATCAGAAGCAGTCATCTGGCTTACCACTTGTACCTCTGCTGTATTGTCAGACATAAACATCACCCTCTTGTTACTCAGCACATCCCCTCACAGACAAACTGCCTGTAGTAAAATAAAGAATTCCAGAAAGGCAATACTGGGCCCCTTGCCCCTGAAAGTTAAGGCCAGCTCTTCGTTCACCAGTGCACCTCCCAGAATACCCCAAAGCCCCCCGCTCCACAGACATCTGAACAAATCTCCACCTAACATGTCATTGGGTCATTTTGAAGCCACATCATCATTCCATTATACCCACCCCAAGAACTGCTTCCAGATCAACAAGTCATCACTCTGGTGGATGTGAATCTTTAGATGTGGCTTCACAGACCCTCACATTCTGAATACAATAGACAGGCAAAAATTATTCCCATGGGCCACTACCCTAAACGCAAAATTTAAATGACCCAACACATTTTCTGCCAGATGCAGCTCACACTTCCTTCTCCGTAGCAGCTAAAAAATCAGCCAGTTCAGCACATTCATCCTGTCACATACCAACCATGACACCATAGCCACTGAGTCCAACCCAACCCCCAAAAATGTCAGCATAGGTTATAAACCATCCATCTTATCAGCTGCCAGTGGTACACCAAATCTGTCCTCCTCCACCGACAATGTCTTCATCAATCTCGCACATTCACCTGGTACCCCTGGTCTCCCTACTAGCAGAAAATCATCCAAGTATTGAAAAACCTGCTCTGATTCCTCCACTGTTTAAACCACCCATTCTAAAAAGGGTCTAGATTTCACAAACACTACACATGCCGCCATAATTGTCGACAAAATAGCCACTCCAAAACTGTAGTCCTAACAAGTGGAAATCATCCAGGTGCACTGGCAGAAGGAGAAAGGCTGATTTATTCTCTGCCTTGACCATTTCTGCACCAGCCCCCACCTTCACACTACCAGAACAGCTGTGTTTATACTGGCATATGACACTTAACACTCCACCTTGTCAATGAAGTCATTTGCAATTCCCCCATCTGGCCAGGACAGATTATGTATCAGCCTGAACTCCCTCAACGCCTTCTTTGGCGCCAACACTTTCAGGGACACAATCAAATTCCTCAATGACTGGAACGTGAATAGACCTGCTGTCCTTCTCTGTCTCACTTCCTTTCCCATCTTTTCCCTCACTAGGTACTCCAAGTCCTTGCAGAAATTTCGTTGTCCATTTGTTAATCCTTCCGGGGACCTGTAGGAGGTATGCAAAAATCAAAACTAAGGTTTGCCCTCAAGAAAGCCTCTGATACACCATCAGGATACCTCCTCACCCATGGTAGCATTGCCTCTGGTTTAACCAGAGTATACACCTTTGCTGCCATTCCTCTGCTGTACCACCTGCTCTGTTCTTCAGTTGGCCGGGTACTGTTCAATTGGAACAGGCATGGCAAAATTGCAGGGGTACCTATAATAGGCTGCTTTGTTAAAATCCATGGATGGCTGCTTGCCTGTCCTCCTCACATTGCTTTGAATGAGGCGACTAAGAAAGAACTGTAGAGGAATTGACAACCGACTCACTGTATGTACCGTTTGTACTGGTCTTGTTGGTGTCAGGTACCAGAGCCAAAGTTCTTGGTCAGTATCCACCCATGATTTTGCCAGCATGGGGCCGTTCTGCACCTGGTACTGCTCATCATATCATAACATAGCAAAGCCCTCGAAGCTAATGCTCACCATCCTAATAACTTCCTTATACTTCCATAAGGCCACACTCTGCCAGGCCTTTTCACAGATAATGCTGCTAAATATATTGTGAAGCTTGTGTCCCGGTATCAACGTTGCAGGCACCTTAGGCCTTTTAGCTAGCTTCCTTTCCTCCACGTTCCGGCCTTCTATGGATACTGCCTCCCTTTCAGTAATTTAACAATATAAATATACTGATTGGCCCAAATGTAGTCCTTGGTCGCCAGTCTCAAGTGACCCATCAAGGGGTCCCCCACACCCCTACCTGGCAGCACAACATCACTCCTCTTTGCCATTGATGCAGCCATCACAGTGCCTCCTCTGCTATGCTACTCTCTTTCTGCCCTGCTTATGCCGAAGATGCACATTTCTCCCTGCCACACAGATTGGCATGGTCTATGCTGCATTCGTCCCCTTTGTTGAGCCCTGTACTTACTCACTGATAATACCCACACTTGCATGCTGGTTCCCTGCTTCCCATTTTTGCTGTGCCACCAGAAACTGCTCCTACGTTTCCCATCATACCTTCCGTATCCTCTCAAATTCCCCCATGCCACAAAGACCCCTAGACTCCTCCTGTCTCAGACCCTCCTGTCCTACCTGCCTGTTCTACCTGCCTTGCCCAGCCCATGAGTCTGCCCAGTCCTCATCGTAATCACCTCCTGTCCCTTCTCTCCAGGCATGCCACATGTCTTCTCTGCTTAACAGCTTACCACCTTCCTGATGCCAACTGTTCACGCCATGCCAGCACATTCCTCAACCCCTGATGTCCTCCTCACCTGCCCAGGTGACCCTCCCCACTGTCAGAGAACTCACCAGTCACTTGTCCCCCTTCTGGCGTATGGCCACGGCTGACCTGAGCTTGCACCAGGCCAGTATCCAACCCCCCTCTCTTTCTGAAGAGCATCACCCGACCATCATTATCATCTAACGCAGACAGGTGCCCATCTGTAGCCAAAGCATCCTGTGTCCCTTTGCCACACCACCCAACACGTCCCTTATTGGGCCCTGGCAGCTTCACGAGAATTACCACCACTGATCTGGGAGCAGCACTGTGCACTGCCACCCATACAGACTTATTAGCCCACTGCTCCTCACCTGCGGCATTTATAGGGCCTCCTGCACCACCTATAGCCCCATAACCTCTAACGGTGTTTCCTCAGGCTCGCCGCTTGATCCACTTCCACACAAATTTTGGAAACTGTTCCGTGAAGAGCTTTTTCCCCCACTGTTTTCCATCTGCTGCCAGTCTCTTAGGTCTGCACGAGTCCCGGATTGCTGGAAGCTGGCTGTGGTCTCCCCACTCTTGAAGAAGGAGACTTTGGACCCCACTTGTCCAGCAAATTTTAGGCCTATTTCTCTACTTCCATTTCCAATCAAAATTTTAGAGAAACTGGCCACTAAACATCTTTCCAGCTTTCTAGAGACCAATGCTTGCCTAGATGTGGCGCAATTTGGTTTTAGACCAGCCCATGGGACGGAGTCAGCTCTGGTGACTGTTCTAGATGACCTGCGGACGCGTGCCGACCAAGGTCGAGCGGCCTTTTTAGTGCTGCTCGACATGTCGGCCGCGTTCGTAACAGTCAGCCATACGATCTTGATCACGAGACTGGAGGAGGTGGGGGTGTCTGGCTTGGCCCTTGATTGACTGGTGTCATACCTTGGTAATAGGCACCAGATGGTGGCCCTGCCACCCTTTAAATCCAACATCAGAAGGGTTGGGCAGGGCGTGCCTCAGGGGTCGGCCATCAGGTCTATTCTATTCAATCTCTACCTCCGCCCCCTGATCAAATTGATAAAATCTTTTGGCATAGCAGTCACTAATTATGCTGACGACACCCAACTTATCTTCTCGTTTGAGGGTAAGGAGGCTGTGTCACAAGAAACCTTCCATCGCTGCATGATCACTACGGCGGAATGGCTGAGCCACAACTCCTTGCAATTCAACAGCTCCAAAACCGAGGTGTTGCACTGCTCAATGGATCACGCCCCTAGGCCCCTTCCGCAGGATTTTTGGCCTCCTTCTTTTCAGGGCACCCGTCTGCCGACTGAATCTGTTCGGAACCTGGGAGTGATGTTCAGTTCCAGCCTGCAGATTGACGTGTCCGTGAATAAGACGGTGGCCACTTGCATGGCACTACTCTGCACGTTGCGGAAGATTCTTCCTATGCTCCCGGTGCAGGCCAGGCCAGAGGTAGTGCGGAGTATCATCCTAAGTAGGCTTGACTACTGTAACGCACTACTTCTGGGGGCGCCTATGACCTTGGTGGGAAAACTGCAGCGTGTACAGAATTTCGCTGCCAAACTGGCCCTTTCGCGCCGTCGCTCTGATTCTTCTGCTATGGCACTTAGGGACCTCCAAAAGCTCTGTGCCTGGTTTTACGGGCCCTCCATGGACAAGGTCCGTCTCCACTGCAGGATTTGTTTTCCTGGTACACCCCGTCCAGATCTCTCCGCTCGGCCTCGGATTGCTTGGTAGTAGTACCCAAGATTTTGAAGTCGCAGACGGGAGGTCGGTCCTTTAGGTTCACTGCAGCAAGACTGTGGAACTCTCTTCCGCTCTGCTTGAGAGGTATGGGAGATCTTCCTTCCTTTAAGAAAGCCTTAAAAACTTATCTCTTCCCTAGAACAGTGTAAGCGGACGTGCAGTTGGAAACATCATGTATGGGTTTTAACAGTCTAAGCGCCAGGATACCCGTCGGGTGACAGCCATTGCGCTATACAAGTATGCCAATACATACATACATGCATACATACCTCCTCTTTCTGACAGAGACTCTGTTTGAGCTCTACGTTAATGTTCGGTGACACAAGAACACCCCTCATGGGGGTAGAACCCACAACAGGGCTCGATTTACTTACCACAGAACTCCTAGCCTTAGTAAAGTCTCTGGGGAACCTCGCATTGGCCTGGCCTAATGTTGTCCCACATAGGCTGCCACCAGCTGCTTGCACCATCCCAAGCCCTGCAGCTCCACTTGTCAATGACTGTCCTGAAGAAGTTGTGCAGCAAAGTCTGCAGCTCCCTGCCCCTGCTCAACTCCAGCACTGGTCATATGGATTTACATCCTTTAGAGAGTCGGTACCAACAGTGCTCGCACCTCTCACTTCCAACAGGGAGCAAAACCATGATGGCCTGAACTTCTGTCCAGACTCTCTCACTGGTGCGCCCATCTCTCTTGGCTCCCCAGACCCTACAGTGCCAAGGGGGTAGCCACTGGGGGCCTCACCCCAGACTTACTGTATGATGTTGATGGAACAGGGGAGAGATATAAAATGTGTGTAAGCCTTGTAAAGTTAATCTCTCATAACCATAATAATACTAATATAGTAAAGCATGTAAACTAATCAACAAAATGCACGTAAAGTCAACACAACACGTGGAAAAACGAATTGCTGTTTTGCAGAAATAATATACTAATGAAAACATACGAGTCATACTAATATAGAGCTGATGTATTATAGATTTAACTGAATAAACGTGTATTTGTGCTTATTTTTGTGGCAATAAAGAATGCAGATGGTGAGTAAAATGACGCGTATGTGTGTGCTTTTGCTAGGTAACATTTAATGGGGAAACTTAGAATAGTGGGAGGTAAACAGAAGGGTTACAATTCTAAATCTAATTCTATTGTGTTAATTTGCTCATTAGTTCCCATTGAGGCCTGCGCGGCCTAGTCTGAAATTGGCTGTTTAAGTAAAACGAGAAAAACGATTTCAAAAGATGGCCCCCGCGCATGCGCAGTGTATACAAGAAGTGTGTGAACCGCCTATGCCCGGAGCGAGAGATGTCAAAGCCATCTTGGCCCATAAACGGGAGATGTGCCACAGGATGCTTGCATCTAAAAGCCTGGGAAAGGAAGTCGAAGAATCTTTATTATGAACAAATGATACAAAGACTGAACGACAAGTACAAACTTTAAGTATGAACTCATGAGAAAGCCTTGAGAGTGACACAACAAATTTTTAACTGATTTGAACAAGGAGGACATGACGTGGTCATCACCATCCTTCTAATGAATGGACCAATCAGAAATGACTGTGGACCCTCAAAGTTTCAAATTTAAGTTAGATAGTTAGAGTAAAAGGGTATGAAAGAGCTTGTGCGAAGGAGGGAAAAAGTTGGTTCCATTGATTTTTTTTAGCACCACAACATGCTGTTGGTTTGAACGATTTTTATGGTGCAAAAGACTTTGAAATATTCTTGGACTTTATCTTTGATGGGGCAGAGAAGATGATCGATTGCAGAGATTTTATGTCAGAAGGGAGACATCGAGGAGAATAGCGAGACAGTGAGCTTGGGAACCTGTTTAATGCAGCTCTGTCATTCACCTATGACAGATTGGTAATATGATTTTCTAATTTTATTTCTTAATGCTTAGAATTGTGCTTGTCTAAAATATGCTAATTTCTTTCCTAATTAAAAGTAGATAAACTATTGAAAATATGAACTCACGTCTGTTTTTATTCGGATTCTTTTAGATCAATGGCTCCTTCTCCCATTATCAGTTATAGGCAGGGTATCATTGATTAAGATGTCGGTGCTACCATTGCTCATATTTTTGTTCAGTAACGTTCCCATTAAAATTAATTTAGTTTTTTTTAAAGAGCTTGAAACAATGCTGAGAGGTTTTATATGGGGTAATAAAGCTTCGAGAGTCAAACTCCCAGTATTACAACTTCCAGTTGAACAAGGAGGTTTAGCCCTACCCCATTTAAGGACCTATTATGAAGCTGTATTTTTTTATATATTGGCAGTATTATTGAGGAGTAATCAAACAAGAGATAACTATTTTCTCACAAGAATGTTACAAGAAGCAGGTTCCCAAATTCCAGTTTTTTTTAAAATTGCAAAGCTCCCAAAGAGGTCAAGATACAAGACGTTAAGAGAATATGCCTCAAGAATGTCACTCCTTTTTAAAAAAAATGGCACTGATGGCTCTCATTATTTAAGTTTATCTGAATGTACTCAAATAGGCCTCCCACTAAGTTTGATTCATATTAAAACCTGGGAACTTTGTGGGTTTCATGAGTTGAGGCATATGATAGTCCAAAATTGGTTAATCAGCTGGCAGGAGGTAGTTGTTAGAATTAATGGTCCATTGTGCCCGACCTTTTTTGAATATATGCAGATTTCGCATTTTATTAGAAATGTGACAAGTGGCCTGCTAAATGTTCCCAATGCTATACTAACAGCCCTTTATGCTGGAAAGAGCAAAGGTATCGGATACTGGTACAAGATGCTTCATTGCTCAAACCAAAACAGATTAGTAGATAGACATCTTGAGAAAATAAATATCTCTACACAGTGTAATTTTTCTACAAAGGATTGGGAAGTCATTTGTCAGTTGGGGAATGGATCCTTACGTGCCGCCAACTTTAAAAGGATGTCTTTCCTATCTCGCTGGTTAGCGTATTATACACCAGAGGCTTTGGAAAAAATGTATCCCGAAGTTGAGAATAAATGCTTCAGATGTATGGCTTGTGGCCAGGGCGGATGGAATCATATCTTTTTTACTTGCCGGCAGTTAGAAACCTTCTGGAAGGGAATATTTGCCGATATCGCACAGGCTATTGGGAAATCTTTTTTACCAGCAGCAGAAGTAGCCCTGTTCGGTATATGCAAAGATAGGAGCGGGCTTAATAAAGCAGAAGAAGTATTTATATTTATATCCTGTCCAGCGAGATCCCATCACATATAAAATGGTTTAATAAAATGAGGAGAACCTGTTTCTTTGAAAAAGCTTATGCTGGCAGAGTGGGAGCCATTGGAAGATTTGAGAGGAACTGGAAATATTTTGAGAATCTAGAATAAATCAAGGGAGGATGATCTGTGAAGTAAATCGAGACTAGATGGTTTTTTATTCCAGGACATTAGCACTTATTAGCACTTTCTAATTAATATAAGCTTGCATGACGCACTTTTTAAGATGGTACTTTTTGTACTCTTCGCACTTTACTCTTTGCACTTTTGCACTAGCACTTTATTGCAGTTTTGCACACTCTTGCAGATGCACTTTATAAAATTGCATATATTATGCACATGTCTTGGAAACCTTAATGAAGTAGTAGACTATTTTCGATTAACCTCCCTTTTTATCCTTGTATACTGTTTTATCTTTTTATCTCTTGTCTGTCATCTAAGAATTTTATTGGAAACGTGTTGTCTTGAAATCTAGAGTGTAATATGTTTTGTACCTTTGGTTTACCTATTGCTCTATTCAATAAAAAAATAAAAAAAATAAAAAAGTATGTTTTTATTATAATAAAAGTCATGACGAAATTTAAAGTTAAAAGTTATAGGAATATTGTGAGAGAGCTGGTCTTAATCTCCATCAACTGACTTCTACTAGTTGGTCCATTAACCAAAATAGCGGAGTATCTTGATGTCTGTCTTCTTTATAACAAGTTAAATGATTTCTGAAATGTATATAATGTATAGAATATAAAATTTAGTTTAATGAGGTACCCCGCTATCCAGCAGCTTGCCTTGCCTTTTCACTGATTCAGGGGCAGTGTGATGTGTGTGTATGTGTGACTTGCGGTGCTATGGGCCCCACCGATGAGTAAAAATAAATTGCTCCTGAGTTAAGGGGGATGAGTTTAAGAGTTATTAGGAAGCTTTGCTATGATAATGTCACTGCAGGGATGCCACAGCCATGATCTGCACCAGTGCTGGCAAGGTCTGCTCTTTCCCCTTCTTCCAACTGAGCTCTGACACCTCTAGAACTACTTATCCAGTCCCCCTGCAGGGCACCAGAGGTGGGCATCTGAGCTGACCTCTCCACTCTGGCTCCATGTCCATTGCGCTTCTCTCGCACCAAGGGGTTGTGCTGTAAAAGAGGTGCTTGTAGAAGGCTGGGAGGAGGAGCTGCTGCCCAGTAGGAGTCTGCACAAAGAAGCTTCCTGGGCTGGTCATATATGTAAATTAGAGGGGCCTCGGACATCCCTTTTGGCCTGGGACACCAAAAATCCTAGAACGGCCCTGGTGCCACAAGTTAAAGTCACAGCCAAAACCCCTGTGGAATTATGCGATGGGGATGGCTATTGGCCACTTGGCCACCCCATGATCGATAAATGCCCAGGGATGATGCCCCACCGCTTCCAAAAGTGCGAAAGCATGATCATTTCCTAGTTCTGTGGGTGAGTTAGTATCTAATCACCCAAAGTGGCAAACATTCACTCCAACCTGGCGTAATTTTCAGTCTTACACCCAAAAGATTAAAGTTCCAGCCCCTGTATCCAAATTAGGCTTTACAATAACTGCATCAAAAATTTGGGAGCTCAAGGGATTCACTTCCGCTTGGCAGAGGGAACAGCACAAACCGTGTTTGCCGCCATATAAACTTACGCAATGTAGGGGTCCTATGGCCACCATATAATCCCCTTAGCACGGAGTGCGCTGAGCAGCCCACGCTTGGGGCCAAGATTGCTACCCCAGGGTCTAGCTGCCTCCAGGTACATCTTATCAACATAGCTGTAACAATCCAGGGGAAAACTGAGGAAGAAGTATAGCGGAATTGCTCCATCTGTTCTTGTAAAAGAAAAAAAGAATAAGAAGACCATTCTCCCAAATGCCATCCCCAAGCGAACCTAAAGCAATTCGTGAAAAAGTGCATTCAATCTTTACAATTATAAAGATATGTACTGTGCCCCATCTCCAGTATTTGTGTGTGCCGTTTTTGCTTAGCTTCCTGGAAGAACAGAGATATAAAGAAAGACACCATCATGGTGGTGACCATCTTGTAATGGTGCCAATGTAATAGCCACAGATTGCTTCGCAGTAGTTTGTATTAAATTATATGTACTCATTGATGAGCAATGCATTGCATCGCATGTTGTTACAGCAAATGGGTTGGGTTTCGACTCCACAGTGGGGTTGTGACAAGGATATTCAAATTCAAATACAAAAACAATGGACTTCTTGTTCTTACCTCTGATTCATCCTGTAGTCTTAAAACACTAGACATGGGACTATGGGGACAGTTTTAAATTTAGAAAAACATAATTAATTTCAATAGAACTCACAATTATGCTTTCAATTTAAGTTCCTATCTAAGTTTGGAACGCATAGGTATCACTCTACTACCTCTACTGCTCACAAACGTTGTATGGAGGGCTGACATGTGTGCTGTGCTGTTTGACAGTCCTTCATAAATAACTGGCATAAGAAGCACCTGTGATCCTCCTGGAGGTGGATCTTTACCAGTGGTCGGTGCAAAATGTGTCACTGCAGTAGCTTGTGAGGCTGACTCAAACAAGCCAATGGCCGAAGGAGGTGGGTCAAATGAGAGCCATCTGACAAGTTTAAATATTTAAATTTACCCGTAGTGGGCTCAGTGCTAAGAAATTAAACACAAGCAAAAAGAACAATTGAGGGACAGAATGCAGAACAATGCCATACATTCACCCCAGTACAGAGATCTGGGCCTAAATCCATTGTTTTTTTGCTCACCATGCCAATCCAGATGGACCCAGCCATATGCAAATCAGTCTTGACCATGCACCCAATGGGAACAGTCTAGCCCGAACTGCCAGGCCAGGTCCTCCCTGGACTGGAAATAAGCATCCTAGGACCAGTTTGGGGGTTTTGCCCTCATCAGCCAGGATAGATTGACTCCAGTGGCATGGAGTGCACGGGACCCACATCTGGGCATACCCGTCCCACTCAGGGTGACAAATGCAAAAGGAATAATTGATGAACAGAATGCAAATCAATGCCATACATTCACCCCAGTACAGAGATCTGTGCCTAAATCCATCATTGTTATGCTCACCATGCCATTACAGTTTGGACCCAGCCATATGCAAATTAGACTTGACCCTGCACCCAATGGTAACAGTCCAGCCCAAACTGCCAGGCCCTCCCTGGACTGGATACCAGCATCCTAGGACCGGTTTTGGGGGTTCCGGGCTCACTGTGCCACTGGAATGAAGCTATCCTGGCTGATGAGGGGTGAAACCCCGAAACTGGCACTAGGATGCTTGTTTACGGTCCAGGTGTGGTATATAAATAAATAATACCGGATCTAGGTTTGTCTAGACTTAGCAATAACAGATAGCTCAATAAATAAGAGTCAAGATTCGAGGTAGTAGGAGTTTGCAGGTTTATTACAGCATAAAGGACAGGAACAGGACAACCTGCACAGGAATAGGATGGCAGGGCCTGACAGGGGGGGCCCCGACAGCTGCCGGGCAGGATCTGGGATGAGCGCGCTAACATTTAATAACAATACACGATCATATATACTAAAACAGTTGCATTACAATACATATGATAGGCGGAGCAGTGGGTGTGGTCAATAGCAGTCGCGAAAGATAAGGGTGAAAATAGGTGTAACAGAGGCGTATACATAGACATGTGATGCAAACGTAACAGAATATGTCATGAATGGGGCGGAAACATGGAGGGGGCTACCTAAGGAGCCGGGACCTCTGTCCTAATGGTGCGCGCAAACTGGCAATGACGTGTTACTAGAAGAAGCTGGGGGCTACGAACTCTGTGCTAGGAGCAGAGACTGAAGTCTGGAGAGTCAGGGCGACATGTACCTAAGCAGTATCTAGTATCTGATGTTTAGAGAACATGTTGATATAAACTAAGAGTCAGGAGGGGAGAGGCTAACGGACTCTAAGAGTAGTGCATGCATTATTCTACATGTAGTGCGTGATGAAGAATATTAAATGACCATTAAATGCAGTATTTCTCTTACATGGAGACGTAAAGGCTAGACAATGACGGAAACTATTGATGCGATTCAGTAGCTTAGGAATGCAGAGAAGGAGGGCTGGACTGATAACTAGGATCATAACATACTCTTGGCAGACTCAGAGGCAGAGCCAGGCTGAACCGGACACTGCAAGGCAGGAAGTAAGTGAAGGGTCAGGAACACAGGTGGGGGCTGTATCGCTCCTCAGCGAGGCTCAGGAGACAGAAGCTGAATCTGGTGTCCAGGCCCTTTTGAGGCCTAGAAACGGGGACTTTACAATGGAATAACGTGCACACTGAGAAACGTGGCAACGTAACTTTAAAGAGGCCTGATATTCGTAGTATTCACGAGAACTGGAAACTGACATACTAGAGATGGACACAACTGTAATTGCGTCTTTAATCGAACATGGGGAATACATATGCATATTAATCATGCACACATAACATATGATGGAGGACGCGTAGGGACACAGAACATGGCAAAATTTACTTTTCCACATTCCCTCCTTGTCACTACGTTTCCATCAGGAAACATCAATATTCATGATACCATCTATCATTTCATACAGTATCATTTGCTCGTCTCGAATTTTCTTGGAACGGGATTTAGAACGGGGCTTGGGACTAGGAATACAAGAGGTAGCACAAATGCCGCAAATCGCAGGGCCACATTGTATACAGAGGCAGCAGCTGAATATGATCGCTACTGCAATACCTAGAAAGGACAAGACTTTTCATCCCCAAGCGGAAATTATATTCCAGAACCAACCGGACCATGTCCAGGTGCCTGGATCTTGGTGTAACAGATGGGCAATTTTATGGAGTCTGGTTATAGCTGAATAAACAGACGGCGCGTTATTAGGAATGAAAATGCAGCAACTAGATCCGATGACTCTACAGGCCCCGCCCCTATCGGCCAATATGACGTCAAGGACGAGACGATTCTGTAAAACGACAAATCTCATAGCAGATTGCTCTTCAGTTAAGTTACGTAGGGCAGAGGCAGTCTCATTAACTACTGCTTCAAGGGTTCTGGTTAACCTACGAATTAGCTTACTATTCTAGATAGGTCCTATAAAGAAGAAAAAACCTCTATTGAAATCTGTATACTGTTCTAGAGCAGTTTCAGTATAATCGACAATTGGGGACTCGATCTCCCTTTTATGTCTAATGTGTACTAGATGTGTGTTTCTGTGATAATCAGATGGAGCTAGGAAAACAGGTGGCAGTAGGAAGGCAATGTAACAGGTTCCCTCCCAATCGGGGGGCAGACGAACATATGCGGTCTGACCACAAATAAAATAAGAATGACGTGAAGCTTTGAAAATAGATTTCCCACTGTCACTATACTTGACAATAGTAGTACAATCGCTATGTCCTACATGTACGGAACCATTATTTCTAACACATAATTCGCCTTTGACTGGTAGTACTGAAATAGCAGGTAAGTCTGGAGTGGAATCAGACTGAACATTCAGGACCATGAAATTCGAAGAATAATTACCTAAATTGTAAACTTCGTTTTCTAGATCTAACCCTGTTCTGTGGGGAAGACCTTGCTTGTCTGGGAAACATGTACTGTTAAGAAAAGACATATCTGTTGAAGATGACGTTAACGTGGACCATGCTCCACACGAACCATTATGTGAAAATGGATAAGGAAAGAGTGGCAGAACTCCCTTCGAGGTCTGGAAAGGGGGGAGTCGACCACACACCCAACAATTAGTGGCATTGCTGGTCTGGTGTGAATAATGTAACATGCGGATAAAAGAATTGTTACGCATAGCAAGGCGGTAAGAGAGTTCATGAGGAGGCAGATCACTAAACGTGTGCTCTACTGTAACATTAGAAGACTTATTTACATGAGGAACTGGAAAATACAGATAAAACGCATAACTGGTGCAGGAAATCATAATACTGAGAAATAATATGAAACATAGAAAAACGATACATCGGATTGAGTTTTGACTAACTCTCTCACTATGGGGGTCTATTTTATACATGTCAGAAACCGGTCTAACCGTTTCACCTAGGGGAGGACTTAGACAATCAAACTGGCTGACTTATTTTACTAGACCTTAACTTTTTCTTATACTCCTGTTGCGGAGTTGTCTCTAACAGGGAGGGTGCAGTATCAGTGTCTTTTGCGGGACAATCCTTAAGAATAGTACTTTGGCAGTCCTTTAAATCCTCGGAAATGTTCTTTGAAATTGGTTTCAATCCATAAAACTTTTTGATATGCGAAAGATGCACCCAGCCTTTGCGTCCCTCCAACTTCACGGCTGTGCGGGTGGCCAGGAGGACCTGTCGGGGCTCCTTCCAGCGAGGCTCCAGCGGACTTGAACGATCGAAATTTCGCACTAGGACCATGGATCCGGGAACGATTTCATGCGGTGCCACCTCGGTATTGTCTGGAAATGCGGCGGCAACCTGTGAACGACAAGAGTTGAGGGCAGACATCAAGGAAGCTAGGTAATCTGTCAGCATATTACTTGAAACATCGGTAATACTTCGGGGTCTAGGAGTACCCCACATGTTAGGGGGGCGGCCGAAAACGACCTCATACGGGGACAGACCTGATCTGGAATGTGCGACCATGCGCATATAGAACAGGGCGACCGGCAGAGCTACTAGCCAGTCCACACCTTTCTCTTGACAAACCTTTGCAATTCGAATTTTCAGAGTCTGATTATGTCTCTCTACGAGACCGGCTGCTTCAGGATGGCGTACACAATGGAACTTCCACTGGTACCCTAACAAAAGGGACACGTGTTTCATGAGTTCAGATGAGAATGGCTGGCCGTTATCAGAATATACGACCCTAGGGAGTCCGTAACGGGGGAAGAACTCACGAACCAACTGCTTGGCAGTGGTCGCGGCTGTGTAGTCTGGAACTGGATATGCCTCCGTCCACCTGGACAAAGCGCATACAACTACAAGGACATACTTGAAACCTCGACATCGCTCCATCTGAATGTAATCCATCTGGAGGACTTCAAAAGGGTGGTCAGGGGGCTGGAATCCACCTTGTTCCACCGGGACACTTTTACCTGGATTAAACTGGCAACATATCATACAGGTACGGACTTTCTGCTTGGCTGCAGCTCGTAAATGCTTGTTGAACCAAATATTCTGGATACTGTCTAACATAGCTTTTTCTCCTAAATGTGCTGGACTATGTGCGGTATTGATAATGACTTGAACCATAGAGTCGGGGAGAAACCATGTGGCTCTACCCTTCGTTACCCATCCCTGATCTGTCTGGACCCCTCCTTGTTCGGACCATTTCTTGATTTCATCGGGAGTAGCATGTAACTGGATATCTATGACATCTTGAGTGGGGTCCTTAACTGTCATACAGGTAGTTGGATCTGGAGTGTATGTCGGTGTCTTGTTAACTGGAATGTCTGGTGTCTGTGCTGTAAGCTTGGCTGTGCGATCTGCTAGGTCATTACCTTGAGAAATAGTGTCAGTAACTTTCGTATGTGCTTTGCACTTCATGATAGCAATGGATGTCGGTAAATGTATGGCATCTAACAGAGCCTGAATAAGGAGACCATGCTGAATCTTGGTTCCATGAGAAGTCATGAAACCTCTCTCTTGCCAGAGCACTCCGAAGTCGTGTACAACTCCAAATGCGTAACGTGAATCTGTATAAACATTAACTTTCAGGTTCTTGGCGTGTATGCAGGCTTGTGTCAGAGCAACTAGCTCTGCTGCTTGAGCAGACAGGGTGTCAATACGGTGTGTTTCAATAACTTCAGTGTCGGTAGTCACTGCATAAGCGGCTACTAGTTCTCCTGTACTTGTTCTCATACATGAACCATCCACATAAAGTGTCAGGTCGGGATCTGGTAATGGAATATCTGTCAGATCTTGTCTTGGCTTTGTCATGATGTTAACTACTTCCACACAGTCGTGTGTGGCAGAATTCGAAGTAACTGATGGTAACAATGTAGCAGGGTTTAAAACGTTGCAGCGTCTGATTTCTATGTGTGGCTGGAACAGTGTCAATTCATAACCTGTTAAACGTGCAATTGTCAAGTGCTGAGTTTGTGTTCGGTTTAAAAGAACTTCCACGGAGTGTGGAACTTGTACTGTCAGGGAGTGTCCTAATACTATGGAATCACTTTGTCTGATAGCAAGTGCTGTGGCTGCAACTGACTTAAGGCACGCAGGCAGAGCCTGGGCTACAGGATCTAATGTGCTCAAAAAATAAGCACAAGGCTTGTATTGTCCTGCTTGATCTTGTGTGAGAACAGATAATGCTGTACCTTCACGTTCAGTGACGAAAAGTGTAAAAGACTTACTGTAGTTCGGTGTTGCTAGAACTGGAGCTTGACATAAAGCTTTCTTTAACTCATTGAAACTAAGTGTATGTTCAGATGTCCAAGGGAGGACAGTCGATACAGCTGCCTCCTGTGTCGTTAACTGTATCAGTGGTTTAGCTAGAAATGCATACTGAGGAATCCATTGTCTGCAATAAGAAGTAAGGCCAATAAAAGCACGTACCTCCTTCTGGGTCTTGGGCTGAGGAAGACTCGCTATTAACTGGATACGGTCTGGTGTCAACTGCCTACCCCTCTTGGACAGTAAGTGTCCTAAGTAGACCACTTGCTGGACACAGAATTGGAGCTTAGAAGGGGACACCTTGTGTCCCATCTCGGCTAGGAAATACAAGACTGTAAGTGATGCTCGCTCGCAAGCACGTTCAGAACGGGCTGTGATCAGTAGATCATCGACATACTGGAGCAGGGCAGTGTCAGTTGGCATGTGAATGTTGTCTAGTTGTCTCTTGAGTGCTTGACTGTAAATACTAGGACTTTCTGTGAAACCTTGAGGAGCGCGTGTGAACATATAGCTCCTTCCATTTAAACAAAATCCGAAAAGAAACTGGCTGTCTGGATGAATGGGGACACTGAAAAACGCATTCTTGAGGTCTATGACTGTAAAAAATGTGGCTTCGGAATCAATGGCTGTCAATAGGGAAGAGATATCTGGGACAACTGGGTACTGGGGAATAATACATTTATTAAGTTCTCGAAGGTCAATCACTAAACGATATACTGGAGGTGCATTTGGATCAGTACGTTTCATAACAGGAATGATCGGAGAATTGCATACATTGGAGTCAGTTTCTACAACTACTCCTTGAGCCATGAGCTCGTCAATAATTTTGGATAAGGCTGCTACAGCCTCAGATGGCAATCTGTACTGTCTGATTCGTGGTAACACTACACCTGGCTTGAGAGTCACACGATGGGGTGTGATTTGCATAAAGCCAACATCAGTTGGACCTTGCGCCCATAGATGTTGCGGAACATTAGACAATCTCGGATCAAAATCTCGTAATACATAGTGACCCTTGAAGTCACGTAGGAACAATCGTATTCCCTCTGGGGAACAGCATATAACTGCACCTAACTCTTTCAGTGTCTTAATGCCTAATAGATTTTCTGGACATGACTTAGTAAGTAACAGGTCAGTAGTGCGGGACAATGGACCTACTTCTAGAGTAACTGGCTTTGATATTTCATTTACAATAGGTTTTCCTGAAAATCCAAGGGAAACATTTCTAGAGCCTGAGAGCGGAGCCCCTGGAACTTCGGCGTGACTTATAGTGGTCCTACTTGCCCCTGTATCAATCAGAAACTTTCTATCTTTCCCTAATACTTGACTATGAACATAGGGACCTTCTTGATCTACAGGTATCTCGATGAGAGGCAAGCCTACCTCCCTCTCTAGGCTGTTTCATGAATATGGCTGATACTCTGGATACTCAGACTGTGCATACTGGTACATCTGCTGTGTAACATGCTGTGTTGCAGCGATAGGCTGCGGTGCTGTAACTGTCTGTGGTGCATTCTGTGACTGAGGAGTCTGTGTAACTTGTTCTTGTCTAGGCGGACGTGGTCTTTCTTTAGTCTTACCGGTAGCTATGTTGTGTTTCAGAACTGCACACTCGTTTATAAAATGACCTGGCTGTTTACAATAATTGCAGTTTCCTTTAACGGGAGCTGCAGGATGACTGGCTTGATTTGGTCCCCTCTTCTGACTGTCTTGAGGAACGGATTGTGCAACTAGTACTTTCATTTTCGTGTCTTTCATACGTTTCCTTTCATGTTCTTGCTCTTCTCTGATTCTATTCTGGTGATATTGAAGCATCTGTAACATTTGGGACGGGGTATTAGCTTGCCAGGTACTTTCGACTTTCAAAACTCGGTTCTTAACTTGTGGACTTGAATTCTCGACTAGTTTAGTGACAAAAAGATGAGGGTATGACTCGCTACTTGTCTTGAGGCCACTGTTTATGGTAAAACATTTCTCAAATCTGGAATAATAATCACTAATATCTTCATCTTGTTTCTGTTTACATGCTGAGATTGCATCCCAGTCTTCTTTTCTAGTTGTCAATAACCTAGGCAAAACTTGTATTAATAATTCTGGTAATTCTTTACATTTATCTCCAAGACCGGTACCTGGTACTCATGCCTTGTCTTCAGCTTCTAGGACTGTCCAATCGATCTTTTTCTCTCCCACCTCCCATTCTTTTTCTTTGAGTTTCTCATATACCCCTGCGGGCAACAAGACTTTTAACATTTTAATGATATCTGGATACGTGTATTCTCCCATACGGAGCATGTCTTTTAATTCTCGGTGGAACCCTGCTGGATCTTTATCATGACAGGGAATTAACTTTTTCATCTCTAGGAGTTCCATCTTTGTGATCGGGGTGTAAACAAACACTCGTTGCATTTCACCACCGTCTGTCTTAATTGGATGTACTTCTCGTAACGGATTCTGTCTGTCTATGTAAAAGGGTTTACTTTCTGGGGGTGAGACATGAACAAAATGCGGGTTCAGAAACATACTATATTTGTGGCGCTGTTCTAGAATGACACTAATCAAATCGGTACCTAAACCTTTCCATTTATACTGGAGTAACTCGTTCAGGACATCATGTAACGGACCTGGATCAAAATGTTGATCCTCATACAATGTAATGAGGTGCTGGATCATATACATACCCGCCAGTCGTTGCTCGGCTGGGGGCATTTTCAGAAACATTTGTGCCACTATTTCGTCTGGAAAAGTGGTAGAATCAGTAATCCATCGGACTGCTGATCGGACTAGTTCTTGTTCATGCATAGTACTTAACTCGCTATAACCGATTCGTGATTTCAGAATATGATCGGTAGCTTGAAATACTTGTTCTAGAGAACCTTGTTCTGATGCTGGATGGTGAAAAACTGGCTTGTATTCTAGACGTGAATGGCGATCTGGAAATCTAGATTTTCCTACATACGCTATTCTGGCGGGATTCTCGTCCTCTACCTCTTCAGTAGAAGAGTCATTTTCTTTCTCGCTTACTTGTGCTTCTTTGCGTTGTTCGTGTATCCTTATTATTTCTTTACGAATCTTCTTGTACATACTCTCTATACTACTGATGGTCTTATGCTTACCCTCGGCTATATTATCACTCCACCTTGTCAGGATTTTCATTTCGGCTCGATCTTTGGTCGGATAATCTTGTTCTCGTATTAAACAATTAATCAGAAACTTTAATAACATGAGCTGGATCTCAGCTTTCCTTTGAGACATGACTTCACTAATACTTTCTGGATCATTCCCTGTACGGATGAAACGATATATTCTGTCTAGATCTTCTTTCATATCTGGTAGGGTGACTAGATACTCGGTCACCTTTCTCACGCGTAATGAATATAAAACCATATTATCCTCGCCTGGGACTGGATCATAGCCACATTCGGTAAGAGCTTTTCTTATTTCTGCAACAGACTGATATCTGGGCGTACGCTGTGACGCTTGTGCATGTAATTCGGCTAACGTTAAACGCTTGTGTGGCGGCGGGGTTCCTGGAGGACCTCCCCCTGCGGCCCCTAAACTAGAGTCGTCTACTGATGCTCTTCGTCCTGGCAGAGTGGGAAATGGAAATGCAGGCTGGACTTGTATGGCGGGCTGGACCGGGGGTACCGTAACAGGTACTCCGGTGTCTGGAGGAGCGGGAAGTGCCTGATTTACAGGGACTGGCGGAGCGGGATTTGCATATTCTGGGACTGTGTCGTCCAAATAGGACGAAATGAAAATATCAGCTGCGGTCGGTTTGTGACGTAGCTTGGTCGGAACTAGTGGTGGCGGGAAACTACTGGATGCCTCTGGGGTCGCTTTTGGCAAGCCCTCGGCAAGAAGAGGATACATACCCTTAATAAGAGCATGCCTCTGTCTGTCTGACTGTTCGGTTTTAACTCGTTCACCAATCTCGATTAATTCCCTTTCTTGGGCCCGCTCTAAGGATTCTCTACTTAGTTCTGACTTTCTGATTTCTTTTTCGGTTCTTTTATGAGATTCTTTGCGCCATAACTCAATGGCATCTTTCTGTGACTGTCTGGCTTTCTTTTTCCATAATGCTTCTTCTACTCGCATGATGCACTCGGCATCCCATGTGCCTGATACAGGCCATCTATACTTTTCCTCTAACTGTTTGGTATACTCTACCCATAAATCTAGATACAATATGGCGCTTATGCCATGCTTCTGATACATGAAATGACCTGGACTGTCCCTAGGCGGGACAGGAACTGCTGCTTCTAGCAGACCTTTTCTGGTTTTTAACTGACGCAGTTTTGAAAAGAGCGGCATGACTGAACTATAATCTGGACACAACACAATACACAATAAACACGATAATTACTTCACACTCATACCACGACATTAGAATACATGAATAACATTCAAAATAACAGTTCGAACAGAATACTACCTGGAATACAGAAAACAGAATACATGAATTTTCTCGAGAACAGAACTGACTAGAACAGAAACTAGATGCACTGCTGAAACAGTACGAAACTTACCGGTCTCATACAGAGACACGTCAGGACCCGCATCCACCGAAGTGGACACTTCGTTTTGTGGGTCTGTGTACCACCAACCCACGGACCAGAGTCAATTAGATTGACCCTGTCTAGATACTACCCCAGCAACGGTACTCACCGGGCAGCAAGAACGGAAGGCCTCGGACTGGACTGGACTGCTTCGACGCCGGACGGACGAACTTCGGACTTCTGTTACGGGTGGGCCTCCGGATACCTCGGACCTTGAACTCTCGGCTTGGGCTCTGGTCGGGACTCGCCGCGTTCCTCCACCGTCTCGTCTGGATGCTGGACCGCCTCCTCCGTCTCCTCCGTGGGCCTGAGGGATACTTGAAGCAGAAATATCTGCCGGTGCGCAGAAGAGTTCCGTCACGACTGCAGAGGGTCAGGGGGTCGGCGTGGCTTCACCGACGCGTGGGGAAAGGGCAAGTCCCTATTCGGGCGCCATTATGTGGTATATAAATAAATAATACCGGATCTAGGTTTGTCTAGACTTAGCAATAACAGATAGCTCAATAAATAAGAGTCAAGATTCGAGGTAGTAGGAGTTTGCAGGTTTATTACAGCATAAAGGACAGGAACAGGACAACCTGCACAGGAATAGGATGGCAGGGCCTGACAGGGGGGGCCCCGACAGCTGCCGGGCAGGATCTGGGATGAGCGCGCTAACATTTAATAACAATACACGATCATATATACTAAAACAGTTGCATTACAATACATATGATAGGCGGAGCAGTGGGTGTGGTCAATAGCAGTCGCGAAAGATAAGGGTGAAAATAGGTGTAACAGAGGCGTATACATAGACATGTGATGCAAACGTAACAGAATATGTCATGAATGGGGCGGAAACATGGAGGGGGCTACCTAAGGAGCCGGGACCTCTGACCTAATGGTGCGCGCAAACTGGCAATGACGTGTTACTAGAAGAAGCTGGGGGCTACGAACTCTGTGCTAGGAGCAGAGACTGAAGTCTGGAGAGTCAGGGCGACATGTACCTAAGCAGTATCTAGTATCTGATGTTTAGAGAACATGTTGATATAAACTAAGAGTCAGGAGGGGAGAGGCTAACGGACTCTAAGAGTAGTGCATGCATTATTCTACATGTAGTGCGTGATGAAGAATATTAAATGACCATTAAATGCAGTATTTCTCTTACATGGAGACGTAAAGGCTAGACAATGACGGAAACTATTGATGCGATTCAGTAGCTTAGGAATGCAGAGAAGGAGGGCTGGACTGATAACTAGGATCATAACATACTCTTGGCAGACTCAGAGGCAGAGCCAGGCTGAACCGGACACTGCAAGGCAGGAAGTAAGTGAAGGGTCAGGAACACAGGTGGGGGCTGTATCGCTCCTCAGCGAGGCTCAGGAGACAGAAGCTGAATCTGGTGTCCAGGCCCTTTTGAGGCCTAGAAACGGGGACTTTACAATGGAATAACGTGCACACTGAGAAACGTGGCAACGTAACTTTAAAGAGGCCTGATATTCGTAGTATTCACGAGAACTGGAAACTGACATACTAGAGATGGACACAACTGTAATTGCGTCTTTAATCGAACATGGGGAATACATATGCATATTAATCATGCACACATAACATATGATGGAGGACGCGTAGGGACACAGAACATGGCAAAATTTACTTTTCCACACAGGGAGGACCTGTCTTGGCAGTTCGGGATGGCCTGTTCCCATGAGGCACAGGGTCAAGACTGATTTGCATATGGCCAGGTCTAAACTGGGGTAGCATGGTGTGCAAAAGAATGTTGGATTTGACCCAGATCTCTAGACTGGGGTGAATGTTTTGATTTGTTCTGCATTCTGTCCATCAATTGTGTGTCTATTGTTTCCTCGCCATAAATGCGCTCGGTATGCCCAGACATGGGTCCCGGGCTCACTGTGCCACTGGAATCAATCTATCCTGGCTGATGAGGGGTGAAACCCTGAAACCGGTCCTAGGATGCTTGTTCCCGGTCCAGAGAGGACCTGGCTTGGCAATTTGGGCTGGACTGTTCCCATGAGGCACAGGCTCAAGACTGTTTTGCATATTGCCAGGTCTAAACTGGGGTGGCATGGTGGGCAAAAGAATGATGGATTTATCCCAGATCTCTTGACTGTAGTGAATGTTTTGATTTGTTCTTTGTCCTGCATTCCGTCCGTCAATTGTGTGTCTTTTACTTCCTCACCCTAAGTGCGCTGGGTATGCCCAGACGTGGGTCCCAGGCTCACTGTGCCACTGGAATCAAGCTATCCTGGCTGATGATGGGCGAAACCCTGAAACCGGTCTAGGATGCTTGTTTCTGGTCCGGGGAGGACCTGGTT
Organism: Lissotriton helveticus; assembly: GCF_964261635.1. Lineage (NCBI taxonomy): Eukaryota > Metazoa > Chordata > Amphibia > Caudata > Salamandridae > Lissotriton > Lissotriton helveticus. The sequence goes on along the minus strand of NC_136067.1, from coordinate 889,023,391 downwards.
TGGCAGTTCGGGCTTGACTGTTCCCATGAGGCACATGCTCAAGACCGTTTTGCATATTGCCAGGTCTAAACTGGGGTGGCATAGTGAGCAAAAGAATGATGGATTTAACCCAGATCTCTTGACTAGGGTGAATGTTTAGATTTGTTCTGCATTCCGTCCATCAATTGTGCGTCTTTTGCAAGAAATTAAACACAACAACCAAATCGATAACCTCTCAATGACGCCTGAAACACAATTTTTGCTGTATTGTACTAGAACCGATTTCATGTTAACCTTTGGATGCATGCCAAGCTTCTTGAGTGAAAAATAATCATGATCTGAAGAAGGAGCGATGAAAAACGAGGCAACTAATAACGGAGAAACATTTCATTCATTGAATGGGGAAGAAACACAGTGCATACAGTGAGCGGTATAAATTATGAAGATGCACTGCACAGATTGTAAATGGGTTGAGTTAGGGAGGTACTCTGTTGTGTGAATAAGAACTAATGTGAAGTAAACCAGTTTGAGGGTAGACTACCAAGGGCAAGTGGGAACAGTAGTGGCATCTCCACAATGGCAGAGGAGCATCACCCCATTGCTTTTGAGAGGTGCAAAGCACAAAACATAAAATGATAACAACTTTGCGTTATTATCATTTTATTCTTCGTGCTGCCTTGCGGGCGAGCGGGCAGGGCTGCTGTGCTCTGGGAGCAGAGCAGCGGAGGAGTGGTTTGCCCCCTTCTAAGTGCGCAATGACTGTTTACCAGTCATGCACACGTTTCCTGTACTCTATGCAGGCTGCCTTACAGCATGCATGGAAAACATGCCACCCCTACAGTCCCTGGCTGAATGCTGTGTCACGGCGCTCAGACCAATCACAATGCAGCATTGCAGCGTTGTGATAGGTCAGTGGGGCCAGGCTCCTTCCTGATCCAAGACGAGGAGAGCAGGAGCAGTGTGGAACCGGTGGCTAGGTAAGTTTTTTTTTCTTGTATTGCTCATCCCAGCCCCACCCTCTGCCCGAAGGTGTCCCCTGCAAAATCCACCCTGCCACCCTCTTCTTCTTCCCCACCCTGCCACCCCCCCCTGCGCCACCACCCGCGAGCCATGCCGGCCGCCACTGGTGGAGAAGAAGTAATATGCAGGTAGTTCATGGAGGAGCACTGACCAGATATGGAATTGTGGCAAATGGCTGTGGGGACGGTAGGAATAAGTGGCGGAGAATCACTGCATAGACCATGAGGTGCGGAAAACAAATTTAAGGCAGATGGTACAACATCCATTCTCAGAAGGATCTGATATATTGGTAAAAAGGTACCACTAATGAAACAAATACTTCTATGCTTCATTGCTTGTTCATTTCTACTCTTCATTTTTGCATGCTTGGCAGTACTTGAATTAAATGTCATTGTGGCTTATATGGGAAGCGGTTTGGTGTCATCTATGCTTGTCCTAACCTAGGTTAGAGTGCCTCAGTTTGTAGTAAAGGGAAGATAAGTGTGGTATAGAATGCATGTGCCTACATGTTCATTTATAAATGGATCTGATTGAAAGGGTGTGGGTTATGAGTGTGGCCTGTGTAAGAAGTGCTTTGGTGTCATTATATGATGAACAGTGCAATGCACGGGGATGTACTGGAAAACTGATAGACACTGTGAAAAACCTTTGAAGTCCACCAAGAAATCTTAGAGGGTAACCTTGGGAAATGCACTGGATTTAGGTTACCATGGCAATTTTCCGAAGAGTCCACTTAGCAGTGGCAGTGGGCAACCCACGGGCATGCAGTGGATACTGGCAGCCATGACAAATTCCCTGAGGAATCCACTCTAGAGGATCAGAGCCGCAACTCACAGGTGTGCACTGGATGTAGGCACTCATGGCAGACAGTCTATATAATTCACACCGGAGGGAGAGGGGATTAATATATATGCATGCTTAGGATAAATGCAGCTGTGACAAAATGTATACAGATTCCACCCAGCAGCTACAGGGAGCAACCGCGGAATATTCCTTAGTGGTAAATGATTTGCATGGTGCTGCACAGCACATTACAGTAGAATTACTTCTCAGCAGCGCTGCTATACTAGTTAATAGCACAAGTAATTTTCACATGGACTGCCAAGCTGATACTATTTTATTGTGGGCCGCTAGTGTGTGAAGCCCTCAAAAGCAGACCACAGGCTGCCTCAAAGAACAATAACAGCACCAGTACTTCTAATGGCAAGGGAGGTTTGGGGGGTCTACTTATCACAACAAATATCTGCATTTCACTGCAGTAATGCAGTCAGGAATCGCAATGCGTTTAATGAGAAAATAACAGCCCTTCTCTCAGTAGTGGAATACATTAAAAGGGATAGTAATGTTGTGCAGCAAGGAGCTAGGAAAGTAACTAAGTATATTCATCTGCTGCACACTTCTAGCAAATAGATACTTACATATATATTAATACAAAAAATCTTTAAATATAAATTAGGATTGAAAAATGAGGGCAAAAGACTTGGGTGCATATTTACAAGGGCATTGTGCCACAGGACACAACTTTTAACAACGTTCCTGTGGCGCATTGTCGTGCTCCATATTTACAAAGTGGCATTAAACCACTATTTGTGGTTTAACGCCGCTTTTTGGAAATATGGTGGCATACAATGGGTGTTGCTGTGGATCGTAACTGGAACCCATGTCCATGGTAGTGACCTTGCCACGGTGAGATGGATTCTGTACTGTGAGGATCGCCAAAACTTCTTCCCAGAGTTTAATCCATATCCATTGTGGTACTCACACAAATACTGCTGGGGCTTGGCACCCTTTAAAAATAAATTACATCTGGATACCATTTGCTGTGCAAATACCGCAGTTCCTCTATTGTGGCTATATCCTCAGCCGGGTAGATGCGATGGTGAGGCCATGTATATATATATATATGGTCTGGCCGCAAATGGTGCTATGCTCAGATACCGCTTTTTTGCTGCCCCAAACTTCTACTCTTGAAGCGCCCTGAAGAAGGTGTGACCTTATCCCTTGGGTCTTTCACCGAAACCAGCGTTGGCGCATTATTCGAACAAGAACATTTGAAAGAAGCAACAACATTAATCATTGACACCAGCATAGCAATGCATACGAATCAGTGTGTACAAACACTATGACCCTCATTAGGATAACGGGCATAATTTGTCCGCCCGCCATCCCATCGGAAAAAGGGACCGCCTGCCATAAGGGCGGGGGTCCAGATGGTGGCATTAGGATTTACCCGCCACAGTGGCGGGCTCATCCAGCATTCCTACCATTGTGGCGGGCTGTGCACTCAGCACCGCCCGTCACAATGGCAGGAAGGCATGCTCTGCACTTCCATGCACAACATGGCAGGCACCGCGCGGTGCCCGCCATGTTGTCCATGGAACTGCTGGGGGGTACCATAGGTACCCCCCATGTGCACCCCCCACCCCCACAGAGTCCTTGGGGGCCCGCAACAGGCCCAAAAGCAGACTCTGCATGCCTTTCCGTGGTGGCAATGCATTGCTAAATGCCCATCCTAATATGGCTGGCAGTGTCTGATAGACACCGCCACCATATATTCCCTTTACCGCCCCGGTCGCAAGGCGACCGGGGCGGAAAAGCGGCGGACGGTCTTTCTGTCCGCCACGGACCCCCCAGCCATACTAATATAGCGGGGGTCATTCCGGAACGGATGGCGGGTGGATCACCCCCACCAGGCCGGCGGTGGCTACCGCCGGCCTGGCGGGGGCGATCCGCGCGCCATCCTAATGGGCCCCTAAATTGGCAATCTGGATATTTAGTATTATTTGTTAGTTTTCTGTATTTGGTGAGTCGGTTTGTTATGTTTGGGGTTTGTTCATATGTTTGAGTGAGAGTGTGAGTACAAGAGCTCGGATTGAATGAATTTTCGGCTGTGTGGGGCTGATGATGTATAACAACTTTGAAGTATGTTTTTGATTCATAGGGGTACCTATCACTATATCTTTTTCTGTGTATGAATTGAATTGACTATTTATGATACACTGATATATATTCTTTTTGTACGATGGACATGTTCAATGAATTGATAATATATGTTTTGAAAATACAAAAGTTGGCATTTATTATTTGTGTATGTAAGCTCCTTAACTGCACACTATCGTTGGCTCCTTCTGGATTAGGTATTATATATCCCCCTTTTATATGTTTGAGATTTGTCACCATTTGTTAAAAAAATAGTTTCAGTCAGTTGGGTTTGTTCTATTGATTTTGACGTTCCACCGCAACACCCATTGCTTTTTGACGCTGCCCCAGATTTACAAGGATTTACAACCATTCCCTGTAACGCAGGCAACCTTGCACAATAATACAAGGCTCCCTGTGTTGGCGCTATGCAGCTAATTTTAACACCAGTGCTAGGGAAGACACAGGGTTGCGCTGTTTTGTTGTAAATACTACGCATTCCTGCATTTTGGAAATGTAGGAGCACAGTGCTGGCAAATTGTGTGCAACTCTGCACTCCGACATTTTCTTGTACATATGCCCCGTGGATCATTGTCAAACCCCCTTTTAAAACATATGTACATTTCTTCATACTTCCTACCATGAAATAAAAGAATAAATCTATAACTCAGTCAAGGTATGTTTTATAAAATGATCCTACAAAAACATCTACATTTTCAATGCCGTTAGTGACAAGCTTCCACAGAACTGATCTCAACCACCTATCGTGGAGACATTCTATCTCTACCACTAAACCCCTCAAATCTTCTACACAGGTGAAGGATGCCTCCCAGAGACCACTTGAGTAGCAAGGATGCCACTGGCCCGGTGCACACAAGGGAAATGGCCCCTGTGACTGCTGTTGGGCTAGAAAAATATAGCAAGTATCAGCGGTCAAAGGGCCACTGGGGGATCTGGGCCCAGGTGCCACTGCACCTGCTGCACCAATAGTAGCTACGCGCCTGTAAGAACTGTAACCTGGCCTGCAGACAGCACATCTTGAAAACAGAAACAATCAATTGCAGCTCATTTTTTCAGATTACTTGCTGCAATTCAAGTTTTAACTTGCAGAAATCCTAAAATATGTGTATGTACTTTAAAAAGTAATATGTGAAAAAATACGGTGCCGGCTCTGTGCTGATATGAACTACCGCTGTCAGAAAGAGGCACTGCTTCTGCTGTAGGAGAGCACTGAACTACTCTACTTGCCTTCATTTGTACCTTCCTACCGACCTGTATACTATGGCTTTACTCAACCACTGACAGTACTCTCTGTGCTTCTCACACCCCTACCAGGATCCCCATTTACAGTAGTGGGTGTTACTACCGAACCTTCTTTCAGCTGAATTACATCTCAAAACCATCACTGTGTATGCTCTATGTTGTACTAAAACAGTTCTATATTTTTAGCAAAAACACTAATGCAATCTGCACCATATCATAATGGGCAGTGATGGAGCATCGCAGAGCCGAGCACCTGTGTTATGCTCCTTTTGTGCATACTGTAAATTTATTGTACCCCAGATTTCTCTGAGTTGGTGCTTTATTTTCAGACAGTACAGCTCAGAAGCAGAAAGATGCAGACCTTTCTCACTATTCCTGAGGTGTTCTATTTAGAAATAGCTCTGAGAAATATCAAGTTAAAACAATTCACTTAATGCACTGCAGGTGTATAAAACAGATTATTGGTTCTTTGATATATGTAGTAATGGGGCCTTAGAGTGTTAGAAATGTTCACTATGCCATGCCTTGATGTTTATTTGGAATCTTGTTGTTGTCGGGGTTTTACCCGAGTGCCACCTGAGGGTTTGAAGGAAAGGATCATTCAGCTAAATCACTAAGGCCACTTAGGGTAAACTATGACAAAACAAGGGTGAGGAAGAATTTTTGATGGCCGTGAATGGACGATCAAATCACTTCCTGGATAGTGAATTGTGAGGTGTGTAAGGGAAGCGAAAAACACGCTGAAGACCAGTATTCACGCAGCTCAAGGGCACATTGAGGACCCTGGCACCCCATGGGGTACTGTGTCCTTAGATTGTATCAGGTCAGTGCAAATGCTGGAAGACAGGATGAAGAATGCTTTGATTTAGATGGATTTTCATGCAAAGTGGTTGATTGTAAAATTCATGTCTTAAGTGACCACTAGAAAAATGGTGAAGATTTTGAAAGGTGTGTTTTTGGAGGAAGGACTGCCTCGTGTCCTTGTGACAGATAACGGAAAACACAACAAATCTCACATGCGATGAAATCTTTTCGGGAATGTGTGGTATTACTCACAATCACACTGCACTGCACTGTACAACCGGCAGGCCAATGGCATGGTGGAGAGGCCCATATCTATGGCTATTCAAAGTGGATAATATGGTGTGGGCTTATTGTACCACAGCACATTGTTTGACCATTGTTTCTCCTTTCGAGAAAATGTATGGAAGAAAGCCAGGCCCTACATTTACCCCGGCGTGGCTAAGTAGTACATGCCAGGAGAAGGATGTCGTGAAGGATGTGTTTATCAAAGGTAAAAGTGTGTGTGCAGATGACTTGGTCAAAATAAAACATGGTAGGCTCCGCCAAGGGTAAACACAATTTTGGGGCCCATTCAATGTCAAGGAAGTGTTTGATAGGTATCTGCTATTGGACATGTGTTGCATCCTGCTTTCATTTCTTCTCTGTCCTTTTTTAGTGTTTGTCATTACTTGCTCAGCAGGCATCTATGATGTCACATAGTGTTCCAATTGTATATGCTTGAAAGCAGGGACAGTTACATCTGAGGCTGAGCTGGAGTCCATCTGCTCCTGGTGGGGTTTCTATTACTGGATCTACTTTATTCTATTTTATCTACCTGACCAGAATCTTATCTTCAATAAACATAATCTGTTTCATATACTGGACTTAAAGACTTCAATTTGTTACAATTTTGGCGACGAGGTACAGAGCCTATGCGTGAAGAAAAGACTGGATTACTGCAACTAAGAATTTGGAACTACTGCAACTGGAGAACTTTTTTAAGCCAAAGAGGAAAAGGTATTTAATGAGAGCACCCTTGTTAACCCCACCAGTGTCCTTTGTGATCTGGACAGCCTGTTTCCCCAGGGTGTTGGAGTTCTTACTGCATGATTTGGACATTATTGACCTGAGAACTAGACACTGAACTTTGATGTCTGTCATATTTTAAAAGTCTGCCATCAAGTGTGAGGAAGTGGATGCGCAGTATTTGTATATTATTAGATATTACAAGTGTGAAAGCAACCTTGCCAGAGAGAAGGCAGAGGATTTGAGCACTTTTACACACGTTGTTGTTGGGAAAACGATGTGCAGCCTGACAAGAAGAAAACTTGTCAAGAAAAATGATGCTGTAATTAAGGAAGTGCCTGATACATCGCTGTGTGTTTAATTGTTAATGAAAGGCAGAGCAAGGCAAACTGTGAGTGCAGCGTTTGAACTGCTATTAGAGACTGTCACAAATTTATGAACACGGACTAATGACATTGTTAGTATAGCAAAGCACCGTTAAGAAGAAGTGAAGAGGTGAAGTAAAAATCAGTGTATTTCAATGGTTAACAATTACCATAATTGTGATTGTGTCACTTGGCATTTGCAACCAGTAATATTCGCACTGAAGCCTCCTGCCTTACTACAAGTATAAGAGATCGTTTATTGATCTATATTTAAACTGTGATGACAGCGTGAGGAGCAAGTGGCAATATTTACACTGAAGCTGGAAAGGAAACGGTCTTTTCAAATTTGTCATCTGCAAGTAATGTGTGACTGTGTGAGGATCAAGCGCCATCTAGTGGAACTGTTTGGGTGCTTAGTTTCCTGACTTCCTACGAGTATAGGGAGATTTTGATCATCTTTGTTTTCAAAGTCAGTTGCGATGTCTGGCAGTGTGATTACAGCGTTTTAATAACTATTTAAACAATATTTCAATCCTCATCGGATGTCACAAAATTGAAGTATTTTTACAGTTAAGCCAAGTTACCGTTACCTTCAGAACTGGGCTCGAGCGGAGCGATCTCGAGCTAAGTCTTACGTCAATGACTGTGTTTGATTCCCCGATGAAACCAATGCTTGCATCGCGTCATTCATGTTGCTTCTACAAGTCCAACTTCCCGTAAAAAGGACGCAATTACGACGTCTGCGGCCATTTTAGATAATATCACCGTGACAACACCTCTGCAAGGCATCGGATCAACATTTCGGACCGGAGCTTCTTCTATATTATGTCACATATACAAAATTATGGTATTTATGTTCATTTTATTCAAAGACAGAGACCTCAGGTGAGAGATCGCTCACCGGAGTTTGTTTACTCATTTTATTGCTTAAGGGAATATTAACATTTTATTGTATTTAGTTTTATGAAAGCGGTGGTAGAGTCTCATATATGTGTTTTTGGGAAGGAGTGCATATTGTTTATGTTGTGATTTATGATTGGTATATGTGGGTAATGGAACTGATAATACTACAGTGAGATAGTATCTTTAATGATTGAGGTGTTCAGTTGTTTTTAGTGTATGTACTGGAACTGATAATACTACAGTGAGATAGTATCTTTAATGGTTGAGAGCCATGTTTATGCTCAGCGTAGGTTGAGGTGCTCTGTTGTTTTTATTCAGATTTCTGGTGTGTTAGTTATTCAATGGGGTGAGCCATTCATATGCTCAATTTTGGTTGAGGTGCTCAGCTGTTTTATTTAAATCCGGTGTAGATTGCATGTTTGATTGCAGTTGCATTTAAATTTCTTGTTCATGTGTTGGGTCTTTTGGTCTGTACATGTGTATTTTGCGGGGCCACATTCTGTGCTCAATGTTGAGGTGCTCCGTTTTTTTTTCAAGTTCATTTTAACCCCTTCGGGGCTGATGACGAGCTGGGCTCGTCATGGCGCACACCGGTCGTGCGCTGATGACAAGGCCAGCTCGTCATCAGCCCCACCCTCGGGGGAAGCGCTGGCACTCCCCCCGAGGGTCTCCGATCTTGGTTGTTTTGCTGGGGGTGGCAGCGGAAGAGTTTCCGCTGCCGCCCCCGCCCCCCCCCATGGGAATCCCTGATGACGTCAGCGCGCACAGCGCGCGCTGACATCATCAGGGATTCCCAGCGCTCGGGAAGCCATTTGCTTCCTGAGCGCCGGAGAAGAAGGTAGGTTTCTCGTGTCTGGCGGGGGTTTGGGGCAGCGAAGAGGCATCAGGGGAGAGGAAAGAGATTTTCCTCTCCCCTGATGTCTCTTTGCAGGGCATTTCTGCCTCACGATCGCGCACAGCGTCGCGATTGTGCGGCGGAAATGCCCCCACTAGCACCAGGGATTTAATTTTAGTTTATAGGAAGCGACCCCTTGGGCAAGGGTCGCTTCCAGGCGGGGTCTGATAATGTTTTCGTTTTTCTGCCCCCCCTGGGGGCAAATCGGCCCGTTTTTTTGGCCGTTTAGCCCCCAGGGGGGGCAGAAATTTCCCACTAGCACCAGGGTTGTTTTTTGGTGGCAATATGGCGGCCATATTTTTTGTTTATGTTTTTCTGTCCCCCCTGGGGGCAAATCGGCCCGTTTTTTTTTGCCGTTTTGCCCCCAGGGGGGACAGAAAATGCCCACTAGCACCAGGGATTTTGTTTTGAGCTTTTAGGAAGCGACCCCTTGGGCAAGGGTCGCTTCCAGGTGGCCTCACAAGTAACTTTTTGTTTTTCTGCCCCCCCTGGGGGCAAATCGGCCAGTTTTTCGGCGGTTTTGCCCCCAGGGTGTGCAGAAATTTCCCACTAGCACCAGGGATTTTTGTTGGAGCAATGTGTTTGTTTTGGGAAGCGACCCCTTGGGTAAGGGTCGCTTCCAGGTGGCCATGATTGTGTTTTTGTTTTTCTGTCCACCCCGGGGGCAAATATGCCCGTTTTTTTTGCCATTTTGCCCCCAGGGGGGGGGGGGGCAGAAAATGCCCACTAGCACCAGGGAATTTAAATTTAGTATTTAGGAAGCGACCCCTTGGGCAAGGGTCGCTTCCTGGTGGCAAGTAATTATGTTTTTGAATTTCTGCCCGCCCTTGGGGCAAATCGGCCCGTTTTTTTTGACGTTTTGCCTCCTGTTTTTTGGCCCACTAGGCCCTAGGATTTGAGTTTTGTTCCAATGTTGGTTTTAATTTTGGTTGTTTTTTACTGTCCGCCTCCCTTGGTGCCGGTTGGTCTTTTTTTGTCTTTACTGCCTTGGCTGGCGGTGTGTGTGGAGTGGTGCTTGGCTGGCGGTGTGTGTGGAGTGGCGCTTGGCTGGTGGTGTGCGTGGAGTGGTACTTGGCTCTCTGTGCACGGAGTGGTGCTTGGCTGGCGGTGTGTGTGGAGTGGCGCTTGGCTGGCGGTGTGTGTGGAGTGGCGCTTGGCTGGTGGTGTGTGTGGAGTGGCGCTTGGCTTGCAGTGTGCGTGGAGTGGTGTTTGGCTGGCGGTGTGTGTGGAGTGGCGCTTGGCTGGATGGTGTGCGTGCAGTGGTACTTGCCTGTCTGTGCACGGAGTGCTGCTTTGCTGGCGGTGTGTGTGGAGTGGTGCTTGGCTGGATGGTGTGCGTAGAGTGGTACTTGGTTGTCTGTGCACGGAGTGGCGTTTGGTTGGTGGTGTGTGTGGAGTGGTACTTGGCTGTCGGTGTGCGTGGAGGGGTACTTGGCTATCTATGCACGGAGTGGTGCTTGGCTGGCGGTGTGTGTGGAGTGGCGCTTGGCTGGCGGTGAGTGGCGCTTGGCTTGCTGTATGCGTGGAGTGGTGCTTGGCTGGCGGTGTGTGTGGAGTGGTACTTGGCTGTCGGTGTGCGCTGAGTGGTGTTTGGCTGGCGGTGTGCGTGGAGGGGTACTTGGCTATCTATGCACGGAGTGGTGCTTGGCTGGCGGTGTGTGTGGAGTGGCGCTTGGCTGGTGGTGTTGTTTGTGCACGGAGTGGTGCTTGGCTGGTGGTGTTTGTGGAGTGGCGCTTGGCTGGTGGTGTGCGTGCAGTGGTACTTTGCTGTCTGTGCACGGAGTGGTGCTTGGCTGGTGGTGTGTGTGGAGTGGCGCTTGGCTGGTGGTGTGCGCGGAGTGGTACTTTGCTGTCTGTGCATGGAGTGCTGCTTGGCTGGCGGTGTGTGTGGAGTGGCGCTTGGCTGGTGGTGTGCGTGGAGTGGTACTTGGTTGTCTGTGCACGGAGTGGTGTTTGGCTGGTGGTGTGTGTGGAGTGGTGTTTGGCTGGCGGTGTGTGTGGAGTGGTACTTGGCTGGATGGTGCGCATGGAGCGGTGCTTGGCTGGCGGTGAGTGGCGCTTGGTTGGCGGTGTGTGTGGAGTGGTGCTTGCCTGGCGGTGTGTGTGGAGTGGTACTTGGCTGTTGGTGTGCGCTGAGTGGTGTTTGGCTGGCGGTGTGCGTGGAGGGGTACTTGGCTATCTATGCACGGAGTGGTGCTTGGCTGGCGGTGTGTGTGGAGTGGTGCTTGGCTGGTGGTGTGTGTGGAGTGGTACTTTGCTGTCTGTGCACGGAGTGCTACTTGGCTAGCGGTGTGTGTGGAGTGGTGCTTGGCTGGTGGTGTGTGTGGAGTGCTACTTTGCTGTCTGTGCACGGAGTGGTGCTTGGCTGGCGGTGTGCGTGGAGTGGCGCTTGGCTGGTGGTGTGCGTGGAGTGGTACTTGGCTGTCTGTGCACGGAGTGGTGCTTGGCTGGCGGTGTGTGTGGAGTGGCGCTTGGCTGGATGGTGTGCGTGGAGTTGTACTTGGCTGTCGGTGTGCGCTGAGTGGTGTTTGGCTGTCGGTGTGCATTGTCTGGTGCTTGGATGGTGGTGTGGGTGGACTGGCACTCGGCTGGCGGTGTGTGAGTAGTTACTTTCTGTTGGTCACTACACACACTGCTAGTTGAGTGACACTCTACGCAGTCCATCATTTTCTGTAGTTGCTGTGTCAGATATGTGGGCGTGTGGAAGTGATGGGCCCTTGAATGGCGCTGGCGGCTGGCGGTGTGAATGTTTTGTATGTGTCACACGTACAAAAGGTGTATGAATGTCCTTACTGCCCCTGTGTGATGGGGGTACTGGTAGGAGTAAAAGACTGACTGGCACCAAAGGGTTCAGGCAGTAAAAAAAATTCAAAAAATTAACCAGTGTCTTGATGTTAAACCTCATCTAATCCCAATTGGTCTAAGCCCTATTTGATGGCCCATCTGGCCGAATTTAAATTTGGGTGGCAAATTTGTGTGTTGTTGTTTTAATTGTTATATTGTTTGTGAAATGTGGTAGTAATTTTTTTTTCTTCTCTATTTTTGTCTTGTTCCAGGCTTATGCTGTTTGGATTGTTGTAGGTTGCGTGTCTGTTTGCAGCTTGTGTAGTTGCTTGTGCTTGGTAAGTGAATGTATTTTGTACTACTTTCCCTTGATGTTTGTCTTTTTGAAAAAGGTTGTACTTCTAGCATTTTGTGTGGCTCTATGTTTTTTTTTTCAGCATTAGTGTTTGATGTGCACTTTGTTTTCTAATCTGTCAATTCTTTTTTTCTTTCTAGTGGGATATCATTTATTTTTGCTGTGTCTCAACAGAGTAGGTGCTGGTGAGTGTAGCTATATTTGGTAAGAGTGAAATTGTTTTGGATTGTATTTATCTTTTTGTGAAAGCCTTACCTTGTTTACCTCTTACTTTGCACAGCGTAGGTTGTTGTTTACTTGTGTGTGCAGTCTTCTTGCTTTGTAAGGATAATGGCTAGTCGCAGGATTACTGCTCAGCAGGTTCTTGGTTTGCTTTTTGAGTCTTCCTCTGACCATGGTTCAGAGACTGAGTCCGATTCGGACTCCCAGGTAGGGGCAGAAGATTCAGGCAGTGAGTTTTCTCTTCGCATGGAATCATCATCATCGGATGATGAATCTTCTTCTAGTGCTGATGAAGGGCCTATGGTAGAGGAGGACATTGATGTGCCGGTAGTGGGCCAAGAGGCATCTGTGCTGCTGCCTAGGGCCGCAAGGTTTCCTTTCTTTTTACGTCGGCAAGAGGCATGTGGGCTGGAGCCTGCACCCAAAAGGCTTCACATTGCTGTGGTGCGCCAAAAGGCATCTGGTGCTTTTCGTCTTCCTGCTGGTGTAGTGCAGCAAGAGGCATCTGGGGCTGTTAGGCTTCCCATTGGTGTAGAGCGGCAAGAGGCATCTGGGCCTGCTTGGTTTCCCGGTGGTGTAGTGCAGCAAGAAGCATCTCAGGCTGCTGGGCTTCCCGTTGGTGTAGTGCAGGAAGAGCCCTCTGGGGATGCTATGTCTTCTGTTGGTGTTGTGCAGCCAGAAGTATCTGTGGCTGTTAGGCTTCCCATTGGTGTAGAGCGGCAAGAGGCATCTGGGCCTGCTTGGTTTCCCGGTGGTGTAGTGCAACAAGAAGCATCTCAGGCTGCTGGGCTTCCCGTTGGTGTAGTGCATGAAGAGCCCTCTGGGGATGCTATGTCTTCTGTTGGTGTTGTGCAGCCAGAAGTATCTGTGGCTGTTAGGCTTCCCGTTGGTGAACAGCAGCAAGAGGCTTCTGGGCTGCAGGCTGGGGTGGCTGCTCCCCCCGTTGATAGGGATGGCCTCTGGGTTCCCCCTGGCATGGTGCAGCCGGCATTGCCAGAGTTCACTGGTGTTCTTGGGTGTAGAGTGAATACTGAGAATTTTCTGCCAATACATTTTTTTCAGTTGTTTTTTGACAATGTGTTTTTGCAAGAGATTGTTGATCAAAGTAATTTGTATGCAGAACAATTTTTGAGGGCCAACAGTGCCAGCCTTAAGCCCTATTCTAGAGCAATCCATGGACTCCCACAAATGTTGAAGAGATGAAGAAGTTTTTGGGATTAACTTTTTTGATGGGCTTGCCAAGGAAGCCATCAATGACTTCATATTGGTCCACTAGTCCCTTGATGGCAACAGCTATATTTCCAGCAGTCATAAGTCGTGATCGGTATATGCTTCTTCTTTGGATGATGCATTTTGTTGATAATAGTTTAACGTTGTCACGCGATTAACCCTGGGCGTAGTGTGCGGAGTGGGGCTCCGCGGAGCTACGCGAAGTGGGCACACAACTACGCCCACCCGCGCACTCCGCGTAGCCCCACTCCGCGCCGCCCGCCTCCCTCCCGCCCTCCCTAAATACATCAATAAAAGTATAAAAAGCTATTAAAAACACTTACCTTGTCTGCCGCGTCCCCGGGGCTCCCTCTCGCCGTCCCGCAATTCGCGCCGCCACCGACCCGGATACTAATGCGCATGCGCGGGCGGCCGCGCATGCGCATTCCTCATGAGAAATGCGCATGCGCGGCCGCCCGCGCATGCGCATTAGGACCCGAAATGGCGGCGAGAATCGCGGGATGGCGAGAGGGAGCCCCGGGGACGCGGCAGACAAGGTAAGTGTTTTTAATAGCTTTTCATACTTTTATTGATGTATTTAGGGAGGGCGGGATGGAGGCGGGTGGCGGCTGGCTACGCACCGTCTGCAGAGCGCGCGTAGTGCCGCCTGGCTACGCCCGCTACGCAAAATGCGTAGGAGACGGCACTCCGTGCACTCCGTGCACGGAGCGTAGCTGGCCGCCCACCCTTACACGCGATCACCCTGATTGTGACCGTTTGTTTAAAATTCGGCCTGTCCTTGATCACTTTGTTGATCGTTTTTCTGAGATCTTTGCCCCTGGTAAAGAAATTGCAGTGGATGAGTCTTTGGTGTTGTTCAAGGGCCGCTTGGTTTTTGGGCAATACATTCCTAGTAAGAGGGCACGCTATGGAATCAAACTGTATATGCTGTGTGACAGTGAGACTGGATATGTCTACAATTTCAGGGTGTACACTGGTAAGGAGTCCAGCATTAACCCTCCTGGTTGTCCTTCTACTTTTGGAGTGACTGAGAAAATTGTGTGGGAACTAGGTAGAGGATTATTTAACAAAGGCCATCATTTATATGTAGATAACTTCTACACTGGTGTGCGGTTGTTCAAGGAGTTGGCCAAAGTGGGCACTGTTGCTTGTGGCACAATGCGCAGTAACCGTGAAGGTTTCCCAAAGGAACTTGTTTGCAAAAGGCTTGTGTGGGGACAGTCTACGGCATTGCGATGTGGGGAGCTTCTAGCTGTGAAGTTTTCAGACAAGAGAGATGTGTACATGCTGACTACTATCCACGATGAAAGTACAGAACCTGTGCCTGTTTGGGGTCAGGGTGCTGAAGTGCGCAAACCTGTGTGCATTTTAGCTTACAATAAGTTCATGGGTGGTGTTGACAGAGTAGATCAGAGGTTGGAACCTTATGCTGCTCTTCGAAAGGCTTACGTTTGGTACAAGAAGTTGGCTATCCATCTGTTCCACTTGGCATGCTTTAATGCTTTTGTTGTGTACCAGAAGTCTTGTCCTGAGAAGAAGATGCCTTTTGTTAAGTTTCAGGAGTCTATATTAGGCAGACTTGTACTTGTGGAGCAGGCAAGTGTTCCTAGATTTGGAGTGGTGGAGGAAGTGGCTAGATTGAAAGATCGCCACTTTCCTGAATCTATTCCTTCAACTACCGCAAGAGACTTTCCGACTAGAAGATGCAGAGTCTGTTGGCGAAGAGGCGTGTGGAAGGAGTCTCGTATATACTGTCCTGACTGTCCTTCTAAGCCTGGATTGTGTCTGTCAGCTTGTTTTAAATCGTACCACACGCAAAAGAAGTTTTGGGAGTTTTAATGAGCTGTAAAGTGGATTGCCTGGTCTGCATTCTGTAATTTTTTTTAGTTTGTTTCAAGGTTTGGCATTAGTGCAAAGTGTTTAGTTTAAGAATTTGTGTTAGCTGATTTGTAGGTATTGCCATTTGTTTAGTGTTATTTTGAAAAAAAGAATTCTAAATGTGTTTGTGGTGTGTGCCGGCTGGTGCTTGGCTGGCGGTGTGTGTGGAGTTGCGCTTGGCTGGTGGTGTGCGTGGAGGGGTACTTGGCTGTCTATGTACGGAGTGGTGCTTGGCTGGCGGTGTGTGTGGAGTGGCGCTTGGCTGGTGGTGTGTGTGGAGTGGTACTTGGCTGTCTTTGCACGGAGTGGTGCTTGGCTGGCGGTGTGTGTGGAGTTGCGCTTGGCTGGTGGTGTTTGTGGAGTGGTACTTGGCTGTCTGTGCACGGAGTGGTGCTTGGCTGGCGGTGTGTGTGGAGTGGCGCTTGGCTGGTGGTGTTCGTGGAGTGGTACTTGGCTGTCTGTGCATGGAGTGGTGTTTGGCTGGTGGTGTGTGTGGAGTGGTGTTTGGCTGGCGGTGTGTGTGGAGTGGTACTTGGCTGGATGGTGTGTGTGGAGCGGTGCTTGGCTGTCTGTGCACGGAGTGGTGCTTGGCTGGCGGTGTGTGTGGAGTGGCGCTTGGCTGGTGGTGTGTGTGGAGTGGTACTTGGCTGTCTGTGCACGGAGTTGTGCTTGGCTGTCGGTGTGCGCTGTGTGGTGTTTGGCTGGCGGTGTGCATGGTCTGGTGCTTGGATGGTGGTGTGGGTGGACTGGCGCTCGGCTGGCAGTGTGTGAGTAGTTACCTTCTGTTGGTCACTACACACACTGCTAGTTGAGTGACACTCCACGCAGTCCATCATTTTGTGTAGTTGCAGTGTCAGAAATGTGGGCGGGTGAAAGTGATGGGCCTTTGAATGGCGCTGTTTGCTGGTGTGAGTGTTGAAATGTGATGGGTCCGCGGCTGGCGGTGTGAATGTTTTGAATGTGTCACACGTACGAAAGGTGTATGAATGGCCTGTAAAGAGGTTGGTGCCTTGACGTGGCTTTACAGCTCACGAGCTGTGAGTCAGTGGTTCTGTTAATCATACTTTCAATTATACGCAGTGTATTTCATTTTTTGTGAAATTACTTGCGAATACAATTGTATGTACTAAATCATCACTCACCCTCGTGCCAAATCCAACCAGTATGTGTGTGTGCTTGCGGATTAGATGGCTGTGCAGTAAAATTTGGTTTTTTTCACTTTCTGCAGTAGGGTGTACCTTGTCCCTTATTGTGACTGTTGTAATGTGTTGCTTTTCCTTCCAGATGGTGTCAGTGGTCTGGTTTGTATCAGGTATGAAAGGTGCGTGAATGGCCTGTAAAACGGTTGGTGCCTTGTCGTGGCTTTACAGCTCACGAGTTGCGAGTCACTGGTTCGGTTTTTATGCATTTATTTATTAACAGAGCATTTCATTTTTTTGAAATATCATGTTAATAAAATTTTATGTACTGAACCATCACTCGCCCTCGTGCCAAATCCAACCTGTATGTGTGTGTCTTTGAGGAATAGATAGCCGTGCTTGATTCTTTGTCTTTTGAGTTACTCAGTTATGGTGTATATTATAGCTATAAATAACTTTCTAAATTTAGATATTATTGGTAATTCATGGTAGTATATGGGCATGTCTTTCTTGTGAATTCTATTGTTGTTTTTTGTCCACAATCTCTTGCAAACTTGAAATTGTCTGTCACAATTTTCATGCGATATTGTCCCCTGAATCGCACGTTCTCCAACTGAAAACTTAATTCATTCAAAACAATTTGGTTTTGCAAGGGGGATCCCATGAGTTTTTGGCCCGGGGATTGGCAGGCATCTTTGGAAACTACCAAACCAAAACAGTTCTGAGAACTAGACACCTGGGGGAGTCCAGGGAGGTATGGCATGCATGGGTCCCCAAATGCTTTCCTACCCAGAAATCCCTGCAAACCCTAAATTTAGGTTAAAAAACCCACTTTTCCATACATTTTTGGGTGGGATCTCGCTGCCGGCACAAATGTCCTACCACCCAGCGTTCCCCTTCTTCTCCCGAGTAAAATGATACCTCACTTGTGTGGGTGGGCCAAAGGCCTGTGACTAAGGTAGGGGGGCTTAATTTGTCAAACTTAAATACTACTTTTTTAAAAATTCATTTTTAGCCTGTTCTGCTTTGGGGCACCCACACAAGTGAGGTATCCTTTTACTCGGGAGAACAAGGGGAACTCTGGGTGGTAGGACATTTTTGCCGGCACGGAGATCCCACGCAAAAAAGTTTGGAAAAGTGATATTTTTACCTAATTTTAAGGTTTGCAAGGAATTCTGGGTAGGAAAACATTGGGGGACCCACGCATGCCATACCTCCCTGGACTCCCCCGGTTGTCTAGTTTTCAGAACTGTTTGGGTTTGGTAGTTTCCAAGGATGGCCACCGAGCCCCGGGCCAAAAACTCAGGTGCCCCCCCCAAAAAATCAAGGTTATATAGCTATAGGGTATTTTAAATTCACCACCGTACGATTTGGACCTTTTCCTGTTGCAGCCACTATGCATACCCACGCAAGTGAGGTACCATTTTTATCGGGAGACCTTGGGGAACGCTGGGTGGGAGGAAATTGGTGTGAGCCCAGTAATGCCACGCTTTCCCACACAGAAATGTGTGAAAAATCTGATTTTTTTTAGCTATAATCGAGATTTGCAAGGGATTCTGGGTAAAGGAACGTTGGAGGATCCACACAAGCCATACCTCTTTGGAAGCCCTTGGGTCTCTACTTTTCAGAAATGTGTGGGTTTGGTAGGTTTCCCTAGATGGCCATCTAGCACGGGGCCAAAAACTCAGGTAACACCTCTTGCAAAAGCTGGTGGACTTGACATTGTCACCATTGTCTAATCCACCAGCTTTTGCAAGAGGGGTTACCTGGGTTTTTGGCCCCGTGCTAGACGGCCATCTAGGGAAACCTACCAAACCCACACATTTCTGAAAAGTAGGTACCCGGGGGCTTCCAAGGACGTATGGCTTGCGTGGATCCTCCAACGTTCCTTTACCCAGAATCCCTTGTAAACCTCAATTTTAGCTGAAAAAAATCTGTTTTTTCACACTTTTTTGTGTGGGAAAGCATGGCATCACTGGGCTCACACAAATTACCTCCCACCCAGCATTCCCCCAGGTCTCCCGATAAAAATGGTACCTCACTTGCGTGGGTAGGCATAGTGGCTGCTACAGGAAAAGGGCAAATTCGTACTGTGGAGACCAAAAAATTACCTTTAGCAAAACAATCTTATTTTTTGAGGGGGTCACCTGAGCTTTTGGCCCGGGGCTTGGCGGGCATCTTTGGAAACTACCAAACCCAAACAGTTCTGAAAACTAGACACCCGGGGGAGTCCAGGGAGGTATGGCATGCGTGGGTCCCCCAATGTTTTCCTACCCAGAAATCCCTGCAAACCCTAAATATAGGTTAAAAAACCCACTTTTCCATAAATTTTTGGGTGGGATCTCGCTGCCGGCACAAATGTCCTACCACCCAGCGTTCCCCTTCTTCTCCCGAGTAAAATGATACCTCACTTGTGTGGGTGGGCCAAAGGCCTGTGACTAAGGTAGGGGGACTTAATTTGTCAAACTTAAATACTACTTTTTTAAAAATTCATTTTTAGCCTGTTCTGCTTTGGGGCACCCACACAAGTGAGGTATCCTTTTACTCGGGAGAACAAGGGGAACGCTGGGTGGTAGGACATTTGTGTCGGCACGGAGATCCCACGCAAAAAAGTTTGGAAAAGTGATATTTTTACCTAATGTTAAGGTTTGCAAGGAATTCTGGGTAGGAAAACATTGGGGGACCCACGCATGCCATACCTCCCTGGACTCCCCCGGGTGTCTAGTTTTCAGAACTGTTCGGGTTTGGTAGTTTCCAAAGATGGCCACCGAGCCCCGGGCCAAAAACTCAGGTGCCCCCCCCCCAAAATCAAGGTTATGTAGCTAAAGGGTATTTTAAATTCACCACCGTACGATTTGGACCTTTTCCTGTTGTAGCCACTATGCCTACCCATGCAAGTGAGGTACCATTTTTATCGGGAAACCTTGGGGAACGCTGGGTGGGAGGAAATTTGTGTGAGCCCAGTAATGCCACGCTTTCCCACACAAAAATGTGTGAAAAATCTGTTTTTTTTGTTGCTATAATCGAGATTTGCAAGGGATTCTGGGTAAAGGAACGTTGGAGGATCCACGCAAGCCATACCTCCTTGGAAGCCCCCGGGTGTCTACTTTTCAGAAATGTGTGGGTTTGGTAGGTTTCCCTAGATGGCCGTCTAGCACGGGGCCAAAAACCCAGGTAACACCTCTTGCAAAAGCTGGTGGACTTGACATTGTCACCATTGTCTAATCCACCAGCTTTTGCAAGAGGGGTTACCTGGGTTTTTGGCCCCGTGCTAGACGGCCATCTAGGGAAACCTACCAAACCCACACATTTCTGAAAAGTAGGTACCCGGGGGCTTCCAAGGACGTATGGCTTGCGTGGATCCTCCAACGTTCCTTTACCCAGAATCCCTTGTAAACCTCAATTTTAGCTGAAAAAAATCTGTTTTTTCACACTTTTTTGTGTGGGAAAGCATGGCATCACTGGGCTCACACAAATTACCTCCCACCCAGCATTCCCCCAGGTCTCCCGATAAAAATGGTACCTCACTTGCGTGGGTAGGCATAGTGGCTGCTACAGGAAAAGGGCAAATTCGTACTGTGGAGACCAAAAAATTACCTTTAGCAAAACAATCTTATTTTTTGAGGGGGTCACCTGAGCTTTTGGCCCGGGGCTTGGCGGGCATCTTTGGAAACTACCAAACCCAAACAGTTCTGAAAACTAGACACCCGGGGGAGTCCAGGGAGGTATGGCATGCGTGGGTCCCCCAATGTTTTCCTACCCAGAAATCCCTGCAAACCCTAAATATAGGTTAAAAAACCCACTTTTCCATAAATTTTTGGGTGGGATCTCGCTGCCGGCACAAATGTCCTACCACCCAGCGTTCCCCTTCTTCTCCCGAGTAAAATGATACCTCACTTGTGTGGGTGGGCCAAAGGCCTGTGACTAAGGTAGGGGGACTTAATTTGTCAAACTTAAATACTACTTTTTTAAAAATTCATTTTTAGCCTGTTCTGCTTTGGGGCACCCACACAAGTGAGGTATCCTTTTACTCGGGAGAACAAGGGGAACGCTGGGTGGTAGGACATTTGTGTCGGCACGGAGATCCCACGCAAAAAAGTTTGGAAAAGTGATATTTTTACCTAATGTTAAGGTTTGCAAGGAATTCTGGGTAGGAAAACATTGGGGGACCCACGCATGCCATACCTCCCTGGACTCCCCCTGGTGTCTAGTTTTCAGAACTGTTCGGGTTTGGTAGTTTCCAAAGATGGCCACCGAGCCCCGGGCCAAAAACTCAGGTGCCCCCCCCCCCAAAATCAAGGTTATGTAGCTAAAGGGTATTTTAAATTCACCACCGTACGATTTGGACCTTTTCCTGTTGTAGCCACTATGCCTACCCATGCAAGTGAGGTACCATTTTTATCGGGAAACCTTGGGGAACGCTGGGTGGGAGGAAATTTGTGTGAGCCCAGTAATGCCACGCTTTCCCACACAAAAATGTGTGAAAAATCTGTTTTTTTTTAGCTATAATCGAGATTTGCAAGGGATTCTGGGTAAAGGAACGTTGGAGGATCCACACAAGCCATACCTCTTTGGAAGCCCTTGGGTCTCTACTTTTCAGAAATGTGTGGGTTTGGTAGGTTTCCCTAGATGGCCATCTAGCACGGGGCCAAAAACTCAGGTAACACCTCTTGCAAAAGCTGGTGGACTTGACATTGTCACCATTGTCTAATCCACCAGCTTTTGCAAGAGGGGTTACCTGAGTTTTTCGCCCCGTGCTAGACGGCCATCTAGGGAAACCTACCAAACCCACACATTTCTGAAAAGTAGACACCCGGGGGCTTCCAAGGACGTATGGCTTGCGTGGATCCTCCAACGTTCCTTTACCCAGAATCCCTTGTAAACCTCAATTTTAGCTGAAAAAAATCAGTTTTTTCACACTTTTTTGTGTGGGAAAGCGTGGCATCACGCTGGGTGGTAGGACATTTTTGCCGGCACGGAGATCCCACGCAAAAAAGTTTGGAAAAGTGATATTTTTACCTAATTTTAAGGTTTGCAAGGAATTCTGGGTAGGAAAACATTGGGGGACCCACGCATGCCATACCTCCCTGGACTCCCCCGGGTGTCTAGTTTTCAGAACTGTTCGGGTTTGGTAGTTTCCAAAGATGGCTACCAAGCCCCGGGCAAAAAACTCAGGTGCCCCCCCCCAAAAATTCAAGGTAGTTTTGCAATAGGGTATTGTAAATTCACCACCGTACGATTTGAACCGTTTCCTGTTGCAGCCACTATGCCTACACACGCAAGTGAGGTACCATTTTTTTGGAGAGACCTGGGGGAACGCTGGGTGTGAGGAAATTTGTTGATCCACGCAGATTCCAGAACTTTCCTCCACAGAAATATGAGGAAAAATGTGTTTTTTTTGTCAAATTCTTAGCTTTGCAAGGGATTCTGGGTAACAAAACCTGGGGGTAGGCAGACGAGTCACCCCATCCTGAATTGCCCTGGGTGTCTAGTTTTAGAAAATGTATAGGTTTGCTAGGTTTCCCTAGGTGCTGGCAGAGCTAGGGCTCAGAAACAAAAGGTAGTCTCTTTGTCCAAAAAGCGCAAGATTTCACTGGGAAATTGAGGTGCGACCACGTTGCGTTTTGCGCTGTTTTATGTCGCAGCCACTATGCCTACCCACGCAAGTGAGGTACCATTTTTTTCGGGAGACCTAGGGGAACGCTGGGAGAGTGGAAATTTGTTGATCCACGCAGATTCCAGAACTTTCCACCACAGAAATGTGAGGAAAATGTGTTTTTTTTGTCAAATTCTTAGCTTTGCAAGGGATTCTGGGTAACAAAACCTGGGGGTAGGAAGACAAGTCACCCCATCCTGAATTTCCCTGGGAGTCTAGTTTTCAAAAATGTATAGCTTTGCTAGGTTTCCCTAGGTGCTGGCAGAGCTAGGGCTCAGAAACAAAAGGTAGTCTCTTTGTCCAAAAAGCGCAAGATTTCACTGGGAAATTGAGGTGCGACCACGTTGCGTTTTGCGCTGTTTCATGTCACAGCCACTATGCCTACCCACGCAAGTGAGGTACCATTTTTTCGGGAGACCTGGGGGAACGCTGGGTGGGTGGAAATTTGTTGATCCACACAGATTCCAGAACTTTCCACCACAGAAATGTGAGGAAAATGTGTTTTGTTTGTCAAATTCTTAGCTGTGCAAGGGATTCTGGGTAACAAACCCTGGTGGCAGGCAGTCGAGTCACCCCATCCTGAATTCCCCTGGGTGTCTAGTTTTCAAAAATGTATAGGTTTGCTAGGTTTCCCTAGGTGCTGACAGAGCTTGGGCTCAAAAACAAAAGGTAGTCTCTTTGTCCAAAAAGCACAAGATTTCACTGGGAAATTGAGGTGCGACCACATTACGTTTTGCGCTGTTTCATGTCGCAGCCACTATGCCTACCCACGCAAGTGAGGTACCATTTTTTTCGGGAGACCTGGGGGAACGCTGGGTGGGTGGAAATTCGTTGATCCACGCAGATTCCAGAACTTTCCACCACAGAAATGTGAGAAAAATGTGTTTTTTTTGTCAAATTCTTAGCTTTGCAAGGGATTCTGGGTAACAAAACCTGGGGGTAGGCAGACGAGTCACCCCGTCCTGAATTTCCCTGGGTGTCTAGTTTTCAAAAATGTATAGGTTTCTAGGTTTCCCTAGGTGCTGGCAGAGCTAGGGCTCAAAAACAAAAGGTAGTCTCTTTGTCCAAAAAGCGCAAGATTTCACTGGGAAATTGAGGTGCGACCACGTTGCGTTTTGCGCTGTTTCATGTCGCAGCCACTATGCCTACCCACGCAAGTGAGGTACCATTGTTTTTGGGAGAACTGGGGGAACGCTGGGTGGGTGGAAATTTGTTGATCCACACAGATTCCAGAACATTCCACCACAGAAATGTGAGGAAAATGTGTTTTTTTTGTCAAATTCTTAGCTTTGCAAGGGATTCTGGGTAACAAACCCTGGTGGTAGGCAGTCGAGTCACCCCATACTGAATTCCCCTGGGTGTCAAGTTTTCAAAAATGTATAGGTTTGCTAGGTTTCCCTAGGTGCTGGCAGAGCTAGGGCTCAAAAACAAAAGGTAGTCTCTTTGTCCAAAAAGCGCAAGATTTCACTGGGAAATTGAGGTGCGACCACGTTGCGTTTTGCGCTGTTTCATGTCGCAGCCACTATGCCTACCCACGCAAGTGAGGTACCATTTTTTTTGGGAGAACTGGGGGAACGCTGGGTGGGTGGAAATTTGTTGATCCACACAGATTCCAGAACTTTCCACCACAGAAATGTGAGGAAAATGTGTTTTTTTTACAAATTGTTAGCTTTGCAAAGGATTCTGGGTAACAAAACCTGGTGGTAGGCAGTCGAGTCACCCCATCCTGAATTCCCCTGGGTGTCTAGTTTTCAAAAATGTATAGGTTTGCTAGGTTTCCCTAGGTGCTGGCAGAGCTAGGGATCAAAAACAAAAGGTAGTCTCTTTGTCCAAAAAGCGCAAGATTTCACTGGGAAATTGAGGTGCGACCACGTTGCGTTTTGCGCTGTTTCATGTTGCAGACACTATGCCTACCCACGCAAGTGAGGTACCATTTTTTTCGGGAGACCTGGGGGAACGCTGGGTGGGTGGAAATTTGTTGATCCACGCAGATTCCAGAACTTTCCACCACAGAAATGTGAGGGAAATGTGTTTTTTTTGTCAAATTCTTAGCTTTGCAAGGGATTCTGGGTAACAAAACCTGGGGGTAGGCAGACAAGTCACCCCATCCTGAATTTCCCTGGGTGTCGAGTATTCAAAAATGTATAGGTTTACTAGGTTTCCCTAGGTGCTGGCAGAGCTAGGGCTCATAAACAAAAGGTAGTCTCTTTGACCAAAAAGCGCAAGATTTCACTGGGAAATTGAGGTGCGACCACATTGCGTTTTGCGCTGTTTCATGTCGCAGCCACTATGCCTACCCACGCAAGTGAGGTACCATTTTTTTGGGGAGACCTGGGGGAACGCTGGGTGGGTGGAAATTTGTTAATCCACGCAGATTCCAGAACTTTCCACCACAGAAATGTGAGGAAAATGTGTTTTTTTGTCAACTCTTTGGCTTTGCAAGTGATTCTGGGTAACAAAACCTGGGGGTAGGCAGACGAGTCACCTCATCCTGAATTTCCCTGGGTGTCTAGTTTTCAAAAATGTATAGGTTTGCTAGGTTTCCCTAGGTGCTGACAGAGCTAGGGCTCAAAAACAAAAGGTAGTCTCTTTGTCCAAAAAGCGCAAAATTTCACTGGGAAATTGAGGTGCGACCATGTTGCGTTTTGTGCTGTTTCATGTCGCAGCCACTATGCCTAACAACGCAAGTGAGGTACCATTTTTTTCTGGAGACCTGGGGGAACGCTGGGTGGGTGGAAAGTTGTTGATACACGCAGATTCCAGAACTTTCCACCACAGAAATGTGAGGAAAATGTGTTTTTTTTTACAAATTGTTAGCTTTGCAAGGGATTCTGGGTAACAAAACCTGGTGGTAGGTAGTCAAGTCACCCCATCCTGAATTTCCCTGGGTGTTTACTTTTCAAAAATGTATAGGTTTGCTAGGTTTCCCAAGGTGCTGACAGAGCTTGGGCTCAAAAACAAAAGGTAGTCTCTTTGTCCAAAAAGCACAAGATTTCACTGGGAAATTGAGGTTTGACCACGTTGCGTTTTGCGCTGTTTCGTGTCGCAGCCACTATGCCTACCCACGCAAGTGAGGTACCATTTTTTTCAAGAGACCTGGTGGAACGCTGGGTGGGTGGAAATTTGTTGATCCACGCAGATTCCAGAACTTTCCACCACAGAAATGTGAGGAAAATGTTTTTTTTTTTGTCAAATTCTTAGCTTTGCAAGGGATTCTGGGTAACAAAACCTGGTGGTAGGCAGTCGAGTCACCCCATCCTGAATTCCCCTGTGTGTCTACTTTTCAAAAATGTATAGGATTGCTAGGTTTCCCTAGGTGCTGGCAGAGCTAGGGCTCAAAAACTAAAGGTAGTCTCTTTGTCCAAAGAGCGCAAGATTTCACTGGGAAATTGAGGTTTGACCACGTTGCGTTTTGCGCTGTTTCGTGTCGCAGCCACTATGCCTACCCACGCAAGTGAGGTACCATTGTTTTCAGGAGACCTGGGGAAACGCTGGGTGGGTGGAAATTTGTTGATCCACGCAGATTCCAGAACTTTCCACCACAGAAATGTGAGGAAAATGTGTTTTATTTTACAATTTCTTAGATTTGCAAGGGATTCTGGGTAAGAAAACCTGGTGGTAGGCAGTCGAGTCACCCCATCCTGAATTCCTCTGGGTGTCTACTGTTCATAAATGTATAGGTTTGCTAGGTTTCCCTAGGTGCCGGCAGAGCTAGGGTGCAAAAACTACAGGTAGGCACTTTGCCAAAAAAGGGTCAATTTGTAACTGCAAAATTTAGGTGTGACCACGTTGCATTTTGCGCCGTTTCCTGTCGCAGGCACAAGGCCGACCCACACAAGTGAGGTACCGTTTTTATCGGGAGACTTGGGGTAATTCAGATTTGTAAATCAACTGTTATTACCAATTGAGCTTTCATGCATTTCTCCCTTTCAATGAAAGACATTGTGTAAAAAAAAATCTTTTTGAAAAATGACCAATAATTCTCATGCTAGTATGAGTATTCCCAATTTTGAAAATGTGCAATTATATACTGTTTCTGAACTCTATAATTAGTACCCACTTCAGAAATACATAGGTGTCTTTCATACAGATTTTTCCATGTATACATTTTCCAAGACAAAGTGCTCTATACCCAGTAAATGAAAAAATACCATTGCAAGTTGCTGCTCAGTTTTTGGATCTGGGTTCGTCGGGTTCTTGGTGAAACTACAAGTCCTATATATCCCCACAACCAGGAAGGTCTAACGGATGTAACGGTGTATTTCTTTCCAAGAGCTGTCTAAATTAGAAAAAGTTATAGGTGAAAACGTTGAGACAAAAGGCTGTTTTTTTCAACAAATTTTCTATAAAGATCCCTTCATGGATTTAGACAAATGACCCCTTCCTGAATTCAGAATTTTGTCTACTTGTCGAAAATGTACAGCTTTCCAGGATCCATTATTGCTTTCAAACTCATGTCTACCATTAACTGGAAGGAGGTGGAAAGATCTAAAAATAGCAAAAATAGGCTATGTCCCAGAAAAATGCCAAAACTGTGTGAAAAATGTCGGTTCTCTGACAAAAGACTGTCATTCCCTAGAAGCTGAGAAAATGGAGATTTCAGCCCCACAAACCCTTTTTTGATAACATTTTCAGGGAAAAACCCAGAGGCTTTAATTTGCAGCCCGTTTTTCTGAAAAAAACAAAAAACTCACTATATTCTGGTTAATTTCTGGGGCCCCTCCAAGGGAATCCACAAACCCTGGGCGCCTTTAGAATCCAGATAATGTTGGAAGAAAAGGACGCAAATTTGGCGTGGATACCTTATGTGGTCAAAAAGTTACAAGGGCCTAAGCGCGCACTACCCCAAAACGCCAAAAAAAGGCTTAGCACAGGAGGGGAAAAGGCCTAGCAGCGAAGGGGATTCGAGCAATGCTGTGCTCCATTCTGCAAGAGGTGTTCAATTTTTTTTTTCACAACCGTGAGAGGTGTTCAATTTTACAAGGAGTTGCTTTAGTGCTTCTAGATTTAATGTGTTTAGGTTGCATCCGAGGATGAGCCTTAAGAGTGTTATGTGAGGAGTTATAGTGCTTCTAGATTTAATGTGTTTGAGGTTGCATCCGAGGATGAGCCTTAAAAGCTTAGTGCTTTGCTGAACCACATTAGTGCTCTACTATGTTAGAGGTGTTCATTTTGTTCAAGGTTAAAAGAGCTGCATGTTGCTCTATTTTAGGATCTGAACCACTTTTGTGCTCTGATATTTTAGAGGTGTTCAAATTATTTGATGTTTTAAAGAGAGGATGTTTGTTTTATTTTCGGATGTGAACCACATTTGTGCTCTGATATTTTAGAGGTGTTCCCATCGTTTGATGTTTAAAGAGTCACAGGTTGCTTATTTATTGAACCACGTAAGTGCTCTAATATTTTAGAGGTGTTCAAATTGTTTGATGTTTTAAGGAGAGGAAGGTTGTTCATTGATATGAATCAGTTAAATTATCTAAAGTGTAGAGAAGTTCCTATTTTATGTATCAAATCCATCTTTTCCATTCTTGTGGATTTGTGTTACAGATGTATTTAATTTGATCTGAAGTTAATTTATCAAATCCATCTTTTTCCATTCTTGTGGATTTGTGTTACAGATGTATTTAATTTATCAAATCCATTCTTTTCCATTCTTGTGGATTTGTACCTTGTGGGTGACTGTATTTTCTTTCGTACTTTCACCGTTTGATGTTTTATCTCTTTCTTTTACTTTACCAGTATTTTTACTGTGTATATGCTGTATGTTCTATTATCAATTTTTCTTCTCTCTTTTGTTTTCTTATCTTGTTTTATTTTGTCACGGGGGGAGATGTGTTGCATCCTGCTTTCATTTTTTCTCTGTCCTTCTTTAGTGTTTGTCATTACTTGCTCAGCAGGCGTCTATGATGTCACATAGTGTTCCACTTGTATATGCTTGAAAGCAGGGACAGTTACATCTGAGGCTGAGCTGGAGTCCATCTGCTCCTGGTGGGGTTTCTATTACTGGATCTATTTTATTCTATTGTATCTACCTGACCAGAATCTTATCTTCAATAAACATAATCTGTTTCATATACTGGACTTAAAGACTTCAATTTGTTACAACAATGGTAACAAGTGGAACAAACGCAAAGCGGCATTGTGCCAGTAGAGGGGTGAGGTTGTTGACAGAAATTCGATTGTTGGTGGCTGGGTTGTGCTGCATGTGGGTCTCAATGGTTTCATGTTACAGAGTGATGAAGAGTTGGGCAGCGATAGGAAAGGAGTCAGGTGTGATCTCATTGAGTGCGGGGGAGGTGATGCCTGCTCTCCCAGTCTCAACAGCTTCTTTTCTCAAGATGGGTCCAAAAATAATTGCTCGACTTGACTTCATAGACCTCCCCGTTATTTGAAGGATTATGATTCAAACTGTTTAAAGGTGATTTACACATTGTGCAGGCCATTTTGTTTTCCTGTGTTTATGTTTTCACATACAGGTGGATATTTCTACTTTTTTAATTTAGCTTTTTTTTTTTTACTTCACTGCTCTTTTCTTTTCTTACCTTTTCAAGTTCATTTGACTTGATTCTGGTTTTGGGTAGAAGGGAGTGGCATGTGTAGTAATGGTGCTTTAGAATGTTAGGAATGTTTACTATATCATGCCTTGACGTTTATGTGGAATCTTCATGTGTATATACAATTAAGATTTTCCTGCCTTTAATACCCGCTCCGAAGGTGTCTCTTCAACAGTACACCAGCAAAGCCTATCCGGATACGGCTTCCTCAATAGTGACTTTGATCATAGCAACAACTGGGATTTGAAAGACTGAACTTTGAGGCTCTATGGCTCAAATCACCACTATTCTGTATATCGAAATTCTGCTGTAGGAACTATGTGGATCTAACCAGTTCCCTTTCTCACTGGCAGAGCTGAACACATTCCAGATTGTGGTTGGCACTGGCAGCGAAGAGGTGAAAGGTGGGATGTGTATATGACTGAAAGCACACAGAGGCATCTTTGGTTTGTAGTCACACAGCTTGTCTCACCACATGGAGTGTCTCTTGGATATTCTGCAGTATCTCATGAGTGATGACTCCTTTATACTACACAGAACACAAGACTACTTTTTCACCATGGTCTTATATCAACTTAAAATACATGCAGTTTTCCATTTACATGGATTTTGCTTTAAAGGTAACATTCTACAGGAAATAAGACACACAAAATGTTCACTTTAGTAACTTATTCACTATGGTAAGCATTCAATGTATCAATTGCACTATTCCTTTATCTTGTTAAACCCAGAAAATCGTAATGAGACTGGTCTTGTTCCCATGTCCTATAGCAGTTGTTAATGCTCCACAACTTGAAACCTTGGTTCACACAGGATGTGACTATAACACTGCAATGGTCCAAGAGACAGATGTTACAGAACAACGTTGACGTTGTGACAGATTCCCAATATGTATATGCAGAGTACAGTAGAAGAACACAGCGGGAGTCCCATAAGTCAACTAAATTATATCTAACATTGCCTAGCCCGATGCTTTGACTAACCTGAGGCCTCTGAAGACAGACTTGGAAGAGGTCGAAAAATTCCAAGGTAGAAAGTACATTTTTTCAGGTGACACTGCAGAAGGAATTTCATGACATACTGCAAACAGAAAACTCATTGCAAGCTGTTCTCAATTTCTGGTTTAAAGATAATGTTGACTTGGGAGCCAGGAACACAGGATAGGAGCTGAGCCCAAACAGAGAAACGCAGGTGTAGAACAGTACATAAGCAGAGGCTTCCTCTCACAAACAAGGAGGAAAGCCAAACACATGGCCACTTCATGGGCGTGGCCTTTATAGACTGTGGAATCCCTGAATCCTGTAGTAGATCCTCAGATCTGGGGATTCTCGAATCCTGTGGTAGATCCTCAAATCACAGATTACTCAAACCCTGTAGTATATCCTCAAATTGTGCTGTGGCCAGTCACTCAGAGTTGGCATACTGTCAAAGGCTTTTGGGGTGATGCATGGGGACAGAGAAAACAAATGGGCAGCACACATGTTACTGCCACAGTTCTGCACTGTATGAGTCCTGTAACGCAGCATGGATGATATCTTAATTGACAATGTCCTGAACAAGGAGCTTATGGAATGGGCAAAAATGCCCAGGACCAGAGGTCTGTACACTTGTGGCAAGTAATAACAGAGGTAATGCACAGCATAATATTTTTTTGCAATCTGTAGCATTACTAACCAGGAGTTATCATCGCACCCCATCTCCGAGATGTCATCAACTGTTCCTTCAACTCCGCTACCTTCCCAGAAAGCTGGAAACATGCCGAGCTCAGCGCCCTTCTGAAGAAACCCACAGCAGACCCGTCTGAACTTAAGAACTACCGCCCCATCTCACTCCTCCCATTCCCTGCCAAAGTCATTGAGAAAGCCGTTAACACTCAGCTCGCCGCCTTCCTTGAATTCAACAACTCCCTCGACCCCTCACAGTCCGGTTTCCGAGCCAAACACAGCACCGAAACCGCCCTCATCGTAGCTACAGACAACATCCGAACGCTACTGGACAACGGAGAAACAGTTGCCCTCATCCTACTTGACCTCTCCGCCGCCTTCGACACAGTCTGTCATAGCACCCTCATACAACGCCTCAGCAACGTCGGAATACAAGGAAAAGCTCTGGACTGGATCATCTCGTTCCTCGCCGGGAGAACCCAGAGAGTCCGCCTCCCCCCATTCAAATCTAAGGCCACCGAAGTCATCTGCGGCGTACCACAAGGATCTTCACTCAGTCCCACCCTCTTCAACGTTTACATGAGTCCCCTCGCATCCATCGCTCGACAACACAACCTCAACATCATCTCCTACGCAGACGACACCCAGCTGATCCTCTCCCTCACCAAAGACCCTAACACCGCCAAAACCAAACTACACGAAGGAATGGAAGAAGTAGCCGAATGGATGAAGAACAGCCGTTTAAAACTAAACTCGGACAAAACGGAAGTCCTCATTTTAGGATCATCCCCCTCTGCCTGGGACGATTCATGGTGGCCACCGGCCCTGGGTACAGCACCCAGACCTACAGATCACGCACGTAATCTGGGCTTCATCCTAGACTCCTCCCTCTCGGTGACCAGACAAGTCAACGCCGTCTCAGCTTCATGCTTCAACATCCTCCGCATGCTCAAAGAAATCTTCCATTGGATCCCCACCGAAACAAGAAAGACAGTCACCCACGCACTGGTCACTAGCCGACTGGATTATGGAAATACACTCTACGCAGGAACCACAGCCAAACTACAGAAAAAACTCCAACGCATCCAAAACGCCTCAGCCAGACTCATACTGGACATCCCCCGTCAAGCCCACATTTCCGGCCACCTGAAAGACCTCCACTGGCTCCCCGTCAACAAGAGAATAACGTTCCGTCTCCTCACCCACGCACACAAGGCCCTCTATGACCTAGGTCCTGAATGCCTCAACACACGTTTGTCCTTCTACACACCCACCCGCCAACTACGATCATCCAACCAAGCCCTCGCCGCAGTTCCGCGCATCCATAGATCCACCATGGGAGGAAGATCCTTCTCCTACTTAGCGGCCAAAACCTGGAATTCTCTCCCCACTCACCTCCGCCTTACACAGAACCACTTCTCCTTCAGAAAGCAGCTTAAAACCTGGCTATTCGATAAATAATGCACACACCCTCCCTCAAGCGCCTTGAGACCCTCTGGGTGAGTAGCGCGCTATACAAATTCTTGAACTTGAACTTGAACTTGAGTTTGGTAACATTTTGTATACATTGTATACATTTGGTATACATTGAAGTACACTTGTTTAAAATGCAAAGGATCCAATGTTGAATCTTCTTTTGCTGGATCCTACACTATGAGGGATGCTTATTTGATGTGATGAAATAGATGGTGTATCACAATGCCTGAGGTTGCGTAGTTTTGCCTTTGTTCAGTTTCAGACACCAATAATATTGGTGTGCACACACAGTGGTATGTACAAAGAATTGTTATAAGACTGCTCAGGACACAAATTAGCTTCATTGGGGCTTATTTACAAGCTGTGCATCACTTTTTTTGACACACCAGCGGCACACCCTACTGCCTCATATTTACAAGGACACGTAAAGCCACCCAGCATGGCTTTTCGTATTCTTGTAAATATGGCCCCTTCTCACCCAACAGTTTGAGTGAAAGGGGGGCGTGACATGGGCATTGCTGTGGGTATTCCCATGCAACACCCATGCATTCTGCCAAATTTCCAGATATTCAAGAAATCATGAACCTGGAAATATGTCAGAATGCTACACCACCCCAGGGGAGGCGTAGCGAGGCGCAACGAGGAGAAATGTTTACAAAAAATATTGAATTATGGGCTGCTGTTATTATGCAACCTAAATTACAGGTGGACTGGAACAATTGTTATCGTGTGGGTGCTGGCCAGTAACATCACCCCACTAACAGGGGCAGCCGGCATGGCTCGTAGGTGGTGGAGTGGGCAGGAGGGGTCGCAAGGGGATCGCGTACGGGTAAATGATTGAAAAAATAAAAAATAAACTTATTTTGCCACCAGCCGGGTCCCGCATCTGCTCCTGCTCTCTTCGAGCACAGTGAGGAACAGGAAGCAGGCCCCACTAACCAATCAAAACGCTGCAATGCAGCGAAGTGATTGGTTTTGAGCTTCCTGGTTTGACGCTCAACCAGGGAATGGGGGCCTAGGCTTTTTCTCCGTACAGGTAGCAATG
Source organism: Lissotriton helveticus (assembly GCF_964261635.1). NCBI lineage: Eukaryota > Metazoa > Chordata > Amphibia > Caudata > Salamandridae > Lissotriton > Lissotriton helveticus. Next base: position 888,990,235 of record NC_136067.1, on the reverse strand, counting down.
CAGCCTGCATGTAGAAGGGGAAAATGCGCATGACAGGTTTCGGCGGCGCGAGAAGGCCGACCAAACAGTCACTGCACACTTGAGTGGGCAAACTACTCCGACCCTTCCACTCACCCGCCTGCAAAGCAGCAGGAAGCAGCCTAAAATGATAATAATGTAAAGTTATTATCATTTTAGGTTTCTGCTTCCCACTGCTTAAAAGCCGTGGGGCGGCACTCCTCTGCCATAGCATGGGAGTGGCCCCCTACTCACTAAAGGCAGAGCGGGTATTGGCAGAATGTGTTTGAAGACACAACAAGAGCAACAACAAGGAAAACATGTTAATGGCCTTTTTATTGTTCATCTGTTTTTATATTGATAAAAGAATATTGTCAATCTGATAAGTTTACACAATCCCAAAATTGCCGATAGTGCAATCACCTATTTCCCACTCGATTGTACTACCGCCAATTTTGGGATTGTGTAAATTTATCAGATTAACCGATAAATATTCTGTGAAAAGGTGTTGGCAATTGTAACCATGAAGACTATCTAATTTGTTGTATATGTTCTTACATCTGGCTACATTGTATTGTTTTCTTGATTTTGTACCCTTTATAAATTAACGATATTCTTTTATCAATATAAAAACAGATTTTGGTATACTTACACCCGTGTTGCTCTTCATCTCTGTATCTCTATGTATATGTTTGATTCTTTGATAAAAATCAGCTGAACTGTCTTTGGAATACTCCAACTCCAAGCGACTTTTATAGAGCTTACTTAAATTATTTTTTTCTAATTGATATTATTTCACATTTGAATTATTCCCTTGTAGGCACACTTACCTTCTTATCTCAATGCACAAAGAGTAATGTTTAATTTGACAAGAGTACAGATTTGCCAAGATCTAGCTGGTTGCAAACTCACCACAGTCTGCCAGCACAGGCACCTATGACCAATTGGTTCTGTATATCGATCATTTCCTCACTCCACTAAAAGGAACGGTTAATATATACGTCTTCTTTATTACAAACTGTATAAAGATCAGTATACACAACATTTAGTGCAATAAATACAATCAAAATTAAAACTCTGGTCTAAAATACAAACACTAAAAACAATGTTAATCAACAGCCATTCATATCATTACTTTACAAAGGCAGACTAGGATTGAGTCAAAAATGTAAATATTATGACACCGAATTATTTTTTGTACCTTCAAAGCAACTTCTAATTGCACATTTCAAGGATCGGACGATATAGAGTTATTATATTCTTTTTAACTCATAATTCTCAGGCTTTACAATGCTGGACAGATGCCAATAATAAAGGGAAAAAAACGCTGTAATTTCCCACAGCCTACAAATTATGGGCCATATTGTTGAGCAAGGGCGATACATTATCGCCGCTTTTATCGGTAGGAAACTACCGATAAAGCGGCGATAATGGGCTTGATAAAATGCCCTTGTGAATTCCCATAGCAGCCCAGGTTAACACTACTTAAAAAACTGTGAGGCAATAGTATGTCTCTTTCTTTTCTTTTTGCCCAGGCATTCCATAAATGAGTTTGCGAAAGACGCCCTAAAAAAAGAGTATTGCCGAAAACAGTCGCTTTGAATACAAAGGTAACCTTTGGATGATACCGCCCGAATGCTCATAAATTATTTGGGAATAGGAGAAGTTGAAACCCTTTTTTTTTGCTTTTTAATCTGTAGGTACCCAGCCTTGCCCTGAGGAAGAACCCGATAAATTAAGAACGGGTTTGGAAACGCGTCGGCTTTTCCAAGGATACTTATACCTTAAACTCACTAAGGGCCAAAAACTGAACAAAAGTCCACTTTCTGTGGACCTAATTGAACTTATAAATATTACAAGCCCACTGTGAGAGTAGTCCTGGAGCATGAAAGGAAACTAAAACGTCAGGACTAGAGTTTGAACAGTTTCTGGTGTACCGGCTTCATGCTTATGTATTAAAATGTATTGAATGTTTTGATTTTTGTACATGCACACAATTGATTTTAGTTTGTATTAATTGATTTGCATAAGAATTGTTGATTTAGTTGAATCATGTTTGGATGTGTCAAAACCTTAGACATCTATATTGAGATATGGTAACTTTACAAAACATGATAAATGTATGTGTGAATAAAATACAGGAGCTTCCGAATTATTAAAATGAAGCCCCCAGTCTGCTTCTAAATAAAGAGCAGCCTTATCGAAATTCGAGTCCAGGCATTTCTGGTTTATTATATTTGAGTGTCCTGCCTGGTCCCGTAGGACAAAACCCCTCTAGTGTATAAAGGGAATTCACAAGGGCATATTATCGAGCCCATTATCGCCGCTTTATCGGCAGTTTTCTCCCGATAAAAGCGGCGATAATGTATAGCCCTTGCTTGACAATATGGCCCAAAATCTCTCTCCCTAACATTCCATTTACATGTTACCGCACATATATTGACATTTTGCATTATAAACCACAAATTGTTTGCGTGTTACCTAGGTCTCTGAGATATTCCTGTACTACTGGGTTAGAAGCACAGTAGCGATGAACCAACATTCAATCTTCTAACCAATACACAACCTACTTTAAAACTGTTTGATTTAGGGTTAACGTCGAATTTGGAGGGAAGCCAGCAGTGCCTTAAATCAACCCTGCCAAACATATGGTTATCCTGCTTTATTTAGAGTTGGGAACAGTGTTGAGTTTTCACTGACAGAGCCTCCACTGGCCCTGCTGGAATAAACTTTTGCCCTGACGGTCTATCAGTACAAAGAGGCTGTTGTGGGGCGCCCATTACTAGTGTTTCCTAAAGGGGCTGCCAAATGCAGGGATATAACTCCCTGAGGGCTATTTGGTTTTAACATTAAAAAACTCCTGCTTTGGGAGTTTGTTTCTTGGAAAACAAAAGCTGCCGAGTTAAGCATCAAACATGGCTTCCACTCAGTAAAGTTTCATTGCCTTGAAAGAACCTGCCGCTGTCAGTCTGTCGCTGTCAGCCGACTGACTGACATGAGATCTTCCTTGCCTGGAAGGGGGGGGGGATCTCTAAATATGGCACTTGTGTGACTCACTTAGTCTGCTCATAGATATGCACTTTTAACCAAAAACATTCAAAGTTGTAAGACATCAGCACAGAATCAAGGCAGTGTGTGCTGCTCCTCATTTTACAGTCATTTCATTTTATAGTCCAGACTTTTAGCCTAATATTCTCTGACATTAGCGCTAAAAGGGACCTTATTGATAGTTCAATGACCATTAATAAAAACGTCAACCCGAGCTCAGAAACCATCCAAAACCGCCCTATCACATAGATGTTGATTCAAATACTTATCAAAGATGTTTTCATGATGCACAATTAGGTGGTCATTGTTTGCATCTTTCCTGTCTCTTTTTTGATAATCACTCCAACATATCCATTAGCCAGAGTCAAGTGCAGTTCAACTTTGGACATCATATTTAAAGACAGAAGAGGCAGCCTTTGACCAGAAGTGAATAATAATTTTTTAACTGCTGCCAACTCTCTTTTTGATCCTAACGCTCTATAAGATTTATTAATCAACTCAGGAGATTTCACAAATGTATCCAGGGAACCAGGGCATTACCTGGCTTACTCCCTCAATAGAACATTGATGTTCACCCTCTAATTGGATTCACTAATATTCCGATAAGGGGAGTATCGTCTTCTAGACTATGGCCCAGACGCCAGCGATTAAAACTGTGAGTAGGGTTCATTCTTATTGGCCTCAATTAGCCTGCCAAAATTGAGTTCCTAAGGTTCTATCTTGGCTTTGGTATAGTGTTTCTATTGGGCTGCTAGTTGCAAGAGACTGAGAGGATTCAACCAGAGGTACAATATTAACTAGTCACATACGTACTGCAATTTAGTCTTCAAAGACCTATTTATTTTATTGAACCTGGATTGTTACTTGGACGACTCTCCCCTCAACTACACTTAGAGAGGCTGTGTATAGCGGAGTCAGGAGTAATTGGAATAAACCAAAATTAATTTGGTTGGCTTGATTGATAATTTGCAAATTGTCTAGTTAAATACTGCACAGCCTCTTCCTTTGAGGGACACTCTCCCTATTTTTAGTGGTTATTGTTGACGCTCTCATTTTTTGTTCAAAATAGCAATTATTGTTGGTGTAAATAATGGATGGCTTGCTGCATGTGTCTCCTACAGAAAGTCTGGGTTCCTCAAAACCTTTACTGATAGGAACGCAACATGCACTTTTGGACGAGTACTTGTACAGGATTTTCAGGAAGGCAGACTTGGTGTTTGATTCTTGCTTATAAAGAATGATGTAGCATTTAGGAAAGAAAGTGCTGCATAAAATCCCAAAGCTGGATATCAGTATGACAATCATTTCGACTGCCGGCAAATATTTGCCAAATGTGGTCAGATAGACTGGGATGAAGGTGATCCAGGCTATAAAGTAAATAAGAAGGCCAAAGGTGATGAATTTGGCTTCATTGTAATTTTCTGGCAATTTTCTGCCCCTGAAGGCAAATATAAAGCAGATAAATGCTAGAAGAGCTATATAGCCGAGCATGACCCCAAAGGCTACATTCGAGCCTTCATCGCATTCCAGTATGACAGTTTTTGGCAGGGAATAGTTCTCAGTCACAAAGGGAGGGCGGAATAATAGCCAGCATGTGCAAACGATGACTTGGACCCCAGTACAGGTGGAAACTATGGTGAAAGGTTTGTAGAGGCACTTCAGAATGCTTTGCAGTTTGGGGTCAAAGCTGAAGGCCAGCAAGATCTTTAAGGATTTCAGTAAAATGCATGCAACACACAGTGTGAAGCTGAGGCCAAAGAACAGTTGCCTAGACTTGCACTGGAAGGTGGTTGGCTTTCCAACAAAAAAGAAAGTGCTCAGGAAGGAGAAGAAGAGGCAGAGTAGAATGACATAGCAAAGCAAGCCTCCAGAGGACTTCACAACAGGAGTGTTTAGGTTCCTTGTAAATATGATGCTTATTATAAAAGTCAGCATGACTCCAAGTAAGGTGAGGCCTAACAACACAACAGCGAGGCCATCGGTCCAGTCGAGGTACTCCGTCTTCTTTTTAAAACACATGCTGCTGTTCACAGGTGCCCAAAGGGATCTGTTACTACATGGCAGACAGAACCCCATATCTGAAACAACAGTAAAAATATAAACATTAGCAATTTTTGAACACAGGTATATTATCTGCATACAATGTACATGCACTTGGCATATTCTTGTCTTAGTAAGATCTATACAATATACAGTGGTGACTCAACACCCTGAGAACCAGACATGATTTGTGTCAGAATCTCATTAAGCACAGGAAGTGATCAGAATTTGTGTTACACTGTAGCATGCACTGGTACCCACAGTTGCTGCCTTCTTGAGAGAAGATCAATAAAAGTCTGCACAAAAATTGAGAGGAGCTTAAATTTGCACTGTTGCTGCTAAGATTGATTTATTAAGGCTAAAGCAGTAAAAAAATGTTTATTAATTTTCCAAGTATGAGATAGGTAGTAGGGAGTGTAATGACTTTAACCTGCTGTATCATTCAATTTGTCTTCATAACTGTGAATGTTGCAGGATTTAAACTACCAATTGTGGATAGAACACCAACATTACAAAGCACACTAGTTTTCTGGCTCACAGAGGCCCTTCCAGGAATGTAAAGAACATACTATAATATTAAGTGGATGAACCTAAGTGAATGCTAATTTGCCATAACGATATCTCTTTGAGTGATCAAATACACAGCTCTTTGCAAGTTGAGGTAATCAGACAACCTAATCTCCCTCCCCGAAACACTGGCACTGACCTTTCATATATTATCATAGATGACATTTGCAATGGCATCAGTAGAGACATCATGTATGCCATCCCTAGTGATATCAAGTATGACATCATAGATGTGAGTTCAACAGGAGTTTAATCAGTGACATGGCTGATGGCAAGGTTTGGATGAACTATTGTGCTCATTTCAACATTCGAACCAGCGGAGTGAACATCAAAAATAATAGCACTGATTTACACTTGTGACTGTATCTCCTTCTTCACAAAGTGGCATGTGGGTGCTCTTGCCTTTGTGGAAAACTAAGTTGGTCAACAAAGGCTGCTGAGGCTTCTGATAGTCTGTTTGGGTACCCCCACAGCAAAACAAATTGCTAGTGTAACTTTTACTTGCTTCTTATAGCACACTCTTTGCTGTGTCTAGGAGGCACGGAGTCATGAGTGGTCAAGCCAGAAACAAAGGAAGCCAGATTCATCGCGCTGGTTAGTATGGAACTACAAGCACATGCAGAGGAGGAATTCCCACATGTAACAAGCTAAGTATGGAGTAGCTACCAACTTCTGTGTTTGCTTGTGTGGGGAGGTATGGGTGTATTCTTATTTGTCATTAATGTCAGGAAGTGGCTGATAACTCTAACTATCCAATACATATAGGGGCATTCTTAGCATCATGCTGACTATCGCTGCATTAGAGATCCCCATGAGTGACATTCTTGTGAGGATTCATGGTACATGCAAGCTATCCATGACACACTGATGGCACATAAGTTATGTTAGTAAGCTTTAATGGTGAGATAGTGCCTATCACTGACCTGGAGGTGGCCCACGAGTGCCATGTGTGGCCATTCATATTTGACATGTGTTAGACCTGCCGTTTTTTGCAGTCACTCCCTAACATTTTGCCTTCCTCCTCCTACTTTTTGCTAAATTAATTTGTGTTGGCCTTTGGATTCTCTGCACTTTACTAACGCTAACCAGTGCTAAACTCATGCTCTCTCCTTGAAGCATGGTACAATTAAATTATACACAACTGGCATAATTAATTTACTTATATGTTCCTAGTAAAGTAGCACTACATGTCCCTAAGGCCTTTAAATTACATGCTACTAGTGGACTTGCAGGACTGGTTATGCCACCAACTTAAGTAGTCCTCTAAACATGCCTCAGGCCTGTGTGTGCAGATTCAAACTACCAATTCGACCTGCCAAAATAAACCTTTTGCCAGGCCCAATACTTTTTTTTTAATGCATATAAGTTACCCCTACAGTAGGCCCTGGACAGCCCAAAGGGAAGGGTGCAATGTATTTAAAAAGTGGGACATGTACTTGTAAGGATTACATGGATCTGGTAGTGAAAAACTAAATTCATTTTTCACTACTGCATGGCCTATCTCTCCTATAGGATAACATTGGAGTTGCTTGGCACTGCCTTATTTAATTTTGTAAATTCCAAATGGGAAGAGATAAGCAGTTCATATTTGGTGTCTCTGGAATTCTAATTTTCAATCCTGACCTATGGTGAAATCGGATTTTAAAAGACAATTTCTTGTCTTAGCTGTTTGGTGCCTGCAGCCTGTCTCTGGATTACATGACTGAGTGTGGTTGATAGTTTGGCCTTGTGTATTCCTCCTACACAGCGACACATAATGGGAGCATAGGTGTGACTGGGTGGCCCATCCAGGGTAGAGGGAGGAGATCCACATATACTTGAATAGACTGTGTCCCGTCTCCACACAAATAGCTGCATTTCCCCTGTAGTTATTCTTGACAGGGAAGGCAAGACATCTGTGCAATTCAAAGGCATGCCTCTAGAAACTTCTCCTCACTTCAAAGGCACAAATGTGCATAAAAGAAGAACCTCAGACAACAACGAGTCAGTACACTTCTGCATCTGTGGATACTCTGCTAGGAAGAAGGACTGCTGTGCTGCTAAAGGACTTCCACTCTGCTGGAGTGCACTCTGCTGGCCTCCTGCTTTGCTGTGCTGACACCCTTCCTCTTGCGCATGTGCTGCCTCCTTTTCGCGCTCCATGAAGTCAAAAAGAAGGGGTGGCCATCTACATGCCCTGTCCTCCATAAAGACTCAAGTGCTTTTTCCCGTTACAGCGTGTTTTGGATCGTCTGCCATTTTGGAGTCCCGATCTGCCTCACAATTGGTTTATGCATAATTGGCATTTTTGATTCGCTTATAAGTCCCCAGTTAAGTGCACTACATGTGCCCAAGGTCTAGAAATCAACTGCTATTAGTGGGGCTGCAGAACTGATTGTGCCACCCGCTCAAGTAGCCCTTTAAACATGTCTCAGGCTGCCACTGCAGATCCTATGTGTGCAGTTTTAAACTGCACTGCCACGTCAACCTAGCAAGTTTACCTACTTGCCAGGTCCAACCCTTCCTTTTTATAACATATAGATCACCCCTAAGGTAGGCCCTTGGCAGCTCATGGGCAGGGTGCAGTATATTTAAAAAGTAGGACATGTACTTATAAGTTATACATGTCCTGGTAGTGAAATACTCTTAAATTGTGTTTCACTACTGCAAGGCCTATCTCTCCCATAGGATAACATTGGGATTGCCTTATTGCACTGTATAAGTGTAATTTCCAATTCAAAAGAGCTGGAACTTTCAGATTTTGTGTCTCAGGAATTACAATTTAAAAACACAATTTATGGTGAAGTTGGATTGTAAATTGCAATTCTGAAAAAAACACTTTTAGAAAGTCCCATGCTCACTTTGCAATTGGATTCAAGCTAGCCTGGTTGATGAGGGGTGATACCCTAATACTGGAACCAAGGTGCATGTTTCCTGTCTGGGGATGACCTGGCTTGGCATTTCGGGCTGGACTGTTCCCATGAGGAGCAGGGTCAAGGCTGATTTATATATTTCTGGGTCCAAACTGGGGTGACATGGTGAGAAAAATAACAATGGATTAAACTCAGATATGTGACTAGGGGGAATGTATGCATTGTTCAGCATTTTTTGCATCATCGGTTCTTTTTGTCATCCTGAGTCAGATGGGTGTGCCAGACGTGGGTCCTGTGCTCACTGTGCCACTGGATTCAAGCTAGCCTGGCTGATGTTGGTTGATACCCCGAAACAGGTCCCAGGATGCTTGTTTCTTGTCAAGGGAGGACCTGGCTTGGCCTTTCGGGCTGGACTGTTCACAAGAGGAGCAGGGTCAAGACTGATTTGCATATGGCTGGGTCCAAACTGTGGTGTGGTGAGCAAAAAAACAATGGATTAAACACTGATCTGTTACTGAGCTGAATGTTTGCATTATTCAGCATTCCATTCACCATCTGTTCTTTTTACTTTTAGAAAGTTGGCATTTTCTTACTGTTTCCATTTGGTACCTTCTGCCTGTCTTAGTAATACATCTGAGGTGGGTGATTGCTGGTTTGGTGCATTCCCTCTAGGCAGCAAGACACAAAGGAAGGGTAGGTGTTACTGAGTTGCCATCAGCATCCTGATAAGCCATCCTGAGGAGGATGGGGGAGGTGCTGAAACTTACAACTGAAAGGGTTGTGTCCTGTCCCCGCACAAAGGGTCGCATACCCCCCTGTATTGAGTCTGGAGCCAGGGCAGGGAAGAAAAGGACTTGTGCAATTTAGAGGCATCTCCTCGAAGTCTCCCCACTTCAAAGGCCCAACTGGGTATAGGTACAGGACCTCTAACACTACCAACTCTGTGCATTTCTGGAACTGAGGGCATTCTACCAGTAAGAAGGACTGCTGTGCTGCTGGAGGGGCTGCCATTTTGCTGAACTGCTTTGTTGTGTTGGCCTGCTTACTGCTGACCTCTTTGCTGGGAGTGAGAAGAATTTGACCTGCATCTCTACATACCGGAACCTAAGTATCTGCAAGGAAATGTTAGCTAGCCTCTTATTCTCTGAAGTCTCAGAGATATCAAAGACTTCCAACCAACCTGCTCCTGCATCTGGAATCTACCATCTGTGAGTCTGTCATGCCAGGTGGTGCCACCCCAGTCCTGCACCCTTGAAAGTGGGGCTAAGGTGCTCTGCCCTCTTTGCTCCTCATAGGTGTAAGAAGTTGGAAATCTGACTAAATCGTTACCCCCACTTTTTAACTGGTGTTTTGCTGCTTTTTGACTTAGTTGGACTGGGACCCTGCTATTCAGGACCCAGTCTATCTGCTTTCTCTATAAAATGGACTCCATGTACTTTAGGGACATACCAGATTGGTTACTGGGTCACCCTTGTGAGCCCCGTTATATGGTACCTTAGGTACCCAGGACATAGGTGCACCAGAGGCCTACCAGTAGCTGCAGCATGTATTGTGCCACCCCTGGTTAGCCTTCCAAATTGACACCACAGGCCTGTACTTACTGCCTGGGTAAGGTGGTGTAAGCAACCCTTACTTAGATATAGTATACCCATATCTACCTTATATAGACACATAGTAAACTATAAGTCACTCCTATGGCAGGCCTTGACAATCCTGGAGGCAGAGTGCTTGGTTTTGTGTGAGAGGGTGCCCTAGCATGAGCGGAGCCCCTCTGCAGCTTTCAGAACCATCTCCTTATAGCTGTTCTATGATATAGCCATACCATATACTCTTAAGTGCAATATAATCCTCGTGGTTAATGCTAACTTTGGTTTGGCTTTATCAAAACATGTTGTGTAAGGTGTCAAACACTTTGGAATACTACCCCCCCACCAGTTCTGGCGGCGGGGGTAGCATTCCACCCTTCTAGAGGGAGAAGGCATGTAGTTACTGGTAAACCCGGTTACAGTTAAACAGAGCCCCAGCATCACAACATGGATGCTGCTGCCACACACACGAGTCCGCCCTCCTGCTGCTGGATGAAACTCCGGCAGGGGAGGCCTGGACAGTAGGTTTTCTGTCCAGGGAGGTGCTGGCACCTCCCTAGACAGGCTTTAGTGTATTGGGGCAGGGTGGGTTGCATTCAATGAATGCTTTTCAGACACTGCCTGGGGCACACAAGGTGCTCCATGCATTTTCCAGCTCAAACCGGTTGCTGGGGCGCTCAGCCCCAGCTCTGGTGCGAAACTGGACAAAGGGGAAGGGGTGTAACCACCCCCTCCCCAGGTCCACCCATAGGAGAGACCTTAGAGTTAGTCCAACCCCTAAACTTACTTTAAGTATAGAACCCCAGTCCCTAGGACTTTAGATTGCCCTGGATGAAACTCTTCAACATATATCTCGGACCTTCGACATTCCATTTCGACTAGAAGATAGAAGAAATCTCCCTTGTGGTCAAGGAGTGACCACCCTGTTCAAACAGGCACCATCTGCATCTTTGCCGGTCTGCTTTTTTGAGGCTCCCGCCGGATCCCGCAGAATCTGCAATATAGGACATGGACTTTCAGACATCTATGACGCTGCCCTACGCTCCCAGCAAAGCTGAGACCTGTAGCAGACAAGAGAGACGTGGGACCGGAACTCCTGGACATCCTGCATCTTTGCAACTGCAACTACTTCCAGAGGTATCCTGAAGTTGTGCATTAGGGTATTTGAAGCCCCTACCCCGAGCACCTTTTGCACGAAGATCAGAGGCCTACACGCCACGAGTGTCCCGTGGGTCCGCTTTGTGCATTTCCGCTTGAGGCCCCTTTGTGGTAGCTAGTCCGTTGATAGGGAGCCCCCACGAAGGGCCATCTTTGATTTAGTGAGCTTTCCTGGTTGCTCCAGACGTGCTCCCACTCCTCTCCAAAGGAGGAGTCCCTCAGACCTTGCTGGTCTGCATCGAGGCCAATTTTGTCATCTTGCGTGGGTTGCTGTTGCCAAGGCTTGTTGGATCCAATCCAGATTCCAATACCGCAGTCAACTAGATCCTTCATGGGACAGCTCGAATCCAGCTCCTGCTTGTCGTAGATGCCTCCTTTTCCTCATGGCTGAAGAGTCAAGCTTCACCTCTTTCACCTGAAATCACCCGACATCGGCTGGCATCTTCTCTTCACCATCCTGGTCACTGGCTAGTGACCCAGACTCTGTCTCCTCTGCTTTCAGGTTCTTCACATCTCCGATCCACCCTTGGATCCACCCGGACACTTTTCCTCTGGTCGCTTGCAGCATTTCTTCGCATCTCTCCATTGGAATCGACGACGAAAGCCCGACACCAAAAGACACCTATGCACCCGGCTTCCCCGGGTGAGGTAACACGAGTACTCCTGTGCTCCCTTGGGTCCTTACTCTCAAAGTGTCCTAGTCTAAAAGGGTTCCATCATAGTTCACCTAGAAGTGCCCTTAATCTTTAAAACTGTAACTTGTTCGTTCTCCATAGAAAGTCAATGGTGATCCGCAGCTGTGTTTAGACACTGCACACGTCCCCCGTGGGCCTCCTGCATTCTAACCTTAGGTGGTTATAGGTAGACCCAGCGGTTTTACAGGCCCTAGGCCTGCTTTCTAACTCTCACGTGGTTCTTATACCACCATTTTAGTATATGGGTTGTGAGGCCCCTAGGGCATAACGAATACTGTGCAACCTATCATATGCTAATTAAGTTCCTTGTATTGCACTTTTACCTCTGACCTTATAAAGAATCCAGAGGGGTTGTGTTTAGAATAAATACATATATATTTGATATATACCTTGTGTGGTGTGCTTTCATTTGATCATTCAAGAGATTATAATTGGTAAAACTACTAGCTTAACTTGCCTCCAAGTCTTAGCCTTGATGGCTGCTCTCCATAGTGCCACTAGTATAGCTTTCTATAAGGTTGACTTTACAACCTACCATCAATAAGGGTCGTTTGTACTGGTTCAGGGTGCCCACTAGAAAAGTGGACATCATATGACAGGCCAACTTCTCACAATCGGAAACCAATACAGAGCGATGCCAAGCCTTGAAAAGCCTTGTCTTACAGTTCCCCAGTATCGAATCAAAGTAACGCCAAGTTGTAGGAAAGTGCCCTTTTTTGCATGGTTACCCCCTAATGTTTTGCAGATACCTAATGCTAACTTGACTGAGTGTGTGCTGGAATCCTGCTAACCAGGCCTCAGCACCTGTGTTATTTCTGAAAATGGTACCTTTGTTTCCACAAATGGCACACCTCTCATCCACATGTAAGCCCCTTGTAAAAGGTACCGTAGTAGCTAGGCCTTGTGACCAGAGGGGTACTCTGAGGGCTGCAGCATGTATTGCACCACCCTCACAGATCCCTCACCTTAACACCCCCATACTGCCATTGCAGGTTGTGTGTTTTGGTGCAGACCAAACTAAAGAGATGACATAACACACATCCCTGTGTGCTATGCCCACCAACACTGTCAATGGCCTGGTTGCATCTTCCCACTAGTGAGGGCATGGCTGCAAGAGCAATTTGCTCCTTCAATCACTGTGCCATTCACAGACATTGTAAGTGCAGTGAAGCTATATTGAGAATATGGGCTGGGAGTTTGTCATTACGAACTTCTCAGGTCCATGATGACTTTACTGCAATCTGGGAAGTTTGATACCAAACTTATCAGCATAATAAATTCACACTAATGGCAGTGCTGGATTATTATAAAATGCACTCTAAGTGCATCTTAGAGGTGCCCTCTGAAAAAACTACCAACTTCTAGTGTATTTGCTGTCCATGCCCCGCTAGCCAGCCACCACCAGACAGGTTTCTGACCTCATCTGGTGAGAGCCTTTGTGCTCCTGGACGTAAGAAACAAAGCCTGCTCTGGGAGGCAGTGCTTCACACCTCCCATTGGCAGGATCAGCAACACTTGACAGTGAGCCTCAAAGGCTCCCACCTTGTGAGGCGCTGATTTGGGCAGCTCCAACTAGTGGAGATGCCCGCCCCCTTTCCAGGCCCCACTTTTGGTGGCAGCAAAGGCAAGAAAATTAATAAGCTGAGTAGGAGTTTCCACCTTAGCTTGGCACACCCATAGGGTCACCAGGAGCTGCGGTAAACCTCTCTCATATAAATTCTCCATCTTGAATTGGAAAATTAGGCCCAATAGGAACAGGAATGTGCTCCTCCCCCCATGGGGTGGGGGCACGCAAAGGGTGTAGTCACCCTAGGGGACAGTAGCCATTGGCTTCTGCCCCCTACCTCAGTAACACCCTTAAATTTAGCATTTAAGGGCTCCCCTGAACCTTGTTCCTCAGATTCGATGGACCAAATAGGAAGCCCAGATGCCATTTTTACACCAATACAATTGAATCAGCACACAACTCTGCAAAAGAACTTTATATGATTCTTACATTTCTGTCCTCACTGGACCGCACTAGGACGCCGGCCCCAGCATCGGTAGAGAACTGCAATTAGATTGCACACTACTTTTCATCCAAAGTAGCTAAAATTTATGAGACTTTCCCACTGGTAGCAAGAATTCCCTTGAGTCTTGACGCTTTGCCAACTAATTCAGTCAGAGCCTTCAGTCTTAAAGAGTTCATAGTTCCTAACTTAGAAAACTTGAATACCTTGGCATACGGTATTAATTCTGGTTCCCCTTTAGATTCTGCACCACGAAAGGCTCTGATGCAAGGACTTAATGTGATTACTCCACCTAGCCAACAATTACCTGCCCTCACCTTTAGTACTCGAGAAGTTCCTTTGAACTGGAAGCAAGCTATAGTCCTACCTTTACAAAAAAAGCCTTCAACTAATCATATGGCACTAGCTCCTTACTCCTGACTCTTGTCAAAATAGCAGAGAAGATGGTAAATAACCAACTCACTGATTATATCACCACAAATGATCTTTACCATCCCACTCAGGCAGGCTTTAGGACATCCTACTTGACGGAATCAGCTCTTTTGTTAGCAACTGAAACTTTAAGGAAATGCGATGATGGAGGTCAAACGGCCGCACTGATACTTTTAGACTTAAGAGCGGCCTTTGACACTGACTACCATAGTTTCCTCTACCAAAGACTCAACAACTGTAGGCAATGCGCTCCGCTGGCTATGTTCCTATCTCCTTGACCGGAGGTGTCTCAGAAGCTTTTCCTATCGGAAAGTATGCCTTTAGCGCAAGGTGTCCCTCAGGACTCTATTTATAGCCCAACTTTGTTCAACCTGTATATTGGCCCACTTGCAGATATTGCAGAACGGCACCAGGTGACTATTGTGTCATATGCAGATGACACAGAACTTATAGTCATGCTAGCTAAAAAAGTTCTGAAGCTACAGCCTCCCGCTTCTCCTTATGCTTAGAAGAGCTGACCACTAGGATTGCTAAAACAAGAGTATTCCAAGGAAGGATTGGAGACCATCAATATGGAGCAAGAAACGACTTCACTTAAGGCGTTTTTGTTGAAAGAAAGCCCTCACTCACCACCTAGTGATGACATGCTTCATCATCGGGCCCCACAGAGGGAATCTAGCATCCCCTCTGTGTGCTGCGACGCCAGAACTACTGCGGAGCGGGTAGTGGGTAAGGACAGTGATGTGCAAAGAATATTAAGTGAGTGATGTGAGGTTTAAAATCAGTCTGTAGTGTATCACAACAATTTTATTAGGATCACTAAGGACTTTATCAATAAAATGATGTGTCGGAAATGCGTCCACAATTATTCAAGTGGTAGTTTCCTTAAGTCAGTCGACATGTTTCAGCCACGAAACGGTGTGAATTTACCTGGCATTCTTCAGGACTTGGTGTGAAAAAACCCTGGCGGCATGGACTCGCTAAGGTCCACCCTAACCTAGGGACGTGAAAGTGAAAAATAAATAGTGAAAAAAGTGCAAAAAATTAGAAAGAAAAACTGTCTTTCTAATAACTCCTGGTTTAGGAGGCTTCCGATTTTAGGGTTTTCTGCACCTATTAGGGAAAGAAAGGACAGAGACAAACATAAAAACAAAACATACAATCAGTTGTCTTATTGGTTGCCTATTTACAGTCCAAGGTGCTCCAGTTGGTGGTATCAGAGACAACATGTGGTCGAATAACAGTATAGTTAACACCACCTTGGTCCCCAAAGTATAGAAAATTATGGGTAGGTGGTGCGTAGTGCTATACGTGCTATGTACAACGCGTGATATTTACAAGGGTTGTGGGTTAAAAACGCTATCAACCTAAAATTGGGCGCGATCAAAATCGTGCCGGAAGGTTAAAATCAGGGTAATTTCTCACTTTGATAGTGTGATAGATGCACACCATGGGTCACAGGAGGGGGGTGGAGGCGTAATCGGCACACCCTGCGGTCATCAGAAATAAACCAAGAAAATAAGGTAAGGCAGATGCAACACTCAGATCGGTACTTAGCTTAGTAGGAGGTAGAAGGTTTTGTGGCTCGTCTGTACTCACGCCCTCAACGCTCGGCACCCTCAGTATACCTAAGACGACCCTCAGCTGGACCCCGAAGATGTCTGCTCGAGGTAGCGAGGACGCTTAAGTAAACACTGCGTTTCACCGCTTCCTGGTGGGCGCGGTCCGCCTGCGTGAGAGCGTGTACAGCGGGCCAATCAACGTGCTGCAGGCGCCGGGAGTAACCAGCCAATGGTTACTGAAGCGTCGTTGTTAGTGGCAACCGATGCTATGCGCCTACACGAATCACTGTTGATCGGTTCCGCTATTGTTAAGTACACGGCAATGGTATTATTTGGAAGGATGCAACGTCGCGGTATCAATTTTAGAACACACGGGACATTAGCGTTGGAATTGAATGGGTTCAGTTTTCTTTAGAAAAAACGAATGAACGAATGCGGGTGCATTTTAAGGTTGGATGGGTATTGCTTGATTGCGTGAGGCTAATGTCACAGGTACAGGTAGCTTCAGGATCAGTTAAGTATAGAATTCAGCTAACTATGTACCCGGCAGAGGTGATTTAGAGAGAATGCACCGTTGTGGTATCAATTACAGAGCACACGGGACATAGACAGGGTGACTGGGTTTTGTTTTCTTGAAAAACACAAGAGATTGCGAGGGCACAATACTATGAGATGAGCATCATGTCACAGGTACAGAGAACCTAAGGATCAGTTCAGGACAGAGTTCCAAGGGATGTCATCGTTCATCCCCTGGAGGTGGGTCCCAAGTCTATAAACCCACCTTTGCTCTTTTTCAAACAGACGGCGATTAATGTTGGTACCAGTACCAATGTGTTCTATTATCGTCCACTTCAGATCGTTGGTGGTGTGGTTACATTCCAGAAAATGTCTGCTCATTTTTGTGGTGGATTTTTTGCATCTAATGTTAGAGCGATGCTCGCAAATTCTCTGTTTCACTTTCCTCCCAGTCATGCCCACGTAACGCAAGTTACAAGGACAGGTGACGAGATAGACCACATTCTCAGTGTTGCAGTTTGTGTGAGCTCGTTGGGTCCAGGTTTTGCCCGGTTCCAATTCCAAGGTTTTAGTATGTGTGGTCAGATGGCAAACGCTACAATTGGAGCAAGGATAATGGCCCACCACTTGGGGGAGACCCCAAGCATCAGTTATTGACCTTGGTGTGTCAGTGATCGTTAGTAAAGGTCTAGTGTGGACCAGAGCGTCCTTGACGCTTCTACCTTTCTTGAAGGAAAACAATGGTTTTTCCCAGGTTTTTTTGGTACTCGTTAGGATTCGCCAGTTCCTATTGATGGATTTTTTCATGAGGTTGGATAAGGTGCTGTACGTTGTTACACATGTCAAGGGGATGTCTTTATCTCCAGGTGTCTTATCCTCCAAGAGTGCCTCCCTTGGCTGATTGCGAGCTCTCTTGTAGCCTTTGTTGAGGATTGTTGTTGGGTATCCTCTGGCCTTCAATTTGGTTGAGAGTTCGGTGGATTGTTCCTTAAAGTCATGTAACTCGGAACAATTACGTCTTAGACGTAGGAATTGCCCGTAAGGTAGGTTTTCTTTTAGCGGGCGTGGGTGAAAACTGGTGTATTCCAAGAGGTTATTTTTTGCAGTCGGTTTATGGTAGGTTTTGGTTTTCAGATTGGTTCCTGCGACCTGAATGGTGACATCCAGGAATGTTGCCTCTGTCTTGCTGATTGTATGAGTAAATCTCAAATTGGGGTCAAGGTTATTGATCCAGAGTAGGAAGGCCTGGAGGTTTTCTTCGTCGCCTGTCCATAGAATCAAGACATCGTCGATGTACCGACGCCATGTTTGTATTGACTCGGAGAAGGGGCTAGTCGGGGTTAGGATGTATTTGGCCTCAAAGTCTGCCACATAAAGTCCTGCCACGCTCGGGGCAAAGGTACTACCCATCGACGTTCCGGTGCATTGAAGGTACATATTCCCTTGATATGAGAAGAAATTTTCTTTGAGTGCCAGAGTCGCACATCGGAGTCATAAAAATCGGATGCCACCGCCCGGACGCCCAATCGTCTCCGGAATTGGCTCCTTACTCGAACCACTGTCTCGCTTTTGCGATTTCTATCTTAAACCGTTGGTACAGAGCACACCGACCTATCTCAAAGACACCAAGAGTCTCCTCCAACTACTCGAGAGTCTAAGCTTTATCGAGAATACTGTTACCCTGGTAACACTCGACATCGAGAGCCTGTACACCAGTATTCCCCAGGACGACACAATCAAGGTCCTAGGAGCAGCTCTAGACTCTACAAACTGGACCCACCGAGCCTCGAAAAATTTCATTCTACAGTGTGCGACTCTGGCACTCAAAGAAAATTTCTTCTCATATCAAGGGAATATGTACCTTCAATGCACCGGAACGTCGATGGGTAGTACCTTTGCCCCGAGCGTGGCAGGACTTTATGTGGCAGACTTTGAGGCCAAATACATCCTAACCCCGACTAGCCCCTTCTCCGAGTCAATACAAACATGGCGTCGGTACATCGACGATGTCTTGATTCTATGGACAGGCGACGAAGAAAACCTCCAGGCCTTCCTACTCTGGATCAATAACCTTGACCCCAATTTGAGATTTACTCATACAATCAGCAAGACAGAGGCAACATTCCTGGATGTCACCATTCAGGTCGCAGGAACCAAACTGAAAACCAAAACCTACCATAAACCGACTGCAAAAAATAACCTCTTGGAATACACCAGTTTTCACCCACGCCCGCTAAAAGAAAACCTACCTTACGGGCAATTCCTACGTCTAAGACGTAATTGTTCCGAGTTACATGACTTTAAGGAACAATCCACCGAACTCTCAACCAAATTGAAGGCCAGAGGATACCCAACAACAATCCTCAAAAAAGGCTACAAGAGAGCTCGCAATCAGCCAAGGGAGGCACTCTTGGAGGATAAGACACCTGGAGATAAAGACATCCCCTTGACATGTGTAACAACGTACAGCACCTTATCCAACCTCATGAAAAAATCCATCAATAGGAACTGGCGAATCCTAACGAGTACCAAAAAAACCTGGGAAAAACCATTGTTTTCCTTCAAGAAAGGTAGAAGCGTCAAGGACGCTCTGGTCCACACTAGACCTTTACTAACGATCACTGACACACCAAGGTCAATAACTGATGCTTGGGGTCTCCCCCAAGTGGTGGGCCATTATCCTTGCTCCAATTGTAGCGTTTGCCATCTGACCACACATACTAAAACCTTGGAATTGGAACCGGGCAAAACCTGGACCCAACGAGCTCACACAAACTGCAACACTGAGAATGTGGTCTATCTCGTCACCTGTCCTTGTAACTTGCGTTACGTGGGCATGACTGGGAGGAAAGTGAAACAGAGAATTTGCGAGCATCGCTCTAACATTAGATGCAAAAAATCCACCACAAAAATGAGCAGACATTTTCTGGAATGTAACCACACCACCAACGATCTGAAGTGGACGATAATAGAACACATTGGTACTGGTACCAACATTAATCGCCGTCTGTTTGAAAAAGAGCAAAGGTGGGTTTATAGACTTGGGACCCACCTCCAGGGGATGAACGATGACATCCCTTGGAACTCTGTCCTGAACTGATCCTTAGGTTCTCTGTACCTGTGACATGATGCTCATCTCATAGTATTGTGCCCTCGCAATCTCTTGTGTTTTTCAAGAAAACAAAACCCAGTCACCCTGTCTATGTCCCGTGTGCTCTGTAATTGATACCACAACGGTGCATTCTCTCTAAATCACCTCTGCCGGGTACATAGTTAGCTGAATTCTATACTTAACTGATCCTGAAGCTACCTGTACCTGTGACATTAGCCTCACGCAATCAAGCAATACCCATCCAACCTTAAAATGCACCCGCATTCGTTCATTCGTTTTTTCTAAAGAAAACTGAACCCATTCAATTCCAACGCTAATGTCCCGTGTGTTCTAAAATTGATACCGCGACGTTGCATCCTTCCAAATAATACCATTGCCGTGTACTTAACAATAGCGGAACCGATCAACAGTGATTCGTGTAGGCGCATAGCATCGGTTGCCACTAACAACGACGCTTCAGTAACCATTGGCTGGTTACTCCCGGCGCCTGCAGCACGTTGATTGGCCCGCTGTACACGCTCTCACGCAGGCGGACCGCGCCCACCAGGAAGCGGTGAAACGCAGTGTTTACTTAAGCGTCCTCGCTACCTCGAGCAGACATCTTCGGGGTCCAGCTGAGGGTCGTCTTAGGTATACTGAGGGTGCCGAGCGTTGAGGGCGTGAGTACAGACGAGCCACAAAACCTTCTACCTCCTACTAAGCTAAGTACCGATCTGAGTGTTGCATCTGCCTTACCTTATTTTCTTGGTTTATTTCTGATGACCGCAGGGTGTGCCGATTACGCCTCCACCCCCCTCCTGTGACCCATGGTGTGCATCTATCACACTATCAAAGTGAGAAATTACCCTGATTTTAACCTTCCGGCACGATTTTGATCGCGCCCAATTTTAGGTTGATAGCGTTTTTAACCCACAACCCTTGTAAATATCACGCGTTGTACATAGCACGTATAGCACTACGCACCACCTACCCATAATTTTCTATACTTTGGGGACCAAGGTGGTGTTAACTATACTGTTATTCGACCACATGTTGTCTCTGATACCACCAACTGGAGCACCTTGGACTGTAAATAGGCAACCAATAAGACAACTGATTGTATGTTTTGTTTTTATGTTTGTCTCTGTCCTTTCTTTCCCTAATAGGTGCAGAAAACCCTAAAATCGGAAGCCTCCTAAACCAGGAGTTATTAGAAAGACAGTTTTTCTTTCAAATTTTTTGCACTTTTTTCACTATTTATTTTTCACTTTCACGTCC
Organism: Lissotriton helveticus; assembly: GCF_964261635.1. Classification (NCBI taxonomy): domain Eukaryota; kingdom Metazoa; phylum Chordata; class Amphibia; order Caudata; family Salamandridae; genus Lissotriton; species Lissotriton helveticus. The sequence goes on along the minus strand of NC_136067.1, from coordinate 888,969,404 downwards.
CTAGGTTAGGGTGGACCTTAGCGAGTCCATGCCGCCAGGGTTTTTTCACACCAAGTCCTGAAGAATGCCAGGTAAATTCACACCGTTTCGTGGCTGAAACATGTCGACTGACTTAAGGAAACTACCACTTGAATAATTGTGGACGCATTTCCGACACATCATTTTATTGATAAAGTCCTTAGTGATCCTAATAAAATTGTTGTGATACACTACAGACTGATTTTAAACCTCACATCACTCACTTAATATTCTTTGCACATCACTGTCCTTACCCACTACCCGCTCCGCAGTAGTTCTGGCGTCGCAGCACACAGAGGGGATGCTAGATTCCCTCTGTGGGGCCCGATGATGAAGCATGTCATCACTAGGTGGTGAGTGAGGGCTTTCTTTCAACAAAAACGCCTTAAGTGAAGTCGTTTCTTGCTCCATATTGATGGTCTCCAATCCTTCCTTGGAATACTCTTGTTTTGTTTATGAGATTAACACTGGGGTGCGAGAGTATCCCACTACCCTGTCTCTCTTTTTGTTGCAATACACTAGGATTGCTATTCACTGTCTTAAATTACATGGCAATAAGAGATTTGCTGATTGTGGGGAAGGTTAGATCCCCACTGCCAAGATAACCTAAAATAAATCTTGGTATTTGGTTCGACTCAGGTCTTTCCTTCGACCACCAAATCAGAATAGGTGCAAGTGCTTCACCATTCTTAAAATGCTAAGGAAACTGATTGACCTTCTACCTGTCTCAGCTAGAAAGACCATTGTGCATGCACTGGTCACATCACAACTGGACTACGGGAATGTCCTATATCTGGGTGCTGACAAAGGAAGTCTGCTGAGACTCCAGCGCATTCAGGTCTTCCTAGAAGATCGTCAGACTTGAAACCACTCAATACCATACACTGGATACCAGTCAATTATTTTGTCCACCCTGAGCGTGGAAGGGTATACTCAGATGTGAGTCCCTTGCTCATTGCACCATCAGGATTCAAGCAAGCCGGGCCGAAGACGCCTGAAATGGCAGAAACCGGTCCCCGGAAGCTTGTTTCCTTCCCAGTGTAAGAATTGGCTTTTGTAGTCTGGTCTGCCCTGTTCCCATGATGCACTGGGCCAGGGACAGACTAATTTGCATACAGCCAGGTTCTGAAACTGGGATGGTGCAATGAGCTAAAAAACGGTGTTGGATCTAGCCCTGATCTCTTGACTGGGTGAGAGTACTCTGCTTAATTCAGAGACTCTGTCCATCACCACCCCTTGTTGTAAATAATTTTGTCCACCCTAAGCGTGGAAGGGTATACTCAGATGTGAGTCCCTTGCTCATTGCACCATCAGGATTCAAGCAAGCCGGGCCGAAGACGCCTGAAATGGCAGAAACCGGTCCCCGGAAGCTTGTTTCCTTCCCAGTGTAAGAATTGGCTTTTGTAGTCTGGTCTGCCCTGTTCCCATGATGCACTGGGCCAGGGACAGACTAATTTGCATACAGCCAGGTTCTGAAACTGGGATGGTGCAATGAGCTAAAAAACGGTGTTGGATCTAGCCCTGATCTCTTGACTGGGTGAGAGTACTCTGCTTAATTCAGAGACTCTGTCCATCACCACCCCTTGCTGTAAATTATTTTGTCCACCCTAAGCGTGGAAGGGTATACTCAGATGTGAGTCCCTTGCTCATTGCACCATCAGGATTCAAGCAAGCCGGGCCGAAGACGCCTGAAATGGCAGAAACCGGTCCCCGGAAGCTTGTTTCCTTCCCAGTGTAAGAATTGGCTTTTGTAGTCTGGTCTGCCCTGTTCCCATGATGCACTGGGCCAGGGACAGACTAATTTGCATACAGCCAGGTTCTGAAACTGGGATGGTGCAATGAGCTAAAAAACGGTGTTGGATCTAGCCCTGATCTCTTGACTGGGTGAGAGTACTCTGCTTAATTCAGAGACTCTGTCCATCACCACCCCTTGCTGTAAATTATTTTGTCCACCCTAAGCGTGGAAGGGTATACTCAGATGTGAGTCCCTTGCTCATTGCACCATCAGGATTCAAGCAAGCCGGGCCGAAGACGCCTGAAATGGCAGAAACCGGTCCCCGGAAGCTTGTTTCCTTCCCAGTGTAAGAATTGGCTTTTGTAGTCTGGTCTGCCCTGTTCCCATGATGCACTGGGCCAGGGACAGACTAATTTGCATACAGCCAGGTTCTGAAACTGGGATGGTGCAATGAGCTAAAAAACGGTGTTGGATCTAGCCCTGATCTCTTGACTGGGTGAGAGTACTCTGCTTAATTCAGAGACTCTGTCCATCACCACCCCTTGCTGTAAATTATTTTGTCCACCCTAAGCGTGGAAGGGTATACTCAGATGTGAGTCCCTTGCTCATTGCACCATCAGGATTCAAGCAAGCCGGGCCGAAGACGCCTGAAATGGCAGAAACCGGTCCCCGGAAGCTTGTTTCCTTCCCAGTGTAAGAATTGGCTTTTGTAGTCTGGTCTGCCCTGTTCCCATGATGCACTGGGCCAGGGACAGACTAATTTGCATACAGCCAGGTTCTGAAACTGGGATGGTGCAATGAGCTAAAAAACGGTGTTGGATCTAGCCCTGATCTCTTGACTGGGTGAGAGTACTCTGCTTAATTCAGAGACTCTGTCCATCACCACCCCTTGCTGTAAATTATTCAACTAATCATATGGCACTAGCTCCTTACTCCTGACTCTTGTCAAAATAGCAGAGAAGATGGTAAATAACCAACTCACTGATTATATCACCACAAATGATCTTTACAATCCCACTCAGGCAGGCTTTAGGACATCCTACTTGACGGAATCAGCTCTTTTGTTAGCAACTGAAACTTTAAGGAAATGCGATGATGGAGGTCAAACGGCCGCACTGATACTTTTAGACTTAAGAGCGGCCTTTGACACTGACTACCATAGTTTCCTCTACCAAAGACTCAACAACTGTAGGCAATGCGCTCCGCTGGCTATGTTCCTATCTCCTTGACCGGAGGTGTCTCAGAAGCTTTTCCTATCGGAAAGTATGCCTTTAGCGCAAGGTGTCCCTCAGGACTCTATTTATAGCCCAACTTTGTTCAACCTGTATATTGGCCCACTTGCAGATATTGCAGAACGGCACCAGGTGACTATTGTGTCATATGCAGATGACACAGAACTTATAGTCATGCTAGCTAAAAAAGTTCTGAAGCTACAGCCTCCCGCTTCTCCTTATGCCTAGAAGAGCTGACCACTAGGATTGCTATTCACTGTCTTAAATTACATGGCAATAAGAGATTGGCTGATTGTGGGGAAGGTTAGATCCCCACTGCCAAGATAACCTAAAATAAATCTTGGTATTTGGTTCGACTCAGGTCTTTCCTTCGACCACCAAATCAGAATAGGTGCAAGTGCTTCACCATTCTTAAAATGCTAAGGAAACTGATTGACCTTCTACCTGTCTCAGCTAGAAAGACCATTGTGCATGCACTGGTCACATCACAACTGGACTACGGGAATGTCCTATATCTGGGTGCTGACAAAGGAAGTCTGCTGAGACTCCAGCGCATTCAGGTCTTCCTAGAAGATCGTCAGACTTGAAACCACTCAATACCATACACTGGATACCAGTCAAAAAAAGAGTCACTTTTAACAACTTCCTTGCGTCGGACGGCACCTGGCGTCACGGTGGGCGTGTGTGTCGAACAGCCGGGGGCTGTCCAATGTGCGCACGCATCAAATGCGCTCGCATCGTGGCTGAATGTGCGCCGCGGCGAAGCGGTTAACGCAATGTGTTACTGCCACAAATGTGGTGGAACAGCAAACCCAGCTACCTGTGCTCTCTAATCACACCTTACCTCCCATGAGTTCATACAAAACTTTCCAGGCAAAGGTTCTCAGAATCCGAAAAGGTAGAATGGGTGCTCGTTCTTGCAGCTATTTGGCTGCTAAAGTTTGGAACTCCCTACCAACCCCGCTGAAAGCATGCTCGGCAGAACAAGCTTTACGCAAACAACTAAAAACATGGCTATTTAGGTCTCTGTTTTAGTTCTTATTTCTGTATCTTGCCCTTCAGTTCAATCCTGGGTGATGTGATTCTAGCGCAAGGACACACCGTTGGTGTAACCAGGTGCTCTATAAATGGCATTTCATTCATTCTTTCAAGACGGAAGAAGACTGCTGCCAGACCGTGAACTCAACTGCTGCAGACAGAACCCAGCAAGAACTATGCCACCTGTAGTCAGATTGCCAACTGGATCTGCTATCCTTCTAAAAACCCTGCCAGACCTACAAGAATCTCAAGAGACCTTCCAGTCTTCACCCAATAACCAAGAACCTCCCATTGGGATAGAGGCTCCAGTCTCCAGCATCTGCTGGTACAAGAACCGCAGTGGTTGAAGACCGACACTTGTGTTGACACAACTCACTACTGCATAAAGAACCCCAAGACCACAGCGGTAGAGGACAGACACTTGTATCGACGCAACTCTGCCCTGCCGGAAGAAAGTACTACAGCTGAACGGCGGCCTCTCCAAGACAGCCCAAAATTGGTAGCACTCCTCCATCCCCTGCGCATCTCCATCCCCACGACTGCGACCATGAGTGCTGGGCTGGTGATGCCTCCCTTCAACCTATAGTGGCTCGTTGACGATAACTGGAACGGTACCGCTGTTGGTAGCCTACTGACTCCCATTCATCCCCATTGCCCTCTGCTGACGGCAAGAACAAACATCATTGCCTGTATCATTTGCCGTGGCATAGATACTCAACTCCACACTTCTTCGGGTGCCCCCATTCTCCATTGACTAACCTTGGGCTTGGCAAATTCTGCACCCAGTGGCCCCAGTGCAGCTGGTGGTGCAGTGCCTACCTTAAACTTACCCCTGCCCAGGGCCTGTCCAAAACCCCCAAAGTCTGGAAACGTTAGTTATGTACTTACCTTCTGATGCATAACCCAGTTTTCCTTCCTGAGGATTACATTACATTCTATCTATTGCGGGAAATATCCTTTACTACGCAGCCAAAATACTGCAATACCATTACAATGAACACCTTGTTACCATGCATTCCATTACCGCGTGTTTCATTACCACGCAAGTCATTACAATGACTTGCGTTAGGAATTGGATTTTGAATTACCTTACCTACTGTTGCACATACTTGAGTTGGAATAGTAATATATACTATTCCAAAGTCCAGCGCTTCCCTAAGGCAAGTCGTTGTAATGACTTGCGTGATAATGGAACATGTGATAAGAAAGCGTTCCTTCTATTGCCCGCATTGTCACGGCATGCATTGTAAAAGCATGCGTGATTGTGTCATACAGCCATCTATTGCACATAGTCATCTATCTTTTTCAAATACTAAATGTTACTGTTTCAGATTGACAATACCAAAGTATTTCCAAGACCATAACGGATTTCTATTGGCTTTGTGAATGTATTACCTGCAGGAAAAGTCTACTTACCTGCAACTGAGTTCAACTTGGTTCCTAAAATAAAAATAATAAAAGTAATATTTTTGAAAGACATCGGTCTGTAGTTAGTCATTTCAGTGTGTGTTCCTGCCTTGTATGAGTGGAGACAAAAAATATATTCACACTACCCCCAGATAAGCCTAACTGCTCAGCCCAGCTACCACTAAATTGAGAGTCTGTTATTATCTACTTTAAACTCTGCCATACCTTTCAGGACTCACCGGACTCTGTGCGCACATTACCTCTTTTTGGTATAATATATACAGAGCCTGCTTCCTACACAAGCCGCCCAAAATCGAGACACACATCTCCCTGAGACGGACCCAAAGCGATGCGAAGCCCCGCAAAGCCTTGCCACACAGCTTCTCAGAACCAATGCTGGATTGAATGAAGCCTCACAAAGCAACACCGCGCAGAACCTGTATCAGGATTTAAGGTACTGTTTTCAGCTGGCCCAAGTGGCTCCCTTTAGCTGAACGCGCTCTATCGTGATCGGCCTGAACTTGTGACTTTGTCCCGTTTCGATACAATCAGATAACCACAGTTGGCGCTTTGGGCTTTTATAAACCAATTTTGCCTAAATCTTTAAGATTGCATAGTGCAGGATCTACTAATCAGAGTATTGCAGTTTTGGTCTTGTTTTAATTATACAATTATTCTCTATTTTTCTAAGCAGGTGTGGAGGCTTTTTGAGGTGTTTTTACTGTGTTACTGTTTATTGTGTAGCACAAATACCTTTCATGTTGGTTCTTAAGCTAAGCCTGACTGCTCTGTGCCAAACTACCAGGTGGTGAGCACAGGTTAATATAACGTTTATTACTGATTACCCTGACTAGGATTGTGTTTCCTGTTTTGACAGAGTGTATACCTCTGCCAACCAGAAATCCAATTTCTAGCAGAGATCAAAATTGTATTTGCTAGAAATGAAAATCATTTTTTTAATACAAATGATGATAAGAGTCAATTTGGAGAAATGGAGCCTATTTATCCAAAAGAAAAAGTACATTGTGTTGACATGTCTCCATCTAATGTTACACCCCAAATCTAGTTAAAGATAATATTTGAGTGCTAATTCTTGCTAAATTTGGGACACTGATTGATGATGTTGGTTCCTTGGTTCCAGAGGGCACTCACTTTCACAGTTGTTAGGACTTGTGTAGAGGTGATTCTTATTTAATATTGATAAAACTTTCACAATAATGTCACTGCTCCTGTCTTTGTAAAACTGGGGTAACCTGACAGCGGTCTGATTCAGTATACTATTTTATAAACTTTATTTAAGGAATTTTCGTAAGTAAAAAACAGAAGGAAAGGAAAAAGGAGGAAGTAGAAGGCGAGGTCCAAGACGTTACAGGTTTTACATATTGACACTGTAGCATCATATAACATCCTCATGTACAAATAAAAGGGAGACATCCATTGATACTCATACAAGGGAGCCAACGAGTATGCCATTTAGAAGAGGAATAGACTGGGAAGTCAGTGTAGTGTATAAAGTGGTTTCTTACCTTGTGTGGCAGAAGGATGGCGTGGTGTTGGGTGGGCGAGGGGACTTCAATCGAGAGTCTGCTTCTAGAGAAAGCAGATAAGCACAGAGTGCCCACCAGATTTCTTTTGGTTAAGCAGAGGGGGGCTGTAGGGTCGATTACACCACAATATGTTATGCTTCAGATCTATGCTTTAGTGATGGTGCGTACTCCGTTACCCTAGCGAATTGCAATCTTACTTTTTGCTAGTAATAGAGCAATGGCAATAAATCTGCGTTAGCTCACTGGGATGGTTGAAACATTGCCCAGTAGTGCTAAGGAAGGAGACAGGTCTGGGGCTAGGGAGGTCATTTGTGAAAGGACATTGAACAGTTTGGTCCAGTATTTGGCAATGACTGGGCAGATCCAAGTCAAGTGTACAAAGTCTGCTTCTGGGAAAAGACACTTAGGGCAGTGGGAAGATCTAGTAGGATCGATCTTGGCCAGTCCAAGAGGAGTAGAATAAGCTCTATGTAAGAAGAAAATATGGAGTAGTTTATGGCAATGGTTGGGCTACACTAGTTTAATTTGTGCATAACAAAAAGTCAAGACCTTGTCGGTGATGGGATGACCCTGGTCCTCCTCCCCACTGTGATGTATTCCTATAGGTACTGTATCGATTCCCCTATTCCTGACCCTGGTTTGGTTAATAATTAACTAGCAGCCATCTAACGGTGCAAAAACCGTTATCTGATTAAGCCACACCACGGCACAGAAGCGCGTTATCTGATTAGGTCATAACGCATGCCATCTAATTAGACAAGCGATATTCCTCCAGCCCCTGATAAGGCATACGGAGTTCTCAAAACAAATCAAACCTACAGCGACCTGGGAAATTCCCATAACCATTGTTTTGATTTTACCGAGAACTTCAGCAAAAGAATGTGCGAACGAGCCCGTTCATATGACATCCTTATTGACGTATATATGTCCATCCTTACGTCAATCTCGGCACCTTTCAGGTATAAATATTACTGACATTGCCTTAAGCAAACACATGCGGTGGTGACGAGATCGGAGCAGCGAGACGTGCTGAGGAGCCCAGCAGAGAGCGAAGCCTACAGGCGCTGCCCCGCCTTCCTGACGCGCTGAGAACGAGACGCTGCCTTTCTCCTGCTGAGAAATCCAGCTCCGGCGCTTCCAAGCAGCCCTCGCAGGCAGCTGGAATATCAAGACCTGGGATAAGAGATACCAGCCCTCCATCATTCTAGATCTCAGGTACAGAACTGAATAACCCCTTGCAGAGAATTCTCGAATCAGTCCCTTGGCAAACAAACTTAACTTAAACTGCTACTTATCTACTCCCGCCCACGTATTAGGCTTAGGTCAGGTACACTGGGGTAGGCGTGGTTAGAAGCACCAGTTGAGTATGATTAGTCAAATGTATATATGTATGTATCTATTTTATCCATTTTAAAGTATCATATGGCTCAGAAACCATATCAATGCTTTTACAGTATTATTTTATAATTCTGTCTTTACTGTATGCACTTTACTTAACTACAAGTATTGCAATAATAGTGATTCATTTCTCTTGTATGAGAAAGGAGACTGATCAATAAATAACATCTTTTATTGAACAAGCCCGTCTCTTCCTTTTCTCTACAATCTGGTGAAACTAAGAATGCACTGAACTGACTGAGTAAAATAAGTTGTCTTTTGTTTTCACACGACTCTAGAGATACACTCTTGATTAGGGGAGAGCAAAGTTGTCATGTTCTATGGTTGTCAGAAACGAAATCCCTTCTTGTCTATCCAGGGAGGTTAAAATCCTCCTTGCCTATTCGAGAAAGTTTCTAGTGAACTCTGAGCTAGCTGGCAAACACAAAACTTTAAGTCTAATATCGTCGGTAGAAGACCTAGTTAACCTCTGCCCTAGGTCTATACTATTGAAGATATTATTCCAATGCGCAGAGCCTATTGGGATAATAGGAACTACACTACACCACGTCCTCGCACCCTGCTGTTGAGTGTATGTTTCAGGGCCATGAAAGCACGGAAAAGCTTGATGATCGAATATGTGCCATCAAAAGAGTGAGTGGAGGGAAGGCTGCAGGGTCAAGCGGGTAGGAGGTATGCAGGACCATATCATGCTGTGTAACCTATTAAGGACAAATCTGTCCATATATGAAGGTGCACCGTCTGAAGTGTCTATGCCGTGACACACAGCCAGGAAGAGAAAAGGTAAATCTGGGACGTATCATACAAACAAATGTATACTTATACTGTTTCTTTCCCCTTCCCGCCCTACCCCTAGCATTTTGATGAGTCCCTGGCCGCCCTGCTGATGTCCGAAACCAAGGACAATGAGGTACGCGAGGTTTGATGCGGGCACCACACTTTTTATGAATGGATGGGGTCTTGAAAGTATGATTGCGTCAACGAGACAAATATCAACAGTGAATGAAAGAGTGTTTAAATGTGCGCTTTCATATAGGCATCACAACAACTTACGAATGAAAGAGATATCGCGTGAGACGCGAGACTACTTGGCAACAACAATTAGCCCCAGAATGTGCCGCATCCTGTCAACGAGACAAACGAAAACAGTGAATGAAAGAATTTTTTTAAATGTGTGATTTCTTTTGGGCATCATTACAACTCACGAGTGAAAGAGATTTCGCATGAGACGCAAGACTACTTGGCAACAGCAATTAGCCCCAGAAAGTGCCGCACCCTGTAAAACGAGACAAACGATAACAGTGAATGAAAGAGTTTTTTAAATGTGTGGTTTCCTTATGGGCATCATTAAAAATTACGAGTGAAAGGGATTTTGCGGTAGACGCGAGATTACTTGACAACAATTAGCGTCAGAATGTGCCTTTTTCGGCGATTACGGACATTATAACTAGCCAGGCACAAACAAGTCAGTTATACTAGTAACTCACATCGACCGAGTTTGACAATAGGCATCCTAATTGCACTTCCGTAAGAAACGCTTACAATACGATTAGTCTCACAGAGCACAGGCTGGCTATACTTCCCGCCAGTATTTATTTTTATTTTACTTTATTTCTATGCGCATACAAGTTAAAGAGCCGGCGGGTTCAGTCCTCATTAGTTGCACTTCCCATAGAAATAAAAATAATTGCTAAAAAAGACACATTATCGTCTGTACATGAAATTTGAAGGACCATTTAGATATACCACCACCAAACATAGGAGTAAACACAATAGCTAAGCCTATGGAAAGACCATCTCTTCGATCCCTTTATAAGCAGACATAAAAAGCGCTTAACATCACACCACCTCAAAAAGAACAATGAGAGAAATTTGCCAATTAATTGTAGAAGGACATTGTCTTGAATCATAGGAAATGCCATTTTTTTGTTTTTTTTATGTCGTGATATTGGATCAATAATGAGACTATACAATTATGTTTCTCCTACCCATCCCATCCCTCCCCTTCCCAATCTTTATTCATTTTACAGGTAGAACTAAGGAATCAGGTTAATATACCATGATCCCAGGAGAACCTTAGACCCCACTGGTCTTTAACCACAGAGACACACGAATCTCTAGCACTATCTCCCTATTTTTCCTACTTTCTTTTGCACATTAGGTCCTGAAGAAAGCCCACCTGACCCACATGGGCAAACATTAGGGCTGAAACATGTTGACCTTTTTACGGACATTTTTAAGTGGGGGTGATTCCTAATAAATCCCCCTACGCACGTAACACATTTTAAACACCAACTCTGAAGCCGGATGTATTACAGTTATTCGTCAATTTGGATATACAAGTTTTTTACAAAGGACCCTCCCTTTGTGAGTTCCATCACGAAACTCCCAAAATTATTGACCACTACTGCTATAACCAGGGGTGGAGGAAGCATGACCACTAACTCAATCATGATGCTGTCATGTCCCTAAGGGGTAAGGCGGAGAACCAAGATATACCGCCACCATCAACCTCCGTTCGTGAATGACGGTTTTTTATCGACACAGAGCAAAATAACCCCAGTTACGCAGGACGTGATCCACTCCCCATTTGATTTTTGGATATGCCCTGACATGTCCAGCTAGGAATAAATCCTCAAAGGTGTGGAGATCAAGTCTAGCCATGGAGCATAGCACTAGCTTTTCCGCTGTTAGTGGTAGCCAGGAGATTAAGGCGAGGGTAGCTCGGGGTATATAAAAGGTTAAGACCCAAAGCCCCACCAGTCACGGCCGATGAAGGTAAGTGCGGTGGGGCTGGGGGGAAATCAAACGATAAGATAGGGAAAATAAAAGAAAAAAGAAATAAAACCACTTACCTTGCGCTCGCCACATCGCCAACTCACAAGGTAAGTGGTTTTAATTATTATTATTTATTATTTTCCCTATCTCATTATCCATCGACTCCCCCTGCTGCCCCGCTCCATCGTGCTTACCTGCAAGTGCCACAACTGTGCCCCACTGAGTTTACGCCATTCTAAGCAGGTCGCAGGCAGGGTTTGAATGTCTGTTGGGTCCAACCTAAGGCCCTGCAGTAATAGAGCATTTAGGGGTACGATTTCTTCTAAATCATGCTCCGGTTTGTTGTAAGGTAAACAGGCATCTGGGTGAAACCCTTTATATGTAAAATGGACCTGCATGACCAAATAGTAGAGGTGGAAATCAGGAAAGGCGAAACTGTCGAGGTTATAGGGCAGGGTAAGGGTTTGCTCGGCAATTTGGGGTCTGCGACTAGCACAAACTAGCTTCAGAAGTAGGTTGAGTGTGTTAAAGGAATGGGTATATTAACAAATACGTACAAGAAGCATGGGAGGACAGTCATTTTTATGACAGCTATACGGCCAGCCAGAGACAGGTAGTTGTATCCAGCGGTCAACCTGTGTGGAAAGTCTATCCATGGCTGGACCGTAGTTAAAGCGAATAATTTGCTCCTTGTCTCAGTGTAAAACAGCCCCTAGGTATTTGGTAGAGTTGGCAGGCCACTTAGAAGGGTATTTGCAGGTGGGGGGGTTGGGGGCATCAGTAACTTTGCCCAGTTGATGCACACACCAGAAAGACCACCAAATCGGACAATCTCCCGCACTATGGGGTCCAGGTTGTCTGAGGAATATATGAAACACAATAGTTTGTCGTCTGCATACATTTACATGAGGAGAGGACCTGATTTAAATTGGAGGCCCCAATGCTTGTGGTACTCTTCAAAGTGATGTATCAAGGGGAGAAAGCGGGCAGCCCAGTCTGGTGCCCTGGGATATGGGAAAGGGTTCATAGATAGAGCTATTGACCCGAATAAGGCAGTGGGGTTCGAGTACAGCAGAGAGACGAGGGCAGTGAATCTGTTGTGGATGCCAAGTCTGCACAATGTCACATGGAGAAAAGACCATTCTAGAGAATCCAAAAGAGGGACCACTGCGGGAGTCTCAGGAGAAACCCTATTCAAAATGGAGAAGACTGCTCAAAGATTAAGTGAGGTGGATCTATGTGGTATGAACCCAGTCTGAATGGGCGAGAGTATTTGATCAAGCAACAGCGATAGCTTGTTTGCCATTGCTTTAGCAAGGATTCTATTGTCAAAGTTAAGTAAGGAAAGTAGTCTGTAAGATGAACAGTGTGTGGGGTTTTTGCCTGGCTTCAGTAATAAGGAGATTGCTGCCTCACGCATTGTGGGAGGGAGATCCCCCCAATTCAAGGGTACGGTGTAGACCTCAAGCAGGTGCGGTATCAGGATGTGTTTATACACCTTGTGAAGGGCACCACATAGGCCATCAAGGACAGAGGCTTTTGTGCCATCCAAGCAGTCTATTGCCTGGGCAATTCCCTTGGCAGAAAATGGCTCATTCAAGAACTGGGACTGTCCTGTAGTAAGCCAGACAATGGGAACCTCCTCGAGATATGTTTGGCGAGCTGCAGAGTCAGATGATAATCGAGTAATATGTAAGGGTATATAGTACGAGACTATCTCACGGATACGTTGGTTAAGACATGGGACTTATCATCAAGACTAAGGGGGTTAATGAAACCTTAACAATTTATACAGATGTGTCCTACAGAACCGATAACCTTCGGAAGCGAGGGCAGGGAGTAAAGGGGGAGGATTATCTGAGTATGGGGGATACCTCTAAAGATACTCAACTAGGTATCTCTGTGGATTATAAAAAGGAAGCAGACTATCTGAGCGAAAACTTGAGAGACAGAGACTATTCTGACCAAGTAATCAATAGAGCCCACAAACGAGCAAGAAATTGTGACAGGGAGGTACTGTTGGAGACTAATGAGAAAGAGACGGTTGACAGAAGCATTTGTGTTACAACATTTAATACAGCATCCAACCATGTGAAAAAAAATCATACAAAAGAACTGGAGGATTCTGAACTCGAATGGACTAGACCAAACAATGCCACTTTTCTCATTTAAGAAAAGTGCCAATATTAAAGACATGATTGTCAATACTCGCCCAAGGACATCGAGGAATGGCCTCAACAATTTGGACATGAATTTGACCCAACCACCAGTAACAGGGCACTATTCATGTGGCTACTGTAGGGCATGCCCACTTTCCATGAATTGGAAAAGTGTGGAAATTGGTCTTAGTCGCCAATGGGAATTGAGAAGACACACTACGTGCAACACGGAAAATGTTATTTATTTAATTAAATGTCCGTGTAACATGCAGTATGTGGGCATGACAACCTGGAAAGTGAAGACCCACATACTTGAACACATGAGCACGATACGCTGTGGAAAAATGAACACCAAAATTACGTCCCATTTTTACGAGTGTAGTCACAATGAACTAGAATTGAGATGGACAGTACTTGACAAACCTTTCATTCCACCTGCCACCAGTAACATCATGAATTTCCTTTTAATAAGGGAATAACGTTAGGTTGAGAGTCTCAGGAGCAATACCAATGGACTTAATGACTGTATTCCGTGGTTTCAATTACATGGTATAAAAAGAAGATAACTAGTCCTTCTGATACTGGGAAAGGCTAGCACTTATGTGGTTTATGTAGTAGAAATAGTTGAGACAATGTGTGCTACCTTTCATGCAATCACGTGACCAGGATTGGGCTCGCCTAAGATACGTACTGCACTATATAACAACCACAATGGCAGGCATTTTTTATCGGCGGTGGACTGACGTGAGGACATCATCCTTCGTGTCTCTTGTGACTAGTAAGTGTACAGAGAGCCTTGCGTAGGCACAGAGTTTGGCAATCCCAGTGCAGGAAAACAGGCTGAGAGACCGGCTGCTCCCGGTTTGTGTGTATGTAGTAACACTACTGTTCCATCCTTCTTCCCTTTTTTTTAAAGAAATAAGTACGGACTTTGGGAGGAATATAATGAAGGGAACAACTAGGAGGTATTAAGGCAGTGGAACCACGCACACTTAGAGACACAACAAACGGAGGGCGTTGGGGAAAAGATATGGCATATATCATCACACTTGCACAACCATTATGAGTGTTTTGTATTCCACAGTGTGACGGCAAGAGCACAGTCCCACTTAGGTCCCGGGTTCAGAGAAATACTTGTGAACTCGTGTGAGTATTAAATGAAAACATCACGAATATTTGAGAGATTAATGACATACACTGGAGGAATAAGGTCAAGTGTATAGTAGGTATGATGATGGAATGATCAGATGTGACTTGGGAGTGTGGTGGCCCCAGGTGGGTTGGATGGAGGTCCACTTACTTCTGGGCCTTTACTGGGAGACTGGCTGTTTTTAAACCGATGGGTTGAAGATAAATGTTTGATCGTACATAGGAGAAACACACAGACATAGGGGTACATAAACCTGAGAGGTTTTGTGTTTTCACTTTTCCCATTTTCCATTTTTACAGGAATTTGTTCCCTCTCAGAAATCCTGCAGAGTATAAAAGAATTGGATATTACCTACAGACCGAATGAAAAGGTAAAACTCCAGAGTCGGGTAAAGACCATCAACTAGGGACCAACACCCTGATGAACGCCAGCGCTACCCTTGTGGGGGCATAATATTTTCAGAAACATGTTGGTATTTGCAGTGGGGCTATAGGGGCCGTTAACTCCCCTTTATACCCCTAAGTGTATTTTTAATCCTACCAGGGGTTCACAGACAGAATAAAAGAATTTATGTAGACCCTTAGGTTGTTTTACGTAGATGTACTGCACTGTTTTGTCCCGTTTCACAAGGGAATAGACCCCCCCCTTCATTTTTTTTTGTATCACGGTTCTGTAAGTGTCTTCTGTGTGTTCTTTCACATTTTTCTTACTTTGTCTACCCCCACCACTGTCCTTCGTCAAAAAAACATATGGCGCTCCATCCAGAGTGTTGGTCTGCACCTGGATGTATGCTGCGGCCCTATGATGAAGCATGACACTGCAAAGTGTGTGAGGGCAGTATTAAGACATTTTTTGTCTTCCCCTTGTTTGTCCTGGGCCAGAGTAGATATGAGATTTACCTTTCCCATGTGGATAACTACATGACCTGTAGCTCCAGCTTATCTTGGACTCTAAGGGATAGGATATTGTTTTTAGTACTTCTCTGTTGAGTGAGATTTAATTTATAGAGAGTGAGTGAGAGAAGTCTTAGTCCCTTGTCTCTTCTTTAGTGTGTTTTCATCTCTGTGGATAGCCCATCCTGTGAGTCAGACGTGATACATGATACATAATACATCTCACGCGGAATGCGTCCAGCCTGGAGATTCAGAGTTTGATCACGGCTATACGGGGAAAATATCTGTGTTATTTTGGAATGTAGCCGGGCTCCGCTCAAAGCTCACGAATTCAATATGGCTAGAGTTTATTGATAAACTTAACATACTATGTTTACAAGAAACTTGGACGGTAGATCAAACACATATTAATGGTTATGTGGCATTCCATACTCTGGCTGTTCCTGTTATACATGGGAGATCTAAGGGGGGTTTATGCATTTATATTTATAATTGCTTGAATATTGACAAGATTACCCTGAAAAACACTGATTTTTTAATCAAATTGTAACTATGTATGTGGACAAACACTGCTGATATGCATTGGTACATTTTTACAATAATGCTGAAAGAGACCAAATTGTGAACGTTCTAAAAAGACTTGCCAGCGATTTGCGTAAGCTACAGAGCGGGAATGCAAGGGAACTGATTTTTGTTTGGGGGGTGATTTTAATACTTGTCTGTGCCCATTGAGTGGAGAGAAGAATTGTGGATTGCACCTAGAGAATAATGACATTTGCTTTCACTTTCCCCATTCAATATATGAGGAAACATTAAATGAGAATATATATTTTTTGATTTAGGTTTCAAGAACAATCTCTGTTCTCCCTCTGTCCCCTTCACCCAGACATTTAACGGAAGAGGCATGAACTCAATTATAGACTATATAATATTTCCGAATAGATATGCCTCTAGACTTATGAGCTTCAGAACGCATGAAATCGCTCTAAGCGACCACTTTCCACTTAGTATAAATCTAATCTGCCCCAATGAGCTACGAAATCCTAAGTATAATTAATTATTCTTGGTTAACAACATAGTTTTTGCATAAAACTAATGGTTATTCCTTACAATGGGGGAAGGTTGAGCCAACAAGGTTCACTAGAAAAATTGTGGCAAATTGTTTAAACTCCTTTTTAAACTGCTTGGATGAGAAAAGCACCCATGTTGAAATCTTAGAATACTATTCCTAGATTACAAACAATATAAAAGAGGCCCTGTGGGTTGTGAACAGGAAAAATCAGACATGCATTCATGGATGGTTCGATTCGCGCTGCACTAAAGCTTATACAAGATTAAAACAAGCCTTACACAAACCAGATAGATGTATCAATGAGATCAGGCAGTGCAGTAAGAAATACGCTCAGGCTCAGAAGTCACGTAAAAAGGAACTAAAAGATGAAACATGGGTAGTGCTGCACGAAGCTTCACAAAAGAGGGACTGTGCAGCTTTCTGGCCAGCAGTCAATGCTCTATTCCTTCAAGCTGAGGATACACCTATGGTAGAAATTGCTATTGGAGAAAACCTGTGGGTGGATATTTTCTCCTAAGTTTATAAGTCTGTAAAAGAGGACAGTACATCTAAAAATACAATTATAACAAGGGGAATTGCGGCCACAGCCGGTGAGCACATTGATCTCTCTTTTTCCCTGGAGTAAGTAACATATGCAAAAACTGAGAGTAAGGGAGGTAAGGCACCCGGCCCGACGGTGTCCCGGTAGAAGTTTTTTGAGTCTAATTTGCTTTTATGGGGTCCACTATTAATGCAGGTTTTACCGGCCTTCTGTTCTACTGGATTCATTGAGACGTAGTCAGAATCCATTTTGGTACACATTTTTAAAAAAGGTGACCGGCATGATCCAGCATGCTACCGTCCAATATCCTTGCTGGATTCACTGGTAAAAATAGTGGGACGAATCATCCTGAATCGGTTGCAAGACTGGGCGGAAGAAAACCAGGTGCTCTCAGACCTACAATTTGTGTTCTGCCAGGGCTTTGGAACGCTCTAACAGGCACTGAACCCTAAGATCTTGACAGGGAAGTACACAAGGTCAAACAAAGGAAGCTTATATCTCGCGTTCGTAGACCTATCGGCAGCTTTTGACTGCTTGGTACACAATAAATTATGGGAGATTTTAGCTACTATGGGGGTGGAGACATCATTATTTAAATTTTTAAGACAACTGTACTGCAACGCCAAAACAAGGACCCGATATGGACTTAAAGGAGAATGCACTGCACCATTCAAGGTCAAGAGGGGGGTTAGGCAGGGATGTTTCCTGACACCGTTTTTATTCACTCTTTACACCAATGGTCTAGAACAAGCACTGGTAGAGGAGTGTCAGGACCAGCCACAAATAAATAGACACCCTATACCCGCCCTCTTGTATGCGGATGACACAGTACTGATAGTCCTTACTCCACTGGGACTCCAAAGGGTACTTACTAGGTACACGAGTACATGGAGAAGATTGGCCCGCGCGTTAATATCTCCAAAACTTTTATAATGAAGTACGGCCAAAATAGAACCAGGTGCAGGGAGATTTTTATTGGCAATAGAAAGGTTGAACCTACCACAACATTTCCATTTTTAGGTATTTTATTTGACAACAAGGGGACATGGTATCAGGAAGTAAAAAACAGTTGTCTGCTGCGGCCCTGGCTAACTTTGCAAAGAAGCTGGGAAGAAAACCTCTAGCCGTACTCCTGGAAATTTATAAGGCAAAGTGCACCAGCATAGCAATGTACGGGGCGAGTGTATGGTGATACCGCAATACCAAACCTATTCAACAAATGGTACAATGGGAGGCTTTTACGTATCCGGAATATATGGATCGGGCGTAGAGGACCAAATCATTAGTTCCCCTGCCGTGCGCACCGTTCTCAACAGCGGCCCTACTCACATGATTTAACAAAAATTTAAACAGTTTGAGAAAACAGCCACCACCTCCTATTTCTTTTTGAGAGCTCACAGTTTGGAGTCTTCCTGAATTCTTCAGATTACCGTCCTCTGCGTGACATCTTTTAAGGCAGTCTTAGGAGAATTATCCCAGAATGCGCTGTCTTCCCCCCCTATCCTTCACCTTGTCCTGAAGAAGACCCGCTATGACACTTTCTTTAATAAGGCCTACGTCAGGGTTGAAATGTCGATGTTGTTATTGGTTCAGTTTTTTCAGGTTATCTGGTTCTAACTTAAAAAGCACCCGAGTAATCTACCGGACATACTGGTTCCCCCTTCATACTGACCATTTTAGTTTTTTTCTCCTGTGTATAATCTGTATATAAATTTGTCTCACTCATGTATAAACCACACTCACTTCACTTATGTCACTGAGCACTGTTGTTTTTCATGATATTTATTGTCACTCCCATCATTAAGTGAATTATTAACAGCCTTATCGTACAATGCATAACAATGTTTCAAGTAAATACATACGACGCAGCATAAAATTGTCTGTTTTCTGTCTTCTTGTTCCAACTCAATTACTAATGCATTTTTACTATAAAGGTATATTGTATGATTAAGCCCTTGAAATCCAAAGCAATTGTTCTCACCCGACAGAACCAATTGTAGCTTTCTATATAGATACCCAGGTTCTGAGTGACACAGGGTTACCCCATTGTTACTATACATATACTGCTTTCAAGAGGCGCTCCATCTTCTTCAGCCTATGTGTCAGTGTAGCGCTATTGTCTTCCTGAGATGAGACCCGTCCTCCACAGCATCCAGATGAGTGCCATAACAGTCCAGGTGTTACCCCATGCGGTCAAACTGGGATGCAAGGGAGACAAAACACACGAAAGCCGTCCCTCAGCTCCGCCACAATTGCTGCTATACTCCCAAAGGATAAAGCAGCTCTGCCACCTTGCAGACATCCAAGGAGGGGCCCAGTCGCTGCGTCGATTTGGTCCGATCAAAGGTAGGTCTGCCCTGCTTAGGGTCTCCGTGACCCATGATGGGGAGCGCCAGCAATGGTGTCAAAGACCGTAGGTAGGTTAGGCCAGGGATCAATTGAAGAGGGAACGCCAGTTGGTGGGGTCAGGGGGTGTCGTTTGTGAAGAAGGGCCCCAACCCCGATGTTCAATATGAGGGGGGGGGGTTTAACGTTAGCAGCGGCTACAGCGTTGGTGATGGAGCCAATCTGGTGGGTTCCAGATAGTGGGTGTAGACCAACAGTGATGGTGGCGTCCCACTCCCCATGGTGAGCTGGGATAGGCCAGGAGGTCTAAAGTGATGCATGATGGGGCTCCGCTTGTATGTACTCACTGTAGGTTGTGGTCAGATAGGAGTAAGCTGAGTAAGCAGCATAACATGATACCTTAAAAGGAAGGCAGTGGGGAGATAGTTTGATTCAGGGCCGCAAATCCTAACCGGGTCCCAGACGGATAGGCCATACCATG
This sequence comes from Lissotriton helveticus, assembly GCF_964261635.1. Taxonomy (NCBI): domain Eukaryota; kingdom Metazoa; phylum Chordata; class Amphibia; order Caudata; family Salamandridae; genus Lissotriton; species Lissotriton helveticus. The sequence continues at coordinate 888,949,609 of NC_136067.1, read as the reverse complement.
GAGGTCTGTACACACAACCGGCTGCGAGGGCAGGATCGCCAATCCATCAGGGCCGCAACCCGAGCATGTGGGCAGGGCCTCCTATGTCCCAGCGGGGTACAACCCATGCAACAAATGTAAGTTGGCAACCGGGTGGGGGGTTGTCACGACCAGAGAACATGATGGCTCAAAGAGGGGGCCCAGCGAGGCACCTCTGCCTCAGGCTCACCCACAGTCCCTGTCGCCCGGGCCTCCGAGGCTGGAGACACAGCTCTGGAGATGCCGTATGGGACAGGCCCAGCGAGGCTCCACAGCCTCGGCCTCAGGCTCGCCCACGGACCTTGTCGCCACGGGTTCTCTTAGGCGGGCTGTGCCGCGCCTTCACTCAGCGAGTCCCTTTGGTTAGAGGGGGCCTCAGGTGTGTGGCAGAGGGTGGTGCAGGGGTAGAATCTCCTCCTAAATGGTCGATGGAAGCGAGAATGGAGCCCACTACCATCGGGATGTGGGCATTCGGTTGCAGAGCTTTACCGCTGTGAGACCAAAACAGTCGACGGCTCAGCCACGCCCCCTGATGTGGTGTATTATAAGTATTTATAGTGCATTGTATATGAACCTGTGAGAATGAACTGTCTTTCAAGTCTAAAGCTTATGACTGTGAGATCTGAAAAAACTTCTGATATATTCACCCTGTCCCTACTATGTAGAGTTTGCTTGCAATAGGCAAAATGGGAGTTTTCAAGAATTTTCTTGGGGAGGAAGATTCACAACATCCCAGGAAAAGCTAAGATTTACTTTGTACACCATTTCTGTAAAGAAATATTTAGTACTTATTAACAGCCTCTAGACTTTTATCCAGTTTACAGGAAAACTGTGCTGTACTATGCTCACTTGGGTCCCCTTTTTATAAAAAAATTCTAAGGATCGAAACCCTCCCTAATAGCAGTTCGTCTTGTTGCTTTGCTTGGTAAAAAATGAAGAATGTATTTACTCCCCACCATTTTCCAGTTGCCATGGTCCTGATCACAGTGTTTCCTTCAATGTCACGTGAATAAGGGCTAAGTGGATTTTTTTTTCTGCCCCCTCCACTTCTTCTTGCTCGGCAGAATGGAGATGGGGCAAATTATTCAGTATTTTCTTTTTACACCTCCAACCTTGACTAAATCATTCATGTGTTTTAGGCCCCCATTCTCCTTTCCCTTGTTCAACTCTAGGAGAGAATTGCTGTATAAATTCTCCCTGACTTTTCATCAAGGTGAGGGGACTGAATTAAAGAAAAGAAATAGTGCTGTCACCAGCCTCCGAAATTCCTCAGGCCATTGTGGACACTGGCATCTGACAACTGCATCTGTGTCCTGTTTGCAATTGTGAAGACGGCACAAAGGCTAATGTCACTTATCTTGGCCCTCCTTCATCCTCATTTCTTTAGGATGGAGAATTCTGAGGGTATTTGACTGTTCACCCAATTCCATGATTACATTTGTGAACAGCTCTGGGCAGTAGTCAAATGCCTAGGTTCTTGCCCGCAAAACGGTACATTCTGAAGTCTGTACTTTTGTGGGTGTTTGAAATCACCAATAGCTTGAAGTTATACAAAGCTTGACAGTACACCAGTGGGTAAAATGTTGTTTCTTTGGAGAAAAATACTTCATTATATTTCACAAAACCTAAAAATAACAACCATATGGCTAAGATAAAATATGCCTTTCAGGATGGGTGAGCGTTCATGTGGTGATGTTTTAGTTTCGCTTAGGGAAATGCTCCTCATGGGAATTGGAATAGAAAATTACAGGATTGCCTTCCTCAGGCACCAATCCACCATTTGTGAAACTCTTCAACCGACATCCCCAATCATAATCTTAGTGTTTGTGGCTCTGTAGGATGGACATAGATCACTCAATTCCCTGTTCAGTCCAAGAGACAGCATTTGTTGTTTATATGCAACAATCACAAAAGACATAGAGGAAACGTGAATGAGAAGAGTGGGGTTCGAGAGAGATGGAGCACTGATCAGTCTGAAGTTGTCACATAAGTGATCGGGATTCTCATGCGTGGTATTCTGGGTTGAGATTAGATTGATCAGGCCACTTAGTAGATGACTCACGAAAACTCAGAAGATGAACAATGTCTAATACTATTCAAGTTTATTTAAGAGGTCAGACCAGTCAATTACAAAAGTCACCTGTGCTTCCCTTGCCCACTTGCCTTTAAAGTCCCATATGAACCCTAGGTTGCACAATATCATTCTGGGTTGTATCACACCCAAATTGACAATGTTTATTAGACAAACATTCCTCCGTCTATCCTAGTTTCAGCTCCAGTGTTCATATACTTTATCGCACACTTCACACACTGCAACCATAAAGCTCTCGTGAGTTTATTATGATCTCCCTGGAGTACAGTTAGGAGTCTTTGACAAAATGTTCACTCCTTAAGTTTTACATATATATCAAGGATAGTGTTCATTCTAGGTTAGCATGTTGACCTTTTTTGTTTTTGTTTTTGCAGGGCATGTATGGTGGAAAAAGCTGTTATATTTCTCGCAGATGAGTAAGGATCCTTTGGGATTAGGTTTTGGTCAGACATTGCTGTCACTTTTGCAGTCATTTCTCCTTAGCTGTGTCTTGGAGATTTGTCTTGTTACTGGGTGTCTTATATGGTTTCTACTCAAATCAAATCTTTGTAATAGGACCAAAGAAGACCTATTTATAGACAGAAGACCATACTGGTGAAAGGCCCAAAAGGAAGGGGATATAGCAGGATAGGATTGCTTATATTGACAAGCTGAGCCCAAGATGATTCCCTAACTTGAATAACTCTCATATCTTATGTGAGGGGAGTAGGTTAGTATGAGCACTGTGGTTCCTGTGAGCAAGGAAGACAGATTCCCGTAAGCATCATTGTTCTTTTACCATGGGTATGGTCAAGGAGTAGAATGGCGATATCCAGGGGTGTTGCTTTTCTGTGTGGAAGAACAAGGACATTTTCAGGGCACCACGGATCATTAGAACAACCTGTGTCCAGGCTAAGTGGATGACCATGGGTGTAGGTGAGACTTGAGAGATCACAAGCGCTGGTATGGTCATGATGGCAACAAACTTTTTAACGTGAATAATTCTTATAGCATCAAACTAAACTTTGGGAAACTTTGGTGCAAAGTGTAGGCAGAAAAATGGTGAAGAGATGTATATTTTGGCTGTCATCAGGGATGTATCATAACCATGACAGAACATATGCTGTCATACATGGTCATATAATGGAGGTAACTGCACAAAGTTAGGGCATTTGGGACACTGATCGGAACATGGTAGCTGTATCTGGACAAGATGTGGCATATGATCATCATACTCAGGCATAAGATGTTCATACTTGGTCAAATAAATGTGAGTCTTAGCCACGTGGTGCTGTATTTTGGCATATGGTGGAATGACTGAGACATACACATGCAGTACCTGGGCATATGATGAATGCACTTGTGTTTTTTTGATGGAGGTTTTAAGACTTATTAAGCATTTATCTAGACATATGATGACATTATTTGGCATACCAATAATTAACTTGGGTATATGGTGGCAGGCCTACCACATATTAATTTTCATTGGGCAATTGAAAGTAGTTTTTGGACAATTGGTGGTAGTGTCTTGTGATATGACAGCAGTAACTGTTTGGATGATGACTTTGTATGGGCTTTTATATTTTGAGATTTAACCAAACTGTTTTAACAAAATTCACTATCCTGACGGGCATCTATTAATTTTATTACAACTGAAACTTTCTCATACCCAACTACAGAAGCGGCCCATAAACGTAAGAGTGGTGGGCCAAGAGAGGGAGGATTTCGACAGAGAATGACGAGAGAAAAGAAATTATTTATTAAATTTTTCCTCTTCATAGTCAGTTGAAATCCCCCCTAACCCGGCCCCACCACTCTTACCTGCATCGGCCGCGGCTGCCCAACTAAGCTCCCATTATGATCTTTGAACTAAGCTTAACCTACTGATTCTACGTAGTAAATGAGCCTTGGGACTCCAACTTTCAAAAACAAACCAATTAGGAGTGTCTTGAGTAGTGGGAATACATGAAATCTCACCTTTGACTTTCCTAGTTTGAACCCTGTGAAAATATGCTTTAAATTACTTTCTATTATGCTGATGTACTCTCATTAAGTGCCATTGTAACACTCACATATGTAGTTGTACATGTCTAAACTTGTTATCGAATATGGATGTTGCCTTCTATTTGTTTGAAGCTTCCCATCGACAATGAGATGCTTGTAAAAGTTTCATATCTTTAGTAGGCTCTGAAGCCATAGTTCTCAGTGTTGCACTTCGCACATTTTTAAAGAGTGTGACCTTGTTTTCATTGCTTCCGAAGAAAGCTGGATTTTGTAAGAATAATGGAGCTATTATATTGTATACATGAATGATATCTTCCCCTTAAGGCTGTTGTGTACTTTCTTGAAGGGAAGATCCTGACATCTGCACATTGGATAAGTTTTCCCTGAGAGTTTCAAGTTTATGTCACATGATCATTCTGCATTGACTTGAATTGGGAGAAGTTGTATATACTCGGTGTATTTCACATGAATTTGAGCTTTTAGCTCCAATTGACCATTTTATAACAACAACCATGGTCATTTGAAATGACAATTGTCTTTGATCTTTTGCTTTGCTGCCTGCTATTTTGCATTAAATGCCAGTTTGGCTTCCTGTTGTGTTATTTTTTTTAACAATCCTGCAGCTGCAAGGACTGAGGGAAAATTATAACACCCATCATGACATTTTGCATGCTTTGCACAACAACTGCTTCCTTTCTTCAGTAGGACCCTCTTCTAACCTTCCATCCTCTGCATATGTTCTATTTCTGAGTATAGCCTCCCCTTAGTCTCTTGACTGCCTGCCATAGTCCTACTTATTGTAATTCTGCAATTTCCTGATACCTCGTTTCAAACATCATAACCTCCCCTTTTTAAATCCCTATCCCTGTAATCTAACATTATCTAATCTCCTCCAACCTATCTCACCAACTATTTACCTGAAACCACATAGCGCCCATTATTGATCAAACCTTCCTTTGTATTAATATATCACAAAAACATAGGATGCAGGGCTTAATTCCCGGTTTTGTGTTTACCAAATAGGAATGCCAACCCCATTTGCAAACTATAGAAACGCCAAATGCAACTAGACGTTCTCTGCCAAAATTCGCTAATAAGATGAAGCGGTAACAGGAGTGAAACGTAACAGCACCTTTGGCTTTAGAGGTATTTTTAATCATTTTATTCCATCTTTTGTACCATAGTTTAGTATGAGATCAGGTTTGAGAGAACCGGTCTAATGTCCGCCTCTATGTAGATTACTATAGGAAGAATAACTCTGTCACAGACATTACCTTCCACACCCAATTCGATGAGACTGGACACTTTACCGAAAGTTACCACAGTGCTGGGTAAGATCATGTCTCCCTCCTTTTAGACCCAAAGGTAGGAGGGATAAGTACCACCCATAAGTTAGGGTTTGATAAATATAAAACCAACATCCCTATCCAACATGGCCCATCAAAGAGCGCAAAGAAGGTGGCTATAATTCTGTAACTCCACTTCTACTGTAGGATACTACTTAGTATTTGAATAGGGACGTCTAGTATTATCCAATAGACTATAAGTTCAGGCCCTGTAAAACAGAAACTGAAGGTGAAATAAGTGGATTAGCTCGCTCTTAGACACATAGGGATGTATGTATATGTATTTGAAACCATCGTTTAAGCAGATTAGAAAATAAATTGTGTTTCTCGCCAAAGCATTTCTGTATCCATGTTATATGCTATTGCTTTTGATTGGCACTTACAAATACAAATAGAAGTGTATGATCAGTAGTAAAGTACTAGGAAGGCTCACATTGAGGCAATAGGTTTGAAATGTATCCCTCCTACTGTATGAGATTAGAATATTTCTAATTGTTTAGAATTACCAAGTATTATCTCTAATTCATTGTGTATCCATTTTTAGGGAGATTGTACTGACCCCAAGCACTACGACAGATACCATTTGTAGTCTTGATAAAGGTGGATAGATTTTTGGGAAGCCACCGAAACGCGTCAATGCATTCTTCAGTATAATTCACGACTCGGATATCCCTGTTGATACACTGTACCGTAGTGTGCATAACATTGGTGTCAGAAATTGAGTTGGAATATACACTTAGTATTGTACAAGTTTAATGTCTTACTGTTTTCTGCCTTTATGTATCAATTTTGCTGGTCAATATTGAATGTTAGGTATTTGTATTGCTATTTCTTTTAAACCTGTGTTAAGTGGTCTTTAAACCGTCCACTTTTTTAATCATTGTGTAACCAATAAATTGTGTTCTTTTTATACATGTACATTTTTGTAATTGTTTTCGTTTCCAAACTTTAATTGTGTTTACAAATTTAACTTTGTTCAAGGGAATCTCTCCTTTTTTTCACTGGTTAATATATCACAAACTAAATGGAGTAAATACATGCATTTTTTTCACAGGACTAATCGCAATAACCAACAATAACCACTACATTAACCACTGAGCTTGGGTTCCCAGAGTAGTGTGCTACCCACCATAAAGCGCTTCAATGCCTCGTCAGGGGTAATAAGTGCATTATTAGTCCAATTACAATACATCCCTTTCGAATTGCTTTTGGTGTAAGTGGGTCTATGAAATGCCTGTGGACACCATGATTCCTTTGAAATGTGCATATATGGTCAATGACATGCATCTGGAGGAACTTGACAAAGTACTTCTTAGTGCTTCCACTACTCCTACACTCCAGTAATGTCATTACCATTCATTCCCTGTCTGTTTACCTTTTTTTCATTTAAAACCCCTGTCTGTTTTCCAGTGACATGTCCGATGTCCGACAGACATATTCTGTGCTCTTGCCCAACAGTGGCTATCTGAGGTTGTCCATGTTTGGGACTCATCTGTTGATGGACATGTTATGGAGCAGGTGCATGGGGCAGACCTGTAATAGGCCCCTTTTCTTCAGGGAATGTGGTTGGCTCCTGAATTTCCATTGATGATTAAGCATTGATTGTGACTACCCAATGGTACTCTCTAGAGCATATTATTTTCTGATAGGTGCATGATTGTTCCTCCAGTGTTTGTTTTTTGCCCACTTGTGAAAGAGTGTGTCTAGATGTCATCATCACTGTCACCTACAGGAAGAACTGAGTAATTGATGGCAGGTAGTGTGTGTGGCTGTGCTTTGAAACCAAGCAGCGCTAGTGCACATAGCAGCATCTGTAAGCTCACTTGCTGGTGTGATGCAGACAATAATACCTATAGAAAAGGGGGGTTATATGATCCCATGATGTGTGTGGGGGAAAGGTGATAAAGAGTTCAAGTGTAGGGTACAAAGCTGAAGGCCCTCCTGAATTGGCGTTCCTCACTATTGTCTTATTGTTGATGATGAATTTTCTGTGGTTTACATTCCTGTTTCTTCTGAAGGTGGTCATATTTACCAAAGTGAGTTTGAAAGGTAGAGTGTAGTTGAAACACATCATATTTGTCATATTATATTTACTTTCCTGATTCACTGTTTTCTTAGAGTAGAAATAAAATTATGAGATTTATGGTTGATTTAGAGATTAAATGTAATCCTCATTTAAGACAATTCTATGTTGTTGAGTTATGCATTAGCCGACATATGTTTCACATTTGGTGATGTATCTTGCCTTGGGCTTTCTCATAACTACACTGGTATCCAAAAAGTCTTTCTTGAAAGATTTCTAGAAAGGTAATCGGTAACATGAATGTACAAAATCTATATCCAAGGGTCAGTGTCAAATATCCTGTTGTGTTTTGTGTGATACTGTTTCATCCGTCAGACCATCAAATAGAGTGTGAGTGTATTTGTGTCGTATCACACGTCCTTGTAAATGAAAGGTTGGGAATATTGTGTGCCTTTTTTGACTCTTTAGAGTAAATCTGTGATAATGTGGTGAGCAAAGCAATCAATCAATCAGCGTACTTATAAAGCGCACTACTTACCCGTAAGGTTCCCAAGGCGCTGAGGGTAGGGGGGTTGCGGCTACTGCTTGAAGAGCCAGGTCTTGAGGAACCTTCTGAAGGTGAGAAGGTCTTGGGTCTGCCGTATGTTGGTAGGAAGGGTGCTCAGGTCTTGGCGGCGAGGTAGTAGAAGGATCTGCCGCCGGAGGTCTTTTGTTGGATGCGGGGGACAGCTGCAAAGGCTAGGCTGGTGGAACGGAGCTGGCGGGTGGAGGTGTGGAAGCTGAGTCTGCTGTTCTGGTAGGCTGGTCCGGCGTTGTGGAGTGCTTTGTGAGCGTGGGTGAGGAGCTTGAAGGTGATCCTCTTGTCGACGGGGAGCCAGTGTAGGTCTCTCAGGTGGGGGGTGATGTGGCTGCGGCAGGGGACGTTGACGATTAGTCGGGCTGAGGCGTTTTGGATGCGTTGTAGTTGTCGTAGGTGGTTGGCTGGGATTCCTGCGTAGAGTGCGTTGCCATAGTCCAGTCTGCTGCTGATGAGGGCCTTTGTCACCGTTCTTGTTGTTTCAGTGGGGATCCACTTGTAGATCTTGCAGAGCATGTGGAGGGTGTTGTAGATGGAGGAGGAGACGGCGTTGACCTGCTTAGACATGAAGAGGGAGGAGTCGAGGATGAATCCTAGATTGCGTGCATGGTCGGTGGGTGTTGATGCTGTTCCCAGTGTGGTCGGCCACCAGGAGTTGTCCCAGGCTGAGGGGGTGGGTCCGAGGATGGGGACCTCCATCTTGTCCGAGTTCAGTTTCAGACGGCTGCTCCTCATCCAGTCAGCGACGGCCTTCATTCCCTCGTGGAGGTTGGTTTTGGCGGTGCGTGGGTCCTTGGTGAGGGATAGGATGAGCTGGGTGGCGTAGGAGATGATGTTGAGGTCGTGATGGCGGGCCACTTGTGCGTGGGGGGCAATGTAGACATTGAACAGCGTCAGGCTGAAGGATGAGCCCTGGGGGAATCCGGAGATGATGTTGGTGGCTTCCGATCGGAAGGGTGGGAGGCGGACACTCTGAGTTCTTCTGGAGAGGAAGGACGTGGTCCAGTCAAGAGCCGTATCTTGGATGATTCCGGCTTCTAGGAGGCGTGTCTTTAGAGTGCGATGGCAGAACGTGTCGAAGACGGCTGACAGGTCCAGGAGGATGAGGGCTGATGTTTCGCCGTTGTCTAGTTGGCGCCTGATGTTGACTGTGGCACCGATGAAGGCTGTCTCGTTGCTGTGGTTTCGTCTGAATCCGGACTGGGATGGGTCCAAGATGTTGTTGTCTTCCAGGTGGCGGGCCAGTTGCATGTTGACAATTTTCTCGATGACCTTTGCCAGGAACGGGAGCAGGCAGATGGGCCGGAAGTTCTTGAGGTCCTTGGGGTCCGCTTTGAGCTTCTTGAGGAGGGTGTTGATTTCGGCGTGCTTCCAGTTTTCCGGGAAAGTTGCTGTTGTGAAGGAGATGTTGATGATCTTCCGTAGTTGGGGTGCAATGGCAGCGTCTGCTTTGTTGAATACTTGGCGTGGGCACGGGTCAGACGGAGATCCTGAGTGGATAGAGTTCATGACCTTGCGTGTCTCGTTGTCGTTGACGTTGGACCAGGAGGTCAGGCGGTTGGCGCTGGTGGTGTTCGCAGGGGGGGTGGAGTCTGATGTAGTCGGGGTGGTCATGGTGTTGAAGCTGTTGTGGATGTCAGCGATCTTGCACTGGAAGAAGATGGCTAGTGAGTTGCACAGTTCTTGTGGGGGCGGGATGTCGTTGTCGTTGGAGCTGGGGTTGGAGAGTTCCTTTACGATGCTGAAGAGCTCTTTGCTGTCGTGTGCGTTGTTATCCAGGCGGTCTTTGAAAGAGTACTTTGGCTAATCTGATGAGGTGGTGGTGTCTGTGGGTTGCATCCTTGTGGGCTGCGTGGTTGTCCGGTGTGCGTTCGTGGAGCCATGTCTTCTCCAGTTTCCGGCATGCGCGTTTGGAGGCCTGGAGCTCGTTGGTGAACCAGGTGGCTTTCTTGTTGGCGTGGCTGTTGGTGGGTTTCTTGAGCAGGGCGAGGGTGTTGGCGCAGTCGTCGATCCACTTTCTGAAGTTGCGGGCTGCGGCATCTGGGTTGGTGGGGTCGGTGGGTGGGTTCTTAGTGAGGGAGATGATCAGCTGGTCTTCCGTGACTTTGCTCTAGCAGCGGCAAGGCAGCTGTTGGGTGCGGGGATGCGTGGTTGGTTTCTTTAAGGTGAAATGGATGCAGCTGTGGTCGATGTGGGAGCCTGTGTAGAAGATGGGGTCAAGTGTGTGGCCGGCAGCCTGGGTGGGTGCGGTGACGAGTTGCCTGAGGCCGAAGTTGGCGAGGTTGTCGATCAGGGTGGCGGAGTTGGTATCGTTGTTGTTCTCAAGGTGGAAGTTCAGGTCCCCGAGGAGTATGTAGTCCGTGGAAGCGAGTGCGTGGGTGCTGGCGAGGTCGGCGATGGAGTCGCTGAACTGAGCCCGGGGTCCAGGGGGTCTGTAGATGAGTGTTCCTCTGAGGGTGGTGTTAGGGTCGGTGTGGATCCGGAAGTGCAGGTGTTCGGCGGTGTTGAGGGTGTCGTCAGCATGGGTGGTGACCTTGAACCTGTGGACGATGGCTATTCCTCCTCCGATTCCATTCACGCGATCCCTGCGGGTGATCTTGTAGCTGTCCGGGATGGCTTTGGCGATGTCAGGCGCCGAGGAGTCGTTCCACCAGGTCTCGGTCAGGTAGGCCACGTCTGGGGCGGAGGTGTCGAGCAGGTCCCAGAGCTCGACGGCGCGTTTGTGTGCGGAGCGGGTGTTGAGGAGTATGCAGCGGAGGTGGTTGGGTCCAGTCTTTGGAGGTTTGGTGGTTCTGTCGCAGGTGAAGCTGCAGGTGTGGCAGGAGAAGGGTCCGTGGGTCTATTTCGGGGCAGCCTGGAAGCAGGTGTGGTTTCGGCCGGTGTTGAGTGCGCGGAGGGTGCTGGCGTCGTAGTGGATTCTGGTGTTGTGGTGTTCGCGGGGTCCAGGGGTTCTGACGCTGGGCACGGTCCAGGCGCGGACGGGCGCAGACGGGCTTGCCTTAGGCGCGCTTTCGGCGTACCAGAGGCGCGTGGCCGCTGTTCGGCCTGCATATGAGGTGGCTTGGGAGGGAGGTGCAGCTGGGAGGTGGGAGCGGGGAGGCAAATGGGTGTGCAGGGGGTGGGGCTGCAGGGAAGCAGCGGCTGGAAGGGCCGGAACGGGAGCGGAGGGGGGCGGGGGGAACTGGCGCACAGGAAGGTGGGAGGCGAGAAAAAACAACCTGAAGAACATGGAGGCAGCATGGGCAATCAGGTAACGAGCAGCGGCGTGGGGGTGACCTGCCTGCAAGCAGGGTCAAAGCAATGTTGTCTCTATGAACTTGGTGTGAAACATTTCCTTCCTGGGTGTGGGTGTGTGCTTCCTTTTTCATGGTATTATTTTGATGCAAGAATCTCTGTAGACATTACTTGCCCTGAAGTCACTGATTTTGTCTTGATGGAATCTACTTTCCTGTGAGCTCTAATCATTCTGCAAGGGGTAGCGAGAGTGACGTCATACACCTTTTGACCTCAATGACATCACAGGAAGCAACCTCATTTGATGGCCCTTTGGCCCTGGATCCAGGGAATTAATGGCATGCTCCTGATGACATCCCAAAATTTGATATCACTCAAGCCTAGTGTTTACCTCAGGGAGAAAAATGTATTGCTAACCCACACGGAGATGCACACAAAATACATTTAAAAACAATAATGGGTAGGCGCACTGGTACTAATTTGTATGGACCATACATTGCATATGAACTCGCTTATTTGTATGAATTACTCCTTATCATTCTTTATAGTCTTGATTCATGACCACTTGTAAGAACTATCACAACATATCATCGTCACATGTGATACCTACAATTTATATTGAACTGACACAACCTTTAAAGTGTGCAGGATGCAGTGTGTAGCTATAAATATTAGTACTAGGCCCAAAAATGCCTAAAGCAGCTTTGCTTTACTAGTGGCTTAACCAAATGTGATAAGACGTGCATAAAATATTTAAAAGTTGAACATACCCTGACATGCCTTTTATTGCAAACTTTACATAACACTGCAGAATGTTTCTGATTAATAATAACGTTTTGAAAATGTTTCCTAGAAACACTTTATTGTCGAATAAAATAATGAAAATCGTTCACAAGAGAATACAATGCATGAATAAGAAATGTTGATCCTTATGTTATTTATGGGTGCTTGTTTCTATAGGTGCATGTCATTTATCAATTCAGTCCATGTGGGGATATGACTGAAAGGTGTGTTTTTTCTTTGCTTAATGACAGTGATCAGGTGTGTTTTTTCTTTGCATAATGGCAGCAGTGATCACTTGCATGGGAGGTTGTGGTCCAGAAAGTTCGTAGATATTCACAACACTTAGCATCCTGTGCGGGCTTGCAGGGACTTGTCTTCGTCACTGCCAATAATATTTACTGCGTGTGAGGCTTGTTTTCTATTGACAATTGTTTGACCTGACCTATGTCGTATCCAGTGATGCCTTAACTATATTATCTTGTGATCACGTGTGCTTTATCCGACCCAATATGTCACTTTTGAGGTGCCTTCTAGAGACAAAACCAATACATCCCATGTCATAAATGGGCCTGCAACTTGCAGCTGCATTATCACATCTGTCTGTGTTACCTACAACATTAACATCTGAGGCAAAATGCGTGCTATTTTAGGTTATTAAAGTCCTCAGGGGTGTACCTACTCCTGCCTAAACAATGTATTGGCCTATTTCAGATACCGTTCTGTTACAGTGAACAGAGGCTGGGAGAAGTTATGTTTTTAATAAATGTATAATTCATTGTTTTAGTTTGAATATTGTATAAGGCTTTGCATGATAGAAAGCAGAGTGAGAGTTGAGATGTGATGTGACAGATCAAAATGAGCCGTTTTTGCAGCAAGTGCAATTCATGCATGATGGTATTAATGTTTCAGAGCTAATTTCTTGTGGGGGAACCCACGAAGCTGAGGTTTTGTCTTTGGAGTCTGTTAAAACCGTCACATTCTGTAAACATTTTATGAAGTGAGTGAACGTTTTGAACGGTCGTCATACAGTGGGGAATACAGGCTCACACCTTTGTTAGAGGTGGGTCAAGAAAGGCTGAAATCTCACTCAAGCAAGATGCATACTTTGACTCGACTTTAGGTTTTATGGGACTGGCTAATAAATTTAAGAGAGGGATCCAAGGATCCTGCCTAGAGTCTGAACTTTTGGATCCATTCTGCATCTGTGCTCCAAGGACTTTATGTGAAGTTTGGAATAATCCACCAAAAATGGCTAAGTACCCTGTGGTTCTCTCACTCTATTTAGATTCGGGGGAACTACTATGTTTTTGATGTCAGAGCCTACTCTGGCTCTGGCAGCAGAAGCTGAAAGCCTGACAGGCACTGTGCTGTCAAGTCAAAGTTCAGGACTGTGAGGGAAAGACTGAGTACTGAACAGGAAGAAAAACGAAATGATCTCCACAGTCATTAGCTGAAGTCATACACCCTGACAGGGCTATCAGTGTTTTTGCTTTTCAGTAAAAAGCTCCCACTTTGGAAGCTTGTTTTTGAAACACAAACAACGTTGCGGGAGCATTAAATATGGTGCCCATACAGCAAAGCTTCAGTACCTTCAGCAGAGCTGCCATTGTAGTGGATCTGCTGAGGGCACTCATTTCTTAGCTTGCCTGGCACAGACCTCTAAATCCACTGGGCTGTACTCCAAAGGCAGGGTCGGATAGGTAACGCGGGCACTCGGGCAACGCCTGAGGGGCCGGTGTCCAGTTCCAGCTGTGGGCTGCTTTTTTTATCAGCCTGGGGGGCGATTTGGGCGGTTTCTGATTTGTTTGATGCCGCCAGCAGCCCAGGGAGGTCTGAGTGGCCCTTCTGGAGGCAGATTGGAGTCCATTACCTCCATTTTGTCAACGGGAAGAGGTGTCACTCCCTTTCTCTCGCTGGGCCCGCCAATTAATTTATGCATACTGAGCAGGGGGGGGGGGGCAGAGGGCATGAGCCGAAGTGCGCTCTCATTTATTTTCAGGTGTGGTTCCCCAATGTGAACTATTCCGTGCTTTTTTAAAAAAAATCTGAGTAAACTTAAGAAAGCATGCCTCTGTCAGAGATCCCCCCTCTTTTTATTAAACTTCCCCTATGCTGTATTTTGTGGAAAGGCAATATGCAAATGTGGGCCGCTTTTTTTCTAGCGTGCCCGGGCCGATTTTTAATCCCAATCCAACCCTGTCCACAGGGCGGCAAAGTTCATCTCTTCATTGACCTGGAAAGTGGATTAAGACCCACAAAACAATATAGAAGACCTTGAGTGTTTTTCCAGTCTAATTAATTGTCCCACTTGGGCAACAGGCCCTCTTGTAAAATGACTCTATCTTGCTCTCCTGATATTTATATTGTTTGCACTGTAGACACTTTTTAGATCGATATCGTTTGATGGATTGTTTTTTCATTTATTTGATATTTTTGTTTACCTTACATTTACATGTATACCATGAAGAACAACATACAGTTGATAACGTTTGCATCAATGTAGTTTCCTGAATTAAGTCATAAATAGCTTGTTGTCAAGCAAAATTCCTTTATTCTCAAAACCCATAAAAGCATAAAAAAATAAAACATACTCAAGAACTCTTTCTGATCTTATGCTAGACCTACTCAGTAATCTGATAAAACAAATACAAAAATAAGACATTATAACATGTATCGGCCCCTTAAAACAATGATCAACAATGATGATAAATAAATACAACGTTTTAAAACAAATACATTTGACAAAATCAAAGGAGTACCATACCGTGTGCAGAGCTGCTCCTTAATAATTTAACGATTCAGAAAAGGGGGTGGTGATGAACAGAGTGTCTGAATTAAGCAGACCACTCTTACCCAGTCCAAAGATCAGGGCTTGATCCATCACCGTTATTTAGCTCACTGCCCCATCCCAGCTCAGAACCTGGCTATATGCAAATTAGTCTGTCCCTGGCCCAGTGCATCATGGGAACAGGGCAGACCAAACTACCAAGCCAATTCTTCACCAGAAAGGATACAAGCTACCGGGGACCGGTTTCTGGCATTTCAGCCTCGTCGGCCCGGCTTGCTTGAATCCTGATGGAGCAGTGAGCAAGGGACTCATGTCTGAGTATACCCTGCCACACCTATAGTGGCCAAAAACGATTCAGAAAAGGGGGTGGTGATGAACAGAGTGTCTGAATTAAGCAGACCACTCTTACCCAGTCCAAAGATCAGGGCTTGATCCATCACCGTTATTTAGCTCACTGCCCCGGAAGCTTGTTTCCTTCCCAGTGTAAGAATTGGCTTTTGTAGTCTGGTCTGCCCTGTTCCCATGGTGCACTGGGCCAGGGACAGACTAGTTTGCATACAGCCAGGTTCTGAAACTGGGATGGTGCAATGAGCTAAAAAACGGTGTTGGATCTAGCCCTGATCTCTTGACTGGGTGAGAGTATTCTGCTTAATTCAGAGACTCTGTCCATCACCACCCCTTGTTGTAAATATTTTTGTCCACCCTAAGCGTGGAAGGGTATACTCAGATGTGAGTCCCTTGCTCATTGCACCATCAGGATTCAAGCAAGCCGGGCCGAAGACGGCTGAAATGCCAGAATCCCCGGAAGCTTGTTTCCTTCCCAGTGTAAGAATTGGCTTTTGTAGTCTGGTCTGCCCTGTTCCCATGATGCACTGGGCCAGGGACAGACTAGTTTGCATATAGCCAGGTTCTGAAACTGGGATGGTGCAATGAGCTAAAAAACGGTGTTGGATCTAGCCCTGATCTCTTGACTGGGTGAGAGTATTCTGCTTAATTCAGAGACTCTGTCCATCACCACCCCTTGTTGTAAATATCCTTAATAATTTAAAACACCATAACAGATCTCAGGAGAGCCTAATTATTGTAAAAACCACAAAGCAATGGAATGTTACCTAATATTTGCTGCTCCCAGGCAGGAGACCAAAAAAGTTTATGTGAAGTACTACAAGATGTGCAAAAAACCTAAAGTTCACTGTAGCGAAAGTTGGTCCCAAAGCTAAAAGGGAAGGGTAGGAAACCAGGTGCCCTGTAGGGGAAAGGCAACCAGAAACTGAAGAAAACCTAGTCTAAAACGAGTAAGATAAAATCTATAATGAGTATTACATATAAGAATTAAATAGGATCATTCTAAACCCCTAGATGTGCTGAAAACTGAATGTCTAGCTACCGTCTCAGAGAGTATGCCTTTGAATTGTGCATCTTTGAACTTTAAGTGAAATAAAGATTTTTAAAAGAGTCTGTAGAGCCAGAGACTCAGGCTTTATAAACAAAGAAATCTGGGACACCCAACTTGAAAAAAGCCTATTTCAAATACATGAGTTATGAAATTTCAGCCACATTATCTAATGCTAAAGAGCCCCTAACCATTAACCTGGAAAATCCTGCGTCAGGAGTTTGTGAGACATTAAGCCACAACGCCAAATGAGCCACACCTATCGTGTTTTCTAGATAGCTCAACCCAGTCTCATTGTGACACATATTGGTAGCTGTAGACTGAATAGCTGGGGGTAGCCTACGTAAAAAGATGTTCTCAACTCTCTGTAGGGGATCAGTAATTGTATAGCCCCAAACTCCGGCCCGATGCAGACCAACCAGAATGCATTTACTATTATAGATATGCAAGAGTTTCCTAACAGGTATGTGGGGGAGCCTTGAAGCAAACCTAAACACAACATCAATCACTCTATGAAATTGCATATATCTTAAGTTAACCAGGTGTCTACATTTCAATGCGTCATCAAAAGGCATACCTAAGTAATTAAAATCTCTTACCCTTTCAATCTTCACCATGCCTATCAAATGAAGTCTAGATTTGACCTTAATCTTGCGTGGACCACACACCATATTAACTGATTTGGCATGGTTCACTGTTACGTCTAAGTCATCCATTATCGAGAGGTATCCATCCAACAGCATCTGCAGCCCATCAGCAGTCTAGCAATTAGGACAGCATTGTCTGCATAGAGAAGCACTGGGATTGGACAATTCCAAATTCGGGGCATAGCTGTCCCACTACAAATTAGATCATTTTTCCAGAGTGTTTATAAATGAAAAATAGAAAGGGGGCCAAGATACACCCCTGTCGTACACCACATGTTGATCTCATTAAGGAAATGCAATTGCCATCTTGGCTATACCAAACCTTAACGAAAGTATCCCAGTGTAATGGTCTAAGCAGATCCACCACAGCTTTCTCAACTATCATATTCCTCAACTTAGTCCACAATTTCATACGATTGACATTATCAAATGCAAAGGAGAGATCAGTGAAAGCCATTTGAATATACTTCTCCTGCGTTCACACATTTTCCTAAAGTAAGGGAAAGTTTAAGACATAGCTTAACGGTTCCTATAACATGGTGAAAGGCAAGTTGAGTATTGTGGTAGCCTCGATGGAGTCCTTGAGGTAAATGCGTGTGGGGTGTGGAATGCGTGGATGTAAGAATGATGGGTGAGGTAGCGGGATTCCATCTAGGGCAGTTGATAGACGGGCGAGCAGAAATTGCTGCTCTGGTGACGCTCGTATTATGATCCCTTTATTCAAGATTTAAGGAGTAATGTCTTACCGACTGGATCCTTCTTTTTCCACAATGGCGATGAGGATGAGATGAAGCAGCTCCAGAGGTTCAAAAAAGCATCCCAAGTGCATTTTGTACGCATTGAGTGACCTGCTCCTCCACTCAGCCTCTGCCCTGCTGTTTGTGTGTTCCGGTGCAGTTTGCGTTGTCCAGTTCTGGCATGTGCTGGACCTTTGCGATCACCTGTTTGTGCCATATCCAGGTGAGAAGGGAGTTTGCATCGGTGTCGGCTGGCGTCAGGCAATCCGGCCGGCGACTATACCGGGTGTAAATGATATCGACGGAAGACAGCTGATGTCAGTGCTATCTGGAAGTGGCCATATTGGAGGTAAAGGATTTCTGCAGAGGTCGTACAACGTCGTGAGGCTATTGAGTGCAGCCCTGGTGGATGAGGTGGGGCATCAAGGTCATCGCACCCTGCGGACGCTGCATGCCTGTCATTTTGGACAGGTTTGCATTCCAGAGACTTCACGATGGATATTGGCATGGCTTCAGTGGCCGTCATTATCGGTGATGGGCACATCTGGTGAACTGTACTGGCAGTGGGAGGTTCCATATTTACAGTGAGGCTCTTGTTTCGAGTTCTTGCATGGCACGGTGATGGGCGCATACTAAATTTAGATGAATAGCATTACTGGGCTGGTTATGGTATGCATGCCTTCATGGTGATGGGCAAATCGTAAATAAGCTGACATTGTGTTTGTGCTTTCGCGGTGATGAGCACACCTTAAACAAGTTCGGCATTTTAAAGAGCCTTCATGTTGATGGCCACAAGTTAGACAATAAAGTGTAATTATTCCTGGGTACTCCTAATATGCCTATTGGACTCTGGTGAGGGACACAATAAAAGGACACATTTTTGATTGTGTTTGAACAAGTGTCAGGTTTGAGTGTTAAATAACATTACCCAAGCCATCTGGTTAAGGCCATGGCAATTATCCAACCACCGCCATTTTTTTAGCAGAGTTGGATGAACCTCCTATTTCTTGGGACCTACGGATCGATCAATTTGGAGCTTATGTGGATTTATTAGAAGAGGGTGAATGTTCTGAAGAAAGGAAATTGCACCTACTTAAGCATAGGGTAGGCGCAGTGGGATTAAGAACTTTTACAAATTTACCAGCAATTCAGAATGTTGGGGAGATGGGAGTTTATCACTATGCGATTAGTAAATGCAAGAAAGGTTTGGTAGGAAGATAAATCTAGTTATGGAGAGATTCAAATTTTACTCTAGAGCACAAAAAGATTGTGAAAGTATTGATCATTTTGTACCTTCTTTAAGAGGGTTAGCAGTGACGTGTGAGTTTGAACGTATGACATATGATCAAATCCTCCTTTACCGAATTCTTATGAAGACCAAATCAAAAGAAATCCAAGAGAAATCATGGTTGTGTGGAGAAATGTCCTTGAAAGCTGTGGTTGACTTAGCTAGAAGTGTTGAAGTTTCGTACAAGTGCATTCGCAAGGTGAGAAATTAAGGTAGTGTGAGTAGCCAAGTACGAGGGGTGTTAAAGAATACTAAGATGAAAATTAAAGGTGGTGAGGTGAGAGTAGGGGAGAGTGCAACTGGGGATAGAAATGGCAAGGCATGAGGGTTATTGTGTTTCAGATGTGGTTCAGGTGGTCATTTGACCAATTCTAAATGGTGTCCGACCTTGAATAAAGTTTGTAGCAAGTGCAAAAAGAAAGAACATTTTAGTAAAGTAGGTGAGAATTTGGGGAAGAGGGTGAATTATATTCAAAAAGACATCCTAGAGGATGAGTTAAGTTTTAGTGGTTGCAGTGTTCAGTACGCAGGACAAGGTGGAGAATGAAGTAGACAAAGTAAAAAAAAATTGCCCATGTGTACGGTGAGCATTGATGGGATCAAGGTGGAAACAATGGTTGATTCTTGTGCATTGTACACCATTATGGGGAAAAAACAATTTGAGAAATGCTGGCCGGGTAGACCATTGTTGAAGCCAGATGTCAATCCCGGTAGTTATTCTGGTCATAAGATTTCCTTGGCGGGGTTTGTGTGGGCTGGGATTGCTTTTGGTAATAAGAAATGTCAAGGCAACGTTTATGTAGCCAAGAAAGGAGCCACTAAATTGGGGTGTCTGCACATCATGGGGCTGGGGATGAAGATTGATGGAAGTCTGGATTTCTTGGTGTATGTAGTTCAACAGGAGTGTGGGGAAGAAGGAAAGAAGGCTCTAAAGATGGAGCATGCTGAACTCAGAAGAATGTATTCTCTGAGAAGGTGGGCAGAATGGTTGATTTCAAACATAAGATTATTTTGCAGGTTGGTTTTATTCCCATGAGGCAAAAAATTAGGAACATACCAGTAAATTACTGGGATAAATTGAAAAACATACTGTGTAAGGAGGGGATAATAAACCTGTGGAAAGCTCAGATTGGGTTTCTCCTGTTGTAATTTCACTTAAGGCTAGTGGAGATTTACATTTCTGTGCAAATTGGAGGTGTCTAAATGAAGCGATTTGGGTGGACAGCTTTACTTTACCGAATTTACAGGAGTTAACATCATCTATTGGTGGTGCAGCTTGGTTCTCTGAAATTGATTTGGCAAGCGCATACCACCAAATTGAATTGGATGATTATTCAAAACTTTGTACAGCATTTATGACTCCTGAAGGTATATTCCAATATTGTTGAATACCTTTTAGGTTTGCGAGTGCTTCAGCGGTATTCCAAAGAGAGATGACAAGAATTCTACGTGGAATTTGTGGGGCAAAGGTGTTCCAAGATGACATTTAAATTTTTGGTTAAGACAAGGATTTTCACGATGAGGACCTACATGCTGTGTTATTTGGTCTCAGGAAGCATGGCTTGACTGTTAAGAACGATAAATGTGTATTTGGGGAACAGGAAGTTGAGTATTTAAGCCATGTGATATTCAAGGAAGGGATTCCACTGAAAGTCAGCCATGTGGAAGCGGTTTTGCCACACCGGAGCCAATTAACAAAGAACAGTTTATGTCATTTCTAGGCCTCACAGAATTTTATTCACGCTTCATGTAGAACTATGCATCCAAAGTAGAGCAACTAAGGGCATTACTAAAAAAATAAGTGTCTTTTGTGTGGTGAGAAGTTCAGAAAGTATGTTTCAATGCAGTGAAAAAGGAGATTTCTGTAGCTCCATGTTTGAGATCATTTATGAGTCGGGCTGATTGTATGCTGTCAGTGGATGCTAGTGGGTATAGTGTTGGGGCCGTGTTTTCTAAATGTATAAAGAATGCAAAGTGGTTTGTACCGTATGCCTCTTGGACATTGACACCATCTGAACATAATTACTCTGTGATTGAGAAGGAGTTACTTGCGGCAACTTGGGCAGCCGAACGGTTCCAGATGTGTGTGTGGGGGAAGAAATGTAAGATTTGTACAGACCACAAGCCTTTGCTAAACATATTGAGGCCCTGAAAGGGTCCGTTTTCTGCATTGTCTGCTAAGGATACTTTTGCGATTGTATTTGTGAACGATTATTCGAAATGGCAAGAAGTAAGGATTGTGAGTAATGCGACCACAGAAGTGGTATTTGAGTTTTTGGAGGATGCGTTTTCTCAAGAAGGAGTTCCGGAGGTGACAGTCTCAGATAATGGCATTCAATTAACGTCTGATAGAATGTGTGAATTTTTTATAGGAATGGGTTACCGTGGAGGACGCCTTTGTAAGAAAGATTGTTGGCGTATTGTGTGACACCCTGTTCTATGACTGGTAAGACTCCTTTTGAAGACTTGAGGGGGAGGAAGCCTTCCACGATGTTAGTTCCATGGTGGTTGAGGAGTAGGAATGTAATGGGACGTGTGGTGGAGAATGATGAAGGTAGGAGGTCCAGGGTTAAGGAGTTTTGAGAACGCAAGGCATATGCACAGAGTGGTAAGGATCATTGACTTGTAGTTAAGGTGGGTCAAATGGTGTGTGTGAAGTATCTTAGGGATGTGATGAAGGGAGCTGCTAATTGGTGGAGGCCGTTAAGAGTGCGGAAGGTTTTGGGTTGTGCTTTGGAGTTGGAAGATTGAAGGAAATGGAATTTGCGGCGGTTAAGTTGGTGTATTGCGCAAAATAGAGAGGGTACATATTGCAAGGAGGATGCTAATGAGGAGGAATGTAGTGCATATGTATTCAGTGAAGATGGTGGTATGGAGTCGAGCTGTGGAAGGCAGGATATCAGTAATGATGGTGGGAAGAGGAACACAACTGGGTGTGATGGGGCTAGTGTTGAAGATGTTTTGCACCGTGGTGGAAGGTTAAGAAAACCTCCGGCTTATTTTGCTGACTATATATTGGGGTAATTGTTGTACCTTTTGCGTTCTTGCTTTTTGTTAATTTGTACTTGTAGTAGGATTGGAAGTTAATTGTAAGGATTGGCTTATAGGGGATGTTGTGTGGTAACTCGATGGAGTCCTCAAGGTGGATGCGTGCGGTGTGTTGAATGCATGGATGTAAGAATGGTGGGTGAGGTTGCAGCAATATTACTTTTAAAAATATTAATTGGGACTTCATCAGGGCCCAGGTCTTTACCTAGGGTGCTCTTATTAATAGCTATAACGACTTCCTTAATTCAATTGAGTGACTTAAGGTAGACGTAGTGGCAATGCCAATGTGCAAGCCATCTTTATCAATGACTACATTGTTGTTAGTACCAAAATCATAAACCTTAGTAAAATGCTGCACCCAGGAATCCACAATAATATGCCAAACCATTTTTGGCATGTTATAGTTTGAAAAAACAACAGACTGGTCATTACGTCCCAATATCTTCTTCTGTCCCTCACACTACATACAGCTTCAAGATGTTCCCATGCTGTACATCTGATCTCTCCTTTACGGGCCTCTAGAGTTAATATATGAATGTATCTGGACTGCTTTATATGTTCCTTACATATTGGGATTGCTTTCAGTGCTCTCATTAAGAATTTATGGGCAGCAGAGTTAGCATAATTAAACCACCTACAATGGCAGGGGGAGTGTAGAGAGAGAACCAAACCCTTTAGAAGCTAAGCATGGATCAACATCAGAGGACAAACCTGCACTGTAAGTTGACTCATTTTTGAAACATTAGCACAATAAACAGTGAATCAACACATCTTCAATTAATTTGGAGACACCTATTGTTACTAAATGGAATCGGTCTCACTCATGGAGCCCTCTGATCATTATTAAAATTTAAGTTCATAACTAAGGAAGGAAATAGATATACTAAACGGATTACAAACCAAAATGTACAAAGTAGTATTCTGCCTCCCAAAAGCAGCATTTCCAGCCCAAGTCTATCTCGAATTCGGGTTCCAAAATCAGAAATTACTAAGAATTAATGCCTTCACAAAATTATCCTGGAAACTTCAAGCCTCAGAAGGTGGAACATTGAATAACTTATGTTGGCCAGAAATTAAGGCTCAGATGGAGCCAATTCATGGGGTGCCCATCTGGGCAAAGCTTTAGCTGAATTAGGCATCCAAGAAGCATGGGATACCAAGATGGAGAGATCAACATTCACAAGGCTAAGTAATGCAACAACAAAGGAAATGTCGCTTCTGGAAGATAAAAACATCCTGGCTAAATGGCGACACGAGTGGACACTGATAAACTCCTTTATCCACTTGCATCCACAAGAGTACCTATCAGCGCTTTTCCATCCATCCATAAAAAGGAGCTTCATAAGGTATACTTTAGGAGCCCACGATTCAAAAGATCTAGGGACAGATGTAAGATGTGAAAAAAAAACACCTCGCAAATTGCGACTCATTTACAACTCGCAATTTGCGAGGCGCTATTTGGTATGTATAACACTGTTTGCGATTCCCAATTGGGTCGCAAATTGCGAGGCTCATGAATATTAATGATCCTCTTGCAATTTGCGAGCCCATTGGGAATAACAGGCCCTCCCAGGAATAGTGGCTTGCTGGGCTCAGCAGACTACCATGTCTGGGCCTGCTTTTCAATAAAGCAGTTTAAAAATAATGCAGCCTAGGCAGCACTTGAAAAACAAAAAATGTAATGTTTTTTCATTACATTTTTTAAGGGCAGGTAGTAGTCCCTGGGACATTACTTTGGCTCACTCATACAAACAATGCATGTACCACTCAGGTTACATACACAAAATGTACAACATACACTTGGAATTTTAGGGCTGGGACCTTGCTTAGTGCGTTGAAGCAAAACTTAACATCAGTGGGCAAGTATGCCTCTACTCCAGTCACACAAATAAATAGGGATGGTCGCAACTATTGATACATATAACATTGCATGTTGCTACCACTGTGTTACATGGTAAAGCCATGACAGGGACAATAGTCGATTCTCAGTAAATAGAGGACACACTTAGTGCATCTCTCCAGGTAAACGGGGAGGCCCAGGGCCTCATTCATGTCAAGGAACAGACCTGGCCTCACATTCAAAATTAGGATTCTAGGAAATCACAGTTAGGCACTCAGGGAAGGGGAACACAACTATATACTATGCAGGGAACAGTCTCACCCCAACACTGCTACACATTTATTGGTAGGCAGGTACCACATTCATACACCTGATCAAAAAATGTGTGGTGTCTAGGAAATAAGAATCATAAAAATCCCTTTTGGGTAGAAAGGCATTCCTGTCTTCAACTTTTTGATTTAGCTATTTTTCTCTTTGAGAACAGAAAATATGCCCTTCTTTCGGATCGTCCAGGCCATTGTCGTACAAGCACATTTTCTCACACTAGTGTCAATACCATTCTTTGCACTATCATTTATTTATAGGACACCACAAAAGGGTTTTCTGTTGTGTGTTGGGATGGATATTTCACCTGCACGGTATACAAGCATTGTCCTTGCCCTGTGTGCATATCTAGCATGCATATCCAGTTGGCAGTTGGGCTTAGTGTATTCCTCCTAGACAGCCACACACAATGGGAGCTTAGGTGTAACTTGATGGGCAATCCAGGCAGGATGGGAGGGAGGTGCTGGACCTAGCTTAACTTACACCTGTACAGGCTGTGTCCTGTCCACACACAATAGGGCTTAACAACCTTGCATAGTCACTCCAGCCAGCTTGAAGCCAGGGTAGAGGAGGAAGGGCATCTGTGCACTTCAAGGACATTACTCTAAAAGCTTCTCCCCACTTCAAAGGCACACACATGTATTAAAGAAGGGCCTCAAACACCACCACCTCATTACACTTCTGGAACTGTGGATACCCTACCAATAAGGACTGCTGTGCTGCCACAAGGACTCCCACTGTGCTCCTCTACAAGGGACAGATGACCAGCTGTGCTGACCTACTGCCTGCTGCCCTCTTGCCCAGGGAAGAAGAACTGAACCTCAAACCTCATCTTAAACCCAGGACCCCATAGGAACTCAAAGGGGTAGTCTGCTGGCCTGCTGATCTGCACCTCAGGGACATAAC
The DNA here is from genome assembly GCF_964261635.1 of Lissotriton helveticus. Lineage (NCBI taxonomy): Eukaryota > Metazoa > Chordata > Amphibia > Caudata > Salamandridae > Lissotriton > Lissotriton helveticus. The sequence goes on along the minus strand of NC_136067.1, from coordinate 888,924,582 downwards.
AGGCTCCACAGAGCTCCTGGACCCGTCTTCAATGAGCTCCTGACACCCAGGAGACTCCTCCCAGGTACTGGGCCCTTGGAAGTGGTCTTTCTGCTCCTAAAGTCAAGCTTTTGGGTTCGTCAAGGAACGCAAACAGGCCCATTCTCTTCGCAACCGCACTGCTGGCAGAGCAAATCAGCATGAGCCTCCATAAGTTTGTCTCTTCTTCCAGCTAGTATCGTCCCTCATGACGGCGAGGCTCCAGCCAATCGGTCCACGATGCCCAGTTGGCTCTTCGTGGCCCATCGACCATTGCCAGCGATGTTGTCCTTGCTCCCGGAGAACTTCTTACCCATAAACGGGACTCTTGACACAAAACATGAGAAGGCAAACCTTCCGCTGGGCTAATATGGGACTCTATCTGACCTGAGCTGCAATGTGTTTGGCCTGAACATTTGGATTTGACCCGGTCTAGTGCGATCAGACATCCCCGTTTGGCGCTTTATCCCTTGAGGTACTATATTGCAGTTTATTCTTTAAAAAATCATAACTCTGGTTCTACTTATTGGATTTTTGTCATTTTGTTCTTTCAATTAAGCTCTATTTTTATGCCCTGCCAAGGGATACTTATTGTGTGGTGTTTTCACTGTTTTACTGTTTGAAGTGCTGCACATATTCTTTACATATTGCCTCTAAGTTAAGCCTGACTGCTCTGTGCCAAGCTACCAGAGGGTGAGTGCAGGTTAATACAGGGTGTGTTTGTGACTTACCCTGCCTAGGATTGTGGTTTCTGCTTACCAGGTCTTATACCCCAGTCAACCAGGAACCACATTTCTAGCACTAGTCTATTAAAAGGGAAAGAGTCCTCCAAATATGGAAATGAATGAAAACCTTGCATTTGACAAAATGTTTTGTTTTTACTACTGAAAATAAGGAAAATACATTACTGTTCGTTCTTCTCACTATCTCATTCTCCTGAAGCAAACATATTTACTGTGAGGGTTGCTTTAGTTTTGCCCAGTTCTTGTGGGAGAAGAGTGCAGCAAAAGCAAGTCTCTCTGGAGGAGACCTTGCAATAACACTTGCAATACCTCTTTATCTTTGATGTTCTTTATCTATTGATTTACAAAGCAAGCTAGATGACCCCCTACTGGAATGTGCCTGCCTCTGGAAGAGTCAGGCATTGAGGGGCAAAGAAGGGGCAGTATTTTGTGCAAATCAGGATTTGTCAACGTTGCTAGACACTCTACTATATGCGCACTGCCCACCAACAAAAGGACTTCCTTTGGTGCTGCAATTGCTGCTGAGGCTACTGATTCTTTTTTTCTGGAGTTTTATATAGCATGAACTAGACTTGAAGGTATCAGGTATCAGAGCGCTTTACATGAGCACCTGTTGCGTTACAGAGGGATACATTAATTGTTTTTGTTAGGCACAGGAAGATTAAGTAATTTGCCCAGAATCACAGGTTGTTGAGCGTCGTTGCCGAGACTCGTATCTAGTTACCCAGATTCGAGGTAGACCGCCCTCAGTGTTAGGCCAGCTTTTAATCTTCTGCCATCTTTTGAAGCAATTCATCCAACTTTAAAGTATTTTGCTTTGGACACAGAAATGACAAGTGGCATATAAGGGACCTTTGCCTGCACCCAGCGTCAACTGTCTCATCCTGATATGTCTTTGCCCTGCAATAATTACCCCTGAGGAGATTGCTGCAGCAAATAATGCAATATCATATAAAAAGCAAACCATCAACTCCTTGGTGGCTAGAAGTTCTGTGCAATCTTCAGCTCTCTGAACACCATTATATAGATCTTGAAAGCCTTCAAAGGGATCTTGTAAAGTGTGAGAATGTGGATTATTAATTGGGGTGAATCGTAGCCCACCACAAGAAATAATGTCGCTATACTTATTTGGGCTAGTAAAGGTATCAGTAAGTAAAACCTGAGCTCAACTCCTGGAAGCTATGCACAGAGAAGACAAGCTTAACTTAAGCAATTGTATAAAGCGTATGATCGATCTTGCAGAATCGCTAGACAAAATCTTAGCATAGCACTAAGATCCAAAGTAGGAGTTTTAAATGCCAGGGACAAATATAGGAAAATTCAGATCCAGGCAAAAAAGCGGTGGGATGAGAATCTTTGGCTGGACCTAAAGAAAGCATGTGTTGAGAAACACCAGAAAGAGTTCTGGGCCATACTAAAGTGGGGATCTGGGGGCATCCCAGATTGTCCAAAAAATCATGTAGCAAAGGAGTCCTGGGTAGATTTTTTTTAAACCTCAGTACGCAGACAATTCAGGGTCGCATACTGATTTCCCCATAGAGATGGTATTCTTTACTAATGAATTATTCTCAGCGAAAGATGTACAGGAGGCAATGGATGGAGTGACCAGAGGCAGGGCACCAGGTATTGATGGAATACCGGCGGATGTATTTTTAGCGGACAGAGAAAGCTGGTGCAAATACTTTGTGTGGCTTGGAAATGCCATAGCACAGGGGGCAAAGATTCCAGCAACATGGAAAGGCGCGGAAATAATTCCAGTCTACAAAAAGGGGGATAAGGCTTTACCAAGCAACTACAGGCCCATCAGTCTTATTGACTGCGCCCAAAAACTGATGGGCAGGATGGTACAAAATAAGATTCAAGCCTGGATAGCCGATAAGGACATCCTTTCCCCATACCAAGCTGGTTTTCGCCCCTTAACTTCCTCTGTCGACCAGGTATTCCACTTTTTAACTATCTACTGGAAAAATGTAACCCTGCTAAAAGGTCCCCTTTTTGCTGTTTTTGTTGACTTAAAGTCAGATTTTGACCTGGTCCCTCGACAAAAACTTTGGACTGTCCTAAGGGAACTAGGAATAAGCCCCGAATTATTGACTTTGCTTGTAAGGCTGCATGAGCACAACTATGCCCGGATTAGGTGGGGTGCCCAGGGCGATGTCACAGAATCATTCCCTGTGGAGAGAGGCGTGAGACAGGGCTGCGTCCTGGCCCCCACCCTATTCTCTCTATATATTAATGGCATAGTTGACTTCTTGAAGCAATCTCCAACGGATGCTCCAATATTAGACGGGAAACGAGTTCCAGTACTAATGTTTGCAGACGACACCCTGCTGGTCTCGCGGACCCCTAGCGGCCTACAAAAGACATTAGATGCCTTTGGTGAGTTCTGTCGAATCCGGGGCTTGGAAATAAATACATCTAAAACCAAATTTATGAACTTGAATCCCTCCATGAAATTTAAGGGGAAAATGATCTACAACGGGGCTCACTTGGAAGAAGTGGATGCTTTTATCTATCTGGGTATCTCTTTAAATGCTAATATGAATTGGAGATCACATATGGACTCTGTAGTGCTTAAATTGAACCAGCTGGCAGGGGCAATTGCCCAGAAACATAAATTGTCTTTCACCAAACCAATCCAGCCCATATTGGAGATCTATGGCATGAAAGTGTTGGGTGCATGCCTTTATGGTTCAGAATTATGGGGTTTCTCCAATTTGAACAAACTAGCAGTTGCAGAGAACAAATTCTTACGGCGCATTATTGGTGCTCCTCAGAGCACTCCCTCGACCCCACTCCATTACGATCTTGGGAGGAAAAGGATCGAGGACATGGCCAGACTGCGTCCCCTCTTGTATTGGAGGCGCATAAAAACCACCCCTGAGCTGAGCCATTACGCAGCTGCCCTCTTGGATGTTGATAATTCTGATACCTTCCACAAAGTACCATGGCTTAAGGAAGTGAGGTTATTGCTTCAAAAGTTGCACCTTGAACACTTATGGTCTGCAGCAGACCCAGGCGATTTCCCGACTAAGAGCATATTGAAAAAATTGTACTGGGACATGATAAACAATGCTGCATTGACTTCTGATCAATCTTCTGCCTTGACATCCCAGTTTTTGGAAGTTAAACCAATCCCGAAATTTGAACAGTTTTGGGATCTGATCTCCAAACCCCTAGATAGAAAACTGTATTTTCAGTTTAGAATTGGCTCTTTACCTTTAAATGCTTTCACAGCCAATTGGTGTCCCGACAATGTAAATACTTGTTTTTATTGTAAAATTCATGCTGAAGATATCCCACATTTTTTATTTGTTTGCCCCTTATATGCTGCCCCAAGGAATAGATGGTTGAAGCCTGCTTGCAGAAACTTGGGCACTAGGAAATGTTTGGATGCCTTAAGAATTTTAAGATCAAACTGTGCCCCTAATCTTGCAATTGCAGTGGCTAAATATATGGGGTGGGCATGGATAATACGCACGCGCACTTTAAAACTCCTATGAACTGCACTACTAGACCCTGTGATTTAAACTTTGTGCTGTGTCTCTTTTTAAAAAAAAAAGGATTATTTCTTGTTTTATTCGCCAACAAGTATAAACTGCTTAGAATTTAATACTTTTTTATTTTTAGACTAGTATTTATATTTGTATAAGCCTAGGGATCTGCTTTTATGACAATGTTGTCGAATAAAGTATTTAAACTTGAAACTTGAGTAAGTAAAACCTGAGCTCAACTCCTGGAAGCTATGCACAGAGAAGACAAGCTTAACTTAAGCAATTGTATAAAGCAGTTATAAGTATTAAAACAGTTAAAATACTTAAAAAAAACAGCACAATAAAAATCTCATTCCAAATGATAAAAATAGAGAATATTTCAAAGACCAAAATGACACCAAAACAGAAAAAATCAATAAAGGTAACAGGAGATAACTTTTTTTACATTTTATTGAACAGAAGTCCAAAATTCACACCTATGTAATGTCCCTCGCTGGCTAGATACTTGTGGTGCCGTCATCCGGTGAAGATTTCGACCAGCAGACTTAAGGGCTGATTTATATTTTGGCAGTTTTTGCAGTCTAGGTGACGGTGTAATTTACTTTGTGTCTTTACTGCACCTTTGTCAACCAAATCATGAAATAACCACCAAACTGGAATCATTTTTTTACTTTCACAACAGTTCCTGTCAATTCTTTTTGCAGTTTAGTGCAGGGCTACAGTTTAGTGCAGGGCTCCATCAACATGATGGAGCCATGATGGAACATTTATATTTTCCTGAACGAGGATTTTCTTTTTGAAAATAAAAATGAAAATGCCCCCTCGCCATGGGACCCATCTCCCATGGCAAGGGGGGCATTCTTTGTTTTTCACTGCCACTTACCTCCAGGATTTGCCTGGCAGTGACGGGCAGTAAAAAATGACTAAATATCCGCCCATCCTAATTGGGTGGGTGGACATGTAGACAATTCTTTAATGGCCCTTAATGCGTCAGGCTGTTGGAGCAGTTTAGCCACATTGGAGATGGACTAGTCTCCGTTGTAGTCAATCTGTGGTCTGTCTGCTTTTAAATTTGGGCGGATCATAATCTTGGCGGTAAGCTCGCTCTGTCACCATCGCAAAGGAGTACACTCAAACCCAACATTTAAATCAGGCCCCTAGTCACTTTTTTGGAATTGGGACTCCTCAAGCGGAGCATGGCTGTAAGCTGTAGCTCAACAGGGCTCATCAAGGCCGAACACCTTCTCTGCAATTTCCAGCTAAAACAGGTTTGCTACTGCAGAAAAGCTCTGAGCAGGATCAACCTGAATCTTTGGCCAGTGGCAATACACCTTGGTAGGATTGACTAGACTGGTTGATCTTCTGTCCGTTTTCCAGGCAAAAGTCCTTGAAAAAGTTTCCACGTCCTAGCTTTTAGGGTTAGGCATCAGGACTACACTCTGACACTTATCTAAGGGCCCTGAGACCCTAGTGAAAACCCTTTGCACATCTTCCTGTGCCAAACCGAGAGGTGTGGCTATGCTAATGGACAAACCCTCCCATGTGGTCACTCAAACCGGTTCTGCCGGGAGCCCCTCTCAAACTGGGATTGGAGCTTGGCTGCCTAGCAGGACAATGGAAGAGGCAGGCAGGTGTGAGCTACATCTGCCTGTGACAAAGGTAGGCGACTTTTGAAGTTAATTATGTTCCTGGGCATAGCCCAGATTTCCTTCCTGTCAAGGAATAAAAACATCTCCCCACAGCTAAGCCCTTTGCCCACTGTCTGGAAGCAATACACATTTCACCATAGAGGAGCCATCAACAGCTAGGTGACACTAAATTCTGGCAGCAAATGCACATTTTGCGGAGGCAGGAAAATTACCATTTTCCAAAGGTGCCCTTTTCAAAACAGTCATCTAAACTCCAACTTGACCATTAAGTTGGATTTTACATTACCATTAACATTAATCTTTGAATAATTTTTCTAACTATCCCCAAACTGAAATTAAGCATTATGTTAGGATGCAACCCAATCTTTTCTTATGGGAGAGTTAGCTGTGCCACAGTGAAAAAGGACTTTGGGGATTTTTCACAGCCAGGACATGTAACATATATGTATACTTGCCCAACTTTTTAAATAGCATCCACTCTACTCTGTGGGCATGCAGGTCCTAGTCTAAGGGCGACTTATAAGTATTACAAAAGAAGGTTTAGTCCTGGTGAAAGTTTTACTTCGAAAAATCGAATTGGCAGTTTTAAAACTTCCACTTCTAGGGCTGCAGGAGAATCTATGACATAATATCGACAGACAGAATATAGACATACAAAAATATCGACACAAAAATATCGAAATCAAAAATATCGGAGTTCTATCTACATAAAGGTAAGTACAAAAATATCGAAAAATAAATATAGTAGTACAAAAATATCAAAGTAAAAAATATAGTTTTTTAAATGTATTAATAATAATGTAAAAATAATTTAAAAATACATATAATTTACCAAATTAAAAATATAAACATTAAAACATATTAAAAAACTTAATAACTAATACATACACATTTAAAATAAATTAAAAACTACATATAAATTAATATATATACTTACTCTACATATTGCAACAGTAGGAATTACTATTCCCACTCCAAAGGGTGCAACAGTAGGGAAAGCGTTGGATAGCGTAGGGGTAAAACTTACTATTCCCACTCCAAAGGGTGCAACAGTAGGGAAAGCGTTGGATAGCGTAGGGGTAAAAATTACAATTCCCACTCCAAAGGGTGCAACAGTAGGGAAAGCGTTGGATAGCGTAGAGGTAAAAATGACTATTCCCGCTCGAGAGGGTGCAACAGTAGGGAAAGCGTTGGAGAGCTTAGGGGTAAAAATTACTATTCCCACTCCAAAGGGTGCAACAGTAGGGAAAGCGTTGGATAGCGTAGGGGTAAAAATTACTATTCCCACTTCAGAGGGTGCAACAGTAGGGAAAGCGTTTGATAGCGTAGGGGTAAAAATTACTATTCCCACTCCAGAGAGTGCAACAGTAGGGAAAGCGTCGGATAGCGTAGGGGTAAAAATTACTATTCCCACTCCAGAGAGTCAACAGTAGGGAAAGCGTTGGATAGCGTAGGGGTACAAATTACTATTCCCACTCCAGAGGGTGCAACAGTAGGGAAATCGTTGGATAGCGTAGGGGTAAAAATTACTATTCCCACTCCAGAGAGTGCAACAGTAGGGAAAGCGTTGGATAGCGTAGGAGTAAAAATTACTATTCCCACTCCAAAGGGTGCAACAGTAGGGAAAGCGTTGGATAGCGTAGGGGTAAAAATTACTATTCCCACTCCAAAGGGTGCAACAGTAGGGAAAGCGTTGGATAGCGTAGGGTTAAAAATTACTATTCCCACTCCAAAGGGTGCAACAGTAGGGAAAGCGTTGGATAGCGTAGGGGTAAAAATTACTATTCCCACTCCAGAGGGTGCAACATTAGGGAAAGCGTTGGATAACGTAGAGGTAAAAATTACTATTCCTACTCCAGAGGGTGCAACAGTAGGGAAAGCGTTGGATAGCGTAGGGGTAAAAAATTACTATTCCCACTCCAGAGGGTGCAACAGTAGGGAAAGCGTTGGATAGCGTAGGGGTAAAAATTACTGTTCCCACTCCAGAGGGTGCAACAGTAGGGAAAGAGTTGGATAGCATAGGGGTAAAAATTACTATTCCCACTCCAAAGGGTGCAACAGTAGGGAAAGCGTTGGATAGCGTAGGGGTAAAAATTACTATTCCCCCTCCAGAGGGTGCAACAGTAGGGAAAGCGTTGGATAGCGTAGTGGTAAAAATTACATTACTATTTTCACTCCAGAAGGTGCAACAGTAGGGAAAGCGTTGGATAGCATGGGGGTGAAAATTACTTCCCACACTACTCCCCCTTTAACACACAACACACTACACATACAAAATACCACAATTAATATAAATATCAATTAATAAATTAATAACAATTAATATTAGATTGATGTAATTATAAATTAGCTAATTAACACATACTAATTACCAATTAATAATTAATTACCAATTAATTAACAAGATATTTACAAGAACAAACAATATGTATTAATACATTATTTATAACTAATATTATGAAATAATTAAAAAAACTAATAACCAATTAATTAATTAACAATTAATTAACAATAAATACCAATACATAAATACAATCTCTTTAATTAATTTAATTTAAATATGTCACACCCTATTCCCCTATAAACACACAACCCACTACACATAAATAAATCACATACAAAATGTAATTGTCATTTAATCACTTAATAATAATTAATTACCAATTAATTATTAATTAGCAATAACAAAAAATGTAAAATATTAGTACATTAACTCTAATTAATTTGATTAACTAATTAATAATAATTAATTACCAATTCATTATTAACTAACAATAACAAGAAATAATAAACATTACTACATTAACTCTAATTAATTTATTTAACTAATTAATAATAATTAATTACCAATTAATTATTAATTAACAATAACTACAAATAATAAATACTACTACATTAACTCTAATTCATTTAATTAACTAATTAATAATAATTCATTACCAATTAATTATTAATTAATAATTATTTATTAATCAAAAATATTTAACAAACATATTAATCAATTATTTATAATTAAATTACTTCCCACCCTATTCCCCTACAAATCCACAACCCGCTCTGATACTAAAACGCAAAATGTAAACAAAATTACTAATTCTAAACATACATTAAAAAACATGTTTAACAAACATATAAACAACATAATAAAATACATAACACTAATCAAAATTCCGATATTACTAACATACATACCTTAATATCGATATTCTGTCTATCGATATTATTGCACATCGATATTCTATACCATCGAAATTAAAACATCGATATTATTGTATATCGATATTTTAATTTCGATATTTTGTCTCTCTACCCTGCAGGAGTAGGTTTGGAGATTTGCTTTGTATAGTCATGTTGGCATAATGTGTGCTGCAGTCCACTAGTGACATTTAGCTTACAGGCCCTGGCTACACTTTTATACCACATACGTATTCCTTGATTTGTAAACAAATAAGAGCCAGGACCCTTATGAGGAGGCCTCAGCAGCTTGCACCACACATTGCTGCTGCCGACACTACCAATGACAGTACTTACACAACTACTAACCATCACACCGGTACAAGTGTGACAATTCAGAATGTTTCAGGTCCCCAAAGCTATAACAATGGCTACGGTGGCAGGTATTCGTTGTTTTTCATGTATATTGAATTAATAAACAACTGTTGTTGTCCTCATCTTTAAATTAGACAAACAGCGCCACCATGTGCAACTGTCATAAGTGCCAGTGCTGTCAATTAAGTGCCGGTATCGAGCACTGGAAACCACAGGCTCAAATTAAGCACTGTATTCCAGTGACTTAAAGATAAGTCAAAAATACCAAACAAGAGTGTCGCCAAATTTAACATGTTTTAGGGATCGAAGCACATGCACTGTGGTCTGGTTTCTAGTGCCCCAGGGTGCAGAGTAAAACGACTTGGAGCATCAGTACAGAAACATGTGGGTGACTATACAAAAAAAGGCATTTTTCTACATGAAGCATACACTACATATGTTGCTACGTGAAATGAGAAGTTGCATGCCACATATGCTCTGTAAAGTGAACCCTTCGCCCTTCTGTTCACCAGATCTGATGGTAAAAAATGTTTTCAAGCAAGAGACAAGTAAATACAAGCTAGAAGAGAGTTAATTTTGATAAACTGAAGCAATTTAGTCACAGAGTCTGCCATAGGGTATCATTTGCTCAGCAACATAGGTAAACCTGTCTTATCAATACAATTCATTCATCAGTATTTATGCAGGTCCCTTAAGAAACAAAGCCAACCTATATCTCAGATGCTGCATAACCGCATTCCATTTGGGGCCTTGCAGTAATTTTCCCTTAGAAAGATTTCAGGCTTAGGATCTTCCTCATCTTCTAAAATCTGGAACCTGGCCTTTTTGGAATATGCTGCAAATGCTTTATCAATTATCTCCTGCAACCCTTAGTGTGCTCTACCTTGCAAGGCTAAAGCACAAAAGGGAGCCTGCTACAGCAAAGTTACATTCCCTTGTGAATACCATGAGCTCCTGCTCATATAAGATCTCCACGCATAAGGTTTTTCACATTACGCCCACTCACCCGCTTATGTGCACTCCAGAATTGAAATGTTGGTATTTGTGCTGCTCACATCCTGCTATGCTCTTGACAAGGTAAGTGCCTGCCTGCTATCTATAAAAAAGCAGGTGAGTCAGCTAAACTCTTTATCAGTGCAGCATACTTTTGTCTTCTCATTTATCACTTCTGCCTGATTGTTGGGACAGGAATATCACCTGCATGGTGTACAGGCATCTTCCCCTGCCCTGAGTGCCCGATTGCATGTATCTGGTATCCTGACTTTTGATTTACAGCCCTCGCTTCACTGTAATCTAGCATGAGTGCAGAGACCTAAGCTTGTCCCTGACATAAGTAGGTCCTGGACTTGTCCTGTGAACTGGACAGGCATTCCAAGCATGCCTTCATTTACTGACCGTGATCCCGTTCACAGATTTAGCACATAGAGCATTGGAGTTATTGTACCATCTTTTGAGAATCAGTAGTGTGACCAGACATTTCTATCTGAATCAATGTAGTAGGGCCTGCCGACCCACTAGTGTAACGGTCCCCTTCTAACATTCTTCTTACACAGTCCATTGCGCTATATTTCCAAATGTGTCTTATACATGATTATGTGGGTAGTCTGTGGGCTACATACATAGTGCATCTGAGTGAGCCAAAGAAATGTAGGACTAAGGATTTTGGATACCCCTGGCCTGGCTTTGCATAGGTTGTAGGTGAAGGTTGTGTTACTAGACAATGGAAATGTATTGCTCACATGCCTGAAGCTGGCGAAGGAGACTGCATACCTTCTGTTTAGCAAGGATCTGCTGATTAGTCTTCCTGAACACTGCCATGTAGGGGATCAGAGGGGTGAGGTATGGGACTACAGACTCTGTTATGCTAGGTGAGAAAACCTTTCAATGTGGCTTGTCCTTTAGTCATTCCCTGCTTACCCATTCAGTGGGCTGATGACAGCAAGGTGCAGAAGCCTAAAATCTCTTTGTGCTTCTGTTGTGGGTAGTCAAGGTCGGAGACCACGCTATGATAAGAGGCATCACTTTACATAAAGGGTGTGTGTATTGAGCAGCCTGAAAATGACAAGTGAAGGGAGAACAAACCCAAACCGGTTCTACATTTCAGATTGTGGTAGCACATCTGCTGTCTGAACTTTGTCCACTACTGCACTGGTTGTTCCAGTCAAAGTCCCCTTGGACATAGTGAGTACTACGCAGACAGCTGCTAATCTCCCAGAGGTGAAGGAGTATCATCTGTGGGCTGCATCCCTTGCTGAAGGGGCTGTATACCTGTTCTGAAGCACCGAGAAGCGAACATGCTTGCTGAGAGATGGAAGGAGCCTGCCAACACCGCGACTCTGCGCCGGTCGGAGCTCTGATTGTGTGTGGTAAACATTCTGTGTGAGGCTGCAACTGCCAAGTAGAAAATTAGCCTGTGTGTGGTCATGCCTGTTAAAGCTGTGATATCAACGTTTACATTGTGAAGGTGTGATCTGCCAATGTGGAGGCTACAACTTTCAAAGTTGCGCACAACTAGGTCAGGGTTGCAGCAGCCAAAGAATTCACAGGTTGGGATGGGGCTGTGTCTAACTAGAGTGTCCTCAGGCCAAATTTGGGCCATAGCAAGGACCTGCTGGTCTCAGAGTGGGCCTAGCACCAAGACTCTGCAGTCAGTGACACCTACTGTTGGTTTGGCTGGGAAAGCTCTAAACAAGGACTGCCATCTCCTGGTCTTGCTGGCAAAGGATCTGGAGCAGCTACACTGCCATGTGAGGCAGGCCCCAGTGCTCAAGGTTGGAATGGGGAAGAGCTGGCAGCCAGTGCATAAGCACTCAAGCTTAAAGACAGAGCAACTCGACGAAGAGTGCTGTACCCACCTAGTCAGTAGGAAAGCGCTAAAAACGCACTTGTTCCCTAAAATTGCTGTGTAAGTGAATAGTGCCAATGCTCGAGTTCAAGCGCCAGGATGCCCTCTGGGTGACAGGACTGCGCTCAATAAATACACTAAATAAATAAATAAATAAATAAATAGTCAGTACCTGTCAAAATCAACAGAAAAAGATCCAGATAAACTTGCAGTGCTAGCTGATGTGCATTTGGCTGACAGGGTTAACAAATGACTGAAGCTGAGTGGCTCTAGGCCAAGGGGACAAAGGAACTCTTAACATACTTGTTTCAAATGAGAGGGTATGGGTCAGGGCAATGCCCAAGGTTCCAAGGTAGGACACAAACAGAAAGGGAATTGAGTTTCAAGTCAGGAACACAAGGAGAAAGGGGGATAGGAATGTACTTCCAAAGCCAAGGTGATTAATAGCTGTAAGTGTCAGAAGAACGAGTATTACAAGATAGACTGTCAGGTAAAAGACCCTGTGCCAGCTACTGCCATTATAGTGTGTGTGTTGATTGTTTGTGAAAGACCAGTGCTAAGATGCTCATATGCTCGTTCATCTAAATACGATGGGGGTTGTGTTAGAAAGCTAGTAGCAACAGGAAGAATGTTCCTGTTCTGAGAAATACATAATCTTACAGGACTATGGTTCAGAGGAAATATCTCAAACCCAAGGCGATTCTCCTTGGTACTAATGGCACAGTGTTGGTATCCAGCGGGGGAGACGTAGAGTACCAGAATGCCCAAGCTGAGGGCAAAATCAATGGCAAGTCAGCAATGGTTGATGTAAGGATGTCAGAGAAGCAAGGTGTTGGATGTCCTGTGGGCAATTATTTCCTTCAGTTCCAGAACCAGAAGCCTACATGGCTTGGAACATACCAGCTGTGTTGATCAGATTTTAGGAGGAGACTGGGACCATCCTATATTTGCCTAGACTACAACAAGGTAGTAAGTGGATTAGGGCAGACTGTGAAAAGGCACATGGGGTTGCATTCACTGGCTCTACTCCTTATGGGGGGAGTATAAGACACCAGAGGTGGACCAGGGTTTGAGACTGAGTCATTAGAAAAGCTGCAGGGGTTGTTAACTGCTGAAGGGCCTACCTGGGAGGAATGCTCCAAGACATAGGTTGCCTTTTGATTGTATGACTTCAGAAGGATACCTAGGAAAAGGTCATCAAGGAAATGCTTGGAAGTCACTATTTTGGCAGGGTGGATGAATTACTTTACAATGAGCCAGTAAATCCTGGGCCATGAGCTACTAAGATGCTAGTGGTTTAGTTAATGCACAAGAATTTCCTTTTCTTTGTTACTGGTGACAAAGTGAATTTGGAAGGCCATTTGGACATTAGAAAATCTCAAGATATGTTGGACCCTCTGTTCTAGTGGCCAGAGCTGTGCAGGGTTATAGATAGGATCTTTAGAACCTACCCAACCTTCTAACTGAGCGATAAACCTGGAGGTAGGACCAAGGCCCTGATGCCTACATCAGTTGTAGGTGTTCCTTTTGAGCAGGTGGGAATTGACATTGTTGGTGTATTTCAACCCCACACTCCTGCACCCCCATCCCCTGAAATCAGCAAATAGAACATCTTAGTTGTTTTGGATCATGCCACCAGGTTTCCTGAGGAAGTAAATCTGAGAACACGATTGTAAAGGTGGTAGCTAGGGCTCTCTGAGTGATCTTCTCAATGATTGGATTCTATGTTTGGATTTGTCCTTTTGTGACTCACTTATGAAGCTTTCATAGGGTGCAACAACATTTCTTCCTCTTTAAAATTTGTATTTTTTGTGATAAATGAAAATATTTACAGATTGTTTTATGGTGTAACCTTTTTTGATTATATAATTGTTTGAACATATTTTTAAAATACATTTGATGTGTTACAGGGACCCATTTTGTACCCTCCCCCCGATTATTTGTTCTTCTCTGTTCTATTGTATCGTTATTGTTCAGTTTCATGTGATTTGTTCTTGCCTTATAATTCCTGGGATTCTGTAATTCCTTTATAAATGCCAGTATCTAACTTCTTTGGAATCAGTGATTTATGACCCAGATGCCGATGATCAAACCAGGTCAAATCAATCAGCATTTTTATAGCGCTACTAATCACCCACAACGGTATGCAGGTTCTGAGAGCCTTGCTCCTGAGGAGGAATCAGTGTAATAGCAAGGACTTGAGTCCCTTTCTGATTTCCTGTAGAGAGGGTGCAGTCCGTGGAAGGAGGGGGAGTCTGTTCCAAGACTTTGCAAAGAGGTAAGAGAAGGAGCGATCCCCACTGTTGCTTCGGCGTATGTGGGGTGTGAGCGAATGAGATGGAGGTGGAGCGGAGATGTCTGGAGGGATTGAGAATGTTCAGGCAATGGTTGATGTATGCTGGTCCTTGATTGTGCAGGGCTTTGTAGGTGTGGGTCAGCATCTTGAATTGAATCTCTCGGGGACAGGGAGCCAAAGAAGTTTCTTGAAGTGTGGGGTGAAGTGGGTCAGTTTGGGAAGGTTGTGGATGAGTCTGTAGTCTCTTCAGAAGGTGTGTGGTAATTCCTGCATAGACTGTGTTGCCGTAATCCAAGCAGCTTGTAATGAGGACTTGTGTGACTGTATTTCTGGTGCTGACTATGAGCCATTTGAGGAACATTCGGAGCACGCGAAGACTGAGGAAGCAGGTGGAGTAGACTGCGCTGATCTGGCATCATGGTGAGCTTGCCGTCCAGGATGATGTTGAGCTTTGGGTGTGGTCTGCAGGAGTGGATGAGGGTCCTAGTTCAGCAGGCCACCAGAAGTCGTTTCATGGAGAGATGTTGTTCCTGGAGGTCCGTGCTTCTGTTTTGTCCGTCCTGAGTTTGAGGCGGTTGTTTTGCATCCAGTTGGCATTTGTGTTGGAGGGTTCTTCAGATGGGGAGAGAATGAGCTGGGTGTCATTTTCATAGGATATGATGTTCAGTTCATGGGTTCTGACGTTGTGGGCCCGGGGGGTCATGTAGGCACGAACAGCTTATGGCTGAGGGATGAACCTTGAGGATTACCGCAGATGATGTTCTTGGGATATGAGGTGAAAGGTGGTAGGCAGATTCGCTGGGTTTTTCCAGTGAGGATGGATGCAATCCATTTAAAGGTGTCTTCTTGGATCCTGATCTGATGTATGCTCATGATCAGGATGTGGTGGAACACAGTGTTGAAAGCTGCTGAGAGGGCAAGGAGGATCAGGGCGGTTGTTTCTCCTCTGTCTAAGAGGGTTCTGATGTTGTTGTTGCTGCGATCAGGGTGGTTTCAGTGCTGTGGCTCATACAGAATCCGGATTGGGTTGGGTGCAGAAGTAAAGATGTCAGAGCTCAACTATTATAAGTTAATATAGTCAAGTTCCGATGTCACAATGTCTACTGCAAGAGCCAGCAGTCGAGGTGATAGGCATGTCTGGTCACAGGCATAGTTGAAGCAGCTGTTTAAAGCAAGGAAAACGGAATGTTGCTTTTCTTTCTTTTGCTCTATTTTTCTGGCTAACAGTGACAAGCAGAGAGAACAAAGCTAGAATCTTTCTGCATGTTTCTACACATTCCAAAATACCTCAGATTTGTTTTAAAAAACAAGCAAAAAAACCTGACTTGTATTGCTCTTTTTCTGATATTTGTTCACAACAACAAGTTAATAATAACAGGCTTGTTTATCTTTGCCGATAGAGCTTTTATTTTTTTACGTCATGTTTGCAAACATGCTTGTTCTTTCGTATGAAATAGCTACGCACCAAGGTTTTAAGTGGTTTGTGGGAAAGTTGTTGGTGGTATTATATGGGATAAAAGTACACGCTGGCGTAGATGATAAGTATATTGCAAGGCTCCTATGAGTGCTATAGCCTTATAAAGGAACTCGACCTTCGACCTTATTCCTCTATACGGTTATTGAACTCCTCAGTTACTTGCAATATCCTTATAATGTACGGCATTGTGTATTTTATCCACTATAGCATTTGAGTACTCTTCCCAGGGTCACCTTCTTTATTATTTTATACCTGCCCTAGACAGAACTCGAACATAGGCGAAAGTAAGACAGTGAGGGCAGGAGGAAAGAGAATTACCTACCCCATATACAGGTGTCTCGTGCCAGTGAAGCATCCATTTCTGTGTCCTGGAGTGTGTAGTATTGAGTTTTCTGTCTGGATTAAAGTGATATCTTTTTTCTAAAACAAGCACTCGGCTGGACAATATATTATTGCAATGCAAAGTGATTGCTGGGTTCTAAACTTGAAGCACCCTAACACTATCCCAGGAGTAGCCCGTGACTGCTCGCCACACCGCCACAACTCCTCCACTAATCTGTTGCTCCCCTGCCACCCTCGGTCTATTGAGGGCTCAGCAGCTGCACACTCCTAGAGGCCATCCCTCCATTGCCCCTCACCCTCTCCTGCTTTTTTGTTTTTCATTTATATAAATGCCCATCAACTGTACACGGTTTCCAGCTGCTTCCTTATTCTTTGAGGTCCTGCACATACTTTTTCTTCTACGTCACCATTCTAAATTGTCCTTTTGCCTTCTTTGAATGCTAAATAAAACTTTAAATAGCAGTACCAATACGGATGCTGATACGTCATCACACATGAGCGTGCACTGATAGGAAACTTGAAATGCTTGCTTTTTATGAGAAACTCCACAAGGGTGACCAATGCTGGCATGGACAGGCACCTCAGGCCGTCTTGTGATGGTTTTTCTTAAAAAGCAAACGAGTAAGCGTGTGCATGCATGCACATGCATAGTGATGCCCTGGGGTGCTATTTTGAACTTCCAGGCCAGGGATTTCCCCCCACACAAAGGTGGACACCAGATACAACTGTGACACCTTCAGAATCACTCGTCAGAACACTCCAGGACCTGTCGCTTTCTCTTTCTTTGGGCAAAGCCAAAGGAAACAAGCCTAGGCAAAATCAATAGCTTGGCACTTCCATTTGACAAGACCTACTGGATGTGACATGTCTTGTATTTTACTAAATCCTGAGGCAGGCCATCCAACAATGGTTTGGAATAATGCCCTATAGTGTTTTTCAAATTTCACATCTTCACCAATAAGGCTGCAAAGTTCATTCTACGAAACAATGTATGCTTTGTTCGGTCCACATTTCAGAGGACACATGTAATAATGTGTTTAATAATGACCTGGTGACGACCTACCTGGGGGCGACCTACCTGGTGACCTACCTGTCACCAGGTAGGTCGCCCCCTAGCCACCGCGTGCTCCTCCCCGTGCCGTGTGCTGTGCTCGAACCGCTGTTTCCTCAGTATCTCGCATTTGACTTGTGCCTGTGATTTTTGTCGTTCCCCGTTTGCCTTCTGTGCCCTCCCGCCTCTGATCGCTGTTTTTCCTTTTTGTCATTTCTACTTTGTGCCTGTGACTTTGTCGCTCTCCATTTTTGCCTCTGTTCCTGTTTTATTTTTCCCTCGTTCCCCTTGCCTTCTGTGCCCTCCCGCTTCCCGCCTCGCCCTCGGCTTCCCGACGTTGCTCCCTGCGGCCCGCCCCAACGCCGTTCCCTGATTGAGTGGGTGGACATGTAGACAATTCTTTAATGGCCCTTGTCAGGCTGTTGGAGCAGTTTAGCCACATTGGAGATGGACTAGTCTCCGTTGTAGTCAATCTGTGGTCTGTCTGCTTTTAAATTTGGGCGGATCATAATCTTGGCGGTAAGCTCGCTCTTTCACCATCGCAAAGGAGTACACTCAAAGCCAACATTTAAATCAGGCCCCTAGTCACTTTTTTGGAATTGGGACTCCTCAAGCGGAGCATGGCTGTAAGCTGTAGCTCAACAGGGCTCATCAAGGCTGAACACCTTCTCTGCAATTTCCAGCTAAAACAGGTTTGCTACTGCAGAAAAGTTCTGAGCAGGATCAACCTGAATCTTTAGCCAGTGGCAATGCACCTTGGTAGGATTGACTTGACTGGTTGATCATTTGTCCGTTTTCCAGGCAAAAGTCCTTGAAAAAGTTTCCACGTCCTAGCTTTTAGGGTTAGGCATCAGGACTACACTCTGACACTTATCTAAGGGCCCTGAGACCCTAGTGAAAACCCTTTGCACAGCTTCCTGTGCCAACCGAGAGGTGTGGCTATGCTAATGGACAAACCCTCCCATGTGGTCACTCAAACTGGTTCTGGCGGGAGCCCCTCTCAAACTGGGATTGGAGCTTGGCTGCCTAGCAGGACAATGGAAGAGGCAGGCAGGTGTGAGCTACATCTGCCTGTGATAAAGGTAGGCGACTTTTGAAGTTAATTATGTTCCTGGGCATAGCCCAGATTTGCTTCCTGTCAGGGAATAAAAACATCTCCCCACAGCTAAGCCCTTTGCCCACTGTCTGGAAGCAATACACATTTCACCATAGAGGAGCCATCAACAGCTAGGTGACACTAAAGTCTGGCAGCAAATGCACATTTTGCTGAGGCAGGAAAATTACCATTTTCCAAAGGTGCCCTTTTCAAAACAGTCATCTAAACTCCAACTTGACCATTAAGTTGGATGTTACATTACCATTAACATTAATCTTTGAATAATTGTTCTAACTATCCCCAAACTGAAATTAAGCATTATGTTAGGATGCAACCCAATCTTTTCTTATGGGAGAGTTAGCTGTACCACAGTGAAAAAGGACTTTGGGGATTTTTCACAGCCAGGACATGTAACATATATGTATACTGTGGAGAAGTGTGGCTCACTGGTTAGAGGTGGCAGACCTGGAAGCAGAGGTCAGCCCTGGACCAGGGTTCAATTCCCGGCTCGGTGGGGTCTTGAGTCCTAAAATGTGCATGGTCTTGACAATTCTCGCTCCGATGCCTACTCGATTCACGGGTTCACACTCTGCGACTCTGGGCAATAGCTTGCTTAATCTCCACAATGGCCCCTCGCGGTGGGATGCCGGCTTTCACCTTGCGGATACCCTGCCGGGGTTATCTCACAGGGGAATACCAGGACGGGTTCCCTAAGCAAGCGCTTAGAAACCGCTTGGTGATTTGCGCTATATAAATTCCTGTACATTTACATTTACATTTACATTTACATTTACATACTTGCCCAGCTTTTTTAATAGCATCCACTCTACTCTCTGGGCATGCAGGTCCTAGTCTAAGGGCGACTTATAAGTATTACAAAAGAAGGTTTAGTCCTGGTGTAAGTTTTACTTCGCAAAATCGAATTGGCAGTTTTAAAACTTCCACTTCTAGGGCTGCAGGAGTAGGTTTGGAGATTTGCTTTGTATAGTCATGTTGGCATAATGTGTGCTGCAGTCCACTAGTGACATTTAGCTTACAGGCCCTGGCTACACTTTTATACCACATACGTATTCCTTGATTTGTAAACAAATAAGAGCCAGGACCCTTATGAGGAGGCCTCAGCAGCTTGCACCACTCATTGCTGCTGCCGACACTACCAGTGACAGTACTTACACAAGTACTAACCATCACACCGGTAGAAGTGTGACAATTCAGAATGTTTCAGGTCCCCAAAGCTATAACAATGGCTAGGGTGGCAGGTATTCGTTGTTTTTCATGTATATTGAATTAATAAACAACTGTTGTTCTCCTCATCTTTAAATTAGACAAACAGCGCCACCATGTGCAGCTGTCATAAGTGCCAGTGCTGTCAATTAAGTGCGGGTATCGAGCACTGGAAACCACAGGCTCAAATTAAGCACTGTATTCCAGTGACTTAAAGATAAGTCAAAAATGCCAAACAAGAGTGTCGCCAAATTTAACATGTTTTAGGGATCGAAGCACATGCACTGGGGTCTGGTTTCTAGTGCCCCAGGGTGCAGAGTCAAACGACTTGGAGCATCAGTACAGAAACATATGGGTGACTATACAAAAAAAGGCATTTTTCTACATGAAGCATACACTATATATGTTGCTACGTGAAATGAGAAGTTGCATGCCACATACGCTCTCTAAAGTGAACCCTTCGCCCTTCTGTTCACCAGATCTGATAGTAAAAAATCTTTTCAAGCAAGAGACAAGTAAATACAAGCTAGAAGAGAGTTCATTTTGATAAACTGAAGCAATTTAGTCTCAGAGTCTGCCATAGGGTATCATTTGCTCAGCAACATAGGTAAACCTGTCTTATCAATACAATTCATTCATCAGTATTTATGCAGGTCCCTTAAGAAACAAAGCCAACCTATATCTCAGATGCTGCATAACCACATTCCATTTGGGGCCTTGCAGTAATTTCCCCTTAGAAAGATTTCAGGCTTAGGATCTTCCTCATCTTCTAAAATCTGGAACCTGGCCTTTTTGGAATATGCTGCAAATGCTTTATCAATTATCTCCTGCAACCCTTAGTGTGCTCTACCTTGCAAGGCTAAAGCACAAAAGGGAGCCTGCTACAGCAAAGTTACATACCCTTGTGAATACCATGAGCTCCTGCTCATATAAGATTTCCACGCATAAGATTTTTCACATTACGCCCACTCATCCGCTTATGTGCACTCTAGAATTGACATGTTAGTATTTGTGCTGCTCATATCCTGCTATGCTCTTGACAAGGTAAGTGCCTGCCTGCTATCTATAAAAAAGCAGGTGAGTCAGCTAAACTCTTTATCCCTGCAGCATACTTTTGTCTTCTCATTTATCGCTTCTGCCTGATTGTTGGGACAGGAATATCACCTGCATGGTGTACAGGTATCTTCCCCTGCCCTGAGTGCCCGGTTGCATGTATCTGGTATCCTGACTTTTGATTTACAGCCCTCGCTTCACTGTAATCTAGCATGAGTGCAGAGACCTAGGCTTGTCCCTGACATAAGTAGGTCCTGGACTTGGCCTGCGAACTGGACAGGCATTCCAAGCATGCCTTCATTTACTGACCGTGATCCCGTTCACAGATTTAGCACATAGAGCATTGGAGTTATTGTACCATCTTTTGAGAATCAGTAGTGTGACCAGACATTTCTATCTGAATCAATGTAGTAGGGCCTGCCGACCCACTAGTGTAACGGTCCCCTTCTAACATTCTTCTTACACAGTCCATTGCGTTATATTTCCAAATGTGTCTTATGCATGATTATGTGAGTAGTCTGTGGGCTACATACATAGTGCATCTGAGTGAGCCAAAGAAATGTAGGACTAAGGATTTTGGATACCCCTGGCCTGGCTTTGCATAGGATGTAGGTGAAGGTTGTGTTACTAGACAATGGAAATGTATTGCTCACATGCCTGAAGCTGGCGAAGGAGACTGCATACCTTCTGTTTAGCAAGGATCTGCTGATTAGTCTTCCTGAACACTGCCATGTAGGGGATCAGAGGGGTGAGGTATGGGACTACAGACTCTGTTATGCTAGGTGAGAAAACCTTTCAATGTGGCTTGTCCTTTAGTCATTCCCTGCTTACCCATTCAGTGGGCTGATGACAGCAAGGTGCAGAAGCCTAAAATCTCTTTGTGCTTCTGTTGTGGGTAGTCAAGGTCGGAGACCATGCTATGATAAGAGGCATCACTTTACATAAAGGGTGTGTGTATTGAGCAGCCTGAAAATGACAAGTGAAGGGAGAACAAACCCAAACCGGTTCTACATTTCAGATTGTGGTAGCACATCTGCTGTCTGAACTTCGTCCACTACTGCACTGGTTGTTCCAGTCAAAGTCCCCTTGGACATAGTGAGTACTACGCAGACAGCTGCTAATCTCCCAGAGGTGAAGGAGTATCATCTGTGGGCTGCATCCCTTGCTGAAGGGGCTGTATACCTGTTCTGAAGCACCGAGAAGCGAACATGCTTGCTGAGAGATGGAAGGAGCCTGCCAACACCGCGACTCTGCGCCGGTCGGAGCTCTGATTGTGTGTGGTAAACATTCTGTGTGAGGCTGCAACTGCCAAGTAGAAAATTAGCCTGTGTGTGGTCATGCCTGTTCAAGCTGTGATATCAACGTTTACATTGTGAAGGTGTGATCTGCCAATGTGGAGGCTACAACTTTCAAAGTTGCGCACAACTAGGTCAGGGTTGCAGCAGCCAAAGAATTCACAGGTTGGGATGGGGCTGTGTCTAACTAGAGTGTCCTCAGGCCAAATTTGGGCCATAGCAAGGACCTGCTGGTCTCATAGTGGGCCTAGCACCAAGACTCTGCAGTCAGTGACACCTACTGTTGGTTTGGCTGGGAAAGCTCTAAACAAGGACTGCCATCTCCTGGTCTTGCTGGCAAAGGATCTGGAGCAGCTACACTGCCATGTGAGGCAGGCCCCAGTGCTCAAGGTTGGAATGGGGAAGAGCTGGCAGCGAGTGCATAAGCACTCAAGCTTAAAGACAGAGCAACTCGACGAAGAGTGCTGTACCCACCTAGTCAGTAGGAAAGCGCTAAAAACGCACTTGTTCCCTAAAATTGCTGTGTAAGTGAATAGTGCCAATGCTCGAGTTCAAGCGCCAGGATGCCCTCTGGGTGACAGGACTGCGCTCAATAAATACACTAAATAAATAAATAAATAAATAGTCAGTACCTGTCAAAATCAACAGAAAAAGATCCAGATAAACTTGCAGTGCTAGCTGATGTGCATTTGGCTGACAGGGTTAACAAATGACTGAAGCTGAGTGGCTCTAGGCCAAGGGGACAAAGGAACTCTTAACATACTTGTTTCAAATGAGAGGGTATGGGTCAGGGCAATGCCCAAGGTTCCAAGGTAGGACACAAACAGAAAGGGAATTGAGTTTCAAGTCAGGAACACAAGGAGAAAGGGGGATAGGAATGTACTTCCAAAGCCAAGGTGATTAATAGCTGTAAGTGTCAGAAGAACGAGTATTACAAGATAGACTGTCAGGTAAAAGACCCTGTGCCAGCTACTGCCATTATAGTGTGTGTGTTGATTGTTTGTGAAAGACCAGTGCTAAGATGCTCATATGCACGTTCATCTAAATATGATGGGGGTTGTGTTAGAAAGCTAGTAGCAACAGGAAGAATGTTCCTGTTCTGAGAAATACATAATCTTACAGGACTATGGTTGAGAGGAAATATCTCAAACCCAAGGCGATTCTCCTTGGTACTAATGGCACAGTGTTGGTATCCAGCGGGGGAGATGTAGAGTACCAGAATGCCCAAGCTGAGGGCAAAATCAATGGCAAGTCAGCAATGGTTGAGGTAAGGATGTCAGAGAAGCAAGGTGTTGGATGTCCTGTGGGCAATTATTTCCTTCAGTTCCAGAACCAGAAGCCTACATGGCTTGGAACATACCAGCTGTGTTGATCAGATTTTAGGAGGAGACTGGGACCATCCTATATTTGCCTAGACTACAACAAGGTAGTAAGTGGATTAGGGCAGACTGTGAAAAGGCACATGGGGTTGCATTCACTGGCTCTACTCCGTATCGGGGGAGTATAAGACACCAGAGGTGGACCAGGGTTTGAGACTGAGTCATTAGAAAAGCTGCAGGGGTTGTTAACTGCTGAAGGGCCTACCTGGGAGGAATGCCCCAAGACATAGGTTGCCTTTTGATTGTATGACTTCAGAAGGATACCTAGGAAAAGGTCATCAAGGAAATGCTTGGAAGTCACTATTTTGGCAGGGTGGATGAACTACTTTACAATGAGCCAGTAAATCCTGGGCCATGAGCTACTAAGATGCTAGTGGTTTAGTTAATGCACAAGAATTTCCTTTTCTTTGTTACTGGTGACAAAGTGAATTTGGAAGGCCATTTGGACATTAGAAAATCTCAAGATAGGTTGGACCCTCTGTTCTAGTGGCCAGAGCTGTGCAGGGTTATAGATAGGATCTTTAGAACCTACCCAACCTTCTAACTGAGCGATAAACCTGGAGGTAGGACCAAGGCCCTGATGCCTACATCAGTTGTAGGTGTTCCTTTTGAGCAGGTGGGAATTGACATTGTTGGTGTATTTCAACCCCACACTCCTGCACCCCCATCCCCTGAAATCAGCAAATAGAACATCTTAGTTGTTTTGGATCATGCCACCAGGTTTCCTGAGGAAGTAAATCTGAGAACACGATTGTAAAGGTGGTAGCTAGGGCTCTCTGAGTGATCTTCTCAATGATTGGATTCTATGTTTGGATTTGTCCTTTTGTGACTCACTTATGAAGCTTTAATAGGGTGCAACAACATTTCTTCCTCTTTAAAATTTGTATTTTTTGTGATAAATGAAAATATTTACAGATTTTTTTATGGTGTAACCTTTTTTGATTATATAATTGTTTGAACATATTTTTAAAATACATTTGATGTGTTACAGGGACCCATTTTGTACCCTCCCCCCGATTATTTGTTCTTCTCTGTTCTATTGTATCGTTATTGTTCAGTTTCATGTGATTTGTTCTTGCCTTATAATTCCTGGGATTCTGTAATTCCTTTATAAATGCCAGTATCTAACTTCTTTGGAATCAGTGATTTATGACCCAGATGCCGATGATCAAACCAGGTCAAATCAATCAGCATTTTTATAGCGCTGCTAATCACCCACAACGGTATGCAGGTTCTGAGAGCCTTGCTCCTGAGGAGGAATCAGTGTAATAGCAAGGACTTGAGTCCCTTTCTGATTTCCTGTAGAGAGGGTGCAGTCCGTGGAAGGAGGGGGAGTCTGTTCCAAGACTTTGCAAAGAGGTAAGAGAAGGAGCGTTCCCCACTGTTGCTTCGGCGTATGTGGGGTGTGAGCGAATGAGAGGGAGGTGGAGCGGAGATGTCTGGAGGGATTGAGAATGTTCAGGCAATGGTTGATGTATGCTGGTCCTTGATTGTGCAGGGCTTTGTAGGTGTGGGTCAGCATCTTGAATTGAATCTCTCGGGGACAGGGAGCCAAAGAAGTTTCTTGAAGTGTGGGGTGAAGTGGGTCAGTTTGGGAAGGTTGTGGATGAGTCTGTAGTCTCTTCAGAAGGTGTGTGGTAATTCCTGCATAGACTGTGTTGCCGTAATCCAAGCAGCTTGTAATGAGGACTTGTGTGACTGTATTTCTGGTGCTGACTATGAGCCATTTGAGGAACATTCGGAGCACGCGAAGACTGAGGAAGCAGGTGGAGTAGACTGCGCTGATCTGGCATCATGGTGAGCTTGCCGTCCAGGATGATGTTGAGCTTTGGGTGTGGTCTGCAGGAGTGGATGAGGGTCCTAGTTCAGCAGGCCACCAGAAGTCGTTTCATGGAGAGATGTTGTTCCTGGAGGTCCGTGCTTCTGTTTTGTCCGTCCTGAGTTTGAGGCGGTTGTTTTGCATCCAGTTGGCATTTGTGTTGGAGGGTTCTTCAGATGGGGAGAGAATGAGCTGGGTGTCATTTTCATAGGATATGATGTTCAGTTCATGGGTTCTGACGTTGTGGGCCCGGGGGGTCATGTAGGCACGAACAGCTTATGGCTGAGGGATGAACCTTGAGGATTACCGCAGATGATGTTCTTGGGATATGAGGTGAAAGGTGGTAGGCAGATTCGCTGGGTTTTTCCAGTGAGGATGGATGCAATCCATTTAAAGGTGTCTTCTTGGATCCTGATCTGATGTATGCTCATGATCAGGATGTGGTGGAACACAGTGTTGAAAGCTGCTGAGAGGGCAAGGAGGATCAGGGCGGTTGTTTCTCCTCTGTCTATGAGGGTTCTGATGTTGTTGTTGCTGCGATCAGGGTGGTTTCAGTGCTGTGGCTCATACAGAATCCGGATTGGGATGGGTGCAGAAGTAAAGATGTCAGAGCTCAACTATTATAAGTTAATATAGTCAAGTTCCGATGTCACAATGTCTACTGCAAGAGCCAGCAGTCGAGGTGATAGGCATGTCTGGTCACAGGCATAGTTGAAGCAGCTGTTTAAAGCAAGGAAAACGGAATGTTGCTTTTCTTTCTTTTGCTCTATTTTTCTGGCTAACAGTGACAAGCAGAGAGAACAAAGCTAGAATCTTTCTGCATGTTTCTACACATTCAAAAATACCTCAGATTTTTTTTTTAAAACAAGCAAAAACACCTGACTTGTATTGCTCTTTTTCTGATATTTGTTCACAACAACAAGTTAATAATAACAGGCTTGTTTATCTTTGCCGATAGAGCTTTTATTTTTATATGTCATGTTTGCAAACATGCTTGTTCTTTCGTATGAAATAGCTACGCACCAAGGTTTTAAGTGGTTTGTGGGAAAGTTGTTGGTGGTATTATATGGGATAAAAGTACACGCTGGCGTAGATGATAAGTATATTGCAAGGCTCCTATGAGTGCTATAGCCTTATAAAGGAACTCGACCTTCGACCTTATTCCTCTATACGGTTATTGAACTCCTCAGTAACTTGCAATATCCTTATAATGTACGGCATTGTGTATTTTATCCACTATAGCATTTGAGTACTCTTCCCAGGGGTCACCTTCTTTATTATTTTATACCTGCCCTAGACAGAACTCGAACATAGGCGAAAGTAAGACAGTGAGGGCAGGAGGAAAGAGAATTACCTACCCCATATACAGGTGTCTCGTGCCAGTGAAAAATCCATTTCTATGTCCTGGAGTGTGTAGTATTGAGTTTTCTGTCTGGATTAAAGTGATATCTTTTTTCTAAAACAAGCACTCGGCTGGACAATATATTATTGCAATGCAAAGTGATTGCTGAGTTCTAAACTTGAAGCACCCTAACACTATCCCAGGAGTAGCCCGTGACTGCTCGCCACACCGCCACAACTCCTCCACTAATCTGTTGCTCCCCTGCCACCCTCGGTCTATTGAGGGCTCAGCAGCTGCACACTCCTAGAGGCCATCCCTCCATTGCCCCTCACCCTCTCCTGCTTTTTTGTTTTTCATTTATATAAATGCCCAGCAACTGTACACGGTTTCCAGCTGCTTCCTTATTCTTTGAGGTCCTGCAAATACTTTTTCTTCTACGTACCCATTCTAAATTGTCCTTTTGCCTTCTTTGAATGCTAAATAAAACTTTAAATAGCAGTACCAATACGGATGCTGATACGTCATCACACATGAGCGTGCACTGATAGGAAACTTGAAATGCTTGCTTTTTATGAGAAACTCCACAAGGGTGACCAATGCTGGCATGGACAGGCACCTCAGGCCGTCTTGTGATGGTTTTTCTTAAAAAGCAAACGAGTAAGCGTGTGCATGCATGCACATGCATAGTGATGCCCTGGGGTGCTATTTTGAACTTCCAGGCCAGGGATTTCCCCCCACACAAAGGTGGACACCAGATACAACTGTGACACCTTCAGAATCACTCGTCAGAACACTCCAGGACCTGTCGCTTTCTCTTTCTTTGGGCAAAGCCAAAGGAAACAAGCCTAGGCAAAATCAATAGCTTGGCACTTCCATTTGACAAGACCTACTGGATGTGACATGTCTTGTATTTTACTAAATCCTGAGGCAGGCCATCCAACAATGGTTTGGAATAATGCCCTATAGTGTTTTTCAAATTTCACATCTTCACCAATAAGGCTGCAAAGTTCATTCTACGAAACAATGTATGCTTTGTTCGGTCCACATTTCAGAGGACACATGTAATAATATGTTTAATAATGACCTGGTGACGACCTACCTGGGGGCGACCTACCTGGTGACCTACCTGTCACCAGGTAGGTCGCCCCCTAGCCACCGCGTGCTCCTCCCCGTGCCGTGTGCTGTGCTCGAACCGCTGTTTCCTCAGTATCTCGCATTTGACTTGTGCCTGTGATTTTTGTCGTTCCCCGTTTGCCTTATGTGCCCTCCCGCCTCTGATCGCTGTTTTTCCTTTTTGTCATTTCTACTTTGTGCCTGTGACTTTGTCGCTCCCCATTTTTGCCTCTGTTCCTGTTTTATTTTTCCCTCGTTCCCCTTGCCTTCTGTGCCCTCCCGCTTCCCGCCTCGCCCTCGGCTTCCCGACGTTGCTCCCTGCGGCCCGCCCCCCCGCCATTCCCATTCGCCACCCCGCTCCCGCCTCCCAGCTGCTCCTCCCTCCCTCAGCCCCTCATATGGAGGCCGCACGGTGGTAAAGGGAGCGACCCTTGACCCTGTCACCAGGTAGTTCGCCCCCCCAGCCACCACGCGGTCCTCCCCGTGCCGTGTGCTGTGCTCGAACCGCTGTTTCCTCTATATCTCGCATTTGACTTGTGCCTGTGATTTTTGTCGTTCCCCGTTTGCCTTCTGTGCCCTCCCACCTCTGATCGCTGCTTTTCCTTTTTGTCATTTCTACTTTGTGCCTGTGACTTCGTCGCTCCCCATTTTTGCCTATGTTCCTGTTTTATTTTTCCCTCGTTCCCCTTGCCTTCTGTGCCCTCCCGCTTCCCGCCTCGCCCTCGGCTTCCCGCCGCTGCCTCCTGCGGCCTCGCCCCCCCGCCGTTCCCATTCGCCACCCCGCTCCCGCCTCCCAGCTGCTCCTCCCTCCCTCAGCCCCTCATATGGAGGCCGCGCAGCGAACGCGCCGATTGTGCGCCGAAGGCGCGCCAAAGGCAAGCCCGTGTGCGCCCGTCCGTGCTGGGACCGCGCCCAGCACCAGGACCCCTGGCCCCCGAGGAGGCCAGCCCACGCAACGGACCTACAACGCCGCCACCCTTAATGCACTCAAACCTGGCCGGAACCCCGCCTGCTACCGAGCCACCCCGAAACGCACCCACGGACCCTTCACCTGCCAAGCCTGCAAGTTCACCTGCATCCGGACCTGCACCGCACCCGACAAACCGAGCACCAGCAGCAACCACCTCAAGTGCATTCTGCTCAACACCCGCTCCGTCCACAGACACGCCGTCGAACTCTGGAACCTGCTCGACCCAACATCACCGGACGTCGCCTTCCTTACAGAAACCTGGATGAACGCCTCCTCAGCGCCTGACATCGCCATAGCCATTCCGAACGGATACAAGATCACCCGGAAGGACCGCGTCAACCAGACTGGAGGAGGCATCGCCATCGTACACAAGAACACCATCCACATCACGACCAACCCCGACGACACCTTCACCGCCGCCGAACACCTCCACTTCCAGATACACACCGATCCCAAGACCACCCTCAGAGGCACCCTCATCTACAGACCCCCAGGACCACGCACACAATTCAGCAAAGACATCGCAGACTTCATCAGCCCGTACGCCCTCCCCTACGCTGACTACATCCTCCTAGGGGACCTCAACTTCCACCTGGAGAACAACAAGGACAGCAACACCACCACCCTGCTGGACAACCTCGCCAACCTCGGACTCAAGCAACTGGTGAACACCCCCACCCACTACGCCGGCCACACGCTTGACCCCGTCTTCTCCTCCCGCAAGGACATCTCCTTCAGCCACACCACCGGACTCCACTGGACTGACCACAGCTGCATCCACTTCAGGTTCAGAAGAACAACGACCCACCACCACCCGCAACAGATTCCTCGCAGGAGCTGGAGCAAGATCACCACTGAGCAACTCACCACCTCCCTCCGCCAGAACCCTCCCGCCAGCACAACGGACCCCAACGAAGCAGCCAACAACCTCACACAGTGGCTCACCAACTGCGCAAATGACCTCGCACCACTGAAGAACCCTCCCAGCAGACCCGGCAGCAAGAAAGCCTCCTGGTTCACCGACGAACTCAAGAACTCCAAGAAGATCTGCCGCACCCTCGAGAAAGCCTGGCGCCACGACCAGACCACATACAACATGACTGCCCTCAAGCACGCCACCCGCAAACACCACCAGCTGATCCGCACCACCAAGAAGACAGCATTCACAGAACGACTGGACAACAACGCCCACAACAGCAAGGAACTCTTCAGCATCGTCAAAGAGCTCTCCAACCCCAGCGCCGGCAACAACGACATCACCCCCTCGCAGGACCTCTGCGACTCACTCGCCTCGTTCTTTCACCGCAAGATCGCCGATATACACAACAGCTTCGGCACACCTACCACGCACCCAACCACCGAACCAACGCCCCCCACCACCACCCTCTGCGCCTGGACCCCGGTCAGCACCGAAGACACCACCCACACGATGAACACCATCCACTCCGGATCACCAACCGACCCCTGCCCCCACCCCGTCTTCAACAAGGCCATCTCCATCATCGCACCCCAACTCCGGGACATCATCAACACCTCCTTCAACACCACCACCTTCCCGGAGGTCTGGAAGCACGCCGAGCTCAGCTCCCTCCTGAAGAAACCGACAGCAGACTCCACCGACCTCAAGAACTACCGCCCCATCTCGCTCCTCCCTTTTCCTGCCAAAGTCATCGAGAAGACCGTCAACAGACAGCTTGCCGCCTTCCTCGAGACGAACAGATCCCTCGACCCCTCGCAGTCCGGTTTCCGAGCCAACCACAGCACCGAGACCGCCCTCATTGCAGCCACCGATGACATCAGATCCCTGCTCGACAACGGGGAAACAGCGGCCCTCATTCTCCTGGACCTCTCTGCAGCGTTCAACACTGTCTGCCACGGCACCCTAGTGCAGCGCCTCAGCAACATCGGAGTTCAAGAGAAGGCACTGGAGTGGATCCTCTCGTTCCTCGCCGGAAGAACCCAGAGAGTCCGCCTCCCCCCGTTCAGATCCGAGGCCACCGAAGTCATCTGCAGCGTACCACAAGGATCATCACTCAGCCCAACCCTCTTCAACGTCTACATGAGCCCTCTCGCAGCCATCGCATGCAAACACAACCTTAACATCATCTCCTACGCCGACGACACCCAGCTGATCCTCTCCCTCACCAACGACCCCGCCACCGCCAGAACCAGCCTGCATGAAGGGATGAAAGACGTCGCCGAGTGGATGAAGAACAGCCGCCTGAAACTGAACTCAGACAAGACGGAAGTCCTCATCCTGGGATCATCGCCCTCTGCCTGGGACGACTCCCGGTGGCCACCTGCCCTGGGCAGCGCACCCAAACCAACGGACCACGCACGCAACCTGGGCGTCATCCTGGACTCCTCCCTCACGATGACCAAGCAAGTGAACACAGTCTCATCATTCTGCTTCAACACCCTGTGCATGCTCCGAAAGATCTTCCGATGGATCCCCACCGAAACCAGGAAGACGGTCACACAGGCCCTCGTCACCAGCCGTCTGGACTACGGGAACACCCTCTACGCTGGAACCACAGCCAAACTCCAGAAAAGACTCCAGCGCATCCAGAACGCCTCAGCACGACTCATCCTGGACATCCCGCGCCCGAAGTACCTCAACAGCCGCCTCACCTTCTACACACCCACCCACCAGCTCCGATCCGCCAGCCTCGCCCTCGCCTCCATCCCAAGAATTCGGAAATCCACCGTCGGAGGAAGATCCATCTCCTACCTGGCAGCCAAGACATGGAACTCCCTCCCCACTCACCTATGGCTGACCCAGGATCACCTCTCCTTCAGGAAACTACTCAGGACCTGGTTGTTCGAGCAGTAGCGACCCCTCCCTCAGCACCTTGAGACCCTTACGGGTGAGTAGCGCGCTATACAAATTTTTGTGATTGATTGATTGAATGCTTTGATTGTGTTTCCTATTGAAGTTGCTAGTTTGATTGTATTTTTTCTTATCCAAATTCATAACACCCGATTTGAATAATTTTTACTTTGTTTATATTTTTTGGTTGCAAAGATATCACGACATATTATAAATAAAATGTGGGTAGCATGCTTTTAAAACATATTTAAGAAGAGCCATATCTGCAATTTCAGATCACAAATTCTAGCCTTACTTTCCACCCTCCTCCTATTTCTTGGCCCATAAAGATGTCAAGCCACATAGCTATTTGTCTGTCACTTCATCCGTTCTTGGAAGACAATCTCTCAATCATTCTGCCTCGGTCTCTCTCCCTCTTTTACTCAATTTCTCATACTTCTTTCTCTCTCTTTCTATCTATTTCTCTCTCTTTCTTTCTCTCTCTCTCTTTCAGTCTCTTCTATTCTGTTTCAGTCTTTTATCTTATATACATGTTTTCCTTACCTGTTTGATCAGAGTAATGGTTTTCTGGGCAGCTGACACATTCATAGCAGCATGTGTGCTGACTCTCAGATGTCTTTTTCATTTGTCCAGGTGTGCACATAGCTGAGCATTTTGAATGAATATCCTAAAATAGGGTTTGAAAAAAAAATAGTTCTTATTATGTACTATTGTCCTTCATGCTAAATTTCTAAAAATCATAAATAGTTGATTTGTTCAGTTGTACTTTACAGATAAACAATTAAGGTTGATTCAAAAAAGAATTTGCACAACTGCAAGGAAAAATGTTCTAGACTATTTGTCACCGAGATATGCCCTATCGTTTTCACTTTTTGACTGAGTTGGAATGGTTCCTAATCCAGGGTACTCCCCCACACCACCAGGCTGTAGATATAGTGCTTCCTAGAGACACCACCCTCGAGTGGTCTCCCTAATTGTAGTCTTGGGGGGTGCTCACATTTGACTTCTTTGTCTAGGTCCTGGCTGATGGCCGCATTTGTTGAGTTTTAGGGTGCGCTAGATGCTCCCAGTGGTACCAACTGACATCCATGTGTAAATAAGGTCTACTGACCTTGGTTAAATGAGAACCCTTGGTGTTTATTTTCTTTCAATGAATGTTAATGTTTACGTACATTGCCTATATTGCATTTGCTATAATGATCGAAGACTATTCATGATCCCGTTTGGTGCATTAATTCTTCGGTTTACACTTAGATGCTCGCTGACATCTTGCTGTGTGATGGTCAATGTAAGATCGAGGATAACTCCTGCCCACAGAGAAATGGCATGAACAGTTTATCCCTGTTACGTCTTCCCCTCTCTACTTTGTCTTTGGGTTCTTTTTTTGAGAAAATACACCGCCTTCTCGAAAGAGAGAACCGGAGTGCATTCTGGGTAAAGGGCAATACGTGCTCTGTAGAGCATTATCATAATGCAGTAAATAAAAAAAACACGTAAGAACATACAATCTAATAAATGGAATACTAACACATGCATAATATTACTATTTCCATGAATACCTCAGGTAAGGCTAAACATAGATTTAATATCCCCCCCAAAAAATATTTATTATAAATTTAAAATCATTAAAATGAAAAAAAAATAAGAAAGGACATCCTGATGTAATAAGAAATTATGACCAAAGATAAACATCTATGACACAAACATATTTCCCCAATGCTGTTTTCAGGCAATAGATGTTTTTGAATGGAGACACCTAGTCTCCCTCCCTGGCTGTTTGGTTTTGATAATGGGGGATTCAAGTGACTTTCTGCTTGACACTTATTTCTTAGAAGCACTCATTAATTCTTGTGAAGGGACAGTGCAGATACCACTGTGACAAGCTCACACAGATGACTGAACACAATCAAGTAAAAATATCATTACAAACTAGATCTCATAGCAGAAAAAAGATGATCAGTCTCAATTAAAATAAGAGTCAGAACACATCACTAACTACTTCATCACTTCATCATGCGGTGGAGGAACAGGGTGATCCATAGACTAACACTTACACACTTACATACACCTGACGAAGACGACATAGGATACACCAGAAGAGTTTATCTGTACGGTCACAAAGCCATTGACACGATAGGCCTTGGCACCAGTGCCACGTGGCCCCACACTTTATATGTTCAATGGACAGAGCTGAGATTCAATTCTTGGTTAAACTCTGGGTTAATGTTTCATTCACAATTGTGTACTTTTAGTACCTTTGGTCGACTCAGAATATGTGTTGCTGATCAAATCTCTCCCCATCGAAGGGGTGCTGCCGTTGGTTTATTAGAGAAGTGCTGAAATGATGCCCCTGATGCCCAAACCCACAACAAAAGTGTCTCTTTTTAAGCATTAAAGAGCAGTGGGTCTCATATTTGGAAGCCCGCTTAATGTTCAACAATTAAAGGGTTCTGCTCACATAGAGAAAAGGGGGAGAAAGCAGAGTAAGTTCTAGTCATTTAGTTAGAAATCATCATGGTTATCTAAATGAGCTATAGGATGCTATTAAAGTCTCCAAAATTACCATTAGCAACTTGACTAAAGTTCATGTTTTCAGGGGGAAAGCGTTAAGACATGATTTAAACTTGTCCATTAGGGAGAAATACTACAATTTGTGGATGAAGTGTTAAATCAGGGGCAGAGACAATTGGCAGAATTTGTTTTGAAATACAGTGGTATTATGACGTAAATCCAATCAATTTTCCATGATCTTCTTCTCTTAATCATTTCCTTAAATGGTGAAAAATAACATTTGCCAAATAAATAAAAAAAAAAATTTTTGTAAGTTGTATTCGTTTAGATTGTTCGTGTTGGCTTTGGTCCACTTCAGTATAAAAACAAAGACATTGGTATTTGAATGGACTCAGGAATAGAAAACAGAGATGCAGAGTGCTTGGAAGTATATGTATGTTGCAGGTGGGTCTAATAAGCTTTAAGAGATATAATATAAAGCTTTAGAGCTACAAGATCTGGTTAATAATTCATGGCCTAATAAATGGGATGCTCGTCTCAATTTGGGCCAATTCATAGCACTAAATTTACACTGGTGTATAAGATTATCTTTGCGACACAAAAATCAGATGAATGCCAGTTGTATATGTTGGGGGCCCAAGCATATCAACAATTTGTTTGGACACCCGTTCAGCATATGTTGATCTCTTGTACTTTTTTCTTTCAGTGTAGAGGGTAATTTTATTGTGGTGGAAGATGTGAATTTTCAACTGACCCAAACATTGGACAAAACCGTCCAATATACCTTGGCTAACCTCCCCAAGGTGATGTGGTCAAGTCAGAGGCAAATTTTAAATATAAGTCTCTATGGAAAATGGAATGGGGATTTTAATCACACCTAGCATTCGATACAGTAATATTAACTGATTACAGTATAAAATGTATATAAGTGAATACCATTAATGAGTTGAATTCCAGTTCTCTTTTCCACTCCTTGAAGATAAATACATTTCCCTGGCAATCGTATTCTGCCACAGTGATGATATCCACACTTCCATTCTGGTTTTCTTTCCAGAAAAGGAGATCATATCCAATGTTAATGTCTCCTTTGGAATCAAACATGATTTTCTTTCCTCCATCAGTAAATGATAAGCCTTTCAGTGCTTCAAGCAGCTGCAAAAATATAAAAAGTCATACATTTTGTTAGATGGACATTTCGGTTTGTATTTCATCATATCGTCTTCTGGCACTTTTGAGATGTGATTAGTTGCAAACATCTTGCAAGTATACCTGCCAGAACTGTCAGTGGAGTATGGTTTGTGTTAGACCTGATGTTCTTTGTGTGGTATTCCTCCAGACATTTGCCTTCTCTCTATGATTCTGCTGAGCTCGTTTTTGATGGCATTGGGACTATGTGCATTTTACACCTGCTAACCAATGGTAAAGTGCTCGAGCACTTGCCCTTAAACATGACAAAAATGGCATACACACAAATGGCACATTTAATGTACTTATAAGTCCCTAGTATGCATGTATCCAGGGCCTGTAAATTAAATTCAATAAGTGGGCTGCAGCACTCCTTGTGCCACCCACTAAAGTAACACTATAAAACTCTTCTAGCAGCCTGTAGTGCAGTTTTTAAGTGGCATTTTGACCTGGCTCAATAAACATCTTACCAGGCCTAAAGCTCCCTTTTTAATTCTTAGAAGTCATCCCTAAGGTAGGCCCTTACCACTCATAGGGCAGGGTTCATGGTATTTAAAATGTAAAACTTGTGTTTTTTAAGTTTTAAATGTCTTAACCATGAACAACTATTAAAGTTGTTTTTCACCGTGGAAAGTTTCAGTATAGGAGCAGAGAGAGAAATGAGTTTTCCTCTGTTTTGAATTTTAATTTAAATTCCTCTTAAATTGTAAACTGAGATTCTAAATTACTGTTCTAAAAATGCCACTTTTAGAAAGTTGGCTTTTTTCCACGTAAACCAAGTGTGCCTTTTTTCCAATGTCCAGGGTCACATGAATCTGATTTGATCACCTTTTTTGGGTTGTAAATTCCCTGTATACATGGGGACAAAAGGAACATGGGTGTGGAGCAGGTCTTCCGGACAGAATGGCTGAGGAGGAGCTGTGCAGTACCCTGACTACACTTCACAGGACCTTACCTGCCGCACACACAAAGACACCTGACACCAGGCTTTACTTTGTCACCCTAGACAGTTTGCAGCCAAACCTAGGGGAAGAGGAAGAACTGACCAGAACCATTTTGGGAGTTGTCCAAGGATTTCCCCCACACAAAGATGGACACCAGGTATAGCTGTGGCAACTTCAGAACCTCTCATCAGAACACTCCAGGACCTGTGGAAGATTCAGAAGGACTGCCCTGCTGTATAAAGCAAGAAGGCTGGACCTGATTGCCTTGAACCCAGGGACTTGGACTTTGAAAAGATACAATTTTCAACCGGGATGAACCTGGTCTTTGTATCCTATCCGCACTCCACTGCTTTCCACTTGAACTTGTGACTTTGACCCCATTCAGTATGACCAGATAACCGAGAGAGGTGCTTTGTTCTATTTGCACCGATAACTTTAGAAATTCACGACTTTGATTCAACTGATTGGATCCTTGTAGCTTTGTGTCATTTTATTTATTAAAACTCATATTTTCTAAAATGGTTTGTAATCATACTTGTGTTGTGTTTTCACTTTATTACTGTTTGAGTACTGAATAATAATTTCCACATCGCCTCTAATTTGAGCCTGATTGCTTTTGTACCAAGCTACCAGAGGGTTAAACATAGGTTTGTTGAGTGACTTTTGTGGTTCACCTTCATAAGGACTGTGTTTATTACTACAGTGGTGCTTGTTGGGTTGTAAAAAAGTCATATGCATAGTAAAGCCATGTACCCCTCTCAAGAGTGCCCATGTATACTGTTGTCTGTATCCCTAATGCTGACTTTACTGTCCGACGTAATCGTCCGTATAATCGATATTTAAACTCGGGCCTAAGAAGGTGCATTTATTATTTACACATCAACGAAGGCGCATGCCCTGGATGCCCGTCCTTTGAGTCCATGCAGACTGCTGGCGGTTTTGCTTTTTAAACACGTGGGGATTACTAAGTAACCCGTGACGCCTGAGCTCTTTAGACTGTGCGTATAGGACGGATTTTACTGTATCTTAAGATTGTTGCTGGTGCTGTTTGCCGCTAAGATAATGTTTGATGAATTATTACGTATTGGAAACAGAGCAGTGGAGCCAGTAATTACAACCAAGAAATCCACACAGTGATCTTCCAAAGAAAGTTTGTTATATTGGAGGTCTTTCAAACCCCATACATGAAGATATAATATGTTTATGTGGGAACAAAATACTCCCTCCTGAAGAAGGTGTCGGCTATTTATTAATTTGCCCACCGAAACATGTCGATGTATATATGAGTGGAAATTACGCTAAGTCTGGGGAAGCAACAACTCTGTCGACATATTGGAACATTTATCAGAGTTGATTACTGGTTGACTATTGTATTTCCCTTGTTCTAATAGGAATTAGTTTTCCTTACTGTGTTTCCCATCTTTGTCTTTTAATTGTGTATGCCCAATGTATTTGTACCTTTTTATTGATTAATATTGTATTGATGATAGGGTTGTACTATGTTTTTAATACTCATCTGAATAAATTGTACACTTTTTAATGAATTTATTTTTACATTTCCTCTTTGTTCATCATTGTTGCTGTGAATTTAGTGATGTTAATGTGAGTATGCATGGTATATAAATTTACCCAAAGGGGACTCCCTGCTTGACACTTGTCTTTATTGGTACCCTACCCCTTTGGTTGCTGGGTCCCTCTCTTTAATTAGAGACTTTATTGTCATAGCCAAACATGGATCATGTTTGTAAGCCATGACTTATGCCTGTCTCACTGATTGCAGTCTTGTTGTACAGGGAAGGGAACCCAAAGGGCTACGTTCATAGTAGTGGAAGACTACCGCCTTCATCAGGAGTAATGTTATGTTAGGGGGGTTTTACCCAATGAAGTCACTGGGACCTGGGTGCTGTATGATACATAAACGAGGGGTCCCAGGGTGATGTATCAAAAGTACACAATAAATATTACAAAAAGTCTAACAAGAAAACCAATTAATTCATTCAACACACTGTTGTTTAATCACAATGTGTTATTCATGCTGTATACATTATTTTAGCAACTCAATTTTTAAAAAAGGTGCCCCAGGGAAAGAGGGGTGGCGTGGGGTGTAGATGTGAGGAGAGAGGGATGTGCAGAATCGGTCATAGTGCAAGCAGTAAACAGTAGTAGCAACACATAAGAATGCATAAGCAAAGCTTCAACCTGGCTTCAAACCACTGAGCCAGTATTCACAAATGGAGCAGCCAATGCTCTACAATTTCAAAAGCACCATGCTGACGCTAATGTCCAATATTTGCAATGTTGGTTGCGTCGGCTGGTGTGTAGTTGTAGCCGTCGACGTTTCGACTCCTAGACTAACAGGTAGGTGTACGTCAACCTTAAAATGGGGTCTTCATCAGGACAAGGGGGACCCAGGGGGCAAGTGGTTCTGTGAAAATGAGGTGAGATAAGTATTACTACCAACTAAAAACATGATGGAGCGTCATAAGACAATAAAAACCAAGGATTAATTACCATGGAAAGTTGGGCCGTCCGGCTCTCAACATGGGACAGGAGAACGTAAACTGTAAAACAGGGTGAAAGGTATGCCTCAGATTCAATAAATAGAGTTACTCAAGATTCGAACACACAGGATCATCGAGGAAAAACTCACTTGTTAATTAGAGTCTTTCAAGATCCTAGAAATAAGTGATGCCGGAACGGTCATCTCAGGATTGCAGAGGATGAAAGAACAAACACAAGGGCGTATGATTCGCACCTTCAATTCGCACGAGTCAATGTGGCATAACTCAACATGGTTCGCGTTATTACTCACTTGTCACCGGAGTTCGAACGCGGTGATTTGATCCATGTTATTCAAGTTGAACCTTTCCATCATAAATTTAGGATACTACAGACAAAAATATAAAACAATGGCTATGATTAATTATTGCCATTGCACTTCACCCAGTACCTAAGGACACGCTACACAATGAGGTAAACTTACATGAACGGGCAAGAAGCTCACATCCGTGCTTCAGTGAACTCAGGCCGCGGTCACAATCTTGTACTGCTATACAAGAATAGAACAAGGAGCGGTTACTGAACCAATCCCTTAATAACCAGAGTAAACCAAATCTGATAACTAGAACCGTAACTGTGCTTACCTCCATGGAAAAGAGGGGTTGCTGCGACCTGCACGCTACGTTATCCTGTCTCTCTGTGGGGCTAGCTCACGCCTAAGGCGTATAACGGCTGACGTGTGCACGTGTACTCTGACGGCACTCTACAAGAGGGCAATCGAAGACAGACTATCAGGTAGTGGTTCTCCGTAAACTTTCCGAAAACTTTCTCAACCGTATCACCATGCCAATATGGACATCAAAATTATCTCAACGATCAGGGCACGATCTAAAGGTCATTATATTGAAATATGTCCAGGTATGGTTAGTTATAAAGCATTGGTATGTCTGTTTGGGAAATCATAATGTACAGAGTGGTTGCCACGCACCTTTCATGCAAAAGGGTGAGGTGACTCATATGGTTACATCAAATAATAGAAACCAACTAACAAGTAGCATTAAGTCAAGAAGCCCTCTAAGTGAGGGTCGAGTGGATGTGTGTGCTGATGGCAAAATCAATCATGGGGCACCTTCAAGTTTGTTACTGTGTTCCCATCAGAGTTCCATCCTGTACCGCCCTACATCATTTGGGAATACCACCATTCGTACACAAGGAGAGACCCAATGTATGATTTGGCGCAGCGTTAGCCTGGTGGAGATCAATAACGCAATGGACTCTATACAGCAGTAGGAATCAGGATGTAACTGATAAGCAGTGCTAAATAGTGTAGAAAATAAAGAATTTTTCAAAAAGTGGTGGTTTAAAAAAGGGGTAGAAGAAGGAAAATAAGTTTATTAGACACCTTCTGCTCCCACTATCTAAAAACAGTGCATAAGGTAGTGTAAACAAATAGCTACCTAGACAGTTTACATGGTCATGGTCGACATGTTTCTGCAGCTTTACCTGTGCCCCGGGGTCACTTACTGCTTCGTCAGGACCTATGATGCTACTGCCTAATTAGTGCATAACAAATAAGGAAACTCAAAAGAATTAGATATCACCTTCGATTCTCCTGATGAGAGGACCGTTGGATTTCCCAAAACAGCACACACATAGAAGAAAAAGAGAACACGCCTGTTAGCAAGTATCTCTGGCGAGGCTGGAATTTTACACAGTGTCTCGATATAAATGGTAATTTATCCATTACGTTCAACACTTATCTCGTACTTTCAAAAAGTCACAAAAGAGCAAAATTACCACTCGTGTAAAAACACTCACCCGTTATTAAGGAAAATGTTGCCCCACCTCACCCGGCACTAGCTCAGGTACTACGGAGCCCCGCTCTGTGTAAACAGCAAAACAAACACACAAAATGTACCGGTCAAAGGAAGTCTAGTCTGGCCGAGACAAGCCACTCGACATAACATGGTTCTTGAAAATGCTCGTTTGTATCTCACAACTCACCTATCCGTCGGTACTCCAGACGTCCAACTGGGCTGTCTGTGGGAGGTACCGACGGAGTGAGTAAGCACGCTTTTATAAGTATTGGTCTACATACCGAGAAAGAGACGCCGCGCTCCCACCTGGAATCGTCGTGCGTCGACTTCCGGGTATTCGGGGGTGTCTCCCAATCGGTCGGCGCGGCGCGGTGACGCCTCTGCGTCGCGCACGGACCTCTGGGTGATGTAGTTCACGTGAGGCCCGTTTTTGCTCGTATTCACGAACAGTTTACTCCGAATTCTTATGTTCAGGAGTCTTATGTTCTTGTAACCAGCTAGCGGCAGCACGCAACATATTGTGGTGCCTTACTACAAAATAGGTTGATAAAAATTTTTTCATTATAAAAATCTTTTCTAAGCCTCTTGGGACAAGCTAGGATGTGGCGCCAAATTAATCTTACACCAGACGCCCCAATCTATTATTAGGTGGATATTGGTGGCATATTAGTATATAAAGAGGCGAGGAGTGACATTGCAAGATCTTACATAAGATGTCAATATGTAATCTCACCACTCATGCGTTATGTCCTCTGGATGGTGTGAGGCGTGCTAGACCCTGCTCTTAGTCACCTATCAATTTAAAACGTATGGAGATGATCAACACTGTATGCCGTGTCACCTTATTAGTGGGAATCATGGGCAATCTAGTCTTGCTCAAGACGTGCCTCTGGAGAGAGTGCAATCTTTTTGTGTCGTTCATTATTTTATCTCAAGCTGGAACTAAAGGAACACCTCTCGACAAGACTGTATGCGATGTCGGTCTGAAATCATGCCACTTCGGCATTATGTCATCGTGTTAGTGTGGTTTCATATCATACACTGCAAGATAAATCACATGGTATTTATGACAATGGGAGATGCTTCGTTGCTATTATCACAGAGGTAATTTGCTATGGGCAAACCACTCATCAATGTCGCAACATTGTATGTAAGGTGCATCCCGCTTCAGAGTGACATCCAAGGAATATCTTCGTTCAATCCTTGCTTGTCTGTCCCCAATTTGTGTACCCATCTCTGTTCACGCCGGAACAAAAAACTTTTGATGTCAGTGATATGAGTTGGTATCAATGGTTGCTCTAGCACAGTCCAATGCAGATCGGACGGAGTGTGTTTAGTTAATACAAAATGATTCGTCAGTCTGGTTGACTGTCTCGAGCACCGGATGGAGCTTTTATGTTCAGAAATGCGTGTCTTAATTTTACGGGTTGTCATGCCCACATATCTCTTATTGCATGGGCAGCTGATTAAATACACCAAGTTGGAGCTATTACAATTAGTAAATCTCCGCTGCTCCCACGGTCTACCAGTCCCTATGTCAATAGTCTGTGATCTGGTGGTATTGGGACAAGCTGCGCAGTTCCCGCAGGGATGGTGTCCTGTTGCCGGAGGCATGTCCCACAGTGTGCCCAGTGCTCGTGGTAATTCCCCTTTGGGACGAGTATGGACTAGTTTGTCCTTTAAATTCTGCCCTCTTTTAAAGGCGAACAGAGGAGCTGAGATGGTATCGCCTCCAGTATTGAGAATACTCCAACGTTTCTTTATTATTCTCTGGATTTCATTCGACTGTGTGGTAAACGTACTCACACATGTCATCCGATCTTGACGAGATTTAGGTGGCAGAATCTCCAATAACCCTTCCCGGTTATTGTTGGAAGCTCTCTTTTTCGATCTCCGGACTAGGCATTTAGGGTAATGCTTTTGTACGAGATCTCTTTCTAGGCATTCGGCATGGTGTTCGAAACGGTCTTTGGTAGAGCAGTTTCTTTGAATGCGCAGGAATTGCCCGTAGGGCAAATTGTCCCGGAGAGATTTGGGATGACAGCTGTTGTAGTCAAGTAGAGAATTTCGTGACATCGGTTTACGATATAATTCCG
Organism: Lissotriton helveticus; assembly: GCF_964261635.1. Taxonomy (NCBI): domain Eukaryota; kingdom Metazoa; phylum Chordata; class Amphibia; order Caudata; family Salamandridae; genus Lissotriton; species Lissotriton helveticus. The sequence goes on along the minus strand of NC_136067.1, from coordinate 888,881,945 downwards.
AGGCCAACCCGGTCGGTGTAGGTGTAATCAGAATATCAAGAAATGCTAACTTAGATCTACTTTGCTCCATGGTGAAGCGTAGAAAGCGATTTCTCTCGTTCAGCCATTCGTGGAACATTGTTAGTTCTTCTTCACTCCCTCTCCAGATCACCAAAATATCGTCGATATAACGCTTCCACAGACGCACCTTGTCTGTGAAAGGATTGGTGTCGGAGAAAATATGGTCTGATTCAAACTTATGAACATACAGATTCGCTAGCGATGGAGCAAAAATGCTGCCCATGCTCGTCCCACTAACTTGGAGATAGAGCGAGTCTTTGAATTGGAAGAAATTTTCCGTCATGGCTATATTCGCCAGAGTCATTATTAGCCTAACTGGAGTGATGGAATCCAGATCCCTCTCTGTAAGGAGTGCTTCAACTACTTCTAATGCCTCTCTCTGTGGGATTGAGGTATACAAACTCTCCACATCAAATGATACTAGGATGTCGGTTTTACGATCGAATTCGATCTCTCGCAACAATCTTAGAACATCCTTAGTATCTTTGAGATAAGTAGGCATTTCACTCACCATGGGTTTTAAAAATACATCAACAAACGTTGATAAGGGCTCTAAAAGAGAGCCGATCCCTGAGATAATAGGGCGACCTGGAGGAGGACGCTGGGGTTTGTGTATTTTAGGTAGGTGATAGAAGTAGGGAATTCTGGGGTTTGCAGTACATAGGAACTGCCCTTCTTTTGCTGTTATCCAGCCCTCACTGAGGGCTTCCTCCACAATCTGAGCAATCTGTCTGGTCAGTCTTTCAGTGGGGTCTGAGGTTAGCTTCTGATATGCCCTGGTGTCATCTAGTTGACGAAGACACTCTAACCTGTAGGCATCAGAGTCGAGTAATACAGTGGCCCCACCCTTATCGGCCGGTTTAATGACCAAAGATGGATTATTGGCTAAATTCGTGACTGCATCTTGTTCTCTTCGTGAGAAGTTCTGGAAAGGTCTGTGTTCTTTTTGAAAAAGTTCTTTCAGATCTTGGTCTACAGCTTCTTCAAAAGTGATGACTTTGGCTGGAATCCCCATTGTAGTGGGATTAAACGTTGAGGTTTTTTTTAAACCGGTGTTATCGACTCTCATGGTGGTTTGGCTTGGAGCCTGTTTATGCGCAAAAAGGTAATGGAGTCTGATTTTGCGATAGAACTTGCCCATTTCAATTTGGGTAATAAAGGGATCACTTTTACTCGTGGAGACAAAGCCCAAACCTTTGTTTAGAACTTTCTCTTCCATCTCTGTGAGTTGATGCGAGCTGAGATTTATTACGATGTTTGACCGCTCGACGTCCCTGCTTGGTCCTGCCCTATTACCTTCCCACTCCTCAGTCCCATTGCCTGGGGGGGTGGTATGTTCCAGCGCACTTGGCCCTGTTGCGTAGTCCGTTGACGTCCTCGCCCTCTCCGGCCAGACCCTAAAAAAGGCTGCTGACCATAAGTTTGAAAGGATTGATGTGGATCATATACTCCCATCATCGGAGGGTAAGCAGGTGGTCCCCATGGTGAGGGTTGCCACCAGGGGGGTGGTGGTGGTCCAAACTGTTGACCATAGCCTCTCCAATTCCTCCTGTTGTTACCTCTCCCTCTCTGTTTCATTGAGGGGTCTCCTTGTTTAGGGGTATCTGAATCGCTCGAGCCGTTGTCTGAGCCAGAGGAGCCATAATTAGAACTTGCTTTTTTGGTTGTTTTTATTGTATGTAGGGGGAGAGTAATCATCACTTGTATACGGGTAGATCTTGCTAGTGCTAAAATTCGCTAGATCTTTTTTGAATTTCTCTAACTTCGTGAACAGAATTGAGTCCCGGAAGTCCTTGCTAGTCTTGTTCCCTTCTTCCTGTTTTTTCGAGAAAACTTTGCTAGATGATAACGTAGCTCTAATTTGCCCTTCTAGGGTCTGGATCTCTACCAGAATATTGTCCGCTGTTTTTTTGGCTGTCTTGATAATCAGGACGAGCCAATCACGTGTGCATCTCCACGCTATGAGATACCAGTCCCTCAAGAAATCTTTGTCGTCCAAAAATAGGCGAGGTGCATTGTTAACTATCAGACCACTAGGTGCGCAATTGCCCCGTAGATACTCTGCCATTATGGTGCCGTGCACACATACCCTAGCTTGGTTCTTTTTAAGCACGAGAACTTTGGTCCAACCTTCGTCAGTATTGGCTTGGGCGGCTGGTACCATATCCACAATCCTGGGATTCTCTAATAAAATACTCTGTATTTCATCTTCATCAAAGGCTAAGCCTAGATTCATAGCCATTCTTCTAGAAAATCACGGTGTCTCAAAGCCTGATTCCTCGATCAAACATGTACCTCAACTTCAACTAGATCTATCTGCGTGTGTGCATGAGTAGTGAGTAATCATGAACTAACATGTACGCACTATCTAAAAGAGAAGAACTGACCCGCAGCCATGCGGCTGCTCAAACTACAAAATTAACTAGGGGGGGTCAGAGGGAAATTTACCGACCCAAATGCTACGTCCCTCAAGACTACTAGAAACCAACTAACAAGTAGCATTAAGTCAAGAAGCCCTCTAAGTGAGGGTCGAGTGGATGTGTGTGCTGATGGCAAAATCAATCATGGGGCACCTTCAAGTTTGTTACTGTGTTCCCATCAGAGTTCCATCCTGTACCGCCCTACATCATTTGGGAATACCACCATTCGTACACAAGGAGAGACCCAATGTATGATTTGGCGCAGCGTTAGCCTGGTGGAGATCAATAACCCAATGGACTCTATACAGCAGGTAGGAATCAGGATGTAACTGATAAGCAGTGCTAAATAGTGTAGAAAATAAAGAATTTTTCAAAAAGTGGTGGTTTAAAAAAGGGGTAGAAGAAGGAAAATAAGTTTATTAGACACCTTCTGCTCCCACTATCTAAAAACAGTGCAAAAGGTAGTGTAAACAAATAGCTACCTAGACAGTTTACATGGTCATGGTCGACATGTTTCTGCAGCTTTACCTGTGCCCCGGGGTCACTTACTGCTTCGTCAGGACCTATGATGCTACTGCTTAATTAGTGCATAACAAATAAGGAAACTCAAAAGAATTAGATATCACCTTCGATTCTCCTGATGAGAGGACCGTTGGATTTCCCAAAACAGCACACACATAGAAGAAAAAGAGAACACGCCTGTTAGCAAGTATCTCTGGCGAGGCTGGAATTTTACACAGTGTCTCGATATAAATGGTAATTTATCCATTACGTTCAACACTTATCTCGTACTTTCAAAAAGTCACAAAAGAGCAAAATTACCACTCGTGTAAAAACACTCACCCGTTATTAAGGAGAATGTTGCCCCACCTCACCCGGCACTAGCTCAGGTACTACGGAGCCCCGCTCTGTGTAAACAGCAAAACAAACACACAAAATGTACCGGTCAAAGGAAGTCTAGTCTGGCCGAGACAAGCCACTCGACATAACATGGTTCTTGAAAATGCTCGTTTGTATCTCACAACTCACCTATCCGTCGGTACTCCAGACGTCCAACTGGGCTGTCTGTGGGAGGTACCGACGGAGTGAGTAAGCACGCTTTTATAAGTATTGGTCTACATACCGAGAAAGAGACGCCGCGCTCCCACCTGGAATCGTCGTGCGTCGACTTCCGGGTATTCGGGGGTGTCTCCCAATCGGTCGGCGCGGCGCGATGACGCCTCTGCGTCGCGCACGGACCTCTGGGTGATGTAGTTCACGTGAGGCCCGTTTTTGCTCGTATTCACGAACAGTTTACTCCGAATTCTTATGTTCAGGAGTCTTATGTTCTTGTAACCAGCTAGCGGCAGCACGCAACATATTGTGGTGCCTTACTACAAAATAGGTTGATAAAAAATTTTTCATTATAAAAATCTTTTCTAAGCCTCTTGGGACAAGCTAGGATGTGGCGCCAAATTAATCTTACACCAGACGCCCCAATCTATTATTAGGTGGATATTGGTGGCATATTAGTATATAAAGAGGCGAGGAGTGACATTGCAAGATCTTACATAAGATGTCAATATGTAATCTCACCACTCATGCGTTATGTCCTCTGGATGGTGTGAGGCGTGCTAGACCCTGCTCTTAGTCACCTATCAATTTAAAACGTATGGAGATGATCAACACTGTATGCCGTGTCACCTTATTAGTGGGAATCATGGGCAATCTAGTCTTGCTCAAGACGTGCCTCTGGAGAGAGTGCAATCTTTTTGTGTCGTTCATTATTTTATCTCAAGCTGGAACTCAAGGAACACCTCTCGACAAGACTGAATGCGATGTCCAAGGAATATCTTCGTTCAATCCTTGCTTGTCTGTCCCCAATTTGTGTACCCATCTCTGTTCACGCCGGAACAAAAAACTTTTGATGTCAGTGATATGAGTTGGTATCAATGGTTGCTCTAGCACAGTCCATGCAAGGATTGAACGAAGATATTCCTTGGATGTCACTCTGAAGCGGGATGCACCTTACATACAATGTTGCGACATTGATGAGTGGTTTGCCCATAGCAAATTACCTCTGTGATAATAGCAACGAAGCATCTCCCATTGTCATAAATACCATGTGATTTATCTTGCAGTGTATGATATGAAACCACACTAACACGATGACATAATGCCGAAGTGGCATGATTTCAGACCGACATCGCATACAGTCTTGTCGAGAGGTGTTCCTTGAGTTCCAGCTTGAGATAAAATAATGAACGACACAAAAAGATTGCACTCTCTCCAGAGGCACGTCTTGAGCAAGACTAGATTGCCCATGATTCCCACTAATAAGGTGACACGGCATACAGTGTTGATCATCTCCATACGTTTTAAATTGATAGGTGACTAAGAGCAGGGTCTAGCACGCCTCACACCATCCAGAGGACATAACGCATGAGTGGTGAGATTACATATTGACATCTTATGTAAGATCTTGCAATGTCACTCCTCGCCTCTTACTAATATGCCACCAATATCCACCTAATAATAGATTGGGGCGTCTGGTGTAAGATTAATTTGGCGCCACATCCTAGCTTGTCCCAAGAGGCTTAGAAAAGATTTTTATAATGAAAAATTTTTTATCAACCTATTTTGTAGTAAGGCACCACAATATGTTGCGTGCTGCCGCTAGCTGGTTACAAGAACATAAGACTCCTGAACATAAGAATTCGGAGTAAACTGTTCGTGAATACGAGCAAAAACGGGCCTCACGTGAACTACATCACCCAGAGGTCCGTGCGCGACGCAGAGGCGTCATCGCGCCGCGCCGACCGATTGGGAGACACCCCCGAATACCCGGAAGTCGACGCACGACGATTCCAGGTGGGAGCGCGGCGTCTCTTTCTCGGTATGTAGACCAATACTTATAAAAGCGTGCTTACTCACTCCGTCGGTACCTCCCACAGACAGCCCAGTTGGACGTCTGGAGTACCGACGGATAGGTGAGTTGTGAGATACAAACGAGCATTTTCAAGAACCATGTTATGTCGAGTGGCTTGTCTCGGCCAGACTAGACTTCCTTTGACCGGTACATTTTGTGTGTTTGTTTTGCTGTTTACACAGAGCGGGGCTCCGTAGTACCTGAGCTAGTGCCGGGTGAGGTGGGGCAACATTCTCCTTAATAACGGGTGAGTGTTTTTACACGAGTGGTAATTTTGCTCTTTTGTGACTTTTTGAAAGTACGAGATAAGTGTTGAACGTAATGGATAAATTACCATTTATATCGAGACACTGTGTAAAATTCCAGCCTCGCCAGAGATACTTGCTAACAGGCGTGTTCTCTTTTTCTTCTATGTGTGTGCTGTTTTGGGAAATCCAACGGTCCTCTCATCAGGAGAATCGAAGGTGATATCTAATTCTTTTGAGTTTCCTTATTTGTTATGCACTAATTAAGCAGTAGCATCATAGGTCCTGACGAAGCAGTAAGTGACCCCGGGGCACAGGTAAAGCTGCAGAAACATGTCGACCATGACCATGTAAACTGTCTAGGTAGCTATTTGTTTACACTACCTTTTGCACTGTTTTTAGATAGTGGGAGCAGAAGGTGTCTAATAAACTTATTTTCCTTCTTCTACCCCTTTTTTAAACCACCACTTTTTGAAAAATTCTTTATTTTCTACACTATTTAGCACTGCTTATCAGTTACATCCTGATTCCTACCTGCTGTATAGAGTCCATTGGGTTATTGATCTCCACCATGCTAACGCTGCGCCAAATCATACATTGGGTCTCTCCTTGTGTACGAATGGTGGTATTCCCAAATGATGTAGGGCGGTACAGGATGGAACTCTGATGGGAACACAGTAACAAACTTGAAGGTGCCCCATGATTGATTTTGCCATCAGCACACACATCCACTTGACCCTCACTTAGAGGGCTTCTTGACTTAATGCTACTTGTTAGTTGGTTTCTAGTAGTCTTGAGGGACGTAGCATTTGGGTCGGTAAATTTCCGTCTGACCCCCCCTAGTTAATTTTGTAGTTTGAGCAGCCGCATGGCTGCGGGTCAGTTCTTCTCTTTTAGATAGTGCGTACATGTTAGTTCATGATTACTCACTACTCATGCACACACGCAGATAGATCTAGTTGAAGTTGAGGTACATGTTTGATCGAGGAATCAGGCTTTGAGACACCGTGATTTTCTAGAAGAATGGCTATGAATCTAGGCTTAGCCTGTGATGAAGATGAAATACAGAGTATTTTATTAGAGAATCCCAGTATTGTGGATATGGTACCAGCCGCCCAAGCCAATACTGACGAAGGTTGGACCAAAGTTCTCGTGCTTAAAAAGAACCAAGCTAGGGTATGTGTGCACGGCACCATAATGGCAGAGTATCTACGGGGCAATTGCGCACCTAGTGGTCTGATAGTTAACAATGCACCTCGCCTATTTTTGGACGACAAAGATTTCTTGAGGGATTGGTATCTCATAGCGTGGAGATGCACACGCGATTGGCTCGTCCTGATTATCAAGACAGCCAAAAAAACAGCGGACAATATTCTGGTAGAGATCCAGACCCTAGAAGGGCAAATTAGAGCTACGTTATCATCTAGCAAAGTTTTCTCGAAAAAACAGGAAGAAGGGAACAAGACTAGCAAGGACTTCCGGGACTCAATTCTGTTCACGAAGTTAGAGAAATTCAAAAGTTGGTTTCTAGTAGTCTTGAGGGACGTAGCATTTGGGTCGGTAAATTTCCCTCTGACCCCCCCTAGTTAATTTTTTACATCAAATAATACTCTCATCAAAACATTCATATCATTTACTATTTCGAAACAATGCTAGGCATTAAACAACACTTTATAGGAAACCAGCGGAGCGAAACTCCCTCCTACATTATGGAAGTCACCATCCCAGGGGGTTAAAAGACAATCTACAGGTGGGGCAGTTCCTAAGGATTCGGAGGAACTGCTCAAGGAAAGATGACTATATGCCAGAGTCACAGGATCTCTCCAATCGCCTCATTGAGCGAGGATATCCTGGCAGACTCGTGAAGCGGGCTCGGAAGAGAGCCTAGTACAACCCACGGGAGACCCTCCTCGAACCCAGCGAACGAAAAAACCAAGCCCTTGAACGCATGGTTTGTGTGACCACCTTCTCCACTAGGAGTAATGATATTAAGAAAATCATTAATAAGCACTGGGCTTTGATATCAGATGACATTAAGCAAAATACCTTGCCACTACACTCTTTCAAGAGAGCAAAAAATATCAGAGACTTGGTCGTCAATTCATTCTTGAATTCTACGAAAACCCCCAACCATCTTATCACTGTGGAACCTTCCTCCTATTCTGGGACACAACAGATGTGGGATATGCGCAGCATGCGCAACTACAATCCAATCAAAGGAGTTTGTACATCAAGAGCGAACCTTCACATTGAAGTCATACACCAATTGCAATACGACAAATGTGATTTATGTGATCAAATGCCCATGTGACCAGGTGTATGTGGGACAGACACAGCAGAAAGATAAAGCAAGAATCTTACAACATGGGAGCCGCATCCGGTGTAATGTACCTCGTGCCCCATTGGTAGATCGTTTTAAAAGGCAGGGACACACTCCCGATGTCATGAAATGGATAGTCCTGGAAAAAGTCATGCTAGGTCCCAGGGGAGGGGATATATCTTTGCTCTTAAACATAGGTGAGTCCAAATGGATGGCAACTTTGGACTCAATCAACAATGGCCTAAATGAGGCAGACAGTAGTCACGCTCAGCTAGCTAGGTTGGGTCGATGAATCTTCTTCCCTATAGGATCCAGTATATGTGTTGGAACAACACGGCAATAAATCTGATTGGGGCCGCTTCACCCTCCTGTGTGAGAGGTGCGCGGTGATCGAACATTTATACCCCACATTGTAAGCACCTGAGATACACCTATTACAACGCTTACATGAGTCGCCTTCACCCTCTTGGAAGAGAGGTGCGTGGCATAAATTATGCTTCTATCCAAATTGCCCAACAGACGTGTTTTGGAATAGGTCGATTTCATCCTACTGTGTGAGAGGTGCGCAGTGATCATGATCTGCGCCGATCACGATTGACAACTTAATGCCTAGCTTTGTTTCAAAATAGTAAATGATATGAATGTATTGATGAGAGTATTATTTGATGTATCCATATGAGTCACCTCACCCTTGTGCATGAGAGGTGCATGGCAACCACTCTGTACATTATGATTTCCCAAACAGACATACCAATGCATTATAACTAACCATATCTGGACATATTTCAATATAATGACCTTTAGATCGTGTCCATATCGGCATGGTGATACGGTTGATAAAGTTTTCTGAAAGTTTACGGAGAACCACTACCTGATAGTCTGTCTTCGATTGCCCTCTTGTGGCGTGCCGTCAGAGTACACATGCACGCGTCAGCCGTTATACGCCTTAGGCGTGAGCTAGCCCCACAGAGAGACAGGATAACGTAGCGTGCAGGTCGCGGCAACCAATCTTTCCCATGGAGGTAAGCACAGTTACGTTTCTAGTTATCAGATTTGGTTTAGCCTGGTTATTAAGGGATTGGTTCAGTAACCGCTCCTTGTTCTATTCTTGTATTGCAGTACAAGATTGTGACCGCGGCCTGAGTTCACTGACGCACGGATGCGAGCTTCTTGCCCCTGCATGTAAGTTTACCTCATTGTGTAGCGTGTCCTTAGGTACTGGGTGAAGTGCAATGGCAATAATTAATCATAGCCATTGTTTTATATTTTTGTCTGTAGTATCCTAAATTTATGATGGAAAGGTTCAACTTGAATAACATGGATTAAATCACCGCGTTCGAACTCCGGTGACAAGTGAGTAACAACGCAAACCATGTTGAGTTATGCCACATTGACTTGTGCGAATTGAAGGTGCGCATCATACGCCCTTGTGTTTGTTCTTTCATCCCCTGCAGTCTTGAGATGACCGTGCCGGCATCACTTATTTCTAGGATCTTGAAAGACTCTAATTAACAAGTGAGTTTTTACTCGATGATCCTGTGTGTTCGAATCTTGAGTAACTCTATAGATTGAACCTGAGACATATCTTTCACCCTGTTTTACAGTTTACGTTCCTCCTGTCCCATGTTGAGAGCCGGACGGCCCAACTTCCCATGGTAATTAATCCTTGGTTTTAATTGTCTTATGACGCTCCAGCATGTTTTTAGTTGGTAGTAATACTTATCTCACCTCATTTTCACAGAACCACTTGCCCCCTGGGTCCCCCTTGTCCTGATGAAGACCCCATTTTAAGGATGACGTACACCTACCTGTTAGTCTAGGGGTTGAAACGTCGATGGCTGCAACTACACACCAGCCGACGCAACCAACATTGCAATTATTGAACATTAGCGTCAGCATGGTGCTTTGGAAATTGTAGAGCATTGGCTGCTCCATTTGTGAATACTGGCTCAGTGGTTTGAAGCCAGGCTAAAGCTTTGCTTATGCATTCTTATGTGTTGCTACTACTGTTTACTGCTTGCACTATGACCGATTCTGCACATCCCTCTCTCCTCACATCTACACCCCACACCTCCCCTCTTTCCCTGGGGCACCTTTTTTAAAAATTGAGTTGCTAAAATAATGTATACAGCATGAATAAAACATTGTGATTAAACAACAGTGTGTTGAATGAATTAATTAGTTTTCTTGTTAGTCTTTTTGTAATATTTATTGTGTACTTTTGATACATCACACTGGGACCCCTCGTTTATGTATCATTCATCAGGAGTAAAGCAGCACAAGCACAGTGATGACAGCATACAGTGTAGTAATCAGTAATAGGGAACATGGCCTTTTACCCTGTGCTACTGAAGTGAGGCTTACTGGCTCACTTACATTTTAAAAAGCTCCTCTGCTGTGTGCATAACTTACCCTTGGCCTACATCAGGTAGATGTGGAGTGCTATTCAGTGAAGGAGTAGGGACTCTGCATTGGTTGTATGTGTGCCTGGGAAGGGTACAGTAGAAGGATGGTGCATCTGTGGTTAGTACATGTACCGGGTACATATACCTGAGAGTAATACATTAGATGAGAGATTTAGTGCTTTACAGTGTGTGTAAAGAAAAGCATCTGCAGGGTGTATGTGTACTTATGTCGAGTACAATACATGGAAGGTGAAATGTTGTGCAGCACGCACATAGTGAGCCTGTGAGCTGTTAGTGTGTGTGTTTTAAAATAAGTACACTGGTTGAATAGAGGAAAGCTTCAGTACTTGACAGTGCATGCTATTAGAGTATGTGTGCTGAATGCATATTTACATGCAAGAGCACACAGCATAGAGATATAAGTGCTGGACAGTAAGTGTGCTGTGAGTGTTTACGGAGTAAATGTGTCTGCAGAGGTGCAGAATAAAGAGGACCCTGGGTTCCATTTTCTCCCCCCAGAAAGATTTGTGATTGCTGCATTGTTGTGAGTTGGGAGAGACGCACAATGGAGGGAAGGGGGACACTTTCTTTGCACTTCCAGAAGTTGCTCTTTGGTTTAGTGATAGATCACAATAAAGGGGCCTGGACACATTTCAGAAAGGGAGATGGGGCTGATAAGGGAATCACAAAGAGTAGGGCTGGGAGCCTGGGATTATCCTTTTGATGTACATATCACTGTGGCTGATATCCAGGTGCGAAATCTGGTCACTCACATAACTTGCGTTGCAGGTCAATCAGCTTCGGCGTCATGCCTGCTGTGACAGACACCTTTCATGAGAAAGAAAGAAACAAAGAAAGAGAGAAGTGTCCACTTCAGAAGTAACAAAACCAAAACGTAACATTTCATATACTCAGACCCTAAATCACATTTGGCGTCTAGAAAAGGATTGTAAGAAAGGGTGGAGAGTCCCTAAACATTTGTCATCTGACAAGCAGCCTGACGAGCTGTAGGAGAAGGGGAATCTCTGCAAGACTTCTGTCTGTGACCAGGATTGGGGGCAAGTCGGCCTACTGGGTGAGTGATCATCACTCAGGAAACCAAGATCACCTGCCCCAGAGCTGTGGGACCATTGCTGCCCTGCTTGCCAAGACAATTGAGCCCTGTGAGGGAAAGTAGAGTTTTTAGGGAGCAAGGTCCATTGGGAGGCTCTGCATGAGGATTCCATGCACATGATGTGAGACTATGCACCGATCGGGCTGTGCAGTATTATCTATGTGACACCCGGATGTCAGGAGATGGCTGCATTGCTCTGAGCCATATTGGAAGTGCTGGACGGGAAGGGCCTAACCACACCTCTGCACTGCATTGACCATGGATGCCAGGGGCGATCACCAAGAAACTTGTTGGGCTAGGTGCACAGGACTTGTGACTGCTGAAATTGGTGAGCTCATATGCCAGGAGGGGCCACAGTAGTGTGGGCAATCGCATAAGGTGAGTCTGCGCCTGAATCGTGATTACTGCGACACCCCTGTATGCCGAGAGGGACTGCCGGTAAGACTTTGGCCTTCAGTTCAGGTCATCACCCAGACTGAAGGAGAACTGTTGTGACCAGCAGGCCAAGCCTGCACGCTGCGATCTGCACCCGATGAAGTCCCTGAGGTTCACAAAGAGGTTGCTGAGGACATCGTACCCTTGCTGGAGCTTTGATCGAGAGCCAGAGGATCAGACCAGGACCCCATTTTGCTAGGGAAAAGAGCAACTTAGCTTTTGTGTCCACTGAGCAGGAGCACCTCTGATCACTGGAAACCAACCGGCAGCACTGCTCAACAGGAAGAGCCTACATCACTCAGTGTTGCCACGCCAATCGCGGTGGCCCAACTTTGCCATCCAGGACTCAGGAGCACCCAGGGAGAGGGCTCAGGGGATTTGCTGCTAGCAGTGCTGCGGCACCATAGACACATTTGACTAATTCCTAATGAGTTAGAGGGAGACGCCTTGAGTACAGCCTAACTGTTTGCAGCCCTGGAGCATCAGTAGTAAAAGGCCTCAAATGCCATGGTTGGGCCCAATAACCCCTAAGTTCCCTCTGGTCCTTTGAAAGGGGTTCTGACAGGGCTCTTACCCCTCATCTAATAATCCAGCTTCTTACAGTTTGGAGCACAGCTTCTTCCAGCTTCTCTTCCAAATTCTATATGTGCTGGCTTCGATGAGTGGCATCTGTGTACCGCAAATCACAGGGAGGTTTTTAGTGCTGGCAAAAGAGGTAGGCAAAAGCAGAAAAAAATACTGGTTGATTATTTTGATGTGCCAAAGTCAAATCTACCTTCTTAAAATTGAAGGGACTCCAAACGAGCCAGTTGAAAATTGACGTAAATTAACCCATGAGTCTTAAATTTCTCATGATCAGTCAAAGAAAGCAGGAGTCAACCACTTGTAGACATGTCAACCACGTGGGACAAGTGTAAGATATTTAGAATAACCAATGAGGGAAATCAATTTTGAGTAAGTTTTTCTTTACAGAAGTAGGGGCCAGATGTAGGTCGCCAAATACCGGTCGGTAACGGCCGATTACGGCCCACCGACCGGTATTTGGGATTTGACATGTAGATGGCCTTAATGTTACAGAATCGGTATATTTACCGATTCGGTAAATTTACAGAATCGGTAAAATACCGAATCGGTAAATTTACCGATTCTGTAAATCAATATGTAGGTGGCACTGTAATCAGTGCCACAGGCCCTTACCGAATCGTTATTTACCATGGAATACTATTCCATGGTAAATAACGGATTCCAGTGTACATGCACAGCTGTGCATGTACACCTGTGCCATGTGACACACAGACATGCCCTAAGGGCATGTCTGTGTGTCACATGGCACACAAGCCAGAAACAGGGGTGCAACAGGGTGTCAAAGTGACACCCTGTCCCCCTTGTGAAATCGGTAATTTTACCGATTCGGTAATTACCGAATCAGTACTTGCTATTGAATCCTATGGGCTTCAAAGCCCATAGGAATCAATGGCAAATACTGATTCGGTAATTACGAATCGGTAATTACCGAATCTTACCGATTCGTTATTTTTACCGAATTGTTTACCTACATAGCAATTACCGATTAGTAAATACCGAATCGGTAAAATTCGGTATTTACCATTCGGTAATTTGCTATTACCTACATCTGGGCCTAGGCGTTCTAAATTAGAGCAATGTAAGAATCTTGATATATATAGAGACAGCACTGAGGATGGAGCAAGGGAACGTAGAATTGGTGGATTTGAAGCAGTCGCAGCTACAGAGCTCAGAGCGGTATCCCAGGCAGCCTATCAATCTGGCATTTTTAATTCCTGGTGGTTGATAGTAAGTTCCTTGGTGGGTTTTCTGGGAAGAGTTCATATCAAGTTTATTTTTCACCTGGCCCCCTATACCCCCGAGTTTTGGAGTGGAACATATAGTTTGGACCGGTGAGCCAGCATCAAGCTGCATCACTCTGGGTAATCCTGAAGTTTCTTGCGGACTCCCCATGGAATGGCTGGGTTTGCTCATGTTTGTTACCCCCTCTGTGTCTGCAGGGGTCCAAGTGACTCCAGGACATTTCTGGGCACGGCATCACTAGCTGCCTTTGCTGTATTTTCCTTTACTGCCTCCTACAAACATAAACACTTGACTTTAATGCCTGTTTTTTGTGGTTACAAATCTCCTCATTGGAGACAACTTGAGATTGATTGCTAGCTTGCTTAATTGCTCTTATTAGTGAAATTAAATGATTTTTGCTTCAGTGTGTTTATTACCCCCAATTGGTTCCGGTATGGTGATGAACTGGTAAAGCTTGACCAGGATTTCTTGAATTTGCATTGTGAATTTCCACTAGCATTTTTCATTCTAGCAGGTGATTTTAACTTAACCACGTATCTTCACATATGTGATGATTTTTTTAGAGGATTACATGTGTTAACAAGAATTTCCTACAGTTGCATGCAAAACTGGTAATTGGTCATTTCAAATTGATCAAACTATACCTATTTTGGTACAAAATAATGTAATCAACCTCAATAGGCGATATGCAAGTGATCCTCCGACAGCTGCTACTTTCATACATAGCAAAAACGTAATCTCCAGAGATTATGTTTTTGCACCATTAGAACTTTTTTGTGTAAATGAGAATTTCAGGATCAGGAAATGGGCTTGAATGATCATTCAGCAATAGAGATAGAGCTTAAGGAAAAACGTAACACTAGTCAGGAACCAATGTTTGATCTATCACATACTCATAATCACAGATTAAGAATTTCAATTTCAGCTGTGAGTCTTCAAGAGCTAATAAAGATCAATATTGGGAACAAATTGATCTGTAATCTTGGTATTGGCCTCGAGTGGCATGGCAGGTGCTTCTCTGAGTGAACCTCAACTCCAAAAGTACAGTAGGCCTGAAAAAAAGAAGGAACCCCTATTGGGTGGTTTGACCAGGAATGTCAGGATCTGTGAAGGGACATAGACTAAGGCGTAGAATGTTGAACTGCGAGGGTGCATACTACCTTAGAGTTTAAAGCTGCAAAAAAATGGCTACCAGACAACCCTGTTTCAAAAAAACAAAAAGCTATTATCAGAGTAATTGGATCAAAACGCAAGATGCTGTAGTGCACAATAACGTGAAACTTTTGGCGCTTGGTAAACAGAGAGCTCAGCGTGTCTTCTTCAAGTTTGGAGAGCCAAGGGGCACGTGCATCAAAATAGGCTTTTGCGAGTCCTCAATTGGATTATTAAGGAATCTCAATTAAGGACCCTCAAAACCCTATGCCTGTGGAAATCGCAATTAAAATAGCGATTTCTAAACATTCCTTAATTGCAAACCGCAAATTGCGAGTCACAATTAAGGAATGGCATCCCATTCATTCCTATGGGCCTACAGGTCCATGGGAATGAATGGGAAATTGCATGCACAATTTGCGAGTACCATAGGTACTTTTGCAAATTACGCATGCAATTTCAAGGGTGCAAAGGTGTCAAAATGACACCCTTTTGCACCCCTGAAATTGTGATGTGCACCCATGTTGCGCACACACATGCCCCAAGGGCATGTGTGTGTGTAACCTGAATCCTTGAAAAATGTCCAGGTTTTTGCAAAATACAGACCAGAATAATTTTCCTGTATTTTGCGACCCCAAATATTGAATTAGCTATTTCTAAGGGGTACGCGCATTGCATTTAAGGAATCGCAAATTGCAATTCCTTAAATACAATCGCATTTTAAGAAATCGCAATAAATTGTGATTTCTTAAATTGAGAGTGTCTTATATTTTGATGCATCGCAAAATCCCTTTTTGCGGTCGCAAGTGGCCGATTTTTGCGAATCTCACCGTTTGCGCTTGCAAAAAACGTTGATGCATGGGCCTGCAGATCTCTAAATCTCAATGGGCTGAATTTCTATCTGATCTTTTTAAACAACCTGATCCCAGAGCCTCAATCACTCGTAGCAAAGTTCTCACAGGGAGCACCCATATAACACAATTGCCGGAGATAGGGAGAATTTGAGATATAATCGTCAACTGAAACCTTTGAGGTCCTGATGATCTGCTGCTATATTTTGAAATTCAGGTTCTTTCTAGTAGGCAAACATTCTCAATCCTTTTTTCAAATGGATCCCCTTTAGTGGAATATTCCCAGATTCATTGGGGGGCTGCAATAATAAAGCCCATTCATAAAATGAACTCAAAATGACCATGCAAATTATTGGCTAATTTCTTTGCTGGATACTTTAGCTAATATCTACGCACAGACCTTTTCGGTCAGATATGATCATAAAAGAGAAGGGAGGGTTTTAACCAAATTACTTCATGATAGACCACTGTTTTGTATTTTGGGGTACAGCTAGGAGGGCAGCAGCAATAGTAGGAAAACTTTGTTTCTGTTTTGTAGACTTTCAGAGAGCTTTCGATTGGGTAAATCATGGTATTCTATTGGCAAAGCTAACTATGTAGAATATTACAAGTGACTTGTACAATATTCAACAACTGCATACCAACAACTAGGTACAGGTTATCTAAATGGGGAAGGCATTCTATCTGAGAAATCAATGTGGATAATGGCTTACGGCAGGGTTGTGTTTTAGTACCCCGCCATTTTAATATCAGATCTTTAGACTGCACTGGCTAGTAGTAATTTTTTACTCCTTTAAAACTGGAGATGTCCATGTGGATTTTCTTATGTATGGGGGCGATGTTTAGAGTACGGTGGCTGGTTAACCATCCCACTAGGTTGGCAGTTGCCACCCCTTCTGCTCTCCTGGCAGATGACCGCCCACCATTGCAAGAGATCACTGCCTTGTCTGCAGGGATCTTTTTGGCAAAAGAGCTACCGCACCTGAGGCTTTGTGCAAAAATGAAATGCACGCAAGCAAAGACGTTTTTTTTTAATTCTTATGCTACTGCTGTGTTTTGTTCACAACTTTGTGGTGTGGGTCCCAACAGCACTGCAAGCTAGAGAACAACATAAAATCAGGCACAGATATAACAGGCACAGAAAGAGGCAAGTTACAGAAAAATCCAATTTCATATTCCTGTGTTTGTATGTACTACCATATTAAATCCCGACCAATAGCTAGGTGTCACATGGGGAAGTTGTCCTGCATTTTCTGTCAATGCCTGCTGTAATTCTAGTTTTCACGAGTGAGAAATTGGGATGCAGATAAAGCGCTAGGAGAGACTGGAGAGGTAAAAAAGAATGGAGATGTGAGAGTGGGAATGTGTGAGAAATTGGGATGTTGGTTGTGTGGGGTAGAAACACTGCTCAAAAAACAGCCACAGTCTCTGCCAGGGTAAACCACTAAAGCCACTACAGACCTCCCAGGATATTGCAGTATGAATTAGCAAATTTTGTGGCACAAATATGGAAATTTAGCAGCACAAATATGAGAATTTTGCGGCATCTTTGCACTACTTTATTTTGCTATTTTTTCAAAACCAAAGACAGAGATTTTATATTTATGAGCTATTTTACAACATGAAATTGTACACCTAAGCACTGTGTACTGTATGTATGCTGCCAGGTACCAGTGTGTGTATCATTGCTGCATTTATGTTCACATTACTTTCAGTTTGAGCACTGTGCCATCATTACTTATGGATTTGAATCTCCTTAGTAAGCAGAGCTTAATTTGTAAAAAAAATAAGTGCCAGAGCTCTCCTCAGGAGGCCACTGCAGCTTGCACCACACATTGCCCCTTCCATGCTGCCAATGACAGAACCAACACAACTGCTAATCATATCACCCCTACAAGTGTGGCAATTCAGACTATTTTAGGCCCCTAACGTGTTAAAAAACGCTTGGGGGATAGGTAATAGTCATTTTTATTTCATATTGAATTAATAATCAACTGTTGTTCTAGTCACCTCTTCATTATCCAGACAGCACCGCCTTGTAGTATACAGTCACAAGTGGCCTATGCTGCCATTTAAGTGCTGGTGCTGAACACTGGAAACCACCAGCTCAGATTAAGCACTGTTAGCATGTCAGATTATATTCATGGTTTGACATTCATTATTACCCCCACCCTGACAACAAAGCCAATATTGAACAGAGAGTTCAGTTAGTTGTTATGTGCATCCTCTGGGTGGCCTTATAACAGAGCTCCCCGTATTATAATATTAATTTTTTTAACATTTCCGTCTGTATTTATCCATATTTATTTTTATGTCATTTTATCTGTATATATCCGCATTTATTTTGTCGCAAGCAAAAAAAGACATTGCAGCTAGTATTTTTCCATATTTATTTAAATAGACAGTGCACATGGTTGTTATAGGTTTAGCTATATGTTTATATGCACCAAATTGTGTAAACACAATACAGTCATCTGTAAACAATGCCATGTAATACAAGTCACAGTGGTGTTACAGAGATTACTTGCAGTAATATAATTGAGCTGCTGCTGTGTAGCAATATTGAAAACATTGTCACTGGCCATGATTATTAGATGTAAACACAATTTGAATTTAGAAGAGTGCACCTGTGCACTTTCAGGGAGCTGGCCAAAGACGGCATGCAAGAGCTGTCTACTTTCGTGATAAATTAGAGATATTGGATGCCTCATTCTCCTTATTGTCAGATCCATACTCATCCCTGGAGCATGCTCTGTGGTGCGCGTTGAGTATCCACATCTAAGAGAGCAAAAAACCTACGCTTAAACAGCAAGCTCTCATTTCAGAAATAAATTAAAGGCCTTTGCATTAGTCCTGCTGGGCACTATTTCCCTCACATTTCTGAGGCTTAAAATATCCAACAACACCCACATGAACTGGCAGCTTTTAATTCACATTTTTTAAATTAAGTCCATTGCTAATGTAAAACACATTTTCCATAAGTTAAACAGTCTTTGCTTTGAAAACTTTGGGCGTGTATCACTTGCCTTATTTTACTTTCTACTGCCTAGTCGAAATTGAACAATTTACTTTAATACAGTAATACCACACAGATCCTCGCACAGTGGTGAAAAAAATTATTCAATTTGAAAAAAGGGATTACATATATGTCCCGGCTTTCTGTCTCTCAGGAATGTTTGTGTTTCATCATGTGGCGCCCTGTCAAGGAGGAACGTTTAAATTTGAAGGCCTGAAAGTACCCGAAAGTTAATGCGACCTCATTTCCCTAATGTGTTTATGCACCGGGGTGCATAAACAGTGCTGCAAGCTCACCAGGAGCATTTGATTTACATGTCCAGGGCACTCATGGTGCACTGTACTAGGGTCTGACAAGTAAATCTAATAGGCCAATCATGGAGTCACTAATCCATTACAGCAATTTACAACAGGGAGCATTTGCACTTTGGCACTGACCAGAAGTGGCAAAGTGCCCAAAGCATCTAGACCAGCAGGTGCGGGTGGATCTATGATTCTGTGGCAACATTTTTAAAAAAGCAGGCGTGGGCTCCGGCCCCCGCTTTGGAAAACCCCCCAGGTGGGCCAGGTTCCAGAGGCATTGTTGAAATGTAGGAGGGGCATAGGGAGCTCCTCTCCTAAGGCTATTCAAAGCCCCGGGACTACAACCTCCCCGCGTCAGTAACATTAATATATGGAGGGAGCATAGAAATTCACTGAAAAAAACAAAGGTTACAGGGACGTTATAGTTAGGAATTAGCATTTAAAAAACCTTAGAAATTCACTGAAAAAATCAGAAATTACAGGGACGGTAGAGTTAGGAAATGGAATAAATGAAAACCTTAGAAATTCACTGAAAAAAGCAAAGGTTACAGAGACGTTACAGTTAGGTTCAAGTTTCACTCATACAAAACTAGAGAAATTCAGCAGTCATAGTTAGCTGAGCTAACTATAACTTGTGCCCCCGCAATACACTGCAAGGTCACTTCAACAGTATCCACCTGCCTGTAGATGCAGTGACCCCCCCCCCCCAGGGTAATGGATAGCAGTGACCAAAGGGTGTTCTCAGTTCACTGCGCAGGAGGCCCATGAGCAGGTGTCCTACACAGTCCCCCTCCGCGTGTCTCCATGACACATATTCCTGGTAACTTTGTAGGCGGAGTCTGGAGCTCAAGTCAGAGTGTTCACGCTGCTCCTAAACTAAAGTGACTGACTGACTGACTGATTGAAATTCTTATAGAGCGCACGAATGCCACGGCGTCTTGGCGCTGAGAGTACTAAGAAGCAAAATGGGGCAGAATTAGGACTGGGTGAAGAGCCAGGTTTTTAAGGACTTTCTAAAGCTCATTTTAGATTTTTGTGCGCGCAACAGGGGTGGCAATGAATTCCACAATTTTGCCGCTTGATGGGAGAAAGATTTGCCACCCCATCGAGCTCTGTTTATTCTGGGCTGGTACACTAGGTCTTGATTGATTGACCTCAAAGTTCTAGAGGGTACATAACGAGGTAGAAGTTTGATTAAATCATCTGGGGCCAGATGTAGGAGCCAAAATACCGGTCGGTAACGGCCGAATTCGGCCGTTACCGACCGGTATTTGGGTTTTCAGATGTAGGGGCATATATTTTACAGAATCGGTAAATTTACCGAATCGGTCAATTTACCAATTCTGTAAAATACCGAATCGGTATTTTTACCAATTCAGTAAATCCCAGATGTAGGTGGGACTCTTCTGAGTCCCAAAGGCCCTACAAATTCGGTATTTTACCACCCAATCCAATTGGGTGTTAAAATACCGAATCCAGGTGTGCATGCACATGTGTGCATGCACACCTAGCCATGTTGAGGTGCCGGGTTTTTAAGAACCCGGTGGTGCCAGGGAATAACACCCGAAGACCTCTGAGTTCTCCCTTGTTCCGGACCACAGAAACACGGAGTCTTCTAGTCGCAGTCAGAGATCAAGTTTTATTGGCAGCTACCAAGTAACATGTGTCCGAGAAGCACGACCACGCGGCTCGTGTGTTCTCAGGAGACTGTTTGTTTTTACAGAACAAGCCTTCTCCTTATATACAGAAATAATAGCTGCAAGCAAGAATTCTTGGGTTTATGATATGGCTGTACACACATTTCTACAACAATACAAAGAGCGAAGTCATGTAGGCAAGCCCATATTTTGGACGTCCTGTTCGTGATAGATTACCCAGCCAGTCCCGAAACTCACATCAGATATCGATGAAACCCCAATAAAGAAGGGCACCACCTAGTCATAAAACTGGCCATAAACAAGGAACGCGGACAGGTGTGTGTGTGTGTAGAAAACATGATCTGTACGCGGTGAATGGTTTGTGGTATGTTATGCATTGATGCTATCGTATTCGGCCACTGGGCGAGGAGCTGCCCAAACAGGTTTGGCTGGAGGCAAGGGAGTCAGTTGGGACAGGTCAGGGGGAAGTCAGGGAGAGGTGGACGTGTCCTTTTAGATCAAGCTCGACCTTACTCAATTGACTTATCATGAGGGCAAGACACAAGATGGATGCCGTTTACAAAATGGAGTCTGAGGGGTCGGAACAGAAACTACGATTTAGGGGTGTAGGCATCCCTCAATCATGATGCAAATGTATAGGGATGATGTCCTAATCATTATCGGTCCGTCGACACCAAATTCGTCATGGTACGTTGATATTTAGTGGCACGGGTATTGGATCTCGATACTGGGATGACGGTAGGGTCCAGATTTTCAGAACCACAGACCCTCCTTTTGCCCTCATATAAGGCAATAACTCATGTTAATCTGAGTCCAAATCTGTATTAATGAATTCGTGGAGATGTTGCTGTAGCATCATTCTGTTGCTCGGTTCGTCCCTTGACACAGGCTTCCTTACACATGGGGTAGCACAGAGGCCACATAGTGCAGGAGCGCACTGTACACACAGGCAGAACATAAACAGAAGCGCTAAGATCATCCCAACGAAGATCAGTGTTTTCCATCCCCAGGCAGTGATCAGGCCCCAGAACCACCCTAGAAGGGACCAATCTCCTTTTGCCACGTGAAGGGAACCAGATATTTCGTGTAGTTTGGAGATGGCCTGGTACACTGTCGGTGCATTATCAGGGATGAAAATACAGCAACTAGATTGGATCACTCTGCATACACCACCACGATCGGCGAGTATGATATCTAGGGCAACTCGGTTCTGAAGGGTCATAAGTCGATCCGACTGAAGCTCGGTTGTCAGGTTGTCAAGGGCTCCGGCCGTTGTAATCACGGCGGATTCAACTATCCTCGATAACTGGCGAATATTCCTGCTGTTCACCATAGGCCCCCAAAATGGCAGAAAACCCTTTGCGAAGTCTGCAAATTCCTGACTCGCGGTGTCGTCTTTACTCACAACACCTCTAGCTGTCCTTGTCCGATGGTAATCTGCTCTGGCCGTGTAGGTGGGAGGCAGCAGAAATTAGATGAAACACGTGCCTGAGAAGTCAGGGGGCAACCATGTATAGGCTTGGTCGTGGCAGACGAAATACGTGCCTTTGGCTGCTAAGAATATAGGGGAAGTTCGGGAAGCGAACACATATGTTTCCGTGCATATGCTCTTTCCTAATTGTGCTTTGGGATCCCTACCGATACCTTGTAAACATAAGTGACCTCGGTGGGGTACTATCCAAACTGGGCGGGATTTCTTTCCTGTCTGTCCCTTACTCAGGGAAATCCCATTCTTAGTTATGTTCCAACGACTGTATGGAGTGAGTTCATCTTTGGGGATCGTTTGATATGTGTCGAACTCCCTACTCATATTTCTTATCCCTGCCACTAGTGCCTTGTTGTTGGAATCGCTTTCAATGGAACGGGTTGGGTATGGTTCTAGGGCGAACAGGAACATGGTCTGGAAAGCCCACAGAGAACCATAATAACTGAATGGCAGGATGAAGTATGGGATACCCTTATCAGTTGTGTGTGGCATGAGTCCACATATCCAACAGTTCGATGTGTTCATTATGGACTGGTGTTGGTGTAGGAGTTGAATAAATGAGTTGTTTACAAATTCGAGTCTTCTGGCAGACTCGTGTTCAGGTAGAGGGTGAAAGTAGTGTGGAGAGATAGTAGGAGGAGGTGGTGGCCGGGTGTCATTTGAAAAAGTAACTTGGAATACGAATAGAGTATAACCAGTCAAAAACATCGTTATGCTACACAACATTAAAATACATGTTATCAAAAACCTTCTTTTGGCCAGTACAGTGCATAGTTGTCTTTCAATGTTCGTGAATCTGGTAGGTCTCTTTACCCTAGGAAACTCCATCCTCTAGTTGCTGCCCGCGGTGGTAGATTGATTCTGCCAGGGAGTGCACTCTGTTCAGTCCGGGGTAACTCCCTTGGACCAACCAGAACCGTTGACCTAAACGTCCCCAGCTGCACTCCCCAGACTTCAACCGCGACCCTAGCAGCAGAACCGGATGGCGGTTCGAAAATCAAAAATGAGCAAGTTTCCTGAGAGTGAGAGAGCTGAAAAATCAAAAATAGTTCTTGGGGGAAGGGAAATCACATTAATTTGCTTTTTATTAGTCTCTTTGTCTTGACCTTAGATTATATTTTTGTTTCCCAGGTACGGTGTGGTCTTCAAACAATGTCTTAGGTTCTGAAGTGTCCAACTGCATTGACGGTGGCACAAGTCCTTGTAAAATATGATCACTCTCCTTTTCGGTACCAGTTTCTTTTAAGCGTGCATCGCTGAAAGGTATGAAGCGAGGTATGGATTCTGTCTCGGAGTCGGCAATTCCTTCGTTGACCCACCGGTCGTATGGAAGGGGCAGAGGGACCCGTTTGCAGTGGGTCCCGTGTATCCAACTTTTCTTTCCTTCCACCCGAACGGCTGATCTCGTAGAAAGAAGCACAAGGTACGGTCCGGTCCACCTGGGTTGTTCGTTGTTTGTGCGCCGAAAATTCCGCACCAGAACCCAAGTGCCGGGTTCGATGGAGTGACCTGGATCATCAGAGGCTGGCGGAGAGGAACTGTGAACCTGTTGGTGTAAAACACGCAATTTAGTTGTCAATTCGCACAAATAGTCAAGCAGTACGGGGTGTTCTATTTCGCTGAGTTTCTTTGGCCTTGGCACGCCCCAGATGTTGGCTGGGCGGCCAAACACTATTTCATGGGGCTAAGTCCTAATCTAGAATGGACGGTCATTCTGGTCGACAGGAGTGCTAGAGGCAAGGCGTCAGGCCATTTAAGACCTGTGCTGGCTTGGACCTTGGCTAGTTTGAGTTTCAATGTGCCATTGTAGCACTCCACTAATCCAGCTGATTGGGGGTGGTTTGCAACGTGGAACTTTTGGCGTATGCCTAGACACTCACATACTCTCCTCATCACACGTCCTACGAATTCACTTCCATTATCACTCCAGATCATTCTAGGCATGCCGATTCTAGGGAAGAATTCTTTGACAAGGGTGTTGGCAGTTGACAAGGCGGTATTGTCCTTAAGGGGGTATGCTTCCACCCACCTTGAAAAAGCGCAAACAACAACGAGCACATACCTCAGATTGTTGCACCTCTCCATGTGGATGAAATCGAGCTGCAAAACCTCGAACGGATACGTTGGAGGCGCAAAATGACCAGCTGGAGTTGGGGTTCCCTTACCGGGATTATGCTTCAAACACACCATACATTTTCTGACCACGTTCTCTGCATATTTTGGGATATTGCTATTCTGCCATACTGGGGCCAATAGCTTACATATTCCTTTCGAACTGATGTGCGCAAATCCATGAGCCATTGTTACTACTGCAAGTACATAGGCGTTAGGTAATAGCCATCGCTGGTGTTCTGATAATTCGACCCAACAACCATTCGCATCTAACCTACCCTTACTTTCTCTCCATTCATTCACGTCTTTCTCAGTTGCCTCGGCTTGTATAGATTTCACGCTTTCGATGGTGTCCTCACACTTTCCCACATCAGTAATCCATCTAGCGGGACCTACAACATACATCCGACTCATTGTGTTCCTTGCAGTCTCTTTCGCAACCTCGTCTGCAAATGCATTCCCGCGGCCAACATCGTCTTGAATCTTTTTGTGTGCACTGCATTTCATAATGGCAACTTGTAGTGGCAAGGTCAGTGACTCGAGGAGCTCATTAACTAGCTGACCATGCTGTATCTTTGCACCATGTGACGTAAGGAATCCACGTTCACGCCACAATCTCCCAAAACTGTGAGCCACACCAAAGGGGTATTGGCTGTCAGTGTACACATTCACTCGCTTTCCTTTCGCCAACACACATGCTCTTGTAAGTGCAATTAGCTCTGCAGCTTGTGCAGAATTGTGGGAAATGCGCGCGGTCTCTATAATGGTGTGTAATGTTGTTACGGCATAGGCTGCAGTCGTATCACCATTTGGCAACTTGAAACATGAACCATCAACCCATAAAGTATCATTGCATTCAGGAAGGGGAGTGTCCTGTAAGTCTACTCTCCCTTTTGTCTCTTCTTCTGTCCTAAAGCAGCAGTCATGTTTATCAATCTCGTCTGTTTCTGTCGGGATGGGTAGTAGCGTAGCGGGGTTGAGTGTATCACACCTCTTTATGTGGATGTGACTTGCTAACAGTGTAAGTTCGTAACTGGATAGTCGAGCGCTAGTGAGATGTTGTGTCTTCGTCCTGTTTAGCAAAATGTCTACTGCATGTGGGACCATAACGATCAGAGTATTATTCATGACTAATCCAGCGGACTGTCGAATGCAGACAGCTGCTGCGGCGGTAGCCCTCAGACAACTTGGTAGGGCTTTAGCCACAGGGTCTAGAGTTGCCGAAAAATACGCGCATGGGCGCTGTTTGTCCCCAAAGTGTTGTGTTAGGATTGATAATGCACAACCTTCCTTCTCATGGACGTATAATGTAAAAGGCTTACTGTAGTTGGGGTTTCCCAACACAGGAGCCGAACACAATGCATCACGCAACTCGTGGAAACTAGTCTGACAATCCTCAGACCAGGGCATAGGATTGGGCGTGTCTTTACAGAGTAGTGCCAGTAAGGGTTTGGCTAGTAGTGAGAAATTCGGTATCCATTGTCTACAGTACGATGTAATGCCCAAGAAGGCTCGAACCTCTCTCTGTGTCTTTGGGGCACTCAGCTCTGCTATTGCCTGTATTCTTTCTGGTGTCAGTCTCCTTCCCTCCTTCGACAAGATGTGACCTAGGTAGGTAACTTCTTGTCGACAAAATTGTAGTTTGGAGAGAGAGACTTTGTGCTTCATGTCACATAAGTGATGCAATAATGACAGCGTAGCTTGTTTGCAAATTTCTTCAGTGTCTGCAGCGATCAGCAGATCATCTACATACTGAATCAGAGTTGACCCATCTGGTAGAACAATTGTGTCCAGTTGTGTTTTCAGGGCCTGACTGAATATTGATGGGCTTTCGCAGTAGCCTTGAGGAGCGCACTTGAAGCGGAAGCTTCGTCCTCCTAAATTGAATCCAAAAATATCTCTACTCTCCTCAGCAATCGGGATGCTGAAGAAAGCGTTCTTCAGGTCGATCACCGAGAACCAATCTGCTGAAGCTGGAACCATCGTCAACAAGGCAGTAATGTCGGGGACAACTGGAAACTGTGGGATAACTACCTTGTTCACTTCTCTGAGGTTGATCACGAACCTGTACACAGGGGGCTGTGAAGGATCGGTACGCTTTAAGACCGGTAAAACTGGACTGTTACAAACATTTCCTGTTGTTTCTTCGATGACGTCTTTATCAATCAGGTCATAAACAATCGTCAATAACGCCTTTTCACATTCGCTAGATATTTTATATTGGGGAATACGTGGCAACCTAACGTTGGCTTTCAATGTTATGACATACGGGGCTATCTCCAAACGACCTACATCATTAGAACCATTAGCCCAGAGTACATCAGGAAGACACGACAATTCAGTTGCAACATTTTCTTTTGACACATACATTGGAGAAACGACTTTCTTACCTAAAGTAAGCTGTACTCCCAAGGGAGAACAGTACAAAGTCGCATACAATCTCTTTAGTAAATCCAAACCTAACAAATTTTCACCGCAACCTGTTGTTAAAATGAGGGGTGCTTCTAATTCGCATGGGCCAACAGAAAGGGATATAGGACTAGAGATCGGGTTTCTAACAGGGGTGCCAGAGAAACCTACTGAGACATTCATTTCGCCAGACAAAGGTGCGCCAGGAAGTTTTGAGTGCATAATAGAACTTTTTGTAGCACCAGTATCCAGCAGAAATGGCTCTGACACTCCTGAGGCAATCACCTTGACATAAGGTCCATTCTGATCTACTGGAACTGAAACGACTCCCTCTCTTTGTCCATGGCTGTCCTAGCAATCATTACCCTCATTTTCGTGTTCGGTGTAATAGTCGTCAGCATAGTACTGAGCTGACCTAGACGATGCATTATTCTGTTGGTCAAAGCTGTTCATGGAATTCTGAGGCGGAAAAGAAGTTGTATTCTGGGTGAAATTTCCACGGCTCCTACCTCTAGGGGCATGTTGAACACCTCTTCCCCTTACACCTGAAACGCCGTTTAAACGTCGCGCAAGAGCCGGACAATTACCTTTAAAATTACCCTCTTCCTTGCAATACGCACATTGATTCGGGCCATACGGAAGACGCTGATGGGAAAACTCGTTTCCTTGCGCGTTTCTCGAATACTGCTGTTGTGGTTGATAATTGGGCTGACTAGCCGTGCGAGGCGGATAGGCCTGCTGGAGAAGAACTTTAGTTTTTAAATCTTTCGTCTTTTTGTCTGCCTTATCTAGCTCGTCTTTGCGCCTATTTTTATAGTACTGGGCTGTAGCTAAAATCTGCGCTGACGTAGAGACAGCCCAAGCACTCTCTGAATCTTTTAGTTTAGTACACAGTTCAGGAAGCAAATTATGTACGAATTTGTCTACAAACAATCTTTGACCACCCTCGGTAGCCATATCTTGACCACTATGATCGGTGAAAGTCTCCTCAAATCTCGTGAAAAAGTCAGACACATTCTCATCCTTCTTCTGTTTGCACGCAGATAGCTTGTCCCAGTTTACCCGTAACTCAGGCATTAATGTTTTCATGTACGTGATAATTCTACCGGGAAGTTCGGCTATTAACGGCTCAGGTTTAGAACCACCAATTTGTCTAGCATCTATAGCGGTAATATTAGCCCATGAATCACCTAGTTCTTGGTCATGGTCCGTATGACGAATTTTACTCCATAAGGGATGTGGGACAACATTCCCAAACAACATGTCTACATCTGCTAAATTCATTATGCATGAGTTTGCAGTCTGCGATAACTCCTTATAATACCCAGTCGGGTTTTTACGGGGATCAGGTAGTGTCTGCTTGAGCGCTAAAACTTCTGATCTTTTCCAGGGGACATGTACCCATACACGCTGGAAATGTGGCAGAATTGGCGGTACTACATTCGCATCGCCTTCCCTCCAAACCGGAGGAACCTCTCTCATGGGGTACTGTCTTGCTCTTTTCCTACCTGATACGTCGTCTTGGTACAGTGATCTAGAGACATTTCCCTTACTCCTATAAGAGAGCAACAACTCTATCGCTTTCTCAACATCTGCACCTGTAATCATACCTTCATGGAACTTAAAACGCGTACGCCATAGTTCGTCCATTGTATATTTGGGATCATTCGTCTCCAAATCTTCGCACAGATATACACACATCTCTTCGAATACGTATCTCTGAGTGGGTGCATTCCATTGACGGAAAACTTCCATAACAGACTGAACATCATATTTAACAGTATCCGCAATCCATTGCCGTGCTAGTTCATTCAGCACTTTTCTTTCCTCGTAATCAGGCAGTTGACTACGTAACTGTCTATCTTCTGTTTTAGGGGTCGTTTTAGGCGACCCAAAGAAAGGTGAAAGCAGACCAGTGACGGTACCTGTCACTCTTTGTCTAATAGAAGGAGAAGCTTGCGGAGGGGCAAATGCATCAGAAAAGACAGGCTGAGGCGAAGAAGAAATCGAGGCCATAGCAGAGGAAGCTGAAACAGTGGCAGACGTAGTATCATAGGGAACAGTTGGAGCTGTAGGCAAAGTGGTAGAAGTAGATGGAGTATGTAGCAAAGATGGCGGCCCTTGAGAAGGCTGCGCCGGAGAAGTAGAAACCAGCTGAAGAGGAGCTGGCGTTCGTGCAAGAGCTGGGTTACGTGCGCCGGGGCGCGGTATAGTAAAATGCTTTGGTGGTGCGGTAGCGTCTAACGCATACGGTGGAGGTGAGCTCAATAATTGGGACATTAATGGATCTTTCTCGGATCTTTCCCCTTGACCTCGTCTCTCATTTGGTAACATCGGGTAGCATTTATCTACTGCTAGTTTCTTGCTCCTACGTATTTGTTCGCTTTCTTGCTCTTCCTCGTTATCCCTGTATGCAACGGCAGCTTGCACCATTGACATACCTCTTTTATTCCTTTTTGCTAATTTTATTTCTTTCTGTTTGGCTTCTTGGCGCCATAAGCGAAAAGAGTCAAACATCGCCGGCTGGGCTTT
Organism: Lissotriton helveticus; assembly: GCF_964261635.1. Lineage (NCBI taxonomy): Eukaryota > Metazoa > Chordata > Amphibia > Caudata > Salamandridae > Lissotriton > Lissotriton helveticus. Next base: position 888,852,693 of record NC_136067.1, on the reverse strand, counting down.
TTTCTTGAACAATTTGACCTCTAGGTTGTCTAAGATTTCTGGGTCAAAACTACCATATTGGGGCCACTTTAAAACACCATCCTTGCGGGTGTATTTTATCCACACTTCATTAAATGTGATAGGACCTACGCCATGCTTCACATAGAGCTCATACGTTGGAGTTCCAATCGGAGGAACCGGACAAGAATCCTCTAATCGGGAGTCCTTACTACAACCAAGACAAAACAAGTTTCCAAGTCTGCTAAAACAAGGCATCTTTGCTCACTCGTTTAGCTTCAAACTTCAAAGGATTTATCGATTACGATATTTCTCGTGAATACACGAGTCCTTCGGCTTTGGGGCTTGCAAGTACCAAATCAAAGCGTATCTCAAGGATACCAAAAACTAAGGATCCAACTAAGGACTGGGAGACACTCCACTTATACTTAACTGAAGTATCTGAAGATCGGTGACGTTGCTAGAAGACTCGTCTATCGTTTCGCTCTACCAAGGATCACTGGGTCCAAAACAAGGCGATAGTCAGGGCAGCAGTCCTTCGTAGCCGTCGGGACGCGAGGAACCTCGCAGCAAAGACCTTCGGAACCACGTCGACATACAGGGGTCGCTGAAGTGGCTGGCCGTCCTCTGGAATTTTCACACGAAGCTCCTCACGAACATCTGGCTTGGACCGTCGCCGCTTGATACCGCCCCGAGTTGGGCGCCAACTGAGGTGCCGGGTTTTTAAGAACCCGGTGGTGCCAGGGAATAACACCCGAAGACCTCTGAGTTCTCCCTTGTTCCGGACCACAGAAACACAGAGTCTTCTAGTCGCAGTCAGAGATCAAGTTTTATTGGCAGCTACCAAGTAACATGTGTCCGAGAAGCACGGCCACGCGGCTCGTGTGTTCTCAGGAGACTGTTTGTTTTTACAGAACAAGCCTTCTCCTTATATACAGAAATAATAGCTGCAAGCAAGAATTCTTGGGTTTATGATATGGCTGTACACATATTTCTACAACAATACAAAGAGCGAAGTCATGTAGGCAAGCCCATATTTTGGACGTCCCGTTCGTGATAGATTACCCAGCCAGTCCCGGAACTCACATCAGATATCGATGAAACCCCAATAAAGAAGGGCACCTCCTAGTCATAAAACTGGCCATAAACAAGGAACGCGGACAGGTGTGTGTGTGTGTAGAAAACATGATCTGTACGCGGTGAATGGTTTGTGGTATGTTATGCATTGATGCTATCGTATTCGGCCACTGGGCGAGGAGCTGCCCAAACAGGTTTGGCTGGAGGCAAGGGAGTCAGTTGGGACAGGTCAGGGGGAAGTCAGGGAGAGGTGGACGTGTCCTTTTAGATCAAGCTCGACCTTACTCAATTGACTTATCATGAGGGCAAGACACAAGATGGATGCCGTTTACAAAATGGAGTCTGAGGGGTCGGAACGGAAACTACGATTTAGGGGTGTTGGCATCCCTCAATCATGATGCAAATGTATAGGGATGATGTCCTAATCATTATCGGTCCGTCGACACCAAATTCGTCATGGTACGTTGATATTTAGTGGCACGGGTATTGGATCTCGATACTGGGATGACGGTAGGGTCCAGATTTTCAGAACCACAATGTGACAGACAGACATGCCCATAGGGCATGTCTGTGTGCCACATGGCACACATGCCTATTTTTGGGGTGCCAGAGGGTGTCAAAGTGACACCCCCTGCACCCTTGCTGGAATCGGTATTTACCGATTCGGTAATTACCGAATCGGTATTTCCCATTGATTCCTATGGGCTTCACAGCCCATAGGAATCAATAGGAAATACCGATTCGGTATTTACCGAATCGGTAAATACCGAATTTTAACGATTCGGTATTTCCACATCTGGAAATACCTACATCTCCCCCCTTAATATTTACCGATTCATAAATACCAAATCGGTAAAATTCGGTATTTATGAATCGGTAAATATCATTTACCTACATCTAGCCCCTGGTCCTTTATCATACAATGACCTGTGTACCAAACAGAGGGCCTTAAACTGAATGCGGCGCCTAACCGGGAGCCAATGAAGCTCCCGAATGGCTTTAGAAGTGGGGTGCCGCTTGGGGAAATTAACCAGTACTCTCGCCGCTGCATTTTGGATTGCCTGCAGCTTGGTCAGTTGTTTCTCCCCTGCATATCCCCCCTCAGAAATTTTGTGGAGCTCCAAGCTCCGGAGCTCATTCTCCATACAACTGAGCTACATTCTTAGGGCCGCTTGAACCCCAAAGGAGGCTCTAATGCTGATCCCTTGAATGAACACTTTAAAAGGGTCCCACTCCACCAGCGGCTGAGCCTATGTTTTCCTCAAAGTGGTATACAGTTTTTTCTCTTACTGTGTCTCAGAATACTGCTTTATCCATGGGGCACAAGGAAAAATGGGACACCCAATAAACCCTTGTAGGTATGGGCAATGAACAATATCGTGTGGGAGAGTCTACAAGGGATTTGATTTAAAATATGACTAAACAAAATGTTTGCAATTCAAATCAGTGAGTACGTCATAAGATCAAACTCAAATGTGTCCACAGGACAACAACAACAAATGTAATAATCAGTAAGAATCAGTAAGAAACACACGGAAGATCCTAATTATATTGAAAAAATGTGTATTTCAAAATTTCATATATAAAAACATAAATTCATGGGGATATATATACAGAAAATGAATCAAATGCAAACAGTCATGAACAGATGTCTAGATCAAATTTCAACAAAACAGTTCATAACAAACATCAACTCCTGGGATGGAAAAGAGCAACTGAAAACAACAATGTGAAAACGTTACTCCTAGAAAGATAAATTTCTTTTGGAGATGATGGAGAGGTCAATGTTTTGGTCTTTGCAGCGTAAGTCTATAAGACCATGTTCACGACATTCGTTTATTGCAGGGGAAAAAAACCTATATAAATACAATACAATGTATTAACAATTCATACATGTCGAAGCTCATTATAATTAAAACATATCGATGCTCAATGTCATTTTATACAATAAATATTAGGAAAGAACCGTGTGCAAAAAGAACAATACTTAGGTGTGATTTAACAGACTCAATCATCACAGTGCATCCAGCAATGCGTGCAAAATGTAGACCACCACCTTCAACTACACATCTTTAGTCCTGAATAAATCTTACTTATTCTTGTGTAGTGGTAGGTGTAGCTGATCCCAGTCAGTATGACTTGAATTGCAGGACCGCAGAATTATCGTTTAACTAGCTGAGAAGAATACATTCTGATTAGACTTTCTAGACCTAATATCTACTTACATGTATCAACTAGTTGACATGGAGCATACCTGTCAAATGTCAAGAACAAATAAAATGTTCTTGATAGAAGCTTCAAGAGTCAATATTGGAAAGCGTCGTTGTTCAGGATTCTGTGGGTGAACAGAGGAAAGACCAAGTTGTAGTCTGGGTAGTCATTTTCTAGATGATCAGGTATTTGATAACATATATCATAGTGTGACCGATAGTGTACTTAGGGATGTTGTACGGTCGTCCTACTTCCAGAAGTTCGCAGTTACAAGACCAGATATGAAAGCATGTCATTATCAAACCATTTGTACAGGTTAGAGGGCACAGTAACCTAACTGCTCTCACATTTATTGTGACACTGTGGCCAAAACGAGAGGTTGGTAGTCTATCAAAAAGATCGAAGAAAAAGGGGGGGCCACAGAAAAAGGCACAAAGCCTAATGGTGCAGTGAAAGCAATCGAGGTGACTTGTGTCATGTCATAGCAGTCTCCGACCAATGGCACACAAAACTAGGCTTCCCTGCATCTGGATCACTAGGCAAATCCTTCTAGAGCTATTAGCAATCAAAAGAGCCAGATTCGATGAGCTACTTTACTTGAATTACCTCGTGAATCTCCCTGAAGGAGCCCATGTTATGCTAGACATAATTGACTCTAAACCCTGCTGACACCGCACTTGGTGCCAGTTTCTGTACAATTCAAATACGTGTTTAAAAAAGAGAAAAAGAAAAATAGTCAAAGTACCCTGAGTAGTCTTATTACGGGCGGGTACAACAACCAAACAAGGTGTGTCAACTCGGCAGGCTTAGTAATGACAAACGCACTGTCAGGGCTACTTACATTTAACAGCAGGATGTAGCTCGACTATTTTTCTTTTTCTCTTTTTTAAACGCATATTTGAATTGTACAGAAACTGGCACCAAGTGCGGTGTCAGAAGGGTTTGGAGTCAATTATGTCTAGCATAACATGGGCTCCTTCAGGGAGATTCACAAGGTAATTCAAGTAAAGTAGCTCATCGAATCTGGCTCTTTTGATTGCTGATAGCTCTGAAAGGATTCGCCTAGTGATCCAGATGCAGGGAAGCCTAGTTTTGTGTGCCATTGGTCGGAGACTGCTATGACATAACACAAGTCACCGCGATTGCTTTCACTGTACCATTAGGCTTTGTGGCTTTTTCTGTGGCCCCCACCTTTTTCTGTGATCTTTTTGATAGACTACCAACCTCTTGTTTTGGCCACAGTGTCACAATAAATGTGAGAGCAGTTAGGCTACTGTGTCCTCTAACCTGTACAAATGGTTTGATAATGACATGCTTTCATATCCGGTCTTGTAACTGGAAGACCGTACAACATCCCTAAGTACATTATCGGTCACACTATGATATGTGTTATCTAATACTCGATCATCTAGAAAATGACTGCCCAGACTACAACTTGGTCTTTCCTCTGTTCACCCACAGAATCCTGAACGACGACGGATTCCAATATTGACTTTTGAAGCTTCTATCTAGAACATTTGATTTGTTCTTGACGTTTGACAGGTATGCTCCATGTCAATTAGTTGATACATGTAACTAGACATTAGGTCTAGAAAGTCTAATCAGAATTTATTCTTCTCAGCTAGTTAAACGATAATTCTGCGGTCCTGCAATTCAAGTCATACTGACTGGGATCAGCTACACGTACCACTACACAAGAATAAGTAAGATTTGTTCAGGACTAAAGATGTGTAGTTGAAGGTGGTGCTCTACTTTTTGCACGCATTGTTGGATGCACTTTGATGATTGAGTCTGTTAAATCACACCCAAGTATTGTTCTTTTTGCAAACGGTTCTTTCCTATTATTTATTGTATAAAATTTCATTGAGCATCGATATGTTTTAATTATATTGAGCTTTGACATGTATGAATTGTTAATACATTGTATTGTATTTATATAGGGAGTTTTTTCCTGCAATAAACAAATGTCCTGAAGATGGTCTTATAGACTTACGCTGCAAAGACCGAAACGTCGACCTCTCCATCATCTCCAAAAGATATTTATCTTTCTATGAGTAACGTTTTCACATTGTTGTTTTCAGTTTCTCTTTTCCATCCCAGGAGTGGATGTTTGTTATGAACTGTTTTGTTGAAATTTGATCTAGACATCTGTTCATGACTGTTTGCATTTGATTTAATTTCTGTATATATATCCCCATGAATTTATGTTGTTATATATAACATTTTGAAATACACATTTTTTCAATATAATTAGGATCTTCTGTGTGCTTCTTGCTGATTCTTACTGATTATTACATTTGTTGGTGTTGTCCTGTGGACACATTTGAGTTTGATCTTATGACGTACTCACTGATTTGAATTGCAAAAATTTTGTTTAGTCATATTTTAAACCAAATCCCTTGTAGACTCATCCATGGGGGAGCATTGGTTGCAATGGAATGGTATGTGAATCCTCGAAGGGCCCCACCCCAAAGCAAAAGCAGGCAGTGATCTAAACATGTCAGAGGTAGATATTCAACACTGTGTGTCACTCCACCTAAGTGTCTGGAGTTGAAGAGCAAGTCTATAGTTGTGTGCAAAGTGTGTATATGTGAGCCATGGGAATATTCCCTGTCTATGTAGTGCGCCTGCCTCCACCCTTCTAACAAAAGTCAGTTTTTTAGCTAAGTGGACTTTTGTTATGATTCCTTGAGGGACAGTGTTCCTCGCAGGGGAAGATGGGCTCTGTCTAGCGTGGTGTCCACTACACAACAGAAGTCACTGCCCACTACCAAGGGCTCATCCAGAGACTGCTCCAGGAGGTCCATCAGGGACTGTAAGTATGTCAACTGGCAAGTATTTGGAGAGTATAGACAAATTATGCGTTTTGGGAAGCCATAGAGTCTCACACTAACAAATACATAGCTCCCCTCAGGATCCACCCTCTGCTAGTCTGGACAGAAAGACATCCCTGGTGCCACCTATATCAACCCCCCCCCACTGGCATGATACATGGGGCCGAAAACCTGAGCTCTCCTGCTCCGTCGGGTGGATCTCCTGCAGTATGACAATATGAGCATTGTGCCCAAAGCTAAGTAAGAATGGACATGGTGGTGCTTGGCTAGTTGACCCATCCCCTGATATTCCACATGATCAGGTTAAATGTGCTGTGATGTGCCACAGAGTGCATTAAGGTAATCGAAGTAGATGTTGCAAATGTTTCATGTTCCCTCTTACAGTGCATCAGGCACATCATACAGGGGTCTACACTCCAGCGCAGTGTCCCCAAGTGCACCCCCAGCTCCACCGGTCCTCCTAGCAAACATGGCAACATAGTGTCCTAATTGAGAAATGCATAAGCATTTTTTGTTGAAAGTTCATTGCCTGAGATTGCCACTGTCGTAGTGATTTCACGGTCTATGTCACCATCTCAAGCAACTTATTTTGGTCATCTCGAAGAAGGCCTACCTCTATGGCCACGGTATCTATCTTCACCACCATGAAGGTTCTGGAAGAGTGTAACAGACTGGACCTTTCTAAACACATGAATCACTGCAGTGTTTTAGAAGCAATTTTCTGGAAAAAGTCCTGAAAAATTCACTAGCCTAAGCCATGAAACAAGATGGGGTGTGGTCTTAATGTAATTCACAAATGTTTACTCGATGAAAGTGTTGTGTGTAGGGGCGGGTGATAAATTCCACTCCGCCAGCTGAGTGCGCAGAGTTTTGCCCACTTGGCATTGCACTTGTAATACAGAGTTCCAGCTCACCAGTGGTAAGTTGGGGAGCATGAGCATGAATTGGTGTACCCTAGCGGGATTATTTGGGTGATAGTCGGGCACCCAGCAAGATATTCTCAATGTGGGTGGTTGCTACCATTTGCAATAAGAAAATCTACGTGAACAAAGCAAAGAAGCAGAGCACTCTGTTGTGCCGAGTGGTGCCGCTTGCGTGGATTTTGCAGCATGGAACAAGCTCCTGGTGCTAAAAAACAGCATTGGCCACACTGAACTCCACAGAATCTCACTGAATTTTCATGTAAATCTGCGGATTCCCCAGAGTGAAACTCTGTGAGTTACGCCCATCCCTAGTTGTGAGTTTTGTTTTATGCTTGGATTAAAAAAAGGGGAAAAAAGGGCTTTCATTCCAGGGCCTCCATGCTATAATAGCTGCTTGCAGTAAAAAGGTCCTGGAAAGCATTTAATAACTAAGACTGGGTTTTGTAGATATATTAAAGTTCATTTTTTAAGGGTGAGGCCGTGACTTTTATGTAGCATGCTTTTGCATTGGGAGGGAAATCAGCACAAGCACTCCTATTATTGTTATAAAGCCACTCATCTATCTCCTCTGAGGTGTCCTTCTGTGCCCCGCTCCTAGCGTTCCTTTTGACCTGTCCAGTTGTTGCTCTTATGGGGTTGTTCTTACCCCAACTGGCCTCTTCTGCATACCTGGAAGGGCACAGACTAGCTCCCTGCTGTGGAATTATTAGTGAAGTAAAGGACCCCAACAGAGAAACCTGCTTGTTACTAGCCCTTCTAAGAGTGGTTATGCAAGCTGTTGTTGCGGCTGAAATGCCCGCTGATACCAATCCCCACATCCTGCGGTGAGCCCTTACCATGCAAAATCATCAACAAAATTGCCTGCTACGTGGCCTGCCACTCAATCCCCTTAGCAGAGGGCAAAGAGGTTGCATCCTTCTACATAATTTCTTAGGAGCAACTGCTCCATCCAGTGTTGAAACAGTCATGTCATCATGGCGGCCATCCAGCCGCTCCATTACCGTGCCAGCGCCGCCCCTCCCAATTCTTCCCAAGAAGAGGGTGGATCCATCCATTTTGTCCAGGGCCCTGCCCTGCTTGGTAGACTATACAGCACAAAACGAAAGAAAGTTGATTTTGCTTCAGAACAGTCCCTTCAATGTAAGGAGACAGCTCATGCCTGCGGTCTGGGGGACAAGTGAGAGTGCATGGGATCAGAAGTGAGCTGAAAGCAATGTGTTGGGAGCTGCTGGGCCTCACCCAGAAAGAATTACATTGGCAAAGCTATTTGCCCAACAACATCATCTTCACTATGCGGAGACAGCTGGTGCCTGTTATCAGGGGGACCACAGTGAGTCAGGAATGGGAAGTAAGAAACCAGTAGCAGCTTTTCTTCCCATTTTTTTTAATCCTTTTATATTTCTAGTAATCCTTGTGTATTTAAATTATAGGCCTAAAAAAGTAGGAATTGAAATTTACTAATTGTGATTCTTATTGATATCATAATTCCAAATGTAATATATCTTAAAAATATTAAATAGTGATTCCTAGTGGGGCACAAATAGACCTACCTCATGAATATTAATGAGGTAGGTTGTAGTTTGCGACCCATTAGCAATGATGATCTTCACACGGATGGTGGCCAGCTACGGTCAGCAAACCACCAGTCTGGGACTGGTTTTCAATAAAGCAATATATATTTTTTTTAAAGCAGCCTCTTTTCTTCAAAAGAAAATGGGATGCTTTTGAAAAACATAAAATGAAACCTTTCAGTTTCATATTGTGAGTGTAGGCAATGATCCGTGAGACCACTGCCAACTCTTAAACACATTTTGTTTGCATTCTCAAAGGGGAAGGGGTACCTCATGGACCCCTTTCCATTTAGGAATGGGTTACCACCTCCTTCAAGTTGTTGGTAAAATAATAGTGTTGGTGACTGGAACATTCATACATACCACTGTGATTCGGCAGTTGGAAGGGGAGCCCTAAACATGCCTCTTTCAAATACCGAATCACTAAACCAAATTGTGATTCAGTAACAAGTTCCTGAATCGCTATTTGGCATTTGTACATTAAAAAAATGCTTTTTTGAGCTCACAAAAGGGCTGATTCTACGATTTGGCGATTTGAGAAATCAAAAAACTTTTGTACATATGGGACTTTGCTTGGTAAATGGATTAAGTAAGGTCTTCATGGCGCAGTACTTTACTCCCCCTTGGGCACGAGTGCTGTGGCCACCAAATGTAGAGATGTTCACTGCCCAGAGGACATCTTTGTCATTTGCAGGAAGCGCCATCCCAGTGATTCTTGTAAATGCATTGAAAGTTTGATTAATGCCTCTGTCAAATGATGTAACTATATGTTAAACTTTCAAAAACAAAATCCCAAAGCCGGATATTGTTTTAAAAAAGAAAAGAAAAACAAAGGCCCCCTCACCATGTGGGTCACTTAGCAGTTTTCACTGCCCCTTACTTCAAATTGTATCTGGAGGTGACAGGAAGGAAAAACTGCCCATGCGTTCAACCACTCTAAACAGCGCTGGGGAACACATAATCAAACTTACTCTGCAACAGCCCTTACTCCGTAGGGCTGTTGGAGGTGGATGTAGGCGGTGGAGACAGAGTAGCCTCAGCCATCTACATAATCAAGTTCTGCCTAACTCTAAATGAGCTGTGCCAAACTTTGCTTGGAGGTTGTATGGAGGAGTGAGAGCGACCATAATCCTTTGTGTACACAACATAAATGGTGGTCATTGCCAAACAAGATTAGCGGCCCTACAGCCCTTGTTCCACCCTTAATTGTCCCCACTAACGATATGCGTAGGTTGAGATGGATAAATGTTGCAACTAACCAACAGGCCATTGATGACATCAAAACTAAAGCTGATAAAGCGATATCATCCATGGAACATATTAATTCTTCCAGTTTTGAGCTGAGTAGTCTAGCTGAAATCCATGATACCCTCTTTTGCGTAATTAAAAACTACTTTTTGAAGCCTGTGAAGGGCAAGGGCGAGAAAGTTCCCAAGAACACAAAATGGTATAATGCCCATTGTAGGGATGCACGAAACGCTCTAGGTACTGCTTTAAAGGGTAGGGACACCATGGCTATTCAATCCGCTAGAAAGGAATATAAAGCCAGTATAGCGAACGCAAAGAAAGCCTGGGACGAGCATCACTGGTCCGAATTAAAAAGAGCTAGTGATAAGAAAGATTCTAGACTGTTTTGGAGCATTGTCAAATGGGGTGGTGAAGGGAAACCTGAACCCCCAAACAACAATGTTCCGGAAGAAGAGTGGGTAATATTTTTTAGAAGTCAGTATGCTGAGATAAAACAGGTTGCATCTACAGCGGACATAAGTTATACCCACTTTGAAGATAATTCCTTCAGTCTACAAGAAATCCTGGTGGCTTTGAGTACCGTGAATAGCGGACGCGCGCCAGGCATAGACGGAGTTCCTGCTGATGTCTTTATTAATGATAAAGAACGCTGGTGTAAGTACATTTTCCTCCTCATTAACAATATTTCTAAGGGCGCAGAGGTACCGATATCCTGGAAGGGAACAGTAATTATACCAGTGTTTAAGAAAGGTGACCGATCTCAGCCCGGCAACTACAGGCCGATAAGCCTTATTGACACCATACAAAAGATAATAGGGCATGTGATTGTGAACAGGCTTCTTGACTGGGCTGAGGATAATGATGCTCTGTCACCGTTTCAAGCGGGATTCCGTAGGTCCACAAGTACTGTGGATCAGGTTTTCCGCTTTAACTTACTACAATGGAAGACCGTGGTGCTGGGCGGGGGTAGCCTATATGCGGCTTTTGTCGACTTGCGGTCTGCCTTCGATCTAGTGCCGCGGTCAAAGCTGTGGTTTGTTCTTAAGAACCTGGGTGTACCTGAAGATTTATTGACATTGATAATGCGGCTCCACGAAGCAACATTCACTAGAATCCAGTGGGGGGGACAGGGTATGGTGACAGCGGACTTCCCGGTTGAGCGGGGCGTCCGGCAAGGCTGCTCAATGGCCCCCACTCTTTTTACACTGTTTATTAACGGTGTTGTATCCCACATGGTATCCGCGCAGTTGGATGCTCCTTCATTAGCTGGTACAAAAATACCAATTTTAATGTTCGCGGACGACACGCTTATTCTATCAAAGACCCCAAGTGGTCTACAGCGTGTATTGGCTATTTTTGATCTATTTTGCGGTGAGCATGGTCTGGAGGTCAATGTGACCAAAACAAAACTTATGATTTTTAATCCCCATCCCAGTTTTAAATCCAAAATCATTATGAACAGTCGGCCTCTAGAAGTGGTGAACATTTTCACCTATTTGGGCATTCATATCTCAAACAAGAATGGTTGGAGTAAACATATAGATATAGCTACATTAAGACATAGGCAACTATCAGGTGCTATCAGTTCCGAGCATAGAAAGTCCCTGACGAAACCTATAAAGCCTGCTTTGCAGGTATATGAGGCAAAGGCTCTTGGCTCTGCACTATATGGTGCCGAGCTATTGGGTTTCGAGAAGGTGGCTGCCCTACAAATCTCGGAAAACAAGTTCTACCGGGCTATAACTGGTGTCCCGAAAAGTACTCCCTTGCTCCCCCTCGGGTACGACTTGGGCAGAAAAGCAGTTACAGACTTGGTCAGACTTCGACTGATTCTATACTGGAGAAGGCTCTGGACTACGCCTGAGCTTTCCCATTATGCCGAGGGGTTTTTAGACATCATCAAAGCGGATAGATTCCATAAAAACGAGTGGCTCAAATCCTTGAATGCAATCTTGAATGAGCTTGGATTGGGTTCGCTTTGGTTAGACCCAGCTGGAGCAATATTCCCTACTAAAAGTGTTCTGAAAGACATTTATTGGGAAAAGGTAGCCTCTCGGGGTTGGAGTAGCACTAGTTTAGGATCTATGACTGAAGGATACTTAGAGGCTAAGCTGTACCCTTCCTTGGAACCCTACTGGGATTGTATAACTAGACCTGGAGATAGAAAACTTTTATTCCAATTGAGAGCAGGTTCACTCCCTCTTAGATTTCTGACAGTTAAATGGGAATATGGTTTGAGTGCTAGCTGCCCTGTTTGCGGTACCTCTAATGAAACTATGGGCCATTTTTTTTTTTCTTGCACAGCCTATTTGGACCCTAGACGTGTATGGTTAAAACTGATGTGCAAGAATTTAGGGACTACCAGTAGCACAGTTGCCTTGCGTATTATACGCACCAGTAGTGAGATATGGATATTAATAGCAACTGCCAAATATCTTGGATGGGCATGGTCGATCAGACAGAGACTGCTAGTCATTTGACTATTCTCTGTCTGGGTAAACTGTCCGTATGTCCTATCTATGTTCTTATTTTAATTTTGTTAGGCCTGGGTGTTTTTCATCTATTTAGTACAGTTGCTTTGCGAATTATATGTACTAATAGTGAGATATGGATATTATTAGCAACTGCTAAATACGTTGGAAGGGTATGATTGATCAGACAGAGACTGCTAGTCTTTTGACTATTCTCTGTCTGGGCAAACTGCCCGTATAATCTGTCCATGTTCTTTATTATAAATTTGTTATACCTGGGTGTTTTTTAACTTTTTTTAACAATTTTTAAAATGGATAACTTTTGACGTATGACATTCTTCAAAATTGGAATTGTATACTGAGTCATAAACTGTAAATAGTATGCTTTATTTTTTTAATGTAATTGATTGATAATTTAATTGTATTTTTAAAATTGAGACTGTTCTTGCTTTTATGAGTGAAATCTCGAATAAAGCATATTTTGACTTTGACTTTGACTATAATCAAGTTCTGCCTAACTCTAAATGAGCTGTGCCAAACTTTGCTTTGGCAGAGAGGGTACTATGTCGCCGTTGCGACCTGGTACTCTTTGCCAAAGTCTAAATCAGGCCCCATGTCTTCAATTTACAATATTTAAGAGGCAAAAGTACATTCATTTTCTAAGTGTCAATAACAATCAAATTTACCTGTGACATACATTAAAACTAAAAAGGGTTTCTGTATATGTTATGTTATGTATTTATATTTATACCGCGCACAGATACTCTGAGGAGTGTCCCGGCGCGAATCTTGAGGAGAGGGAGAACCTGTTTAAACGAAGATAAATGTTCAGATTTTTCTTAAAGAGCGAGGGATCTTGAATGCTGCGAAGAACAGTGCGTTCCAAGCTAGGGCCGCTTTTAGAGCGAGGGAACTGACACCAATCCTTTGCAGTCTGAAGCGGGGCACCAGAGCCAGAAGTTCAGATGAAGAGCACAATTGTCGTGAAGGGGTGAAGTAGAGAAAACGCTTTTGTAAATAGATTGGACCTAACACATGAAGGGCCCGAAGTGCAATAACTAGAGATTTAAATTTAACCCGTTCTGCCTCTGGCAGACAGTGCAGAGCGCGCAGATGTTGTTGTCAGCTTCTCCTAGAAGAGATGTTAAGAAGTCTGGCTGCCGAGTTTAGAACTACTTGCACTGTAATAAGCAGATAACCTGGAATACCTTCACACAGGGCATTGGCATAATCCAATCGAGATAAAATAGGGGCTCGGGTGACCATTTCTTTAGCAGCCCTCGGGAGTAGTGGAAGAAATTTACTGAGGGTTTTAAGGAGCCCAAAATAGTTCCCGCTACCTTCTTTATCTTGATATATCTTTTAAGTAGTCTTGTCTGCTAAGAAGGACCCACACTGTTTTATTAAAAGTGTATGCAACTAATATTTATTTTCATTTAAAACTGAAATTGCAAGCAGATGGCACCACGTTTTGGTGGCATGTTTTTCCTTTATATTTTTCTGGCATATCCTTGCAATAGTTTATAAGAAATCTCAGCAGCTTACCAAGACCAGACCTATTGACGATGCCAATGATTGTTTTTCCTGTATTCAAAATAATGAAGCATGGCAACAAGTTTAAAACTGTATTTATTTTTACTTGCTTCATTTTATGACGCTGCACTGCTCAATAAATTTATTTTACCAAGCAGAAAGTGTAATGCACCAGTGGTAGCTGCAGATAGTAAACAGTGCTCCTCGAAGCACTGCTTGTCATGCGTTCTTGAAACTGCTTTTGTCACCTCTGCGGCTACAGATTGCAAAGGCTGAGTTGGAGGATGAAAGGGACAAGTCTGAGGTTGCAGTTGCAACCCCTAGTGATTCCTAAGTGATGTATATGCTCTCTTTATTTCTTACTAATTAATCTTCTTGTTTGTTTTATTTCTCCTACAACCTCTTCCTCTATGATGTCTTAATGATTTCCATGGGTGTTTTAAGTTTGTCTGATACACTATGGGAAACAGATATTGGCAAAGACAATTAAGCCTATTCACAAACTGTATTTTGTACTATGTAAAGTAATATTAAACTAGTATAAGCCACATACAACAAAATAATATTCCCAAACCTACAGCCTCTGTCTTTCCTATTTTTTGTGTATGGAGATCTGTGCCACATTTCTAGGAAATGTGGAAAAGACAAGAGGGAGCGACTGGAACATGGGGAATACTTACTACTAAATAGGAGTAACTTAGGTAAATTTAACGAGGGCCTTAGGGAGGTATATGGTCATGCAAAACACACACCCACAAAGGAGTAAGACCATTACTGTTATCAAACTAAACTTCTAATGTTACTACAACCCTAAACGTGTCAAAACAGATGTATATGTACTCCAGCCCAGCTTTAGAGTAAGTCAAACACCACAAATGGGCAGTCACAGGTACCGCAAACATTCCCAGAGACAGGGAAATAAAATAACATCCCATAGCAACTAAATTAATGATAATATTTCAACATTTAAATTCTATAGTACACTAATATCCTTTTATAATTCTAAAAAAGTATTTATATTTATTGATTAATTTGTTATTCTAAAATTTAATGAAATAAAAAAGTGTAACTTTTAAAATTAAATAAAAATTATGTACATTAATTAAGGGCATCATCCTTGAAAAAACATATTGCATATCAAATACAAATAAAAATGTTACTGTGGGTGGAGTCAGGTGCGGCTTTAGGCATGTGCAAGCTGTGCACCTGCACAGGGCTACCAAACCCTAGGGGCCACCACAGAAATAAATATCCTCTATATATAATAATCCTCTGAGGATGGATACATATTTGCGTGGCGGCCGCTGGCAGGGATTTGGCGGCCTCCGGCTCTTTTCCACTTCCAAACAACCTGACCCCTCCCCCCCCTTCACTGGCCTCCGCGCTCCGCCCCGCCCGGACCCCCTCTTCTGGGGCCCCCTACCTACGCTCCCTGCCCAGGGCCGCCATGAGCCTAGAGCCGCCCCTGGTGGAATTTTTAAATATAATTTGTATATAATAGTTCTGTATACTTTCCGTTAGGGAGATCTCTGTCACAGTGAAGAAGATCTCTTCTATAGTAAAGAGAATCTCAACCTACATGTGAAAAGCTACTAGTAGTAACTTTACACACATAAATCCTGATATAGGAGTTCCCACCCCTATATTTGAGGAGGTAGATGCATGTATTGCTACACCTTGGTGTAAATTTACACTCGGAAATGGTGAACACCAAAAGAGTGTACAGTTACACATAGTTGTAATAGCAAATACACAAATGAATAAATAAACACATGCATATTTACCCTTGTTAATAGGCTACTTGGTGTCTGGCATAAACTTGCTGAAAAATCCAAACATAGCTATGCACAAATGTGCACAGATTACTGGTCCGTGTGACACTGTGCAACCTGCCTCTGTGTCCCCAATGTCTGTCCCCAATCTTTTATTCTCCAAGCTTGCACCTTATGAAAGCAATACCTAGGACGTGGAGTAGTGCACATAAGAGCGAATAGCATTCGTCACAGTCTTAAAGCAAAGGTTTAAGCGTGGTTACCGAAAGCAACTAATGTTGATGGGGACTGACCCAAAGCCCAGTATCTGCGCATGTATGTAGTGTTCTCCCAGGGCATTCTTAAACATGGCATGCAATTCCAATGGTTCTATATATTTTTTTGTGTTTTAAAAAGTAACTAAAGTATTACGCTCTCAATACAAGTAAACTAGTTTTAGATGCACTAGTTATCATATCTGACAAATTCCAACATCGAGGTGGTCAGAATGTATTGGGAGTGATAAATAGCGCCTATTACAAGTTCTGCCCATATTTTGCTACTGCACCAAAACCCTCATATCCCAGTGTTTTCTGGTCCTTTCTCTCCCTTTAAATTTCAGCAGGTTTGACCCTCCAGAATGCAATAGAGATCCAGTTTTAATCGCACTCAGTATGCACCAGGTGGGATACAAACTACAAAACCCATAATTCTGTTGGTTGACACTTATCAGAACTATGTTCCGGTATTTATTGGACAGAACTGGGCTACTTGTAATTAGGGCCTAAGTAGCCGTTGCTTGTAGATTTGAATATTTGCCAAGCCAGTAGCAGGAGATGTATACACTGACAAACAGATGCTTGTAACAGATAAGTTGTCCAACAGTTAAACCCCTTAATCTGGTTTCTTTTATAGCTAAACCCTCTTAAACAGCAATAAAGAGCATTCGGCTGTTAAAATAGGGATTAGTTCATGGAAAAAAAGAAGTACTATAATCTATGTAAACACTCAGCTAAAATGTATCACAACTGCCCAGACAACGGCCTGTTTATGAGCCAAAGGTCTCCACCAGAGCAGTTCTAAGCAAGCTACAAAACTGAGATCAAGAGAATCCAAGCACACGGCGCAGCCGAGTCTCTGCACCTCAGTTCAGGGAAAGTGTTGTCATTACCTATAAAACTACATCCCCATACAATTTAAAATCTCCATTGCTGCTTCTGCTGGAAGCTTCTGGAACACTGACATACACCATGAGGCAGCTTGGGGACGACTACGCCAGTCACTATCTACAAGGGATCAGAGAGAACAAAAAGAGTTCTCTTTATTTATTTATTTTAAATGTGTTTATTAACGATTTTCGTGATCGCATGTCATTTTCATTGCCATTTTTCAAATGTTAAACATAATCATCGGTTTCAGTGCTTTGTTAGTAATTGACACTTGCTCTCAGGTGTTAATGTACTACATACATCTCGAGCAAGTTCACAGGTGATGGGATAGGTTAGCTGCCAAGTCACTTATTTCTTTTTATAATTAACAGATAACATATAGTAATGTATTTGGTGAATTTGTGTTGCTATTATTTCAATGTTTCCGTATCTTGTACTCTCATTCCATGTCAATGATGTCGTCTGTATTGGGTGCCTTAACATTTTTTAAAAAATATTCCCAGTGGTGGGCTGCTGGCTGAATACGTATCTCTATTTCTTCTCCCATGCGAAGCAAAAGTCTCGGATTTAACTCAAGTGCAGACAATTTGTTGCCACTTTTAAGTGAGAGGGAGAGGCGGGGGCGCCCTCTGGTTCTTCTTTTGGGTAGTTCCACGGCTAAATATATACATTTGTTACTAGCTTTCTTTATATTAAGTCTAGTAAATAGAACCGGTAAGCATAATCCTCCAGATGCATTAGGCCTTCCGTGGCCAGTGTCTTTTTTTATCTGTTCTGAGATGTTTTCCCAGAATGCATTGATGTGGAAGCTCCAAACTATATGAAAGAAGAATCGCCTTTTTGCTGAGATAGATTTTGACCATGAAAATCTAAAACAGTCTATTACCCTGCAATCATACTCAATTCTGAAGACAACGTCGTTGGATCACTGTCTGCATCTCCCAGAAGGTTCCTTGCCTATAGCTCGAAGTTCTATAGAATAATTTTGCCTCTAATTAGTTGCACTGTGAAGCAAACAGTTAATCAGAGTACAGATGACACATAGAAATGTGCAGTTGGTTTTGTAAATTTATATAGCACGACCTATCACCCGTGATGGTATTCAGGTGCTGTCCATGGGCACGGGCAGATTACGTGATTTGTTCAGGGTCACAGGATGTTGCGCCGACGCTGAGACTCAAACCCGGATCCCCAGCTCATGAGTCAGCAACTCCGGCCGCTGTGCCACATCATCTTCATGCAGTGTCTACAGTCCGAAGAAGGGTAGCGGTAAACACCGATTTCACTCTTCATTGTCATTCGCTGGTGTTGCAAAGACGAAAAAATCTTATTTGAGAGGACTGATTCTTGGCTGCCCATCATACAGGACTGTGGGGCATATGTACAAGGACTTACCGCTGCCTTAGCAGCACATTTCAGACAGTTTTGCGGCAAGATTTGTATCGCCTTATGTACAAGCTGCCGCTAATCTCTGTTAGCGAGTGTTCTCCTGATAAAACGTCCATTTTAAAGATCTACCCACCTGTTAGCGATAATGACATGCAAGGGAGGCATTCCCGTGCAAAAACGGCAGCTAAACCCTCTTTGCAATATTTACAAGGGGATTCTTGAACTTTGGAGGACCAAAAAAAACTGTTGCTAACTGCAGGTAGAGGCAGTTTTGTAAGAACAGAAAATAGCTGGTCTTAAAAATGGAGATAACACTTGGGGCCTCTTTTCATTAGGTTTTGGTGCTGGACAGCGCTGCAAGCAATGTTGCTGCGCTGTCCTGGGACAAACTACAGGGCAGGACTGCGCACCATAAATAAGATAGTGCGCATTCCTGGGCCTCACTCATGAAAAGTGTTGCAGCGCTGCGACAAGACAGTGTTGTAGCACTTTTCACCACCCCCTTCTTGCGACACTGCGGATGTGCTGTATTCACTGGCCAGCGCTCCATGAATGACAGATATGTCTGGAATCCTGACGTATTTGTCTGTGCTAAAGTCACGCATTGCTGGAGTCGTGTCACAACCATGATGCAACTCCAGCAATGCATGGGGCTAGCATATCCCTGCGGCACCACGTCACCCATACATCGTAACTCCATATATACCTTTAGCATACCAGTGGTACACCCGCTGCGCATGGCCACATAGCGGCCGACATTGAGAAGTGCTGCGGGGGGGGGGGGGGGGGGACTGGACAGCTGGGAGGTGGAAAACGCTGGAAAGAACACTGACTGAATGGGGCGTGGACTTTGGGTGTGTGTGTGTGTGTAAGGGTGTTGGAAATATTTAAATGAGAGAAATCTTACCTCGAGGTTGGGTCCCATGTCTTTGTTGCTCCTGCTCTTCCAAATCTGCTTCCAGGAACAAGAAGTAGGCAGCCAGGTTCCCTCCCCTAAGCCAATCGCAACGCTGCAATGCAGCGTTGAGATTGGTCATTGGCGCAGGAATGAGGTATTCAGCCAGGGGCTGGAGGGGTGGATATGTTCTCCATGCAGGCTGTAATGCAGCCTGCATTGCGAAGAGGACAGTGCACATGACTTCTTTGGGCAGCCTGAGCGGACTGACCAAACAGTCACTACACACTTGAATGGGCATGCCACTCCGCCCCAGCCCTGCTTCGTAAGTAAGCAGCACCACCCACCCTCCCGCACGCAAAGGAAACATGGTATGATTACATCAGGAAGTTATCATCATGTGATGATTGTTCCTCTTCTTGCACTGCTCAAAAGCAGTGGGGTGACGCTCTTCCGCCATAGCGGATGAGCTGCCACTGGGTGTGCCTCATCAACAGGTGCTAAGCCTGGGCTACTCGACCATCTGGCCTCCTCTGCTACGCATCCCACCTTCTCCTTACCTGGACCTTTACACCCTGGCACAATCCGCTAAACTTTCTCCAAATCTGTGGCTCAGCGAGCAGGAGCCTCAGCCGGGTGGGATTTCACAAGCCTAGGTACAGCAGTAGCAGCCAAGTCCGCTGGTGAACCTCCCGATGCCGTTGATGCAGCAGGGCCCCCTTAGTCGTGAAGTTGCAGCACTCCCGACACACAAGTTTGGCGCAGCTCAGGGGCCTCATCCCCCACAGCATCTGGCCAGCACAACACCATCCAGCCTGTGATGCAGAGAGGCGCAGCACACCGATGGTAATCCCATCCGTGCACCCCGGTGTAGTCGTGGATCATAGCATGCAATGCATAACTCCCTACGTTGTGGCGCAGTAGTGCCTATACAATTCAAAGCTCCAAGGGGAGCAAGGAGGTTTTCTCACATAGGTCAGCAACGTGTCTCCATGCCACCGGCCAGACTTCACCACCAGGTACGGGTGATCGCCACACCTCAATGTCTACCGCCACGGTTCATCGACTCCACAGCTCCTCCGCATCCCACTCCAGACTCCAGACGCAGGTTCAGTGAGGCATCCAGGCTCCAGACACAGGTCCAGCAAGGCATCCAGACTCCAGACGCAGGTCCAGCGAGGCATCCAGGCTCCAGGCACAGGTCCAACGAGGCATCCAGGCTCCAGAGGCAGATCCAGCGAGGCATCCAGGCTCCAGGCTCAGGTCCAGTGAGGCATCCAGGCTTCAGACGGTCCAGCGAGGCATCCAGGCTCCAGACGCAGGTCCAGCAAGGCATCCAGGCTCCAGGCGCAGGTCCAGTGAGGCATCCAGGCTCCAGGCGGAGGTCCAGGCAGTTGAGTAACACAGGCCCCCTCAGCCCCCGCGGTGCAGGGGGGCCCAAGCTCCAGGGGGCCCCCTCAGCACAATACTCCGGAGAGCTGCTGATTGAGTCTGGAGGGGGCCCCTCCACCAACCTGGCAGGGGGGCCCCTCATGTTTTGTTACGCCAGTGGGTCCAGAGAGGCATCCAGGCTCTCATCCTTGTCATCCTGGATGTTGGGTCGCTTGAGGGTGTTGTTCATGTGTGCTGCATGAGGCCCTGAATGCTCCATTCTGCATTTCATTGTTTTTTGCCATTTTTCTATTGGAGGCCGACTGATAGGCTATTTTTTCCATTAGAGGAAAAAAGAACTCACATTGGTCTGACTAACGTGCGTTTTTATGCCGCTAATGGGCCTTTTGTTGGTTTTTGCCCGCTAACGCCGGAATTTCTTTCGCCTTCGAGCTAATGTTAGCGTCAGTTTTTGCCACCGATCCCTGAGGCTATCGCCATGTAGCGATGGCTTGTAAATACGTCCCTAACATGGCAATAACTTTTAGCGGTATCTGACGGTAAGAAAAGTGCCACTAACTGAAGTTAGCGATAGTTTTCGCCAGTCCGTGTACATATGCCCCTGTGTCTTTTCCACTCTCCAGGCTCTATAAAACATGGTTTGAGTGTGAGGAGAAAATTTGTCATGTGACACACATAAAAACTGGGCTGAAAGCTCATCTTAAATGTTTACAACTTCTACACTGAAGTCCTAGTAAACACTTAGTATTCACCTTCCGAAGGGCCCGATTCACAAAGATTCTCTGCAGTTGTGACGGAGTCTCCCCACTTCTGGCACTTCCCCACTTCTGAGAACTGTAGTGTGGAGCTTCCGCCAGGAGAGCGGACCCTCCGCCATGACTGTGGAGGCTCTTTGTGAATGCGGCCCTCAGATGTGTCATTGTCTCCAGTCCTCCTTGATCTGCACACTGTCTTGAGAATGATCTGAAGTAATGAAAAGTTTATTTTCTAATAACTTTATTAGTAAAAGCCATGATATCAAACCTGGTCTCATACAGTCCAATAATGTCATCCTAAGCAACCTGATTTCTCGTATGGATACTCAGTTATACAGTCCAACTGGTACTTCATTCTGGTGATGAGGAGGCTTTGCAGCCTTCATTTTGTAAATAAGTCCTTTCCAGATCGTTGTGTTTCTGTGAACTGGGTCTTGCTTCGAAACCCTGTCAGTTACTTCATCATTCTTCCTTTAGCACCCCTCTATTTTAACTATCACCCATCATGAAGGGTGGATGTGGAAATGGTGCTGGGCAACAGAGCCGCCCTGGCATTCTTCCTCCCTCATTGATGATCCCAGTGGATCGTAACCTGAGGGTGGACTTTTCAACCACTTGAGCTGCCTGTTTTCCTCTAATGGCCCACCTCTTTCAACAAAAGTTAGTCAGAGGGAACAATATCTTTCTCTGAGATTTACCTTCAACCTTTACTTAAAATAAGAATAGGTGCCACCATTGGTGGTGCATTCATTAGGGCGCTGGAGCATTGACCCACAAGGCCGCGACCGCAGCTCCCTCGGCGGCTATCTGAACTGACAATGCATGTCATTCAGCATGACGCCGGACCGCCCACCCCCTTCAGAGTCTGAAGAGGGTGGATGGTCCGGCGTCATGCTGACTGACATGCATTGTCAGGCCAGGGGTTGGCGCGGAGCGCACAACAAGCAGCAGCACAAGTGCACTGCTGGGTTTAGGTCGGAGAATTTTTCCGACCAGCCCAGTCATGTGCACTAGTGTTGAGTCTGGCTGGCGGCTGCGCATTAGGAGAGCGAGGGTTGGTAAACACCGCAATCTCCAGTCTCCTAATGGGCGGGCGGGTGGCGAGTATCCCTGCTAAGCCAATCCTGGCACTGCTGGAGTAGTGCCAGGCCCTCTCAGTATTGGCTGAGAGGGTTTGCCACTCCAGTGATGTCGCTGTTCCTGTTGAGAAGACGTTGAAGGGGCCAACGCGGGGCCCTGGCACGGTAAGTTAAGTTTTCTTTTTTTTAATTTTAATTTTAAACTCGCCCTGCCCCGCGTGACCCCCCCGCGAGTATTGCGAGCCACGACTGCCTCCTCCCCTACCTCAGCTCTTACTTTTAGCTTTCTTCACTCACACCGTCAGTGGTTGCAGTGGGTGTGATCTTTTATCATTTCACACCAACAGTTCCCATTTTGCTTGTTGCCTTTTCAAGAAATTACTGACCAGATCCTCGCTGCACTTGTCTTAGTTTCCATAAATTTTTTATGCACTTCATCCTCTGCACACAGTAATGTCTCTTCCTTCCGCCATTTCTGCTACTGTCCCGCACTCTCGAGGGCTCTCCTTTCTCCTTCATGCAGAGTTCTCCTTCTCCGCTTCTCCCAGGTGCACTGGACCCGTGATATCTGCAGCGCCAAATGATGCTTATGTCTGTACCTGTTTACACCTTGACACTCAATATGTAACAGCAGGAGTGATTTATTGTTCCTATGTACGGTGCTATAAAACCCTCTGACAGCGCTTTACATGGGCAGATACTGTCAGTTACTACCGGCACTCTGATTTTAGTGGGACAGGCACTGCTATAATGCTTTTAGTTGGAGAGTACTGGAACTTCTAACAGCAAACAGGTACAAGGAGTACATTTATTTCCATTTCAAGCACTGCTCTAACATCTTCGCGTAATGCCCACGCTGCATAATACAGCATAACTAAATAAATAAATAATGGGTTTGCGGGTCACCACATACTCCCATTAGTACTCATTCTGTATCGAAGCAGGTGTTTGCCCTAGCTTCTCGTTAATCCTTCCTCTGTCTCTACCCAGGTATAACGCTTGTTAGTTCTTCCTCCATTTTGATTGAGGCAGGTGTGTCACACCGTAAATGCGGCTCAGGTGAGTGCTGCAGGGAGCCAGAGGAGGAAGCAAGTGAGGGGGGCATAGGGTTTGGGGGTCAAGCAAGAAAAGTTAATTATTAAATAAGAGAGATAGAGAGAGGAACCATGGTGGAAAGTGAAGGACGATAATAAGAAGGGCAGGATCGGATGGGGATACAGTTGGAGCTGAGATGGGCGACCCAATGAGGTAAAAAGTCTGGCATGGCCGGAAGACGGATGGAGCAGATATAGATGGAGACACACATGGTGCAATGTGTTATATATCCGTAAGGGCTGCGGTCAGTTTCAAATTGTCCCCATGTTGGGGGAGGAGAAGTCTGGGAATCGTCTTCTTTGAGGAGAGTGGAATAAAAGGAAGGCACCACTTTCTGCATCCCTCTACCGTCCCCCGGCCATGAAAGTCTTGGCAAATGGGTCTCTGTTCCTTCAAATTCTCAGTGGGAGGTGGAAGGATAGTTTGTAGGTCTTTTCTTTGTATGTTTTCTTTGAAAGTACCCACCTGTTGAGCGTCAACTCAGTGAGGTAGGGACACTCAAACACTCTGCTGGATGCAGCCAGCTTACAAAGGGCGTTGGTTTTATGTACAAAAGAGGGGTGTATGTACCCTAAACCTCGATTTATGAAAGTTACTGGCACTGTCATTAGAGGCTCGGGATGCATGGATGAGGGATGAAGGTCTATCACCAGTTGATGTTGCGTCTATCTTGCGTGCAAGATCGTAAAACGGCTTTCAGCCCTCATGTGGGGTTCACGTAGGTACCCCAATGCATACACAACTCCATGGATTGTTTCATCTGTTTTTATAGGCTTTCTCAGGATCTAAGTAAGCAGACATGTTGTTTTGGGATACTGTCCCGAGATACGTGAGACCTGCCTGTATGCTACAGGTCGTGTAAGGGCTGCAACCACCAGACTGCCCCAGAAATGGGGAAACTAGTATGCTTTCGGGGACTAACTAGGCAGATTGCCTGAGACCAGTTTCTATTATTGGGTGTGTATCGGTTGCTCCCAACAGTAAATGGTGAGTCTGTGTGAGCGCAGAGTGAGTTGTGTGGCTGTATGAGTAGACTGGATGAGCTGTATGCCCTCATGAGTGAGGGTTGAGTGGTGTGAATACACTGGATGAGTGGTGTGCCCCTCTGAGTGCAGCGTGAGCAGTCTACTTTTGTGAGTGTAGGGAGAGTGAAAGAGTGTGCATCTTTGAGTGGAGTGCAGGCAAGAGTGAGTGATGTCTGTGTGAGTGCAGGTTGAGCAGTGTGCCTGTGTGAGTCAAGGGTGAGTGATGTGGATGGGTGAATGCAGGCCTAGAGATGTGTTAGGAAAGGGTGAGTAATGGGTCTATGAGTGTAGGGTGAGTAGTGTGCCTATCTAATTGCAGGGAGAGTGATGTATCTGTGCAAGTGCAAAGAGACTTGTCTGGTTACTCCCAGAGAGGCGTTCGCCAAGCCACCTCTTTCTCAAATTTGCTTGAAAATGCACCATTTGCCCACTCTTTTTTCAAAAATTACGCGGGGGAGAACCCCCCAAAATCCCCGTACTTGGTTTGGCCTCGCTCGCTACGCTCTCTCACCACAGTGCAATATTTACGCCACACCACTTTCAAATTTCACCAGCCGCCACTGTGCTCCACCCTAACATTATGGACATTCATCTTCTAATCTGGTATGACCACATTGCCATTTTCTGAAGCTTATTATTTTGAACAAAAATATTCTGTTAAATAGTGCTAAAAGAGCGTGCACGGTCTTTGAAACACTCTCTAAGACAGCTTTCAATCTCAATCAACTGTCTCAACTCACTGAAATAAAGTTATGTCTGTTGATTCATGGTACGAGGCAAAACAAAGGTAGTGATTTAGCTGATTACCAACAACCATGATTTTGAAATGTTGATTTCTTACAATAAAGATTCTGAAAAAACACATATTGAATTTGGTGTTGTTTTTAAAATGATGGTTATTATTACAAGGTGGTGTGTATCGTGACTGTGACTCATTAGCACACCTTTGCTGCCCACATGGCCAAAGGGCATTGCTAATGTTTGGTGTCTAAGAGTAGTCGGCCACCATGCCTTGCGTCAAATGCAAGTGCCAGTCAATCAGAAAAAAAAACATGACATAGATCATTCAAAGATAGCTTACTGAATATAAGCATGCACGCAGGTGCATGGGTAGTCATCTTTCAGAGGCTTTAAATCAAGTATTACCAACACCATTCAAAGAAGTCTGTGTGCATGCTCAGGTGGCCATCTTGAAACGGTTTTAAAGTATATTTAAAGATGAGCAATACCTCCAGAGCAGCATGGATGTTTCACTGTGCTGGCAGCTGGCAGTGTTCATTAGCAATGTCTGGGGAGCTACCTCTCTTGTAAATGTTTAAAAAAAGAATTTTTCAAGTGATGGCGGTTGGAACAAAACGAGTAGACCACTATATGAGACTAATGGACGATAATAGATGACTGAAATCTATCTATCTATCTATCTATCTATCTATCTATCTATCTATCTATCTATCTATCTATCTATCTATCTATCTATCTATCTATCTATCTATCTATCTATCTATCTATCTATCTATCTATCTATCTATCTATCTATCTATCTATCTATCTATCTATCTATCTATCTATCTATCTATCTATCTATCCAAATGTTAAAGTAACATTATAGTTAGGTGAAATGTTCAGTAACAACGTAACATTGTAAACTAGAAATACAGAAATACACAAGTTATAGTTATCTCAAGTAACTATAAAGCCTGCCCTAAGGTAACTATATTGCATGCCCTTGTCGTGCACATTGTTCTCATCAATAATTTCATCACAAATGTTGCAGTGATGTTATCAATGATGACATAGAAGATATTATGAGTGATGTAATAAGTGGGGTAATTAGAGTTACCTTAGGGTACGAGTTATTATAGTAACTGGAGATAACTATAACTATAATTGGTGAATTTCTGTGATTTTGTTTTGTTAAAAATGTTACCTTGTTATTGAACATTTCACCTAACTATAACGTTACTTTAACGTTATAGTTAGGTGAAAGGTGAAGGTGAAGGGTTTTTTTCTGTGAATTTCTTGGGTTTTTCTAACATAAAGTAATATTTTACTTCCATATGTAAAGCCAAACCCCAGCTGCGCATGGCAGCGCCCTTATTTCAATCCCCACATGCAGCCAACCCCGCGCTGCATGAATGGCGAGGGGTCGAGCGCAGGGCCGGGCCTCTGGTCAGGCGCTGTTGCCGACCCCCGCATGCCGGCAACCCCATGCTGCACACAGCTTTTGAATAGTAATGGTGAGTTTTAGCCCACCTAACCATGCACTGTTCACCTGGTGCTCCGCACCTTAATAAATGAAATTGTTTAAACAAACTCTTTGTTGTTCGTTGTTAGCAATTATTTTTGCATTTATTATACATTGCTTTTCAATTGTTTGCTTATGTTATTTTCAATTTTCATAACATTTGCTTTAAACATTTGTCAATACATTAGCATCAAAACTTATGTACATAACATTATTTTTCAGACAATCATGAATAAGCACACATTTGCGAAATAGGCCCAATGCATTTCGGCACCCGAGGTGGTGCCTTCATCAGGGGCAATGCTGTAAGAAATGAAAAAGAATTTTCAATGTAATGGTGTACTATATTTGGTTGAGCATGGGGGTATGTATTTACAAGAAAATAAAAGCGTACCTGGTGTTGTGGATGATATGCTTAAATATTAAGTTGTGTGCCTGGAGCGCTGTGTAAATAAATAACAAAGAACTGGTAGTGTGAGGCTGGGGACTGATATTATCACAATAATATCCTGTGTTAAGCCTGTAACCCTATTTACAACATACCTGCTTGTCTGGCTCTTGTATAACTGTAACGACAAGCAATATTTAAATGAAAATCCAAGTCATGTGCTTGAAACCGCAGTACTAGCGTGTTTCAGAGAAATCAATCAAAAATGAAAAATGAAATGCCCTACCTTATCTTCGTAAACCGGAGTTCTAAATCTATGAGAGCGGGAAAGTAGTAGCGCCGTTAATAACTATAGACGGCTCAAATTACACGTTACTCGTTCTGTACTTTATTCAATGGTAAATACCTGATTCGGGGAGAAACACGATCTACATAAATAGTGCCGCTACTCGTCGCGTGTTCGTTCGACCTGAACTCAAGAGCACAATGTTTATAACCTCAACACTCCCCTACGCGTGTTGGAAGAGTTGAAAGGAGAAACGGACTTCAAGCGACGTAGTCGCTAGGTGGAGAGATTGTTGTAGGCGCCATCTTAGGGTAGCGTTTGTGCACATAAGACTGGCTGGATTCCGTTACTTATGCATGGTTGGGCAAGTACAAAGCGCCCATACATCAATAAAAATGACAATGTTGATGGTCCTATATATTAGTGTTAGGTACTGGGGTAATTAAAATGTAAGTCAGTGAATATCTTGTGATTAATAATAATGTACATGCTCACGTGTGCTACTTGCTCGTAAAGATCAGGGCTGAATGCTGGAGTGTGAATCGGTTGATGTGTTTGTTTTGTACAGTTAATACACATTAATATCAAGTAAACAAATATACAGAAATTATTGAAAGATGTACAACATGCAGAACTAAAGATATGCATAAACTACATATTAACTGATACAATTGGTGAATCCCTGCATTTACAGTGCTACAACTGAAATTTTATGTAGACCGTTTTGCCATAAATAGTAACAGAGCTCTAGATTAAACAAGTCTAATGCTTATTTGAACCTCATGGAAACATTATGACACAGGTTAGGGCAAACATAATCATATGAGCAGTCTAAGTTGATCTGCTTGTTGTTATGACCTGTAGTGTTGCTATTAACGGCCTAACCTATTCCTGATATCAAGTGGAGCTTCCTATAGGAAGCACGCCAGATCATATTTGTCATTAAGACCTGTTGGTGTCAGAGTTTTTAAGAACTTGATCCAAAACAATTCTCGCTGCAATAACCTTTGGTGGTTATCTCGATCATTGTAGATTTGTACGTGTTCAATGATGAAAAATCTCAATTGAGCAATAGTATGTCGTGCTTCTCTCCAGTGTGTTACCAATGGTGAGGTCATGTTATCATTACGGATACGACTCTTATGTTCCGAAATCCTCACTTTAATTTTGCGTTCCGTTTTCCCTATGTACAGTTTGCCGCATGGACATTTGATGGCGTATACCACGTTTTTAGCGTTACAATCGCATGAGTGTTTCAAGTTGATGGTTTTGCCCGTGGTGGGGTGTCTACATGTGTTGCCAGTGATTACGTTGTTGCAATTGATACAATTTAAACATCTGATAGTGCCTTTATGGTTGATTGGTTCTGTGGCTTGATGTTTCCGTTTTAATCTTTCTCTCAGGTTTGGGCCACGTGTATATGCGTGTAACGGTGCATCTTTAAAAATTCCATGAAAATCAGGTTCCGTAGATAGAAGTTCCCATCTTTTATTCACAATTTTTTTGATCTTGGTAGACAGAGTTGTATATTTCGTGACAAATACCAACCTGTTCTGAGATGTTTTTGGTCGTGGTTTTAACAAGTCCAATCTATCCATTTCTTGTACTTTGGCCAGTTGTGCTGCTAATTCATCTGGGGCGTATCCCCTTGCTTGGTATTTTTGTACTTGTCATGCCAGTGTAGTCAGACAAGTTTGTTCGTTAGAGCAAATACGTTTGATGCGGATGAACTGGGATGCTGGTAGATTCTGGATGAGATTTTTTGGGTGGAAACTTGTGTGTTCAAGTGCACTGTTGCGGTCTGTGGACTTGGTGTACAGCGATGTTTCAAATCCATGCGTTGTTTTAGAAATCCTCACGTCCAAGTAATCAATGGTGTCGCTGCTTATTTTGTAAGTAAATTGAATCCTGGTGTCCACCTCGTTTAATTGATGAATTAATTGTTCAAGTGATGCTGAAGTGTCATCCCAAATTAAAAAAATATTGTCAATGAAACGACTGTACATTTTCACATGACTCCATGCCGCGGACGACATGATGTTGTCTGCTTCATACTGAGCCATAAATGTATTTGCGTACGCAGGAGCCCCTGCAAAACCCATGGCTGTACCATTCAATTGTGCGTAAAACTCTCCCTTCCATAGGAAATAACTGTTATGTAAACAACATTTCAAAAGTTGTAACAAAAAATTTTTTGGGGTGGTAGGTGAGTCTTCCATTTTGAGCAAAGCCCATTCGGTCGCTTCTAATCCAGCTTGGTGTGGTATAGAGGTGTAAAGTGCCACCACGTCTATGGTGCACATGATCCAATGCTCTTGATATCCTTCCTCTGTCCATTTCAATTTGTTTAAAAAATCTGTCGTGTCCCGTATATAGGATCCCCATTGTTGTACAAATTTTTGCAGATGGTGGTCGATGTATTTGCCAAGGGGGTCAAAAATTGACCCGCACCCTGACACTATCGGTCTGAACGGTGGATTTGTAGGGTGTTTGTGGATTTTTGGGATCATATACAAAGTAGGTCGTCTGGGATTTTTTTGTGTGAGGTACATTTCTGTTTGCTGGTCTATCCATTCATTCTGTTTGGCTGTTTGCAGTATGGTCTTCAGCATTGCTTGTAATGTTGTGGTTGGATCTGCTGATAATTTGAAATAAACATCTTGATCGGCCACATGTTCATTGACTTTATATTCGTAGAATGTTGTGTCCATCAGGACCAGGGCGCCGCCCTTGTCTGCCGGTTGTATCGTAATTGTGTCGTTGTTTGCCAAATTGTTTATGGTGTGTAGTTCAGCTTTGGTTAAATTGTTGTTGTGAGTTCTTTTGTAGGTTAATGCTTGTAAATCCTTTCTGACCATTGCCTCAAATGTATCAAGCATTTTATGAGATACTGGCGCTTGAAACACGCTTTTTGGTTTGAATATTCTCTCGGTAGTCTGTTCACTTGATTCTCTAGGTTCCACCACATTCTCAAAATAATGTCTTAATTTTAATGTGCGCATGAATCTGAAGAACGCACCTTCAGTTTCTAGTTCATTGGTTGCCACTGTGGGTACGAATGTTAAACCTTTGTTTAATACTTTCATTTGTAATTTTGTGAGTGTCAATGACGAGATGTTGATGATCAGACTACTGTCCGTCCGCTCCTCAATTCTTTTCCGGCCGTTTCCTCGCCTTGTTTTCCTTTTGTTACTGATGTTTCTGTTGGAAGCGTTGGTGGTTGTCCTTGAGTTTGAGCCTGTGATAAATAGCACACAGCTTTTGGCCACATACAGCTAGTAGTTGGCCACTAGGCCTGGCTTGTGGCAAGGCCCTGTGACCAGCCCCTCTGGAGACAGCCAACCTCACGTTGTGCATGGCATTCGGCATTTGTGGAGTAGGGTTGACCTTCAAGGTCCCATGAGACTCCGTCCACCAGGACCAAAGCATATATATTAGGATGAGGGGCATGCAGCAGTCTTCACAAGCCTTAACCCCTTTGCCGCGGAGGTAATTCCCCCATGGCGTGGGGTGGAGGGGAGCGCCACGGCGCCGCAGTGCTTGTGATGAGCCCAGCTCGTCATGAGGCACAGTGGAGCTGTGTTCATGACGAGCTGGGCTCGTCACGACTGCGCGCACTGATTGATTCTCCCACACAGGCAGGGAATCAATTGCGTGTGGGAGTGCCACAGCCATTATGACGAGCCCAGCTCGTCATGAGCACAGCTCCACTGGGCTCATCATTAGCATGGATGTGGTTAATTGACCCTGAGAACCCCATCCTCTTGGGCAAATTCCACTAGAAAGGGGAGGGAGGCCATGTGGGCTCCCTCTCTGAGCCTATAGTGGCCCTGGGAACCCCATCCCTGGGGCCTCTCTAAATTATAGGTGGGTGCCCTAGTGCACCTCCGGGCACCCACTAAGCAACATATACTAAGGGGAGGGGGTCACCCAGCCCCATCTGAGCCACATTATGCCCTTTTGGACCCCATCCTCAGTGGCCATCTTCAATTAAAAAAGGGAGACGGGCCAGACGGCCCCTTCCTGAGCTTTACTAGACCCCTCCAGCCTGGGGTGGATTTGAACTAAAAAGGGGAGGGGGACCCTCAACAAGCCTTCTCAGGCACTGGGGACCCTTATCCCATAGGGCTGTTACTTAATTACAAGATGAAGGGGCCACGTGCCCCCCCTGACTCTTTATAGGCCCGGGGACCCCATCCTCTGGAATGATCTTATTTAAAAGGGATGGCGTACACTGAAAAAAAACAAAGGGTTACGTAATGTTATAGTTAGGTGAAAAATTCAGTGACAACATAACATTTCAAAACTCAAAAAAGCCACTGAAAACCACTAGTTACAGTTATTTCAAGTAACTCGTGTCCTAAAGTAACTATAATTTGTGACCAATTTCAGTGAATTTCTGCGTCCAATCTCTCACAAGCAAACAACCACATGCCGCGCATGTCCTTCGGCTGTGCATGACATGTCTTGAGAGGGCCCTGCCGCCCATTGCACGTGGGCTTCTATGTGGGGTTGGGCACAGGGACCACTCTGCAAGTGCCCTACCTCGCACAGAGCATGGTCTTCTGGCATACAAAGTGTGTGGTGATTCTCGCATGCCCTGGCCACCCTCAGGCAGACTTACTGACCTTGTCAAAGTCTCAAAATAAAAATATAAAAATGAACCTACTGGCTTTATCAAGGGGTGAGCATATCAAAGCATATAAAGCAGATCTATAATATGTGTCCAAAATTTACAAATACTTTTAATTAAATGTATATTTCAGTCATTCATGCAAATCAATGTTTAATATTAATGATTATTATAAAGGGGCCCGATTCACAGAACTAACTTAAGACAAAATCCTAAACTTACTACTTTTGGTATTCACAGAAGTTAGGATTTTGTCTTAAAACAGACTTAAGACAGACTTAAGACAAAATCCAAACTTAAGTCTGTCTTAAGACTGTCTTAAGTTTGTCTTAAGACAAACTTAAGACAAAATCCTAACTTCTGTGAATACCAAAAGTAGTAAGTTTAGGATTTTGTCTTAAGTTAGTTCTGTGAATCGGGCTCAAGATGTTTAAGGAAGTTTTAATAATAAAAAAAAATCTACTTGTCGGTGAGTCTTTCCTTTGACATAGTTATTATGATTACATTTTGTGGGCTGACAAATGTTAACAGGACGACTTAGAGACATGTTGTTTTTGCTTTTTAAAAAAAATAAAAATAAAAATTGGCTCTGAGTCTTTCAAAATTTTTCAGCCCACAAAACACAATCATAAAAACAACCACAAGAGGGCCTTGCACTCCTACTAAAGAGCATCAAGCTCTAGCTAGGAGTGTTTGAGAAAATATGGTAAGTTCTCCCGGGGTCATGGATTTAATGACTCTGGACACTTGCTGTTTTTTTCCCAATATTTCTGGGGGCTGCCTCCCCACACGACATAAAGAAAATACTTGTTGTTGCCTGCCTCTTCTAAGAACTTCACCAAGTTAAAAGAAATGTAAATAGCGCTTGCAGGATATGGTAGTGTACTACTTCAGGGAGCAGTGTTGCTCATTTATAATTCACTTTTTAAGTGAAAATTATTGTTGTGGGTGTCCTGATGCACATCCGGGGCACCCATATTATAATTTTTTTTTGGGGGCCACAGGGAAAGCCCCAGGGGTCACATGGCCCCAGCTGGCTTCCCAACTTGGGCCCCCACAGCTCAACTTTTTTGAGGGGCCACGGGGTCAGCACTAGAGCCTCAGCGGCCCCAGCTGACTCCCCTGGTGGGAACTAACCTTTTTATCAAATTGTAAGTGGGTGCCCTTGTGCCCACTCAGGGCACCCATAGAGCTGCCTGTTTTGGGGGTGCAGAGGGAACCCCAGGACTCATACAGCATCAGCCAGCACCCCTAGTGAGAGATTGCATTTTTAAAAATTGTAGGTGGGTTATCTGGTGCCTACCCAGGGCAACTACAATGCTGTTCAGTTAGGGGCCATGGGAGAGCGCTAGGGCTATCGTGCCACAGCCAGCTCCTCAGCCAGCACATTAATTGCTTTTAAGACCATATGATTGCGCACTTTGCACTTTTAGCATATTTAGCACTGATCTTGGAATCTGTAGCAGACGTTTTTTAGGGAGAAGGGGAGAGACTGTATACTTTTCCTTTTGGGTCGAGATCTCCCCGTTCCACCGCAGCCATTAGCGGGCTGATTGAGTGGAGGAAGATCCCTGTGACTCACTTCCGCCTCCATCTTGGAGAAGGGACGGTCTAGTCTTCTGTACCCATCAAGTTTGGCACAGATAAAAAAGAGGCTATGGCGCTGGCAGGCAGCGGACGCGCGCAGCCGGCGCGGTGCCAAAGGCTAGCCCATCTGGGCCTGGACTGCGCCCAGTGCCGGGACCCCTAATAATTTTCCCCAAAAGTAGGTAGACATTATTAAGTACTCCCATGAAGCGTTATTGGCATTAAGACATACTAATACCACTATCAAGCCATACCTCCCAAATCAAGCGAAGTACAACGACTAACTCAGGCACTTTCCCGGCAACTACTCTGATCCGGTTGTGTCGTCTGGCCATAATCAAAAGAATAGGCCTGCCCCAAAAAGCAGTAACATTCACTGCACGTTACTAAACTTGAGATATTTGTTGAAACATCAGCTAGAGTTTTATGATCTTGTTCAAATGCAAAATACTTACCTTTGTAACAGAAACCTGGGCGAATGACAGCTCCAGCCCCGATATTGTTGCTGCCACACCTCCTGGATTTGCAGTCTTTAGACTAGACAGAGAAAAAAAAAGGAGGAGGACTGGCCGTATTCTATCGCAATAATTTCAGAAGCCGATTTGAACCACTTAATATGGTGGGCTTCGATGCGATTACATTTCTGAATCAGCCTCCAGACTCATCAGCTTTAAAAGGGTTGCTAATATACCGTCCACCAGGTGCTAGGAGCAATTTCATTGATAAACTCAGCACTGCGATAGAAACCTTAATAATAAATGAAAACTTCACAGTTCTGGGGGATTTTAATGATGCTACGGAAGCCTTTGGGCTTCCCCTAATCTCCAAGGGTCCCACAGACAGGGCTGGTCATATGTTGGATGATATTTTTCTAAATATGAGGACATCAAGCTGCTGCCATCCTTTCCGGTGACCTGGTTGGACCACTGGGTGGTTAACTGGCTAATGAAGATTTTAAAAACTGTCATGCATAGACCCTACTCAATACACAATCGGCAGAGCCTGACATAAAATCTCCACAGCCGAATTAGGAGAGATTGCTACCTCCACCCCCTGTCAATTGGGGGACGATGTGGAGCAAAACGTGGATATCTTTACACATTGGCTAAATACAGCATTGGACAAGATAGTACCAACTACCCATAAATATGCAACAACAAAACATTTCCCAACCCTGGTATAGTGAGAATCTCAGACTATCAAGGCAGGACTGCCGCAGACAGGAACAGAAATGGAGAAAAAATCATGAGACAGAAGAGATTATATATAAGGCTAAACTAGCATAGCATAAAGAAGGCATCCTAAAAGCGAAGACCACACATTTTTCAGAGCATATAAAAAAGGCCTGTGATGCTAATAAAAACCTTTTCTCAGTTATCAAGAAGCTGGTAACTCCTACTAATGCCACTGGAATAAACCAAGAATTATGTGACATATTGGCCAGTTTCTTTCAAGAGAAGGTGGTAACCATCTATAACAAATTTGCGGTAAACAAAGCAGTGTACCATCAGATTCCAGATTGTGAAAATAAAAACAGTTTCTCCATATTTAAGACCCCCTCAGAGGATCAACTCAGAGACCTAATTCTGTCAATTAAATCAGGTTCTCCATATATAAAGCACCAAATACCTGCCCAGGTGGCAAAACACCTGGGGCAAATTCTAAACAATTCGTTCACCAGTGGGACTCTCCCTGTCCAATGGAAACGTATCTCAATTCTCCTACTTCTGAAAAAAGACAACTTGGACAGTTCTGAGTCGTGCAACTATCGCCCTATCTCGAGACACCCATTTGCTGCTAAACTGGCAGAGAAAAATATGAATAAGCAAATCTCAGAATACATAGAAGTGAACTCGCGGCTTGACAAATCACAACATGGCTTCAGGAAAAACTATAGCACCGAATCTTCTTTAATAATAACCACAGAAGAAATACATGAAGTTCTCGATGGAGGAGGGACAGCGGCGCTGGTAATGCTTAACCTTTTGGCGCCATTTGATACGATCAGCCATGAGATTCTGGTTGACCGGCTCCAAGATTTAGGGATAAAAGGACCATCAATTAATCTCTTTAAATCATTCCTAACAAATCAACAGCAAAATGTGGCAATAGGGATGTTTGTCTCCAGGCAGTTCTCCCTACCATGGGGAGTCCCACAAGGATCGGCACTCAGCCCTACACTTTTTAATCATTATGTTACCCCACTAGCGTTGATTATAAAAAATGCCTGTTTTACCTTTGCCTCTTATGCAGATGGCACCCAAACTGCTGTGTCTCTGACAAACAGGGAAAATAGCCCCGGAGGGGCTTTCAGCGCTTGCGTGAGAAAGGTATGCGACTGGATGGACAGAAATTGCTTGAAGCTGAGTGCCTCAAAGACTGAGGTCATCATCTTTGGTAACAAACCCTCCCTCTGGACTCCGGACTGGTGGCCGCCGGAGTTGGACACACTACTCATACCCTCAACCAAGGTAAAGAACCTAGGTATTATAAAAGACAGGGACCTTACATCTGCATCCTTCTGTTCTATGAGGTTGATTAAAAAGATCAAAAAATATATACTGTCGGAACTTTTAAAAGAAGTGACCTTAGCAATGGTCCTTACATGAATTGACTATTGTAACAGTCTTTATCTCACACTTGCAGCGGGTCTTGTTAACAGACTTCGGATTTTACAGAATGCAGAAGCCCGCCTCATTTTTAAGATTGAAAAAAAACAAATCAGCAAAAGAAGCCATCAGAAGACTGCATTGGCTGCCAGTCAGACAAAAATGCAAATTCAAGGCCCTCTGCTTGGCGTTTAACTTTTTGAATGCACTGGGACCAGACCAGTTTAAAAACAAATTGAGATGGTACACGCCAGCAAGAACTCTACATTCAGGTCTGGCGAAGATTATGATGGTCTCCCCCATCTAAGAAGGCCACATGGAGAGGCAGAAGATTCTTTAGGACAACAGCAGTGCTTTGGAATCAACTGCCATTTGCCCTAAAAATAGTACCTTCATTGATCAGTTTCAGTAAGGGTCTAAAAACATTGTTATTTACACAAGCCAGATAAAAAAGCTTTTTTTAGTTCTTGTCTCTAACAGCTATATACACCTCTGCCACACCTGTCTCAGCTCTCTATAGCGCCAAGACGCTCTCGGGCATTAGTTGCGCTCTACAAGTTTTATTGACATTACATTACATACTGGATGCTGGTGGGAGACAGCACCTTTCCCTTGCTCCGGCCTGAGCGGGAGAAGCATTTTTTTTACTGTTTCCACTGGGTGACAGAAATGTTGTGTTCACGGGCATGGAACAACAGTGTCCCGGGGGTGGGATCTTCAGGACACTGTTATATACCAGGCACCAGTGTTTGGTGTCCCTGGAACCAATTATGTTTTATGTCAGGCCCAGGAGATGGCCACATGCCCTCTTCCCATTCCAAATTTCACCATCCCTAGAGGGATGGGATCCCTGGGGAGGAAATTGTCTTGGTAAGGGGGGCCCGGCGCACACACCTGTCCAACCATAATGTTTTGTATCGACCCTCCTACGTGGTCCACCCTGAGCAAAAATTACATGAAAGCAATAACAGGACTCAGGGGGCTTAGTCTCCAGAACTAGAAATGAGTAAAAAAAAAATTTTTTAATATGTTTTTTTGCCACAATCCTGCTGGAGTACTGCAGGATTGCTGCAAAAAAAAGGACAGGGGACTATGTCAGAGTCCTGCAATGGCAACTGCAACAGTTTTGTTCATGTTGGGCCAGCCAATCAGAGTGATCGCCCCTGTGGGAGCATGATGCCCCAAAGGAAAAAAAACCCTTAGGCCAATCAAAATGCAAATTTTTTTTAAGTTGTGCTTGCGTGACTCTTAAAAGAGTCCCTCGAACCCAACCATCCAGATCCTGCTTCCTACGAAAGTTGTTACGATCAGCTGGTTTGGCTGTAGTGTTGTTCAAAAATCCCTAAGGAAATTGCACTTGTGTTTTGTGCCCCCCCTTTTTCTCGGCCCTTGCTTGACAGATCACGCTGAAACTTACCATGGATAACTCAAGCAAAAAAGAGCACTTTTTTGGACAGTTTCTTGAAGATTCGTCCAACTGTGCCTAAGTAGTTAATAAACCATAAAAAGCATTTCCTATGGAAATGCAGACCTAACTGTAACTACCCAGTGGGTAGTTATGTATATACATATATATATATAGTCACTGAGAAAAACACAGGTTTCAATAATGTTATAGTTAGAAATTAGCATTTAAAAAACCTTAGAAATCCACTAAAAAAAACACAGGTGTCAGGGACGTTATCATTAGAAATTAGAATTTTAAAAACTTAGAAATTCACGGAAATAACCAAAGGTTAGAAATACGTTATTGTTAGGCTGACATTTCACTTGTACAAAACCAGAGAAATTCAGTAGTTATACGCGCCCCCGCAATGCCCTGCTTATGACCTCACATATTACTTCACTCATGACATGGTCAGTGACATCACTGATTACATCACTTTTGACATCTCAAATGACATCACTGATGACATCAGTGATGATATCATCCAGTGACTGTGAGTGTTTTTAAAAAGTTTGAATGTTAAATATATATACCAAGGTGTATGTTGAATCAGTGGATGTATGAGTGACTGTATGGATGACTCAGTGGGTGCATGACTGACTGTATAATTGAGTGATTAGGTGTCTTAGTGAATGAATGGGTAAGTGACTAGCTTGTATGGATGCGTGTATCTGTCTGTCAGTTGATGTCTAAGTGGGTGTATGAGTGTGTGAGTGGGTACGTGAATGGCTATATGGGTATTTGATTGGTTGTCTGAATACATTTATGTTTGTCTGGGTGTCTGTGTTTGTGGGTGAGGAGCTGTGTGACTGCTTGTATGGATCAGTGAGTAGTTGAGTCAGTGGCTTTATGGGGTACTGTTGCATGTGTGAGAAGTTGTAGGAGTGAGTGTCTGTATGACTGTGTTGGTGATTGAGTGCATGTGTCATTATGGATGAGTAACTGAGTATGTGAAAGGCAGTATACGTGAGAGATGGGGATATGAGTGACTGTATGCGTGAAAGACTGAATGTGAGTATGGCTATATGGATGCGTGCATGCTTCTGACAATGACTGTATAGCTGAGTGAGTATGTTACTATTTGTATGAGTAAATAAGTGGGTGGGTGTGTAACTGTTTGGGTGAGTAAGTGGTTGGATGATTGACTGTATGGATGAGTGTCTAGGTGTGGAGTAGTTCTATGGGTTACTCACTCAGTGTGTGAGCACTGTATGGCGTATGAGTGGATATGTCAATGGCTGTATTAGTGAGTAAGTGGGTTTATGAGTGGCAGTATAGATGAGTGAGTAGATGTGTGTGTATATCAATTAGTTTGTGAGTGGGTGTGTATGTACTGGTACGGTTCTGTGAATAGTTGTGTGGGAGTGGCAGTGGATGTATAAAAGACTCTATTGGGGTGTGAGTGGGTGTGTCAGAGATGATATGGATGATATCATTGCTGATGTCATTTGAGATACCATCAGTGATGTCATCAGTGATGTCCCTGACCATGTCATGAGTGTTGTAATATGTGAGGTCATAAGCAGTGCATTGCGTGGGCGCAAGTATTAGTTGGCTCAGCTATCTATAGCGACTGAATTTGTCTGGTTTTAAATGAGAGAAATGTTAGCCCAACTATAAAGTCCCTCTAACCTTTGTTTATTTCCGTGCATTTCTAAGGTTTATTAAAATGCTAAT
This sequence comes from Lissotriton helveticus, assembly GCF_964261635.1. Lineage (NCBI taxonomy): Eukaryota > Metazoa > Chordata > Amphibia > Caudata > Salamandridae > Lissotriton > Lissotriton helveticus. Next base: position 888,813,406 of record NC_136067.1, on the reverse strand, counting down.
TTCTAATTATAACGTCCCTGAAACCTGTGGGTTTTTTCAGTGAAATTCCAAGGTTTTATAAATGCTAATTTCTAACTATAAAGTCCCTGAAACCAGTGTTTTTTTCAGTGAAGGACTAAGGTTTTTTAAATGCAAATTTCCTAGCTCCAATATCAGTGAAAACTGTGTTTTTTTCAGGGAATTTCTATTGTTTTTTAACTAGCAGTCGCGTTTGCAGAGTGGTGGAGAAAAGCGGCTGGGCATCCAATCAGCGCTCAGGAATTCAGCTGCGTAGAACTTACAGGAGGCACAAGGAGTGCTTTTGGCCCCTAGTGCCCCTCAGGAATAAAGTGGACTACCTAACCGGTAGTTTACCAGGAGGCGTGTTTGCAGAGTGATGGAGAAAGGGGGGCTTGGCCTCCGAAAACCTCTTAGCAATCCCACTGTGTGGGACATACTGTAGGTAACAGGAGGTGTAGTTGGACACCAAGGATGCCCTTGGAGGCCAACTACCCCATCTATTACCTCCAGTAAGTCCCACACAACAGGATGTCTGAGTTCTGATACCAGACCATGCTCCTTTGCCCACCACTCTGCAAACGTTCCTCCTGGTGCGCTCTTGGTTGGGGGATGAAGTTGCCTTCGCTGCTGGGGGTCCTTAGGTGTCAACTAGCGTACCTGTTACCTCCCGTAAGCCCCTGTTGGACTTGGCCTTTTTTCCCCCCCGAAATTTTTCGCTTTTGACCCCCTTGTCTAGGATGTCTCCCCCATGGTAATAAACCTGTATAGGCCATGTGTGGTAGGAGTTGCCCTGTGTTAAAATGTAATGTCATGTAATGGTGTGAGCACTTGTAAATTTCCCCCATTTTAGAAAGGCAACTGGCTAAAATGTTCTGTGTTTAAAAAGGATGCCATGGCCATGGGTTTTGCTACTGGACTGCCATAGGTCAGTGGTCTAGATAATATTACCCAGCCACCCCTAGCTTATGGAGGGAAAGCCTGACACCCAGGGTGCTCAACCCCTCCCCTTGAGCCAGTTTAGGACAGCTTTGCCAACATTCTAGATGGTTCTGGCACTGCCTGGGAGGAGGGTATAAGTAAGGAGGATGTGCCACCAGAGAGTCAGACAGAGCTGGGACAAGAAAGAGAGGGGACCTGCTGCGAGGTGCTACCGCCACATGGGCCTGTGAGCTGGGACCTGCACCCCTAAACCCCCCCCTCTGTTGTCCCCTGGGCCCCTGACAAAGGACGGCTCCTACCCAGGTCGCTGACGCTGTTTGGACCGGGTACCACGCCAGCACTGCGTGAAGAAGCACCCAGGAGGTAAGGAGTGTGCCCCTGAGGAGCTGTTGTGGGACTGTCTGCCCCCCCTCTGGTGGAGTTGTGGCCCCTTTGGAAGCGCGGGGCTGTGAGGTGCCTATGGTGAAGGGCTGTGGACTGCTGACTCTCGTAAACTGCAGTATTGCCCCCTAAGCGCTGTGAGTCCAGAGACTGTTGCTGCCTGTGGAGCTGCCCGGGGAGGGGTGTGGCCCCCGAAGTGCTGTTGGCCCTGAGAACTGTGTGGGCCGAGGGAGGAGCTGTGCTCCGTGAAAAGCGCCCTTTTTCTGAGGAGAAGAGCGCCATATAAATAGTTAATTAAAAGGGAGCCTACCCCTTACTGCCGCCGAGGAGACTGTGGCGCTGCTTGAAGATTGTGCCTAGTTGCCGCCGATCTCACCACCGCAGCCCGGCGTTTGACGGACCCCCCACTGTGGTGGTTATCGTCGCGGCAGCCCCCGGTACCAGGAGAGGGCCGCCGAAGTGAAGAAAGGGCCTGAGGCCGCCGTCACCTGCATCACGTGATGGGGCGCCCGGCCGCGTCATCGGCCCGCCCCCGCCAATGCCGCGCAGGGATTGGTCCCCGCGGCCGTGCCCGGAAAGGCCGCACAGGGATTGGCTGCCGGCCCGGCAGCCAGAGAAGAGGAGCCGACCCGAAGCCCTGGGTCCCCGTGAGGGAGGGGGACCCGGGTGAAGCGCCGGTGCGGGGCCCCCGTGGTCGAGGGGGAGCCCAGATTGTGGCCGTGAGCCAGAGCGGGTGCCCATCCCGCCGGTGAGTGCCCCCGCAGGAGGAGGAGACCCGGGCCCCGTGTGGAAGGGGAGGGGCCCGGGTGAAGCTGAGGAGGCACCGGTGCGGGGCCCCCGGTGCTCTGGAGAGAGCCCCGTTTGTGCCTGAAGCCTCGCGGAGGCTGCCTGTAAGTCCCGGGCCCCCGTGAGGAAGGAGGGGCTCGGCTGTTGTGAGAGAGGAGGGGGCATCGAGGCTCGTGGTCGGTGCCTGCCCGCCCCACGGAAAGGAGCCCTGCGGCCTATCAGAGAGTCCCAGAGGACCCCATTGAGCCAGAGTCGAGAGGTGGTGTAGCGGGGCCCCTGTGGAGTCGAGGGAGCCCCGTGGGGAACAGCGGAGCCCGGACCAGCCTGGAGAACAAGGAGGGAGGGGCCTCGAGGCACATTGTCGGTGCCTGCCCTTCCTCAGTGAAGCCCCGCGCCTGCTGAGGTCCCCGAGAGAAAAGAGTCTAGGAGCAGCCGGGGAGTGGGGCCTGAAGTATACTGAGTGGAGGGTGGAGAGGGCAACGGGACACAGGTTCGGTGTCGGCCCCTCCCCCCGGTTAACTGGCAAGGGCCCGAGTGCCCAGAGCCCGGGTAAAGACTGCCTTCGGCGGTGCTAAGAAGTACGTTGCACTGGGCCAGGATTCTACCTAGGCCCCTTTGGAACTGCTTACAGAGACCCCTGCTTACCCAGAAGGCGAAGGGGGAAAGATAAGATGTCCTAGTGGCCCCCCAAGGAAAAGTTGTACCCCCCGAGAGAGTGTTATTCGCCTGAGGAGACATTTAGGTTTGCCCTAATGAAATGTTTTACTCCTGCTTAAGGTGGTACTAATGACAAGCACATTTTTACTTGTTGCCTGATGTTCCCTGAAATGTTTAGGCCTGACATCCAATCTATATTCTTATGCCCCGAGGAGGGTTTGCCCTAGGTTGAGGTTCATGGGCCTAGAGGCAGGCCCATGTTAAATGCATTTCGCGCCCAGTGTGCTTATGGCCTAGGGTTAATGCCCCTGTTAATGGTAGGCACCCCCATGCGTTATTCGCCTGAGGAGACGTTTGGGTTGCCCTAATGACATGTTTATTCCTGCACAGTGACCAGGTTATAGGAAATGTTTGATTGGTTGTGACCGGTTACGACCGTTACTGATGCCAATGTATATTGATGTTTCACGCCTGTTTGGTGATCCTACGCTGATTCCAGGCTGTTATACAACTAAGGTTGTGGGCCCCTGCGGATGTTATTTACCTGCCTAAGTGACCCTAATGTATGCACTGGTGAGGTGTGCAATGTGTTGGATGCCCAGGGTATTGCTCAGGAATAATGCGCCAGTGTTGATATGCTTATGGTTAAATGCCTAATGTCACAGCGTAATGTGTATGCCTATGGTTCAATTGCATACAAGGTGCCTACTACCCTGATGAGATGGTCATCTCCCTGGCCTAAGGTGATGAGACCGATATCTAATATTGATGTGCCCTTTTACTGCAGGTGTCCTGCCCCTGTGCTGGCCTGACGTGTCATTCCAGGCCCCTGGTTATATCCCATGTTAATGAGCAAGCATTGCTGATTTATTACAGGTGCTCCTGTCTGTTGGGATTTGCTGTGATGCCATGAAGTTTTCCTTTACAGGGGTCGGGTTGGAGTCATACTGCCAAGGATGAGAGCCTGAGTTGGCCCCGCCATAGTGACCCCAGGTTTAATGACAAATGTAATCACCTTCTTTATTTCAGCCATGGACTTACAGACTCAGCCCTTACTTCCCATGTAAATAATCCCCCCTGATACACTTGGCTCTGGTGCCAGTTGGCGCCGTGTTGTGATACCACTGTTGATGCATTTTTTCCTTGCAGGTTGAAGATACTAAACTACTTACTAATTTTCCAACTCAAACTGGTGTCCTGCCTCTTTTGTGGTGTGCATGGTGTGTCGTCTGTGGGTACTGCGTGAGTGCTTCACATGTCCTTCGAAGTTTGGCCTGCCCGCTTGGTTCCGTGCTACCCCCCTGGAGATTTGGTAACCCAATTTCTTACAGCCCCACACAGTGGGATTGCTGAGAGGTGGTCACAGGCCACACACCCTTTCTCCACCACCATGCAAATGTGCCTCCTGGCATGCTCCTGGATGGGGGATGAAGTTCCCTTGCCTCTTGAGGGTCCCTGGGGGCCAACTAGCCCTCCTGTTACCTCCAGTAAGCCCCATACAGTTTGATTTCTGGGAGTGGCTAGAGGGCAAACCCCCTTTTCACACCACTCTGCAAACATGGCTCCTGTCACACTGCTGCTTGGTGGATGAAGTCCACTACAGTCCTGAAATCGTCAGGACACTAAGGGACCTTATCACCCCACCAGCTGTGCACCAAGAGGCACATTTGCAGAGTGGTAAAAAGGGGTCTCACCTCTGACCACCTCTCATCAATCCCACTGAGTGGGGCTTCCTGGAGGTAAGATGTGGGCTAGTTAGCCCCTAAGGACCCTCAGCATCAAAAAAGACTTCATCCCCCACCTGAGAGTATGCTAGGAGGCGCGTTTGCAGAGTAGTGCATTGAAGGGGTGGGGCATCCGGTGAGTTACGAGTTGCTGGCTTCTTCTTTTTTATTTTTTTGGAAGGGGGGCTGTTTAGCCCCCCGTTCCTTGATTTCTTTGGGCCCTGGGGACCCCATCCAATGGGGCCTGCCCCATTTTTTTTATTGACCTCAAAAAGGAGGTAGATGTGTTGGCCCCCCACCTGAGGCTTATTTTGTCCCCAGGGATCCCATCCCCCGGGGCTAGCCCTTTCATTCCGTTTTTTTACCACAAAAGAAGAGGGGGCCTTGGAGCTCCCCTCCCCAGGCAGACTTTGGCCCGAGGAGCCCATTCCCCCGGGCATGGCCACTTTCTACATTCATTTTTAAGGGAAGGGGCCCAGTGGCCCCCCTCCCGGGCCATTTTTGGTCCCAGGGACCCCTTCCCCCGGGGCCAGGCCATTTCTTTTTTGTTATTCTTTTAAGGGACGGAGACCGCGCGGCCCCCTCCACAGGCCGATTTTGGCCCCAGGTACCCCGTCCCGAGGCATGGTCACCTGTTTGGGGACCATGAAGCCCTCGCAATATGGCTGGCTCCCACCTCCTGCGAGAGCCAGCATGGCTATCCTCTCCAGCTCCCTGAGGGTTTTTGTTGAGGATAATGTTCTCATATTTAAAATGTGTTTTATACAACATGCAAGTTGGGACACATACATATATTGACATATTACCTATTTATTTCATAAATAGTATATCAAAAAAATGTTTAACAAGAGCTCACAAAAATATTGGAAAGGCTTCAGACTGAGCGGCTGCCCGTCGCCTTGATTGGTCGACTGACTGCGGTCTTGAAAAATTGTAATTCACACACACAATGACTCGTAGACTCGTGGTGTTACCTTTATTATTCTCCCGACTAACGGAAAGGTTGCAGCCGGTTCCTGTTTGACATATGCCCTCGTGATCACCAACATGGTGGTTTGATGACCCGAAAAACCACCATTCATGTGCTGGGATCTAATTATAGAGAGTCACAAATTTCTACCTACCTCAACAATATGGTTGAGCTACGTTGGATTATGACCCACTACGATTCTGATTTTTAAGAACCAACCGATTAATACATAGGTTGGTTCTTAAGAATCATTATTTGTCATAGTTTGCAGTCAGTATTTTGCAGACAGACATTTGCACATCGGACCCCCAAGAGAGTTCTCGGTAAATATGTCACTTTTGCAACTTTAGATATTGAAATTCAGCTCCTTCTAGATATTTTTCTGATGCTTGCTAGTAGTTGTATTTACTTTTAGTACTAATTATAATATGCCTTCTTTAACGAAGAACACACAAGACCACTCACATCCTTTATTTTCCCCAACTACGTCCAAGTATACAGAAAGTGAGTAGAAATTATTTCTTGACATGGACTTTTCTGTTTCTAGCAATGTGTCAATAAAGGCCCTTTAATTTCCTGTTAGTATAAATGGGTGTGCCCATCGTTCCCGAGACTGGAAAATAGGTCAAAGCAACTTGTTCTCCAAGCCGGCAGGCTTTGAAATGTCTGCTTTATACAGGTTATCAGTCAGTATTACTGGAACTACTTGGCACAGTCACAAGAGCTTCGAGAACAGGAAGAAATCATTTGCTCTCATTACCCTGTAACTGTAAATACTTTTTTACAAGAACCACGCTCTAGCCAAAAATTTAAAAAAGTTAAAAGATTACCTAGGAAGAGTCCAAGGCCAGAAGTAAGCAAAATTGTGAAAAGTGAGCATGACCATCTTCTGGTTTCACCGAGCAAAGGAGGTGGCTAACTGGACTCTACGTAGGGTATTTGGAGTGAAGGAAGATACCACAAATCATAGTTTATGGGAGTTGTGACAGAGCCCTCTGTTGTTATAATAAGGCGCAGTTTATGGATCGCATTAAAGCGCATTGGAGAAAAAGTGTTCCCGTTTCACTTGGAAATCAGGTCAGGACAGAGGTATGGGATACAATGTGCCAGGATATTTCCTATTGTGATATGGCGGAAACGAGTTGCCCTAGAGGAAGCAAGAACTGAATGGCAGATACACAGACCAATAGATGAAGAGGGTTGGCATAACGCCCCTCTGTATATTTATACATACATACATACGTATGTATTCAGGGCCTCATGTATGAAAAGTGACGCATCGCTGCGTGAAAATAGTGATGCGTCACTTTTCACTGCGCCCTCCTTGCGACACTAATGATGCATCATATTTACTGTATGACGCATCATGGCGCAAGGAGTTACAGATACGTTAGTATTTCTGACGTATCTGTATGGTGCAAAAGTGACGCATTGATGGAGTGTGTCACAAAAGTGACGCAACTCCAGCAATGTATCCTTTCAGATGGGGTCTGGGCCTGCATCAGTCTTACGCCTGCTGTGATGCAGGGGTAAAAAATGTATGCATTTGTGTCCTAGAAGTGGCGCAGTGAAATCTTATAGATTTCACTGCGTCACTTCTATGACCCTTTCTTGCGTCAGAACGCCCCCCCTGCATACATTATACCTAGCGAAGGTATAATGTAGCGCAGGGGTTTACAATGTGACGCATCTACCTAGATGCGCCACTTTGTAAATATGGTGCAACAAGGCACATTTTTTACGCTGCTGGTGCGTCACAAAAAGTGACGCACCGGCACCGTAAAAGTGACGCACGGCCTCATAAATGAGGCCCTCAGAATTTTGGGGGGAAAGCAAACAATCTAAAAACCGCTGCGATATGTGTGGGAAAATGCACTCAAAGTTTGTTCATCCCTCATTTTTTTCCCTGCAGAACTATTAGCCTGCGATGTAGAACTTTCCATTAAATATCTCAGGACTGGCCCCAGTGGTTATACTGTTACTAGTTGCCATTTTTACTGTATTATTTATTTATTTGTTTATTGTTTTTGTTTTGTCATTTGATACAATACTGACATGGCCTGTGGGCATCACAGCGCTTAACAATAGGAACAAAAAGAAAACAATCATAGTATTAAGTTGGTTTGTAAATTTGGTGGCAACATCACTGCCACCGGCCGTTTCTGCTTCTCTAGTCAGTGCTTAATTTGGGCCGGTGGTTTCCAGTGATTGGCACGACTCTTAATGCTCAACATTGACACTTATAACAGTTTACCACATGGTGGCGATGTCTGCCTAGTTTAGAAATGAGCACAACAACATTTGTTTATTAATTCAATATGCATTAAAAGGGACTGAATACCTGCCACCCAAGCCATTCTTATAGAGTTGGATGCCTGGAATAGTCTGAATTGACACACTTGTATGCGTGTGGTGGCTAGTAGTTGTAATAGCACTGAAAGGGCAATGGGTGGTGAAAGCGGCAGCAGCTTCCTCACGAGGGCCCTAGAAATGATTATTTTTACAAATTAAGCACTGTAATGAATGTTGTCGTGTATTGGTGTACGACATAGCATGGTAGTATACAGTAAACAGGCTGTTGTGAACAGAATTAATACTGGAAAGGAAACATATGCCAACTGGACAGCAAATACATTTAAAACCCACCTGCAATGCATGCCTAGTGGATGTATGACGTTACAACGCATACTTTTACAACGCCTACCTTTACAACGTAAGTTTTACAACGCATACCATTACAACGCATAATGCTTTTGGGCGCTGGATAGTGAATAGTTTAATTTACTATTCCAACTCCAGTCCCCGTGGATAGTAGGGAAGGTGTTGGATAGTACATTAAACCTATTCCCTATCCTAGAGCGCCCCCCAGCGCTATGCGTTGTAATGGTTTGCGTTGTAAAAGTTTCGTTGTAATGATAGTTCGTTGTAAAAGTTTCGTTGTAAAGGCTGTATACCATGCCTAGTGTATCCATGTTTTTTTATGGGGTCTTATTGCTAGGCATAATAAAATACGTAATTCTGACAGATGGCTCGGTCCCTTCAAATTAAGCTACTCTAACTCTGAGAGTTCGGGCATGCGCATATACTTGTACGGAACAGCGTTACCTGCCAAGGAGCAAAAGATCCCGGTTTCTTGCAGTCCCGGTACTTGCACAGGTTACGGATAGCACTTGCAAGAGCAGTCACTGCCAGATGGGTTCCGTAGACGAAGCCTGGGAGCACACTCGCAACCAGGAAGTCCTCTCGGAGGGACCCTTGTGACACAGGAGCCTCGTACAGCCAGTTTCCCTTGGTGTAATCAGAGATGCAATTGTATAAGTCTTGTTCACTTACGTGTGAACAACCAGCTAGAAGCATTGAATATTGGTCTAAAAGTCTATTATGTTCAAATTCCCTTTTCTCTAGGTTTTCCAAAAACTGGGAAAAGCTGGAAACATTTCCACCTTTGAACATGAACCCGACGACTTTCCCGACTTTGTTGATGTTGGAAATCGATGCCACCTGAAGGGATGCCGACCAGTTATCACTGGCAATCCAGGTCTTTCTTATTTCCATCTCTATTGCCTTTTGGAAGAGCTTTATTACCAGGTATGGTTTTAAGAACACAATGATGACATTTACCTTCACGTGGTCACGGATTACCTTCAGTACACTGTTTATCCTTTTGTCAATGGTCAGGTCGGCCAGGTAGGAGGGCAGGGTTTCTCGGAAAGCGATGCATACGTTGAAGTTCATGGCCTGCCTGCCAAAGTCCTCCACGGCTAGGCGCCCATATTCGTCATCAGTGGTGAGCATTCCAATCCAGTCCCAACCGGACTTCTGGATCAGGCTGGCCATTGCCTTGGTTTGGAAGATGTCGCTGGGAATGCTTCGGAAAAATGACGGGAACCGGAAGATGTCGCTGAGGATATCGGCAGAAGAGGAGTAACTGATCTGTGAACCAAAAACAACCAGGGGACATTAGAAAAACGAGGAATGAAACCGATGGGTGCTCTGTGCACGATGAATTGCATTAAAAATGTATAAAAACTAATGGCAATGATCGACCCCAGACTAAATCAGAAGCAAGAAAATATGTTTAGGATTTGGTTGTTCACTTGTTTTTGTTTACAAAATAATAATAAATGAATTAATTCAATCTATAGCTCACAGGAACCATAGCACGGGTGCTGAAGCCAAGGCAACGTTTTCAAGAGGTGGTGGACAAGGCAAGTATGATAACTAAGTATATGTGGGTATATGTGGGCAGTGTACAAACGTTGCAAAGTGTCTATTATGCATGATAGGGCTAATCAACAATCAACTGAGGGACTGAGCGCAAAAAGCCAGATATGTGACTGCATAGAGCACTGCGTTGAGGTACAGCACCATGACACAGAATACAACGGGCCTTATTCATGAAGTCTTTACGCTACTGTTGTGTCACTTTTCAGGGATGCTGCAGCGGCATTATAAATGTGCCATACTACACCCTATTTACAAAAGTGACGCATCTAGGCAGATGCGTCACTTTGTAAATGCCTGCGCTACGTTATACCTGCGCCAGGTATAATGTATGGAGGGTGGGCATCCCCATATAAAAAAAGGCTCGTATCTCTGAAATTTCACTCTGCCACTTCTACGACTTGACTGTGTCAAATCCTTACGTCTACTACAAGCAGGCGTAAGGAGTGACGCAGGGCCTTTCACATAGGACTGGCCATATGTGTAATGACACTTTGCTGGAGTTACGTCAGGTTAGCGACACACTCTAGCGATGCGTCATTACTGCGCCACCAGATATATTAGGATTCCTGATGCATCTGGTCAATCCTTGCGACATGGAGCGCCGTAGTTGAAATACAGCGCATCCATGATGTCACAAGGAGAGCGCAATGAAACGTGTTGCATCGCTGTTTTTCCTCAGCGATGTAACACTTTTCACAAATGAGGCCCAATAAGTTTAGTCAGGGAAGGGTATAACCAAGAGGTTTAGGGGAACATTCACAAACAATTTCCCTTATTTCAGGTCTTCATTCAGTTCATGAACCTTACTAGTGCGACTCAGGAAAACTGCCCTAGCTTCTGCCTATTCTATGCTTTCCTGCATGTTTCTGTCATACCTTTTACTCAGTTTATAATTTCACATTATTCAAACATCAATGCTGCCTTTGTATCCAAAAGCGGTACAAAAGGGGGTGGTGATGGACGGAGCATCCGAACCAATCAAACACTCACACCCAGTCAAAAGATCTGGGTTGAATCCATCACCGTTCTTTAGCCCACTCTGCCACCCCAGTTCAGACATGGCTATCCAAGGCAAATGCGTTTTTCATAAGAGAGGAACTAAATTAACTTAAAATATTATTTTTCTGTAAAAGCTTAGCACATGGTAATTATGTGCTGAATTATGAGATATGTATCTAGTTATCTGTACCACAGCTCGTTTAAGGTAATCAATCATAGGTTAGTTTCAAACACGATATGACACTGTCCATATGCAGATTCCTTATCACAAAACTACACTCATTTAGGGAGAAAATAATGCCTGCCATTCTGACTATTTTCCCTGCCTGCTTCACATCTGTAACAAAGTTCACTATAGTAATTGGGCTTACATAGTATGTTTTTGAGTGTATAAAATAAACATATAACCAGAGGCAGCCCTCAACAATTTGAACAGGTGCAACAGCAAGGATTGGACCCAATCTGTGCACATAATCTTGTTACATCTAGTTATCAATGGGTTCTGTCTGAGGTAGTCCATGAAGAATAGAGGTGCTCTATAATAAAGATTTACTGCACCATAGATTGTGGTTGTATTGCAAATGTGATCTTAGATTGAGCTATCATTTTTGCAAGCAGCTGATCACTGCTTTTAAAAATTATGTGTTTGGGTTATTTGTGTGTGTGTGGACATATTTAAATAGGGAATATACAGTGTCATTGGACTTTGTGTGCGTCAACAAGCCAAAATGTACCACCCCACTTGTCCTACTCTCCACATCACTCTTTTTGGTAGAATAGTTTGTAGCTTCGTAGAAGCAAGTGATCAAATTTGGCGAGCAAGCTCCCAACAGCCATGCTTTCAAGTGTGTGGCAACTATTTCTGTATTATGTTTGTCCAGGGGAGGTGGCTTGGTTGAACAGATGTTGATCAGCTCCACTTTAAAAACAGAAAATCCGTGGTTGATGACACAGTGTTGAACATAGAACGTCTTTGGGCAGATAGCTAGTCAAGTTCTCCTTCAGATTTCTTTATTATAAGTTGGTGGCATTATGACACTGTAGAATGTATTAATTCGAGATTGCTGGGTAAGGGAGGCTGACTATTGCCTGTTGGGTGAGCAGTTCTGATGTTGGAGTAGTTACTATGGAGCTTTTAGCCTGCACTTTGAGTGATGAGTCTGTGACTTGTTGTTGATCAATGGCAGGCAGGATCCCTGAGAACCAAAGATTCCATGTGAGGTCACAGCTTGGGTGAAAGAGATCTTGTATTGAACCATTGCTGACAAGATGTGTTTTGGGTTCTGTCCCCATCTACAAGGTTGTTATTTGATTTCTTGTGAGTGATTTTATCTATTGTTATTAGTGGTACAGCGTGGATGTTCTTTGTCAGGTAGGAGGTGTCAAGATTGTTTCTTTGGGGCAGCGTCAGACTGAACAGAAAATAGGACTGCACATCAAAATAAAAGTGGATCCCATTTGCGAATCAGATAGCTAAACATGTAGCCCAGGTTGCTTACTGGGGCAGGTTTGAACATGTAAAGCCACGCTGTATAAGCGTTTTGCATAGATACCGGCTTGCTGCAGGAAATGTTTGGTTTAATTATAATATCTGGGACATCAACAGTTTAAACCGGCCCAGCAGACCCTAATACAGGCCCACAAACAGCCATAAAACTGGCCCACACACTGATCTGTCAGACCAGCCCTATGGTACTGCCCGCTACCCTATAGGCCAATCTGACTCTGGTTTGTGGTGAGTCGATCCCAAACTTTGACCAGAGTTTTCATGAACCAACTGGAATTCGAACGCAGTGTTTCATTGGACAGGAAATTCTGGGGTCCTCACTATTTCCGCGCATACAACACATGCACACATTTTCAAAGATAAGCATAAAACATGAGGGCTGGTTTCCTTTACTTTCACCAGGTCTAAAGCACATTTTCCCTAGCTCTTAGAAGAAGATACAATGAAAAGTTGAAACAGCTATTTTTTTAGTGCACATCTGCTGGTAGGCATCCTGCCGCTGTATCAGGGGGCAGCATTCTACCCTCGCATCTCGATAAGAGGATAGAAGTAGTGCCCTTTCTAGCTTGCACAGTGCTGGACAGTCAGGCCCCTCCCTTTTCTGCCTCAACATTTACAGTACATATACTTCAAGGGGAGTGTTTTGTGTAACTGTCCACAAGTAATAACATATTCGTGTTATTGTTCTGTCTGGTGTTTGCTGTGGCCCTTTAGGCTATTAGACATCACTTCCAGTAAGTTTTATGTGGCGGAGACACCTGATGACATAGAGAGAAAGAGAGAAGGAGTAAAGGTTTGTGGCAACAGCCACACTTCAATAGTTATCACAATAAACAGGTGCTGGTTTTGTTTTTTCAGCGTGAAGAAAGTAATTCTTTTCTCGACACGTCATTCTGCTTTAACCTGAGAAGGCAAAATAATTATTTTGAGTACATAAGTGCAATCTGGGTCAGTTACACGTATTTTTTGCAGTGTCTAGGGAAGTTAATGTGTAGAACAGACATATATGGAGAGCTAATTGCATGCTGAGTGCCCAGTTTGCAACATACATATAGAATAGAATATTCTGATGTGGAGACCAACATTGAAGATAAAGGAGCAGCAGCGGCTTATGTGGCCTTGTAAGAGTCCACTGCTCTCAACATTACGATGAACTAATACACAGTCTCTGCCTCTCGCTTTCCCCTGCCTCTCCAGGATATGTGGATTAGGCAGGGGAAAGCAAAATGCTGTGCAGCTTCTGATATTCAGAGAATGATTATCTTATGCAAAAAAGGGGGACCTCCTCTAAAGAAAATGATTTGACGTCAGGGAGAAGAGGGGAAAACCAAAACACACAATAGAGAACTCCCTCAAGACCTATATGTCTTTCATAAATGTAGAACTAAATTCAGCATGGGCTTTAAAACAATATAATAACATCAACAAACTGATAAGATAAGATGGATTTTGTCATAAATGTTTATTTAACTTCTTTTTTATCATTGAAGATATATGTATCAAAAATGTCTATACTATTTTTTCTTTTTTTTTATAAAGCTCTTTTTATATAAATATACATACAAATAAAAAAATCCTGCATAAAATTCAAGAGTAAATGCAATACACTGTTTAAACAAATAACCCCTGAGTGAGAAACCATACAGGAGAAAAATGTTCATACATGCTCAAACAGAAGCATCCACACTTGTACGGACTCATACAACATTCACAAACACATATATATCTTGAAAAAAGGGAGACAATAGATTGCAAAATCTCCACGACCATGGGATAGATGTGTTCATCAGGATCTGAACAATATAGGTTGACGCGCATTTCAATGGCACATAAAGGGTAATGCGGCCACCTTCCTCAGAACCTTGACAGATACCAAAGACTCACAATAGCACCAAGGGGAACAAGCTGTATTGATGCAAGTATTATATCAATAAAGATGGCCACTACACTGCTGTTATGGTGTGCAGCAGCGTCTTTTACTGCTGATGCATGTTCTAGAACCCTCACATATGTTGTCCGGTAGGCTAAATATCACGTTTCAGATAGGTCACAACGGCACTCAGTTTTCTAATTAAGTGGGGTGGGACGCCTATTCAGATATATTAATTTCATGGAGTTGTGCTGAACCGGACGACTCTTCAAATGTTGGATAAAAGAGTGTTGCTCCTAAGGGCAAATGTCGGGATGACTCTATGATGAAAAGACTAATCAATCTGATGTGGGGTTTACACGTGGACCATCGATATACCCAGCTGGGTAGATGAAGAATGATCATCTACCAAAGATGTTCAAGGATGACACTGACCCCTCCTTGCTCTTTTTATTGTGTGTTCAGTTTTATATTTCCGTAGCTGTAGACAGTGTTTTTACATTCTAGGATGGGGGATTCTTCTGAGAAGGTAAGAGTTCCACCAATCTCCAGGAATTGTACTTATAAGTGCCTTGCGAACTGTACTTTGAAGTGTGTTTAGTCAGTGCTTAATTTGAGTAGGAGCTTTCAGGTGCTCAGCACCTGCACTTCTTTCACAGGGCCAGGGCTACAATTTCTGACCCTGCAGGTGGTGGTCTCAATATTAATTGTTCAAATTCAAAATAAAAAGAATAACATACATTGCATGGTTTTTGGCTGGTAAATGTTCATAGACAGGCCAGCATACGCCTGTCCAGGCAGGCATGATTGTGTATCACCAAGTTAGTGATGATGTCATCTTGCCGATCACAAATCCAAGAAGTCATCAAAAAACTATGTCTTGAATTCTATTCCCAGAGTCTGCTGCACCATGCCACTGCCTGAGCCTAAGCCTCCCATTGGATAATTGTAGCTGGGGGCTGGCTCAGGACGGAGTTGAGGCAAGGAAGCTGCGAGAGTGCATTTGGAACTTGGGAGTGAGGGTTCTTGAGCAAGAATACACAAAAGTAAGTGTGGACTTTCCACTTGCTGTGTAGCCTGATTAGCATATCCTGTGCCCTGCATTGCTGCTATCCTCAATGTGATCGATGCGGCTGTGGCCCAACACAACTTTTGTGCGCCATGGCGTCACATGTAGAGTCTGTGCGCTGCACCGCAGCATGGTAATTGCTGAGCGTGCGTGAGTCCAGTAGGCACCACAGCCATACTTACCTACATTGACAGCATTACGGCTGGGGAAAATGCCTGTGCCGTAGCAGGGAGGGTCACAGCAAGCTGAGCAGTGGATGCCAATGCCATCGCCATCCCTGGACCTACTAATTACAGGCAGCACTAGTATTGACATCACCTGCTGTGCTCGAGAAGCTACCTGTTCTGCAAAGAACCCAGTTATACTGCACTGATTAATATTTGCAAACAAATAATTTTCATTTGGTGTACATTTTGTTATTGCACTCGGTGTATGTAAGAAAGTAAAACACATGATATCTTCCTCTTCTTTAGGAAAGACAACAGGAAAACGCAGAGTTCAAATTAGCTGGGACATGTACAGGCTGACGACAGGGGTCACAGGAAGCAGCAGTGTTATAGATGAGAGAGAGAGCCGGAGTAAAGAGGGGAAAGAAACAACAGGAGAGGAGAGAGATAAGACGGAGCTAAGTAGAAGTAAAGGAGAGCAAATCAGATACAAAGAGAAAGCAGCCATGATGTGAAAAAGAGAGCATTATGAAGAGAAAAGATAGAATGAAAGGATTTAGAGGACAGGACAGAAGAAAAAAAGCAGAAAAATGATAAAACGGAGACACAGCTAATCACTGCTAGAAGAGTGATCGGAAAGAGCCAAGATCGAGGGGAGAGAGAGCAGAGCATGGATAAAAATGAAGAGGAAAAAGGGCAGGGGTAGGATGAATAGAGGGCGAATCAGAAATGCGGGGAATAAGGTAACACACCAGGTGTGACAAAGATGATAGAAAACAATTAGAGAGGTGAGAAGTTAGACTCTTAGAGCAAGGACGTGGGGGATAGACAACAAATCAAGGTTAGAAGATAGAGACTGAGGCAGTGAGAGTGTTGAAAGTGGGGCTCACCAAAGGAAGAAGTGAACTGTGGCCTCCTTGGCAACATTTTCAGCACCTGTACTTCTTTTTTTTTTACAAATTAAGCACTGCGTTTAGTAGTACTATAGTAGTATTACTCATGTACTACAAAATGCAATCCACAAACCTATGTGTGGAGATCCCTGCCTCCACCACTCCTATCTTTCCTGTTCAGCGATTTCCATCAAATGTGCGGAGATCTCTGCACACTTAAGTATACATTTTGGAAGTAAATTTGGGAGGGACCAGTGGAGTAGTTAAACGTGGGGAATATTATTACTTGTGTTTGTACTACGCAGGGATAAGGAGGGCTTTAGGGAGGGGCACACAGATATCAATACCTACCCATAAAAGAGTAAGTCCCTTGCTAATCACAACTTACACTTCTACAGCTAGTGCAGCCAAAAAGGGTTCCAAAACAGTCATAAATGTACTCAAACTCAGCTTTGCAGTAAGTCTAGCACCACATATGGTCACTCACAGGTACTGCAACTCACTACCACAGAAAATAATGGAGCCAAGGACTTTACATAGCACCCCTTGGTCAATAATATGAAATACATTCAATTATGTGGACTTCTGAATTAAATATATATAAAATCATTGTTAGTGTGAAAATGTTAAATTATATTAAAAATGAAATATATTATATTTTTAAAAATGAACGAACATTGGGCTATTGTTAAAACATTAATTAAACTGTTTAACATTTAATAAAAATATAACATTATTTTACACTAACACAAAAACATACAATATTCACTTACTTAAATTGAAAAGATATTAACTAAATATCAATATAGGCGTGAGAGTGTTTTTTTAAATATTTGACTAAAAACAATATTTATGAATTAAATTAACATATTTTCAATATTTGGTTAATTAAAAAAAATGTATTTGATGAGTTAATGTGCTGTTACATTATATTAGTTATGGGTTACTAATATTTAAAATTATTTTACCTTCCTTTTTTACATAACAAATTAAAATTTGGTTTAGAAATGATAAAAGTTATTAATATTCCCTACACTTTTGTCTAGTGAGAACTCTGCCTCGGAGGAAGAGATCTCCACATCAGTGGCAGCCGGCATTGGCTCATGGGTGACGAGCGGGCAACGGGGGAGAAGAGTGCGTGGGGGGATTGTGGTCAATGGAGAAAAAAAATAATAACCACTTGCCTTACAGCTGGGTCCCGCGTCTCTGCTCTGCTCATCTTGACTCGAGAAACAGGAAGCACAGCCAGCCTCCCCTGACCAGTCACAATGCTACAATAAAGCATTGTGATTGGTCTGAGTGTCCTGGTTCGACGCTCAGCCAGGGAATGTGGGCCTGGGCATGTTCTCCATGCAGGCTGTAATATAGCCTGCAGGGAGAACGGGGAAAGTGTGCATGACTGGTTTGGGCAGCCCGAGAGGGCCAGCCAAACAGTTGTGGGCACTTAGGAGTGGTCAAACCACTCTTCCCCTGCTCTGAGAGCACTGCAGCACAGAAACATGAAATGATAATAACTTAAAGTTATTATAATTTTATGTTTCCCATACGTTGAACGGCTTAAAAGCAGTGGGGTGATGCTCCTCCGCAATAGCGTAGGAGCAGCCACTGCTCTACATACTAGTCAAAGGTTACTGGTAGTAAATTCACACTTGTAAATTCAGTCATAGATGTCTTCACCTCCTGAACTGCAGAGGAGGGAGACATGTAAGTATGCATTTAGGTATAAATCTACCCTCAGAAATGGTTAATAGCAAACAAGTGTAGATTCACCCTTGAGTATAAGAGTAAATTTACACAAAAGTAGATCTCCACTTGTCATTACCACTTATTATAGGTGAGGTAATGACAAATCTTTCCCATCAGAACAGAACCAAATGACTCACAGAAAAATCACACTCCAGGCCAAATCGATAAGCAGGCAGAATGAATACCCAATTCATAACCAAACTGATTTAGGAATCTGGTAACTTTAGGAACAGTGGCCCGGCAAACTAAGATTGAATCAAACACGGTAACAGCAATGCATGGGAATAAGGGACATGTGATATGTTAGGCTATATGTTTGTTTGCTTTGTAAAACAACTACATAAAGATCTGCCATCAGTAGTCTACTTTGACATCAAAACTTCACCTACTCACGGGAACTGACTTGCATCACCTGTGGTGCAAACTACTTCAGCATAATCATGGAAAACAGGAAATCAGCACCACATACCCCACCTGTCTGGCCATGCAAATGCCATTCAGCATTTAGAGAGCACAGCAAACAACCTCTACAACATGAAGTCTGACTAGCCTTCAAAACTATGAGCTAGACAATAGGGCTCACATTAGTTGGATGGATGGATGGGTTTTTATATAGCGCAATATCACCGCCAGGTCTCAAAGCGCTTTGCATTGGGAACCCGTCCTGGTTTTTCCCTGTGAGATAGCCCCTACTGGGTATCCCCAAGGTGAAAGCCAGGCATCCCGCCGCGGGGAGCCGTAGTGGAGATTAAGCAAGCTATTGCCCAGAGTTGCAGAGTGTGAACCTGTGATTCGAGTAGGCACCGAAGCGAGAATTACCGAGTCCGTGGACATTTTGGGCTCAAGACCCTGCCGCGTCGGGAATTGAACCCTGGTCCCGGGTCTGATCTCAGCGTCCGCGTCTGCCTCCTCTAACCAGTGAGCCACACTTCTCCAGGGCCGATGTCCTCCCTCCTCCAACTAGGAAACACTCTACAAAGACAACTTTAGAATGCCTCGTCTTCACACAGATTGCTTGGCAGGCCCTCTAGGCCACACTTACTTAGAGCGCTGTTCCTATGGAAACCCTACATCCAACACAACACTACACAGGCTATGCCAAGGTTCGTCCACTCAACCCTCACAGACGATTCTGAGTTAACAAATCCACATCCACAGACATATACATCTGCTTGTAGGTGTGTCCTTTACCTCAAGCAGCAGACCTTAGTCCCTGTCGGCTGTCAACCTGACATAGTTCACCGGATGGGAATTCACCGCTTGCTGCAACTATGAGCGCAAGGCGGTGCTTTTCCATTGACACAGACTGCTAACTGCACTTGCCAACCTTTCTGAGCTTCAAAGTGTGTGCCCTTAATGCACTTTTATGAGTTATTGCTCCCCACTCACCTATAGATCTGTTTTTTAAGAACTGTGATCTGATGAATATTTTTGATTGACCATAAACACATAATTAAGCCACACATATTGTTAAGCTTTCACAGTTGAAAAAACGGTGCACCCATCACCTCCATTTTAATATCTAACATACAAATGTATGATGTTACGTCTATATTCACAACGCATGCCTTACAATGGAGTTTTTACATCATAACATCCTTTACAATGCACTCCATTACATCGCATGACACTACATTGCATTTTTAGAAACTACTTTTACATCACATTCCATTACATCGCATTATACCTTTACAACGCATACCATTAAAACGCATACCATAACACTGCATGTAAGGTAAGGTTTGGATAGTATAGGGGTAAAAATTACTATTCTAACTCCAGGGGGTGCAACAGTAGGGTAAGTGTTGGACAGTGTAGGGGTAAAAATTACTATTTTAACTCCAGGGGGTGCAACAGTGGAGTACGTTTTGGATAGTGTAGGGGTATTATGGGTTGTAATGGTAAGTGTTGTAATGGTATGCGTTGTAATGCCTTTGTTGTAATGACATGCAAAGTAGTGTCATGTGTTGTAATGCCTGTGTTGTTGTTTGACATGCATTGTAAATGATGTTGCGATGTAATGACTGCATTGTAAGTGTAGTGCGGTGTAATGGTTGCGTTGTAAAGGATGTTTACTCTAACATACATGTCACTTTAGATTTTATTTCAGTGCTTTTATACTGTCACAACACCCTTTCTTGTTCTATCAGAGTTGGAGTGATTTGCATATTGTAAACTTGTAGGTGTATGCACAAATATACACATCTACTTGTGATCCCTCTACACACCATCAAAAAACAGTTTTTTCACGTCTTTGTTTGAAAAAGTATGAATAAGTGAAAGTGAGGGCAAGGGAGTGAGCAAAGAAGTGTGAGTGAGTTATGATGAGTGAGTGAAGGTGAAATTGTGAGAGTGAGCGTGAGTGAGTCAAGGGTGCCTCTATTAATGAGGCAGCAGGTGCAGTTACATTAGGGCCCTGAGCCCTGGTGCACACCATTAAAGCAGAACACACATACCCCGGGAGTTCAAATTAAAGACCCTGTACCCTTGTAGTTGTGAGTGAGAGTCAGTGATTGTAAAAGTGGGAGTTTGTTGAAGTGAGAAACAGTGAGTGGGGATGTATGGGTAAATGTATGTGGCATGCATCCAAGGCAAATTTTTAAAACAATGAGGTGATCCTGTTGCAAATATTACCCCCCCCCCCCCCCATACTTTAAGGGATCACCAGCACCACTGGATGAACGAACAACTTTATGAATGTAGTGATAAATAAATTGTGAATGAAAAAGTTCATAGATAAATGTATGGGTAAATACGATTCTCAGTAAGTGAGTAGAATGGTAAAGAAAAATGTGTAAGTGGCTGCTGCCACTCACTTACTCTCATATTTACTAATCCATCCAGGCAACAAGTAACCCACCTCTCCTCCATTCATGCACTCAATCTGGTCAAATTGTTTCCCTGTTAACAATACCCGTTTTGTCTGTGCTCCTAAGTGTCATACTATCTGTGCGAGCCCTAGTGCTTCTATCTGTTGGTCTCCATTGCTCGGTATGCTTCTCTCTGGACATCACCCTCCACTTTTCTTTCTTCTCACCCTTCCCTGTAATAGCAAAAGAACTTTAAATAACTCCAATGCACACACTAAAACACCAGTGAACACCACAGAAAAGTAAATGGTGCCCTTTTTATTTACTCTATCTCAGCCATGATGTTTGCAACTCAGGAACAACTACCAGTCAGAAGCCCTAACTGATATTTTTACATCCCTTTGCAAATCCATTTGCTTTAATACCCATTTTCATAAGCTTTGTTTATTAGCGAAAATCAAGGGTTTCTCATGGTTTTATGAATTCTATGTCCATATTTCTGATTGATTGTACCCTGTATTTTCTACCTCTGAATAGAATCGATACCTGTATGTTTCTGCCTAATCCTCTTGTGCTTCTGCTTCCGTGAACTTTACCTTTATTGCTGCTACTGTCACACTGGTGACATGCACAACCTGGCTTTAGTACATCTGCTAGTGTTTATCTTTGATTACAGTTGTATTAAAAATATAGACAAAGTGACCTCAACTGTACATAACCAGGCACATCTGCCAGCCACCAATCAACAAATAAACTTAGTGCATAGGAAATATGTTCACATTTCTTCGTATTTGCTTGTCATGTTTTTGTGCTGTGACACCCAGCAGGCTGACCCCACTTGCCTTTGAGCTCATTGTGCATTTAACTGCATAAAAACAAAATGCATACACAATTTCATAACTTCTCTGGAGTAGCTCAGATTCATACAAATATTTTTATGATATCTATCTATCTATCTATCTATCTATCTATCTATCTATCTATCTATCTATCTATCTATCTATCTATCTATCTATCTATCTATCTATCTATCTATCTATCTGTCACTATTTGTTCTTCAGGACCAGTAACTTAACTCTGACACCAGCCAAGCAGAAGTTGATCTTTTTCCTTGGCTCCAATTTAAAACATCCGTTTGTTCTATCTGGCTGAAAGAGAAATAGCTAGATAGATAGATAGATAGATAGATAGATAGGTAGATAGATAGATAGATAGATAGATAGATAGATAGATAGATAGATAGATAGATAGATAGATAGATAGATAGATAGATACGAGGGAGAGAGAAGGAGACTCCTTACTATAAGTGATGGTCAATCCATGATGGCACTGAAATTCAGTATGGTATGGGAATACGGGTTCGTGAAGCACATTCTCTCAAAGTGCGTTTTCTCTACAGTGTTGAAAAAGGAGGCCTACTTAGGAAAGAGCCATAACGGGTGCCCAAAATACTTGCAAAGTTCCCAATCAGGATAGTGAATTTCAAACTCAAGATGCCAGCTGCACCCACAATCCTTGTAGGGCTTTTTTGAAGGAAGAACTAATAATGGTTGTCTCCCGCAGTAACAACTGGCCAAAAAAGAGACTTAAGAATAGTAAATGCCTCAACATAGGAACTGACTGAGGTAAACCATGCAGAGTATGCAATTACTTTATATTCTGCTCTTGCCACCTGAAAAGGCCTCCTCCTGCTCAGAGATGTTTCTTAGCGGCAAATGCCCACCAATAAAACCTCTGGCTTAGCTTGCCTCATCCTTGCAATGTCATTGCCAAAGTTAGTCTTTGGGAAAACTGCTGCAGGAGGCATCTGAGCTGCCAGAAAAAAAATCAGTGTAACTATATTGCCACACTACCAGCGCCACTTGGAGGTGGGCCACTCAGAGCTGGCCCTGCATCCTTATCCCGATTCGTTTTAAAAAAAGCCACACCCTGTTTAACATTTACCTCACGCCCCTGACTATACCGGCAGTCACTGGGTGCTAAAGTAATTTGTTATGCTGATGTTACGCTGCTTCTCTTATCTTGTGGCAAGGGAAGGGAATTGGACGGGGATCTTATCTATAATTGTCTTGCCAGGGTGTTTCAGTGACTGGCCAAGTGCTCATGTGGTGGGACATAACACAAAACGTAGTGGCAAATTACTATACATTATGAAAACCCGCAATCAAAGCACAAAATTGCATTGCTCTTCTTGAGCACAATTGCAAACATTAGGAAATCTAGCCCTAAATTTCTCTGTACTATTGCACCTCTCTTTAAAAGGCGGGTCTGCCATTGCACCTAGACCTGACCTTGATTTTTTTTTAAAAACTCTTTATTCATGACTGTATCAATTATCTTATGTTACAGTTATACATGTTATCATCGAACAGTCTTTTCTCTTATCCCTCTTATAACTTTCGGCTATTTAACAAGTGATTCTTCTCAGTTTTACAGTAAATTCAATAATTAACCATCTTTCAGTGCTTCAGTGGTCACGTTGCGTTAGCATTACAGTGTCGCCTCAGAACTGGACCCCGTCCCACCCAACTCCCATCCCTCCCCTTACGTCTCCTGGCTCCTCCAGTGGTTAGGTACTGTGTTCGTCGGCATATAAACTCCATCCTATCCAGAAAAGTGCATTCGCATGGTGCTGGCTAACCTGTGCACTTGGCAGACCCATTCCTGCTCTGTATTCCTCTGCTCTCCACCCTGTAGGTCCGACTATGGGATATTTGCCTGCGAGGGCACCAGGTCTACCTCCTCTATCTCCAGCAGCATCCGCTCCCATTCCTGCGCAATTGGATGTTTCCGGAGCCCTCGCTCCTCCTCTCTACGCAGGATTACACCCTCTGCCTTGCCCCACTTCAGCAAATCAGACCGCCACACCTCTACACCCGGGGGCCTGGCTGATTTCCACCTCATAGTTATGACCCTAATTGTCAATAATGATACAAGGTCTATGAAATTCAGCGGGCCTTTTTGGGTCTTGGGTCTCTTTCTGTGTCCTATCAGACAAGGCAGTGCCCCCTCCGGTATCTGCAGGGTCGTGACAGTGTTTGGTGTATGGCAGACTTTCCCCAGTAGCTGCGCAGTCATGGGCATGACCACAGCATATGGAGGAGACCGGCCTCATCCATCTGACATCGGGGACAATTATGGGAGGAAGCAGGGAACATCCTATGGAGCCTCTGTGGGGTGAGATATGCTCTATGCAACACCATAGCCTGTATAAATTTAAACTTGACGTTTCTAGACACCCTTCTGTGGTGTTCTAGGACTATCTTCCAAGCCCCGTCTGTCATAGCCTCTCCTGTGTCTAGAGTCCAGGTGTCTCTGAGGGTAGTAAGAGGCAGGGCGGCGTGTTCTCTAATGCCCGTGTAGAGCCATCGTAATAAGTGGCCCATGGTCCCCATATAATGAAGGAGATGCACTAGTTCATATTTCTTTGGTTTGCTGCGCTGTGGGGCCCATGTGTATCTCACATAGTGTGTCACTGTAGCATGTAGGAAGTACAATCGCAGTGGGGCCCCCATTGACTGCACAAAGGAGGCGTGATCCAGTAGTGTGTCATCCCCAAACAGGTCGCCCACTCTGTTAACCCCTGCCTCAGTCCAGGGTTGTAATCTGCGTTGTGTCAGATGTACTGCGGTGTTGGGAGACCTAACAGGGGGATGTTGTCTGCATAAGGTACGGTCCCTGCCGTGTACGCCAGCGCCTTACGCCAGCACAACAGAGCAGTGTGTAGGAGGGGGTGGCAGTCTCGAGGGATCTTGGCTCCGGGCAACAGAAGGGAGTGTAGCTCTCCCCGTGCTAATCGTTCTCGTGTGATGTCAATTTCATATAAATTCTAGACCTGACCTTGATAACAGTTAAAAAAAATGTATGGAAATAATAAAATGGCCTGTGTGTAAGCTCCAAGTACCCTGGCTCCATAAAAATTCCAGGCCATGAACACAAGAGAAGAAATTCTACAACACAAGGGAGGTTCACAAGGCAAGGCTTGGGTGGGGACACTGTCAATATATTCATCATACTAGCTTTCTCGAAACGTGAGATAATACCAAAATTACTGAACTGGATTTTGCTTCAAATCGCCCAAAACAGTCCAGTTGTAAACCTTTAGAACAGTTATCCTTTAGACATTAACAAGTGCCGTGCATAACAATAAATAGATAAACATTGACCGTAAATGTGCTACAAAGAACACTTACCTGAGGCATCAGCTGTAAAGTCAGCAGCCTGGACACTGCAATGGACTCCTCTGAATTGCTTGCTCCTATTACGGCTTTCACTCTCGGGGTGTAATCTGTGTAATTGCGCTTGGACTCTACATTGGCACCTGAACTGTTGACGTTGGCCAGGAACCTCATGGTAGCTACCAGAGCTGTAGAAACATCTGCACAAGTATCATAAATTTCGTATCCCAATTTTATTCCATTTAGAAACGTTGAATTGTTGATCGCCTCAATGGCATGTATCATAGCCAGAGTTTGGAGAAATCCTTCTAAATCAAATCTGTTGAGAAATAGGTAATATTTTCAGTTTTTAGAAATGCAGAATTTTCACATTAAATGTATTTCATTTAAACAAGGTCCCTCTAAGATTCCACCAGATAAAAATCTGCAGCTTAGTTTTGAAACTCCTGACACATTCCCTTTCCGCATGTTTCAGGGAAAGCACCACTTTACCCAGATGGTCTAGGCCAAAAACTGAAGGCTCTTAGTACTTTTGCTGAAAAAAGACTATCCTGCAACAACATATCCTGCTGTCTAAGATAGCATTGTTCCAAACGTACAGTCAATGTGAAACACAAAAGCTCCTACTCATCACAAGCACACCCATTCTTCTCTCTTCCTTTGAGCAACCTTTGTACCTTCCCTTTGTCAAATTAATTTTGATCTGTTTCAAGTATATGAAATTAAATATACTGAACGTAAACTCCTCTTTGGCATTTTTGTGTTTTACATTGACTGTACGTTTGGAACAATGCTATCTTGGACAGCAGGGTATGTTGTTGCATTTATTTTTGGTATTTTCTTACCAGTGTTTGACTTATTTAAGCTACACACACATGATAAAATATAATTTATTCTTCTCTAAAGCAGTCACATAGCACTTGTTTCATTACTGCATTGTACCCAGGTCTTGTGACGTTTATTGGGTTACCCCATTAATTTTTAAAGGGAAGTACAGGTAGCAAGATGTACAATAAACAACTAAGAGTTAGAAATGGTTGTATCTGCACCCTTTCAAATAGGGAGTATTGTATTGTTATGTCTCTGCTGAAGGCGCTCGTTGTTTGATGCTGGAGATTGGTGTGGTGGTCACATACTGCGCAGCATCACAACATCGGCAGGGATTTAGCCCTAGAGGCTTTGATGCAGCTGGTCAACTGCACAGATGCCATATCATGTTCATGTTAATAGCCAGTGGTGAGGTATGTGGATCTGTCTTTAAATATTATAGTCATAGGCTAAATGAGGGGGGTCACACGGATGATAAGTCTGTTATGGATGCCTACTTTCCACTGTGCATGCGGGGTATAGGTGGGCAGTGCATTTCAAAATGAGTAGTGACAATGCAAGGGGAGCTGCTCATAGTATATGTGTTTCTTCAATGAAAACGGGGTCCTTGAGGGATCTTGATGGACTTAAATAATCCTTAGCCTCAGTGGCTTTATCAGCTAGCGTGATTAAAAGACTTTTTTAATCTAATATTGGGAAGAATATGTTACCATTCATGATGTCCTTTCCATGATCTGGAAAAAAGGACACATTCTCTTATCAAGTGGCAGGGTGCAAGTAGGAGGTGAGCCCAACTAACTGGGACCCATTTGTTAATGGATTGTATGGTGATAAAAAGCTCCATTTTGATATAATTACGTTTTAAACATTTTTTTGCAGCCTTCCAGGGTTGGACTACTGTTAAATCATTCGCTGCATCAGAGTTTTAAACAGAATATGGTTGAGGAGGAGAATAGTTAGAATAACAAGTGGGAATTAACACCCTAGATATAAAACTGGGAACCCATGTTGTAGAAAATGTGGGCCACGTGTAACAGGCTGTTCTGTTTCCAGTGGTTACTTTTGTGTGTATTTCAGAGGTGTTTTTTGTCATTGTTTTCCAAACTTTTTTTTTTTAATTGTTTTTATTGAAGAAAAACAGTTGAAATGTAGACGGTAATCATAGAAGTAAATGAGTTTGGTTTACATAATTTAGGCAATAAAACAAGGCACATAGTATCAGGTTCATTCGATCATCGAGGCGTAAGCAGGTCCACTGGTCTCAAAATATTCAATATATATTACATGTCTCATTGAAACAAACCAGTTTGTTCACACATCGCACCACTATTCTTCCATATCTTCATCCTCCGAACTATCTATATCATCATCCGATAGTAAATTGCATAGTTACCCCCTGTAGGTGTTCCATTGTGCCCAAACTTTGTTCCATTTACGCGGGCTTCCCCATGTTTTGTAAATCGTGCGTTCCGTCACCATTATTAAGTCCATATTTCTACACCACATCGCCAACGTGAGGGGGTCTGCTGCTCCCCATTTCTGCGCTATGTCCCTCTTTGCCACCACTAGACCAAGCGTAGCCCATGTTTGTCCCTGTCGAGTGAGGTCAGTGGGGTACCACACATTCAGAATACACTTTCTAGGTTCAGGTAAGAGGGAGACATTCAGCGCTTGTGACATAGTGCGTAGGATCTGCCGCCAGTATTCGATTATTACCGGACAGTCCCACAGTGTGTGAAAAAGTGTGCCCTCCTCTCCGCACCCTCTGAGGCAGAAGGGATGCGTCGCTCGTTGCATCCTGTGCAGTGTGGCTCTGGTGTAGTATACTCGATGTATTATTTTGAGTTGCACCAGCCGGAATTTAGATGAGATGCCCACCTCCCTAGGGGATGCCAAAGCCATCAGCCTGTCCGTGTCATCCATATCTCCCACCTCCTCCACCCATTTATCCCGGAGTTTAAGTGTGGGGTCTGGCAAATTATTAATCAACTTCTTGTATGTGAGGGACGTAGCTCGTTGTAGCATGACATCTGTGAGCAGGCGGTCCTCCAGTGGTGAGGCCTCTGGGACGTCTGTGTCAGCTGGGAGTGCAGTCAGCAATGCATGCCTAATCTGTACGTAACGATAAATTTCATTCTGGCACAAAGCATATTGTTGTTGGAGTTGTGTAAAGGGGATCACTGTTCCCTTATCCCACATGTCACCCACCGTGGAGATCCCAATATTTTCTTATTGTGTAAAGCCCTTGCTTGTTCTCAGTTGTCCCAGTGCCTTGGTGTCCCATAGAGGGGTAAGTTTGGTGATAGTGTTTTTCCACCCCAGTTTTGCCTGTGCCGTATACCACAAGGCAACTGTCTGTTTTGTGGGTCCTACCAATTTTGCGGACAGACTTTTATTATATAGCACCGCCAGTATGTTGTTCGTACCTAATTGCCCCCTATCAGCTCTGTAGGCTGGATCGTCCTGGGGCACATGCAGCCAGCTGTTGATGGTCTTGAGTTGCCTCGCCCAGTAGTATAATTGTAGGTTCGGCAATGCACTTCCACCATCATACCAGCTCTTATTTAATTTAATTTGGGCTATGCGTGCCGGTAGATTGCCCCACATGAGGGCCGAAACCTGAGCCGCGACTTGCTTAAAGTATCATGGCGGTATCGAGTACGGTGCGTTATCTAGAGCATAGAGGAACCGCGGTAGGGCCATCATTTTGTATAGCGCTGCTCTTCCCAACAGAGTTAGGGGCAATGACGCCCAATGTTTAACATCTCATTTCAATCGCTCCAAAGGGGGTGTCAGGTTTTTATCAAAGAAGTCTGTCGCATTAACAGTAATGTGTATACCTAAATATTTAAAGGAATCTCTAGTTACCACAATCGGGCAATCGGCAGGGAGTGACGGATTCGGACCTTTCAGGACGTATAGAACTGATTTGGACCAATTTATCGTGTATCCAGATACTGTTCTGTGTGTATTACATAGGTTCAGGAGTTCAGGAATGCTACAGTCAGGGTCTGTAAGGTACAGCAGCATGTCGTCAGCGTAGAGGGAGACGCGGTCTTCCCATCCCGCTGCCCAGCTAATGCCTTTCAACAACAATGGCGTCTTCCTAATTAAGGTCGCCAATGGCTCTAGTGCCAATGCGAACAATAACGGGGATAGCGGACAGCCCTGGCATGTCCCTCTTGTTAATTGTATTGTATGGGATATATGGACGTTGGCTGTTATCTGAGCCACTGGTTCACTATATAGGAGTCGTATCCAGGCCTGAAATTTAGGGCCAAAGCCCATATGTGATAGGACTGCAAAAAGGTAGCTCCATTCCACTAAATCGAACGCCATTTTCGCGTCTAAAGACATTATTATTGCTGGTTCGGAAAGCAATGAAGCCTGCGCCAGTACTCCGTGAACCCGTCTGCGGTTAAGGGCAGTGTTCCCGTGTGGCATGAAGCCCGACTGGTCTGGGTGGATTAGTCGGGGGAGGTGGGGCATCAGTCTATTCGCTAGTACTTTAGCCAAAATTTTTGCTTCCGCGTTCAAAAGTGATATTGGGCGGTAGGAGGTGAAATCTGATGTGGGTTTGCCCGGTTTGGGAATTGCCACAATCATCGCCGTACGTTGGTCCAGTGGGAGCATTGCTGATCGCAGGTTATCATTATAAACATCGCCAGTATGGCATGCTTAGCGTTTCAGACATGAGTTTGTACCATTCTATAGGGATCCTGTTGGGGCCCAGCGCTTTTCCAGATTGTATTGCCCCTGTGGCTGACTGCAGCTCGTCAGTCATGAGGTTTGCCTCTAGCTGGGCGGTCGCCTCGGGCGGGAGGGTATGGGTTTCATTGTGGGCAATAGAGCAGAGCGCCTCAGATTCCAGTACTTCTTGGACTGGAGTATAGACTTCTTGGAAGTGTTCAGCTGGTGTTATCACTTTCTCCTCCGGGTGGGTCTGTAATATGCATGCCTTGGAGTATAAGTGTTGTATCCCCCTGGGTCACGCCCCTTTTTATCCAACCACGCCAATACCCTTCCTGCTTTATCCCCCACGTCGTATATTTTGTGTGATGTTGCAGTAATGTGGTCTGTGGTCCGGTGTTGCAAGTGGGCTTTATAGCGCTGTTGCTGAAGTAGTAAAGCGTGTACAGATTCTAAGGAGGGATCTGTCATGTGTGCTATATTTGCTGTGTTGACCGCGAGTTCTAAGTCTGCCAACTCCGTTTGTTGTGCTCGTTTATGCCCAGTAATGGACGCTATGGCCTGTCCCCGGAGGACCGTCTTGTATGCTTCCCAGAGTATAGACGGGGACTCTACAGAGGCGGTATTTTCTGCAAAGTAATGTTTGGTCGTCTTTTTAAGTTCTCTCCTTATATTGGGGATTTTCAGATAATTGGGGTAAATTGGGTATATCCTCCTGCGTGATTTCTCCCTACATGCGAGAGTCAATAACACCGGAGAATGGTCTGAGATGCCCCTAGGTTTAATGTCAACCTCCTCAACATCATGTATCCTCGATCCCACCATTAGGAAGTAGTCTATTCTGGAAAGACTATTGTGTACCGCGGAATAGTATGCATATTGATTTGCTGTTTGGTGTGTCTGTCGCCAGACATCTACAAGTCCTATCGCCTGAATAAATCCCTGGAATCGGGAGGGCCCTGATGTTTGTGGCTGTGCTGGAAATCTGTCAATTTCTGAGTTTACAGTCGTGTTAAAGTCCCCTCCTAGTAGAAGGTCACCCTCTGGCAGTGTCAATATAAACGCCCCTAGCGCCGGCATTACCACCGACTGTAGCGCCGGAGGGGCATAAACTGAAACTATATTTAGGAGTTTGCCCTCCCATTGTCCTTGTATCGCTGCGAAGCGACCCTGGTCATCAGTCTTGGTCTGCAGCAGTATGAAGGACGAAGTCTTCTTGATCAGGATACCTGTCCCTCTCGAACCTGACGTAAACTCAGCGTGTGCCGCCATCTTGTACCCTCGTCTATCTAGCACATGGCATGCCTTCCCTGTGAGATGTGTCTCTTGTAACAGAACTACTGTTGGGTTATGTCTTTTCAAGGCCTGCAGTACCCGGCCTCGCTTTATTTTATCGCCCAGGCCTCGCACAGTCCATGTTAGGATCTTCAGGGGTGGCACCGGGTCTTTTCGTGTTGCGTCACCATGGGCATCGCCTTGTATGCTGTGTGTTATTATTGGTCTACTTAGCTCTGCGGTGTCGTTGTCGTGCATGGACATCAAAGTGTTTATGGTACCGTCGTGGATCTGCTACGTGCGCCCCTCCCGCCATGTTCATGATGCAACCGTCGCTTCTACGTGCTTTCAGTGTGCGTCTGTCATCAAGCCTTGCCACAGTAAATAAACATTGCTTAAACATAACATCCCCTTTCCCCCCATCCCCCCTCCCTGCCTCCCTGCTTAACGGACAAAAAACCGCCCGCCTCCCCAACATAGTAGAGTGCTTTACCCCAAACCCAACCATAGTACTTGCTTGCCGGGGTACAAGGTCCGCGGAGGCTGCAGCCCCTTCTGCCGCCCCGGGCTCGCCTCAGCCCATAATCCAAAGTCAGTCCAATTTCTCGTATGTAGCACAGTAGGACGTCGGTGTGGATCGGGAGGCCCTCATTCCTGTCTCAGTTCCAGGTCAACCGCTTCTTCCAGTGGCGAATGGCTCGGCACCTCCCGTCGTTGTTCTTGGGATCCCTCTTGGTTGGTCTCTCGTTGTTGCAGGTGAATCTTGTTGACGCGTCTCTGTGATCCTGCCTGTCGCCAGCCCTCCAACCAGTCGTACGCTGATTCTGGAGTGTCGAAAAACCACGTTTTACTGTCGGCCACCACTCGGAGCCGGGCCGGGTATAACATGGAATAGGGTAGTTCACGCGACCTCATTTCCTTTTTGACTTCCATGAAGCTTTTTCTGCGGCGGGCCACCTCTGCCGTATAGTCCGGGAAGAAGGCAAGCGTGGAGTTGTGTACACGGATCGGCTGGGACGTTCTTGCTGTTTGGAGGATTGCGTCCCGGTCTCTAAAATTAAACAATCTGGCCAGTACCGGTCTCGGGGGCACCCCCGGTTTAGGCTTACCTCCCAGGACTCTATGTGCCCTTTCCACGGAGAAAAAACTGGACAATCCCTTGGGTTGCAGTTTGGTTTTGATCAAGACTTCTACATATAAGTCCATAGCCTGGTTCCCCTCCATTTCGGGAAGGCCAAGAATTTGCACGTTGTTCCTTCTCGATCTTCCTTCTTGGTCGTCCAGTTTTTCCCTCAGATGCTTATTTTCGGTCTCCATCCGTTCCATCGCTCTCTGTAATTCTGACATGTCCTCCACCAGCAATTTCGTTACAACTTCCACTTCCTTTATTCGTTCAGTCATCTTGTGGAAGTCCACCCGCAGCAGAGAGACGTCCGTCGAAATTGTCCCCACCGTCGTTTGAACCGCTGAGAGAGCTTTCATATGTCTTCCAACGTGACTTTTTTGGCGCCATCGCCTTCAGGCGTCTTACCCAGTGATGGACGTCCCTCCAATCCCTGCGAGTTGCTTTTTTCATATGCGTATTTGTCCAATTTGGCCTGGGTCGAGTGGTTCCTCGGGCCTCTACCTGCCATGGTGACACTGTCCAGAGTTTCAATGGATTAGGAAGTGGTGCGGGGCTTGGTGGAGTCTTGCTGGCACTTCTGTCGCAATATGCACACCTGCACAATCTATGGCGCGTAATGTCCCGGCTCTGGTGTTCCGCCCTTAGCTGCAATCCTGTGTGCACGAACTGGGGTTCCGTGTCTCAGAACAAAGTCCAAGCCGCCCTCGAAGCGTCAATAGTCGTGACACCTTGCTTGGCAATACACACAGGGGCCTTTATGTTGCTCACTGTCAGTATGTCTGTCTGCCCCAATGGTGGCTATTGAGGAGCTTGTTGGGGGTCCCCACTACCGGTCACCGGCCCGTTGCTTCCCCTCACCGTCGCCCGGAGCCGCCAGCACAGGCGGGTCGAGCAGCGGCTCACACCGCACCACCAGCCTGGTGCTTCCAGCCTGTAATCAGCCGCCGCTGATGTCCTCTTGTGTCCGCCGTGTGCGGGGCGGGCAATCTCCAGAGCCGCCGTCACTCTTTCCCACTAGGGGTCAATATTGAAGAGGGGGGGCGCCTGGCGTTAACTTCGAGGCAATTGGTAATCACGTTTGTTTTTATGTTGTTTAGTTATTTATTTATAAAAAAATGTTTTCCCTTTGCAAGGCTCAGTGTCATTGCTTGCAGCTCAGATTTAGGTGAGGTTCTCCCTGTCGTCTTTGAGGACCGAGCGCAACATAGCTGAGTGCGCTCCGTCGCTGGAGGATCGTGAGGAGGCAGTCGGTTTCTGCTTCGGCCGAACCTGGGGGCCCTTCCGGTTCGCGACGCCCAGCAGCCCGCACTTCCGCCCGGGCAGCGATTCACGGCAGGCCGCGGCTCGGGCTGGTACGAAGGCCTTCAGTTTCTGCCGCCTATCCTTCGCGGCACTTTACTTCGGAGCGCCTCCCGATTCCACCGGACTGTCCCGGTCGGCTCCGGACCTTGGCTCACACACCGGGGGTCACTTTATTGCATGGATTAGTGGACGGATTCATATGAAAGGGCGCTTCACCCACAGAGCTCAAAGGCTACGCCGCCATTCAGATCGGCTGCTAGCCACGCCCCCCGTTTTACAAACTTTTTGAATACAGAGATTATCAGTGTTTATTCAGCTACCTAACACCCTAAATGAACACAAATTGTGTTTTCGAATGATTTCAAATCATGTTGCTTTTTGTTGTGATTGAGATTGAGCACATATTTAATTTCAAGCAGTAAAGCAGGGTATGCAATGTCTTCCCAATGGCAGTTTGTCCCATGAACATATGTTAGATAGTTTTAGGAATAGAAAACCACTATATTGCACTCCCGCCCTCATGTCTCATTACCTTCTCTCACATCTTATAATCCTCCACACCGTCCCGTAAACAAGATTATCAATAGATTAAAAATAATAGTTCTATAATCAAATGATTAATACATTTCTGAACACGGTTGGGGCTCATTCACCTACTCTGTACTGAATAGTATGACATTGTAGGGGTGGTCAGTCCCTTCTGATTGGCCAGCCTATGACAGCCTGAGGCAAGCTGCTCCCTGTGTAGGTGTGAAGAGGTCTGGGGCTGAAATAATACAGCTATTTCGTGGTAGGAGATTTGCTTCCTGGAGAAGCCAGGGAGAGGAAGAAGGGGGGTAAACATATTCTGGACTTCAAAGGCAAGGGAACAGATGTCACAGGACCCAGGCCAGTTCCCACTTCGTTGATCACCAACCAGACAGAAGCCATCCTAGTTAGATTAGGAGAGGGGCAGGAAGGGAAGTGTAGTGAATTGTTAGCCACACCTGCGGCTTGGGTTGGCCAAACACACTCTAAGGAGAGAATTTCTCCATTTTTGTTTTGAGAGAACAGGGAATTCTGGTTCAGACATATGCCGCACTTCATAGGAATTGGCCATAGCAGAGAAATGCAACTTTACCCCTATGGTTGGAGTGCCTCACTTCTGCCAGACTGTAATGGAGGATAAATATGGCAGAGCTGCAGAAGGTCCTCAGAACACTGCCTGAAACACTAATAGAACAAGCATTTACAATGCAATAGGTCTGGGGATAATTAAGTTTGAGCTATTGGCATTGCTAAATATTGCAACACCAACTGCAACAAAAATCTATAAATTGTAGGCCAAAAAATATGTATTTATTTTGGTAGCAATGGTGGCATGCTGCGCTTTAGATGAATATGTTTAAAAGTAAAGTGCGCCATACTGCGATTGCTACAATAGTTAAGTGTGGATGTGTTACCAAATGATGTGTGCACTGATGGCTGGTGATGTGTGTGCCTGTAGAAATTGTGCACTGATGGCTGGTGGTGTATGTGCGTGGTGGAAGTGTGCACTGCCGGTTGGTGGTGTATGTGCCTGGTGAAAGCGTGCACTGACGTCTGGTGGTGTGTGCCTGGTGGAAACGTGCAATGACGTGTGGTGGTGTTTGTGCCCGGTGAAAGCGTGCACTGACGGCTGGTGGTGTTTGTGCCCGGTGAAAGCCTGCACTGAAAACTGGTGGTGTGTATGTCTGGTGAAAGCGTGCACTGACAACTGATGGTGTGTATGTCTGGTGAAAGCGTGCAGTGACAGATAGTGGTGTGTGCCTGGTGAAAGTGTGCACTAACGGCTGGAGGAGTATGCCTGCTGGAAACGTGCACCGTCTACAGCACCAATCAACCCCCAACGCCTACATCACCACTCACTCCCCACCGCGTACAGCACCGCTTAACTCCCAATGCCTACAGCACCGCTCAACCCCCACCGCATACAACACCACTCAACCCGCAACGCCTACATCACCACTCAACCCGCAATGCCTACAGCGCCACTCAATCCCCACCGCGTACAGCACCACTCAACCCACAACCCCTACATCACCACTCAACCCTCAACGGCTACATCACCACTCAACCCGCAACACGTACAGCACCACTCAATCCCCACCGCATACAATCAATCAATCAATCAATCAATCAATCAATGCATTTGTGTAGCGCGCTACTCACCCGGAGGGTCTCAAGGCGCTTGGGGGAGGGGGGTCTGCTACTGCTCGAACAGCCAGGTCTTGAGTTGCTTCCTGAAGGAAAGGTGGTCTTGGGTCAGGCGGAGGTGGATGGGGAGGGAGTTCCACGTCTTGGCAGCCAGGTAGGAGAAGGATCTTCCTCCCGTTGTGGCTCTTCGGATGCGGGGAAGGACGGCGAGGGCGTGGCTGGTCGATCGTAGCTGACGGGTGGGAGTGTAGAAGGTCAGGCGGTTGTTAAGGTATCTGGGGCCTTGGTTGTGGAGAGCTTTGTGTGCGTGGGTGAGGAGTCGGAACGTGATTCTCTTGCTGACGGGGAGCCAGTGCAGGTCTCTCAGGTGTCCGGAGATGTGGCTGTGTCGGGGGATGTCCAGGATGAGTCGTGCTGAGGCGTTCTGAATGCGCTGGAGTCTTTTCTGAAGTTTGGCTGTGGTTCCGGCGTAGAGGGAGTTACCGTAGTCCAGTCGGCTGGTGACGAGGGCTTGGGTGACCGTCTTCCTGGTTTCGGTGAGGATCCACCGGAAGATCTTATGTAGCATGCGTAGGATGTTGAAGCATGACGAGGAGACGACGTTGACTTGTTTGGTCATCGAGAGGGAGGAGTCCAGGATGAAGCCCAGGTTGCGTGCGTGGTCCGTTGGTTTGGGTGCACTGCCCAGGGCAGGGGGCCATCAGGAGTCGTCCCAGGCAGAGGGTGATGATCCCAGGATGAACACTTCCGTCTTATCTGAGTTCAGTTTCAGGCGGCTGTTCATCATCCACTCGGCTACGTCTTTCATCCCTTCGTGTAGGTTGGTTCTGGTGGTTGCGGGGTCGTTGGTGAGGGAGAGGATCAGCTGGGTGTCGTCGGCGTAGGAGATGATGTTGAGGTTGTGTTGGCATGCGATGGCCGCGAGGGGGCTCATGTAGATGTTGAAAAGCGTGGGGCTGAGCGATGATCCTTGTGGTACGCCGCAGATGACTTCGGTGGCCTCGGATCTGAACGGGGGGAGGCGGACTCTCTGTGTTCTTTCGGCGAGGAAGGAGATGATCCACTCCAGTGCCTTTTCCTGGATTCCGATGTTGTTGAGGCGCTGCACTAGGGTGCGGTGGCAGACCGTGTCGAACGCTGCGGAGAGGTCCAGGAGGATGAGGGCCGCTGTTTCCCCGTTGTCGAGCAGGGGCTCAGATGTCGTCGGTGGCTGCGATATGGGCGGTCTCGGTGCTGTGGTTGGCTCGGAAGCTGGACTGCGAGTGGTCGAGGGATCCATTCGTCTCGAGGAAGGCGGCCAGCTGTCTGTTGACGGTCTTCTCGATGACCTTGGCAGGAAAAAGAAGGAGCGAGATGGGGCGGTAGTTTTTGAGGTCGGTGGGGTCCGCTGATTATTTCTTCAGTAGGGCGCTGAGTTCGGCGTGCTTCCAGCTCTCTGGGAAGGTGGCGGTGTTGAAGGAGGCGTTTATGATGTCCTGGAGATGGGGTGCGATGACGTAGTCGGCCTTGTTGAAGACCTGGTGAGGGCAGGGGTCGGTTGGTGATCCTGAGTGGATGGAGTTCATCGTGCGGATGGTGTCTTCGGTGTTGACCGGGGTCCAGGCGCGGAGGGTGGTGGTGGGGGGCATTGGTACGGTCGTAGGGTGCGTCGGCTGTGTGCTGAAACCGTTGTGTATATCTGCGATCTTGCTGTGGAAGAACGAGGCGAGCGAGTTGCAGAGGTCTTGCGAGGGGGTGATGTCGTTGTATCCGGCGCTAGGATTCGAGAGCTCTTTGACGATGTTGAAGAGTTCCTTGCTGTTGTGGGCGTTGTTGTCTAGTCGTTCCTTGAATGCGGTTTTCTTGGTGGTGTGGATCAGCTGGTGGTGTTTTCGGGTGGCGTGCTTGAGGGTGGTCATGTTGTCTGTAGTCGGGTCTTAGCACCACTCAATCCCCACCGCGTACAGCACCACTCAACCCGCAACACCTACAGCACCACTCAACCCGCAATTAGGAAAAAATAGAATTATAATAACTCATTCTTATTATCATTTTATTTTTCCCCTTGCTCAGCTGGGTAGGAGCGGGGCAGCTCTGCTCACAGAGCAGGGCAGGGGAGGAGTTGTTTGCCCACTCCAAGTGCGCAGGACGCTTTGGCCAGCTGTCTCAGGCCAGTCAAACCGTCATGTACACTTTGCATGTTCTGCATTACAGCCTGCATGGAGAACATGCCCAGCCTGCTGATCTCTGGCAGAGCGCTGATCCACGGCACTCAGACCAATCAAAATTATGCATTGCAGCATTTTGATTGGCTATCAGGAGTCTGGGAGCCCGGTGCTTCCTGCCCTGGAAGCGGGCAAAGAGGGAGATGAGGCGGCAGACAGGTAAGGGTTGATTTATTTTGTTTCTTTTTTACCACCACCCCCCCCCCCCCTGGCTCCGTGACCCACCCCCTACCGCCACTAAATACCGCTGCTACTGACAAGCACCCCTGTTGTAGCCCATTATTTGTATATATTTTTGTAGAAAGACCCTGGCTTTCTCCCAGCAGTACTTGACTCAAGGTGGAATTGTGAAGTGCTACTCTTAGATTCAACAGACATTGGGGTATACCAAGAGATGCTGATTTCTATAGACCCAGTTGAATGTGGTAGAAAAGTCTGTGAAAGTTGCATGTACAAATCGCCTTCTTGTCCATACATATATATTTCAATAATTGATTGAATTATTGCAACATTGTCAGGAGGATTATTTCTTTGCGAACCCAACTTTGAAAATGGACTAAAATGCTTTGAAGATAGGTGAAGACTGGGCTCTTTTTTAAGGACGGAAATTGTTACCTTATCCAAGCACATTGCACTGGAACATCTAGCTTTTTTGATGTATGATTTATTCATTTGTTCAGTGGGTGGCTTATAAACCATGTTGGTAATATTAGGCTTTTAATCTCCATGATTTATTACTTCTGTGATTTGCGGTTTTGGTCATACAAGGCCTGGATGTATTGGACCTATTCAGTATTACTGGTTGGAGTAGACTTTGTTTTTTTTACCTTAGCTTCTTCATTACTTTTACCTTAGAGGTGAATAGAATAAATATTGGGATCTTGTCATCTGACTCATGACCCTGGTTATACCTCTGAGGGCCACACTCATTACTGGAGGGGGATACTTTGTGCGGAACTGGCCAGCGTTAGACTTGAAGCTACTTACTTTCTGCCTTTGAATGATTGAATCCACTGCGAAATGTATCTAATCGATCGAAGGAGGATCACCTAACCTCCTCGGTTGCCCTATTCAAGATAGTCTTTACAACAGCCAGGATTTTCCCATGCCAATGGGACTGGCCGTAATTAATATTTACTCCAAACGAGTCCCCTGGTTATGCCAGGTGGATGATTTTTCAAGGATATATATTTATATTAAATTAAATTATATTGTGATGGCTTAAAACACTGGTGATGATCCTTAGATTAGACAATAACTCAAAAGAGGTGTAGGATGTAATACGTCATCAAGGAATGACCTATGTGAATACATTTCATAAGTGTACCTGGCAGGTATAGCATTGGAAATTCTTCCATTCGTGAGGATCCCATTTTTCAGACACGGAAACTGATCAGGCCAGCAAGATGCCGAAAGCTGTATTTGGACAGACATAAAAATATATGTTCATAGGCAGAAACAGAGTAGGCTGACTATCTTAGCGTGTGTGGCGATTTTTGCAGAATTCCAACTTCAGGGTATATTTTCTAGGTTTTATTTGAACGGAAACAAGTCTAAGACTTCCACAATTAAGCTCATGTCTGTGAACTTGGGCCACTTTAGTGCAGTAAGACCGGTGCACCCACACTAGGCGCTACCGTGTGGGGGTGGGGGCTGGGGGGCACTGACCTCAGGGGGCGGCTGTGTTTAGCAGTAACGATTTAAAAGCAGCTGCTGCAGAGTTTCCCCTTGTGGGTCCAGCTTTGAGGCAGCAATATAAATGTGACAATAAATGTTTTGTCTAGTCACTACTCACTATTGGCAGTTTTGACTAACCATAAAGTAGCACAGAGGGATAATGTGTCTGCTGCAATTAACAAATCTGTATTTTATGTGGACAGCTGGGTGGATTAGTGAAGCCAGCCTTGCCAGGCGCTTTAAAACAAATTAAATGTATTTGAGTCAAGGGCTATGGAGGGATGATGGGCACTTTTTCCGGGTGATAGTGTCGGAATCCGAAGAGCAGGTCATAAGGAGGGGTGGGAAATGGGGGCTGGAGGGGCAAAAAATATTGTCACACCGGGCGCCGGCATCATTAAATCCGCCCCTGCCAGTAAGTAAATAAAAATTCTGACAATGGTTATTTAGAACTGAAATCAAAACTGGAGTTTACAGAAGCACATTTTCAGCTGCCAGAGGTGCATTAGAACAACGCGGTAAACAATGCAGCACTTAAAAGCAGCATACAAAAGTGGGCCTTCCCATTGGTTGAGCAGCTGTTCTCGGGCAGCCTGTGTATCCGAGAACTGCATTACCTGTAAGACTTCCCCCTTCAATGCTACACTG
Source organism: Lissotriton helveticus (assembly GCF_964261635.1). NCBI lineage: Eukaryota > Metazoa > Chordata > Amphibia > Caudata > Salamandridae > Lissotriton > Lissotriton helveticus. Next base: position 888,773,558 of record NC_136067.1, on the reverse strand, counting down.
GCAGTCCATGATACATCCTCAATCTGGAGGCAACAAAGAAAACCTGCCATGTAAAGTAATCATTTCAGGAAAAATCCTTTCAGCCGGACAAATAACGCGTAGAGAGCACAGTAACTAACCTGCCTACAGTTCATTCTGTCTGAAGTGGAAACAGTTCTCCGCGAGCGGAGCGGACATGTTGAAAGGCTGCAGCGGGACAGGCATGGCAGCGAGCAGAGCAGACATGTGGGGACGGAGGCCGCGCGCGCAACTGCCAGCATATGCCTTCAATTATCGCGGCCGGGTCTGGCCGCGTCTGGAGGCGATAATTGAAGACATATGGGCTTTGGTGCGCGTAACAGACACCAATAGGCCATGGACGGAGCTGCGCGACCGCCCATGGCCTATTGCGCGTTCTGGTAAAAAAGTACACACATGCAAAGCCCAATGACAATGGACCTAGGAAATGCACACGCACAAGCTGTGTGGAATTTCAAAGTCCATTTTCAAAAGGCCGAGAAAAGGACTCTGGCTGCGCGAACACTGCTGCACAGTGTACGCTAGGCCGAGACCTAAAAAGGAATGCCCTGCTAGACCCTTCGACTGCGCCACAAAAGGCTTGCACTCACATTGATTGCACCTGCTACACTCTCAAGTCTCCACAAAAGGACAGTGCCTATTACAATGAAAAGGAGTGGACTCTCTGAGCAGCAAACTGTAGAAAAGTGCTGGAAGAAGCCACCTGCAACAGCCAAAGAGAGATCTACTCCAGCTGACCAGCTAAAACTGGATTTTCCTGGACAGTACAGGTGCATTCGCGTACATTGAGTCCTAGCCCCAGAGCTTCTGAAACATTGGCTAAGTGGTAGAAGACACCTATCGCAACAAAGGAACCAAAAACCAACTGGACTCCAGCTTCTGGATCCATCTTCCATGAGTTCCTGACTCCCAAGAGGTGCAGTTCAGGTCGGGAGCCCTTGAAGTGGTTCTCAAGCTATTTAAATAAAGCTTTTGGGGTCTTCGTGGATGCGAATGGGCCGGTTTGCACAGGAACCGCATCATTTGCACAGAGAATCAGTGCAAGCTGTTGCTAGTGCATCTGTTCACCCAGCAAGCATCGTCCCTCGTCGTGGAACAGAACCGTGTGGGAGAGGGGGCATTCTGGAGGGGGGAAAGGGCACCCCCCTTTGGATCCTGGGGGGCGCGGAGAGGCTACTGTCCAGTAAAATGAGACTGGCATGGCAGGAAGAAAGTAGAGGGGGAACAAAAATATTTTTTAACACACTATTATGTCAGTGATCCAAGCAGGATATCCTAGGTGTAACATATAGATAAAAGCACTGAAACCTGAGGGACATCACAGTTTAAGGATCAGACTTCAGACTTACTAAGACAAATAAAAAATGTGCTAGGCCCACAGGATATGCTACTCTGATGGCCTGATTGACAAAGATCCCCCGCACTCATGGCAGAGGCCCTGCAGTTCATGGGGGAGCCTCTACACCCTGGACATAATCTCCACAATGAGAATTCTCATTGCAGAGATTCCGCCCTGAGTGCAGGGTCTCCCTCTACAACTGTTGTGCCTCCACCATGAGTGTGGACGCTATTTGTGAATCTGGTCCTGAATTTTTGAACATGCACATTTTCAAAACCAGAAGATGATGGAGAGGGGCTTAAAGTGTAGGCTCTGTCCGAACACATTTCAGAAAGATACACTAACTGAAGGCTTGAACTCAGTTGAGAAGGAATGTGTATTGCATGAGCCATAGGCCTTTTGAAACACTTGCTGATGTTGGTGGCCATCTTGAACACTTAGATTTTAATTTCCTTGCATCCTTGCTAGGCAATCATGACACATACTTGCTGCAGCATGGATTTGCTAGATAGTAGTAGGAGTCCTTGTACCCAGTTGTTCAGAGAAGTCAACAAACAACACCTTACATTCAGAAAAATATACCTTGCACCTACTTGCTGTTGATGTGAGGGTAACTCTGAGTTCAAAGAAGTTTGGAAGCTCACTTCACTCGTGCTGGATCAGGAATGAAAAATTAGAGCATGTTGAGTGATTGCTCAGCCCTTATTTTCATTCCAACAGCAGGGAAGGATTTCAATACCACAGTTTCAAATTTTAGATGTAGTGAGTAAATTGCAAAGGCTGTTCAGTTTATCGAGGTCTGAAAATAAGATTCTTGAAAATAAATTAATACAGGTTTAACCAGAGATGGGTAATTTATTAAAGTGTGACAAGTAAGATGTTGTTCAGATATTATTGCCTTCAGAACCTAAGATAGCTGACCAATAGCCCTTGCAACATGTTGTAAAAGCCAGATGTAGGTAAATACCATTTACCGATTCTAAAATACCGAATTTTACCGATTCGGTATTTTAGAATGGGTAAATGGTATGTAGGTATTCATTCGGTAATTTTTACAGAATAGGTAAAATTCAGTAAATACCGATTCGGTATTTACCAATTCAGTATTCCCCATTCATTCCTATGTGCCTGGAGGCCCATAGGAATGAATGGGAATTACTGAATCGGTAAATACCGAATCAGTAAGAGGGGGAAGACCTAAAAGGGTGGCACCCTGTTGCACCCCTCAATAGTGCATGGGTGCACATGTGGCACACATACATGCCCTAAGGGCATGTATGTCTGCCACATGGCACTGATAAAAAAGCACAAAATTGCTTTTTTAACGTTTTTCGTTATTTACCACTGACTTGTAGTTGATGGTAAATAACGAATCCTTACAAGTGAAAAGCACTCACTTGGGGTTTATAAAGTGCACTACTCACCCGTGAGGATCTCAAGGCGCTGGGGGGGGGGGGGCTCCGGATCAGTCGAAGAGATAGGTCTTGAGGTCCTTCCTGAAGGTGTGCAGGGTTGGAGCGCATCTGATGTTCATGGAAAGCTTGTTCCAGGTCTTGGGAGCGATGTAGGAGAAGGCTCTCCCACCTGTTCTACTTCTTAGGTTGCGTGGGAACTCTGCCAGGGCGAGTTCGGCGGAGTGGAGGTTCCTCTTGGTTACGTGGAAGGATAATCTCTTGTTGAGGTATTTAGGTCCGGTGTTCTTGAGAGATTTGTAGGCGTGGGTGAGGAGTTTGAAGGTGACCCTCTTCTCGATAGAGAGCCAGTGGAGGTCTCGTAGGTGATGGGTCATGTGTTTGTGGCGTAGAGTCCCGAGGATGAATCTATCAGCGGCATTTTGGATGGCCTGGAGTCTGAGTAGGAGAGATCTGCTGATTCCGGTGTATAGGGCGTTGACGTAGTCCAGTCTGCTGGTTATGAGCATGTGGGTGATGGTCTTTCTGCAGTCGGGAGGATCCATTTGAAGGTCTTGTGGAGGATGCACAAGCAGTTGAAATTGGTGAAAGCAACGGCGTTTACCTGGTGGTTCATGGAGAGGAAAGAGTCGAGGATGATGCCCAGGTTGCGTACGTGGTCTGTAGGAGTGGGTGGGTTCCCGAAGGTGGAGGGCCACCAGGACTTGTCCCAGACGGAGTTGCAGTGTCAGAGGATGAGGACCTAGGTTTTCTCTGAGTTGAGCTTAAGGCAGCTGTCGTTCATCCAGGTTGCCACGTCTTCATTCCCTCCTGGAGGTGGAGTCTGGAGTTTTCGGGATTCTTGGTGAGTGAGAGGAGGAGCTGGGTATAGTCTGCCTAGGATACAATGCTGAGCCCATGCTGTCTGACTATGGTGGTGAGGGGGGCCATGTAGATGTTGAAGATCGTGGGGCTTGGTGATGAGCCTTGGGACACTCCGCAGTTGATGTCGTTGGATTCGGAGAGGAAGGGAGGGAGTCTGATCCTCTGGGTTCTGCCGGAGAGAAAGGATTGGATCCAGTCAAGGGCGGCTCCTTATATCCCGGCACCGTGAAGTCTGGCTGCAAGGGTGTGATGGGAGGCGGTGTCGAAGCCTGCGAAGAGGTCTAGAAGGATGAGGGCCGCGGTGTGTCCTGGGTCGAGTAGCAGGCGGATGTTGTCCGTGGGGGCGAAGAGCGCAGTCTCAGTGCTGTGGTTGCTACGGAATCTGGACTGGGAGGAGTCTAGGATGGAGTTCTCTTTGATGAAGGTGGTCAGCTGAGTGTTCACGAGTCTCTCGGTTACTTTGGCTGCGAAAGGGAGGAGGGAGATGGGCCGGTAGTTTTTCAGGTCTGTTGGGTCAGCCGTGGGCTTCTTGAGGAGGAGTTTAACCTCCGCCAGTTTTCAATCCTCCAACAATGCGTGAAGAGCTTATACATTTGCCATTGCAGATGGATCACCGTTAGTTTCAGTATTTAGTGCATCCATCCAGTGTGACAATATCCAGTGTCGCTGTTTCTCTCTCTTGTTTCATTGACCTCTCCCTGAGTCTACTTCTATCCTACTTGTTTTAATGTGAGGTCGGATGTGGGTTTGAAGAACTATGTAAACTTCTAATGTTCCTGTTGGGTATGTATTTTAAGGTTAGATATGTTATATGTATTTGTAAAGCACACTATCAATGCAAAGGAATCCTGGTGATAAACAGGTGTGTGTCTAGCCCAGCATATGCTATGTTCTATAACTGAAAAATCAGGTCTTCAGTGTACAGTGGAAGGCCATTCCACGCTTTAGGAGGGATGCAAGATAATGCCCATCCTCCTAATCTGCTTCTGTGTATGCATGCAAGTATGAGTCCTGCAGAGGGAAGTGTCTGGGTGGTTGATGGAAGGATATTTGACTGTTCAGGTAGGTGTGCCCTAAGTTGAGTAGTTCCTTGAATGTTTGTATGAGGAGTTTGAAATGATTCTTTGTGTATCTGGAGCCAGTGGAGCACTCTGAGGCGTGGAGTGATGTGAGTTCTGTGTGGAATGTTGAGGGTGAGTCCTGCAGAGGGAAGTGTCCGGGTGGTTGATGGAAGGATATGTGACTGTTCAGGTAGGCGTGCCCTAAGTTGAGTAGTTCCTTGAATGTTTGTGTGAGGAGTTTGAAATGATTGTTTGTTTATCTGGAGCCAGTGGAGCACTCTGAGGCGTGGAGTGATGTGAGTTCTGTGTGGAATGTTGAGGGTGAGTCCTGCAGAGGGAAGTGTCTGGGTGGTTGATTGAAGGATATGTGACTGTTCAGGTAGGTGTGCCCTAAGTTGAGTAGGTCCTTGAATGTTTGTGTGAGGAGTTTGAAATGATTCTTTGTATATCTGGAGCCAGTGGAGCCCTCTGAGGCGTGGAGTGATGTGAGTTCTGTGAGGAATGTTTAGGGTGAGACTAGCTGCTGTCTTCTGGATGGATTGTAGCCTTCTAGTGAATTGCTTGGTGATCCCATCATAGAGGGAGTTCCCATAGTTCAACATGCTGGTGACTAAGGCCTGAGTGACAGTTGTTCTACTGTTGCTCAGAAGCCATTTGAAGATCTTCCTCAGCATTTTCAACATGCGGTTCAAGGTTAGTCCATATTGACAGATAGCGCTTGATGAGGGTAAATTAAACCATCTGTTTGACCCTGTGCAAAATCAGGAAGTGGTGGACGATATTAAAAGCTACAGACAAGTACAAGATGACCAAGGTACCCTCTATCCTGCTGTTCAACATTCTGCATATATTGCTCAGTACTGAGGTCACAACAAGCTCTGTATTATGGCTTGGCCTGAAACCCGCCCGGAGTTGGATAAGTAGATTATTAAACGCAAAAAGTTTTTACTGCTGAGAAAAAAGCTAATTCATCTAAAATGGTGGCCATCTAGAACAGCAAAGAGATAGTCAGGCAGTTGTTGGGCTCATGTTTTGGGTGGGTGTACTTTTTCAACAGATATTTTGTCATTGCAGTTTTCAATGGTTCTGTGCCCTTCTGGAATAGTTCTTTGAGTAAAGGATTGATTAAATAAGAGTAACCAGACTAAAGGCCAATGGAAGACCAATCTATTTGGAAATCTTGGTGGGGCATGTCTGAGGATGGCCAAAAGGCCTGATGGTGATGATGGCATCATGATACATCAGAGATCAAAAGCTTGCTGAAAGGAAAGGAATTACTTCATGTGATGATTTGAGCACACATTAACAAACTATAGGAGACAGAAGGGTATTCCTTTTACTCTGATCTTTTTCTACCTATTGGAGGGTAGGGAGCTTGGGAGGGTTTGATATTACTCTGTCTTGACTGAGACTCTGCTATATCTTACTTGACTCTGAACCATTCTTTAGCTAGGCTCAGTAGATGTGAAATGTGTGTTGAATAGTGTTATTGTAATATATTGTGATTTGGCCAAGGAGTCATAATGCAGTGTCAACTGTCTCTCTGCATTATGGGTTTCTAATGTCATGAAATGTACTTCTGAAGTGCATCATGGGTTGGTTCTATAGTTGGAATTAGTAGGCCAGTAGGACTGCAAAAATATTATGTAATTTAGAACAATGTTGGCATAAGCCCTTCTCCAAATTTGGCCAAAACGGCTCATTAGAGAAAGAGGCTATCTAGAAACTAGTGTCCCTAATATAGGAGAATTACCAGTCCTCTATTATTTAATTATTTAGATATCTATTCCTCCTTTTCCATTTTTCCAGGTTGCTTGTTTCTAGAAACTAACAACAGCCTATTTCACCAAATGCATTGAAGACACCTGTAAGGACTTGGGACTTGAGTGACTGGTTGCTAGGAGTGACACCCTTCTCAAGCAGCAAACACCATTGCTTTTGGGGTGAAGTCACAAGCAAACCCTAAATTAACCTTTACTCACCCCTCAGGTAGCTTGGCACTAAACAGTCAGGCTTAACTTAAAGGAATGTGTGAAGTATATGTGCAAAATCTCAAACAGTTACTCAGTGAAAACATCCCGGAAAAAAGAGCTCACACCAATTTATAAAAATAGAGATGTTTTTAATAAATAAAATAAGACAAAACCCAGCAAATTCCAATCAGTAGAAATGGATATATTTAACTTCAAAGATTTTAGTAACAATAGCACCAAATACAACAAAGCGCCAACTGTGGATATCTAGTTGCATCAAACTGGGACAAAGTGACAAGTTCAGGCCAATCTCGATGGCACGTAGGCCGGCTGCAGGGACCAAGTTAGGCCCGCTGAACAACGTACCTTAAATCCTAGTTTGCGGATTGTTGAGGGGATCCATGTTGAAGATGTGTTGCACAGTCGAAACAATGCAGTGAGTCTGCGGTTCGAGGTCCTGCATTATCATTGAGGATCTCGTCGAAGAGGGGTTGTGATGCAAACTCCGGCATCAAGGATGTCTCGCACAGTGAGGGTGATGTACCGTTCCAAGGACCTGTAAGTCTATGAAGCGGAGCCGGGCATGATCATCGAGGCTGCCTTCAACAAGGGATGTGAGGGCTCATGTTGGGATTGCGCAGCAGCAGTTCTGATGAGGCAATGGGCTGCAATGAGATGCAGGTCTTTGCAATGGAACCAGTCCCCACAGCATCGGCAATGTGACGGTTCTGCACAGGGTTGCGCAGTGCAGCAGAGGATATGGTTCCGCTGGATCCATAGAGGTTTGCAGAGCACCTTGCGCCCACTTCATAGGGTCCAGGACTAGGGTGGCACCACTTGGCTGGGTAAACTCACAGATGGCAGAGTCCATGTGCTGGGTTCAAAGTTATTGAAGCCTTCTGTCCTTGAGGCGCTAGTTAGGAGGCCAGCCAACTAGCCCTTGGAGTCATTTAGTGGCCTGGGTACAACAGATGGAGGTCCAATCCATCTCACAAAGGCAAGAGGGCAGGAGATAGCAGGCCAGCACAGCAGGGCAGCACTCTTTCAGAGCAGCTATCCAGCAGAGTGGCCGTCCTTTCAGCAGCACAGCAGTCCTTCTTGGCAGAGTAGCCACAGGTCCGGAGATGTACTCAAGAGCTGTTGTCTGAGGTCCAGTATTTATGCCCAATTGTGCCTCTGAAGAAGGGAAACGTTTCTAGAGGTTTCCCTTTGAAATCCCAGGTTCCCTGCCTTTCCTCTCCTGGCTCCAGGGGATATGCATCCCTTTGTGTGGCAGCAGGACATCGCCTTTTCAAGTGTAAATGGGGCTGTAATCAGCTACGCACTCCCATCCTGTCAGTGATGGCACAACTAGGCACGCCTAGGCTCTCCAATATGTGTGGTTGTTTAGGAGGAATGCATAAAGCCCAACTGTCAGTTATACTGAATCATGTGACCCATAGACAAGCACTAAGGGCCTGATGTAGGTACCCAAATACCGGTCAGTAACGGCCGAAAATACCGAATTTCTGCCGTTACCGACCGGTATTTGGATATTGAGATGTAGGGGCCAAAAAAACTACAGAATCTGTTAATTTACCGAATCGGTAAATTTACCGATTCGGTAAATAAGAAATGGAAAAAATGACTTTTGAGATGTAGGTAATCTCTAAAATACCGAATTTGCATGAAATTCGGTATTTAAGAGTCGGTATTTACCATAGATTGAAAGCAGGTGGTAACCAGGTGCAGGCTATAAAAAAGGGCCCAAAATGCAACAGTGTGACCAGAATGGTGGCATTCTATGTGATAGCGAGGTGCCTATGGCTACAGGCAGCAGAGAGGTGGTCTGGAGAAGGGAGGAGCAAGTGTACAGGCAGAGGATCACGCTATTTCAACTAACTGAGGCAGAGATCCTGCAAAGGTACAGGCTACACCCCCACACCATCCTGGACTTGATCAGGGACCTCTACCCACTTTTGGGGGACCCAACCCCAAGGGCGCACGCCATACCACCACAAGTGCAGGTGCTGTGTAGCCTACACCTGCTTGCCTCTGGGAGCTACCAGAGTGTGATTGCTGCGATAGGTGGGGTGTCCCAGAGCTGCCTGTTCCGTTTCTTCAGGAAGTTCCTAGAGGCCATGATGCAGAGAATGCATCATTACAGAATTGCTGAAGACCAAGACTGACTTTTATAAAATTGCACATTTCCCACACGTCATCTGCTGTATTGATAGCACCCATATTCCAATATGCCTACCTGCTGCCACAGAGTACATTTACAGAAACAGGAAGTCAACCCACACAATCAATGTACAGGTAATCTATGATGCAAACTACATTATCATGGACATAGTGGCCAAGTTCCCAGGAAGTACCCATGTCTCCTACATCTTTCAGAAGAGTGGGATCTAGACACACCTGACAGCGGGGGAATTTGGCGAAGGATACCTGCCAGGTAAAACACTGTGTGACACTCCCTTGATAGATATTGGAGATGTATGTGTATGTGTGCATGTGAGTAATGTATTTCTCATTTTCAAATAGGGGATAGTGCATATGCCATCCGCTCTTTCATCCTGACACCCTACCTCAACCCTTCAACCCCCAGCCAGAGGCGATACAACAAGGCACAAAATCTACTAGGAACATTGTGGAGCGCACCTTTGGGCTGTTAAAAAGCAGGTTCCGCTGCCTACACAAAAGTGGAGGGGCACGCCAGAATACACCAATCACCTGTGGTAAGATGATTGCAACTTGTGCAATGTTGCACAACCTTGCCACTAAGAAGGGCACCGAGGTGGAATTGAGCGACTATGAGGACCATGATGATGAACATGCACTGCCTGAACCCAACACAGCAGGAATTACGATACCAACAGATGGCAGACACAGACGGGCAGAGATCACACGCAACTACTTTTAAGTAAGTAAAGAGACATAGACAGGTGGAATTTGCACCCAACGTTGCTTTATATTTGGCACTACACAGGTATTCAAAAGCACAAATGTGCAACACAAATGTCATCCATTTAATAATGGTAGTCCTGGGTCGCTTCCCCATTTACTGAACAAGTCATTTCCGCCCACGACTATCAGTACCAGATGTAAGTGGCTGTCTCTCTTCACTGTGCTTTTGGGCTGTTGGCTCACCATGGCGCCTGCTGCTCCTCCGTGTCTCAACAACAAGGGGGCTTGTCATGCTGCTCCTACTGGTGCTTTCCTCACTTTCTGGTACATCCAGAGAAGCAGTTTGTGCTGTCTGTGCATTTATCAGCCCCTCTACAGCACTGGTCATCCTAGCAATGCTCCTAGACACCTCATTGCTGTTTCCCTCTTACACGTTAATGCATCGTCTGCATAGCAGTGAAGTGGCTGTGGCCAGGTGGTTTATTGCTTTACTTTGCAGCTGTGCACGCTGCCTCTCCTTGCGCCATGCTAACATGTCCTGGTCCAGTTTGCCGCAAAGAAGCTGCACCAATTGTGTCATGTCCCAGATCCCTGCAGCCATCTCCTTGTTCACATCAACCAGTTCTCTGATGCCCTTCCCTAAATCTTCCATATTTGTGTTTGCGGCGTCTGGTACCTGTACGGCCAACCTCTGCACTGGACTGCTGTGTGGCAGGGCTACCTTCCCCAGCCAAGGTTTGTGTGTCATCCCCCTCCATGTCACCTGCTGATGACTCCATTTGGACTAGTGGGACAACTACATGCCTCCTGCTCTTTTGTGATGCAGGTGTTTTATTATTTATTTATTTATTTTAAGGTTTTATAGAGCGCGAACATGACCTGTGAGGGTATCAGAGCGCTTTACAGATAAATCCTAGCTGTCATCCCTCTCTGGTGCCTTGCCCTCCGTCTCCCTGGTACGCCTGCGAGATGTCTCGCCTGTGGACATATAAGCGTACATTAGCTCGGTGCTACTGCCTCACAGCCACTACAATTAAATAATTCTCACTTAAACACTGTACATGTTGCCTGCGCTTGATTATGTCTGAAATGATTTGCCTAACTTGTTGCTTGATGTGCTGTATGACATGGTCTTTCATTTACTGACTACATGTCCCATAATGCATTGCTCCTGTATAGTGCTACCTCTACTGGACTGGGTTTAAATTTGCCACATAGGGAAAAGGGAAAGCTGTCTGCATCTCCCAGTCCACAGACGCTCTCTGGTTCAATGGTGGACCCCACCAGCTCCTCCAGGTAAGTCAGGGGGGTGCACGGTTCTTCCCTCCTCCAGTATTGTTTGCCGGTTTGTGAAGCTCAGCAATTTATTTCTTGGTCAGGCTCCTGAGGTCAAACCACCTCTTTGTCAGGTCATCTATGTCCCTTGGAGTCACTCCTACAGCATTCACTTTTGCTTGAATGTCCAGCCAAATCTTCCTTTTGGCGGATTCAGCCACAGTCAGGGACAGCTTGCCAAACAATTTCTGGTGTTCCTTCACCACCTCCTCCACAAGGACCTGCAGCTCCATGGTGCTAAATTTTATTTTCCTCTTTCTCTCTGGCTGTTCCTTTTCACTGCTGCTTGCCATTTTCACAGTTTAAAAGCGCAAAACTTTTTCTATGGCTCAGGGACTCAGCTCAGCTCCAACTGCCTGTCCAGAAGCTTCTAATTACTTGCAGCTGCCTGTTTAGCCACTTCCTGGTAGTGAGGGGGAAGGTGGTTGCACCTGATTGGCTGCCTGATTCAGTTTCACTTTTATTTGCTTTCCGATTCGGTATTTACCGAATCGGTATTTACCGAGTCGGTATTTACCGAATCGGTATTTCCCAGAATGAGAAATACCGATTCGGTAAATACCGACTCTGTAATTACCGATTCGGTAAATTCCGAATGGCAGATTCCGAATTTTACCAAATCGGTAAAAGATACCAAATTTTTACCTACATTTCATTTACCGATTCTAAAATACCGGTAAAATTTGGTATTTTAGAGTCGGTAAATTTCAATTACCTACATCTAGCCCTAAATGACTACGGCAGGAAAATTCCAACTTTCTAAAAGTGGCATGTCTAAAATTGTAATTTAAAATTTGACTCTACCGTTACAGAGGATTTTTCATTACAATTCCAAAGATTATTATGAGCTGGTCATCTGCTCCCATTTGGAAATGACAGCTTTTTAAATGGAGTAAGGTAACTCCAATGTTATCCTATGGTAGAGATAGGCCTTTCAGTAGTGAAAAACTAATTTAAGAGTTTTTCACTACCAGAAAATGCAAACATTAAAATTACATGCCCTACTTTTGAAATATACTGTGCCCTGCCCTCTGGGTTGTGCAGGGCCTACCCTAGGACTGACATAAGTGTAAAAAAAGAGGGCTTCAAACTGGCAACCACTTTACAATCACACTCTGGCTACAATGGCAGGCCTGAGACATGTTTTAAAGGGCTACTTAAGTCAGTGGGTGGCACAGTAAGTGCTGAAGGCCCATTTGTAGCATTTATGTTATAGGCCCTAGATACATGTAGCACCACTTTACTAGGGACTTATAAGTGAATTAAATATGCCAGTGGGTGATAAACTAATATTTAAAGGAAAGAGCACAAGCATGATAGCACTGGTTAGCAGTGGTAAGTGCAGAGTCCTAAGGCTAGCAACAACTAATTCACGAAAAAGTAGAGGGTGAAGGTAAATGTTTGGGGGTGACTCTGCAGAGAGGACCAGGTCTAACAACTCACTTAATGAGATTTTTAACATCAAGGAAATGAGCAGTCTTAAAACAACCAAACATACCCTTTATATACCGGCATACCATTTTGAGGACTTGGGGCCCGATTCTGATGCGGTTAGCAAATCTTCCTGATCGAATCAGTCTGGAAATGGTTTCCAACCCAGTCAGATTGGGAGAGTCCAACCAACCGAGTATGATGCTTCCAGATACGATTTGGTTGGACTCCCATTAACTTCTATGGGACCCTATGTTCCTAACCGCATCGTAATCTGGCCATCGGTCGGGAAGACATATTCCCGATCCGACTTGGAAGGAGCAAATGCCATTAGGAGGCCTGCTTTCCTAACTGCATTGGAATCGGGCCCTAAGTAGTGAAACTTAAAAATTCCAAACATTTGAGACACAATCCACCTTACTGACTTGGTATCAAGACAATCTCCAAGGTAGAATTTATCATATTGGTCACTAGCGGGAAATTTTGCTTAGCTCATGTCAGATTTACATGTATGTATCCTTTAATATTTGTGGCTAGATTGATGTTCTCCACTTCCATAATAGATTTAAAAATGCAGAAGGAAGAATTAATTGGTACAGGGATGAGCAGTGGATAGGGTATTGGCAGGGGTTTAAGACTGTGTGTAAAATCACCACAACAACATTAGTCCTATGTAAAAAAAAATGGGAGCCCTTTTTAAATTTCAATTACTGATGAATATCCAATCTACCACATCCCAGCAAAATATTGAAAGAAATAATTACAGAACAACTACAAGAATATGTTGAACAGAAAGAAGGTTCTTTTAAAAGAGGGACTAAATTTGAATTGGCCAACAGTAGCAACCCGTCCGTAGGGGCTGAGGGGCCATGCCCCCACCTTTTTCCCAGATAGAAGAGTACGTGTCAGGCTGAACAAAGGTCCTTCTGGCAGACACTCTTCTTTTTCAGGTCAGGAAGCCAAGAACTGGACATGTGCAAAATGTGCATGCTCCTGGCTGCCTGAGATGAACTTTGCCAGACTGAGGATTTCACAGCTATGTGGGTGTGACCTCCTCAGCCTGGCAAAAAGTACCTCGGGTCCCTTGCGCAAAGGGGTCATATTACCTATTGCCTCAGAAGTGGGCACTTCAGTTTTAAGCCCTGAAGTGCCCAAGGCAGAGTGTCAATCAGTGACAACTCTTCACAGAGTGGGGTGGGGTTAACAGTCTCTCTGACCCCATCCCACTATGTGACAACATTAGGATTGCTGCCTTCCCTCATTGGCTGACCTAAGGTCATCCAATGAGGAAAGGCACCAGTCCCAACTCTCCTGGGGCCTCCCAGGCTTGGGACTGCCGGCTTTCTCATTGGCTGGAGGGCCGCCAGCAGGGTCAACTCTCCTGGGCCCTCTGAGGCTTTTCTCACGGAGATCTGCTTGTAGATACGTTTTATGTTTTTTTATGTTGGGTGCTTGTGTGCATGTATGTATGAATGCATGTGTATCTCTCAGTGAGTGTTGTGAATAGGTGTGTGTGCGTATATGAATTCATGGGTATGAGTGATTTGTGTGTGTGCTTGTATGCCGTCCCACCCCCGCCCTCCTCCTGCATCAAATCACCTGCTGCCACTTTTGGCCAGTATTAAAGAGGAACTACTCAACATGATTAATGAATGGCAACAAGCTACTCCAACACTTCTCAACCTTTTTGCTGTCTAGAACACCACAGACCATAATATTTTGTTGACCAAACTGAATGATTAGTTTATAATAACTAACCTTGCCCTAAAATTGAACAAGTCTTTCCACAAAGATCACAACCATCAAGTATTCATTTGATCTGCAGAACAAACCTCTTCGAGTTTTCTAATAAGTGTCCCACAGAGATCATAATTATACATGAGTGTTCTCAGATGCTATAATTTTTTATTTGACTTTTTAATTACTGTGGATTTTGTCTTAAAGTTCGTCTGCCAAGCCGCTGCATCCGGTGTTAAGTACAAAGTGTGCATTTTTGGGCTTCTTCATTTACTATTAGTGATCTTCAACAAATGTCTTGGATGTGATACTCCCTGTCTTTATGATCAGCTCCTTGTGCCTCTTGAATGCTTTTACCTTATATTGATTTTTCTGCCACCACACCAGCGGGATGGCATCTTTAATCCTTTACTTTGCTTTCTGCAATAATATAATGTCAATCAATCAGACGGTATTTGTAAGTGCTAATTATCACCCGTGAGGGTATTCAGGCGCTGTGTTGCAGAGTCAGTTGAAGAGCTAGGTCTTGAGTCCCTTCCTGATGTGGGCAAGTAAAGGTTAAGTGCGGGGTTGAGGGGAAGGGTGTTCTAGTACTTGATGGCGAGGACAAAAAGTAGCATGCGCCGGTGTGTGGTATCTGTGTGAGGGCGAGGTGAGAAGAGGTTCCTGGGAGATAGGTGGATATTCAGACGGTGGTTCATGTCGGCAGGTCTATGGTTGTGGAGGGCTTTGTAGGTGTGGGTCAGGAGCTTGAATTGGCATCATTTCTGGACGGGGAGCAAGTGGAGGTCTTTCGGGTACTGGGTAATGTGGGTCCTCTTTTCAGGTTGAGAATCAGTCCGGCTGCTGCATTCTGGATCGTCTCGAATCTCTTCATGAGTTTGGTGGTGGTGCCTGCATAGAGTGCGTTGTCATAGTCGAGTCGGTTGGTGATGACGGCCGGCATCACAGTTTTCTGGGTGCTGATTAGGAGTAACTTGAAGACTTTGCGGAGCATGTGGCGAGTGTAGAAGCAGGATGAGGAGACAGTGTTTACCTGACTTTAATTGAGAGTTTGTTGTCCTGGATGATGCTGAGGTTTTAGATGTGGTCTTTCGGAGTGGGGTGGGTCTGAGTTCCGATGGCCACCAGGAGTCATTCCAGAGGGAGTTGTGTCTGCCGAAGATCAGTACTTACGTTTTGACCGTGTTTATCTTCAAAAAGAGACATTCTTCATATCGCTGTGGAAGTCGTTCTTCTTCGTGGTAGGGTCTGCTGAGTGTGAGAAGATGAGCTGGGTGTCATCGGTGTAGGAGATGATGTTGATGTGGGCTCTGACGATGTCTTTGAGTGGTGTCATGTAGATGTTGAAGAAGGCTGGACTGAGGGATGAGCCTTGAAGGACGATACAGATGGTGCTCTTGGGTTGAGAGGTGGAAGGGAGGTAGACAGATTTTCTGGATTCACCTCTTAATGGAACAAGCCATCTATTTGAGTGTGTGGTTCGTGATTCTGATCTGGTGTAGTTGCTCAATGAGTGTGTGGTGGGAGATGGTGTTGCAGGCTGCGGAGAGGTTGAGTAGGATGAGGGCGACTGATTCTCCTCTATCGAGTAGGGTGCGGATGTCGTCTGTTGCTGCGATCAGCTCTGAATACTGATTGGGCAGGTTGGTTATCCCCAGGTGTTTGATGAGTTGAGGTTTAATGACCTTCAACTGGACTTTGGTGGAAAAAGGGAGCAGTAAGATGGGACGTAGTTCTGGAGCTCGCTGGGGTCTGCAGAGGGTTTCTTGAGGAGCGGTCAGACCTCTGCGTCTTTCCAGGCATTGGGAAAGATAGCTTTGATGATGGATGTGTTGAGGATGTAGGTGAGTTGGTGGCTGATCTCATCCCATTCTGGAAAAGTCAGTGTGGGCATGGGTCAGTGGGGAATCCTGAGCAGATGAGTTCATTAGAGGGTTTGTGTTTGGTGTACTGAGTTGTCCCATGTGGTGAGTGGGTGGTGACGACCGTGGATGAATGGATGATCTGGGGTCAGTGGGTTGGGGATTGAAAATTATGTAGATGGTTGCTATCTTTTTGTGCTTATGTTCGGCGAGGGCGTTGCAAAGTTCCTGTGAGGAACTGATCGGGTACTTACTGGCCGACGGGTGGGTTAACTCTCAATGTTGAATAGTTCCTTGGTTTTGTTGTTGCTGGTCTTGATGCAGTGTGTGAGAGCCTCCTGTTTTGCGGCTTTGAGCTGGTGGTGGTTGTTGTTCAGAGGTTACTTGAAGGTGACTTGTCTATGTTGTACTTGCGGGTTCGCCACTTTCTTTCCAGTTGTTTGCATCTGCATTTTTGCCATTCTAATTTCCGGGGTGTACCAGTTTACTTGTTTGGTGGGTCTGTGAGTTCTGGCCGGCTTGGAGGGACCGACTTGGCCTTCCGCATTCGTGACACAGCTGTTGATGTTCTGTACTACCTGGTTCAGGTCTATGGTGAGGATGGGCTATGGTACGCGGATGGCATTGGTCCATTGGTGTTGAGTGACCTTGGTTCAGTTGTGGGAGGGGGCACTGTGGTGGTCAGGATGGTGTGGGGAAGTCTGGTGATGGTGATGTGTACGATGGAGTGGTCTGACTAGGTGAGTTCGGTGGTGACTGTTCCTGATTCTGCTGTTGGACGTGAAGATGGGGTCCAGTGGGAGTCCTTCTATGTGCGTGGGCCCTGTGAACAGCTGCTTGAGGTTGATATTTCCAGTGGTTCCAGGTAGCCAATGTATTTGGTGTCGGTGGTGTCTTCCAGGTGGAAGATGAGATCTCCCAGGAATATGAAGTGTTCAGATTTGATGGCAAACGGGTTGATGAATTCTAAGATGGTATCACTGAGGCTGGTTTGTGATCCTGGGGGTCTGTAGGTGAGTGTGCCTTTGATGGTGGTTTTGTCATCAGTGCAGAGCTAGAAGCTAATTTATTCCATGATCAGTGTGAATTCGTCATCGATTGTGGTGTAGGCGATTGATTCTTTGTGTATGATGGCAATGCTTTCCCCGTGTCGGGTGGTATGGTCACAGTTTTTTATCTTGTTGCTGATGTGTGTTGCAATGGTGATGCTCGAGGTGGACATGGGAGTAAGCCATGTCACTGTCATGACGGTCACGTTGAGAGGCGAGGGTAGACATTGTGTCCCAGACTTTGGTGGAGTGTTTGCAGAGCAATCTTGCATTGATCAGGAGGCAGCTGAGTCATTTCGAAGAGGTCTCAGCTGCCAGGGTAGGTGTGGCGCTGGTTGCTGTGATGATAGCTGGTGTTAGGGTGGCAGTAAAGTGGCAGTGGCGGCAGGTGAAAGGTCC
Organism: Lissotriton helveticus; assembly: GCF_964261635.1. Taxonomy (NCBI): domain Eukaryota; kingdom Metazoa; phylum Chordata; class Amphibia; order Caudata; family Salamandridae; genus Lissotriton; species Lissotriton helveticus. The sequence goes on along the minus strand of NC_136067.1, from coordinate 888,756,186 downwards.
TACTGTGAAGCGAGGTGATGTGAGGCAGCAGTTGTTGTTGTTGGATCCAGTGTACAGGACCAGGGAACAGAGCTCAGCAGGTGGTGCAGAGAGCCAGGGTCCATGGCACTAGGCCTGGTCCAGGCACGGATGGGCGCAGACGGGCTTGCTTTTTGGTATGGCTTTAGCGTGTGAGCAGAACGGCAGCAGGCTCCATAAATAGTCCTGGGAGGTGGAAGGGGCTGTCCAGGAGGTGGGAGGGCAGGAAGCTTGAAACAATGGGAAAACAGTATGGACAACAAACAGTAAAAGCACAACCACAGAAGTGAGGGGGAAGAAAACTGCAGAGCACTAATTACAATGCGGGAACTGTTTTGTGAGTACAATTCTAATTAATTTTAATTAAATTAGGCGGACTACTTATCACCAAGATTTATATTAGTTCTAGAGCTAAATCCACTTGCACATGCCCACTTCTTCGGCAGTTTTCTTTCCCCTGATATATTTTAACATCCCCTGTTAGAAAATGGGTCTGTAATTAGTAGAGGTTTGCACCCTATCCAAGTAGGGACCACCATCCTAGTCAGGGTAAGCTAGAAACATACCTTTAATTAGCCTGTACTCACCCACTGGTAGCTTGAAACAGAGCAGGCAGGCTTAAATTTAGAGGCAATGTGTAAAGTATTTGTGTAACACACACACACAGTAACACAATGAAAACCGTACAAAAAGTCTCCACACAGGTTTAGAAAAATAGAGAATATTTAGCTGAGTAACACAAGACCAAAACAACAAAAATCCAATCAGTTGGAGTCGAGATATACATTTTTAAAGATTAAATGCAAAAACAGTGCTTAGAAGTCAATAGTGCTAAATGGTTACTTGAGGTTGCGTGGGACTAGGGTAAATCCAAATTTCAGGCAGACCACAATGGAGGGCAGCCCAGGTATGAGACTCATGAAAGTCTAGCTGAAAAAGTACCTTGGATGGAGCACAGCATCGACACTAAGGGCCCAATGCGTCAATCTTTTCCAAGCAGTAGTTTTGCTGCATCAGAATCAATCTCCATCGAGATGCAGACAATGCATTGTCATCGAGCCATACAGAGCATCATTGTCGGGCCACGCAGGCTGTAGAATCACTGTCATCAAACAGCCTCTGCGTCTGCGTCGAAGGGCAATGCATCAGTTCCGATAAGGGCAGAGGTGACAATGCTTTGGTTTTATAACAAAGCAGCTGCAGAACCCACTTCTGAGTCCGAGTACCGGAGGGGGCGCCTTGTTAATGGTAGGACTCGCAGATGGCAGAGTCCAGCAGCACCAGCAGATTTGCAAGGAGTCTTTTGTGTCCCTTAGAGTTCAGAACACAGGAGACAAGCCGGCAAGCCCTTGCAGTCACTCTGGGTTCATGTGAAATGGGTCCAGTATTTATTTATTTATTTTTTTTTTTTTTTTGTTCCAAAACCTTTATTGCACATTTGCATATTACACAGCGGAATGCCTACAACCCTGCGGGCCGGCCGCCATCATATAATCGTCACTCACAGCAAAGAGAAGCAGAAGGAGCATGTAAACAAAAATCAGAATAGTGTTCCCCGAAATCTGCTGTGCAAAGAAAACAAAATGTGCAGTATTAGCAAATAAAACATTCGGAAGATGCGGTTTTGACGACCATTTTCACGTTTTCTTCTGTTAAACAACAAACTAGAAACATTAACCCGTTAGGAACGACAGTACGGTCTGCTATAACACAGTACAGATCAAGCTCTAAGTGTCGTATTGGAGGACCAGAAGTCGAACCACAATTCTTAGTGTCCAAAGTTGTTCATCATTCAATACATTCTCCCTCAATGCCCGGCCCCTCATGTCACCCCCCACCCGAAACCCTCACTTGCCCCAAGCCCACCACCCCTCCCATGTTCAACCCCCTTCACTTTCGTCATCGGAATCTATCTGGTCATCCTCGAGCAAGGGCTCACAAATATCCCCCCTGAATACATTCCATTTCAACCAGATCTTGTTCCATTTCCCCGGGCAGGCACGGCTGGAATATATTGCTCTCTCGGTCAGCATTACTCTGTCCATGGTCTGGCACCACTGGGACCTAGTCGGCAGGTCTGCCGCCCCCCATCGTTGTGCTATGTCGCGTTTCGCCACCATGACCCTGCTGTGACCCAGAGTTGTTCATACCTGGACAGGTCAGTAGGTTCCCATATATTCAGTAAACACCTCCTCGGGTCAGGCAGCAGGGAGTGTTCTAGTGTTTGTGAGAGAGTGCGGTGTATTTGTTTCCAGTACTCCTGGATTTTGGGACATTCCCATATGGTGTGAAAGAAAGTGCCTTCCTCTCCGCAGCCGCGCAAACAATAAGGATGGGGCGCGCGCTGTATGCGGTGCAATACTGTCCTCGTGTAATAAACCCTGTGGAGGATCTTAAATTGAACTAGTCTCATGCGTGCCGAGATGCCCACCTCCCTAGGTGAACCCAGCGCCGCATTCCACTCATGTTCGTCCATATCCTGAACGTCTCCCTCCCATTTCTCCTTCAGGAGGAGCGTCGGATCAGGGGAATTATTAAGCAGTTTACGATAGGTGAGGGACGTCGCTTTCTCCAACATGTAATCTGTGAGGAGGCGGTCTTCCAGGGGAGAAGACTCCGGCAGTGGTGAGCCGGGTGGTAGGACTGCGAGCAGTGCATGGCGAATTTGAACGTACCTGTAAAGTTCCCTGTCACCAAAATCGTACAGCTCTTTCAGCCGAGTAAAGGGAATTACTTCCTCCCTCTCCCACAAGTCCCCTACTGTGGAGATGCCAATCGTGTCCCATTGAGCGAACCCCTTGGTGTTTCTGAGATTGCCCAACGCTCGGGAGTCCCACAGTGGAGTCATTTCGGTTATCCTCCCCTTCCAACCCAGGGCCTCCGTCGCTGCGTGCCATATTTGAACTGTAAGTTTCGTGGGGCCCAGTAGTGCCCGCATCTTGCGGCGATCGTACAACGGCCCTAACAAGCTATTGACACCCAGTTGAGTCCTGTCTGAATGAAATGCCGGGTCAGTATGTGGTGCGTGGATCCACTGATTAATCGGCTTGAGGTGTGCAGCCCAGTAATACAATTTTAGATTCGGCAACGCGATACCTCCGCTGTACCAGTCTCTGTGTAGCTTGGACTGCGCCACTCGTGCTGGGAGGTTACCCCACAGAAGGTTGGAGACCAGAGCCGCCGCTTTCTGGAAGAACTTAGGTGGCACAGGATATGGTGAGTTTTCAAGGACATACAAAAACCGCGGTAATGCCATCATCTTGTAAAGTGCCGCCCTGCCCAAGAGTGTTAACGGCAGGCTCGACCAGAATTCTACATCCCGTTTAAGCCGGACCAGGTGCGGAGTCAGATTCTTATCCATGAATTCTGCTGGTTCCCTAGTGACATGTATTCCCAGGTATTTAAAGGACGTCCCCGCCAGCTTCAGCGGGCACGCACTGTCGAGAGTCAGGGCTGGACCTTGCAGAATGTAAACTTCAGACTTGGCCCAGTTTAGCGTATAGCCTGAGACACTGCCGTGGGTGTCGCAGATGCGCAGTAACGCTGGTATGCCTTCATCGGGGTCGGTTAGATATACTAACATATCATCGGCGTACAAGGAAAGCCGGTCTTCCCAACCCCCAGGCCACGTTATGCCTTTAATGAGGGGTGAAGCTCGTATGAGGATTGCGAGGGGTTCAAGCGAGATAGCAAACAGCAAGGGCGACAGAGGGCACCCCTGCCGCGTGCCTCTTCCCAAGGGGAATGCATGCGAAATATGCCCATTAGCTACCACGTGCGCCAGTGGGTCCGTGTAGAGCAGCTTGACCCATGCCAGAAAGCGAGGGCCAAAGCCCATACGCGTCAGTGTCTCGAACAAGTATTCCCACTCCACCAGATCAAATGCCATCTTGGCGTCAAGCGCTAGAATCACTGCTGGTGATTTAATGGCGTCAGTTCTAGCCAGCACCCCGTGCAGTCGCCGCAGGTTCAACGCCGTGTTCCTGTGTGGCATAAATCCGGACTGATCCGGATGTATGATCGAAGGCAAATGTGGCAGAATCCTTAGTGCCAGGAGTTTAGCCAGGATTTTCACTTCCGCGTTTAATAGGGAAATGGGCCGATAGGAGGAACAATCCTCCGGCGGTTTCCCCGGCTTGGGGATTGTTACGATAGTCGCCACTCGTTGGTCAAGCGGAAGTGAGCCCTTCTCGAGACTATCCCTGAACATCCCCAACAGATGTATACTGAGGGTCTCCGGCATCGCCTGGTACCATTCTACGGGTATACCATTCGGTCCCATCGCCTTACCTGGGTTAAGTGCATGAATGGCCAGTTGGATTTCCTCCACAGTAATATCTGCCTCTAAGTCGTTTGACGCCTCTGGTGACAGTGATTGTACCTCAATCGGAGCCAAGAGAGCTCTCGCGGTTTCGGATGTGACTATCCGTTCCGGGGTGTATACTTGTTGGAAATAGGCCGCCAGTATCTCTGTGATGCGCCTAGGGTCTGAATGTGGCACTCCATGCATGTCCTTGAGCCGCTGTATCCCCCTGGAATTGGTCTCACGTTTATCCAGCCACGCCAGCATTTTCCCTGCTTTGTCCCCCACCTCATAAATTCTATTCTGAGTATCTGTTATGTAGCCTTTAACAACCACGCGGAGGTGATCGTTGTACAACTGCTGTTGGAGAGTGAGTGCGTGTAGGGTGGAGGGAGAGGGGTGTAGCTCATGGGCCGTGGTCCGATCCTTCAGTGCCACCTCTAAAGCGGCCAGTGCCTGGGATTGCTGCCTCCTATACCCAGTTATAGTGTTAATTGCTTGCCCTCTCAGGACCGCCTTATAGGCTTCCCAGAGTGTCGCTGAGGAGCGTACTGAGTGTACATTTTCCAGAAAATATTGTTCCGTGGCACGTGTAAGGGCCTTACGGACCTGTGGAATTTTAAAGTAGGATGCATGGATGGGGTAGATGCGCTTACGTGTTCTCGCTCGCATGGTGAGAGTCAGTGTGAGGGGTGAATGGTCTGAAACCCCCCGAGGGTGTATCACTAGGTTGTCAACGTGACGAAGGCCATCGCCCATTGACAAAAAGTAGTCGATACGGGATAGGCTACCATGTACTGCGGAGAGAAAGGTGTATTGTTGTGCGCCCGGGTGTAAGTGTCTCCAGATGTCAGTCATTCCCATGGCCATTGCAAACCGCCGCAGGTACGTATCCCCCCCCGCCAGGGCCGGTGTGGGACGTCTATCTAGCCGTGTGTCCATGACCGCGTTGAAGTCTCCCCCTAAGATATTCTCCCCCTCCGGTAGAGTCAGCAGGAAGTCTCCTAATCTAGGGAGGTGTACTGAATGCAGTGCCGGCGGAATGTATACTGATATAAGGTTGAAAAGTGACCCCTCCCATTGCCCATGCACAGCCGCGAAGCAGCCTTGATCATCCGTGTGAGACGATAGAGGCAGGAATCGTGAATTCTTTTTTATTAAAACACCGGACCCTCTAGAACCAGATGTGAAGTCTGAATGAGCCCACATTTTGTAACCCCGTCTATCCAGAGCTTTTCTAGCCCCCCCATTAGGTGAGTCTCCTGCAGCAAGGCCACGGTAGGTCGCAGTCGCTTAATAGCAGTCAATACCAACCCCCGTTTAACCTTGTCTCCCAAACCTCGAACATTCCAGGACAGTAAGGACAGAGTTGGGCTTTGTGTATCGGTGGAGTCCAGTCCCTCTAATGGTGGTACGTCGTTAGCCATTGGGAATCAAGGGGTATGAAGTGGAGCATCCCGTAACAGTGGGAACAACTTTCATGCCTATACGGGTACAATCTTAGCATAAATATTACAAAGCAATTCCTTTTCTCTGTTTCCGTGCTTAACTGGGTCAGGTGGTTCGATACGTCCCCCGAGTGGTATGGTGTATTACTTGGCCGTACATATGTGTTCCCAACAAACAAATTCGTAACTGTAAAAGAACAACCCGTCCCCCTTTCCCCCCTCCCTGCTTCCCTGCCTAACGGACTTTCAACTGCCCGCCTCCCCAACTGAGCAGAGTGCTTAACCCAACCCATAACCAGAGTACTTGCGTGTAGGGGGGAGAGTGTCTCCCCGAGCAGGCGGCATCCCTGCGTGCCTCAGGTGAGGTCATGCCAGTGTCCACGTGCAGCAACTGAAACACGAAGGTGGTGGTCAGCAGTTGTGGTCAACGTAGATCCTGGGGGGGGAGGGTCATCCCTCTCCATCCGCCCCTCCTGTTCCACGGGAGGGAGAGTCCTCTGCCCCCCCATCTCGACCAGATGCTTGCGAACCATGTCTGCTGTCGTCTCTGCGGTTGTGATCTGGTCCGCGGTTCCTGCGGTGCCGGCCCACCGTGTGCCAACCTTCCAGCCAATCCCGGGCAGCCTCGGGGGAGTCAAAAAACCACACTCTTTTGTCCGCAACAACTCTCAATCGTGCTGGGAAGATCATCGAGTACGGTAAGTCCTTCTCCCTCAACGTTCTCTTAACTTCCAGGAACGTTTTCCTTTTCCTAGCCACCTCAGCCGTGTAGTCAGGGAAAAACGCAAGTCTTGAGTTTTGAATCTGAATGGCGGGCGCCACCCTGGCGGCCTGCAGAATAGCATCACGGTCCCTGAAGTTAAATAGTCGCGCTAGTATAGGCCGTGGAGGGCCCCCTGTCTTCGGTTTTCCCCCCGGAACGCGGTGGGCCCTTTCTACCGAAAAGAAGTTTGAGAGTCCCTTTGGCTGAAGTCGGGTTTTTATCAGGTCCTCCACATAGAGGTCCATCGCCCCTGTGTCCTCGGATTCCGGCACGCCTAGGATTCGGACGTTGTTGCGTCTGGAGCGACCTTCCTGGTCATCCAGTTTGTCCCTCAGTATTTTGTTGTCAGCTTGAAGGCGCTCCATTGATGTTTGCAGTTCAGACATGTCCTCCACCAACGATTTGGTGACGACCTCCACTTGCTTGACCCTCTCGTTCATTTTTTGGAGGTCCGCCCGGATCAGGGTGACTTCAGTGGCGGTCGCCCCGACTGTCGCCTGCACCTGGGCCAACGCCGCCAGGACATCCTCAAGCGTGGCCTTCTTAGCCCCATCCGCGTCCGCCGCTTTCCCGGTGTTCTTGCGTTGTTCCTGGGGCGGTGATTGCTTCTCATACGCGAATTTATCCAGCTTCGCTTGGGTGGAGGTGTTTTTGGGGCCCCTGTTCGACATGATAATGCACGATGTCAGCAGCGCCCAGACTCACAGCTCACCAGCGTTCGTGCCGACCGCGGCCGCACCAGCAAAGCACTCCCGCCGCAGACGCAGCCCGCAGTCCACAGCGAGGGGGCGAAGAGTCCTCCCCTCAGACTTACAGCCGTCAGGGGGCCCCCAGGGTATACAACTCGGAGTACTGGCAAGGGGTGCGCCAATCCGCGCAGGGGCACCGCCCGAGGTCCCAGGAGCAAGGTGGTCGCTCGATCCCCCAATCCTTATGAAGACTGCGTGGTGGTGTGCTGGAGGTCCTCCTCTCCCCTCCGGTGGCACTCCCGCGGATCTCGTGCGGGGGGTCGAGCACAGTAACGAAGGGGCCCCGCAGGGACCCGCCGCCCCCACTTGATATTCTTGGGAACTGGAGCCAGCACAGTCCCGATAGGGGAGTCTCCGTCAGGTGCCGGGGCGCCGCTCGCTCAAGGCGCGGAGAAATGGCGGCTGCACCGCCGCTGCCAACGGTCCAGAATGCGCCCACGACCAGAGCAACTGGCGGTGTACGGCTGTTCCAGGCGTCGCGGGGGTCAGCGCTCACCTCGGGGCCCCCGGGGGCACGATTGCGGGCTCTCCGGACCGCGCGTCCGGCGACCGACACTTCCTGCCGCACCCCTGCCGCTCCAAGGCAATTTCCGGCCGGTCACTCTCTCTCCGCGACCCCGCTGCTTCCAGGCTGGCAGTAGGCCCTCCGCACCTTCGGTGTCCGCTCTGCTCACCGGAGCTCGTCTGTGCTGCCACCGTTCTCAATTCCGCAGCGTTGGGTGCCGCACGGACTCCGGGTCCGATCCTCTCCCACCAGCACTTAAAAATTCAGGATTGATGTGACGGATTGTCGTGGGAAGCCGCCGTTACTCGGGAGCCTCTCTACGCTGCGGCCGCCATCGTCGGCTGCTAGCCACGCCCCCCGGGTCCAGTATTTTAGTTAGCAGGGCAGAGATCAGCAGGCAGCAGGGCAGCTCACCAAAGCAGAGACGCAGTTCCTCAGAACAGTCAGTCAAGGCAAATTGGCACTCCTTACAGCACAGCAGTCATTACGCCAGCAAAGTTTTTCCCAGGTCCACTAGTGTACTGATTTGGTAGGGTCAGAGTCCAAGTACTTATACACAAATGTGCCTTTAAAGTGGGTGGTGACCAAAGCAGCTCCTTGAAGGTCACAGGTTCCCTTTCATCCCAGCCCTATCTGCCAGTCTATATGTATATAATCAGTCCTTTGTGAAGGGACTGGAAACAGCCTATTCAGATGTAAGTGTAAGCTTCCTCTCCCCCTTCCTGGCCAGGAAGGCTATCAGAAAGCAGATACGTCCTCAGTCACACCCACCCTTGCTGTGTTTGTGGATGTCTAGAGGGAATGCACAAAGTGTTGCTGTCACCAAGCACAGACGTGTATTGGAGACAGGCCGCAGGCACACAGAGCAAAGTTAAGAGCAGGGAAATTTCCACTTTCTAAAAAGTGGCATTTCTAAAATAGCAATATCAAATCCAACTTTACCACTGAAGAGGATTTATCATTACCATTCCAAAGATATGAAACATGATTTACCTACTCCTTTCTAATACGAAATTATACAGCTTAAAGGGTTTTAGGGAACTCCCAATGCTGGCCTATGAGAGGAGTAGGGCTCACAGCAGTGGGCCATGAATGTAGCTGTTTTTCACCAACAGTACATGTAAAACATAAAACTACATGCCCTACCTTTTACTTACACAGCACTCTGCCCATAGGGATACCTAGGGCCTATCCTAGGTGTAACCTATGTGCTATTAAAGGGGAGTTTAAGACTTGGGAAGTGGTTTTAAATGCCAAGTTTAAGTGGCAGTAAACTGCAAACACAGGCCTTGCAATGGCAGGCTTGAGACAGGTTTAAAAAGTTACTTGTGTGAGTGGTGCAATCAGTGCTAGTAGCATTTAGATTACAGGCCTTGAGTATATAGTATACCACTTTACACGGGACTTTCAGGTAAACTAAATATGACAGTCTGGTAAACACCAGTGTCACTATGTTTAGGGGAGAAGCACATGCACTATAGCATAGGTTAGCAGTGATAAAGTGCTCAGAGTCCTAAAGCCAACAAAAAGATACAGCAAAAAGTGCAGGTAAGAAGGGAAAAAGTTGGGGAAGACCAGCCTAAGGATGACAGGTCTAACATCCCACAACCTGGCTTTCTCTCATTGGTCCTGGGGGAACAAATCTGAGAAAGACCCAGGAGGATCCTGTTAGAGCTCCCTGGGTATTTCACACAGGCCATGGCATGGATGTGCCAGTCGCTGTATCTACACCGCTATTTGGCCTTGGATATTTCACAATAGTTTTTAAGTGTTCTTAATCTGTTTTTATTGTACTGCTTTGCACTTGGAGGGTTTGGTGGGCTTTTCCCTGCTTTGTGTATCAAAGGTGCAGACTTCACTGATGCGACCTGCCTTGATCTGATTGGTCCAGGAGGAGCCAATCAGAGACAGGCCCTGGAGGAGCCTGTTAGTGCTCCCTGCATATTTCATGGAGGTTGCGGCATGAATGCACCACTTGCGTGCTAAAGACAAGCCCATCTGCGCCTATCAGTGCCTGGACAGTGCCAGGGGCCAAGCACGCTGCCCCCCTAACTCTTACAGGTTAGTCTACTCTGTGCCAGCTCTATGCACTAGAACCTTCCCTCAGCCTTGTTGTGAGCATGGATGGGTTCCAGATGGGCTACTAGTCTGCTGTAAGACATGCTGCTTTGAGGTTAACAACACTGGGTCCCTGACTAGGCTTGTCTCTCAGAATATACGTTTTGTAGTCTTAACTGCTGATCCATGGTCAAACATCATGCTAAAGCCCTTGATCTTATTCAAGACCACACACCAGACATTCTATTCCTTGCAGAGACCTAGCTGACCATGGTCTCTGTAGCTGAACCAACTCTAGCACTGATGCCCCCGCCCCCGGCTACCAACTAAATAATTTTAATAGAAGGAGGAGCCAATCATAGACAGGCCCTGGAGGAGCCTGTTAGTGCTCCCTGCATATTTCATGGAGGCTGCTGCATGAATGCACCACCGGCGCGCTAAAGACAAGTCCATCTGCGCCTATCAGTGCCTGGACAGTGCCAGGGGCCAAGCATGCTGCCCCCCTAACTCTTACAGGTTAGTCTACTCTGTGCCAGCTCTATGCACTATAACCTTCCCTCACCCTTGTTGTGACCATGGATGGGTTCCAGATGGGCTGCTAGTCTTCTGTAAGACATGCTGCTTTGACGTTAACTACACTGGGTCCCTGACTAGGCTGGTATCTCAGAATATAAGTTTTGTAGTCTTACATGCCGATCCATGGTCAAACATCATGCTAAAGCCCTTGATCTTATTCAAGACCACACAGCAGACATTCTATTCCTTGCAGAGACCTAGCTGAACACAGTCTCTGTAGCTGAACCAACTCTAGCACCGATGCCCCGGCTACCATCTAAATAATTTTAATAGAACAAGTGGTAGAGGAGGTGTTATTGCTGTGATTCATAGAGAGAGCTACATATGCAACAGGACTCCTTGCACTATACCGGATTGCAGAAGCACCCTTTTGAAAATTGCTTTGAGTAGCAATTTCACCTCATCAGCGATCTCATTTTATCAACCTCCTCGACTATCTAAATCTTATAGGGAGGCACTAACTAATCTTACTGCCTCACTCATCATTAAATCAGCAAACTTTAAATCTTGGGAGATCTTAATCTCCATTTGGAAGCCAGTCATGACGGTGACAGTATTACATTTATAGATGCCTTCACTGTGTGTCATCTAACACAATTAGCTTCCCATGCTACTCATTCAGTCGGTTACCTCCTAGACCCAGTTTTTTCAAATATCTGTTCCATGAGGGTAGCGACCCCTCTCCCCATGCCCTGGACCAATCACTTTTTCATCCAAATGTCCATTTGCTTGTCGTGCCAAAGGTAGATGCCTGGTCCTGACCAGATTCTCAAACGCCCATTGCTCAAGCTTGACTTCCATAAATGTGGAGACTTCATTCAGACTCGCTGCCGTCAGTCGCCCTCTACATATAGGCGGCAAACAACACTCTACAATCTTGGCTGACCTCAGCCTTAGATACTTTTATTCCTACTAGACTGGTTCAGAGTGGGAAAGAGTATGCTGCTCCCTGGCTTAGGGAAACTCTGATCTCAGAAACATTGTAAGGCCCTAGAATGCTTTTGGAGGAAACCATATGATCCTTCCTTAAAAACAAAATATAAGTCAGCCATCAAGTCCTACCACAGTCTGATTTGGAAAGCCAGGGCATATTATTATGCAAATAAAATAGGGAGCAGAAACAACCCTGCAAAATCATTTGTTTTACCATTTAAACAGTCTTACAAAACCAGTACTTTCAGTGGATTCCATGGAAATTTCTAATGCTCACTGTGAGTAGTTAGATTATGGAAAACAGGGTTAAACCCACTACTGTCATTAGGACCTGGGTGATTATCAGTATAAAGAAAAAGGGGTCCAAGACAAGGGACATGTAACTACAAATTATTATTCACAAAAAGTTCTGACAGCAAAGCTAGTAAATACAAAAAAGGTTTAATCAATTCTGTATATTCCCTATATATGGGATAACGTTCATCATATATATTTCATTGCATGTAGGACAGATTATTAATAAGCATAGGTGCCCACATTCACAACGGGGAGGGGGTGGTGAAGGTATAGTGAGGGAAAAGGATGGGATCACGTAATAGTGAGATTCATTCAGTGACACAAAATATTTCAGGTTTGGAAACTCAATTCATATGGTCCCTCTGAAAAACAAAGGGCCAACTCAAAGCGCTCAAAAGAGTCCAACCAAAAATGTTACATCACAGATCCAAAATCCATTGCAACCATTAATGTTCTGCTTGGGGTAGGAGATTTGGTCGTATTTTTATAGTCGACGTTTCGACCCGTAAACAAGGTAGGTGAATGTTCCTTACACGGTGGGTCTTCTTCAGGACAATATAAGTTGTGGGTGAGCAACCTCCTATAGGGTAGAGAAATGTATTTATTATGTAGCAATCACCAATCTTGTTAATTAATAAACAGAGACGGCGGATCAGTGAAAGAGCAACTAGAACTATTAAAAACGTGCTGTCAAAGAAGTAATCCGATTGATATTCATATACGGATGGATAAATAAAATATGTTTACTCAAAAGGCGTATTCATGACCTAACGTCCAAGAGTTGAGGCAAAAATCTACCTCCTAAATACTTCGTAAGTTAGATAAGGGAAAAATAATTATTCTTCCCATGGAGACAGCCAGGGGCTTGATCCCATTCTAAAAATAAATAATCATGATCCTGCTTACCACTGTTATATTGTGGCAGTGGGTATTATCCAAAATACGCGAAAACAGTCTTATCCAGACTCACACTCGGATTATTCTGTCTAGGTGTGGAGGTAGAGAAAAAAAGAGGAAGACAGTAAATGGCAGGTGCGTTACAAAATCGGTTCACAGAATGACAAATAACCAGTGGGAAAAGCTTACCAGTAGTCATCAATTTGAAGGTGGACAGAGTGGAGACGATTGATTGAAAGTATTCCGTTTATTATTGCCTGGGGACATGAAATTAAAAGGATCAGCGTTCCCGCCTAGAAGAGTTCAGTAGTCAAGAAATCAAGAGGTGGACCATGTAAGTAAGCACGCTAGTGAATTATATGCCACATACCTCAAAAAACAAATTGAAGAGTTTGCCAGTCTGCCGCCGTCGGACAATGCGTGCACCGTCCTTAAGTCATAGTACCACTTTCTTCTCAAAGTCTAAGGGTCAATGAAGCGACTGTCAATAGAAACCCCTGTGAAATAATAAAAACGCGCCTCAGTTCCCATGTTTGCGATATATCACGCATTGCTCCTGGTATTATGAAAAAAGGGGGGGGAAAAACTTTTTGTGAATAATAATTTGTAGTTACATGTCCCTTGTCTTGGACCCCTTTTTCTTTACACTGTGAGTAGTTAGCACAGTATTTTATTGGCAAGATAGATGAAATGTATTTGAACTTCACCCCACATACTACTGCCATGAGACCAGATGGATCCACTAGCCCTGCCCCACCTTTGCTCAATTCTCTATCTCCTTTTGTCTGTCAAAGTTCTGCACCCTTTGCAGCCAAGTTACAACAGGCTCACCTGCTGATCCTTTCAAGCCAGATGTGTTCTTTAAACTCCAGGACTCTCCCCTCCCACCCTGCCTAGACTTGATTAATCTCGCTCTGTCATCGGTACTAGGTCCCTGGAAGCACGCCATGGTCATCGCCCTCCTGAAGAAACCTGTATTGGATTCTTCTAAACCTAGAAATCTCTGCGTCATCTCTCTCCTGCCTTTTCTTTCCAATGTAACAGAGAGACATGTCCATGCCATTTAACTAAGATTTTCGATGCAAACCAGATTTTTGACACCTCTCTGAATGGCTTCTCCTTTTCCGAAAAATCCATGTCAGACCTGGCCACTTTTCAAAGGGGAATGCTCCTTGTCGCAGAGTGGGTAGATGCCAACTGTTTATGCCTGAACATGGAGCAAAACAGAAATTCTCCTATTAAGAAAAGACCAGCTTTTGGGGCGACCATTGGTGGCCTGCCTCCCTTGTGTCTCCCCCTAACCCAAGACCACTGATAAAAATCTAGGCGTCTGGGTGGACAGCATCCTAAACTTTGAAGTGAAGGTGAAATGGGTGGGAGGCACATGTTTGGGGCTCCTGCGAGGTCTCAAACCCATTTTGGGATTTTTCGATCCATTCACTCGATAGGCCATCATTCAGGCAGTAATCCTATCCCGGCTAGACTAATGCAATATTTTATACCTAGGAATCAACAAGTTAGTGATTGCAAGATTCAAGCGGCCTCAAATCACCACAGATAAGCTGCTGATTCTCCCTTCCAAAATTCAGCCCTGCTTCCGACTTCCTTCGCAAACTGCACTCGCTCTCCTTGGAGAAACATGTGTACTTCAAGACCTTGCATACTATCCCTAAGATCTTACTCTTCCAGGGGCCTCTATTTTATCTAGTTAGCTATACCTCCATCAACCTTCATGGACCCTTTGCTCAGTCAACCTTAAGCTGGCCACTGTTTCTCATATTAAGAGAGTAAGAGCCCCTCGTTTTGTGCAAAAGCCCCATTCCACTGGAATGCACTTCCTACCCCTATCAGGAACGTCCAGAACCCCTTATCCTTTAGGAAACTTCTACAGACCTTGCTTTTCTCCATTTAGGAATTTCACTGGGGCATTCTGCCTCCCTGGCTATTGTTGCAGCAGGTTTAGATTTTGGGACTAGCGCTGGGAAGCCCCATTGCTAGGGCAGCTATGCGCTGTATAAAATTAAAAACATAACATCCCTCAATATAATTGTAGATTATGTAACAGTGAGGAAGGGAGAATGTACTTTTTGTGATCCTTTGCTGCAACCTACTCACACTGGCCTGGGTCTTGGAACACATTCTGTGTTATGCCTACATACTTGTATAACTAAATATCTAACTAAATGCATTGGACATATAACATTACATCTGTGTTTACATTTGTAGCACTTCCTTTACAGGTGTATAATCAGCAAATTCAGGTGGAAACCGGTTAGGGCCCGTCACCTTCTCCACTGGCATTGCCTGTTTGGCATCTAACAACTCTTCTACAGTAATGAGAAGGTCGAGTTTGCATTGTCCCCTGTGGAGAATTTAAACACAATTAGATCCTGCGTACAAGAGGGCAAAGAGGGTTCAAGCAGGGCTCTGGTGTCATCAAAGTCCCTCCGCTTCTGTTTCCTGTCCTCAGCTCTCATTGGGGTTGCTGCCACTGTCTGTTTATTTATTTCTGGGCCAACGCACTCATTCATTGTGTGTGTGGCTGGGCTTGTCATGGGCATCCGCAGAAATTTTTCCAGGGGGGCGGGCTAACCTGGCAAACGAAGGGGCGTGGCTAATGTTAATCAATAGGGGCATGGCTAAAATGGCAGACAATCAGGATCGGGTAATGCTCAGCCCAAGTTGAGAAAAAAAAGTGGTGAATTCTGCATTTGAAACTGGACAACTATGAGAGCACACTTATGAACCCTAATATTAACCCCCCCTGGCCCCATAAAACTCATACATTCCCTGATCCCTAAAATTAGCCCCCTGGCACCCCAAAACCCATAACCCATACCCGCCCTGACCCCTAAAATTGTTCCCCTGGCACCCCAAAACCCATACCCGCCCTGAACCCTAAAATATCCCCTGTTGCAACCTAAAACCCATACCCACCCTGAACCCTAAAATTACCCCTGGTTCCCCAAAACCCATATCCACCCTGAACCCTAACATTTCCCCTGGCACCCCAAAACCCATACCCGCTCTGAACCCTAAAATTACCCCTGGCACCCTAAAACTCATACCCACCTTGAACCCTAAAATGATCACTGCCACCCCAAAACCCATACCCACCCTGAACCCTAAAATTACCCCACTGGCATCCCAAAAGCTGAACGCTACGGGGCAGATTTACAAGCCAACTGGCATGGGTGCAAATTCAGGACAGTGAGTGTAAAAATTCAGGACAAAGGGTCAAAATTCGGGACAAAAATTCAGGACAGCGGGTCAAAATTCAGGACAAAAGGTAAGGTTTACAGACATATACTATTGCGCAACCTTCTCTGATGTAAATAAGTAAATAGACAACCGCTAAAGTACAAGTGAAAATAAGTTTATATTAGGTTGAGACAATTGTGCAGTTCATGGTTTGTTAGTATACACGCAGCTTTAAGCAAATGTGCAGGTCTTTTTGTGGTAACAAAACCGGCCCCACCTTTCCAGCTCCCAGAGAAAACACCTGATGCCCGGTCCGGCCAGTCTGGCCTTGATACCACCCTCCAATGGCGGCCCTCATCTTCACATAGACCCTCTCTCGTGTGTATTTAATTTCTTCTATAGTGCTACTCATCCCAAGTATGTGGGGCACAGTTTTGGAGTGCGTTACAACACACACATATTATAAAGAGACAATCACTCATATAAATGGGAAAGTCAATGTATAGGAAATGTTGCTTACGATAATGGGGCTTACAATGTGTAATCATACTTTCATCCATCGTTTAGTCTTTCACCATTCATTCTGTCCTTGCATCTGTGTGCCCATCCATGTTCATATTCAACCATTTACAAACCTATCCGTCATGAATCCTTCCATCCATCATTTCACTCATCCATCCGTCCATCCACCTTTTACTCATCCATCCATTATCCATCCATCCACCCTTTCACCCTATCCATCCATACACTCATCCATCCACTCTTCCACCCATCCATCCATTAACTCATCTAGCCAGCCATTCACCCGTTCAGTCATCCATTTACCCATCCCCCTTCCTCTTTCAATTCCCCTTTCACTTAGCCATCCATCCTTCCACCCACCCACCCATCCATCCATCTACTCATCCACTCATTAATCCATCCATTGAACCTATCATTCATCCATCCTTTCACACATCCATCCACCCTTTCACTCCTTCACTCATTGATCCATCCTTTTGTCCATCTACATGCCCTTTCACTCACTCATCCAGCCTTACATCCACCCTTTCACTCATCGTCCATCCATTCACCCTGTCACTTATCAATTCATCAATCCACCCTTTCACTTATCAATTCATCAATCCATCAATCATTTCACTCATCCATCCACCTATTCACTCACCCGTCATCCACTCTTTCACTCATCCATCCATCCATCATTTCACTCATCTATCCAGCCATCCATCCCTTCAGTTACTTACTCACTCCCTGTTTCACATTAATTATGAGACCTATCAAGCACTCCACCCTTGATGTAGTTCCTAAAGCAAGGGGAGGGGTGGGGCAGGGTGCACTATGCCCCTGTACATAGGCAATCTGAAAAAGTGAAAGGCATGAGTCATGCATGATGCACAGTGCCTTGACGTGGAGCGACTGACATGGTGTTGTTTCCAGAGCATTAAGTGGGATGAAAAAACTAGGGGGGGTCTCTCCAAAAGGGTGTTTGATGTAATAAAAGACGTGGTTTAAAACACATAAGCTAAAAATCTGTGCTTAATATAATGTGCCACCCGACTGGTATTTTTGTTGCTTCTGTCATTGCATCCAGATATTTAATGCAACAAGTAACGTTACACCTAGAACAAGTAACATTACACCTACAACAAGCCAGAACTATTGGCTTTGTCTATGGTTGTTAGTTGCATACAATACAATTAAAAAGCAGCAACCATGGCTGCTATACTATAACTATAATCCTTTCAACTTCTTTTCACCGCCTTCCTTTGGCTAACTGGATTCTCACCTAGCAGCAGCCTGGGCGTTTTTGCACTTCCATGTCACAGAATGCCCTGCCCTAGACTGAGGCTGGAGGAGGCGACCACATGCTGTGCTAGCCCAGACCAACCAATTGTCATTCTGTATGTGGCAATCAGCCCCACACAGAATGATAATGGGCTTGGTGGAGCTGCTCTTGTGCACAGGGGAGTGCGAGGTGGCCCCACCAGGGAGCTGAGGCCTTTTGCAGGGAACAGCTCTGTTCCCTGCAATGACTAAAATTAAGGCGGACGGTTGGATGATGTCCTGCCTGAGGATGAGCCCCAGCGTCAGGCCTCCCACCCGGATGCATTTGTGAACATGGGCGTGTGCAGGGGAGAGGGGGGGGGGGCAAGGAGAGGCGCTTCAGGGGGGGGCAAGCGCCCCTCCTTGCCCCCCCTGCTGATGCCCATGGCTCCAGTCTACTCTGTTTAGGCTTCAGTGTATAGGCCCGACTCTGCTAGCGCCGGGACACCTCCGTTGGGGGTAGCTGCGCGCTTTGGAAGCCTAAATACACATACAAATAGGCCCATACAGTGCCGTCAAGGTAGTTGGCCATTTCTTCTCCTCTTTCACAAAGGGGAAAAGGAGGGGTAGGAGAAAGACCCCTACATTTTCTAGGTTCCCCTGATTCTTCGCCTCGACCCTAGCCTAGGTCAGTGCATCATCCACCACAAACTGGCTCCAGGCTGCCACAATCACCTACAATGTGCGCAGCCAGAGTTTGGCTCCTCCAGCTCAACTCCTGGTGACGTGAAGAGACAGCCCTCCTCAGGCCACTGCTACCTTCATCCGCCAATTTGCCCCCTCTCCAAGGGCCCAATCGTCTCCACCTGGGACTCCTGAGTGATCTCACCCCCAAACACCACTCCTCGCAGCCAGGCTCTTTCTCTGCCAGCTTTCAGGCTGCACTACCACTCCTGATCAGCAAACTGTTAGATCCTCTCCTCTGCTGCCAGAAATTTGTGCTCCACTTGAGGGGGGCTAGAAAAGGCCCCACGAGTGAGCTGGCAATGCAAACAATACTTGCTGAGGTATGATGATTAAAGATTTGTTTTTTACAGGGCCTGCACAGAGCTACACTAGGTTGCAGTCACCACCTTGGCCATCAAGCAATGACACTCCATGGTAGTTTTTTTTAATGTAAGCACGGACACATGCTACATTCCAGATTACAGCAATAGCCAGCTGGGCCGATTCCTTCAAGGTACACTTACAGTTGACTTACATAATGCTAGATTTATCATTTTCAATGATAGGTTCTATCCAGGCCTTTCCAGGCATTCTGGTGTATCTTGGGTGCCACTTGGCTTTTTTAAAGCTTGCATCGCAAGATTTGCGTCACATAAGAGTGGAGAAACTTTCTTTGCATTATTGGTGTGCACAATATCACGCTTTACGTAAAAGTGAAAATGACGATTTTATTGTAACAGCAGTGTCCATGTTTATGGAAGGACACAAAAAGGTGGGAGCAGCTTAGCTGGCACCAGCTGCCAAAAGGTAAAACACGCATTTGCAATGTAATAGTTCTCCAATTTACACAAGACCTATTGCATTGCAAATGGTTGGCAACTTGGCATCACAGACAAAGGGCAGGAGGGCGAGGGGAGATGGCACAGACATCAGTAGGGAGGGAGGGGAGGGGTAGGAGAGGAGAAGGCACGGACAACTTGAGGGAGGGTGAAGGGGGAAGAAGGCACGACAACGGGAGGGAGGGGTAGAAGGCACCAAAACACAAATTTACCTGGTCCGTCTCTTGCGGCGGGCTCCGGCTCCAGAAGGAAATAGTACACGCCCATGTAACAACCACGTAAAGGGGCCAGTAGGCATGGGAGGATACAAATGACAACATGGCTGAACTATGGAGGGACTAACATGCCTCATGATGAATCAGAAGACAGCATTTACAAAGGACAAACGCAATAACCAATGAAAAATAAGGGTGTGGGAGTGGGCGAAGCTTCTTTCCGTACTGAACTACCAAAGCTCTTCGCAGAGCAGCACTTGCGCGCTGGCTCATGCTCGACCGAAAAATTATTTAATAATTCACATGAGAAACATGATGGAAAGATGGATTACCTCACATGAAATAAAGAATGGGACACAATAGGAACAGACTCCTCTTGTCTTCTACTCTCCACCTAATGAATCTTAAAAAATTGCCAACAGTTCTAACAGTTCTTACGTTCTAAGATTTAAGCACATTACTTCAAAATACAGTGAGTCACAGCAGTATACCAAAAAGATAGAAAATACATTTCTTGAAATGGTTGTGAATACCAAATGATTGAAAAAGTTAGAGACCACAGTATTAGTAGCACACACGCGGTACCCTTAAATAAATAGCACATATAAAAAAATGTTTTTTTTAAAAATGGCCTAAGTAATTCAAGTCAAAATAAAAAATTATGTTTCATTAATCTCAACCATAAAATGTATTGGAATACAATTTGATTAAAGAGGGTTTCTTACAACATCTATACGCCGAATGTAAATTCAATCATGATGTCTGGAAGTCATGTCTTAAAATCAAAGAAAACATCAAACATGACAAACTGTAATCTCCTAAAAGCATACTTAATGTATGTAGTTAAAATAGGCTTCATCAAAACTTCTAAAAGTAAATGCTTAGAGCCAAAATTAAATGTAGAACATATGGGTGTGACTAGGTGTAATGGCGGGGTTAGTTCAGGTCAGAAGTCTTCTTGGAAGTATTGACAAAACACACTCTTCTGGGGAAGATTTTAGTTCTTCTAACTTCATCTGTGGAGACAGCTAGATGAATATGGTATCTGGCTTCTTACAAGCAACCTGTAATGGACACAAGATAGATGCAACTTCTGGTTCTATGTGCTTTACTATTTGTAACTCTACTCTTAGGTTCTCCTGTCGATCCTTGTGGGCTGGTTGCATTGCCATAAATTGAGGTGCTCTTATCTGACAAACTTGGGGTTCCCCCATTTCATTTAGACTTAGGCGAACTGCAGTTTCAAACAGTGAAGCCTCATTTATCTCTGCCTTTTTGGAACCCTGGACCGGGTGGCCCAACCAATTTTGTGCCACCTGTTCACGGTGAATGTCTATGTGATCTTATTAAGACAGGTTTACAATCAGTGATTTTTCCTGCCAGGACTGCTGTGTGAGGGTAAATTGTACCATCCATGGGAAATATTCTTCGGCTCTCAAATAGAAAACACTCCCTCCACATCAGGGCATTTGATTTTTTGTTTTTAGGAAATAAACTCCTCCTTCGGAGGTTGAATTTCAGGAAACTAAAAAAGAATATTGTTTTGGGCCAAAAAACCATGGCACCCACTTCAATCAATCAATCAGGAGTTTATATAGCACGTCTACTCACCCGTGAGGGTCTCCATGCGCTGGGGGGGGGGAGGCTGCTAGTCCATCTGGGTGTGGAGGTTCAGTCAAAGACCCAGGTCTTGAGGTCCATCCTGAATTGGGTCAACTATGCGGATTGCCCGAGGGGGAGGGGCAGGGTGTTCCAGGTCTTGGCAGCGAGGTAGGAGAAGGATTTTCTCCCGGTTCTGGTCTTATGGATCCGTGGGACAGAGGTCAGGGTGAGTTGGGTGGAGCGTGGTTGTCTTGCGGGTGTGTGGAATGAGAGTCGGTGGGTCAGATATTCTTGTCCTGTGTTTTTGAAGAGCTTTGTAGGCATGTGTGAGGAGCCTGAAGGTGATTCTCTTGTTGGTTGGAAGCCAGTGGAGATGTTGGAGGTGTTGTGTTATGTGGCTGTAGCAGGGGATGTCAAGGACAAGTCTGGTTGCGGTGTTTTGGACGTTTCGAAGTTTCCTGCACTGATCTGGTGACACTGGCGTAGAGTGCATTTCCATTGTCAAGTCCGCTGGTTATGAAAGTGGGTGGGGAACCATATTTCTGGATACTGTGGGGATCAATCCGAATGTCTTTTGAAGCCGGCATAGCGTGTGGAAGCAGGATGAGGATACTGCGTTGATTTGGCAGTTCATTGTGAGCAAGAAGTCATCCCAGGCTGAGGGGGCGGGTCCCAGGATGAGTACTTTGGTCTTGTGCGAGTTGAGCTTGAGGCAGCTGTCTTTCATCCAGGTAGCAACAGCCTCCATTCTGCTGTGAAAGTTGATTTTGGCTGCCGTGGGTTCATTAATGAGGGAGAGGATCAGCTGGATCTCGTCAGTGTAGGATGATGGCTGCGAGGGGGACCATGTAGACGTTGAAGAGGGTGGGGCTCAAGGAGGAGCTTTGGGACACTCCGCAGCTGATCTCTATAGGTTCTGAGAGGAACAGGGGTAGTCTGTCTTGCTTTGTTTGGCCGGTAAGGAAGGAGTGGATCCACTCTGTGTCTTGTCGCAGATGCCGGCGTTGTGGAATCTCGTGATTAGGGTGCGGTGGAAGGCGGTTTTGAAAGCAACTGAGGGTGCAGTAGGATGAGGGCTGCAGTTTCGGCCCGGTCGAGGAGGATGCGTATATTATCGGTGCCAGCAAGGAGTGCGGTCTCGATGCTGTGGTTGCTTTGGAAGCCGGATTGGGAGGTGTCCAGCACATGGTTCTCAATGAACTTGGAGAGCTGCGCGTTGATGGCCTTATCAATGACCATGGATGGGCGAGATGGGTCGGAAGTTCTTGTGGTCTGTCGGGTCGGCGGGCAGCTTCTTCAGCAGGGGGTTGATATCAGCGTGTTTCCAGTTGTCTGGGACAGTGGTGGTTTATATGGAGCAGTTGATGGTGTGGCGAAGCTTGGGGGTGAATGAGGCGGTTGCTCTGTGGAAGATGTGGGATGGGCAAAGATCTGATGAGGCTCCTGAGTGAATGCTCTTCATGGTCTGTAGTGTGTCGTCTGTGGTGAGCAGACTCCAGTTGAGCACGATCTGTTGGGGTGCGGTGTGGTTGCATGTGGTGGTGCAGGCGTAGTGGCAGGGCCTTGGGTGTTGAAGATGTTGTAGATCTGCCTGATCTTGTGGTGGAAGGTGGTGCCAAGTTTATTGCAGAGGTATTGGGAGGGTGCGATGTCTGTGGTCTCGCTGTTGGGCCTGGCAAACTCGTTTGATGATGGATTTCTCTGGTTTCAGTACATCCTTTGGTGCGGTGGATGCACTGAAGCTACAGAGATTATTTTCAGGTGGGAAGAAACCTCTATCTACAACGGGCAGTCCACCACTAGGGGAGCTGAGGCCTGTCAGCTGTCCACTGACCTAACATGGTGACAGGCCGACCGGCTTCTTCCGAAGGTATAAACGATATCATTTTAACACAATGGGGTAACCCAGTATCCCTCAGAACCTGGGCAATAATGAATTAGAATACAAACGGTTCTGTTGGGTGCTAAGATTATATTTCTTGAGACAGTAAGGTTACTCAAAAGGACTATGCAAACAATAAAGAATCAATTGTAATACACACACAAACCCAAAAGGGTATTGAAGAGCTTTTATAAATTGCTTCATTTATGGAAAATACCCAAATTTACATTTGCATGGCTGTCATAGACTATATACATTGTGACAAGTAATATGTGACAGAGGTGACATTGGTGCTCAGTGCTGTGGTGTAATATATACAAGGTGATTGGGGAAGGGAGGGTAGGGGTTGTGGCCAGAAATATACTATTTTCACAGTTCACTGCGTACTTAATTAAAGAGCCTCATCGCAGGGTATCTCAACTGGCCAACGAGTCAGATTGTCGACGTTTCAACCCTAAATCTGCACTAATGGTGTGTCAGTGCGGGTCTTCATCAGGACTTTGACAGAAAATGGACAGCCTAATTATGCACAGGTGGGCTCAAGGGGTGCCAGTGTGGTCACTCTCAATGGTAGGGCTGTAATCCTAGCAGGAGCCCGAAGTCTCCTTCACTCAGTCAAGGAGTGTATTCTAATTCAAGGTATAAACGATGTTCCTAATCTCTGAGGGATGAACGTTGTTACAACGCATGCTTTTACCACGCATGCTTTTAGAACGCAGGTTTTTCAACGCAAGTCGTTACAACGACTTGCGTTGGGGGGTGCTGGATAGTGAATAGTTTAATTTACTATTCCAACTCCAGTCCCCGTGGATAGTAGGGAAGGTGTTGGATAGTAAATTAAACTATTACCTATCCTAGAGCGCCCCCCAGCGCAATTCGTTGTAATGACTTGCTTTGAAAAACCTGCGTTGTAAAGGCACTGCGTGGTAAAATTTGCGTCGTAAAGGACCCCTGTAAGTTCCTAGTAATTAATAGGGCAAGGGGGATTCAAACTACCTATAAGTCCCTAGTATATAATTGGGCAGGGAGGTTTAGAGGCCTAGTAGATTTCCAGCACTGGAGTGTGCACTGCTGTGTTGCCTGCACTCATTTTTAAAGGGAGCCCTCCTTTGCAGATTGTCTTTAAAAGTCAATTTATATTCCAATTTGACTTTGGAATTAAAGTTACTTCCAAAGTGGTAATCTACCTTATTTTTTAGATATAAGGCACTCCTAGGTGCCCCAGGAATTGGGTGCCATGTAACTATACGCAGAGACATTATAAAAGATGTGTATATGCCATGGTGAGGAAAAACTGCCAATTCCATTTTCCCCCATTGTATATTTAGTTCCATAGGCTAACACTGGAATAATGTATTAAAGTATAAGTATTGCCAGGAAGGAGCTGACATGTCATTCAAGGACTTAAAAGATTGGTAATGATATATCCAACAACTTGCCACTGTTACATTTATCATAGCATATACAGATGAGAAGTTACAGGACTTTCTTTTCTGTGAGATAAAATACAGCCTTCTAACAGTTTCCACTGATTGATCAGCCTTAACAGGCTCAGCCTAGCTGCTTTGATGAGGTGAGAAGTGGCCAACATAGAGCAGAGGTTATATGGTAGGGGCACATCTGCAGCTGCAGAGGACAGTCCCGGACGGGGGTTGGGTACATCAAACTGGGCTTCAAAGAGAGCAGAACGATAAGGAATGCCACCCAGGCCTACCCCCTCTTTCTGTACCACCAGCCAGATGGCAGGCCCAGGAATGGAAATTGCAGGAGATCTGGAGGGGGAGTGGTAATGGAATTGAGGCACACCAGTAGGTTGGTTAAGCCAGGTCTTACTCTCCTGGAGAGGGAATTCTCCGTCTTGAATTTTAAAGTGCAGTGCTTTGTGGGATGAGAATATGCAACACTTTGGAGGAAGCAGTCATGCTTTTGAGTGGTGCCCTGCATCTCACTGGACAGGGGTGCCCCCTGCTTCTTTCCCCAAATCATTATACAAATATGTGAGAGCTGCATAGAAAATTGCATCTGCTGCCTGAAGCTACAAGAAGAAGGACTTATCTGCTAGAACCCTGGTCTCTACCCCAAAGTATTGCAATCTGAAGGACTGTTCCTGCTGCACACTTGAAATTACAGCCCTGAGGACTTTACCTTGCTTCAAAAAGGATTAAGGGGTGAACTCTCTGAGAGCAACAGTTTAACAGAGCTTGCCTGCACCATCTCCCTCAAGACAACCCTAGTCTGGAGTGTGTCCAGTGGACTTTTAAGAATGTAGCCAGGTGCATTGTGGGAATTATAGTCCCCAACTTCCAAGGACCATCTCAGAGCTTCTAGAACCTTGGATTTGTGTTTTGAAAATGTTGTATACTCAAGAGGAACTTTGGAAAAAAGTTCCTGAAATTTGGAGAAGTTTGGAGCAACTTTTGTAAAAAGCTTCATAAGGGGACCAACTCGATGTCAAGAGTCAAGCTGGCTATCTTCAACCGCGACCTGGCCTGGATTTCAGACTCATCCAGCTGAAAGCTCTGGAGATCCAGACTTCCAGGATTTTACCTGGGCCTCGTGGAGAAGCAATTCGATGATGTTGTATCTAAATTAGTCTGCAGGAGGGGACTACATGAAGTTGGGAGAAAATGCTCCAGAAAAGGTTCTAAGTCCGAAGGTAACATTTTGACCCGGGAATCCCGCTTAGAGTTTCCGACAAGGGCTCCACCACGGTGGGGCAAACTTTGACTTAGTTCCAGTCAAGCCAACCAGATTTTCCAAGTTGGCGCTATATGTTTTTAAGCACTAGAAAGTGTTTAATCTTTAAAAATTCAAATCTGTGTTTCCTTATATTTGATTTTTGACTATTTGGTGTCATTTAAAGATACAAAAATTTCCTATTTTTTAAATTGGTGTGGGAATTTGATTGTGTGTTGTGTCTTACTTATTTCATATATTGGTGTTTTTAAATGCTTTACATACCTGTCTCCTGAGTTAAGCCTGCCTGCATGCAGCCAGCTACCAAGGACTGAGCCAGGGGCTAATGTATTGAGACACTGTATTGACCTTATTACACACTATGTATTTTTTCAAGCAAATACACTCGTTTTTGTTTACACATTTGGCTACGAAAGATTGGAGAGAGGCACCCCAGAATTCCATACACCAGTAGCATCAGTCCAGAAATTGGGGGGTTAAAATACAAAAATTGACCTTTCTTTCAAATGAGTTACACAGATCTCCTTTAAAATGGCGCAAAGCAGGCAGCTTCTGTGTCCTCAGTGTAGCCTACAAAGTGACATCTTTCAAATCAAACCGACCAACACTCCAGTTCAGCAGTACACTAATCTCTTCTCGAATTAATGGATGTTAGGTAAGCGCCGTGATTTAAAGGCTGCTGGTGGTTATTTTAAACGCTGCTGACTAGCGCGAGTATATCGCTTTTAACGCGATCAATATTTTTCAATTTAACTGTAATCTGATTTGTGGGCTCTGCATTCTGCCGGGTTGGTAGGACACACTTGCACTTTAATAGTGAATTGCACCGCGGTTGAGCGGGTCATTAGTCGATACCTTTGGGGTGGGAACCATCTTGGGGGAGGAAGCGCCGTGTCGCAAAGCCATCTTTGTTGACAGGCTAGTTGCTGCCTGACGACCTCGCACGCTCGAGGCCATTTAAGCTGTTCATTCCAGGGCCTCTCCCTGTTAGGCAAGCGCCGTGATTTAAAGGCTGCTGGTGGTTATTTTAAACGCTGCTGACTAGCGCGAGTATAGAGCTTTTAACGCGATCATTATTTTTAAATTTAACTGTAACCTGATTTGTGGGCTCTGCATTCTGCCGGGTTGGTAGGACACACTTGCACTTTAATAGTGAATTGCACCGCGGTTGAGCGGGTCTTTAGTCGATACCTTTGGGGTGGGAGCCATCTTGGGGGAGGAAGCGCCGAGTCGCGACGCCATCTTTGTTGACAGGCTAGTTGCTGCCTGACGACCTCGCACGCTCGAGGCCATTTAAGCTGTTCATTCCAGGGCCTCTCCCTGTTAGGTAAGCGCCGTGATTTAAAGGCTGCTGGTGGTTATTTTAAACGCTGCTGACTAGCGCGAGTATAGCGCTTTTAACGCGATCATTATTTTTAAATTTAACTGTAACCTGATTTGTGGGCTCTGCATTCTGCCGGGTTGGTAGGACACACTTGCACTTTAATAGTGAATTGCACCGCAGTTGAGCGGGTCTTTAGTCGATACCTTTGGGGTGGGAGCCATCTTGGGGGAGGAAGCGCCGTGTCGCGACGCCATCTTTGTTGACAGGCTAGTTGCTGCCTGACGACCTCGCACGCTCGAGGCCATTTAAGCTGTTCATTCCAGGGCCTCTCCCTGTTAGGTAAGCGCCGTGATTTAAAAGCTGCTGGTGGTTATTTGAAACGCTGCTGACTAGCGCGAGTATAGCGCTTTTAACGCGATCATTATTTTTAAATTTAACTGTAACCTGATTTGTGGGCTCTGCATTCTGCCGGGTTGGTAGGACACACTTGCACTTTAATAGTGAATTGCACCGCGGTTGAGCGGGTCTTTAGTCGATACCTTTGGGGTGGGAGCCATCTTGGGGGAGGAAGCGCCGTGTCGCGACGCCATCTTTGTTGACAGGCTAGTTGCTGCCTGACGAC